>NC_136689.1:133575945-135975945 GCF_903797595.1 Erithacus rubecula
GAGAAGAGCAGAAAAAGCAGAGCAAACTCCTCATTTGGAAAGAAAGTTTATCCTTCTATTTTCGGTATCTGTGATTACAATGCCGGTGAATTTATAGCAGCCCATCCAAGATGAGTAATTCTGAACAATATCATTTTGCCATTTATTTTGCCTATTGCTTTGAGGGAAAGTTGTTACAGGGTGGCAGCCAACACAGATACTTCTTTCTTTCTTCTGAGAGGTAGGGAGGAAAAACATGAAGAACAACACAGCAAAGAGAAAAAGAGGAAGATGCTGGCATCCTCCCTGACTTCCTGGTAAGACAGATTCAGCAGCAGCCAACAGCAACATCACCCCACAGGATTGCAGGAGTGGCCTGCCCCTCTGTGCTTTGTAACATGTAGGTGCTCAAGTATTGCACAGAATTAGATCATATGAACAACAACATATGTCAATTTACACAGATGGAACATAAATGCCAACACCTGCTCTCTTACTCTGGCAGACAGAAAAATGTCCCAGCTAAACTCATGCTCACCACTCATTCCAGAGCCCCCTTCCCTCCCTATCCTCAGTGTAGGCTGATGCCTGCACTCCTGTCATTAGTTTGAAAACAGCAGAGCAGTAGCGGATTGCAGAGACCACTTTGCAGAAACCGTTGAATTAAAAAACAAACGAGCAAACAACCCTTTCCACTTCATATATTGCCAGGTAGGTAAAACCCCAAAGTAGCACAGGAGCACTAGCATGGCCCAACATGTTGGGACTGCTGTCTTCCATGGAAAATAGGGGGTGGAGGAATTAGAACTTTTTTCAGGCACAGACACTTTTTTCTGACCAGTGATGTCAGTCATAAACTGAAATATATGTAACATTCATCCTCTAGCTACAGATAAATCAGATTTTTGTTATTCCCAGGTTTAATTAGCAAGGAAAACCCCTTAATTCCAAGTGACAAGATCAGAGTAACATTCTTTGTTCTCTATCACTGTTTATATGGAAAGAAATTACAGGATTTCCAGGCAAGAAAAACTAAAATCTCCAGCTGAAACTAGTATGAGAATGGATTCAGCTATCTTTCCCAAGAACATGAGGATGGTTAAGCCATCCAAGGACCTTGGAAATTCATCATCTGACTTCAACCCCAACCTTTCAGCGCAAACTCAAAAGAAAATCAAGACAGGCATCAAGAAACAATTGCTTTCATCACCTGAATCCCATTCTTTTTGATCCATATGCTCTGTGGTTTTCATTGCCTGAAAGCACCCGTTATGAAAGATCTACAAGGAGAGAGAGACAACTGCAATGTCACTGTTCTAAATGTTAGTCTTAAAATGAGAAGAAAGAAAAATTGTGTCAGAGACAAAAAGATTACCTATTTCTTTACAGGTCTAAGGCTCAGAGAGAACTGCATAATGATCTTAAATTCAAAAAAGTAAGCCATTAGAAGTAAAATAAGCAAAAAAACCCCAGTAAGAAATAAAAGTTGGATAGTGAAAACTGAATATATGAGAGAACAGAAGTAATTACATTGCTCTATATAGCTTATATAGAGCAAATATTTAAATGGATCTCAAATGCAGAAAGCATTGCCTACATTAAGGCCATTTTAACAGATTAGATTACTTTGATATATTTCTTAGTTGTTTTTTACTTTAAAATCCAAGTTATATATAGAGAAGAGACATTTTGAAAATAAAAAAGGAGTGACAAACACTTCAGACAACTTGATGCTTTCAGATGTTTGCTCCCTTTTTTCCAACAAGGTCAATTAAAAATGAATGCACCAAAAATTTACTCTGCAATTTCAAGTCTTTTGAAAACTGGCACATGAAGAGAATAAATGCTGTTGCCATTACATCAATGCCTCTGCACAAAATTTTCCCACCATTATCTTGAAAGCTCTGAATGACTGTCTTTGGGAAAAGAGAGGGGAGGTATTTTCAAATGCAGTAGATGTATGGGGGTTTTAGACGCTCATATAAAGCACGTTCATTATAAATACTGTGGATTCAAATGAGCATGCAGAGCTTCCCACTGTATGTACATGTGACAAACCAAATCTGCTTGTTGTACTCCTTTGACTTAAGGAGCCCCCAAAGAATCGGGTAAGATATGAGAGGAGGCCATTCCTCTACCCTTTGGCATTCTGTATCTACACAAAGGGCAGAGCAGCCAAGGTCTGTTATATATTACTCCGAAAATATCCCACGAACAGTACATAAAAGCCCCATATTTTGGTCAAATCTATTCTAGATACATACATGCAAGTACAGAATTAGACCAGTGGAAATTAACTAAAGAGTTACAGATGGCCCTGTATATAAAGCAGTACAATGTAAGAGAGACCATCTGGAAGTATGTTTTGTCCTTAACTGATTTTTTTTTAAAAACAAAATGAAAAAATTTCTCCTTTCTGCTTTTCCTTTTCTAGCTGCAAGTTTTCACTTGCAGTGCAATGAAACTGTGCTTGTTTTAGTTTCTGAAAAAAGGAGGACTTGATCTATACACGTGCCAAACTGGAATCTGAAGTAGAGGTGCAGGCTAAATATTGAAGAAGCCAATGTTTTAAGCATCAAACTTGCCTGGTGATGCTTGGAATGTGCTGAAGAAGTACAGTTACAGAATGAATCCTTACTGATTTTTAGTTATCAAAAGAAAAAAAGTATTTAACAATGAACTTTCTCAGGAAACAAGTAGATAGTCTTTGAGTGAGATGCATGCAATTATTGCTGCTGTCTTCAACTGGAACAACATTTCAATGTAAACATTAACCCAGCCCATAAAAAGAAGCACGTTGGCACCCACCCTGTCTTGCTACAATTGCACGGCATTTGTGCTACCAGAGTCAGGAGAGGAATCGTGGGATCAAACTCCAATAGTGAAACACTTTTGTACAGCCAAATTCATAGAAAAATGTCACCTGCTGAGGTATAGCAGGATAAAATTAGGTACTGGCTAGTGAGGAGGTACCAAGCCTCCTGAGACTGTCAGCCTTGCTTCAAGCACCACAGTTGCTGAGTTCTTCCGTTTTCCCCATGGATTAAAGGTCTTCAGGTGTATGATATTTTCAACTAACAGTAAAAAAAATATTTAATTAGCTTTTATTTTCAGAGGAATGCCTTGCAATGAAACATTAGAGTATATTTTTCCTATCCTGAAGTATGGGAATAAGTCTCTTTAGCATAAATGTCCCATTAGCGACATTGAATGTGGTATGGTTTAGATTATATTCCCAGGCTAATATGTTATGGCCCTGGACAAATAAAACCAAAATAAATTATATCCATCTTTCCATAAATTCCATTATAGCTTAATTGTAAGGTTTTTTTCTTTCCTTTTTTTTCTTTAATTTGCCATTTTTAAAAAATATCTGAATTGCTTGCATATGCTCTTTCCCTTCTTGCTTCTCCCTCTCTTGAGTCAACAGAGCCTGGCAATTTGTCATTATGATAGCTGAAAACAGGGAACAACTCAATGACATTTGGGGTTTTTTTGGATTTTTTTAGTTAGTTAATGTATCTGCAGCCTACAATTAACAATATTACATACATAACACCAAAATTATATACTGCATTTTCCTTACGTATTGCTGCATTATACTTATGTTCACATTTTCCCATCACACATAATATGGAGCAAAGCTGCAGTGTGTTCTTCTGTATTCACAAATTGGGGGGTCTTCCTCATGTGGGACAAACACAGTAGCATGAACAGCATCACTTGTTGTTTGTGAGACACACGCACTGCTACTGTATCAGGTCAAGTGCTTGTAACCTGCTTATCAGCAGTTAACACTAGATACAGTTTAAGAGAACAATTCAAAAATGGTTTTGATTGATTGCAACCAACTGGCAGTGTAATTGCACTCAAGCCATTAGGAATCCAATTGAACCCTGATCGAGTACTTCATTACTCCTGCTCTTTTCACAAGGGCACACCATCCCAAGTAATATTTTATATGTTATAAAAGGTTAGGTTTGAAAAATTAGCATTACAAATGTCACATTTACTTCCAGCTGGAAATGTGCAACAATGTGTGACAATACTGAATAAAATGTTGAAACATGTTTTCCTTTTGTTTTACTTTACTCATTTTTGTAATACAACACTGGTTACTGGAAAATGCCTTACAGCTTTATTCAAAACACATGTTCAAAGATCTGAATGAAAAAAAGCTTTGACTCTCTCTGGAACATCTAACCAATATATCATTTGTGTGCTTCAAATTTTTTTTTTTAGTGTCAAGAACACTTTTATGTCTTTAAGATTTATTTAAACTAGTTTATTATATAATGAAGCTTGTCAGATCATAAGAACAAAGTCAAACAATATGCTCTATATCAAAGTATAACATTTAACATATAGATTTAAGTATACGTATCAAGTACAATGCAATCAAGCAGGGTTTAATCTGAAAATGCAAATGGTTCAGATTATTAAAGACACATCTGTCCTTTGAAGCACAATTTAGGCTGTTTATCAAAAAGCTGTGTGTAATTACATTATTCCCTCCCACCAAACATACTTTAGCCATGGATTTTTTGGTTTGAAAACCTTTAGGTTTAAAACCCCAGGGCCAAAATTTCACAGCCTAAACCACTAACTAAAATATAAACAAAAATATAAATTTCAGAATGTACCTAATCACTTCTAGTCTACAAACTATTAAGGTAGGACAGGAGTTTTGATTACATTAATCTCATGGTGATAACAGAGTTGAATAAACTATCAAGTATCAAATTGGAGTTTTACATATTCCTTTTTTCTCTGTTTGTAAATATACATTGTTTTGCCTGCTACTGTGCAGGAGACTGTATGAGACAAATAAAAAAGATGGGACTCTGCTTTCTTTTGCTTTGAACAACAGTGTCAATTTTAAACATACATTCCTCATTGCATAATGGTCAACACACCTATAATGAAAAATATACTTAATGACAACATATACATAAAAATTACCTCATTTTCAAACACTGCTGTAAAGATCTGAGTCATCTGCAAATTAGTTAAATGTAAATTCTTGCAAAGATCAACAAGTGATTGTCTCAGCTGTAAACAGCAAACACCTGCAGATTTAAACTCTAAATTGTAAATAGAACCTGCCATGCAAGCAGTCCATTAATCCTATTTTAAATGCATGGAAAATACATTACAATGGGGATCTATACTGCTGCATTACCATGCACAGAAACTGTGCATACAAAGCAGTAATAACTCTCATTACACACAGAACTGCAAGTAAAACACTTGTGCTTTAGGACACATTAAAAATGCCTTCTTCTGCACAAAACAAGGATATTTTATGAGTTCCTGGAAATCTGAGTGTTATATTTAGTTCTTGTGAGTCTAGTAAAATGCAACGTCTACACAATCGACACTCATTAAAGCAGTTTCAAAAGCTAAAATATTGCAATGGCTACATAGTTGGAAAACATCAACTTCTTTACTATGCTTCATTTTGAGTGTCACAGGCCACACATTAAAATGTTTGTTTACTTTGTATTTAAGAAACGGACACTTAGGGGCTCATCTGTCAATACTTTTGAAAAGAGAGATCATCACTGCTCTTTGATTTTTTTGGATCTAGTCTCACAATGACAATTCATATATTTACGTCAAATATCCATAGGGCACACAAATGCATAAAAAACTGAAAGGTGCTAACTAATTTATGATTTATTATCTTTCCTCAGCCCCACACAGAAAATTGCTGTTCCCTGTAACAAAATGCTGAGATGTGTTTTTGGTGTTCAGATACCAGGATTCCGGTTCAGGACAAAGCTCCTCATCTTTCTAGAAATATTTCTTCATTTTAGAGGAAAGAACAGTTTGGAAGAGGAAGAAAAGGAGCACTAGAAAAGCATTAGCTCATCCTAACTTGGTTGGCTGCTTTTAAATGTATGTAGCAAACAGAGTAACTTTTAAAACAGACATCAATAGTTATTCTTTCTCACAATGCAGACATTGTTTGATGGAATTGACACACCATGGGTGGCTTGTTAGATAAATAATAGAAAAATGACTACAGTATTACAATATCTATTTAGATATCTATTTATATCTATTTTAGGATGATGGAAGCAATAACCAAGATTTAAGTGTTTTTACAATATTGTATTTAAAAAATCAAACTACCCCAAACTATCTCATCTAAAATAATACATGTTGCAAATGACAAGAAGAATGAAAGAGCACGAGAAGCAGGACAGCCATAGAATAAAGGCCAGTGGGCTTCATACATGTTACTGAAAACTAAGCAAGGTTCACAGCAGGCTCAGGAGGTTAACAAATCAGCCTCTGGTTGGTCAGAAATGTAACAGAGACAACATCTTTTTAACTGTATATACTGGTTGCATGATAATAAACTGTTCCACATGAAGATAATAAACCCCAGTGGCAGATACAGAGACAACTGCTTTTGTTGGGACAAAGGGAGTTTGAGTCTGGTGGAGGAAGACAGAAATACTGATGTAATAATCCGACTCCAGGATTTCCTTGATATTTTAGGCTTAAATCTTAATCTGAATGTCTTTTAACACTAATTTATGCATAAGATTCTTGCTTTTTTTCATTCTAATCAAGTTTTAAATATCTGCATGCTAAAATCAGAAGCACTTATATTCTCCACAACATTTCTCCAAACGTAAAGCATTTGGTCCAGATCCAAAGTAGGCTTTAGGTATCTAAGCC
The DNA here is from genome assembly GCF_903797595.1 of Erithacus rubecula. Classification (NCBI taxonomy): domain Eukaryota; kingdom Metazoa; phylum Chordata; class Aves; order Passeriformes; family Muscicapidae; genus Erithacus; species Erithacus rubecula. The sequence continues at coordinate 133,582,618 of NC_136689.1, forward strand.
AGGATTTAGTTTGTCCTGAGGTGCCTGAATCCAAAACTGTGAGCTACATTAGCCATGCTTTGCAGCCATTAACCCTAAAACCAGCTCTGGCTTTCACCTGAAAGCTTCTCAGCCACATAAAGTTCTCCCCTCAGTCAGTAGAGCTTCCTGTGCCTCAAGAACTCCCAGTCTGTTTCCTATATAAGCTCAGCAGGAACCTGGAAAATAGGCAAAATATACTGAAATGTCTTTAAGAAAATAATCAGAACAGTGAGAGCAGAAAAACTTCAGAGCAACTGGGGACACATTGACTTGGAAACATACATGGAAGTACTTTCCTCTAGCTTAGCTGGTACAACACCAGCACAAAAAATGAGGTGGATTCCACATCTTTACCCAGAGTCAAGCTTTGTTGGAAGCAAAGACCATTTTTCAATAATGAATTTAAAAATCAAGGGAAAGAAGAAGAAGAAAGGAAGAGCCTGACTCTGGAGCTCAGCATCTGGTTCGAGTGCTACTTCTTTGGGTTTGCTCCAGGAGCTACTTCAGTCTAACAACTGCTGTAACCAGTCATGTTAAGAAATTGTCATCCTCATTTCCCAAATGTATAGTTGGGCTCTTCTTTTTGTGCTGCAGACATTAAAGAAACTGTTTAAAAATTGATCCCTAGACTATTCTTCCTGGATGTCACTAACAACCACCCTCCCTTTCAATCACCTCAGAACATTTCTTTTAATTACTCACACTCAATTCCCAGAAATCTGCAATTTGCTTCAATAGTACAAAACATATCTTACACTCCAAATCAAATGTAAGATCAATATTTGAAGACAAAATGGATTTTATTGTGCCTGCAGGTAAGCTACCAAGGACAGTTAGCAGTTCAGTGAGTGCTCTCCTGCGTTGACAAGGACCTCATCTTCATCTCAAGAACAGAGAAAGGTTACTCAGCTTCTTAAACTGTGCATTACCAGCACCCAGAAAACCAACCCAAAATATCTCTTGGATATCAAAAGACTTCCACTCAAATTCCCAGATCCCACATATTCTTTTCAGTCTTTTCAACTCAGCAATTCAACAACTGAAGTTTACTAAGATGACACTCATATAAATGGCATCCCACAAATGAGAATAAACAATTAATGATGTAATTTGTCTAGTCTTTCATCAATTATGGTCAGGCATAAATTGAGGGCAGAAAGGAGAAGATGGTTTTATAGCAAGTAGACTCATGAAACAATCTTTCCACAAGAATAGAAGCAGAGGGGAAATGAAAAAAAGTTCTATGCCTTTTAAAATAGAATGTTATCTAATTCTTAATAGGACAATGTGACATCCTATGATTGCATAGGACTGAAGCAAGTGATACACGAGCTCTCTTCTTCAGTGTCTTCTCATATTATAGGTACACAAAAACATGCTGTACAAAAAACTCTCTTCTCCAAAGAACACCTATCTTGATTATAATTTTGCAGTGGATCTTAGATCTTCTGGAAAGCTGTCAGAAGCTTCATTACTCAGAAAGGTGCAGATAAACAGAAGCTGAATTACAGATGCTATAACACTGTGCTTCAACTTCCTGGTAAAATATATGGCTTTGATACTGAAGTAGCCTATATGGGAAAACCATAGTCCTCTTAATGTAAAAAAATGAGCCAAAAAGCCAGTCTGGACAAAAGTCTAATTGTCGAGATGCGGCTGCCTGCAGCGGCCCGAGTTTCTCTCTCGCCGTTGCGTAACAGGCTTTTTGGGTTGAGTATTCTTGGCAGTCTGAGCAAGAACAGAGCCTGTTCAAGTTACACAACTGCAATGTCATTAGTGGCTTCTCAGGAGTGTGCCCAGAGCTGCCCGGGTAAGTTAGCATTACACTGAAGCAGGAGCTGCAGTGTCCCTGCTCGCACCAGGCTCTGTCGCCGGTTCTCGTGCACCACGTCCCGAGCGGCGGCAGCACTGCCCCGACTGCCCCAGCTCTGTGCCTGCCCCCTCGCTGCCTTCTTCCAAGAGCTGAAGGCCTGAAAACCCATTCAATTTTATTTCTTATTTTTAGCAAGGTCAAGGGCTTTATTTAGATGCCATTTACATCAGTTATTACTCCTTTTCACTGAGCAACTCACTCTCTGATCTGTGCTGGGTATTTCTGTCCATCACTGACTTCTAGGTGAAATCTCTGCCTTTGTTACTGTGCTTACTTTCCCATTTGCTGCATGTTCTTTTGCTCTAGTGCTCAGCATTACTGATCATACCCACCTACTACGAAGTTCCACTTAGTCACTCATTTTATAGCATGCTAAACCCAGGTACTCAAACATCCATTCTGACATTATCAGAAGCCCTATCAAGTATCAATTTCCTGTGCAAGGAGATGGTATTCTTTAAAGCACTCTGTAAATGGTAAAACCATGAGCTGCTATTTGCAGTCCTGTTTCAGTTAGTTTATTTATTTATTTATTTATTTATTTATTTATTTTAATACAGCATCATTCTTTTCTTGCACTGCAATAGGATGTGTAGGAGGTATAACAGCACCTCATGGTCAATTCAAGCTCATATTTTTAAAATACTCAACTGCTATGTGAACTACAATATTAACTGCAGTGCCCAGTTATAATTCTGGTGGTTTTGATACTGCCCAAAACCCATCACAGAACTGAACTGAACTAGAAGTCTTCCTTTGCTCCCTACTTTTCCCTTTATTTCGTTTTTTAATTGTAGTAGGTCATCCTTCAGGAAGAATGACTTAAATATGAGATCAAAATATCAAATTATATTTAATAATATATATTTTAAAAGTAATACTGCCTTAAAAAAAAAAAAAAGTCATGCTTTTGTCTCAGCATGTACCCTTTAGAGTATCTAAAGGTCTTAATAGCCTCAGGACAGGATTTTTTTCTATTGACTTTAATCATGGTTATACAGTACTAAAGAAAAATAGAAGGTGTCTAAGCTATGAAGAATACCGAGATGACAAGTGAAGTTAAACATGTAGCACTGGTACGAGCATCTGTGAGATGTCTAACATTCCTACTGCCAGAACATGAGCTCCCTTTCTGACTTGTCTCCTTGCTGTATAAAGCTGCAATGTCTGAATTCATCTCAAGTTTTAGACTTAATACTACCCTTTCCCATTTTTTCTGAAAATTAATAGCTTAGAAATATTCTAAACCTATCAAGGAACATTTTGATCAAGTGGATGAGATCTTCCAAAAGAGAACTTTGAAGTGTCCAGTCTCATTGAATCATTTTTTGGCAGCAGGGGTTGCCCCATTTGGAAAGCCAGCCCATTTTACAGTGCCTCAGAGAACCACCCTGAACGGAATGCACTTGCAATGCCAAGGTTTAATACTCACTTTTTAATTTTTTATATTTTCTTTTCCCTCCTGACTGTTTGGTCAAAACCCCCACAGCAAATCAAACGCTTTCCCAAAGCAAATGCTCCTGCTATGTCACCAAAAATCCACATTTTAGAAAGAAAAGGCATAAGGCATTTCACTTTGACATTTGTGGTTCCTGAAATCACTGACATAAGGGAAAACATTTTCACTTAAAGTAGTCAAAATGATAACTGACCTTTCACTTATGCTGACCAAATGTATTATGTGCAACTCAGTCACTGGGATCTATCATTCTTAATTAGCATCTACACAATAAAATAGCTCAGCTCAGAAGTGTATTAATTACTGTTTTATGACTCTGCTTTCTATTCTCCTGGCTGTACAGTACCAACCATAAAAAGCTTGGGCCTTTTGCAGCACAAAGGGGCAGTATGTCTTATGTGTGATTCATGAAAGTTTCATTAATATTTAAGTTCATGTGGTTTTGAGGAGCAGAGGGAAATGAGCTGTTTCTTCTTACTTCACACCCAGAGGATTTAGCTCAATTTTCAGGGTAGTACAAATCACACAGTGTGATAGGACAGAAAATCTGCTTTGTATATATACTTTGTTTCACGTTGCAATCCATGAATCAAAATAAAACCACAAAAGATATGTCAATTCAGGCAACTCTATTCAAAATTCTGTGTACTGATACAGAAATATAATGGAGAAGAAATCAAAGAAAACATCATTCCTTTGAACCACCAGCCTTAGATAGAGGAGAAGAATCATCTACCCTATTCTTTGTATTTAAATTAATGTGGGTTTTTCCCCTTTTTTTAATGATGTTGCAGTTCAAAGGACAGAGTGATAATAAACCGTCATTTGCTAAAATATTTCTCATGATGTGTCATTTGAGACCATGCACCTCACACCCAGAGTTTAGAAATATAATCTATCTGAATGAACTGGCTGCAAGCTGAAACTAGAAAGAAGGATTCATTACTCTTTTATTTCAGAGACCTGTCTGGGGCAAAGTGCATGACTATAGCTCAAAGGAAAAACAAAAGCAGCAGAAAGATGAAATACTGAAAGATTAAAAAAACCCCCAAAACTTGCTTAGCACCAAGAAAATCTGTATACAAACTTGTAACCAGAAAATGTAAGGTATTCCTGCACAAGTCACTTGGCGTTGAGCACAGGTCAGTTAGACACCAGGTTGGATAAAGCTTTGAGCAACCTGGTCTGTGGGAGGTGTCCCTGCCCATGGCACGGGGGCTGGGACTAGGAGAACTTTAAGGTCCATTCCAACCCTTAACATTCAGTGATTCCAATGCATGCATAAAGATTTTTAACTGAAAAAAACCAGTGTATTGTGACTGTCCAGTCCCAGTCCTCCTCTGCAGCTCTGGCAGGTCCGGCTGCACACACAGCCCCATTTCCAAACCCATCAGCATCAACAGGGAAATTGTGCTCTGAGCAAGGACAGAGTGTGCAGGAGAGATTCACATCCCTGAGATCAGAGACCTCAGCTTTAAATTTTCAGAGACGAGAGAAGGGATGAAGTGCCTTTACCAGCTCTCTGCTTCACATGCTGCTTTCTTCCTAAGAACTCATCTTTACTACAGAAGGATCATGGAATCACAGGGTTTTTTAGGCTGAAAAAGACCAGTAAGATCCTCAAGATCCTTAACCCAGCAGAGGATTTCAACTGTCTAATCAATAGATTTGAATTGGCAAATATCAGCCCTTATGATTATGCAGCAGCTGTACCTGAAGGGAAGATGAGGATTCAGGATATGAAACAGTTAGATGGTCACCTTGATAATGATAAGTCAATTGAACTAAAGTGGATACCTTTTTTTGCCAGTCCTGGATTATTTTTAGCATTACCTCAGCAAAGCAGTGATGACAGCATTAACCTGTTAATATGCAGTAAGATAAGATTCATCTGTCTTGGGAGCCAAGAAAATTCAGACTAGTAATATGGAACAGTAGGTTATGCAAGGAATTGGGGTGGCTGCTACTGCCTGAGATGAGTAATCCCAGGAAAAAACTCAGAAGTCAGTTGTGCTTTTCTGCCAGTTTGGAAGGAGAAGAGAAACTGAGAAATACTGATGCTGATTTTAGTGAGACTAAGATTTAATTATTCATTTTTGGAAATGTCAAATTTATGGCTGCAAAGGACTAAATTTCAAGTAATTGCTGCTGGATGGAATCCAGCAATTTGTATTTGGTTAAAAGCTGTATTGGGCTAAAGCAGTCTTGTAAAAAGACACCCCATTCTGATCTGAAAAAACCAAGAGGCCCCACTGGCAGTTTCTCAAAGCTGGTCTTTTCTGATCTGAATTTATAAGACTTCAGATTCTAGTCAGGAGCTTTCTCTATGCTTGAAAGAAGATGTTTATTAGGATTTAGCATTTTGTACTCAGGAACCTCTTATACATGGAAATGAAATAATCTCAGAAGTTTTCTTTTTTCCTATGAGCTAGAAGGGCTTAGCTGTAAATATCCCCCAAGCATTTGGGGATATGTGGAGTGATGTGATTAATCTTCCCAAGTCACTGTTATACTGAGCTCTTCTTTCCAGGGGATGGCTAACACCTGCCTGCCCATGGGAAGGGGTGAATTAATTCCTTGATTTGCTTTGCTTGTGGCTTCTGCTTTGCCTCTTCAACTGTCTTTATTCACAAGTTCTCTCACTTTTACCCTTCTGGTTCTCTCCCCCAGTCTGACACAGGGGATGTGGGGAGTGAGCAAGAGGCTGTGTGAGGCTGAGCTGCTGGCTGGGGTTAAACCATCACCAGTCCTTTTGGACTTTTAATTAGTATTTGTGCATTTATCCTCTAAACATTTCTAATCAGCTGTGATTTCCCACTAACAAGAACTTTTTTGAGATTTGCCAGTGAAGCAGTTCTTAACTCTCTACATTGCTGGTATTTTACAAATCCAAATTTTAATGCATGCATATGGTAAATCAATTACCTCTAACAAGCCTAAAAGTACTTCTTATAAATGTCAAATATACAAGTTGAAATAGTTTTCTTGTCTGATTTCTATACCTCTGTAAAAAACTAACTCAAATGGGACCTAACCTTTGTAACAAGACATATAACACTCACAATGTTACCTTTGGATCTTTAAATGACATACAGTCAACTGGAAAAACATTCTGGTTCACAAAATATGCATAAACATTATTACATCAATACATAGGATATAATAAAAGAACTTATTCTAAATATATCTATTTTGCAATTAGTTTGCTTCTGGGAAAGCATGGAGATGAAATTTGGAATTAAAATAACAACTGAGAGGAAAAACTTTTTCCATCATATATCAGAAGAATTTCTGTAATTCTTCTTTGTTCTTCTTCTTAGGGAAATTAAGTTTTCTCTAATACTTGTTGACACTCAGGACTTCATCCTTCTGAAGTTTTGAAACTTGACTCCTATTTTGATTTTGAATTTTTTTTTCTTTGCTTACACAAATTTTTCCTCAAAAGAATTCTTCCATCAAGTCTAAATGGTAACACATACTGCACTTTTTAAAAAAGTTACACACATGGACAAAGAACATGAAAAAGACAGAGTCTTAACAGGAAACAAACCTGAAATGTGCTTTGTGTTAAAGGGTTGGAGGAATAATCAAATTACCAAAGATCTCTTTTGTGTTGAATGACTGACAAAGTATAATCTTAGTAAAGACAGATTGTCTGCTCAGCCATACATGTGCATACCTGTTATGTTGTGCTAAACATTAAGAGCTACTTTCCACTTACATGAAGCACAAAACCCTCAGAACAGAGCAGTAAATCCTTTATAGACCAATAATAGCCCACTGGGCTATTTAGAAAAACTGAACACGTATTCTTCATTTATTGTTCTAAACTTTACATTAACGTTACAAATATCTGATCCCAAGAAAGCAACAGGAGTAGCCTGAAATCAAGAACCCTACCAATTCAAAATAGATGAACTAATACAGTAGCCCATCCCCTCTCAAATCACAAGAAATCAATTGATAAGTAAAGAAAGATCACAGTTCCATTTACAGGTGAAATATGTCTTAGATCAAAAAAGAGAGTTTATACAGGTTAAGCTCAAAATCATAGCTGGATGCTTTCATGAAACATTTGACCTCATTGATTAACATTTCTAAAGTATCTGATAGCAATATTCTGCTTAAAAGAGAATAACTCTTCATTATTATTGTTATTCGTATTACTACTATTATAATTTTCCTTTTTAGATTTCTCACTGATACCCCTCAGAGAATTATTCACTTGTTCAGGGCATAGGTTGATGCTGATTGGGGCAGCTTGAACTTGGGGTCTGATCCATTTAGTACAGCAAAGAGAAAAGTTTGCTACTTCAACCACTCCCTCTGATTTCAACATTATGATTTAAGGACTTTGCTTGGTCAACTCAGCCCTTTGGGCACTGTTCTTTATTTTCTATTGCACAAAAACAAGTGACTAGCTATTTCAAATCCCTTACAGCCAAGGGAGGCACCATCAAGGTGAAAGAGAAATTGGCATGAGACTGTTTTTGCAGATTTTTATGAGTATTATTTTGGGCGAGACAGCAGTTACACCTTCCAAATAGAAATCAGGTGTGCCAACAGGTAACTCAGGACCTGTCAAGGAGAAACTGAAAGGTCTGCCACTTTCCATCACTAGTTAAATGTCAGGTTCTGTAGTCTCATCAGTAGAACAGCTGTGACTGCTATAAGAAGACACAAGGGACTTTCTCCCTTGAAAATGAGTCAGTCTGGAGGACATTGGATATATCACAAGATGGCCTTTAAAGATCCATGAGGCTGTGAGAATGTACTGATATGTTTACATCCTCCTTTTCCACCTGTTACACACTGCAGGTCATCATAAGCTCCCTCACTACTGAACACTTAGATGTGCTTTTCTGCAGACCACAAAGATTTCCCTCCACAATAAATCAGCTTAGTGTGAAGGCAGCAAAAATCTCCTTCTTCCTTAGCAAGTCCCTCCTCAATCCAAGGAGGAAGTTTCGTGTGGGAAAATGCAAATGACTCCAGTTACAAAGAGTACTGATGTTGGAAGAAGCAGTTGCCCTACAGGACCTGGCTAGCTCTGACTGGGGAGTTTTTGGAAAGAAGCTGAGTTGCCACACTTTACTTGCATCACCCCAGGAAGAGCCTGAAGATGTTCCCTTCATTGATTATTTCCTAGAAAAGGATGAAGTTTCTCCACACCTAGCACCACACATTGCCTTGCCAATCTCCTCTGTGGAAAAATTCCTCCCTAACACCAGATCCAGAGATTAGTTCAATTATGTGCATGAGTATTATTACTGTTTTCTGACAGCAATTCCTAAAACACCCTCTGCAGAGTCCCCCAAAAATGAACGAGTCCCTGAAAGATTCCATTGTTCTGTAATTCCCACCTAAAGAGATAATCCGTATTTCACGCCGTAAGTGATTGACACAGAGAGGACTCTTACGCCACAACCTGAAGATTAGAGCATAAATACTCCCACTAATAAAAATGGAGACCAAGGATGTATTAGCAGAATTATTTCTAAACAAATTCTTTCCAAAGCTTTCTATCAGCCATTTCAAGCACGGTTTGGGGTCACCCATGACTCACATTTCCTTTAGCTGTTTCACATGCATAGATCTTCTTTCTGCATTGTTCCAGCCTTATGATGCAAGGACTAATAATCTGGTGAAGACAAGAAACAGTGCAGCAAGTGGCACATCACACCTTCTCTCTTTTAAGTCTTATTGCATATTTAAGAATTTTTTACTTAATATTTTAAACAGATGATTGCCATGGCAAAATAAAATTAATAAAAATAGTTTGATTCCGAAGAAATTCTGATTTGTGACAAAATAATTGACTGTGAACATTATGCGAAGCATACCAGGCAGCATAGACTTGAGATCACACCCAGCAGCTCATCCTGATGGCTGCAAACTAACTTCTGAGCATCCTTGTGAATGGAGTCCTTATCTGCGAGATGGCAGAAAAATTACTTAAGCACATGAACTATTGATGGCGTCCTTGTGCTTATCCTGCCTCACCCCCACCTCTCAGTTATTTATACAAGCAGCTCCCCCAGTTGGCAGCTGAAAAGAAAACCATCTGGACACAGCTCATTTCCTCTTTCAATCACCCATATTTTTGTTCATTTGAAAGTCTCTATAGTTGAAGTCTTTTTAAGAGCAATGACTACTATAAAATAAATTGATTGCTTCAAAGCTCTGTCCTAGCCCAAATAATGAAATTGTAGCCACCACAGCAGCTGAATTTCCACCTAACCCCATGCTAAGAGTCTAAATAGAGGTCTAAAGTGAACATAGACTTTGCATGGTTAGTCTTGGAAAACAGTCTTGGACTGGGTTGCTGTCTGGGACTTCAAGTGAAACTCAATACCAGATTACTACCCTAATTTTCAAGACTGTTTTACAAGGAATTACTTCCCTCTGTGTGGAAGAGGCAAGTCATCAGGTCATCAGAGCACACCAAAGAAGCTTCACAGACTTCAGCAGACCTACATCATTCTGTAGAATGGCAGAGGAGTCTTGCTGCAGGGAGTTACACACAGAGTAACTTGCTGGCTTCTTCAGGGGGCCCGAAAACCACATTGCTTTCTCATAACTTTATGGCAGGACTCCTTCCTAATGTTTTGTGTCACTCACTTTATAGAATCTGAAAACTGTTTCACTCACTTTGACTTAGGTTTCTAATGACTTTGCTAAAACTGGACCTCAATACAGAATGTTCAAGACTTGCTTCAGACCTTTAACACAACCCCCTCTGTCAAACAGGGTACTGGCAGCACTTACACATTAGTATTAATTTCAAAATTATATTATTTCTTAAAATGAGCCATTTTCTGGATATGAGAGGTCAGCTGGAGAAATGTAATAAGACAGAAAGCAGTTTATTTCAAGCTGCAGATGTTTAGCTTTTGCCTTGCTTATATATCATGGAGAGCATGACAGGCTTGCTATGTGCAGAGCTAAGATCAGACATGTTCTACAAGCCTTTGTAGTAGAGAACTTAGATTTTGTCAGATGAAAGAGGTCTTGCTGCTTTCAGAAAAACAGTAAAACCTGTAAAAATGAGCTTCACGCAGTGAATTATTCCTCACAAGGTAAATTTTCATGATTTATTTCTTTCCAAGACATAAACATTCATGTCCTCCTAGTCTATGGAGCTGCCAACTGTGGTGATCTTCCTGCTAAACATCAAATTTTCTCACCTTCCTATCATGATAACTAGAAATTTCACACAGAATCACCTAGAATTAATTTTTTTTTAAAAAAGGCATGAGAATTGTGTGAAAGGTACCTTGCAACACATCATGTTGTTTTCTTTTGATTCATTTTCTGACAGACTCTGAGAAAAATGTATGCACCTTTTAATGAAAAAGAAACATCATCTCTGACCTACCTAACAAGTCCTATATTTCCATTTACATGAAAAAGAGTTGCTCCATATGGAGATCTAGTTTAGAATTTTTGTTTACTTAAACCTAAGAGATTTTCACTCCATAGTCCATAAATAATCATATAACAAAGGGATTACTTCACTTCTAAGTGAACATTAAAATATAAATTCTCTGTAAGTCAAGTAAAAAAGAAACAAAATATAATCAGCGGATTGTTCCATAAATATTATGAAAGATTTTGCTTGTGTCTGAGAAGTATATAGTAATTACCACAAGCCGATGCATCATCTCTCTCACCCACCTTCTTTTTCTGTGTATAACAAATTTCATAACTTTAAAAAGGAAAAAAAAGTGGGTTTTATCACATAGTGCTTTCAGAATTCCAAAGCAATAACATGAAAGTCCTACTTTTATTTTTTAATAAAGTAAAATTAACTTAATCTGAACATCCCCAGGGCAGTAAGGATATTATTTTTCATCACCACAAACTAATCCAACTGTTTCTCAGTTTTTAAGAGCCACTTTTAGATTTTAATATGAAAATCCAATAACTCCTCCTATTTTTAAATCCATTACTTACACTGTTTAGTCACATCATGCTGCTGGTATAGAGCATCACTGTGAGATATTGAAACTGAAATAATTTTCAGTTGCTGTCACATCCAGTATCCATTCATTATCCACTGGGCAGAATTCAAAGATGAGTGCAGGAATTTAAGAAAATGATGTGACTAATAAAGAAGGAAGGACAGTTTTTAGGAGGGCTTGCTATATTGCTAATACAGATATATATATATATATATATATCTCAGGGGTCCTGGGAAAAAAAAAACAAAAAAACTTTTTTCATTATAGTCTGGTTAAGTAACAACCTTAGCCCACACACTTTTTGATAATGTACAGTTTTCAGAAAATAATTGGCATCTTTTATAAGTGGACTATGGCTTCTAAGGTGATGACCTGAAAAAGGTAAACTCACGGCCCTGGGTACTGCACGTGACTTTCCATCATCATCATCACCTCCCAAGCTGATGGCTCTTCTTACCTAGTTTCTAACATGGAGAGGGGACAGAGAGAAGAGGAAGACTGACAGTCTGTGCCACAACGAGAGAGCTGTTATGCTCAGGAATTGTTGCTGCCTTTCATATTCAAGGTATGCTAGCACACTTTACAGGTAATGAATTGCTCCTTGTCCACAGGCAAAGTGAAGAACTGATATGAATCTCTAGTGAGCATGTAGGACATTGAAGGCTGCTTAAGATTTAATTTTGCAATTTACAGAATATTTTTCATGATTTCAAGGGAATATTAAGATGTGTAGATAACTTTAAGAATCATATAAAGACAAGGCAGGTACAAGAGGTGAGGAGCTCCCCACAGCACTATTTCTTTAGTACACTGTGATTTTTTTGGTCCCACTGTACTATTTGTACCCTGCCCATCTCACACAGCACAGACAATGTCCAACCCAGCAAGATGGAGAGCTCTTTTGGGACAGATAGATTCAACCTTCTGTTACTTTTTATGATAATGATTGGCTGTTTCACTACAGTCATGCTCCTTCAAATTAAAATTCAGTATACTCCTATGCTATTCAAGCCTGTGAAGCAGTACCAGATGTATTCCTAGCTGTTCCACTGCTTGCATGTGTGGCCTTTAGGTGTGTCCATGTCTGTGGCTGTGCAAAATGGACTAACCTGATTTCCCACAGTCTGACTTCAGCATCTGTCTCCTCCTGGTCCCAAGAAGAAACTGCCTACATGACAACTGTTCAGTGCCAGGCAGCCTGTACCTATGCACAGGCACAGTAACTTGCACTAGCTGCAAGAGAAGAGCCTGACCAGCTTCAGAGGAGCTGCTCACACCATGCTCCACTGCATTACATTGGGCAGTGAACAATTCATTACGGATTTTTTATTTCATTTGATGAAGAAAGAAGCAGGATAGTTGTAAATAAAGCATCATCTACTTGAAGAGGTTATGTGGAGATGGAACATCTTCTGTGACTCCAATACAGCCAGTACTGGTACTTTGCTAGCACTCACAGTGGGTACAGGATGAGAAGCCAGTGCACAGATAAAGTCTTTCTCACATCAATGAATAGCAACCAATCTTTTATGACCAGGTATTTAGACATGGGACTGCATCACAGCAAAGTGGTGAAAGTTAGATACCTGAATTCATGTTCCATCAAGTTTGTAAATATTACTATTAATTTGGGATTCCTACTATGCATGTTAAGACGACATTATTTGTACTTACATTTATGCAGCCCTTCTTAAAACTTTTTCCCATTTAACATTTCAGTTCAGAATAAACCACCAGCCTTATCCATCACTTACACATACTCCCACCTGTACTTGCAGTCAGACATCAAGGCTACACTACAAAAAGAACAAAATCACCTGCCCTGCTCATTAAGGAAACTAGAATTAATTCCACTGATCTGCACTCAGGCATCTTTAATTAAAAGATAATAAGCATATAAGTGGCTTTGATTTCTTATTCTAATGTCCTCCTCAATTATTTATTATACTCACCTTCTCACATCTGTACACATTTTTCTATTAAATGAAAATAAAACATAACTGCTGTTGCACTTTTGAGTATTTCCAACAGCAGTGCAAATGTTATTAACTCCTTATTCAACTTAGGCAAATATACATACAAGTCAGCCAAAGTGAGGCTACGTGATGTTGAGCTATTGACTATGCTGAATATATCTAAAAGCCACCTGAGCTTTTGAAATGCTCTTTACCTACCTGATACCTGAAAAACCACAGAAAGCTTCTGTATTAGCTTTTTCAACAGCTCAATTCTCCTACTCATGATCCACTGTGCAAAATTATAACCTGGGAGATTTTCCATCCATGTGCAAGTGACGGTGAAGTTCACAGGGCCTTAAGTACTTATCAGGTATGAGTACCCCACACCCCTCTAGTTTGGAAAGCTCTAGAAAGAACTCAGTAGTCTGTCCTAAAGGTCAATTTGGAGCAAGCCTCCAACTGTATTTGCCTATTTATATAATTTACAAAAGATAAACAGCATCTAAAACTTTCCTGTGTACATCTATTACATTATTTATTCTAAGCAATGGTAGCTACAAAGTATTTGCACTAAGTGCTATGAAATATAACATTTTTATGTACTTAATTCTCCTTTCCTAAGTATTTCTTCAGTTTTATCCTCTACAATAACACATACTTGCGCATGTAACAGAATGACTCAGTTCTATTCCTAAAGAAAATAAAAGTAATTAAACTGGTAATCACAGTCACAGCTCTAAAATTTTAATCTAGAACTGTGGCATGTCTGCTCTATCACAGAAGACCTCTGAAAATCCTTACTAAGTAAAGCCAATACTCTCAAGTGTACAGAGTTAATAGAGCAAAACCAGCTCACCAGAGTTTTTATTATAAACAAACATCTTCTGAAGATGCTAAATCAATATCTATGTGCAAACAGAAATATTCCATGAAAAAGTGTACAGAGAAGGAGCCACATTTCATTACAGAAGACTGGAAGGTCTTCATCCCTTTTCTTTTTAGCATGGATAATTTTATTTAAAAGAGCATGTGTGTTTGTGTCTGCACAGAACCTGAAAATCAAGCCATTAAGGGTTCTGGATAATAAATTACAGGATTTTTTTATAAATGAAGGGAGAAGCCATATAACTTCATTCCTCTTCTTGGAGGGATAAATGGATAGAGAAGACAAAGCAAGGGCTTGTTCATGTTCTAAGAAACAGGAAAAAAACTCCTAGAAAACAGAGCTTTATGCAGTTTCAGAAGACTGGAAGCTTTATAGAACGAGCAAGGGACATCATATAATGCTATTTTGTTGAATAAAAATTTAAAAAAAAAACCCAACCTTTCACTCAATTTGTAACACAGAATCAAATCAAAATGACTAAACCTTGATGAATTCAAATACACTTCCATCCCCTCAAACACAAGATTTCCATGATGAACACATTAATTAATCCAAATGTGTACAGAAAGCTCAAGAGTTTGTGACTAGTCCCTGGACAACAGCCCTACTTTTGGAATATCCCCTTCCACTCCTGGCACAGTAGCTGCAGAATGAGACAGGCAGGAGAACTTGCTCTCCTACAACATGGACTGTCATTTCCACCATCACAGAGAGCCTGGGTCAAATAGACCATTAGACATGACAGATAGGGAGATAGGTTGTTACTTCAGTCAGGGTAGCCATTGGGAGAACATCTATGCTTTATATTGCATTGTAAAGCATACTTTTTTACATTAATTCATAAATAAAAGGAGAGATTATAAAGCATTCATTGCAAAGATCTTATGCTATCTGAATCCATGAATTTACTGCAGATGAAGACTTTCATCTCCCTCCCGCAATAAGCAAAATTAAACTTTGGTACATCATTTTCCCCAGTGGATTGTCAGACAGATCTGCATTTAAAAATTTTTTTTAATGTCTTAAAAATTATGCAAAATTGCATTAATTGAAACTGGATTCATTGAAATCAGATTGATTAAACAGAACATTGTCTATTACCTTTTTCTAGATTGGTTGTCTATCCAGCTAAAGTTCTAGTTTGTAACCTGAAAAGTACTGCTCACCACTATCTGGAGATCAAAGCAAAGAGCCAATCCTCTTCCTTGGCCTTAAATGATACCTGCCATTGCTATACTATTATGACAAGTACTATCTCTGTTTTCAAGATGAAGAATTTATTCTACATTGATTGAGATTTCAGTTATAACAACAAGTGATCTAGAAATGAATCTTGGGTCAAAATGCATTCTATGAAAGAGTTATGGATTTTTCTAGAAGCTCAGAAGCATAAAGATCAGAAAACCCTCCTATACACTTTACAAAGAAATTAGGAAGAGAAATAAATTTTCTTCTTTATGCCTTTCCCCCCTGATTTGTATTACGTGGTAGAATTACCCATTTTCACATTGGAAGGATCAGTTGCATAACTGATGAGCTTTTGCCTTGCTGCAGAACTAGCATATACTTTAGAGCAGCTTATTATTATACCTGCATGTATCAACCATTTATTTTGATGTGACAAGTCATTACTGAGCAGTAACAAAGGCCAAGTGGGCAGAAGTCTAGTAAGTAAAGCTGAATAAGAAAGTACAGAGGTCAAGGCTGCACTTCAATTCTGAAGCTTCTTTATTCTCAACCTACAATTCACTGTCTGTCACCTTGCCCAGGTGCCAATCTAAACCAACTCCCTCCTGAATACTGATTACTTGCCAACTCTTCCATTCATTTACAGAAGATGCTGATCTAAGCTACACAAAACCAACCACCCCTGATGCCCCTTGTGCTTTTGTGTATATTCATACACCCTAACATGCTCCTTCATTGCCTCTGAGAACTTACAAGCAGTATATCTGGAAGTAGAAGAGGAAAAACATATCTAAGAAAGGATAAAATAGAAGAGGGAGTATGCTGGGCAGGAAGAGGCTCTGCAGCAGTGATAACCTTGCCTGTTGCTTGAGACTCCAAAAGACTGCAGTAGTGGGAGACACTGCTAATATCCTGACTGTAACACTACAGCTTGCTGAGAAACTGTGAAGAACAATGTGCATGCTTCTAAGAGTCTTTATAATAATCCCTCCCATTTCTCTGGGTAAGTCTGCAATCATTTAAAAATATCCATTATAAAACCATAGTGAGACAGCCCCATTGCCACCCATGCTGAGGCTGCTCTGTGACACCGTTCAGTGTGACACACATTATGCCCATGGAGCTGGCCTATCATCCACACCCTGCTGCTGAGCTGAAAAATGCCCAATGCCAACACATCACCATGCCAGTGGAAATACATTTTTTGGCTCATTTCCACATGTGGTTTAAACCAAGAGGTCAGGAGAGTGGGGCGATTTAAAGAAGGCGATTGAATCTACTAACACCAAAGATGAGAAAAGGAGAGGAGTAAACTTAAAAAAAAAATTAAACATTTTGCTTAAAATCACTTACATGTATTTCAGGAGCTATGTTTCAAATGCAGACCTCAATATAAATATTTTTTTGTTAACAATCCACATTGCTAGCTTTAATACTACATTTTCCACTGTTTCTTGGAAGTTAAACAGAGTTACAGATATACAAAATACACATGAGCCCTGTCTATCACTGATTAGTCATTTTGCAAATACGTGAAAATAATTTCATACATTTTTATGCTCTTATTAAGTCTCTAAAAACTTGTCTTTTTTCTATTATCTTTTTTTTTTTCTTCTGTCTGTATTCAAAATATTGTTTCTAAAGGATAAGCTCTAAGTGTCAATTCCGAAAACCCAAGCAAGAAAATAGTTTCCAATGAAGATATGGGTAGTAAGCCTCTGCTGTCTCTCTCCTTCCCTGCAAGCCAGCTAGCTCACAAGAGCCCTAAGGGGCTTTCTCTGGTTTCTCCAGGCCCTGTTGTGCTTTATAGCCCTACACAAAAACGATCCAGAGTGCAGGAAGGACCTGCATCCCCATTTGTCCCCATGTGTCCCGTGGGCTGCTGCCATCCCCCAGTCCCTGCTCTGGAGCAGCACTCTGCTGCAGAGGGCAGCAGGATTTGTCCCTTCCCTACCCAAAGGCACAAAGCAGCATTTTGCTAAAAAGGGAGTGATTTCACAGCCTAACAGCACTGGGGCAGCGTTAAACAGCATCATGTCTGAAATTAAACACCAAATTTGAAGGGGGAAAAAAAAAGAAAAAAACCCAAACATTTCACATCTTCCCCAGGAGATTTTCCCAGCCTACTCTTCGCCTGCCCAAACCCCCTTATTCTATCAGTGCATTAACAAAGCCAAGGAGCTCACGCTGTGGCATCTCATCGGAGGGCACTGGAGTTAACAATGAGACTGTGAGCTCCAGTGGCCATGGCAACAGTAGCTAATTCTTCTTCCCAATCAGGGTGGCAATTCTCTCCCATGGCTTGAATCAGTTACAAAACAAAATACTCTCAAAGACCTTTCAGAGCCAATAGCCTCGCAGTTAATCTGCTAATAGGAAATAATCTGCAGCTAATATACACATTCCAGGGCTGCAGTGTGTTTTCTTAATACTTTGTTACATGGGCCTCTTTCCAAAGAAAGCAGAGCAAAGAATAGAAAACAGACATTCATTAAAAACAGCATAATACTACCTGGCCACTATTAATGCCTGAAACGTGCTACAACTTGCATGGCTCTTAAAATGGTGATTTGGAGTGACAGCACTAGATAGAATGAGCTCAATGCAATTAGATCAAAAAAAGTTACATACAGTATTAGTTAGCAGCTAGTTCATGTGAAAAATCAGCCTTGAAATGATTTCCACATTGCTCTCTTTTCATTTAAAGCATCTGAGAAGAAAAGCACTGAGTTGACAGGAATTTGCATCAGTAATAAACAATTCTAGATGAGCACACCAAAACAGAGACTAACAAACATTCACTTAGAGCATACTTATCTAACTGTGTGATGGGAGTTTGGCCATACATGCTTCCACCCAGCTTAAACACAGGAGTAAACAGCAAATGGATGGTGGGTGAGAAAGCAGTGCTGGAACACTAACAGTGAATCACGTATTTTGCATCAGTCGTGTCAGTAAATCTGTACAACATGCCTTAGCTTCAATCTACTAAGGGAAGGACTGCACTTCTGGAAGCTGGAGTACATTGGCTTCACCATGTTGTGCTCCAGGTGCAGGCACAAAGGCAGGGTGAGCTTCAGGAACTTACACATTGCCACTTCATGTGTGTAATTCAGACAGAAATGCAGCACTACTGTTAGATTAAGGCAAGAATTACACCTCCATTTCTAGCAAGTCTAAATGCTGCTAGTGGAGGTGGTTGTCACAGGAAACAACTCTCCCAGCTTCACAGCCATGTTCGTTCACCACATCCAACCCAAACCACCACATTTGCACCACCAACACAGTTCAATGAAACTAACAGTCTCTCAGTGCTCAGGTATATTTATACTTTTCTTTCTTTTTCCCCTCCAGGGGTAAAGCCAAGGACACCTGGTCATGTCAGGCCACTGCACAGGCATCAAACAGAATTAAAAGATGGATTGCAGATTCTGGCAAAGCCTGAGAGAGAGAGAAGTGACCAACACATCAGTCAGTGCAGTGCAACAGACTGACTTCCACTATCTGCTACAATTGCAAAGGCATCTCTCATTTGGCCTACCAAAATGTTTCATTTCTAGACCCTCATGTAAACTTCTGAAACTTCCATTAATTGGGTGACATTTCATAGATTTTTCATGATGATTACTCTTCACTGTAATTTTAAGCTCTAACGTAAAAATTCTGTGTCTATACTTACTATAAAAGCTGCTTTATTTTAAATGAAGAGAACAAAAAACTGTGTCTTACCACTATGATCTTATTTTTACTTCATTGAAAACCGCTTAAGTACTGAAATGTATTTATGAAAAGGAAAGCAGCTCAATGTAACAGTCAAATGATTTTAGCTGCAAAAACACTTCAAATGTTCCAATTCAGAAATACTGTGCAAGTGCCCAAGCCAAAGGCCTTTAAAAATGGCAGCTCTCCCAGTTCACAAATATGAGATACAGTTTAAGAAACATTCAGAGCACAGCTAACAGTGTAAGACCTTCTCCACATCAGCATCCATATCCTTTATAGGGAATTACATTTAGTCTCTATCTCAAGATTTCATGTCATGCAATCCATTTCTACTTCGTGTGTCATTCCCCAGGTAAACTAGATGGTTTGTGAGAATGAGTAAAAATGGGTCACCTATCCATCTTTCTAATGACTGACAGGGAGCTCCTCCTGTATGTGGGGCATTTATGAGAGCTGCTTCCTGCATGAGTGTGAGTTCTTTCTGAAGTCATCCCAGGAGCTCCTGCTGCATGCCCTGGGGCAGAACGCTCCCAGGACAGGATCTTTTCACAAGGCACTCTGCCTCCCTGAGACATCCAGGAACATTATCTCTTCACATCTGTAAATTTGTCTGAAACAGGCTGAAATGCTGACAAGTCTGGGTAAGAGCAGGAGGAGCAGAAATGACTGTACAGACATATATAAACATCCTTCCCTTCACAAATGCAAGAAAAGGATTGCATAAAGCCATGTTACAATGTATACAAGGAGAATGCACAGCAATAAATCAAATCTTGCTCGACCTTACTCAGAACAAGTAGTTTCACTGCTGGTCTGTAGTTTATACATGAGCATTTAGAATTTGGTGACAGATACTTTACACAAACTGACCAACTGCACAATTTACCTTTTTTTATTTGTTTATTTTATCCTGATACTGAGGTTCAATCCCATCCTCAAAACAGTCTGACTCATTCTAAGCACACTCTGCAAAGAGAATGGGATTTCAATAGTGGTCAGCACTAACCTACTTCTCCTCTCCAACCATTGGCACAATAAGTAAATGCTCCTTGATTTTGATGGGAGAAACAGAAACAGGTCATTGCTGAGGGCTCTTGAAATTCCACCAGAATCTCTAAACAGGTCGAACATGCTGTAGTCTCACTGCTGTTTATCCCTGACAAATCCAGACTGTGTGATATCTGTTTATCTTGATATATATTTGAAGCAGTGGCTTGGGAGGAGATTGTGCAAATAGCACAAACACCACCTTTTTACCACATTCTGTGTTTCCCCCAGTACTGGAGAGTGATGGTTTGGTCCAGTAATGTGCTTGCCTCCACATTTCAATTCTTGCAACCTCTCTGTCTCAGTGAGAAAGAAAAATAAAAAAGACTGCCTGAGTCGCTGTGGATTCCAAGTCTTTACTTGCTGAGAGTCGCGAATGTTGCCCATTTCTTAGAAAAAAGAAGGAGAGAGGCAGAGTAAGAGAGAGAAAATAAAAGCTGAAACCTTTAATGTTAAATGATTTTCATCACAGAACACCGCTTTTATTTTTCTTTAAATCAGTTTTTATAATTTGAGTTGTCATGACAACATGATGCAACACTTCACTGCCATGACAATGTGACAACTTTCAAAAACAGTAAGTGCTGTTTTTACTCTGTTTTTCAATTGCTCCCAAGGAAACAAGCTGTTATTTACTTCTGTGACGAAACTCATACGATACCATAATGGATCCAATGTCAAGAAAAATTAAAGCATAGAATGGGGGAAACAGCGATGGAAAATGTGTTTTTGTGTACATAATTACTCCATAAAAAGTACACTTTTTTTTTTTTCCACTGTCTTATCCCAATTCAACACCATAACTCCGCTCAGTTCCACCTACAAATGCACTGACTCTCTCCATAACCTGACCAGAACTGATTAATCACAGCAGCATAATTGACTCAAAAAAGACCTGTTTTCTTAGCAGCAGTTTTAGCTGATGTTTTTATGCTTGGTTGTGAGCATTTGGATATTACAAAATAAACTGAAATAAATGAAATCTCTGTGTGACCACAAGCTAACTCCAGCGGAGCAACGTACTTGTAAATCCCATCAATTTATGTGAGACTTGTATCTAAATTCTACGGGGATGATAAATCCACTGGCTAACTCTCTTCTAGATGGAGCCAAGAAATGTTTTCAGACAGTAGAGCTTAGTTATCTATATTATGCAGTTGTGGGAGAAAAAAAAAATCACTGGGATTATATCTATTCTGTTTAGCAAAAATAATTCTCAGGAGCTAGCATGGACCAAGGACCACTCCCAGAAAGGCTGTATGGATGCACTCATCTTGTTCTATAAACTGAAGCAGTTTCAAACTACTAAAATACATCAGCTGGCCTCAGTGGCATGGGATGATCCTTAGCATCATTTTCCATATGGGGATAGATATAACCACTGTTTTCCTTTTTTGAGAAATGTGAAAAACCCCAAAACAGTCAATATCAAAACACATTAGAGTAAAGGCTCACTTCATGTGGGTGTGATGGAGGCTTTGTTAAAGCACAGTGATGCATTTATATAGTATTTACTACAAAACACAACTTAAGCATGGGAAGTTGCTCTCTCAGTGCAGGGGAACACTTTGGAGCAGCCTAAGGAGTAACCCCACACCTGCCTGCTGTCAGTCCCTCCACCCTCCAAAACATCCAGGGCTGGAACAGACAGAAGGGCAGGAGGAACCAGGGAGACTTTCAGCATGATACAACTGTTGATGTGTTTTGAATATCAATGATTGCTTCCTTAAACAAAAGACAGTACTGGAGCAAAGAAGCTGTACTACTTTTAGGACACACAGTTGAGAAATTGCTCTGTGCTTAAAAACATACCTCTATAACAAAATATTAGATATATATATATGTGTGTGTGTGTGTGTGATTGTACATCTATAAACTGGACAGCAGCAAAGGTAAATCTGTATCACAGCATCAATACCTAATAAAAGAAAATTAAACATTCTATAGGAGAAAAAGGAAGTACATTCTCATTATTAATATTTTACACAACTTAAAAGATTTCACTCACTTCCACCACCCTATTCAGTGGTTTACTGATTATTATTTACTCATGTCAGGCTCAGATAAAGATAAGCAAAACTGGAGGTTTCAGTGCTTTGCTTTCTTTCCTGAAAGAGCTCAAGACTTAATTTGCAACCTGCCTAGAAAACACACGTTCACTAGGAAAAAATAAGCACAGAGGGCCTAATAATTAGTCCCATCCTGAAGATCTCATCCAGCTCCTATTTTCTTCATAATGGTATCTTTCTATTGAGTTTGGTATAACCTAAACCAAAAAAGAAGAGAATTATACATCACCTCTTCATTAAAAAGAAAAACAAAAAACCAAAAACCAGTAAGCCAAACAAACCAAGATCCACTTCACCTCCAAAATCCCACACAGCTCCCATTCTACATCTTTATATATAGTCTCTACTTATTCTGAGTTCCTGTTGACAGGAACAGATATAGTCTTTGTTTTCATTGGTACCTCATTGGCCAAAGGGGTTGGAGATGTTGCACAGAAGTTGCCTATAAACATACTTTGTTTATGTCTATCAGTCAAAATGTGCTTGTGTTTGTTGACATACAGGCTTGAGCTCAGGATTATCTTGACTTTGTTCTCCTGACAGGTGAGCAAAATCACAACACTTTTTGCTTTACACTCTTCAAAAAGCATCATATATTATATGAAGAATTGTTTCAAATCATAAGCCTAGATATTGCCAGGAAGTGGAGAAGGGGCAAAATTCAGAACAGAGCAGCAAGCGAAAGTGGAAACTTTGGAAAATCATCAGGTTTCTGCATGACATAACAGTGACTTGAGTCAGAAACCTATACACTGGGAACTTGTATTTTGACCCTGATATGCAGAAAGTAGGGACACTCACAGGCACCATCCAGATGGTAATTTGAACTAGTTGGCCATAGCATGGGTGATAAATCATCATTTAACACGGCCTATGGAACCAGGACAAAGAGTGGAGAGGACAAGTTGTGTGATGACACTCTAGTAGTACCAGAGAAATCAGTATGACCTGGGTATAGTTTCAGACATGTTAATATCAATATGCAGTTTCAGTAATGCTGTGTTATCCACCTCAGACTGCTTCAATGGTGGATTACCAACTTCTCTTCTTTCTGAAATGTTTTTAACCACTTAGAGAAAGGAAAGGGAGACTTTCTTAAACTCAGCTCTCAAGAAACAAACCAGACCAGAGACTTGAATGGTAATGTGCAATAAATTGGGACACCCATGTCTGATTTTAATCTCACTTGTGTGATGGATCTGTTTCCTGTTGATGGCATACAACAGGGAGTTGCACAACATACAGAGAAACTTGTGGGCAGCATGGTGATGATGATGATGATGTAGAAAAAGCAAAAATGAAACATGGATTAAGCACAGGAAAATCTGGACTGGCTGAAAAGGGATGCTCCAGAAGAATGTGGGCAAGGGATGAATTGATGAGGAGTGAGAGGTACTATCTCTTCAGCCCTCGTCCTTTCAGAGACTGTTAGATGGGAAAGTAACTTTCCCAATCTTCTATCCTCAGACTCTTACTCATTTAGTTCGTTTTGACAAAAATATTTACTTTAACATAAAGTAAACACAGATCTCAGGGTAATGCCATAAAATAATCTTACAGTTAAGAAACCTTATCTTTGGTTAAATCAGATTAATTGTAAGAATAAGCTTAGCTGCCATTTAAATCTGAAAATGTACATTTGCACATTTTAAAAGCAAAACATAATAGAAATTCAGCACATAACTTAGACATTAATATCATTGAAATATCAAGGACTTAAAAATGACATTACCATAGATTATCATTCTTTGGAAATGTATAAATTAATTTTCTCTCCTGTAAAATTTAGGTTGTTTACAGTAATAGATCCACAACTTCCCTTTAGGTGTCTTTCTGAAGTATCTGTGCCATGTCATAAATATGAGACATGATTCAAGAAAGAAGTAAGAATGGCAACATCACAAAAAAAGCAGCAGTCTTGCCAAATTCTCCACAAGTATGCAGACTCCCCCCAAAATTTTGTATTTTGTACTTGATACTTCTGAATGTAAACCTAATATGATGTTGAATACAACTTTTATAGCTGACGAACAATGTTTAAAAATACCCAAAGTTAACACGTATCCAGTGCAAGTTAAAATATTTTAGGTTTTTTTTTTATTTTGTGTGGATGTGAGAGATGTAGCATATTAGAAGTCTCTAATAAATTTAGTATGTGCATACACACAACTCATCCCAAGTTCTTCTCTGTATGGTATTAAATCTGACATCACTTTTGCAAGAGGTTTGTCATGATGCGCTCAGAGACAATTTGCCTTTGGTTCTACTCTGTATTTTTTCAGGCTCCAATTCAGTCATAAAGTTATAGCTGCAGTTTGAGATGGTAGCTAAGAAAGAAGGCACAATGCAGAACTAACACACCAGTAGAGAGAGCATCTTGAGTTACTTTTCTTTGTTTTTAAGGCAAGAAGTTTGAAGCAGCTAGAACTTGTACAGACATTCTGACAGCATTTACTGAGACTGGCAGTTTTCTGAGGCAATATTGCACCGACTGTAAACACTTGGAAGTGCAAATGCTTTTTGTTAACACACAATTCATAGCAAAAAGAGGAACATGGGCTTATGAGAACTATAGTAATATAAATAAATAAATACAAATCATCAACATCATCAATCTTCCAGCAGTTTCCCACTGAATTTGTTGAAGAGGTAAAGACAGACTGCTGCTGACCTGATTAAGGATTTCCTTCTTTTTAAACTGAAAGTCACTTAAAGAAATTATTTTATAAGCTTACTGTGTCAAATGCAATCAAGTTGATTAGTAAATATTAGCATGATTTTCTATCACTTGAATTTGCAGCAGAAGCAAGTATGCAGGATACATGACATATTAAAAAAAAAAAAAAAAGTTTGGCTGAAGTTGCTTGAGTAATTTATCTATTATCCCAAAAGCTGAGTGTCAAGCTGCATCACTACTGAGACTTTAAGAGCAATCACCACCTCACATCAAAAACTGCATGTTGCTGGATCTCTGCTTTAAGTTATTTCTGTGTCCAAAGAGTAAGGTACTGAATTTCTCCACCCTCAAAGAACATTTATAATAAACAATGATGGACAAAGCCCCCAGTCCCGAGTATCCCAAATGCAGCAATCATTGTTTTGCCAGACTGGACATACTGCCAATATAACACTTCTTTGTTAGAGGAATAAAAAAATTGTATCTGCATATTTGTGCTTGCTTTTACCAGAAGTTTCTCACACATCACTGACAATTGCCTGAATGAAGATCTTGGTATGAACTTGTATTTGAAATGAAGCTCAGCTCCCACCAGCATCCTAAAAATCAGCTTGCATTATCCCTGAGAGCCCAAAATTCAGCCCCTTACCAAGGTATCCCTGAACTGTTTTGAAAACTTGGCCTTGATCCCACTGTGTTGAACTGCATTCTGTTTCCCAGAGAAACTCTACCACAAACAGGCACTCCTGTGCCCAAAACCTGCTTGATGCTTGCACAGCCTCCACCTCCTGTGCTTGTCTCAACAGCAGCCATTTGCTGTTCCTTTTGCAAATTTGCACCTCATTTAAGGCTGACGCAGAATTAGGCAAAATTGAACACAGATTGGGAACAAAATTTTATCTGAAAAAATAGAGGGGGGAAAAAAAAATGTTTTTTTCAGCCATTAGTTTTCAACCACCTATTTTTTCATCCAACTGCAACTCTAGCACTTCAGTGCTAGTTTTATGCAGGAAAGGCAAAGGAATGGTCAAGCAGCCTCTATGAGTATGTTTGATTTCCCAGTAAATACTGCATCACATTCACAGCTTGTCAATCCCTGTCCTGAGGTGCAGCCATGTAGCATATCCACTGGGAAGGCAGATACAGGCATGTCCCTATTCCCCAGAGTGGTGCAAGAGGGGTTCATATTTAATTTGTGCATGCTAGTGCATGTGTGATAAGGGGCCAGTACTATTTCCCACCACCCCCCAAAATTACCTAAGGCCATTACCTGGCAAAATGTCACATAATTTCCAAACCAACACTCTTAAGCCCCACATCACACTGAAGATTATTTCAGTAAAGCACTTATCATTATGTGAGCTTGAAAGCTAGGTCTCCCATGAGGGAACATTCCTTGATATTAGCCCAACCATCTGACTGAGAAACACTTCCTATAGTTTTAACATATGGATTACATTTGAACTGACAGTGAGTTTTCCTCTGGACTGATCCCTGCTGCCTCCATACATGGTTATGCTTATTGCTTATGGGGCTCTTTTAAGCACCGCTGCCCTGAAATAAACTCCTGCTATTCCTACAGGATTTCACACCAGCCAATTTAAATATTTTAATAATGAGTAAAAAGTTTAAAATGAAGATAAAATATTGTGTCAAGCCACAGACAGTGCTGACAGTTCAAAAAGAAAATGCTTTCTTTGCAGCACCCATCAGCACATCTGTGACCATACTGCATCTCTGGATTGCTCACAATTCCCAGTCTTCTCCTGCTTTCCCAAAAACCAAACCACTCAGCAGAAGGACAGACCAATGAGACAGCCCAATGGCAGCATCTGCCACTGAAGGTCCTGCTGGAGCTGGAAGGACAGTGGCCTTGTCCAGAGAGGTGATGTGCTGGCAGGGCCACTGCAGCTGGGCCAGCAGCAAGAGCAACCCTGTAGCTGCTCCAAAGATGGGGTCCTCTCTGGGATCCCCTCATTCCTCCCATGGCAATGAGAGACACTTTGGCACTGGTCTACCAGTGACAGCCTGGGGACATCAGCACCACAAACCAGCCCAGCAAGGAGTGCCTGATCCCCATTCTGTTCGTGAGCTGTATCCAGGACAGATGCAAGGCACCCTAAGAAATTGACTCCTGCTTTCAGGATTGTCCATAACTGGTAGAGGCTTCCCTCAGCCCTGGGAATGCTGGACACCACAGAAGGTACCTGTGAGCTTCACTGGTGCCCACCCAGAACAAGACTTCTGCCATGGCTCCTTTGCTTATGTAAAAAACATGTGGTACCATGGGCTGTGTTACATCTCCAAACTTTATTCTGGCTCTTTGTGCTTTTCTTTCAGTAAAGATAAAAAGCAGCTAACAGAGTTCCCCGACATCCACCACATCCTGGCAGAAGGAAATGCTTCAGATTTCGTGGTGATTTGGTTTTCTCAGTGCCAGTCACTGTTTCTGTTTTTATACATTTAATAGCTATCTAAAAACTAGAAACTTAGCAACATATTTTTGCAGCTGATTTGGCTGATAATGCCTTTTTTAAAGCTTGTTTCCTGCTTTAGGGTAGCATGGTAACAAAAAAGAGCTGGGTTTACTCCATTAAAAGAAGACAGTACATTAAGCCAAACAAGAAAAAACAAATGCTGAAAAAGAAAAAAAATGAAACTAACAGCAAACTGATGAACAGATTAGTTCTATTTATTTTAATTTTCCGGTGCCCCCTTTTTAGATAGTTTATTATTAACTAAAGTAAATTCAGCTGTTCACAGAAATTAGAAAAATGATATGAAAAAGCAAGTTAACTAAAATGAGCTGATACAATTTTTTTACTTTTTTTTTTGTTGGATTCAGTTGAGGGACTTTAGCCAAGGAGAACAAGAACAAAATACAGAATTGTATCTAATGAGAAATCTAACTAACAAAAATACTTTTAATGCAAAAGACAAATTTAAAAGGCCAAAAAAAGACATTATTCCCTCTCTGTATAGTGATGCAGCCTGTTTTAGTGAATACTGCCATGTCTTATAGCTCAAGTCTAAACATTCAGACATTCTATTCTGATAGAGAAGAGTGAGCTTTGCATTCCTTTCTCAATATGGTAAAGCTGTAAGTTATACCTCTGACTTATCACAGCATTGGGAAACACATGTTTTCCCCTTATTTGGTAGCACAGAACATCTGGAAAGTAAAAAGGACATACTTCCCAATGCCAACTGTGAGCAACCATCACAACAGGACCTGCCTACAAAAGCTGACAATCCCCCTCATTTGAGCAGGATAGAAACAAAAACTCAGACACACATATGGCTGAAGAACATCTGAAACTCTACAAGTACAGAGAGAAACTGTGCAAGAAAGGATGGAGGGACTTGTACAGAGCATCCAGAAGAGCTCAGGGCTCAGCTGCCCACCTTGCTGCTGACACCCTGCAAGTCAGCACCTGCTTCTTCCAGTTTTCTAAGCAGATTCTAACACAGCAAAATAAACAGTCAATGCATGGGCAACTATTTTACAGTGGAAGGCAGGAGGAGAAATGTTGCCTTCACAGGAACACTGGAAGTCATAAAGTTGCAAGTGCTCTTTCAATGCTTCCCAGGGGCTGCAGAGATGGCAATGCAGGGAAGAAGAGAAGGACCATGCTATCTTTTCCAGCATGTAGGATACAGTTGTAGGGGAGCTCAACAGCTGCATGGAGAAATGGACTTCACTGCTAAAAATAAGGAGAATAAGGCAGATTTTAGCTATCTCAGTACCAAACTGCATTCCTAAAAGCTGTTTGGAGGCAACCAAACACCATGGGTGCCAGGATTGGTGAACTTAAAGCTCAGAAATTGTATCAGAAATACTCAACTCAGAATAAGAGTTGGAAACTGAGGTTTGGCTTCTCTGAGAAGCTTTGTACCAATTTTCTTGTCTGGAAGCAAAAGAGCTGCCTGTCCTGCAAACAGCATCCGTCTCTCTCCAGAACATTGCAATAGCTCTTCTCAAATATGACTGCAACTTCGAAGACACAGCATAAAAGGAAATCATTTAGTGGGAAGAGCAAACATTTAGTGCATAAAACTCTTAACAGTAAAAATAAAAGAATTAGGTATTTTCCTCCCTCAAAAAAACGTTCAGCCACACCTCCTAAAGAGATCCCTAATCGCTGCAGCAGAACCCAAGGCAGTGCCATGTGGGACATGCAAACCATGGGGGACTGGTGAAGAAGTTTGTCTGGGTTGCTGAGTGTCCCCCCTGCCCTGCCAGCAGCTGGGAGCTGGTGCTGCTGCAGCTGCTGATGGCTTCAACACCAGCTCGTCTGGAAACTCCTGGCGAGGGCGGTGCCAGGAAGGAAAGGCTCTCAGGGTCCAGCCCACACCCTAGCAGGGAGATGATCCTCCCTTCTGACTGCTGCCATTGGCATCTGATCTCTGCACTCTGGGGCATTTTTTAAAATCTCTTTAGAATTCCAAGTTTTACTTGTTTCCAGTAGCAACGCTGGTGCCACACGTGAAGTGAGGCTTAAGCTGAGCTGTAGAGAGGAGACAACACCTGGTGGAAGGCTGCTACCAGAGCTGGCCTTGCCATTCTCTGTGGGCAACCTTCAGCTGGGCAGGAGCAGTCACCATGGTGCTATTCCTAGCACTGCACAGCAGCCACCCAACCATCCTGTCAGCAGCAGGAGCCTTCCTGTCAGGACTTGTCCTGGAGCTGAAGAGCTCCACACACGCCCTCACACAGTAACATTTGCACAAGAGGCATGAAAATGTTGCTACAAAAACTGATCACAGACTGAAGTTAACACTCTGGTTCATTCCTATCTCCTTGAGCAGCGACTTTGCAGACACCAGTTTGTCCATTCAAGTGAAGAAAGAGGTATTTTTAATACAATTTTCTGAATGGAAAATTAAAATAGAGGGCTAAGTGAATTTTCCGAGGACGTGAGTCCAGGCAATATCAGGCCCCAGAAGGGAAATTCCTTACAAAGTTACTTTGCAGAAAGTCACTGCTGCCCCTTCCTCCCCACACCCTGCAGACTTTGAATACATTTAGAAACACAACTGCAGAGCTCTGTTTTTTCCTGTTTTCTGTTTCTAGATGCATATATACACGCACCATTTCCCATCATGTATTAATTATGTCAATCTCTTTTCTTCAGATCCTTACTTGCTGAAAGATTGTTTTACAGAATGAAAAGCGAAGCCAAACAAAAATTTCTTTATGGGTGCTTTTGAAGAAAACAGCTACAGAAATGTGTATCTGGCACAGGCAAGACAGAAGACGAACCAAGGGAAAGTATTCAAGAATCTCTGAGGATGAAGCAATTCCTACTGTTTTGAACTGCACACATGAACCCAGAGTTGGGCAACGAGCACTCCCTAGGAGGAGCTGCAGTGGGACAGGCTGCACAGCAATACTGCTGGTGATGGTATCACTGTTACTGTTTCTGGAGAACTTCATTGCAGCAAGCTGCTGTCAAGGGTTTGCAATGTCCTAGCAGCCCCAGTCCTGGAGAACCCCTGGGGAGTGTGAGGAAAATGAGTATGTCCCCTTGCCACAGAGAAGCATCATCGTAGTGTTAATGGCTCTGACAGTGCAACTGAACTCACTTAAACTCCCCTGTAACCAAATCCAGCCTTACAGCTATGCACCCAAACTATCAGGAATTCAGATCATCTCTGTCTTTGATATCTGAACCTGTTATCATTAAAAAGATATGTTCCAGTGCAACCAGAATGTGGTGGCTTGATTCAGGATTTGCTATATGGAAAACCTGCAGCCATCAAACTAGTCTAAGTGATCACAGCAGCATCTCTGGATAAAGACATCCAGGAACTGATTTTCCTCTCCTTAAGATGTTAAAGTAACAACTTAAAAAACACTTCTAAATGTTCTAAAATGGAGTATCTCTTTTAATCCTTATTAGTATTGTTTTGTTTTTTTAAAATCTCATTTATATATTGCTGCTTGCCAGCATCAGTGAGGTGTTCATTAAATTAAAAAAGAAACAAAGGCAAGAAAATCCCACACGAAAAGACATTTTCATTATGAAAAACAAACAAGCCAAGGAAAAAGTCAGCCACAGTAAGGCATGTCCATGGTTTGAAATACACCCCCCTTTAAAGAAGAAAATTGCTGATTACAAAAACACACTTTAGCGACATAAACATGATGAAGAATAAAGCCTTTTATTCTTTGTCACACAGCATAATGAACTGAATACTGAGATCACAGGAAAAGAGGAGTTAGTGATTCATGTAAATGAACGTAAAATGCTTCTTACATTACCCCAAGGTAATAACATTTTAAGGGTTGACTTTATTCTTCTAATATGGATAGCACAATATGGTGCCTTGGTTTGTCCTTTTCTGGGCAGGTTGATGTTAATTGCATAGCACAGGCATTCATGGAAATGTACTCTGCCACTGACTGAAAGACATGCCAGGTGGATGTCATCAATAACACTCTCCAACCAAACAGCAGCAGTTGAAGGGAAAATGGCAGATATAAGCAGAATTTCTTGAATTTCCTGAATTTCTCCAACAGGACCACAAGTGCCATGGTTTAACACCTAGAGCTCAATTTAGGCAGCATATAAATATTTTCAGGCAGATATACATATCTTTATGCATATACAGAAGATGTTTATTTTGGGAAAAGCATCATAGGAATGTCATAACTGTATTTGATACAATCTCCTCTTCAGTTATAAGCTTTGCATTCAAAGATCCCTGATAATGCTGTGATCATTTTTCCCAGAACAGATGAATCATAGATGCTAGAGATTAGCAAGGCAAGTCAAATCACCAACACCTACTACCCTTCTCCTTACTAAACAGTTATTTCTATAGCACAGGACTGTGAACCACATGAATCTCAAGCAATGCCCATTCACAGAAGCAAAACAAACATTCCTGTCACACTGTGCCATCCTGTTTGATCTCACTGGAACATAAAAGCAAGGCAAGGTCAGGCAGGGGCAAGGGCTGGAGAGAAAGATTGCTGTGCATTGCTGGGACACCCAGCAGGGTACAGTGTTAGAGGTACTCTACATTTCTCCGCCTGTTGTCTGATCTCACAGAACTGAAACTGCAGCCAGTTCAGCAGAAATTGATGATATCCTGGGCCAGCACTAAACCAGTGCCCCAGCATGGTACCCCAGCACTAAACCAGTGCCCCAGCACTAAACCAGTGCCCCAGCATGCTATCCCAGCACTAAACCAGTGTCCCAGCATGGTATCCCAGCACTAAACCAGTGCCTCAGCATGGTATCTCATGGGCTGCTCATCCACTGGATGTCTCACTCCTGCTTTAAGTCAGGACAATTTTCCACCACCTGTGATCATTACAGATTCCCTCATGTTTCTGTTAGGGGAGAGTTAACCCTCCTGACCTGGCAGGTGATTACTTTTTACCTATTTAATTTCCACCTGGAGTTTCAGTTTCCTTACTTTCTAGCACAAATTACTCTGTGTTCCTAAAGGATGCTGTAAGTCATATTTTTGGAAGTGATCCCTGAAGAAAGCAATAGACCCTTTGGGAGAGGAATGTACAGAATTACTGAACAATTAAAAGTGACTCATAGAAGAATATAAAAAATTTTCTTGGGAGTACATGCTGTAAAACCTTGATTATTTCCAGGGTCCATAAAGCCAATTCTGAATTTATAATGGACAAAGGAAGCACCGTGCAATATGCCAGATAGATCAACAGTGAAGAAATGCCAAACTCTCCTCTCCAACTCAGCAATTTAGCATCACTGCAGTTTCACTGCCTTCAGATGCCTTACACTCACTTCACACAGGGCAAACCAGACACTTTCAGGTCTCACCAGCCTGACTGTCTCCCTGTTCTTAAGACAAAGAACAAGGAAAACACTTCCTAGAAAAATTACAGTATGATCAGTGACAGCCCCCTTGCACCTGAATGGAAGTAAATGCTGTAATACTTTGTGAACATATCTGCCTGAGGTTTGATCCAACTCATTTTTTTTTACCATGAAACTGGAATTCACAGAAACACAAGATGAAACTCACTTCATTTTAATGTAATATCTTCTCTTTTTCCCCCCCTTCCTTTTTTATCTAAAGTGATTTGAAAGTGAGGGCATCTTTGGTCAAAAGGCTGGTGAGATAGCAAGCCCTGCCTGAACTGCAAACTAGTCCAAATCCTAAAGCTGTGTTTATCCCAGCTCTCATCCAGATGTGCTACACACTGCTCAAAAAAACTCTAAAGACTCAGGGTGATTTTGACTCTGCTGTTTGTGCTCCTCTTCAACAAACAGGAAACACTGCAGATACCTATTAACTGTTTTGTGATACAAATCCTATGGGAGGGGAGAAACTCAAGCCAGAAAATCAAAGAAGCTGAACTCATTTCCATTTGTAAAGAGCTGCTTTACTGTCTGTCTGCAAATAAATCTCCTCAGTAAATAGCTCCAAGGTTGAACTAGAGAATATTGTATGGATCAAAGAATTCATGTCTTCCTGTGTAAAGTGAACAGGCCGCAAGCTCACTTGTTTGTCTAAAACAATTAGGGCTGGTATGAAAAGGAGGGGGAAGGGACAAATAAACCACAGCTGATTTTACTTTGCAAAATATTTTGGAAGGGGGGGTTCAAATTAATAACTGTTCAGGCCCCAAAACAGTCTAATCTTTGTCAATTGGTGCCAAATTATGCAAGGTGCTGCCAATTCTGGTTGTCTAACAAATCACTACCAGTGTACATCTAGGCTGAAGCCTGATTGATTCTGGTCATTATTTGGGCTGATCTCATTTGCACACATGGAACCAATATGCAGTCCAGATGTTCATTTGCAGTGAACCACTGAGTGAAACTACTCATCTACACGCAACTGGAATCCTGCAGCACAGCACCACAGCCCCATGGCTTCTCCCACCACTGCAAGGATTCATCCAGTACAAAAATCTATAAAACATCCTGCTAATATTTCTGTCAGCTGAATGACTTTTACAGTACTATAATAAAGCTGACAGATAATGCATGCCAGTCCTAATTTGAGATAAACTTTTCTTTTGGGACTTTAACCATTGAACAAGCAAACAGATTGAGCAGTAACATTTATTACAATGCATAAATCACTTCCCTGCAACTACTATGGGTCTTGCCTGAGGGCAAAACTTCCGAGTAGCCCATGAATTCTAATATACTGGATAAATTACTAAATTGTATTGTCACTCTGCCATTTACTTATCAAAAGCAAATTCATAAAGCTTTTCAAAAGTAATTTGACAACCTTTTTTTCTACCATGTGCAGCCTTTATAAATATGTAATAGCAACCATTTTCCAGGGCTTATAATAATAATTTTATAGTGTTTTCTCCTGTGTTAAGTGAAAGCACCTATTAATTCATCATAAATATTAGGTTAATTGTATTTCATTGCACCAGTATTTACTGAAGTCCACTGTACTAATCTACACAACTGTTCTTGCTTCTAATTTAAGCTTATATAGAAGAACTTATGAACTCACATGTCACAGCAATATAAGGGAATTGAACTTAGAGGAAACTCTCTGAACTGAGTTTCAGACAGATGAGTGCTCTTTCATATTATGAGATCCATTGCAGAAGATCCTTCAAGTGTCTAAATGAACTGGTAAAGGAGAATCTGGTGCTTTATTTTTACAATGATTATGGGATTAGCAAGCAAAGAAGTACTTTTTAAGTGCAATCTAAGGTGGGGTAGTTTAAAATACTCACAAATGATCTGTAGATGAAACATCTACTGTAAACAGTGAATCACTCTTTAAAATTGCTCAACCACTCCTTAACCTAAAACCCAAATTCTGTATTAGAAAGCAACACTGATTCCTCCTGTACAAGTAATCAATAAAGTGATTGTCTCTTCTTTAGAGTTGTTTATGCTTTCTAGGTAAATGCATCTATGTTTTAACTACTAAACGTGGATTTTTGTTTCTTGTTTTTAAATTTAAATTAAAAAAAAGGTATTTCCTCACAATGATGATTCCATACTTTAAAATCCATCTGTTTCCTCTGGCTTTTCTGCCATTTTGGCCTCAGTGGAGTCTTTTTAATTGCATTTAGCCTTATCCTGGATTGTACGAGCCCATTCCCAAGGATGTCTGGTTTTCATCAGGTAATGACCATTAATTCTGACTGCATTTCCTTCTAAATCTTGTTGAATGGCATAAGAAACAGAAGCCCTATGTCTTTTCTTGTGTATCCTATTGTTTTGGAATCACAATTATCTCTGAGCCTCGGCTGAAGGTTGTTTCACCTCAAGGCACAGAAATGGCCTTCACATCAGAGAATCCTGCTTCTCACTCCTCACAGTTTGTTATTTGTAACTATTGATCTCTCCTCTGCTGTTGTTATACACACTTCATTCAGAGGTCCAGATCATTTCCCAGCATTTGCCTCTGTAGCTGCTCCCAGCATCACTTACAGGAATGTAGGAGAGCACAGCTTATGGTACCACACAGGTCCTCCTTTGGGTCCTGCAAACTCAACCTCAAAAGACTGTAACTCAAGTAACATTTATAGGCTTTCAGTTCTAGGCTGAAGTCTTGCTATGGTGAGTTTATGTGATCCAGTAACAGTTAATAAAGGAAACATAACAGCAGAACACATCTTAGTAAAACAGTCTCACTGTCTGCAATTTACCCCTGTGGATGTGTATGTTGAAGGACCAACTTTACCTTCTATAGCCAAAAGTGATTTTAATGTCTTAAATGATATATTTGCTTTTGTTAAATAATGCCAGTATGACAGAGAGAAATAACCCTATAAACATGAAGATCTAAGGGGTTAGGGTTGTTTGGTTTTTTTTAAAGTTAATATTGTAGCATTACTCAGTGCTTGATTTGCAGCTAATTTGCAGAATACCAAAATACAAACCCAAACTTTTACCACAAAGGATGGCAATAATTTCTTTTCTGTTACAACTGGACAATGAAGTAAAATCTCCGGGAAGTACAAGTCATAATAATGGATTTGGTCCACACGGAAAATTCAGGAACAAAGATTGTGTTAATTTGACACAATTTTCCATTATTACTGCAGTTACATCACTTTAACATGCTTACCAATCAAGTTTAAATCCCCTAAACAATATTTTACTTGAGCTGCACTCTTCAAATTCTCCCACAGGTCTACACAGCTTCCTTGGAGCAAGGGCAGGTTTCAGCTGCCAGGGGGAGCATGGCCCTGACACTGCCAGGCAGAGGCTGCTCTCCCTTCCAACCTCCACTCTCCCACCATTTTATTACCAAAAGGAGAAAAAAACCCAAGATTTCTGTCCATCCCTAGCTGTTGCTGTACTTCAGAAATCTTTATTTGCATCCTATGAGGAGATACCTCCTCTTCACATGCTCCTGATTTTGGCAAGCACTCCGTAACTCAAAATGACACAGGAGTGTTATTAATTGAAGAAGTTCACTTGATTACCTTTGACTTGGTCATGAATGAGTTGTACATGCCAAGAACCCAAAACCACTTATGAACTTCCAATTTGAAAACACTTACCCCTACAATCTGTACAGTTCCTGTTACTGAAAAGTAGGAATTGAGAAGCTCTGAATTCCAAGTTCTTGCATCAGTAAGTGTGTGTTAGACTGAACTACAGTTTTACTAAACACATAAGCTTCCATTATTTTTATTATTCTGAGGCAGAAATAAACACCTACATCTATTTATAAGGAAGTAAAACATATGCAAAAACACATCTTCTCAGAAAAATTGTTTAAGAAAAGAAACGAAGATTTATCTGTGCATATTGAACCCCCTCCTCCTTTTTTCCCCTTCTATACTTTAATGTCACTCTGCAGCTTCTTATCTTGACATGCAAGACTAGAGTTAAGCAAATATAACCTTGAAGGTCTCTACTTGCACTGACAACCATGGGTGTATTACAAGCAAAGCTTGAATCAGGGCCCAGCCATTACAGGAAGAGAAAGTACTTTGCTGCAAGAGGGAAACAATCTTCCTAATGAGGTGCTCAGGACACTGTCACTGTACCAGCAAGCCTATTGAAAAAATCCTTTGAGTTTTAGGTTGCTTTTGCAGCCATGATTTTCAAAATAAGAGACTGAAGCTGGTGGGTGAAGCTCTTCAACTAAAAGAACAGGTTGATATAAATTCTATCACATTTTCCTTCCACCTCTGCTGGAGTTTGTAGTACATGAAGATGGAATTTGATCATCTTAATTAAAGTTCAAAACTGCATTTGCCAAGCAGCAAATGTTCAGGATCTCAAAGAGTAAACATTCACATTGTAATAAGCAAATCTTCTAAGAAAACATCAACCTATAAAAGAGAAATAACTAACAGTGGACAGAGGATTCTTTCCACATTGGCTTTTTTATCTGGTCATTACATGAAGGGATCTTCTCCTCATTTTAATGGAGAAAAAGAGCATTACCAGAATGCTCAGTCACTTTTTTCAGTCATTTGGTAGCTCAGGCTTTTCTCCAGCACTGAGTAATCTGCTGCTTCTAATCCTGAAATTGCAAAGAAACATTTTCCTGGGAGTTAGTCTCCTGAGTTCAACAAAGGACTTCCAATTTCTTCAGATGACAGCATCCCCAGCTGTCAACTTCTTCCTGTGAAGAAGGGCTTTTATTAAGCTTGAAATTCCCTTCCATTAAGTCATACACCAAAACTCTGACCTTGGCTGTACTTAAAAACTGTAGTTAATTCCACATCCACTTCTTTGGGCCTCCTCTGCCACTCATTCACTCAACTGGACTTGCTCTACTGCCAATCATTTGTTCATCTTATCAGTTTTAGATCCTCTTTGTCCTCCTGAGCCAAAGATTTTTCATGAATCTTTCTATGATGACTCCTTTTTGAACTTTAGTTATCAGAAATGCTGTTTCAGACATTGAGGATATGATGTTTTGTTATACAGCAGAGTTAAACTCTTGGTTTCTGTTTCTGCAACTGCACATCCAACAGAAGCAAACCTGTCTTGAGCTCTAAACTGGCTTTCTCTGGATTAAATGCAGAGCCACGCTTCTCTGGATTAGCTGCCCCCTTTTGCTGAGTTTTTCTCCCTCTCTATGGTAAATTAAGTGCAATTTCAATACATATCTCAATTAATATGACATTCTTAGCTTTGATAACTAACTAATTTATAATTAGATTGTTATGTAGAAGCACTTAATGTATTTCTGTAAGTGACACCTACACTGGAAGATTTAAAAAGTGTCTGTTACTATGTCAAAGTTTAATTAGCTTTCACTGCAAATAAAAGACATTTTAACTTACAGTTTGCTTAGAAAGCCATATAATACATGATCATTATTTTTCCAAAGGTGAAGCCACTAATTTTTTAATATGGGATTTTTTTCTCATTTACTTCATACAAAAGTCCCTTAACTCCTTATGCATACTGTAAATCACTTCTCATGCCTTTGACCTCATTACAAATCAAACTCCTATTTCCAGTGTTAATGAAAAGAAAATTTATATATAATTTCTAAAGCAAATCTCTTGTGTGAGAGCCAAGATTCATTGGAATTTACTTGCCATCAGCTTATGGCCTCTTGCACATAGCAGATGATAGGCTATCTCTGAAGGAATCATTACAGCAATAACAGAAGGCTTTAAATGTGCTTTTCTCACACTACATTATTTAATCTTTTTCTATATTAAGAAATAATGATTTAATTCAGGAATTGCCATAGGTAGCCAATAGGAAATGTGTGGAGCAGGGTATATTAATCCAAAAAAGGTTGTTTTTCCTATTTTCTATTTCATATGGGAAATGACACTGACAAAATGGAAACGGAACATAATTAATTCTCTGGGAATAGAAAGTTGGATGACTTTGTAATATGTATGATCCCTTAAACCTATATTTATAATAGCTCATATAACTGGTTTCTTTTGGAAAAGTACATATCAAACACAAAAGCCATATTGCAGTTTCAACAGCATAAGCACAATTTCACATGAAATTAACTGCTCCAGATGAACCCAGCTAGTTTATGAACTAAGATTAAAATCTGGCATTTAGATACTTTAATTATATTGCATCTTTTGTAAAATGTAGACTGACACAGAAACACAGCTGCTCTCATGTATATAAACCTCACATATACTATCTTTATAATCCATTATTCTAAGTTCACTCATTCTCTTGGATGTAATGTCTGTGTCTTTGTATTTTTCACAATAAAAATATTCAGAATTAATTCTGTTTCTGTT
This sequence comes from Erithacus rubecula, assembly GCF_903797595.1. Lineage (NCBI taxonomy): Eukaryota > Metazoa > Chordata > Aves > Passeriformes > Muscicapidae > Erithacus > Erithacus rubecula. The sequence goes on from NC_136689.1 coordinate 133,621,653, forward strand.
TCCTCTAGAAATCTCTACAGAGGGCAATAGAAAGATACAGTTGGATTTCTACACTTATTTTAATAACAGACATATTATTTTGTGGTTTAAAATCGAGTATTCTCACTAAGCCTGTTTCTTTTTTTTCATAATAACTGAAGTACCATCTTTCCCTCCGCACTAATATATTGAATTCAATGCTCTTCAAAGCAGAAGAATTATTTATGCAACAGAAAAAAGAAAACACAAATAAATGAAAAAAATACACTAACAGCTCTCTTGCAGTAAATGAGGACATATTTTTCTAAATGCAAGTTCACTAGGGACAACTGTTCTGACAGAAGTTTTACTGTCAACATTGTAATCTACTTATAGGTGCCTTAAAAACTAGCATGGATTAGGTAAACACAATTTGCATAAGTCCAAAATTTTAAGAGAAAAAGAAACATATTTTGAAAATCTGCATTTTCTAACCTTTCATATTATATAGATGACATTTTAATGATTACAGACTAATGTCCACTGAACATGCATATTCATACTCATCTTTTTGCAGCATTCCACTATTTAGATACGAGGTCAGGCTTTACATGAAAGGTGCATTAACTATGATTAAGAGATGATAGAATAAATGGCTAAGGGAGTGTTATCGAATCTACTAAGTCAAGCAGTTGCTTGCTATCAGAAATAACCCGTTCTGCTCTAGTGCCTGTGCCACTGACACTGCTCTTGACTCACAGGGTACCAGCCCTTTCTAACAACTGATGATCCCTCAGCAGAGCATGAGACCATATAAAGATCCCATAACAGTGCTGTGAGAACCACAGAAACCATCTAATGCAAAAAAAAAAAAAAAAAGAGTTATATTCAAAATCCTTAGATCTTGGAGATTTCTCAAACTGAGTCTGCAGCAACCAATATGATAACAAGATGTTTTTTCTTCTACCCTTGATATAATTTTAACTGTAGAAATTGGCAATTTTAATACCTTCCAACTGCACAGAAACTGGCACTCCACATTTTACACTAATCCAGTAGCACTGCATTCTGAAACTGAAATGCGCTGCATTTCCCATTTTTTGACTCAAGAATCCAGAGTGAGAATAATTTGTTCTATTTAAGCTCAACATTCAACACAAGCCAGTAACAGGGATGAATTAACTTCATAAATTTGCAGCCTCAAGTGATTACTTTTATAATTTAGTTTCCATAATATCTTTTTTTAGTTTCAGAAACAATTCAGAAAAAAAAAAAATATCTTTCTCTTTTAGCTTTTTTACCAGAATTTTTTTCTAACAACTTTTTTGTCTCCAGGTGAAACTTTCTTGCTTCCACTACAATGAGGGCCATAAAAAAGGACCCAGTGTCTGCAGAAAGCTGTCATTAACTTTCCAGCCTGAGTCCACTTTGTTATCAGGGTTTGATTGTTCAACAGCCCTGGTTAAATATATATATTTGTATATAACTGTCAAACTCACCAGAAATTATGATAATAGTCATGTTGCAAATCTGTCTGGCAAGAACTATTGTCAAATTCTTTCCTATTTCACTAGAATAATTCTATTGGAAACTCATGGATTTACTTGGTTTTAATAACAGGAATGACACAAAATCAAACTGCCAAAGATGTTGAGTATTTTACAAACTAACATGGATTACCCTTCAAGGTCCTTATTACCATTTAGATAGGTATTCCTAGCTGCTGTCTTAGGTCAGCAAGTATTCAAATCACTGGAACAGATTTGTGTTAACACATGCTGTGGACAGATGCAGCAGAAATGTATTCTCTGAAAAGAAAAACAAAACAAAAAATATCCACTGCACCTTAACAGCATAGGAATACTTTCTTCTGTGGAAAAAGATGCAAGCTGTTTAAATTTCTACTCACATTTAATACATCCTTTCACCATCAGAAGACATCTAAGGTCCCTTTCAACCTAACCCATTGTATAATTCTATAATTTTAAATTTTCCCTTGAGCAGTCAACTTTTCATTGCCATGATGTAAAAGTAAATAAAAGGGGTGAATTTCTGTTCCCTGAGGTCTTTTTACTTCTTTCTGTGGCTGCAATGTAGAAGGTGGGAAGTAGACGACCTGTAGACCACAGCTAAATCTTCACATAGTCCAACAGTTTTTAATTATTTATATTATTTCTCCTAAATGCAACCTCACCTCCATTTGAGCACTGCAAAAATGAAATGCCTACAGGCATGAGAACACACACTACTTCAAACCAGAAGATCATCAGTACTTCAGAGGTAAGTGCTGTAAATTGACAAAGAGAAATAGCACAATATATTCTGGCTCTTGTATAAGTTACCTTATCACAGGAAAAAATAAACAACCATGCTACTAAATACATATACTTTTGAGTCGAGCATAATGAGAAAGATCAATTTTAGGAATAAAATTTAAAACCTTCACAGATAAATTTGTTCCCAGCTAATGCCATACTATGTAATCTTATTACAGTATTTAACCCATTGCTGAAATCACTACCTGATTTCAAAATATTCTGCATTTTTACAGTATGAAATTTTGGTAGAATCTACTTTCAGTTTCTCAGACTGAGTCAAAATACATACCTGAAAAAGTGACAGAGGCTGTGATACCCAGTAATAATACTGAAAGCCAAGGTCAAAGCAATATCGAAAGTGAAATACATCAGCTGCCTGACATAAGCAAACCAAACCTTTGTTGATCCAGAGTATTTTCCTTGCATGTTTCATGATAAGCCATGGTTTACATAGTCATCTATTATGGTCATACTTATTTCCTATTTTTGACATCCTCTAGTCTGCTAGACACTGATATTTAAACCAGAGCAACCTTGCCAAATACAGCTGCTGTGTTATCTTCATAACACACTAAAAAGCATATCTGCTTTGTTCCAAAGAATGCCTGTATAGGCAGCTGGGTCAAAAAGCAAACATTGTTTTGCAGTGATTTAGTGGCTATTGTCAGTAGCCAGAAGTAAAAAATATCACACTTGCTTTGACTGACTGTGAGTAAGGAACATCAACACAAAACTCTATTCTACTGCTAGAGATGCCAAGGAAGATCTTCTAAGGACTACAGTAAGAAATGGCTAAGGCCATACTGAAGAGTCAAAATCAGGGGTAAATGCAGCAGGGCAAAGGAATGATTTGATGAAAGGGATGTTCCATAATCCCTCTTTCAAACTAATATTCCTCTTAGGGCAGCAACCTGTTCAGGTGACTTCAGTTGCAAGGCACCTTATGACTTCTTCTGCACAGTACTTTCAGACCAACTGTAGCTGAAGCCTTTTACCTACAGCCACAGGCAATAAAATATAATCAACTTTCTTCTTAATATGGTTTAGTATGAGAAAACTTTTCTCTCAGTACTAAATGTGACAGAAGTTTTGAACAAACAATTTAAGCTCTAAAGGTTACAGAATCACAAGATGTTTAATACAAAGAACACACTAATCCCATTTCAATGCACAAACTGGAATTAAAATTGTGTTTCAGTCATACTGCTTGCAAAGCAAGAACAGCAAGATGCCAGTTGCTATTTTATCCTTACAAATCATGGTCAAAGCTATAAGTGTTTCCTAATGAACACTCTCTTGTATTGCTAACACATACACAGGTTTCTCCTTTTATCACATCAGTCCTACATGTTGTATCTGTTAGCATTTTTCAGCCTCCAGAATATCATTTATGCCAATCAAATGCCTTCTGTCAAAGTTTCCAGAAAAGTGGAAAAGTTAGTTGATCCAGTAGCGGAAATACTAGTTTAGGTAGTTTTAGAGATGGATAATCAACACAAAATCCTTGAAAAGTTAGAAAGCACTGGAAGGGCCATTTGCTATTTAATTGATGATAAAAACCTGGGAGTGTTTCTTGTATCTACCAACTGGATGGGGAAGTACTCCTAAATCACATGTAGTATATGCAGGAAACAAAGAGAAGTACTATGAATTCACTTAACAGCAGTAATGTCTTATATACCATTTCCACCCTGTGAAACCTCTAAACAACATGTATTAGCCTTATTTTTTTAAGTGAAATTAAATACAAAAGTAATTCCCACTCAAAAAAAAAAAAAAAAGTGAGAAAAGAAAGCAAGAAAGAAAAAGACAGATAGACAGAAGAGAGAAAGACAAGAAGACATCTGCAAAATCATCACGTATAAACTAGATAAATCCAAATTAATAACCCGGACAACTTAGGAAGCATCATCTAGCTGCTAGAAATAAATAAATGTACCTTGGATGTAAATCAGGCTGTGCCATGTAGGCACTTATTCCTTATTATTTGATTTGTAGTAGCAAGTAATGAAGCCAAGCATGCATTTAGACATTTTGAAGCAGATGGACAGCACACCCTGGAAAACAAATTAATGGTAGAGGCAGGTACATCTGCACAACTCAACAGTTAAAATGGTCTCAACAATTAGAGAAAGTCACAGATGCAGCATTTTTACATTTGGATCCTGTGCATGCATATACACAAAAATGCAAACAAAAAAACCTATGCATAGGTTTTCTCTGGGAAGACAGGAAGCAGATCAATAAGGTATAAGCTGCATTATTGTTAAAAAAAACTGCCCTTTTTTTCCTCTCTATTTTTTGGAAGCTGTTGAACATCATTATAGTAAATCCACAAGAGAAGACCTCAGTAACTCTACTACACAGTCCAACCACACTGCTCCTGGGAACAGCAGATCAGGGCAGAACAGGAAAGGAAGGCCAGCTTGCCCACTTTGATATTTCCTACAAAATAAGGTAACATTCTCACATCAGGGGTTAGCAAAGCCAAGGTCCAAAATCAGACAAAAGCTTTATTGCACTTGAGCCTAGTGTAAAAACAAGTAAAGAGATTGAGCATATCTGCATTTTATTCTTTACCACACTATTTCTTAATTCAAGCACTTGCACAAGCTATTGATACCACCTAGAAGGCATGTACACAGGTCAGCCCTGATACCTGAGCACACACCAGACAAGCTGAAATACAGGAAAACCTATAATCCTTTATTTACTTCATGGATACAGAGATGAGTTCATAACCTGCCCTACACACTAGTTTACATTTAAGTGTAAACCACCAAAGTTAAAAAATTGTAGCTACAGATGAAACAGACAACATACTAGTCAGAACAAAAAATATGAGCAGTAATAGAAGTTCAAAGTCCTCTTGGTATGAAATTAAATAGATCATAAACTCCATGTAAAAAAAATACCAACCCACAAAATATTAAAACAAAAAAAATCAGCTAAGCAGTACTTCTTAAGATATATTACCATAATCAATCAATGCAAACTGAGAAAATCACGTACTAATCTCCATGTATCACAGCTACAATTAACCCTATTAATAAATAATAACAAACAGAATGCCTGAATCTAGATTTTTTAAATTGCTTATAGAAGCCAATAAAGCATGCATATTATCACACCAATAATCTCATACTTCCTGAAGCAAATTCACAAAAGATGTTTAATTATCTCCCATAAAGCAAAGTTTGAAAGCAGAAAGAGAAAAGAAATGGTGTTCTGAATATCTCCTCTACAAATTTAAGCAAAAACATACTTCACAGAAGCATTTATTACTCTCTGCAATACTAGCCTTCAACTGGTACATCCATGAGGCTTCCAGTTCACCAAATCCCTTGCTCTAGAGGTGGTCTCTGGAATCTCAGGGCTTTGCTACCAGCCTCTTCAGCATTTTAAACAGCACTTATTCAGTGTCTGCTGTGGGCCTCAACCCTCCTTTGTGTCTGTGCTCTGTCCTGCCACGCTGCACTGCTCCTGCAGCCAGGCACCATCTGCCACTCATGGGTCACACAGGTGACATTTCCTTTGCTTTCAGGTCTAAAAGACATTTTTACAGCTCCAGAGTAAGTGTGGATCCCTGAAGCTGTGTCCTCTACCCCACCTAACTCTGACAGAAAAGAGTGGCAGAAAAAAAATTGCTTCTTCCCTGTGTAGCTTCTACTACAGCTGATACTGAAACTATGATTATAGTCAAATTCAAATTCCTCATAACCAAGTGTAAGATGCACATGCCTTGGTACCTTTCATATTTCTAAGACTGCATTATCATAGAAGGTGCCAGGTGCCAAGTGACTGCGCTGCATTTTTACTGAGGAATGTCTCTTGTTTCCATTAATAATATATTAGACAAGGTAGCACTGAAAATTTTTGAAAAGACAAGAGCTCTATTTGTTTCTGTCAGTTTATTATTTCAGAAACAGGAGCTATTACACAGATAAACAATTTCATATACATGAAAGGAAAGACAATAAGGTGCATAAGTGAGAAAAAAAGAGGAGTAAAAATCATGGAATCACAGAAATGTTTAGGTTGGAAAAGCTCTCTAGGATCATGAAGTCCAGTCACTAGTCCAGAATTGTCTAGTGCACCACCAAACCATAGAATTAGGAATGGTTTGGGTTGGATGGGGCCTCAAAGACCATCTTCTTCCAACCCTCCTCTTCCATAGGCAGGGACACATTTCACTAGGTCAGGTTGCTCAGTTCCATCCAGCCTGGCCTTGAACACTGACAGGGAAGAGGCATCCACAGCTTCTCTGGGCAACCCATGCCAACCCAACATCCTTATAGTAGAGAACTTTTCTGTTCTTGGTCTGATCTTGGCCTAACCTCCTTCAGCTTAAGGCCATTTCTCCTTGTCCTATCACTACATGCCCTCAAGAAAAGTCCCTTTCCATCTTTGTTGTAGACCCTCTTTAAGCACTGCAAAGCTGCTCTAAGGTCCCCCTTGGATCCTTCTCTTCTCCAGACTCAACAGTCCCAACACCCTCAGCCTGTCTTCACAGGAGAGGTGGTCTAGCCCTCTGATCAACTGTGGTCTTCTTTGGACTCATTACAACAGGTCAATGTATTTCAACATGTCAACCTTGTCTCAAAGCACCACATCTACACATTTTCTGAACACTTAGGAACAGTGCTGCCACCACTTCCCTGGGCAGTCTGTTCTAATGCTTGACTACCCTTTCAGTGAAGAAATTTCACCCCAAAGTCCAATTTAAACCTACCCTAATAAGTTATTTTAGTCTGTAGTCTTGTGCATGGGTTTGCTATTTGCCTCTATACAGATGACCATGTTTTAAAATCTGGGTTTGCTTTGGGATGCTTCCATTTGGTCACACCATTTACAGTGTTATGACCTCTTCATCAAGAAGGATGAATGTCAACTTCACATTAAGCTACTAGGAGGCCTAAATTCTCATCTTTCCATAATGACCAAACTGAAGCAAAAGTGAGAGAAAAGTGCTCCCTAAAACAGAAGCACGTGTTAGGAAAAACCCTCAGCCACAGGTTATGCCTTTATTCTGAAATGGAGATACACATGTGCCTAGATTTCCTAGGTTACTGAGACTCCTGAATGAGATATTCCCTACCAAGATACAATATAAATGGACCTTCAAAAAGGGTTGTGCTCTGTTTACTTCTTCTCCCATTAGTCAGTGCTAGAGATGGTTCAGGGAAGCATTCAGCTCCCAGCACTATGTGAACAGCAGCTGGAAGCAGCAAAGGAACTCTGTATTCATCGTCTTAATGTGATCATATCAATTTGTGTTGAGTGATTTCTTCCACTCCTATCCCCAGTGCCATTTCTCAGTGTCCCATGGAATCACAGATGGCAGGCCAAAATGTGCACTGTGGTCATGTCAGTGTAGCCCACCCTATTGCAGCAGTGCAGCATTTTCCTTCACAGTAATCTCTTAATAGTACATGCAGCCAAGTCCACTTTTAAATATCCCGAGATATTCCTCTGTGAAAGTAGAAAGTAAATCAGTTCTGTTACTTACATGTAGAAATGTTCCTGCTGTATTTATTTATGACATGCTCTTGTAGAAGACGTCAGAAAAAATAAAGAGGAGGAAATGAGTTTTGAAAACATTTGGGACACTTGTATATAGTATTATTACAATTAATTCTCATAAAACCCATCTGCCACACCAAGGGTTTGTGTTACCAGGAAACCATTTTAAAAGGGTTCTGAGGGAAAAAGAAATTATAATATCCTTTTCCTCTGTTTCTCACACTTCTCGACCTGCCTTTCACAAAAAATAGAGTTATATGAGTTTTTCCATCCATACCCTGGGCTTTATGTGAAGTACTGAGCAGTTTAGAGAAAATGCTAGATGCTCTTAACCCAAAATGAGTGAATGATGCCTTAGTCAGTTCTATGCATCCTATAGCTTGCTATAACAGACAAAAACATTTGTATCATCCTATAAACCCAAAAGATGGAAATGAAAATCAACAGTTTCTCTGTGCCTCAGTCTTGCAATTTGGAGGCAGAACAGACTGAATAGAGACCCTTCTTAAACCCTAGAAGACAGCTGAGGGGCAAATAGATTTACATAGGTCTCATGGAAATGGATGAGTTAAAAAATGTACAAAAATAGGATAAATCACAAATATCTATATTAAAGCATAGCATGTTTTGCTTTTTTGTCTTGCATATATTCCTTTCTTTCACATCTCAATCTACTGTAGACTGTAGGTGTCTGACATGTACTAAAGAGAATCAAACACACCACCTGGCCCAGAATGAGACCATCTATAGATGCCTACCCTCATCAGTTTATCACCAAGTGGATCCATTTAATTCACTGAAACTAGATTTCTACCACTGAAATCAGAACAGTATTACTGGGCCAAATAAATTTCACCCTAAAGTGTCCATAAGTGCCACAAAAAATTTGACTGCAATTGTTTCCACCAAACTCTAAGGTCCTCATAATCATTTGTTGAGCAAGGCAGCTGCTCATTGCACCTAGCTGCAGTCTTTTCTGTGAGCACTGCTGACATGGAAGTGGGAAAAGCAGGACTCACATGCATCCATTCTTGTCATGAAGAAGATGGGTTAGGAAGAGTATATTGTAAGGAAGGCATGCAATATGTACCAAGGCTGAAATGTGTTACAGTGTTAGAAGTCAACAGTAATGAAATCACAATCAGGCCTGCAAATTAACTTTTATTTAGGTATTTTAAAAATTATCAGTAAAGGAAGAATTATGGCAATTCTAGTATATTTAAATAAGGATTATTTACATTTTTAAGCATTTAAGAAACACTCCTTTCAATCTATTATCTAAAAATATCTCATATTTCTTAAGAGTTTTTTCTAGTTTAGTACCTAAAAGTTCCTACCAGAAATATGAAATCAACCCCACTAAAGTCTCATCACAGCAGAAACTTCAACGTGAACTGAATGGAAACATTATTAACTTAGATGATTATATAAAATCACATTTCTAAACACTTTCCTTAAAACTCAAATTAGCCAGAGCTTCTGAAATGCCAATGACCTTACCTATGCTCCTAAGCTATGTGCAAAGATCAGAACAATCAGATCTAATAATGGCATAAATAAACTCTGCAAGAAAATCAGAGCTACTTTGTCAACTCCTGTTCCAGCTGAAAACCTGGCTGAAAACATCAGTAACACTGACATTCCTAACTGCAGGTCTCCATCACCTGGGCAATGGGAGCAACTTGGTGCTAAATTTATGAGCAACAACTTCACATCAAACAGCATGGAGAAGAGAACAAAATCATTGTTCAGTAGAACCATGAGTGCTCAAAAAAAAAGGGCAGAGCAAAACCAGGCAACTTGTTAGCAGTTTATATCCCAGCATCAACCACCTTTGGCAGGTCTGGTGGTTTTGGTGAACACTTGGGACCATCCCAGGCCAGGAGAAAACACTTTACTTCCTGCTATTTTGCAGCAATGAGAATTAAGTGGACATCAAGATAAACAAAATAAAGCCTGATTTGACAAAAGATCAGAGAAATTATGAAATACTGACCAAAATGTCAGCAAGAACATGGGTACTTGCCAGCATGACTAACAGGAAAATTAAGATATAAGGAAGATTATGTAGCAGATTTTTTTTTTCCTGGGTTTGGGGTTTTGTTGTTTCTTTTATTGCCTCCCCAAATCTGAAGAGAACTTTTGTGTACGTTTCTTGCATTTCAGACCCTGTAGGGCCATTTTGGGATGCACCACTGCAGACAGTATGTCTGGCAGGAACACATCTGTGACCAGGTGCCCATTAAATCATTTCCTGAGCTGTTTTAAGCCTCTTCTGAGGGCCATTTGGCAGCATGCCAGTTCTGGTCTAAAATCTGCAAAGAACCACTGATTAATTGGGCTTTTGCTATTTCACTCTTGTAAGGAACTGTGCTCCTCTTACATTCTTATGGGACTCCTTGAGTGGTTTCATTGGCAATTGCAGTGAATTTACCCCAATGTCTATATATTTTGTAAATTAGATGAAGCAACTAATGAGCAGGAAAATACTGCTTTAGCAGTGCAACAATGCATTGATTCCTCCTCACAATCATATTTTGGATTCATATCTTATCTGATGGACTACTCAACATCCAAGTATACAAGTCTCACAAATTCAATTATATCCTCTTTACTTTTCATCACATAAGATCTTGCTAGTTTTCCACTGCTGCACCTAAATCTTGTTTTAATGCACACAAGTGGCTAAGTAAGGGGATGATGAATACTCAGTAGGATCTATTAGAGTAAAAGCAATCAGACATACACTCATAAGCAGATATGTAACCTGGAGAATTAAGACCTGAGAAAGGTGGCACAGCACAACAGGCTTCCCCAAGGAGGAGTGAGCCTGCCCACAGCCCAGGGTGCCAACCTGGCACTGCCATCCCAGGCCAGAGGAACAAGAGCAGCATTGCTAGTTTTGCACATGGACACCTGAGATGCAATATGATTATGGGGGCTGAATGAACTCACAGTTTAGAAAATGTGTGCACAAACATGCAGCTCTTATTTTTGCTTTTGAAAATCTACCCTTAAATCCCATAGTATCTGTCAAAAACTTGGCACTTGCTTTCCATTAAGAGTGATGTATTAGATACACTCAGTGGTCAGCAGTCACTGAGCACCTGAAGAAACAGCTGTTGGGCATCTTGGAAAGACCCTGACTTATAATTCCAAGGGAGATGGATGTCAGAAAACTTGTAGCAATCTGAGCATCCAGCCTCCAACAAGCAAAGTATTTCTATACATCACCAACAAGTGACTAGAAGATGCAGTGAATGTCACTGAGACTCTGGAAAAGCCTTGACTATGACTGTAGAAGGCCTCACGAGGCAAAGGTAGACAAGCCAATGTCTTCAGCTCTTCTGTGTGACAAGAACACATCTTGTCAGCCTGACAAAGCAGCCACTGAAAATCTGTCACTGTGAAGGCTAGAGAGTATCTGAAATTATTGATCGACGGGATTCTTGCAACTGGACTTTTTTCAGATGTCCAGAACACAAGACAAAATAATCTTTCTTAGCACAAATACTATCAGAGCCCTGACCTGTCCTGTTACATGGAGTCCCATTGATCTCCAGTTTAAAAATTTTTCCAGGATCAGAACATGGTTCACCAAGTCCTCGCAGGAGAGTTTTGCTCTCAAACAGTGGCTGCCATATATAAGTAATATATCTTCCAAAGTCAATGCTATTCCATAGAGTCCAATACACTTACTTCCTGACAACTTACACGTCTTGAAGAATGGCAGGCAGAAGAAGGTGGAACCTGTAGTAGTGCATCTGCTCCCAGCTGTGTGTTAACCTCAGTCACAGCAATGAAGAGGGAGAGGAATAACCCTGAGGGTTTTCTGTTGCACACAACAGCTTGCAAACCTGGCCTCCCCCTGAAATAAGCCTTGTGCCTGAAAATCAGTTCACCGCTATCTCATGATGAGCCCAGGTACACATGCAAGGATGCTCAGCTATTAAATATCAAAGGGATATTTTTGTCTTGCTTTAGCTTGGTTGCAAAGCATGTTTATTCAAGGCAAGGGCAGCTCAAAAGATCAGATGCAGAATAATCCAGTAAATGTAAAATGGAGCTCATGGTGATTTTGCTACTCCTTCACCTTGAAGGTCACATCACAGAGCAAAAAACACTTCCATTTAAAAAAATGTCCTGAACATTTCTATTAACTTTAGCTTTCCACCTGACTGCCCTCAGTGAGCTTCTGTGGCTGTAGAATTAGTTTACTATCACAGAAGAAGAAACCAGTGGTGGCATAGCAAGCACAGCTTCCACTTACATGAGTATGGAGGTTCAGAACTGGATCCTATATGTCTGTCTAGTTTTGTAAAGGCCAATGGAGCTCCAGCCATTTACAATATTCTGGCATTGGTCTAAATCAAAACTTAACAACAGGGTGGTAGAAAAAAAAAAACAATTTAAACAGTTATCTTTATTAGCTTTACAAAAAGGGGGGACAGCCCTTTCTTTCCCTAAGGCTTTCCAAGAAACATGTCAGAAAGATTCAAATACATAGACAAAAAGAATAAAACAGCAATGTCACAAGTAAGAAATGAGAGCTATGAGTAAAAAAGATGCTAGTGATGGCAAGGGGGAGAAAAGTACAATTTTACATTAGTAAGAGTTGTTTTTTACTGGCAAGTGGCAACTGTGACTGAGTTGGTGCTTCCAGAGCATGTTAAAAAGAATGAATCCAAATAATGGTGTATGTCTACAGTTCTTCATAGAACCACAGAACACCCTGAATTGAGACTTACAAGGATCATCAAACTCCACATATAGATATTTACAGTTACATACACACAAAGTCAACACACTCTGTATGTTATTGTTGATGTTTATTTTCAAATACATTTTGTATTTTCCTACAGTTTCTCATCAAAACTCACCACAATCAGTAGAAAAACTTCCATTGCTTTGAAGAGACTCTGAGAAGCTACTGCAAAACAGAATTGGTACATATCTTCCTTGTGCAGTAATTTTTTTTCTTTATAATTACTGTTCAATTATTTTTTTTTTAATTCATTGAATTGATCTTATCAAGGCTGTTCTGTCCAGGCATGGGACTACATTATTCCCCTTTACAAAGCTGAAATTAAAAGAAACTTCTACACCCTTGGGCATTTTTCCCTCTTGCAGTTATGTCTGTGTTTATCTGGGTTATTTTCTTTAGTTTTGCTTTTTTTTTTAATCCGCTGAAATTAAAAAAGTCTCCAGATGAACTGCCTGGATTCTCAGTTTTAAATAAGGCTAATCAGGTTCCCAGAGAACAATCTTGCTTTTTATTTATTTAATGCCTATCTGCAGAGTCAACACTCTTCGGGGCTCTTCAATAAAAATATTTTAGATCTTCAAAACAAAAGTTGCTGAGCACTAGTTTCAGTTTTCTCTTAAGTTTCCTTTAACTCACTCCTTATACACAACTACTGTAGCAGCACACTACAGGATATTGTGCAGAGTGCTTCAACATAGAGCTCTCAGATCCAAACAAAGAGTTCAGCTCTCTTTGATTACATTAACTTTTTTAATCCAAAAGGTTTTTGGTGAAGCATATGTTCTGCATCATTAAAATCAGATATTCTCACTTTGATCTTTAAGTCCTCTCAGTTGACTGCTTCTCCAAACTACAAACTATTTGAGCTTTTGAAGTTATCTTCTTGCTCTCTACAGAAAACCTGAGCCTTCAGCCAGATTTGATAGGGTTACAAGATAATAACCATATACTATTGCATTTACTTTCTACCTATTAAACTTTGCTTTACAAAAAATCTGAAGCTTTTTCAGAAAAATCTTAAATGCAATAACTGTAAACCAGAGAGAATTTTCCATGTAAAGTTAGATGCCTAAGTTTGCTCAGTAAATCTAGGAACATTCTGTTTCAATGTACACTATCTTTTATGTAACGTGCAATGTGTTTTTTTTTTTTCCTTTTCCTTTTCTTTCAAAGTCAACAAGAGCCTGGACAGGCGAAGTTAGGAATCCTGTGAATTTAAAGTAGTGCAAATGGCACACAGTGAATGTCAGCAGCCAGACTGCCACACAAACACAAACTTTCCTCAGCATGGAAAGCCAGAGAACAATTGCAGAAGTTGAAGTGTGACATTATAGCAAGATTAATTAAAGAAGCTGGGCAAGCTGAAAACAGCCAAGAAGGCCATTTGTCACTGGACTACAACAGGCATTGAATGATTTCCAAAAATAGCAGGACTACTAGTCCCATGACACATCTCAGTGATTTTGGAAGAAAATACCTGGCCCAGCCAGAATGCCCAGCCTGGAGATGTGGTACACGAGGCTCCCAAGCTCCTGATCCCATTGACTGGATGTTTAAAGCTTTGGCTGGAACTATCTGGTTCTCAAATTTTACAAATAATAGTAAGAGAATAAAACTTTCAACCAGATGAAAAAATGCTAGTTAATATGAGAGTAAAAGGTAAATTCAAGATGAAGTTATTAACACTGATTGAAAAAGACAATATTTGTGACTCCATGAAGGAGAAGGGTCACACAGTCAGTTTCTTAAGACATTTTAACATGACTCTAGAAGTACAGGAGGTGTGATTGAATGTGAATGTTCATGAAATACAATCCATATGTAGTGAGCAAGGATCAATTCATAAAGTGGAATAAAAGCATCAATGTTTTTGATGAAATAAAGTAATTCTGCATTAAAGTTTACCAAATAGCATCTTATAAATGTGACATTTGTCAAGAATCGAGCATGAAATAAAATGCAATCCCTAGTCTGTTCTGTCTCTGTGTATCAGAGTGACTATGTCTGTGTGTGTCTGTAAACAAAAAACTACACATTCTATTTTAATTTGGGAAGTTATTTTCATTTCAAGCATTCTCTGCATGGGGCAAATGACTTCTGAAGATGAAAACATTTCCCACACATGCTTCACATCATGTAACAAGAGAAAGATCACTCCCAAATTCAATCTCTCATTCATGTCTTCCCATCCCCCTTTTTTCTCCCTGTTTCTTCTTCCCTTAAAGAAAAATGAGAAAGCAAGAAAGAGAGAGACAAAGCAAGAGAGAAAGCAGGAAAGCAAGAAAGAAGGTGTTTGACAAATCAACAACAGAAATATTTCAGAAAGTGTCCAAACCATACAATCCTTTAATTAATTCGGACTGAATCACATGAAAAGAGACATCTTGTGAAGAAAAGTCATTTCTACGTGCCATCTTTTTCCAATTATTTTCCAGTAACAATTTACTGAGAGCTGTAAAATGCAGTGCATATCCACCACTGCATGACTGTAGCACTCAACGTTTCTGAAACTCAAGTATCTGAATTTACCAGCATTCTATAATGCCAATTCATCCAACTGCATTCATATACAGTTGTGTAGCATAACTGTATTCAAATGAGTAGTTCTTCTGACTTTTATGTCTCTAATTCTAAAATTACATATGACAGTCCTAATCTGGCAGATGTTTAATAACTGAGACCCATTAAAACTGATGAAATTCTAAACTTAAAAAATTTCAGTAGAGTTTAATGGCAGAAGCGTTTAGTATGATAAAATTATGTAAGCTTAATATCAATTTTTCTTGCCTAATTATATTTCTATCCTATACTTCCTAGATTAAGCTGTATCTATAGTATCCAATAAACACAATTATATGAAATGTTCATATAACAGACTAAAGAAAGCAACAATTAAAAGGCCATGATTTAGTTACTCTGCGTAACTCATCATTCTCAGAGAATGAAATATTGGATTAATTAATTTACTTTCAACCAAGAACTTACAAGCACTCTTCTAGATATAGATTGTATTTTCCTTCTTTCTTTAGTTTCCTATCTACTTCCATAAAAATAAACGTGTCTTACTGAAAATTCCTATCTTCTTCTGGAACCTTGTTGTAGACCACATTAGAATGATTTCATAAACAGTATATAAAGGGCTATTAAATAATTTAAAATATTATTTTTAGCATGCTACTTCTTGTACTTCATAGAAATTTATAAAAATCATGCTATACTTAGTACAATATCTACCAAATATTTAACTTACATGAACTTTGACTGCATTAATTTTTACTACCTTTCTGCTCCTTTTCCCTGTAATAGAGATGATAACGGCTTTCTGCAATTTCAAAACCAAATCCCTGTAAGGGGTATTTCTTGTCTGTATGCATTGAAGTGTTGGTGCCTTCACCAAAAAAATGTATATATACACTTTGGTAGTGCCTTCTCTTGCCTGTATTAATTTTGAAACAGTAGAGAAAAATTTTCTTCAACTAGGCAGTAACAATGCACTCTTGAAGATACTGGAGAAATTCCTTAGATGGTATCTGCACACAGATAAGGAGGGAACAGAAGAGGGATCTGGGAAGAGCCTGTTTCAGGGGCAGCCTTCCTACAGGTCAGAAGAGTAAATTCATTCTTGCCTTTGTAGAGCTTCCAGCTCAACAACATCCTGCTATTTCACACTTTAGAGGAGGAGGAACTTTAATGCCATTAGAAAGTTTCTGTAGTTTTGGAAAACGAATGCTATAAAATTAAAAGAAAACCAGAACCTGAGCCAGTGGCTAGTGAAAGCCAGGGGAAGGGAATTCCATTGGCCTCAATGGTCCCCTGTGTGTACAGCAATACTGATGAGCTGCACACATCAGCTGATCACTTGTTCTCAGCTTATTCTTAATCCTATTTTACAAAGCTAATGTTCGTCTTTTAATGACAATCTAATTGCTTGGTGCCATGTTTACTAGAGGGAATGAACCACAAGCCATGTCACTGTAAACTGAGGGGAGTATTCCAGTGACTGGGAGGTTAAAAATTCCCAATCTGTAGTGAGGGAAAACTTGTTTAACTCTCTGGTACAAATTATTTCCAGGTGCTGATAATTATCACTCATGGAGCTTGATTTTCCGATTTCCACATCTAAATATATACTTGACAAGTTAAACTTTTCATCATGTGCAGCAGTCTCCTAAAGGCTGAGAAAAAGGACAGGCTGCTGATGGTTGAAACCCATTTCACTTAAAATAGCAACACTTAATTATGAGTCTTGTTGTTTATTCCTTTTCAAAATATTTCAAATAAATCTTTTTCCCTAAGGAAATAATATTGTATATTATTAAACAGGTAAGTATTATTGCATCTGCTCGGGGACAAGAATTGGGAATAGCCAAATAATTACTTGGGAAGGCTCAGAAATGACACGGAAAAAAAAAAATAAAAAAAAAAAAATAAAGTCTGTCAAAACCTAATGTTTTCCATTATGTAGACTTCCTGAAGTTATCTTACTGTACACACAGAATTTTGCTACTCCCAGGCAGAATTCACATGAGTGTGCATTGGTTGACAAAGACATGACATATAGAAAAGCAACAGATTGAAGCAGTAGGTGTTTGAATGCATGTCAAAATACACATGCAAGCCCTCATGCTTACATATTTTTGCCACTAACCAGGCAAAAATTTATTCAAAGAAAGTAAAAATGGGGTCTACCAAGCAAAAATTCAACAGAATTTACAGAAGGAGCACCCTATAACCAAGCTAGTGTTTCTTCAGTTGTTGCCAGTTTTAACCTTCTGTGCAGCTTTCTGTCTTCTTTCAGGAGCCTGCTTTTTCCCCATCTGGCATCTGTGAAACTGATCAGTCAATTAATTTTGAAGCAACTCTGACATAAGTTTATTAAAGGTGACCCAGGAGACTCTATTAAAGTGAACTTTTAGCAAAAGCCATAAACACAAGTGTTTCCCATGCATTATTAGAATTATACATAAAATAGTCATAACGATCTCTACCAGTCACTCCTATAGTGGCTGCAAAATTACAACTCCTCAAACACTAGAAAAGATCAACCTTATGATCTGCTGTGGCAGGATCATTCTAAAGGACTTGTCTTAAATCAGGAAGATGTCTTATTGCATTAAAGACTGCATTACAAGAGGGCGAAGGTGCTGCTTGTTTCCCCAACAGCAAACACCTGCAGACTCCAGGCTCTCAATACCTGCAACATTACCAAAGATTAAATTAATAGTGGCAGGGCTTGAAATTGAGTCCACTTGATCTTAGGGTCTCACAGATTAAAGTATTAGTCCACTGAACCATGTTACTAGACTTCACCTTAATCTATTAGATACTTCCTTGTCTTTGTTCAGTAAGAATGGTAGGAAAAAGGCAAAATAGTAGGAATCTTGGAAGAGTGACAAGTAAATATGCAGAAATTTCAACAGACAGCCTAGTCAAAGAATACTTAAAACTGACTGTCTGCAAATTAAACTACACTGGGTTGTTCTAGGCCAGATCCTCAGCTTTTATAAATTAACAGGCCTCCAAGGCTCTGCAATTTTCATTTGCAAGGATATGAAAAAATATTTTTTATTACTTTGAGCTTTCATGCTAGAATGAAAACTCTGGGACAACTGCAAGGAAAACATTCAATTTCTAGCTGGATAAAATGATGCACAGGCAAATTAAATGACTCAGAATCACACAACTGTTTGAAGATGAAGAAGCCATAAAATTTATCATTCTTTCTGTTCTTCTGTTCCCACCATTAGTCTTACAGACCAGTGCACCTGGCACCTGAAAATTAAATACCCTTTGTTAAAAAACTGTCCAGGTTTTAAGCACTCCATGGTTGAATTTTGCCATGCATTTACCCCACCTAATTCTAGGGATTCGTTGATACGCCCTTTCCAGGTACTTTGGTCACAGAGGAATGAAAAATGATTTCAGAGCTCAATTCAGACACCAGGTGAACACCCTTCCTAAGAGCATCACCCATCACCCTTCTTTCCCTCACTGCAAGAGATCCCAGACCAGCTGCACTGGTTAGGTGCCTGTTACTGAAGGAGCAGCTCAAACCTATGTCTTTTGCTCTAGTAAGTGCCAAAAGTGAACACAACACTATTCAAAATAACAAAAAATCCTGCATCTTTACTTATATGTGGCCTGAGCTTCCTAGTTCACCAATTCCAAAACCAGAAACTTCACAAACAAAGACCATGGGGGTTGAACAGCTTGCAAAGTGCAAGACAAACATAAAGAAATCAGAGGTACCATTAGGAGCACATACAAGAAAAGAAATTCAAGCCAGAAATACCCAGAAGCTTATTTCCTTCTTGTTTCACAGAGCATATTGCAAAACTGCAGTGAGCTGGCATAAATTTGTCAACTTAAGATCTAGTAGGAAATGTCTGATAGTGGGAGATCACTTTTAAGAGGGTAGAAGAAAAATGAATTAATACAAAAGGCAGGTGGTGAGTGGTAGCAGAAAGGGCTGCTGCCAGCAATTGATTCGGTTTCTTTTAACATTCTTTCTTTTCTTTCTTCCTTTCTCTCTCTCTTTCTTTATTTCTTTCTCTCTCACTACACCATAATGTACCCTCCAAGTCCCTCCTTAAATTGCATCCTGAGCACCATTCCTTGTTTGTCTGACCTTTGCTCCAGCACAATCAGCCCCAGGGAGGAACCCCCCCAGCGCTTGGCCTGGGGCTGCAGGGAACAAAGATACACTGAAGTAACTCCCCATTTCTTTCCCATTGGATAAAACACTAAATCCTAAATTGCAAAGGAATTAAACAATGCCTTGTAGTACATGACATCACCTCACTTAATAATCTAAAACATTCTTACACGTTCACCTAAGACTTAAAAAGAGAGAATTCACTTCACTTCCGATAACGGGTTCCTAAAGATTAACTTGTATACATTTAGTTTTTTTAATGGACCGCATTCCAGCACCATTTCTAAAGATACTCTTAACACAATTTAGCAAAAGCTCTGTAATCCAATACTTATGACATGAGCTGTCAGGCATAAAGTATGCCAGAATCTCTTAAGTCCACACACAGCAGGACGCAAACCTAGTAGCAACTGTACTGAATTACAACCAATAGGAGAAGTCACAGGTCACCGAAGCCACACAGAGTCCTGCTACAGCCAACAATGAAACTTAATGTACTTTCCATGTCCAGAACCATCCGCTATAGAGCTTCTGTAAAACAGATTAATGATAATAGCGGCAGAAACCAGGAAAAAAATGCAAGAAATGGAAGCCTGGCCAATATTCCATTTGTAATTTGTCACACTATCACACAATAAGACTTCAGTATGAATGTGTTGCCAATTTACAATTCAAATAAGCTTCCTTGAATTTTTTAAAAGAATGGGCTGTACACATCAGTCAGTATGAAAAAAAAATGCCCTGTCAGGTTAATTTTAAATGCACTTTTTATTTGTTACTGTTAACTAATCCCTATACTTGTATTTAATTTTTAAAAGAGGCATAAATTATTAAATAAAATGCAACTCCTGAACCTCAGCTGGAATGGGACTTGTTTCTGTAAACCTGACTGTATTCCCTAATTTTCCCTAATTTACAATACTTCACCCTAGCTGGTTAAATGGCAATTATGCTTTGGGTTTTTTTAGGTGTTTGGTTTTTTTTTTTTTGTTTGTTTTTTTTTTTTTTGCCACATACAAAACTTCAATATATAACCAGCAAAAAGAGCACATTTGTTTAGAGCTTTACATAGGGTCTACCAAGGCAATAACAAGGTTTTTTCATTTGCTTCAAAGGCGTATTGATCAGACAAGCATTAGGGAAAAAAAGACACTGTTTCTTTTTGTAAAACACTGTTTACCTATAGGTGATGAAATTCCTCCTGGCTGTGAAATTCAGCAGATGGACTATCAGGGGGATGCATTTGGCCTGCTGCAGACTAGACACTGCTTCTGTCAGAAGGTGCAGTGCTTTGATGATGCAGAAAATAAAGTCCATGCTGTTTGTATGCTCCATTAAAAGGAAAGTCATTAAGATGGCAGTCAACTGGTCAAGGTCTAAAATTAGACCAGCCACAAAAGCCAGTGGTAAAAAATAGTATTTAAACAATTGCCTCATAAAACAGAAGCTACTCTGAGTTTCTGAAAGATAAAGCAAAAGGCCACAGAGCCAAAAAATCCCTTCAGTACCTGAACACCCACCTAATTTTAACCATGAGAAGTCAGTGGCTTCAGTGTCACGGAAACACTGAGAGAGTCAGTGGGTAATTCCACCACAAGTTAAATAACCACTAGGTTCACTTACAGCATCTGCTGGGAAAAAAAAAGATGATTGTATCTTTCTTAGACCAACTTCATGTACAGGAGTATAGTACTTTCTCAGAAGGTTCACTGCAAAAGGTCACTACTTACCTGGCACCATGGGTCATTTCACTTGTGTGTGATACCCTACATCATTCATGCTATTTAGAGAAAAATACAAATTTTTCAGTGTCTTTAGGCAAGGCTACTTACAAAGGGGCATAAAAAGGCAGTGAAAACCAAAAGAATCAACTGGAAGTAAGATGAACAACATGAAGCAATTCATTAGCCTATTTAAACTCAGATTTTACTCCAAATCAAATTTTCACATGGCCTTAATACTTCTTTGGAAATAAATTTCTTTTTTTTTAAGTCTTCAGCTGATTGTTGATTTACACTTATGTACAGCTTATAGTAGGAAAAACCTCCAAGTTTGTCTTATGCAATCTCTGAATAGAAACAGAGATTTACACACAGGGGAAAGTTTTATTGAATCAAAATGTAGAATATCCTATATATTTTCCAATATAGGATTAGTAACTAGGAATTCTGAAGTATTACTGCCAGTCCTGATACTGATTATATCCTGTATGCATTGGCAGGTCCCACAACCTTTCTATCTCTGATTGTAAAATGAGGATATTACTTATCAGCCTCACAGCAATGTTGTGAGGATTAGTTAAAGCTAGAAAAAGGACATACAGTGCTTTACTAAGTAAAATCCATCAAAAACACATGCAGAGTAAATGCCAAATGCAGAGTAATTTGACCTGGAATTTAATTCGGTTATAGCCTATGATAGTCAAAGTCTTTTGGATAAACAAAAGTCTACTTGCATTTCAACCAAAACTGGAACTAAACCTAAAATGGATTTTCAGTGGAGGTTCAAAAAGAAGCAGTAATTTTCAAGGGTTGTTTCTATTATCTGTGTCTTTCTCTCCAATTTCTAGTTCTAGCTTGTGGTCAGGAGCAGCTCTGATACCTTTCCTTGTAAGAAATCTTTTTATTGCAGTTATTTCTAGCACATCCTGGAGGTTCAAGGGAGGTTTGGGTAGCTTAGCTAAGTATCTCAACTTTGGGGTACTTCTGCAAACTGAGGCAAAGCTCATGGCCTTTGTCAATTCCTTATTGTAATGCTTTTATGTTCTTCATTGCAGAAGAAAATCATCTTCATTTTATTTGAAAATGTTAAAAGCAAAGTGAGTAGAAGAAAATGAGAACTGCAACTCCCTGAGGTGACATTCAAGTGGAGACTGAAAGAGGGTGGAGTTCTTAATCCTAAAATTAGGTTTGTAATACCTCCAGTGCATACCACCTGGAAAGGTAGTTTTTTAAATACACTAATGTAGCAGTTGAAGAGCACAGTTATTATTTCAGGGCTACAGAGTTTATAACTATCCAGTGAAACATGAAGGTCAGCTTATTTACTGGTCTAAATGCTGTTTTCTGCAATGCTTTTACTTGAAAGTTTCCTTGAGGAAGTGAGATGATCAAGGGGAAAGTGGCACTCAGGCTTGTAAATGACAGAAGCTTTGCTACTTGATCTGAAAATCATTCCTTTAATAGAGCCAAGTCAGAATCAAGGTGAGATTTGTGCTGCTTCTGTAACTAGGAACAGTTCTCATGCTACAAGACTTCTAATTTAATGCTGTCACTGCAGGCAAAACACATGATCCTTTTTTTTTTGTGCCTTTCTCTATCAGATTTTAGAAACACCATCTCTAAATTACAATTTAAAAATTTTTAGATGTTTGTCACAAACATAAATCTAATTAACAAACTAGACCTAGATCTGCAGCCCATTTCACCAACACAGTCTAGTCATAGCTAGAATTTTTGATCCTTTGCACATAAGGAAACTTCCTCAACTTGAGTTCAGTGGAGTTAATACATTATCCAACACCACTGGACTCAGTAAAACAGAGAGGAGTTTTTCTTTTGCATTGTTTTCTATCATAACAGGTGTTATACTGTTTCATCAGTATGAAAATAAAAAACAGCGGTTTTTTTTCCTAGTTACAGACTCAGTTCCTCCAGCAACTTACCAGAAGTTTGGTTCTCATACAAGTTGATAGGACCCCCCAGATGAAGAGGTCATGGAGTTCATCCACAGGAGAGGACTAACTATGCCATTTGGAGTTCCCACCTGGACAATTTTCAGCTCCTGTTTTCAGAAGCTGTGTTTCTCAAATGATGACACATTGAAAGGTAGCCAAGCCCAATGAAAGGTGTAGTTATGGACTAAAAGACTAATTTGATTACTCAGTGCAAAAACCAGACAAATGTAAAAAAACCTCAAAACCTACAGAGAAGAAAACTCATGTTGGTATATGTTCCAAACAAATCTCCAAAATAAATCTATTGCAACGTGCAGTATAAACATGACCTGTATCAACTTACTTTCAAGTTATCTTTTGTTTAAATATGAGTTTTTACAATGCATTTGGTCATTCACTTTTCTGCTCCATTCTTCTTTCTTCCTCTCCTGGCAGATCCCAGTTGGGCCCTCCAGGATGTAGTCTGAATGTGTCATAACCATTCAGTTCCTTCCTGCTAATGCCTCTTAGCATTTTACTCTCCTTTCTGACTCCACAATTTTCACCTATTCGCCTTATTCTTGTTCCATTTCCCCCATCCTTCCTCAGTACACTTCTCCTCTGTTTCCTTTCTTATCAACTCTATCTATTTACATGCTGGGTTTGAAATTTTCCCGTGGGCTGAATGAACTGTTTGCTGTGCTGCTCTGATTATGAAGTACAACAGACAACAATACTAATAAAGCTAAGATAGGGTAATTCAAGTCTGTTGAAGAAAAAACTAACAACAACAGAACACAATGGAATAATCATTCCCTTAACTCAGTGATTTCCCTGCAGCAGAAAAAGGCTTTCTGGATTACATACAGAATAACCTTGGCACAGCTTCATATAAGTGCTGGGGCCTACTAAGGAAATGTTTGATATAATGCCAGCAATGGGCAATAAAACTGAAGTAAATCAGATACTAAATGGGCAGGACACAGCTTTCTTTTAGGGCTCTACAGCACCTAAAGTATGCTCATCATTACCAGATTTTTTTAAGACTTCTTAAAAAGTGTTAACTGTACTTAATGTTAGATTTCCATTAAGATGTAGTTTGCAAATTTCTGATCCAAAGTCACTGTTTTGAAATACAAAATAACAGGTTCTTATATACCAGTGACATAATAGAATGAATTAATTATTGCTCTTACCTTATAACTAATTTTATGCAAACCCAAGACAATGCATCTTTTGTTTATAAGCTCTTACTTCAATTATGGTTTCAATTAGAGTCCTTTGTTTATACACATATGGACTTCTGAGGCTTATTTCCTACAATTATAATGTGTAGTGTATTCATAGTAATCTGAACTCTAAGGGCCAGACTCAGCTCTGTTGCAGGTGAGTGTAAATCTAATTTGTTCTGATTCTGACATCCACACTACCAGTACAAAGAACAAAGTAGGTTTAACTCCATGAAGTTAAACCCCTGAAAATATCAGATCATTTAGGTGAGATTTCTGTATAAAGTGAAGGATTACTTTTCACATAATCATCTTTGTAGTGAGTCCAATACCTTGTATGTGTCAGAATTCTTGGAGAAAGGCATTCAGTCTTCATCTCATGTATCAAAAAATGGACACCCACCTTCCCATTCTAACAGTACTTTTTTCCATTGCCACCAGTCATCACTACTGAACTGTATCCCATACTTTTCATTTGAATGCATTTAATTCTGACTTTCAACACTAGTGCCTTTTTGCTTTACTTTCAGAACAAGCAGAGCAGAGTGGTGGCTATTAGTACTCAGTAATTTTTCCCTGTGAAGATATTTAATGCCATTAATCAATTCAACTATCAGGTTCCTTGTTGTTAAGGAAAGCAGATAATTTTCTAAATGTCTGTTCATCTCTGTAAGACACTTGCTGCACTGAATAATTATGTCTCTCTTTCCTGCTTGTCCCTTCATTTCTATTTATTTTTAAAATTTATTTATTAGAAATGTTCATAATTCTCTAGCTAACAAAACATGATGTAATGGAGCAGTGCCAGGTCTGGATTTGGATTTCAAGCTATTTGTGATCAAACATATGAAGACATATTGTAGAGATGGCTAATTGCATTTCCATTTATTTCCATTAGAGTAATTCTGTCCTCTAAAAGGGCTGCAGAGAAAGCTGGATTATTTTTACACTGTTAAGTAAGACAAGTGGAAACAGTTTTTAGAGAAAAGCTGAGGCCACAGAGCACAAATTACAACATATCTTTGTGTTTCAAAGGTGTTGCTGAATATTTTACTCCCTACACACTGTTCATGGAGTTCAGTCCACAGATCAAGCAGAGCATGGTCCTAAGCTATCAGAGGATGCCAGTAAGATAAATGCCATTTCCCTTTTTCATTGGTCATGCTGGGCATGGCCTATCATCTTTAAATGGACTGAGCAGTAGAGAAAAGAACAAGGATACTATCTCTACCCAAACTCCAGGGCAAAGACTGAGAGACACTGCTGATAAACAAAGCAACTGCAAAAGCTACTGCTGCTTCTCTCTAGACAAGACAGACAAGGCAAATATTTAAAAGTGGTTGCCCATAAATTATCATCATCCCCACCTCCAATAACAGGATATTTTTCAGGCAAGTAAACTTTGCCTTAGGAAAACATGTTCAGGACTTTTTTTCAGACCTCAGGCAAATTAAGGTCAGTGACTTTAATCCCTTCCATTGTGATTGCCTTGTGCACTAGGAATGCAATAGGGTAGAACAGGCTAATGAATGAAAAACTCATTCAGCTTCAACTCATAATCACTCATCCCATCCTGAAAAATTTACCTCTTACTTATGCTAATCCAAATGCATCTCATATCATACTTTCTCACTTATATTTCTCTTTTTTAGGCCTTTGCTTCCATTCAGTGTAAGTAGTCTAGCTCATCAATTAGCTTTAAATCAATTTAATACAATTAACTTCAATGGGCAATGCCATCTTCTCCCTGTCACTGAGTCCTTTGCTGGGAAGTAAACTGATAGGACTCTGTATCTTGCCACCAGTATTGAGGTATTGCTCAGCTGCTTTCAGCTCTTCCACCACAGTATCTCCATTTTTAAAATTTAATCCTTTCTCTTCATTTGTATTATTTAAAACTCATTCAGGTATGTACCAATGTGTTGTGCTTTGTAAGAACAATGTCACACAGTCCACATCTTATCTACTCAAAACACATGTGCCAAAGAATATTGTCTCATTCATCATTCTGACCAACTCAAGTTTCCTTCTCTGAGGACTTCCCACCTACTCCACCTCTAATATATAAAACAGAAAATGTTTTTCTGAGAAGGAAAATCCTTTTCCTTTCAAAGACTAGAATTGAACACCTTTGTGGTGATCATATATTTTCTTATGTTGCAAAGTCTTATATTAGAATGAAACCTCCTCTGAGAAAGTACAGTGCCTTATGATGTACTGCACTGTAACAAGTTGCTAAACTGAACTGCATCTTCTGGAAGCCACTGCAATTCTGACTGCCCCTAGACAGAAACAGAAAAAGATGACTGCTTGTATTTTGTTGTTTCTGTGGGGATTAATCCACCTGTGACAATGCAGAAGGGTGACTGTCCCCAGCCTACACTGGGTTGCTTCACTGGTGAAAAGGCAGGAGGCTTGGACTTTGTTCCACAGAATGAGGAGAATCCCTCTTTGGGTTCACTTTCTTACTGTCCCTGCCCTCCACTGGACCTTTACAAACCGAGAAAGACTGAAATTTTCCAAAGTTCATTATCTGAAAATACCAATGAACACAAAAAAAATACAGCATTTGAGGGCTATGCTCGTTGGGGTGAGGATGCAGCTTCCATACCAGAGAGCCAGAAGAGCTCTGTGTGGCAGGAGGTGTCCTCAGACACAGCTGATGGACTGCTTAAATCCTTGTGATTGCCCCACCTTGTGACTTCCACAGTCCAGGTGAATGTCCTAAAGCTATCCAGAGAGAATCCTCAAAGGTTTTTTCATGTACACTTTGTTTTAAACAGATATGGCTTTGCTGTGACTTTGAAAGCCCTCTGAATAGATATGGTACCATGTGAGTGAGAAAATAAGAATGGGGAGAACTCTTTTATGCTTATTCTTCACAGAGCTTTAATAAGAATTTATGGTATCCTTTTTCAAATTTCTATTACAGGTTTTTGTGCTGTTAGTAGGATTTGGCAAATTTGCTGCTAGATGGCTGCATCATGAAGAAAGTGCTAGTGGCCTGTCTCAGATGCAGAATACCTGTTCCATCCCCCCTGGCCACATTTCCCAGGTTTTATCAGTATTCTCTGCACTTCACAACAGTGCACTGCCAGCTCTGTACCTACCCAAGGCAAATTTAATCACAAGAGTTTTACAGCATTTGAGCTTAAGGATTACATACAAGCTTTTCATTATCATATGCCTCAGTAGGGCAATTTGAAAAACACTGCTTAAGGAATGCCTTTATTCTCACATGGGCACTCTGGCTTACATGCTTAATGCAGAATACAGTTCTGCAAGTAAACTACCATGAAATCTTGGGAAAGAAAGACTTTTTTTTTGTGTGTTGACACAAGACTGTTTTTTTTTCTTGTGTTGACAATGGGCGCAGCTCACTACACTCAGCTGCCAAGTGAGCAACCCAGAAGTAGTGATGTCTTTCACAAGACAGATTATATTATTATCAACAAAATGCTCAGTCTGAAAGAAAGTGGTCCAAAAGTCACAGGCCTCCCTCTAGTCTGGGGACCTGAATCTGAAATAAGTGTAGAAATTTTTGTTTAGGAGTCTGAGACTTTTAAGCAACTTTTGAAAGCTGATCCATTTTTATTAGGCATCACAACTTCTTGGGTTTTGATGAAAAACTCACTGTTAAGTTACTGGCAAGTGGCATTGGGCTACAAAAGTGCTCTATTAATACAGATAATGATGATTACATTATTTCAAAAAACTGATTTAATAGTACTCCAATTAAAAACAGAGATGATGATAAAAAGCAGAATATCAGTTTTGCTCCTTCTAGCAGACCTGCTCCCAAAGGTAAGAAAACGGAATTATCCATACAGCCTTAAGCCAAAATGATCTCAGAAAATATCAACTCTGCAGGAGCAGAGTTCTCCAAATTTCAATAGGTCTCTAGGACACATAAAGACTGGAAGCTTTGTGATAAAAGTAGCTGGTTTTTCACTGGTTTTCTGTCATCCCCCAATGTCTGTGATCTGTACCAGCTTTCCAGGAGAGAGAAGGCTGTTACTGTTTTTCTGAGGTTGTGCTGTGAGCTACTGTAAAGGAGATCTAGGGGTCCACATTAATGGTTTTAATGACTGAAAGTTGTCACACAGATATTGCTCGATTCTCTAGGATTTCTCTCTTAACTGACTCTATTGAAATGTCACAGAAAAAAAGATTTTATAGATAGCTACAGTGAGGAGGGTAATTCTAGAGCAGGGAAACATTGTCTTAATCCAGTGGGAAAATACCGGGGAAAATAGAAGGGTTCACCCAGCAAACGGGTTTCTAGCTGAACAGTTGAATTTATCAAAATAGCGTATGTTAAAATGTGTGACAAAATCCATTTAAAGATAACTTGAAAGAACAAAACCAAATTATTCATCAAGAAACTTGCCACATCCTCAGTTTTCCGTTACAATTTACACTTTCATAACCAGTTTCACAGGGTTTGTTATAGTTACATTGTTTTTAGTCTACATTTATTTCTAAGTTTCTAAGTTGTGTGGGTTCATTTCATGACAGTGAGTGTCAGAGAAAACTAGTCTCTTTCATGTAATTCACAATATGGAAGAATCTACAGGACTATCTCAATTTAAGCCCCCAGAAGCTTCCAATTCCATATAAACTTGAGTTATTAATTCTAGGTAAAACACAGCATTACTATGCAAATATTGTTTCCCTGCCCTGATGAGCATTATCCATTCAAGCTGCCTCACTCAGAGCATTTTCCTGTCTGGTTTTTCACTGAAATTAAAGTTTTACAGTCAATAGCGTAAGAGGTGGGAATGAAATAAAACCAACAAAAAAACAATAAACCACCTGCCCCCCCCCCCCAACTAGTCATTTTTTTAAAGGGCAAGTGTGAAAAATGTATGCTAACAAGGGCATAGATCAACAAAAGCACTATAACTCTTAGAAGTTATCCAAGCAGGCCCTTGAGAGTCCAAAGAAACAGAGAGATTACTAATATTATGATGTTTCCAGCTAAAATGATTGAAATGATTACTCAAGGATTGAGGAGAAAGCCATTTGAATAGATACTGCTGTACATTTTATCCAATAAATACTAAAAATAAACACCAAATATAAATTCTGCAGAGACAGAATATAATGCAAATATCTTAAAGGGCAGACATCAAATGGAGTTTTGTAGCTTGATTCAAATTTACCTCTCAATTTATTTACTCTTGGTTGGAGCTGTACACTAACTCATCAGACAAACAAGCTGGCTGGTTGGCTACACCCCACCAGGCAGTGTCAGTTTTTAGCAGGTGTGCCTGAAGGACTCTTCCCCTCTGCTCTTTGAATCATTCTGTAGACACTAATGAGCATCCCTCTTCAGCTTTAATTATTGGTCCCTGACAAGTCAACATAATAGGAATCAGCTTAACCAAGCATACTCCCCAGTGACATGTTCAATTACTCAGGTTGTACTTCTCTGCAAGAGGTCTGAGGGGTTGCTAATTTAACATTGTCAAAAAAATAAACAGAGGTATTGATTACAGTTTATCTTTTGACCCTTATGTCACCAAATCTAGCAAGATACCTCCTCCTGGAATGGAGCAGAAGATTAAATACTTCAAAATTACTATTCTGGTTTCACTTTTTAAATAAAATTAATTGCTACCTGTAAAGTGATTTACGTCAAGTTATGTCTTATCAGGAGAGACACTGATATTTTGACAAGTGTTTGTTGATGTATGATTGTATTTATAAAGCTGCTTGGTTTTCCAGTTTTATAAAGTACAAAAGTGGTAGTATTTATTAATTCATATTTACTACAAAAATAAACTACCAGAATTAGTTAATTTCTATTTTTAGCAAATACAAATAGCTTTTTTTTCCCATAACCAGAAATAACAGCAAATGGAAATGAAAGTAGGAAGCCTTTCATTTAGCAAGCTCATTATTAAGAAAGGAAATGGCATTTTAGAGGGGAAAAAAAAAGACATTCTCTGCAAAAAGAATATTTACAAAACATTCTAAGACTAATTAATTTCACTGGATTTAATTAAAATTTTATATAAAATAAATAGAAATCATATTCCATTTTTAAAAGGTAAATTATTATTAAATCTGACCTCAATGGGTAATAAAGCACCTAGAACCTTGTACAATAGTGTTGGGCTCAAGTATTGTATTTCTGGTGACCTGAACAGGTTTATTGCCACCTATTTGGGCATCAGAATTGTATTCTCCTGCAAAAACTATATTGCCAAGTACAAAAACAAATATAATAGTAGTAATATAATAATAGTCTTGTCAAATGACTATGGTGTCATTCTGAACATCTCCTAAACACCTACAGATAGAAATAAAATTGAGTTTTTCTTTTTAGCTTTGAGTATTTAAATGCAGAACACTGAAATTTTAGTATCACTTTGCAGAATATTTCCAAAGGATGAAAATACTTTAAAAAAGTCTGAATAATTTTGTACTGTTTCCCTTATCAACACATTTCACAAAAAAAAAAATCTGAATGTTGCAGTACTGAAACACTGATGCAAAAGTCTCACATTTCCCCATTACAGCAATGACCATCTTGACTGACCTACTGAGGTTACCAAACATACACTAAAGCTTAATGCATATGACAATTAAGCAGTATTCATTTTATAATAAATATTTATATAAGCACTTTGGACCACAACTAAGAATTCAATAAAAACATGGACAAAGGACTTGCAAAATGGAAACTTCATAAACAAACCTTGGTTTGGGTGGAAGCAAGACCACACCTTTTATCTCTTGCTATTTCACAACTACACATTCAACCTCTTCCAGCCTTTTGATCTTCTTCCATGTTTGTTCCACTGCTCTTATACAACAAAATCACATTTGAGTACAGCTTCATTTCTATGTTTAGCAACATCCTTCTTAATAGATCCAAAATTTAGTTCTGCTTATGATTAATATTAATATTTTCCTTAGAAGAGTTATTAACAGTAGTAGTTGATTTTTTTTTTTTTTCTTGTGTGGTGAAGGTGTATCAGTAGAAAAAGACAAATGTCAGGCTCAGTTCCTGGAGCTCATTATAAGTTCCAGGCAATAGAGTGGTTTTGAGCAAATGATGATATACACTATAAAAATATATATACAATAGCACAGTATAAATACATATAATCAGATCTCATTTTTAGAATTTTTTCACAGATAAAACTAAAAAAAAACATAGAACAGAAAATCATAGCTTCTAGAAATAAAAAACTTCACTGCTAGTAGTAATTCTTAGCAAGCCCAAGGGCCCTTGGTAAACAGTAGAGATAAAAGCTTCTGCAAGATCCATAACATGCCCAACAAAGCCATAGCACAGTTATATCAGTGTCTAACAACAGACTGTGAGAGTTCTGCAAACAAACACCATATGGAAGAACAGAAATCTGTTATTTAACCTAAAGCTCTCTAATTGCCTGGGGTTTAGATGAAAAGATCTTCCCAGCATCACAGAAATTATTCTGCTGTTCTTGAGCTTCAGAAATCTAACCCTAGGCTCCCTCCACTGCCAGTGGGACAGGGCATTTCAAAACCTAAATATTCTGACATCTCCTAGAACCAAGTTTTCTCTTGATTACTCATCTGCTTTTGGTACTGGGTGGTTGAAACTGAGGATACACTATCAAATGACAGAACAGGTTAGGTACTTCCCTCTGGCAAGGGGGGCTTTTCACATCAAGCAATGAGGCATGATCCCAGCTAACCAACATTTTGGACACTTGGGTAAAATTAATTCAATCCTTTAGATTAGGCACAGTAACTTTTTTCTTTTTCCTTTTTTTTTTTTTTTCTCCCCCAGGTAAGAGAAAAGGTTCTCCTACCAGACTGGTGACTGCAGAATACACAAGAGGAGAGCAGAAAGCACACAGAAAACAGGTTGCTTAGGTACTGGCACATAACAAAGGAGACTCTCAGTACATTTTCTTTACCATCATAAAGATAACTTCTCCAAATAACTGTCAGGAGTGGGAAGCCTAATCCACAATGACTTAGTCATACTTTCAAATCAAAGGTAGGATGCCACAGAGAAAGCAGTAAAAGGAATCACTCTTCTGGTATGTTTTCAGCCTTGGACAGAAAAACAACACATCTTTCCAATTTTCAGGACAGGCTGACATGTCCTTAATGATCAGCAATTTTTCTTAATTCTCCACAGTGAGAACAAAGCTAACTAATTGTAAAAAATAAAAAAAAAATTTTAAAAAAAATCTGGTCTAAGATCACTAGATATATAGCAGTGGAGGAGA
Organism: Erithacus rubecula; assembly: GCF_903797595.1. NCBI lineage: Eukaryota > Metazoa > Chordata > Aves > Passeriformes > Muscicapidae > Erithacus > Erithacus rubecula. The sequence continues at coordinate 133,653,993 of NC_136689.1, forward strand.
AACAATCTTTCATAATATAGTCACTTAATTCACTAAATTAGAGGCAAGTATGTCACAGTATCAGCTTGTCACAATCTTCCTACCATGATGCTACACCAGGAAGGTTAATTCTCCCAACAAATCAGACAGACTGGATTCCCAGTTCTTTTGGTGACTTTTATATGGCTGGAGCAAGTTCTTCAAAGCTGCTGCACTGTGACCTTTTACTTTCAGCAGCTGTCTGCAAAAGGGCTTCAGACAAACAGTTCAGAACCAGGGCATGACATGGAAACAAGACTTCACAGCCTTGGGCTAATGTGGCTCAGCACAGGATAAACAGTTTTTTGTCTATCTTTCAGGGTTTATCTCTTTTATGACTCATGTTGAGTAATTGTTTCCACATCCCTTTCTGTCATAAGGGACAGGGAACATGCTTGTTCAAGACAAGAGCTTTACATGGAATTTAGGAGGAACAGGACACAATCTAGAGCTCTTGCTACTGAGTCTTTGGTTGGATTGGCTTTTTTATTCTCCCTTTTATCCTGCCCCTCATTTTTCAGCCCAACAGTCCAAGCTGGTAGCTGACTGTAGAAGAAACAGTCTCTATGAGGGCACTGAAATTCGCTGTATAGCTGCTAGCAGTAATAAATTAGAGTCATAATTGATATATTTAATTTCAGTTCATATAAGCAAAATCACACACTGATAAGATAACACATAAAGAAAACGAGTGAATGCAATCTCATTCGTCATTCAGCAGACAGCAATCTTATTTCACTTTTGTTATTTAACATGAAACATAACCTTACCCTGAGACAACAGGAATTTAAAATCTTGCCTTCAGAAGTTCTATCAAGAACAAGAGCATTGCACTTACATCATATGAAAACATACCATGAAGTACAATTCAAGAAGCCAAGGTACCAATAGGATCTTATTTACATGTTCTACTGCTTTATTATGTATTTATATTATGTACCTTGATTAAATCTTATCTCTTGATTCTATTATCATAATATGCCACTTAAAGAAACAAACAATCTCCACCCCCCACTGTGGGGGGAGGGCAGGGGGAACATAAAACCACAAGAAAAGCATACCAGCAGCATCAAACCACTCGTACTGGAAGTACAAGTTCTTCTGGTTCATCAGCCAATACTGAGCTCCGAAGCAAAGGCAGATTTGATGATACGTAACAATGCTTTGTGTCAGCATGTGAAAGTCAATCACATTCCAGGTACAGAGACAGCAAAAGGAAATGTGGCTCAGGGAAAAGCTGGGCACTCCAAGCAGCAGTCCAGACTGATGCCACAGAACAGCTGCAACCTCTCCACAGGTCCAGCTCAGCCTGCAGGGAAATCCTGCAACTGACCTCTCTGAAACTCTGCTTCTCCACCCAAGCCACAGCACGGCTTCTGTGGCACTCACATTCACATGCAGTCTGCTAGAAATGGGGATGAAGAATATGAAGACATTTAAGATTGGAAAGAATTGTTAGGTTCTTCAGAGAGGAAATGATGGGAGATAGCAACCCTCAACATACACAGTTTTCAGTTTATATAGACATTATCACTCTCTCTACGTAACTAAAATCATAAGAAATCTGAGACCTGCTTTCAGTGATTTCTGAAAAGAAAGAAAAGCAAATCAATCAAGATGAACTGTCACAGGTTACCCTCCTGTAGTCTTCTGCTGATTACCACACTTGTCATTATGTTACACATCCAAAGCAAGATCAGATGTAGCAGAATATAAACTCAATTATCTAGCAATACCTAGTTTGATCCCCCCACACAAATACTACTGCAAAGAGGAAGTGAATCTAAACCTGTGAAAAAAAATGAGCGAGGTGGGGAAGGAAGTGAAAATCATAATTTTTCTCAATCCTTACTATAAGAGCTTTCACTGTATTTACAAATGGGGAGATATCCTGATCTTTTATTAAAAAAAAAAAAAAGATAAAAGGAAGCTTCTAAAGTAGCCTAATAACTGTTCTGCAATGTACACTCAAACACTGTGCCCAGATAGGTAAGAGATGTTTGCATGCTATTACTGATTAACCCATACAATATTTCACATGACATTTGCCCATTTGGAGCAAATAATTAAGAGAATGAATAAAGCTTCAGGAGTACAGAAGTAGTAGGTTAAAGTCTTATGTCTTACTCCACATAAAAGCAGTTTTCTGCATCTACTCTTTTATAATTTTTCCAATGTTTTTCCCCAGTCTTTTTCTGCATTATAGAATTGGCAGTATACGACATTTAGAAGGTAATTAATTTTTCAACTAAGTTCAGCAGGTTTGGGTTACACAGTTATCCATGTCTAAAGTGATGCAATGCAGATGTACAAGTCAGTCTCTTTAATACCTACTTCATTAACAATAAGCTCTTCAGTGTGAAAATAGGACTCCACTCCCACATAACTATTCAATAAACCATCATGGATTTTTAGAGCTTTCAAATGAACATGGAAATACTATCAGATGTGTTAGGCATGACTTCTTTTCTTGCTACAGTTCTTTTACATATGAGCATCAAGGTAGAAGGCATCATCAATTTAATGAAAGACAGGAAGAAACTATTCTACATCAAAGAGCAGTAAGAGAAAAACAAACAAAGTAAGTACATATGGAAATCAAGAGCAGACATGGCAAATTTTTCTTCTCACAATAGCCAGAAGTATTCTACTTTGTTACATTCCTGAAAAAGATAAGAAGAATAAAAAGACTAAGGAGTGCCTCATGAAAAATACTGTTTCTTCCTCTTGTTTTCCATCTATTTTTTTTTTCCTTTTAACAGTTTCATATTGGAGGACCATCACACTTACACTGCAACAGATCTTGCGAGACCTATTTAAATCTGCTTAGACTCCCACTTTTTTTATAGCTAATCTGGTCAAATGACACAAAGAGAAAACTTGGCATGATGTGACAAAGTGACAAGCATGGATGGAGTTAAGCAGCCTGCCTGTGGAAAGTGCACTGAAAAGGTCTCATCTTCCTTTAGCACATACTTCCTTTTGGTAGTACATATGAAATAATAATAATACAAAACAAATAAGGTTGGTCATTTTCTGTGGTACACATATAGTACTGGATATAGAGTTATCACAGGAATTGAGTTTGGTGGTTGAAATGATAAAAATCATGTAATGTTTTAAGTTTGTCAGAACTTTCAGTGACTAGCTGAAAGGAAGAATTACACAGCTTATTATAATATTTTAAAAATATGTCACTTACAGTAAATCTATATTGCTGAGACATATTTACAGAAAATAAATAAATAAATAGTTTCAATACTATAGTGCATGAAGTTCTTCAGAAGACTTATTCTTATGTAGAGATGCAGCTGAGTATTTGTCCCTAAGAGATACAAAACTACCCCCTTTAAATGCCTTCTATCTCTAACAGAAATTTTAAAAATAGCATTCATTCAAAGGAAAAAGAAACAGAGCATATATGATGAGCAAAGTGCTCAGCATGACAATAGGCTGACAGACCACAACATCTATCTTCACCTTGAGGGACGTGTAAAGAGAAATTGGAGTGTGTACACTCAATATGTTTTTGGAGTTGATCCCTCTACAAATGTCATGCTCAATTGCAGTAGGTATTTATATACATTAGTGGCAAGGTGCTGCAATGAGCATGTACATGTTATTATGCCTGTATGGTGCTATCTATTTTCATCACCCTACTCAGCTTTACAAACAGTGAATGCATTCTGAGACAAACCAGATGGATACACATACACACTGCCTAACTTAGAGAAAGCCTCACAAACTGCAAACTGGTTTTCGGTGGGTTGATTTTTTTTGTGTTTGTTGTTTGGTTTTCATTTTTGTAGTTGTTGGATTGTTTTTTCGAGTTGTTTTAGTTGGTTTTTTTTAGTTTGTTCTGGAGTTGTTTTTTCGTTTTTTTACAGATTAACTTCATCAGTCATCCCATTATGTCCTACAATGTTACAATCCCATCTTCTTTTACTTGTGATAATAAAGTTTGATGCAATGATAAAAAAATACAGTTTCATAAAACAATGTTCTTATAAACTTCAATCTCTCATTTTCAGTGCAATGAGTGGAAGTGAAGAAAAATAAAAGCAGAAGTGTAATATAGTTACAAACTATTCAATTGTAGCAATTTTGATGGGTGCTTTTCCAGCTGCTGAGACACTCAGAGGAAAAGTCCTTTTGAAAAGTGTGATCATTTTCATTTACTATCCACTGACAGCAAACTACAAAATACAATATAACAGTAAGGATATATTTACATGCTGGAGGATCTATCAAACTCAAACAGAAGTGTAAAGAGCCAGGTGGACCCTTGGCACTGCAATTTTACAGCAAGACTCTGGCACCAAATGTTTAAGAATAGATACAATATGGTTAGAAAATGGAACAAATCCAAAGCAACTGTAGAAATCTGTGAGAAGTGTGTGTAAATATGTGTATTTACATGCACACAGATTATATGAGCATTTTTAAGCAACTACTAAATGCTAAATGCATTAGGCACTGGCACTAAATTCCAGCTTCCCACCATTAAGTCTTAATCCAAATAACTAACATTGAGAATTAAAATACTTTCCTTCTAGGGTCAGTGAGATAAACACCCATACTTGTTTAAACTAGTAAGTAACTTTTAATAATTTTGTAATCTTTTTTAGAGCAGCCTTTAAATCAGAATTACAGTAGTTATTTGGTATTACCTTATGAAAATGGGTGGATTGTCTCGCATCCTTTCTCTACTCTCAAGCTGCGGCTAAAGTTCCCAGATACAGGTCTGATTTCTTGCCTTCTTGAAGAAATTGCATGGGTCTTTGCAGTATTAATACCCATCTCCCCCACCTCCTGCCCAAAAAAGGGGTTTTCTGAAATGCTTATACAGTGATAAAAAAGGGATGTACTAGATTGGTTTTGCAGAGACAGTATCCCAGTTGAATTCTCCTTGGTATGGACACGCACCTTGCACAGCACATCCTGGCTTTCACTTCGTCAGCCTCTAAAGCCTGAGCACCACTTTGTAGCTCTTAGGAACTTTCAAGCTATTTCAAACTGTTAAAAGCACTGATCTAAAACATTTTGAGTATTGAGGTTATAGTTTGATTTACCTAGATGAAAACTTAATTTGAAAAAAGTTAATCAAGTCCCTTGATAAAAATCAGTAAGTGAACAATTACTAATCAATTACTAATTTACTAATCAACTAATCAATTACTGATTTGCTCTTAGAATTTGTTTCTTTTTTGTTTTATTTTTCTAATGCCAGTAAATGCAATGCAGATTTAGTGGTTGTTCAGGTTCAGCTAATACTGCGTACTCTAAAAACATACTGAAACTTAAGCTATGGGGAGACAGACAGGACCAGGGAATGAAAAATGTTGTCTATTTAAATACTCTGGATATGCAGAGCACAGCCATTCTGAGACCTCCAAGCTGTTCTTTTGCCTTCCCACTCAGTATCATCAAACTGAATTTACAGACAGTTCAGACTTTCATTAGCAAGTATTAATACTTGCACCCATTTGTGAATGAAGAGGAACTGGTGTACCAGAGAGCATCTGCTGAGTTGTCTCTCCTCTATTTGGTTTGGTAGTCTCTTTGCTTTTAGAGAAAAGAACAAAAGGCTTAGGTGGGTGACATTTTTCAGTCTGAAAGTCCAGGTGATTTCAGGACATGTGCTGAAACCACAGAGGCTGTGGATGATCTACCAAGAAGCTCTGGCCAGTTCAGCCCCTGTTACACCCTGCATATGAAACACCGAAAATAAACTGTCTTCTGACTAGTATGGCAGTATGGAACAAGAAAAAAAAAAATCTAAAGAAAAATTACCCCTCCTATTCCTTAGGAAAAAACTACCCAAAAGACTTGGCTGACATAAGAAGGCAAAAGAGCATTTCTTGCACAGACTTCATAAACCACAGTGGAATATAACAGAAACTTGTCTCTAACACATTCCCTAAAGCTCACCACTAGACCGAACATTAAGTGACCAACTTAATGATTTTGCTCAGTTGCAGCATAACATCTACAGGATGTTGACAATATTGCACTATTTATCTTTAGTCACAATGCAGAGTTGTTCTTTAGGCTCAGAATAGAAAACGTTACAGATACTGAACAAGGTTTGACTGAGGTTTTAAATGCCATCATGCCATGATGAATTCCATGGTCTGTGGCATTGCTTTATAATCCAGCTCAGAGAGGAACAAATCCCTGGTTGAGCCTTTATAAATACCACTGTTAAAGAAAATGGCTTTAAAAATTCTCTACTAACATTAGGAAGCACTGGAATTAACCCCACTCTTAATTTTAGACTATGTCCTGCAGCCTTCAGATGAGCTGTGTTTTATATCAAAGGAATTCCCATCTAATGTACAACATTGTGATCATGGGTCAGCCTGGTAAATCTGAAGCTCCCACTCCATCTATATTCCTTCTCCTGTGTCAATCCTCAGGTGAATCCTAATTTTGCTCTGTGCTGAAAACAACCAGCAGCCATCTCCTGAGGTGACAGCTGCCAGTAGCAAAGCTCTCACACCGTCACCACTGCTAATTAATAGCTCTTCTTTGGACTGTTGATGCATTGAAGTTCAACAGTCGTGACTGGCTTGTTAACAGCTATGAAATCTCAAGCTGGCAACAGAAAATGATTCACTGCAAGCGTGATGAGTAAGTTTTGGTGAATTGCACATTAGTGTTTTCTTTCCTCATTCCTCTCCTTTTTTGATAAAGCAGAACCTTTTATATATTAGTATGCTTAATCATATACATTTCATGACTTTAAATTACTATTTTTGCAGGTGCTATATGGTAATAGTATTTCTGGACTTGTGGGAAAGTGTCACTCCAATGCTAAAAAAATTAAGAGCAAAGAAATTTTATTATTTTTACAATAACATAGTGGGGATAAAAATCTGAAATTCTGAAACTGCTGTAACCAATTCTGTTTGTAAGTTTTATTCCCTTGAAAAACCCAATCTTAAAATGTTTCAAGCCCCTCCACCTACAAAAAAAGGTATTGACATGCATTATGATGATGTTTAATACCAAGAGTCTCACAATTTGAGATCTTTACTAGAGAAATGAACTGATACCTATGCCAACTGTGATCTGCTGAAGGACAGGAAAGAACAGAGCCTCATTTATCCACTGAAGAAGCCCTTTTCTGGTGTTTACCATGCTCCATCCTAAACCACCAGGATAACAGCACTAATAATCACAATTCCACTATGGATTATAGCCCATTCCAAGCAAGTTTCCAAAGTCCACCCTGGCAGCAGCTTGCATCAGGAACAAATACTCTCAGTTTTGGAAAGGTAGTCAGGTTAATTAGCTGATTAGTGAGTAAATAAGACAATTTTCATCTTCAGTTTTGGTGCTGTGGTCAGCAAAAAGCTTTAAATATTTGACCTATTGCCAACAAGAAGGCAAGGTCTAGTTATTTTTCCTTGGAACCATGGTAGTTTTAATTAAAATTTATGCTATTGTTCCAAGAATTGTATACTCTTTAACTTTGCAGGGACAAATGAGGAGAACAGTGGCGAGGAGAGGTCTAGGCATTCATGTGTTTTTGTATTATTAAGAATTAATCAGGCACTTGTAAAAGGGAAGCGGAAAAGGAGAAATTGCAGGGAGGGGGAGAAAGAAAAATGGGGGGAACAGAAAACAATGAAAGCCTCTCCCTAACACAAACACAACAATAAAAACAAACAGGGGTCTTCAGAAGGGAAGTAAAACTAATAAAGGCAGTGGTGAAAGAGCTGTATAAAGGGCAAATATACCAGTGTCAGATAATACAATGGCAATTAGCCAACAGTTTAAAGACAAAAGTCTTACATCAAAAGGAAGAGGATTTAACAAACATACATTATCTTGCTTCCCAGCCCTCTAGCAGCCAGGGCATTGATGCTGCAACAAGATCCTGGTTGTGGGGTACAGTTCAGTGGGGCCATTTACATCTTATGGGTAAGCTTAGTTGGGGTCTGAGCTAATCAATTATGCAAGCAAGAAAATCCATGTTATGATACACTGCAGCTAGCTTAGATTCAGGAGGAATTCAGAGCAAACATCATCAAGACAACTGTGTACCTCATGGGAGGAGTCTGACAACACTACACTGCAACTGCATTTCACATCCAATTCTATTTCCCATTTTAAAATTACCAGACAGCAAAGGACAACCAAGTCATAAACAGGCAGTCTGAAGGGGCACAGGAAAATGTTAACTTTGTCATCTTCTGCTTTTGACTGCCAAATCATAATGCTTAAATTCTCCCTCACTCCAAGGATATATTTTTGATGATGATGATACTGATAAACATTATGAAAATTTATATCTCAAAAGCCTGGAGCAACACACTAGATTTCAAGATTATTTTATGCTCAGAAGTTGTTTAACAAAATGCAAAGTGGTCTTGAAAGCATTGTAGCTAAATTTTTACTGGAATTCACCAAGATAAGCACTTTATTTCTAAATGTATAATCAAAGCACAGAAAGGAAAGTTGAAAACACATAAAGCAACTCCTCTTGGATCAACACCAACTCACTTTAGGTTCTTCAGGAACATAGGATGACTGACAGTCTCCTCTGATTTTTGTATTTCACTCACTGGCTTAACTTCAGAGTGTACCTCCCTGTCAAGGTTCTTGCAGATAATTAGCACTAGGGAAATAATGGCCTTCAAAGTCTGTGTTTATTATTGTTTCATTCCAACTGAACGTGACACTTGGCAAAAGCAGCAGACTTTCCCTCTTCCTTACAGGAGTTTTCCTCCTTCCAGTCCCCTTCTCTCCCTCCAAAACCTTCAAACCAGATTCTGAAGTCAGTGGATGCATTAAATAAGTCACAGTGAGCCTCTGTGTGACATTTCCCTTCTGGAAATTCATTTTCCCTGCTTGCTTAGCTGGAAAGGCAACTTTTAGTCCCTTGCTGCAGGTGCTGCATTGCTTCTTGGTTTTGTGAAGGCAAAGTCCCCTGTCCCTTTGAGATATATTGCTGCCATTTACTGTCGTACTCTGGCAACCTGGGTGACTTGTCAAAACGTATTCTAGCAGCCCCTAACCATAAACCCAAAATGTTTATGGAAAACCCTGTGGATCTACTTCCCGTGAATGGAAGAGTTAATCCAAAAGACCTATACTACTGCAAAACTGCAATTAATGTGAAGGTTGTTAACAAAAACAGGTGAGTACAGATGTTGAATTTTAAATCTGTTTGGAAGCAATCCAGTTTATCACAGTATGGAAGAATGGCAAAGAGGTTCCAATGGGCTTTTCACGTACCAAGCCCTGAGGTGGTAAGATAATGTATTGTTTCCATTTCCAAAGGATGTAACTTTCTTCAAAAAAACCCAAGACGACAAGACAAAACAAAACAAAAAAAAGCAAAACAAAACTGTAAAGAAGGAAGGGTATGTTCCTTACAAAAAGGGAGGGTTGCATATCTTATTTGCCTTCCTATGACACCGCTGACATCAACAGCCAAAGCATGACTATATGCAAGTGTTTTGGTGTGTGTGTTTTTTTTAATTCTCCATTAGTTTTATAAGATTGGCTAGGATTTACATGAAAGGTTGTTGATTACCTAAGGCAAATAACACGATCAAATAGATTAAATTAAAAGCAACCAGCCTCAACAAGCAAGACACAGAAGGCGGATTCTATGAATGACATACTCTCTGCTCTACCTGCAGACTGTAAATCATCACAGGCTTACTTGACAGTGCCAGGTATAGGCAGAGCAGCACTAAAACATCGTGAGTCCAAACACTGGGGTTTTTTTCCAAACAATTACACTCTTGGAAGTGGAGAGTGGGGGAGTTTTTTTGCATGAGTCCCCCCACCCCCATCCCCCTCTTTCATATTCAAACTCTTGGGGCAAGGCAATTTGACACTGGTTTCTGTAACAAACCTGGTCAGGCAGGATTTCTCACACACCCTGCACAAAAGGCTAACCTCTCACAAAGTACTTATTGGAGATTTACGTCAAGGTTGAGTGAACTGCAGCCAGGGAACTGAGCTCAAAAACACTGTGTGAAAGGCTCTGGTGCTAATCACTAAACCAGTGGGTCAGCTGGGGAGGAACTGGGGAGAGGGAAGCAAGACACAAATAAAAAATACTCTCAGTAGTATGTAATTTCCAGTATTTGGCTACAATACTACCAAGGAAAAAAATAATCACTTTCAACTGAAAATTTTCTCTAATTATCAAAATACTGACGTAGCTATACCGAAAGGAAAAATCAGCTTCTATATTCACCTTTACTCCCTATTTCTAATGATCTGGATTCCATATTCCAATGAAGGGATGACTAGGCAAGGCTGTAACTCAGGCACTGACCTTAGTTGTTGCTGCAGACAAAACCAAGGATTTGTACATCCCTGTCAAAGGTGATAAACAACCATATAAAGTGACTGACAAGCAGAGATAGACCTTGCCCAGGCTATGATAGCCAGGCCTTGCTAGAACACATTAACTGGCTTGTTCTGACCATCCAACACACACACACCATGCTGCTGTGCCTAAGTGTAAACCAGTGCACTGAGAGTTGACAGTACATGCTGCCTTTGTTCACTGCATTCAAAAAACCAGCCAACCTTTTCTATCACTGTATCTTTGCAGTCCAGGTTCAATGTGTTCTTTACAATCGAAACAGTGTATTACACAACTGGTTCAGCTGAAATGAATTCTAAGAGGAACTCAGATGTTGCTCTTTGGTCACCATTTATCCAAAACTTATTTTATACTCATCAGAAAACCCCTTTTCTCATCTGAATAGTGGAAGACATTTATGAACCCCTTAATAAAATAAGGTAAGAAGGAATATTCTAAACACTATGTAGATTTTTCATCTTAAATTCTGCAAATCCTGAAGTAAAGCTGTTCAATTTTTGCAAGCTATACACAGCCCACCTTCCTTCCAGGAGGTCACAGCAGCCAGACCTTGACCCAGCAAAAAGCCCTGTTGGTCTCTCTGCAGGTTTACAAGGAATGGGAAGGAGAATCTTATTTCCTACACTGTGACACACTGCTGCACTAAATTTGACCTATATTTGTTTTGTAAATGCTGTAACACATTGTTTAAAATGCCATTATTTTGTAAAACAATGTGTTTATCTGTTATGCAGACATGGTATATGAACTTCATTGATCCTGTTGCTCAAGTAACTTTATTCCCTCCAATCTATCCTCACACCACAGTTCAGAGGCAACAAGCCCTGGCACAGCAGTTTTCCAGCTTACTACAAACTACAGGAGAAAAAAGTAACTACTACCTGAGCAGTCACCAATGTTAAAAAAAAAAAACAAACAAATAAACCAGCAACACAAAAATCCACACACAAATTAATGTATTGTTTAGGAAATCAAAGTTACCTTTTTCTAAATGCTGTTATAAAAATGGAAATGTTAAGAAATACTTTCTTCATATTGCTGCAAGAATCCCAGCTGCTGAGCATTTACTGTTGCCCTGTAAAATTGGGGTGGAGAAATTCCCTGCTGCAATAAAAATGCCCATAAACACATAAATGAGAGACACATCAGTTTCCTTAAAAAAAAAAAATAAATAAAATAAAAAAAGATACCATTAGGACAGCCTTTCATCCTTAGTGCCTTAGTGTATCTGAAGGCTTAAGACACACTGCTGCCTAAATATAATCAGCAACATTACCACACTAGTACCCTCAACAAGTTTTAAAGTGACATATGACCAAAGAATCTTGTCAAGCAGTGTTTGCTAGTTGTATTGGGAAACACAAAAGAACAAACTGCAAGGCAAAGATATTACAGATTGTACTGTAGAGAAGAGGTTAGATCAACTTTTAAAAAGCAGTCAACAGTGCAGTTCAAGAATAAAATAATTTTGAAACATCCAAAAATTACCATCTGCACATATCTGGAAAACTCACAATCTGGAAAAGTCCTATTGTAGATGGTGATTGTTTTCCATGTAATTGGGTTCTTTCAAGTATTATGAGGGTTCTGCTCCATTACTTGCTTGAGGTTTTGTTAGTTCATGGACTTCTTATGACCATGAACCAATCCTTGACACCTCCACTTTCCATTCCCAGCTCTGCATGGGAATGCAGCTCCCCTGGCTCAGCACCTATCACAGCACCTCTGACAGCTCTCCCTTGTAAAAACCCTACCTGTTTGCTAAGGACTGGTGCAGAACAAACACAAGACATTTCTTTTGTAAGCACCTCAAAATACAGGTGGTTTTGTTTGTTTAGTCTTTGAATGATTGGTGCTTGGGGGATGGATAAGCTTAGGACATCTTTGAACAGAAAACAGTGTAGAAAGGTGTTATGCACTTGTAATAGAAGATTCAGGAGAGTCTGTAATGGACATTAAGGGCTGGATGCTCATTTTTCTTGGATCACCTTCAGGCAAACCTTGGCATTTTGGAGAATTAACTCACTCAAAAACAGTTCTTTGTATTAACAGACCTGAGTGGGAAATTATCTAGAGTCACCTGACTTGTATATTTGAATTTACTCGCCTGCTTTTTGCCTGTAGTACACCAGATTTCCCCCAAATGCAACACACAGAGAATTACAGGGGTTCATTAATACCAATCAATCTTCAGTCACCTAATTTACAGGCCTCAATTAAGAAAATAATAATTGTTCAGGTCTCCTAAATTTTCAGTCAAGGTACTGAGAAATTATTTATTTGAGAAGGCAGATGTGTTCCTGTTTTGATTTACACTCCAGAAGTACCTCTCTTTATTCATTGCAGAAAGAGCCTAAGAAATATACCTTTATTAGTTATCTCATATAGGTATCTCATTTAGGTTCCTATTAGGAGATAGAAAGATTCCCATATTCTCATATTTTCAGCTCAAAAATTCTGCATTCTTGCCTCCACTCTGTACATAAGAAAGTTACTGACTCATATGAACCCAGTTATGGAGTTTGTTTCTTTTTTTCCATTCTATTTGAAAACTCTATTTTTTCAGTAACTGTCCATGCCCATCCCTTAATCACTTTACCCAACCAGTTAGACTACACAAACCTGGTTTCAAAATACAAAATTAAGAGTATATACTATGCAAACAGTTTGTAGAAGTTCATCCTATGTATTTCAGCAACTGCAAGGTTCAGGTCAGCTAAATGAGGTGATGAAAAAGTACAGTGGGCCTGATTATGAATGGAGAAATCCCCACACAATGCTGACCCAACTGACAGTGGAAGAGGAGCAGGAGAGCAATCCTGTCTTCATTTCTCAGATGCTGTTTCAAATAAACACTGCTGAATGTTTAACAGAAACCACCAAGAACACCCGGTCGAGTTTGCATTTCTGGATTGAAACATTTACATATACAAATGTATAAAGGGTAGAAAAATCACTTATAATCACTTAAGGATTCCAATAGCTTAAACTGGATGCTAGCAGGATATTTACTGCACTTTGGGATGGATCTCACAGAACTGAAAGGAACTAAGGCATTTATACCACAAATAAGAGATGAATAGAGAAATACAGCATTAAAGGCTTGTTTGAGATGAAAAAAAATCTTATTGTAAAACCTGGGACTAAGCTTCGTGGGCCACTTTACCTAGTTAATTCCTTGAAATGCCTTCTCTTCAAATCTCTTATTTCTCATCTGTCCCAGCTCTTACAGACTGTTTCTTCCTGACTTTTTAGTAATTAGCCCAAGCAGAAGGATACACTCATTTTTCCATATATATACACCTCAAGCAGTGAAGGAATTATCCCCAGTTTTATCCAAGCAAGCTCTTTAGTTTTCCTTTCCATCATACTCCCCTTTTCTACTTCACCAATGCCTTTTCATTCTGTCTGATTTTATTTTTATCTTACAAAGCCATCAATCTAGCATGTCTTTACATACACTTACAGAGAATGACTATGATTTTGCTCTACAAGGACTGACTAGCACTGAAAATACTTTCATCTTCAATGGCCTTACACGATTCCCTTTTTAACGAAATGCCACTCTTGAGATTAAGACACATACATAAAACAAGAAAAATAAAACTATTAAAAAATAATTATTCCATTAAATAATGTTGCAAGTTTTAGCTAAACCTCCCCCTTGCCTTCTTGATTAAAACCATACTAGTATTTCCCACTAACTGACAAATTACATTTCGGAGACAGAAGAGTCATTAACTGCAGATATGCCCAAATTTTGCTTCCTACCTCCAATGATAAGGCTGCCATTCGGACAAACCAGAAGCAGGCACTCCTTTTTCTTTTTATCACCTCCTGTAATTGCTGTGTGGTGGTGTAAGTGTCTGGGCTTCCCTCATAGTTACTGGAGATAAAGCCAATACAATGAATGGCCAACGATATACAGTCCTCTGACTATAGAGAAATATTTTTTTTGGATTTGGTAACTCACTTTTGTACTTAACAACTATGTTACTTAAATTTGCATTGGCTCCAAGAATCCTAGACAGATAACTCAGGCACAGACACTTCCATCACAATTAGATGAGACAAGTCCCGCCCTGAAAGTCCATGGGATGGAGTAACTTCAGAAAGGTTGTTTTTCCCTGAGATCTAGGGATCATTTCTTAGAGCAGGAGTCACAGCCAATGTGAAGAAACTCTCATTTATTCCACAGAAATCTGGTCCAGGTCAAATGGGCTAATAAAACAATATGGGGCAACAGACCCAGAGAGAAACCACTGCTTTTTGACCTGGAGACTCTGGAATGGCACATGGGAAAAAAGAGAGGGTGTTTCTGTAATATGTAAATATAAGAGTGATTGAAAAAGACTTTTAAAGCTAATACCTTGTTTCAGTTTAAGGACTACAAATTTATCATGCCCTTTTATTTAGTCAAAATGTTCTATGCCTGAAAGCAAGTTTCTGGATTTCTGAAGACTCCAGCAGATTTCATGTTCTGAACTCATACAGCCTTTCTAAATTCTTATTCCAGCTTAAGTTTTGATGTATGTCAAACACAAGGTGTTAGGCACACTCAGTGCAGTTCTCCTCATGCACACAGCCCTGTTCTGGCTTCTACCTTCCAACAGCAAACCTGCCATCTGCAGTGAAAGCCCTGTCTTGTAAATGCAATTTATAGTTCTCAGGCCATGTTCAGACAGCTTCCTTAGAGGACTCCATCTGTTTTGAAGCTCTGATATTCTTTTTTTCCCTGCTCCTATCATTACACTGTTTTTCCCAGTAACTTCATAAACTCTCTTAATGTGCCCTTTCTGTTCTTTTGTAGTCTTAATGCCACAGAGCCCTTGGAGTTACCAAATTATGGTAATGTTGGTTAAAATATTTCCACATTCACACAGAAAAATAATAAAAAGGTTGTTCACTTTCCTTGCCACCTAAAAAGCTAAATCAAACTTTTTCTTAATTTAATATTTCAACAAAAATGGGACTTTTTTTTTCTTTTTTTTTTTACAGGTTTGCACTGGCACAGCATCATCATATTTCAGGCATTTTTGCTCCTGGTGTTATTAATGAAAGGTAACTTGAATATTTCAAGTGTTTCTCTTAGAAGAGGATGAAGCAAGTTGACATTCTGCATAAACCAATTAGAGAGTGAAATAGGTATGCTGGTCATGGTAAAGTTCTCCAGAAAATCCTAAGAGAGGAGAAAAGGCAAACATTTTTACTTTACATTTGGAAATACCATTTATTTTAACATGTTTCACATCTAAAAGTTGATATAAAAAACAATACTATCAGGTGGTTAGGCAGAATTTTTTTCCCAGTCATCAGATTTGCATTATAAATTTGATGATCCAGATTTATAAAGCATATTTATAATTTTGTTCATTATTTAAACAGTTCAGAAAGAAGAAATAGGAGGCTGAAATGTTTCATCACTCATTGACAGCTATTGAAAACAACTCTTGCTTTACAATTTAGAAACCAAGAGCAGTGAGAGCACTTCTGACAACTGCAAGATAATGAACACAGCTCCATATCAAAAAATTGTATGGGAAAATCCATACTCTTATAATTCTGTCCTGACTACAGACACTATCAGCACTTTGAAAACTCAGCTGGTCTCCAGATGGAGTCCTCCTGGAGTCCTCCTGGTTTAGCAGGAAAATAGAGCAGTAGCAGCAGCATAAGTATGGTTCAGTGAAGGCACTGGTATTACATTAGAAAAAATGTGACATGTCCTTTCTATTGAGACCCTTGAATAACAAACAAGTGTGAAGTGGACATAAGTGCTAAAGGTCACCTGAATTCACGGACAGAAACCTACAGTCTGCAAATATGTCAGACAACCAGTTAGATTTTACTCCATATAAAATAATGGCTTGTACAACTACAAAAGGATAACAGCAGCTTCACCTGAGAGCTGTGACTTCACCCTTTAAAAACTGCAAAACTAAATAGCATTTGTTCTCCAGGATTCATTGAAGCAATGCTGAACAGGATCATCAAGAGGATAAGGCTAAAGTGGGGAGAGCACAAACCCTCCCAAATACCCTTCCTGTTGTTATGTTTCCACTAGCTGCACGTGTCTCTGCAGCCTCTTCTCTGAACTACACAGGTCCACTCATACAAATACAGCATATGCTACATATCTATAGTCAGAGGTGTGTGTATAACATATGGCTATATTCTAGGCTTACACAGAGCTGGCAATACCACAGTCATGGTACAAAGGGTACACTGACAGGGTACAAAGAGAAACTTAAGACCACGAGGAATTGGTCAGGCTGAAATATCCTTTCTGATATTTCACAAAGTGTAAATACAACTGTTAAGTTTTTCTTTCTCCATCTAGACAGATTTTATAAATTTATTTGAGAAGGCACGGACTAATCTCTTGCATACACCCTCAATTCAATCCATCCCCTCTCTCCTTTGACACTGACTATGGACTTTATAGTCATTTCAACAAGTTTACATTTTTTCTCAGTTATTTCTAACAAACCACACTTACATGGCAGGGAGATGAAAGGTTGAGCAAGATTCTCAGTGCTTATGAGTAAAGTCCCTAACAAGGCACAGCTGATCTACAGACAGACAGACAAAGATATCAACCATGTGTTGAAAATAAACAGTTGCAGTCAATTCTCTCTGCTAGAAGAAGGGAGTAGCATGCTGGCAATATCTGAGCAGTGAGAATGGTGCTGCCAATTCCCTGGACCTGTGTTAGTCCGGTGATGGGAGTATGTTGTTTATACAGTCACAGTTCTCATGTCTATCTGCTGTTCTCACCATCTTGACCTGACATGAATGGTTTTGAAACCATTTGTTCTTGTCAAAAGTGTGATAGCATCACAGGAAGACAAACTGGTCTGCAAAATAACAGCTCCGAGAAACAAGAGATATGTCTATAGTAGACATACAAAATTTCAGTTATTTTTATAAACCTTTCTGCTTCCAAACTACTTCATATTCAGTACTTCAAAGCAATATTCATAAATCTCAATGCTCTTTGAAAGGTACTACATAATAAAAGTTTGTACCTACAGAAGAACAAAATACATTTTTATCCCAAATCATACAGCCTAGAAGGGTCTTGGCTCCTCCTCCTCCTCCATCACTCATCCCCTCACCTCCTCTGAGGCAGTCTAACAAGCTACATCATGGACTTAAAAACATTAACCTGTGAAGAGCTACTTAATACCCTGATGTGAATATGCTCATCAGCAAGTTTACCAGTTTCTGGTAGGTAACACCAGACTAAATATTTGACATCCTGATTATTGTGAAGCAGTGTTTCCTTAGCTGTAATTTGACTCTGTTGCTGTAGTCAACATATTGCAAATGTCTGTATTTTATAGACTGCACTGCATGTTTCAAAGCATTTTATAACCATTGGGATTGTCAGGTACAGTATGGTAAAACCTCTTAAAAAAACCCAACAACTTGGAAAGGATAAAAATACTTGGATGTATACTTCCCAATGTGTGTTGTACATACTAACATTTACGAGTAGGAAAATGTTTTCACTGAAAGAAACGAGAACAAAAACCAATGGGTCCATGAAATGCAGAGTAGGTCTACAGTAAGTGTGAACATGGCATAGAAACACAACACAGGAACAGACTTCACATACTGTATGCACCTTAAGCCATAAAAACCAGCAGGGAGCTGTTTTGCAGGCAGCAAACCATACAGCAATGCAGAGCAGTAAATGGCTGTACTTGCTGTGGCTCAAAGCCTTCCAGAAGCCCTCACAGGAGCATCTGCCTAAGCTCTTCCTTTGTCAAAACTATCTGAATTTTCCTTTGACTTTGCAGACTTCTGGCTGTCACAGCTACCAGCTCCTATGTGTATATCTGCAACAAATGTCAATTGGTTAAGATGCTCCCAGTGTTGCAATAACTTTATGCAAATGTCAATTCCAAATGTAAAATGGTAATTAGATTGTGGAAGATTTTTTTATTTATGGAATTGTTTAGCTTTTTTTCCAAATGAACTCATACATAACCACACTGAGAAAAGAGAAGGTTTCTGCACTGTTCATAGATTTTGCAAGTCATTACAAGGAATGGCTATTTTAAGAAAATCAAAGATATTTACAAAAGAGAAAACAGTATATTGGACAATTAGTGATTTTGCATATCACTTCCACTTGAAGTACATATAGAAACTCTCTGGTACATTTTGACAATTAATAATCGAACTACAGCAGAAAAAAAATGGGCTTATTAAAAAAAATCAACAGTTTGGTAACATTTTTATGAAGACATAACTCATGTTTAAGAACACAGCTTGTGAATATTTTTAGCACTATCTGTTCAAGACAGATTAATGAAATCAATGAAAAATAAAGTACCTGTCAATGTGAAAAAAGTTACAGAGAACTAGGGCTGAAAGGAATATTTATTATTATCCAAGTAATCAAGGTTCCATGCATTTAAGCACTGATTGAGACTGTATTTTATTACCCATGAAGGCAGTGTACCCACCGAGAAGCTACTGCATTTTGTACTCACTATGTCTCTTTTAAACAAAGAAACTCTAAATGCTTCATGAAAATGGACAAACCTACAGGAAGCATTAACTAAAAGAACAAATACTTAAGCTTCCATTAAAAACTTATTATTATTTCCAGAGATAACCAAGGCCAATGTGAAATAGCTATGAGAAAAATCTGGGGGACAAATTCTGGACCTGCACAAGCTGTCAGGACTGGCAAGAAAAGACTGACAGAAAGTAATCCAGAAAAGTTTAAGTACCCCTTTTTCCCTACCCAGAAAAGTTTTGACAGGTTTATTTGTTGTTTTTTTATGTTGGGAAGTGCATTGTTTTTCCTGGAGTTTCAGGAGGAACAGGGAAATTTTGACCACAAGGAAATATAATTTTAATTGACCCTTGTTAGTAACATTAAAGATTTTTTTCTTTTTCTGAGCGAAAGAATATGCTGACTCCTGAGTTTCACACAATAAGAAGTATGGTTATCAATTTATTTTTCTAAGATTTAAAGTGGGCTATTTTCTACCAGCATTATTTAAAGGCTCAAATCGTTACAGTTATTTAGGAAACAAACAAAAATCATCATTATGAGATTGAAAGCAGATTCAGGTCAATGCAGTGTAACACTACATAGCAATCAATAAAAATGTCAATACAAACAATTACTAAAGGCACCATATGACATTCCAATGGGGGAGAGGGAGAGAATTCTTTATTTTCTACTTAGACGCCTTACTTCCTTTATCAGCAGATGGCAAACAAATTACTAGTTCAATCCATATGTCTGTATCTGATAGACAGTGTTTTACAAGTCTGAAATTAGTTTGAAACATTTTGAAGTTGGCCAGACTACAGAGGAAAACAGGATAACTTTGTCTATTAATGAAAAGTTGGTTTTGTCATAACAAATACTTCCACAAGCTACTACCCATCCAGACTCATTCAGTCGCTAATGGAATTGTACCCAAAGACATAATCTGTGTTTAACAGACTAACAATTTGTAGTTTCACCCATTCTGCTCTTCTGCTGTGCTCCAACACGTCTCCTTCCAGTGGCTGAGGTTTACTAAGTGGTGCTGATGAAAGCAAGCCAGGCCATGAGAATGTTTTTGGTGGGAAGGGTATCAGATGGCGAGGGCCGTGTGTGTGCAGCATTCCAGAGCAGACCTGTCAGAGCACAGCCTGCAGACCAGCACCCTGGCTCCAGCCACAGCACACATGCTGAGAGCAAGGCTCAGGCACTTTGGCTTAATCTCTGCCCATCAGAAAGCCTCTATTTGCAAAGCAGACAATGTATATTTTAGGAAAGGCGGATCAGAAAGCCTAGACAGTTTTTATAACAAAATGAATGGTTTGGTAAATTTCTTTGAAAAGACAGCTCGAAATCTAGAGAATTTTAATGACTTGTATTATAGTAAACTGTGAGTTCCATAGAAGATTGAGGGGGGAGAGAGCCAAACCAAGCTGAAGAAGACAAGGAAAGAGTGGTTTCAGTGAACTTTCTTTGCAACCTGGCCAAGCAAAGAGGGAAGCAGATCCGTACTGGTAAAAGCAGCTGACAGCAGGGGTCTAGAGGCATTCACAGCCAGGCAAGCAGAACACCAGGAAGATCCAGGAGCTCTCCAGGCAATTGGAAGCCCTTTGGTGTGAACTGCTGGATGAAGTTCCAGTTCACTTACAAAACTTAATTTGTTTGCCAGGGACCAACAGCACCAGCACAGATAAAATATTTCTCAACACAGTTTTTTAAAAAATGTTCTTTCCTTCCAATAGTAATGTACCTGCAGGACTGATGTCCAAAGTGGTTTATGCTTCACCTCTTAAGGAGGGTATCACTGGGAAAGCCCTCAAATGCTTTCAGCAGTGATTACAGTTTCACTCCAAACTGTCTATTTGCTCACTGAAATAATGCATTTCAGGAAAAATTTTGTCTAGAGGTCTACACCAATGACAGCTTGGAGCAGCAAAGCTGAATGCAACACCTCACCTGAGATACATGAAGTTGGTCATGAGCATTGATTGAAATGTGAGAAGCCATTTATACCAAGAAACTGAGGGTCCAAGCTTAACAGGCTTCAACTATCCTCTTAATTTTTTCAAGTCCCTACATCACACATGACAGTTGTTACAGATAACCACTGCAAAGACCTCTAGCCTTCAACCATAAAGGCAAAGACAAATCAATTAAGTGATGATTAAGACTAGAGTCTTAAAGGCATGAAAGATATATTTAAAACTTCTGCTAAGCAGAACATAGTTTTCTATGGAAAAATCAGCAAAGTGGTAACATGCTCTTTATTTTAAAAATTATTAATATTTGTCCTACAAACCATTTTGCTAAGTAATTACAGAAATTTTTTAAAACCTTTTTTCACTCTTAACTTAAATAAATCTATTTTTTTTCATTTAATTCTGATTTTTAACCTAATTTAAAATTAGTAAACATACAGATATATGCATACAAACATATGTAGGTGCCAAGATATTTACAAGCCTTGAAGCCTACAAGATTTTAATCACATTTTCCATTAACTCTCTCCACCCCTAAAAGCCTGCATAAAAGTAGGGTTTATTAAAATCTTAAACAAAAGGGAATATTTAAGTTTCTAGCACACCTCAGTCAAATATAAATGGGTTTCAGTAATACACTAACAGGTACTCTGCCATCAGTGGAGAGCTTTATGGATGTTTTGTCTTCTTTGTCAGATGCAGGGAGTAATGTCAAAATAATCACCACAGGATGACTCCATAACTGAACAGTGAAGAAAATATTTTTCTCAAGAAACAGGTTGACTAAATTTATTCTTCACAATGCAAACTTTTAAAGAGGTCTGGAATACATCCACTTTGTGTTGGAAGAGGAGTTACCACGAAACATTGAAAAAACAGAAAATAAAACCCAGTATTTTCTATGAACATAAATCCATGAACATTAAAGCAGTTACTATCAAAAAAAAAAAAAAACCCTCATAAATATGTAAAGATACTATTCTCCATATGTCTTATAAAGGGGATAATAGCGGTATATTAAGTTTTGCTTTGATTTGTAAGCTTTCACCTTGTGGTGTTTGCCCTACAGCCTTTTAGTCATGTACAGACTGGAGAAGTGAGAGCTTTGAAGTGCCCAACTTCCAGTGAAGTTACTAACATTTTTTAATAAGTCTTAAGTGGTCTGTGTATGATTTACTGTAATTTCACAACAAGCTCAGAAATTCAGCCTAACTTGGAAAGAATGGGAGAGTCATTTGAGCACATTATCACTGTTAGGGCAAGGGGGGAGAGAGGCATGAAAATAATCTGGAACGTGATCAAGTCAAATTCAAAATACTGTGTATATAAATGTTATTACTGAGAACTTTAAGGGCAACAAGACAGTTTTGTATAGATGAGATTTTTTTTTTCATTTGTAAATATAGTTTAAGTGATTCACAGCCAATTTTTATAATTGCAATGAAGCAGCTGTGATCAAACTCTATTTGTAGAATCATAATAAATTTGCCCCCCACCTACTAAAATTAGTTCTAAGCATCCAAAATTCCCATTTGAACATCTGACTGAACAAAACAGGCATTGCTCCATGCCAAAAACTGGAGGAAATAGACCTAAAATATGCCATTTTCTCACCAGAAATTGTAGGCTCCCAGAATAACATGTGAATTAAAACTCATTTCAAGCTTGTTTGCATTGCTCCTCATTCCCATTCATAGCAAATTTCTTGACAAACGTTCTGATTATTTCTCTTTTTTCCTCACTTTTTAAAATTTAAACACAATTTTCAAATCACAGACAGTCTTGCAAGGAGAAACAGCTGATAGTACAACCCATCTGAAAATGGAGAGAATGGAATTTTACTGTCAGTAAGAGCTGGAGGCAACTTACATGATTAAAGACTGCACTGTAAGCTATTGTTAAAAGACTTCTTCCCATAAGTGAAAATGTGCAGCTTGCTGCAATACACATCAGAGGCATATAAACCAAAATCAGGTCTAAGTCAACCAAGAAATGCAAATGTCTTGCTCCAAAATTCCTGCTTTCACTTTTTTTTCCCTCCCACCCCCCGCCAAGGCTGAAGGAAAGAATAGAAATTTTAACAAAGTTAACATCAGAATTAAAATTAAAATCGGATTTTTCAGTTTTACTCTTCCATTGGTATTCTTGAAAAAGTTTGCATCATCACACTCAGAGGAGATAACCACCAATATTGATGCAGAGTGACTATGAATCAGGCTCTTCTTGCTTCCACCATCATAGTACTGTTGCACAATAGAGTTTAACACCCCTCTCTTCACTCTTCCCTTTTAGATGGGAAATTACCATTTTACAGACAGAATTAGGTCTAGAGCAGCCAAGAAATCACAGGAAATTAGCCATCTAAATAGGACAAACATGATTCACCAACCTGAGATTTGAAAATCTCAAGCAGACCAGGGATACACAAACTCAGAAAGGATTTCTGAGTTTCTGCTGTTTACAAGATGCCTGCAGTGCTGCACAACCTGAGCTGCCACCACCCCATTTGTTTCAGAAACCTAATACTGTACACAATGTAAGAAAATATTCCTGCTCTCATCTTTATGCTAAAAATATATCCTATCTGAATTCTAAATAATGTTAATATGCAACTGGAATACACATATTTATGGATTTATATTACCTACACATGATTTCATCACTACAACAAAGACTGTAAGATTTTCTAAAACATATGCAGGCTACTAAAAAAATACTTACAAAAACATCAGCAAGATCCACTTATCCTCTGTAAAGCCTCATTTTAAAAACAGAACTTGGTGGAAGAAGTAAATTAATTATATTAAGCAGGAAATTGTTCACTAAATCAATTGGGCTACATTAGAGACCTGAAAATTAAGACTAGTTCCAAGGTGACCATATGCATATTCTGAGGAGTGCCAAGGTAACAAAGGACATTCCAGAAAACCTTTTATCATGTCTTACACACACACACAATGCTTTTCTGTTTTAGCACACATCTGTTCATCTAAAAACTATTTTCCAGTTGTTCTTTTTAACTGGCTGTATTATCAGCCCTAGATACCCCCATGACAAAAATCAAAGTATGTATGTGCACTGTTTATTCATAAATCTCTTTATAAATCCTTATCATTTTAAATTTGTTCAGATGTGGAAAGCATCTGGATTTCTTCAAATCAATTATAATTACAATACTCCCTTCTTAGCCCAATAAATTAAACATTTATTTGCTGTCTATTGTAAGATCCCTCCTCTAAAAGAGTGCATTTATTATGTCTTTTAATTACCAAATACAACTAAAGGATCATCTGAAATTCAGTACAGAAAGCAACTCTGCACTGCCAGATGCTAGAGGTATCTTCACATAGATTTTCACTGTTCAGCACCATGGTACTTTGGGCAAAAATAGAATTATGTTCAATCCTTGCCTGCATTCATCTGTGAAATTTAATTTTCCATTGAAAATCTACATGTTAGCAGCAAGTTCTGTCCTCAAGCATGAATGTGTGCTTCTTATTGGATCCAGTTTGGCAAAGATTATCTTTAGTTTCTAAATACAATCGAAGCTGCCATTTCACTTCAGGTATACAATCCATTGCTAAGTACTGGCAATACAGAATAATAACAGGGCAGTATAATGGTGATAGCTGCACTTAACTTTTCAAAACTTTGGTAAAGCTCAACTAATTCTTTAATTTAGTCAGCCTGCAAGAAGCTGTATTACCTACGTCCCATTTTAAACAAGGCTGCCCAGTGAGAGTTCCCTGAGCTGCAGAGTCTGGAGGGAGCTGCTGCTGCTGCTGTGCTGTTCACCTCTGCACTGCCCAAAGCTGCACCCCACAGCTGCTGGAACCAACCTGCAGCCACTGGCAGCACGGCTCAGAATCAAAAAACCACCAGGAATGCATCTGAAGATGGTAAAAACAGCATTTGCTAACCATGTCAGTCATATCTACAAGAAGGGCATGGACTCACTGCGTGTGGCACCCAGGTCAAACAGTGCATGGACCCTTCTCACCCTCACCTACAGCTGGACACCAAACACAGAGCAGAGAGAGCAAAAGAGAGGTCCTCCTACCTGAACAATATAAAATTGAGCTAATTTATGTGATTGTCAATCTTTGGCCCCTCTGTTCAATACAGAAAGTGCTCTTTTGTTCTCATCTGCATTACGATCTCATCTATCCAAACCCAGCAGCTTGTTTTAAATCAAGAATTATCTCGGTTCTCCCTGCCTGAATCATTGTTATTGATCACAGCAACTTCAATAAACCCTGCTGCTTACCCAATGGCCTGGGGGCCTGTACCCATCTCCCCAGCCCTTTGTTCCACATACTGATTCACCTTTTCATCAAGGATTTTGACGTAACTGCTGCCCTTTCGCATTATTACTGTGCCCCACCCAAATAATGATTTTATCACTTAATTCTCTTCCAGACCACATTTCGTAAAAGGGAGACAAAAAAAAATTTAAAAAAAAATAACAAAAAGGAAAAAAAAAAAAAAAAAAGAATAAAGCAAAAAACTCTATGCCCTGCTGGGTGGGTAAACATGGATGAGGTGGGGTTGTCTCACCACATGACAGACACACCCCACACAGAAACCAGAAACATGCCTTTCATTGGGCAGGTTAACATTTTTCTAAAAGTTACTTTCTAGTCCTATCTGATCACTGTAAGGATGAGTAATGCAAAACATTCAATTTCTTGTGGGTTTGGTTCCAGTAGTTACTAAAAGCAGCCAAGTACATGTTTGTTTCTAAACTACTTGAAAAACCTTCAGAAAGTTTCTTTAGCTTCGTTCCTGAGCCCTTCACCAGCACAGGGATTTTACCCGCCTTGGTTTTGCACGGTAAACACAAAGCTTCAAAACCATTTATCTTCAAGTACTAACTTTATTTTCTCATTTTCCTTTTTGGAGGATTCTTGCCATTTTCCAGGATGTAGTTAAATGTAAAAAAGTAGCCCACTGACTCCCCAGGCACAGGCTTGTGGAAACAGGTGCCTTTAAAAAAAAATGAAAGTCTTTGTCAGCTCTCTGACCTGCCAGAGCTCTGTGCATTAGTAACACACAGTGCCTGCTGAGTTCCCCTCAGCTAATTAGAGGACCCGTATGGCAATGAATGGCCTTGACTATAAATACTTCCTGAAAGATCTCTAACAGAGTCAGAGGAAATGGGAAAAAAATGAGATGCAGCTACAGAGAAACTATTTCAGATGTTTCTTGTTTAAACGGCTGCTTTTTCTTTCCTGAAGTTGCTTAGGGATGACATGCAGTATCCAAGACTTACACCAACTTAAATGTAAGAAGTGTGATACAATTACATGCATTGAATTTAATTCAGTGGATATACTATTAAGATGCTGATATGAGAAGGTGGCTGGAAGTGGGACACAATGCCAAAAACTACAAAAATTTCCATCTGTCACCCTGGAGGGACCACAAAAAATCACATTTAAACCAAGATCCCACTCTGTGTGCTTGAACCTTCTCATGCTGCTTCTTGTGCTCCCACTAAAGGCAGCAGCAGCAATATTTCTACCAGCATAAGAGAGGCAGGTTTAACTCAAATGCATGTTATCCTTCTGGCCAAATACTGTATGTGCTTAGAGAAGTCTTTTGGAAATCACAAAGGACAACTCAGCATTTCCACTGCTTTGCAGCTATCTGGCATCCAACTCTGTGGACAACAGGAGTCAGTACTTTATAATAGGAGAAATAATGATTTGCCACTAGGGATTGTGTCTGATATTTACTATGCTGATATTAAATCTATTATATGAAGATTTAATACTTACATACCAATTGCTTATTTTTAAATTAGCTCTGCCAATCACCCACATAGGAGAATGCAAAACTGGGAGAAGAGAAATAATTTTTTCTAATTTTCTATCACCCCCAAATTTAAAGCTGTAAGACCAGCTTTAGCCAGAACACCATATGAAGTACCACAAGTGCAAATATCACAGACAAAAAGAAAATAACTCTTCTCAAAGTAAATGAAAACTTTTTTGAAATGCTGTGATATCCTGTAGTGTGTAAACAGTCTGATCATTATGGTGCAAAATAATCTCAGTTTAATAGAAGAGTCGATTTTATCCTTTGTACCATATAAAAAGCTCATAGCAAAGGTTAACCTAACCTCAGTTATATATTTAATGTTACAACCTGCAGTATGCCTTTGATAAAAATCCACAGTACTTTTGCAATAATGTGACCATCTCTCTCCCTTTCATGGTACACAAATCCCTCTAGGAACTATGATTAATAGACAAAGTGGTCTTACTGTTTGCAGGTCCATGTGACCCCACAGGACAGACACACTGACCTGTGTTATTACTGCACCTCTGCTGGCTAAACTACAATGTCTATACCAAAATCTTTAGGTGGGCTTACTAGGCCTGTGTATAGGTCTGAAGGCTCAGGCTACAGCTCCCCATTTTGTGAAAAACTTTGTTCTGCAGTCCATACAGACCAAAACAGGACACTTCATTTAAAATCAGTTTAGCAAAAAGTTCCCTCTGTCCAAGATCTGCATTAAACAATCTGCCTGGCCTGGAGTCTGCTGGCTGCCAATGTGCTACCCAAAAAAAGGAACATTTTTGCATCTCAATAGACCTTCCAGTATCAACAAATCTTTAAACTAGAAAATCAGCTACTCTAAGGAAGAGCAGAAATAATGTCCACATTGTACCACACTGGGGTACATTTTTGGTAATTCCCATTTGCAAAACATACTGATTCACTGTAAGTACAGCTGCTGGAAATATTTTAATAAGAAAAATAAATTAAAGCTACTCACAGAAGTGTACCAAGTCCCTGAGAAAGATTTTGTTACATACACACAGCTTGGAAGCATTCTCAGGGATAGAGGTGCATCCACTGCAAATGTGTGTTTGCCTCATCTCTAGCTCCCAAAAGGTCACAAGCAATTTGGTCTTTCAGATTCTAAAAATTAAAGAAATTCTACCCAAATGACTCCCACAAACAATCTACTGTAGCACAGAGTCTGGGGAAGGACCATGGCCATCAGGTACAGAAGGAATGCAAGAAACAACACATAAATGGCTTAGACAGCATCCAAAGCTGAAAATTATTCCAAGCAATTTCCAAAAATTAATTATCCTATTTCTGTGGGCTATGGTATATTTTCACCCCTTCTCCAGTTGACTTGTATTATCTCTGATATTTTACCAAAATGCTAATCACTTCTAAACTTATAATATCAACCTCTATCTATTTGAAAAAAATATGAAAAAGCCTTATTTCCTCTTTCCCTTCTCCTCATCATCAAGAAAGTAAAAAATTAAAAGCACACGGCATTGCTGCTACTGTCAAATCATTACAAATCATTTGTAATAAGCAGAACCCCTTTATAAATACTGAATAGCCAGTACAACCAAAGGGATGTGTTAGGAATTTTCTTTTTCAGTCCATTTCTCAGTGTTTATTCACTGAGTAATCCCAAATTTTTGGCTTCCTCTGTGTCAATCTTCAGGGGGAAAAAAATGAAGGTGTCCACAGTGATTTTATTATAGGTTTTGTTTCCTAGTCACCAGTTGTCCTGGGATACAGTGTTTTGCATAAGCATTCATTATATGATACTAGAAGGATGTATTGAGTTAACACTTTGCTTTCAGACAGGACCAACTTTTAGACAGCATTAGCTACTCCTGCTACCTATTTCATATTTAAAAAATAAATGTAGCCAAAAGTAGATTATACTGAGAGATTTGCTTAACAACATAGCACATTTTTTTAATTCAGAGGATTACAAAAATTAGCTTTTTCAAGAATGGTGGTAAATTCTTTTCTGAACAAGTTTTATTTCTCTCTGGGCCAATTGAGCTTCCACGCATACACATCTGTATGTCAGATAATCCCTGACACTAAGCTCCCACTGGTCAAGATGACCATTGCTTTGTCTTCTTATTTATGGCTCCAGTACTGCATCCACAACTGTCTGCACAAAACTAAATCAAGAGCAAATTAAAGGAGTTGGGTTTCTATGATCTTTTTCACAGACTGAAGAGGGAATATTACTCACAGAATCACACTCCCACATCTCCTATCCTTCAGATCACCCCTTACCTTCAAGAAGTTTCAACTCTCATTTTGTTTTCTCTATCCATCAATCATGATGAAGTATGTAAGATTAGGGACACTGTTCAGCAGATGAAAAAAGTTAATCTCCTTTTCACCACTTTTTAAAAAAATATTTCAAGTTGACAAAAACAACTTGCTCAATTTTCAAAGAAAAGTGAAAATTCAAATGTGGTCACTAAGGAAAAGACAGAGACAAACCAGTCATTTGCTCAACAGAGTTCAAAAAGCATGACAGCAAAAAGTGTACACAAAAGTAACTTCTGTCTGAAGGATGTTGATATGGTTTTATCAGTCACTATAAACATAATCTGCTAATAAATCATTATTAAAAAAGAGTAGGGTTGTACACAAAACTTTTTTTTTTTTTTTTTTTTTCAGAAAGGTATGGAAAATACAGGTTTTTCATACCCAGAAGTGATCAAAGTATTTCCAAATTGATAAAATACTAATTTGGAAAAAAAAAATTGGTTTTGTATAAAGACTTTTAAAAGGCATCTAAAGTTACTTTTAGAAAGAGTGTAAGAAGCAGCCAGCACACAGTTTCCCATTCTGTATTCAGCAGTGGCTAAAACAGGTAATATAATGGTATTATTCTACTGTTTACTAAGATTTTAGGTCCACCTATCAACCAAATTAAGACCTTTATATAGTTGATTCTGTATACTACCATCTTTGTAGATTTTTGTTTGGTTTTCTTTCACCCTCTGGCAATCAAAAAATAAACGAAAATATTTGAAAAATTGAAAATAAATGAAAATCATTTGTATTCAGATAAACCACAGATTAAATGGCTCCTCAGGCGAATCTGCCTGCACATGGCTAAGAACCAGTACAAGAACTGAAGTGGGATGTAACTAACATCATATGGACAGCAGGAATTTCACTGCTGCATGAGTTTATGTATTTTAATATGTATTTCCTAATGGAGGAGAGAAATATAATCCTGCCATCCACAGTGAGCACATATCCAGGTTAGCAACAAGGAACCTATCATAGTGTAACTGCTTCTCATACACTTAAAATCTGAGAACAATAACTAAGGTACAAAAGTTTGTGGTCCCCCTAAATTGCATGCAGGGTTTAAATTACAGACACTCTATTTTATAATTAGAAAAACTGCAGTGTTTTCAAGACCACTGACTCAATTTAAAACAGCCTTTAAGACTTCTATATGTACAGAGACAGACATACCTGTGCATAATCTTACTGACCATAGAATAACACATTTCCTTTCTACGTTACATGTGACATGTTACACTAATTGATGCTGTGGTTATAAATGCTGTTATAAAAGACAAAAAAGGAAACCAGCAGATCATCACTTCCATTCTAGTGAGGTTTGTCTGCAGCCTGAATGCTCCTGTGGTAAGTTTCTATAAATTCAGATAGGGAGCAGCTCCTGAAAACATGTGATGACTTCAGGAGAAAAGCATTTATTTGTCTCCCTATTCAGCTCCGCAGAATGTGAGAACTTCTCTAACCTCTGTTTTCTCTACAGTAGGAAAAACACACCTTGATGGAAGGGAAAGTTCCCTGTATATAGATATTTTTGTTTTTAAAAAAAGTAGGAATTATTTGGTGTGACAAATATTTGCCTTCTCTTATCACGTGAGATCCTTCCTTTTCTTTCGCTTTTGCTTCCAAGGCAACCAGACAAGTATCAAAATTGACATACAATTATGTTGCTTCACAAAAAAACCTTACTTTTTATTAGTATTTAACTCACATTTCATATTCTTAGATATGTAGCAATACGAAATCCTGCTTAAGTGCGAACTGTCACACCACCACAAAATTTAAGAGGTGATTAGTTGTTTCAGTGTAACAGATGTGCAGCCTTCTGGGATTCTAAATCTCCCTTCTTCAAATGCATCACAAACCTGCACAATTAGCAGGAATGATTAAACAAAATTCAATCAGAGCTAAATACCAAAAGCAGAAGCTGAGTAATATTCCATCAATATACAGACTGTTTTATATGAATACTTGAGAAAATTTACCTACCAGTTTCACTCTACAAATGAGTCTTTCCTTGTTTGGTTTGTTTTTTGCTGGTTTTTGTTTGTTTGTTTGTTTTGTTTTGTTTTGCTGTTTGTTTCTATGCCCTAAAAGTACCCCAAGCACGTTATTTCGGACCTGAAGATGTCATTTGCACAGCCAATCAAACATAACATACATGCAATCATAAAAAGCAAGAGGGGGAAAAAAAAAAAAAAGAGTTTCCTACCCGTAATAAGGACTGGGATTCATCTTTTGCCTTGCCTTCCCCGGATCCAGAGTAGGGCTGGGTGATCTGCCCGGCTTTCTCTGCTGCCCCGGCTGGGACACCCTGCAGGAAACCCTTGCTCTCCACTGCCAAGCCATAAATGGGCCTTGCAAGGTGGGCAGCTTCTACATTTGGACTATCCCTTAAAGGCTTTGGCTGCTCTTGGCCAACAGACACGGGGGTCAGCAAGCCCAGACTGGTCTGTGTGTACGATGGGCTCCCCCTCAGAATGTCTGTTCCTCTCCAGGTCACACTGCGAAGGTCATCACTGGGACTGTCAGTCCAGCCTTTCTCCTTCAGCACTTCCTTGTCTTCTATCTTTTCCCTCTTCACTATGCTGTCAGATATGGGCTCCCCTATTTTGGGGTCTGGATTAATCAGGCTGTAGACCTTAAGGTCAATTTTTGGCTCTTCCTTGATGGACGCAACGCCATGACTGTCCTCCCCGTTGGCTGTAGTGATGTCCATCTCCTGGCAGTGCACAGTGTTGAAGTGCTCCAGTAGTGACTGAGTGTCAACAGCCGTGAAGCTGCACTGACGGCATTTGTAGCAGTTGTGTACTCGCCTGGAAGAAAACACCAAGCACGTTAATATGAGAATCACCCCTTGGCCTTCCCTCTCACGGTGGTTTCACCCACCAAGATTAAGAAAATAAATCAGCTTTACGATATGACCCTCTCTAAATAAAGCAAGCAGGTTTATTGTGGTGTCTTATACAACAGGGTAAAAATACTGCTGATTTTACCCCCCATGCCTTGCAATGGCCTCCTATCATTCCTTCACATTCCAAGGCATTATTCTGAACTTCATAAAATTTTTACTGGGATTTTGAGATTTTCTCCTTCAATTTGCTGCAAAATACTTTTTACTTCTGCTGCAACAGAAATACCGAAATCAAATAGTTAGAAGAGAACAGTTCTCGTTATACTATATAATATTGACCTATGGTAGAAATTTAAAATGTTTTAAGAATTTCTTTACTTTCCACCAATTCCATATACTTTTGCTAGACAAAGATGATTTTGAATGGAGCTCTGGTTAACTTATGTATAAGAACACACCCAAGGACAGAAGGCTGTACACAAGAGACAGCAGTGCTTGGTTCTCTGTGGACATTTTAACACAACTTATAAAGATGCTGCTCTAAAGATAAAGCACAATAGTTGGCTGTGTCACTACAAACTGCGTTTCCTGTCAAATATAGAAATTCTTGGGTAGGAGCTGTGGAACAGAGTGGAATAACATGCCTTCCTGTTTTTACTCTAAAAGCCTATAAAAAGTACTGCATTACTGAATTATGTAAAGCATATGTTGCTACATGAGAACATGTTACCCATTTACTGTATCTACCATAGGAACAGAACGCTGTTTATGAGTTCTCTAAGGCCATTATGAAATAATTGTTCATAGCACAGGAGCCCTTCATCAGGGTCCAGGCCCTGCTGCACCCTACCAATGCAGAGCAAAATATCATCCCAGCCCTGCAAATGTACAGAACTCTCCGAGAGCTTCTCCCCACAGACATGCTCACATATCCACACCCCAGGCATTCAGAGCCACAACAGTGTCTTTAGCCAAGCTAAAAAAATAAGCCTTTCACTATCCACACAGGACAAAACTTGTATGAGAAATCTGTTACTGCCCTGACTTCAATTGTTAGAATTAATTCTTTTAATGCCAAATCTTTGTCTCAGTGAAGTCGATGGCAAAACTCCCATTGACTTCAGTAAGAAGAGGATTTGGCTCTTGGTGCATCTGTAGAATTGGAATTATACACAAAATATCCCTTTTAGACTATGATAGTTTAGAAGGGACAACTTGCCAAACTTATTAAACCCCTTTGCCTTCCTTCTCTCCTTTTGTTGGAAAAACAAACCATATGTTATTTACACTGTCTGATTTTCTTGCAGTTGTGTCAGCACACAGACATGAGCACACATTCAGATCCATGCTTTTCAGCCCCTGTGCAATATCAGTTTTCTTTTTGTCATTTTCCATATTTATACTCATTTTAAGGGACTAGATGGTCTTGTTCCATTATGCAAAAAATTGATTCAGTTATTCTCCACACAGCCTTATGGCAACAACAACCTACTTATGGGAGAGCAAGCTCTGGATTAAAATCCTGGTTTGGCTGTGTTCGTTTCCTTCATTCTACAATTGTGTTTTATTAAAATCAGTTTGTCTCTCGATGTGACACTAATATATTCTCTCTCTTGCAACTTAATTCTTTTCTAAACCAAGCCTAATTCTCTTCTGAACCAAAAAGAAAAAAAAAAAAAAAAAAAAAAAAAGAAAGACTGTTATCTGATCAAAACCATTTTATAAATACAAAAAGCCAAGTTATAAAGAGGGTCAGCCCTGTAAAGGTGGGATACCATCAGACAAGTCCAAGTTAGACAGGGGCTAGTTATCTTAAAAGCCAAGTTAAACAAGACACCATTTGGGGCTAATGGCTCAACCTCATACACTCCCCATGTGAAAGTTTATCAATCCTTTGGGACACTACTTAGCCCTAAGTGTCTCTTGTTTAACTTGGCTATTTCAATAGCTAACCCTTCTCCTAACTTGGCTCTCATCTATAGATATCACACCTCCGAACAGCTGATCTTTTTCTGCCTAACTTGTCTTTTTTTATTTTTCCATTTCACTCTGGCTAAATGTTTTTGATCAGGAGCCATATACACCACACTTCTGAGGACACAAATAAATGCTGAATATTAGATGCAGTTGTAACTACATGGCTGAGGCCCAGTTAAAATCACCCTTATTAAAGGTTTGTTAATTGAAATTATTTCTGATTGGTTCAAAGACAGCCATATAAGCATTCCTTCATTCTTCTATGAGACTGTGATAAGCACTGTGATATGGAAAAAAGACATACTTCAGTAGATAATTACCCAACAGGCTTTTTGTTTCAGAGCATACACTCTTACAGTACGCATTAAAAATCTGCCATCAGCAGTATAAATCTTCATACTTCACATGAGTTTGTCCTGTGCATTATTCTATCCCCAACCTCCAAAATGTAAGCAAAAGTTTGGAGCTGTCCAGTGTAAGTCATGGTCCCAAATAACAAAATAGCAACTATCATCAGCTATTAGAAAACTTCTGAAAGTTGGAAACTTATTCTTTCCCAGAACAAGGCATAAAAAGAAAATGTTTTCTTCTCAGTTCTCACTCCACCCTGACAGCAAGAAGGGAAACAAATTGGCAATGTTTGATTTCTCTTTTACTAGAAATTAAACCTGCTCTGTGTTTCCAAAAGCCCAAGTAACATCTAGAGTTGTGCAAAAAGCTCTTCAAGCTAAGTAACAAAATTTTTAAAATTCCAGTTTGCAAAGTATACAAGAAGCATTCCTGTGCATTACCTGAAAGTTACACTTTACAGCTAAACCATCTGAAACTGAATTGGTCTGGTGCAATACTGTGTGTTGGTACAGAGCTACTCCAAGAAAATCTTGGTATGGAAGAAAGTGATGCCAATGAAGAAGAAAGAAGCACTCTTCCTTCTTTGTTATTGTTTACACAGCCCTCAAGCACACTAACTGCAGGTTCCAGCCATAAACTGGCATTCTCTGCAATATGGCATCAGGCTGGCAGTGTCATACCATCCACTGAGGTCACTTAGCATTATTATTCTCACTACAAAATAAAGCAAAGACCTGATTATTTGTGGAGATTAAAACATTTATGGCCCAATTCCAAGATTAAATATCAAGAAGTTCAGGCAAAATCTTTGCTGCACAGTTATTTTCTGAGAACTTAAAAAAAAATCTTATCATTATTTGTACTGAAAAGTACTTAAATTGGGCACTGTAAGATACAAGGATTTTCCCTTGCAAAATCTTGAAGTTGGAGAGATTACATGGTTTGGTTTTTTAATAGATTTAATGTTCGTTATTTGAACTTCCTAACAGGCTGCAAGACTCCCGACACTAGCCAGTTGCTAATTAAGTCTTGTTGACATACTTCTAACTACTCTGAATATTACAAAACACCATCCTCTACAAAACAAGTAATTTTTTTTTTAATTACCTGAAGACAGTCCTAGGCTCTAGGGCATAGAAAATATTCTGGAAGAAGGTATGGCTGTCATATCACTTCCATTTTTTCACGTTTTACTTTAATTACGACTATAATAATTACTATCATTTCTCATGAAGAAACAGGTTTATAAGAAAGTGAACTTTTGGGATGAGTGCTGCACTCAAGTTTGTGGGGAGAGAAAATATTCAGAAGACAGCAAGCAAAGCAAGCAAGAAAATTCAGTGTAGTGTGAGAACAGAGAGGAGACAGGTCAGAGTGGAGAGCAAGACAGATCAAAGGAGAGCAGAAGCCATTGGCAAGAGCAAACAAGTTCAGAGCAGTGAATTAAGGTGTCAGGAGGATGGAAAAGGCCCTCATAGCTGCTGCTATTGTTCCCTGAGTGAAGGTTTCTGCTCTGCTGTAAAACTGGGAGCTGCTGGGCCTCAAGATACATTTTTTTCCCTGAGTTTCTTCTCTGGGGGAAGTGTCCCAAAGGCATCACATTTCTATAATCTGTGTATCTGAGACCCTGCCCTGGCTTTTTCTGCCTGAGAGTCTGAGGGTCAGTCCCAAACCCCAGTCCCCAACACCCCCATCCCTGGCTGCAGCCTGGCTGCTGAGAAGACACAAGCCCCAAGCACCCCTTTGTCTTTTAACCCCCTACTTCCTTTATCTTTGAGAGGTAAGAATTTAATTAACTCTAAATTAATTTCAAAAGAGAACCTTACAACACTACTGTTATCCACATTTTCAAAAATAATTTATTAGAAAAATTATTTTACACCATTGTCAAAGCTTTAATCTCGAGTCTTTATTTCCATATTATATTTTGTAGTTTAATGTATCACTATCCTACCTTGTTTTTAAAAAGTTTAGAGTATTTTTCAGCATAGCTCTTCTAATTATAACTAACACTGATCAAATGCTTTCTGTCAAATAAGGTTTTACATGAAAAATTCTATCTCTTGCAAAATTAAGAAAATGCAGTTTTCCCATATTCTAGCAAAATTATAAGAAAAAAAAAAGAGGCATTTCTGCAAGAAGCTGGTTTGATTAAAAAAAAAAAAGAATAAAAATTAATTATTTTGGAACAAGCAGGAAAGTAATCTCTAGTCTAAGTGAAACAACATGCAAAATTTGTCCAAATCCTCAGTTTGATTTTTATCTAAATTAAAAATGTTGGCATCTTCTAGCTCATCAGAATACCAGACAGTTTTGAGAAAAAAACTAAGCTTTGCAGTGAACATGAATAGTATCTGATTCCTCAGAGGTATAACAGAAAATAAGTAGTAGCAGAATTAGTGGAAAATGGAGGCCAATAAATCTTCTAAGGATTTATTTGAGTAAGCACATTTTAGTGAGGTTTAAATACAAGTAAACTCAAGTGCAGTGTGATTCATTGACTTCAAATGTAAGTGAACAGCTCTCAAATAATCATGTCAAGAAATACTGAATGAGTGCTACATGTAAGCATACATTTCTGTAGAAAGAAAACTTAGAAAGAATTGCTTTTGCAAATTCTAATACTGTTGCAAATACATGGCTGCAAGGGAATAACATTGGGATATACACAATTTTTTAGCTAGCAATTCATACTGAAATTGTAGATGTAGAGCCAAAAGGAAGCAAAATAAATAATAAATTAAACATGTTGTTCAGACATATGACTCAAAAATTAAAAAAATGCAGAAAAAAAAATACATTAATCAAAATATGTAAGTAGCATCTAAAGCCAACACTGATACTCTAGATCATCGAGGTTAAATCTAAATATGTGAACAGCAGAACGTTTTCTTCCACCACATTAATGTTTAGTGTTATGTTTACTATTAGAATCCATTCAGCTCTTTATTATATAAATGAAGAGGTTTTAAGAGACATGTGCATGTACAGCATTTTAAAAACATCAGATGTACATAACGTGTGGCATAAAAGCATTGGACAAAATCTGATTGAGGAACTGAAAAGCCCAGTGATGTGAGCTGACTACATTAGCATGTTGCTATCAGCTAACGCTGCTATTTTATAGATGCTCTACTTTTTAAAATCTGAACTATGCTCTATCTTTAAATCCTAAAATGCAAAAAGGGAATGAAAACATGAATCTTATATATGCCAGACTTCTACCAAAAAAAGGGCCAGATAATAATAATAAAAATAAAAGTTATGATGCCTCCAAAGTTTTAGCTTGATAGAGTGAAAACTAGGTAATACATAAAAAAAACAACAAAACCTGCTAGTGTTAGCCATTACAGAGCACCTACCACAAACTGAACTAACTTAGGTGATTTAAAAAAAGATGCAGTGGGGGAAAACAGCAGCAGTACAAGCATTAAAAAAACAAAATTCAAATTATCAAGGGGAATTACAGCAGAAAGGGAAAGAAGTTAGCAGTTATGAGGAATTGTACTTTGCTTTACACAACGTCCTCAGACTACTCAATAAAATCACAGACTGGGGTTAACAGAGTATGTTGTTCAAGTGTTTTAAACAAAATAGCCTAATCTTAGACAAACAATTTGACACTAAAATACTTTAAGTGTATCTGTTGATTTTCCAAAGTGCAGTTCCCTGTGACTACTGCCAGAACTGCAGGGTGCTGAGCCCTCTGAAGGAGCAGCTACAACTACCCCATCACAGACTTAGCACTTAATTTTGAAAGTCAGGGCTTCTCCTTTCTTGGGAAAAAGGATCCTAGCTCGGCATGCTTGTTAAACTTAAATTACCAGCTGCAGCAAAATAAAAGGTTGGATTCTTTCAGTAAAGGAGCCATTTCAATCTTGCAGTTATTTAACCACTAAAAAAAGATCATGCCATGCCCCAGCAGAGGACAAAGTGCTGCCTATGGAGTTCTTCAGCATGGCTCAAAGCTGTTATAATAATGCTTGGAACTTAGATACCACTTTTCATCTTCAAAGCAGTTTACAAACATTAACTAATTAATCCACACAACATCCCTCAGGCCCACTTGGATCAAAAATGGGGAACTGCATGCTGGGACCTGAATTCTCTGTGGGCCCTAGCTCCAAATTAAAGATGAGCAATCTGCCCTTTTTTTTTTTTTTTTTTTTTTTTTTTTTCTAAACAGACTCCTGATATATTGCCAATGCAGCCCTCTGTTGGGCAACATTTGGATGCCCCCAGCTTTAATCTCTATTAAAGTATCATGCCCCAGTCTGCCTTTGTTAATTTTGGATGTCTTGGAATCTATTAAACGTGGCACAGTTTCTTGAGCTTTTAACAAAGCTTTAGCTTTGAAAATGCATCTTCTTTTGTCTTCATTCTAGCTGGCTTCCACACAAAGATCTTTTAGATCAGATAGATACTGAAGTTTTCCGTTGTTGTTGACGCATTAGCCTTAACTATTAACATATTCAGCATGATTTTCTAATATTTAACATCGCTTTTGCAGTGGCACATAACTGTTGCTCTTTACAAAGTCTGAGAGCCAGCTCCTTCTCTGATGCAAACTGGACTGCCAGTTTACAACAGCCCAGGAACTGACCCAAGAAGTTTAACAGGGAGTTGGCTGCTATTATGACATTGTGTCAGACTGAGTCAGGAGACTGGCTGCGTGCACCTCCAAATAGGAACATTAGCATTTAAAATAAATAGAATGACACTGTAAACCAGCAACACGAAAATAAGCATCTGCAAAAGGATCTTGGGGAATGACATCAACAGACAAAAGAGTGTCTGCTCCCAGTGGGAAATGAACACCAAAACAGCAGTGGAATGCTCTTAAACTAATCATTACACTGCTGGACTTGGGAATGGAAAATACTACAAAAAGGTAGTAGATTGAAGCACTGTTACAGAGCATAAAGGGTTCACAGTCTATCTTGGAAAGTAAAGCCATTTGTGTTCCCTGACTGAATAAGATGCCAATTTTCTCAGAAAAAGCCTAAACTAAAATAGTACCTATAGTACCTAAATGATTCTGGGTGGAAAATAGCTGACCAAACCTCAAATATGCTGAAACTTCAGCATCTGCACACAAATCCAAATTTTCCTCTCCTTTGCACAGGTTTAAATGTATAATTAAATCCACCAACTTAGCTGGTGGTTTTCCAAAACAAAGTGGATGTTGGATTGGACTCTGGCTGTAAAGATTTATATCTATACACATTCCTATTTTGATTTCCAGTTTCCTCAAATGTTTGAGGAATGGTGACATTTAATTAAGAAATTCGGGGGGAGCTGTTTGTTTGGGTTCCAATCATTAATCATGTGAAACTTCACTGTACCTGTAGTGTCGGGAAATCTCTTCTTCCACCTGGGTGGTAAAGTCACATTTGGTACATGAGTGTTCTTTGTTCTCCTTGAGCGTCAGCGGCCCCTCAGCCCCTGGCAGGGCGTTTGTTTCTGGTTTGACATCAGACGCTTGGCCCTCGTGTGCACTCTCATAGTGGAGCAGGAGAACGTCCACGTCGGGAGTGGAGAATGAGCACTGATGGCACTGGTGTTTGACTCTAGAGCTTCCTGTCACCCCTGGAGACAGGTGCAAAAGCAAGAGAGCACAGTGGGAACAATTACTTTTTCTGCAAGCAAATGGATAAGTAATTTCTCCAAGGTGCTTTTCTGGGCTGCAGAGGCCTCGGGGACAGAACTGACAGTGCTTAATGGTACATTTATGAATGTTGTGTAGCTGCTGATAGTGACGGAGGAGTGGGCCCACCACTATTACATCTGGGCCATGGCTCTTTGAGTACCTAAAGTCACAAAACTGACAGTTGTAGCTTGTCACCATGCTGTCCTCTGCTCCTTTGCTACTCAAGTCTTTCTTTTTTGCCACACTCGCACCCTTTTCTGTCTTTGTCACTAACTCCCCATCTGCATTTTTGGCTAGATCATTCTGGTTAATGACAGATCCTCTAGAAAGCTTATCATTCAGATCTGGGTGAAGGCTTCCTGCCTGGCTTCCCCCATGCTGTTTGCTGTAATGTTCTAATAGTTTCAAAGAGCTGGACGATTCGCAGCTGAAACTGCAAAATTTACACCAGTAGTAACTGGTTGTATCGGTACCATTTTGTCTAGAGGAATCTATTGGCTTGATGGGCACCGAATATCCAACTGGCGTATCATCTCCTGCTTTAACAGTGATTCTGTCTTGCCACTTCCCCAAGTCTCCAGAATCACATGGTCGAAGAGTAGGACTGGATTTATTGGAGTTTTTCTCTGAAGTTTTACCAGTATCAGAGGAGGGAAGGGCTGCTTTCATTTTGTTTGGGTGAGTCTGTAAGAAGTGTTGCTCTAGTTCAGTGGAGGAGTTGCCCATGTAGGTGAAATTGCAGAATTTGCAGCGGAAGTACTTGGTGTTGCCTTGGCAATCTGGAGTTTTCCGCCCAATTCCAATAAAGGTTCCACCTAAAGTAACCTGTGAATAAAGAATAAGGTCATTTTAGCTCCATTGTATATTGATTCAAATAGCAAGGAGTGGAAAGGGGGGAGAAAAGAGAAATAGAGAGCGACTGATTGAAAAGTCTCTTTTAATAATCATTGCCACCATTTTTATTTGCACTATGAAAGATATGCATACACCCTCACATATTTAGCATTTGTTCATTAATACTTTTAAATGTATCTCATAGCTGAATATATATTCTATATAAAGAAAAAATTGATTTGCAGAGACTGAGGCACATGTGCACAAGATTAAATAACGTCATTGATAGAAGATCCAATAATCAGTTCCCATAGCTCTGAACCCTTTGAAAGCAGACTTTCCTGGGAGTCTATATCAGGTGTGGAAGAAAAAAACTGACCCTCAGTCTTTTGACTTAGATGCTTTAATAATATTTGTGCTTTACAGGCAAAGAGAATTGCTTTCTAAATTCAAGCAAGCAAAAATTAAATTTCAAGTAACAAATTCAGTTTGCTGTGTTGGGAGTATGACCAATTCTTACAAAGATCATTCCTATATGAGTATCCAGTATCCACCAGGATGCCTTTTCACAGAGCCACAGTGGCTGATGTCTCAAACAAAAGGCAGTTTTCTCAAGGATTACTCACTGCAGACATCCTCCAAGGAAATCTTCTGTTCCTCTCATGCACAGAGCTCAATTTAGTAAAACGAGGATGGAAAAACTACAGTAGAAAAATGGCATATGGCAAAGAAAACTACCACACCCAAGTCTGTGACATCACTAATTACACACACAAAAAATAAGGTAGGTCTACTTCACTGTTCTCATGATGTCTGAGCAAAATGCTCTGCAGGAAGGGAAGAAGGCTTCCAGGGCTGATGTTATTAAAGCCCATGTTCTC
The DNA here is from genome assembly GCF_903797595.1 of Erithacus rubecula. Classification (NCBI taxonomy): domain Eukaryota; kingdom Metazoa; phylum Chordata; class Aves; order Passeriformes; family Muscicapidae; genus Erithacus; species Erithacus rubecula. The sequence continues at coordinate 133,695,512 of NC_136689.1, forward strand.
AGAGCAAGGCAGGCCTGCCCTTCCCAGGAGTGCACCACACCTGCCCCTGACATCAGGGGGAGATTTGCTGCTCCTGTACAATTGGTTTGAAAGCCAAAGAAAGAATCTCTTGACAAAAATGTCACCATTGCACTTTTCCTGAGTAGCAAATAGTGTACAGCATCCAGAAGATAATTTCCAAAATCCACAGACATTGACTCCCTTGCCATCATCCAGTCTACTCCAGTTGTGTAGACATGGGTGGAAGCTCCCTTGTGACATATTCTCAGTTTTTACACCCAGAAAATGTCTTACAGGAAACATAAAATTCAGCCTTGCAGGGTTTGATTTTCATTCTCCTATCTAGTAAGTGTATTACTACATTTCTGCAGGTTTCAGTTCTAATGAACTATGCAATTCATGTAATTATTTTTCTTCTCCCCCTCAATAGCTATGCCACAAAGATAACATGATCACTGCTCATTCAGTGTCACACCGAATGGAAAGACTCAGACATGAAATGCAAACATTTTTAAATGTATATAATACAAATGCCTTTTAGCCATTTAGCTCAGAGAATGAAATGCTATCCTTTGTGTCTCATCAGAATTGAGCATGTATAGTGAGGCAGTGTGAGATACTAAGCCATGATATAATGAGCTGCTGCTATTCAGCCTTCAATTCTTTCTTCTGTTTGTTTCTTTCCTTAAGGAAGCAAAATCCCCATGCACTGCTTAAAACTATTCTTTAAATAAACTGAAAATGTCTTTCTGTTTGTTTAGGAAACATATCTCATTAGGCAATGGTAAGTCAGGCAGCCAAATCATTAAGACTTAGCTATAATAGCATTTTCACTTTTAACTGGGGCTCTACATTCTGCTATCAAATAATAAACTTGGTTTTGAAGAGGTTCTTTGCAGGAGGGATGTTCAACTGGTCTTCTGTAGTGCAGGAGTTACCTCCCGTTACTTGTTTTATGGCAAGCAAGAACTGGAGACAAAGCCATGCTGAGCCTGATCCAACTGACAACAGTGGGATCTGTGCCTGCTTTCCAGTATCTGGCACTTCAGGTCTCCATCCACTGCATTATTTCAGTGTTCAAAGTCTTAGTGGTGTCAAAAGACAACTTAAAGAAAGCACTGATGGAATTACAGTGAACAGAAAATAACAGCAGTTCACTGCACAACTACATAAGTTGCAAGGTGATCTGGTTTTGTTCATTTAATTAAATATGTATTTATTTGTTCTACACATGCACAGAAAACTGACCAAAATGCTTTACCTTAAGTGGCTCTAATGAGTAAACACATTCATTACTCTCAGCTATGTAGCTACAGAGTTACAGGTATTTTGCAGATACTCTGTGGACACCAGCTACAAACTCTGAGCAACAAAAATCCCAGCTGCTATTCATTGCTAATTACTTTTACTGCAGAATATTGGTAAAACATATTACTATTAGCATTTTCCACAGTGGACTGTAAATCACATCATTTCTGTAACTTGTGCTAATCCTGCTTAGTGGTGTACACAGCAAGTTTGTGTTCCATGCTAATACATCCTTCTCTGCATCACAAGAGGATAAAGCAGAACTAAACATTCTCACAGTGCCTGTGTTAAGTTCTTGTAATGCAGGAGACACATACAATTTTTACACCACTTGAATGTAATTGATTACCAGGTTTTGATTTGGCATTTCCCTGAATACCTGCCACAATTCAAAATAATACATTGCATAAGACCATGTATGTGAAAAGTAACTTAGGGTCATCTTAATGTTATTACACTCAAAAGCCTCTTTTCATACATAAGAAAGCTTACTGAAAAGCTCCACAAGGGTCATTATTCAAAGACTACTAAAGAAACTGGTTTCCATGCAAAGAGGTTTGGAGAAGCACTTGAAGCGACAGCATAAACTGAATCTGTTTCAGCTTTCAGCCAGCCACATTTGGAAGAAACCCACACATTTGCAGAACTGTTTGGATTCCCACACTTTGCTCAAGTCTTGGCTTGACTTTCAGATTTTTCAGTTATACATTTATGTCTGTGTACAGGCACTAAACTTCTTCACTGGTGATGAAATTGTCCTTCACCTTCTGCTCTGATCTGCCCCACAAAGAGGAAAAGGAGGAGGATAAAGTGGAATATGGACAGATGGATGGATGGATGGATGGATGGATGGATGGATGGATGGATAGATAGATAGATAGATAGATAGATAGATAGATAGATAGATAGATAGATAGATAGATAGATAGATAGATAGATAGATAGATAGATAGATAGATAGATAGATATTGAGGTATACATACCATAGAAATCAGCATACACATTTCTGTGTGGTATCAAAAGTGATAGATTCTTGTATTTACTCCCTCATTTCATTATGTTCCCAACAAAACTTGATCTCCTGCTCTGCTCTAACAGTCACATTTCCTTAAGTAGACACTTCTTCCCAACATAAAAAAGAACCTAAAAAAAAGCAATGCTGAAATTCTGTAATTCTGTTCTAGCACTGGAGTCTGAAGTGCCAGCTGACACAGCTAGTGGCAGCCAAGAATACAGGTACAGCTTGCAGAGGAAATGTAGGAGCAACTATAGATCATCAGTTCTCTCAGCACACAAAGGAGAAAATTAATCTTCACAATTCTCTTTTTAAAGAGAACCTAACATATAAGTTCAGACTGTCAAAACATTTTATTCTTTCCTTCACTGTCATTTGCTTATGAAACCTTGGGATTATCACTTATTTCTGTAGCATCTCAACTATGGCAATAGAGTTGTTATTAATTATTATGCTGTATGAAAAAAAAAAACATATTAGAATGGATTCTCCATTCTCCTTGTGCTGGATGTGATTGCACTGATGCTCTTTAAAAATTGCTCTTCAAAGCTACGTCTCACTCTGGGACTAAGCTGAAATTTATTTCACAGTAAGGTTACCATAAACTCAAAACTCTTAATCATTAAGTTTATTCATTAATGGGGAAAACTGTCAAAATCTGAAGCTCATGTGTTAATACTATAGCTAACTAATGTTAACTAAGCTATCTCCTCATGCACCACATACATTTCCAAAAATAGCCAGAAAAAGGAGAAAAGATAGCACGATAATTGACAGTGTTTCAAGATGTACTTTCTAAAGTATGTTGGCAAGTACTTCAACAGAGCTGTGTAATTGCACTATATGTTTCCAACAGATATGTCTACATTAATTAGTCAAGACAGTGATTTCATGGAATAGATGGACTTTGGAAAAGAGACGCATTTTCTCCTTTCTTTTCTTTTTAAAAATGTGTCTTTGATTTTTGTTTTGCCCTTAATCCAAATGCTACCTTATTCTCCCTCCTCCTTTTCAGAACTCAATCCTAAATTCCATCACACCAAAGCATTTTACAAATACTTCTTACAGAAACTGAAAAAAAATCACCAAGGAAGAGAAAATCTGCCAGCTCCTGTAATCATGCATTTCATGCAGAAAATTCTACAAGGAGAAACTCTATCCACATAAGAGATTCAACCACAACGATTACATGCTCAGGGTAAAGCTGTCTTTGACCCCTGGCTTCTTCTGCAACTACTGATTAGAATCCATCTGCATTGGAACATCAAACGTTAATGAATTTTTTTTTTTTTCTTACCTGGGTTACATCTTTGGCTAATCAGGAGGTGAAAGGCTCCAGATCCCTTACCAATCTTCTGAGCCATCCAGTCTGCCTTTGCAATTACTCTTAATCTTCTAATCCTAAAATATTTTCTAATGCTCTTGTTTATTCATTTGCTTTGTGCAATATAGCATCCAGAACATTTTAACCATCCCACATTTATGAAGTTCTTCATGTCATGCAGGCCAGAACAGATTCCTGGCTTTCATGCAAGTTTGTGTAACACCACCCAGTTCTCTAACCTCCCCTATGGAGAATTCACTCTCTCTCACTCACCATCTTTCTGCATTTTATACTAGGAGAATCTTCGGAGTATATTCTTAAAACTATTTACTGTGATTAATTTATTGGTATATAAATCTTTGTTGCACAAGTGAGGCAAAAACTCTGAGCAAACTCCTGGCTTTCTGGGCTGTTCGTACTTACCAAAACAAGAAAGCAAAGTATTGGATCACATTCATTCAAAGTAAGTGCATTCTTCTTGAGATTTATTCTGTTGCCGTTGAACTCAACACAGTTTTTGTGTCATTAGAATTTTACAAGTATTTTTAAAACAAAGACTGTGACAGAACAATAACAGAACTTAAATTAAGGTCAGGAGACCAGATGTGCAAAACCAACAAAAGAAAGAAAAAGAAAATCAAGACTTTCATTTGCTAACTAGTGCTACTAGACTAGTATCTAAAGAAGCACCATTCCTTCTATTCTCTGTAGATAAAATTACCAGACAGTTCCTTGGCTACTGTAAACTCACACAGCCTTACAGGCTTAGAGGCAAACCCGCACTGATTTACACCAGAAAAAAACCTAGCTGCTTTCCTTTTTCCCCAGGAATTGTATTTTTGAGGTCTCATTCTTTCTGTAGGCTATCTTAGCAATTTATAACTTTAAATATAAGCACTAATATTACTAGTTTCACCAGCTGCTTTAACCAGCAGCTCTTCAAACACTACCAAATATCCCTGCAATAAGGTAAGGAATATCAACACATAAACAACTTTGCTTTGAAGGCTGTGAGTATACATCACATCAGTTGTTCCACAAACTGTCCATCTGAATATTCTAATATTAGCATTGACTACTTCTCACTGCAAGGTGGCTAAAATAGCTTATTTCTGCCACAGAGCAAGGCAGTGTTCCCAGGCACTTACTGTGTAGCAGCTGACATGCTGTAAATCACTGTCTATCATTCTGAAGAGTAAACTTGCAAATATCTCCATAGAAGTGATATAAAGAACTTCTACTGCATATAATCATACAAATAATTGCTTATCAGTTATTGTCAATATAGAAGTTAAATACCTCTTTCATGTGCTTTCCCACATAATATTTATAAATATGCATGTATGCAGTTATGTACGCCTAAGAAGCAAATATATGTATACATGCTCGGCAACAATGCTCACAAGCAAATGCATATGGACTTCCTTATATGTGTAATTTACCACCAATTTCTCTACCTGCCCCCATTTTTTTGTCAGTTGTTTAAAAGAGATGACTGGATCCTGTGCTTCTGAGGAATGACTCTCTCAAGTGTGCATGGCAGCCCCCAAGCCTGAACATGGCCCAGAAATAGGATTTAAAATAAACAGGTATGCCCACTCAGGAGAGCTTGATAGTTTTCAGTTTATCAGGAAAGTCCCTAGAGAGTCTGCAACATGGCTGACATGAAATGGACCTTGTGCACCATCCACCTTCATGCAAACTCTGTTCAAACATATGCTGCAAAACCTAGCATGGCCCAATCTAGTCCACAAGATCAGGATACATCACATACAACAGTTGTTCAGTTTATTTAGATCTAATTCATGTATTATGGACAATTGAGCCAAAGTCAGTGAGACAAACAATATTAAATTTGGACTCATTTGTCTAAGCAAGCAAGGAAAATTAAATTCAATCACATACATATTTCTGTTTGCTCATGTCAACCAGTTATGTACTTGTGTTACCTTCTAGGAAGCTCACTGGATTACAAAGAACTTTTAGAAGGTTTGATCTGCTAATAATACAAAAGAAAATGCTGTACTTGATTAAGCCTCCAATCTGTAATTCTCACTTCATCTGTAAGAGTCCCTTTGCCAAAATCACCAAAACATAAAGAAAACCTTTATCATGAGAAATGCTGCTGATTACAACTGTACCCTTAAAAAGCCCTACTTTTTTTAAAGTATTACCTATGTGTACTTATATGTATATGTGTATATGTATAATTACATTATACGCCATTACATGTACTTATTCATTTTATGTATTATATGTATGTATTATATATATATATTTATATATACATATTTTATATATATATACACTTATATGTATATATAATATGTAACCAGTAGGTGAAGAGAGGTGGCTCTCCTCCTCTATTCTGCTCTTATGAGACCCCAGCTGGTCCATCTGGGCATGGGTATCCAACTCTGGGGTTCCCAGCATAAGGCAGCCATGGACCTATTGGAGTGAGTTCAGGGGGGCCACAAAGATGATCAGGAGGCTGAAGCACCCTTCCTATGAAGACAGGCTGTTCAGCCTGGAGAAGAGAAGGCCCTAGGGAGACCTTATAGCAGCCTTCCAGTACCTAAACAGGCACAAGAATGCTGCAGTGGAACTTTTTATACAGGCATGTACTGACAGAAGAAGGGGTGACAGCTCCAAACTGGAAGTGGATCGGTTTAAATAAGATATTAGGAAGAAATTCTTCACTAGGAGCACAGTGAGGCACTGGAACAGGTTGCCCAGAGAAATTGTGGATGTTCCCCCAGAGATGCCCAATCCCTGATTGTGTTCAAGGCCAGACTGGATAGCGCTCTGAGCAACCTGATCTACTGGAAGCTGTTCCAGCCCATGGCAGGAGGGTTGGAACTAGATGAGCTCTAAGGCCCCTTCCAACTCAAATCATTCTGTGATTCACATATGACAAAGCATTAGGCTGAGTGGTGTAGGACAACTCCTACAATACTGGATGTCTATAACCACTGAAGAAAACAACTGCCAATAACCTCTCATTATTCTGGGGGGTAGTAGATAGTGCAGTAATTTCTTCCTCTTCCTCCCCCACAGCCCCAGGTGCATTGAAATACAATCAACTAATTTAATGATGGTGTTTAGCAGTCCATGCATTTTCAGAAATTTGTCTTCTTACATGTCTGTCTAGATCTAAAACCACGAAACTATTAAAATCAGAGGACTAAATTTGAAAACAAAATTGTACAGTCTGAATCTTTTTAATATCTGAATAGAATTAGCTCCAGAACCAGGGCCATGCTGAGCAGGAAACACCTCAAAGGTAGCATACACAATATGAAGCAACCATAAGAACTGCTGAGACTGCAATATGTCTTTATTCATGGCTGCATAAATACCTTTCTCCCTTGGGACATGCCATCTGAAACCCTTACCTGAACGCAGACATTTCTGTCTTTTCTTTGAGGGACACTGTTCTCTTTTAAAACACCAGGAAATGGGGTCACGCTCCCTTTTACACAATAGCCTAATGGCTTGAACACTTGCTCAGGAAACAGGAAAAGTAGGTTCCTTTCCTTGCTCTGTCAGGGGGGATCCAAGCCTGCTTCTTCACCTTTGCTGGGCATGTCCTACGCCTTAGCTACAGGCTGCTGTGTGGAAGACAGCACTCTCCAACCTTCCTCTTGAAGCTCTCCCACTTAGTCATAAAAAAATTGGGGGTTAGGAAAGAGACTGCCTGCTCTCTACTTGCCAGCAACTATCTCCAGACTTTAACATACACATTAAAGAGTCATTAGATCAAACAGAGAAGGAGACTTAATCATACAGGAGCAAAGGCAATAGCTTTCAGCATCATAGCTGTTAACTTAGTCACATGAATTTTACTTTAAGTGAAGGTTTTAAATCCAGTATAAAGGCCAGTGCTTTAGGCACGTCCACAAAGCCTTACACAAGCTCAAATATCCAGCAAGTCTAAGTTGCCTATAGAGATTGATCAATTAACTAAATGTGGAGAAAAAGTAATGGGGGGCACATCAGCAGAAGATCCAATGAACTCACATCAAATATTATTTTGGTAAGACCTATAAAGCTGATTAACACATTCCCTGGGAATTCAAAGATGTGATAGTGAATGCTTTCTGAATTCTATACTGGCAAGAAAGTTAATCTCCCAGAAACAGCTCAGTGATTTTACCCAATCCTATGGAATTTATTATAACTCAATGAACCAAAATCCTTTGAAGAGAAGATGGGAACAGAGTACAGGGAATTTTCAACAGAAAATAACATTTTCAAAAAAGACAAAGGAATCTTTTTGAATTAAGTATTCATATCAAGTAAAAATCTGCAAAACAGGAATGCCAGAGTGATTGGATTATTTACACAGTTCCCAGACAAATCCTCTTTAGGTATTACAAAACACACTCCCAATATCTGAATGCCTGCACGTGAAGCCAAATGTATATCCCCAGTTTTGCTGATTACACCCCTAAAAGCTGCATTTAGGATTGGGAGGGTGTTTTTTGGCTGTGGATGAGGTTTAACTTCCCTTCTGTGATACAAGTCCAAAAATGCATTTGATTTCTTTTTCCAAGTCCTCAGTAAATGGACCACACATCCCTAGATCAATACAGATAGGATAGGAGATACTGTATTTTCCTGCACTCAGACATTTTCCCACTGCTTTCTGTTTGCCTTTTTTTATGAATGAAAAGTATAGGGCTCCATGGCATCCCTCACTACTACAAATCTTTGTATACCATCATCTCCAACTGACTACTGTGAGCCAGATCAAAGTCAGTCCTCTTCATCCTCTGGTTTCTGTGCCCAGTTCTGTGGCCTGAGACCATAAATCTATCAATAACTTCCAGCCCAACTACAACAGAACAGTTTGCTAAGTGCAAGGGGATCAATAAATCAGATCCTAAGCCCAGTTCATTACTATTTCAAGTTAATTACAAAGGGATTATTTTCACTTAACCCAGCACCTATACAAAATAGTAGTGTTAAAATGAACCAATTACTCAGGTTCAATTCCCTCTCATGTTATACAGTTTGACTGAACCAGTTTTAACTGGAGCACCAATCAGTAGGATCCCTTGTTGTGGTGGGAAATGCCAGCCATTCAGACACATGAGAAAAAACCTCCAAAACGGGTAGAGGAGCAATATAAACATGTGCGGGTACAAAGGGGATTTTCAAATGTTCTTTTACTTTGTTTATGAATCTCACAAAGCTGCTATGAATCAAGAGTGGAGGAGGAGAAAGTATAAAGTATTAATCAGTTACTTATCTTCTGACATGTTCTGGATCAACATCTGGTGCATGTGCAACTGATGAAGTATGGCATTTGCCACAAAAGCTTAGTTAATCTTCTATTCCCAAACTGATCAGGGAAAACTAGCACCCTTAAAAATCAAGTTTCTAGATCCAGGGTTTCTTTTTTTTTCTTTCAAATAAATAGCCAACATTGTATAGGCTGTCTGTTCTATTTTGGAAAATGTTTTTTGTCTGAGAAAAACTGATCTTAAGGAGATTATCTATGGGCTGTTTCCTACCGCTTTTTGTCTCCCCTGCACTATCTTACTGCCAGAGTTTAGTAGACAAGTATAGTCTAGGTTCAGCTGTTTTATTTCTCATTCTATCAGTTCAAACCGAGATAGCTCACACATCTGTTTTATTTCTGAGAGCACTGCAAAGGAAAAGCATCCAGCTCATTCTAATCAAGCATAAACTTTCCTATAAATAACTAAGGACCTAACGAAACAATTGTTTGGAGGAAATGAAAGTGTGTTTAGAAACTCAAATTCCTCTATACTGTATGTCTGAGCTGTTCCAGTTTGAATGTCTTCCTGACAGCACGGATCAGTTGCTCTAAGATGCTGTCCCTGGAGTCAGCAAACTGAAACTATAGCAGGAAATCCAGGTATTAACATCATACTATGTGCTAATTATAAATCATTATTTCACAATCTGACATTATTCACTTCTAACCTCTTAACTACATCACGTATTTGCTTTCTAATCAGAGTTTGACAAGAGAGAGTGTCTGACAGGAGACAGGATCTTTTAGTAAGACAGCAGTTCAAAGATTGCAGCTTTTATGCATAGTAACGGCCTTAGTTTGATCTGCTGTTCCACACAGAAATTGTAGTGTTTCTTTAAAAAGAGGAAAATATTAAATCATTTGAAAAGCTTCAAGTTCTAGACTTGTTTTCTGGTTTTGGTTTCTTCCTTCAAGTTAGATGCTAACCATCTCAACCTGACTTGCAAAATTTCTATCCTATCGCTACGGTTTCTACAAGCCTAATTAAATATTTTCACCTTTCTACCTTTTTATTTTAACATAACCTGGGAGTTTTGTCAGGTGATTAATACAATTTTTCTATGTGTGCAGTCACATGATAATGAATGAACATTTAAGCATGTATTGTATGCAAGCTTCATAACTTTGGTTTAATTTTCCTTAAAATCTGAATTTTTGTATCCTATGAATACTGAAATATCCTACTATATCTCTCAGCTTAATCTAAACTTTTTTTTTTAAAGCACCATCTATTTTTAAAAACTAATTAAATATTAGCTGATAAGGAACTAATAGAGAGTCCATGAAAAACTTTTGAGTTCACACTTTCATGATAAAATAACATTTTTTTTCCCAGCAGTATCTACAGGTTTTTTTTCCTACTTCAACTAGATGAGAATGACTGAGGCAACAATCCTTTTCTTACAGGCTTACTAACGTGGAGGACAGCATGGATTACTGCTACTTTTGAAATGTTTTAAATACCCATTGTGTATCCTATTTTTCTGGCACTAGAAAACTTCAGAGCTGCCAAGACTTGCCATTTATTTTATCTTAATAAAGAATCAATAAGCCAAATCTTGACTCCCAGCAGATGATAATTTAGGATTACATTTTTAATTTCCAGCTGCTGTCTTTTGTCTATCTGGTTGTTATTTTTCATTATTATTTGCTCTTTTCTTTCCGTGACAGTAAATCCTTCAGATATGATTACCAATTCAGCCATTTGCCTGTTTGCTGAATAAGATCTCTTGCTATTGATTACCATAACGACTAAACCCTGCACAGAAATGTCACTGGTCAAAAAGCCAAGCCCTCCTCTACTGTACAAGATGCTCAGCAGACCTGCAGAAAGCCTGGCTAAAACAGACCAAAATGGCTCTAGAGGCTCTAGCAGGTTGTGTGAGGCACAGTAATCACGCAGGCAGGAAAGGCTTTGCAAGGTCTGGCTTGGCAGCTGAGCAGGCAGCGGGCAGGAGCGGGGACTGGGAGCATACAAACCTGCACATCGTAAGTCCCATTTAGTAAGACAGGCCTCTGGGAGTTGATGTCCTGCAGTACCCCTGAAAGCACAGTGCGGTTGACTTTCTGGAAGTCTTTGGAGTGGCTGAATTGCACCATGTTGTGGAGAGCCAGAATTTTAGTGTCGAGCTCGGCATCCTGCCTGGTGCGGTTGTGCAGTCCGAGGTGGTACTTGCGGAAGTGTTTGATGAGATCTGTGGGGTCGTTCCCGTAGTAACCGTACCCACAGATGTTGCATTTGAAGTCCTGAAGCTCTGGAGACAGAGGCGCTGTATCTGGATTATCATTTACCAACAAATCTGCTTTTGATTTGTTCAGCCTTAAACCCCCATCTGAAGGCACTTGTGGGTTTTTTGAGGCCATGGGGACCGGGCTTGAGCCTTGGCCATCAGTTTGACCACTTTGCACTTGCACTGTTTCATCTGAAGCTTTTGGCGACATCTGATGCTCCTCATTTGTCTCCGCTGCATCTCCTGACGGGGTACAGACCACATCTTGGGTGTCATCTGCATCTGATTTTTGAGGAGACTTCAAGGGCTCACAGATTCCCCCAACAGCTGGAGATGAGAAAGCCAGCATATTTCTGTCTGTCACCTCATCATGAGGGAAGGATGGAACATTTCCTCCCTTATTGTGGCTTTCATAATTGAAGCCAGTCTTTTCACTCAGCACTGAGCTTTTCAAGTCCTTTTTAACACTGGAAGATGGCTCTTGGACATGCATGCAAAGTTCCTCCTTGTTACTTAACTCTGCCGCATCACCCTGGTCAGTGTTTTCTTGCATCTGCTCTGCAGAAAATTCTTTTTTCCTTCCAGACTCTTCACTTTCAGTACCTGTAGACTCAAGGGTCTGTACCTCACCTTCACTAGCAACGTTTCTTAGAGGGGGATTCTTTTTCCGGACCATATCTACCACAGAAAAAGAAATAAGAAAGGGAAAAAAAAAAAAAAAAAAGAAAAAAAAAAACCTATAGAATTATTCAAGATATACAAGATATGTAACAGATTACAAACCTGACACTTTTAAAAGCATTCTGAACTATATGAATACATAGAGTGCTTTAGCTTCTCAGAAAATTTTTGTTGAACAGGTTTATAAACTGTGCAGAAAACTTTTAAAAATTAGCACACTGAGACTAAACTTAAGTAAAAAGAGAACTATAAAAAAACTATAAAAACACTTCCATGAGAGTCAGTGAATTGCAGGTTTCTTTTATCTTTTGGGATGATAATGGTGTGGCAGGAAGAATTTTAAATGAATGCTACTTTTAAAATAATTTTAGAAAACTAAGGGGAAAAATAAACTTCTGAAGTCTAATGTTCAAACACAGTACAACTACATATAATGTAGCTTTGCAAAAATACACCTGAAAGACATAATCTTAAGAAGAACTTAGTTATTAGAAAGAAAACAGATTTAGTAGAGTAAGTACTTGAGGTTTCAGAGAAAGTATTTTCCTAAGCAGGTATCAGTTTCTCTATAGCAAAAGTTCCCCCTCCTACTGCCCATAAACTTCAAACAGGATTATACGGATATTCTAAAGTCTGGCCCCACAGTCCATTATTCATGTAATTAGTTCTATTTGCCAAACAAAGAAAAACTAACTTTATTAGGAAACCCATTGTCAATAAAACTTTACAGGCCTGGATCCAGACATTTGACATCACTGTGTGGCTGAGCCAGGATCTGCCCTGAAAACACCTGGAATCCACATGGATCTAATCAGTCAAACTTTCCTCTACTCAGTCCTCCTTGCAGACATAGCCACTGCTGCTAAATCTGCAAACACACTTCCAGAATCCATTTAAGAAAGCTGAGACAGGACAGCAATAAGGACCAGAGAGAAAGAGGGAGTCTGCCACCAATGGTTAGTTGCTTTCTAATGGGGGAGATTATGGGAGGACAAGTAATCACACTATGCAGGTACTCAGTCAAATTCCTCATCCAGTTCACCTTCCCCACCCTATTTAAGAGAAAATATATATATGAAATTTCCTCTGCTTTCTCAACTGTGTGGTTCTGGATTTGATATTCAGCACCAGATGGTTTGATCCATTTGTGTTCACATGCTAGCTATGGGCAGAAGACAGATGTGCCCCAACATTGCTATGCTCTTAATCTTTGCCAATGCTGTATACAAGGATGGATGTTTCTCTTTGCCAAATTGTGTGTGGTCTGGTGGCAGCAGCCTGCAGTACCACACATGAGATGCAAGCTACAGACTCGAGTCTGAGCCGCCATTCTCAGGCCAGCCCTGGCCGGGCCCTGCAGAGGCACTGGAGATGCACACTGCTCTGCCAAGGCAGTGACCAGGACCACCTGGTGACTCTGGGAGAGCACTGGTGTGCTCCAAATGGCACTGCATCCAGACCTCTGAAAGCCATGGATGACCTTCCCAAAACAGTACTTTGAGAAGCAAAGCTGGGGACTGAGGTTAAAAATAAAAGAAAAGGCATCTGTATATACTCTTATTTCCATCTGCTCCACATGAAAGGGCACTATGTGCTCTGCTGATAAAAACAGACAACTTCTTAGGGGAAATGTTCAGCTTGTGTCTTGGGCTGTGTCTGTTGTCTTTGTGGTTGAGCAGATCCACAGGCAGCATGGGATACAGCAAGGCGGCTTCACACAGAATGCCAGCTCGTGTTACAGAAATTTTGACACTCCGTGTGGTCTTAATAATTTCTTAAATGCCTACTGCAATTCCTTACTGTAGAAGACACATATGCTTGGGAACCAAATGTCTTCTCTTTGATATCAACTACACCTACCAGGGGATGTATGAACTAAACTGGAGTTTGTTCTTCCCCAGTAACTTCTGAACCATGACATCGCTCAGAACTCAGAGAAATATTTTCTGCTGTGGTAAGAGAACTATCACAACATAGATTCAGCCTACTAAAACAACATGCACACATATGCAATTCAAGGTATGAAGATAATCGTCAGCCTTTTAGCATTGCTGTGTGAGAATCCATGAATTGGTTAACACACACTAAAAATATCTGTGAGCATCTCTGCTAGGTGTTCAGCTAAGTATGTATTTTTCTCCTGGTTACATGTCCCAAATAATTTTTAAAATAAATCCCTTCCGTTTAAATGCAATTTGTGGCAGATGACAGAGAAAGAAGTCCTGACTGTGCAGTGAAGAAAAATCAGAAATTGAGAAAGTAAACATCATGACTGTTACCTCAGTCAAAATTAAACAAGACTAAATGCAATGTTCTAAAATGTTTCTGTTACAGATATTTTTGGCAGATAAGGAAGGCTTAGAGATTTCCTATCTTCGTGACAACTGACAGAAGAGAGTCAGAAAAAAGGGCAGAAAAAAAGTCCATTTAAAGAAAAGAGAAATCTGGACTGTATACAGGCTAACTGGACAGCAGATCTAGCTACTTTAGTTCTAATTTTCCCAAAAATTTGTGAGTCTGGGTTGTTAATGGAGGGGAAAAAAGAAAACCGTATCTGCCTAATGGAGCTTTTTCATGCAGTATTCTACGCTTGGAGAAAGAAAGGAAAGAAGGAAGAAGATAACATTGACTTCCTTAAGTTGAATTTAAAAGTATTTTCCCTTCTTTTTTCTTTTAGCTTTTGAAAAATCATCTGTCATTTATTTGTTTGATATCCACTCAAGGGGATGGTAAGAAAAGACACAGGGATTTTTTTGTTGCTGAAATTCCACCACTATCATTTTTCAGAGACATATTATGTAAATAAAACTACATTTGCAATACTCCTAAACTGAAGAAACCATCCCCTAGCAAGTCATAAGTTAGATACAGAAAGAATATAGCCACTCTGAAATTATTATCTCTAAGACAAATAACAGATTGCACAATGTTTTATTGTGTGCCAAGAACGTTTTTGGTTAACAATTTCACTTGAAAAAATAGATCACATACTTGTAAAATCATACCCAGCATTGACTTCATAAGGCATGTGGCTTTAGAGTGCTTTTTACAATTATTAATTCTATTAGTCAACTAGCAGGCGGGCTAATGCAATTGTCTTAGAAGATGCACGGAAGACACAGAAGACATTTTGAGAGCTGTTCTGTATATCTGCAAAACAAAACAAAAAAAAAGGTTTTCCTTCCTAAATTATGCATTCAAAAATGGTGTTTACTTAAAAACATTATTATACCTATTGCACATTCCCATGCATCTATTACTGGGCACTATACAAACAGAGTCTGCTGTTTTCTATTTCCCTCAAACCTGAGAAATCCCATAGCTCTCTTCTCCTCAGACACACGTGCTCCGACAAACACACACACTCACACAAAAACACAAAAAAAAACCTCAGAGATAATGTTTACCAAACTCAAAGTCTAAAACAAGTTTAAAGTAACTGTTGAAAATGAGCTGTAAAAAGAAAGTGTCTTAAAAATTCACACGCATCATCATGAGACTGGCCTAATGGGATAGTTAATGGCATCTAAATAACTCCATCAGCACTTGTAAGTTAACCTCTGCTGGCTGCCTTCTGTTCCACTTCAAACAAAATTAGTGGTGTTACTTTCGTTGTTAGCAGGCAACTTCCCACATCTCTGCAATGCCATCACAATAATAAGCACATTTGTTGGGTGCTAGTAAAGAAGCCAAGTGAAGAACAGGCTTTGAGACTGAACCACCTTTTCATCACTGAAAATAGTGATCTACCAAAAATAAAATAATTACTAAGACTGATATGAATGAAAGGACTTCTCAAGTTGAGGGAATTTTGGATAAGGCCCAGGTTGCAGCTATACATACTTTCCCTCAAAAACAGCCAAGGCTACTCTATGTGGTTAATATATGTGCAAGATACAATTTTCTGTTCAGCTGCCACATCAGTTTATCTCTGGAAACAAAAACTTCTGCTAAAATCAGTTTGCAATTCAGGATAATGAATTACCATAGTGACTACTGTAGTTCTTTGGAAAAAAAAAAAAAAAAAATCTGGTAATCAATAGTTTCTTAAGAGTGGTGAAGATAATGGCTAATTACCTGCTGATCACCACCTCCCCAGCGGGTCACTGTTGCTGCTCATTACTTTTACTGAATGTGATGGCTTGTCATCAAAGCCTATTGCAACAGAATGGCTGTTGCCTGGTGCTTGTGCTGCAGGTTTAGGTCAGATCTTAGTCATATGCTCTTTTTAACAGAATAATCCATCTAGAAATATGTTTGAATTTTATGAGATGCCACTGACTAATCTTTGTACAAGTAGAAGCACAAGCAGACGAAGAGCAAACTGAGTCAAGGGTATATGAAGACTGTGATATTATCAGTTAATACGCTGCAGCAACAAAAAGTTAAATGAAAATACGCATTTATATTCAACAGGCTCAAGTAGGACATCTTTGTTAAGGGATAGTAAAATTAATACTTTTACACTCATATATATTACACACCCACACAAAGACATATAATGCACATACGGCGCTTGAACATCAATCATTTTCCCAGAATAATGCAGCAAAAAATCATTAACTCTCAGTGTCTCAGCTTAATATATGTGTAATACTTACCTATCTCACAGGAGTGTTGTGAGGCTTAATTAATTAGTGACTGTAAAGCACTTTGTGATCCTCTAATGAAAGGTGCTACATAGCACAAAGTATTATTAAAATCATTAGGACCACAAAAAAGCCCTGTGGAATTCCAGCCTACACTGTCTGTTGGGGTTGGGAGTGATCTTATTATTAAAAGGCGACCATCAGACTAATTTTCATAATTTTTTCAAGATCTTTTCCCCCTTTGCTGTTGTGATAGAACGTTAGTAACTAGAAATTTAATCTTTATCATCTTAATAGCATATACTCATGTAGTTTGTTACTGCAGGGCTAGAGAAGAGAACAGGGCTTTTGGCATTCATATGGTTTTCCCTTTTGAGAAAAAAAAAAAAAATTTGAGAGATTGAGAGACATATTTTGACACCTTCCCACACTCCACTCCAGCAGGACAGTCGATCATGTGAGATCGCAGGATACTTGCTATAGCTGCATGGGAAAATAATACTGTGGTTTTCATTTCTTTCCTTTTTAGACTTCTTTTTCTTTAAAAAAAAAAGATAAAAAAAAAAAAAAAAAAAAAAAAAAGAAGAAAAACGGGAAAAAAAACAAAACACAAGACACAAAACAAAACCCAGTTTATTACACATAAATAGACTACAAAGACTGTCTGCTGTTCTTCATATAAAAACCCCTGAGTGTTCAAAGTGCCGGCTTCTCTGGAGCACATAAAGCGCTGGTCCCTGCTCCCCGCCAGCAGCCGAGCAGCTGCGCGGGACACGGGCTGCGCTCCTGCTCCTCCTGCGCTGGGAACGCGCCTCGGCGGCTCCGGCCCCGGGAGCCACCGGCACCCAGCCCCGCCGGGCTGGCCCGGACCTGTGCCCAGCACAACCAGAAAGTTAACAACCTCATTAGTACAGCCCACAATTCAAAGACCTGCCATGTTTTCTAATTTAGGCGTTAAAAAAGAAGAAGAAAAAAAAATATCTGTAAATGACACTGGAAACTCCAGGTGAAATTGCTGCCCTCGCTGAAAATTAGATAATTTTAGATGCAAACTACCTCAGACTCAGACACAGTGGTAGAGAACTGGCCAGAGCTGCTGCCCTTCTACCTTCCCTTGTGGACACTTGCACAATGGAATGACAAAGGAGACATGCACAGCTTCACATGCCCGCCGTCTCCGGCCGGGACACAGAGCAGGAGGCAGTCACACGATGCCTCTCTCCCACTTCTGCTCGTGGTTCTCAGAGCAAGCCTGCCAGCAAACAACCAACACATTGCCCTTCCTAACTTTTCTCTGTTGAGAAAGGAAAGAACAACCCCTTTTGTAAGGAACCCAAGAGTCAAGCCCTAAACCGAGGGAGGGCAGAAAAAGCTTAATGACAAGCAATTGCCTCTTCAACAAGACCACCTCCTTTCTGCTTTGGCACAAGTGTCTTCAGAAGATGTCACAGCTCTAAGCAACTGACAAGTTTATTCCAAAGGAGTTTTTAATCTATACATGTTCTTCTGCAAGACCCTCAAAATGCATATCTACTCTTTTCTGCCTGAAATTGCTAAGATAGAACGTGATTCCATGTTATCAGTAAACTTAGGAAGGATCAGACATTGTAATTGGACAAAATGCGTCTGTTTGATATCTTACACTTCACATGCTGCACTGAAATTATGATAGCTTCATCTAAAAAATGCAAGGAAAGAATCATGCCTTAAATGTCCTATTAGTAGAACAGCATTATAGCAAAACACTTGTTTTTTTCTCCTCCTCTCCTACCCTTTTACATTTTCAGGCTCTTCACTTTAGCCCCTGATCACAAATTTGCCAAGGGCTGTTTGCAATTTTTTTCCCCACAAAGCCTGCAACAAAGAGACAAGTGAAAAGAGCTGCGGTCTGTCCAAGCTTGCTCCTTCCCATTTACATTTACTTTCTCAACATCGATTGTTCTCAAATCTCTAAAGGTGCACTTTTGGACATCTTAAATCCTGTTCAGCTACAAAGTGCCAGCACCTTCAAACAACTCTTATCAGATAAATCTCTTACTAATTCACATTGAATTA
The DNA here is from genome assembly GCF_903797595.1 of Erithacus rubecula. Classification (NCBI taxonomy): domain Eukaryota; kingdom Metazoa; phylum Chordata; class Aves; order Passeriformes; family Muscicapidae; genus Erithacus; species Erithacus rubecula. The sequence goes on from NC_136689.1 coordinate 133,714,002, forward strand.
ATTCACAATGATCTTTTCTATTACCTTATGCTTCAGAGCACAGCACAGATCAGTAGTCACCTAGCCACTGGAATAAATCTAACCTTTTCTATGGGTATAAAGCAGACACTTGGTCATTTCAAGAGATTTTAGGAGTGGCATTTCAAAATAGATTGTTTAAGCCCACTTCCAGGCACTTATTTCATTTTAAGCTCACTCTTGGGGTAATCACACAGACACTTTCAGGAGAAACTGAAGTCAAAAGGTGATGTGTCTAAAGAGGTGGCATGAAAGAGAATTTTATGCTACTCTGCAATCAAAATGAAGAAGTCTAAAACTGATTTTATTTACAAGTTCCTGAGTACAGCAGGTTGATGCTCTGCTTTTCTTACTGGCCTGCTGCAGAGAGCTTGTTCCTACCTGCCCTCCTCTGCCATCCATTCTGGATGGGAGAGCCCAACAAGGCAAGATTCCCTTTGCCCTCGCTCCCAATCAAGCACCTAAAAGCACTCTGTACAAGTGACAACTAATTAAAACTCAACAAAGCTTGTGAAACGGGAAAACTAACATCACTGTCATTTTATGCATAAATAAAATTATCTACAGAAAAATGAAAAATTCAAAGTGTTCAAGGTGATGTGCAGGCAGAGCTCTTGGCTAGTGACTGAACCTGGATTCTCTAGATGTCCAGGTCCATATCCCTCTCCTGTATGTATTTCAGTGAAGAAAGCATCACCCTAGCACTTGGCAAAAGGCCAAGATCCCATAATTTAATAAGGTACAGAAGGAGCATCTCATGCAAAAATCTAAGTGCTCCAATTTATCATGACAGTTATGGGATAAGCTGACATTTTATTTGTATGCAAATTAGTCTCCAAAACAGAATTAAAAGGCCGCACTTTCAGAGAATATTATGCCTTTGCTTCTCTGTTCTGCATTTATCTAAACTCAGGTTTCTATATTAAAAGTAGTTTAATTTTTATGTATTGATGCTGCTTTGCATGCTCCCCAGTCTACTGTTATTGCACCAGGGAGAGAACCCAGCCTGATTTGCTTACTGCAATAAAGTAATTGACTTCTGCCTGACTGACACCTCCTATGAGAGCCTTGCTTGCCATCCGCTCCAAATCTTCTGGTTATTCTAATTATTATCTGTCGTTACACTTTATAGGATGCAGAACACTCCTGATCAGATGAAACCAGAGGACTGCTTAGTCTGGTGTTCTCTTTTGGAGATACCAGATCCTTCAAAGAAGGTTCTACTGCCTTTGGATAGAATCACCTATTTCCATGAAAAATAAATTGCTCCTAATCCTCAGTGTTTAAGACAGTGGCTTAGTTTCTGAAAATTAAGAGAGTCTGTAGGCCTGAATTATCTCTCAACATTTTACAATTTGTTTTTACAGAAGTCTTATATATCCCCACATCCAATGAAAGTGACCAGTATCTATGTCAACATTACAACAATCCTGGTATCAGTGATTTCTTGCAGCTACTCTACAAGCTAAATCCGAAAATAAAAAATTAAAATAAAATAAAATGAAATAATTTTAAGTTTTTCAAGTTTGCTTTTTGCCAGTGTAGTAGAGTTTTCCCTCAATCTTGTACTAGCAAGAATCAAAGACCCCTTGGACTGTGGGCACATCTATCATATTCCCACAGTTCATCCTTTAGGGCAAACAACCACTGTCTTGCTAAACTCTTCTAGTAGGTGTGGCAATCTCATATGTTTCAATTTCTTTTCAGCCTGAGTAAACTCAGTGTTCCCACTAATCCAAATGTCCTTTGAAGACAATGGGAGTTTAGGGTTTGCAAATGACTCAGAACTGAATCTGAGTGTACTGGCAGAGGCAAGCACAGTGCTACCTTGAGATGAAGAGTGAGGAAAGAAGGTGACCTCCTGGCTCCTAGGAAAGAGCAATCAGGTAAGGGTACAAGAAATGACTCATTTATTCTTTTGCATTAAGAATACAATGAACTGATCCTTTTCCCTTGAAGCTAATGGCAAAAGTCCCACTGACTCCTAGAGAAGCAAGTCTGAGATGTGCTGTCCCTTTCTGCCAGGCGAGGTCTGTGATATGAGACAAAGGCATCAGAGTTCCCTTGCCCAAAACCTCAGTCAAATGGAACCATAAATTACTTGGGAGAAGAGAAAAAGATGCAAGGGAGATAGAGAATGGTTTTGGCTAGCATTCCAGAAAAGTTCAAATAATTTTGTTTCCAACTAGAGGCAAAATCCTCCCATTTGAAAGGGGGTTGAAATTTCAGAAACTGGGAAGGAGGCAAAAGTCTTCAACCTAGACCTAAAACAGTAATATTAAATCATTCCCAGAGAGGGTATTACTGTAGAGCAGACCAGCCAGACCAGAACCAAGATGAACATGAGTTTGCAAAAATGTCCTTAATTTTTTTTTTCTTCTTAAAAAAAATTTGGCAAGGGTTTCCAGACACAAGTTACATAGGTAAGAAAGGGCAACCAAGGGCAACCGGAGTTGAGCCCACATACATCAAAGTAGACTCAGGCTTTGGGTTCCTATCCAAACTGAGCCTTCAAAGGTTCTGATGTTGCCCTATTGTTTAGCTTGAATCTTGTCTAAGCTTGCTCAGGAGAGAACCCACATTCAGAAGTATGGAAGAAGGGAAAAAGAACACACATTTTCCAAACTGTGATTGCAAAACAAAACAAAAAAATGTAAATCTACCTGCTGCAGGGTAATACTGGTAAGCGTGGCTAGCTATTGTTGCTCCATGCTTTTCAATTTCCATATATTAGCATTCATTGCCGACATTATTAAATCCAAAGTTATTTGGATGCTTTGATCAGCAAACTGAACTTTGAGTCTATATATGATGTACCTATATTCACGTAAAGTTTACAAAACTATTATATTTCCCTGTTTTAACTTTTTTCCCCCCACATGCTGTGAGTTTCCACATATCCCACAGCCATACATTCTAAACACAGACTATTTTATTTAGTAATTTATTCAATAATTTAGATTTTAAAAAAAGCAATAGAAATTGTTTGGCAATCTCTATATAAACAGTTCCTATACATTTGGGTTGAATCATTCAGTGATCGCTCATCTTGACATGCTTGTGACAGATAAAACTTTCATCACCAAAATGCCCTCTTGACTTAGAGATCAGAATACAGGGCATTCAAATTGCAAAATCTCTTTTACCATTTATGGCTATCACTAAAATTAAAATCACATTAAACATAAGCAAGTCAGAACTTTGGCACTGTTTTTCCACTCAGCACAAATAACCCCACTCTCCATTGTGAATGGGGGAGAAACAACAGCAGTGGCAACCACAACAAAAGAGTGGATTGTGTGTTCCCTACACAAAACAGAAAGCTGTGCCTATTCAAGAAATCTTGGCCATTTGTCAGAAATTATAGAACTCATGTTGGAGGCCAATATTAGCTCCAGCCAAAGCAGTGGTGAATTACCTTGCCTTCCGACTCATCCCTATTAACAAGGAAAGACTCTTGCAGCACATATCATATGGTCCTCATGCACAGCGAGAAACAGAGCCACTTTCTTTAAAAACTCGATCTAAAATCATTTAAAAAAAAAGAAAGACTAAAGTGAATGTAAATGGATTCACTCTGAGTGGTTTATTATTTGCCCCTTTTACCTCTTATTTTCTTTTGAAGCTGAGAAATGAAGTGAAATACTGATGAGAAAGCTAGTCGTACAGCGCTTCCACTTGAATAATTTGTTATGAAACAGCTTTAGAACAGAAGCACTTTTAGGATAGCTGTAAGAATTGAGTACATGCATTCACTGAGGAGTATGATTTCTGTTTTACCCATTTCAGTTCTGGTCGGAAAAGGGGGAAGGAGGGTGCAGAATAAGAAGACTCCTTGATACTCTGCTGATGTGGCTTTGCAGCAGCTTCATGACTGCTGGCAACCCTTTAAAACTGGCAAGGGATGCCAGCGCCAGCCTGCTGACTCCTGGATGAATATATATAGTGCAAATAATGCTGTTCTTGAATCAGTTTTTCCCAAACTCCCACATAAACTTTCCATGGGAAAATCTCATAATGCCTGCATAAGTGATTTTATGAATCTAGCTTTCAGCTTTTGATAGAAGATTTCTTACGCTACTGGCTTTGATTCTTTATTGCACAAAGGGGTGGTGCCAAAAGCCCTCACATTAGCCTGGACCATACAGACATCAGGAATTTAATTTAAACATCAGTAATCTGCCAGGATCATAAAACACATACAAAAAAAATTATTTTTTTTTTCCCTGAGAGGTAAATATGCAATTTCAGAAACACAAGTACAACATAGGTGTCAGCAATATATAGACAGAAACTAAAACTACCAATGAGAGTAGAAATTTTTAGTCTGCAGAGACGAACAGAAGTGAACAGTTGTTTTATTCCTATTGAATATATATTTTGAAAAAAGTTGGGCACTATATTTCTTTTCCAGCAATAATGCATCTAAATGCTCCTTAAAATAGATATATATAAAAAATATATAACTATCTCTCTAAAGGTTACAGAGAGGTATACAACCACAGATTATACTTGTATTTCCATTCTCAAAAATCCCCTGTTCGTAAACAAGTCTTACCACACTGCTCCTGTGTTCCTCCTCAAGCTGCCTTCATGCCACCTCAATTTCCAATTCGGTACCTCACTAGTTTTAAGAAATATCCAGCAATGATGTTGAGCTGATTTGTTGCATTGGGATATATCCCACAAAAAGTGAAAGCTTTTGCCCTGTTTTCACTTACAAAGAAAGCAACTATGAAAGCAACTTCTGGGTTCACTGGCATTTTGGAGTCTAAAAAAAGTCCCAAAACTACTTGCAGAGGCTACAACAGCACCTTCTTTGAAGTAATGTTGCAACTTGTGCAAAGGAATTTGGGATGTACCTGAGATCTGAAGGTGTGGGCTACCAATTAACACAGCCAATTAGGTGGAGAAGCTTAGAGTCCAACACGGATGGGGTGAGATAACCACAACTGAATAAAAGGACTGCCAAATGTGAGCCAGTTGGCTGAGTACAGATCATGTCATTCTGCTCATCTAGCTGCTGCCCATCAATAATCTGTTACTGTTTGCTCTCCCCATGACAATCAATCCAAGCTAGGGCTGCTTCTAATTTTCCAGTCTAGGAATAGCTGCAGAACATCCAATACCGCTTTTTCAAACAACTCAAGAGACAAATGTTTCATCCACATATCAACATGCATATTCTTCCCAAAATGGGACTAGTCAAGAGTAAATAATTACTTCTGTAACAGTTCTGTAACAGTTTCATCTGATAAACAGCAAGACATAAAGCTGCAAAAGTGATCTCTATACCATTAACAGTTAGGAGAGAATCCAACTTCTAAAATAACTTGATTAACTGATACAGGACCCAAAAACTGTGACAATTCTGTAGAGAGTGTATCACAATAGATGTAGTCATTTTTTCAGGATTAGTATTAGTTATAAATTTCATACCCCCTGAAATCTGGTACAACCGGATTTATACAGCAAAGATGCCTTCCTTTGAAGAAGACAGAGATGAAATCAGAGCCAATTAAATTTAAGAATCTCTTAAACAATTCTCTTGTTAAGCAGTATGTATTGAAAAAATAAGAATACATGAGAGAAATTATAAATTATCTTCATAATTTGGCCTTGGCTTCTCTTCTTGTGAGTAATGAGAACAGCCCAAGATCATAGATAAAAACCTTAACGTCGTAAGACATTTGTAACAACCATTGCATGTAGATAATAAGATGAGCATATATATGCATATATGACCTAAAGAACAGAGACTGCAGTAAACCAATGTATTTGTGAAGTACATGGTACTTGGGTATTCTCCAGCAGCAAAATCTACTGATTAAACCAAACATAGACTCAAGTCTCTCTTTTAAAAAAAACTACCTTGTTATCATTGAATCCCGTATCATCTTGATAGCCCTTGGCCTATTAATAGAAAAATAATTACTCTTTATGACTCCCAGATCTAAAGAAGCAATTTGATTTCCGATCCTATTACACTGTTGAAGCTCTGAATCTCCTCTGAGTGTGAAACAAAAATACCCAACACTCTGCTCATTTCCCTCATGCTTCGTTCGCCCCCAGCAGAACCTCCACGCGGTTCCCATCTGCCTGCTCACAAGATGGCACGCTTGTGTCATGTCAGCTGCACAGGTAAGCCAGTGTTACACTCACGGCATCGAGGATAATTAAAGGTTAGGCACAGAGGTGGCAGAACACGCTCCCACACCACCAGCGGCCCCGGCGGGGCTGCAGGTCTGTCTGCTGTGCTCTGCTGCCTCAAACTGTGTAGGCACTGACCTGCTGCTTCTCACTTCTGAGCCCACGTGTGGGCAACAGTGGGGACCTGGAAGCTGCAAACCCCACAAGAAAAAACGTGGCTCCTTAAGCCCAAGCTGAACTTTATCTACGTAGAACTCTACTGGCCTCTGAGCTGAAGGAGACTTGAGTAATTCACGAGTACACTGTAATCTGGGCAGCATACACACACACTTGATTAGACTCTAAAATTACTGAAAATTACCGTCTCCCTTGCGTCTTTCTAACAGCTTGACATATCAATGCCTAATGTCTCATTATGCTTCAATTTGAATCATGACTGTAAATCACTGAAAATTCACAAAAAGAGTGAGACGTAAAATTTGGAAAGAATTAGGATTCATGAGAGACTGGACATTAGAAACTTAATGAAAATATTAAAATCAGCAACAGAAACATCACATAAATCAAGAAACGGTAAGTCTACTAGAAGTAGTGGAATAAAGACCCCAGGATTCACTCATCACAGATAGAGTTAAAATTTGTTCAGATTTAATGTCCTTTTTTGTTGTTTTGTTTTCTTTAAAGACATATGAGAGTAATAGAAACAATAGGAAGATAGGAATATTATTGTAACTGTTGACTTCATTCATATTCACTATAAAAGATCTACCAAAACAGAAAAGATACCACTCCTTAGGGACTTTTGTTCACGTGGCAGGCAAGTATACACATTTAATTGTACACACAGGCCCTTCAAGTTAACCTATGTCCTTTATGCAGGTAACCAGCTGCTAATCATTTTCTGCAGATCCCTGCATTTTGCTCTGAATTCACAACATCACAAGAAAATTTGATCTTTGAACCCAACAAAAATTAAATACATCTTAGGCTGTACTGGAACTGGTATGTGACCACTGTAACTGAGGTTCAAAAAGCGAGGAAGTGTCAATGGTTTAGGCAACAAGATGGGCAAAAGGAAGACCATGTGCAAGCTCACACTGCCACAGCAATGCTGTGCAAGCTGGAAACAGTGAAGCCACATAAAAGCATCAGGCACTTCTCACTGCCAGCTAAACTGCTTCCTGTAATTATAAATATACAAAGGTTAAAGTAAGAAAATTATTACAATTCACTGATAGAAAATGAATTCTCAAATACTCAAAAGATTAATCAAAAACAGTCTATCAGCATAAGATACTGTGGCAACACTCAGCATTTCTGAAGCAGACAGCCTGGCACTGTATTTGCTTTGCTACATGAGAAAAATCCAGCATCAGATCGTGGGTGCATCCCAACTGTGGGATACTCTTCTGCAGCTCCCGGCTCCAAATGCTCACCCTGGCAACATCCTGACTACACGTCAGAAAATCTGGTTTGGCACCATCCTCCCAAGCATTTTGGACTCCATCAGTAGAAACTCAAGCGAACAGACAAAACGCAACGTGCGCCATCCAGCAGATGAGAATTGCAGAGTCTGGTCTGCAGGAGAAAATCAGCAACTGCTCAGCACTGGCTTATGCTTCCTACAAGCACTCCACCTTTCACCAATACTGAGGAGACACTTTCTGCTCTAGTTTACAAAGACATTTTTTCATTACTATTTTTTTTCTCCTTAAGCAGAATAATAGAAGATTAAAACAGAAGAGGCAGACCTATGGTTAGGCAAAAAAACATGGTCTCATAATTTCCTTTGTGTCCATAGAAAATCAACATTATACACTAATCACTCCCACTCCACAAAAGCCGTATCACAGCTATGTTTACACTGTTTTTGTAACACTCATCAAGAAGTGAGCCCGGCCTTGAGGCCAAATGACAAAGCAAAGACTGAAACTCTTCTACAATATTCTCAAGTCACTTCTTTCAATTTGAACTAGTCCATCAGGGTCCTAAAGTCTCATTTCAAACAGCTGCATCACAGATGAGCTAACAAGACAAATACTCAAGTGTTTATACAGAAAATACTAAGGAAACTGAAAAATAACAAAAGTTTTATGGTATCTTCAATCTAGAGAAGTACAGAGATATAGAGAAAACTACTGAAAATTGTATTAAAAGTGGAAATGAAAACTATCAGGGAAGAGTGCAAGCTCCGTGAAATAACAATCCCTCACACTTTATTAAGAGTGATTGAAGAAAAAAATAAAGAAAACAACTTAGTAGTAGACAACAAATATAAACAAGTCTAAATCATACTTTATGTCCCAGGCAAAAAATTGAGCATAAACAGGTAAGTAATGATGGCATAGACGATACTGCATTAAGAAAACCATTTAAAAATGTTCAAGAAAGATTATTTTTAATGAAAATTAATGAAGATATGGAAGATGTGGCTCTTCTCTTTATGAACATGTGAAGTGCAGTTCATTTAGACCAGAAACACAATTGCTAGCAGCAGGTAAACATTAGGGAGGGAAAAGCTTAGGATCCAGTTGGCATAAGAACAAATAGACTAGCCATGATTAACTTTGGGCTGAAAATGAGAAGGAAGGGTTTTAACTGACAAAGCAGTGAGGCTATGAAACATCCTTCCACCAGACGCTGTCAAGGCAAAAAAAAACTCTACCTAATTTTAGGATAAAGGTGGGTCACTTCATAAAAAGGATTACATACTGTGGTTGATGTTCAAAGAGCTACTCATTGCTCACAATTCCCACAGAACTTTAGGACAACATACACAAATCCATTTTTCAGGGTATGCACAGCCTTACCACTATTCCTTAAGAAAATACATGCCAAGGGCACTGTTTCCTCAAAAGCAGTTGGGATGAAAGTTACTTTTTGTCCCTATCATTTTTGTTGAAATATTTTTATTTTCATAGTGACCTTCTGCATTTCCTTTAAGGCCAACAACTTTAAAAACACACTGTCTCCTGCATTCAAACTAAATACAAGTTATGTGTTACTTACTTGGGCAGCAGAAATTAACTGTAACTTTTCACTTTTTTGTGAAAAAGCCATCCTTTCTATCTACTGTCTTACCAGTTACTTGTATGCCTGACTCTGCCATATTTCAAGCAGGCATTGTACATTCTTTTTGTATTTTGAAGGCAGTTTAGTAATTAAAAATGCAGTGAGAAAGCAAATCTCGAGCCCTCTACATAGGTTTCACAAAAGACATACCCTGAGTTGCAAACACTGCTTTGGCTAGAAGAATCTAACAGAGCAACATTTAAAAGTGGGGGGAAAAATACGGGTAAAGTTATTTACAGTAAATTGCGCCTGAGTAGGACAGCAGTCTACAGATAGTCTGTAGAGATCTGATAGAGACTCATAGCTCAAGTTCAGGCATTTTGAGACTACACCTTGCTGGTCATCAAAAAAAGTTTATTTTTGGTGGGGGAGGTTGCTGGGTTGTTTTTTTTTTTGTAACACAAAACATTAGAATTGTGCATGTTACAGTTTTCAGCTGAACTTAATGTCTTTGGATGGAACTAAGCAGGTAGTAGGTAATACCTGCTGCTCTCTCTACTAAAGAAAATAAATCTTTTGCTCCAGTTCAATGGGGAAATAATACTACCTGTCTCCCTGCTCTTCTTGAAGCTACCACATCTCTCTAGACTGTTGCAACACCCCTGTTCTCATATAATCCACAATTCCAAAACAGAGATGGCTACACAGAGAAGCTGATGTGGTCAAACTGACCAATGGAACTCTTAGAATTCCTAAAAAGATTTTTATGGGGTTCATTTGGGCTTGACCAACCTTCATATAGTATTTTGGTTTAGCTGTGTAAACACCAGGCCATTTGTTTCAAGTTTCTTCTTCTTCCACACTAGCACAATACATTACTATTGCTTTATTTTTTTTTTTCTTTCTGCTGCATTGAAATGCATTTAAATATGTACTTATTTATTTATGGTACATACTGTCTGCTAGAACCAGGGCTCTTGGAAAATCCTCCATTTGGCAGTCCTTTCCAGCATTTTGTTTTTTACCTGACGTAACACATGAAAGTCTTTTTCCCCTTTAACTGTAGTGACATTAGTGCTTCTGCTTGTGACAAAACACAAAGACAAGATTTCCACCACTAAGCACACAGAGGAGAGGGTAACTCTAACACAGTTCAAAGGAAAGCTTGGTTACATTTCTCATCAAGAGTAGAGCTGTCACCAGATCAAGGAGAGGGTGTCATGGGCAGATCCAGGATCCAGAATCCAAATGTGCCATTTTATGCTGGGTTTAAGCCCTACAGGACCTGAAGAGATGCTGCCCATCCCTTCACCACGGTCTGTGGGCCCAGGCTCTGCCCTCTCCCTGCACCCACACTGGCCAAAAATGCCCAGGGCTGGCAGGGAGCCAGTCACACTGTGCCCTTCAGTGGCAACTCAGGCTTGGACTAAAGGAGCTCACTTCTCTGGACAGCCCAGCTCCCAACTCCTTCTCTGCCTCTGCAAACTCAACCAGCACTGGAACCAGCATTAGGAACAAGCCAGGAAAGGGTCACACACACCTGAAAAGCCTCCAAACCAAAGCAGTACTTACTCCTCACCCAGAAGGATGACAGGGCAGGTGACCACACTGAAGGTCCTGGGGCAGGGGCCACACTCCTGGCCTGGCTGATGGCTTCTGCACACCTGCAGCCCACCTTGCCAGCACACAGGGAACACAAAGCTATCCCTGACAGAGCAGGGGAACAAAAACAAGCCAGGCCTTAAAGGAAGTAATTATTAAAATGACTTTTTTTTTTTTTTAAAGAAGACAGAGAGGGAGAAAAGAAGATTTCAGGAGAAAATAATCTTTTTCTGGCAGGAAATAGAAGTGCTGTCTTCAGAAAAGTAAATTCATTATTGCAAGCAAACTGATTCATTAAGTAACATGCAGAGGAGGATTATAATGCCCTTCTTGTCATTAAAATGCTTTGAAATTATACTTCTGTCAGCTACACTAATGATACTCAGATTTTATATTACACAGCTGAAGCTATGCTCTGGCTAGAATTTGGTGTGCTGTGTTACACAGGAGTTCACATTAGAAAAGCAGTTATTAGCTCACACTGACTACAAACATGCTTAAAATGCACAAAAAACAACCATACCATACAGAAAACAGATGGAAAGGTGATGAACCGGACCATGCAAACAGGTAAATTCCTCTTCTATCCAGGAACCTCCTTTGCTAAGCAAGAATCCTATCTTTGGCATATTTTTCTACCAAACAAAACAACTGCTTGAATGCTCAAACTCTAATCAATTTTTTGTTTCCTCATGTCCAGATATGAATATTAAAGAAGAGCACTATTAGAAATAAACTATATATTTATATTTACCTTTTTACCTGCAGAAAGGAGTTTTATTTCAGTGAAACTAAGGTTTGGCATATTTTGATGACTTTATTTAAACCTTTATTAAGTATATCAAAATTCAGGCTCTAAAACCCAGCGGAATTGGCACAATCAAATTTCTACGTGATTTATCAGCTTCACTGTCACAGTAACTAACTTGGTGCATTTCTCTGCTCAGTTCTCTCTGTAAGCTGTCAGGAGAAGTCACTCCATCAAACAGAAATGCAACACCATTTTTATTGCTTATCTCTTTTGCCTTGGGTTACATCAGTAAGTCATCTCCCCCTGTCAACTTGACAAGAATCTTTTTGGTGTTGACCTTAAAAGGACACAGCTGCGACAACTTTGGTTTGGGTTGGTTTTTGTCTTTCTTTCTTGTTTGTTTTTTTGGGGTTTTTTGTTAATAATTCTCAGCTAAATACTTGTTCTTCATAGTTTTATACCCAGTGAGTAAACTAAGCACAAATTATTGCACACTCAGCCCCACAGTATCTTTAGCCTTTATCACAAGAGCCACTGGAGAAGGCAGAGGTAGATATTATTCCAGCAAAGTCATGATTAATTACAAGACATCTTCCAGATTTGATCTTATTTTTTTAATTCTCTGTAATTAATTAATATAAATGTACATTCTTATTTCCACAGCCTCTGCTCAAGATATTAAGAACTCCAATCCCTGGACTCAATCCCCCCTGGCATTTTCTCTCGTGTTACATAAGTAACTGTGGCTGACTCTGTCCAAGTCCCAACACTTGAAGATCAGGATGAAAAGTCTGCTCAGGATTTTAGACTAAGGAAGAAAGAATATACTATGAACCACATACTGTGAACTTCTCTTGATACAATACCCCAGCTAGGGGATATTTGGAAAATATAAAAATATTTAGGTAATGTGAAAACGGCACTTCTGTTTCTACCATGCACCATCCAATAAATGCAACACATTACTGATTTAAAGAAATCGCATGATTTTGTGCCAAATACCTCAAAAAATAAAGAGAAACAAGTACACAACATATTTTAAATTCATCGTGCTATTTGCACTGATGGTTACTTACATTAATATAGATTTTAACCACAGCAACTTACACATCACTAGTTTTAATTGTTATTTAAACCGGCAGGCCAAAAATATCAACATGCACATACAATGAGGCTTAAAGAAATTATGTACGTTTTCACTGTATTTCTGAAAAGTGAGAACTCAGGAAATAATTTGTAAAATGCAGTTTTATCTAAAGGAGGAGTCCTTCTCTGGACAGTGACTTGTGTACATTGTAGCTATAAGCTCTTAATCAAACAATTAAAAGCTCAACATCATCTTTTGTGTTTATGTATGGTTTTATGTTGATACATAATACAGATTTCATGTTTTGTATTAACTAGATAAGAAAGTATTTTTATGGTTTATGGAAGCTGGAATTATATTAAGAATCATTAAAAATCTCTTTAAAGTATTGCTTGTCAGTTCAGTGATGCCCGAGGTATGCATGAAGGGGGAAAAAAGACATTTACAAAACCTGTTTTGCATTAAAAACTAATTTAAACAAAGAATTACACGTGAGTTGTTCGCTGTGCATTGTTCATTCAATTGTTTTGGTTTATCGCCTCTAGAGGTAACAAAGCTCATTATCACACACTTTATTTACATCCATAGACTGGAAAAGGAAAATAAGTTTTCTGTTGCCTTTCTTTTTTTGTTTCTGGTAATCTTAATTTTGCAAGTGAGAGTCACTGAGCAGAATGTAAAATGGAAAAAACAGTGCACCAGCATAGGAAGCCTCTGGCAGAAGCCAGTTTGATCACTTCCACAAACTGGTCCTAGGTGTTTAGATAGCCATTTCCACCAGGATTGTGCCACATTTAAAACTCTGGCAGCAATGAGGTAACTAAACACAATCAAATGGTACAGAAAGTGGTGTAGATTTATAGATTAACACTGATCACAATCCAAAAGCCCTATTTTAAAAGGTATACATTTAAGTCTATATTTTTTAAAAATTGGTTTCTCTATTTTAAAGAAAACCTTTTTTGTCCTTAAGCATTAATTATTGCGTACCTTGGTTATTCATATTAGATTAGCTAGGAGTCCAGCGAATGTTTTAATATACACTGCAGTAGTTTCATATAACAACTTTTGGGATAGAAATATGCTTTAATATACTATAAATTAAAAATCAAACCACATACATGATGCTACCAGTTTTGCTCTGCTCCTGCAAGTATCTGCAACATCAGACTATTATGCGCGAGATGATCACAGAAGAGAAAAACCTAACTGGCAGAATTCTCAATGGGCTTAAACCAGAACAAAAAAGTGTACTTAATTTAGGAGCTGAAAGTCTGTCTGTAGTTTGGCACATACAGCACATCACACCATGTAATTTTATAAAAATCAAATAACTTTGCAAATCACTTCAAATATTTCCTTTCTCATCGGTTTTAATCATGTTTGAAAGTAGAGGAAAAAAATTACAGGATGAAACGAAAGCAAAATGTAATGATCTAGGGCTCCTAATTCTCCTGAATGAACATTCCTAAATTTTTGGATTGTGGACCACTGTCAAACTTCAAACATAAAAGGGAACCACTATGCAGCCTTCATACCAAACTTTTAATTAAAACCCCTAAATGGATGATATGATACTGCAGATCAGTATCATACTGTGATTATATGTGTCTGCACACCACAATCTGGAAACAAATATATTAAAGGATTAATTTTCCAGAAGGGAATGCTAGTCTCTGGGCTTCTTAGCATACTCATTTTATATACCGAGATATTACACAGTATCTGAGCACACAAAGATCTTAAGACCTCTGTTCTATAGGGTTTTAATAGTGCAAGTGTGATATAGCAGTTTAAGATGGTATTTTTAAATGAAATACCACAAGTCAATTCCACGGTGATTAAATGAAAAAAAAAAATATTTATCCTGGTACCTGCCTTTTAGTATAGACTGTTGGATTTCAAGGGTTTTCCCCATGCAAAATGACTGGACTTACATCCTCCGTATAATAAAGGACCTATAAAATATGGACAATGAAGTGATTTCCAATGATGTCCCTGAAAGGGCCAGCCTATGAACAGCAAAAGTTGTACTCACTTCAGGCTTACCACTACAGAATGCAGAATAGAATTTTGGAATTTATGTACACATACATATACATCATATACATATATGTATACGTATACATATACACATACATATACATATATTATTTTTAAGATATATAGACAGTATTTTAAAAGCTGTTTCACGTATATATCGTATAGAAAAGCACTCAGAAGGAAGGACAAAAAGAGACTAAAAGAGACTATATTCATTTCAATGGCTTTATCTAACTTTATTGGGGAAGGGGCGTGGGAAAGAGGGGTGGGGCGTGGGGGGAGAGAGAGAGATGAGAGAGAGAGGGAGGGAGAGGATTTTCCTGAAGCTGGAGCGGGACAGCCGTGACTGCTGTTTTCTGCCAGCACTTCAGTGACAGCGCTGGGGGAAGAGTGGTTAATCACCGCATTCTGGGAACTGGGCAGAGAGAGAGGGAGCAACTGCTTTCCGCAACACTTCCTGCGATAAGGGAGCCAGCGCTGGCACACGGACACGGACACACACGCGAGAGGCGGCTGCGCGGCGCAGCGCTTCATGCGACGGCAAACGTGACCCGCAGCCCGGCACAGGGGCACGGGCACCCCGGTGAGCGCCGCGGGCACACTGGGTGCCTCGGGCACGCTCGGTGCCTCGGGCACGCTCCGTGCTGCGGCTCCGGCCTCGCTGCTCCCCGGCTGCGCTGCCGGCAGCGGCGGAGGGGCCGCCCCGCTGCGCGGCGATGCTCGCTCACGGCGCGCACCCAGGGAACGGCAGCGCTCAACAAAGGCTGCGGGACGATGCCGCAGCACAGCCGGGCTTCGGATTATTTTCTACTTTTAAGGGCGATTCCAAGAAAACTTTCTGTCGCTCGAAGTCAGCGCGGTACCCCCCGCCCATTCCCTAAGCGCTGTTATTAAGCTTTGAAAAGACTTGCAAAGAAAGTAAACAAGGCAGGGGAGGCAGGACAGGCATTAAGGCCAACACGTCCCGTATCATCCAATAACTTCCCCTTACATGCCCAGTACAATGCGGGTTTGCTGATCACAGCTTTTCCACTGCGCCAGAGCCAAGTGCAGGCAATTACTTACACTTATGTAGACTTTTATAAGAGATAACAGTTATCTCTATTGAAAGGCACAAGCTGGGGGGGGCGGGGGGGGGCGAGTAGGGGAAGTCCTTTTTTTTTCTTTTTTAATTTGTCTTTCATTACCAAACTGGTTCAAAAACACACAAAAGGGTTTCTGTGCAGGGACAAACCTGTCCCAGCCCTCCGTGGAGCCCCAGAGAGAGCAGAGCAGCTCCGCCGAGGAGCGCTTCAGCCAGGCCTGGATGGAGAAGCGCTGCCAGCGCCCAGCCGAGGGGCCCGTCACCCCCAGCCCCAGGTCGGGACAGCCGGCGCTGGGCTGGGCAGACGGGGCCGGGGGCTGCGCTGGGCTCCCCGCCCCGGGACGCGCCCCCCGGGCAGGGCACGTCCCGTCCCGCGGCGCTCCAGCTGCTCCCAGCCCGCGGGCATCCAGGCAAAATAGGCCCTGCTGCCCACACCAGCCACGTCCCCTGGTCAAGATAAAGGCAGGGGCGATGTCCGCATTTTTAATGCAAGCGAGATGCAGCCCGCAGGCTCTCACAAACTGCCAATGCATTGGGGATGCCACTGCTCTTTAGCTTTGCTTCCACATGTGCTGAAAGCTGATGAGTGCTGCTTGTGATTTTGTTCGCACCACCAAAGGACACAGCACGGATATAGGAACCGATGTAGCACTTCCAGACCAGACTGCCACTGCCAGCATCTTTAGTTGTATCAGTACTTCTACCAGTGCCATTTCACTGGTATATTTTCTGAAATTCATGTTGTATAATTGTAAGTCAGAGCCAGAGTACCTCTGAGCAAAAGGAGAATATACTAAATTAATGGAGTTATCATCTCTGCATTCACGTTTTAAGCAGAACTGTCTGATCCTTACACATTTGAGGGAAAGGATTTCAGCACAGAAGGTCTATCTGTTTATAAACCAGGGGCATTTCACATGCTGCAAAAGTACTACATGATAGCAAAATTAAAGAAGGTTCCACTGCCTTAGTATGAACTCACCACAGGTGTGCTTAAAACAGATACTAAAGACATGATTCACTGTAATAAAGACACCCCAAACAACTATTTAAAGTGATTCAAAATACAACATTTGGGGGTGGGGAGGTGATGATAAAATGCACCTACTTCTCCCCCAGCGAGAAAATACAAGCTCCAATAATAATAACAATGACAAATAAAAAATAATGATAATGGCACATATTTATAGTTCTATGCAGAAGTACAGCAGGGTTCTTAAGATTAGTCTTGCTTTCAGTTTCACTCAGCACTGAACTAGTCAGCTTCTAGTCAGCTTTGCCTTAAAGAGGTGTGGAGTGTTACTTAGGAGTTACAGAAAGTACATCAGCATGTTAAAGAAAAACAGAAAAAACAGTGTCATAACCCGTACAGGGAAATGATGGCTAAAACAGAAGATAGGATTCTCACACACCACTCAACACATCTTTTCCTCCCCAAATGCACAACAGACATAGGAACAGGAGCTTCAAATACTTACTAAACTTCTGCAGAGAAATAAATGGGTATCAGTTGCGTGACTTAAAAAGCCAGAGGAAAAAGGAGCAAATTTTTCATGGAAGCCTTGAATCATAGAAGCTGCTCATTTTCCTCATTCACATTCTCCTCCTTTCACTGTACTTCAATGTGAAGAAGGCAGCCTAAATAATATTCATCTTAAAAATCCAAAACATTGCAGAGACCACACTGCAGCAACAGACCTGCTCCACATGCACTGACGTTCCTCCTCAACATCTGAAAGAAATTCCAGCTCCAGTCAACCCATAAGAGACATGTTGCCTGACTGTACCTTGATGGTATTGTTTATGAAGATGGTGATTTACACACTCATAATGATTTAAGCAGCTACTTTGCATACATTACAGAGAGAACCTGAAACATGTGACCTGCTTCACAGGGCAGGATTATACCTCTGTTCTTGTTGTGTCATGTGCAACCACATTATTTAGTAGTTAAAGGCAAGCGAGCACTCTGGTATTCTATTGCCCTCACCATGTATGCAGCGCGAGAGTTTCAGCATGCCTCTGAAACCAAAGGTGAGCGTCCCAACTTCTAAAGATAGACAGTTAAATAAATGATATAATTGTCAAAGGGGCTCAGTCAAACGTACCACATGGTTCTACCCACTCAGGATTATGACGTTTGCTGGCAGACTTTTTAGGACAGGAAATCTTTCATGGTGTTAATAAATTTGTAACAATGATCATATTCTTAGGGACTACTCCAATACAAACTTTCATTAGCGCTCCCACCACCTCTCACAAAGCACTGAGAATGTATGCATGATCATCAGCAGCTAGGAATACACAATAAAAACTTAAATCCTTTTTTCTGATGTTGTTCTCAAGAAAACAAACTTCTCAGAAAAATGGAAACTAACATCCGAACAACAGCTGAACTCTGCCTGCCAGCTCCTTCATAATTTTCAGTTGTTCTTATTGATCCATACTCTTCTTATGCACAACTTCATTACTGCTTTGATAATTAAAAGATAATTAAATACAAGACAGAGCATGTATCATGCTGGGGAATCACTTAGCAAGTGAACTGTTGTGCTGAAAAGTGGAATTTTTTCTGTCACTCACAGTGCAGTGATACATCTGTAACAGACGCCACGGGAGCTATTTTGGGGATGATCCAGTGGCTTACCGGAGCCACGGAGGACAACAGAAAAGTATTATGTTCAGAATTCAAGGAAAGTCCTGCCACAAGGGCCTCCACACTTTGCAAACACATAAAACAACAGCACATTCACACAGGTTTACATCAACTTCAGAGCAAGTACAACATTTCCCATATAATATATAATAACAGATGTCAAAGTCTGACTTTTTTTATTTAAGAAAGGAAGGCTGGTGGGTTAAAGGGGAGGTATCTTAGCAGCACCAGGAGTGAAGGCACCAAAGCTCTGATCACAGCTTTGCCACTGGCTCACTAACACTGCAGTTATTTAGGTTCTCTGTGCCCTGGCTCACCCATCAGTACAATGGGTATAATACTTCATCCTGTCCTTAAGAGGCAATTAATGCTTGTAAACTACTCTGGGAACCTTGATTAAAATGCACTGCAGCTTTGCGATAAGTATTCCTTCTGAAAGAGCACACAAGCTGGGTTTTGATGGTGGGAAGTACTACCTGACGGCTGCAAAAAGAAAAATAGTCATTCTGAATGAGATGTATGTGCCTGACCTATGCACATGTGTCAGTGGATCCCTCCTGGAATATTTTTTTTTTCTCCTTTTTTCAGTTACTATGTGTATATTGCAAAGAGGGGAGCAGTGAGAACAGATAATTAAAAAGCTTTTGAAAAGACCTGGTATTTTCACCAGAGGATCACAGTGGGCCATCTTCAAGAATTCTGATGCAGAATTCTGTGTAATTAAAAAACATAATTATTTGTAATACTCCTGAAACCCTGTTTTCATTAAGGAGAGCAGGGAAAAAAAAGACAGATTACTTTAAATATGAATGCTTTATGAATAAAGAATTTTTTTTTAAATTGATGAGCATTCATTTTCCCATACAATCACATAAAGTCTGAGTACTTCATGTAAAACATAATTATCAACATTTTAAACCACATTTTCCCCTTGAAAATAAATAAATAAAGACGCCAAAATCTTTTTTGTTCATTAAGAGTCAGATCCAGCAGAAAACATCTGCAGACTTCTAGACCAAGCAAGCCCTGGAAGGCCATGGTACTGGCTGCACCTCGTGCCAACCTCAAAAATTTGGCTGGTTCAGAAAGATTTAAACAAAACAAAAAAAGCCCTGCAGCTTTACATGTCTGGGAATTGTGGAACTGCGTTAGGTTTATGAATAAAGAACAGGGGTGAGAAAAAAAACAACTCCTTTTAAAAAGGAGATCCCTCTCTCCCTCCTGCCCTCCAGCATTCCGGGTGCTAGACAGGGGCTCCTCTCCCTCCCCAGAGACACCATGGATGTCAGCAGGTGTGGCCCAAAACGGGGGGTCCACCTGCACGCCCTGCTGCAGGGGGGACGGGCGCCCCAAATCCGGCACTCGCCCCCAAACCCGGCACTGTGCGCCGAGCATCCAGCTGCCAGCCGCGCTCCCGGGCGCATGGCAGCCAGCCTGAGCTGCTCCAAGGACACCACACAGGGGCAGGCACAGCTCAGGATGATGTGCCACCCCTCCAAAGGTGGCCAGGGGGCACGGTGGTCTCCCCTGAGCCAGCAGCCTCTCTAGCCCCATGGAAGAATTGGGCCTTGGGAGCAGCCCAGGATTCTACCATGGGCTTGAAGAGGCTCCGAGGTGCAGGGGAGGGAAGGAGCCTCAGCTACCACAGGCAACCATCAACTCGTATTTAGGTTTCAGGCTACCCTGTATATGTGCATGCAAACACCAGGGCACACAGGGGAGACGATGGCATTACTAGGGCTGTTTGCTGAAATAAAGAGAGTTTACGACAAGGGCCCTGCTATAGCAACTTTTTTAATTTATGAAAATTAAAGAACCTGCTGCTAGTGTAGTCATCACATTTTCAGACTTTTTATAGAAATAATGGCTTTTTCTGACTAGTTCACTACATCCCTCTTTGGAAAGTCAAGAAAGCTCCTAATTATTGAGGTCACACCTTAGCTTCTGCCCTGTTCAGAGGACCAGCCTACATTTCAGGCTGACACCCAGCTCATCTTGTGCAGCTAGCCCTGTGCAGGGAGAGGACTGGGAAGGTATGAAAAGACCGAGTAACAGTACGCCCATGTGTTCTGCTTAAAGCCATCCCAGAATTTTGGTTTTTCAAGTGTTCATTTTATAGACACCTCCTCAAGAGGAACAGCAGCTGTAGTATGCTGCCTGGGTTAGCAAGATGTGATACATGCAGAGATATATACTGGATATATATTAGGAGAGCACAGAGGGACTCTGTGCAATGACCATATAACTGCAGACACTCTGCAGGTGTGTATTTACAATACTATTTATATAGTGCTGAAAGTGGACTGCATTAATATACAGTGTGCATGATTCACTGTCATTAGTTCTGCCTTCAAATAATGTGGACCCTAAGATAAATAATATTGCTAGAGCCTCTCCCATACAATAAACAGACTTGTTAGTTTAGTTATATATACAAAATTTCCAACTGCAATCAGAGATTCTTTTTAAATTATTAAAAGTTCTTGAAGTGAAACCTTTGGTTGAGTTGAAATGAGCCAGCTGACGTAAAAAAAAAGAAGCCAAGACTTGTCCTTAAAATGAAGAATAAATTTGGTATCTTAAATAAATAGTATTATTCTAAACATGCACTAAAATGAACCATGTATTTTAACAACAGTAGATACAAAATATCATCATATTTATCATTAGAGCTTTATATACCTGTTGGATTACTGCTTTCAAAGCCTTAAGAAATGTACCAGTGTCTTTGAATTAAAATGCACTTTCTTTATGCTAAATCTGTGAAGGTTCTCCTGTGGGAAACACTGAATTCTACATTAATTTTTTTATTAAAAAGAAAAAAGCTTACACAGCCTCAGAAAAAAATAACCAAGTGGCAAAAATCCCAACTTTGTCCATTCAGCCTTTGATTCTGTCTTTGCCTTAATAAAATTGTTGACAGAAATTAAGCTAATCTTTGCAGTGATTTTTTCATCTTCCTTTAAAACCAAGGAGTTTAACTAGCTTGCAGTTCAATCAACCCTGCCATGCAGTTCGCTTTTCCTTTTTTTGGTCCATGTCTAACATTTAAGGAGGAAAAAATAAATTTTTTTTAAAAAATCCATTTAAACTCTAAATTTTGGCTACAAAACATCTCAGTAAGACACCAAGATAATGTCTCTCACAAATCAAAACAGTAGCAGTAGTACCATCTGTAAACTCAGAATTAAAGAGCCAGCATTTCCTATACAACTGTAAAAAGTATTTTTAAAACACTTTTTAAAAAACATTTTGCTCAATCTGTACCATGGGCACTGAAGGCTATAGATAATTGGATCAGTAAGTAAATTCACCATATACTAGAATGACTCCTGAGGTAACTCAGTAAAATCTGAAGAGCTTGCTGCTAGTAGCTAATGGGATAGCCCAACTCCAAAGTCAGAAAGAGCAAAATATCTCCCTTTCATTAGAAGAGTAGGGAGGGAAGCTTTAAAAAGTACACAATTAGTTAGCTTTGCAGTGATTAATTCAACAACTGCAAAGCCAAAAACAACTTTAGGCACTTAACCATGAAACTGTCAGGTCTCTGTGCTTGACGATAAAGCGTCTATAAAGTAAACATTAACTTCTGGGTTTTTTCTACGCGCATATTCCATCATGAGAAGACGATAACCAAAAAATTACCAGGCAAGCTCAGCAGAAGTTTCCTATACCTTACTCCCCCTAACAAAGAGGTAACATGTGCCCAGATTACTTTTTCTTACTGCCAGCTCTAGTAAGACAGTTCATACTGTTCCCTAAAACCTGACAGAAAATCTCCTCCCCAAGGACGCAACAAGTTCATTGTGAGAAGGGAGCTGTAAGGATGAGGGGACCCCTATACTAACCACATCCTATCCATATCAAGGCAAAAGCAGGCAGCAGCTCTTCCTCAGGCAAACTCTTCCAAGGAAGCAAATGGAACCTCTGCACGAGTAAGGAATGCGAAAGTGTAAAATTTATCACCTCTTTTAAATAAACTCCAAAATTGAATAACTATCAAACAAATTGAAGAAGACCAGGAAAGTGACAAATTAAAAGAACAAATCAACATATTTCTCTGACCTGCAAATATTTAATTCAAGCACATTCTTCTTCCAAACAAGATGCCGCCTGTGAGTGTTTTGATGGCTGCTCATAATCAAATGTGTCACTCGTAAAATTGCAGCGTTCAAGGAGGGTACTGGGCAACCAAAAATGGTTTTTGCTAGAAGTATGACACAAGCACGTCTTTTAGTTACCTCAGAATTGCACACGACTTTGCTTCATTCCTTTGCACTGGCTGCATGCAGGTTGCTTCACAGAAATATAACTGCAGTAATCTGCTTGACAGTAAATAGTAATCAGTAAACACTATTTACTGAGCAGATACATGCCCCTGCTACTCCTTCAGTTTACCTATCCTCCATCTCTGTCTTCCACCCTCAATCCTCTTGCTCTCAGAAATTTTAGAGGGGGGAATAAATAAATACAGATACTGAAACAGTGAAATCCCATAGCTGGCAAGGTTTTCCTCTCTGAATGGACAAATTCTTAACTCCATGCAGCTCCAGACATTGAAGGATTAGATCCTAACCAGGGAAAACACAGGAAAATGGTAATAAATATTGCATGGTAATCCACAGGAACTTTGGTCCCAATGTGATTTTTCTACAGTCCTACAAAAAACCAGCATTACAACATCCATAATCTCAGCTCGTATATCAGAGCACTCTCACTATTCTCCTTGCCCTTCCTTCTTTCATGTAGTACATTTTCCAAGAAAATGTACTTTTTCTGCAAAAGTAAAGTCAACGCAGTCCCATTCCAGACTGAAAGCAGCCCAGCAACTCTGAAAACTACCATACTGCACATAGATACAGGTGAGGAGTGCAGGGTTTATGGCAGCATTGCTCTGGTCGGGGCTAATCCGAAATTCCTTCTGACAAAAGAAGTCAGTTTGCTGGAGAGAAAACATAAAGAAATTCTATTCATGTGCACTAAGAGCACTTCATGTCATAGTGGATTTTACAATATCTTAGTTCTCTTTCTATTCAGGCATACATCTTTTTGGCAATAAATTCTGAAGACCCAAGAAGGTAAAACTTGCTTAACCATGGGTCTCATTCACCCGATTTAAATAAATTCCAAAGCTGCTGCTTCTTTCTCCTGTAACTATTTTTTAAACTCCTGCCCACTGACAATTAGCCACTGTCATGCACCACTATAGATACAAAAATCTTTTAAAATGTCAGCTTTTCAGATGCTTAATTTTGTCCTATTCAGGTAAATTGTTTTGCAGTGTAAAGTTCAGCAGAGCTGCCAGGTCGTCTTTCTTAGTAAAGATTTTCACATGCACAAATAAAAATTGAAGAACAACTGAAGAAAAAAAAACCTAGACAAACGGTTTTAAATGTTCCTTAGATAATGCAGTACCACAACAAATCTCCAAGGAAAGTTAAGCTGAGACTGCCATGAACACCAAATAAATCTGCACCACTGGGATATTTAAGGTCCAATAAATCTTACTTTCCAGTGTTTTAAAACTCCAGAAGATAGTTTTGCGGCTCTAGACTCTGTCTGCCTACAAGCTATCAACTCAGACCTGACATTTGTGAGAAATATTTTCAGAATATACTCATGTTTGTTGAATGACCAAATTATGAAAAACCTTTATTAAAAAAAACCAAACCACAAACACACATATACATACATAAAAACCAACCAAACAAGTTATTTTATTCTTCTGTTTGTATGAAAATGCTCAAGAAAGTTGGTCAAAAAATGCCCATATTTCCAATTCAAGTTATTATTAATTTTTAGCTATTTTTTGTTGCAGTTAAAAATATAAAGCCAACAAATAATTGTAAAAAAAATAAAATGCGAAGCCATAAAATCCCTTACAGAAGAGCCAAGGGTTAATATTAACCTAAGAAATCACACATTGACATTGATATTGATAAAAAAAAGTAACTGCTGAAAGAAAGATGTCATTTAAAAAAAAATTAAAAAAAAAAAAAAACCTTTATGTACTGTTCTGCAACTTTCTGCAGTACATCTTGGGGATTACGAAAGTCACTGCTTCCCTTGGCCTGACAAAAACACTGATGGCATGGCCTGGTGAGGGCATTAGAGGCTGGTTCCATAGACATGTACCTGTCACACCAGCCCTTCAGTCACTCTACACTGCTGTCCTTCACTACTATCTCTGCAAGCCTTTCCAAGAAAAGTTGGTGAGGGCAATATAAAAGCATGCCTGTGAAGCCAGTGAGCAGCAGCAGGGCTCAGAAGCAGGTGCACTTCCTAAACCTACTTTTAGCTTTCATTCCCCTTTGGGAAATGAACTGTTTTCCAACCACAATGATCACTTTTAAAGATGACAGACCAACTGTGGTCCTGCTGAAGGGCAGCTTCATGTAGTGAAATGCTCCTGGACCATCCTGAGTGGGGCAACAAAAAAGCAGGGTGGTGCCTTAACAAAATATTGTTACTGTGCCCTTAGTCCAGCAAACTGCAGTACAGTACCCAACGCTAGTAAGTGTAACATGAAGCCCCAGAAAAATCACAGTTCCCTCTCAAGTAAACTGCAACAGAATGAGGCATTACCCAATGAGGACTGGATTTTACTAGATGAAGCTACAAGAAGTTTTGTCCCTTCCAAGTACAGGTGCAGACCAGAGTTATAATCAAAGGGATTAATCAAATTTTGGCCAGTCCTTGGAAGTATCAAAGTTTTTGCCAAGTTGACAGACAAAGCAGGCTACATTCACTTTTCCAAAAAGCATTCGCCAAAAAAAAAAAAAAACCCAAACTATCCTAAACATTAAAAAAAACAAATCAAGTTATGCTAAGCTTTGTTTTTCTGCTAGCAAACTTCATGTCACAAACAACTGGAAGGCAGTGATGCAAAATGGATTCTTGCCTAGATTTGTAAATTTTTCCGAGAGTTGTAATATCCTGCATTTGATGACATCATGAAACTAGCAAGTAAAAGTTGGTTTTCAATTTGTTCTACTTTTCCCTCATTAGTGTCTGTGTCAGAAACAGAATAAGAACCCTCATTAAGACACATTAAATTCTTTAAACTCATTAAGGGCTCAGAGAAAGAACAATACAAACACTGGTGTTTTTGTAAAAAAATTATGCAACACAGATGGACTTCCATTTCCATGTATTTTTAGAATAGATGTATGTACGCAGGGCTGCCGAAGAGAGTGATCTGCACCAGGGAGAAACAGACAGAGTAACAGAGGCACAGCATACCTTACATACAACAGAATGACACCTAGATAGAAAGGAATTATGCATCATGACCTGATACTGATGAGGCACTTAAATGTTTTGTATCCTGAGTTCCAGCAGAGCTGGAGTTAGTACCATACTCCACACAACTTTTCAACTAATGATCCTTTGGGACTTTCTATGGGGAAAAGACAACCTTGACGGCTGCACAGCCAGCAGCAGTCAAGTGGCAATGAAACTTCTTGTCCACTGACCACTTTTGATTGCAGCTGCTGTAGCCTAACATACTATCTGATTGTAGTTAGAGATACATCTAAGAGTCACGCATACGGATATACACGTAAGATACAGGTGTGTGCAGAGTTTCAACAGTCTTGGAGAATATCTCTGGGTGTGCAAAGGGTGGGTATTTATTAGAAGATTTATTGTAGCTGAATGACTCAGATATATGCTGTTGATAACTTCTGATCTTACCTCCCATAAGACTGGAAATATGAGCTCAATGCCACAAAATTATTTACATTCCTACAGTATGCTCAAACAACTATTACAGGATTAATTTAATCCATTACAATTTTTTTTTTCATGATAGACATAACATGCAAATAGGAGTTTAGTTCTAAAGAAAACTCCAGATCTGAAGAACGTAAAAGGAGACTAATTGGATGGCATAAATTTCAGATGTCTGTAGCAGGCCACAGAAAGAAAACAGTATATACACTAGATGGGAGGCATGAGTTCATGTTTCTTCCTTCCTACCACTATAACAGCTGAAATGAAAGGTGGAATTTTTGCTGAGGACCCCCAGATTTCAGCCTCCCGAGCTGGGTGCCTGGGCAGCCATGGGCAGGCAACCTCTGTTCAGCAGCTCTCCTCTCCCACTGCTCTAGCAGAGGCAGATACTGTTTACCTGCAAGGCACATCGTAAAGCTAATCTATTTTCACAAGCTTTTTCCCTCAGGTATTTGGGGCAAGGTTTATTTCATTAATTGTGTGTGTGCATGTGTGTCCATCTCTATTCGGGCAGGAGGAAAACGATCAACATGTATTGCGTTTTTGGTTGGTACTCTGCAACTGCAGCCAACGTCTGCTGAGTGTATTTAATACACTTAACGTTGAGAGCTCTGAATAAAAAAGCAAACTACCTTCAGGTTAGGAAACTGGAGTTATCTTTTTTTCATTAACTGAATTCATGAAGGAAAGTTTCACCTGTATAGTAAATTTTCGATTACATTCCACATCTCAGCTTCTGCCTGTACAGTGGTGTATGAGAAAGTCAAGAGGACTTACATGTTGGAAACACTGAAACCCTTCACCCCCAAAGAAAATTGCTTTATCCAAACTCATTAGACTTTTATTAAACCATATCTGAATATGGAAATTTTACTCAATTTCAACTTTACTTAACTTCAGTATCAACTTCAAACTTTTTTTAGGTGAGATTTTGTTTTTTAAAATAATCCCTGTAATGTTACTGGGATATCCAAGAACAGTCTGCAAAGTATTTGGCTAGGCAGACCATGCCTTTCTTTCCCCTCTCTTTTTAATTAACTACTAGCCAAAATTGCCCTGTTTTTTTTTTTTTTTTTTTGCTTTTTCTTTTTTTTTGCCTTTTTTTTTTTTTTTTTTTTGTGAACCACCAGCCAAGCTGTATGTTTAATTTTTTAAGTTTCAGTATGTACCTCAGTCTGCAGACTTTGCAAAGTAGGTCAGGAATACCCAAAGGATACACATTTGAAGGCTACAGATAGCAGAACACACCATTTACGGCTTTGTATATATACATATATACACATTCTATATAATATAGGTAGATAGATTCAATGATTTAAACACACTACATCTATACCGTGTGTTTCAAGAACATTCAGATATTTACACTGTTAGATCACCACTCATTTTAGACCCACTCTAGTACCAGCTGCCAAAAAAAGGTACACAAATCAAAATATGTTACCTTTGTTCAAACAATACTGCTGTTCATTATAAAATAGAAGCTGTCATGCTTAATCTTCCAGGAACTAAGAACTGGTACATTCTTGGATCAGAGGTGGCTTGAAATGGTTTGAGGCAAAACTGAAGCACACTGTTTAAGTAAATCTTGCTGAGGAACATTAAGTGCATCGATGATTTTTAGCATCATCTTTTATGGACTTTTTTCCCCTGGATCTATTAGAAAGCTAAAAATGCTGCAATATTTTCAAAATACAGAGAGATTAGTACATCAGCGATTTTTCTGTAACATTTTTACAATATCAAATTCCCTCTTGCATTGTCAGCCTTGGTAAATGTAATGGAAGATCTGAAAAGGATGCTTGAGAATAGACGCCACGATGAAATTTACCTATAAAAATTATACACTGACTTTGAAAATACACCAAAAACTAACTTCTCCTTGAGCACTCTCAGTATTTTCCAAGTATCCCAATGCCCACTGTGGGCACTAAGCTATAAGCCGTGATTTTCATTTTCCATTAGAGATGAAAAAACTGCTAAAATCAGCATTCAAAAATATGTCAATCGCATGATATAGAGAAATATAGGGGAAAAAAAGGTAAAAATGACTTAAATTCTTCAGAGTTGTACCCTTTTTAAATCCCTTTTAAAATCATATTTTAACTTGGGAAATTGCTAAATTAAAAATACATACACTTTGCTTATTGAGGAAAATCTCTTTTACAGCATTACTACACCAGGACTTCTTCAGATTTTTAAGTATTTTACAATTTCATCTTAAACAACATGGATTATACAGCATTCAACAGGCAGACACAATCTTCCAGAGAGACAGACACAGACACACACAGCTCTGCAGAGACCAATCCTGCAGCTTGTACTGAATCCAAAAGTCCCCCTGACAACAGTGAGTATTTTTCAAGAATAAGAATTGCAGGATCAGGCCCCAGAAGTGCTTATGAAGATGAGATGTTACTTCAACAGATTGAATGTTAGATTAAATATAAAGATTGAGGCAAGACAAGTCTGGGGTTTAAACCCTAGGGAGGATTGACATTTAAAGTGTTGCCACTGAATTATAGCTCTCCACATTGGGTGGGGTAACCTCCTACTGGGTGGAGTGTCTCCCCTAAAGGAAGGGAAAACTGGCACAGGCCAACTCAGTCTTTGAACGATTTTCCTACTTGCCAACTTATGAAGTCGTCCTGACGTCAACTTCGTCAAGGAAGTCTATTGCCCAACTCTGTCTTTTACTGTAGAAAGTTTGCTTGTTCTCAAAACCCCAGCAGATGTAGAAAAGAAATTAAGGAAAAGAGACAGAAAACCCTGAACAAAATAAAGAAATGAGGGAAAATGTGTTGACTGGATTTTACGGTTATTTTAAAAAACCCTGTTGTTGGGTTTTCTTGTTTCTAATATCAAGTTAATACAAGTAGATACAGATCACTCGAAAGTATTACTAAACATATTTTTAAATCTCGTTTAGCTTTAAGACACGGGGTGGAGAGCATACAGAAAGTGGACACTCTGAAAGATAAGATCTCTTATGTGTTCTGCAATGGCTAGTGAGTATCTTCCTAATTGGCGTCACTAACAGGTGTAAAACACACATACTAGGAAAATAATATTAATTGAACAGCCATCAAAGGTATGTTTTACATATTATTTCTCTCTGAATCAAAATAAATTGTTTCTCTGAAAGAAGGAGTCAGGTGCTGGACAAGACAGAAGGAATGCTGGGGGGGGAATCAAATTTAAAAAAAAAAATAAAAAATAAAAAAAAAAGTATAAAGCATCTCAAATGCCCATGGGGAGGAAAAGAAGTCAAAAATCAGAAAACAGTTTAAGTTACCGTAACCTGAAATGCACCAGCCATCACAAAGAGCAATTGGAGAAATCCAGCAGAGCTCAGCAGGAAAGATTTTTAATAACAGATTGAAAAACAAGAATAAAAATAACTGCATCAACAGGGCCTTTCTTCCTCAGGCCACAAGCCCGTTTTTACTTGATATTTTAAAAAAATGCAGTTTGGCCACTAAAACCAATCCAGAACATTATTAAAAGTTAAAAGCTACCAATTACTTCTGTCTGTTCTTTTAAAGCAAAGTTTGGCATTACGTCAGTTGGTTTAAAGAAAACAAGAAAGAGAGAGAGAAAGAAGGAGAGAAAGTTTCCTGCTTGTATAAATTAAACCACCAGGGAAGGTGTCTAGCCACTTGTAAAGCATTTATTACAGGTTTTTAAAGGGCTAGTAACATTTAAAAAATTAAATATTTTAAAATAAATTTAAAGGAAAAGAAAAAAGATGATCTGAGCCTGGAAAGAAAGCAGACTTATGAGAAATTAGACATGCATCAACTGAAGCTAAGAAAGTAAAAATTACTATTAGGACTAAACTTTGCAATTCAAAATAACTCTATTTTCAAGGCAGAAAAAAAATCTTATTGTAGCCGCTGTACTCACACACATCCCTTGCGAGACGGGAAAGTTCCACTGAACTTTATGGGATGGAACCAACTGGGTTCTGCAGAAACGTCCTACGGAAGCACCACCCGTGGCAGCTTCGCAATTCAATAAAGCATTTTCTGTCGATAGCTTTACTAAATCCACATACAGAGATCCCCAGCAGGAATAAGATTCCTTAGTTAATGCAGCAGGACCATATTAAAAATCACTGATAGAAAGATTGTCAAGTTCTGT
The DNA here is from genome assembly GCF_903797595.1 of Erithacus rubecula. Classification (NCBI taxonomy): domain Eukaryota; kingdom Metazoa; phylum Chordata; class Aves; order Passeriformes; family Muscicapidae; genus Erithacus; species Erithacus rubecula. Next base: position 133,744,282 of record NC_136689.1, read on the forward strand.
TAAATTTTAGACGTATTTTTTTCACTGGTGATGTTATTATAAAATTTTAGAGAACCACTTTAAAGTTACTAGAAAATAAGAATCTGATAGCACAGAACATGAATAAAACATAATGGCTATAAGTTTCTTACACACAGCTGCGCCAGTTCACCTAAATCATAGTCTTCTAAACCCCGTGATGCCAAATCAGAGGCTCCTCTGACTCTGGACGACACGTCAAGTGCAATGGTGTTCGGTTGTGCAACGTTTTTGGTGTGTGACAAAATGTCCACTGGGAATTCAAATCGAGACTAGGGGAGCTATCCTCCCATTGCTCTGTGTTTCATTTGAGCCTTGGTCTGCATGACAAGAAGTCAGGGTAACATGCCAGCACTTTCCTCCCCTCCCTGTGCTCCTCTGCCCCAGCAGCGTTTCTTGCTGTCTGGGCACATACACAACTGGCGAAGGAGCCGCGCTCTGGAAGGCCCTTTATTGATTAGGTGCAAAATAACATCAAGGACTGAATAATAAGCATAATCTGAAAAATGTAGTTGCATGTCTTGCCCCTGTAAACATTTACTATTTAATGGTGTAATTGTACTTTAATCCTTCACATCATCTAATATAACTCGTTGTTCTTTCCTTTTAATTAGCAAACACACAATCCAAAAAAGCAAAGCCCAGAAAGTTCGTACATACCATAAAAATTGAAGCACAAATAGTTTTAAAATAATAAAATATTCTCTCTTTGGATGCAGGCTTATCTTTTAAAGTCAAAAGAGAACTTCATTGGCACAGGGCAGGAAAAATAGCTCCATAATTCATGACAATACCAAGAAAAAAAGTTCTTCTCCAGAAGGACTGGAAAGGGCACCTTTATTTATCTTTTGGACAGACAAAAATAATAGAACCTAGACCAGATATGTTGTAATTAATGTATCCAAAGGTCAACAGGCAATGGTATTTATACAATAAATGGGTGCAGACTATGCTGGTTATAGTATTAATCACCAGTATTTGAAAATAGCATTGTTTTCTTACTAGGTAAGAACTTGAGAAAGTTTCAGAAACAAAAAAGAAACTTTTTTTTCCCCTCATACCTGCCTGCTATTTTTTTAACCAATTGTTTTTTAACTCATGAGGTATAATATTTGGTACAAATATATCCAAGTTTACAGTTGCCCAGGACTGCCAAAAGCAGACCCAGACTACCTCACTAGTTGTGTTGAGGAAACTAAATTAAGTAAGGGCAAACACCAACTGGAAAGTTGTCAGTTTACTGAATGAATGGCTTCATTTTACACACCAGTTAGAATACCTTAATCAGAATATATTTCTGTTCAAGGTCAATACTTTTACTACTAGATTGCAGTTTGTTCTACCTGAAACTATACTAAAAATGTAATTTATTCCCACTATACTTTCACTTTACAAAAAGGGTTGTCAGATTCCCAGCCTATCATGTTAAAAAATATTTAACCATAAACTTTCTCACTATGTTATATTTGGTGTTACCCACAAACCTTTATTGAAGCGATACTGCCAGTGTGGCTTCAGTTAAGATCTGAGAATGTTTCTATTAAGATTATTACATTAAAATACTGTCAAGAGTTTGTAAGAAACATAAATATTCATACACATACAGCCCCCCCAGCCTCAGAAGGAAAGTTCCACATGAAAAGAAAAATTTAAATACGTACCAAAAGTTGCCTGGTTGTAATTACATTTTGGGTTTTTTCCTAAATGTCTCTGCTAATTTTTTAACTCTTTCACAATGTAATGTAAAATAGTTTTATTTCAAAGTAACTGCCTGATAAAGTGCTAAAAGAGGTAATTCGCATGAACAGAAAATAATTAGTCATTGTTTGCACAATGCTTTGAAAATACAAAACCCAATGTGTCAACTAGCATTAAAATATTATATGATTGGAATACACAGATTTGACAAGAAACAATTGCATGTCGCAGACACTCGAGTCCACAGATGAGAATTAGTACTTTGCTGTTACAAATGCACTATCACGATATGTGGATAAGAGCATTCTTTACACTCAGCCAGAGCATGCATGATAATAATGTGCACCGTGAAAGTTTACTACAAATGCTAGAGAAGGCATTGTAGAAAATAATCCTTGTAGGGATTCATCAAATGTTACTGAATTTACACTCACTGATAAAAATGTAAGTCAACCCATAAAGCTACCATATAAATTATACTAAAAATGCATTAAAAACATGAAAGGATAACCCGGCTGCATCGTGTTTGATGCCCAAAGAAGTCTCAGATCTGTGAAGTCGTCATTTACATTCTTTTCCTTTATTAACAGTGCTATGAAATAAAAAAAAAAAAAAGCTATACTCTCACAGGCAAAGACTACTCAGTGTTATTTGGAGTCTGTTTTAGAGGATCACAGGCAATACTTGTAAACTTAAAAGCTGATGCAACTTTGCCCTTTACTTACTTTGTTGTGACTATGTATATGCAAAGTTTCAAACAGAGAAAGTTATTATATGCAACCCAAAAAAAAAAAAAAAAAAAAAAAAAGCGATAATCAGACGGAACAGGGTGGATTAGGAACTGTTTCTCTCATGTCTAATCTCCCTTGATTTTAAAAAGGTGAAGCAGACTTTTGTTGTCGCAGTCTGAGGCTAAACTTGCACACAGGCACAGATGCACTACTGAACTTTAGAATCACTGATTCTTTGTGGCAAACCTCAGGCAGGTATACATTATTCAAGAGGAAAAAAGAAAAATACTTTTTTTTCCCCTTTACAGAGAAAGGTTCCACTTGTTTGGTTTGACCATATTATTAACAGACTTTCATTCAGTGGTTAAAATAGAAAGAAAAAAAATATTTCAAAGTGTTGATATCATTTCCAGACAGTCTTGTCAGCATCACAATTTACAGGAAATAGTTGATGTTCTCACACAAACCGTGTGTTTACTCATAGACCCAGAGTACTTTAAAAAAAAAAAAAAAAAACAACCTTCACTCTTTTGGAGTTGTTTTTTTTTAAATGTCACTCTGGTGGAATATCTGAGAGAGCTGTCTAACCTAACACACAGATTGTGAACATGAGGCAAACACAGACTGCAGTTCAGAAGACTACTGTAACTTTTATTCTCATTTTGTCCACGTCAGGAACTGGCTCTTACCACTACTTTCCTTTGCTGCCCCTTGCATTTTTAACTCTGGCAGTCTTCTCTAAATGTTCAGCTTTTACTAAAACCAACAGGAAAGTAACATGATGCCACCAACATCCATAGGATTTGGTTGCGTAGTTGAAGACAACAGCCCAAATGACAGAAAAGTTTGATGGTTCCTTGAGAGACTTTACTGAACTCAATTAAATATAACCTGAGACGCATTAAATTATTGTCTCTTTCCATCAACATTCAAAATGTGCTGCATAGTGTAAAGGCAGTGAAGGCAGCATAGTCTGCAGAACAGCTTACACTCTCTTTATAAGACAATATTCCCCCTCGGAAGGGACTTGTCACCTCGATTCCCAAAGGGTGCTGGGGTGACCCGGCTCCTGCTCTGCCAGGCAAGGTGCTCGCACTGACGGAGAAGAAGTGATGCAGGGGAGACGTCTCTCCAGCTTATCACTTACTTAGCTTAGCTCAGTCAGTGCACTGGAGAAGTTTGCCATTTGCAGATAGAAAACACAACCGGTCGTGGAAAAAAAAAAGATAAAGGAGACTAGCGGGCCCCACTAGAACCCGCGTAGGAGTGCCGGGGTGTCTGAGCGCCGTGATTTGCAGCAGGGAGGCAGATAAACAAAGCCACCGAAATGTCAAGCCCCCTCGGGGAGCCGCTCGCGTCCCAGGGCGGCGCAGCGGCCGCAGCCCCCGGGCCGGACCCTGCACGGCCCCGGAGCCGCGATCGCCCACCCCGGCCCGGGCCGGGCCACCCCGGCCGCGGAGCGCCCACCGCCGCGCTGCCCCTCCAGCCCCGGGCTCGCCTCCATTCATTCCTCCCTGCGGAAAGCCACGGGCGGCCGCCTGCAGCGAGGACAGCCCCGCCGCAGCCCCCGGGCCGGGGGGCGGGGAGGGGAGACGCTCCACGAAGTTGTGGCAGGCAGGGAGAGCCGGGCGCAGGGACGCAGCGCTGGCAGTGGGGCTTCGTCTTTAAGAGGGAAAAGTTTTATGTCTCTCTGCCTCTGATTTGAAAAAATAAATAAAGAAAGAAATAAAAATAAAACCAAAACACTAAACAAAAACAGAAAAAAAAAAAAACCAAAAAACAAAAAAATCACCACCACTACTATGCCGCCTGTTACCCCGGTGTGACCGGGAGGGATCCCAAGCCCTCCTCCCGGAGCAGCACCGCTCCGCACTTGGCCTCTCCCTGTATGTCCCAGGGAAAAGAGAAGAAAAATAGGAAGGAAGAAAAAAATTAAAAGGGAAAAAAAAAGAAAAAAAAAAAAAAAAAAGGAAAAAAAAAAAAAAGAAAAAAGTTTTTCCCAAACTTACTACTCTTCATGATGGTGTCTCTGTGCCCCGCTTGTCATGATCCCCATTAAAACTTCCAGCAGCGGCAGGAGCGGCAGGACTGTGCGACTGCAGCCCATCGGATGCGAACCCTCTGTGCTCGTCTTCTACTTCCACCCCCCGCGTCTCCCTTCCCCTCCCCCCGAGCGCCCCGGTGCCGGGGAACCGGCGGCCGCGGAGATAAGGCGCGGAGCGGCGCGGAGGGGAGGGCAGAGCCGAGCCGCACCAGCCCGCGGCCGCCGCCGTTCCCCTCCCCGCCTCCGCGCCGGGGGGCTGCTCCCCCTGCCCGCCGCCGCCGCTGAACTTGACCCTCCCGACTCCAGCGGGGCTACCGCCGTTTTGAAGTCGCCAATTTCCAGCCATCACACATGGCTTTGACCCTCCGGCGGGGGGAATGGGGGGCGCGGGTGCGGGGGGGGGGATGCACCGAGAGGAGCCTGTGAAATCCGAGCAGCCCCCGTTGCCTGGGATTATGCCCACCCAGCCTCCGCTTTTGTTGTTGTTGTTGTTGTTATTGTTGTTTTTATTTTGGGGGGGTATTTTTGGGGGGAGGGGGTGCACCCCCGCTGCCCCCCCCGGGCACACGCCACGCTGCCGCGGGCGCCGCGCCCCCGCCCCGCGCCCCCCCCCGCGCCCGCCGCCGCCGCGCCGCCCCCGCCCGGCCCGCCGGCCGCGGCGCCCTCCCCGCCGCCCCCGCCCGCGCCCCCCCGCGCTTACCTGTTGATTAACCGGCAGCAACAGCCCCGGCAGCCTGGAAGATGGTGGAGCCGCGGCGCGAGCCATGAACCGTCTCCTGCTGCCGGCGGAGTTGGACGCGGATTATGTGGCGGTGGCCGGGGAGTGGGGGGGGCGGGGGGCCGCGGCGCCGCTGCCTCCCCCCTCGGCCCCGCTCGGCGGGGAGGGGGCGACGGGCCCGCCGGCGGGCGGTGCGGTGCGGCGCGGGGGCGGGGGCGCGGCGGGCCGGGGGGCGCGGGCCGGGGCACGGCGCGGCGGCCCCGCCGGCAGCGAGGCGGCGGCCTGGGAGCGCGGGGCGGCCGGCGCGTTATCGGGACTGTTATCGCTTGTCAGGACCTCCGTCTCCCCGCATTACGTCAGTTTCAAGACACCAACACTATTAATATCAAAGGAGCCTTCGCGGAGGAAAGCGCCACCCCAGACGGAGCGCCCTTAAAGAGACAGTGCAGGCGGCCCCGCCGCGCGGCCCGCGCCGCCCCCCGCCGCCGCCTCCGCCCGCCGCCGGGCCACGGCCACGGGCGGCGCGGGCCGGGCCCGCCGGGCCGGGCGGGCGGCGGGGGCGCGGCGGGCCGGGCCGCGGGCAGCGCGCAGCGCGGCGCAGGCAGCGCCGCAGGCCACAGGCGCGCCCCCGGCGCGGCCCGCGGGAGGCGGCGGTGCCCGGCTGTCACCGCGACCCGCGCTGCCCCGCGGGGCTGCGGAAGGTGCCGGGGCCGGTGCAAGGCGCGACCCGCGCTGCCGCCCTCGGGAGACCCCCGCCCCGCAGGTTTCCTGTCGGCTCTCTGCCCCGCGCCCCCGTTGGTGTGCGGGCGCTGGGGCGGGTGGGCAGGCGGTTCCCAGGCTGAGCGATCGACAGTCCCGTTACCGCCCGTGCTGTGATACCGGGCGCAGGTCAGCCCCGAGCCGATCCGAGAAAAACCTCAGAACTTTGCCTCCTTGCGCAGAACTTTTCCAATTCGAAATACTCCTATATTCCCCCATGCTACGAACTGCCAGAAGTCTGCATGTCAAAGTAAAAACTCTCTCCAAGGAGAAGCAGTACATAAAAGGTTCCTATGAAAGGGTTTTAAAATCCCAAATATAGTAGGCGTTAAAAACTATGTAAACATTTGTTGGGCATTTGGACACAATTTTTCTGCAGTTAGGTGACTTTATATGGCGTGCTTTTCCTCCCATGCAAGTTGTTTTAAGTTTATTTCACATTCAAATAGATGCACTCTGCTTGCTTGCAACTACTAACACATTATTCAAGGAAGAAGCTGGAAAAGAGTTAAGTTATTACCGTTTGAGAGTAGAAGCCGCTTCCCCCCAAATCCAAAATTACATAAGTTTTTCTTTACAGTTTTATTCTCAAATACATGGTGAAGTGTAAAGAATAAAATCTTCGGAGATACATGGTGGCACAAATGAAACCCTGTTGTAAAACTTACGGCGTTCTCAAACCTCGCTCCAAACTTAAATATTCTTCATACATGTTTAATATAATCCACTGGCAGATTTGTAAAGTAATTGCTTGTGTAAATCACCCAGGAGCACATTTCCCCCTTAAGTTCTTTTGTAGGATTGTCTGATAAAGCACTTCATGAATAGAAAAGCAGTAATTCACATACAAGAGGTGAACTTGTCATGTTGAAAATGGAAGGTTGCACGATTAGGCACACACAGGATCGCCGGCACAGGGAAAGGGGAACTCACTGGTTACTTGTGGTACTCCCTCTGCACCCATCCACAGAAAATGAGTTCGGAGCAGCAGAGACATATATGGAATGCCAAGGAAAGCAATACCAAAATTTAAAGTTTGTTACAAAGTTTGCCTCGATACTTTAGTACCTCGCACTTGGTAGCACCTCACTCATATGTGCGCAGACAACCTTTCCTTACTACATAAATTTACTTTTTCACAAGTTGCAAATGCCATGGCTGAACCACAGTCAAAGAGACGAGCCACTTGCACAAACTTTAGTGAATACAGAACTCTCAAAAGCAAGTATTTTTGTCACATCAATTCAAACGTGGTTTTTTAAACAGTTTTGATTTTATGATTTTTACCGAGCATGTCAGCCTCAAGTGTCTGTTTGCTTGGCATATGTCTTGCATAGGAAGGGTTAAAATAGGCAGGTATTTTGTCTGATGACTTGGCTAAGCATCTTACAAGCAGGGCTTGAGTGGAAAATATTTAAACGAGTTATTTCCCTTTACTTCTCTGTTCTAGTGAGATTTATTAATGTCTTTTTATTTTAAACCAGGAAATGATGCCCCCCACACCTTAAATCCCAGCCAGTTCTTACGTGTGGCTGCAGCTTTCCCAGATTTTATTCACAATATGACTGACAAACTGTGAAGATCGATAACTGCAAAAACACAGATTTCAACGTGTGTAAAGCTTGATAAAAAACACACCTTTTTTCACCTGTAGAAGAGTATTATAGAGGTGCGTTTTCAAAGGACAGGAGTATCTCTGTGCATGCACTTTTAAAATTAAACCACAAAGCCATTCATAAGCAAAGATGAGAAGGACACAACATGTCTTCATAGTTTCAAGCAGACAACTCTAATGAAATACTCTATCTCTCAGAAAAAGTTTGTTACTGTATCTTTATTAGAAATGCTTTCATGATACATTCTGTATTTCGAGTTAAAATAAAGCAGATCAAGAAGATGTCAATATGAATCTGTTTATATTCACCACAAAGAACTGTAGAGAACTCAAGAAAGGCAAAATATATTTTTATAGATGTTTTTCAGGCAAATTATTTATTTATGAAATAATTTACAAAGAAAATTTTTACCTCATGCCTTAGATACATTGCATATGCTTATGATTGGCACAATATGTTTAGGCTCAAAGGCCCATACAGACTTCCTTTTTTTTTTTTTTTTTTTTTTTTTAAATTTTTTTTTTTCCTAGCAGGAATATTTCAAAAAAGCCAACTAATTCATGAAGTCATACAATAATTGTTTGACAGTTGTTTCCAATATAGGAAAATAAGCTACGTATATTGTTTTCATTCAAATATTTGTTGATTTGTTGTTAGAATGCTTTGACATTGACATGCCACAAATTGCATTAGGAGAAATACTGTAGATTTATTTTCATTTATTATCTTCTGCTGTCAAACTTTTCCAAAACCACTTAAAAGAAGTTTTATTTCACTTTGTTCAAAACTCATAGTCAGCATGAAAGTAGGTTGTTTTTGAAACAACAAGTTCATCTTTCTCTAATAGATAAGAGCTGAGGAAATGAAGGAAAAGCAGCAAAGCGAGAAGATGCAGAGAAAGTGCTGCTTTCACTGAGAGGCATGAACAAAGTAACTTCTAAATAATCCTCTGGGTTTTTTTACAGTCATGCACATTCTCCATTGAGGGAGAATACAGAGGCCAGTCACAGTTGCTTCTTGAAGGAAAACAGTATAACAGTCATTGTTTATCAAGATGACATAACATGCCATTTTTGCCTTTATTGTTTAATGCAGTTTCTCTTGTAGTTTACTCAGCGTAGATACAAAGAGGGATTAACAGTAAAGCATAAGCATACTTGTTTTACAATTTCAGCCTTTTAGTGCATAACTTACTGAGAGTACTAGGGCCTATAATCACAATGATTTTACCTGATGGAACATGCATTTCAGAAATATAATCCAACTGTTTACCCTAGCACGTCATAAATTGCAACTCTTAACAAAAACCTCAGAGATTGACATCTGTTGGTCTTAAATGCCTGCTGCTTTAGCACACATCATCAAGAAAGTATTTCTGTATTCTCCCTCTGTTTGGTAGTATACTACTTGAATTCTAAAGACAGTTCTCTTATACTGCCTTCAGTAATGAACATTTGAGAAGCGCTGAGTTACATGTCTGAGGCACTCTAGTGCGAGATTCTCGGGATCATAAAAAATGGAAACTTGCCGAATTTCTGCAGACCCACTTCTTCTCTTTGCACAACTTTTGTCACATGAAATCATCGGGAAACTTTTGTTCCCCGTCTTGCACCCTGCACAGAGTCAAATTTCTAAACTTCAAGTTGTGTGCCAAAGGCTAAAAACTACCACTGATTTTCAAAGACATGGGGCTGGGGACCCTAATGATGTGGTTGAAACGTCTCTGAAAAGAGATTATGCATTGTGATAGACAGGGCAGTGCTGAGAACAGCCAATGAAACAGCATGCAACTGAAGAGCTAATACCATGGCATCATCCCAGATTCAACAGATGTTTTCTAGGGGGATTGGATATCTGGTAATGGGAAATGGAACCTTTCTTTTCTATGTCACTGGTTTTAACACAGGCCAGTAGCAATGGAAAGTCAATAAGAAGCGATGCTTGTTTGGTAGCTTTCTCCACTGCAGGGTAGAAAAATGTCCTGACTGCAGCACACCATGGCTGGCTGGTGCTTCCCCGCAGCCCGGTGGCACTGCTGCCAAAAGGGCTGTGCATGGAAGTGCCTGGAAACCCTTTTCCCTGGGAGCAGTCTCATCCCCAGGGAGGGATGAGGAGCACCGACCGGGCACAGACTGCTCCTGCTAATGGTGTGTCTGCAGATAGTTAAATAACTCTGGCAGCCACAAAAGATAATTTATCACTTTACACTATCATAAAATCTACTAGAAAATTAAAAATGCTATAACACCAGACTCCCTAAAATCATTTACATGCAGGAATCCACATAATTGTATAGATTTTGATCTTAAAAATGCTATGTAAAAGGCATTCATCCAAAGCTCTGAGAAGCCTCACATGCACATACACATACACATACATATGAAGTAATACATAATGAGTGTCTCCCAACAAATATCAATAAAATAAATGGCAGCATTTCTTCCAACATTTCAACTGCAAGATCAGCAAATCAAAACAACCTGAGCCCCCTGTCTTGTCATCACCTCCTGCCAGACAGAGCCACAACCTTTCCCTCCCTCAATTCCATATTCATCCTCCCTCCAGCATTTCCAGCATTTCTGGGAAGGTTAATCTGGGTTGGTTAAAAGTGTACTGAAGTCAATGGTGAATAAAAAAATAGCTATAAGTGAGTTTAGTAGTTTATACTGTAGGTCCTGGGTGCAAGTATTTTTCCATCTTATTCCTAAAGTTTGTCGCTATATAAGTGCCATGTTCTGAACACAGTAATATTAAAACTCTCTACAGTGTCTCCTAATATAAAGCAACAATTCTGTGCAATTGAAGTGTTTGGTTCTTAAGGAATTTTCTTTCACTCGATTTCTTGTAAATACTTTTTCCTTTTCCATTTGTGACTTCCAACTGTGTTCAAATCTTTATTTTGATGTGACAGACCACAAACAACATGTTTTATTGCAAAAAAAATATTTATTCGCATTAATACTGATGCAGGGTCTCAGATTTCATTTAGGGAAAGAAAATATCTGGCAAATATGTATATTTCACTTTGTAAAAATGTGTACTTTCCATACCATTATGAATATTAAATGCATAGCCACAGTATATGGCCTAAGAGGTACACTGGTAGCACTTGAGAATCTCAGACATATACAGTACATTGGTAAAATTACTAAGATGCTGTTACTATTTTTCAATTACAAATTGAGGGAAAGTCTCTCAAGGTAAACATGGTCAGTGTAACAAGTGGACTTTAGTGGTTTCTCTCAGTTTCCTATGAAGCCACTCAGGACACACAAGAACACACAAATAGCTACATTCAACCAGACTAATTTATCTAACTTTCACAGTGCTCAGTCCTTTGTGTAAGGAAGGACTTGACCTTAATCTGGCCTTACCCTCTGTATCATGAGCCAGCCCATCTTGCTAAGATCTGATGAGCCACTGCATTCTAGGGGATTTTTATAGCAAAAAGATAGAAAGATCAGCGTGTTTACAGAATCACAGAATGTCTGAGGCTGGAAGGGACCTCTGGAGGTCATCAGGTCTGATTCCCCTGATCAACAAGGGCCAGCTACGGCCAGTTGCCAGGATGCAATTCCTCCTTTTGGAGACTTCATGATTCTCCCATAGTCTGCATGACTACTGTAACTTGTTCCTGGTCTGAGACAATTCAAAGGAGCTTTCTAATCTGAGTGAGAAGCGCACCCTGACCTGCTTTCTGTCTGACCTCTGCATAAGAATTAATATCCATCCACAACTCTTTTAATGGTTAGTCTTTGGAAACAGGTAACCTAACAAGAATGCCACCTTGATTAACACTAAGGCTTGTTGACACCAAGATTAATATATACCACATCCTTTAGTTGTGAAATGGTAGTGCCAGTGCCTTTGCTGAAAAACATGAAACAGCAGTAGGCATCCTTAAACTTACTCAGGAGTTTGCTTCATTTTCCTCAGTGGTTATCAGTCTTGAAAGAGGTTTCCTGTGAAAAAAGTTATTCCTTTAGGGAAGAGGACAATCTACACAGACTGGAGCAGCAGCAGCCTTTGCTCACTTGGTTCAGTTCTCCCACATAAAAATGTCATTTCTGCTCATCCCTCTCACTCTTCAGGAGCTGGATCATGTGCCTGTATACAAGGTTTTACTAAGCACAGCATGAATTGGGCAAAAATAATGCTGATGGATCAGCATTTGTTTGCACTTGGGATCTTGATGTGGTGAAGTGCAGATCATGACCCAGAAAACATGTGTGTCCTTGCCTACTTCAATGCCTGGACAAACTGATCTCACAGAGGCCAAAAAATAGTAGTCTTTAAAACTTCAATTTTTTTCTCCTTCCTGACTCCACTGCTTTTCGTTCCTTTCATTGCTCACATAAAACAGACAGTTACCCTATGACATGTTAAAGTATTTCTGTGGTAAGACTTCTTATTTAACAATGGCCAGAGATACCCTTAATAAGCTGGTGAAAAACCTGGATAGTCTGTGCAATTTTCCTGCATGTGTTATTTTTTTTTCCCAGTCAATGTATGCATCAACAAAAAAACCCCAACCTAAGCCAAAACAAAAAACCATCTCAAACCAGGTAACTCATCTCTGACCAATCCCTTCCCTCTTAGTGCTTCAGCATTGCAAAACACACTGATATTATTGACACTAACGTACTAATTGAAATAAGAATCATTAGCTATTTTAAAATAAAGGAAATAAAACTAGGCACTACATTATGACTAATATATGAAAGAGTCACTCATAGAATAACTCATAAACAGAACATTTGTGATTAATAGCTTTATATTTGTGGGAAAGGCATCCTTTTGAAAAAGTGATGCATATGATATGGGCAGAAATTAATCTGCACTATTGAAGAATTAGAGCAGTAAAAACAAGTATAGAGGATTTGAAAGTTACATCTAAGAAAGAGCTATGTGACCTTCATGAGCCCTTAGTCACAGAAGCCAGAATGGCACATGGGAAGCATCCCTGGAGGTAATCGTACTGGTCTGATGCCCTATTTTTCTTTGCCAGGAGATAAAGACAGCCCAACTAGCAATCCAGAGATGCAGCGAGTAAGCTGCACACTGTGATGTGAATTCAGATGAGTAAATTTATTGCACTGAAAAATTAACTCTTTTTTGAGAAATGCAGGTAACACACGGAGTGAATCCAGACCAGCAGTGAGCGTTCTCAAGAATAGACATAGAGAAGAAAGAGTGACACTTTGGAAAGTCTAGAAAACACAGTGATTTGGGAATTTGGTACATTGCTGTTTGATTTGACTTTCATGTGCTTTGCTGAGGGTATGAATCAAAAGAAGGGACCCAAATAAGAAAATAGAAGTACTGGTTTAAAACAAGCTACAAAGTATAGCTTTTATGAAGTTGTGTGTACTGAGGCTGCTAATTATGACAAGCAGCCTAGTGAGGCTGTCAGGCAGAGAAAAGTAAACAAAGGAGTATCAGAGAAAGGAGCACCTCTCCCATAGCAAACTTCATGTATCACTGAGATTCTTGAAGAGAATAAGAACCCCTATAAGGACAAAGTCCTTTTTTCCTTCACTTCGTAGTGCCATTCTTGTAGATATGCAAGTATTAAAAGGAAAAAAAGGCTGCTTGGTAAGGGCTCATGCATAGCAAATTTGTTTTCCCCCTTCCCCATCAACTGTAATTACAACCATTCAGACAAAGCTGGTTTTCCCAGTAGGACTGGCTGAAAATGCACTTCATTTACATGGCCTAATTGGGCTTTTTTGGCCAAGGTTGTTCTATGCTCTGACACTTGGACTAGGTACTTAACATTGAAAAGTTCATTCTTGTGGTTTGAAGTTAAGGATTTCATTACTTTGAAGTTAGAAAATCGAGAATGAAGGTGTCTCCTTTAACACTGGTGCTTCAGTGGTGTGTACATGCATAAGAATAATATTGGTAATTATATTGGCCTCAAACAGCAAGAGTCTGCAAATTAAACAGTAATTTTATTTCTTTCTTTATGAAAAAAATAATGAAGATGTATGTGCTATTGCATGAAATATTGATTATATGGTTTTGTGGCCTTCAGAAATCAGTGTAGTGAACAGCTGATTAGTGAAGATCTACTACAGAAACAGTTTAGGAAAAACCAGCTTCTTCTATATTCTACTATTTACACTAAGTAAGACTTGGTTATTTTTTTTGTTTATTATTTTGTTTGTAACTATCTTGTCTTACTCAGCAAGACACACAGTTCATGAATGTGTATCTTATAACCTTTTCTAAGCCAAATGCACAAGATTTAGTTTCAGGGCCTTCCATATTGCACATGTCCTCTATAACCATGAAAGGTTTTGCACAGTCATCAGTGCAAACTCAAGCCATGTCTAGAAAGAAAATTAACATAAATATTTCACCAGGCCTTGGTGCAGACAAGATTCCAGCAGCCTGAACCTGTTTTTCCGCATATTTAATTGCCACAGTAATTAGAACATAAGGGTTCAAATCCACAAATACATTTGGGTGCCTAATTCTCATTAATTTCAATTGAGAGGTAGCACTTACATCTCTTTATGGATGTAGAAGACACAGAAACCTCAAGAATCTTATCTGTTCTAAAATGCCCAGACAAATGTTGCTATCAGCTTCTTCAGAACAAGGAGGAGTTTTATTTTAATTTCTGATGAAGGTACATCTTAGGTACAGAAAATTGCATGATAACAATGGAGGCTGTATTTGTCTCTCACCTCCTTTCTACCCATCCAGTCATTTTGAACCACAGGAAGTTTCCAGATCATGGGATGCTTTAAGAAACTCAAAAAAAAAATCAAGATTTTATCTGGTAACTGCTGGAAAATGAAGCTGGCAGTTCATGCTTTTTTATGATCTGATGAAACCTCATGAAGCTAGTGGGATGAGCATGGCTCTATACCCCTATTTAATCCCCAGACAAAAAGAGAAACTGTGATCATGTGAACCCCTAAGAATGAAGTTTCTGGACCTGCATGAAACTGTCCAAGTCCAGGATGGTAAACAAAGGCTGGGTCAGCTGTGCTGCACTCTCCTGCTCCTCCCAAGTCACACATCCATATCCCTTTGCTCATGCTGTGCCAAAATTCCTGCAACTGCACTGCAAGCCGTGAAAGGGAACTGACCCAGTAGAAAATTACTTTAATCTTTAATTAATTGCCAGTTGAAAAATGCAGTACTTGGGACAGGGAAAAGGGTGGGATTTCCTTCTTTTTAGGGTCTCTGTCTGGAAACAGCAGCTAACCTTTGGAGGCATGTCTCCAGAGCCACCTGTGAGGGCAATAGAGAAGGTGATGACTACAATCAGCTGCCATTGGAAGGAGTTTCTCTCTTTTCATCCCTAACTGCTGAAGAAGCCCAGCCTCTTAGTTTAAGCAATTGGGCTTGTTATTTGTGTGATATGAATACACACCCAGAGTTACATGATTAATCACAATTTCCCCACCTTTCTTCTTTAAACTTCAGTCTGAGCTTTGCCTACATACGTCAGGTAACTATAATGATACTTGCTAAATAAGTGTTAGAAATAGGGAAAGTGTATCTCCAAAAAATAGAGCTTAAAGCCAGAAGAAACCATCACAAACTTTGTTTTGTCTTTCTGTATAATTCTGGCCACAGAACACTCAGTACTGGCTGTGCCAGGCTATAACTGCTGTGTGAAGATAGTATATCTTTCTGAAGATGTCTGTCTTGATTTAAACACTTCCAATGTTGAAGGATTCACTGCACTCCTAGGTAACTTGTTCCAGTGTTTAAATACCATCACTCTTTAAAATGTCCCTGACCTGATTTAGTATAACTTCAGCTTCCAGTTCTATTTTGCTTTTTTTTATTTTGGTTTTGTTCAGTTTAGTTGATTGACCTATAGTATTCAAATGAGACCCTTTCCTCCATGTATGGACTTATAGACTATGATTTCCTTCTCTCCCTTAAAGCAAGCAAATTAAGTTTCCTTCATGCCTTATCCTAGATAATTTCAGTATATTTTTCTATGTCTTTCATCATTCATTTAAATATATTTTGAAGTACAGATGCTACACATGTTCAAAGGTTAGATTTATTCTGTTTACTTTCAAACTTAAATGTTTTTCTTACTTCATGTTCACTCAGTATAAATACTTATTTCATTAGTATTTGAGATTCACTTATAACTAATATAAACATAAAATATCTGTCTAAGCAAGACCCCAGAGATTGACTTTTTTTTTTTTTTTTTTTTTTTTTTTTTTTTTTTTTTTTTTTTTTTTAATTCAGGCTTATTTGTCAATACATGATGCTTCAAAATAATTTTCACTCCTTGTAGAAAACTATTTTCTGCCCTAGGATTTTTTTTTCTTTCTTTCTTTGAAAAGTTCTTTGAAAATCACTGAAATAAGCACAGCATATTTCATTTCCAGACTTCTCATGACTAGAGCCACACTAGTGTAATTTACTAGAGGCCCTAAAAATAAAAGATTTCCTTTTGAATGGTAAGAAAGAATCAGTCATTAGTTGTAGTTTCTGTCGCAAGCCTGGGCAGCAATATCACTAAATAGTACAGTCACTTTTTTATACTGACTATTATTACTTGGGCTTTAATGAGAAAATTCTGCCTGTTGAGACACCAAGTTATAATCTTTCAAATGAAACCAAGCTAATAACTATTCCCATGACAAGACAAATCTGCAGGCACTAACTAAGTTAGTGGCTATTATGCTTCACACTTAATCTTGAATATGATAGATAGGGAGTGGAGCTAAGGGGAATATTGAGCAGCAGAAGAAACCATTCCTCTAACGTGATAACTAACTTGTGACAGCGCCTTGAACATCTTTCTTTGCATTCAAACCAAAGCAAGTTGAAGCAATGTAGTCCTTTTGAAAGTGCCAAATGTAAGATTTGCACAGCTTTTGCCACCATGAGAACTTCTCAGCCCAGACACCTGTATCAAACAGGCTCCAAGGGGGAGCCCCAGTGAGGAAGAAAGAAGTCATCCAGTGCATGACCATGCTGCAGCAGGAGCAGGTCTGCAGCAGCTTGGGGCACTCACAAGGGTGATCCCTGTTTGATGGAGGCAGCACCTGCTCCTGTCACACGGGGATGTGAGGGGCTTCACACCTCACCTATTTGTGAGCACCAGCAGATTGCCACCTTGTCTTGTGCTGGTGGTCAGCGTTTGTGGGTCCCCACTCTGCTAGAGGTCCAGCGCAGCTGACCAAGCTGCCAGGAGGACAGCAACCCAGCCATTCCCACTGCCTATGGATCCAGGAGAAACATCTGATTTCCAACAGAAATGTGCCACAGCATGAAACTTCAGCTGTGGGTGGCACAAAACCCACAAGCACATCTCTGTGCCACCAGGTTTCATCCTACAGCATCCTACATCCCTACAGCAGCTGTAAGCCAGTCAGTCTCAGGCCTGTGCTCAACAACAGGGGCTTGTGTGGTGCTGACTGAATGAGTGGTTTTAGTTCTTTGTGGTTTTCTAGAGAGTATAGAAGTTAGTTTTGTTCCAATTTGAAGGCAGATCAAAGATACTCAGCATCTCCATTTCTCTTGAGGGTGAGGTTCCTGGAATGGCTGAGCACTGAGGAGCTGCAAGTGCCTGCCATGGAGCCCAAAAGGTGTTTGTGTACATGGATGTGAATGGAGAGCAGGTCACAAAGGACAAAATGATACAGACACCTGGTCACTGAAGAGTGTGACATGCTGGCATAGTGGCACCTTCAGTGGCACATTCCATCCTTCCCTGCCTTTATTTGTTTGTCTGGTCAAATGTCTTAAGAAACTTAAAAAAAAATTAATTGTTTGAATGTCAAATATAAATTGTGACTTATTTTAAACAATGTGTGTGTTTAACCAGCTCTTTGACATTAAAAAGCATATTTTGTCTCACAACCTGCTTAAAGCAAAACAAAAAGCTAAGCTACAGCTCCTTACAAACAATGAAGGCAATAAATACAGTAAATTACTGTTTTATGTGAGACAATATACTAATGTTAACTGAAGCAATGGAATTAGAAAACAAACTCCCTCTGGGAACAATTCTCACACCCCGTTTTAGAAGGAAGCAGAGTTTACTCATAAATAATTTAATGCATTTACTCCTGCTAGACTGGACTGACAGGTCTTCCATGCACTGAAGCTTTGCTTCTCTGATAATTGCAAACTTTTTGAAATGAGAAAGTTGTCAGCTACAAAGGTCTGTACGGTCACTATAGGACTATCTAGGAACCTAAAGATGTGCTCTATAATACAGAATTACTGAATTTAGCCATCATGCCAATCACCATTTAATAATAATATTCCTTCAGAGCTACTTCTGTTTATGAGCATGTAAATAATCTCTTCTTCAGAGTCATATAACAATCCCTTAGCAACTTTAACAAGTTGCTTTCATGAACAAGCAATAGAAAGGAAAAGACATTATTATTTGGGTTTATTTAATCTGGTTCAGCCACTGGAATAAAAAAGAAAACAAGGCAGCTGGGTCTGTAAGCACAGCATGATCTGTGCTTGCAGACTCAGCTGTATAGCAGTACAAAAGAAAGAGAACTAAAAAAAGAACTACATGAAGTGTGTCCCCTGTTACCTGCCTCAGAAAGCAGCCTCACAAAATACTGGACTTTGTTATTAGATTAGTTAACACTTCCTCTTCATTTCTAATTTTAATGCTATGTTTTTACCTACTTTATTCACAGTGCTGCTATATCTTCTCTCAATTCACAGAAACAGATTCAGAGTTTGTCAAACCTATTTTCAGCACTTGGAGTACAGAGCTATTGTAATCAGTGGCTTCTTCTAACTTGCATCCTTTTGACTTAATCTTTCTCTATCAATCACTCGGATGCATCTTCATATGCACGCTATGTACCATCTATCCCTAACTTCAACTTTTATGTGGGTTTTCTCTTCACAAATGACTCTCAGGCATCACAGCTGCCTGTAGATTTTTGAAGACTCAAGTGGAAGCGAACTCAGAAACTGGTCACTTGACTCAGAGATTATTTGTAAGAATTTTAGCACTGATTTTGCCCAAATATTATTATTCACTGTTGCTTATTCCCTGAATGGTCAGGGCCAGTCTTGGAGACCATAGGCACAGACCTGTCATCATTTCAGAGCCTGCTCTGATCTAATTTCTGGTTCTGCAAGACTGCTTTAGGCTGGTCACTAAGAAGCTGCAAGCCTTGCTCCAGTCTCGGGAGGTGAGAGCATTAGGAGTTGAGAAAGAGCTGAGTAACCCCAGCAGGAGGGGAGGCCAGCATGGCCCACACAGCCCTAGCACTGATCCTTCCTGTGCAGCTCCCCAAACCACTCCACCAGTGCAGCAGTTACCACTCTTCTTTTGCTGCTCACTGCAACCCGAGGAGCTGCAGGAAGATCTGATGCTGCTATTGCTGGTCTAGCCCTCCCACAAATTCCAGCAGGGAAAGACAGTGAAAATTATCTGGGAATGAGCTGAATCAGCTTCTTTTGTGTTGGTGCCACGGCCGCACCCGCTGTGTGGCCAGTTCCACCCAGCACTCATCAGCTTCTGAGCAGGAATTGGTGAAGGCTCCTGCGTTTCTGGACTTCCCCCCACGCTGGGAGAGCGATAACCCGGGTCTGGGAGTAAAGGGACTAAATTTAGGTCTCTGTCTTGGGTTTTTCATAAGCAGAAAATTGGATCTCACCATCTCCATGGGATCCTGGGATGAGTTTGTAAAGGCCTTCACAAGAGCTAGAGCTGTGATGTGTGGATTCTTTGTTCAGGATTTACAGGAAACTGGCCAGTGGTGCTGGTGCAGGAGGTCCTGGACTTGTAGAATCCTTGGTCAGAGGTCATGTGCTACATTCCTCTGAAGACAGGGAGAAAAGCACAAACCTCAGCACCATCATCTCGGGATCTGCCCCTGCAAAGGAAAGCAGCAGCCCAGCAGCTGCCAGCCCCCACCTCTGACCTGTATAAATGGGTGACACTGGAACAGGCTCCTGAACCGTGTCACAACGCCAACCCTGGGGCACACACACCTGAGTACAACACAGTGTCTCAAAACGTATTTAAGTATGAAGAGCAAAAGGTTGATAAATTGCTTCTGGACACTCACCTCAAGAGTGTGATGCCAGCTCAGCAGCTGTCACCATTTTCAAGCTGCAGTGTCTTTATCTCTGTGCCCCACCCCAACAGGATTTGCACACAACCTTTCAGAGGGGAGGAACAGATCCCTGCACTCAGGAGTGCTCAGGGTTGTAAGAGCTAGCACCCAACGTCAAAGAAAATAGCAACAGCATGTTGAATAACTGGTTTGATGTGTATGCTTCACATAGGTTATTTTCAGTGGGTCATCACCCTCCTATTATACTCTTGTTTCCTAGAAGTGCCCTGAAATGGGCACATTTGTGGTGTCCTGATATGAACATTCCTACATTTGTCAAATACAGAATATTGGTGCCACTAGTGTTTTAGCTTTTGTCTGGTTTAACTGAATAGTCAGGCTTGAACTGGACAGAGAATTGGTTAGACTTACTCCCATTTATGTTTGGTTTTTTTGGTAGGATCTATAGGATAGTAAGAGTTGCTACAGAGACCAGAATGAGACACTGAGAGACTTTTCATCTCACAAAAAGAAATAGCTGATCAGGGTTTCAGAGAGGGCACTGTGATGTGCCTGTGAGATATGCACGACCTTGTGTTAAAGAGAGTTCTGAAAGAGTTTGTGCTGCTATTCACTGGGTATCAAATTATGTATATGTGCTTATTAAGAGAATGACATGAGTTTGCCTATAATCATTGTAGCTAATATTGTTATGCCTAAAAAAAAGAGTAAATTGAAATCTTTCTCAATATATTTTCCATGTGGTAGTTTATGTGAATGTACTTCCTTGTATAATTATGGGCATTTTCATCACAGGAGTACATGTGGGCTAAAATTTGCAGATAAGCTTTGTCTCATCTGTTCTGCTGAACTACTGGAAGTTCAGCCAGTAAAAGAACACATTTTAAATGCAAAAAAACTAATCATGCAACTTCAAGAGGTGGCAATCAGGATTTAAAATTCAAACTCTAGAGGTGTGCACTCAAAATCAAGTAACAGCTTGACTTGATTTCAAACTTTTAGCTTCACCAAGCATTCTAAGGTCTGGGACAGTCCATCTAATAATTGCCTAAATCATGCATATATATTAGGACATTTTAATAATTACATTTCCAAGTTGTCACAAGAATACAAAAATTCTCTATTAGCAGTTTTTGCAGTCAGAGGCACAAAAGCAAAAATCACATTTAAATGTTAAACCTGGAAATATTCAGATTTGTGCATCCAGGGTAAAATATTCCTGGAATTTCGGAACAGCATTAAATAAGTGATTATCTAATACACAACAGCAATACAGGCTTAAGTATTTTTTTCTGATTTAATTCTTGCTTCATCTCCAACAGCTGTGGTTTAGTAAGGCATCCAACCCTGATAAAAGTAATTCCTGTGATAGAAGCTATACCACAACACTTGGCACTTTGTTCTAATGTTAAAAACGTGTTCCATATTTCTCATGGAATTTGTTTAGCTTCTCCTTCCAGATCGTGTTATGTCTGCTAGACTGAGAAACCCTTTATTATCAAATTTTGCTCTCGTATATATTTATATATATATGTAATATATATATTTATATCAAATCAAATTCTTCGTGTTCTCCCATATATCTTAATACTCCAGAAATCCTGAACTCTTCTTCTCTCTGCTAAATCATGAGCAGCAGAACTGGGCACGGTAATTCGAGTGCAGTGGTAATTTAACTTTGGCAAACAAAGATTTCCAAAATGGCTTTTTGTCTACAACATCACTATTACAACTCTTATTAGGCTGACTGTCCAACTCAACCATCTAAGACTATTTCAGACCATGACCTCAATTCTTTATGGATTACTTTCCTTGTTCTTGTGTTCACAACATTACATTTTCCCATCCTGAAACACTTTGGTTCACCACAACCAGCTTACTAGGTCATTCTGTACCAACAGCTTGTATTCTGTGCTGCTTATCTTTCTTTCAGTCTCTGCACCATCTAAAAATGTGTTACTTTTATATCCCACTCAAGAAATTGCTAAAAGCATTATGAGCAGGAGGCCGAGCTAACTGATGGTTGCAAAGACTCTGGAGTTCTCTGATTTGTTAATACAGCATTAGCTTTATTTTAGACTGCTCTTTTTGTCACAGTGTTTCCTATCCAACTCTTTAAAAGTTGTTATTATATACATGTTATTTGGACTTGATGATTTTAAAATGACTAATTCTGGTGGCTCTGTTTATCATCACTCTTCCTCACTCTTAAAGTGGAAAGTTTCAATTAATATATAGTGCTACCACATTTTTCCCCTCAAACATAAACCATACACACTTATTTAGCATTTTTGCTTTTTTTCCATTGGTTAAATTTTTTAGTAATCAATCAACACTGTCATTTTGATCCTGCTTGCCCTTAATATTCCTAACATATTCTTCTTGTTACCTTTTAACTGCCCTGACCCATTTTCTTCTGATTTCTTTTGCTCTCCACTTCAATTTTATATACTTCCTAACTTATTGTCACTGCTGTTGTCTTTTTATTTCTCTCTGTAGGCAGATAGGCAGTTTTAGATAGATATATACAAAAAAAAATGGAAGTGTATTTGTTATAATCTTTACAGAAGATTGAATGTTCCTTTAAACCAAACTGGTTTTTTTAATCCTCTTCACTTCCTTTTTGACTTTGAGAGTGGTGGAACCACTAGTAGATTCAACCAGTAGAACAACTTCTGGAATAGTAGATCAACTTCTACTGCTCTGTCTGAATTATTATTTGTGTTCTTCTGTTTACTTCCACCCCCATCCCACCTTCACACAGAGAGGATTGTTTTCTATGTAGAAACACTCATAGCAGCACGGAGAAGCCAGCAGGGAGGCACTAATGAAACAGAGGTATGGTGCAGAACATGTAATTAGATTTGAATTTGTAGTGTAGTATAGCAGCAAAAGAGTGTAGCTGACGGAAGTATCAACTATGCAAGAAGACATCTAGTGTAACATTATTTCCCTATAGCTCTGGTCTGACCATGGACAAATTATTATATTCAGTCTTGAGCACCTCCTTTGTAATTTAGAAGGAATTCAGAGAAGAATGACAGAGTGATTACATGCTGATCAAATAAGACTGAGGCTATGGGCACGTGAAAAGAGCTCAAGGCTTGAGCCTGGAGCAGGTTGTATCATTGCATTTCCATACTAAGAGGCCAAGCATGATTATATGTACACAACACAATCTAAATACATAACTCTGGATTATATATCTACAGAGAGTTGCATTTAAAAATTTATGTTAAAAGAATGTTCAGATTGCAAAATCAAGCATTCAAGTGGTAGGAAATGCCAGTGCAATTTTAGCCTGGTGCCTTTGTGAATATTCATGATGGCACAGCCTGTAGCTGTATGATCTGTCAACAGTGTATTTTTTCATACTCACATCCTGGCTTATGTTTACCTCTGCTAGTCTGATCTCTGTTTTGGTCCTGCTTGCCACAGCACCTGCCTCCCCTGTCCCTTATCCTTCCACTGCCTGTCACTTCTGTTTGCCCATAATCCTGGCTCCATGCTCCTTAAGCTTCTCTTTTGGCTCCTACCGCTTCCTTCTTGTCTTCTCTTTCCACCTTCCTCCTCTCCCACCATTACACCATGCTTCTTTACCTCCTTCAAATGTCAAAGCAAAGGGAATGCTGAGAACACACCAGAGCCCAATTTCCTGCTCTCCTGGATGATATTCAGGCCTACAAAGGGATGAACAGCTGGGACAAAAAGTACGGAGGTTTTTTCTTTTTACAGCTCTCTTAAAGCAAGCTCAGCCACTCCAGAGGAGGCAGGGTTTAGGAAGAGCCCTGTTGTTGTTGAGCTTGCTGAATTAAAGTAGAAACTTTGAAGAATGCAATGAGCATAAGAAGGGTCTTTTAAACCTGTATAAGTAGTAGTTTTTTGCCCCTTGAAATTGCATAGTTTGACAGGGTTATCAGGGAGTGACAAAAAGTATAGGCCTAGTTGTAGGGGTCATCTTACCCAGAAACTGAAACTCAAGTCTGTGCTGCAAGGCATGTGTCTGTTACAGTTCTCAAGAGAAAAAAAGAACATTTTTTTTTTCTCTCTTTTCCCCCTTAATCCCAATTTTAGGGAAGGCTGACTTGTGCTGTTCTATACTCTCCAAAAAATTAAGCTCAAGACATTCATGTATACACTAAAAATTCTGTCCAAATGGTCAAAGGTCGACATATCAGCACAGAGAAAGACTAACAAGAAGGAATGGCAGCTGTAGCTGCAGATGGGTCTGACAGCCCTACGATACCAGGGAGAGAAAAACTGGCGACACAGTGGCTTGGGGGAAAACATAACACCCTACAAATATCTGGCAAGTACAATGGAAAGGATGGACAGAAATTATTTAGGGTTCCCTGAGTGGAAGTTAAAGCATGGAACAGTGGTATGAAATAAGCTTATATGGGAACAAATGCAAACCCTTTAAATTTTTTTCTGAGCAAAAATATGAAGTGTAGTGTGCGGAATATGAAGTGTAGCACAGAGGAGGAGCTGGACTGGATGATTTAGTAGAACTTTTCCATCCCTTTTTTCTTAACTAATGGCAGAAAACTTCCCAATGACCAATAAGAAAAAAAGAAAATCCTGCACACTGTTCATCCAGTCTTTCTCTGTCTCTTTATGTGGAGACTCTGCACTCCTTATCCAAAGGGAGAATGCATCAGCAAGGTGAAGAAACATC
Organism: Erithacus rubecula; assembly: GCF_903797595.1. Classification (NCBI taxonomy): domain Eukaryota; kingdom Metazoa; phylum Chordata; class Aves; order Passeriformes; family Muscicapidae; genus Erithacus; species Erithacus rubecula. The sequence continues at coordinate 133,768,600 of NC_136689.1, forward strand.
TTTAGTCAGTAAAAGAATTGCAGATCTTAATGGTTTAGCTGTGGGCAAAAGGCAGCCAAGCTGCCTTTCTTTACCTAAAGAAAGTCAGTTTAATGGAAATTCACATACAAGAAGATTTTTAAAAAGTCAAGACAATACCTTTACTGCTGTGTAATTTATACAATCACTCGAGAATGAAAAAAAAAAAAAAAAAGAGTTGAAGTGTATTTTAATGGGTGCATTAGAAATGGACAGGATTATAGTTTACAGCTTTTATATTGCTTCTGCACTTTGTAGAGAAATATATTATAAATTTTCTGTGATAATTTAAGGATTTAACTTCTAATCTAGTCTTTTAGGTGGAAGAGCATTTAGTTCTCCACACCTACATTCTTTTGGATGGGTAGGAACAGCATGAAAAATATCTCCTAAAAATTTATAACTTGCAGTGTACACAAATTTTCCATGTCACTCTCTCCTCCCTTTCCAGTTCTCTAAGAGACCCTTATTTTATGGTATTAAATAGAGTGAAACAGCTTACATAGTGTCAAAGGAAATTATTTCCTGTTAGCAGATTCTTCGATACCAGCTGCTTCAGGTAGAGACAAATTTCTTTTGGGGATTACATGCATTTGTAAATATTGCCTGATGTAATTCTTACAAAAGACTATACTCAATTATCTGATAAGGTGCATGATAAAACTTCTCATGACCTAGAGCCACAAGACTAAAGCCTAGCTCAGAGACAGGGTGGATGTAGGACTCAGGGAGTAGTTTAGGGGAGTGTTGGCAACTCTTTCCTGAGTGGCCCAGAGTGGCCTGAGTCCAGCATGGTCCATCATCCAAAGGTGATTTCCTGGCATCAGTCACAGCTCACTTCCTCCCACAGAGGGGACTAAGGTTACTTAGGAGACCCCACAGTAGTAAAGCCATAGTGAAGGAAGCCAGAAAGTCCCAGCATGGGGTCACTGTGTGAACACTGGAGTGGAGGTGCTGGTCTCTCTCTCTGGTGACCAGTGGTGGGAAATGAGGAAGTGGAGTGAAGCTGGGTCAGGGAAAGCTCAGACTAGACATTAGGAGAAGGTCACCAAGAGGATGATCATTCACTGAACAGCCTCTCCAGGAAGGTGGACATGGCACCACACCTGAGAGAGTTCAAGGAGCACCTGGACAATGCTCTTAGTCACATAGTTTAGTTTTAGATAGTCCTATGAGGAGCAGGGAGTGGAACTTGACCCTTATCAGTCCATTTCAATTCAACATGTTCTATGATTCTATGTATATACATTGGATATTATAGGTTGGGCAGCCAATTACAAGACAATAATAGTAATCTACTGTTACAGTTAAATAGGAGTTATATGTACAAATCTTTTTTGTCTGAGACATTTGACACTACCACAGACATGAAAACAGACATTATGAAATAATAAATAATCTTGTTCTGACTTAGAGGTGGGCAAAATAGCTCTAGGGCTTCACAGACCTTTTGTCTTGCTTTCCAGTAATTTTCAGCCTCAGTAGTGGACACAGTTGTGGGAGCTAGTGGTATTTCTCAGTTTTGTGTTGAGCAATTGTTGCAGGCAGAGTGGGAGGTTCAGACAGAGTTTATTAAAGAAGCTCTCACATTGTTAAGAGGTGCAGAAAGGACCCCCTTGCTTTCTAAACTCCTCAGAGAGGAGCCAATGTGTGGCTGGATCCAAACTTAGCCCCAGACTTTGTCAATTAATTATGTGTAAAGGATTACACAGGTGTAATTGAACATTTATACAACTTTGTCCTCCAGAATTAAGAATGGCAAACCAGATATATTTTTATAAATGTATATGTTTTATCATGATAATCATTAGACAAAAAGATCTTAATCAGAATTATTTACTACAGAATATAGGATCTATAACAATTATTATAATATAGTGCAATATGAAGCAATGTTGAAGAAATTATATTAAAAGCAATTATATTAAAGCAATTTTATTAAAGCTAGCAAACCAAATTACTAAGTAGAGATTGATGTTGTACTCACTCATACCAAGGACAGTGGGCAAGTCTCTTGCTCAGCCTCAAGGAATAACCTTGTGGGGCCTCCTCAGTCAAGGGACAAACCTCCACACATATACCCCAACGAGAGATACATCAGAAGACCCTGGTGTTAAAATTTGGGACTGGGCTTTTATATATGACAGTCATATGTGTCCAGGCCAGCTGTGTCAGCTCAGCAGTTTTAGATAAGTTATCAGCAGTATCACCTGTTTGGGCCTTTGTCCGAGTATTTTACCAGGTCTGCCCTTTCTTATCTCACTATCAGGATGTTTAACTTTGGGACTGATGAGTCAGGCTGGTTTCAGCATTGTTCAACACCAAAAGCAGCATGACATCCCCTCTCCATTTGCCACTGACAGTTTTGTAAATCAGGCATTGGTCGAGTTGCTCTCCCCATCCTAGGCAGAGCATCCTGCTGCAGCACCATCCCCTTTGAAATGGCCTGTGCAGCACCAGTGGCAAATATGCCATAGGACTGCTCTTGTCTGAGTTCAGATCATGTCCAGGCTTTTTGCTGAACAAATGAACCTTTGATAATTTTGGCTCAAAGGTTTTTACTGTCTCTAATTCCATATTATTCTGTTTTCTCTAACAAGAGCTTTCCTTTCTGTATTATTTAAATATGCAGCTATACATGAAAAAACATTTTACTTCTAAGTGGTGCCTGTTTGCCAAAAGTATTTCTTAAATCCCCCTTCTCCCACAAAGTCTCTCATCTCTGATCTACATAAAAGGTGCATCATGTAAATTCAGATTTGTTACAAAAACAAACCTGCTCAGCTATAGGATTAACATATATCCAGAGCACCACATGCATAGTTTGTATGTAAGGTCTATCACAGAAGTTGCATGTTTAGAAACTAACAACTTTCTGTTATAGTCTACATTGAGCTTACTAAATGTGATCCTAAAATGATGATAGTTGCAAAAGTCTGGGTCCTGAAGCTCACAAAGTATCCTCATTGAGGCAAAAGGAAATGATGGAAAAGGAATTTTGAAAGAATAAAATAGAATATTGACTAGTGAGTGATCCCTTTATATTTGCTTTTTCTGGGAATCAAGGACATAAAAGAGAAAATCCAGAATTTGTTTCTTATTGGAGAGGAGCAGGTTTGCTTCATGTATGAGGAGGAGAAAGCTTTTTCCCTGTTCCACTGACCCTTTATATGGATGGTTGATGTTACCCATTCCCACACTGCTGCTCTGCAGGGTCTGGAGTGATATTGACCAGCAACAATGGCATGCTCTTACAATCTGTAGCTTTTATAGAATACCAGAGGTGTGCAGAGGCAGGGCCAAGGCTTCTGCAGGGGCAAATTCCCTGAAAAACGGTAGAGGTAAGGGTGTGTGGGAATGGATGGAGAGTTGAAGTGTCTTCAGCTCCAGTCAGTGCTACTGTGGGAGTGAGCACTGGAGCTCCTAGCAGTTCCCTCCCTTCTTCCAAGTGATCCCAGTGAAACTGAGTCTTCCTGAGATGTTTTCATAGGCGCCAGGATCTGAAGAGGTGGGAGGGAAACTGCTGAGGGTTCTGCTCTCAGATCTATGGGGGAGGATTTCTCAACAAGAGGACAGATAATAGTAGTTGTATTAGTATACAGGGGAGAAAAGTAGACCTGCTACATAGTGCAATTTTTTGACATCAACAGATAAATCATAATACAAAGAGAGCAAGCCCCAAAGGTCTTTTATTCAGGTGTTGTAAGTTTAAAACAAAAAGAAAAAAAAAAAGGGCATTTATCTCAGGTAGACTCTGTTTAAATAAAAGGTTCTTGGAAGACAACTCAGCAAGCATATTTAACATTAATGGGATGGGAAGAATAATTTATGTACATTAGAAAAAAGGGAGCCTAAAAAATCATAAGAACTGAACACAAGCCAATTCAAAATTATTTAGGATCTTGTACAAGTTACAACAGTACATTCCGTGACTTGTAGCCTAATATCAAATATCTTGAGGAGTCTTTACAAAATCAAAGACCAGACACTGCTCAGCATGTTAGATCTATGGTGAATATGAATCAGTTCCACTCTCTTTTCAGCCCTGACCACCATTCCCATGCCAATTGATTGAAGTTGAACTATACAAATTAAATGCAAAATGAGAATGAAGTAAATAGTATGCACTCGAAAACATGTAACTTCCAAAATGAACATTAAATCCCTTCTCTTCCCCATCTCAGTCCCTCAACTCCTTCTGCTCTGCCAGGTATCATGTCCTGTTATATCTTTTCTCAGACCACTTGGACTTTGTTTATCTGTCAGAAATAGGCACATCTATAGTCAAAAATACCCACTAAGGCTAAATTTGGATTCCAGTCCTGTTTCAGAATGCCACCTTCCTCAATAAATAGTGCACTTGGCAGTAAGGCAGCTTTATCATATTTTTTTATTTTCTTGGAGAAAATTGCTGCTATAAGGTACATTATTAAGCCCTGACTTTAGAATAAAAAATAAAAAAATGCTGCAACTGGCAAAGTTCAATCAGACACATTTATAACAGTTGGAGTAATCATCCTGTGAATCAAATTTTCAAGAGATGTGTTAAATTTTCCATAATTAGGGATCTTTAAGTCAAGACTCAATATCTTATTAAGAGGAATATCTCAATTCTAGCATAAATCCTTAAGCCTAGTGCAGGAGAAGGTTGGCTAAAGCTGTATGGTCTAACTTATGCAGGAAAGCAGATATCATAGTGATTTTGTGTAAACTTATAATCTATGAAAATGAATAGTAATGGTAAAAAATATTAGCATTACAGCTATTTAAGTAGTTAAAGTTACACATGAGAGTCCAGACTTAGATTATTTAAGCACTTGCTTTTTAAGAATACTAAGAATCAAATGTGATAGACTCTGTGGACAATATCCTATAACAAACAGAAATCAAAAAAGGAAGTTATTCAACATCGATCTCTGAAAAACAAAGAACAACAACAAAAAACCTAACAAACCAACAAAGAAAAAATAAATTAAGCAAGATTGTAAATGCAGGGAAATTAAAAGCTCCAAATGCTGAGGAAGCATTTGTTCACAGAGGAAAGAAAAATACTTCATTTTCAGGAATGTAGTGGAGATACATTTATATTACAATTTCATTTTTCTTCAGAGATTTGGTTCACTAGAAAATCCACTTGGCACTTATTTCATCACTGCAGTTTATAAAACAGTGTTTTCTTGCTGAAGATGATATACTAAGAGACAAAGGCAGGAGGAAATTTAAAACAAAGTGTTTTACTGAAGGTGAAGTGGGAAGTAACAGTCCATGGAGAGTCCCATGGAGGGAGAACTTTGGGGCAGAAATTTCAAAGGCAGTCATTGTTGGCTCAATGTTTTTTTCTCTAAAATCAGTTGAAAAACAGGGTTCTTTTTTTTTGAAATAATGTACTTTAATAGAAGCAAAGCTGGTCCAGGGAGAAGTGTTTATGGTAATTAAACCTTTTGTCTTGATTACCAAAAAACTTCTTAAATTTAATGGTGCAGTAGTAGATGACTATCATCATTCCAAAAGCTTTTTTTGGTGATAATTATTTGTCCTGGTTTCAGCTGCCTGCTGGGTTAAACCACAACGTTATTATAAACCCTACCCTTCCCTTCAACAAGGAGGAATTTTCTTCATCCATAGCTTGCATGTTCACTTGGAACCAGGGTGCATAAGCCTAGCCAGGTAGCTGGAAGAAGCATGAGACATCAGACCTCCCACTCATTTTGTTGCACAGAAAATACTTTCAGCTAAAAACACTGAATTGAGCACTTTAACATACATTTTGGCATCTCCTGTCACTCTTGTCACCTTTTAAATTCCAGAAAGAAGCATTATTACTTGAAGGAACAGCTCAGAAATTCATTTCCATTGTGACAATGCTGTTTAATCACTTCAGTGATGTCAGCCTGCCCTAGCACTGTGTCTCATCACTAGAGCCAAGGAGCCTTCCCCACCTGGGCTGGCCAAAGCTCACACTCCGTGTGCTGCCCCAGGTATCAGCTGCCAGGGGATCCCTGCACAGCCCCAGCTGGGCACCTTCAGTCTCCTTGCCACACCAGCACGTTAAAAACCATGCACTGCGAGGGAGGTATTGTTCTTATTCCCTTTTTACAAGCAGGGAAAGATGATAATAATTTGCAGAAGTGCTCATAACTATTATTATTTATTATTTTCACTGTGATAGCATCTATGAACAGTCTGTGGCAGAGCTGGAAACAGAATCTAGCTCTTGTGAGCTTACCAGTCAAGTGCCAAAACCACAAGTCCTTCCTTCCTCCCACACTGCATGCATTTGTAAAGAATTATGCTTTTTTAAAAAAAAATATATTTGTAACTGCTACAGCAGCGTTAACCCCCCTACTCCCCTGCCCCTTAAATATTCCAATATTTGGTCTAGGAAATTAGTTTTTAAGGGTATTTTCTTTATATTTTTTCCCCTGTAGATCAATTTAATGTTTTCTCCTTTGAAAAGCCCATGAATGGAGGAAAATAATTACCACAACACACGTGCACATTCCTAGCAATTACTCATATGCTCATATTCATACATTCATGTGCACATAGTCACAAAATTCAACTTGTAGAAAACATTGATTTCCAGGGTACTTTCAGCTGGTGACTGATCAAACACTGAAAGCATTTAAGCTCTCTCACACTCTACAAATACAAGTAAGAGGAAGTGAGAAAAAAAAAAAAAAAGGAACAGGCAAAGTTTCAAACAATGGAGTCAAACAAAAAACTGTGTACAGTTTTTTTTACAATGACCACAACAAAATGTAAGTCTTTTAATTTTTATTTCTATAGAAGCACATATTGCTGTGGATTCTGCTTTCAAAAGTCACAGTGGGGAAAAAGGGCAGGAAAAGGGCTAAGTGAGCCAGGATAGGAGGAGCCCTTCAGTCTTTTAAAATATGTAAATAACTTTTCTGTTGAATGTAGCTCTGATTAAACAAAGCCATTATTATTAGCTTTTAAAAACTGTAAGTCTGAAATGTATGCAGCAACTTGCCAAGTAACAATGCTGAGACTCTTGTTTTCTATTCTTCTCACTCTCATCCTAGTTCTTCTCTCTTCACTACCCATATTATTCTCATTCTTAACTTTGGGCACCATAATGATTAACCCAGTGGAGCCCAGGTCCATGGCTTGTCTTCTAGAGGCTACTGCAACATGAAGTGCAGGTAACTAGCAATAATAGTCCCCAGACAGCACTGAGCACAGTGCTTATTACCATGAGTAGTCTCATTGAAGTCAATGACACTGCTTTATTCCAGAAGTAGTTACAGAGCAGTTAATGGCACTCTTCATAGCATAAACACCACACCCCATGAAAGTGTTTAAAACATCAGGACTTTATAAGCTATTTTGGCCAGGTGATCTGTCTTTATTTGTCATGTTGAGCATCACATATGATTATGACATGATGCATTACAAATTAGAAATGCAGGAACTTCGGCTGTCAGGAGTAAGTTTTTTTCACTTTTGTAGTTGCTTCACTCTTTATTGAAACATGGCAGTTATGTTAGAGCTAGGACTCTAAATGCATTTTTCTCTAATTTATCTATGTTCCCCTAAATCTTATGCACATTTTTCAATTGGACTGGATGGATTGTTCCGGTGTCTGTAACAGGACCACTGGATACATTTAGTGCTTCAAGCCTTGTGCTACTTGATTCATAATTTCCAAAGATTTATCTGTCTTTGGAATCAAAGGGAAAGACAAAAAAAAATCACTAAAAAAAAGTGTAACTCTCAACTCTCAGCAGGGCTTTTTTTGTGCATGCAGATTTGAAGATCACACTGGAGCTGCAATTATGTCCCAAGTGACCTCAGTCACTTAGTGCTTTTCTCAATCACTATATGCTTCCCCTTTTTTTTTTTTTTTTTTTTTTTTTTTGGTTGCTGTTGTTGTTTTCTTTGTTTTTTTTTTATTTTTATTTTTTTTTATTTTTGAGGAAGAAAGAGTTGAGTTTCAGTAGAATTGAGTGTTTGGCAAAGCAGCCTGTTTCTTTGGGAAGGACTGTCTTACACACAATCAGGTGTGGTGGCCAAAAAGATTAATGAAGAAGCCACCAACTCTGTCCTTCAGCAATTTCAGTGAAAATTGAACTACCCTGTGTGCTGGGAGAGAATTTCTTGGACAAGCAGGACATGGCATAGCATTAGCCAGATGGGAGAGCCACATACATGGGTCTTCCTTCTAAAGGAGCTGAAGTTCTAGAAGAAAGGAGAACATTGTGTGTTCGAAGCTGGAACTGTTTCAACCTATATGTATACATCACATTCCTATTTAGGAATATCTTTTTAGGTGCTTATACACTCCAAAATGCTGCAATGAGAGGAAAAGAAGGTGAAATGGGGAGGGAGAGGTAAAATTGCAGGGGGTGGGTCAAAGTGCCCAGAAGACAAGACAAATACATCAGATTATTCAGGTGGCTAAAGTTTTCTCCTTGTAATAAAGCTCAAAAACAAAAACAAACAAAAAAAAAAGCACAAAATTATTATTCATTTTCTGATAGAATAATCTCTCATTCATTAAAATAAAACGAAAAGTAACTCAACCCAAGCAGATCCAGTGAGAAAAACAAAGTAAACCAGAAAAAGTTCTTTTTAAACTGATTTAGGGTTGCTTAGAGGTATTTTGTTTCCTTTCTGAGGAACAGGTGTGGCAAATCCTAAGTTTCTGAAAAGCAGGGAATTCATGTGCAGATTTCTCAGTTTACATTTTTGAAACCTGGGGAATTAGAATTTTTATTTATCTCCATCTGTCCTACTCTCCAGCACTTAGCTGCATAAAAAGATCATCACATCAACAATTTTTGGAAAAAAAAAGTTATTTACAGTGCCTTCATCTCCCTGCAGATGATTCAGTCTAACACTTTTCTTTGACTTGCCAGTCTGTAAACCCACAGACCAGACGTGTCTCCCATCTAGGTGCTGATGCTCCCAGTACCCACCACTGGTAATGTGCAGAAATGGGGTGCACAGGCTCTTCCCAGGTGCATCAGTGTCTCTTCCCTTTGAGGTGAATGCAGGAGTCACTGGCAGGATGCACAGACACACCCAAGGAGATTCAGCTGCTCCCCAGGCACCTCTGACAGCCCCTGCCCTGCTGCACTGCTCCCTCCTATCCCTCTGTCTCTGCACATGCACTTTGTGTAGGAGAAGCAGAAAAGGCCCTGGGGATCCCCCAGCAATGTGCAACTTCCAGAGGGCACAATTAGGCTGCAGGGCTATCTCATTTAACTCTTTGCTTTCCAGTTTTCCAAAGTCTAAATTTTGCTATGTCTGTGCTATGAACTGAGATAGAAGGCATTTTTTAATTAATAAAGCACTGTTTGCCTCTCAGTGAGTATGTTAAATATTCCAGGGAATGACTCTATAGCAGGTATATTCATCAGTGTTTTTCAAGTCATCACTGCAGAACATGTGAAAAGCAAAAGATCACATTCATAACTCTGAGTATTTACCCCATGAGACTGATGTTAAGTGCTGCAATAATTTGATTGCTGTGTATTTTCAGTGAAAATAGTCCCAGTAACTTGGTGCTTCTTATAAAAGTACTTCTAATGCATATATAAATGAAGCAGCTGTTCAGAGTTTGAGTGGTAAATATGTTTAAGAGAAAGCAACTACCTCTTTTCAGGCATAATCTGCAAATAAAGCAAAAGACAAAATAGTGAAGCAAACAGGAATTAAATATTCATGATGGAGAGCTGGGGCTCATATTGAATCTCAGAAAAATGCCTATATCTATAATGTAACACAGTTAGTATTTTTAATGATCCTTCATGGAGTTGTGGTGGCATATCTTACACGAGCTACTGGAAGATCAATTAATAGGTAGGATGAAAGGGCCAAAAATCCACACTGCTGTCTTACCACCCTGAGGCTTTGAGTTCAGCAAAGAAACACAAAACTTGCCAGTAAACTTATCATCCAGGGCTTTGCAGCTGGCAGTCTGTGGAAAGCTTGATTTAAAAGCTAAAAGTCTCAAGGTGTGCTCTCAAGCTCCCAGTATGTTCAAAATAGGACAGGTTCAGGTTTAGACATGCTGTCAGCAGGTAAAGGACTGGGCCTGCTCCTGAGGATGCCCAGGAGCTTCTTCTGGCACATTTGAATGTTAAGGAGCATAAAAGTCAGGAGGCATGTCTAGCCTTTGAGCCAGCTGGAATACTCACTTGTCTCAGCAGCACATTACCTCCACAACCCACATCTGCGCCATTTCCAATCAGTAAAACAATAAATTCCTTCCAATCTCCTGTGGCAACACTTCCTGAGACATTTTACTGAGCAAAGTAGATGGTGCATGTAATACTTGATTGGTGACAAACCACTGGCACTTTTTAGGGTGGCCAGGTAAGTGTATGAACAAGGCAGCTGAAATGTCAGAAAGTAGGTCCTGCAGTAAAATGATCCTGTGGATGTTTCCTTTTGGGAGAGGAGGGCAATGGAAGGCTGCTGTGCCTTTCTGGCACCAAAGGTAATAATACACTGCTCAGCTATGCTGCACAAGTGGAAAGCTGTGAGCATTCAAAGCAATCAAATTCCCAAACTCTGCAATACCTCTGTGTCTGTAAGGGATAGGCAATTTCAAAACAAATTTATCTCTTTTGCTAATACAGACACTGTATCACTGTTGTTCATACCAGGCACTCAGATACTGCCATGAAATGAAAGCTGTTTGAATTCACAAATGCTTGTTTACATGCAGTGAAGAGACAGCAAATATACACAAACAGCCTGGACTACTCTTAATGTAGAATGCACTTAAATTCTGAGAGAAAATGCAGTAATAAATCCCATGGCAGTTATTTTTCTAAGCTCGTGGCTCTCCTTATAATTGTTATGTCCATGTAAAACATTTGACCTAGACCTCTAAACATGGAAAAGGCAGCCTAACCTGATGGAAATGGACAGTTGACAGCAGGCAGATTGCATTTGCTTACTGGAGAATGATTCTCTTTTCCAGGCTGTTTTGTCCTTCTGGACGGAGTGCCAAAAATTATAGGTATAAATGGCAGTTTAAACAAAGCTCAGTTTAAATTAAGATGCTAATTGTGCAACCTGACTGCATATCAGCACACATGGAGGGGGCACAGGCAGAGGGCTCTCTCCAATCCCTGCATTTGAACCTGCTGGAAAAACCCATCCCTGCTTAAATGTTTCCTTAAGGAGACACTAATCTCTGTGACTAGGTAATTATGACATTTTGTCTATCTCTAATAAAGCCATGTGTCTTTATTTTCAGCTTTAAAAGGAAACTATTAAAGAGCCCTGGCCACAGAAAGCTTTTTATGAATATGACCCTTTGTCCCAGGTAGGTGTTGCATCAGAATGTGAAGTGGCAAACTTGTTGCTTAATTTTAGAAGGAAAAAAGTATTTAAATTTCACAGCAAGAGAAAATATTAATATTTTTATAGGGAATAATTTCTGAAAATATCTGCTAGTAGAAAAATTAGAAGCATCTGGGGATAGTATTTAGCATCCCAAGTGGATGATTTGTTGGGAATTTTAATTTTTCATACCAACATACTTGTTCCCATAAGAAACACATCTCTGTTTTCTTTTAAAAACCCAGTGTGTCTTTGCTGGTTTTACAGGTTTTCAGTTTCAAAACAATAAGGAAATTAGTTACCTGGCATTTCATTAATTTATGCAAGAAATATATACAATAAAAAGTATTGGAATATATCTTTTTTCTTAAGCCAGGTGAATACTTTGAAACATACATACCATAATAAACACCATAATAAATAGCACTGAGCAGGTATAACATGCATAGTGGAAGATAACAGAATCTTGGCATTAATAGGAATAAGATCCCAGTTGCAACAGTTTTCCAAAGGAATACAGTTAGAAGTTAAGCATTTAATTTCTATTCTTATGTCAAATTTGCCTCTTAGTAGATATTTTCCCAGATGAAAACTCTAGCAGGCACCTTGGGATCTCCTAGGATCATATCCCCCCCTTGAAAACATTTGTGGGTGTTGGGAAAACAAACAAACAAACAAAAAAAAACCAAACCAAAAACGGAGGGAGGGGAGTGGGAGGGGGTGAGGGTAGAGAAGGGGAAAAAAAGAGAAAAAACTTGACTGTCTCCCTGGATTGAACCTCAAAGGCTTTCTTGACGCAAGTGTTACTTAGACCATGTGAACATGGTTTCCATTTAAAAAAAAAAAACCCTCTAGATTAAAACATGAACAAACTGTCCATTGAACTTTAATGTTTCTTTGTTGCTTTGATGGTTAGCAGATTTCTGCTTCATAGATTGCCTCCGCCCCATACATTCTAAAAGTGAAATGATACATTGTAATCCAAATGATAATTGTTTTGATGATTTAATTGATAACAGACAGAGGAATAAAATCCCTGTTTTTCTCTGCCATGCAGATGATATAGCTACATTTCTTATGAAACATCTGTGTATAATTAAGGGATGTTGTACTAAAACTGTTTCTTCCTTACCTTTACTGTGGGGTTTTCTTGAAGCTCTGCAGGATAATCCCAATGCAGGAAACGAGAAGTTGCTTCTTGTCATTCAAGGATTCTTTATCTTTTCTTCTAGTGATTTAAATGCCAACTAAAAGTTATCTGCCCATGTTGTTTTTAATGACCTTGAGAGCAATCACAACACATATCCTTTTTTTGGCTTTCCAAGAATCTCTGCAATCTTATTAAAAAAGAAACCTTAATAGCTGCATTTTAATGCACACAGGCTTTGACCTAGTGTGTGTATATATTTTTGCAACTGCAATGTTAGGTGAAAGAAAGCAAAAACATCCAGTAGAATGACTTCTAAACCAATTGTTTTATTGGACAGTAATACTGTATTTTTTAAGAGTTGCACATCATTGTATAGACATGTAAATCAAAAGCAAACCAAGGACTGTTCAAACCTGCTCTGCCTAAGTTGCACACAGGGAGTTATTCATTCAGTTTATCAGCCATAAAAATAATTGCAGTACACTCAAAACTGACTGACATATTTTATAATTTTTAACACTAAAATGTCCTGGTAAAAGAGAACACTGCAATAACAACACCTGATTAGTAGATAATCACTACTCTAAATTACAGTGTTTGCAGAATAAAACAGAGCTGAAAGAGTTATAACTTTATATTAAAGGACATAATTGTAATTTTGCCTCCTTTTCTCCCCTATAATATTTTAGCAATATCTTAAACAATGTGTCTATTCCCACTCTTGCAAAAATGTCCACATGACTGCTATTGTCCAAAATATTCTCTTATTTTTAATTTTAAGCTTTAAAATGAAACAAATTGCCATCAATGTGTGGATATCTCTTTCACATACAGCTAAAATTTTCAGGGAATTTTTAGGGAATAAACAAACATTTACAGGAAAGTAAATAGAGTATTTCTTTATCTGTGTATACAGAATTCCTTCTAATCAGGATCTCCTTTCTCCATCAGCAAAAGAGCAGTTACAAGCAAAATGCTATCTCCTGTCAGTAGACTTGCAAAAATAACTTTTAAAGAAGTTGTATGTCACAGTAAAATAAATATCCTATTTGATTTGATTTTGTGGGAACATCATCTGAAAATATTGACCTTTGGCATCAGCGATGCTGCTTCAGAAGTTTTCAAAGCAGTTTCCCGGTATCTAAAAGATAAATCTTGTGAAACTTCCTGAGTACGTTGTTTTTCTTTGCCATATTATACATAGTAGATCTTGATACTTGCATTAGCTCACATGAAAGGCCCAAGGTTCTTGATCATCAATGGTGATAGACTCTGTGCTGCTGTTTGATGGCCATTCCAGGAGGCAAAATCATCCTCAGAAGCAGACAGGGATGTGAAGGATGGGCTCAGACAGGCTGGAGGGCAGGCTGGGAGCACGGGACCCTGCGTGCCGGCGCACGCCGAGGGTTGCTGGATGGATGGATGGATGGATGAATGGATGGATGGATGGATGGATGGATGGATGGATGGATGGATGGATGGATGGATGGATGGATGGATGGATTCCCTGCACCCTGCCAGATAAACAGCCTCCAGCGTGGCTGAGAGCCCGTCTGCCTTGAGAGGCAGCCAAGCCTGGGATCCAAACAGCAGCACAGCACGCTGCAGCTCAGGCTGCAGCTCGAGGCTCTACTCTGCCTCAGCAACTTTTCCATACCACAGCTTTCTTATGAATTACTATGTCACAGATATCAGTTTTCACTCAATTTTATTTTATTTCTTTATTTCACATGGAAAATCAATTAGAAGAGAGGAGATTTCTGAGAGAACAGCCTACAAGTCAATTCTTATCCTTGGTTCCCCTGTTTCAATTCCACATATTTGACCATGTTTGATAACATTGACCATCTCAGCTCAGGAAAGGGTCCCATACATGGAGCAGTTAGGAGTTCCATTAATAACCACCACCTAACCTGGCCTTGTTCCCTCAGACCAACTGCATGATTACTGTCAGACACTTTTGCATGGTGCTTGTTGCCATCTATATCTGGCCTATGAATAAACAGAGAGCCTCAGTTTGAGCACTGACAGTCTCTCATTCCTTGAGAAGTTTGTTTATTTATCACCTCATTAAACTAAAGAAAATGAACAAAATATAAGCAAGTCAAGGTTTTAGGGTATCACAAGGGTGGTCTTCTATCACTCTATATAAAGAAAGTGCTGCAGGACAATGTAAGCTTTGAATGGTATAACAGGCAGAGCTCTTCCTTAGTGCAATCCACCTTATTCCTGTTGCTACCATTATCCATCTAAATTTAGAGAAATATGACAAGATGAAAAAGGAAATTATATAAACACGGACTTCAACTTTAAAAAGGCACACTCTCCTTCAATAAGTGCACATGTAGTTCAGTATTTCTCTTGGCAAAGTTTAGGCATGTCTCCAGTTAACAAATATATTCTGCTGTCAGCCCTTTTCAAGAATTATATTTGATGCTGGATGCCAAATAACTCCTTTAACTATTAATAAATAACTCACAGGTATCTTAGCTGGTGTGCGCTTGAGGAATTATGCTAATAATGCTTTCTGTGCTGGAGACAAGGGAAATTCCCCCCATGAAAGTTCTACTTTTGCTGACATGTTCTCTAATTTCTGCTTTCAGAATGGATTCATTCTCACTAAGACAGCCATTTAATCTCATGGAAAATCTGATCACCATCTATCTACTTCTTGCTGATGTTGCTGAGAAAATTCCTGTTGACTCTGGAATGGGAAAGAATATGGATCCATCAGATTTGGAGTCTGGTCTAGGTACTTATGTTTCATTACCTTTATGGTAACGAGTCTTTGCAATTTGAAAAGAACAGAATAGTCACTACCATGTGAACCAAATTACACTACATATTACATGCTGCCTAACCAACAATAAAATATTTTATAGGTAAAATAGAACATTAAGTGATACTGTGATTTTTCATGTGGCTTGCAGAGAAGAAAGGATCTCTAAGGGATATTTAGATAAATTATACCCCAAATCTTAAGGTGTGTCTCTTACTTAGAACATTATTTTTAGTGGAATAAAAATTTTATCATGTTTATTTGAATCTATTTCCCTTGAATCTAGTCCCCTGTAAGACCTGCTTTGTTAATATCACAGAGGTCTAAATGCCTGTTATCTCAAACACATCTCCTAACATTGAAGTAATTAATCACTGTCAAGTAATACTAGCAAGCCCCTTTTTACATACCATTTCCTTCCTACATTTAGTTAATCCAACAGAAAATTAGTGGGGTAAATTTCATCCAAAGTGAAAGTTTAGAAAAAGAATCCTTTAACAAGGAAAACTCCAGAAATCAGGAGTTTTTCAAGTGTTGTGATTTCAGAACACACACAAGAAGAGATTACTTTTTGACCACTGAATTCACTGTTATTGTTCACTGTTAATATGTCACAGAGCAAGAAAGAGGAACATGCAAAGACAGTTAGTGTAAGAAGGAAAACCCCGAAAATTCAGATGACCCTCTTGTCTCTACTTTTGATTTGAAGATCTGATGAGTATAAGACACCTAATTCTCATTTCAGTCATAGTTTTATATTTTCCATATGGTTAATATATTTATTTTTCCTTGTGAATTTTCTCCTAAGAGATGTTAGGCATCAGTGCCTCAGCTTGCACTTTTGACTCTGTGGGTGCATGGGAGTTTCAGCCCCCAAATCCAGAGAGTGCTTCAACCAGGAAGAGGAAACTTGTAGATGACTTTACCTTTCTCTTTCTTATTAACAGCTTGACAATCTTGTCCCTGAGAATTGCTTACTGGAGTCTATTTCATCAGTCCTCTGAAAAGGATGATTAGCTAAGCAGACTTTTATGCAAACCATCTCCTTCTCTTCTTTAGAATCATAAAATCTTAGACAATTCTACCTTACTGTTTTATATTTACTTAAAGCTTTACCCTCTGCACTTTTTGTTCCATTGATGATGGTTATTTTTCCATGTCCCTATTACTTGCAATAGCATCTAATTTCACATGCTTCCTTGAGAGATCAAACGTTGTTCTTATTCCAAAGCTTTTTATTTATTTTACAATGTCTGCAGTTGGTTTTGACTGCCATGGCCAGTTCCACATGCCCATTCAGGCATTGCTCTCACCTGGTGCTGCTCTCATCACTTCCATTTTCCCTTCTTCCTCCACCATTATTACTTGCCATATACTTGCCTTTTCTGAAAGTCAGGTCTTCTGAGTTTAGCATTGCTAATTCTGCATCAGATTTGCCACCCTGAATCATATAAGTGGAAGTGATGTGTACCCATTAAAAAAAAAAAAACAAAAATCCAACAGTCATAAGCCTTTCCACATATGCATCTCAGTAATCTAACGTTAAAAGAGTTTTGTGTTAGCCTCAGCTTTTGAGGTCTGTCATGACTGGTTTTCATCAGAATCTATTCAATGGTAATAAAGTCTGAAAATGGTTATCTTCTTGAATTGTAACTACCACATCTTTCTTTCACAGCTGGCAACAATCTTTTAGCCAATCACAAACATGCAAGGTCATTTCTTCTGTCAGATTGTCTGATTGTTAAATGTCTGCAGTGAGGCTGAGTTGGAGTTTTTGAGTTAGGTCTGCTTGGAGCCCAATGTTAGGGTCATGCTACAGAAGAATTACTGACGTATTTTCATTTTCTGCTGGAACAGGGAATCTTCCATGTCTCAGCTTGATTGATGATCATACCAACAGTTATTCAACAATCAACCAAATTAAATGAGAACTTTTCTGTTTCATCATCACTAATCAGATAAAAGAGTCCAAGGGATCTTTGCTCACCTTCTCAGTGCTGCATATAGTAATGACCAACTTTGTGAGGGACATTGGCAACTCGAGAGTTTTTTGGCCCTCCTTTCTTCATTTAGACAATGTCTATGTCTACTCATGTTTGAATTGCATCCAATCTTTAGATGTACTTTTCTAATTCACTTCTGGGAGTACAGGGGAAATTGACTTTTGTATTTCATAATTACATGATTCAAAATTCCTTTTGTTTCTAACAGCTGAGAACCATATTGATTCATTAAGTATCGAGACATTAATGTATCAAGGATCAAAAAATAAGGGATTTGTAAATGAGCAGGTAGAGGTACTGTTCAGTTTTTTCCATAAAAAATGATCCATGCTCTTTCAAAATGTTTATAGAGGTATGTAGCAGTGTTAACACAGACATATTGGCAAAAAAGTACTTTTTGACAAAACAAATCTTGTCTCACATACAGGACAATCCATCTACTTGAGAGTTATTTTGTCCATTATTGAATAATTAATAAATCTTTGCTCCTGTGCTGCTTACATTTTAGTCTGAATCATGTATACATTGTAACTTAGGAAGAACTGTCCACCTGTTTCTGGCAAACCCTCTTTGTTTTATTTTGGGTGTTTTTATTTGATTTCAGTGGAAGAATAGTAATTAAGAGGACTGAAATATTTGTCATCAGCCCTTCTTCACTCAATGCATTTCCTAAGGAACTCAGAAATTTAAGACAATATGTATATAAAAATGTGTAAGTAGGAGCAACATTTACAATTTTAAGAGGGTGGTATTCTAAAAGGGCTTATTGGTGCTTAACCATGACCATGGGCAGGGACACCCTGCATGCTGCCCAGCACTTCTTCCTGCAACAACAGCTTATTCCTTCTGCAGGATCAGGCACTTGCACAGGTTATGCTTCTGCATGGATGAAGTTGCTAGATATCTGGAGTCTGGTTACTTAAGGAAAGCTTATGTTCCTGAGTTTCTTTTTCCAATCTCAAAGACACAAACCAATGAAGTGGGCTGTTCCATAGTGGGGATAAAGTTTTCTCCCTCATGAGTTCTCATGGCAAAGGCAAATGGGCTGAATACACTTGATCATATGGAATGTGCAAACCTGGGGAAAGATGCTCTGAGAATAGTGGGGAGTATACAGAAACCAGACTATTACAGCAAAAATATTAATGTTAATAGCAATAATTATATCTCGTGAAAAGAATCTTAATGATGGGGTTAGATACTTCTTTGATGAGATAGTTTTCACTTAGAGGAAGATGCATGCACCCTGATTTCACTGGAATTAGAAGAAATGGAAAGAGCATTAAAACCTTGCTCATAGTACTGTTTCCAGGTAATGCCCATTATAATTTCCAATTACACATTCCCATGTTTTATATATCACCTATTTTCATGTGACAACTTCTTTGTCCAGGGCTGTTAGGTCTCTTGCTGCATCCTCTCCACAGAGGCACATATAAGTCCGAAAAGAGGTTTGCATCCCTTCAGGGTCCTTGGGTGTTATTTTTCATATCTGATTATGTAATATGTCATTCATCTGGCATAAATGAAATGTAACTACTGAAGACAGGGGCCTGAACAAGCCTATGTGATTGCTGAGCTTTCAGCCTAATGCTCTGATTTTGTGAGCTACACCATATAACACTTCACATATATTACTTCATCACCTATTCCTGAGCATTCCAAGCCATGTCTTTCTGAATAGGTTTGGTTTTAGCCAGATTTGTGAGTTGTAGCCCTTTGATGAAGATTGGTTATCTCCACTGGAATCCACATAACTTCTCCTTGGAGAAATAATTCTACCGTACTTAGTCCATGATAGAGTGAGCTCTAGGATAACTGTCTACCTAACACTAAGTTTCATAATAATTGCTGCTTGTAGGGAGATATTTGCCTTGTTGGAGTATACCATAGTAGAATGAGGAAAATGCTGAAAACCCCAGGAGTTTGTTCCAGTTATTCACTGTCAGTATTGCTTCATTTTCTAGACTGTGACAGTCCAGGAAAGAATGATACCACCATTGAATTCAAAGACTAGGTCATGGGATAATGGATATTGCCTTCAAGAAATGAGATAAATTTCTTTCTGTCTGAACTTCACTTTTTCTTATGTTGTATAACTAAGTAAGCTGCTGGCAATATCAATTACATTTCTGCTTGGGCTTAAACACTTTTAAGCTCTTATGATTCAATGTGTATGCTAATAATTTTGCAATATTTTCAATTAGTAGAAAGAAAATTTATAGCTTTTTTCCAATTTTTCAAATATTGAACTTTTCATTAGCCAACAAAGAAAGACACTTAAATATACTTTGCCAAAACTTCTCCAGCTTTCTGCTGGCTTTCCCTTAGTTACTTCATTTTCCTTCAGACTTCAGCATAGATTCACAGCTAATATTATCCAGCAGTCTGCCCAAAAATGAATACCCTCAAGCATTAAATCTTTTCTTTTCTTCTAGATTTTCCTGGACAAGTCTAATCTTCCAAGAGAAATTTTAGCCACTATAGCCTGAATTGCAAGTGTAATCAAGGGATGCAGTTTATAGACTAATTCATCAAAAAGGCAGTCCTAAGTAATAAATAATGGAAGATTATTAGAAGGTATGATCTCAGCCACTTATCATTTGGATTTACACTCAAAAGAAGGAAAAATGTCAAACTGTGTGAGTACTGCATAATATGTGGCAATTCAAGTGAAATCTTCTTTGCTTCAATATGATTTTGATATAAAAAATAGCCCTTTAGGGGTAAGTCTCCAGAATTTTTTTTTTTTAAGAAAACCAAATTAATTTAAAGGTAGCCAAAAAAATCCCCATATCATAGCTCAGTTTCATTAAAATGATGATATTAGAAATGTCATGCCATATAACCTTGAAGTTATGAATCTATCAAATTATGAGGAAAGTTTTTGGACTTCCAGAAAATAATGTAGTTGGGAGTAAGCTGCTATAGAATTAATTAAGCTTTGGTCAGACATCTAAAGGATCATGTGAGGAAGAGCATGAATGAAAGAGGTTGACCAGAAGATTTAGCTCAGTAGACACACAATGAGCTGCATCTGGTAAAGAATATTGGATTTGGATCAGAATGTCATGGGGAAAGGTCTTCTTGTTGAAGATCATTCCAGAGTATGTACAAAAAATATACATTAATAAGTTGAATTAGTACAATAGTAAAGAGAGATGGACAAACTCCTGATGAAAATGTTTTCCGTCAAAAAATAGGATTTTTTGTGTTGCCTTTAGCAAATTTCTAATCCTACACAGGTTTAGATAGAAGAGTTTTTGAACAGCTATGTTTCTCAACAGCTCACTCCCCAAATCCTTCCCAGTTTGCCTGGAAGACTGCTTGACATAAGCATTGTTTCTGAATTTTGCTGTGTTACAGGTTAATTGGTCCCTTGAATTTCTGTTCGTGAGAACTGAACTACAGGTGAGGACCAGGTGGGTTCTCAACTCATGACTTCTGTCTCTGGGGTGCTGTGAATGACTCTGGGAGATCTGAGTGCAATGCCTCTGGCTCTATCTGGTTTTCTTGTTGCCTTATTCAGAGGGGGATAGTGCTTCCTATGAGTTCTGATATTGAAGATATTTCAGAGGACTGATCCATTTTTTGTATTGTATCAGGTCAGTTAGTATTCTTCTAACAAAAAAGTTGTTTTGAAGATTCAGACTAATATGGCTGGTAGGAATTTGTATTTGGTTCAATGGCTGTAAAAATCAACTGGGTTTTGAGTGCTTGCAATCACATGCTAGATTCTTCTCAAATAATGTTAGATGTTGGATTATGAACAATGTTAACAGTAATTGTAAATATCCTGCAACATCTGAATTACAAACTACTGAGGAAATTCAACTGCAAGACACCCATTCCCCTTGCTCAGTCTCCTCTTTGAGAACAGACAAAATTCACAGGCTTTTCAGACTCAAGCTTAAGAAGAAAAAAATTAGAAAAAAAATGAGGTGTGCAGGCAAGAACTGACATGTTACAGTGTGTATATCATAAAAGTCCTGGAGTCCTACATTCCATAATGGTGAAAGAAAAGCTACAAAATCAGATTCACCTAAAGGATCTTTCTCTTGAGCCTCAGTATCCCAACAGACTCTTTTCTAACATTTAGCATCTATAGATCACCTTTGTATGAGTTGATTAGGCCAACAGGACTCTTGGTGAAGTATTTTCAAAGTTTCATTCTTCTGGATTCTATTCTACTGTGAAAATGGTGATTAGCATCTAGACAGATAGAAAACGTAGAATGACAGAAGTCAAATGCAATTAAAGACTTGTAGACCGATACACTAATTACTAAAGGTTTTAATAAAAATAATTTATTAGATTTTTTCTAATTTGTATACTGTTTGTAATATTACAATATTCATAGAATATGGCCATTCTCAAAGTGTATTATAAGTTGGCTTAGGTGGCATAAACATTTCATAGAAGAGGCAAAGATGATAAATTACTTTTCTATGAAACAATTTTCCATTCAAATGTTCTTTCTATGAAACTGAAATGTTTTACAGGCTTATGTCGATATTGAAAAAAAACCCCAGACATTTAATGCTCTGTGAATAAGAATGGAATAAGTAATTTGGGGTTTGGGGCCTATGTTTTTTGTTTGAAGTTTTTTGGGGGTTTTTTAAGAGGTTGGTTTTGCTATTTTTTTCTTTTTACTTAATTTAAAACTATTAATTAGATATTGCTTATAATTTTTCAGGTCTGTGAAATTCAAATGTTTCTATATCTTCTTTTCAGAATTTTTTTTTTCCTGCTAAATGTACATCTTCTACTCCAGACTCTCACTCTTTCTGTAGCATAGAAATTTTATTTGCCATGTGGATGTTCCCAACTCTGAGTTCTCATTGACCTTGCTGAGAAGATACTCAGTTCTTCACAGGAATAATCATGTAATTCCTGAGTTCAAGGTTTTAGTATCCATTTTAGTCTTTAAATCTAAAAGGGGAAAAAAGCTACAAAAATTTACAGCAATAATGCAAGTTATATAGAGTGATTTTTCAGAGAGAGTAGCCCATGGCTTGCCTGTAACTATGGATGGTTTCTGAATGTAGAAAAGACCAATTGCTTCTCCAAAGGTTTAAAGAATGAGATGGAAATTTTAAAAACTACTTTGTAGGTGCAATCAAAATAATCTATTATTGGTGTAATAATATTTTAGATTTGGGTTTTCAGCTTAGGGACTGTGATAGTAACCAGCATTTTGGTCTCCCTTGATACAGTCCTCATTCCCAGCCTGTGCTGCCCTCCTCCTCCAGGCTGAACATTTTAAGGGCAATTGTTGGAAATTGTATTTCCCTCTTCCTTGGATTTATTTTTGCCTAACTTTCCCCATGATTTTGTTCACAGTGTGAATGTAAAAATTCCTCAGCTAGTCCATTTTTAAATGCAAGAGCTGGTGACAACAAATAACTTCATTTCTTGGGTGAGGATTTCCAGTGCAGTCTCAGATTAGATGTTGTCCTCTCTCTCAACACCATTCCCCAGCCCCAGCAAAGCTCATGCTGCAGTCACAGATTAAAACTGGAAGAAACTTGTCCTCAGTCTGACTTCTGCAGTTGAACGAGTGTGCAGTATTTGTGCTGTGGTATAATGCATGTCATACTTTCTTTGAAGGAAGGGCAAAAGCAGATAGAACACAAACCATGTATAAACATGTTAACCCACCAACTGTTTATAGCTGTGACTACAATTATGTTAACTATAGTTTTTCTGTCCATTAGCCATTTCACTTTTCCACTAAAGAAAGAGAACTCTGGTTCATTCAGTGTTGCCCCTTTCTCCAATCCTTTAATCTGTCCCATAGATCTTTTGCAAATACTTTCCAATAAATACATCTTTTAAGTTATGAGTACCAGGATTGGACATATTTCAAACTTCAATAATGCCTGATACATTAGCAATATAGTAATAAGGGAAAGGAAGTACTTTGCCTTATTATAATTAATAATTTAATTAATTACAGCAGAGGTCACTGTCAAAATGAGAAATAGCTTCTTCTGCTCTAGGCTCTACACTGTCCCCAAAAGGAGGATGCTGCTGCAACCCATCTTGCTCTGAGATGAATGTCTTTATATGACTGACTGGATGAAAACCCATATTTTTAATTTGTACCCAAGTTAGTGAGTGAATGAAACTGTCTGGTCTCATCTCTACATTCCAGTTTTATGTCATTTCTGTTCAGCACAGTGAAATGTTACTCATGTAAAGCACCCCAGACTGCATTTAAACTTTTCTGGATATTCACTTCATATTTATCCTTCTGCTCTCATTATCAGTTTCCTATTCAGTCCTTTTTTTCCCATTTCACTCTATAAGTATTGATAAGTTTAAGTGCACATGCACAGAGACACACAAATATTGCATGCAGGAGTATTTTTAAGAATGGCTTTAATTTTCCTTCTAGGCCAAATTGGCTTATTACCAGAGCAGTTGTCCTTCTTTATTGATTGTGGCTTCTGGACATCTAGTAAAATATTCTTAAAGAGTTCCTAATTATTCATATTTTTCTGTTTAAATTCTTTCTCCCAATAGACTTAGCTTTATTTGTTCTCAGCTTTGGAAAGCTGACTCTTTGAAAGCTCCAAGTAATTCAGAAGCTGCCATAAAAATTCTGAAACAAAGCCCAAGGAAGGTTCCTGACCTTCTCTTGGTTCAGTTCCATAAAGAATATGAAAAGGGGGATGATACACAATCTTGATTAAAATTAAGTTTCTGAAAGAGAAAACTAAGTTTTACAACTCATAGTATATTTTAATGGTCATCTTGACAAGTGTTGAAAATCTTTGTAGTTGCTAATGCTGGACATCTCATGAGCAGTACTATTGAAATGGAAAGTGCTGATATCTTGGAGAAATGGACTCTGGAATGGTTTTCTGTGACAGTAGTATGAACTCCCCTGTTTTTAATCTGTTTGCTAGCACACCTCATTATGACTGAAAAATGCCTGTATTATTGTTAGCAGAACAAAGATATCAAGCTCTAAGCATTAGCTATACTGGGTTATTAAATATAAGTGTTCCTTGAGATCTGGACTGCAGACTAGCTTTGAGAAGAAACATTCTTCATTTTCTCAGCCTGGCATGTCAGTGTTGTAATGGACACAAACATGCTGAAGAAAAATCACCAATTATGCACTTAGAAAAAAGGTAGCCAATGATTAAACAAAAATAGGGAGTACAGTCCAATTGTCCACACAGAATCAAACCCACTTTACTCTTCCATCACCTGTTAAGTAATTATTGAAATAAATTAAAGTTTTCTCTCAAAACAATATATTTTAAAATTAGTAACTGTTACTTGGGAGTTTTAACTGAAATTCCAAGGTCAACAAAATACACTGTTTCTATAGATATTTTTATTAACATAATGTAATGTTTGATCGGGCTGTCTCTATTTAGAAGAATTCTTCAGATATATTCAAAGACATTGGTAGGAATGATAAGGGACATGCTACCACTGCCAAATCTTCAGAATTCATAACACTTTCGAGCACTTCACCTGGTAAGAGCATTGTGTGGAGGATCAGCTGATAGCCTACTTGACTTTCTTTGAAAGCTCAGCTTCTTTAAAGTTACAAGTGACCAGGGTGAAAATGGCATGCTACATCACATGAAAACTTTCCTATGTGCAAAATAAATGCTTCTGGTTTTGTTTGGTTCTTCATTTGTACATCCATTGTGATTTCCTTTTTTTTTTTCACTTAAAATAGAAATTATGAAGAAAAATATAGATTTCTCTTTTGATCAACTCTTTTATGTGGTTGAACATTCAGACAAACAAAAAAGTTATTCAGGGTATCCTGAACAGTCTTTTTCCTCATCTGATCCTTCAACAACTTGCAGTTGTCTTCATTATTTATTTTGTAGGTTCTTTATAATCTTCATTACTTCAGAATTACAGGGGTCAGCTTGAGAGTTAGAATTCTTTTTCTCATGTTGTAAAATTTCATTTGGATAAGCCAAAGGAAACTGCAACAATATACTCAGGAATTATTGATGATGAAGGGAAAACTAAAATTTGATTTC
Source organism: Erithacus rubecula (assembly GCF_903797595.1). Classification (NCBI taxonomy): domain Eukaryota; kingdom Metazoa; phylum Chordata; class Aves; order Passeriformes; family Muscicapidae; genus Erithacus; species Erithacus rubecula. The sequence continues at coordinate 133,793,893 of NC_136689.1, forward strand.
CTTACATCTGCTTCTAATAACTTTTCTAAAAATTATATTAGTGGATCAATGTTGTGTTTTCATTTCTGTTCATGTAGGATCTGCATGTATACTTTGCATCTTTCTCCCTTCTAACCATGGTTTCACTGTCTCCATTATCTCTCTGCTGTAAGATTATTTTTTGCAAGAAATTTTTTGCCAAACATTCCATGGTAATCTGTGGTAAACTAATCTTTAGTTGGAACACAGAAAAAATGACATTGTGAAGATCCTACTTGTACCCAAGTGCCACTATGGCATGACTTGTTTCAGGATGGAGACAAAGCTGAATGCTCTTTCCACGTTGCAGATCAAATGGACGTTTTACAGCAACACAATGAGTCAATTTTTTTGGAGCTGTTTTGAAGTCTCCATTCCATCTCATTCAATTTTCAGCTGCCTCCACTTGTTTAGCCTCTTATCAGCTCACATATATCGCAAGGATAAGACACTCCTTTAGCCAAGTTAATTACACTGTCTTCATCCCATGCAATCATGAGCAGGCCTGGTTATTTTAATCATCTTCACGCCTACTTTCTTATACACACTTTGCTTCCACAGTAGCCATTCTAAAATGTGTGAGCTGGACCCTTGCCTAGAAGTAAGTTGATCCCTGTATTACCCTGAAATGTTCTCACTGCATTTGCTTCTAATTGGGTAACGTGCTGCACTGTTTTCATATGTTTTTCGTTCCTTGCTATCAAACATTCCATGCTTTTTTCATGACATGATTTATAAGACTTCCTTGTCACCTACATTCCTGCCAATTCTCCCAGAGATTCATCTCTAAATTGTTCTGTTTCTTCCAAAGTCTCACCCTCATACTGGTGCTAATTGAATATTTGCATACCCTGTTCCTTCTGTCTGGAACTCCCAGCCCTTTTAACTCACTCAATGTCCTTTGCCAAACACTTTTAAAAAAGTCAGGCTGAAACTTTCCCCTTTGAATATTGCTTTTTGTGCTCATATGTAATCCTTTTCAAAATGTTCGGAGCCTAGAAATGTTTCCACATTCAAGTGATCAGAAGTGAGAGATAACAGCAGGGTTTCAGGCCAAATCAGATATAGAGTGATCTGTGAACCTGTCATTTCCTTGTAGAATTATACAACAGTGACAATCTCATGATGATTATGTCACATACGCTGACAAAAAATCAGGATGTCCTCCTTGTAAAAACAAATCCAGGAGGTCCTTCATCTTCCTGAGCAGGTACAGGCCTGCTACTTTCACATACAGCAATATATTGGATAGCTTAAGTTGTTGGAAACTGAGAGTCTGCAGTTTAGCAGCAGTTTAGCAGCAGATAGAAATTGTTCAGTTATCTAGTTTCAAAGAAGTAAGTTCAAGAATTAAATTTCACATAAATGTTGCATGATTAGCAAGAAGTTAACAGAAAATCCTTCCAGTAAGTCCAAGGGTGCAGCCTGATCTGCTCACATCCCTTTCTTTCATCAAGTTTTCAGCTCCTCCTGCTCCTCTTTAAATCTTGCTGTGTCTTGCCACAGAATTTAGGTCTTGTCAATCTACCAGTGTTGTGCCAATACATAAATGACATTATCAACTTAACATCAGAAGCTGCTATTAACATATCAGTGTAATCTCCAAGATAGAATCAGTTTGTAAAGATGATCACTGTAATACCTGTCTGTCAAATTATGAAAATAAGCCATGGTTGTGGGTTTTTTTCACTATATTAATCCTGTACCAGCATTTCTGCTAACTTGATTTCCTAGTTTTGTCTTCACTAGAGTTGCATTGGAGAAATAATTAATTTCTGGGAACTTTAAAGAATAAGCAATATCTATGCTTACCAAGTAAAGGATTTAGTAAATAAATGGCATCAATGTATTGTTATGAATGGGAATTACTCGTGCAAGGTTTTTCAGAACTGAAAGAAAAACTTAGCTGAAATGCAGTAACATATTAAAAGTGTAACAAGAGATTAGCTGTGCAATAAGGACAAGCTTTGGCTTCTAATTATCTAGAGATTTCATTGTTGGTCAGACTCCTTTTCTAACTACCACAGAGGGGACAAAAAAACTATTGAGGTCATATACCAGGGTCTAAATTACCTGCCACAGTGGCATATGCCAGAGATAATATTTGTAAGTAGCTAGAGTTACACTAACATTTGACAGATTTCCCTACTGCAAAATTTAATAAATACAAAGGGATCTTAGATGCTCTTTTTCATGGCAAATAGCTTACTAAGGTGGTTTACTTTACAGTTTTGTCTTCCAGAAGTTTATTTCACCTCCTGAAGCTTCTTCTTTTGATTACTCATTGTACTTGAGAAGAGGTTTGTGCCTTCCAACATTTCTTGAGAGGGAGACGTGCCCTGAAACCTTTCAGAAGCACAACCACTTGCCAGTCCTGCAGGCAAGCACCAATGCAGCAGCAGCTGTCTCAAGGAATTAGAGAAAATAAAGTCAGCTTTTTATCTTGATGCTGAAGTTAGAATCAGGAAAAGAGGATGTTAACGGTGCAGGCATGTAGATATTGAAGTGAATATTTTATTTGAAAAGGCAGATAACACAGACTCTTACATGCACATTTATTACTCTATTTCCTCTGTTGATTGTGTCTCTTCTTTTTGGAAGAGTGAAGTAAGTCTTAGGTTATGAGTTCAGTTCTTAGTGCTAGATTTGAGAAAATAAATCTTTAAATAAATTAGTGCAAGTTCAACGTAGCACAGTTTATTTTAATGTGCTCAGTTTAGCCTTCCCAGTGTGTGGCAGCTCACCGTGTGCCCTGCTGGAGGGATGGGCTGTTGTGGCTGTGTGGGGGCTCAGGGGCACAGCCAGGCTCAGCAGCAGAGCATCTGCTGGGAACTGCCATGGTCAACCCCCCTTTACACTGTGCATGAACTCTGGAGCTTCCACTTCAGGCACAAAAAACTTCTTCAGGCAGGGAATAACCTACAGCGTAAAATGGAATAAAAGAAAGAGAAGCTTCGTTTTGCAGCTCTAAAACACAAAAATCTTCACCTTAGTGAGTTCTTAGTTGGGTCACAGCTGGAACAGAAAATGATGTGCCCAATATTGAATAATCTGATCTTAAGGTTCCAAATAAATGCAGACAGGATATAAAACTGGTCTCTACTCACAAAGAGCTACTGAGCACACACAACACATATTTCTGTTGTAGTTGCTTACATCAGGTTTCATTCTGGCCTCATATTTAAGCTTTTACATGGTTTTAAGTGCCTGCTGCAAAGTCAGATCTTTGAGAAAGACATATGACTGGCAGAGAATAAATATTTTACATGGAATAATTACTTATTGCCTGAAGTCTTGGCATGCTATCCAGCAAGGAAAAAAAACATTTTAATACATGCCAACCACACCTACAAAAGATAAGTACCGTCACAAATCATACTCACTCATTCCAAGATTATCATTTGATAACCAGTCCAAATTGCTGTTGAGATAATAGCACATCTTTTGATGTTACTGGCAAAGTGCAGGTAAAAATATTTCTGTGTTTGGCTTTCACCATTAGAGTTAAGATTTTACAAAACCTAACAGCAAAACAAGAGGCAAAGCATAAGAGGAAGAATATTTTCTCATAGTAAATTAGATACACTTCAGCACACTTTGGGAAAAAAAAAAAAGCCACCTACTAGAAATAGACTATTAAGTGAAAAGTATATAAACACAATTTATTTTACTAGGCAAACTCAAGAAATATTTGGTACAATCTATTTAGTTTAAGCCTAGTTTTTTTAGAGGAAATATACTTGCAGAGGAAAATACTTGCAACAAATATAATAGGTTCTTCCAAAAATGAGAGAAGCTCAGTAACTTCTCTCAGAAAAACACAAACTGACTGTATCTTTGTGGCAGATTTCCTTGACACCTCAAGTCCACATCCATTCAAACACTGCCTCCCTAGCACTCCAGGAAGCTTTAATCAATGTCAGGTTTACACCAGTACAGAGCAGAATCTCTGGTTTATCAGTTCAAAACAATGAGATCCTTTATGCAGGGAGATTGTGACTCACTGGCTTGTTTGTCCTAGCTAATGAGAAGTAACAGCACTGTCTGTAATGGATGTGCCATGGATATTACTGTGGGAACGTGCCTTCAGGAAGAGATCCAGCTATCTTCAACTGTGTAGTCAAAGATGATTGTTATTAAAATAATTTTGGAAACTCATGTACAAGATGTACTTGAATTGCACAGTGAATAAGTTAATGATTGTTCTAACTTATCATAGGTGTTCTGCACATATGTTCAACATGCAGCTTGTTGGCATTTTGGGGCTGTGCATGTGTGTGGGGAGAGGGGTGTGAGCAGACTTAGTCTGCTGACTCATCTTGATAGATGGATTGGGTTTTATCATCATTGAATCAGAGAAATACTGCTTGGTTCTCCAAGATGAAATAGCTTGAGGGAAAAGAATAAACATCCTGCATCAGACCTTACAATAAATCAAACCAAGGAAAGGCTCAATTCAAGTGACTGGAAGCTTGCTCAGGATTTCTGCCAAGGTTTGTTACACCATAAATGAAAATACACAAACTAGAAGATGAAAATCTGTTAAAGACTCTTGATTGCATATTTGTTGTGTGGGAAACTCTGAGGGACAACTCATCTCCTGGTATTTCTGTTCACCAGTCAGGGAGGCAGAGGTCCAGAGCAGAGCATGTAGACTTGACCATTTCCTGCAGGAGCAGAGAGTTGAATAAACCATCTGGGAGGACAACAGCTGGTAAAGTTCCTGAACAGTGAAGAGTTATAAATGAAACTATTTACACTAAGCAACAATAGCAACACATATTTGGACACATTCATCACTGTAATAAATTCTTATACATTTCCTTTTAAGAAGGGCTATGTTTCTGATTTTGTTTGCTGTGTTTGCTGTGATCACTGATTCTTCCAGAGCATACAACCACTGAGAGGGTACAGAAGCACCATGTGCTTGTGACCAAGTGAAGACATGCATTTCAGATTATTTTACATGATGAAACTTTGCTGGAAAGGTCAGGACTGTGAAGCATTTACCAGGAAAAGAACCAGATAAGATAAAGTATAAAAGCCAGCAAATCTGCTTTTCAGTTATTCATAATGCTTCTTACCCAGTCATGGATGTTGTATAGTGTCTGTATGTTCTCCTGCATACACTATATCAATGTAAAAATATTTTGTATGTCCTATTGGCCTCTGTGGCTGGTGGAGTGCAGACCTGAAACCTATCCCTCACCTTTGCTACCAAGAAAAGTTTTTAAACATGTCAAAAGCTTCCTTTAAATCTCAGGTGAGAACTGCCACAATGAAATGCACCCACCATGAACCATGTCAGAGCTCTGAAATGAGCAGGTGTAGCTCATGTTGTGAAGGACTGAGTAGAAGGTGCTCTTTATAGTGTTATAGACTGATTTGAAAACAAAATTTTCAACAAAAAATTACAGTAAATGTAAAGAAAAAGAAGAGAAATTGAAATAATAACTATCAAAATATTGAACTTTCAACGAGAATGTAAATGTTTGCATTCTGAAAAGCAGTTGAAACACTGGCTGAGGTCTTCATATTTCCATTCTTCTCTTCTGGATTAACCTTAAGCTAGAGAACACCTCCTCTAATACAACAATGAATTTGTTTTCCCAAAAAAAAAAAAAAAAAAAAAAAAAATCAACATTTCCCATTTAAAAAACTGCAAAAACTATGAAGGGTACTTTAATCATAAACCAAAAGCAATACATTTCCACTATTCAGAACTAAAAGGGCATTAGATGCTTACTAGACCTTTCAGGTGGGATTCACAATGGGAACATGATGGACAAACAGGATGTCTGCAGTGTATTTCCACTGTGCTCACCCACTACAAGGCTGTATGCAGTCTGGCAGTAACATCTGTGCTCTTACTTAGACTGTCTTAAAACCCAGATGCTGAGAGCATTTGATTGCTACTAGGCATAATAGAGACATAAATCAGTCCCTGGTCTGTGCCCAGCTTCATCAAAATTGGGCATTATGTATTTGTGCAATATTTTTATAAACTACATTTCTTTTGTACTATTATAATCTGAAAAGCTCATAATAAGAATAGAAAATCATATGTAGCTATAATTAAACAGGATTATGAGTTAAGTAAATTACTAATACTTTTTTTAAAAATTATGGATAATGTGGTTCGGAAAACTGAAAAGAAAAAGGAACTTTTTTATCTAGTGTGGGATGAATTAGAAAAAATTCCCTAAAAAGAGATTCCACAACCTAGATGATATTACTATCAATAGGTATATTTCTGATATTACCATTTACTATCTCATATGTCCCTTATTTCTCCCAGCAGAGAACCAGAAAACCTATTCTCTGAACAGGACTGCCTTGGCATGCTGTACTGGAAGAAACCTGCCTACCTGAAGAAGGGCAGCTAGGAAAGTCTTGGGAGCAGGGCTGAAGGAGGTCACCTTGCTGGGGCTGCCTTTGCATTACAGACACTCAGTGAACCAGGTAACCCATGGAACCAGAGGAGCACTGACACATGTTTTGGGGCCTTGTGCAGGATGAAGATGTAATCAGCCATTAAACATTAATAACTAGTTTTGATGAGCCATTAAAATGATAGGAAACCCTGCATTGCTATTCTACTCCTTTACACTTAGTATCCTGTGAAATCTCAGTGGATTTGGGTCAGGAATATTTGCTTGTTAATTTTATATTTATCACAGGCATGACATAGGTAATCCTAATACCACTGGCAATCTGCCCCAGAGAGCCCCCACACTGCATTACCTGTCAGTTGCCTTTTGGAGGCAGTTCAGCCTGTACACCCATCCTAACAAGATGAACAGTTGGTCAGTGGGTTGTCCAAAAAGGCAATGGACAGTGCCTATTAAAGTAGGTTTAGCACCACTCTGTCCAGAGTCACATATCACACACAAAGCTCCTTGTCAGTTGGAAACACAGACAGAATAAACACATGATTTTCTGTCAGACTGTGCAGACATTCTGTTTTTCCCAGCCTCCCTTTCCCCTTGGTAAGCAATGCATTATCCTCATTGGAAGTGTAAGGCTTAGAGACACCTATCCTTAATACCCATGTGGGTGAAGAGGCAAAATTTTAACATGCTCCTAAAAGTTTTAACATACTCCTGAAATGCTGTTGAGCATTTGGAGAGTAAATAAGAACTCCAATATCCTTCTTGGTTTTGAAAAGTACTTATTTTCTCCACATATTTCAAACCCCAGTGCTCTAAATCCATAGAGTCATGTAGTACTTGCACAGGATGAGAGATGCTTGGCTCCTAGACACAGGACAAGTCTTACAATTAAAATCAACCTTTGTATACTTGTAGTCTAATTAAAATTTGGCATAAAAGGAGACTAGAAATTGAATTCCCCATGTAATTTAACCAAGCTTTGGTATTCTTCTGAGAATTTAATGTTATAACACATTTGATCTCAGTAAATACTAGATATCTACCTGAGTATCACTTGCCACATTCTGAACCAAATCCCCACAATACCCTCCCTGCACTGTTTGGTAGCAAGAGGGGATTTCAATGAACTGGCAGCCTAAAAGAGTGTGTTTTTCTACCGTAAAAGATTCTGGACAGTCATTTAAAGTGCCACAACAATTATTTCATAATGCTAACACAGCTATGAATTTGATATGAAATTGCATTTAAATTAAAATAATTCTCTTTCAGTTCAGCTCTCATGTAAGAAGTACCCAAGCCTCTTGATTCAATCACCTCACTATGTCAGATTGCCTAGAGCTCATGATCAAACTTCTCTAATTCCCTTTTTTAAAGGTCATGTAAACATGTGCTCTTAGTCAATTAGATGCAAATTCAATTCCCTACTTGCAAAGCTTCCTAGTGAAGTTCCTTACCTATTCCTCAAATGCAAGCCTGCATCTGACAGCAGAATATTGACTTTTGAACTGTGGTCAAAGACATGATTAAACAAAGAAACAACTGCCCCCTGCAATGTAGAGAATACAGATAAAGGGGAGTGAAGCTACATTTTTTCTAAATGGTCCTCACAATGTAGGTCAACTAACTAACTTTTTAACATGGCTGTTCCATTTTTTTTTTTTTTAATACTGTGTTTTTACAGGGGTGGTATGTGCTGAAGAACAATATATAGATACCTAGGTACCCAAGGATGGGTTTTATTGAAGATGTTACTGTAATTAAGGACTGTTTGAGTCCTTCCTAACAAGATGTGCTAAAAACAACAAAAACAAAAACAAAAAAAACCAAAACAAAACAAAAAAAAATAGAAATAATGGATGTCAGTTTTAAGCCATCTCCGTCAAAGACTGAATGAAACACACTGAATAGTACACTATTTCAATAATAATAACAGAGCAAGTATTTTTGATTCTGGCATTTCAGTTCACATAATTTCAGTGCTGATTTTCATAATTCTGCAAATAAAATTATTACATGAATGGTCTTGTTGTTAGATATTTCCTTAAAAGTAGTGACTAATTAATAAGGGTTATTCTGACCCTTATTATTCACCCCATAGGTCTGTGTAGAACAGTACCTTATCTCTGACTGGGACTGATGATGTAAAAAAAAGTCAGCAGTGACAGCTTTCCCCATCTACTTATCCTGGAAATATCTGGTCTGAAATAATCCTGAACTCATTGTTTAGAATTTTTCTACTGTGCCAGACTCGAAATCTGAGGATGGTAAGGCCAGAAAGTCACCAGGCTTGTGCAACAGTTAGACTTTGCAGGCAATGAAATCTCAACTTCCGTGTTTTCCTCTAGATTTTCAACCCCTAGTCTGCAAATTTTCAAGAGTTTTCAAAGACCAGGAGAACAAAAACATCTTTCAAGAATGTGAAATTCTCAAAAGAAAACACACACACACAAACAAACAAACTACAAAGCAACAAGTTACCCACATCTGTTGTCATGCTTGGTGAACCACGAGATAGAGAGAAGCTGTGGGATTCTGCAGGGCAGACAGTTATTCAGGGTGCTTTGATGCTCACCACAGGCAGTGCTTTTTCCAGGTGCATCACCCTACACTCAAACCCTGCTGTGGGAAGATCCACAGTTCTTGTTTGGATTCAAGAATTCTCGAACTGCATGAAGTTACAGCACTGTTAGAAAGGAAAAGAAGCTTCTTGGTGCAATGTGTTTTGCTGAGTGCCATGACAGGTTGTAATGATGAGGGAAAGGCAGACAGCAAAGCATTTCTAGGGGGCTGATCACCAGCATACATATAAATTCATCATCCTTATCAATAAACCACTCCCTGCAGACTCTCCTGGTATGCTCACCAAAGATAAGGCACACAGCTACCTCATGGGCTCAGTGTGAGATGCAGCAGCACTCCCACCCTTGGTCACAGCAAGAACTGACTTTCAGCCACTCATCTGCCTTGGGGGTCCCACCAGGGTCTTGATACCTACATTTCTTCCTTTCCAAAATAAATTAATGGCAGTACTGAAAAGCAGATTTCTTAAAAAAAAACAAACAACAACAACAACAAAAACCCAAAATATTAACTGGAAAAAATATTAAAGGGAATTAAACCTAACAATTACTGCATCTGAACAACTTATATCTTCTGCTAAAATCAAATATTTCAAACCTTGTTATTATCTTAAAAGTTTAAAAGAATTAGTCAAGAAGGTCATATATATCAGTTATTCTGATTCTAATCTTATGGGAAAAAAAATCAGAAAGCTGGACAAAGTCAGCACTCTACCAACAGGGAATTATGTGCTAAAAATAAAGCTATATCATTCAATGTAGTTTCAGAGAAAGTAGTTCTTGTCAAATTATCTTCTTTAGATTTTTCTTTTATAAGATTATAGTTCTGGTTGACAAAGGTAACTGTATTGTTACAGTCTAATCAAATTTCACTGAGGCATTTGACATACTGCACATGACATTGTGTTTTAAAATCCTGCATTATATGTAATTAATAGAGCACAGATTAAATGATTTAAAAGCCACTTGACTGATAGCGCTCAAAATGTATGCATTAATGGAAAGGCATTAATTATCTGGGCCATTACCAAAAAGGCACTGCAAGGCTCTTGGTCTTAAGGCATTTTTACCCATATTTGAAAATAATCTGAACTCTGGGTGCACTTTGAAGGGGACAAAATGTTGATGCTGTGAAAAGCAATCAGGAATCAGCTGTTAGAGTGTGCTGAATCTCCAGGATAGTGGCCTGGATTCAACAGAAGTTTGAACACACTGAAATGCTGTGAACAGGGAGCAGAGGTGTGCTGCAGAGTGGAACTGCCAGCCCACGCCCCAGGGAAAAGAACCTGTGCATCTTTGGAAGCATGGAAACTCATCCAAAATGGATGCAGAGGAGAAAACTAATCTTTGACATTAGGCAAAGTTTTTATGGGGAGTCAAGGTGGTGCCAGAGTAATCCCTGGAGAAGTGAATGAAGAGGAATAGAGCTGAGGAGATTATTTGCATCCTGTAGGGAGATTTGAGGGGCTAGAGCAGCTGAGGCGAGAGGAAGTCAGAGAGGGGGCAGTGAGATGGGGAAGTGAGCACCCCTGAAATGTGCCTCCTGGTGTTAGCCCACTCCTTTTCACAGCCTTCAGGCCCATTTCCCATCCCACAGGTGTCTGACCATGGCTGCTCACATCCTGCCCCTTCCCATGGCCACACTCAGCTCCTCACCCTGCAGCAGCTGGAACAGACCAGAGGACTGGCAGCCACCACTGGCCACCAGCCTTCCCCAATCCAAGGACTTGCTAGGGGAACAAACTATATAGGTCCTGTGGCTAGAGATTAAATGGTACTAGTGGTCCTTTCTGGCCTCAGAGTCTGTGAATTATCCCTTCTGCCTGGGTAAACTTTCCTCCTGATTTCAAATCTCTTAGCAAAACTTAAATGGTCTTGTAGGTCTGATAATCTCAGTCTGGTTAATTTTGTGTTTCTTTGCCTATTCAAATGGTATTTGGTGTTACCCAGAGAAAAAGGACTGGAATCAGTTAAATAACAAAGAAACATGTTGCAAATGTGCAAGCAGCAATTCTTTTTTTGTAGCTATTTACAGTGTCCAGTACCTCTGTTCTTAAGTCCTCCACAACTTTGAAAGTAATGATAATATTGCCTGTTTCACTTTGATAGTACATACACAAAAATTGGAATAATAAAGAGAAGATTAGCATGGCTCCTTGGGAAGAATGACATGCAAATTCATGAAGAGTGACAAAAGTTTTCTGAGCCAATAATGTGCCAGCAGGACTAGGAAAGTGATTGTCCCTTCTTGCCCTACAAGAAGGACATTGAGATTTTGGAATATGACCAAAAAGGGCAACAGAGTTGGGGAAAGGTCTGGAGCACAAGTCCAAGAAGAGCAGCTGAGGGTGTTTATCCTGGAGAAAAGGTGGCTCAGGGGAGACCTTGTCAGTCTCTACAGCTCCGTGAAAGGAGGCTGGAGCCAGGTGGGGCTGGGCTCTCTCCCAGGCAGCCACTGCCAGGACAAGAGGAAATGCCTTCAAGCTGCACCAGCAAGGTTCAGGCTGGCATCAGGAAGAATGTCTTCACTGAAAGGGCTTGCCCAGGGAGGTGGTGGTGTCACCATCCCTGGAAGTGCTCAGGGAAAGGCTTGATGTGGCTCTTGGTCCTGTGGTGTAATTGACAATCTGTCAAAGGTGGGATTTGATGATCTTGGAGGTCTCTTCCAACCTTAATCATTCTACGATTTTATGACCTACTTGGTTAATTAATCTATATATCAGGAAGAATTTCAAATTAGTATATTCTTTTTAAACATTCAAGTATTTCTCCAACAGTTAATATTGAAAAAAAACCCACTCACAAGCATTTACTGGAGTTTCATTTAGTGCTTAGACCAATTAGTTGCTTGCTCCATGCTAAAGCAAATCCTCAGCACTTTAGTTTTCAAAATCTAAATTTCTACATAATTTTATTAACAAGCAGTACCTTTATAATGGGCCAAATAAAGCCAAAATCCTTTGTGCAAGGGGGCATAATGTTTGGATTTTAAAAATCCATGTGAGACTTGAATTTGTTGGTTAGAACCCAATACTAATTACAATTAGACAAAATCCAACAGACCTTTGATAATTACATCAAAAGTTTGCATTCATTTGATGTGGATTGTCTATATTTCATTGTTACTTTCTTACAAGATTATTTATGTACAAAGAGTTAGAAAATAATATTAATATTTAAAAAGTGGAACTATAAGGATAAACACTGATTCAGCATATGATTTAATTTAATAAATGTTCACTTTATTCTGCTCAAAACCATGACTTGTGACATTATTTTTTGCATAAAGAGTGATCTACAAAGATTCTTAGTAAAATATATTTCTAGTGGAACAAGAAGTTTAGCTTGTTTACTGGGGACTGGATTCAAAAGCATTTGCTTAACAAGCTGGGCATTAAGGAACCACATCAGTCATATTTTCATTCCAAATTTGCCACTGGTTTACTGAGCAAAGTTCCTCAGAGGAAAAAATCTGATTTCATAAAAGATCACACATACCAGCCCTAACAATCTGAGATGCTGTACTGAAAGTTGTCTGGAAATTCGGCATATTTTATGCAACTAAGAGAAAAGTACTTTCCTCACACCTGAGTACATGGAAGGCACAGCAGCATGATAAAAGGGAGAGATTACCAAAGATGTCTAGACATGGAGAAAGTATGACCTCAGTTAGAAGACTGGCATTTACTTTTCCTTTCTAGAGAGATATACAGTACTTCATGATTTCAGTATGCAAGGCAGCAAGGTTTCTGAGCAGTTTGGCAAAAATCCTCAGTTGACTGCAGGCTGAGAAAAAAGAAAGGATCTGAATGAAAATAATCTCCAAGAGAAAAACAGGCAGTAGAGTGCACCTACTTTTCATTCCATCATACAGACGGTGCTTATTGCATTTTAAAGGTATCCATATTAACAAAAACAACTCAACAAAACTAACCTCCAAACCACTTCAATATTATAAAGTTACAATTATTTAAGAAGCATTTAAATGGCAGTTGGCTGTGTAGCTTGACTGTGGACTCTGTACACAGCAGAGAAATTTTGTCTCAAATATTCTCATTCCTCTACTCTGGTGCTGTGATACTCCCCATGTGGAGTAGCTCCAGATCTGTGGCTCCCACAAAGGAAGGACAGGGACCTGTTGGAGCAAGTCCAAAGGAGGCCACAAAGACAATCACAGGGCTGGAGCATGTCTATGATTGTGAGTTGAGAGATTTGGGGTTGCTCAGCCTGGAGAAGAGAGGGCTCCAGGGAGACTTTGCAGCAGATTTCCAGAACCCAAAGGGGACACAGGAGAGCTGGAGAGGGACTTTTGGCAAGGACATAGAGTGACAAGGGGAATGGGTGGCTTTAAACTTAAAGAGTTTAGATTGGACATAGGGAAGAAATCTCTGCAAGGGTGGTGAGACACTGGAAGAGGTTACCCAGAGAAGTCATGAATGCCCCATCCCTGGAAGTGTTCAAGCACCAGGATGGGGCTCTGACCAACCCAGCCTAGTGGAATATGTCCCTGACCATGGCTGGAGGATTGGAACTAAATGATCCCTGAAACCTCTTCCAACACAAACCATTCCATGATTCTATTATACATATGTAACAATTGATTTTTTACATAATCTTGGGTACAGGGTCCCAGTTGTTCTTTTTTACGTATTTGAATCTCTTACTATATTCAGTTATTTTATTTATTTTTAATGGTACTCCTTAAATATTATTCCACAGATGTGAAGTAGCATATGATTTTTGCACTTCTTTTAAGCCTAATGATGGCATTGAGAGACATCTATTGAAAGACACGTTGACAGCCTGTTTTTGCATAAGAAATCATCATTAAAGATTCTTACTTTAATTAAGTAATACATTTATCTTGCTGGCTGATCATTTATTATTTGTAACATTTCAATGTATGGCTCCCATCAGTTCTGCTTGAAGCTATGTGTGTTGAGCCCACACATAAAAGGAGTATCCTGCAGTATCTTGTGAGTTAGGTAGTAAGAAATGCAAAAACTGCTGACTGACCATCCTTGCAAAATATGATGTATGCAACCAAGCAACACAAAAAAACTCTGTGTAATTCCTACATTGCAAACTCTTGTCCACCCAAGCCAACCCAGCTGCAAGAACCAGTCTGGCTGTAGAAGCTTCAGGTAGCTCTGAGCTTAACTTTGAATTCCCTTGTGCTGCTGCAGAATTGTTCCTGGTGCCTTAACTGCTCAGTTATCTCTACGCTTGCCCACAGTAAACATACCTACAGTGTCAAAGACTGCAGTAGAACCTGTCTGGGTTTTACTTGGGCAACCACTGTTTTGTTTTCAGTCCCACAGTGTTTTTGTTTTGACCACACACCTTGAGATTCTGCAACGAATAGGGGAAGAGGTCTATAAAATGTTGTTTACAACACAGCTCCATTCAATACACCATCCTGACTGGGGCCCAGGCTCAGGCCTTGTTATGAGTGAGGTAAGGGAACTGGTGGGGGAAAAATTATTGAATGTATACAGGTAATTAGAGCCTGCATCATTGGTTACACAAAGGGCTGGTGGAGGCAAGAATGCAGGCTAATGTTCTTTTAATGTGTTACCTTCAAATGTAGTGCCTTGGAGGTTTGTGTGTGTCTATATAAATAAAGCAAAAGCCAGAAATGCCGAGGTATAAATGGACAATGCTGAACTCCTTAAGATGGCAAAAGGCAGGCAGTATAGTTTGTTTTCATGATGTGTGATTCCCAGGAGCCACAGCAGATTTCAGCAGGGGAAACCTACCAGCAAGTCCTCTTGGCTGCAGATTACAAGATCTCTAAGGAGCTCTCTAGGAGTAGAGAAGGGTTATTAAAAAGAGATTACTTTCAGGCTGTGACATACTTCTTGGCACAAGCCAAAGGTGACTTTTCAGATGTTTACAACTAGTTTGATAAGATTTTCAGAAGGATATCATCAAGCACCTCTTCAGCACTGAGGCTAAGCTTTTCTCAACTTGCTGGTTCTTGAGACAGACTTTGAACATGCCAAAACTTAACAAAGTAGCTGGTATTTACACCTTAATAATCAGCACAACAATATAACCTGTTAATCATATCCCAAAGATGGCTGAAGATTTTCCAGGAAAAAACTTCATGTGCATACCAGACATCTGAAATGAATAATTCTACCTTAAAAGCCATAAAGGTAGGTGAAAGCAAGTACCTCATAATTAGAATGGTTTTGGTCCAACACAGCCAAATAATCTCATTGGAGTCAGTTCAGTGAAACTGTATTTTTTCTTAGTATAAATCAACAATCATGATGACAATCTACTCAGGAAAATGTCAGATCTCAGGATAGTTAACTAATCAGTGTATGTCTTTGAAAGAAAGACAAAAAATTAATTCCCTTTACTTCCAATGAGCCATAGATATATAAGTCTGATATTTTCTTTGGGTAAAGTTTTGTGTAGAGGGGTTTGCAATTATGTTTTTAAATCTAAATTTCACTTTGACATGTAAAGGAGTATTTAAAGGGCAATTTTAAATAATCAGGAAGATCAGTGCCTAGCCCCCTGAACTGGAAAGTATTTAAAAACTAATTATTGACTATTATGGTCATGCGAGTTCATGTAACTCACTTGTTTACTGCTACACCAAAGAGAATTGATGAACAACATAGTTGGAAAATACAGTTCTCAATAAAATAAAAATGAGGGAAGGTATTAATATCTCCCTCAATATGTATATTTATCTTTGTTACTAGAGTTGATTTTGTGCATGATAAAAAGATCTACATGAGAATTCTAAGGGTAAATGTTAACATGGCTTCCCCTTTTTACATGCAAAACCCCCTCAGTTTTACAGAGTATGTTATTTGATAACAAACATACATTTAACTATCAGATTAACAGGTACATTAATGTATGTAGATGTTGACATATCCAGATTTGCACCCATAATTACTTGCAGATGTGGACTATGGGCATGAAAAAGGCCATATTTTAGATACTACTGTTCAAGTCTATAGCATATTTCTATTCTCTAGTTATTCTGGCATGAGATTTTTTTTAAATACTCAGATTCCAGTTAGGTTTGTGCCCTTAACTTAGGCAGGTGTTTTTTGAAATTTCACCTTGAAAGCACACTTGGAGTTGTCACTTTTCAAATGTACACAAGAATTCCATCCGCCTTTTCAAATTAACATGTCTTAGCCTTTGACTTTTTTCTCTACAGGAAGGTTATTATGAGATGTTTCTTCCTGCACTTAAAGGATTTTCTCTATTACTTTGCCCCCCTTGGAGCTCTTCAACTCCTCTCTAATCACCAAGAGTCCTTCATGGTGCTCTGCTTACATGCAAAGCAAGAACAAGCAAACAAAAGCTGTTTGGGCATACCATATTTCTTATAAATTCATGAGAAAAAAAAATAGAGAAGCAGCTAATTTATTTCACTACACCAAGAAACCCAGAAAACGGGAGAGAACCAGGAAGGTAAAAATTTCCAAATTCTGTCCTGTTAATTTGGATCAAAGAGAAGGCCCATGGTGGAGAAGAAAACAGAGCAATAATGGTGACAGTGCTTACAACTGCTGCTATGCTTTCACAATGGTACTGAACCACACTAAACACCAAAACAATGGTGATTTTATGGCCTCATGTAACGGCAAAAAGACATTCTGCAGTTACAAATGAATCTGCTTATTCATACAATGGTAGTCCATTGTATTTCTGACAGCCCTCTGACTCTAGAGAGTCAGTATAATAATCTCTGCTTAAGAACTGAGGTGCCCAAAAGCCTTCATCATGCTTCTGAAAACAGGCCAGCTTTCACTGTGGTGTTCCCTTTACCAGAAGCATCATCAGAAATCTCAGGAGTCTCTTGGCAAAGCTGGCAGTGGCTGCCTGTGGCTATTGGGTAAGGCAAGTTCTGTGTACAGCTGTAAAGCCTCAGATGCCAGATGAAAGAAACCAGTATTGAATGATAACTCCTAAATGTCTCAGACTATCTACTGTAATTTCTGTCCTGCATCTTCTCATCCCTTCTGCCTCCTTATGACAACAAACCCAAATGGATTTGGTCTGCACCTAATCAGCCACCAAATGATAGGATTTGACAGAGCCACATGGGCCACTGGCTAACTCAGAAAGTTGTTTATCTAAAAGTGCCACAGGAATTTGATGTGAAGGACACTGATGTCATTATTGATAGCCTTCCTTCCTGTCATCATTGCATTGAAGTAGTTGAGACCCTAATCTAATTTTGTAATATGGTGTGAAGTTAGGGGCAAGTTTCACAAAACGTGAATATGAGGAACTTTGGGGTAATGCAAATGCTTATTGGGAAAAACGCAGCTTCAGATCATAAGAATTTACTTTATTCTGCAGGTTAACAAGGTCCTAGGAGTGCTGCAGAAGAGACACATCAAGGAATTCATCTCTGGTTTTCACATGCCAATCAAAGTTAGGATAGCATCCTTGATAGCAGATGAGTTTCCATGCTGCAATACTTTTATTAGGATCAGAATGAGAGTAGGATACCCTTTTTGAAGGACAGTGGTCTAATACAATGGTCAAAAGCCAAATGGACCCTGGAACTGCCTTCACACAATTACTGAAACCTTTTCTCCTTTGCACAGGTAGCAAATGACATTCTTTATGCCCCATTCAGTACAATGAATAGAAAGAAGAGAGGCAAAAAAAAGCCAAAAATTAACACCAAAATGCTTTAGCACTGAGAGGAAAGATAACAGCAAGAGAAAACAAAGTGCAAATATTAGATGTTAGTCATATTGCTTACCACACCATTGAAGATGTTGAGATATAGTGATAAGTGTAGTAAAAGAATCCATCTGGAGCAAGGGTGGACTTGTCAGTGGAATTCTGGTATTTCTACATTCAACCTTCTCAACATGCAATGCACTTGAACCTTCCACTATTGTAATTAGTTATTTCATTGGTATGTTATGAGACTAACAAATGCTTCTGCACTATTTTGTGTTCCTCAGAGAGGGAGGATTTTGAGCTACACCCATCAGAGATGAAACCAAGTGTTACAGATATAAAAATATCAAAGAACAGCAATTCCAAATGGAACATAGATGTTGAAGGAGACTCAGTCTATAAGACAAGAAGAAAGAAAAAAGAAAGTTGGAGCTCTTACTTACAGTATGGAAGCTAAAGAAATAAAAGAGTGTAGTAATGTAATAACTTGTTTGGGTCAGGACCATTTTGGAAGGATAGCAAAACAAATCTTCTAAAATGAGAAGATAATGTATAACCAGAGCCAAGATGAAATACTTTTTATTAGACTTATTATATGGGTTATGGTTTTGAAAACAGTAAAGGAATCTAAACCAAGCAAATAGAAACTGATTCCATTTAAGAGAAAGTGATAAAAACAATCAGATATTCAACTAAATATTTACAATCCAAAAGGACAATCTTTGACGAGCTAATAAAGCCCATTAAAACTAGAATCTCAAGAGATTCAACCATGGAAGTAAACTGGAATTTCAAAGTCAAAAGCATTGAATGTTATAGAACACTTTAAACTGGAGAAAAATTTGAAAGAACTCTCCAGTAATGCACAAATGGAAGATGAAACTTTAGACTGTCAAAATAGTTCCTGTGCTTGGCCTGGAAGAAGATATTGAACTATATGCTCTTTCCTTTTCCAGCCATATAAATTGAGAGTAAAATGCACAAGGAAAGAAGATGGGGAGCTTTGCAGTCAAGGTAAAACAGAGATTAAAGATAATCTAGGTGTGGCAAAAAATGAAACAAATTTTGCCTCAGGTTTCAAAAAGGACAATTATGTTGATTTGGGAGGAAAAGCAGAATGTTTCATGGCAGCTTTCATTTACACACCCTCGTTATCTCAGTTGTGGTGGAAACAGAAGTCATGAGTCTTATTGCACCCAAATCAGGGGTATTAGGGGGTCTTCCTTGCAGGATTTATGAGAACACACCCTTCAAATCAAACACCAAATATTGTGCCTACGGTTAAAAGAGGAGAAAGTAATCAGGCATCTGTAAGCCTGTAACTTTGTAGATTGCTTTAGGACATATTTTGAAGGAAAAATATTTAAAGACAATTTAATAGGATGTAAAACAACAAGGATTTAATCAAATGTAGATCATCCTAGACAGAGTTTCTAGACAAAGGAAGTGCACTGGATTTTATATATCAAGTCTTCAGGAAATGGTGCCAACTATGAAGCTTGTAATTTAAAATCAAAAAAGGAGTGAAGAATCTGTGATGTCAAGTATGAAACTGTCAGGCAAATATTGGTAGAGGAACTGGAGCTAAATTACTGGTAGAGTTCTTCAAGATTCAGTATTGAAACAGATGGTGATTAATTAATAGTCTAATGTCTGCTTTTCACTCAGGAAGCAAGAAAGCAAAGTACCAATCTGCTTATACCCCTCAAATTGTTATTTTTATCAGAAGAGGATAACCAGGATATCATATAAAAGATCGGTATATTCTTGAGGAGTGACAAGATAGCAGCTCATAACAGAAAGTTCTGCTCCAGGGTGAGAGCTTATCAGCTGAAAAAGATGTGAAAGGACCTGAGTGGACTAGCTAATTGCAGACTTCTGTAAATTGCCAGTATAATGAAAACTCCCACAGTCTACGGTTATATTAGATTTATTTCCAGAAAAACCTGGGCACTTTATGAGGTCTTGCAATACTTTCAAACTTCTCATTATACAGGTTCAAGTATTATGAATTAAAACTTAAACAACAGAAAAAAAGACATACTAAAAGATCATGCTGGGGCGAGGAGGCACATGCTGACTGAAAGAACGTGGCCAAGTTAAGAGAAATAAGACTGAAATATAAGACTGTGATATGCTTTTCATCTGTGAGTACAGGTCAGTTAAACATCAGTAAGAACATTAGATTCTTAAGGATACTGGTTTTGATGAAAGTTGACACAATAGCAATAAAGAATGCTACTTCTTGCTACTTCTGTATTCCCAAATGAGAATAAACATTTTAAGTATGATAATTCACAGTTTTGAAACCCTAACATCCAAACTCAAGAATGAACATTTCTTGTTTGTACACCTACCAATCTGGAGACTTTTACAGCAAAAATCTTTAACATGAGAACTATGGGTAGTGCAGTGAAAACACTGTGACTTTATTTCATTTTTCTTCTTCCTGGCTGAGCACAATATTGAAGAACTTCCTACATGGCTTTGATTAATTCATGTGTTCTGAACCCTCAAACCTGAAGTTCACATAATTGTCTAAAAATCATTTGATGTGTGTGGAAATTTCACAGGTTGAAACCCTATAAATGTAAATTTGCAGGAAGAAGAACATGCCCAGCATTTCCAGAAAACTAAATAATGTAATTATTTCTTATGAAAATAGGAAGAAGGGAGGGAGGGAGGGAGGGAGGGAGGGAGGGAAGGAAGGAAGGAAGGAAGGAAGGAAGGAAGGAAGGAAGGAAGGAAGGAAGGAAGGAAGGAAGGAAGGAAGGAAGGAAGGAAGGAAGGAAGGAAGGAAGGAAGGAAGGAAGGAAGGAAGGAAGGAAGGAAGGAAGGAAAGGAAGGAAGGAAGGAAGGAAGGAAGGAAGGAAGGAAGGAAGGAAGGAAGGAAGGAAGGAAGGAAGGAAGGAAGGAAGGAAGGAAGGAAGGAAGGAAGGAAGGAAGGAAGGAAGGAAGGAAGGAAGGAAGGAAGGAAGGAAGGAAGGAAGGAAGGAAGGAAGGAAGGAAGGAAGGAAGGGAGGAAGGGAGGAAGGAAGGAGGGAAGGAGGGAAGGAGGGAAGGAAGGAGAGAAAAAGAAAGAAAGAAAGAAAGAAAGAAAGAAAGAAAGAAAGAAAGAAAGAAAGAAAGAAAGAAAGAAAGAAAGAAAGAAAGAAAGAAAGAAAGAAAGAAAGAAAGAAAGAAAGAAAGAAAGAAAGAAAGAAAGGAAGAAAGGAAGAAAGGAAGAAAGGAAGAAAGGAAGAAAGGAAGAAAGGAAGAAAGGAAGAAAGGAAAGGAAGAAAGGAAGAAAGGAAGAAAGGAAGAAAGGAAGAAAGGAAGAAAGAAAGAAAGAAAGAAAGAAAGAAAGAAAGAAAGAAAGAAAGAAAGAAAGAAAGAAAGAAAGAAAGAAAGAAAGAAAGAAAGAAAGAAAGAAAGAAAGAAAGAAAGAAAGAAAGAAAGAAGAAAGGAAGAAAGGAAGAAAGGAAGAAAGGAAGAAAGGGAAAGAAAGAAAGAAAGAAAGAAAGAAAGAAAGAAAGAAAAAAAAGAAAAAAAAAAAGAAAAAAAGAAAAAAAGAAAGAAAGAAAGAAAGAAAGAAAAAAAGAAAGAAAGAAAGAAAGAAAGAAAGAAAGAAAGAGAAAGAAAGAAAGAAAGAAAGAAAGAAAGAAAGAAAGAAAGAAAGAAAGAAAGAAAGAAAGAAAGAAAGAAAGAAAGAAAGAAAGAAAGAAAGAAAGAAAGAAAGAAAGAAAGAAAGAAAGAAAGAAAGAAAGAAAGAAAGAAAGAAAGAAAGAAAGAAAGAAAGAAAGAAAGAAAGAAAGAAAGAAAGGAAAGAAAACCTATGTCAACTCACTTCAGTAAGGGCACATGTCAATGTCTTATTTTCCTCACCAGGTTCCTAGTCCAACCTGCCTCTTCCCCAAACCATCTGACACTTTCCCTCATCTTACACCACACATCCCTCTAGTTTTATTTTTCCCAGGGCTAATTAACAACACCTTCCCATCACTGTCCTGCAGTGTCTATGCACCTCCTCTGCACCCTCGAATTTTGTAGGTGGGTCAAGGACTTTCTAGATTTATTTAATCTGTCAGAAAGCAAGATTATGACTGATATTTAGGTCAAATCTTATATCCCATTAGTATAACTTGCTGATGTAATGCTGCATTATAGTCAGGCTTCTACATAGGACTTTTTGTCAGAGTTGTAGCCTGCAATTTTGATAGGAAATAGCCTGAAAACTTTTATAAAATGGAAAATCTTAGCTTTATCTTCCTTGAAATTCATCTGAATAGACTTTTCCATGTCTAGAATTGTATGTCCTATATGTCATGGCTTAAATGGATCATTCCAAAATGTCAGTATTTTCTGTTCTCACTTACCTGTTCAGTCTCATTTCTATACTGTACCTGAAATTTTACTTCTGTCATTTTCTTCAGTCTTACAAATACAAAGAAATTATAGAAGTTTGGAAATGTAATTATAATTTTTAAAAGTGGTGGTATTTCCTTAAAAAGCATTCTTAATAATGAAAATTTTACATATACACCAAGCCCCCCTACCCCAAGCCAAAACTAAAACTAAAAAAAAAAAAACCAAAACAAAACAACAAAAAAGGGGTTTTCACTAATTGAATATGTTAATAATTTACCCTATGCTGAATAATTCTAATTTTTAAATTTTCTCTGTTATGATACTTACAAGAAGTGATAGTGTTCTAACTAGAAGCAAAAATTAAGTTAATGGTATTACATGTGCATGACCAATTGTCATCTGTTTTGGAGCTGCACCTTCATTTTTTAGATAATTTTGGTCGTTATTTTCCAGTTTCTGTCTGGAGACGGCTGAACACAGAGCATCAGATTGGGAAAAATCACACTGGACATTGAGAAAGAGATAATTCCAGTCACAAGATAAAACTGGCTGTAGAAGTAATAACTGAGGAGTGGTGTGGCAGTGAGGTGCATCAGTGACAGAAATTGCAGGAGGCAGGCATGAGCAGCTGTCCTGGCCACCTTGCTCAGCAGTCTGAGGAAACCTTGATGTTCTGGCCAAAGAGAGAGCGGTGTGGGCAGCTGAGGAAATCCCAGTAGGAGAAATGAAGCAGAGAGTCAGGGAAATAGAGAGTAAAAAACTCCCAGGGTTTGTAATATCACCTGTTCATTAACAGCTGAAATGCACACTGAGTGCAGCAGCACAGAAAACTGGCTGGCCCTTCAGAAGTGAAGGCTGCCCTCCTCAGAAGTAGGAAGGAGCTGAGAAAGAATTGTTTTCCTTCTTACCACCAATGTTGTCCATTTCCTTTTTGCTCTATGGGCTTTAAAATTTTCCAGCTCCATTTCTATCCCTTCTCTTTTAAGTTGTCCCTCTTCTAACTACAAGGACAAGTGAAAAAGAATCACTGAAACAAGAAGACTGAGAAAATTGAATGATTTGGTAGTCTGGAAATTATTAAAGAAGTTATTTCTGATATAGCTGGAAACACAGCTATAAAATCTGGTGTTGTCAGGTGTGATATTTTGACTTTGAAAAAACATTGCTTACAAGTGCCCTCGAGTTTTTGTGCTTTGCAAAACTGACTCCAGCCATTGACTAAAACTAATGATTTATCCATGACCTAAGCAGCAATATTCACCCAACTTTGCAAAGAGATCTAGGCTGCACAAAAGCAGTATGGGTGTGGAAATGTAAACCAAAGTCCAGATGTCTATTCTGGTCTAAATTCAGATGCACTCTTAGGAATTCTGTAGGGTCACACTGGTGAGCATGCATCTTTCATCAGTTGTGGAATGGGGATGGAGCATTCTCAAGGATTACTACTGTTATGTGCTATTTTGAAAGAACAATTATTGTACGTGTGAATCAGTAATCCAGTGGTGTTTTATAGGCAATCAGTTTTGTGATATTTATTCATTTCCTCCACCCCTGTCTAAGCAGCTTAGGGAATTTCAGGGGGAAAAAATGAGAAAACAATGAAAAATGCATAGTTAAAGATTCAGTCACGAAACACTGAAGTAAAGGTTTAAGCAACCTAAATAAAACTAATATGTATTCTTGGCATATGGATCAAGTCCAAACCTGAGACAACATTTTTCATTTCACTATACAACACTACAAATCTAGTTTCAAGGAATACTATCTGTAAGAAATAACTGCTGTTTAAAATTTCTCAGAGTTATCCTTTCTTAAAAAAATAATTTCTAATACATAAATATAATGGGGAATGTTGTTTATATGATGTCTGTCTCAAAAGAAAGCATTTAAATCCAAACATCATGCTAGGAAAAATTTATTGGCATTAAGAAGCTTGCAATGTAGTGACAAAATGCTCATTTCCACACCATTTCCAAGAAGAGGGAGTTTGGTTTACCAAACTATCTAGGTCTACGTCCTTGCCACTAAAAATATTACAGGAAGCCAAAGATGTTGGCATTTTTCTGTGCAGACCTGGGTGGGTATGATGATAGTAGAAGATCGAAGAAGAACTTATTTGCCAATCTGTTGTTGCCCTCACATCAGCCTTCATAGTCAGCCCATACATCAGAGCAGAGCAGAGGAAATGGTTGCTCTGCCTGGCATGGGCTGCTGTCAAATAGCTCAGCGAGGTGTCCAAACCAGACCTGTGAACTGAGATGGCCTAATGTGCCCCAAGAGGCCATGGATCATTTCTGCTGCATAAAGGCCTCCACTGCTACACCTCTTCCAGCTTTGCAATCTGAGTCTAGGAGTAAGCTAAATCACCTGAAAATAATTCAGGCATTGATGCATGCAGCTTGCTCATGGGCTGAGAAGCAACAAGGACACTGTCCTGTTCTCTTTAAATTTCTTTTAAATCACTCCAATTCTTTTTTTTAAAAGCAAAGCCATTAGCTAATATAATTTCAATAGTCTGGATTTTCTGTTGAATAGCACACAGAGACATGTATAAATATACATATCTATGCAAATTCAGAGAAAAGCTGACACATGCTTTACGTTTTGTGAGAGAATCATTAAGCTTTATGTGCAGACATCTCTATTTTAAATCATGAAGCTAGCAGCAGAACTACTTGGCTTTTCCAAAATCTTGCCTCAGCCCTCAGCTTCCAAATAAAATATTAATTGCTGATGCTTTTATTACAGATTCACTTCATTAATCCCAGGTACTACCCTCATATATGAATGCATTATAAGCCAGTTCTGGGATTCATTAATAGACCTAGTTAATTTGATCCCTAAAAGCCCATAATTAGGAATGTGTAAAATAGGTTGAAAAAATTTGTTGCAAGCAGACATTACCTGAACAGTGAGTGTATAAACCTTCAGTGAGCCTTGTTCCTGGGATTTTTCCTTTTATCTTTAAAAGGCTTTAGAAAGTGTGCACTAAAAAGGAGACCAGGAGAGTAAAATGTGTGAAAACCAAGGAAAGCAGATAACCTTTTATACCAAGTTATTTTCTTTTATCCATGTGTCCTAGTCTAATTCAAAACCTCCACTGGTGTCTGTCAGAAAAGCATGTGTAGCAAAACAGGCTGCAGTCACGGAGAGGGAAAAAAAAAAAAAAAAAGGAAGTTCCTGGAAATGAGAAAAAAAAGGCCTGAATTCAGCTCTTCTTGAATCCCAAATTGCACTTTAAAGTGCCATGTATGCCAGGTGGGGTACCTATAAAGAGAGAAAGATCTTCCACCTTGGAGGAGGGCAAGAATCCTTAGTGTATGCAGCGCCCAGAGGAAAAAGATGTTTGAGAAGGTGAGTGGCTGAATATGTATGTGTTTCAATAAAGCATTTCATTTGGAAGGTTTTTGCAGCATTCACACAGATTGAGTTTTAGGGAGGAAGTGACTCTGCCTGGCCCGCTGTACTGTCAGAGGAAATAAGTGAAACTAAAATGAAGTGATAATATACTGTAGGAAATTTAAGAGAAAGGCAGAGGAAAAATGGCAATCTGGGACCATACAGCTGATCCCCAAAATAGACACAATGACCAGTGCCAAACTAGCTGCCAAAAACAGTAGATTGTAAAATTACCTAATACCTATGTCATGTTTACTTTATATTTACATTGGGGAATGGGCTCCCCAACAGACACAATACTTGACAGTATTTTTGTTCACTGTCACTATCATTATCCACCATCTGCTCTGCCAAATTTCCTTTCTGTTCTTTTTTGTGCATTCATCAGCACAGTAGTAAGTAACTACCTTAATGACTGCAGCATATTGCTTCTGGATTAGCAGCAGATATTGTACTGCTCCTGACTTATGGACAGAGCTGTAAGTAGGAGACCTGGCAGGGGGTTCCATTTAAAATCCTTTCCCCTTTGCAAAAAGAAACAGAGTACCTAGGAATTTTTTGTCCCAACTCACTAGCAGGGATGTGATCTATGGCTTGGCTTAAAAAAAAAACAAAAACGTACCTCCTCCTGTGAAATTCAGTGAAGTACCCGCCAGCTCCACAGAGATGGCAGAATTCTGACAAGATGTCTTAGTGTGATGGGTAGCCTGAAATACTGGCAGAGAGCTCTGCTTACTTTGCTCAAAACCGCAGATAGAAAAAACCACAGCTTTGAGAAAAGGGCAGCTTTTGAAAAGGACACGTGTTTGCTGACTGAACCTTGTGGGTTAATATGGTGACCCACAAGCACAAGAAAGCCTTTTTGTCTTTCTAGTCTGTGGGTAGATGTAGCAGTGGGTAATCCAATCCTGGCACATCTTTACTTATTCTTTGCTTTGAGGCCATCTAAAGTTAGTGCTCCAAAACTTATCTCAGTGCTTTTATTATGTGTGCTGAGCAGACTTTTTGTTGTTGAGTTTAGTCAAATACTGAAAAAGTAGCGGTGAGGTTTTTTTTCCTTCTAAAAAACTTACAAAAAACCCAAACCACTTTTTTCAGACATCTTGTACCAAGACAGGGGCAGGCAGGGATGGGAGGGGAAAAAGCTAAGTAAATGTGAAAAAAGGAAAGAAGAAAAATTACAAAGAATAGCCAAGGGAAATTTGAACTGGAAAAACTCCTCAAGGGTATTATGGTATAAGGAAATATAGCAGAAAAACATAAAGATGTATATAAAGTCAAAATATATTATGGAAAGTTTCCTACTAAAAACACATTCAAAAATAGTTACTTCTGATTCACAAAGAGAGGAAAAATGAAGTGATCTTAAGCTTCAGGGATCCTAGGATGGAGTGCTGCCAGGCTGTTTGAATGCAGGCAGCTTCAATGCAGCCCAGACAGGCGATGGGCTAAAAGGCATAGGAGCCTCATTCTGTTCCCACTAAATTCAATGGCAAATCTGGACTTTGAAACAGGCATGGAGTGAGCAATTGTATGTAACAGTCAGGGACAGCAGAAGTTAGCAGTGGTGTGAGAGCTCTGTTAATATGCTTGTGCCTGGATCTGTCAGTGAGATCTGCACTCCTCTTGGCTAACTGTCCGTGAGGCTGATTCCACCAACCCGTGGAAATGAATCCAATATAAAAGGAAGACCAGAACCCAAAGCTTGGAACTATCAGTATGCAAATAAATTGGTACCATAGTGACACTTCCTTAGGGCTTTCACATCCCAGAACTGTGACCTGACTGCATCAGCA
Organism: Erithacus rubecula; assembly: GCF_903797595.1. Taxonomy (NCBI): domain Eukaryota; kingdom Metazoa; phylum Chordata; class Aves; order Passeriformes; family Muscicapidae; genus Erithacus; species Erithacus rubecula. Next base: position 133,821,103 of record NC_136689.1, read on the forward strand.
CTAGTATGGAAAGATAAACCAGAAGGGACTTAACTCTTCTGCAGTTGTGCTAGTATACACTGATGGGGAAAGTACTGCTTATTTCTTGACTCTTAGCTGCAGAATAATTCCAAATTCAGAAAGTCTATGGCTTGGCTGCAAGTGTTTCTCAAGTTTTAAAATGTGCATTTGTTGAAAACATGTGAGAAGCTCATTGGTACCAACCTCTAAGGGCTTCAGAGTTTTCCAGATACTCTCCTTCAGGTATGCCTTTTCTGATTAAATCTCATAATATGAATGGTAAAAAGAAACATTGCTAGATGATTATTGTCTAAATATTACTCTCCTTTATACAGTAGCTTTTGAGGAGCATTTCAGGGTTGGGTGTTTTCTCTCATTACCAGTGATAGGAAGTTGGACACTACTATTTTTTCTCCCTTGAAAGATGCTCTTTGGTATTTTTGGTGCATGTAGATACACACACACACACAGACACATACTTACATTTTATTGTCATACATTATGAAAGGAACTGTGCTGTTACAAACTATAAAATATGGTCATTGGCTAAACTTCCAAAATTAAGTACCCTTTTAATGGGTCTCAGGGTTCAGGATACCCAGCCCTGGGATTCCTTCTAGGGGATCTAATTTCATACTGAGGTGCATTATTAACTGAACAACTGCAAATGGAGAAAACTATTGATCACATGGGATAAAACAGAGTCTAGAAAAGTGAAATGCATACTCTGAGCTATCACAGCAGGAGGTAAAGCTCATACTGGTGTTGCAAGTGGGTCTAAGTGGCACAGCTCAGAAGTATGTGGTGTCAGCTCATGGAAATGCACAGGGAGGAGGCTCAAGGAGGAAGTCTTGCAAAAACCAGGTCCCATGGCATTAAGAGCTTTGAAAACCAGCAGGGACTGCTTAAAATAAATCCTCTAGTTTATAGACAGCCAACGTGAAGGGCTCAGGCAAGTGTAATATGAGCATGGCTGCTCAATCCTGTGAGTGAACACGATGCTGTGTTCAGGACTAGATGTAGTTTTGATGTTTTTCTCAGAGCTAATAATGGAAGCAGCAATTCACTTTCTCCAGAGAGAGGAGTGGAAGGCATTTTAGCAGCCTGAATATATTTGTGCATAGGGCCAACAAAAATGGCAGGATGGATTTGCAAACTCTTCATGGAGATGTTTTTAGGCACACAGAGCAGCAGCATTTAGATCCATATCATAAAGAAAAAATGAATGTTTTTTTGAGCAGCTGACTGCAGAGAAGAGTGATGGTAGTGCTCTTGTAGGTCCTATATCCCTGTAGATGTACAATGTCAGCTTCAGCTCTCTTAAACCAAACCCACAGACCCAAAGACAGTCCTTCTTTTTAATGACTTTCTGAACTTCAGTGAGGTCATGTGCTTTCTGACAGCAAGAAATGGTTACCCAGGCATGTTTCTGAATTTTCCTAGTGTCACTACTTATAGTGCATAGTTAAGGAGCTTCCTTTTACATCTCTTGAAAACAGAGAACATAACATTACCACCACCTTTTTTTTTTTTTTTGTTAGTATCACTGCAGAGGGAAAGCTTTGCTAATATATTTAGATATTTAAATCTTGTAATAGGGTCTGCAGACATTCTGTAGGTATTAAACAGGTCCTTGTCCTTCATAAATAACTCATCCTTCAAGTTGCTGCAAATATTACTCTACATCATGAGAACTGGGACTTCAGAGAGAGTGAAGTTGTGTCATCACAGTCTCTTCATCGCAGGTCCAATCCTCTCCTTAAAAGTAGAGCGTGCCTAGTTTTACTATAAAATTTAAGAAGAGCGTATGCTGTAGGATAATGTCCAAATTCTCACTCAACATATGAGCCTACTGCAGCTCAAGATTTAATTCACGATGAAGCTGGACAGGGGAAAGAAAATATAACAAAAAGCTCAGGGGTCAAGATAAGGGCAGAGAGAGATCACTCAGCAGTTACCATCATGGGAAAAACAGGCTCAACTCAGGGAAACTTAGTTTAATTTAGTTCAAATCAAATCAGGGTAAGAAAATGGGAAATTATCTCCAAACTCCTGCTCCTACACTGCAGCTGTGTCCTCCTCAGTGGGAGGACTCCTCACTTGTCCTCCCACGTGAGACTGTTCTCCATGGACTCCAGTGTGAGTCCTTCACATGGGATGCAGTTCTTCATGGAGCTCCAACACAGTCCCTTCTTCAGGGGGCAAGCTTTCAGGAACAGACAGTGCCCACATGGTTTCCACAGCTGCTTCAAGCACATCTGCCCACTCCTCTTCAGGGCTCTCCATGGGCTGCAGGGGAATCTCTGCCTCTGCACTTTGAGCACTTTGAGCACTTCCCCTTCCTTCCTCACTGACCTTGGTGTCTGCAGGGCTGTTGCTTTCACATATTCTCACTCCTGTCTCTTCAGCTTTCATTGCCATGGTTTTTTCCCCTTCTTAAATATGTTGATGGCACAGTCACCACCGTGCTTGATCTTGGCCAGCAGTAGATCTGTCTTGTAACTGGCTGGCATTGATCCTGTTGAACATGGGGGAAGCCTCTAGCAGCTTCTCACAGAGGCCACTACTGTAGTGCCTCCATCACCAAAACCTTGCCACACATCTTGTCTGGGGTTGGAAGCTTACAGGATTGGTGTGGTTACTCTAAGACTGGGATATACTGGGATGTACACCACGACAGTGAACAGATAGTACAGGACCCGTGAGTATGTTAAGGCAACTGTCTAGCTGACTATTCAACTCATAGAACACACTAATATTTCCATTCCTACTCAGGCTATCACAGCACACTGCAGGTGGCTGCTCCTTGGGTACTCAAACCAAGATATGTGTGATATTCAATACAGTGATTTCCAATGAGAAACTCCTTTTTTATTTTGTCTTTTTTGTGACTAGGATTTTGCCAGAATCACTTCCTTTCTCACCTTTCCATCCTCTGAGGTACAACTAGAAGAGATGCATTTTTCCATGAGTTCCTAAATGAGAAGCAAGAAGAGTGATCTAGAAAGGTTTCACTGAGCGTAGTGAGTTTCTTTGTTTCTATTTATTTATTCCTACGTGTGTGAGCACGTAGGATGAAATGCTCTTTAGACCTTTAAGTGTGGTTGAATTGTACTCAATCAATTGCTATTCCTTGTTCACCAAGGCTATTGAAGTATAAACTGCTCCCATATCCACTAGGTAGAAAGGAATCATTCAAACACAGAATTACTCTAATTGAATTGTATGTACATGAGAAATTGTTTTCCTGTCATAAGGTTATCATAAAATAAACAGCAGAATCTGCATGAAGTACACATCTGACTCATGGCTATCCATTCAGAGGGCATGGTCTCTGCACTTAGTTCCTCTTTTTTCTTTGTTATGTGCTTTGATTTGTGAAGAGAACAGAAAGAGACAATACAGTATCTGCCCAGAAGGAATATATGCAAAGTATAGGATGAAAAGCCTTTGACATACTCTATAAACAATACATCCAAATATCTCCCAGCAACAAAAACAAATTAGAAGAATCAGCAAACATAATAATAATAATAATAATAATAATAATAATAATAATAATAATAATAATAATAATAATAATATCAAGTATTTTAATATAGTTTCTATCTATCTATCAGTTACATTAATCATTACTTAAGAGGTCACCAAGAGAGGACAGGTTTGAAATTTATTTCATGAAAAATAGAGGTATATGTTTGATCTAAATACAAAGTCTAAATTAAAAAGTCTTATTGGCTCCAGTCAGCAGAGGAAAATAGCTGTTCTAGGCACAGTTGTCCTGCCTATTTTGAGTATTACTTTCATGTGAGTTACCTGCTGAACTCCCATGCCCAGTTCTTGCCATTTAATATATGAGAAATCCAGAAAGCTCACAAACACCCTCTAGACTCCATGCATTAAAGATCAGTATGATGAATCCTGTCATGGAGGTACATGGGGTCTCCTGAGGACACAGGATTGGTACTTATTCTCAGCAATTATTATCTCTTAGAAGGCTTGAGGCACACTCAGATACATTTGCAACCTATTTTACCTGTAAAATGTAGAGAGGACTGTATTATGAATATAGATAATTACTATTATGAAGATAATATGGAGAATGACTATTAGGATTTTTGTGAAGCTGTGCCTAGTCATTTATGGAACACAAAAATAGAAAAGTAGAAAAATGTAGACATTTCAACCAAACATTTGGCCACATAATCTTAAGAAAAACTGAATCACCTTACTATGTAAGTAACTATCTGGTTTCATTCAAGAAAGGCAGGGTATAATTTATCTCACAGAACCATTACCATAAAAGTATGTAATTCAGACTATATCCTGTTCCATTTTTCACTAAGACAAAAATGAACAGAAAGTCAGTATTTCCTACATTATACTTAACAGCTCTCAACAGCACAGGAAGGAGTTTGGAGAAAGTTCTCTGCATCGAGGAGTAAAAGGGTGACGCTAGCCAACACCCAGATCTATGGAAACTGTGCTAATTCAAAAACATCTTACCAATTTTATCAATACTTTTAGTCATTATATGAAAGCATCAAAGTGGTCGACAACATCCAAGGAAAAAAATTATCTTTAATTTTTTGTGACTTCTTCATCAGAAAATCTCATGGCTCAGCTCTGCCAAGAGCCTTAAAAACCTAATCAATATTCTCACAAAAATTTCAGATACCAGCATAAACTTTGTGGAGATTTTCTGCAAAACCTGCAGCACTTTAGCATGCAATCAGTGAAAAGAAATATTCATGAGGCAGATCTCTGCATTATTTGCCACCACCTAATCAAAACACAAATAGAAACAAGGAAAAAGACAGCAAGATGCATGCAGAATGTCGAGCTATTGGTCCTTTCTCATATGTAGTATTTTACAATAAATATATTGAATCTTTAGGGTTTATTAATCACTAATACTATTAGAAATTGACAGTCAAGTACTTTGCTCATTACATTAGTTTATCAAATATATGTAGGTTATGCTCCCAGCTGGAGAAATCAGCAATGTCTTATGAATCCTCTGCACTCTTGGACTTTACTCAATGACACTCAAAACAATTTTGATCAGATGCTAAAGAACTATTTTATAACACTTGTATATATTTGAAAATCATTTTTCCTAGATTAAGATTACTATTGAAATCCATTAAGATGGTGTGTGTTTCTAGTCAGACATCAGCATTGCTTTGCTAAAAGTTTCTTTTCTTAAGAGCTGAGTAAATTTATTTCTGAATCAAAAACTCCTGCATATGTAGTTTAAGATCTCATTCCCTTTTTGCAGATTAATGTTTTTCCTTTACTTGTTATACATACCATGAAAAATTCTAGAAAACAAAATTACATTTTGAATTGCCTTTTGCTTCTCTCATTGCTGCTTTTCACACAACCCATTTGTTCTCAGTTGTTGCTGTCATGGGTGGAATATACCCTGCATAAGAAAATTATTCCTGCTTAAGTGTAGTAACTCATGGTCTGTGCTTTACAGTTTGGCATTCTTTTTCTTCAGCACAGAAGATAGCCAAAATATTTTATCACTGTCTTTATTAAAAAGTTGTACTATTGTGAAGGGTTTTTTGTTTGTTTTATCCATGCCATCAAGTTATATTTTATATTAATCCTATTGCAACTTTGAGTACTTCTTTATTCTCATGACCTGTAGAAAGATATAAGACATATAGCTTCAGCTATTGCTTTAGATATAGCTAGATTGCTTTATCTTCCTTACAAATAATCTATAAGGTATATACTTTGTAATATACATTAAATAAGTCTATTAATTTTTGTCAATAAGTTTCATAGGGATGAAAAAAAAAATAATGTTCAAATATTGAAGATCAGAAGGACATTTCAGTCACCAGGTTTCCTGGTTTTCCTCTAAATTTTACCTGTATCAACAGCTTTGTGAGACAAGATTTATAGACACCAAAAATACATTTTTCAACGAACCATCAGTTTGATTTGTGGAGCAGGAGCATGCCAAGTTGAAAAGTCTATAAAAAGTAGTGCTGAGTCTCCGTTTTGTCCTTGTTGACAACAAAGATATCTTTTGTGATTATAGATTTTGGTATTAAAAAAGAACTTGGAAGCCATTTTTTACCAGGTGGCCTGGAAGCCTGGTGGGGCTACATTTCCCAAAAGAACTCAAGAACTAAGGTTCCACTTAATTTCACTTCAGAGTAAACTTAGACTTGGTTACTTGCTACTAATTTTTCACTTCACCAAACATGAGTTTAGCAATGTCTTCAACTTATACATAGGGACATATTAAAAGCCCAAATCTGTCAATGAGGACACAACTAAAAAGCATGGAGATGTAACAGCTCTTTACACAGCTCCAGCCTCACACACCCAGACACTCAGACAACTTCTTGGGCACTGAGCAGGGGTGGGTTATTCTTGTCTTAATGCTTGAGAAGAAAGGCTATGTGACCTGGTCATATGAAACACAGTTACATACAGATAAATGCCACCCTTGGACTAACACAACAGCACAGGTACAGCTTTTCAGTCCAGTCATATGTATGCCAGGACCTGAAAACTCATCACCTGAGTTGATGCAGTGACAAAAATCTGGCCCCAAGCTGTTCAGTAGCCAGCAGTTTGTGCAGACCACACAGTGGACTAATTTTTCAGGCATACCCAGTCTTATGTGCCTCAAAAGCATGAGACAGAAGGCTTTTTCATTAGAAATAAGATATCTGTAGCTGCCTCTCAGCTGCACATAATTTCTAAGTGTGCTGTATTTTGAAGTATGATAGAATTCAGGTGACCACAGGGAAAGACTTCCCAGTAAAATATATTACTATGTATAGATAGTCTGGCAGCAGGGTAGAAGAAATAGAACAGCAGTACTGCAGAGGCACTTTCCATAGTCTCATATATTGTGCATCTGGCATGTAGGGTGCAATATTACTTTAGAAGTGTACTGGAACCATGAGAGGTGATACGTGCATTTTCCTATTTATCAGAAAAGTGCTTCTTAGTGTCTGAATACACAGATCCTTCTGAGGTTTCATGACTATGATCATTAAGGGGATGTGTTTTTTCACCAACTTAGCTATGGCAGAAGACAGTACCTGGTAATTTGTACAACTTTATAGACATTTATATAGCTGTACAACTTCATAATGACCCTGGGAGGTAATTATAGAAGAAAAAGTATAAGGGAATTGGTGTTGCCTTTTCTAGTGATTTTAAAACACATTATAACAAAGAATATAATAATTATAATCTGCCAGTGCTCACCAGTCCACCTCCAAGCCCTTTTTCAAATGAGATAACAGTATGACCATAGAAAGAAAGCCACCCAAAAGCACAGCTGCAAGCTGCAAATCTCGAACTGCAAACCTAACCTTAAGTGCTTAAAGCACTCAGTCACTGCAGGAGACAGCTGGAAAGCTCATTTATTAAATCTCAGTCCTAGGAAACCCACACAGAAAATAATCTACATCTCATAAAGAAATATTCTTTTGCTAGAAAGACATATCTGACACCTGGTGTACACCTGTGAGGGGAAGATGAACTAGGAGGCAGAAGATTTTTACTATGTTTTATAGATACCAAAACAAAGCCTGTTTGTCTCATTCCACATCTTTCAGTCCTTGTTAATTATAAGATCAGCCAGAAGAACAGCTATTCCACAATGAAAATGGTCATAAATCCTGAGTTTGGAAGTGCCACAAATAAAGACTTTTCAGGATACTTGTGATGAAGTAAATAAATTTCATTCAACAAGAAAATTGTACTTGCAGTTTCTAAGAGTCAGTGTCCTGTGATCTAAAACACATAAAAGGTTGATAGAACTCAAAAGTCCTATACAGTCTGATCTTTTTCAGTTGTTTGAACTTATCTCTCCATAGCAGCTACAATCTCCATTAAGTTCCTGTTACTGACAGGAGAAACAGGCCACAATCCAGCAAAGCACTTAAACACAGCTTAGCTTTAAATATGTGAAGTTGTATTGAAACCAATGAGAATACTCTCATGCTAAAAGTAAGCACATGCTTAAGTCGCTCATTGGATCAGGGCCATAAAATAATGCAGTTTTGCCAATAAATAACTTGTCCATCAGGATAATTTCCTTTGAGACTCATGGTATTTTTTTTAAGCTACTTACTGTCAAAAGACAAGGAATTTCTGATTTCTTGTTCTTGTTTCTAATCTCTTGATTGGGTTGGTGTAACAGTGGTATGAGATTAGAATCAGGAGTAAGGCTTCTAAGAGGACTATGTTTGGTGTACAGGACTAATTTTATGATCCAAGAGGCATTTACATGTATGTGCATTCATACAAGCAGACCCTGGAACATTTTCTTAGCTGACATAAGAAAGTTTCCAGAAAGCAGACTTACAAATCAAAGCTTCTGAAAGGATAGACCTAATTTGCCTCACACACTAGTCTGGGATTTTAACTAGACTTTTTTTTCCATGTACATATTGTAAACCTTATGTTTTCTGTACGAGGAAGAAAGAATATCTTGTCATCTGGATATATCTCTTCTGTCAAGAGCCAGATGAAAGGGCTAAAATTGATAGATTTCCTCTAGCTGTCTTAATTCATTGCCAAATAAACGTACTCTTCTTTATTGCTTAAAAAAAAAGTCTGTTTGGTAAAACTTATGTAACGTACTTTTACTTCTTACAAACACTGAAAAAAAAGGGAGATTTTTTTTCCAGTGGCATGAAATCCAATTAGGACTGCCAGGAAAGTATGTAGGGAAAGCAGGAGTATGCCATTTGGCAGAATGGTACAGAAATTGGTACCTCACCATCTAGAGCCAAATCTGGTATGTGATGGAGCTGATCTCTCTGCTAATATATTACATGTTTGAGTGATGCCCGGAAAATTGTAGCATGAGCTGTAAACTGCCAGAGAGTGACACTGGAATTATAAACCCTTCAAAGAAGCATTTAGACAAAATAAACAGAAACCAGACCATAAGAGGGATAATGGGCTACTCTCCCTTTAGTCAATGCAGTAAAATGTTGGAGACAGTTAACACTGAAGGGGAAACTTCAGGTAAGTCATACTTTGAGTGACATACACAGATTGGGAAAAGGGAGTTGTTTGGGAAACAGGTCTGTTCCAACAGAGCTCCATGTTTAAAACATGATATGGAAAATATTTCAAGGGAGTAAATTTTTCTTAAAATAAACCTTTAAACCTTTTGCTTTCTGCTTTGCAATTACTATATTGCTAAATATGTTTTATACTTAAAAAGTGAAGAATGTTTATAATGATATTAAAGAGAAAATAGTTCCTAATTACTGCAGCTACCATCCAAGTTACTGAGCATACTGTGGGTTGTCATAGCAGCTGATGGGCAGTGCTGTCAGCTGGAGAGACAGTTTTTTAGGAATATACTTTGGAAAGGGGAAGGAAGAGAGTTTGATTATAATGAAGAGGCTATTGGGTTTGTGTGGCAAGGCTGTGGTGACAGGGGCATTAGAGGGGTGGCTTCTCTGTGAAGCTGCTGGAAGCTTTCCCCATGTCTGACAGGGCCAGGGCCAGCTGGCTCCAGGATGGAACCCACTGCTGGCCAAGGCTGAGCCTGTCTCTGAGATAATGTGTTTAAGGGGGAAAAAACAGGGCAATTGCAGCTGAAGAGATGGGAACATGAGAGGAACAGCTCTGCAAACACCCAGGCCAGTGGAGAAGGAGGGGCAGGAGGGGCAGGAGATGCTCCATGTGCTGTAGCAGAGATTTCCCTGCAGCTCCTGGTGCAGAACATGGTGAGGCAGCTGCTGTGCCCCAGAGCCCATGGAGGAGCACAGGGATGCAGAAATCCACTCACAGCCCATGGAGGATCACAGGGATGCAGAGATCCACCCACAGCCCATGGAGGATCACAGGGATGCAGAGATCCACCCAGAGCCCATGGAGGATCACAGGGATGCAGAGATCTACCTGCAGCTCCTGGGGAACTCCACTCCAGAGAATGAGACAATGACTTAGTGGGCAACTGATGTCCAGCCAAGGCAACCAACCACAAAGAGAAATACTGTTTGGAGTTACAGAGGCCAAATGAACTCATGGGCATAGACTCATCTCTGAAGAAGGAAGAATCAGGCTCTATTTCCTCTCACAATTTAAGATTTGATTAGGAAATATTAAAGTACAGTATTGTCTCTGCTATTTGACATCTAGATGGCAGGTGATCATAGTATTTTCAGGAAATATTAATCAACTTCCCTTTAACTAAGTGAAACTTTAACTACTTTTAACTACTAAATTTAACTACTGAAATTTTTCAAGTCCAGCAGTGTCAGCAAAGCAGATGCTCAAATGACATGGGGGAGCAGAAAATTGATTGTGGAGTGACCATTAGAGAAGGATTTCTTTACATAATTAGAATGGCACTTCAGCATGGCTATGTTGAAGTGTGTGCATGTTGAAGGTGAGTTTTACCCAATAGAAGCATTTGCAAAAAACCAGCAAATTTGAAATTTACCTGTCCAATAGTCACACAGCTAATTTACAGCAGTTTCTGTTATACTGTGAATACATAATCAACATCTGTGAAATAGGATCTTGCTGGTTTTACAGGTGCCATGCCATGTCCTGGGCATCATTTATCAATTAGGCCACAGTGAAAGGCCCAAGGTGAGAGCTGAGCACAGGCTGGTGGAGAAATGGTTCCAGTACTTGAGAGGCAACACCTCCTACTAAGTTTTGTCACAAGGTGAACAGCAGAATTTAGCTGGAGTGCAGCTGCTGGGAAAAACAGCTATGGCAGCCCAGTCAGCAAATCAGAACATTCTCTTCAGGACTGATGATTTTTTAAATGCTTTTGCTTTGTCTAACACATGAAACTGGCAAACACCTATGTAAAAAAATACTGGCAGCAAATTCACTCACCTGATATGTGTAAAAATGCTGTGAATTACTGTTGCTCATGCATTTTATTTATGCAGTAGCTTCAGCACAGAAAATACTTGAACTTGCATCTTTTAAGCCTTGCCAGGGTCCTGACTAATACCAAGTGAATTTATTTTCATTTTAAAGAGAATTCTCTGAAGACATGCTGAGTTCTTGATAAAATGCATTTCTAATGAAGAAATCTCTTTCTCAGTCATAAAAAGTTTTCAGACATTTCTTTCCTTAAAACAATCCCTAGAATTGCTTCTTCCTGAGGGGTGCCCCACATCTGTATAGAGAAGTTTACAAGAAGCCTGTTAAGGACAGGACTAGGGTCTGGATGATTCTGTCATGAAAGTCTTGAAGAATATTTTACAAGAAATGTGTGTTGTACTGCACACAGGTAAACATATTATTAGAGTAATAAAAGTTCTCCATGGAACTTGCAAGTTTGGCATTTTCTGCAAATTTATTCCCTCACAACTGACTGGATGCTTTCATGAGTTCTGCTGAAAATGTACGGGATGGAACAGAATCCAGTTTCTCTCTCTAATACCAGTTTTGCAAAGCTACAACAAGCAAGAAGAAAGTAAAAACTAGTTGGGCAAAAAAATTATTATTCAATACCAATAGATTTTTGAATGAGAAATCCCATTTTAAGAAAATTCCTTTTTAGAATAACACTACAGTTTTAAAAGCTTATATAAAACCCAACACTGTTGACCCACCCTGTAGAATAGTCAGACTTCACTAGAAAGAGCCTCTTACAGTGAGTTGGTGAGAAAGCAGGAGGGCTTTGCTTAAAAGCCTAGAAGCTTTTAATATAGGATGTATTACACATGCTCAGATCAAGTCTGGGATTTGCTGGATCTTAGGAATTCTCCTAAATGTGGGCAGTGTGTCCCAATTATCCACCTTTTCAAGAAACTGGCTTCTTTTGCTGCTGCACTAGGCAGGAGCTGTTTATCCTGGGATTCAGGCTGCCCTTTATAACCCATTGCTCCTCACAATTATCAATCAGCCCCCCTGAACAGTTGCTGTGCATACTTTGTACCTTTATCCCTACCATCAGGACAGGAAGGGTCTGCCCTGATCCTCCCCTTAAACATCGTTGAAAGATCAATTGAATAAAATAAGTCTAAAAAATGTAGAAATATCCCTTAATTTAAGCTGAAAGGTTTTCAGAAGCAAAATAATATTAACTATGGTTAATTCTTTCTTTTTATTCTGGGCTCTAAATTTGCAGCTGCTCCATACATCGAGTTCCCATTGTGAACCCTGTATGTAAAAAATTGGAGAGAAGAGAGAAAAGCTACATGAAAGAAGTGAGGAGGATTGCAATCATGAATATAACAGGAACACTTCTTTCAAGTACATTGTCAAAATTTGACAGATCAGCACAGGCATTTTCAAAGATCAGAACCCAACACTTTTTTAAAAATAGATCAGGTAATTCAACTTCCTTAATCCCTGAATCACTTCCAGGAGCACAGCCATTCCCAAAATATGTCTTCCCTTCCCAGAACAGATTTTCCATTTATGGAGCTACATGTTTCCAAAAGGAAGGTGAGAGAAGCTCATGAGGAAGGGGGTTCTCATGGCTTGTGATTGTGCATCCCTGCCAGGGACTGCCTGGTGAGCACAACCCGCTTGTCCTGCCCAGGAGAGCTGGAATCTGGTGCTGTGAACTCACTGTGTCTCCAGAGCAGAGCTGTCTGTCTCAGGGTGCTCTGCTGTACAGCAGCATCTAATTTGGGAAAGGATGGACAATTATGAACTACCCATTTTATTTCTTCTCAAGACCTTACACACTGTATTTTTTGATGAGGTTTATAATTTATTTTCCTTATAATTGTACATACGCCAATGCTGGGGTTTAGAAATAACTACTAATTCCTTGTTTCTCACATCATCACTAATAAAAATGAAATTTTCATTACTGCTAGCTTGAAAACCTAGAAAATCTATAGAAGGGATGTTGTACTAAAATTTACCAATTTTATAATACCTGTATCTTGCTATGAATACACTGTTTTGCCTAAAAAACTTAGATTAAGTTCAAAATAACATTTTTCCCTTCTATGTCTCTTGTGAAACAACTTTTTTTTCCTCAAGGAAATCCTGCATTAACAAATAATTTTAAAACTGCTTGCTCAAGAAAATATAATGGCCTGTGTTTCTTGTTGCATTTGGGACAATACAAAAGTTCCTGTGTGATGTGGTACAAAGGCCATGCTGATACATATGCAGGATGACCAGAATAACTTACTCACTTGCTTTGCCACTCAAGGAATACATCCATCCCACACTCACCTGGCCAACACGTTTTTGCCAAAGCAGTCACACGTGCTTTCCTTGCCACGCCCCGTTGTTAATGACAAAGGAATTTGGGAAGACAGTCTCTTGCTCAGCCACTTGCTTTGCAGGCACTCAGGGCACTCGGTCGAACAACTTTGCTGGGACCTCTATATTATTAAAACACATCCTGGTTTAAATTGCCGTTCTGCAATCTGTCTGTGCAGTACTTTCTGTAAAATGGCATTAGAAATGTTGTGGTGAACACATCCAGAACATAGATGAACACATCCAGAGAGGGCTCTGTAAACCCTTCCATTTTACACATCTGCTTTAGAACCAATATTCAGAAAATGAAATAGTGACATTATTATCACCACTCTATAGAGATATAGATTAACAAACAGCACAACAGTAGTCTAGGTATTGCTGTGGGAAGACAGTTGCAGATGCAGGATTGAATCAATGTCCATTGTAGGTTTGAAAAAGTAAGTTGCTGCATACAATTATTTAGAAACTTTGTGGGCAGGTAGATGTTTGAATGCAAAAAGAAAAACATTTCAATAGCAAGCTGATTTGCAGATGAAGATGGCTCTGGGCTTCTAAGTCAAAGGAATAGTGTGCAATATGTAGGTTCAGTGGTCAGTGCTGGTTAGTATCACAACATTGATTTATGGCTCTGATAACAAACCTCAGTATGGTGTGAGTGTGCAAGTTTTATAATTTCAAATTGCTATTTTTATTCTACTTTTATAGCCCTGCATCTATCAACGTCTGTGATTTCCAATCCTTTTCTGAATTTCCACTTGCTTTGATGTGATAAAAGTATATACACAAATTTGATCAGACCATCAGGGATTGTTGCACACTATTTTTCAAGGCTAATCTTGCACTTCTAAGAAATATCCATGTACAAACAATTACTTTTTTACAGGAAAGAGAAAATATGAGAATAGTAATAAATGGGAGACATACCACATTTATATGAATGAACAGCAGAAAATAGCCGTCCTATTTTCCAAATTTTCAGCACAGTTTAATAGAGGATTTTTATTATAAAGTGTCACACTGGTGGTTCCTGCCACTTCAGTGGCATACACTGCCTGGGAGGGAACATAGAGAAAGATATTTTTGACTAAGTTTTCACTGCTGGATGTTACCATTTAGAAGGAGGGATGGTTTTATTTTGTCATTGTCTTTCTTCTTTTGTTTAGTGAGAAAGAAAAGAACATATTGCTTCTATGACTCATTCTTCTCATAAAAATCTCTGACTTTGATACTTCAATAGTCATGCTCCCCAGCTTGTGGCATAGTGGGTCATGCATTTGTAATCTTGGCATGGCACCTTCTGTGAGGATAATTCAGTCCCTCAGCCCAAGAATAGTTGAATAGTTGGAAGAAGAGATTTGTAAGAAGTCAGGTCTAGTTCAGGTGGAAGTTCAAGGCAGGGATTGTACACTTTGAATGCAAAAGGATAAATACAATTGTGTCTTTAAGCCAGTAGCTAGCAGTGCCTGCCATGCCATAAGGAGTGAGTTACTCTAATGACCAGACTATCATGATGAAACCTGAAGAACCTTGTTCTGTCCATGAAGATTTTACCTTGGTGCTTGGTTTGCTGTGGAGGTTCTTCTGTGCCTTCTTATGTAGTTTACAGTTCTTTGTTGAATTCTGTCTAAATTAACAATACTCATGAAGCTCACAGGACACAACTCTTTAGATGCAACTAAAAGCTTCCACCTGGCAGCAGCTGCAGCAAGGTTATGCTGTCCTAATCCATTTCTCAGGTGAACAATTTTTAACTCTATTTGCAGCAAGGACATGGTTTCAGGAGGGGGAGGGTGGGCAGAAAGAGTCTCTGAACATGGAGTTTATGAAAATAGTGACCTTACAATGTTAATAAAATTCCACTTATTTATTAGATGCATCTGTTGTTCATTTTACATCACAAAAAAGAGTGATGCTCACCTAGTACCAACCTTACAAGTTCCTGTAGTCAGCAGGAGGACAGCAGAGCTGGGTTGAGTGGGAGTGACTGACATTTTTTGCAGATACACATACAAACTCCCCTTTGCATGTATGTCTGTGCTCTCAATTTATTGAGAACATTTTCCTGTGGCCTTGGTTACCATCTGAAATAAGTAATTTCTCTGGCTTAAAAGCTGGTGAGACACAGTAGCTTTGTGGAATCTGACAGTGAGGAGACTCTTGCTATGGTCTGGTACAGACTTTGGGCAGCCACTTTCTTGGTCTGGTCCTCTGGTTATCTGCCTGCTTTCTTCCTTGAGTTATCCAAATTTTAATTTCCTTCAATTTTCAAAAGCAGTAGTCTCTTTTACAGAAATTCCTTTATGTGAAAAATGTCAATGTAATTTTGCACTTGATATAGAAAGAAAGCAGATTTTGTTTACATGAACAGAGACATTCTCTCTTCAGCTAACTTGAAAAAATTAGCATATTAAAAAAAAAGCCCCCAAACAACAAAAACACCAAAAAACCCAAACAAAATGAGACAAACTACCTGTGATAGAGTGTATGTATGTAGGAGGAGGATGAAGTTAATGTAGCCTTTGGTAGTCACTAGAAGATGTTTTGATATAAGATCAATTTCCCACATCCTTAATAGGAAGCCATGGCTGTTTCTTCTTTGCCTTTCCCAACCAGGTAAGTTATACATCCCTCCCAGACTCTGCCATGGCCTTTCACATTATCCCAAATCCCTGTGGGCCTCAACTGTATGTCTCATGCTCTGCTCTGCATCTTCTCTCTTCCTTGCCTCTGACATGGCCCATACACTGGGTTCAAAGGGTTGTCTTTAAGAAGCTGTCCTGTCCTGTACCTCTTTTTTTTTTTCATTTTTTATTTCCTTTTCTGGAAATGTAGAGTCCCTGTCTGTCACCTCGCATGCTGTATTGACTCTTTTATCTACCACAAAATACGGAATTCATGTTCCATTCATAATTCCACCATTGTATTTATTAAGCATTTAGACTGCCCAGTTTTAGGAATGGCATGTTGATTTGTATCAAGCAAAGTGAAGTTTCCTGCTGTACCTCTCTGATGTGTATAGCTGCCTGTAGGGTCAGACTGTTTAATTTGCTCATTAACCAGCTCCTGAAACACAACTGCTTCTACCTTGAGTTATAATGGAAAACTAAAATCAGTGAGTAGCTGTGACCTCAGATTTAGAGTTGTGCAAATGACAGAAATTCTTGCTTTACTTTGCAAAGGCACTGAAGTTTGCCTTTTAACAGAGGTGATAGGAATGTCTTCAGAAGATCTGTAACAAATTGGTTGCTGTAATGCAGGTGAATATACTGTGTTTAGACTGAAGTCAGAACACAAGTAAGTCTTATTTCTATTTGATTACATTTTTTCTGAATTAGAGAAGAATGAATCATGACAGGTGGCCATAACCTCAGAAAAATCTTTTACAGCAATTCTTACAGGGCAGTAGGAGGCAGAAATGGAGAACTAAGTGATTCTGAATGAGTAGGTGTTAAAATGAGGGTGTAGTAAGGCATAGTGATACTTTCCCTCTATGTACTTCAGCACAAGCATCTAACTGAAATGCTACTCAGCTGATGGAGAAATGAGTTGCTGTAATAGTTAAACTTGCTATTAATAATGGATGATGGCCATATATGATTTCAGAGCCATCTGAAAGAACTCCATCAAAAAATGAGTCTGAACATGTTCTCATCTTCTTAAAGCTCCACCTTACCCTTCTTGTTAGGTGAAACATAAAGCAAAACAGCTTCTTCAGATTAGTAAGCAGGGAAACAAGACTGCATCTATCTTAATTGTGCAATAGCTTCTCATCATTAGAGCTGAACAATGCTATGAAAATACAGCATCAATTGAAGGAAGGTTGACTCATGGCTGTGAAGACACTTTGAACAGAGGACTTCTTGAAACCCTGTAATTCTGCTCTGCTCAGTTTAGGCCCAGCCCTCCAGGGCAAGGAAGCATGATGTCACTGAATCCTCATGAGATAAACAATCAATATACAAGACCCAGTGAGTTAGAGGGGACAGAACAGCACAGACATCTTCAAAACATTTGATAATAAGGCAAAAAATGGTAGCTTCATCCTTATGACTCACTTAGCAATCAATCACAGCATAAACAGGAATCAGGAGAGAACTTTATAAACAAATGAAGACCTGTGCAAGGATTTTCTCAAAGCTTTGCCAGTAATTTTTTTGATATAATTCTTTTCTTGATATAATTTCCCCACCCAAATTCAGTTCTACAATGTAGAACTCAACAGTGAAGGTTTCAAAATTAGGAATATGAACAGACATTTTATAGTCCTGAGCTCCTTGTGATTTTTTTTAATATCCCAATCTAATTCTAGGCTGGATAAACCGTAATTCAGCTCCGTATTACTGGATAGAATCTAGGTAGCAGACCCTAGTAATTCTCTTCAGTGAATGAAGTCTGTGTAATGCATAATTCAAAAGGTTAGAATAGCCTTTGCAGTGGCTTTTGGCCACAAACATTCACGGGTCCATAAAAATTACATGCAAACCATCCAAGACTTCATTTTGCTTCTGACAGATGAGCAAAACAAACCAATGGGAACAATGTCTAGGAAATCAACAGCCAGGGTATCTCCCCAAAAGACCCTCCATAGGTCCTTGACCCAGGTCCTGAATAAATTCCACAAACTCCATAACTATGAATTTGAACATGTATGGGAATACCATATGTTCAGCAGTCATCAAGTAAAACTATAACAGGAAGATTCTGCATCAACTTATGCATCAACTGCACGAGTTAATGACATGGATCTATCATTTTATTAATGAATCAAAGCTTCAATCAGCGTCTCCCACTATAAAATTCAAGGACATCCCTAACTAGAAAAGAAGTTAATTTGCTTGGAAGTTAGTTTGCCAAAAGCATATGTACTAGCCAATGGGCTGGAGCATGCTTTGATGTATTTTAGCTATCATTAGCCAGGTTTGCTATTAATTATATGTTGCTGTACTTTTCAACGCATAATTTCCTTGTATTAAACATAAAAATATACTTTACATTGTGATTATACCAGAGACAGACTGTTTTATAGTAATTGTTCAGACCTGAAAGATGATAAAGGTATCTGAGCTTAGTTAGGAACTGAAGGTAATCAAAGCAAACCTAGCAAGCTATAATAAAATCTTTAGAAATATGAAAACCATACATGTTTGAAAAAAACCCTAAAATTTGGCATTATATCTTTCAGTTTATACAGTTTGCAATACATTTATTTTGATGTGAACACAGCAAACCCTGAGATTTTGATAAGATTTGGTGGAGATTTTGGTGATATACCATTGGGTGTACAGGCATAAATCAAAATTACATTCTTTTACCTTGAGATTAACAGAGAGATCATCCCCAGACCTGTAGACTACTTCAACATTTACATGAATGTTAACAAATGCCAAGTTTTGGGTACTAGTTTTTTATTGATGTCATGGTTTATGCAAGAGTAATCTATATAATAGATTAATAACCAAAAAATAAGAAAACTAAAAAAAATAACTTTAAAAGTGTGAAGATTTTCAATGTTTCAGAGCTGAAGTCTGACCTGAACCACTCTGTTTTAGGAGTGCATAGGCTGGATAATGGGGAAGAAGTAGGACACTGGTGTTGCTCATGCATTTTGCCAGGGGATAATGGGAGGCCTGGCCATGTCCTACCACTCTCATTGGACAGGGGAATTAAAACCTCACTACTCTTTTGATCTGAAGCCATCTTCTAATTTTCATTCTTAGTTTATTCATGGTGGTTTATTCCCAATTTTTTTGTACTTGTTTCTTAGTCTGAACAGTTCTTTAGTAGGTCTGCTCATATAGTTTTGATTTATTTATAGCTCTTTTTTCAATGTTTGCTTTACTAGGTAAACCTAAAAAAAAACCCCACCTTTTTGTTGCCATAATTATAAGTAACAGGGAGGACCAGAGGACTGAAAACACTCCTCCTGTACCATGGTCAGTTTTGATTTATCTTTTAAATAGAGGGATATTCAAAAGTCTGAAAGCATTTCAGATGAGGTCTTATCAGGACTTTTAGCATTACCATTGAATAATTTGTACAAAGAGCAGCCTGCTCATTAATTAAATCCATTTCCAAAATGTATATAATGATTTAATCTATAAAACACATACCTAAAACCCATTAAACACTGCATCCTTTTACCTTTGAAAAAAAAAAAAAAAAAAAAAAAAAAAAAAAAAAAAAAAAATAAAGGAAGAAAAATCCATTATATATATTTATTCTCTTTTCTTTTGCCAATTTCCACATATTTTTATTTTGACAAAAATACTTTGGATATCAGTGGGAATGTCATTTGGACATGCTTTTAATCTCTAAGTGAAAAACTGCAAACATTCATGGGCTGATAAGGTATACTGGATAATGAAGTTAACTAAGTAAGCAAATAATTGTGCTCACTCACACAGTGTTAAACTGAGCAATAGAAAAATGACTCTTTCTACATTTCATTAGTTGATCTACATAAGAACCTGTTCATATCTGTTAAGCTTTTCTTTCTGTTTTATATAAAAATGCAATAAAAAACATCATACTCCTTCTGTACAACAGGATGGTAGAAATTAAATCAGCCCATACTCTAGGTTCTGTTTGTGGAGCTTACTTGAAACTTTGGATGTCACCAGGATATCTGATTGTGAATGTTCAGTTGTCCTCTGATGAAATTCCTACACAAACCAGTACACACAGGCAGCCTCAAATCACAAAATTCAGTAATATATGACCTCTAATAATCTTTCACTTATTCTCAGAGTGTAATGAGATAATTCTCCTTAAATATGTTTATTTCTGTCTGAGATCTGGTTTAAAACTCTCAGCTACATCTGTGTCCTGTGATCTCCCATTCACTTTGAACTGCAGAATGACAACCAGCTGGGTAATAGACTGGCTCCTACAAATCCTGCAATGATGAGAGAATATATTGAACATATTCAAATTAATTGCTACTTAATTAAATAGATAGAGTTACACATCCTGGGAACAACCCATTGTGTTATCATGCAGTCAAATGTATTTGTTATTTTGCACTTTAACATCAGCTAGAAGAGACTATAGAAGAGTGAACAGTCATTATGAGTCAGATGGCAGGAAGAGACAAGAAATAGAATAGAAAATGCAAAAAGTGAAAGCTTTTACTCTTTCACCTTAACCAAACTATCTATCAGCTAAAAAGCTACATAATCTCTGCAGAGTAGAGGAAAGAAAAAAGCACATTGCTAGTCACAGGATCAATACAAGCATTAGCCCTGTGCAATGCTGTAGTGGTGGAGTCCTGCTCCAAATCTTGGTGAGGGAGGAAGAACTTCTAAATGGATCAACCCATACCCACATCAACATACACACCCACCACACACATGCAAATATATAAGTACATTCATTTGCATATATATTTGGATGGGTTGAATTTTTTTTTGCTTGATTGTTTCGAAGTAATTGTTGTTGGCTACTGCTGCTCCTGGCAGCTGCCTTCCTATCCTGAGTCCTGTCTCTCTGGTTGGTGTCCTCTGGCTCATTTACTATGAAGTGATGAGCTATAAGGTACACATTAATCCTCCACTGGTCTTGAAATACAATTGTCAATGTTATGGGCTTTTTTATCCCCGTGTGCCTGAAATAATGGCAAAGCTCTACTGCAGCCACTCACAGGGCAGTTTTGATGCCAAGGACTGATTTTGCAGGACACAAGTAGAGAAAGACTTTTGAGTGTTACACTGTTGGAGTCAGGGGACCAAACAAAGCATTGCTTGAATACTCCACCTGGAGGAGAGTGTGGGGTGAACTGTCTGCTTCTCTGCAAAGGAGACATTTGGCTGCTCCAGAGCAGACAGAGTGAATCAGCACATGCACATGGGGCTTCTGGGAGCAAAATGGGAAGAGAACCAAGCTGAGAGAGCATCCTGCACTAAAGCTGGCTATACAGTCTCACCTTTCGTTTCATCAAAGAAGGAAAGATGGCTAATTTCTTTAGATCAAAGGCTGTGTATTAGATCAAAGCAATTTTATAGGCAAACGATGTATGGCACAGATACTGAAGATGGTTATCATCATATGGCCTACTCTCAACAGTACTTGGATTCTTTCCTTTCCTTGTTTTATGTGATAAAATTTGTAATGATGGTCCCATTCTTTTTGCTTTGCTAGAAGGAAGTGCTATCTAACATAGCCTTAAAGAATGATAATAGCAAGAAAAGGAATAGGTGATCTTATCTAGTACTTTTCTCACTTTGCCTTGTAACACTTACAAACAGTAAAAGAGCAATAAAAAGTGTCTGAGAAAGTGTTTATAACCAATTTAAATGTCTGTATTCTGTTTTGGGTGCAATGGTTTGGAACTTGTGGAATTAAACAGTTCAGGACTTGTGGAATGTCTTGTTAATTAGCCAACATTAATATATTTCCTCTGATTTTACAGTGAAAAGGCATAGCTAAGTAAAAAATAAAACCCTAGAGGTAGAAAAACCGTCAGTGTTAACACTACATGTTTTCACTGAGATGTTATCTTAAAACTCTGAAAAATTAATCAAAAGGACAATAGCACCTTGGAGATAAAATACATTTTAGATCAATCAGTTTGAATTAAAACCACAAAGCAAGATAAGACATTTTTAAAGTATTTTCTACAAAATGAAATTTATGAATTATGAGTTTTGATTGCCACAGGGCAGAGGTGGAATTGCCCCATGTGCAAAATGCCAATGCCTTCTGTGCTGAGGGCACATATCCTGTGCAGGACTTGAGCAACCTTAATGGTCTGTAGGAGCACACAGTTTGTAAGATACATTCTAAATGTGGCAAATTTACTGTGCATCAGCAGACTGACTCTACAACACAGATGCAGAGGCTGGATACATCTGGTAAATATCACACTTCCAATGCCTGAGCTGTTAAATTCAAAATACATGGGATAAAAACATCTTATTGCACATCCATGTTTGAGTCAATCTGCACATGTGCAGTATCTAGTTGTATAATCTGCCAAATCTCAAGAAATTCTCAGCTGACAAAAGGCCTACATATTCTGTTTATGCTCAGAGTTTCCAGGGAAACCAGACACAAAATAATCTTGTGATGAAGCCACGACTCAGTACCACTACTGAATGAAAAACTGTAGGTGCAGGTTCTGAACAGGACCTCCCCACACCACTGTGGGGACAGATGGCTACAGTTTGTCCACTTTCCTTATGGCTAAGACCATATGGACAATTTTCAAGACAAACTGAAAAACATCACTTTAAGAAGCAACTAAATAATTCAGGAACACCTTAAGTAACAAACTAAGTTGCCTCAGTCATTTAAGGTAGAACTTTGAGCTGTCAAGTCCTTGCTTGCTTGAACTTTCAGCTTGCTTTACTTCTGGGTGAAAGGGGAACATGTTGGTGCAAGGGACATTCTGCACAAGATTGAAGAAATCCACACACAGTGGGTCCCAAGTGATAAAGACTTGATCTGAAACACTCTGAAACAGCCTCAAAAGTTTTGTCTCCTATAGTTACTTTTGTATGTGCCACTAGATGATTATTGAACCCCCATATCCCAAATAAAGAGGCAAGTTATAAAGATGCTAAATAAAATGTAAAAATTAGAAATGTTATAAAAGAGGTCTAAAGAAATGAACCAACATCTGAGACAGCTGCATTACAGTAAGCAGCTGAAGAAATATTTCTGATAGTAGAGAAATCTTTTGTTTAGAAACAAAAGTATGTCCAATGACTGGAAGCTGTAGCTGAACAAATTCAAACTAGCAATTAGGTTGTGCAATTAACCAGTGGAATAGTTTGTGCAGGGATCTGGTATACCTCTTATCACTGGCAGTCCTGAAATCAGGGTTGGCTGTCTTTCTAAAAGATGCTTCATTCAAACAGCAACTCTTGTGTTGGATACAGGGGTCTTATGCAACAAGTTAAACTAGAAATGCATCTTGATCTGGATTTAATTTCTCTGAATATGTCCAATACTGCTACTCAGGCAAAAACCTCTGGCAGAAAAGTAGCAGCATCCTAAACCACTAGAAGTAGTTGCTCTGGGAACAAGGATTGGAGACCTTTAGGATATTTTATGACCTTTTTTTTCCCCCTTTTAAGGCTTTTTTTACAATGCTTCTGAAGCTTGGTTTTGTTCCAAAAGTCAACAGTGTTTCTGGTTTGTCCCCCCAACTCCCAAAAACCCTTGTGTGTGCAGGAATGCCATCTATAAAGCCAGACCTTTCTCTTATGTCATTTGTATAAATTAAAGAAAGATGTGGAGTAACTGGAAGGAATCCAGGTGAGAGTCAGTGAGAGTAGTCACAAATCTAGAAAACATGGCCTTGTTCACTCAAGAAAAGAGACATCAACCTTTCAAATACATAAAAGGCTGTTGAAAAGAGACTATTTTTCATGGTCAGGATAGATAAAATATCACAGGAAGACGGATTGACTTTTGCTTTGAGGGAAATCTTCCTCCAAGTACAGTAGCAGATTGCCTGGGGAAGTCTTGGAGTCTCTATATGGAGATCCTGAAGATCTTCATCCAACAGGTTAGGCTAATTTGCTTTGGGATTAAGGTCTTTTCCAATGTGAATTTCTAGGTCTAACTGCATTGTGCATCTGCAATTTCCCTGGAGATCTATAAATAAAACATCCCTCTATAGTAACTATATAGTATTGCAGAGTAATATGTGTGACTGGAGAGTCACTGTACATAAATGAGTTCTGCACCATCAAAAATCCAGTAACAAAGATAGTTTTTAAGATAAAGGTCTAATTACAAACCAATTTTTTGTTTTCCATTAATATACATATTCTGTCTAGGGGACATGAAAGTCATCAATAAAACTACAGGTAGATTACTCAAAGAGAAGGACCACCATGCTGGTTGTAAGGCTGATGGTTATTTTGGCAGTCTCAGAACAGCTGAAGTAGGAAGGCAGCCTAGTGCTGGCCTTGTCCAACCCCACAGTGCAGACCAGGGTCAGTGGGGGCAGGGAGCTCAGGGATGTGTCCAGCTGGGATTTGAACATCTCCAAAGTTCTTCAAAATATCCTTGACACTCCATGTACTTTTATTTCTGTCCTATTGACCACTCACAGCAAAAGAGTCTGTTATGTTTAAATGGAATTTCTTTTATTTCCATTTCTGCCCCCTGACTTTGGTCTGTGGGCATGACTGAGAACAGCCTATTGCCATCTTCTTTAATCTCATTTTCAGGTATTTACCTACACTGGCAAGATTCATACCACACACATGAGAAGCACAATCACCTCCTCTCCTTGAACACGCACATGATGAGCACTGCAAGGCAACAGTCACCATTTATGTAAAGCACAGGGACTGTGGGGTGGGATCAGATCATAAATGGAAACCTGTGATGTCATTTCACAAACACCATTGGTATCAGATTCTCCACTTAGACCCCAAAGCAGTCCTTATTTCTCATTTCTCCAGATATATCTCTAAAGGTTTTAACAGTATTTGCTGCTGGAACAAACATCTGCATGTGAAGTTTTGTATATACATATTTTTACTTGTGATTAGAAGGATCTCAGCCTTTGTAAAATAACTGAATTCTTTGTTTCATTTATTTCTGTGACAGGAAGTTTGACAAGCTCATTTCTCCATATGTCAGGAGTATTTTGAATGTTAATGTGCAGAAATATCAGCTCTTGGGTTTGGAGCTTTTCTCCATTTTTTTCTGCTCTTTGGAGAAGAGCTACTTCTTTTTTGCTAATATAAAATTCCCTATGCATCAAAAAATGATTTGGTTTTGAAACTATATGAGTCTATCTGCCATCGAAATGAGCCTCAGATATTTGGAATCCATGATGCAGAAACAATACACCCATGCTTCTCACTGTGTCAGCTCCCAGCATTTTATGCTGGGATGGATGTTCCCTCCCAGTGCTTACTAACACTGCAATTACTTACTGATAAATGTGCTGGTCTGGTGGTAAAAGCACAGCACCTCTCTCCTTCCCTTTCTTTCCTAGTCCATGAATAAAGTATGGCCGTTTTAACTTACTCTCAAAGGGTTTCTTCCACCTTTTTCATGAAACTTTATGACTTTTTTATTGAATCTATTCTTGCAATTCCTATTCACAGTATAGCTTGAAACGTGGAACAGCTGCTATTTTTTATTTACTATAGATTAAACTTTCCGTCCTATTGTGCTGAAGAGCTGTATGAAAATTGTTATTTGCACTTGGAAACCCCTCTGTGAAGTTTACTAAATAATATCCTCATTTCATAAGTTGGAAAATACAAAATATGAAGTTGGAGGAGCGTTTCTGGGGCAGAAAGAGCCCTGTGAGACTCTCCATCCCGTGCTCCACTGGGAGCTGAGCCTGTCCTGTGGGACCCGGCTCCCTGCTCACAGGCTCCTCTGTACAATTATGTCAGTAAATTTACCAGACTTTCAGGTTGCTCTGTTTTACTGGCCTTATTCACATTTGTCTCATAATCACAATAACAGGACAGGTGTTCTGCTTTTCTCGGCAGTGATTCTGGTCCCTGCTGGAGCCAACTCCCAGCCTTTGACCTCCAAGTTTATCCACTCAGGAAACCAGTTTACAGCCCTGCACAACAGCATCCCCCACCATTAGCACCTAATTACAGTGAAGCCAGTAGCAGCTCTGCTGAAGTTGACTTTTGTGTATGGACCATATTTTTGAGTGAGTTGGTTTCTGGCAATCAGGTTGCCTCATGTTGAGAGCCACTGCCTGTTATATGCATCTGTAGCTACACAAAAATCAGGGCAGCAATCCACTTTTTCTTTCTCCTTCCAACATTTCAAAAAATACACAAGGTACCTCAATTCATAATCCTATCTAGGCACCACTCAGTGAGGACTGTTTGTGCTTTAATCTAAGAGTCAGTTACCATGACTTTACAAACCTAATGTACAATCACAGGAAAGCTGCCAATATGGGATCTTAAAATAAATTAAATCTGTGTCAGTCTGAACTTTGAATCAGGTACCCTTTGCTCAGTCCAGGATCTCAGTCAAAATGTTAACATCCCCAAGTTAAAAAAAAAGAAACAAAAACCTGTTAGAAATTCTGAAAGTAGGACTCCCAGCAATCTTTTAAAGTGTTTTTAGAAATGTCTAACATAAGTCATATAGAAAAGTTAAAAAGCTACTAATGGGCATTTCAAATCCATTTTCCCAAAGTATCAACTCTAATTTCTGTTATTTTGAAAGAACTTTGCTATATTATGAATTAACATCTGACAAAAATATCTCAGGGGTAGCAATAAAATAATGATACTTTAGCCTCCGGTTTATATTATATTAACAAAAATAATGAAAAAAATTGTTGCCCCAGAGAGACTTGGAAGATATTCAGATGCAGTAGAGCTGGGTGTGACATGAGAAGATAGATAGATTACACAGATAGGACTGAACCAGTTAAGAAACTTTTGGGTATTCAGCTATCCAGTGTAATATCCACTCTGCTGAGTGAAGGCTCTACAACTCATTATGAGTTCATATCATAAGACTCATTCCACAGCATGATAACTTCTTAAAAGTTATTCCATTCTGTGGTAATTTTTAAGGAGAGATGCTCAGTTGTTTAAGTGTTTCTGAAGTGAACAGATAACATATCTGCATGTTTAGCAGATGCATATCTTTCCCCAGAATGAAAGAATCTTGAATGCAGAGTTACATCCCTTATAATCACTGTTCTTCTGTTGAAGAGCAACAGTATTTTTTAATCGTTGTTCCAGATTTCAGATACAGCCCATTCTGCCATCACTACAAGGTGAGTCAAGCTGTCTAATGGTTCTGTTATTTTCATACTACCCAGGCATGTACTGAGAGTCTGGTAGTGCAGTATCAATTAATCTCTTGGCTGGGACATCAAACTAAGATTCTGACCACTTATTGTAATTAAAAATCCCCATAAGCTTTTCACAAAGCTTAGGTGCTCACCACAGTGTCCTGACAAAATTCCAGCTTTGCATAATTATATTCTGTTCGTATATAATATAATTATATGAAATAATTATATTCTGCCTGAAATCCCCATGAAGTTCATCTGGATGTAGGAGCCTTCTTGTTTCCAATCTCAAGCTGTTGTGCAATGCTGCTGTCTGCTCAGAAATGTGAATCACAGACAGTTGATGGTGTTTCCTGTTTATTTATATTTTATTTCAATGCACCAATTTTTGAAATTTTTAAAACATTGCAAAAGGCATTAGTCAGACTTCTTCAAAAGTTCATATGTTGCTTGCTAAAAATCAAGAAAGCCAGCCATGTTTTTAGAAAACTGCAAAGTAATTTTGAAATCTTTGCATGCAGATTATTTTTATGCCTTTCACCAACTATATTTCATTTGCATGGTAAGGGCTACAGGGGTTGCTTCTGTAAGACTCTGCCAGAAGCTTCCCCCACATTGAACAGAGTCAGCTGGCTCCAAGACAGACCCGACACTGGCCTCAGTCAAACCAAAACCAGTCAGTGACAGTGCTAGTGCCTCTGGAATAATGTATTTTAAAGGAGGAAAACATTGTGCAATAATAGCCAAAAGAGAGGAGTGAGAAATCTGAGAGAAACAGCCCTGCAGACACCAAGGTCAGTGAGGAAGGAGGGGAAGGAGGTGCTTCAGCCACCAGAGAGGAGATTTTCCTGCAGCCCACAGGGAAGGCTATGGTGGGGGAGCTGTGTCCCTGAGGGAACCTGCACTGGAGCAGTTGGGTGCCCAAAGAGGGCTGTGATCCCATGGGAACCTGCACTGGAGCAGCTGGGTGCCCAAAGAGGGCTGTGAGCCCATGGGAACCTGCACTGGAGCAGCTGGGTGCCCAAAGGAGGCTGTGAGCCCATGGGAACCTGCACTGGAGCAGCTGGGTGCCCAAAACAGGCTGTGAGCCCATGGGAACCTGCACTGGAGCAGCTGGGTGCCTAAAGGGGGCTGTGATCCCATGGGAACCTGCACTGGAGCAGGCTCTGCAGGGCTCATGGCCCCATGGGGAGGAGGTTTTCTGGCAGGATCTGTGACCCTGTTGGGCTGGACCCACCTTCTGTGCCCTGGGATGGAGCTTTGAGAGCAGTTGTAGCCCACAGGCAGCACTCACACTGGAGTTCATGGAGGGCTGAGTCCCATGGGAGACACACCTTGCTGGAGCAGAGGAGGAGTGTGAGGAGTCCCCCCCTGAGAAGGAAGGAGAAGTAGAAACATGTGATGAGCTGAGCACAGCCCACTTTTCCTGACACCCTGTTTTGCTGGGGGAAAGGATGTAGAGAAAATTGGGGGTGAAGTCAAGCCCAAGGGAAGCAAGGGAAGAGGGGAAGTGTTTTCAAGGTCTGGGTTTTATTTCTCATTACCCTGTTTTGATTTTATTGGCAATTAATTAAACTAATTTCCCCAAGCCAAAACTCTTTTGCCTGTGTTGGTAACTGTTGAATTATCTCCTGCCCTTATCTTGACTCATGAGCCTCTTGTTATATTTTATCTCCCCTGCCCAGCTGAGGAGAGGAGTGATAGAGGAACTTTGGACCTGGTGTCCAGACAGGACCAATCCACCACATTAACTTTTATCTTTTCCTCAGAGTAACAAGCAGAGTAACTTTATATCTGCTGTTTGCTTATCAGCATGCACAGATTGTGATGATAGTTTTAGGACTGATTCCTCAGGATTTTTTTATAAATGCTATAGCAATCCACAATTTTATTTTCTCTGCCAATTCAGTGCACAGCAGACAATAAGCTACACTAATTTAATTTTACCTTTCTCCACACTGTAGTTCCATTAGGTCTCGTTTCATATCATTAATGCAAATTCATGAAGGTCCACTTAAAATGGCAAGTGACTCAAGTGAAATATTGCCATGTCATTTCTGGAAATGGCAATACAATTTCAGGAAGAAACAGAGCAATATGTGAGAGTCAAATTGAATTTAAGCAAGATCTCTGTAGGGTTTTACTGTGCTACCACTCTGATGTCACAAGAGAAACAAAAGCAAAGCAAGTTGAGAAGAGAGGAAAGAATTTAAAGCTAAAAGCAAAAGAAAACTGGGCAATGCAAAACCAAGTAGATGAGTTCATAAGAAAAAAAAATTCAAGCCCCCTTATTACTTGAAGTTATGTTAACCTTCAAACTAAAACCTGGGAGAAATATGAACAAAGCCTACGTGGGAGATTAACATTTTTGTTGCACATGGTTCAATACAGTGCTTATCACCATCCTCTTTTCTCTCATAGTGCTCTCAGGCATAGCCATCATTACTGCAGTGTAAGTAATTTGTCCCCAGAGTAAATTCTTTGCAAAATCCTTGAAAAGGCACAATTTAAGTGAGGACAAGGGAGCTTATGGCAATGGAAAGTTTACTGGTGCAGGCTAGACCAGGAGGCACCAGTGCAGGTGTTGTCATGTCCATGTCTATCATCAGGAGAGGTCTCTGGAGCAAGCTGTTCCTTCATTCCAACAGCAAGCACAAGTGAGAACACACCTTTCTGCAACACAGGTAACCCAAATGCAAATTTCAAAAATTCAAATGTGAGATAAATGATTTAACATCATTTTTGTCCCATGTTTTAGGCTCTTGTACAACTTCCAGTCAGTTAGGAAAGTAGAAATGTATTATGAGCTACCAGCTAAATAACTTTTACTTATTTTTCTGCCTAATTCTAGTCACATTCAGACATTGGGTTTCTTTCTGTATCCCCCATCCCTTTTAAAGTCTGCTTCTTTTTACTTATTTGGTCAAACTCTACAATAAGGGCTGGGACAATTGTGTCTTTCAAAAATCTGTCTTCTAGTAATTAGGGCATACAATTTCCCCTTCCTCTTCTGAAGCTCTGGGAGGAGGAAAAGGGTTGGTGGTTTATTTTTAAGAGGTGTTACATATATAGTTAATAAAAACTAACACAGTACTAAAGTATTCAAATTTCTTATGTAGGGTTCTGCTCTTTCCATGAAAATTTCTAGGGGTCTGAAGTAAAGACAAATTGAAATCCAGAGATAGGAAATGAGAAGCCCTTACAGACACAAGTGATCTGAAATCTTATATCTCAAATCCCAATCAAATGTTCAAACCTTGGCAAGCATATGAAATAGGCTGTTACACTCCTATAGACATAGGAGCATGTATACACACATATACATATACATATACATATACATATACATATACATATACATATACATATACATATACATATACATATACTGTAGATTATTTGTTTCCTGAATTTTTGTTTTGGGATTTTTTTCCCATTTTATTTATTACTGTAGGCCTGATACACTGCCTCTTGGAGTTTTGATTTTTGTCTTGCTGCTGATGTATTTCCTCTCCTTTATTTAATTCACCTAACTCCACTTGTGACATTCAGCCAGTGATGTTAGATTTTCTTTCTTCCTCATGTACTGATATGTTTGTGCATTCTATGCCATCTTCAATTGCCCTGCATAAAGCTTAGACATCTTTGTCAGTTACATTTTGAATTTGCTGCAGCCTAACTAAAACACAGCATTTTAGAGCTACATAAATGATATTTCCAAAGGAATATAAAGGGACATAAGTATATCCTGCTTAATGCATTTTCATCAATGGCAAGTGCCATGATGAACAAAAATTCAAATAAGTCCATGCTTACCATACTTTAAACAATATTAAAAATCAGGAAACAACTGTACTGTTTCTGCTTCGTTTTCTGTATTGAATGTTTCAGAAAGATTTAATACATCTAATTACAGATAAAGCCTCTGTAACTTTTACTAAAAGAAAGAGAAATTAGCTTAATCATCTTCAAAATACAGATAAACAATCCTTTCACTGAATTATTCCATTTGTTTTTTTGTTCAGACTCTGAATTCTGAAGATTCCTATTGACAGACATTTTTAATATTTGTTGCCCATTTTTCATACTGTACTTCATAAATAAAAAAATATTGTGTTTTCCATATAAAAATGTTCCAATTTTCCAATGAGAAGCCAGCATTCAAGATGTTTTGTTGTCAAATATTTAACTTTTCACAGACACAAGATTAAGGATATTTTGAAATAAAAAGCAGGCAATTATGATAGAAGGAAGAATTTTTTAAAAAATCATCAGAACAGTAGCTTATTTTCTAACAGCAGTAGTATTCTTGTTTGTTTTTTCTTCCAGCTATGGGGCTAAAGAGCAGACATCCAGCAAATACAGGCTGGCTACCTAAACATACCTCTTTATCTAGACCCACTTGAGCAAAACTTAAATTGCATTTGGAAGGAAATATCCTATTTGCCATATTGGAAGTATTGAAATGTAATATTTACTTTAAGGATGTACACAGTTGCAACACTACTGTGCTGTCTACTACTTGTTATGAAAAGCAAAATCTGAACTTTTTCATGTAAGTATTCACATACAACAGCTTCAATTTATTCACACTATCAAGAAGTAGAAAAATGTGATATTGGCTTGGTATTTAAAAAATCTCTGCAACAGCACCAAGCTCTTAGTACTCATGTCAAAGTGGTCACACAGTCCACAAGCAAACCTTTTCTCATTAAGGAAGTAATAGGATTTATCAAACAAGTGCTTTTGAATAATGAACAAATTCAAGAATATCAACTAAGAAACAAAGGAAAGTCTAAATTTGTTCAAATAAATTATTCACTGTGAATTATCTGATCAGGTCTAGTGCTAAAATATAAGAAGCATTTCTCAGAGCATATGTGACTGATAATAGAACCCAATAAAGCAGATGGAAATGTGTTTGTGTCTATGCAGAAACTGAGTACATGAGCATAACAAGGAGGGTCTTTAATTTCCTTAGTACCAACTTCCACATCTAATATTAGAAGGAATAGGTACTATGGAAGCAGAGTAAGTCATGGAATGGTAGAGCCATTTATGTTTGAAAAAATTCTTAAGATTGAGCCCAACAGTTATCCCAAGATGGTGAAATTCATCACTAAACAGTGTCCTCAAGCCCCACACCTGTTCATCTTTTAAATACCTCCAGGTGAACCAAGTGCTTCTGTGAGCAGCCTGTTCCAAAACTTGACCACCCTTTTTGTGAAGAATTTTTTCCCTAATATCCATATCTATAAACTTCAGATAAAGTGATTTGAGTTGTTGTCATTCAAAAACAAGTTCCTGTTCTCAAAAGGCCAATAGTCAGAGGGAAGTTTAAGTAAGCAAATTTTATTTGATGAGACAAAGATAAATTTGAGTGAAACCAGTTTGATCTAGTTCAGTATGACACATCACAAAAGTCCATACAAATAATCTTTTGAATGTGTAACCATCAAGTGATAAATGGTTCAAGAAGGATCATCAATGGCATGAATTTTGCAAGTTAACCTCCCTTTTTAATCCTATGTGTGCATTACCTTTCACTTAATATGGATCCATATTGATAGAAGAGAGAGTAAAGAACATGCATGTAGTGGTGATAAATAGAACTTAAAGAAATCTAAGCACTTAGACCAAAAAAGTGTCTCTGAAAACTCCTGTTACATATCCCAGGAAGCATCTTAGATCCCTAACTGCTTTACTTTTTGTGTTTTTTTTAAGCAGTGACACACCAAGGGCACTCCAAATTCCTTGCCTTGAGAGAATAGAACAACTCAGTACTTAATTCCTGTTAAAATGAAACCAAAATCCAAACCAGGCAATTCCCCCTATTCTGCCACAATTCTCTAGGGCTTAGATCTGAGGATGTTATCAAAGCATTCCTAAGACATACCAGTTGTAGTAGGCTCTGCATAAAAAGCAATTGCTGTTCCTATTCTT
Organism: Erithacus rubecula; assembly: GCF_903797595.1. Lineage (NCBI taxonomy): Eukaryota > Metazoa > Chordata > Aves > Passeriformes > Muscicapidae > Erithacus > Erithacus rubecula. The sequence goes on from NC_136689.1 coordinate 133,853,999, forward strand.
TATAAGGATTCTTTGCTTGGGAAGTGTGAGACCTGAGGGAGAAATATTCTTGCTCTCTACTGATTTTTTTAATTAGATGGCCTAGATTCAGCTAAAGGAGGGTTCAACATCCATTTTTTCCTTCTTCCTGAAGGTGAGAAGAATTTATTCAGAATAATGGGAGGTAAGACACTCTTCCTAGAAGTAGCTGCATGTGTGTCCAACAATTTAGAAGTCATTAGATGGAAAGAGGGAGCTGATTGAAGTTCTTTCTACATGAAAAAAACTGTTTTTCTTGTTAGTGTCCAAGGTCCTCCCTGGATTTTATCTTGTGACTCTTTCTTCACTGTTTCTTTTAATGTAAAAAAAAAAAATCTGTGGTCACTTTTCTTCATACCCTCTCAACAAATCATGAGTCTTGAATTTTTAATGCATTTACTTTTTAAGATTATAGCACAATCCAAACATATTTAGCATGAATTCTTTTCGAACAAAATCTGCCTGACTCCTTTGTGGGAATGGATGGGGGCCTCCTGCATAGGATAAAAATCCCATTTTGCCTTGAAGATCCACACTGAGAGTGGAGCCTTGTGGATCATCTGGTTGGATTATTCAATGCATGCAATGTTTTCTACATTCCTCAACAGTTCTTTTCTTCTCCCAAGCACTTTCTAGGCTGTTAAGTGCTTTCTGTGGAGGTGGGGGATTTGTTTAATCTGAGGAAGAACTAACAACTAAGTTGTCTCCAGAACCTGGGCACTTTCACTAACAACCCCTGGCATCAGTGAGAATAGAACCAGCAGCATTTCTCAGGGGAAGGATCAGAGCTCAAGGACTCCTGGTGAGCAGCAGCAGATGGGAGGAGCTGATTCCTCATCTTTACTGCTCCCTAAGTGCTATCACCAAACACCTCAGCCTGCTGACTTCAGGTGTTTCCCCATGGATTGCTGTAGATACCACTCTGGACAGCTAAATTCTAACCTGAATGTCAGTATTCAGAACAAGGAAGACAATTCTTCTCACCTAAGGTAAGGTGCCAGCTTATAAAAATACAAAATCAAATATGTGGCAAGTCTGGTTTTTCCCTCTACAAAATCACAATCTTTTTGACTTGAAAAAGAATAGTGAACATCACATCTCTAGGCAAGCCTCACTTCAGAGATGCTCTTGGCTGAAAGGTTCAGAATTTACCTTTGAGTGGAATATTTATGTGTTCTCAGCTCTAGTCAATAATATGCCAGTCAATTTAACCTTTTGTGCCTTGAAAAAATTTTGTGCAGCACAAAGAATTCAAATATAAAACTTCATTACATCATCTTAACTGAATATGTTGCATGCAAGCCATGCCTGCTTACAGCATTGACAATTTGGGTAGATAATGCTGGACTCTTGTCATAATGTGGACCTTAGGATATGAAGGCCCTTTTTCCTCTATAATCTTTATGTTTAAAGAACAATCAGTTTGTTTTCCTTGAAAAGATATTGAAATTTGTTTTGATTTTGAAGAAGCAATTCTCTACCCTGTGACTTCTTAGGTTTAATTTCATTTGTCCCTCCCTCCATTTTCTTTATTCAGTAAGAAAACATGGAAAAAAGTAAGAATATTCCAGAGTTTTGTTAATAAGTCCAGCTGTAGACCGTGGATGTGTCACTACACATCTATGGACTTGATAAAGGATGATATCTAATCAGATACCCCCTCCCCCATTTTTTTTTTTTTCATTTTTTTCCCCTGATACTTGCTGAAGTTTACAGATTTTTTTAACTTTATTTCACCTCAAATTATCATTTTATCTTGCACTGACCAAGTTTAGCTATGCTAAAAGCCCTTTACAACAATCCTGTTCTCATTTCCTTCTTTCCTTCATTTTGGGAAAGCAATAATAACAATGAGCTGGTCATCTTGAGCCTCTCACACGAGATGTGAGGCAGCAGCACCAGCAGATCCTCTTCCCAGGTATTGCTGGAAACAGCTCTTTGTCATCTCAGACAATGGTGGGCTTCTGGTGGAAAGAGTTGATTTTTCATAGGGCAGGTCTCCAACTCCTTAAGTGGTTTATCTTGTAGGCCACCTCTGGGAACACAACATTTAGGTTTCCTCTAACCATATGCAGCCCAGCCAATCTCTGTTGCAGGGATAGTATCTTGCTTTGTTTCCTTTTCAACAAAAACTAGACCTACTCCTGCAAGAGTAGGGGCTGTACTCGAGGAAGTTTTCCTAGCTACTTATTTATATCACTTCTTCTCTTCTGTTTTTTCAGCACCATAAATCTCATGCAAGTTTCTACACTGAGGAACAGATTCAATGGAAGCTGTAGAGATTGTTCCTCCCAAGACCAGAGCACTGAATACTCTCTCAAAGAGCTGAAGTTTTTGATCTGAACTTTCCATAGGCAGAAGCACAGTATCGACCCTTCCCTTGAAATTGTGGGGGAGTGATCTAACCACCAGACCCCAAGCCATGAAAAAGAAATATTTATCTACTTTAATTTGATGTGGTGGGAAGAAGTGGAAGGCTGTATTATATGAACAGCTTTCTTGATTTATTGCAGAAACAGAACACTCAGCTCCAGTATCATTAGTTAGTCTCTGCTGGACTATGAAATTGTAGCAATTATATTAATTAATGTGGGATAAAAGGCAATCAGACAAAAGAACTGAGAAGGCACTTGGAAATGCTTTCATTCTACTGCCAGTGTGAAAAAAGCAAACAAATACAAAAAGTCCCCACCACTCACAGCCCCACCAGTTTGCTGGTTCTGTTCCTCAACTGGACACAAACATAGGCCTAACAAGGAAGAAGTTTAGCAGCTTGTGAATATGAGCAATTCCACTGAAGCCATGACTGCAGTGAAACAGGAATAAGTGTTTCTAAACTTAGCAGCTCACCAATTATGCCCTGGTGAAACAAAGAGAAGATTCAGCACTATGTCCTGATGATCCTTGTGGGTCCTTTCCAGCTTGAGACATTCTGTTCCACTTTGTGAGAGTCTGTAGGACACAGCTACTCATAGGAACATTTACAGAGTCAGGCTTGGATTAGAATTGAATCTTCTGCATATCTCCTCACACTGCTGCAGTCTTTACCATGCTTCTCTCCATAGCACATGCTGCTCCCTTGTAGGGTGCACTTATTTATGTGTTTCAGAACAGCTGGTGACCAGTTGATGACTGCAGATAATTAGTGTTTAATTGTTGCCTGTTATATTTTCACCTGTTCTACTTAGAAATCTTTCCATTGTGTCAAATCCAATTACTTCATTTGGATCTTTTTCTAAAATGAAGTAGATTGGTAAAAACTCCTTTATCAGGAGGAAATCAACTCTTTGTACAGCAGCTTTCTAGGAACATTTCAACTTGTCTTAACTACTGAACTCACACACATGTATGTAAATTAATTAAGATAAGCATGGAGAAAATTGACAAAATAGTTTAATAAGCTTTGCATGATAACCAAAGCCTTGATCACTTGCCTTTAAATGCAAATGATGACATTTTTTCACCCCTCTTGTACAATTCTGAGAACTTGTATTAAAGGGGTCATTTTTTCTTTTCTTACAGGATTTGCCAGCTAAGAATCCAACACTGCAATGAGCTCACAGTGGTTAGGAACACTATTGAGGTTCAGTGACTAGAAATACTGTGATGCCTCTCCAGGTAAGTCTGTCACTGAGGAATGGTTATGGCCTGTCTGCTGATCTAAATATGCAATATGTATTCAATGATACAATTATTCCTCAATTATACAGCTAATAACATCACATCAGTGATGTTAGCCATCTGAAAAGATCACAGGAAATTTGCATACTCCAAGCTTTAAAAGGACAAACATTGTGCAATGGAGAAGTGGAAGGGCTAAAATATAGTTATGGACAATGTGAGGTTTTAGATGAAAATTATGTAGTGCATTCATAGCTCTGAATACTGTGAATTCTGAATATGGAAATTGGCTCAGGTCCTAATTTTGAACAATACAAGAAATATGAATTTTCTAATACTAGAACATTGCATTTGTAATTGAAGCAAAATTTAAGAGTAAACATTAATAAAAGTCAAGTTTTCATTGATTCTGATAAGCTGAGCAATTCTTCACTGTATATTCTAATGTTTGCTGGGATGCAAAAATTATGTATTTCTTTTTCTGTCCGTTGTTCTTGCATTTTTTAATTGCAGGAGGATAGTATTAAGGATTAATCATAAACCAAAGTCACAAAAATCAGAGATGACTTGGGAAGACTTAATATGTGATTTTTTTTTTCCTAAAGGGAGAAAATATAACCCTCTCAGTAATGAAAACAAGCCCCCTTAGACAGGGGGCATGCAGATCCTCAAGAAAGGGGGAAAAATGAGACTTTCAGTTCTTATTTTTGTCAACAGAGACCTACATTGTCAGACTCTGTAAAAACCCACAAGCTGTAATAATAATTGGAGATTAATAAGTGCACCAAAATTTTGAGAGCTGATCACTGTCGGTAATTATTTCTCATTTCTGTGAATTCTTTGAGCCCTGGAAGGAAGTCTCTCAAAGGTGTTTTAATTCACCTTATGCTTTTAAGAATGTTTTTTCTCAGTCCCATGGAATATACAGTGAATACATGAGTTAGTACTGTTCAAGAACCAGAATACCCAAACCTAAATCACAATTAATTTTGCCTAGTCATAACACTAAGTGATTTTTCAGTAAATATGCACCTCACTGGGAATAGAAGCATCAAAGCTCATAAAAAGTAGGGTGCATCTTCACTGGGCTTCAACCAGAGGCCTGCAATATAATTTTTTTACTGCTGAAGCAAAAGGACACATCTGGTTTGTGCTGCTGGGACGCGTGTCTGGAATGCTGCAGAGAATCCAGGAGCAGCAGTGAAGCTCTGGGGAAGTTACTGCTGATTGCCTCAGTGACTGAGAGGCAGCAGTAGCTCTCTGGGGTTTTTAAGCCTACTTCTTTTGTTGTCACATTAGCTCAGGCTTCTGTTGAGTCTCAGCTCTCCCATGTGTTGTTTTGCAGCTTGGTCAAATCTGACTGAATCCAAATGGCTTCGTGTAAGGATATGGGATTAGCTCAAGTATGTGTCCCATACATATCCCTGGAATGAACTCTTCAGCACGTGTCTTAAACCAGATGTCTCCTATTCCTCTAAAGAGTAGGGATCTGTCCTCACACCTTACCCATTGCTGATTACCCTCAATGTCTACCACAAAATGTGGCTGCTGGAAAGCAGCTCTCTTGTTTTGAGGCAGCTGTCCATAATGTGCAAAGGTAAATTCCTGCACACAGATAAACAACTTTTCAGGCTGTGGAGGGCTGTCCACCTGCAGAGCACCCTGACAGGAAAGAATCTGAAAAGCAAGGAGCTGAATGTGAGCCAAAAATTGTGTCCTTAATCTACATATAAAATCCAACAGCTCACTGGGCTGTATCACAGTGCTGTTGCCAATAGGTTGGAGTAAGAGATTATTCCTTATTTTATGCACTTGTGAGGCCACATTTAAAATCTTACTTGCACTTCTGGGCTCCCAGTACAAGACTGACAGACAAATTGAATGAAATCCGGTGGAGGGCCAGAAAGATATTTAAGGGGACTGAGAATATAATATATGAGGAGCCAGAGACATGAAAGGACATGGTATATGTAAAGCTGTGTGGGTTTAGCCTGGAAATTATAACATTCAGGGGGCACCTTATTGTTGTTTTTCAGCTTCCTAATAGATAGTTGCAGACTGAGAATCCCTTGACAGTGCACAGCAAAGGCTGAAAAGCACAAGTTGCAGCAAATAAATTAAAAATTATTTTCACTGACAGTGGTGAAACACTGAAAGAGAGACCCAGAAAGATGGGAAAATCTCAGGTCTTTTTAAGTCAACTGGGTACAAAAAAGAGCAAGCTTCAGTAAGTTCAGTGTTTTATCTGCTATTGAAAAGTGTGGCAACAGTGAATCTCCAGAGTTCTCCATTATGTGTTGAACCTCTTCTGCCCCACAGCCAAAGAAAGGCCACCAGGGCTCTTCAGGGTGCCAGGCAGTCCATCTGCACCTGGTGTTTATCATCTGCATCTGCAGTATGTGAGAAACAAGTTTCCAAAGTTAAATGAGTAACATGGAATAGCCCTTCTGCTTTTGGTTATGGACCTCTGTGGGGAGAGATAATCAAGGAAAGAGAGAATCAAACCATTCTTTGTCTCTCTCTGTCCTTACATTGCATCTGCATAGTAACCTTGGCTCAAAATGTGGCAGAGTTGTGGCAGATAAGGGAGTCAGTGCCATTACACTGCTGAGAGCTTTGGGACATCTTACGACACTGAGGGTGGGTTGAGGTGTGTGCTCTAGAGAGGCATGTCAAAACTGGATGTGGGGATGTCACGCAGGAGAGCTGATCAGCTGAGTGCAGTCTTGCAAAGCACAGGGCAGATGCAATTCTCATGAATCACAAACAGTCTAAGGCCTGTCACAGGAAAGCAGCTGGATTAATTCCCTGTGCTCAGAAAACATGAGCTTCAACTGAGCCACTGACACAGAAAACAAGGCAAAACCAGCCAGAGAGTCTGTGCTGGGCACAGTACCATTGTTTATTAGCTAATGTATAGAAGTACATGCTTGCAGAGCATGTACTCCTATACATCAGCTAATAAACCATGGTGTACCTTTAGTCCTGCAGGTAATAATCTGCCAACAGCTGAAGTATGGAGAGATGCCTACAGACTTTTATTGATGGAGGTAACAATCTTTGAACAACAGGCACTGCTGGTATAGCACTGGATTTTGGTACCTGAATGTTGCAGGAGCAGCAGGTTGGTAGCACTGCCTAATTTTGGATAAAATGTAATCTCAGCTAAACAGACATTTCTAGGTTCTTATCTCTTGGAGGCTGCACAGGCAACAGTCTCCAGAAACACAGAACTACTGTGCACAGAGGATTTCTGATTCCTTGGGATTTCCAGAGGTGTCTTGGCATCCTCTTCAGTCAGGCAGGAGGCCTGAGAGATTTTATGCAAAGATGCTGGGATAAGATGTGTAATTTAGGGGCAACATTTGTACTTGGAGGATCAGCACAAATAGTTGGAAGGATAATATCAAGAGTATAGTTTTTTGGAAGGCTGATTTGGAAACAAATTAGGAAAGTAATGGAGTGGGACAATGCACTAAAATATGAGCAGAAAAAGGGAAAGTGAGGAAACATGGTGTGTATGAGGGTGTGGTCTGAAAAATGTTCTTGGTGTGTTTTGAATTTTGCAGCTCTACTTAAGGACTAGAGAAAGATGCTAACAAGAATGGAAGAATGGTTACATTGGTGGCTGCATGGATATCTCCAGATTGTAAAGATGTGCTACAGGCCTCTGTGTGCTCAAGAAAGCTTTAAAATGAGAGCACAGGAAAAATATAGTGATTACTCTGGCTAGCAAGCAAGCTGTTTATACAAGAAAAATGAAAAACCACTAAATGTATAGCTGAGAAGGATCGTTTTATAGAGCACTGGACTACAACATAAAATATTTGGTTGGTGAAATTTTTCAGTTTTTTTCACCTTACTTTTCTATCCCCAAATAGTAGAAATAATATATAATAAAAGAAAATTATGTTGGATTTTTCTTCTTCTTTTAATTTTTTTTTTTCCCTTCTTTGGAGCACAACTTTCTGCACAAAAGCAGTACTACTGTGAGTGCATAATTCAAATTTTGGATTAAAAATGCTTCAAAGTAGAAGCTGTTCAGCAGCAAACAAAATGAGGCTTTGATTTTACTTGGGGCCCCCAGACACTATCACAACAGCATTGTAAGCACTTGTCTTGGCTTGCTGGGGGAACCACAGTGATACTTGTGACTCCACAAAGCAGTGGCACAGACTGTCGCCTCCCCTCTGAACTGTAGTGGGAAAAAAGACTTGTACATTCTATTTTCAGCTCTTCACTGTTTTGCTGTATGTCTGTAATTGCAACAGAACACCCTACCACAGAGAACATGAATGAGCTCAAAAGGATTACTTAAGGGTAGCTTAGAAAAATATCCCAATAAAATTAAAACTCTTCCAATAAAGTCTTGTGTAAAGCCCCATGGGAAAAGATATAGAAAGAGAAAACTAGATTGGAGTGGGTCTCCTGTCTCCTCCCTTTATAAAAAGCAAATTCTTGAGAATAAATGTTTTATTGTGAATGGAAGAGTCCCCTGGACTTGCTGCTTCCTCAATGGTTGCAGATCCCAGGAACAGGCTCCAAAGGAAAGCAATTAATAGCCTCAAACATCACCATATGAACACCAGCACACAGACCACATGTGTGCCATGCCAGGCTGAGCAGAAACACAAACTGATCCTCAGTGCATCAGCTCCAGACCCAAAGCTGTGTACTAACTGCAGCACAGGGCTGTGGGGCTCAGAGCTGGGCACACCTTAGCCCTTGCTCTGTACCATGCCTTGAAGATGCTTCAATAACTTCCTCCCATGGAGTTATAAGTGTGGTGTTCTTCCTGCTGGTGCCTAGGAAAATACTGAGAGGGGATGTAAAGACAAAAGGAATTAAAGTGTATTCTATACTAATAAGGTTGTGGATGGTTGGGTTGTTTCTTACAAGGGCTATTTTTAGGCCCAGATTTTCAGAAGCTTTGGTGGCATCAGCATTTTAGTTATGCAACTTGAGGCTTTTTAGAACTTTTTCCTGAAGAGCAACTAGTTTGAGAATTCAAACTGGGCATAGTCAGTTGGGATGCTTGAAACTGCTGATCAGTCAGAAGTCTTGGTCCAGTTGAGCTTTTACAGAGTTGGTTTAGGGTTCTTATAAAGCTGTCAATCATAATTCACGTATTTTAAATAAAGAATTCCTCAATCACCCTTTCAATGACTTGAGTTTACAAGCCACAAACCCTGGATTGCAGAAAAAGTATTTCAAGATTTTGGAGCTCACTTATCTTTTTGTTCCTCAGCCTTCTCACACATAAAACAGAGTAGGTAATCTCACCTCATAATAATGCTATAATCTTCTACCTCTGTACGTGGCCACACTTGGAGAACTTCTGGTGCCTAGTGATAAAGATCAATAGTTCACGTTGCTAAAAATATTACATAAAATGATAAAGATAAAACACATGGTATAAAATAGCACTTCTCTGTGGGCCTTGGAGCAGTTTCTCTTTCATAATATTCAGTTCAAAATGCAGATGGGCAGATATGCTGTTTCTCAACAGAATCACTGACTATTAAAAGGGTGTTTCCTTGAAATTGTTTCTGGGTCATGCAGTGGTCAGCTTCTACTATACAGGTTAGATTCTTCTTTGCTCTTATGAAGCTCTTCACACCTATTTCTGAGTGACTCACAAACCTTCAATTCTCCCCAGTGCTGAGTTAACATGAAAGCCATGTTGTGTCTTCATAATTGGTTTGATGGTTTCCTGAAACAGGCACTTTTGTGTTTGTGGAGAAAAGGCTTATTAAGTAATTGCACATGCTTAAAATCAGATCCCTCCAAAGACAGATGGGAATCCCTATATAATATTCTTGTTTCTGAAGATTGATGAATTAGATCTTGAGTGAGTGGCCAAAGGCAGGTGTATGTATGACAAGATAAGGTATTTTGGTAGTGGAAGGGTAAAAACTAAGAAACAGCTGGCCAGTCTGTACTCTGGATTCTCCTTTGAATTCCACTGAGAACATAATCCCACACTGCTGGGGCCATGAGATGAGCTAAACTCAAGCACAATTTCTGACCCAGGTACAGAATTTCAGGACCCATGGCCCTCCAAGCTATCCCAAACCTTGAGGGATGTGCAGTTCCATGCTGCATGTGCAATACCAGGGCTGTGTGGCTGTGTGTCTGGCTGACTCCTCTCTCAGCATCAGCCATGGGATATTGCCACCAAGGCAGACAGGCTGTAAGGGTGCACAGGCATGAGCTAAGCTTGTCTCAAACTCCTATCTGAGTGGAGGTGAGGTCAGCCTTGGTTGAGGCCCACAAGTGCAATAAAGGCAGAGAGATTTGTTTGTGAGACCAAGTCAGAGGATCTCTTGTCTCCTGCTGTAATTATGACCATATTGTTCTTTCCAATACCACTGACAGGTACAGTAGCTATTCCCAGAAATACAGATGTACTTCCAATACCACTCTGCTTGTACACTGGCCCAGCCTTCCATGTCCTCCAAGTTAAGCAGATCTTGCCCAACTCAATCTTCTACAAGAGGAAAATACGTTAAATGGGAAAATGTAGGTTATACTTGCCAAAAATACTTTAATCTCTACACCTTTAGATTCTATTGTTTCCTAAAAATGAAAGGGTTAAGGATGCCATCTCACCTAGAGGGCAAGATAGCAACCACTAGCATTTCACTGTTAGTTAGGAATGAAAGGCAAATGTTTGGTGGGAATGGTGACAGTGGTGACATTGAGAAGGGCTCCTTCAGACTTAATTGAAAGCAAACTCAGGCAGGGACATGTCTGTGAAGGAGAGTTGGAAAAGGCACGGGCAAGTCATCTGGATAGTGGTCATGGGTTGGAAATGATATCTGAGAAGTAGCTCCTCTCCCTGAAACAGATTTGAAAGCATATTAAATGATAAAGACCTGCCAACCTTGAAATAAAAATTACCTGACCCTGGAAAAGCTGATTTCACTATTTATTTTATTTTATTGCTGATGACATATTTCCAGGGGCAGAGCAGGCATAATGCACAGGCTTCAAAGGTCCTTCAGTGGAGCCTCAGAGGGTGGTTGGGGCACTGCTGTCTGCAAGCCTAGAAGAGCCCTAGGCTGGTTCTGCTCTGGGACCAGGTCAGTGATGGTGAGTCGGAGGTGACTACAGGAGTCTTAGCCAACAGCTGAATTACAGGCAGCAAGATCCCCAGGGTCTCCCCCATGCCTCACCCAGCACCTTATATTTACTAGGTCTAAGGTTGAACTTTTTAAAGTTTGTATTTGTGCTGGCACAAACACTGCTTAATAGTCACTGATTTATCCTTTGTTGTCTATTACTCCCATTAGGTAATGTTTATAAATAGCTCTTGCTTTATATTCTTATTTTCCTACATCATCCTTGTCCATCAAAGCACCCAACACACCCATATTATTTTTATGTAATTAAGTTTTCCACTTTAATTTCAGTGACCTCCCTCAGATTGGCCCTCTCCCACAGGCAAAGTGATTATAAGGCAGACAGTGCTACCTCAGCACAATATTATTTAGATGTGGCCACTAACCAAACCCCCAGATACCCACCTCAGCTCAACTCAGCATCCAAATTCAGAGCAAGCATGAAATGGTGTGAAGGTAGCCATCCAGATATATTAGTACACAAAACTGAGGTGAATTTACTAAAAATCTCTGCACAAATCCCTGGACTAAAGAATACTTTTTCATTTTTAAGATAGTTCAGAGACTATTATGAAACACTTCTGGCTCTCTCACCTGTGTCCCAGGGTTTTTGCCACCCATGTCAGGTGACCCATGAATTGCAGCTCTTCTCATGGTGGATGCTGCTGGAGCACTGGCACTGTCCACATCACACAGCTGGTTTTAAGGATGTTTGAGATCATGGCAGCCCGTTTCCTTCAATTCTCTTCCACCATTCCCATTCTTCCTGTGCAGGGGAATGCCTAGTCTTGGATCTCACATCAGATTTGTTCACAGCAGTGCATACCCCAAAGGTAAATGCACTCATCTCATGGCTTGTTGGCTGCTGTCAAACACAGCCTTTCTTACAGACCCTGATACCATAACCATCTAGAATCAGTATCACTTCTTGTGCTTTACATTCTATTTCTTGTTAACAGAGATAATCATCCTCTTTTATTCTCCCCCCACACCCTCCAAAAGGGTGACTGCCCTGGCATGACATTTGTCAGCATTTTTTTCAATAAAAAATCTTCCCAGATAAATTTTTCCCCCAGCCTGAGTGCTGATTCCCAATGGTTCTTTTTTAGCACATTTTCCCCAGAGGAGCATAGCAAACTTTATTAATCCTTTTAAACACATTTTTTAATTCATATAGTATTTCCATACAGTCAGTATTGCAAAAGATTATTCATTTGGTGTGGAGTGTCAGTGCAGAGGCAGAAGGATGTTGTTCAGAGCCTGCATCCCTATAACTGTAGTCAGTCAGACTTATGTTTCTAGGGCTTTCAGCAGCAAACTAGGTCAGTGGGGCCCTCTACATCAAAGCTTCTCCTTAGACACTGCAAATCGCATGTTTTTATACTATTCCTACTGTACACTGTGTTCTTCTGTAATTACAAATGTATGTTTCCCATCACCACAAAGACTTCACATTGCTCAAAGGAAATCTCTCTTCAAAGGCTTTAAACTGTTGAAGGACAGGCCCCCTTCTGAGAGCTACCATTGCTTGGGGTGATTCCTTCTTTAACTCATCCGCAGTAGAACCACCAGTCAGTTCAACTGGCCTGCATCACACCGTGTCTGAACTGGCCTCAGGCTTGCATTTCAGCTTTGGAAAACAGCATTGCAGAATTTAGAAATGCAGACTTAAAAGAAAAAAGAAAAAAAAAAAAAAAAAAGAAGAGGGGAAAAAGGAAGAAAAAGCAATGAAATGATTTATTCATACTCATCTGGCCCAAAAACCATGAGACTTGAGTTTCTTAATGTTCTTCACCAGCTCAAACTTATGATAAGAGAACACATGGCATTTTCATTTGGTAGTTGTACCTTGAAGAAAGTTATAATTAGAATGCATTAGCAGAAAAAAACCCAAAAACTTTAAAAAGATAGCAAGGAATACATAGAAAGAAAATGGTTTGTAACATTAATTTTATGAAAACATGTCTATGTGTATATCCATATAGAAATACATGTATAATGCCCTATATATGTATGAGCTGAAATAAAAGCTCTGAAAACATTCCCTTCTATGATAGCACCCAACACCACAAGTAATTCCATTGAAGCTAATGTTTTCTTTTGAGCAATGACTTACTCATGACAGCAAGCTCTAATAAATATTTGCAGGATTGGGTCTTAAAATTAAGGGGTATTTAATGCTAACACTTGAAACTCATACTTGGGAGGCATTTGTGAATTAAGATAATTAATCACATGGTAGTAACTACACACTATAGTAGTTTTATAAGTAATTATATATGAAAACGAGGAGTTATCTGCCTCACATTCTTTAGAAAACTTGGGCTGTGGGTTGCTAAGGTCACGCAGGAATGTTATGATACATCAATAAGCGAGTTTTTCATGTTCTTTGTAAGCATCTTAACCCTGAATACCCTGTTTCTCAGGTACCTTCCCTCTGGCCTACAACTTGGCTCCCCTAACTAAAGTCTCTCCAGTGTACACTCTCTTGTTCTCTGCATTTTAAACACAAAATGTGTTTTTATATACCTCACCCTATCCCATTGTTTCTTAGATTTCACTGCTTCTCCTGATGGCATCTATACAATCCTTAATATTATTATCTGATGTCAAAAGATGTTCTCCAAACACAGAGGGATTTTCTATATTAAAATACTTGACAAATATGATTATTGTGGATAAATATGTTATTGTTATCATTACAGGACCATTCCTGGGGATGAAGTCCGCATTCCAAAAAACAATACACATGGAAGAAAATCCTTGCTCTGGAGAAAGAGTGTCTTCACTAGGAGTTATACAACATGACAAGAATATTTAAATTAATTTAAAAATTCAAGGCAAGCAAATCTTTCTAATCTTCAGGGCAGATTTTTGGATTTACATGAGCTGTAGGGGTGGAATTCTGCCTGCAAAATCAGAAAGGAACATAGCTATGTGTCACAGCTTATCAAGATAGCATCCTTTTCTTTATAATCTTGTAAAAAGACCCGTTGAAGTGCAAGCTACCATTAACTGCTGCTTATGGTAATAGAAGTAACTGGTTGTGTATTGCCAATAATTTTTCTTTACAGGAAAATGATTCTTGTTTACAGGAAAACATCGCTGACTTTGCTCAGTTAGTCAAAAGGGAAGGCAAAAATACCAGCTTAAATATTTTTTGTTCTTCATTTCAGACAGTTTAATAATTCTACATTCTATCCATTTTCCTAACTTGCTTTGTTCTGATTGTGCAAGTGCCAAGCTTTTACCAAGAATTACCTCTTCTATGGCATCTGCATTACCAAGGCTCCCAGTCTCAGTGGGAAAGCATATTTATTATTTTTATTGCAGGAGCAGCCTGGAGGTTGTGTCAGAAACCAAGAGTCATAGTGCAAAGTGCTGCAGTCAGAATGTCCATTCTCTGAAGACATCTGGCCTAAACCCAAAGACTCTGGTTGTACTTCACACATATATGCAATAACAACAAAACATTTTCCACTGTTATCAAATTCCATTCAAAAGGTCCAGATACACATTTCCATACTTTCTATATAGAAATATTTTGAGAATGGGACTTTTCCCTGTTCACTTGGTTAAACTGCAATTAAATAGGGCAATACAGGGATATAGTTTCACTTTTCAGCACTTTTTGAAATCATCACAGTTATCCTAAGCCACTATATCATATAATCTATTTTAAGTCCACATTCATATCCTACAATATAACTGAAATGTCTCTGTGCACCTTCAATACATCTCTGAATATAGCTTACACAATTTCAGATGCAGTTCATGTGGAAGACTGTTGTGAATGTACTCCTGTTAACTCAGAACAGAGTTTAATAAGTGAAAACAGCATGGGAAGCATGAATGGAAACCTCCCTTCTACTTTCTGCTTCAATTTTACTTTTGATTCAATAAGAGCTGAATAAGCCCCTAGTACAGAAAATCAGGACAATTCTTTCAGCCTTGAGACATTAGTTTTATATCTTTCTGTTTCTCTGCTTTTTACCTTGCTCTATTTCCAGATGGTATTAAACACAATTCAGGGGAATGGTCCTGATATTTTTGAGAATGTTTACTTTATTTCAAAAATGTCCATAACTGAGCGTTTAGGTCAACGACCTAAAACATCATGGTTTTGTGGGAAGAAAGATGTTTCATAGCCTATGATGTTAGGATTAAAAAGTACAAGACTCAATTTTATAGTCTCCAATTATACTTCTGCTCAGCAGAATCCTTGCAAGAAGATATATGCAAACTAGGAGAGGAATTTCATCTTTAACTCATTAGTTTTCCATGAAGAAACCACATGGCTGGACATTAAAGCACAACTCTATCATTCAGTACAGGCTGTGCTTTCATATTTTTCTGAGCTAGAGCAGACAGCAAACTATTCTATGTGTGTTCTGATTTTAATAACACCAAAAAAAAGAAGTTAAAAATAATTGAAGTCAATAGGAAAAAAAATCAGAGGCCCCAATCAAGTTCCAGATATTGTATTTTGAGTTTTCTGACTTTTCTCACAGTCAGTTTTTCTCTATTGTGCCATGAATACTGGCTCTGTATTTTCTTCACCATAATGAAGACTAGAAAAAATAAAACTATAGAAGGGCAGGAATGGTGAAAAATGATGAAATTTCTAATTACAAATTCTTTGGACATTTGCTATTCTTTTTTATATCAAAATATTGTCATAAAATCTCTTTCCTGTAAAGCCCAAAAACTTGTATGACTTGTTGAGCATCTAGACAGCAAATAAGCAGTGAATGTGTGAGCATAGGGAAGAGTTTCAAGTTTGATTATCTGACCTATTTTAAAGTGACCAGTGGACTTGATGACATAAAAGACTGCTATTCCAAAAAATCATGGCCTACATACTGTGAGTTTTTCTCTCACTTAATATATATTCTGACATTTGAACATGACCTATTGTCCTTTTGTGTAGCAGAACTTGTTTGCTGGGGTTTTCTTTAACATAAAAAAAAAAATAGTTCTCCTCAAGGTGCTCTTACTCAAGATCCCATCTATGGTTGCACTTGAGCTATTCATTACTGGGTTGCAATACAGCAGTACCCTAGAGCATCTCCCATATGTTTAATAGTAGCTGTCTGACATGTAATTTCATGAGATTCTGTGTTAGCTGTATTAGTCATTTCGGCATGCTGTCATTCTGATGATAAAGTATGGGACTCAAGCACTGCTAAATGCACATCATCAAGGCAAACCTCAAAAAGCATGTCAAAGTTTTCTCATGTAGGAAAATTCACCAGTAGATAAGAAACTTATTCGGAAGGATTTTGAAGTGAGTTGTTGTTTGCTTTTAAGCACATCCATAATTTTGTACTTCTTATATATTCCATAATTCTTTAACATAAAAGCACATAAGAAAATTAAGTTAGTGGATAAACTAGAGAAAATACGTTTTCCTAGGACTTTGGAAAAGTCTTTTTTACTCATGGCTTTTTCTGTTTAAGTCTTTGGGCTTGATGGGGGAAGTGCCGAAGAGACATCTTTCAGCTCCTCATCAGGCAGAAGCCCTCTGAACAGAGAGCATCTGCCATTTAAGCAATGAAATGCTGCTCACTTGAAACTCCATATTCACTCCCTGATGGGATGAGTAAACCTGGGAGACAGAGGGCAGGACGACTAAGCCTGTGTTTGTAAACTCTGAGCCATGCACAGCTTCTGCTGCGGGAAGACTCTCCTGGTGTGTTTGTTTGTTTGCTTGCTTTACTTTATTTGTTTTCTGTTAGCTTTTTAAATCAGATTTGCTTCCTAAAATGCCAACAAACTCAGCCGAATGCTCATGCCAACAGAATGCATCTGTGCCAAGAACATACGAAAGGGCTCTAGAACATACACTTGTACCCAGTCAACAGATGTACAGAGACTGAGCTGAGAATTTAGCTTGCTGAACAGTACATTCATGCACCAAAGTGCTGATTCATGACCCTGCCAGTGAGGCAAGGGTGAGAGAAGCCAGCAGCAGGCACACAGGTCCCACTGTTATCACACTGCTCGCCCACAGACACAAACCAGGGCGCTGACCTCGGCAGGTTTGCTGGAGTCACTGTTTCAATAAATGCCTTGTGTGCTCTACCAAAATACAATCCTGAATTTACAAAAATATATTTAAATCTTCGTCTGTATTGAACTCTTGACAAATACGTAGAGATAGAACATCATGGTAGCAGTGTCCTCAGTGATTTTGCTGGGCCTTGTTAGCTTGAAGCAGAAATCCATCTCTACTGGCCAGCTAGGGAAAACAGGAGAAAACTGCATCTGTCTGCATCTCCCACCAGGATATAGCCAGCCAGATGTAATGTGCACCAGTGAATAAGAAACAACAGACATGAAGGTTAAGGGAACTGTTAATCCTCAACACCTTGTGATATCCACAGGTCCTTTGGGGATATTGTTGACAAATGAGCATGATATCAGTAACCTCAAACACAAGAGTTATTGGGATGTGGTGGAAAATAACACCATGCCAAAGAAATAGCTTGTGCTTTTCAAATTCCAGAGAAGGAGTTAAAATAAAATGGAAAAAAAAAATAGGGATTGGTTTGCATGAACAGGTCTTGAAAACAGCTTTCTGACCAAACTATTACTCGAGCTTCCTGCCTAGATATTTTCCATTCCTGTATTCCCAGGGTATTTTGCAAGTCCTCTCCTTTGAGTCAGTGAGCTTGCCCTGGCATGCCTCCCCTGGCTGGCCATGCACCTTTGGGCACTCGGAGTCAAAAAAACATATCAGGGTGAGGTTTTCTTGACATCTGCATGAAGAGCTGTACCCTGTTAAAAGGGAAACTGATGCAACTAATATCTTCTAATTACATTTTGGTGCCTTCTTTAGCCTTCTGAACCAATCAAAGCCTCAGAAATGTTCATCTCATTAGATAAAGCTGCGGTATCAGTTGTTCCTTTGGAGGATTATTCTTTTATGTGGGAACTAACTCAAATCTCTGTCTTGTCTGCTGAACAGTTACAATCCATATATCAGCCTCATAAAATGTGTTTTATTGATTTGTCTTTGTGTGAAACCTGAATTATTGACAAACACAGACCTTCATCATGTTCACAAGTGCCATTTTTTGCCATTTAAAGCATATTTGTGAATCATGTGTTGTTGACTGTGAAATGAACGAGGCTGAGTATGTATACACATCCATGTACACTTTTGTGACTCTGTTAGGGATGTCTGTGCTATTACCTGTTAGATTAAATTGCTTTTAATTCTCCAGCTATTTACTTGTCTTCTGTTTACTGCCAAAATGGAAGTATGCCGTCCCAGTCCTCCCTCCCCCCCACCAGTTCACTGACAATATTAAGGATACAAGATCAAGTATTTAAAAAGTTAGGAAATTCCAGCTATATTAACTCAGCCCCATCTATATCCTGTGTATTTTTTGGCACGTGTGAATAACAAAGAGTAATACAGTTGGGCCATTAAATTGGACATTCCCCACCTGCAGCAGTAAAATTTACCAGACTATTTGAGGTATTTCCCATTCTTAGTAAAAGGTACACTACCAACAGTCATAAAGGTAATTACACTGGAGCAGAGTGTCAATAGCTTAATGATGCCAGCTGCAAGATTTACTTTTAATGAGGAAAAAATTTGAAATTATGACTATGTGTGGTGTAGTAGATTGTGCTTCATTCATTTTACTCTAAAACGCAACAAAAGCAATTATAAAAAGAAAAGAAAACATGAAAATTGTGGTTCTGAGACTGTATGTTTTGAAAGTTCTGCATTGCTTGTTACAGTTCAACCTCCACATTGGAAACAGATAGATTTTATTGGTACACACAGATAAAGCACTCTGTTCAACCATGCCTGGGCACAATGAAACCCAAGGGGATACTTAATAAACTGGTTCTGCATACTTTCTTCACCTATGTGTTCCTTAATTTTGTTTTCCAGGCCAAAGAGCTACTATCATTTTGGATCCCTTTCAGCATCTGGTCATTACTATAACATTGTTTTTATTGTAGCTTCATCCAGTAGGCAAAAATATTTCCTTGCAGTAGCCAAAAGCAGTAGATCACAATTCTGCTGAGTGTAGACAGTGAGTTTGGGAAGGTTGTAGCTTTAAGAAGACATATGTGGGTATTTCATGAAAAGAGACGGTGGTAAATCTGCAGCAAACTGTCAAATGCAGGGATATTTTCTTTAACTATAGCTACTTTGCCTTCTTAAACTTATGTTTTGAAATTCAGATTTTAAAACTCTCTGTTTCTGAAACCAGTACTAGGATGTGGTTGTCCAGTTTCACCTAGAATTCTGAAAATGTCACGGCATCGATATCAGTAATGAAATAATTTGCTGAAATTTTAATTTCACGGTGCCAGTGGCACTCATTAGCAAATTTTTAACACACTGGTTAAAACAAAATGCAACCCTCTAATAGAAGAAATAAAATTAGAACAAGGGAACATAGAGAATGGAAAGCAACAAAAAAGGATACTCAAGATAATAGCAGGGGAAAAAAAGCAGTAGTAGAATAGCAATGATCCCAACAAGATTGCAAGATGAATTTTATTATTCTTGTTCTATTGAGGAAAACTAGCTAAAGCAGCATTGGTGTGGGCCCATTTAAACAACCTATCCTCACTATGAGCTGAGTATATCCATGGATGGCTGAGCATTTAAAAGTCAATCTGAGTATCACAGCCATCAAGCTTTAAGGTCTGGCCTCTGGACATAGTTGCAGGAACACAAGAAGTATTAACAACATTTAAAAATGTAGGTGAGGAAACAGCTAGATTTTGTTGATGTGGTCATTCACCTGATGTATTCTGCTTTAGCCAATAGGCCCATCATAAACCTGGTTCTCATTTTAGTTTGAGTTTGCTTTTACCTTCAGTCTTTTCCTCGATTCTTCTTTCTTATTAGTTGCAACTATAGAAGAGAAACCATAATTTGCTAATTTCCTGAAGAAACACACAGTTCATATAAATCAAAGTATACTGGAACAGAGGGATAATTTTGATGAAGAAAATAGGATAACTGGAGAATAAATTAGATATTTCTGCCAATTTTTTTTCCTAAAGCATTTCTATCTGTCAGAGCTAGTTTCCCCAGAATATGAACACACATGTAGAAAATATAAAAGTGCTTTGCTGTGGCTAGGTATTAAAATACAGTTTACTGCTAAGTGTAGTAAGTAGTGAGAAAGGTGAGGGTGCCCAGAACACGGGAGCCATCTGGGGTCACACTAACCAATGCTGCCACTACAGACACTAAGTGAAAACGGTGATTCAGCACCTCTTGTGAAAGCAGTTCCTAAGCCTTGCATCATCAGAGTTCTCTGCTGTTCAGTATGGCTCTGGGGCTGGGGGAGGCTGTGCTCAGACTCTGCCCAGCAAGGCTGTATCTGCAGGTTCCCACAACAGGAGCAAACTCACTGCAGCTCCCCATCCACGTTGTCCCCAGGGTCCCCTGACCAGCCCCCACTGCTACATCACTGAAGCAGCTCTTTCTCTACAAAGAGCACTTGAGGTCTCTCAACCCCTCCCTCTCAGCTGGCATTCAAACCTGACCTCTGTGCACTGTAATCATCTCATGACTCCACCTTGGTGACCTACCTTTCACTGCCCTTCAGCATCCGCACTGGTCCTACTGCATCAGCTTCATTAGACAAGTTTGTACTCATGAAACTGGCTGAGAGAGTTGCAGGAAGCTCAGCAGAGGTCACACAAAGTGTGTGACAAGCTGAGGTGACAGCATGGCCTAGAGTCATGTCAGAGTGCACCTCAATTGACTCAAGTTCACCTCTTCTCTAAATCTCAGGGAGTCTCAGAATCCCGTGCTGGTTATCAATACTGGCATAGCTCAGGCATTTCGCCTGTGTGGGGAACATGGCCAAGCTGCTAATGGCTGCCACTATCAACCTCACGTCCCTTTCTTCCTCTTTCTGTCACTAGTCTTCCATCCCTCTAATGCAATCACAAAACCCTTCTTCTCCAAACAAGGGATGACCAACAGTGAGTTTCAGGATATGTATAATCACCTTCATGTTCTGTGTGACAAACCAGCACTAGCTCACAAAAGGAGCATTCTTGTTTCTGTACTCTCCCACCTTACTCTCTGTGCAATGCTTCAAACACTGGTTAACAGCTCATAAAAATTTATTTTATATTCACAGTAAAGAGGTTGTTGAGTGTGGAGCCATGTGTGGCCATACCCTTATTTTGAGGCTGAGCTCCATGCTAATTGCCACAGTTGTTCTGATAATTAGCCCGCTAAGGTAGAGGAACAGGTAAACTGAGGCTATGCCTGTCCCAGAGCTCATGCAGGGCCCCCTGCTGCCTGACTGTCTGCTGTGCCTGCTGCCCGTGGTGCCTCAGACATGCTGACACCAGCCAGGAACAATGGTTTGCCCAGCTGGGCCAAGCCCACTGGTGAAATACAAATTTTAATTCACTGATATTTTGGTCCAGACCCCTATAGTACCTCACTGATGTGTCATTTGGGAATAACCTGTCTTTTAAAAATAGGCATATCCCAAGACCTGTGGATGGTTTCCCCCACTAGGGATGGAACATAGGAGGGGAAATTTGCAATCTGCTGAGAAATTAGTATGGCCTTTTTCAGACAACACTGAGTAGGTAGACCATACCCTCACTGTTGAAACAGAAATTAATTTGCTCTTAGCTGAAGTCAATCATTACTGAAATAAACAGCAAAAACAAAATTTATTTTCTTCTAAGAAGAGGGCCAGTTGGCATAAAGTAAAGCTAGAAAAACACTTCAGATCACATAGAACTCAAGGGACTGTCTGCCACATTCCAAGATTAAAAGAACAAGAAGAAATAATCCAAATGAAAATTTACATGCAAACTGTCCCCCCTTCAGGGACAAACTGTGCTAGTCAGATCCCAAAGGTAGAAGCTATTTCCATAAAGGTCACTCTTGACTCTCTGAACAGCTTTTTAACACCACATATGAAAATTATATGAACTGTAATAAGCTGATTAAGACATTACAAACTTTTTACACACATCTTCAAGTTTACCAAACCAGCTTTTCTTTTTTTTTAAAAAAATTCTCTGTTTTCTGTTTTGTTTTGAATTTCTCAATTATATGTCAACTGTCCATTGCACTTAGTTCCTGGAGCAGTAAAAACTTGCTATTGGGAGTTGTCTTGAGCAAGGAAAAAAAAATTTAAAATAAGTAGATTGTCTTCCTCCTTTTGTGCAAAATATAAATTTATTGGTTCTGTGGATCTGTTACTGGGAGTTGAGGGCTCCACCAGAGGCAGGAGTTTGAGAGCCTTCTGTGGCACACATCCTCTGGAGCAGCTGAGCCTGCAGGAGTAGAGACAGGGTAGAAATGTTGCATTAGGTTTCAAACCTTAGAAAAGAATTAAAATTCCACTGCATTTTTCTTTTAGTCTCAGTATTACATTTCCAAAACAGAAAGACACACAAAATCGTCTGTAGAGCTAATATTTCTTAGTCACTTTTGACAATCCCTTTCAGGAAGATTGGCCATTTTAGAGCTGTAGGTACAGTTCATGCTCTAGACACTATGGTTTTCTGGTTTTTCTTTATAACAAACTCAAAATCTCAATTTTCTATTTTACTTTGTCAGCTGTCAAAGTTTTCACTTGCTTTGTCCTTTACATTTCTTTACTGCCAGATATCTCAAGGGGAGGTGTTTGCCATTTGCTGCACTATTCAGGGAAAGTCTCCCAAGAAGGGGATTTTTTTCTTTCTTCTAATCATCAATTCCAGCAAATATCAGCCTTCACCAGACCAGTACTCATTACACCTCTTCCACCCCCTTCTACTCACAAACAGTTGAGCAAAGGGTATCTGTGTTCAGTGCCAGCCCTATGACTGCTCGCACCAGCTCCTGCCTTTGTAAAGAGGGAAACTAAAACCACAAACAACACGGCACAGATTATTTTTTCTTTTTCAAATATTTTTAATGTACTGGCATTGGATAAGTGTTTATGTGACAGTACTTATCTCTGTTCTGCCACAGAAAATGGCATGCCCTATTTCCCTCAGGCTTTCCACAAAGCATCCCCCTTCCAGCTTCCACTGGACATTTGCTCCTCTAATACCCACTCCTACTTCACGTGGAAAGGATTATTTCCAGCAGCAATTCAGCATACTCTTTCTCTCTCTCTTTATCTCTGTCTCTCTTCAGAGAACTGATGACTGAATCATCCTTTACACTGGGGATAAAAATAATTATGGAAGGGCTAGGAAGCTCCATGAGTTTCAACTTGCAGAGTTTCTGTTGTGTTTGCCCATAAAGGGGCGGGCAAGGGAGGACAGGGTGTGGTTTTATCCCCAAGCTAAAAATACAAAAGGCAAACAGTCGTTCCAATAAGTGTAAACTACACATTGTACCCAGTGTTATTATTCTGTATTGGTTTACAACCTACCTTTCATGAGGATATGATAGTGATGACTTCACTTCTCCCATCACTAATACCGTGGGAATTGCTAACCATTAAACTGATGGCAAAGATAATTTGGGTCCAAGCAGAAAAGAAAAATGACTTATCCAGCCAAAAAGAATGGGGTTCCTACTACTTCAGGACAAGATTAAAGTCTAGAATTGGAATCAAATCTTTGTGGTCAGGAAGAATCTGGACACAGCCATGACCAAAAGGCAAAGAAGCAGACGGCGTGGCCCAGCAGGTGCCAACCAGCCTGCTGGCTTAGGCTGGGCTGCAGACTTGGCAAGAACTTCAAGGGCTCAGGAGTAGAAGGAAGACAAAAGTCCAGACCTGGGGTGGGGGCTGTCAAAAGGAGCCTGAGAATCTCTCTGAGTGGAGAGGAAGCTAAGGTGGAGAGATTGTCTTGGGGTGGAGGCTGCAACTGTGAGAGATGTGGCCATCCAGGGAATGTAGCATTCTGCAGTTTCTGGGAATTATGAAGGGTATTTTGAACTAGGACAATTAGTCCTTGGGAATGCATGTTTCCACAGCTCGGTATTTTTGAGATAGGGAAAAGTAATGCTTACCTCAATTCATTTTTAACACTCTCATGTAAGTCTTTGATGACTAGAACAACTTGATAACATAGGAAACAGAAAATATTAGATCGGGTTGATTAAAAATTTAAAAAGACCCCAAGCTCACAAGTATATTTTTAGAACTCTGCTATATTGCATAATTTGTTAGAGATCACCAATGTCAAGTTTCTGTGCTTCCCCCTATACATAGTTTTTCTGAAATATGATATTATACGGATTTTTAAAAGTAGTAAGGAAGATAAAGAAAGTATCATATTATTTTATATATTTCTTTTAGGTTCCTTCTGTAAGAAATTTTGTAATTAAATTGAACAAATACTCCTATTGTGAGAGATTTAACCAATTTTTAAAAGAATTAATTTATGCTTCTTCAATTAGTTCAGACTGCTGTCATCAAGATGATCTTTCCTACCTGGTCCTCTGACTATGTCATCTCTCTTTTTATAGTCTCTGAGTCATTCAGCTCAATCTCTTATTAGTTTCATCTCACATTCATTTTTTCTTGTGATTGTTTTTAGGGTTATAAGCCACACAGTCTCTGCTTATGCTCTGTACTAATTCCTTTTCACACTTACTCATTACAAGCTTGCCTGCTCTGCTGATGGCTCCAGCTTTTATCTCCAAATTCTCTTCCATTCTCATAAGTGCTCCCATCATTTCTTCCACTCAACACCTAGGCTCAAAGAACTCTCACAACATAACTTTGCCAACCTTCTCCCTTTTTCTTGTTTAAATTGCTACAGAACTCCAACTTCATAATCACATGGAAATACTAATATTTTCACAATTTAAAAATGATAAGTGCTTTGTCACTAGCACATATGAAACAGTGACCATCTAATTATGTGCATCACGAGCCTGTGAGTTGTCCTACCTCTATCTCACAGTGCAGCAATATTCAAATCCTGTATTCAACTGCAACACCTTCACAGCAAACACAAATAAACAATTTTTTCCAGGATACTTTTAGATTAATACAGGACAAGCAGCAGTAGTAGTGCATTATATGCAGATATTTCATGCAAACTGGTGATTTTAAACCTAATAATAATTTGTTGTCAATGATGCTGCAGACAAAAATCAGCACAAAAATCAGAACCCTGCCCTGTAATGTCCTTTGTTTTTTGGAAGCCTGTTGTTTTGGGTTTTTTTAAATAACAAATGCAAGTTAAAAATTAAAACATGAATTGATTTGAAATAGTTCTGTTTATAATCATCTGCCCATGCAGAGTTATTAAGTAGGTCAAGTGTGTCCTTTTTACATAGATTTTGAAAGCCACATGCTGTTAGAGGACAAAACAAATGAGTAAGATGCAGCTCTCAAGTCCTTTATAGCACTATGTGAAAATGTAAGCCATCTGCTTACAACAAGATGAAAAAGATCACAAATAAATAAGAAATCAATTCAGCAAAAAGTTTTAAAAAGGAAATTTCAAGAGACTTGGCAGACTGATAGACTAAGAAAAAAGAAAAAGAAAGAAAATATGATGAGATGGTCAGTTCTGAAGGATCCTGGAGGTAGAATGGCAAATTGTATATTTCCAATATCCCAATTCTGACGTGTGCACAGCCAAATAGCTGGGATACTCATTTGAGGAAGACCATGAAAAATTAGTGGTTGTTCTTCATATATTTTTAAAGAGCATTCTATAGCAGGATTTTTTAAGCGCCATAAAAAAAATTTTACTAAAAATATGAGCAAAATCCAGGCTCCATGGAAATCAGTGTTTTAAGTTCAAACAATAGTTCTACTTCTTATCAAATTGAGCAGTAGTCTATTAATGTTGGGAATTGGGCTGTATTTCTGTTTCCTGAATGTTGTGCTTTCGAAACAGAAGATGTAATTGGAGTGCTAATTCAAGCATATATGCTACCTTTATATTCAGAACCATGGAAAAGATTCTTGCACCTATTGTGCCAGTATTTTTGCAAATTGTAGAAAGACAAAATGCATGTAGGATACATTGGCTGACTGTTGTGGTCTGGGAAAAGTGCTTTATAAAAGTGTGGCTTTTTCCAAATAAAATATGTTTCAGGCTTTAGCTACAGAAAAAGTAATAGATACAATAAATAGCACCTGTTTGTAGCTTGAGCTTCCATTTGTTCCAGAACTGTTTTCTTAAGAAGATATATAGCTTTAATTCCTTTTTTTTCTTCTTTGCTGTTGCAAATGGATAAAATAAGAATTCTATTTCATTTTATACATTACTTGTGAAGCAGTATTTCTTGATGAGCTTCTTAAGCTGTTCTTCGAAAAAGAATTAAGCAAAAAAATAACTTCATCTTTGGACAAATAGGGAAATAGTTTGTATTCTCATAGTCATAACCATAAAAAGGGTCAGAATACCAGTCTTGTGACTGGGCCTTTCCAAAATAAACAAAATAAACCAAATAATAAACAACAAAATAAACCAACTAAAAATGAAATAAAATTAAATTAAATTTGAAGAGAACTTAAATACTGGAGGTAGAAAAAAGTAGCAATAATCTGATATCGCTAAAAATAATTATGCACACTTTGTTTCTTTTTATTAAGTTTTTGTCTACATATGCACTAAGAAACTTTATTATTTTCACTGAACACCATAAAGCAGAAAGGGTTAATCTAAAATCTTGGACTGAGGTCTGAACTGACCAGTGTAGGCTAAAATTTTTAATCAGAAATGTAAGGCTCTGCTGCAGATCCCGCCAAAGAAAGGATTTCCCATAAAAGAACCAGACATAATAAAAGAAAATTACTTCAAATTACCCTGATCTTCACTCTGACTCATTCTGGGATGCTTTCTAACAAGCCAGGACAAATCTGAAAGAAAACCTAAATAAATATTTGTTGTCAGATTTAATGTCTAGTAGATATTATTTCTAAAGAAACCAAGATATTTAAACCAGAAGAAGACAAGTTTAAGACAAGAGGATGCAAAGGTAATGGTATGAAAAAAAATTATCAAGAACAAATTAATAAGGAGAATTGCAGGGTTACATTTAGAACTGGACCATCCAAATGATGATTGCTAAGAATGGTAACCACATTTGCTAAGAAAGAATTTATCTTCTCAAATTAAATAATGTATCTTAAAAAGTAGTGTTTTCCTGTCTGATGATCACTAAAGCTTTTGAGCTAAAAGCTGCCCTCTAGACTTGCAGACAAGTGTTTTAAAATAAGTCATTAATAGCAGTAGGTACTACTAAAATATCTCACTGAACTTGTGTTAACTTTACCCAGAGAATCAAAATTAAACTTTTTTAAAAGCCTAAGTTAGACATAGAAGCCATCAAACATGAAAATCTAACCCTGTGGACACAAGCTAGTGCTCCTTTGATGTAAATATTCTGCTTTTATACTGAATTAATTTATGATACTAAAAGAAAATACCAAGATCTTTGTTTAGGTCTTTTGATATATTTTACAAAGAGACTTTCAGGCAATCCCTTTTGTTTTATTGCTGAATTAAAACACAGAAATTAGATGATCAAGTTAAACAACTCATTTTTTGACACAAGCATGAAAAACTTGGTGAAACATCCCAAAACACTTGGTTTTTTCCCCTTAAATATTTCAACAGCAAATATCACTGAATGTTGGCTCTAATGAAATTAGCTGAACAGCTGAGACCAGCATAGTACACAGTGATTAGATTCTGTTTCTACCTGAGACAGGGAGAGAGACATGGAATCACATCTTGGGGAAAAAACATTGATTTGGGAATGAGACACAGAGAGCAGCTGAAAAATGCTGTTTAAAATCTCCACTTATAATTCTCAACCTTTCACAGAGCCTTCAAGGGAAACCTATTCTATGCACAGTTTAATTGTCTAAGGAAAGAGTTGGGCTCCTGGGCCAGTGCAGCCTTACTGTAATAAACAGTGTTTAAAGAGGTCAGCTTGCCCAGTGATGTCTGAGAGGAAATACTGACTCTGCATTTTGAAGAAACCATTCATTTGTAGGGAAGCTGTTTAAACCAGCCAGGCATTGTATGTCCTCTGCCTCTGGGAAGAATGGCAATAGATTTTTAATAAATGCATAATATTTAAGAAGCTGTGTGAATATTCAGAAGCTAAGGTGTTTAAATTCTGATTATCTTTTGTAACTGCTTACCAGCCCTGGAGTTTTAGGGTTTGTCAGCATTCCTCATTCAGTGGGTTGGTAAAGAGAGCGCTACACTTAATCTAAAAAAATATTTCAACTGTTATTAGTTTATAATGATTTTTTTTTTTAAAAATATCAAGTATTGATGGAAGAGTAGATGAACAGACAATTAATTTCTATATTGTTTGATATGTTTATTAATGATTAATGTGCAACCCAGCACAAAATTCCTTTGTAATACACCATTTTGCCCTGAAATATGAAGAGCAGGCTGAAATCTTCACTGGTTTGGCAGCAGCAGTGCTGTAGGAAGAGACCTTGCCTGTTATAGTGTGTGGTTGTCTCAAGGGCAAATAAATGCAGTTGTATCTTTCTCCCATGTTCCTGATGGAGCTAATGTTTGCCTTGGCATTGTGGTCCCTCTAAGCCCCCTTTGGTTGTCTATATTCTTAAAATTATTCTTTTAACCTTAAGACTGCAGGTTGAAATACATTTCCCAATGGTGTCCAGGAGTCCCAGCATGTCCAGAGAAAGCAAGCAAACTGAGTCTTGAGCTGAGAGCAGACAGGTGGGCTGAAGCCTGTGAGGATGGAAAGTGTGCATCACCCAGAGCAGCCATGGACTGCATGGACCACAGGCAGGCAGAGCAGGGCTCTGAGCCTCTGCAGTCCAGCTGCCCATGCTGCAGGGGGGAGGCTGGGGAATGCTGCCCGCTGGTGCCCAGGCTTGGATGGCCAGGCTCTCCCAGGCATGGCACAGCACCCGCCACAAAAGCACCAGGGGAGTGCCACTGCTGAAAACATGGCAGTTAGGCTATTTAGGCACTTGTAGGATTAAGGAACAACTGGCAAAGAAATTAGAGGTTCTGCCTTTTGGAGGAAGGCATGACAGTGAGGGGTCGAAGTGATTCGGCGGTTCTAGCCCTTGGGGCCTGTCTAAAGTTGCTGTTCTATTAATTATGCAGTTTTGTACAGGTATACAGAAGATGAGAGAGTTTGGCATTTTCTTGCCTGCCCTGCCAGCATTTATTCTTTGACAAGACCAGCCTTGTGTAAACAGTCTGAACCCAATGGTATTTGCTTAACATTTTAATTGGGAAATATTTTAAAGGGAGGGAGCTTGAGGTGTCCTTTGTTTTCTGCTTGGTGGTTTCCCATGCTTCTCATGAAATGGAACAGACTCAGCTCTTTTGTCTATTCTCTGTTTTCTTCTTGTGCTAGCATATTAATAAAACATCATAAAGCACTTGGCTATTTGTAACACTCCAACTTATGGCCATCTTTGTGGTAAGGGCAGGCCTGCTGCCTCTTGCTCTAATCATGCTGTAACTGTGAAAGGCATTGCTAAGGCAGACAGCTGTATTACCTACAAATCTGTCATTTTCTTAACAGGAAGGAATAATTATGTACACTTATTTCTCATTTTTGGGAAAATGGTGAGAAACTTGTCCTGTTACAACAAAATTGAACAAAATTCCAATTTGGTTTTTGTTTGCTTTTTGGTTGTTTTTGTTTGTTTTTTTTTAAATACATAATTTTCATTTTATATTTGGTGTTTAAGCACATGCAAGGGGCATCTTCAGGTGGAATTGTTATTTTTGTGGACTTTTGTTTCTGCTAAGGCATGCTGCTTGTTGAAGACACTGTTTCTGCAGGGCACTTGGTCTCTGCCTGTCCAGGAGGTGCTTGACAACTTCAGAGCAGAAATCCCAACTTCCCAACAATACTTGAGCATCTCCATTTCTGCTGGCTGGGCCAGGGGGGCAGCTGCTTGCAGCAGAGCTGGTGTGAGCTGTTGGGCAGAGGCAGCAGAGCTGGGCTGGCAGTGAGCTGTGTGAGTGCAGTGTCCCAGCTCTGCTGAGACAGGTCCAGCTGGCAGGCACACAGCTCCCTGCTGCAGGGACAGCTCCCCTGTGCCGAGCAGGTGTTTGGGAGAAGGCTCTGTGGATCTCCTCAGAGCTCAGGCCAGCCATGCTTGGAGTGAGATCCACTGGGATTGTTGCTTGGATCTGCAGGAGTGGAGCTGTTTTCACTTTCTCACGCTCAGCCTCCTTTGAAGGGGCTGCAAAATCTGCAGTCAAATTCTGCTTCATCCCTGGACAATTCCACCTGGTGTGTGAGACTAGCAAAGACACTGCTAATCATACAATTACAAATTATTCTTTATCTTAAGCAGAACAATTATATCCTATGGATATCTTTATTGCCTCTGATAAGAAAGATTATGTTTTCATGTACAGTGTGTTGCAAATGTTTTATGATATGTAGGGTTTTACAAACCACTCTGAAATAAAACCTGAAGGGAATAAAATTCCTCAGCAGATGTAAATCAATGTAGTTGCACCAAAACTAGCTGGGAATCTATCCCTCTATATCTTTATAGCTCAATCTCTCAGAATCTTTATAGTTCACTGGACCTGCATAAGGGGCAAACAGTGAAATAAATATGTATCTTTGACTTGCAAAAGAAAACTAGTAATTGTCAGAAAAAAATCTGTACAAGCTAAGAATTGAACTGAAGCTAGATAAACATTTTAAAGAAAAAATTAGGAATTGCTGACATTTATTTCTTGTTATTAAAAAAATGTTGTGCTATTACTATACTGCAGGAACTTTTGTTAAACAGCTTGTATGAGAACTGCCTGGAACATTTTTTAAGTTCAGAAAGAGTTATTCTAGATTCCTTGTGACTTGATTTTTGGGGGGGAATGTAGAACTAGTTCATTAATGGTTTTGTTGCTCTTTGAAGGGTATTGGAGAGGTATTTTATTCATTAGCAAGTGTTTTAAGGAGTTGAGGTCTTGCTAGAAACCTGTGATGGACCTTATATGAGAATTTTTATGAAATAATCTTACTAATTTATATCCAAAGCTCTTTGTCCCAGTAAACTTTGCAATTCCAAATCCTGATCCTCCAGTGTCTAGTATTTTGAACCCCGTGTTTAAATTTTAGCTAAGTATATGTAAAATTGGTGTACAAGTCACTCATGCTAGTGTAAACAAAAGACTGTACTTTACATCATTCTGTATATGACTTCTACAAATGCTAATGAATGGTTGTGAAGAAGATGTGAAGCAACAAACACTCAGAACTCTTACTTTGGATAGTCAGCTTTCTCCAGCATGATGCAACACTAAGTTTTGAAATTTCTCATGTAGGCAAAGGAAAACCAACTTCATAAATCAGCAACAGAAACTACATGAAGGACCTTTCAAAAGTCAAGGGCTTTACCTCAGCATGTACTTAAATGTTCTGTTTAAAGCTAAATACATTCTTGAAGGCATCATATTCAGAAAATAATGAGACACAATTATGAAAATAGAAACCTCTCTTTCTATTTTAAATAATTTTGTTTCTTCATTTCAATGACGCACTTGAAAAGCAGTGAACTTTTGAGAGCTGTCTACTGGAAAGGTAGATGGAAACTCCCAAAATTTTTTTTCTCACATGTTTAAATAGTAATTGCCTTTCCATTTAGTATCCAAATGTTTCATTCTGCTACAGACTACATACACAAAATATATGCATGTTCTTCTTGGATGGTCTTCTCTATTTTATCGTGCAAGTTTGGCATTCCATAAACATGCTTTTTTAACTAAGCTCAGCATTGAGCTCCTTCAGTTCTTCCCTTATTTGCTGATTAAAAAGCAAAGGTCATATTAAACTGCCTCTCACATATCACTTTCTGGGAAAGGTAGTTGGAGCAAAGCATGAGTTTATCTTCAGAGTAGAAAGATCCTCCCCACAGAGTGCTCAATTGTGGTATCCCATGTGCTTTGACATGTAAATGGAACACCACAGGCATTAAATAATTGGGTCAAATATCTACAAGATCTTTATTCTACTGTCAAACACAATTTAGATCAGATAATTTCCAAAGTTAAAAGAACTTGCTCCTGCTGCCATTAAAGTCAAGAAAAAATTCCCCATTGGTAGCAGACTGGGCAGACCGAAACTTGAAGACATTATTTCATATTACATTATTTGGTCTGCTCTCACATTTTTTTTGACTGAATAAAATTTTATTTCCATAACATTTTTAAATTCCCTGGTCAGTTTTTTGAATTTGCTACTATCTGATTTCTTTAATCTCCTACTTGTCTTTGGTGGCATTTTTTTTTCAGATCCAACAAACTCCCAACACAAGCAATTGATCCTTTTAGTCCTATGGCGTATTGTTGGAAATTAGCAGGGCCTTTGGAGAAATCAAAGGCAAGATCACAGTGTCCTACATGCTCATAAAGATCACTGCCCTGCAAACACATGATAATGACTTTGTGCATAGAACAATTTCATTGAGTTCAGAGCTTTGATGCTACAATTTACTTCATGTACTTGGAGCCACTTTGAATATATTGGGTTTCCTCACAAGTCCATGAATAATAAGGATTGGGGCATAAGATGACTTCTTAAGGAGTAATAAATCAGTGGCATTAAGCATGAGAAGTTTGCTCTTTGTAAAGCTCCTTTGAAGTGTAAATGTTAGGGCATCATTTTGTTACTAGCCTGTTTTGTTCTCTCAGGCTCAGCTGGTGAGATAACATTGAGTTTTAGTAAAAAGACTGAAAGTGGAGAAAACCAACAGATATTTCAACAAGCTGAAAGTGATTTTCATGTCATTATGAATACTGACAATCATGTTGTTGGTATTTTTCCATTTTTTTTAAACAAACGTGTCAAAACTAGAAAATTCAAAGAACTTCTGAAATGTATTAACCTAAGCAATCAGAAGGTGCATTGTAACAGTGTGGCAGGAACATTGCTTTTCAAGAACTCTGAGGAAAGATTCTCAGATATATATCTCAGAATAATTGGCAGACACTTTTTATTTTCTGAATATTTCTATTTATTATATATTAGGGATTCACATGAAGAACTCTTTTGGAAAAAAAATTCAGAATCAGAAGAAAACTCTTGCATGGGTAAAATTTAACATCATATATAGCCAGGATTATGCCGTTTTCTCACTACTGTTTTATTAATATTCTTTGTTATACTTTTGATTAGTAGAATAAATTTCAATGGGGTGAATTAAATATAAGATAGTATGATGTCTTTTCATATCATTTCAGAAGTCATTTAGAAAAAATACAAAAATAAATTTTTACCTGAAATATTATGATAGGCTACTTTTATTTTAAAACTCTCATTTTAATAATTTCATTACTTTCATCAATAATTTGATTTCTTCAGAAGAATTACTTGGACAGAAAAATAGCAAGGTGAAAATTGTGTTGAAATTATATAGAAGAAACTCTCCTTATGATTAACTAAATTGAAGAATCAGCTCTGAATTTTGCACTAGTATATGTCCATGAAATGTGCCCCAACATTATTTCCATTTGAAATTCAACTGTATTTTAGCTTCTAATTTTTACAGCATCCACAGCACTGCTGAATACTTGTGCAGATTTTATATTCTGTTGAGGAAAAGTGTCAATTTTGTGTAAACTAAATTATGCATGTTAAGTTTTGGAACCATTTATTTTTTCTTTGAATGATACAATGCTCACATTAAATATAGATTGACCCTGGGAGGAAGGAGTATGAGCCAGTGATTTTTCTGTGTTGTGGGAACTGGAGGACCTGGGTCTGTTTCCAATTCTGCCACTTAATCGTTATATCACCTTGAGCAAAGTCCTTCCAACAAGTCAAATTTAAGTGCTTCAAGTTATACATCCAGCTTCATAGTCAAGAACATAAGTATGCAGATATTTATGAATGAGGGAGTTAAATCATGCAGAGAGACAGGCTATTTATTTTTATTTCTTAATAGGAATTTTGGTAGACAATGTCAGACTTATCAAATTTTAAATGCTGTAACAGAATTTTTTTATGCCATCTGCAAAGGGAATAACTTAAGCTCTTACAAATGGAAAGAAAGGGGCTGTGGCAAAATGGGGCAATGAAAGGTGTTCATTATATGTTTTCTAATCTTCAGAGAACAGTTATGACATATAGGAAAAATTCACTTTTATGATTACTACATATTAACAGTGCAATGGTGAGCTCTTTGTGAAGCATTTCTTACCATAGCAGGATGAAGCAGCTCCCAGTAAACCAGAAACATGAAGTTATCAGGAGAGAAGATCCTGCATGAGACTTTGCTTTGCAAAATGGCTCAGAAACAAGAGAGTACATGGCTGGAGCTGTTGTGGGTAGGGGCTGGAGGAAAGCAAATATCAGGAGTAGCATTGAGACAGAAAAATGCCCAGTAAAATATCTACATATATTTAATGCCTATAAAAGCATTTGCCCCCAAGTTAAAAACTCTCACACGCACATAAAGTTCTCTTTTTTCTGTTACAACAAAGTAATGGGCACAACCACTCTATTAAACCAGATTGTACAAGACAGAATTTCTGAACTAAATGGAAAAAACCAAATCCCTTATGACAGAGGAAAAGGGAATCTGTGGAAGTATCTGCCAACAGCCAGGGCAATCTGGTGTTCTCCTGCCTCTAACCCAAAACTACACTGTGTATCACAGAGAGGACAAAACCCTGAAACATCTCCATGGAGAGGAACATGGAGTTACAGCTTACAGGCAACTGTTGGGATATGGTTCTAATTTGAAAAATCCCTTTCATTTGACTAGACTGCACCAGGATAACAAAGCCATGTGGTTATGCTACTATATCAGGATGAGAACAGATTGAACCTGTTAAACATATGATTGGTCCTTCTGTGAACAGAAAGTGTTGTTCTCCCAACCCCCAGTTTGATTTCTACACTTGCTATGTCCTGTTCTGCCTTAAACACATGTCAGCCCATGCTTGAGTGCTCATTTCAGCACTGGTATTGTGTGAGCAGCTGTGCTCACATCTGTTGACAATGAAAGGATTTGAGTTGCCGAGGTGCCATACTCCTTTACTTTTGGTCTGCCTGTAATGAGGACCACAGCCAAGATGAATTCTCTTCTAGATCAATTTATTTGGGAACTAAATGCTGCAGCACTTATGTTACTGCTGTGCTATGCCATTTTTCTGTGCCTCTGTGATTAGTTACTCCCACTCCCACGAGGACATACCTCTGAATTGAAAATCCTATACTGAATGCACTGCACTCTTCTATCATAAATCCTGCGAGTCCTGGTTCTGACAAGAGCAGAGCTCTCCTTTCCATGATACCTGGTTAGCTAGTGTGTACCCAGCTTTCCTCTCCCTTTTTGTGTATTTTAAGTTGCCTTTTCTCTGTGCATTTGTTTCATTCTTGTGCTGTCAGTGCCCTGAAGGCCAGACAAGTAGTCCAGGTCTGGATACAAATTCAGAAGGGCTTCTGTTTGCAATCAGCAGAAGAGAAATTAATTGTTTCAGGGCCACTAGTATTTCAATCATCGAAGTTATGGATTTCATACTTTATATAGTATCTGTTCAGTTCCCCTTTTATTCTTCTGCAACCAAGAGGTCTTAATCCTAGCTGTGGGAAGCTGTTCCTCCATCTGAATCAAACTCTATGTTCATGAGTCATGTCAAATGCAGGCAAAACAGTAAAAGAATTTGAAACTTAGCCATCTTGAAACAAAGACATTGCTTCAGTGCATCTAAATTTATATGTCTTCCACAAAGTAAAATAAAGATTTGGTTTACACACCATCTTCTTCAATTGAACTTCCAATCTGTTGAATTTCCAATCTGTTAAACTACATTCATCTTCAGAATGGATAGCAAGGAGATGATGCAAGGACAAAATCTGTCGACAGTTCAAAATTTCACTTTCTTGCATGACAATATATGACACATTTAATCCATTTAAAGTGGGCATCTGTTTGAATGTAAAGCTCACAATCAAGCATAAAAAATTCAATTTCTTAAAAGAAATTCAAATTCAATCCAAAGCAGAATGCAAATTATCAGAGCTACCTTTATTTTGTGGATTTAGAAAGCACCTTGTATTAATTCCCCTCTCTGCCTTCTCCTTCACCATAAACACAAACACACACCTGCTTCCTACTCTGGATATCATTCACGAATATGAGAGTAGGAATAATAACTTATATTCTCCTTGTAGCAGAGTTAAACTGAATAATTTATAGATTGCTTATTGTGCTGCTTTATTCATAAGTGGGTGTGGTGTGACTTACAAAAGGAGGTGCTCAACCAATGCTAAGTCAAGGTGAATCACAGATTTGATTTCGAAAGTGATGGGATTGTGGTCATTTGTGTCTCCTGATGCAATTCATTTCCTAGTTTGGGACACACCATGATGTAAGTGTCAGGAAGCTGAGCTGGATAACATGTTTGCCAAGGAGCAAGACCTGTTTTCCTAAGCAGGTTGGTCACTTGCATTTGCAGCAATTTGTGGGTATTTGATAAATAATTATTTGTACACATATTTATCTATTCCTCATAAGACACTTATCTCTTATATCTGTGCCTATTGTCTGAATCAAAGCCACAATCTGATAACAACCCTAAGTTCAATGTACTTTAAATGTGGTCCTGTAGTGGGCTTGACTTCTCTCTTCCAGCAATGGGATCCTGCTACATGACTGGGTTCTCACAGACAGTAAAACTAATCAATGAAATATTATTATCTGGTAGGCACATTGCTTTATCATTGTTTTATCATTTCTTAAGAATTTTAAAGAGACATACACCATTTCTAGGTGGTGGGGCCTGGGACCATCTCCATGGTCTGTGCCAGCAGAGCACATATTGTCATGAGGTCTGACTTTTCCTATGTGGTGTCAAAACACAAAAGAACAAGTGTTGATAAAATGGCAGCACTGAAAAAACCCAACTGCCAGAGATCAGAGCTGAAATTAACTCCAAAGCTGACTGACAAAGAAAGGCCTGGAGTTACAATGTATAAATGAATAGGAGAGAATCAAGCTCTTAATTTGGAATGCATGAACAATGAAAATTTGATTAAATGAAAGCTCTTGCTACTAGGTTTCGGCTTTAAAATAATTGCTCCAGAGGGTTAAGGCACATAGGGTAGCTCATAATTAGTATATTAGAAAAATAATGCAAATAAATAAACAACTTTTTCAAAGGCAAAATTCCCAGTGTTACATAACTGAGACTAAGGAATGACTGCTGGCTGGAAAGGTCTTTGAAAAAATCCATATTCATTATCCTTGAGGCAAAGAGAATTAAAATAAAGCAGAAAGTAGAGCCTCAAGAAGACTTCAGTGCAGACAGCACAGACTCAATTTCCATCTAAAGTAATGGTGTGAGCGATCTCACACCATTACTCCCAGCTCCGGTAAGTTCATTGTGCCCACATTACTGCATAAAAGCTGCACACAAAAAGGAGAAACTGAAGTTTCTCTCTGTGCTCCATCTCATTTAGATAATAGAGTTGAGTATGATGGGAATTTTTATGTCATGGATGAGCACTCTAAGTGATAGAGAAATGAAAGTTGTCAGCAGCCAAAGGCATGTGTTGGACTGACACAGCATTGCCAGAGATACTTCCAGAAAGTAACATCCTACTTCTAGGACATTTAGGTCCTCTAGGTACAGGCTGACAGGAAAAACAAAACGTTATTTCATTTGTGCATTTGCTGCTCTAAGTCATCTACAGAGGCTAGAGGAACACCTATTTAAGGAAGATTTAAAGGGAAAAGAAAACCCAGACTATCAACACACTCTCGTGTAAGTTTTAGCTGGTTCTTCTCTACTTAAACCAAATCACAACCTATACAAACAGAGCAATGTATATAAACATCCTACATGTAGTACCTTCAGTTGAATAAACAGTTTGCATGCTAATGGAAATGGCTTAGGTGCTTTAATGTGCTGGTGCTATAGCAGCTTCTTAGACACAGATTTTAGAACTCAAAATGAAACATGCATATTCAGGTTTTTCAATCAAAAATAAATATACTCAGGAAATGCAACTGTTTTCTCCCTTGATCTTGCAAAATTTTTCTCAGTGTTATCAATTCCATATATGCTTGATTGGTAACACTTTTACCCTTTTTTCATCAAGAGGTGTCTATAATAAAGGCAGTGTGGATTTCCCCCCCAAATTTCACACACATACTCCTCAATTCATGATCTGATGCATGAATTCTTAAGGTTTATGACAGAGGCAATGTCACTGCCTGCTTCCTAGGAAAATTAAACAAAATAAAGAAAAATATCTCATAGGATATTTGCAATTTGCCTAAAAATGAAGAAAAAAATTGGTAGAAAATTGAATCTGGTAATTGATTCTCTGGTGTTGCATATCAGCTGAAGCTGTATTAACACAATTTTATCACTGACTGACTTTAAACTCTGATATTTAAACATTGCTCTATGGCTGGCTACATTAAATGCATTTCCTTCTTTATGTTCAATAAGAAGGGACTCCTAGAAGAGGCCTTCCCAAGTCTGTCATCAGCTAAATTAGGAAATTTAAATTGATTCCTAGGAGTCATGTTACAAAAGTTATGGCTTCTTTTAAGAAATTCAGCATTCAAAATAGAGCTGAGCCCATAAGCAGAGACAACAGGATATTTTTAAAAAGCCCGGAGCAGGGGTAAGCCATGCTGCAGCATTTATTTCTCTCTTAATTACAGGTGTTGATGTCTTTGCCATCTGGCCTGTCTCATGACAAAATCTCACCAGTCAAAGAGTGCAGAAATAAATAGACAATTAGTTAAAATGCATTGACTGCATGCATTGCTGAGTAAGCAATTGCTGTCAACTAAAGCTGACTTTTCTCAGCATAGGTCCTGGTGCAGTTTCTCCAATTGCTCTATTTACATGAGGGACTAGAATTTCTATTCTATTGAAGAGGGAGCCAAATGGGACATTTAAGAGGGCATCAACAAAAAAGTTCAAGCCCAGATTAACAGAAAGATTGGCACTCTTTCCAGGTGCTCAGGTAAGTTTTACAATTGGATTAGGCAGTTAATGTATAGTTCATTTATTTTCAGCTCAAATACCCATACACTGCAGTACATCTGCAGCCTCCACACTGCTTTGAACCTCATACCAGGGTAGAAAACCAGTGTGGCAAACATTGTATTCTAGATTCACACTGCCAAGTTTTAGGGTCCAAACTGTGATGCCTCTGGTAAAAATTTAGTTCCTTTCTCTCTCCTCAGAGCAGATGAAGGTGGTTAGGTGCCTTGAGAGGGATATTCATCTCATATATAAGGAAAATTGCCTCTAGAATTATCTGCTTATGAACACTGACCACCAAATCCCAGTTGGATGCCAAAAGCTTGTAGGGTGGATTCAGAGAACCTGCTAGTGCAGTTGATGCTGTCTGCACCCACTGAAATACAGGAAGGAAAAGAGGCTCATGAATCATAGAATGACTGAAGCTGGAAAAGAACTCTAAGATCATTGAGTCCAACCATTGACCCAGCACCACAGTGTTTACCACTAAGCCATAGTCCCAGGAGCCACATCCACATGGCTTTTGAACACTTCCAGAGATGGTGATTCCCCCACTTCCCTGTGCAGCCTGTTCCAATGCCTGACAGCCCCACTTTCAGTAAAGAAATCTTCCCTAATATCTAATCCAAACCTGTCCTGAGACAACACAGAGGCTGTTTCTTCTGGTCCTACAGGTAGAATTGGTGGGCATCAGTTTATGAAATATGTGCTGAAAAAAGCCCCATCTGTATCTCTATTGCATCACTGAGCAAAGCTGGCTCATCTGGAAGTTAGTATAACCAGAATGTTTTAGATGTGATTCTTATCCACTCCAAGCTGCATGCTGAAACTATAGAAAAGCAGGGACTTTTTTAGAAATCTGTTCTGACTGCTAAGTAAAAGGGTAATGCTGACAAGGGGTGACTGACAGCACTCAGGTCACTCCTATGAGCTCCAGTTTCTGGTTTCATCAGGACTTTGTTGGTTCCTGTTTTCCCTTGCTGTGATAAAGGACATCATCTGTTTTCAGATATGCTCATGAAACTTCCATTGACATCATTGGGAGTTGCACATGAATAGCTGACACCAGGATTTGGGCCTTAAAAGTTTATGGTGCCCTGAGGAGCTGTTTTTATGTATTTTGCTTGGTTTCATCTGTGAATATCCTGGGATACAGCTGCTCAACCAAACAACAAACATACTTTAGGAACTCACACTGTTCATGAAACATTATCTAGTACAAATAAAGGTGTCCTCAGGGCATGAAGTAAATATATGGAATTTATGTAATATTCATGCATTGGCTTTACATTACTAATGTTTTTCTTGTGTATTCAGTGAATTACTCCATTATGGAATTTATTCATGAAAATATTACAGCAGAAATAAAGCATGGAATGAAGAGGGAGGAAAATATCAGGAAATAGAGAAGAATATTGATAAACTATATAATAAACATTTATAAAAAATAATGTCAAGAGTTCAGAAAAACTTCTACATGTCTCCTTACATTTTGACTGAAGAAAGATTTTAAACTTACAATATGCCAGAGAATATAATGAACATGATACCATTTTCCTTTTAAGTGGAGCAATCTGTTTTATGGTAAATGATTGAAAAAAATGCATTAGATAGCTATTTAGTCCTGATAATAGATTAAAAGCTGTATCATATAACAAAAGCACTATCACTCCAGACTGAGCTGTATTGCAGAGACAGTCACAGATGAGAAATGTGACACTACAAGCCCCTTCCTGGAGTTCCTGCTCCCTCAGCTGCTGCAGAGCTGAGAGCCACCAAGCCATTTTCTTCCTTTCTTCTCTGGGATCATTAGGAATGTTAAATCCCACTCAGTCTTGAGTTTACCTAAGAGTAAAGACTGTCATTTCTTCTCCACTTGGCACAGGGGAGCAAGGAAGAGGAGACATCAAAAGTTGACATTCTTGAAAAGATTCATAAACCTTATTTCCCAAATGTATCTCCAAGAGAATTAAATACAGTTTCTGCATTAAGTTCTGATCCCAGAAGTTAGGAACAAGAGTGGATCCCAAATCTTAGTATTTCTTGGACGGTTTTATAGGAGAATAAAAGTTTTCTATGGCCAGCTGTCACAAGATTCCAGAGCAAAATGCACATTTCATCTGCTTTCTGAACCAGCCATAAGCCACTTCATAGTGTACACTGTCATGATATAGAAAAGATTTTAGATTAGAGACTAATAGGTTTGTAGATATCAGAACAGGAATAGAATTATTAAGGATCTATGGGTGAAGTGTAAAACCAGAAGGTAGAAAATACTTCTACTAGAAACAAAACACGTATTTTTAATTGACTAGTCACTGAAACGAGCTAATGAGAGAAGACATCTGCATGTCTGAATTCTTACAATCAGAGTCTTTGATCCATGTTAGTGTCCTCCAGCTGATGCCTTTCCAGAACATATACTTTAATTAAATGCAAGATACTGGCTATATGCAGGTGTGTCAGGGTGGAAATCCAACATTTTGAGATGCATTAAAGCTTTTAATCGATTAAATAGCCAAATTTTGTGGGACTTTTGCTTTTGTCTTGTTGGTTTTGTTTTCTTGTCTGTTTGGGGTTTTTTCTAAGGAAAATAAGGTTCTTCCTTGTAAAAAACTATTGGGTAGAGTGTTTTGAGGGGATTTTAATTTCCATTGATGTGCAAATTTAGGTCATAAAATACAGTATCCTGAAGTGTAGATAAGTTATCTCTGGGTTATCTGGAATGTCATGACTGTGACTGTATGGATGAGGTTGTGAAAAACCTGCAGAAATTATTATATTAATAGCTTTGCTTTTTCTGTATTGTTTGGAATAGCTATATCTGCTGAAAAGTATTTCTTACCCATGAGGTTTTTTTCTACTAACACTGTCCATAACCTGCAGGCAAATGTAGGGCAAAAGAATGGGCTACAATAAAAATGGAAAGTTGTTAAACTGTCCTCACCAAGTTTTTCCTGATGAAGGATTGATAGCTGAAGTTAAACTGACCACTGTGAACATCCACACTGCCTTCTCAATTATACAAACCCTCACTCTAAGAATTTGTGCAGCAAATTAAATTCTTAGAGCTACATTATCTTTATGAACTATGCTGTGTTTTATTAATTGAAGAATCCGATCTGACAAAAAGATCAACCAAAATTTCAGGTAGGTTCTCTCCAAACTTTGTTACCCACACCATTAAGAACATGAATAAAGAAGCCTCTTTTTTTTTTTTTAATTTATCTGCCTTCACATTGTATTTTACTATGGCTTTGTCTAGGCCACAGAAACTCCTGCTATCATTATAGATAATAGTCAAAATATTTGTCATTCCGTTTAAATCCCTGGTAAAATTTATTTCCATGTCTCCCTGTGGACTAATATTGTAGGCAACAAGACAGGGGAACTGGAACTTCTCTGGAGCCTTGACCACAAAGATCTGCAGGGCCCAGGGGTGGCACAAGAGGAGGCAGTGGAGGGAGAAGAGCAGGATGAACTCAGAGCCACAGGTGAAACTGAAAAAGGCAGGGACATCCCAGCAAAGGTGACAAAGCTGCTTGAATAGAAAATGAGAGAGGCAAGTGTTCAAATAATTGTACTTGTTATAATTCATAGACAAATGTCTGGAAAAGTTACTCTGAAATGCTGATGCCAGCATTGCAAAGAAATCAGAAATGGAACAGAACACACTGACAAGTATATAAATAAAATACTGCATACTACCAATATCTTTCCTCGAGTCTGTACTGCTGAAAGACCTGTTGCCATTATTGCACTCAGACATGCACCTCCCTCTGCACCTGCCTTTGGAAACACTTGATTCCCAGTTCCCATATTCCTGACATGCTCACACCCTGGAGGAATCAGTAGATTGCACAGGGTGTAAAAGTCATCCCAGACTCCTGCCTTCAACCTCTTTAATATTTGATGAAGAGTGTGGGTACACCCTGATGCTTATCACAGTATCACCCAGTGTGGTTTAAGACCTCATTGATTCTGTTATGTTAAGAGGGAAGGAATAAAAGAGATTGTAACCATAAGTGTTTGAATATAATGTATATGTTCGTGTTAGAGGCAGACAAAGTTATTATACAGCTTATATCTTTCAGTAAATAAGGCTATTAACATTTCTTTGTTTTTCATACACAGGTCAATTAAAAGTATACTCCTCCTACAGAGAATGATATAATACAATTTCAGTGTTAATTCATTCTCATCCTCCCTCATCATAAACCTTTCTTGCACAACCAAATTCACTCCAGGCTGTTCAGCCCTGCATTCATATCTTGAATTTCATTACTATTTTCAGTGCAAAGCTCATCTCAGCTGTGAAAGAAGATATTTAATAAAAAGTTCAGTACATTCATGGTTCCAGGAGTTCCACCTTACAGGTATACCAACTGGCCATTCTGAGAGACCATTTGTTTTATTTTCATATGATACACTTGCCAAACTCAAAGGAGGAGAAGTGCAAACTGGGTCTCAGTTGTGGCTGGATAATAAGATAAAAAAATATTTATTTTATAGAGAGTTTTTCCTACATGAACAAAACTCTCCAATCTTCACAGTGTCAGGTGGAAAGCTAATCTTTGCATGTTTCACTATTATTCTCACTTCCCTTAACTACTATGTACAACCTGAACAGATGTAAGAAGTCTTAATCAACCCAAAACAAATCAATGGTTTCAGTGAAAGTGGTGGCTGTCTAACATTTCCCCAGAGATGATCAGCAGCACTTAAAACTGACTGCTATGTTACTACACATCCCACAGGCTAGTAGAGGAAACTTGCCCTTCGTGATTTAATACTTGTAAGATTCAATGCCTGCTTCATACTGAGAAAATAATTAAATTTAAAATATTTAATATTTTAATGGATAGCAGCTGTTTTTATATTAAGTAGGTGATTGTATATACAGCATAATATTCTTTTTATCATCTTAATGCAATGAAGATTAAAAGAAGTAGTAATGTAACAAATAATTATAAAAAATATTTCTAGGGAGTGCAAAATTCCCATTACACTAGGCATGAAGTCCAATGCTTGGTGCAATATAAAAGGGCAAACTAGAGGGCAGACTGCTCTGTTTTTCACCACTACATTACTTTACATGCCCACAGCCCATTCTGTTGTATTGGCTGAAAAAAAAAGGGGAAACAAATCAAAGAGCTGTCCAGTCTCCAGAGACACCTTAACTTCAAAAAAGGCTTGTACTGAGTTAGAGGCACAACCCTCTTGAGTCTGCTACTTTATCACTTCATAAATATGCACTTTGATTACAATATCTATTTACTGCTTCAATCAGTACAATGATAGATTTATTGTTCCAGGGCTAAATATACTTTTGGCTTGAGGAAATAGAAGTGATTATGTTTCATTCAAAAGACCGTTTGGACCATTTTCCTAGGCCTTGTTACATTTTGATCATAGAAAACACAAAATCAAAATAGCTAGAAATAAACAGAAAAACAGAACATTGGATTTTTAGCTGTGTCCACTCATCACATCTTTTTCTTTCTGTGCTACCACCACCAAAAATGCTTCTGCAATAGCCATGTCAGCAGTTTGGATTTATGCTGTCTCTAAGGTCCCATTTGGGCTGTGCCTACTGTCAGCAGCCCTGGCTGTCTCTGGGTTCCTGCCTGCCTTTTCCCTGCTGAAGGTCTCTAGGTCAGAGGAGGTGTCTCCCTGTGGTGGGAGCCACAGCAGTGGCCCTTTGGCACAGAGGTTCACAGCCTATCTCTTGGTAAAATTTCACTTATCTTTAGGGGGATGTTTGTAGGGAGACCATCCCAAACAGCCTTAGGCAGCTCAAGGATAGCAGTTCTAGACCTCCAAAGTTTGACAAGCAACAGAACTTCAGTAACCTCTGCAGCTAATGTCCAGGGATGGAAAACAGGAGTTTCTGTGTTCACCTGTTTGTGTTACAAGAGCCAGAGGAGTGTGGATTACCCAAGTCAATCAGTCTCTGAGTCACCCAGGTCCTGCAGGTCTTGCAGGCACCTGAAATACCTGATGTGCCCGAGTTGGCAGGTTCCTTTCTCTCTTTGAGCATCCCTGGTGACCCCCAGCTCTTGGAGCAGTCCTGCCATGCCAGTCACCTCAATTACTCACCCCAGCCTGCTGTGCTTTGTGCTTTGCAGAAAGGTGCAGCACAAATACATGGCTCTG
Organism: Erithacus rubecula; assembly: GCF_903797595.1. NCBI lineage: Eukaryota > Metazoa > Chordata > Aves > Passeriformes > Muscicapidae > Erithacus > Erithacus rubecula. Next base: position 133,898,830 of record NC_136689.1, read on the forward strand.
ATGGAACCTGTTTTGAAAAGGTTGTGTGCAAAGACACTCTTCAGGGCCCATATGTTTCGAATTATCTCTGTATTTCTAAAAATATGGTCCTTCAATGTATATATATAACTGCAGAAGTTATCCACAATTTTTAAAACTAAACCTAAAAATTATCAAAATTGCTTTCCTAGTAAAAAATTAAATAAAATAAATTCAATTGACCCTTTAATTGCCAGGTCAGCAAATACTTGGCATTGGAACACAGTTCCAAATAGCTGTGTCTATCAAAGATTTCCATTTGGATTTGATATGGCAAGCAGCCTGTGACTGATCATACTTGTAGGCAGTACTGTTATTGTTCTATGAAATGTAAATTTCTTTAAAATAAACCAATTCCCATAAGTAGACAGCACAACAATTGATAAAATAGTTGGAAATACTGATTTTGTTTACAGAAAATATAGAAGAGGAATAATAATAATCTCTATGGAAATTAGTTCTAGAGTCAACAGGTTCAAAAAAGCAACAGCTTCTTTAGCTGTCTCAGTAAATTATTACTTTTTATGAATAATATTTCCAATGTCCAGAAGAGTTCTATATAGTTAATCCTTTATGCTATTTTGTTAAACCCTGGTCGAAGGCCATGTTGCAATTTTGACCTTTTCTACCTGTAATGTTTTTCTGTTTCTGAGCTGGTTTTTCATGCACCTTTTGTTTTTCTTATTGTCCTATACATTTTGTCTCTAAGCTAGCACAATGAAATACAATTTACTGGATAAGATTTGGAGTATCTTTAATACAGGAGTAACAGGTATCTTGAAATTACAAATAACTTAGAGACTGCACTAAAATACGTAGGACCTTTCAGTTCTCTGCATAGACATCCAGTGAACTACTGTGAAATACCTCACAGCTTGAAAAAAGTGTTGATTCACAAAATTGCATGTAATATTTGCAGGTAGAAAGGAGTAATTATCTGAAGACTGTGCACTCTTTGACATCTCCCACTGTTAGCACGAATACTGCTGCTATGGTATATTATATATATTGTTGAAAAGTAATTTTACATCCAAATTATGGGAAATAAGAAAAAAAGATCTTCAGCCAACTAAAATAATTATGACACTCATGTTCCAAATAGAAGTTCCAATCCTATGCTATTAAAGTAAATGGGATTTTTGCCATCAAATCTGGAGGAGACTATGACTGAGCCCTGTATTTTTCAGTGAGGCAGAGTACTGACATGTACAGTCCCATGTATTGATCTTGATGATTCCTCAGACTTCCTAATGTTGTTCCTGTATAGATTTGTTTCCTGGCTTTGGTGGCTACAACTGCATTTAAAACCATAACATCTCTCTTAGCAGTCTTCACACCTTTTCATTATTTTCCTTTTTAACTCTGATATTATTTCACAAGACAAACAGTGAAGAGAAAGGCAAAAGGAGAACTGGATCCCCTGGTTCTGTGTGTTCAAAGGTACCTCGTGTTAGCTCTCTTCTGGAATAGATGCTATTTCATTATTTTAGCCTAACAGTCTAAAGGAGAAGTGTCAAAACCACAAAATAACATCTTCTTCTTTCTCTAGATCTTTGTAAACTGTTTGAGAAAATACCAAATTATTCATCTTAGTTTATTTATTGCTTGGATCATAAGCTATCAAAGTATTCCATGTTTCAAAAGTTTATTGAGCTGTGGAGACTGTGAAACTGCTACCAGTCACATTCTGAATTTTTCTTATAAAACCAGATAATATCAACAACAACAAATGATTAAGCAAAACTGAGAATTTCACCCAGGGCAAAATTTCTCCACAAGTTCCCAAAAGAACAAAGATTTTTGTCATGGGCAACAACTCAGTCATTTTACCAGACAATGCAATTATTCTGTGGCAAAATCTGATAGGACATTGCTCTGGAATGGAGAAAAGCTGGTTTTCTTTGGTGCTTAAAAAAATAAATATGTAAATTAACAAACCATAGGATTTTTGTTGTTCTATGTGCAGAATTATGAAGCTGTGCAGCAAAAAGTGCTTTGAAACAAATTCTTTTTATCAGAAATACAGTAGTAGATCATTATTAATTCCTAACATGATAACAAAAATGTGACCAGCTTTGGCTGGTCTCTGAATATTAAATAAATTAAGTAATGCAAATGGTGCTATTAATGAAATAGCACCATGGTAATGTCAGATATAAATAGATCACTTCACAGTGATATTTAGTTTTCATTCTTTCACCAAATTTTTACAGGTTGAATTATTTAGAGGCAAAGAGGAGTTAGAAGGTCCTGGGAAAAACAGGAAATCTTAAGATATTTTGCCCTCTACTGAAATGGAGAGTCTGTGCCAGAGCAGGGAGGATTCTCCACAGCCTCTATGTAGTGCCCTTAAGACAGTTCAAGTTTGTATAAATGTTGATAATAATTGTTGACAATTGACAATTAGTTTTCCTCAAAATCATAAATGTGCATTGCAGTGTGCTTTACTCCACAAATGCATAAACACTAAGGAATGATGGCTGCAATTGTTTCTAACCTTTCCTGCAATAAAGAAATACTGAAATGCCTCTGACAGTTCCTGTGTTTTGTGAAGTTCTCCACATCTCAGCATTGCAGCAGATGAAACTCAGCACAGAATCCACTTACAGAGTCCTTCAATTTCCATCATCATGGGACAAGGCTTTGTTACTTTTCAGAAGAAAGAAGTTAGCTTTTTCCAAGGCACTCTGATGAAAAGATAAAGGAATATGAGAAAGTGTGCAGACTCACATGGTGTTTTCAGAGGAATCTTTCCACACAGAGATCTTTACATTTTTCAGCTACTCTTTACACTAGAGGACCTCCACTGAGGTCAATAGCCTAGCCCAGATACAACACTACTAAAGTTCCTGTGTTAATAGAGCAATTGTCTGAACCTGACAAGGTTCCTTGGCAGAGAACTTAGGAAAGTGAAGGTGTCATTGTGTCTTATAGTCCTTCCTATACCTGAATGATATTTGGTGAAATCAGGGTTTGTGGCTTTAGGTTGAATATTGAAGCCACAAGCTAGTGGTTCCTATTTACTTGTTTATAATATAAGCAGCAATTGTACCATACACTTGTTTATGGTCTTCACAAAACATTATTTATACATACATATTCAAATTATTTATTCATGAATAGCATAATAATAATTATATATATATATAAAATATACATATTTCACCAACACATACAGAAACTCAGTCTAGCTCCTATTAAGTCCACTGGAAATGGCATCAGACCTTGTGGGAAGAATAGCTACCTACATTTTCTTTTCAGTGACTGCATATACACTATGATCTTCAGCTTTCAGAGATTTTAATGATGATCAACACTTAAATTAATGTCTTTGTAAAGCCACTCTACCTGTTTGATAAAGTACACTGTACAAACAAGTCTGGTTAATTGTTGCTGTGAATTCAGCTTTATGCTTGCTCTAGTTAAAATCTGTCTTGTTCAAGCACAACAGTTGTGGATTTAATTAAATATGTTGCTTAGTGAAGCATCTGTTTAAAACATTAATAAATGGCAGCTCCTCCGAGACCTCCGTATGTAAAGGTTTTTCACTTCATAACCCAACCTTAAAATGTGCTTTAGAAGTTATAAACCAGTAGTTCATCCTTTACTTTAGGCAGATTTTTCATAATTAAAAAGTAGTTCCTGTCTAAGTCTGTGCTCATTGATTTTAATTTTTTTAAATAAAATTTTAAAAATAAGGAATTTAAGTTTTAATCTCACTAATCAGTAGTAATGCAGAGATACTCCAAAAAGTCAGAGGGGTGTATTCCATTTTTTGCTGCATTTGCTGAAGCACAAATGAATATTCCTCCCTTACTGTGCTTATATAGCTTCCAAGAATATACATTGGAGGGGACACCTCACTTCCCAGACCACATCCCAGCAGAGTTAAACTGGGAGTGCTCCAATATGAAGTTACAGTGAGGAGAGGTGAATTTCACCCCAGCACCTCCACACCATGGCTCAAATGCAGCAGAATTACAAATTAACCTCAGGAGATTCCCATCAAGACATGAGGTCAGCCCAAGCCCAGAGCAGTGCCCAAATCCTTAACTGTAAATCTTCATCAGTAAAGGGAATTGGAGGGGAACAAAACCCAAAACTGTAGGAACCACTGAGTGTTGTTTCAAGAGCAACCAAGTAGTGGTGCAGTCTGATGGATTTGGGAATACAGGAATTTTCTGGATTGTAGTAGCTACACATAACCACTACATGTAAGATTCTCTAAAGATGACTTGGCTGCAGACTAACCCAAAGAGATTTTCAACTCAATTGTCACTAACCTGATTTTGTTTAGGAAGCCACTAAAAAATAAATGGATGCAAACCACATTCTGACACTACAAGGAGTGTTCCAGACCTAATTAGAGGCAAGAAACACAGGTATTCCAGGGCTCTGAAGTCCATTCAGAGAACAAGTGAAGCTGCAGATATCCAGAGCTGTTCATGTGCCCCTGGTTATGATCCAAATGTGTCCCTGAAACATAATAGTAGAAATGTCTGAGTAAAAAGGGGGAAAATCTTGAGCCACCCAGGCTAAATTTAGTAGCATATTTTGGTAAAAACATTCATGCTTAGCTTCAGCCAACACAGTACCCTTTCTGCACTCAAGTCCTTCCAAACATCTGGATTTCCTAGAATGTCTAGCCTTCCAAGTGTTTACTTGTAAAGCTCTTCAGGAGAAAGACTGTCTTTATTTGTGCTCAGTATAGTATTTGTGGCTGTCTTTCAAAAATAGGAAATGGGAAAAGATATAAGAGGTGTTCCAACTCTGCTGACTCAAAAACCAAAAGAGTCAAAGTGATAAATGAACCTGCTTTCGCTAAGCTCAGAGGGAAAAAAAAAATGGATGGGCAGCTCATACTATAGGTAAAAAGAAACCTTCTTATTTACAGCTTAAATAGCAGGTGACCAATCTCTTTTATGAGGGTTTTTTTTTTTCTGACTACAGAAATTTACAATGAAAATGTCATTCTGCTAAATGTTATAATCAAAGTGGATGCCTGACCTCTCATTTCTCACAGAAAAGCTACAAATATTTTTAAGTCTAGTGTCAGAAACATCCAGAGACAGCAAATTGCCTTCATTTGAACACTAGCCAATCTAGAAGAGGCTCTGCAAAATGATTTTTCCACATTTTCTCTGCTGTGGAAATAACAATAATAATTTAATTATTCAAAACAGGTAATAAATACAGTTATTTACTCTAAAAAGTATAAAATTATGGGACTCCCTGGACATATTTTTCATTGTGTATTTTTTTTTATATTCATAAAATGGAGCATAAAGGATGAATTTTAGATTCCTCTTAGTTATTGAATTGATAGCATTTTATTTGGGGGGTAAGATGGAGCTTTGAAAAAATAAAATTTTAATTGTTCAGTGCTTTGGGGTTTTATCCATGCATGTCTTACAGAACTAGAATAATATCAAAACAAATGACAAAAGATACCTTGAAAAATTAATGTTTTCCCTTCACTTAGTAATAAACATGTTTGTGACTGGAAGATATGAAATGGCTTTTCCAAGGAATGGAATACAACAAACTTTATTTTACAAACAGGAAAACTGAGGCAAAAGGATGTTAAAGTAAAGGATATAAAAATGGTTTACCTGAAATCTTCAGGAATGTGTGACAGAGCCTTTTGAGGTCGAGCTCAGTGCTGTTCATCATTGGTCCCTTAAATGTTGCTGATATTTTGTGCAAATAATTTCTTAAAACATACTCAGTTATGAAAATAACACAGATCTTTTATTTTCAGCATGAGACAAAACCAAAGACGCATCTATTATACAAGAATTAAATCTGAATCTTAACTCATTTTCCATTGCAAAAATAGTCTTTCAGAAGGTCGCAGAATTCACCCTGATAAGATCTGATCTCTAATTAAAAGGCATTCCTAAAACAAAACATACTTTCCCCTGAGAAAACTAAACCAAAACTCCAGACAGCATCTCTAAGATGTTTTACAATTCTGACCTCAACAGACAAAGAACAGAAACTCAATTAGTGGTGAAAATCATTGATTCCATTTTTGGCATTTATGTTCTGGGAAGAAGGGAAATATATATGCTTCACCTCTTTTATACACATAATCTTCCTACTCCACTTTGTGACTAGAGTATCAGCATGGCTTTTGATTTCCACTGGGTATGTCTAGGCTAGCCTAGGCTTAAAATTAAATTCTCTAGAGATTTTGGGGTTGTAATGCAACTATCTAGCACCATGTGTGCATCTAGCAGGCCTTCTCTGCTGCTCACAGCTACAGCCATGGGGAATGTGTGAGCATCTGCTAGGGACAGGACAATGTGCCACTGAAGCCACTCTCTGGCACAGTGGAAGAATGCCAATAAGCAGTCTGCTATGCACCTCAAACCCTCTGCTGCCAGCAAGGAAAAGCCAGCTGAAAATACGAAATTGTTCTGTTGTAAAACTGAGTGGGAGCAAAACCCTCACCACTTGGAAGATTTGTTAGCTCTATGGCCAAGAAGATGGTGCAGGTTCTCATCTGAAGGCAAGAACATGGCATGGCACAGGCTAAAAAGATGTAGCTTAAACCCTTGTCCTTGGACAGCAATGAAAACTGCCCACTTGACACTCCTAAATGTCACTATTATGTCTAGCATTTGGATCTCTGATCTATGAGATTTAGAACTATGAGACTTATTGAGCAGGACCTCCCTGGGCCCTCGGGACTAAGGATCAACATTTCCCATTCTAACCTGCACAGCAAATCATCTGGTCCCTACACAGACCCAAAGTGCTGAACATTCTGATTGAACCTGTGAAATCTTATCCTTTTAATAGTGACAGGACAAAAGGGAGTTGTTTTAATCTGAAGGAGAAGAGATTCAGATTAGATATTAGGAAAAAATTATTTACCCTGCGGATGGTGAGGAATGGTTGCCCAGAGATGCTGTGGATGCCCCATCCCTGGAAGTGTTCAGGTTGGATGGAGCCCTGAGCAACCTGGTCTAGTGAAAGGAGTCCGTACTCATGATCTTTAAGGTTCCTTCCAACCCAAGCCATTTTATGATTCTATGTGAGAAACATGTCTAATTTTTTTTTCCTGATTGAAAAGCCTCCATGAGCAGTGTCAATGTGAGCATTCAGATCTCTAAGCCTTGTTTGTTTGCTTTTTAATAATTTTCCAGAAGACCATTAAAGATCTAAGGTGTAATTATAGACTGCTTCTGCTTTTAATTGAAGAAACACAATGTTAAATCCTTCCCAAAGTAATCTTTTTTTTTTTTTTTTTCTATGTGAAGCAAATGGAAAAGTCTGTTATTCAAGCCACAAGTAAATATATACTTTTTCCTCACATATAATTACATTCACAGTATGGAATACTAGTTTTACTTATCCATAAAGTCTTAGAAAAAGTAAAGTGCACAAGATCTGCTAAAAATACTCTAAAAGAAATAATTTTTACATCTTCTTAAATAAACCTCGAAAGGAACGCTGCAGAAACCATTTATCACTTTTGTACGTAACTTTGAATTTTTCTGTTAAAATAAAATAAAGAAAATATTGTTTATTATTTGTTGCAGAACAAATAATTGTTGTAGAACAAAAAGGTTCACTGAAATTATCAGAACCTGCATTTTGGTTCATGCCCATCTATTACTGAAAATTTTCTGTGTTATTTTCAGTGGAAATAAGAGCAGCTACTCTGTCACAGGAATTGCATTTGTACAGAAAACTGCCAGGACTGATCTAATACTGATAAAAACAAATATTGGTGTGAATTTATGGACTAAATTCACAGCACAATCTCCCAGCATTTTATCCAAGACGTAGTTTTATAATTAAGAGGAGACCAAACCCAGTGACTAAATAAATATAAAATGCACTTTATTTTACAGGTCACAACTAAAGTATGTTGGCAGATATGGTCAGTGATGCACCAACCAGCTCTGTCTAAGCACTCATACATGATTTGGGAATTGAACAGAAAGCAGCTTACATTTCAGTTAGAAACTTCAGGAGACCCTGTCACAGTCATTCGTTCACACCTCAGTAGAAACCTGGATGTCTGGTGAATTCAGAGCTTTCCTGATTGTTGTTCTTTTACAAGAGCCAATGGATTGTTGGCTTCATTTGAAGTTTCAGTGAAATAATTAATCATTTTGGAGATTTCAGTCCACTTTCTGGTATTTTCAGAAGTACTAGCGGTAAGGCATAATTTGGAAAACAAAATGAATTCTTACCAGACTGGCCTCGTGCCCTGCCTTCATTAGAGCACTGGGACCGTTTTGCTTCCTAGAGTTGCACTTTGAGAACTGTGAGTATCTCATTACCCCGTTACTGTCTGGAACACCCTGTGTGCAGCTAGGTTAGAGGCAATGAGTTATGGTTGGAGGTGGAACACAGACCAAAGCAAGGAGACAAAATTCAGTTTTAAGCCAGAATATTCCTTTCTCTGCCGCATAATTTGATATATTATTTCTTTAATCCGCATGCTGCCTCTATCATTCAGGAGGTAGAACAATGAACCATTGCTAGGAGGGATGGAGTCCTTTGGGGAAAACTACTTGAGAAAGCCAAATAATTCTCAACCAATCAGCAAGAGTAGAATTCTGGCTAAAAGAAGAGCAAAAATTGTAAAATAGAAAAATTGTCATTGGCATGAATACCAAGAAGAGGGCTTGCATCAAATTGTGTTCCTGGAGATTAGGACTGGAAGAGATTGTTGAACTGTAAATTTTTGCAGAAGAATGGCCATATAAACATATCCAGTTATGAAATTAATCTAAATGACTGTTTTTCTTCACTGTGTGAAGTAAAATCAATGGTGTTTCATGCTTATTTGTGTTCTAGAAGATTAACTCTATAGAAGTTAACTATATCAAATATTGCATCCACACAGACTTGATCACTGGTTTCCACATATTCTATATAGAAAGGAATAAATCAGTTGGGATTGCAATAACTGGCATCATTTACTCCTGCTCAGTTCCTTTCCCACACAGATTTATGTGCACACACTCTTCCATAATGTGGGCAAAAGTCCCCAAACATAGTGAAAAGATAGAGGGAAAAGATGGGTTTTCTTCTGTGTCCTTTACTTCTTTAAGTGACTGTGTGAATTGGCAAATATTCCTTCAGCAGGATGAAAATTAGTAATCACCTTGAAACCACTCTTCAACAGGATGTGTCCAATGCCATAACAGTTCTGGAAAACAGTGTCAAAGAGGAGGTCAGTGTGGAAGAGTGTTCCATGCATTTATCCTCTGGAGTTCCTGCCATGAGAAAGGATAAAGACTTACAAGCCAGACAGGAAACAGTACACCAGTGACTTGGTAAGTCAGACAGACATATTTTTGCATTGTTTGGGACTATCAAAATATTATTCACATCCCAACTGAAATGCAGGGGATGTGGCACTGAATATTTTTTACATTTACTTTGGATCATGGTAGTGAGCTTACTGCAGCCAAGCCCCCAGTAGCTGAGCCCCCAGCCAATTGCCTTCTCCCCCAGCAGGATGGGGGTGGAGGATCATAATGGCAGGAGTGACGGAAACTTGCAGTTTGAGATAAAGACACTTTAAGAAATAAAGACGAAAGGAAAAAAACCCAACAAATGATGCAAAGACAATCACTCTCCAGCTCCCATGAGCAGAACAAGGCCCAGTGAGTCTCAGAGCAACAGCTTCTTTGGAAAAACTCCCTCAGTTTTATTCTGAACATGACGTTGTATAACAGGGAATATCTCTGTGGTCAGTTTGTCTCAGCAGTTGCAGCTGTGCCCCCTCCCAATCTTTCATTCAGCCCCAGCCTATTGGCCCATGAAAACTTTGATTCTGTGCAAGCACAGTTCAGCAGTAACTAAAACATTTCTGTATTATCATCAGCACAGCTTTGGTAACAAATCTAAAACACAACACAGGCTGCTATCAAGTAAATTAACTCCATCTTAACCACACCTAGTGCAATCACAAAAGATAGGAACTCAACCAAAGTTCCTATTTTGCCACAGAATATCAAGCATCATACTTAAGTGCAGCATCATGTAGAGACCTTCAGATGCTGACAAGCTTTTCCAGAATCGCACTTGCCTATAACAAAATAGCTTCATATTACTTTTTAAAACTTACCTTACTATAGAATAAGTGGGATTCAAGTACTTGCTTCTTGCCCAGAGAAAGAGAGTTTATGGCTGATAAGTTGATTCAATACATAAAGATGTTCAGAATCACCTCATCTGTGTGTTTGTTGAACAAATGAATACTGTGGAAAATCAGCAAATAACTTCACATGCAGCTATGCAAGGCTGAAGTTACACAAAATTTCATATCTAATAGATTGTGTCTGATAGGCAAATGAACTTCTCATGGTTAAGAAATCTGCCTCTATGATGGTCTTCCATTAAAAGCAGCTGAAACAGAAATTACTTTCTTTTAGGAATGTACTTGCACTTACTTGACATCACTTGCATGTCTTTCTATGTATATGACCCCTATCACCAAGCACAGAAATGTTTATTGTCACCAGATGTTGTTCTCAACACAGGTAGTGTTAGAGCACTTTTGTATTTATGACAGAAGTGGAGTGAGACACAAGTTGAAGGAGGAGTTAGAATCACAAAAAGATCGGTTTCTTTCCTACACTAATAAATTCCTTTCACTACTCTTACAGTGACCTGTGCCTCTGTCAGCAGATAAGCCTGGCAGAGTAAGAGAACTGGCTGACAGAACTATTTCTAAGAAACTTATATGACATCTAGGACTGTCAAAACCTGAAAGCTCTCTTCTGTCTTGAGTTATGTCAATGCCAGGGCTTTTACTGAGAAAGTTCTGACATTTAGAGAACACACTAGGCATCTGAAATCGTGGTCTGCTGAGTAAGCACAAAATGTAACTCATGGAGCACCCTTTTCAGATGTACCTAAAGTGACTAAGGATTTCATTTAGAATACCTGAGGCCAAGCTTCCTCATCATCCATCCCTGCACTGGGACCACTTTCCTGAAGACTGTAAGGGCTCCAAAGATGGGAACCCAGGGGTAATGGGAAGGAGACTGTAGCTAAATATGCCTCCAAAGTAAAATTTCCCAAAATCTTGTTGCTATTAGAAAACTATTGTCATGGCAGAAGGACCCATCATCTGACAGGGAGGGGGGGATGGAGACCATACCCTTGAGAAATTATGAAATATCTGTCATGACATTAGGTTCCAACCTCTGCCACTAGCTGCAGAGCACCTTAAGAATGACCTTAACTGCCCTAAAATCTGTACCTGAATGAGGTCATAACCAAGTAGAAATTATGTTCCTCCTTGTGAGTGAAAGCTCTAGTATTTGTCCTAACCCAACTGCCAAACTTGGCAGCTGTGCTGAACTGCAGGTTCAGATCCTATTATCTCTGTTACTCCACACACCTTCCCTCAAAGCTGTTTCCTGAACTAATACAGGATCCTTTTGTGGGATCTCTTGCAAGAGCATCCAAGGAACAGGAGGAAAGTGCTGGTGAGCTCCTTTCTGAATCTCTTCAACTGAGTTGGAGCACAGGTTTTGTGCAGGATGCCAAGACTGGCTGCAAATGGGAAAACAGAGATAGAGCCCATTCCCTGGACCAAGCTGATCTTGAAGCTGCACCCTCACACCTTCATCCCTTGATGACACAGTCCTTGGATTATATTGCCCCAGACACAAGTTTAGAGTGAGACAGCTTCTCCTTGGCCTATTAGCAGAACATGAGCAAAGGGAGAGCTGTGATCCAGAACACTGTCCTCACCCTCCACCCCAAACCCCCATTGCCTCTGAAGCAACCATCCTGTGCTAAAGAGCACACAATTTTAAGAGGTCATCTTCTGGGTGAGGAGGGCATGACTGGACCTATGTGCCTGGAAGCTGCTGTGATCTTAGGAGATGTCAGGGGCTGCTGGTGACTCAGGGGTCACAAGAACTGTGATTATAGATCTGAAGGGCATGAACTCATTCCTTCATTTCTCTTCTGTCTTTCCTTCTTGAGGGCAGGCAGCCCCTCTCAGCACACAGACCTCCTCCTGGCTTGATGGAGGCTGGCATCCATGGCACTGAGATATGCAGACAGGCATCTGGAGCAGAAACTCTAGAGAAAACAAACTTAGTGGGAAACCACTTCAGGCTGAATCATAAACTAGAGTGGAACAGCTGAGGGGGGAGAAGGAGCTGTTTGATAATGGCCACCCCTGGGGGTGCAAGCCATGGGAAGGTAAAGGCTCTGTGAGAAAGGCAGTGGGATTTCTTTCTCATTTATTACTGTTGAATTGTTTTATTTCTGGGGCAGAATGACCTCTGCTGTTTCACAGACTGCACTCAGGCAGAAGAAGGGAACCTAGGCTCCCATGAGAATTTCCTAAATAAACACCATAATTACTTTGGAGAATAAGGATGAGGGCTGGTCATTAAAAAAAAAAAAAAAAAAAGACTGGGAGATTAAATTGTTAAGTGGCAGATGAGATCCAGTGTAGGTAAGAGAAAAAAATGTTACATGCAGTGAGAAACAATCCTACTTGTACATTCATTAAATGGTGGTCAGGGAGATTTTTGAAGTTGTTACAGAGAGAGAGCTTTGAAAAATCAGCAACTCAGTGCTTGGGATCACAGCCTGTTATTGATGTTCCTGTGATGTGCACGTTCTGTCCTGTGCCCATGAGCTCTGCATTTGATGGCTACAATCATCTCACTATTAATTCTTGGTAATGGAATTAATAATGAGATATCACTAGTCCAAGCCCCAAAGACTAAGATTATTCTGATTGAAATGAAAATTGTCATAGAGCAGCTACTAAAAATGTTGGTATTCAGCAGTCTTCAGAAGCCTCCATTTAAAATATAAAGCTCAGGTGAAGTGTCCATGCCAATGACACCCGTGATAGAATCAATAAAGAAGCAGAGTGAGAGGCTGTTCAAATATTTCATTCATGCCTTTATTGTGATTTACTGGGAAGTATCTAAAGGTTTTGATAAGCATAGTAATTCAGTTCTTAAAATTACTTTAAAATTCTTAATACCAAGCTCTTACATTCCCCCAAAGCAGAAAAAGTAGTATATAAATACACTTTGTTTTAAACACTTTCATTCTTTTCTTAGTTATGTAATATGAGACCTTGTAGCTAAGTATGTAGGTAGATATAAAAATAATAATTAAAATAACTTCTCAAAATGTTAAGTTATTATTTGTTTTAATCTCTTAAAGAGACATTTTAATAATATAAATGTCTAGTCTTTGCTGACTCAATCTTCTAGCATCTGGCCAGTCTTCTTGCTTATTTTTCACCTTCTCCAATACCCTGTTTGTTGAAGATACAATAGACAATACTACAATACCTTCACTTTTTAAAAAGTCTGTATCAGGGTACATTATTCAGGTTCAGCATAAGGGGAACCATAGAGAGATTTCAGATATTATATAGATTTATTGCCATGTTTAACTTGCCAGGCAATAGACAGCAAGTACTCTGGCCTAAGTATTTAAGACATGAAATATCCACACCTGTCTATTGTGAGTGCACAGAGGTTTTAGGTGGAAAAATCTGAGTTTAGGAACAAGAACAAAGCAATAAGTAATTTTCTAATGGCCATACAGCACGCCAGTGGCAGAGGGTCTCAGGCAGGTACTCTCCTAAATACTTGCTTACTCAATCTTCCACTGTTGCTATACAGTTTTGTTTCTCATGTCTTCCCCAAAGCATACAAAACTGGAGGATAGCTCAGTTGCACATGCAAAATATTGGTTTTCAACAGTACTCAACTCTCTTTTCTTAGCCTTTTTTTTTCATATATATGTAACAAAATTATTTAAATATATCCCAAAATGAAAAGAACTATTGGTTTCAATTTTTTTTTCTTTTCAAGTTATCTTTGATGTCTGTGACCAGAACCTCAGTGCTGCTGCAGCCGCGGCTTGAAGTACTTTCCCAAAGATTTGTGCCATTTCAAACATTCCCTTAATATTAAAATAAATTAAAATCAGGAGGTATCTAATTGTCCTGGTTTTGATTTTGTTAATAAAATGTGAAAGGTTAAAATGGAGCAAACCATTCCTTATAGCCATAGAAGTACCAAAGCTTCAAAGATGACTTGGAAACGAAAGCCTAAAAAAAAAAAAAAAAGTTACAATAAAGCACAATATTTAAAATAATTTCAGGATGTCAGTTTCCACTGAACTTAAAGGGAGTTTGGTGATGACTTAGCTCCTCATAAAATCTGGGCCAGTCTGAATAAAAGCATATGAGGATTTTGCAGCAAGGCCAATAACAAGTATGTGTTTTATTGCAATATGCATTTTGTGAAGGGATGATGCTTGGACAACAGCACTTTCACCAATTTTTAATGCAGCCAACACATCCAACATATTTAAATTTTCTGAAGAAAATCTGAATATTTATTTACCTCAAGTTATGTTCCTTACTCATCCTATAGGGGCAAGAATCAGTTGTTTCAATACTCTCTGCAACACCAGTGTCCATCCTTGCCCATTTTTACTCCCAGTCATGAACATTCTGCAGGACTGTTTGACAGCCTCTCTTACTGCTCAGGGAAGCATCTGGTTCACTGAGGAAAGACTTCTTGAAAGTGAAATCTACTGTCACACATAAAAAGAGCTTTTTCATTAAAAACAGGAAAGATTAGTTTCTTCTTTGCAGGAATTAAAAGGAAGGAAAGCACACTGCCTGTCTTTTTTTCTGGCCTAGTTGTCAGATGCTCCCCAATATTTGATTGTATGCAACTTAATCCCGTTCACAAGAATGAAATTTAAAACTATGGAAAAGAACCAAAGTATCAAGTTGTGACTACTGATGACCTTTCTATCTTTGAAAGAATCAGAAAAAAATCAGTCAGAAAATAGGCACTCATTTCTGCAAGGTGCTGATATTAGAAATGTGAGGGAGGTTTCAATGGACAAAATCTGAAGGTTTGGCTCTGTAGTGTGATAATCTGGATTTTATACTTTAGCTGTGCTCTTAATTTGGAACTCTCAGTTCAGTGAAATGGATGAAGATTATTGAGATGAGGCCAGCTGGGTCCCCTGACATCTAGAGACAACTGTACACCAGCTTCAGAGTCCCATGTCTCCAAGGAAGGTGTGTTCTAAGGTACCAGGTATGTTATTGTTACGTAACAAGGAACTTCTTTTTTCTCAGTCAGCTGCAGAAAATCTTACATGGACTAGCTTTTTGAGAATGAGAAAATAAATATTTACAGGAAAAATGTTCTGCTCAGTTGCTGCAGTCACTGACAGTGTCCTTGACTCATCACAAACAGCAAAGCCTCCTTTAGCTGTAGGTAACCATTTATTACAGATGGCTGAGGTAGTTCTGAAACAGAGCAAGGTTCAGGTATTGTGCAAGGGAAGTGGTGATTTCTTACTGGACAATCTGAGCCAACAAGTGCTTTTAAGTCCTGCAGATAAATGCTATCTACAGGCTACTTTTATTAATTGATACTTTGGTGTTCAAGTGGATTTTTTTAAAGCAAACCTTTTCATACTAGTATGAAATTCTGTTGTTTGTGCTGGTATCCATCTTTAACTACTTACATGGCTTTTTGTTGGGGTCTGAGCATCACTGTCTGCCCTTACAGTCAAATACTTGACACCATCTCTGACAAGCCAGTGTTGGCAGCATCAATTCTTTTCTACATGCAAAATTTTTCATCTCATAATCAAGGTTAAGGTTTAGAAGCAGCAGTGACTGCAGGAGGACAACTAAATCTTCCCTATTAAGCAAAGACACTCACTCAAAGCTTAATGGAAGAAATTATAATGTCTGAGTCCCAACAGAGGAACATATTAGAGGAATAGCAAGCAGAGGCATTATCTACTTCCCTCTTATCATGGAAGAAATTATGTGAAGTTCAATGCAATGATGCTTTTATTAGTCCATATCAGGAATTATAGAGAATAATTTTAAATACTTGCTATACCCTACAAGAACATCTAGCAAAATCTGAATGAAAAAGACAGATCTGTATATTGTGTATGATCTTTTACTGGTGTATCAATAGCAATTGATTTAGTTGTTTATGTTGCTCATTGTTATCATAATTTTCTACTAAACTAGCCACTCTTTCTGTCACATCACTTTGTGATATGCACCAGCATCAATAATTGTTTCCAGCTGGGATACATGCAGTTATTATGAAAAGCAAATAATTATTTCAAAGCTATTTAACTTGTTTCGTCCTTTTCTTTCCAATGTGTTAAATCACAGAGAGAAAAGGAATTCATCTCATCTAAGCTTTTCTTTGCTTGTTTGACAGTAAAAGCCCTGTTATGTTTTTTGGTTTGTTTAGAGCTCTTAGAATTCATAGAGCTCTGACAGAGGCTTTTAAGGTGAAGTCTCCTCCTACTTCTGCTTTCTCTTTTAATAAAGTAATGCATGTGACTTCCTGTAAGAAGCAGTTTTATGCATGAAGGTGGTTTTCTTTGGTAACAGAAAACACTCAGGATTTATACTAATTGTTTTTTGAGAGACCCACACAGACAGCACTGGAACTCAAATTCAATCTATATATGATGAAGTCAACAGGAATTTCTCCACAGCGTGCTAATGTTCTGTTTCACTGGCACTTGGGGGGAGGTATCTTTTTGGCAGAGCAAGACTCCACTTTGTAGTAGTAGATAGCAAGACAAATGCTGAAACTGTTCACAGGAGTTCCAATTAATGCCAGTGTTGATGGGTTTCATTGCCTGTGTGAGCTTCAGCTGAACAACTAAGGCCTTAAATGGAATGCAGGATTGCAAGTAATTAAACATTCTGTTGCATACTGCAAATAGCTCCTTCTGTCTTCTCACCATAAACACACTGGGAAAATAAAAAGAGATATGGGAGATTTTTCACTTCTCCTTATTGTGGATACAGACCTAAGACCTTACAGGTGAAAGACACCATATTCTACCATCAATCTCTGGAATCATCTGTGAAGAAGAACACAGGATGATCAATTTAAAGCTACAGATTTACCTGTCAAAATATCAGGCAAATGTGTCATATGCACCAAGCTGACTTCAGCAAATTGGCAGCTGTTTGTTGTAAACAAGAGTGCTTGGGGTGGTCCTGAGGGACACCTTGCTAAAGTTTTGTGTTGTGTTTAACCCAACAGCAAGTTTCCTTGTAAATGATGTACTTGCACTTGCAGGAGACATTTAGAATATTTGCCAAATATCACAAAGCCTGCATGGATTTCATGCACTGAAAGGGGAGTAATTTGGAATTTGGTAAAAATATTGGATTTCCTTGATACTGCTAAAAAATTTCTGATCATTTCATGTTATTTAAGCATTTACAGGAATATTATATGTGAGTACAATTGATAAGTCTAGCTCATTCAATTAAAGAAGCTAATTGAGCTCCTTTTTAAAATCCAGGTAGGTCAGGCCCAATATAGTTGACTATTGTTCCTGGCTATTACTGATTGTTTCAAACAGTGCTTGAGTTAGACAATTTTTCATAGAAAGCATTGTTTTTCGCTGTTCATTAGTATGGTTGTGCATTTTATTTCTATTTGCCTAGATAGATAGATAGATAGATAGATAGATAGATAGATAGATAGATAGATAGATAGATAGATCTTTTCTACCTCTTCCCTTTGGTACAATACCTCAGAAGAGCATGAAATAACATGTGGAATTTGCCACTACAGAAACCTATACTTGCTACAGAATTGAGTTCCCTACTGTAAAAGCAATTAGGTTTCAATTGGTGGCTCCACTTTTGAGAACAATGTGCAGTGT
The DNA here is from genome assembly GCF_903797595.1 of Erithacus rubecula. Classification (NCBI taxonomy): domain Eukaryota; kingdom Metazoa; phylum Chordata; class Aves; order Passeriformes; family Muscicapidae; genus Erithacus; species Erithacus rubecula. The sequence goes on from NC_136689.1 coordinate 133,916,569, forward strand.
TTATCTGAGGGGAGATAGAGAAGGCTGCCATCCCCACCCCATATGTGCTCACAGCTCACTGCTGTGTACAGGGCTGGAGTAAATTCCTCCATCCCAGGCACACATCTCTCATTCTTAATCCACTCTCTTGTCTGGGCAAAGATGTACTTTGACCTTCCTCTGTCCTTCCTTATGTGACAGGTTTATACAAAAGAGAGGGTTTGTGAACAGATGACTTGTGAATGCTGTGGTCCCTGATGCCTGACCCCATCCAGCCATCCCTTCCCCCAGGTGAAGAGTCAAAGGATGGGCTGAAGGAACTTACTGGAGAAGCTCATGTTGGACAGACAGACACAACCATATGTCCCTAGTGTTTAGCCAGCAAATAATTTCAGATTCTGAGCCAGGCTGCTGCCCAACCCCATAGCATGACCAGACTGGGGCATGTACATCCTCCCTGTCCTGCTGGCATGGGAAGGAAGGTCGGGTGTGGAGCCTGAGCTGTGCTCTGCAGTGGGACAAGGTTCCTGCTGGTGAACTGATGGGAGCACCAAACCTCAGAGCAAGAAGCTTGTAGACAAGTAAGACCTTGAAGTGTGCAGCATGCCAAGGGTCTTTGGGGGGAAGCTGAGCTCCTTGACTTATTTCAATAGATAAAACTCCTTTCTCCCTTCTTTCCTCAGAAATAATTTGGCATCTTCTTATGTTGGAGTAGGCCAATGACACTTTGCTGCCTCAAAGGGTGTTATGTGGGTGTACTTATTTTTGTAATTGAGGTAGGGCAATATTTTTAATGAATACTAAATTTGCTAAAAAAAATTCTTGGAAACCAAAACCATGTGAAAAAAAATGACTGAAATTAAAATAAATGTATATGCCTGGGAATATTTTGAAGTGCCAAGAACATTGCTTTGACATTTTTTATTAAAACATTTGTGTTTTGTGTCAGACAACATTTTAACTAGAGACAATACAAAAAGTTTAAATCACTGAATGAAAAATACAGTATAATAATAATTTTAAAACACCTAACAGAACAAGAACTATGGGCTGAATAAGACCCATGTTTTGAATTCCTAAAATCCTGATTTCCTTTCCTAATAGCTTTTATTAGACACTCAAATATTAGGGATAAAATGTACTAAATAATAGTAATCAAATGGCAAGCTATTTGGTATTGATTTCAGTGCAAGTGCAAATATTCTTTTTGCACTTAGGAAAAAGTATGAAGAAAGATGTTGCAAAAAGACTAGACTTTTGACTACAAATATTACATCATTACTATGTCAGAGGCCTCTCCACACAGCTTTATAGCCCACAATAACTCTATTATTTAGTGTAAAGACTCAGCTGTGGACAGAAATGTTGAACTGAAATTAAAGAGAAGGTTTTTGTCTGTGAGGTTAATTTTATGAATACAGTTCATAGTGTTTAATCTGAACAGAGATCCATAGAAGTGAATGAATGAAAAAGTAATGTAAATTTCTTGGTGGTTCACCTTTGCAGTGGGAAAAATGCAGTAAATGTAAGTTGGAGCAGGTAGGTGACTCCTGGGGCAGAGTGGGCAGCTGCAGTTCTGGGTGGAGGGACTGCCCATCTGCTCTGCTGTGTATCAGAGGGAAAAAAAGCCAGAGGGATACTTGTAAGACTGTCAAGAGGCAGTGTGTATATACCTTGGATTGGAGAATTTTGTCTTCTAGTTGGATCAACCACTGTCCTGTGCATATAGCTGGAGAGCTGTGATGTATTTGTATCTGTTCAGATTTATTTGTATTGCTCAAATAAAATATGTCAAAGTACCTATATCTTAGTTCCACTTAGTTTATCGAGACATGTCATGAATTCTCTCTCATGTTGTGGTATAATTCAGTCATAAAATCACAGTTTGGTTTGTTTTTCTTACAGAAAAATGTTCCCCAAACCTTATTCCTCCAAAGCTTCACTTCCTCTAGAATAGTTATCTGCCATCTTGCTCACTCTTCTCTTGGTGAAAGAAATCACCTTCAGCAGAATGAAACTCCCTTCACCAATGATACTATTTTTTGATGATTAAAACAGTGTCCTCAGAAGCACAAAGCAAAGGATTGAAACTTGCTTCACTCTGGAGTGTAGTGACCCAAGTATTCACTTCCTGTGTGCAATAACCACCAGAGTCTTGTATGAAAGATTCTTGTTTTCCTGGGTTGTTTTTAAAGCATCCCCCAGAAACAAGTCCTGGACACTTTTTGGATGTTTGTTGGGTTTTTTAAATTTGTTTTGTTTTTTTCATGTTCCCCCCCTCAAAAAAAATGCTTGTATGTCCTTGTGGGATCTGACTTGAAGATTTAAAAATAGTATCAGATGTTTTTTAAAATGTGCTTTACTTGAAACACAATTAAATATATTGTCTGATGTTCTTTGGTCTGGTTTACACCAGAAGTCACAGCAATCAGTGAAGTAACTGCTGTTCAGATGTAAGAATTGAATGATACAGACTAAAAGTATATAATAAAAAAAATTGTAATACTTTCCTTATATATTCCCATGAGCAATAAAATAATTTTGAGAAATATCATCTAGAGTGATCCTGGCACACTTGAGCAGATCTAGATTTTATGCTGCAAATACGTTCCCTTTTTTAAAACAAAACCAAACCAAAACCCCCCACTTTATCTGAAGGATGAATGAGCTCCTTCAATACATTGTAAATGTTACCCTGGCTGTGATCCAAGGGTTGTGATGTGGAAGGAATAAGTTGCTTAATTTCTGCATTTGAAGCCTTTGTTAAAAAACGTTTTAATCTTTTCTTGACTCCACTATAGTTTAAAGTCTAGTTTAACATTCCAGCCAGGCCACAACAAAAAGCATCATTGTTTGACATGCTTTTCCTACAGAGCCTGTCAGATGTGCTGCATTATCTAAACAATGTTGGCAGCAAGTACACAAGTAGCAAGTGTGAATCAAATCAAAGATGTCCTCAAATCCAGACTCCAAGCTTGAATGTTCCCAGACTCCAAGGGTATAGCAGGAGTGTCTGATTATCTATAAGCATAACCAAAAATAATCTAATCATTTAGAACTCAAATCCAAAACTTGATGGTTTCCTACTGGAGTGGAATAACCCTCATTCTGTGTTTTCATCCCACACTAGAACCAGCAAGTTAGGAATTATTAACTTTATTCTGTACCTCGAACACCAAAAAGGGGTTTTTCAGTTGTTCATAGGAGAATATTGTGTGACCCTTGCTGAGACACATGAGTAATCCCAGTGCATGAGCAGTGAAGCCACAGTGGTGCCTCCAGCCTCACCTTCCAGCCTCCTCTGTCCTGCTTGGCATTCTCACTCTGCACTGATCACCTTGCTGAAATCTGCCTGCTCAGCTCCTTGGTTTCCTCACCTATTTCCATCTAAATGAATTAAGCCAGCAAAAATGTCCTGTTTAAACTCTGAAACTGGTCTGACTCACAATGAGTAATGTGCGTTTGGGACCGACTGTGTGAGCAGCTCAGCCTGAAGGTCTGAGGAAAGCAGTGCAGAGAAGCCAGCAACATCAGGTCTGTGATCCTATGAACAAAGGCATCTTCTGAGCAAAGAAAAGTACTTGTGAAAGAAGTCAGAATGTCATTAACTTGTTTTATTGCTGTGTCATTCTCACAGTCTATGATACTTTGAAAGAGATTTTTATTTTTCACAAATACGATTTTGAAAGCATACTTTGATACAAGATAAAGTACTTCTAAAATAAGTTTTAAAGAACATTTGTTTCAGGGAAAGTTTCACTAAAAACCAAAATCAAGTGGTGAAAACAAGATTAAATATATTCAGTGCAATCAACTAATACTAGTAAATGTGAATTGTGGTTCCATATGCTTGACATGCAATAACAATTAGCCTGAGGTTCTGTGAGAATATTAGAACTCTTTCTGTGGGAGGTGCCACCATATAATACAGAGATTAAGGGACCAGGATGTGGTAGATGTTAACTGAAGATTCCGGTCCTTGCAGTGTGGTAAAATTAGGTTCAGCTGTGTGGCCTTACAAGGGATAGAACCTGCACTTGATTTCAGCACACCAGCACAGGCCAAGCTGTGCCTCCACAGACTGAAAGAAGGGGATCTTCCCCTTACCACTTCATTACTCCGTGTTGTCAAATATTTTACTTTCTGCACTCACAAAAGGAAAACCTAATTAATTGACTGCTATACAGCTTTTTGCTACTGTGACTAAATTTAGGCACAAGTATAAAAAGGTCTTATTTTGTACTGTCTTTTAGCATCATTCCTCAAGAGATATCTCTCACTTTTAATTGTTTTTTCTTTTAAACAAATAAATACATTTAGTATTGTGTATTTGCATACACAACACTAAATTTATCAGGATTCTATAACTTGATAGGTGTTCACTAAAAATCAGAAACATACCAAATTTAGTTATTCTTCAATGTATTCTTCTGCAATCTTGTAAGGAGCTAAAAATAAATTATAGAATATTTAATTACTAAGCAACTTCATTAAAGATTATACCTATACATCTACTTTTTTGTCATGTACATTTAAAACAGCACACAAAATTTATATTACTTCACTGAAGTTTGATCAAATGAGGAAAAAACATTGTTTTGCTCTTGTATGAAATTTTATTTTGTGCCTAACAACAACAACAACAAAAAAGGAAATTAAAGGAATAGAGATATTAAGGATATTTTTTTTTGTTTTTTGAGGAACTGAAGGACTAAACTTCAAAATGTTGTCTATTTCTTTAGGAAAATGCTGTCTCAGGTAGCTAGGAGGAGAATAAAATATTCTTATTAGCAGTAAGAATAAGTTTTCTCACTTAACATGGATTTTCTAACTCTTATTTCTCTTCTCCTTAAATTTTAATTATATTTTGTTGTAACAATTAAATATAGCAATAGAGAAATAAAAAAATCATAATGAAAATTAAGAAAGACATGACAGAATCTCCAATAAGATATAATGAAAAAAGATGACAGTGTGCCAAAAGCTGTGTATGTTTCATTTAATCTACTTTATGAGTCAGACAGCAAGGTTTGTCTTTGTAAGAATTATTGGTTCTAAATTAAAACACTATGGTAAAACTAGATTCACTTATGGCTGAACCTCCTTATTTATTTTAATACTGTAATTATTAGTTTCAATGTTCTAAAATATTCTGGTTTTCAGGGACTCTGCATTTCAAATTATTTTTAAATGCCAAATTTTATGGGAAGGAAATATTCCCTTTAAGAACAAAGTCAACATGAATAAGGCAGGACAAGAGGAAACTCAAATGAAAAACAAATTACCTGAAGAATAGAAATGAGACTTGTCAATGTTGTCAATCTGAATAGTTTTCTTTGGGCTGAGGAAAAATTATGGTTGACCATTGAATATAGACAAAAAAATATTTCATATCCAAGTTCTTATCCTACCTTTGTGTCAACTCGTAAAGAGGATAAAGGCTTGCAACTTTGCTTTCCCCTAACTTTGAAAATTTTAAAAGGTTGCTTTTCCAAGAATTTTCATAAAAATACAAAAGTGATTTTTCTTGTCTTCAAATGTTCTTTCTCTCTCTATTTTTTTTCTGGAACTTTCCTTAACCTGGCATCATACAAGAAAACCAAAACTAACCAGAATCTTTACATTAATGACTAAACAAATGGGATTCACATGATGGATCTGGAAGATGTCACAGAATAAGCTGAGTTGGAAGGAACCCATAAGGATCGAGTCCAGCTCCCAGCCCTGCACAGCACATCTCCAAGGGTCCCTGTGCCTGGGAACATTGTTCAAACTCTTCTCAAGCTCTGTCAGGTTTGTGTGTGACCACTGTGACCACTGCCCTGGGGAGCTGTTACAGTGCCCCAAACACCCTCTGGGGAAGAACCTTTCTCTGATATCCAAAAACCTCCCCTGACACAACTTCAGGCCATTCTTGGGTTCTGTTACTGGTGACCAGAGAGAGGTCAGTGCCTGCCCCTCCTTTCCCCCTCACAAGGAAGTTGTAACTGCAGTGAGGTCTCTCTCAGTCTCCTCCAGGCTGGCAGATTGATGATCTCACCCACTCCTCAAGCAGCTTCCCCTTCAACCTTTTCTGCCTTCCTTTGGACACTCTCATAGCTGAATGTCTTTCTTGTATTGCCATGACCAAAACTGTACAGTGTTTTTTCAAGGTCCTTTTATCCCAGAACCAGGATATTCTTCTAGGTCTAGAAACGACATTTTCCTACCATGAGCTGTTAGAGCACACAGAGCATGCAAGCACTGCAAATGCCAGTATTACTTCAGAACTATGAAATTTTCATTCCAGGCTTCCTTTACTCATCAGAAAAGGACTAAATAGATGAATAATGTAACACAATCAATACTTTAGACATACATTGCCAATTGTGCCATTTGCAGACACCAGAAAGTTGTCAGTACTCTTCCAACACTTCTGATTCTGGAAGAAAGACAGTCAAATCTTGAACCACAAAAACTCCTCTTCCTCCACATCAGTACACCTGTACTGAGCATGCATGTACCTAACACTCAGTTTCTCTCTCTGTCAGCCAGGGTAGAGAGGAAAACAGTCTGCAGAGTCTGCTTTCCTCCCAGGCAAGAGTCACCAGGGGGGCTGATGAAAAAGTACCTGGAGTATTCATGTCCAGCAACCAAGAGAAGAATCTCCTGTTAATTACTTGAAGCTGCTGTGTGATTGCCAATCAATATTCCAGCTTCAAATGATATTAGTTAATTGTGACCAAAAGTTATTGCATTTTTACATGACTATAAAATTCAGATAATACATCTGGCCTCTTAGATGGCATCTCTAACGATTGTCATTGAGCCGTAATCCTTTATTGAAAAGTCTGTTCAGGATTTAATGAAACCTGTGTAAATTTTTAAACTGTAATTATTTTAATCTTGCTTCCATGGCAGATTGATGAGGAGAATTTAATATCTGTTCTCACTGGTCCCTTTTAATTTATTTCTAAAATATTTATTCTCATTCTGTTTTAAGGCTGGCCAGAAATTATATTGGATTAACTGAACAGATATGGAAGAAATCAGGTAACTGCCTCAACTCTTTTGATGCTTTGTTAAATTGCCTAATCACTGGCAGTAACCAGATGATGCTTTATTTCTCAAGTATTGGCAAACTGGCAACATCTACATGACTTGCAAAAGTCAGTATTTTTTTTTTTAAGTCACAATCCATTAACCCAGCATAATCTTGCTGGCAGAAGGTGACACAGGCCTCCACAGACTTGGAAGAATTTTCAGACTAGAGTCTCAATCTTTGTCAGGCAAAAAACTTTCTTATTCATTGAAATCAATTTTTTTCCCTGCAGTTTGAAGGAGACCGAAATTTCTGGAATAGGTCATTAGCAGCCATAAGCAAGACTGCAATTTCAAAAGTGAAAAATGCAGCTAGAAATGTCACAAAAGAAACTCCTAGGCAGTAATGGCTTGGCAAAAATTATCTTAGTCATAAGAGAGTTAAATAATACACTTTAAAGTTAATCTTCTGTGATTTTAGTGGGTATTTACATATTTCAGGCTTTCCATGAGTACCTAGCAGAGTAGAGAGGAGACATTCAGAGTCTCCCTCCACAGGGAAATGTTACAGAAAGGATGTGCAAAAGGCATACTTGTATTTTGATGTGTATCAGGAGGGCAGCTTTGCCAGAAGTGAAGGACTCACCCACCTGTTGTGGGAGCTCATTGAAGCCCATCTGGTTTTCTGGGAATTTCTTCTACATTGGCCAGTTCTGGGCTGGAACCAAAGGGGCAGATAGCCCAGATTAATCTGATTTATCTCAGATAACATCACATTATCTACACATATATGTATATTTTAGCGCCTTGTAAGTCTTACTGTCTATCTTACTGTATCCATAATTTTTGAACCTGTTGGCCCAACTCAGTGAGAAAAGGGTGTCAGAGATAAAATTTTACAAGTTTAGCAAAAAGACATTGCTGCCCAGAAGAAAAAGCACTTCTTAGCATGCTCCATTTAGGAACAGGCTTCAGTTGAGCTCACACCATGGGAGATGGATGGCCTAAATACCTGCAATGCAAGAAAAACTTTTAAATGGGGCTTACACTTTACTAGACACCAGAGAATCCAACTGTGAGGCACAAATCCATAGGAAACCAGGCTTCATTTATTCTGCTCACTGCACAGGGAGCTCCTTGTTTGTACTAAAAGCAAGGATGACTTTCAGTGTAGTTTCACTTTTGGCCAATATCATTTATTTATACCACACTGCAAATGTGAGTGGCATTTTGCCTTTCCTCCAATGTTTCTGTCTTGAGGAAGTTGGACTACAGGCCAAAATGTTGTCCTGAAATTCACTTGCTCTAGCAATGGTTCTCTGTTAACTTGATACAGGAGACAAGTCCTTCTATTGAAGTCAGTCAGAATATGTGCCTGTCCCTGCCAGGGTGTGATGAGAATTCATGATGGGGGATGCGTGGGAGATGTCTGAAGCTCCAGGTTCTGAGTCTTGCACAGGAGGCTCCAAAACAAAACAGAAAATTTGAAATCATAAACAATTTGTCTTTAGAGATATTTTGTTTTTCTTGTTGCACGAAGCCCATTTTAAATACATATTTGCAGACTTTTAGACACTTTACAGGAGGAAAAAACCCTCCCAGAAGAAAGCAACACATCCACTCCCATATTTATGGACTCAAAACACCAGAGGAAGTGTGACACAGCCCCACATGTCGACCTTGAGTGCTTCCTTTCTGTGCAGGGGTCACTCCTGCCAGATGCTCCATGCCCCTGATTGAAGCTGAGGACATTTGTCATCCTGTCTGATGCTCAGCACCTTCACCAGCACAGGCTTGATGAAGTTTTTGTCTAAGGTAAACAGACTTATTGACTAGGCATTATTTATTTTCTCACTTAAGTAATAAAAAGGCTTGGTCATTTTGCAGGAGATTTGAAACTAGAGCAGGTGATGTAACAGCACTTCTGTGTTGTAATAAAAATGAGGAATATTATTATAAATACAGCAGCATATTAATGAGTGCTTTTATGGTATTCATTTCAATTGTTCCATCTTTAAAGATGTATTTCCCCTGTTACTTTGTTACAGGAAGTAAATTTTCCAGGTTTCTCACACTTCCATCTTCCCATTGTCCTGTCACTTAAAACCATTTCAGGGCTCTTTTGTATTGAAAAGAGGATATGCAATATTAATAAGTATGCCAACCATAACATTTAAGTCCTAGGAGCCTTTGCATGGAGTTGAATATTTAAATATATTCTAAATATGCTGCAAGTAGGCTCCAATTAAGACATGTGAGAAGCACAGTGTAGGTAGATCAGAATATTCCTAATGGGTCTTAAATTTCCCAAGATGAGTTTCTCTCAGTGTTTACTTATTAGTCTAGCTAGCACAAAAGGTAAACTCCACTCCATACTTAGATATGCCACTTCTAATAGTATGCCCAAGCTAAAAGGTGTGCTCTGACCACATACCAGGCAAAAAATGATAGAGAATCCTAGTGAAGATACAGTTTTCACATGTTTAAGCAAACTGAGATTAACATTGAGTAGGAGTTTAGGGATTACCTTGATTTATCAGAATTGAGGTAAATTACACCTTCAGTCTTCATACATGTTAATGGTTATAATCTTGGTCCATGTAGGATGAGAATGTAGATTTTGTCTACTGGAGGCAAGAACTCAGAACAGTATAACAAGGTTGCTTAAGTAATGCAGCTGTATCACCATACACAAAAGACATACACAAAAATTTTTCTATGTGTTGTCATTTTAGCATCTAAAGCCAATTTTTCTTATAACTCAGTTGTTTAAGAAGTTCATAATAAATTCCTTAATTTATACTTCTGGACTTATGGGCTGATCTTTCAGTTTTAGAAAACCATTCAGTTTCACTAAGGAGAAGTTGCATCATTTGTTAAGATGGAATATATGTATACATATATATGTTTATGGCTATAATTAACTGCAATAAAAAAAGTGAAGAGAGAAGAAAAAGTAATGCCCTTCAGTTCAGGATTTTCCTCTTCTGAGGCAAGCACCATGAAAATCTCTGAGTTCCACTAGCCCTTCTCACCTCTCCTTTTTTTGAGAGTGGGAAAAGGCAAGACTGGTATTCCTTCTTTTATACTTATGGTTGACATTGTAGCAAAGCAGTTTTCTATTCATTTCTATTTATTTTCTATTTATTTCTATCAGTTTTCTATCTGCTAACTTCCTTTAACTATAGACTTCATCTGGCTATCTAAACTCCTCCTAAGACAAGATACTTTCTCCACAAAGCTCTTTGAAGGTCCTCAGTTCTCTTCAGTGTCTGCAGAGGAAGTCTGAGCAACAGACTTTGACTAAATCTTTAAAATGTCAAAATTAAGTCAGATGAATTACTTCCCCAGAACCTGAGCATAGAGATGATGGTCCACTGACATAAATAGCTTAAAGAGATGTTGTCTGGGAAGGACAAGGAGTGTTTTCCAGTGAGAGGAGATCTAGCATCTTCTTTTCACTCACTGAACATGTAGATAATATAATAAGTTCAGACATGCCTTGTGGAATTAATTTTTTGGTATTTTTAAAAGACTTATTTTGATATTAATCCAAGAATATTGCCTCAGTAATATCACATTATTCTTGTTTGATTTTGACCTATTAAATATTTAACCGGTCTTTTATATATATTTGAAGACAATGAAATCTGTTACCAAACAAAAAAAAAGGGGGTTTTTTTGGGTATGCGTCAATCATGAAGCATTTCTGGTCATTTCTTATCCCCTGAAAATGCTTATTCTGATTTTTTTTTTTAACAAAATGTTGTAGAATCAACATTTGTAAAAATTTTGCCTTGAACCAAATAGTCATTTTCATTTGGCTTTCATTGTAACTTGAAAGACACACAAGTCAATTGGACACTGGGAGCAGAGGGGGAAAGTGCAGGTTCCCCTGTGGCACTTGCTTGGCTGTTTCTACAAAACAATGCAATTACATCAGAATGGAAAGGTGTCCTGCTTCTTCCAAAGAGCAGGTATTGAGGGAAACTCATCTGTCCTTCCAGGCCACTGTCATGTGCTGCTACCTGGGGGAAAAAAGGAGCAGAAAATCAGGAGAAAAAATCCTTTCCAAATCAAGCTGTGAAGGGGAGCCACAAGGAAGCCCCCAGGAACACAGCTGGAGGCACCTGAGACCTCTGGAAGGCTGAGTGAGATACAGAGATGATGCTTCAGTGCAAGCACAGCCTCAGACTAGTTCAGAGATCCAGCAAGAAATGAGGGACTGGGGCCAGAGGGCTGGAAGCATCCAACAAAATGTAACAATAACTTGTCCAAGCACAGATCAGCACTAAAAATTAAGAAAGCTAAAGGTTTACATAATTAAAGGTGTGGCTGCTCCAGGTAAGTACATGAGCCCACGGGGATTAAGACTGGCCTAGACCAAAAAGGGTTACTTGGTGATAAATAACCCTTAGAAATGGTAATTATGTTATGCCCTAATGTTATTTACTGCCTAATATTGTTCACTGTGACTCCTTTAATTAATCTACCTGACATTCTCACTAACTCTTTCCTTTTATCCTTTGCTGAGATTAAAGGTCCTTTTTATCTTATTGCTTTTATGTTCATTCTTGGGTGAATCCAGTACTAAATTAGATGCCTGTGTGCATTTTGAGCACCCATGGCACTCACTTTTGGGGTTCACAGTAACCTTATTGCCCTTTATAAAATCATTAAAAGTACTTGACAATCCAACTTTCCTGATCCCTTTGAAAGCAGTTTATCCAAGACAGAATTTCCCCAAGTATAACATTTCCCAGTTAACAAAATCCTTTAAGTGACTGTATCTTTTTAGGCTCACAGAAAACCTCCATGTCTTTTTCAAATCAAGATTTCTCACTAGGCTCTGAGTAGCTCTGAGAAGCTATCTAACTAAATTACCCAGTAATTTTCTTTGGCTAGTGTGCCCAAAAAACTCACGAACCACCCACATTATTATTTCCCCAGACTCTCTCAGGATATCTTTGAACTGCTTTTAATTACTCTGACTGGTCAAGGTCTCTACTGAAAATGCTCCAGTTCCCTGAAGCAGATCTTCCTGATGACTTAGGCAAGAAATAAATATTATTATTTCACCTTGTAGTAAATTGCCCATGATCAGGTTTGTGCTGCAAAGCATCATCTCATGGCCCTTAATAATTGTGGTGGCTGTTCACCAGCAACATTTTATCCTGCAACACAGGGACTCCAAGGCAATTAAACAAACAACTTGTTTACAAACAGTTTAATGAGGAGTAGCTTTGACACACACACAAGTTTCCTTTCCCCCTGAAAGAAGCACACTTCCTATTTTCCATAGGGATGGTCCCAGCAGATGCTCTTGTGAAGGTTTTCAGTGTGTGGCCTGGCAGTCACAGACCCCATGGGCACATTTTGGATCTGCCAGTGACTCTCCAGTGAGGAGGGGACCCCAGCCCTTCCCTGGGAGTGTCTCCTCTGCCTTCAGCCTCTTCCCTAGCTGGGTGGGAGCTCCAGCTCCAGGACTGTGCTCTGGGGAGTTTTCCTGCAGCATTGCTCCAAGCTCGGGGCCAAGCTCTCCATGAGCATCCAGACTGACAGCTCTGCTTTCCACTCTTGTGATCACTCTCTCTGCAGCCCTGGAAAATGTGTTTGATTCCACCATCATTCAGAAAATAACCTTCCTTTTCTCACATAATTTAGTTGTCATTTCCCTCCTCTTAACCTGTAATGGTATTTTATGCCTGTGTGGTACTTTAAACATTTTAAACCAAATATAATAATTTCTCAGTGGTTTCTTCATAAAATGTGATGGTGAGCCAGACTGTTGCTCATTCTTTTTCCTGGCTTGCCTACCAAAGTAGTCTTGCTCTTTGATTTCTAAGTTTTTGGCTGGGGTACCTTTTTAGTTCTGAGTTAACACAGCACTGGGTGCAAAGGGAGATCTTGCCCAGGGGTAGAATGGTTAGACATATACTCTCTGGAAGTACTACTAACAGTAATAATAATAATAATACTAATAATAATAGCAAAATTTCTTCAAGGATACCACACATGGGGAGTGAGATTGCGGTCAAAGGATAAGTGTTATTAAATTTTTGATGAAATAGTAAGATGCTGTGGTGGAAAAATTAAAGAATTTTTTTTTTTTTCTCAATTTCCATTCTATCAAATGTAGTGAAAATTCAAATTCATTAAAATTTATGTTAGGTGATTATTTTTTGTTATTCCCATGAGAGTTGTCTGCAATAACTTTTCAACAGCTGAATTTTGTAACTTACTTAAATGATAGTATTTCTGTTATGTATTATCAAATTGTTAAAGCCATCAAGAAATTTGATGTAAAACTGCAGCTGTTTGAAAATGTGCAGCAAATGTCATCTTTAGAGCATATTTTGTCATCACCCTGCTGGGCACTTAGGTATCTTCTCTTTTCCATATTACACATATTTAAAACATATAAAACAGAATGAAATTTGTAAAAGATAGATATCAAGCTACTTGCATGACATTACAACTCTACATTACTGCTGCCATAATAATACCAAATACCCAAGGCTATGAGCAGTGATAATCATACTAAGCCTAGCTAGATTCTCACTAAGATGATGATCTCTGTTCTGATTCCTACTGATATTAAATACCAATAAAATTTGGGCCCTTGTTGGGAGATACTAATCAAACATATGTTCTGCCACACTGATCTATCTCTACTATTATCATGTAATAATGGTGCTCTGCAAGGCGCAGAGAGCCGGACGCAGCTTGATTCATTTCCCATTACCAGGTAATGCACAAACTGAGCTGACTGCAACACGAAATCTCTCTGCATGAAAAGGGAAAGTAAGAAGCACTTTGTGTAAAAAAAGAGTGCAAAAAAGAGAAAGAAAAAATGGGGAAAATGTATGCCTGCCAGGGTGAGAGCTGTGGGTTTACAACCTTTATCTTAGCAAAGACAGAGAGACTATAGTTGCATTTTACTGCTTGTATTAACTACCACTATGTAAAATGAATAGAAAAGGCAGCTCTGTAGCAGAGCTGTATTCCACTGATGTTTACTAATGTTTCTGTAGAAAAATAAACTAAAGCCTGAACAATTTGCATCCCATTCAGAAATCAAAATGATATGGTTAATCTGGAATGATACTTGGAGTTTCTCTCACCAGATTCCTGCTTCATTTTTCCCATTATTCTCTTACAGGACAAGTACTCGAGTCTTCTGGCTGCAGGCAGGAGCAGCGGCAGACATAGGGGGGGCATGATTAAAGTGCAGTGAAAATCAGTTTCACTGAATGCTGGTAGTTTCTTTATAAAGAGGTGGCTCTGTTACATTTCAGAGGGGGAAAATGTGATATATACCTCTATGAAAAAAAAAGTGAAACAAAGTACATTGGTTAATAACTTTTGATTCTGCTTTTCGGGCATTGCACTTTGTTCAGTACCATCCACAAATGAATGTTATACAAGTCAGTGTTATGATAGGCTATATGAAGATGTTTCTCATTTTCTCTTTTGTTCCCTTGGAAAGAATAAATAGCTCTTATTTTTAGCATTTTGACCCAGTGTTATTCTGTATGACTTGAGATTTTTTCCAGTTTGCAGTACTAGTCACAATCTTTACTAACCAGTGCATTTTAGATGTTAACATGGCTAGAAATTGTAAACAGCTATACCCTTGAAAAACTGAATTACTAATTGGCCAAGTTCATGGCTACAGCTCCTCCTGGAGCCATAAATGCTTGTCTTAGTCTCGGCACTTTTTGTGGAAGAAGAGACTAAAGATGCTAAGCCAGGCAGAAAACAGCAGTTGCAACAAGCCCAGACAAAAAGGATGAGGGGACATAACAAGCCTCAGCAAACCCTCAGCTGCTACGGGCACCAGATCAGCAAGCCAGGGCAGAGATTGGAGAAAGGGCCTCTCTGTGCACATCCTGTAGGGCCCAATGTCAGCGTGGAAAGCATCTGCATTTGGTACCCACGACTGGTGGAGGAGAACAGGCCCTTTCGGGGATGATTCACTGCTTTTGATGACCCAGGGACCAAGCAGGCACTCCCACAGTTCATACAACTTTTTTTCTCTTTTTTTTTTCTCCTTTATATTTAAATAATGCATAGGTTCATATGCAGAACTTCCTAATTTTTCTGGTTGCACAGTTTTGAGGGAGTCCATGTGTTCTTGACACAGAGATGTTTCAGAGGTGTTTCATATTCTGAGGCTAACAGCTCAGTAATGTTAGATCCACTATTATGTTTATTTGCAGTAAGCACTGTGGTGCCAAATATCTCATCCAGGCATCTGGACTTAGTCTTAAGGTACCCTCATAAACTTCCATGGAAAGAAACTAGGAGCACCCATATTCTGCAAGGTACTCTCTGCAGCAACTTTGTGCAAAGAAGAGGCAAATTCAGCATCAACTTTCTGTTGTCTACTAATGGTCACGAGGAGAGGAGAGGAGAGGAGAGGAGAGGAGAGGAGAGGAGAGGAGAGGAGAGGAGAGGAGAGGAGAGGAGAGGAGAGGAGAGGAGAGGAGAGGAGAGGAGAGGAGAGGAGAGGAGAGGAGAGGAGAGGAGAGGAGAGGAGAGGAGAGGAGAGGAGAGGAGAGGAGAGGAGAGGAGAGGAGAGGAGAGGAGAGGAGAGGAGAGGAGAGGAGAGGAGAGGAGAGGAGAGGAGAGGAGAGGAGAGGAGAGGAGAGGAGAGGAGAGGAGAGGAGAGGAGAGGAGAGGAGAGGAGAGGAGAGGAGAGGAGAGGAGAGGAATTGTGCATATTCAAACATTTGTATTACTATATTCATACTGTTATTTGAACTCATTTATTCACTCCCAGAAGGCCCCTCATTGTAAATGAGAATACTTATCTCTCCCCCCACAAAAATTTTTCAAAGAAGTTGGATTCTCTTTGTTAAAGATTGAGTCCTGGAAAATATTTGGTTTTAATACTGAAACCTCCATTTTGAAAAATATAATCAATATTTTCTATGTTTCTGTTTACATTTATGGGAAATAACAGCACAAAAAAAGAAACTAAAAACAACCTTTTTTTTTCTCCTTTCTCAACTTTCTCATGGAAAACAAATAGTATTTTTCTTCAGCTCTACTGGCAACAGAAATGTCAATATAGAAAGCCTTCAGGCCTCAGACTGGGTTTCTCTTCAAAAGCACAAGGTTAATGAGTGTATTGAGAATCATCAGGAGCTCACAAGTCTGAAGGAACCTCAGATCCATCTGCTGGACTATTTGCTCCATGACTCACAGGAGAGTGAAAGGTTGAATTACCAGCCCTTCTCTTTTAGAGGATAGATAACACTTGCTAAGCTTCTGAAGATTGATCCCTCCCAGAACCAGATCCTGCAGCTGGCTTCCAAGATGTTAGCAATTCCCTGGAGGATGCATATGTAATCTAATTGTTAAAAAGCTTCACTTATCTACTGGCCAGAACTTTTTATTGGTAGTAAATAAAACAAGAGATATCAGAATTTAGAGCCTTTCAAAATGTGTCTTCAAAACCCTTATGTTGAACTATAATTCTGAGAAATACTGCCAGTTTAAAACAGAGGCAGTAACTTCTTCACCACTACCACCACCCTTTATTCTGAACGACCATTTGCTTTTCAAAACGCTATTTAAAAAACTCAAAATAAAACAAAAAACCAACTGAAATACATATAGTTGCATGTGCTAATGGATAGACTAATGGGTGGGAAATGGTAAAAAAACCAGATTTTCAGAGCATCCTCTGAAGTAAGATGTTGATCTGCCTGTTTTGTAGACTGTGAGCTGCTCCTCATAAACTCATTCACTCATTAATATATGTTCTCGTGGGTACCACGTTTGAACAACTGCAAAAGTAATAGCTGTAAATGTAGAAAAGGATACCATCCATTCTGCATAAAAGTGCCACTGCCTGACTCAGTGACACAACACAGCCAATGTTAGAGTCAGGATCAAAACAAAATTCAGGAGCTTGATTTTTGATTTTTTTTTTTTTTTAAAGTCTATTATATACTTGCATTAATGGATTCTAAACTTCTTTGGGAAATATGGAATGTTTAACAAATAAACTTCGACTTTAAAATAATTTTTTTGCCTCATGTTGTGTGAGAGGCTACAAAGTTCCACAGAACATATGTGCATAGAAATAAGCTATTTAGTACAGTTAGAACAAAGCTATATTTGAATCACAATTCGGCATCTCTCTTTTCTTTCCCAGCTATATTTTTAAATAAAAACCTGTCTTTGTCTTAAATCACAACGTAAAGCTGCTGTGCTAATCAATTAATAACATTTTGGGATCATCAGGCAAATTGTTTTCATTACACTGATTTTTATCATGATCATTGTTCTGTCTGTGTACCTGATTATTATCAGCCTGCAGTACGTGTCTGTGCAGAGGCTGGGCTAATGCAGAGTAGATCCTTGCAGACTGCAGTACCTGGATTGAAAGCTCTAGGCACTGCCAGAGCACCATGTACAGAATAAAAACCAGCTAAAATGTCATACTAAAATTCCTTAATGTAATCTTAAATTCTCCAGAAACTTATGTATCTGCACAAACAGACACAGTGAAAATCTCAACAACTAGTAATTTTCAGGATTTACTACATGACAGGAACATCAGGTGGTAAGTTAAATAATGCAAGCCACAGAAATTGAGTAAAAATCTTCCTGTGAGCCTGCTCATCACAGACATGTGAGCAGCTGGTTCCCACTGCAATTCCTATTTTCTTCTAAGCTTCCCCAGCTGGGATAAGTGAAAGCTTTATCATGGTCACTGACAATCTGACAGCCATCTGAGACAGGCTGTGAGTCAGTCCCCCATGTAGGAGGATCAGAAACTTCCTCATGGAGCAGTGGCAGCCAGCACCACCTTTCCTGCTTTGATTCCCCATGCCAGGGTACTGCACCTGCTCAGAGTGCTGCACTCCAGCATGGACAGCGAGGGAAGGTTACACACACCCAGGAAAGGCTAACATGTAAGGTCTGAGTCTGTGATCCTCCTCAGAGCACAGCAGCTTTTCACAGGAAAGGCAAAGGGATGGTGGTGGCATTCTCATCTGTCACACAATTTGCAATGATGGAATATAGAGGAGTTGATCATGGGTTTGGGCCTGTCAGTGGCCTGATGCACAGTGCTCAGCATCTTCTCATGGGGGGCAGGTTTGTGAGCTGGATCACCCTGAATGAGAGACTCATACTGGCCAGCAGGCATGTGGGGATGCCACCCTGCAAGGTTCTGAATTCTGGGTGCTGGATCCTTCCAAGTGTAAAATGTTTATCTCTTGCAAGAATGGATTGAAAAATATTTTTGTAGTAGGTTAACTAATTCCAAGAGTAGACAGAGAAATGGCTTACAGTGGAGAAAAGAAATATATCAGTGCAAGTATAATTAATTTTTCTTTAATTATTTATATATTAATTCCAAGAAAATTGAGGGCGGGTTGAATGGAACAAGCAAAAACAAAGCAAAGAGAAGATTCCCAGTAACTTGAACAGTCTCTGCATGACAGGCAGATGCCTACTTATTTTACAGGTTGATGAGACATTTAAATGAGATGTTAAATATTCCATGCATAGACTGATGTGGCAGCTCCACTGAGTAAAGATGCTCAGGGATGAGCCTGGCAGGTAATCGATGGAGATTAGCTAAGGCCCATGCTCAGCAGGTACTTAATGCCTCTGGAATCACAGCTCCAATGAAGTTCACCTCCAAACCTTGCAGTATTTTTCAGAATCTTACAGGATCCCTACATACTTAAGAGATATAATGATACCAGGGTACATATGAACAGGAAGCTGACCCTCCTTTAATTCATGTTAGTTGCACAAATCCATAGGTGTTCAAGAAATACACAATTGACTTCAAAGAATGATTTTCTAAATTATACTAAGTGGAAAATTTTGTGTGGCTGCACTAAATAGTCCAGAGGCTCTCCTATGAAAATGAATAACTTGCCAACTTTTGTGACATGAAAGATATATGTGCCCAAGTGTGCATGTGTGTGTGTGCTTGCATGCACAGGGGAATGGTAGAATTGGATTATATTAGTGTATGTTTAAGCAGGAAACATAAGACAGGTATTACAACTAATAAACTAATGAATTTAGATCCATCAACTTGAAACAAAACATTATGTTTCTTTAAAAGCCATAACCTAATACAGAGTTTTGTCAAAAACATGGAGTCAAGTACTAGAATCCTTTTTCCCTGGTAATATCAGTATAATTTGTGCCTCCATAACAAAAAAGTTGGAAGTCTGTTCATCAAGCAGATTGTGTCTGGGTGAGATTTTATGCTAATAAGTTAGAACTCTATGTTTGATTTACTTGATGGATAATATAAAGAGAGTAACAGTGAAAAAGAAATACATTTTTAATATACTATTCTGCAGTCTCTGTAGTAAACCAGCAGATGAACTAGGGAATTTATTTTTTAGATTTCATTATGATTGTATTAAGATGTATGAAATATTATTATCCATATAGGTAAAATATAAAAAAAATCTGTCTATTGTGACAATTACAATTCTTTAAAAAATCCTTTGAGGTTGGAGTTTCCTGCCGTGTTAGACAAGCTGGCTCGACTTAGTCTCAAACTACAGTAGATGCAATAATTCATAGCATCTGAATGGTAAAAGAGTATTCCAGTATTTAAATTAGCCTTTAATAGATGGCATGAATCATTTTTGTACTCATGCTTTTGCACATAGGATTGCACTGCCAGAAATGCAGTGTTCTTGATGACATTGTTTAAGGGTTTAATCTCATATTGCTGCTTCAGTAAGATTCCAAGGGCTGCAGAAAATGTGATGGGGTACACTGAACAAACTTATTACAAATAAAGCACTCCTCAGCTGTTTAGACAACTCTTCCAGAATAAAATTTTGAGTTACATTTCTATGCAGCAGCAGAATACCAAAAAATATTTTTAATGAAAAGTAAAAGCAGATGACAAATTGTATCCAAATCCAAGCTTGTGAGTTCTTGCAAAACAGTAAGTTTGAGCCATGACTATTTGTAATGTGATAAAGTTAATGTGAATTTAATGGCTTTGAAGACAGAAGCTATTAAATACCATACAAACCTGGTAAATATATTTGAAAAGTCAATTGCTAGTCTTCTAAATCTTGCTACAGTTTCAGAAACTGCAAGTTGAATTTCCAGCACCCCCAGCTGAGATTCAGAATTACAGGAAAAAAAAAAAAAAACAAAAAAACAAAAAAACAAAAATCAAAACCACTTTCTTTAAGGTTTTACATACCAGTCAGGAGAGTGAGTCACTATTCCAGGAGGCTGCCAATATATACAGAGACAGACACAAGGAGGGAAAGCCCCATGGAGGGAGGGATGAAGGGCTGCCTCAGCCCTGTTAACCTGCTGCACCCCAGCCTGCAGCCAGCCCTGCTGCCATCGTGGGGCTCTCTGACAGCTTTGCCTGAAGCCATTCCCCAGCCACTGCCTGCACTCACACTGAACTGAAAGAGGGTGAGAATGTACTGAGTAAGAAAATTATTAAACCTTTCTTCACTGGGAGCAATGAAAAATACCCATTAGACAATAGCACCAATAAACCAAGTGATCCATAAATACGTTTATGATTAAAAAAAAATTAAAAAAAAAAAGATGGGGGAATTAGCTGCAGAATATTTTATCATGCTGAGCAAAATTCAGGTTGCAATAAAGCAGTCAAAGCATACTTTTCTCACTGGCTTTGCTCCCACTGAGCTGTCTCCCAGTTCTCAGGGACTAATTTCCCTAAGCATCAGCAACTCAATGTTCTTCTGCATATTCAGCTGAAAGTTTTTAGGAATTTTTAAGATTTTGGGCTTAACATATTTATGATGAAAATTCTTGAACTAATATTAAAATACATGAAAGAGTCAACGACCATTTCATTAAAAGCCACCGAGGTTTCACAAATCTGACAGAGGTTTGCAGTTTCTCTCTTGCAGATACTGGGCTTGAATGAGCAGAGTAGGGTCATCCCCTTTTCTCCCATCAAAGGTGCTCCATTGCCTCCTTCAGAAAACAAGCAGAATCAGCAGCAAACACAGCACTGGCATACTCTGTGTTAGTGCTGCTACTGTAGCGTGCAATCATGCCTGACCCCATCTGACTCTGATGTTCTGGCCCTGGACCCTTTCTGAAAACACTGTGTCTCTGAAATTATGTTTCAAATCTGCAAAGAAAAGATCTGCTAGAGAGGCTTTATATTTCTGTCCTGTGGTATCATCAGACAGAGGGCTTTTGGAGCTACAATTTTAGCTGGATACTGAATAAAAAGCCAGTTTAAAATACTCTGCTCTGTCAGTGACAACAAAGCCTTGGAGTTTAAAGGTAGCTTCAGAATAAGATATTGAAGTTTTGTCTGTGGAATCTAATCCTCATACTGATTATTTGGGTGAGTGTGCCTGGCTAACAGACACTACTTTCATTTGACTGCCTGTCTTTATCCACAGATGAGTAAGAAAGTCCAAGAATTTCAAGACTGATGTCATATACCTTTTGTTTTCATGACATTATTTTATATAACCAAGACAATGTAAATTAAGATTTTCAAGCCAAAACAAGAAAAAAATCCCTGTGACAGTAGTTTCTTCTAAGGTAGAAATAGCATTTTTATTGTCAAATAAAAGCAATGCCATTTTCATTCCAAAGCTCCTGTGCTTTGCTTTTCCTACAGCATTCTGACTGAGGTCCTTCCTAACTTCTTGTGTCCTAAAAAGCACACATCCTTACAAAAATGCAACCCATGAAAATTACTGACTCCTGCATTGGCTGAATTAGTCCAGTAAGAGTAATGACCAGCTGTTCTGCAAAGGTCTCCATTCTTTTTCCTTGCTATAGTGTGGATGTGGGGTGCACAATAATTTTGGAAAAGAGGAGAAAAAGGAGTATTTTCTTAAATGAGATGAAAATTCCTGCCAGTATACTGTTATTTCTGAATTTTTGTCTTCCAGAGTAAGAAGACATACACCTCCCTAATAGCAAAGAAAGATCTAACATATTTTTAATATCTGCCATTATCAGTGAAGTAAATAGTTAAGAATGAAATTAATTTAACCAGTGGGGACAAAAGTTTGCATTAAAGACTTTGCATTTGGGTCCTAGATTTAAGGAATTAATTCCATAGAATATAATCACTTGCACCTACCTTAAGTAATCAGCAAATATATATGGCAAATTTAAAAATCACATTTAGGTATTTCTGCCTAAATGTACTGAAGGAACTAGAGTTTTAAATGAAACTAAGGATTCAGTTTAGAAACATCTATTTTCCATTTTCCTGCAGTAATCCCATTGAAATTAACTCCTAAACTGTTTTTGAATTTTCCAAGTAATGATCTTTCTGACTTCAGCAGGAAAAGAAAAAAACCTCAGAAGACATTGCTATATTGAGAAATTTAAACTACTACAATGCCAGCTGACTATGACTAGAATAAATATTTTCTTGAAGTTTTCCAAGTCCAGAAAATGAAGCAGTCTTTAGCAGTGCCTACCCAGATCTCCCTTGCAGAACTGTAAAGGGTTGCCAATTGTTACAAATATCTTCTCAAGCAAACGCTGCTTAGAAAAGTAGGCAGTGAGACCAATTGATTTAAGGGGGGAAAAACAAATAGCCTTTTGGATAGAAATATATTTTTTGAATACAGAGAATTTATGTCCATTATTTAAAACTGCTGTATGACCATTAAAGAACAGTTACTTAGAGATGGCATCCAACACTGAAAAAAAGAAATTAAGAATTTTTCACACAGCAATGTTGAAAACGAGGAGTGAGATGATTTTTTTTAACGTAACAACAGCTTACACATGGAGATAGGTGTGTTTTCTGAAACTCAGAAAACCCTTAAGAAAAAAGCCAGAACTGATTTGTAAAGGAAATATTTAATTCCTTCTCCTCCCTGCAAAAAGGGGATACCACAGTACAGTATTTTTTTGTTGTTGTTGTTGTATTTACAACTCAGTAAAAATGAGAAAAATATTGGAAGTCTCCCAGTAAAGGAAGTCTGTACTAGGCAAAAAATACAGGAAAGCATTACAGTTTGTTCTGCAGAAACAAAATAGCTCTGTCTTCTGTCCCTCTATCTAAAGATATTAATAACTCCAAAAAAGTGCCCAGTTGACTTTGAGATGAGGTGGCTCCTGGACTGCAGTGAAAACTCATTTCCCAAGCCCTCAATGAACTGAGGCAGAAATGGTGTGTTTTACTTTATTTTTAATTCCTAAAATTGACTTAGTTACTGCAAATAGCCTGGCAGAAGATGTATAATTTTGTTGTCAGTGCTAGGCAAAGTTTTGCTGGGACTAGATGTCTCTTACTCAGTGCCTCTTTTTGAGGGAGAGTACATCTCTGCAGCTCCTCATGGAGAAGCTTTATGGCTCTGAAAACTTAACATTTCCTCTGCCAGAAGAAAGCTTTTCCAAAACCAGATAAACATGAAATGTTCAACAACACAGTTCTGAAGAGTTGCTTTTTGAAACTATTTTCTTTTAGAGGAAAACATGGTTAACCATCTTTTGCAAGTGCTCTGCAAAGACATTCTACCTTGTATGATCTCAAGCCACAGTTTCTGTAACTCCAGGTAATGTTTAAGGGATAATAAATCACCTTATGTCTTTCTGCCTCCTTTTTTCCTCTGTCAATTGGTACAGACTGGTACAAGCTGCTAAAAAGGAAAGAGTTTTCATGAAAGTTGGTTTTTTGGGTTTTTTTCTGAAGCAGTAATACACATTTTGAATGTAACATAAACATTATTACAGAGTCACCTGTGCAAAGTTTTGTTTCCTTGTGGGTTGCCAAAAAGATCCACTGATGAGCTTGATTCAAGACATTCCTTAAGTAGAACTGACTTTTCACTGAGCATTCACACAAATGAAATGCTCCAGGTATTTGTTTCAACTCCAAAGCCTTTCTCAGAGCCCACTCTGGACTCATAGCCTATGAGATTCTGGCAATCAGCCATGCAAATCTTGTTTGTTAAGAGCAACACTTACCATATTTTTCACATCCCTCCTGTGTGTCAGTCTCAGTGTTGGAGAGATTTTTATCTATTTTTATCATTAAATAAAATCTCAGTCTGTTTCATGTAAGGTTGCATTGCACTTCCATGAATAGTGCCCCTAGTCCAGGCAGAACTTCTGGCAAGTGCAAAACAGTCAATAACAACTCTTTCTGATAAAAGGATGTTAAAATACTATTATTAAAATATATATTCTATTCTATTCTATTCTATTCATTATATTATATTTTTATAATATAAAGAATGTTTCTTGAACTAAAATCTGATAAATCATACTGTCATGTAAAAGAAAGCCCTTAGAAACTTTTAAAGAAGTCACTTAAAACATGGCATTTTAAGAGGGATGGACATTCCTGATTTGAAAATCTTGATGGGTAAGCCAAGTCCTTTTTTTCTGCTCAAAGTAACATATTGCACCAAGCACACACTTAACTTAGTGCCACAGAGGACAGTTCTTAATAAAATACTTATTTAATGACTCTGAGGCAATATGCTGCAACACACACAATTTCAAGTTGTACAACCAAGTATGTTAACACAAGTATGATTAAGCATTGGGCTCCCTTTTCTCCCTGTGGCATTCAGAACAGCTCACAGCTAAACACAAAGAACAGAGTCTTTTTTTCTCCTTAGCACATGAATTATTATATTTTCAGGACAGAGAATAATATTTATGAACTCTGGCTAGCTGTTGGGATTAGTAATGGTGTATCTGTATGTTTGCCTCATGACTGCATCACTTTACACAATTCTCTTCCCCACTTCCAGGCCATCAATATTAAGCCAATCATTGCTGTCAGGCTATTTGAATTTTGTCAGGGCTAATACTAAAGGTCTGTATGTCCTTGTCATAGTCACCATAACCTAGTTTCTATCCACAGAGGACTGTGCTGGTGGAAGTGGGACTGCCTTTCTCTTCTCCCAGGTGACTTTTGCCTTCTGGGGTCTCTGCAGCTGCTCAGTTTGGGCATAGCAGGGGTCCAAATGCAGAAGCCAATGCCAATACTACAGGCAAGATTTCAAAATTTTTTGTTTGATATGAGACCACCAGCTGCTGTGGAGAACCTCAGCTAGGTGAGAAGGCAGAGCAAAATCACCTACAAACAGTCTCAGACCCCAGCCAAACCCCCTGGGGAAAACAAATTACCAAAGAAGCATGAGCTAGCTCAGCCTTTTATGGCAATGCCATATTTCTTTGCCTTCTCTCTCCATTGAAAAGGACAGCTTGGCCTGAGTCACAACATAAATGCAGCACAGCAAGACAAACTTGACTGATGAGCATAAGAATACAGCAGTGGTTCATTTAATCAAAAGCTTTTATAAGCAACTAATGTAAATGAAAACGCTGAAATGAAAAATCAAAGTTACCCAGGCTGCTTGAACCTGCTTTAAAAGCATACCAACACCCATCTCCACACCCTTTTTTTTTTACTTCTTTAGTTCCTTCTGGAACTATAATATACAGTTTTTATAATTAAATAAAAACCACAAACCAGAACTTTCAAACAGGATTGTACTTTACATTAACAAAATGCTCCCTCAAGAGTGAGTCAGTCTCTGATGCCCATTAATGGCTAACAGCTCCGTTAAAAAGGGTGAGCAAAAAAGCCCTCAAATGTTTCATTGTTTAACGTGAAAGCACTCAGAACAATGGAGGGGCATTTTTTTCTATGAATCAAAATAATCACATTTAATTAATTAAATGCACAAAGCATCTGATTCTGTATCTGTTCTGTACATGGAAGTCAAGTGAGTTTAAAGAGATGTAACACAGTAGAGTCAATTAGAGCATTTGTCTCTAACCTACAAAATGAGGGCAGTTGATTTACTTGCATATAAGCTTACTCCTGGGTGAGTATCTGTTTTCTCCAGTGACATCTACTCCAGACAAGTTTGGTGTTTTTAGAAGTGGCTATCAGCTATGACTTTAAAGGCCAGACCAGAAACAAAGCAGGAAATCACTCCAAAAGCCAGTTGAATTCAGCAGTATCAGGAGTTAATTTTTATCTTTGAAAAACAAGATATTGTCAAAAAGCAGATACCTGAAAACAGAAAACCTATTTCTAAATACCTATCTTTAGGATATGTCATGTTACTTCTATGTTCAGTAGGAGTTTCCAAAAAATTGTAGTATCTATGTTGAGTAGAAGTTTGAGCAGAACAGTACAGAGTATGAAGCCATATGAACATCTGAGGGGAAAAAAAGAATTAGCTTAGGAACTTATTTATCCATCTAGTCAATATGATTGCCTTCCTACTGAAAAAAATCCAGAGAATTATAATTCCAATATCCTGGCAATGCTGTAGACTTACTGGGAAGTCTGTTCATTACATGTTAGTCTCTTGGATGTACCTGTCTGCAGTACTAGGGCAGGGATTGATTTTTAGTGTCATGTTTAAAAGGAATATAATCAGATCATTCAAAGACAAGAATACATTGGCACCACTCTCCCATTTTGCCCCAAATAAATCCAAGATGTAGTTCTTATTTTATCTTGAATGAGAGGGTGTTTAACTCAGAAGATGAAGTAAGTAGGTAGCCAGTAAATACCTTTCAGAGTATGTGCTGCCATTTGGAGTGGCAATCAAATCATTACAGGGGAAATAAATGCACTCTGGATTTTGCAAATGACCACTTCTTGAGACAATTTAACCTCTCTTCCTTTAATACTCAAATGGTGACTAAAAAGCAAAAAGACAATCCATCCTGGCAGCTGTTTTGATTTTGAGAAAACTCATCTGAGCAAGGAAGATCAGAGCAGTCTATAAGACACCATTCCTCCAAGTCATCTGCATAAGGAAGCAAGTTTATATAGTTTATTGTATAGTATAAAGGAAGATGCATCCTGGCAAGAGGTATTAGAGAAGAATCAAGTGCTGAGTTGCCAATCAGGAACAAAGCTGTCATGAATTATTGAACATATATGTGATGTATGTGTTTGTGCCTGTACAGGGGGCAAACATGGGAAGTAACAAACCCAGCTTGTTTTCCATCCTCATCCTGCAGAATCAAAGTCTTATCAAATGTCACCATAACAAGGCACAGTAAACTGATCTCACAGCAGTGAGTAGAAGGCTCTTGGCTCATCTTGCTTTGCAAGCACCACATCAGTTTGTCCCGTGTTAGTTTTACATTTCTTGTTAGAGACAAAAATGTTAATAAAGGAAGTAACAACCTGGTGCAAATAAGCCATGTGGGGTGTTTAGCCAGAGAGACTCCAGAGGACTCCCCCAAAACTAGGTAATTCTTTGGTTGTCTCACCCAAAAATTTGGTCAATACAGGTAAGTATTGTAGCATGTCAATAATTTTCAAAGGAATTGTATTAATATATATATAGTATTTTATTCAGTCATCTATTCACTAGGTGTGTTACACTTTTTCAAGCATATACCACAACATGTCTACTTGCACGTTGTTTTTCTTCCTGAAAAACTGTATTTATAGTATGTCTCTGCACAGATACCCAGATGATTTTGATTTCCATAATCATTTTTGCAAATGCTAAGTGGCCACAGTTGCCATTGAACCTTGAAGGCTGATGTAGGGTCCCATAGACAATTATATATAATCTTCCTTTGACTAAAACACATCTTATTGGGTGTAGGGGTTCTGAACACAGACCCTCCAGAGCTGAAAGAGATATTAATCTTCTGCAACATAAAAAAAATGTATTGATATCAGAAAGAAATGAAAGTTGGAAACTGAAATCCTTTCATGACAGAATTCTGATTTTACACACAGGCACCAGTCCTGGTTTGAGATGCTGTATTGGCTTGGCATGATTAAGTGTCAATATTTCTTAAATAAAGAAGAGAGAAGAGATAACTGTCTGATTAACATTTAGAAAAATGAAAACAGTTTGGTAAACATAAATGTTTGCCAAGTGTAAAGGAAATATATGAGTGGGCTGAGGAAATCTGCAGTGAAGAAAGGTACAGAATAATTACTCTTAGCATAAAGTTTTAAAAATTATCAAATACACGATAATTTTTAATATAGTATAAATATATCACATTTTCTCCTTCTTTGTACCTTTGACTGCATTTCATCCCCATAGACATTAATAAAGTATGTGGGCCATTTCCTGCAGACCTGCTGGCCCTGGCTTGATCATGAAGTCAAACTATACAGAAGACCCATGGTCCCATGATTTTAATGAAGAACATCCAATCTACTGTGAGCGTTTTTGTTTATCTTCATACATTTTATGGTCATCTCACTCACCTGCTAACTCCTGTTCTCTCAATAGCACTGTAGCTGGAGTATATAGCCCAGGAGCCACTACACTAAATTTTCTTGGGTTCAATAAACCTAACAGCCTTGACTGAGATTTTTATTCATCAATACTCTTCAGTTCATCTTATTACACTGTGCATTGCTGATGGCACTAAATGGCCCTTAGAGCATACAAGGAAGTTTGTGTGGGAGCTTCAAAATTACAGTGCAATGATAGCTACTGAACAGTTTCCTCAGAAAGTGCCCAGCCTGCATGTGCTAAAGCCTTGGGCTAGGCAAGACTGTGCCACTTGAATTTGCACTCAGTTATCTGGAAATTGAAGAGATATGTCAACATCATTAAATAGGCACTTAAAGGGAGGCTTAGAGAAGAAAGTTGTTGGCCTGAGATAGGAGCATCAATGTTATGTTTTGATAACATAGGTGATTTTCTTCTCTGTTTGTAGTGCATGGACATCTAGCCTGACCACTGAGTAAATTCTTTTTCCTGTTTACATGTTTTATCTGCCAGAACCTCACTTCTCACAAACAATTTGTGAGTGTCCTGAATTTGCCACTATTTTTTTAATTTCAAAAGACCTGTTTTTTAAAAATGTAAATGTTTTGTTTTACTATGTCTAAACACAAATTTTATTTCTCGTTAAAAAGAAAATTTTTAACGAACTTAAGAAGTTAATCTACTCCTGTAACTAAGGACAATAAGTGGTTGCAAGTGACAAGTTTTGCTTGAATCAAAGCAAATTGTTTTTCATTTCAGTGAAAGAATAAAGCAATTTAAGATCTATATAAGACAAACTTTTCTTTCTCTAGTTCAGCAGTTATCTGCAAAAACAATTATCCATGCAGCTCTATTTAACCTATTCTGATTTCATGGGCACTTTGGCTTTGTTGAGACTCTGAACACAAAGTTCACAAATTGTCTTTAAAAAAAAATGAGGAAGCCAAGAATCAGTGCTACAAGGGAGATCTGCAGTCTAAATGCCCTGTTTGAGTGACCAATGGCACACATAGAAAAATGAGATTTTTTTGAATAGGAGTTGTTTTCCAGCTTGTTTATGTCTGCTTTGAATGCTCCTAGAGAAAGCACATTTTTGGCACACTCAAGCACCAAAGTGTTACTAGTTCATGACCTTATTCATTCATTATTGAAAAGCACCACCCCAAACACCTGGTAAAAATAACTTAGCCTCATGTCCTGAAGT
This sequence comes from Erithacus rubecula, assembly GCF_903797595.1. Lineage (NCBI taxonomy): Eukaryota > Metazoa > Chordata > Aves > Passeriformes > Muscicapidae > Erithacus > Erithacus rubecula. The sequence continues at coordinate 133,945,987 of NC_136689.1, forward strand.
TAATTTAACTATTAAGGTATCAAAGAATTTGGCACTGAGTTAATAAATCATTCTAGTAAGCATTGTTATGAAGTAGGGTGCAGAAAGAAGCAAATAACCCCATGGAAATCAATCTGTCAAGGGCTGAAAATAAATTACTGTAAAATGGACTGTGTTTTAACCACTTCTCAGCTGTTTGACTGTTGAGCCACAAAAATACAGACCTTGTCTGTGTGCTGCAGAGCAGATAGTGTCAATTTGTCTGACTTCAGGACCAGGTATTTACAAAAGAACAAAGCAGTACTAAAAGATATCCTTGTGGGATGGACAAGCAAATTGAAAAATTGATGAAGTTCTTTGATAGTGTTGTAAGAAAGGTGTGTTAAAAGTGTTAAAGATAATAGTTCTACCTGGCTTAGAATTAGCCAGCATTGCTGGAGCAAGGCATGGAATACTTCATCATAGCCTTTCTAATGGAAGGCATAGCATCAGCAAACTCTGAATACAAATGTGGAAAGCCAGGAAGGTTAATCATCAAATTAAACATAGGGGAGATTCAAACCACACTCTCTACACATGTGTTGATAATGGATGATGGCCCTACTTCCCTACACAGGCTGAGGATAAACTTGTGCAAGGACTGACTTCATTATATAGACTTAATATTAATACTTGAAGGAGCTATCATCAAGTGTCATTGACCTCCTGTCTGCTCTTACTGCAGAGGCATCCTCCTGTTGAATTATGCATAGCTATATTTATGTTCTAATTTAAATATCATTTAATATTTAGCTTGCATGGGGTTTTTTTGCATAGTTAAATACATGGTCATCTGCTGTTTACCAAGCCTGTAGCTTTCAGGGCCACATAACAGAGTCAGGATTCCCTTTCCTATGAACTGCCTACCTCTACTTGTAGGAGCTTAGTTTTCCAAACCTGAAAAGAAGATTAAATTATCTTCACATCTGGGAAAAAAAAAAAAAAAAGAAAAGAGTCTAATGTTCTGTCTGCCAAGGACCCAAAGGCACCCTTTTCTTTGGAAGCGCAAATTAAAGAAATGAATTTAGTTTTCTTAGGTTATTTAAAACTTCAATCATTTGGATGTTTATTAGATGCAGGAAAGACATTGTGAAGATTTATATTTTATGCCTAGCATTTTGTTATGCAAAATGTTGAACCAACTACTTGAGCAGAAAAAGAGAAAAATTCACAAAACATTACTATTCCACAGTATGTCTTGTTCTAGTAGAAATCTATGGGGAAGGGAGAGAATCTTGCAAGCCTCCTCTTCCTAGTACATCCTTCTTGTAGATGAGACAGAGGAGAAAATACATTTCCTCTGAAAGATAAACTCTCTGCCTACAGTGCTCAGTGGAGAGCCAGTTTAAGGTGGGCTGAGCACACACAGACAGGCAGGCTGCCCACAGCATGTGTTTGACTGTAGTTGAGGCTCCAATTGCCACCCTTGCCAAGGACTCTGAAGCTCAGGAAATCATGACCTGCAGCAGGGCTGGCCAAACTCCTGGCCATGCCTCCGGCCTGAGTAAGCAGAGGGCTGGGTCTGTGCTGGAGCCCTGCAGGTGGGCTGTGGCTATTTTGTGCAATGTGCATAATGGGCAAGTCCTGTCATGAGAGCAGATTTGCTCCTCCTGGCTTCCCAAGTTACCCCAGAGGAGAGAAAAAGAGCCAGACCATTAATCCACTTACCCTTGCAGCAGCCTGCAGAACTGGCTGGCTGCACCAGAGGAATGGTGCAGCTGCGTGCCCAAACCTGTGTGCTGGAGATCTGCAGGCAGGATTTGCCTCGGGGGTCACAGTCCCTCCTCACCTCCTCCAGAGCCTGTCTGGCTCCACACCACTCCTCAAAGGCCCTGGGCTCATCTGAGCACAGCAGCCTCATCAGCTCCCACCAAAACTTTTAGGATTCTTCAGCCAAGATTAGCGACCTCCAACCCCACATGTACCCTCCAGCCAGGACCCAAGGAAACCTGGGCAGGGGTGAGATGTGGGATACAACACAGGGTAATGCACTTGGACTAAGCCTCAGCAATCCTGCAGGCCAAAGCTGTCTGAACACAGTTCAACACATCCTGAGCATCATCAGCTTTAGAACTGGGGCAGGGACAGCACAAATTAAGTGTGGGTTTTCGGAAAGATCTGGACCCTAACCTAAAATTACTGACAGAAGCAAATAAGTAATTGATCCAGCTGAAAATGTATCCAAAAAGAACTAATTCTTGACTTTGACAAATAAGCTCTCTGTTTATTCTACAAGATGAACAATACAGTAGTGTATACCCTTCCCCTAATGGACCTTCATACTTTCAAAATTTACTCCAACAAGACTGAATTGTAAAAACAACATCTTTTGCCTTTTTTGGTCATATCTGAAAAAAATACTGCATTTTCAGGGAGTTTTTAATTAAAAATTAAATCCCTCTCATTTATCTTTGTAATTCAATTAGATGTTATACAAGTAGAATGAGGTTTGTTATGTCACTTCTGAAAACAAAATAGGGTTATCAAACTCAGGTTGTGTACTGACTTTCCCGCAATACCTGATAAATATGGCTTTCTGAAGTGAGTGCTGATATTTTTAATCTCATTTGCCAAATTAGAAATCCTACGGTTCTTGTTTCTCTGTTGGGGTTTTTTGCTATATTTGGTTTTAAGCTGCTTGAGTTCAGGTATGCATCCATGGAGGGGCATTTAAAGTTTAAGAGAGCAGTGTACAGAGGTAGATAAGTTGTATCTAAACAGATAAGCTGTACTTTATCACACCTCAAAGGGCCATGCAGGCTCATGCTCCCAAAGCAGTGGCTGGTAGTCAGATCCACTTTTCATCTGAGTTCCCCAGCTGGTACATTAATCTGTGCAGAAATCAGCTTTGATACATTCTGCACAGAGCTCAATATATTGTGTTTAACACACCATAATTGAGCAAATGAGGCCACCTAGGAATTTTTTCACTATCATTGCTATTTTTTTTAAGGCCAGGACTGGAAAAAGGGGCTATCAGAAAATGCTGAGGAGTGAACCCACCATAGGAAATGCCATTATGGCACAAAGAGGAGATAAGCCCATTAGGAGAGCCAGGGAGTAGTTGGTGAAGGAATCCTGTGATCAGCTGTGTTAACAGCTGTATCAATAATATTCAAACAGGACAGATCCCAGCCTTAGGGTGAGTCTTGTTTCAACATCAGACATTGCATAGCACAGATATTTTCAGTATGCATTTAAATATAAACTGTTATTAAACCTGATATGGTGACTTGGAAACTTCTGAAGTACCAAGCAAATGAATTTGGCTATCATTTTGTGGGAAGAAATGTACCATTTGCTCAGGAATAAGCAAAGATAAACTCATGGGAAGTTATAATAGTGGAGGGGGAGAGAAACATGCTTCCTTTTTCTAACTTATACAATGGACACTTCAGGGCTTTCATGTAGTGAATCCCCCAAATACCCAACCATACAAAAGGCATGGATCAATTCTAGATTTTTAAAAAAAGTTGGGATAGGAAATTTACAGAAATGCAGAGTTTGGTATGTAAGCTGCTTATGTAATTGTTTACATCATACTTTTCACCAAAACAAGTAAGAAAGAATGATTTCTCTTGTAAAGCCTCCATTTCAGACCAGAACACCTCTGGTTCCCACCTGGGTTTCGATCCAGCCCTGTGCTTGAGCCCAGCTGACTGTTTCTGCCACTGTCAGTGTCTATTTATCTTGCTTTTTCAAGCATTTGCAGATTATAATAACTAGCAAGGAATTTGCTAAGCTTACACTGAGCAGTGATTATCTACATCCTGAAAATATTCAGATCCCATTGTCAAGCTGACTTGACTCCTGCTGGTATTCATGGGAATTAATTCTGGGAACTAATTATGAAGCCATACACACTGTGACCAACATGTGTGAACAGTTTGGCACAGCCCAGTGAGAGAGATCCAGGTCAGTTCTGTTCACCCACCTTCCCCACCCCAGAACTGCACCTTCCAGCTGCCTATCCAGACCATCCCAAAAAGTTAACAGACCCTCTGTAAATCAGCTCATTAACCTAATCTAAACCTTAACTGGCTGTGATGTCCCACCTTGAAGTGTAAGGGAACAGCCAAGATTCATAGACGCTAATGGGTGAAAATAATGACAAAAGTCAGGGGTTTCTCTCTTCTTAATAAGCTTGCAAAGTTTTATTAGTAAATTTAGAATGGAAATTGGTATGTTAGTCCCTGACCTACCACATAAGCACATGGCAGTAGATTTTAGGTAAAGGAAGAAGGAGAGAGGGAGGGAGGGAGGGAAAGAAGGAGGGAGGAAAGAGAGGGAGGGAGGAAAAAACCAGATATGTTTTCCCCACCCTGGATGTAAGTTTCTCACTTTCTGTGCAAAATAGTTATCATATACAGTCTCTTCTTCTTCTAGGGTTGAAGGGCTTCAGCAGTCTTGGATGGTTTTGATGTCCCTCTACAACCCATACCCACTTCTTGATCTCATTCCTGCCCTTGCACTGTACTGTGCTGTGCTTATCTCTAGGTACTAGAACAAGGATGTTTGTCCTGGAAATGTGCTGCCCTGCCTCGACATCCCCCCCCTTCTCATGCCACAACTTGTTCTTTTCCACAGTGTGTTATTATCAACAGCCCTTGGTTATTGCCAACAATTCTTGGCTGGCTCCACAAGCATCTGGCTCTTGGTGTCTAAGACATACGTATTAGCCCCTTATCTTCTGTATTTCCACACTTACAGAAAAGTAATCCACCTAAAGAAACCCACCAGAAGAAAAAAATAAATAAATGTTGTATGAGTTTGCTTGGTGAACAGAACTGACTTTTCAAAGATCAGAAGGTTGTTGGGGTCAAAGTAAAGTAAGTGACTGTAGACCAGTGCAGTAAAGGTTAATTGGAAGAGAAGGAAAGAGCAAATGGTATCCCTCCTATTCAGAAGTGGGTTGTTATGAATATTCAACCTCAGTACAAAATATTATCCTGAGTTTTTAAAGACTGTGAAGGTTTTTGCAAGATCCTGGCCTAAGACCCACTTTTACTCTGTGTAAAAATAACTGAAATCGATCAAAATACCAATTTAATAAAAAGAAGAAAACCTAAAATGGTGTGCAGACAGAGTTATTGTGTACTCTTAATAAGCTAATGGAATTTAAATAATTAATTCTGGGATGTACAGAATATCATTTATCAATGACAAGGTGTAACTTATTTGGAAGAAGGGCGAAGCAGCTTCAAAAAGCAGGTCAATGAAAATCTCTTCACCTCCCCACCCTGCTTAAATGACAGTTTGCCAACAGATGCAAAGTTATCTCTATTAATTGATCTCTATTACTGTCAGTACATGACTAGGTTATGTGACCTCACAGAACCACAGCAGTCTGTAGTAGGTGATGGCAAAAACCCAAGAGCTGTGCCTGGGTCACCACAGCGAGCAGGGTGGACTGGTGTGGTGGATCCTGCTCTGTATCTACTGCCTTCACCCCCAAGAGCCTCAGCCATCAGTTACAGGAATCACTAGAAAAGCAAAAACATTCTCTTTTGCTACTACATTATCCACAGACCTGCAGGCTTTGGTTACATTCAAGCCATAAGTGCAGATATTATTTGACATTTCATTTCTCATTTCTGTTCCAGCCTGAGCAGGTCATGGAGCAGGTCAAACTGCAGCTCTGCAGTGGAGCACTGGAGGAACACATTCCTCTAGTGTGTAACCACACAGGAAGGCAACAACACTCTGCCAATTCAATATGAAATAATACTGAGGGATATGCCTATCCAGGATACTCAGTACTCCTGGTGAGCATTTGTTTTTCCCTACCTGTTGCTACTCAGCCACAGTTAGCTGAGTGCTGGAGAAGGGCTGGCAAGAGAGGCACAGCATTATCTGATGAGCAGTGGTTTGTGGAAGGAATTGCGTCAATGCCCGTCGATGAGGGGGACCCTGCGTCACTGCCATCTGGGGAGCAATGGATCCGTGCCCTTCCTTCCACCACAGCTTGTCAGCAATAGGTGAAGCACAGAAAACACAATGAACCAGAACACCTCCTTGGACTGTCAAAAGAATGTGTAACACCACAGAACGTGAATCAGCCAACTCCTTGACTTTTCCCTCAGTGGATATGCTGCCAAACACCTGGCCATAAAGTAAGGGCATTTGTTTATGGAAAGAAATTTCAAATCAGACCAAATCTCCCTCAAATTGTATGATTTCTTAATAATCTGATTTTAAAGATGACCATCAAAGCACTAAACCAACTTAATCATCCTTAGAGCTTTACTTTCTTTTCTTTTTTTTTCCCTTCTTTAATGTTCTTCCCTATCATCACAAAAAGCTAATGACTCATTCTGGTTGGTTAGATCTTACTTAGAGTGCCTGGCTCATGGAGTTTCTCTCAATTGCACAAAGACCAATCCCTACTTTGGTAGCACAGATCCAAGCACTTGCTTAATTTCTGTCCCGTGATTAGACCCCCAGAGTTAAAGATTCCATTCTTATACCAAAAAATAAAATAAGCCTGCCCACAGCAAGACCAGCATAACTCTTAAAAATTAAGTGGACATCTGTGGGTAGGTGAGAACTTTTAAAACCTCATTGTATGTCCTTAAAAGATGGGGTGCAACTACAGAATCCAGAGAAGCTTCAGGTGTTGGGTCTATGCAGTATCTCTGCTCTAAACACAAGAGTAGCTATAAAGACAATTGTGGCTGGGAGATGACATTGATAAGGCCTAGATGTTAGCAGATTCTCAGCAAGGGGATAAATGCTCCTGTGGAGTAAACATGTATAGGGAATGTATTAAATTATAAGCATTATTTCTTTTGATGATATCAGACTTACTTTTGACTCAGCAAAAAAGGAGCAACATTAAGGTATCTGTGCTGATTTTTTGTCTTTCTCTGATTCTACTTCAAAATTCCTAGTTTCTGCTCCTCAACCCTCTTTATTTTTCCGTATTTCCCGACATTCAAACCTCAAGTCACACCCAAACCAAAAATAATCATATTTTGAATGAGATCAAACCACATGATCTCATTCTGAACGTGACCAAATGAGTCTGACAGTTTCATTGCCCCCAGTGCTTATGAACAATCCCCATTTCCCAGTGCTTGGATGACTGGCTTGGATGACTGGCTGAATGGCAGTGAACTCACATGCTCAAAGGAGACTATTTGTCAATGTCTAAACCTTTGGCAAATGTCTCACAGTGCTTTTCAAAATATTTCTGGAGTTACGGAGATATCCAGACTACTGGATCATTTTTATGTATTTGGAAACATCTGTATTTAAGAAGCTCTCATCACCTCCATCAATATCTGTTCTACAAGCCACTGGTTAATACATAACCAAAGCCTGGGAAGTTTGTTATACCTTCTCTCAAGCACAGCCACTACAGAGTCCATAGAACAGCAGATATTAATATCTGAGCAGATTACTTGGCAAACTAAATTTGAACAGTGCCAAACACATTTTAGTAAGACGTAACATAACATCCTAACTGGGTTTTATCATTTAAATGATTTCATAATCAGTGTATTTATTTCATGTGGAAACTAAACACGAAGGAAAACATCAATTTTCTTTTCATTAACAATTTACAACTCAGAAAGAGGTGCGGAAGAGAAATGTTGCTTTCTTGTGTGCATACTGTACCATGAGTTTCACTATTTGTACTAAGAACATGATGTAATGCCCACTCTAGGTTGGACTTTACTCAGGTTATGTAGAGGAGAGTTCATTTTCTATCTGGAAACTCCTATACATACAGTTTAAGGTGCATCTCCCTCCATAAAATCTTAGCATAAAATACAGTAAGTTTAAAGATTGATTTTTTTAATGAGGTTTTAGCTAAAAATGATTACAAATTTGACAAGATAATTGTCCTCAAAACAATTTGCATTATTGTGAGTTGGAGATTCTTGCCAGTTTTGGAACCAAATTGTGAAGATATTTCAGATTTTAGCAATGATGTCTGATCACCCACCTGTTTCTCAGACAACTATTTTTTTATATGTCAAAAATGAGCATTTTACTTGATATCTAAAAGGCATGTGTCAGATACATTATCCTGTTAGTGTGCTCACTGCCAAAGAAATCAATTTTCATCTGAAAACTTTCCTGAAGGGAAGAAGACAGACTTGTACCTGTGCCAGGAGCATCTTTGTTTGAAGTCAAAACAACTCCTATGCTCTACTGGTGAACATTTAAAAAGGCAAATTCTAACCTAACATTTGTCACCCTTCATTCAGGCTGAAGTTTTCTGCTGAAGCCAAAGATGATTACTATCCCCATTTCATAGTACAGAGGTTGAATAATCTGTCTCTAAGATTTAAAGTATTTTTACTCTATTTGACAAAGATGGCTCCATATTTTTATCCAAGAATAATTTTAGTCTGCCTGTCCCTAAATCAGAGATATTTATATTTTCTGAATATCATTGTCTTTCTATTATACTTTAAGCTTTTGTCAGGTTTGTGTTCTATATTTATGCAATACCTCCTATGGGTGCAGGCCTGCAGACACATTTTTCTTTACTCCCCTTTGATGCTTGATAGCATCTGAAGTAATACTAATGCAGAAGAAGAAATGAAGGATAATGTTATTCAAGAGGGATCCTTTTAACACTTATCTCTTATAAAGACTGATTAAGATATAGCAAAACACTTCAGGGATTGTGTTCTGATCTCAAACCACTGCTCATTTTGCCTCATCATTTTTAATGGAATGTTTCCTTCTTTGCACACATGTAAGTGAAAACACAGTCAGGCCCAATTTATTTCCTCTTCTATTGAAAATACCTCCTGGATTGAGTGGGACCATAGGTCATCACAGTTTACTAACAGCAATTAGTATGTGTGCTGAGATTTTCTCTTATGATCAGATTAATTTGTGTGTTGTATTCTCATTGCTCCGTATTTGATAAATAACCTTTCATATCCTTGTAACATTAATTTGCTACATTCATCTGCTGTATTTAATAAATCATATTATACCAGTATTATAAACAAATATTTTTTTACTTTCAAATTAATGCCTGATTCATTTCCAGTACTCAGAGGACTGCTATGGAGTGCAGCTCTAGCATCTGCTGTCAAATGCACCCCTCAGTGAGCTGACACCAGCTGAAGGACTCTCATGACCAAAAGACTCTGGTACCTGTGTCTACTCAACAGAAAAGACACTCAGTTTTAATTCTCTCTGTACAGATATTTGACCTATATTTGACACTGTATGTCTGTGGGTATCTTAGTGCAAAATATTTAAATACCTGCATAGACCTAAAATTGCACAAGCCCTGGGCAGCCATTCACAAAAATGCAATAGGGATCAACCTGCAAGGTCTGCAGCCAAGATATTCCCAAAAATACATATCATTTAGACTTTACCAAAAAAATTTCTGTGGTCTAGGCTTAAGTTACAGAGTGGCAATGATTCTTCTTAAAATGTGAAAGATGCGAGTTCAGTGACTACACTTGCCCCAAAAAAAATCTAACTACATTTCCTATCTTCTCAGTGAATATGTAAGTGACCAAGATATAAAATAGTCTGTGACAAGATGTCCTCAGTCCTCTTCTGCTCAGTCTTTAAACTTGCATGGAATAATTAAATATTCACTGGTACAGAGTAGAGAAGTGTATGATTATGGCTCTGTTAGACTAGTGTGTGCATGAGGAAACTCACTGGACAAGGCAGGGATCTTTTTTCCAGTCCTTGTTTCAATTTATATTCAAGTATTCTAAATTAAGATTTGGATTCCTGGCTAATGCTCATGCATCTTAAACAACAGGGTGTAGTTTGGTGCTCCCACTCTTGTCAAATATTTGGTCATTACGGTTTCAAGAAGAGGGATTGGCAGAGCTGTTTGAAATGCACTCTGTTGCCTCCTACTTGGAGCAGTTGTATAAAATGTAAAACTGGCACATTCAGAAAAAGAAGGAATTTAATCTGGCTTTTCTACATGTCAGGTTGATGCTCTGATGAACAAGACAAGGAAGGAAGGAAGGAAGGGAGGAAGGGAGGGGAGGGAGGGAGGGAGGGAGGAGGTAGGCGAGGGAGGAGGGGAGGAAGGGAGGAAGGGAGGGAAGGGAGGAAGGAGGAAGGGAGAAGGGAGGAAGGAGGAGGAAGGAAGGAAGGAAGGAAGGCAGGAAGGAAGCGAAGGAAGAAGGAAAGTGTAAGGAAGGGAAGGATAGGATAGAGAGGAAGGAAGGAAGGAAGGAAGGAAGGAAGGAAGGAGGACAGGAAGGACTAGGAAGGAAGGAAGGAAGGGAAGGAAGGAAGGAAGAGGAAGGGAAGGAAGGAAGGCAGGAAGGAAGGAAGGATTGAAGGAAGGAAGGAAGGAAGGAAGGAAAGCGAAGGAAGGGAAGGGACAGGAAGGCATGAATGGAAGGAAGGAAGGAAGGAAGGAAGGAAGGAAGGAAGGAACGGAAGGAAGGAAAGGAAGGAAGGAAGGACGGAAGGAAGGAAGGAAGGCAAGGAAGGAAGGAAGGAAGGACAGGAAGGAAGGAAAGGAAGGGAACGGATAGGAAGGAAGGAAGGAAGGAAGCGAAGGACGGAACGGAAGTGGAAGGAAGGAGGACTAGAAGAAGGAAGGAAGGAAGGTAAGGAATGAGAAGGAAGGAAGGAAGGAAGTCGGAAACGGATAGGAAGGACAGGAAGGAAGGAATGGAAGGAAGGATAGGAAGGAAGGAAGGAAGGCAAGGAAGGAAAGCGAAGGACGGAAGGAAGGAAGGAGAGGAAGGAAGGAACGGAAGGAAGGAAGGATAGGAAGGAAGGAAGGAAGTGGAAGGAAGGAAGTAGGAAGGACGGAGGAAGGAAGGAAGGAAGGAAGGCGATTAGGAAGGAAGGAAGGAAGGAGGAAGGAAGGAACGGAAGGAAGGAAGGCAGGAGGAAGGAAGGAAGAATGGAAGGAAGGAAGGAAGACAGGAATGGAAGGAAGAAGGTAAAGGAGGCAAAGGAAGGAAGGAAGGAAGGCAATGAAGGAAGGAAGGAAGGAAGGAAGGAAGGAAGGAAGGAAGGAAGGAAGGAAGGAAGGAAGACGGATACAGGAAGGAAGGAAGGCAAGGAAGGAAGGAAGGAAGGGAAGGAAGGAAGGACAGGAAGGATAGGAAGGCAAGGACCGGAAGGAAGAAGGAAGGAAGGAAGAAGGAAGGAAGGGAACGGAAGGGAAGGGAGGGAGGAGGGCGGGAGGGAGGGAGGGAGGCGAGGGAGGCAGGGTAGGTGAGGGAGGGAGGAGGGAGAGGGTAAGGGAGGGAGGGAGGGGAGGAGGGAGGGAGGGAGGGAGGGAGGGAGGGAGGGAGGGAGGGGAGGGAAGGGAGGAGGGTAGGAAGGGAGGAAGGAAGGAAGGAAGGAAGGAAGGAAGGAAGGAAGGGAGGAAGGAAGGAAGGAAGGAAGGAAGGAAGGAAGATCAGTAATCTTAAATGCAATATTTTGGCTTCAATTACAATTAAGCACTCCATAAAAACTTTTAAAGTTAGGAAGGGAAAAAAAGCCATATCATCAATTCTTCTTGTCATCCTTAAGCATAACATAATGAGTAAATTGTTTCTAGCACAGACAAATTATGTAACTTTTAAATCAATTATTTATTTCGCTAAAATGTATTAATATGGTTAAGTATTTTGTTGTGTTCAGCTAATAGCAATGTTTTATTTTAAGTTGGTTTTTTACAATGCTACCAATTAGTTATGTTGTTTTAATTTGTTGTCTCTATGCCCTCAGTATCCTTGCTCAGTTACTCTCGACTCCATGGTTCAATTGCCAGTTTTGGGGTTTTTTTTCCCTATTGTGAAGATAACCTTAATGGTATGGTTATTTGCCTGGTGGCCTTTGATGGCTTGTCAAAAATTTTGTGGATATCTCCTGAACCTGCTGATGTCTTGCAAAGTAGAAAATAAAAAGAAATTTCTAACAGTTCATGAAACTCATGAATTTTGACTGTTTCTCTGCAATAATTCTCCTCTGACACTTCCCAATGAAGAACTTTCTAAAAATATAACTTGACACTCTCTTATATACTCCAGATACTTCCTTTTCATGGATACCTTATCCTTGAAAATTGGACATAATGAGGTCCTGTTATATTTGTCTAACCACTAAGAAATTATATTTCAGTATGAAATAAAGGGGGTAAAATAAGAAGAAGTATATGTTGCAACGAAATCACAAAGTGGGGAGATGCAGGGATATATGTGGCTCTTGTGCTAAAATAAGGATGCAAATTTCACTAAACTTCTTTATAGCCTCTATAGTAAACCAAAATGGTCTGTAATACCCACAAGATAAAACTGCCTGTGTGTTGACTTCAGGAAGACTGAGAAAATTAGATATAACCTGGATGAAAATATTTTCAGTTAAATTAATTGCTGCCAATGGAGTCTATAAAGATAAAAATATTCATCTGAGAATAGACTGAACCAGCTTTGCCTTCTTTGGTAGAAGCCATTTCTCTAGTTTTGAATAAAGCATTGAAGCTGCAGTATGAGCAAAGACAGATAATTTTGCAATTTTTTCAGCAGGTTCAGCTACCTTTTAAAATTAGATTTAGAAAATACCTGCATTCTTACAAAAAATATGCATTAATTTTACTTATTCAAGGCATGTAAGCAGATTTTTTTCTGTTATTTTCAATACCTTGGGTGAAGAATTCTTAGTCTGACACGAAGTAAAGCACACAGAAAACCTAACAGTGCTAGGGCAAACAGTACCAGAAAACAGAATGTTCAGGTATTTTTGTGTATTTGTGTGTGCTTGTATATGACAAACTGATTTTTCAAAACTCAAAATATGCTGACCTGTTAGAGTCTTCAAAAAGTCACAGTGGAGGGTTGAATGTCATTTGTTATGTCATATGCAGACTCACAGCTTCTTTTTCAAAAGTATTGTCTTCTTTCAGAATGTCAGGATCCTGCCTGGTTATAAAAGTTTGCCTTCTGTCCAAGGAATGTCTGCCCAGCTTAATCATGCTTGAGTCTCTTGGAAAACAAACTAGAAAAACTGCACATTAACATCCAAACTTTTTGTTCTGCTGTTTCATATCCTCTTCCTTTTCTTTCCCACAAAGTACTTTCTCTGGTTTTGATGAAGGCGGCAGCATACACTAGAAATATTTAACTAGAATTGCTAGTACTCTCACTTTATTATTTTCCTAGCAAGTAAGTATCATATTCCTAACAGTCAATAATTCTGTTCATCTGTGGCACTTCTAAGATGATTTGTGAAATTGCTATTTTGGAAGAGTTTTTAAAAGAAATTTGGAAATCTTCAGACAAAAGACAGTGCTACCTCTGCTCTCTGGATCCTGTCCCAACAGAGAAGGAATGACAGCCTGAAATTCTACAGTGATAGTTCCCAGTCTTATATTTTAGTAAGTCATGAATCTTCCTGTTGTTTGACCCTCAAATGGGGAAGTGGTGTCGATCATAGCAGCACCTTTTTACTGTGTGCTCTTTAATTAAAAATTATTCTATATTTCTGTTCCTTCACACCAGGATCTTAAAGCAAACTAGCCACTTTCCTCCTAAATTCTGTTCAGTGCATGCAAGCAAGTAATCAGTTCTACATTTCCTACAGTGTAGCAATTCCATACCAAATCAGCATGGCCTTGACCTATATCCAAGCATACAAAAGAAGTAAAGAGTCACACACTCTGCATGTGACAATATCAGGATGCCAAAATTAGTGCAAATACTAGGAATTACCCTGCCAGGAAAGAAAAAGTGTCTTAAAGACATTTTGATATCTATAATGGATGCATACATATAAATAATCTAATGGTGACTTATGACACCTTAGATGACTGGCAAGAGGTTGAAAATCAAGTCATTGGATATGAAGGAAACTAAATACAAGCCATTTCCAGAGTCCAGTGCAGCTAACCTAATTAACAGATTGTTTGTTCCCTTTGATTTTTTGTCATCTGTTTTGAGAGATATTAGGTTAAATTGAACCTTCAGTTTTTCAATTTCTGCATGAAAACTATACCAAGAGTTTACCAGGCCCCTTACATCAACTTGGATAGAAGAAAGAATTTGGCCTTAGTTATTTAATCAAAATTTACATTTCCCACACCAATGCATGTTCCTAAGACTATAAAGCAAAGAGTTCCAAGATCTGGGTGGACCACCATGCTCGCTAGAACATCCCCATTGTGTTTGAGACTGGATTTCATTTAAGTTCTGTCTCTTCTGTCTTGCAAAGGATAATACATGTGGACATCTTATGTGGGACAAAAAAAAAGAGCATCCTATGAATTAGCTGGGATAAAACTGTTCAAGAACAGAGCCATGCTGTCCTATTCACTAATGGCCTCCTCACTACTAGGACAATCTCAAGCTCTGCCCATAAGGAAAGGAAATTTTGGATGTATTCCAGATTTGTGCTATACCATAATCAGATCTGCAAGGCTGTGCCAGAAGTTTCTTCATCTGATTTGGTAAATCTGCTTTCCTAAGTTCTCTATCACTGGTGCTTCCTTCCTTTCAAGGCACTCATCTAAGCTCATCTCAGTGGTGACATTCATCTCAGCTCATCTACCTTCCACCAGTGTAGCCAACAAATTCCAGAAGTCTCTACTTCTACCTTATTGTAGGAAGACAACCCTTAGTAGGTCCTTGCCCATATCTCTGTACTTCCTCAGACATAAGGACCTGTGGGTGTTCGTTTCATAGCATGGTCCAGCAAGTCCAGCAAATCTGTATTTGCACAGTGTGGACACAGATAAACATTTTGCAGCAGATACAGAGCTGTGACCACCAGCATCATTTCAGACTCAAATCAAAGACTGCTTTCAGCTATGAGATGACAACCAGCTGAAAGCAGACAGACTTCCAAACTTACTAAGCAAGCAGAATAATATAAAATGATTGCCAATATCTCTTCACAAAATGATGTCTGCTACAGACATGGGTGGTAGCTTGACTATGCTGCCTTACTAAATATTGTAGACTGAAAGCAGAGCTTGGGTTTGGCAGTCTCAAGCAACCACAGGTCTCTTACAATTTTACTCAGGTATCTATAGCTTCATTACACCAGCCAGGACTACCCAGGTTTTGGTGGCATCCTGTCCAGGACCTTTTGAAACACAAAAAGTTGTGTAACCCCTCCGTTGAGTGGTAGTCCTAGATATTTCAAACTACCAGGATATACATGAAAGATCCATGTGACAGACCACAGCTGACACACAATGCCTTAGATATGGTAGGTGCTCATATCGGTGGAGTTTCTTTTAAATTTTATTCCCAATATTCATGGGAAGGCTGGAAGTTTTGCTTAAACTTGTCTGCAGCTGCCTCATGTTGAAGCAGGACACTGCAGCAATTCAACTCACAATCAGGAAATGCACACAAGAACAAAGTCTGTACATAGCTCTTGAGCAGAACTGGTCACAATCTCAAGTCACAGAAGCCTTTAATTTTTTTATTTCTCCCAGAAGTCTTTCCTTCACCTAGATTTATACTATCTGAATGTTGTCACACATCTAAATATTAAGTATTTTCACCTATCAGATACTGATGGAGCTCACCATGCTCCCTGATTGGCATTTTGTCAAAGGTTTTGCTGAAGTCCAGATGAATTATGCTGTCCCCTTCTGCTATCAGCCAAGTCATTGATTACCTCTCAAAATGAAAAAAAAGCAAAACATTCATTTCTTTACCCTCAGTAACTCTTTATTCTCTGAACACTCAGACCATTCTGAACACTCAGACCATTTCTACCTTGACAAGTGACCTGGGTCATAATACCTGGATGTTTTACTGAGTTCAATGTTCAGAGGCAGCTACAGCAGCCTCTAAGAAAGTTCCTGGGGTAGAAAGGAGTAATCAGGCAAAAAGAGACAGAAAGCTGTGTTCAGGGACTCAGAGATAAGATATTAATTCTGGTTTTCCCACTGGCTGATCCTGGTATGTTGGACAGAAGAAATTGTGAGATTGAAAGCTTCCAGTCAATCTCCTATTGCTTTTAATGCTTTACTCTCTGGAGCAAAGGTTGTCTTGTATTGAGAAATTGTAAAACCAATTTCAGAAGAGAACCCAAGCACAGCTTGATATCACTGAATTATATGTAACCTGCTACACAGAATTAGTGGCAGTAAAAAAATGTAGATGGACACAAGGGCATTGTAAGGTGTAGTATGAAGTGTAGGTTAAATCATAGCAGAGGATGAATGGAGAACCTAAGTACCCTGAATAGTAAAGTTTGAAAGCTTAGGCCTTGCAAGTCAGACCCCTTAATACAGATAAAAGGCTGTAAAATTTTGTCCATATTGCTGAAAGTTAAGGAACGGATCAAGGAAAAGACTTTTTTGTAAGGATTTTCTTAGAATTTTCTTTACAAGTACAGGCTTAAGAAAATAATCTTTGCCCCAGCGGAGTAGGAATGAGACCCAAACCTCTGTGAAATGGCCGCTGATTTATATATTTTTTATTATTTTTCTTCCTGAATGGCTCTGATACATCTGTAAAGATTGACTTAAACCCTCTGTTTTCCTTTATGACCATGCACGCTATTCTCTTCTGCTATGTTCTGCCTTCAAACCATTTAAGTTCACACAGAAGAATTCTTTTTATTTTTATGGAGTAATTTGCTACGCAAAGGCTGGTCTTTTCATTTTCAGATTTCTAATGTTTTCAAGTATCTAAAACAGGAGGACTTTTTTTTTCCCACTTTATGGAAAAAAAGCCATGCTGGCAGATTTCAGGGCCTAATTTCTTTATAACAATAGATGTAATAGAAAACACATTTTTATTGTAATAAAAAAATAAATAAAGGAAGCAATATGCATTTGAAAATTCTGCCAAACAAGGCAATG
The DNA here is from genome assembly GCF_903797595.1 of Erithacus rubecula. NCBI lineage: Eukaryota > Metazoa > Chordata > Aves > Passeriformes > Muscicapidae > Erithacus > Erithacus rubecula. Next base: position 133,962,779 of record NC_136689.1, read on the forward strand.
TTTGTTTATTCTTAACAAGGACATCTAATATATTTTTATGTTGGTGTTGACTTTTTATACGTGTTACATTTATGTATACATGTGACTATATACATGCCAACTGAGGTTTAATTTGATTTAACTGTAAAGGCCTCAGTATCTAGTCCATCAGACTAGAAATAAGATTTATGTTTAGAAGCTCTGGATGCTATCATTTCTTCACTTTTGTACTTTGAATAATCTTTCTGATAACTTTTCTTCTTGTTACTGGAGTTGGTCTTTCTCTCCCAAACCCCAAACTACCTTTTTAAAAAACATTACCACTCCTCCTGTGGTCCAAACACAATAGAAAGGGTTAGTGTTTTCCTCAAAGACCAAACAATTCAATATTCTGAATAACCATTAATATAAAGTCATTAATTTTGTTGGAAACTAGCCTTCCCATTGACTTTCATAAAAGTTGGCCTTAAGAGAACAAGAGACTTGAGGAATCTTTAGACTCAAGTTTCTTCAATGCTGGACTTCTGTGCCAATGGGGTTGCAAAAATATTTTGAGCTCATCCAAATCTCAGTGAAATGTGTTCTTTGACTTCACAGTTCCTAGGCTCAACACCTTTAGTGTCCATATACCAGGCATAAATTATATTGCTGAAAGTAATAACATTTCTTTAAAATTACTCTTCAGTAACATGGTTAATGAATTTGACAGATTAATAAATCTGCAGGAACCAAAAGACCTCATTAAACCTGAAGGCTCCGTGCATTGATATAGAATGGAAGAATCATCATGGAATCAAACCAAACATTGTTAATTATTAGTAGAATTTGGTTGACAGCTGACCTGGAGGGATTTGAAGAATGTAAACAGTTTTAAATCTATCTTTTGGATTCCTGATAGATAAAAGATACTGATTTTTATCAGTATCAGGAGTGGCATCTACAAGAACATGAATATTACTGGAAGTGATTACCAAAAACAAAAGAAAGTGATAGCACTCCTTAACTACAAAAATATCTTCTTACTCCTTAGCCTGCCCAACAGAGAGGAATGTGAAAAGGTCTCCCTGCAGACATGGTCAGGTTACTAATCCTGGAAGGAACAGGGACACACAAACCCTTCTACTGGTGTTTGCTAACTGGCTACTGTAAGCAGGTCCTTGAGAGGATATCAACTACACCTTGAGAGCAGGTATGTGTGTGTTCATTTTAGTATTATTGGCAACATATTTTTAAAGTTGATTGCTGAAATTGCTAGATACATTGCCACTTTGAGATTAAATTTTCTGATGACCTAGTCTGATACACAGGCTATATAGTTGAATGTATAGAAACATTATAGTGTAACATAAACCCATATGAATCCTACAGAACAATTGTCTTCCCTCTGAGATAATATTGCAGTAAATTCAGTAACTTTTCATCATATTGCAAACGAATACATTGCAGCAGGAGGTAAACTGGGTGGAAAATAACTTTCCTGTTCCAGGAAAGTTTTTGAAATTGCAAAATTCACATTCTACACTGAGCCAAACCCAAGACCTTTCAAATTTTTTTATTTTTTTTTTTTTTCCATGGGAAAATAAGAAAAAACCATGATCGGAATAGCTGCAAGTCCAGGATTAAGGGCTTTCCTCTGGGACGTAGGAAACCCAGGTCCAAGTCTATGCTGTGAAGTAATCTTAACAAGAACTTGAATTTCATTCTCCCACATCCTGGGAGATGTGCATAACAGTCAGGTTACTAGTGGTACTGGCTCAATCTCTATTTGTTCATAAATTCCACAAAGGACTCCAAAAAAACATTTTCTGTCTTAATGACATGTATTTTCCACAGCAAGTCTGGATATTGATGGACCGACATTTTTAAACATGAAATCATTTTGCTGCAGAAAATTCAATCTGACTGAAGATAACAGCTCTTAGATGTAATGAAAAATTATGTTTCTTACCACACTCAGTCCTTAGTGTTTTGAAGGTCCACTGTGCCAAAATAGCAGGGTTAGTGTTTGTGTTCTGATCATTTTACCAATTTGGGTATTTATTCCCCCTCCCCCACCTAAGTTTAATCTTAAATTTCAATTGGATACAGGGTTATTCTTCATTTCATGACTTAAACTATAATGTACTGTTGTTTCATACTGTTAAACAGCTGCTCAGCTCTGTGAAAATAAGAACCATGTGTTCTACCCCAGAGGTGGCTGGCATTTCAGTGGTAAATTAATTCATCCTTGCTTTTTAAACTGTTTTTGGATTCAAGTGTTATGTAGATATAAGATATTTATTGTTTCAGTTTTATTAAGCCTTGCTCCCAGCTAAGAGGACTAGAGCCAGAATCTGGAGAAAGGACCACCCCTTATGATCAATAATAGGTCAACATAGAATTCAAAGAATTCCTCCATGGTAGGTAACGAAAAACATATTAGACACAAAAAATATTCATACAGCTAAGATGACAATTGATGGAAAAGTCTGTCATATTTCTGTCTCTAGAAATCATGGTAGCATTAATCATGAAAATATAACCTCAAGACATATGAATCAGGAACTTGTTACATGCAAATCACCAAGATTTCAAGAGTCAAGATGAAAAAGGCAGCAACTGTATTGATAGCATGTCTTTTTCTTCTCCAATATAAACCCATTTATAATTGTAATATTGTATGAAATATTGCTCTGAAAAAAAATTTTCTTCTCTTGCAAAAGACCTCCACAGAAATCTTTTGAATCTCCATAGGAAGTCATTCTCAAAAATGGGGCTTGGAGCTTATGAACTCTTTGTGTTAAAACAATTACAAATAGATTTTCAGTGTCCCAGTTGCATCTTGTTAAATTAGTGCTGTTCATAAACCAAAGGCCTTTAAAATTACAGAAATTTGCACTCACTGCAGTGAAAATTGAATTAGATGTTTATGCTATGGCTGGATCTACCCACAATAAATCCATAACATTCCACACCTGTGGGAGCACCTCTCTGGACCTTGTTCCTGAGTTTCTGAAACCTTGAGAGGCAATAGAAACAGCATAATACAGTTAGGCCTTGCCATTACACAGAGATGGAACAAAAACCCCAATAGCACATATTTGCATTTGAGAAAGCTCTGGTCAAAAGGTCTTGACCTGGTCAAAAGGTCTTGTCTCCATTAAGCAGTGTGCTAATGGCAGTTTTCATGTGTGTTTCAGCCCAACCACAAACACATCTCTCATCAGACATGCCCATGTAAAGAATTCTGCTTCAGATGCAGAAGTCCTGGGAAGGTTCCTCCTCTGCTGGAATGAGGGACTCAGGACAGCAAGAGCCATGGCAAAGAGATGTTTCACCCATGAGTAGTCAGACCTGACAGTTGTGAGTGGTCATGATAAAAAGGAGTATGGCTTGATGAAGGCTCTGTGTATGAATCCAAGTGAAGGAACAGAAACAGAGTAAAGAAAGTATCTACTCTTTTCTCCAAGAGAGTTAACCAAACTCATAATTTATGCACTTCTTAAAAAGTAGAGATAAAATCAAGTATAAATGCATGACTTTTCTCATCAACAACTTAAAAGATGGGTATCTCTAAATTTTGAAGTTCTACTTGACTGACTACACTGCACATGATGGAAAACATTTCTTATCTGCTAAATACAGTACATTACTACAATACATTGGTCAATTCAGTTAAAACCTCACAAAAGAGGGATGAAAAATACCATTACTTTTCTTCTTCTTAGCAAGTAAGCAATCATCATACACATTGTTTTTGGGAAGCCCGCAGCCAAACAACAGGGAATTCCCACAAGCTTACTTTACAGAAACTTTATTAGATTATTTATATTTTCAATCTATTATTTCCTTGGGTAAATTAGAAATAGGGTCTATCACATCAAGATGTGAATCAAATCCAAGTGATATCCTATCTTGATAATCCTCAGACTGTGTTCATGTGGCTCATAAGACCACGGTAAATCCTAAGCAGCTCACCTAAAAACTTATTTTAACTTTTTTTTTTTAATTTCTATTTTCAGTTGAAAATATAGAGTGCACAAAAACTCTGAAGAATGGCTCACCCAAAGGCATTTCATCCTACAGACCTATTTGTTAAAAGACAGAAGGCCAAACTTGCAGTTTTGCATGTTGTTGTTCTCCTTACATCTATAAATGTGTATCTAACAATCACAGCCATTTGTAAGCTGTATGTTTGTATAGGGTTGATTCCATTTACAATTGTGTAACATCACTAACTCAAATGGATTGTATAGTTTTAACTGGGAGCAGAATCTGTCCTAGATAATATTATTGAAATGTTTGGAAACATCTTCACATACTGTTTATTTTTATTTTGCAAAGAACAATGTGGCTCTCTGTTCCAGTTTCAAATCAAAAGTGGTAGGGTGCAACTCCACTGACATCAATGGAATCACAATTACTTACAGCAGGTCTGAATTTATCCCTTTGCATCTATATTCATTTAGTCTTTCTCCCCCGGGGAGAGGAAGAGGGAACTAAAATGTGACAGATATTTGTCATATTGCCTAATGCACTACTGGAAAAAGATCAGATGCTACGCTGATGGATATGGTATAAATGAACCTTTAAATAAAATGAAATTTCACCAATAAACATGAAGGGACATGTGGAGACTCTTCAGGCTACTTTTCCTTCTTCCCTGAAGGACTGTCACTGTCAAAGCCTTTATGAAGGGTGTGATGTTTCCAAAAATACACCTGCTTGATACTGTCCTCCATTTTCTACACAGTCAGCAACACAGCTTGCCATGAATGGAGATTTGTATTCCAAAGAGAATAATAATTAGTTCTTTTTACATGTAGTGTCTTAAGACAACTCAGTAGGTGTCTTGTTAATTTGCTCATTACTCAGTGGATGGAAATGTTGATCACATCTATGAATACCAATTATTCTTTGTCTTAAATGAGGTAACATCAGTAAGACAGAGACCTCTACCTTTATTTATATTTGCTTCAGCAGCAAGTTTGACATGAAATATTTTCATGTGCATTTTTAGAGTGAGTGCTACTTTACTTCCACTTCTTAAAGTCAGAGATCTTTTGTCTGTTTAAGAGAATGCTAGGAAGCAATTTTTATAAGAGAATTAAAGAGAAATGAAACATAAATGACTAGACGTGCTTTCTGATGTAATGTCATCTACAATCTGGAAAGAGCTGTTGTGAACTGTGGATGACCTTGGTGCCTACTGTAGCTAGGAAAGCCAGTAAAACTATTTGATAACAACTGAAGTAAAATACATGCATTCTTCCCTTCTATTCTGATTTTATTCCCATTCTCTCTTATTTCTGCAAATAGATGTTGTCTCTATAAAAGTGTACAAATGTATGGTACTAATGTCTCAGTGTTGTCCTAGAAGATGTGAGGGGACCTTAATCTTCCTGCTTAATCTCACCATTTAGCAGCAGACAATTGAGAAAAGGAGATCAGACAGATTATGCTTATTATTTATTGTTATAGTTCAAAAATATTGATTCTGGGAATTAAATTACAGAGACTGAGATAGGCTGAAGCCAGCTCTTCACATCTAAACAGTATTAAATTTGAGAAGTCATTCCAATGTATATCTGAGAACTATGTCATTTATACAATGCCACCACCACAACCAAAACATTTCAAGAGATAACACTTCATTTGACATTTTCATCTGACAGAAACAAACCTCAAAACAGTTTTATTTCATAGTTACTTCTACACAAACATAAGTCCTACACCTTTTTCTGACAGGATTTGAAGATATTTAAAGTACTTGATTTTATAAAAAGCCTTTTGTCTTTACAATACCCCCTTGTTTCCTGTCTTATTCAATTCCACCCCAAAAATAAACAAACAAAAACCTTGAGGCTTATGAAATTTTCCATTAACGCATCTTCCCAGCACGATGATCCACATGCCCTACTGTTATTAATTGTCTCCATGTGAGTAGACACAATCATTAGAATAAGATGGTAATCATAAGGTGGCTTTTATCCTTGTGATTCTTTAAAAATTTGCATCATTGTGTTTATCAGTGTTAGGTGACTAAAAGGTCAAAAGAGAGAATGCAGCCATGCAGGCAGAGATCATTCTTCTGTGATTATACAGAACACTCCAACAATTCTACAAGATGTACCAAATAAATATATTTTCTTCAATAGTTCATCAGTCTTTAGCCTAATTTTAAACCCAGAGGTTTTGTAAAAAACAGAGGCCCATAATGTTTTATAGGAGGGGGAAAATTTCCAACAGCATTTGACAAAAATTTCAATGTGAGTTGAAGTAATTAATTTAAGTAAATCAGCATCATAATCAAAAGCAAAGCAGTTCAGCTAGAATTGCTAGTGAGTTACGTTCAGTGCACTCAAAGTTTGCTATTAGTCATGCTCATGTAGATGGACATAAGTACAAAGATGGTAGCACCCTTAATTACCTTCTAGTGGCAAAAGTTTGATATTCCCTTAAAGAGATTGTTTTTAACCACCAAGACACCAGTCTCCATTTAATATCCATGTCTTCTTTGAAAACCCTCCTATTCCATATTTATCTGTTCAGATAATGTTTATGAATTCTAGCAAGGCCACTATGTAATTAAAAAACAATTAGCTAATTAAGTTCAAGTGGAAGGTCTGAAAATTTTGAGAGAAGTAGAGAAGATTCAGTATTTTCTTCAACTGTTTGATTTGTGAGTTCCTCACCCATCTCTCACTATTTGTATTATCTCTGTCAAAAAACTAACAGGCTCTTTAGTAAGACAACTTAGCAATAAAAGGCAGAAAAGAGGAAAAAATAGGAATTGCTATGCAGATGTTTCGATTCTGAATTAATATGTGGGCACTAATACTCAACCTCAGATTTAAAGTAAATATGAAGGCATTAAAACCTAAGAAACTGGTGGTCTGCCTCATGCTAGAACATCAATTTGCCATATTGCTGGGTGTGAACATGATCTTTAGACTCAAAGATGACCATGATTTCATTCAGAAGTCGAACTGTAGGTTGACTATAATCTTCAGTGATGTCATATCTTGGGAAGATATTCAGCAAGACATGAGCACAATAAATGAAAGGGATATAAGCAGGAGGACTGCAGACTGTATAAAGCCATTTGTGGTTATCTCAAGTTAGAAAGTAAATTTAAGGGAAGAACTGTGTTTTTCTGACTTCTATAGGTGATAGCTTTTTTGAAAACTAGAATTTTGGTTAGGTGGAGACTTCTGCCTTACATAGCAGGTCTGTCTTATTTCTACCCATTAGTCAATTTGCTCTCTGGAAGGGTCTAATGTTTTACAGTTGTGTCTTTGAAATGTGTTTTGAATAAAGCTCTAGCCAAGAATGTTGTGTATGTCATTTGTGGGGAAAAGCTAAAGACTGTAGGAGCCTGCCATGGTTATGTAACTTGCTTATTTTTATATCTGTTAACTACTGCTTTTGTTAATAAAGTTTATAACAAAAAGTTTTATAGATTTATAAAAAACTAATAATTTTAAAAACCAGTCACATATTTTGGCATTTTATATGAAGGTTCAATTGTACAAATTTTGCAAATAAAAAACCAAAATCCCAGATGATCAACAAAATATGTGTTTATTTAAACATACAAATAAATAAACGTTAAAGGCTTTTTACTTGGAAAAATCTGAATTCAATATTTGTCTTGCAAGACTTAGAAATCTGAGCCTTGCCTTTGGAACCCTTAATGCACAGCAAAACAAAGAGAATGAGAATGGAGTTTCCAAAACTGGAAGTCATATAGGATGACACTTGAGACAATAGGGATATTTCCCAGAAAACAACATGAAAAGGTATAAACTAAGCTGGGACAGACTGAACCCTTTTTTGTTTCATGTCACTCATCTCATAATATAATCTGTGAAAGTCTAAAGATAGATCAGGAAAGATAAATCTTGTCAATATGTTCCACACAGTATTTGGACTGACCGAGCAATGTGACTGTTTTAAGAAATAAATCAACATGAAGGAAACATTTATGTTATCACTAATTAGACAAGTCTGAATAAATCAACAAATTTTCAGGCACCAAAGTACTCATTTTCATACTTAAAATGAGTTAACCATGACTCAAAATTCCATTTCTGGAACGTATTTCTTTATCTCAGCACATTAAGACACTTAGAGATGCTCCACACCTACACTGAAAAGGAATATGCACAGTAATGACATAAAAAATGCATGCTAAAATAAGAAAAAAAGCATACCCACTGTGCCAAAAAGCCAGTCATTATCAGAAGCCCACAAGGTTCTCAGTATGTCACTTCTTAAACCAGAGACAACCCGGCTTGGTTTATTGGCAGGACACTATGCAGAAATCTGAAGAGCAATATCTAATTTAGAGAAAATGGATCACATCTCAGTTGCCATAATTTTCCATATCTGGACATGACTAACTTGTCCCAGTGTTATATTAAGCACGACACAAAAGCCAGCCTGCTGCATCAGGACTGGATAGTCAAGAATCTATCATCCTCTAAATTATTAATCATGGTTATCTCATGGAGCATTATCCACTTTTTTCAAAAGGTTGGGTTTTGAATAGCATAGAGGTACATTCACACGATCTTGAATTCATAAATAATTTAAGAATTTCTTAGAGCACTTTAAATCCCAAGCCATAACTCAGTTTTCATTGCTAAAAATATGTTTGTATTTCCATGTAATAGTTAAAAACTCATGATAAATTTAGATGAGAAGTTACAGATTTTATTCAGGTTTGCAGTAGCTGTTTGGAAATTCTGTCTAATATAACTTTAGACAGAACCAAAAAAAAAGCCCTCAAACCTTTAAAAAAGTTTCTGGAAATAGTAAACATATGATTTGCTTGACTCATTTCTATTTTAAACACTAAAGTATATATTACCCATTTCAAACAAAAGCAGACTACTCTAGAAACAGGATTTCACAGGCGTCTTCAACCTTTCAAAGACTGATCAAAAATGACCTCAATGTATTCACAGTAGAAGAGCAAGCAAATAAAACACTACCACGACCAAAGTCCCAAGTTACTTGGATAGCAATTACCACACAGCTAATGATAAGGAATTATTTGTTAAGTATGACAAATCATTCTTAATTAAGGTAACCTCAAGTAAAACCCAGTTAAATGCCTCTGCTTTTTCTCATTGTGTAAGTGTTATAATTCAGATTCTGTGAGATGGAGGAGAGGCAGGTTTGTCCCAGTGCAATGATAACCTGAGATACTGTGAGTGAATTTTAAGTAAATCCATTGTCTTCCTTTATATTAATTTTCCATTTTCCTTTCTACTTTGCAAATTATGCCCACCCTATTAATTCCTCCCTGTCCAGATCTCACCTTGACCTGTTAATTCTGTTCTCTCAGAACCTTTCTTCAATCCTTCAGCAAAACCTATTTCAGTTGAAACAGCACAAGATCCCTCCCAAATGTAAGCATTTTCTTAATAAGTGTCAACATGTGTTAAAATGTATCATCATATGACCAGATTTTTGGCAATCCCTCTATAGCTTTCCCCATAACCCCTCTGTCCAATCTCTTTTTCCATCTGATCATCATATTTGTCTAACAATAGGTTGCAAAATCTTCAGGTCAGGGATTTTGTCCTTTTATTCATTTCTGTTCAGAATTAAGAGCTAAGCACACTTATCAACCATTATCACTGAATATCACTGAATAATTAGACCTCCTGAACTTATTTGTCCAGTCATTGCAGTGGAATGGAATACAAGCTTTTTAACACAGATCTTGAATAATAATCCATGTATATCATAATGTAAGAATCAATACATAATTTAGACCTTTGAGAATTTGGATGAACTTTTAGTTTCCTATATAAAATCTCTAAATAACTACATTAAAGCTTCAAGCAACATAAAATACATAAATTTCCATAATGCTTTACATCAGGGTATGATGAAATACTCTGATATACTTCGATAAACTTGTACTTTATCTTGGATTTAACACAGTAAGGAAAGACAAAATGAAGGTGCATTAGCGGACAATGTCTTTAATTGTAAAATGCACCTTTAATTAGGGCAATATCTTGTTTATTGTCTTAACAGACAGTAGAGAAAGTAGTATAGAGAATTAACTTAGCCCACATACACAAGCATAGTGAAGGCTAGATATGGATGAATATGAGTAGAAGGGATTTTTTTAAATATTAAAGGAAATATTTCCAAAATGAACAGTTTATGACCTACTTAGACAAATACTATCAGTCTGCCATACTTCAAATTGTTCCAACATCATACTCACATATCTATGACTGATTTAGATGGTGAAATCTTTAGGAGACAGGCCATGCTAAATAAGTGCTAAAAAAAAAAAGTAAAAAAATCCTAAAATCACAGAATGGTTTATGCTGGAAAGCACCCTGAAGGTCATCCAGTTCCAACTCCCCTGCCATGGTTTCCCTTGACCAGGTTACTCAGAGCCACATCCAGCCTGGCTTTGAACACTTCCAGGGATGGGGCATCCACAGACTCCCTGAGCAACCTGTGCAGTGCCTCCCCACCCTCACAGTAAATCATTTCTTCCTCACAGGTAGCCTGAATTTGCCCTCTTTCACTCTGAAGCCATTGCCCATTGTCCAATCACTTCATACCCTTGTCAGAAATCCTTCTCTAGCTTTTCTGTAACCTCTTTAAGGTACTGGAAAGTGCTGTAGTGTCTTCCTGGAGCCTTCTCTTTTCCAGGCTGAGCAATCACGAGTCTCTCAGCCTGTCTTCAGAGGAAACTAAATCTTAACGGGAGAGAATTAGATGATGGAGGCTGCCACAGGCTCAGTCACAGGGCAATATTTCCAGCAAGAGGCAATATTTATAATGTTTTCTATCATAGAAGTGATATTCATGTAATACTTTCAAGCTTACCTTATTCAAGCTAAACCAGTTATCCACAGTATATGAACTCACTGAGGCTCCTTGGCCCAATTATCACCTATCATATATGTAAATCATGCCTTAGTACTGCAGCTGTACATCAAAAAGTAAAATATCCAGTACTATGTTCCCTTGGGAATGTATGTATGAACTGGAGTTCTGCCTAATTAACCTGATGTCTGAAAGGTTAAGGTGGGGGGTGGTGTGATTATTTTCAGTATAACTTTAGGCTGTTTATTCAGGGTATACCAGCACAGCCATTGGGTATAAGTGCCATTGCCCTCTAATGGACCACATCAAAACAACCTGGTCTTTTATCTCATGGGGATGATAAAATCACTTGAAGAAATTTTCCTCAAACAAAAAATAGATAATAGAAAGTGTATTAATTTATTCTTTCACCAAAGTCTAATGTCTATAGTGGATTTACAGAAGCATAAAATTCAAAAAGTAATATAGCTGGAAAAACCTTAAATGACCATACAATTCAATCTCCATGACTATCTTTAATGTATATAATAGCACCTATTAATTTTTTCCCACTCTTGACTTGTATACAAGCTGTGGTCTTCTGTAATTTGATGTTATGTTTCATCTTCTGCCACTCTTTATGTCATCTTTGAATTTTTGAGCCACTAAATACTTGAATCTTGCATATAGATTGTCTCAGCAGTTTGCCCTGGTATTTTCATTCTTGTCTCTTCAGCAGCACATCTGATTTCTGCTCATCTTCAGATTCCATCCAAATGACTAGATCAATAATTGTTGTTGCTGCTGTTTGGGTTTTAATTTGCCTTTGGACTTTTGCCCTGTGGGCTCTCGAAACTCATTTAAAGCTCTTTTTACTATGTTAATGAGTTAGTGCCCCAAAATGACCTCCTTGTCTGAGGGACACTATCTATCATGCATTCCTTTGACATGAAACACTTCAGAAAAGAAGGAAGCTGAAGATTTTACAGGCAATATCCTCAGCTGCAATCAAATTACATAGATTTAAAACCAGTAAGGTTTGGACAGAATATCAGAAAATTTTCTCACCTCTTACTCTAATTTGTGAAAGTAGACATGAGGTTTAATTTGCATGACCTTTGATTTGACCAGGCCATAAAAATCACAAAATTTTAAATCCCAAAGAATTTGAGTTGGCATGGAACAATTATAGCCATTTTTCTAATAATCCATTTTCCTTACAAATTTGAACAGAGAGGAATGGTAGGATATGGGTATTTTCTTCAGGTACCTTTAAGGTTACAAGAGTACTGTGGAGCTTAGATGTGAACAGTCAGGCAATAACTTGCATACCAGAAGACAACACTCAAAAGTACATAGAGTAATTCCTAAATTTTGTAGGATAATTGTACACTGAAAACTGATTCTTTTTTATATAGGTGTGCATTTGTGTGGTCTGGAAATAACCCTGTTATACAGTTTCCACTTGTTTTCCTAGTAGGGACAGTCTATAGCAAATGTGAAAGGCAATCTTGTGTATGCTGGTGGCCAGATCCAATAGAATTCTGTGGGCACAATATGTGCATGTTCTCAGTCTAGACTAGAAAATGCTCTCTGTATCTGACCTTGATTTTCAGTTTCTGATTGACCCCTTCAAAACTGGCTCACCTATTTCAACATACAGGTACAATTAATCTAAAGGAGAAATAATAATTTCCACTATACTAACACTTCCCTGTTGCTGAGTATGATGAAAAGAAATCTATATTTTTGCAGAAAATGTAAGTATGACAATGAACAAAACTACTTTTCACACATTTCATCCCCTCTAAAAATTCTGGAAATTAATTCAGATGTTACTTACTTAGAAGCTCACTCTGTGTGATGTCTTCCTAACCAAAACTTTAATTCAAAATCATTTGTTTTAAAAATCCACACTCATTCTTCAGGGGAAATCACCATAAGTTGTCTCTCTTATTTTACTGATAGGAATCACACTGGCAATCAGTTTGAAAAGCAGGGTTGTATGATTTACACAGTAAAGTTTCCAAAACAAGAGAGAGCTTCAGACTTTGGCTCTGATTTAAGTTTCCTCAAAATTGAGGAAATCTTGAGATAGAGATGTTTGATTTGTGTTTATCTCTAATTGAAAACAGAATGAAAATTTCCCAATATTTCCATCAGGCAAAGACACTTCATCATGAACATTGAAAACAGTCTCAAAATCAGGAAGATGACACACAATAACACCAAATTAAACTGAAATGTATTGAAAGTTCACTTTGCATAAGCATCCAAAGTTTCTGAAAATTATCCAAATTCATATCAGCAAAATAGGAGCTGCTGCCTCACGAGGTCAGACTTTCAGCTTGTTTCTGCCTAGCTCAGTATGAGGAAGAAAAAGTTCAAAGCAAAGATAAAGAACTCTAACAGATATGCCACAAAATTATTAATAAATTAGAATTATTCTGTCTATCCACATGATCAGATTTATAAAGTTAATATATTTAAGCAATTACTTCTTCACTAACATTTGAGAAGTCAGACTGTAACTTAAATGAATACTAAAAACTGCATGGAAAATATTGGTAAACAGAGAACTTTGGAGTCTCTATGAAGAGGCTCAGGTTCCCCCTTCTTTCAAAAGATTGACCTCAAGGTCATGCCTTTTCTTAAGCTCTAGTGGAACCTTGTCAGGTATGAATGCTTCATTTTATCACATCCTTCCTGCAGTCCTACCAATGCTATAAATCTGGTCCAATCTCCTGCACTCAGTGGACTAGGACACGCTAGGAGACAGTCCTCCATCATTCCTAGGAGGAAGTTCCAACACTTTATACAAGCATCGAGACAAAAAAAGGGAAATCAAGATCTCGTACATACAGACACAAGTCTACTCTACCCTACATTTTGTGGACTATCTAAGATATTGTCCCTTTTTTTTGCTTCATTCTTGGGTGATATGTGTGCCAATGTTTATAAGATAGAGCTCTGTGATAGAAATACAAAGTCTGATATGAATGGACATACCTGTGTGGGAAAGCACCAGAAGAAACTACAGTGAATACCTTGAATATGAATATCTTGACATCCAAGACAGTACCTGACATTACTCAGAGCAATAAACCTGGAGGAACATGGTATTTCCATGAAGGCATGAAGACCTGTACCTCAGTGAAGCCACAGCACAAGTGAGTAACAGTGACAGCAGGAGAGAGGACATCAGGTTACACCTTTCATCTCTGCCACTCTTCTCCTTGCTGTCCCAAGAGGAAGCCAGGAAGCCATAAAGGGACCCAAAAGGTGAGAACAAAAACAATAGCAATTTTGATTAAAACATGGGGATATTGAAATTACTTCAACAAAAGATGACCAAAATATTAAGGGTTGGCATATTTTCCCTCTGAGGAGAGATTGAACAAGCTGCTGCAGCCTGGACTGAGCTTGGCTTTGGGATGGGTTTAACAGCATCTTTCAGTGCCTGCAGGGACATTACCAAGAAAGTGAAACCAGACTTTTCACAGGGTTGAACAGTTGGAGGACAAGAGAGCAGGCAGGAACTGAAGCTAAATATGTTCAGGCTGGATGTAAGAATAAGCTTTTTCCCCATGAAGAGAATCAGGCATTGGAGAAGGCTGCCAAAGGGTGTTTGTGGCAAATCCACGTCTCATAGACTTGTGCAGCTACAGGTTCATCAGATGGTCTCAAATTTGATGTCCTACAGTGGGAGTGCTTCTCCATCCTACCAGTCCCTGCCTCTGCTTCTTCAATTTGGGTGGTGTGGCTGGAGCACCTTCTGGTGAAGACCAAGGCAAAAAAGTCAGTGAGTACCTCATCCTTCTCCATATCCCAGGTAACCACATCTCCTGTTTCCTTCTGGAGACTTGCTAGTCTTACTTTTAGCACTGATTTACTTGCAGAAGCTTTAGTGTTAGCCTTGATGTCCCTGGCCAGATATAACTCTACCAGACCTTTAACTTTCCTAACATGGTTCCTAACTGCTTGGACAATTGGTCTGTATTTCTCCCAAGGTACAAGACCTTGCTTCCACCTTCTGTAGGCTTGGATTTGTCCAAAACCTCCCTGTTCACCCATGCAGGCATCCTGACTTTGTTGCACTGTGACGCTCCTGAGCTTGGAGGAGCTGATCCTTGAATATACCTGCTTCTATGGACTCCTCTTCCCTCCAGGGCTCTATCTCATGTTGCTCCACCAAGTGGATCACCAAAGAGGCCAAAGTCTGCTCTGCTGAAGTCCAGGGCAGTGAGCTTGTTGTTGCCCTTAGGATCTTGAACTCCACTATTTTTGCTGGGCTGTCAGTGCAGCCCAGGCTGCCCTTGAGCTTCACATTCCCCATAGCTCCTGCTTGTTGGTGAGAACAAGATCCAGTATAGCCCCTCTCATTGCTGGTTCCTCTATCCCCTGGAGAAGGAATTTACCATCAATGTATTTGTCCTAGGTTACAATGTAAAGATATGCTCAAAGAGATGTGTTCTATCACCATCTGCTGAAACCAGGTGAGGCAGTGATTCTTATCTCTGTGGAGATATCCTCTGCTAATGGGCCATCTGTTAAAACCAGGTGGGGGAAATGTTCTTTATCCTTCCCATGACCCACCCTTCCTCCAGGAACATATCTTCTGTTAATGGGCCATTGAGTCCCACTGCATGACTGATAAAATTACATCATCCCATTGTGAGACACTCCACCCAGGGGGAGGAGCTAAGCCTTTCCTACCTAGCTAAAAACTGAGATTTAGAATACTAAAGTGGCCCTTAACCAGTGGTTTCCAGAGGGCAAGAGCTACCAGGATCACTGCCAGGATTTCTACAGGATTACTGCTTTGAAAAGATCACTTCATCCTGACTGCTACCACCACCACATCTAGTGGGGTGTCAGATTGTATTCTGACTCTGTTAGTGGTTTTTCTTTTGTACTATTACATGTATTTTTTTTTTTCCTTAATAAATTGTACTTCTGACTTGGTGTCTCTCACTGGTTTTGATTTCAAAACCATTACAGCATTCCAGGAAGCTCCTGAATTGTTCCTCCCACAGATACTGGGTGTTTGAAGTCCCCCCACAAGGCTCTGGGTTCATGAAAGTGAGGCTGCTCCCATCTGTCTCTATTGGGCCTCATCTGCTTGGTGTTCCTGGTGGTGGGGTCTGCAGCAGATCCCACTATAATGTCACCTGTCCTTGCTTTTCCTTTAATCCTGACTCATATTCTCATCCATTCCCAAATGATGCTCCATGAACTCCAGCTGGTTATTGCCACCTGCCTGCCTTTCCTAAACAGCCTCTATCCTTGTATTCCTCCCACAGGAGACATCCTACCATTCAGGTTGCCAGTAATATGAACTCTTATATAACTTTCACCCATGTGGAAAAATAGCAAACAATACTCACATCCTGTTTTAAAACAGCAAAATAAGACAAAAAGGGGAAAGGAATTGTCACAGCTTTTCTGAGGAACTGAAATTGTAAAGGAATATACAAAAAGACCACCCTGTTCTGAAAATCTTCTATCAAATACCAGACATAATTAAAGTGAGGCAAAAGAGAAGATAAAAAATAATTGCCCAAACTTGCCTATACTTCAATTTACTAAAAACCTCTCCATAGTTTAAAGAGGAGAAATTGTAAGAACTGTGATGGAACAAAAGTAAGTTTTAGAAGATGATGGCTGGGTGTACTGGTTCTGGGAGCATAAGAATATACATGGACTTGGCCTGGCACTGTAAGAAGCATGTGACACACTATATCAGGCAACAAACACCAGAATGCTTGTTAACAAAATTCTGTTTTAAAACACACTTGCAGAGACACCTTTTAAACATGTCTGAACAACCTCTGACTAAGGATGCTAATCTTGCCCTTAAACATTTTCTGAAATCACAACAGTGAAAGATTTGAAACATACATAACTTGGAAATTACAGGAATAGATGGAGCAGAAATGTGCAGGAGTAAAGCAGATAAATATCAGAGATTAACTGAGCTTGGCAGAACAGATCCTTAAAAAGGAGAATTTTACTGACAATATACATAATTTTCAAAGGGCCTATGTTTTACAGTCTGTCTTTCAGACATATATTGAAGATTCAAAACATGAATACTAAATATAAAATCTGCTGATATTTTTCAGTTTTGAATTATCATATTTTCAACAGTGTTTTAGAAACTTTTAGTAGGTGTTTGTTTCTAAAATGAACAGGAAAGTTAAAAATATCACCATTTACTGAATGATCCTTTTGGAGAATAGATGAGATCTATAGCAGGGATTTTATCTGCAGTGCAATTTATTTTATTTCCAATTTTATTTGAGTGCATTAACGAAGAGAATTACTTAACCAGAAAAATGATGGAAAGAAAATTAAAGCCAAGTTCTAGATGTGTAATAGCTTGTTTTCCAACAACCTGCTTTTGAAACAGATCAGCTTATGAAAAGATTTAATATTCTTTAAGAGGGTAACTGAAAATGTTGTCAACACCTTCCATTTCTAGTTGATGGGTTTGAGACTGATGAGAAGTAAAGACCATTCAAATACTCATGGCAGAAGACAGGAAAGATGATGACAAGCCGGAGAACTATATTAAGCAACACAGGGGAAGCAGACTGTGGTAAGACAGTAAACAAATATGGCTCTCTTCACAACAGGTGAGTGAGATGAACAGAAACTACATCTTAGAAACTAGAAATATAAATGAGTAGAAGTGTTGAACTACAGATATAATATAGACAGAAAACAATCCAGTTGTGAAGCCAAATTTTTTGTGTTCTAAAGCACCCTATGAAAACAGGTAAGATTAACAACATGGATAAAATAAAATCTTATCATAAGAACCCTATAAGCCTCTTCCTGAGTTGATTTTTTTTTCAAGGTTTTATAGCCCCTGACTGTAAAAGGAAGGGGGAAAAACCAAAAAATAGATTAAAAAAAAAAAAAGAAAAAACAAACAAACAAACAAAAAAAAACCAACAAAAGAACAACATGAGAAAAAAAGCCCAGCCTTATCAAATCTTTCTCACTCTGCACAGGCTGTTAGAGTTGTGTGTGCTCCCAGGCAAGGAGGAGGTGCAGTGCCAAAATCCCTGAGATCCACACAGCCCCTGGGACTGGCAGCAGTACAAGACAAAGCACAGACAGGCACCTTTTCCACATGGGCTCTGCATTGCAGTTGTTCTTTTCATATAGAGGAGAGCAAGGTGATCACTTTCGCCCTCTCAAAGTGTGTGCCAGGACATTAATTTGGTCCCCTGCCATTATTTAGTTCTGGAACCAAAAAATATGTTCACTTTCTCTTCTAATCCAGTTGTGACTAAATATTGTCTGCAAAAACCCCAGATTTTCAGCATGGTCTGCAAATGCATAAATGTAGTAGCCCAGCCAAGAAGGGAAAACTTAAAGGGGTATCAGGAAAATGCAGGATATGAAAACCAGCCTCAGATGAAGTCAGATGGATATCAAGGTGAAGAAAAAAGATGATGAGAAAGAAATGCAAGTGAAGCATAAAAGAATGGTTCCTTAGGAGAGGAACATAATGTTTTGTTTATTTGAAAAACTGGTTTGAAAGGGCTTGTGAAAGAAAGAGATCAACATTTAAGGAACTTTTTTATTAGCTAAGACTAATTTTATGCAGAGGTTTTAGATATGTCTAAAAATTGATGATCTACATAAAAGTATGTAATAAGTATAACTAAATAAAAGGCAACTAACTGTAAATAAAGTACCTATGAATACATAAACATTGGGAGTCATTTTTGGAAAGCAAAGGTCCATCTGTATGCAGTTTACTGCAATACAGCAATGCATAAATGTGCAAAATACTTGAAAATATGAACTGGTATCCTAGAATCACATTTTTAATGATAGAATTATAGAATCTTTGAGTCTGGTTAAGTACTTCAGGAGATCACTTAATTTAACACTCCTGCTCACAGTAGTGTCAGCTGGAGCAGGGTGCTCCTGGACCATCCCAAGATGCCTTTTGAATACCTTTGCAATCTCTCTGGACAACTTGTTCCTGTGTTAACTGCCCACACAGAAAAAGCTTTTTCTTTCATTTAAGTGCAATTTCCTGGATTTTTTCAGCTGTGCCAAATAACCTCTTGTCCTGTCACTGTGCATCCTTGGAAAGAGCTTGGCTCCATCTTCAGCTCACCTCTATTCCCCATCAGGTCTGTACTCACTTTGGTAAGATCCCTTGAGCCTTCTTTTCCCAGCACTGCACAGCCCCAGCTCCTTCAGCCTCCCCTCATATGACAGATGTTCCCATCCTTTACCCACCCTTGTGCATCACAAATATAAGTGTGATTTGACTTCTGCTGAAGCAAAGTCAGACCAAAGCTTCATCCTTTTAAAATACAGCCATGTCTTCCTCTGAGCAAGCAAAGTGCATGACCTCACACTGTGTCTCAGTCACACCACTCCTGGGAAAAACAAGGCTCTTAGTGGAGTGTTTTACATCAGAGACCAGTCATATTCATCTGCCTTTCATCATCTTTCAGATTGTGACTTGAGTAATTTCTATAAGAAAATTTTAGTGACATGGATTGACTGATGCAATGGAAGAGATTCTTCCATTTTTGCAGATGCATTTGGGAGTTTTAGTTTTGGGGGTTTTTTTTGCTGTCTTAAGTAATAGTAAAGAAATAGAAGAATTCAGAAGTAATTGGGCACCTGGGCAAAGTTCATTATATCTCTATGATTTGTTTTGTGGATGCTCATATCTAATGCATTCCTATATAGTCGCTGATGTTCAACAGGAGGGGTGGACTTTACTTCACCTGCACTGAGGCCAGCCTTGCTGTGGGAAATAGAGTCATTGGTGGTGTGTCTGGAGGGCTCCTCAGGCCAAATAGACTCCAGGGAACCAAAGTTGTAGATGACTCATCCAAGCACTGACTTCAGGATGTGACAGCAGGAACCACCGTGGTCTTACACAACATGAGTAAGAAAGGCTTGCTCTGAGCATATTCAACACTACAAGCTCCACAGAGGACTGAAATACAAAGATACTTCTTCTCTGAGCTTCCAAAAGTCTCTCATAGTAGGTAAACCACCACCAGGAGCATATTCACACTTCATTACAGCATTACCACCTGAAATTTTATATTCCACAAACATTTGAGATATCTCCATAGACATAGACAGGGTTTATAAAAAAACATTACTTAAGGTTTCTGATACATTGCTGAACAGAACTCTAGGCATGCAAAGAGACTTCCTTGAGAGGGGAAGAGGAGGGGCAGACCCTGATCTCTTCTCTGCCTGGTGAGCAGTGACAGGACCTGAGGGGATGGCCTGAGGCAGTGTCAGGGGAGGCACAGGCTGGATATTAGGAACAGCCTCCTTATCCAAAGGGTAGCTGAGCACTGGAACAGGTTTCCCAGGGCAGTGGTCACAGCACCAAGCCCGACAGAGCTCAATAAGAGTTTGGACAATGCTCCCAGGCACGTGGGGTGACTCCTGGGGATGGTGCTGCACAGGGACAGGAGTTTGGCTTGATAATCCTGGCAGTCTGTTCTAGCTAAGCATACTCTGTGATTCTGTGATTCTATTATATTGAATGATGGTTATTATAGCCCAAAATTAATCTGCAAAATGGGGATAACAGTAACATCCCAGCAACTAAATACAAAATCTCTCAATAATATCCTGCTTTCAGGGCCAGAATGAGCTTTTTAGAGTGCCAGTACAGGGCACACACTGCCTCCTTAGTGGAAGTCTGCTTTAAGAGTTCACAAAACCCTGGTATTGGATCAGCTAATGTGCAACAGAACTGCTTTGGCCAAATGCTGCAACACTGACCATTTAAATCTGTATGGGGAAACCAGCAAGTAGACAGCCAAAACATTGCTCCCAGTCTTCCTCTCCCTCCCCTTCCCAAGACTCTGAGAGACATTTTGCTAAGAAATGTCATTTCAGATGTAGAACTTCTTTAATTAAAGATGACAATTCAAGTGAGGCAGAATGGAATATTATATTGCCCAGCTTGCCATTTATAATCTTGAGTAGGTCAGTCATAATCAGAGCTGTGCACTCTAGAATCCTGGGTTGGTTTTTTTTTCAATATTTAGTATTGGACTGAAGAGTGGATTTAAAGCAAGGTTTTCTTTATTAGATTTTGCTTTTCATATTAATTCCCATCAGTTGCAGTGACAGTTGCATGCAAGAGCACATTTGATCAGCTACAGACTTCCTCATTGCTGAGGTAAGCCAGAAAAACACTCTTGACTGCAGCAGAAATGTTAGCAATAATCCTAGAGAAATCATGTGTTGCCAGGACTTAATGGCTGGCTCTCTGATTAACAACCTGAGGTAAACAAAGGGCAGTTAATAACATAAACAACTGTGGATTGTAATATCAATAATGCCATGAAATGACCAACTTTCAAAGGATTATTGCTGATATAAAGTATATTCAACAATTTATGCTAGCAATGTTATCTGTTTAAAGGAAGAAGGATTGGCTGGATGCAACATCAGTTGTTCCACACCATTAACAACCCCATTTTTCCTTCCAGAATACAGCTTTTTTGGTTATGTTTACAATTTTACTTTTGGATCGATGCAAACTTCATAGGGCAGGATTCTTTCTCTGCTTCTCTCAAAGTAGTAAGAATTGCCAGCACAGTCAATATACAGAATTGCCTGGCTCAGCACCAGAGGAGATAGTGCTAATCAAAGTAACAGCAGCAGAACTTGAACCAGCCCTTAGAAGGAGAAGGTATTAGAGACTAATTCATTAATCTGTTAAGCCTCTGTGTCAGCGAGAAGTATTCTCTTAGCTGAGTGTCCTTAATAGGATATATCAGGCTCTGACCTGAGGCAGATCAGTTTTTAAGTCCAGCAAAAACTCCTGGGACAGGGATCTAAAACGCAGTAAAAACATTTGCTATAAAAATAGGCATCTGGGCATCATCTAAGCAATCTCTGTTGCTGAATGAGCTACAATTGAGCTATGTCTCAGCAACTACAAAATATGCCAATTTTTTTTTTTTGCATTTGGATAAATGATCACTAGAAAAATAGAAAAATAAAAATTATATAACAGCAATTGCCTACTATTATTAGACACACACAAAATATATTGTGCTGCCTCTGCTAATAATCACGAAGCTCTTCTCCCCTTATCCATGCAGGAGTGAGGATGCCAGGAAGCAGCGTGTTCTGGGAAGTGCACTCAGTGGTGGTGGGACAAGACTGTTAACCCATTCAGCAAAGCTCCCAGCTTTATAACACACTCATATTAGTAAAACTCTTCAAATGCTAAAGAATTCAAACTGAGGGGAAGCAATCAGATGTCACTGAGGAGACAAGAAGGAATAGGTGTTTTGTCTCCCAGTCCTCACATTCCGAACTGCACGGACTGCACAGACTGCAAAACCAAAATTTTGTGTCAGCGTCAAGTAAAATAGCTCTGATGAGAATTTAAAGAAAAGCTGGGGTGGTTTATTTCGTTATTTTAGTTCTGTTTATAAACCATGAGACCTTCTAGAAAGATGGATGAAACTTTGCTCATGTTTTTAAGATAAACAAAAGAACCCCTGCCTCTGTCTGACACCAGTGATGGAACGTTTACACAAAAGGATTTTGTTCCATAAAGTTTTCAATTGCAAGCACACACACCCACACACACACCCACACACACACACAGCCCCTCACCAAAACAAACAAAAAAAAGGAATATATATTGTGGAGATTGAAAACAAATTTGCATATGGTTGAAGGAGGAGAATAACAACTAGTATTCCAAACTGCATTCAGAAACTAGAAAAACATTGTTTTCCAAAATTTACTGTAGCAGAAAACAGAGAAATTACTGGGATGGCAGTAGCAGGAAGACAGAGAGGGAACTCTTACAGAAGCTACCATGCTTGATTATTATGGGGTTTTTAATGTATCATTGTTTGGTGTTTTTTCCAAGGTGTTTGAATTGAAAATTGAGGTGAAAGAAAAAAAAGCTGTTTTCTACATAGGGACTTTCAATGAGAAAATGGAACATTTAGGCTGCCAATGAAAACTTTTTAAAAAACAAAATTTAAACAAAATAATGTTTCCTTTGGTACTGAATTATTCTGAAAGAGGAGGATCATAATTTCTCAAGCAGCTTTACTGACAATAAAATCCTTCAGGATTTCACAACGTTGCTTCCTACTGTGTTTCCTCCAGCTCCAGAGAAAAAACAAATGCAAAGATTTGCAAAGCATTAACATAATGGCAGGAGCATGATTTACTGTGTTATGCATGATTTAGAGTAGCATGTTTACTGCAAGCTGGTATGCTTTACTCCAAGCATATCTGCAATGGCATTACTTGACTTTTCTCAATAACAGGAAACAGTGGCAGGAAGCAATTTCATAGAAAGGCCCACTAATATAAGTCATGTAGCTTTTAAAACTAGCAGGCATTAGTTCCTATATAAAAGTTAAATCAAATCATGTGGATCGTGTAATTACTGTAATCACTCATTTTTCAAATCTTGTTAGGTATAAAGATTATTGATACTTGCTAGGCAAACAGCAGTGGCAGCTTCACATTGTTTGCCAGATTCAGAACTGAATTCATTACCCTTTCCATTCACACCATGCACCTGATTAGTTCAAACCCAACCAGCTCCTCTCTCCTTGATGCCCACCAAGAATGGTTAAAGGGAAAACGAAAAAAATGTGCCTTACTGAGCTCCTGTTGCCAAGGAAACTTGAGCAAATTCTTCTTGGATAATATCCTGAACTGCTTAAGCCAGTCAGGCTTCAACCTGGTATCAGGGAAGGGAACAAAAATTGAAAACAAACCAGACAACAAAGTTGTGCTCATTGCAGGGAGAGAGAAAAATAAACTTCAGGATAAAGCATCTGCTAGAATAGAACATATTTCATTTAGGTCAAATCAAGGCTTTTCAATCTCTCTCTATTTTTCCTCCAATGGAGGAACCCATTACTTCAGACAAATGGAAGAAAGAATAGATCTCTTGTTTCAGTTATTGAGTTGATGGTGTTACAAATCATCTGTCTTTTGGAAAGCGCTTACTAGTGTTCTCTGATCCTTCATGAAAAGGAAGCTGATTAAAATTATTAACAAAATTATCTTCCACTTTTTATTTTGAAGTATGATCTTAGCTCAGAGAGGAACAATATCAGTAATTATCACTGGTTTAATCAGATGCCTTTTGTACAGTTTTCTCTCTTCCTTTTCCCTCCTCTCTTTCCTATTTTCTTTTCTGCTTTGTCTGATTCTAAATCTCAATGGTTTCATTAAATGTTTAGGGCCAAATTTTGGCACTCTGCAAAGCTGGCAAGAAAACAGGCATATATTAATGTTGCAAAAGCATCTTTATTACAAGCTCAGGTCCCAGCCAGCCCAGACCCTGCACACTTCATATCCCTCCTCCACAGCATCATTCCCTGAAGGGGTCATTTGTTCCAGAAGCAAGAGTTTATGCATGGGTTGGGGCGTTGAGAGCCTTGTGTGCATTGTTTATAGACTGTGATGATCTGATCTTCGGGACCCACCCTTTCTATCCTCATCACCCTTGTATGGAAGCACTCCACTGCCCTGGAATGCAGCTCAGTGGAACACCCCACAGCCACGTGAAACCCCAAACCTGAGCTGAGCTTTCAGTCTGAGGAGAAGGACAGCCAATGCAGTCAAATGCCTGAGATCAGATCACTGGCACTTGCAAGGGGCAGGAGGAAATGTTCTGATCATCAGAGGTGGCTCCCAAGAGCTCTCATACCAGCTTAAATCAGATTTGCACCACAGATTTCAAAGGACTCTTTCTGGTGCAATATGACATCAAATAAAGGCAATCCAGTCTCAAATCAATAGGAGAAACCTTTTGAGCTGATTCCTTTTTTTTGTCGAGCTTAGAGCCAGAGTTTGGCTGGGGAGATTACAAGATGGAAAGTAGTCAAGGATCATTTAGCTGCTACTTTGAATAATAATTAAATATGAACAAACTTATGAAAATATGTTTAAAATACACTTTTTAATAGACCTCTCTGTGATCCTGTGGTACTGTGGCAGAAGACTTCTGAGGAGACAGAGAATGAGGGGTGCATCTCAGTCAGTTTGGAAGGCACACTGTAAGACAGCCAGGAACTGAATTGAAAAACTGCTGAGCCTTTCCCAGCTGTCTTAAATAGTCCTTTGCCTTGTTGAAGCTTCAGTCCAGACTTGGCATTTTACACCCTTGCTTTAATGTTATTTAAATAAATACAGAAAGTTTTTTTTCCCCTCGGTGAGTTTCCTTAAGGTTTTTTAGATAGAAGATAAGAGGAAAATGAGCAAGAATGTGAAAGAAACTGTGTCAGAGAAGTGTGTGAGAGTTGGCAAGAAATCTTTGGCGCTATTGTGATTGACCAGCTAAGAATGCAGTGAGAGCCAAAGAGTCCTCTCTGTGGATTATTTCTGCACAGGGTATACGTGAGACTGTGCTGATAGAATTTTTGCCTGATCCTTCCATTGGGAAGATGGGATTTGCTCTCCACGTGGATAGGGAGGAAAGTTCATATGTCCAAACCTTCACTTCCTGGCAAACTCGTGCAGAGTCAGAGCTGCCTATGCACTTTTAAATACATCATGGCTAATGCAAAACTCCATCTGTATGAGTGACAAAGGTACATTTTAAACATTCAATTGTCATCAGATTTTGAAGTACTGGAAGTGAACTGTGCATCTAACATAGCTTTCAGATTGAGGTGGAATTGCCCTGTCTATGCAGTAATATTAAATATTGGTTAAATACATTTATAATTAAATATATTCTCTTTTTTGAACATGGTTTTCTACATGCAAAACTAATGAGAAATTCAAAAGGGAAAAGGTATAGTGAGCAAGTTCAGTTCCTCTCTTTTCAGAACCACATGATAACAATTCTAGTGCACTGCATGCTGCAGCTTTTAAGACATGTCAGGCTGTGGCTGATAAGAATGCTCAGAAAGCATTCACAGTGATACCAAACTCATCCTATCTCCTCTGACATATGTATAAGCTTTCACTTCTCCAAGACCTAGAGAAGTTCTAGGTCACCAACGAGCTCCCACGCAAAATCTTCCTTGTGTGACTTTTAGATAGATCTGGAGATGGAAAGAAGTAGTACAAAAAACTCATTCTGATTCTCTTTTATGTCCACAGAATGGGGAGAGGAGTACTGTCCCCTACTCTCTGCTCATATTCTTTGGTTTTCACTATCTTTCATTGTGGATAAATGCTCTGGATTTTTAACTCTATATTGTCTTTCTGATACTCTGAATAATTCCAAATTATTTAAAATAACTTTCCTAATGGAAAATTGCATACGTTTTCCATTTGGAAACAGCTGATTTCTTCCCTAGCAATTACAAAGCAGAATATTTTTAAACCAGCAAACCTTGTTTCAGTAGTCTCTGAAATTCTATTCCATACCCTGAAGAGAATTCAAGGTACTTAGTTTAAAATGTAATCTACTCCAGGGATTTCAATGGACGGAAAAAAAGTGTCCTATACTACACCTGAAGCCACCAATGAATTTATCATTAATAACACCTGAAAGAGAACTGTCAGTAATTCTCCCTGGCCCACCCATCCTTAGCACCCTTTGCTAGTAACAGCAGCTCTGTGTGGCTCTTTGATTCATGGAAGCAAATGATGCTGCTGTATATGGCCATCACATAGGCCATAATACCATTCTTTCACTTAATAGGGTCCATAAGATCTCTCTTTTCCATAGCAGTCATGCATGGGAAGCACAGTTGAGGAAGTTACTGAAATATTTCCTTTTAATGTCTCGGGGCAGCTAGGGTAGCTTGTCTTTTGTGACTGTATTTTCCCAGGTGAACTGTTCTAAATTCAGCTTTAGAGGAACAGAAGGAATACCCTGAGTGGGCAGATATGCAGGAGCTGGTCACAGACAATGGGCCTCCTTTCTGCAAGACATGACTGGAGATGCAGTCTCTTTGGGATCAAAATGTCAAAATCCTTTTGATGACATGAACTTTTCTGACAGGTTTGAAGCACACAACATTTCCACTCCCTTACATGCAGAGAGAAACAGGAACAGAAACAACAAGGGACTTCTTTGTTGAAAATGAAAGAGGATAGGAAGGAAAGGAAACATGAGATCCATTTTAAATCATTGGAAGTGTTCAGCTGTCAAGGGAAAGATGCTGTAAAAAGACCATGTAAAACAAACATTATTATCCTAGTTATAAAAGCTCACTTAATCCTTCTTATTGCTGGTGAACCTCAAAACCATGGCTTCTACATGCCTGCAGTATAACAATTGCTTAAATCTTGTTTAAAGCTAAAATGCACAAGTCTTTTGGGGAAAATACTAATGTATCTTATTCATACAGATACATATTCCTGGAAACATATAGCCTGGAGCAGAGAGTGGAGGTGGCATGGAACAGGATGGGCAGTGGCATGTTTCTAACCTTCCCAGCAAGTCCTTGAAGGAGTAAGTCTGAAGCATTATCTGACATCAGTGCATGTCTAGCATCTGCAGTTTTAATATGCTGTTTATATGTATTTACTGCTCCAGCTGGAAGTCGGAAGCACTGTTATTTAAGTGCTGTTTGTCTTCCTTTCACTTTATCACTGCAATCAGTGAGATTGATCTTAATTAAAAGTCTAAAGTTCAAGATAGTTTAAAAAGGAGTACCTATAGCTTTGATGGCCTCTTGGAAAGGCTACCTGGATTTTGTTTAAAAAATGAGACTTCTGTAGTCTTTGCTTTATTTTGCTTAATAAGTTCTATTTCCATGCCTGATTTTGAGGGCTACCTTCTTAGTGAAAACATTTGTACATATCTCTGATAAGATAATGCTGTACTTAAGTCCCAGGTGAATTCTCCTTGGACCCTATAATGTGTTACAATCCAACACCTAATAACAATGGTAATTTTTAACAGTGGGCAACAACATGAATTAAAACTGCTACTTTTAAAGTTTACAATTGTATTATATGGTTATGGATTTATGTAGGATTTTAATTCAGCTTAATGCAGCAAAACCAAATGTGCTTACAATGTTAAGCAAAACAGAAAATATGACAAAGCTCTCCTTTCTAGGTATGTCTCCATTGTAATTTGCTCCTAAAAATACAAATCTTACTCTGTATAGAAATTTAGCATCCATTTCAGTCATGTTTTCCATTTAAAATGTGTCATATACCCAGTGAATTAGTTAAAATGCAGCAATATATCAATTTTACAATTACTAGATTCAGACCAATGTATGAATGGCCTGTTCTCATCTCAGAGATGAACCATTTTACAGAAAAGGCTAAAATTAATGGAATTCCATGGTGCAGTTCATCAAGCCATCCATGCACATCTTTTCCACCTTCACAAAAACCACCAAGGGCAAATTTTAGTAGTCACACGTGGTCAAGACCCAGGTCCTCATAGCAAAGGATGACCCATTAGCACTAACCATAAACAGTTCCTTAGGCCACGTTACTCTTGTGATGGCTGCACAGAACCTTGGAAGGCAAGCAACCTGTGTCCTCACTGCTCTTCCAGCCCCTGCCTTGTTCTGTGCTGGAGAACCAACCTACCCTGCCTGGTCTGTTCAAACACATCTTTGTACAGTTTGGAGACTCTCATCTTCACTCAGAGTCACAGCAGCCCATCTCAGCTTTTTGTGTAAGAGAATTTCATGCCTGTTTATGGTGGTGCAGGCCTCAACATCTTCTCTTGCATATTTTGGATGTAGAAAGTATTTTAGTTAATAATTAAGGTAACAATTCCTTCATCGATTGAATTTTGAGAAACATTTAACTTTGTATGTCTAATTCAGTATGTCAGTATGAAAAGAAAATGCAGAATAGCAACTTACATGTACATTTGTTATTCATTCTTCCTTTAAACGATAATGTCAGTCATGTTTTAATGAAATCAGCTACAGGAGAAAAAACTGTATTGTGGATTTAGAAGGATCTAAACCCATTTTGAGTTACACACAACATTTTGAAAAGTATGTTCTGTATTATTAACAGAAAATAAAGTGTATTTAAATAATTTTCCTTCTCTTGTCTGATGAATTTATATCCTCTTTGCATTTTGTATGTATGTAAAAATTGAGATGTGAGGGATACTTCTATAGGGCACAGCATAATTCCATGTAATTCATTATGGATTTTTCTGGTCATGTGTTCAAAGCAGAGATGCATATACCTTTCATGGCGAGTATTGAGCCCAAAATATTGACACACAAAATGTTTATGAGCAGTTATTCTGTTTACTCTAATTGAACACTGATGCAGTGTCTTGGTGTTCTTCTTTCCTGCTGAAACATAGCTGAACATTCGAAAAACACTTTCCGTCAATTTGGGGCTACAAATCAAGAAAAAACATCAGTAAAACTTAAAGCTCTCTGGATCTTTAGTATCAAAATGAGAAATACAAACATCTCACTGGCTGATTGCTTAACAAAATAAAAGGTTAGAAATGCAATTCAGGCAGAAGGGGATTCCACCATTCATCTCATAATAAAAAAGTCCACATATTGCATTATACTGCAAATAATCATTTAAGGTTTTCTAGAATGGGTGTCATACACAGTAAGTAAAATGGATATATACGTTTCCCTTGGGGGTCTGATTGGAGAGACAAAGATGACTGTGTCATCTGCAGTCAAAATAGACAAAAAAATTAAACCAGGGATATATTTTCTCTGGAGGGAAATTGTACAAAAGGGCACAATGTGCACTCAATATGTAGATTGTATACCAGCATATCTATCCCAGAGTATCTTTATTCAAGAATGTGCCAGTGAGCATCAGCAAGGTGGGCAGTCCTCTGATGGTACAGAGAGTGAAAGGAAAAAGGGGAGAGGAAGAGAATAGACAGAAAGGATTGCTGGTCTCCCTGGTCCCAGCTTTGCACCCATAGCAAATTGCAATGGTGATGGAAGTGGTGCCCAGCACGGATGCCCAGGGCTCTATGGGCAGTGAGCTCAGCACAGCCATGCTCTGGGAAGATCAGCCTCTAACTCAGGCCCGTTTTTCAGTTTCACTCAGCCTCCCATTCCTGTTTTATCACCAGGCAGTATCACCAGTGCTGTGGCATGTTTTGGTATCTGTAGTAGACGCTGCTCTGTGTTTTCCCAGTACCCGGCAAGTAGGGACAAAGGTTCATCAGTGAGTAATGAATCAAATGCTAAGGTGGAGACAAGATTTAGTTGTTTAAACACAGTCATTGCAGGCATGTATCAGCCTTCCCTTTGAAATGCACTGAGCTACAGACGACGGGCAAGAAAATTTTGGATTTTTTCAATTTAAAGCTTGATCATATCAGCTGCTCCCAGTCTGAGCAGTTACAGGTTCTTTATTTTACTAATTATAAGAGTAATTATGCCATTAGTTCTCAGAAAGTAATTTTAATAATTAGGTCAAACACAAAATGACTCCAATCTCATGACATACTAATTTAAATTGTTTGGATATTGTAATTTAGGAGGAGGAGTCAGTGCTAGAGTCATTTTGGGGATTGTAAGAAGGAAAATACAGCTGGAGAAATAACAGAAGATGAATTCTCTGACAGAGACATTAGTTAAGTCATTTCTAGAATGATGTTAAGTGAATAATATTACAGCTATTTGATAGTGATGACAGATAAAATTATCATGTATTGAAAAATATATTAAAGATTTGATTCAGAGGCCATAATTTTGACTGAGCATACCAACCCCCTTTCTCTATTGCTCTAGCAGAAGAAAACATTTTCAATTCACCCATCTAATTTTCTTGAGAAATTAATCCACTCATATCTCTGCTTGATATATGCTCTTCTCAAATTCAGTTTCTAATCTTAGTTGCAACCTCATAAATCTTAAACTAAATTTACTGCCACCAGAGAGCTTAGGCCACCAAAGCCAATTACATTGATGCAAAATCCATGTACATGAGATATTTGGGACAAAAGAAGAAGAGAAAGGAAAAAGGAGAGATTATTTAAGCCAGGGCAGGAAATTAAAACAATGCCAATTTCAGACCTGGCTTCTAGCAGTCTACCTTTATCAATACCCTTATCCATCTACCACCAGACATTTGTCTTAGATTTAATACCAGTGCGTTTTTAGGAGTATTTTTCCATGAAGGTTTGTCTGAATATGAGCAGGGGTATTGCATGGCCCTGGACATTTTTTTTTGCCGTAAATTAGAAACATACCTGCAAAAGTCCAAGAATTAAGGAAAGTTACTTTCTGCCAATCATGATGTACACAACCCAAATCTTCTGCTGTTGTGCCTTTGGCAGGTGAATAAAGCTTCACTTTCCAGCAAATCAAATACAAATTCAATCAATAACACATCAAACCTTTCTGATGATGATGGTAGAGAAAGGCATGTTTGACACCTCTATCCCCTGACAAATTATTCTCTCCTGACAAGGAATTCTCCTCTCTGAAAGACAGAGGATAGCCACATACAAATCCCAAGTCAAACAATTCTAGAAGTTAGGATCCCACTGCCTGCACCTATGAATAAATGGAATACAGGAGCTATGTCCCCTAAAGGTTTGCTGGCATTCAAAGTTGTCTTGATTTATTTACCCCTACTGAGGGTACAGGGGAATGGAAAAGCATACAGGCTTTTTTAGCTTCACACACAAGGAACAGAGAACACAAAACTTTGAAATTGCATTTTGTGAAATATTTTTGCATTATTTTATTCAAGCAGTAAACATTGTGGTATAAAAATAATCTTTACATGAAAAACATATTATTCCCAGCTCACAATGCATTCTAAATTTGACATTTGAAGTTAAAAATGAATGGGACGGGTGGTTTAGTCAAAGTTCGTATATTTTTACCAACATAACAGAAGGTTGCTGGCAAGTTTCATTACATTTATTACAACTGTAATTATCTTTAAAAGCATATCAGTGAACAGTGTGATTTTACAAATTAGAAGAAGCAGTCCTTTGAAAGTATGATGAAGTTCTGCATTTTTACTTTGCTAAATAAAATAAGCAACTTTACTCATTGGATTCAAAACTGCAAAATACACTCAGAGCTTGGCAAGCATTTTCTGCTAATTCTAATTCTTTAAAATTTGATAGGAAAGATTAAAACAAATATTACTCATGGATCATATTTAAAGTCTTCAAATTTTCACCAATATTCTTTCACATTATTTGATGGATTTTTTTCTAAATACTTGAAATAAATGAAAGTCTTGGAACTGTAAGAGAAATTTGTAGATTTATGTCTGCAAAACTACACTTAGAAACAGTTTTTCTACTGTCTGAAGAAAGTACTGAATTTTGAACTCACACTAATGAGACAACTGTGGTTGGAACAGTTTGGGATTTTTACTGTCTAGAAGGAATGTTAGCGCTGGTGAATTTTTAAGCATGTCTGCACATTGCACATTGCAAATCATATGCAAAATAAACCTATTTGCATGCAGTGAGATTTAAACTAGCTATGAATCCCACAAAAATCCCATGTCAAATTCCACAAAAATAAGGATGTTCAGCCACTGCTTTCAATGAATTAATTGCTTCTGTTCATAGAAGCACTGACCATACTTTCAAAGTGGAAGGATCTTTCTAAGAGCATCAATATATATCATCTGAACTGGTTTTGCAGAATTGCTCCCATAACTACCTCAAAGGCTGTTTCATTTTTGAAATAAGCATTGTGATCTTTATACAAAAGAAACCAGATTCATTGCACACAGTATAAGGACACATAAAAGAGGACCTTCCAGACCATTCTGTGCAGTGAAAATCTCCCAGCAGAAGGTGGGTGGCATTGACATCACAGCAATTTTAATTTCCATTAAAAAGTTCTATAGGAATTCCGCTGATGTAATTTTTTCCCTCAAAATAAGTACTTCAGTTCTTGACAACCTTGATCACACATTTTTTTGTAGTATTTGTTCATCTCTCATTCCTCAAAGAAGAAAGTTTGTCATAATAATTTTCTAATCTTGCAGCCTTCTCTCTTTGTGCCTTTCATCAGCTTCAATTTACCCTGTACCAGCAGCTGGGTTAAATTCTAGCCTGCATCCGTATTCCGTGTTTTTTTGAAGTTCTGTTTGTCAAGGTTGTATTGATGATTAAGATATGAATAATCTGAGATTTCACTTGCCATATCTCATCTTCTTTAAATTTTAGATTCAAAATATTCAATTTCTTTCTCATAAACAGAGCTAAATCAACATGGATTCAAGAGTTTGATTGGCAACAGACAGCAGCAGGAGAAAGTTGGAGGAACAGGGATTCCTATTAACTTCCAAATCGTTTAGTCATAAAACCCTTTACCGCAGTGTGTATAAGGAAAAAATCAATTATAATCAAGCAGTTCAGAGGTCCTCCTAGAAGAATGTGGAAGTGGAATAGAAAAAGTTATTCAAAACTCTCAAGTGTATTTTGGACAGAGGCAGAAAGCATGGAAGTTATTTCAGTTTTTTGTTGTAACTAATAGCTACTGAATTTTGTTACTGACCCTTTCACAGATGGTCATACCTACCTTGCAAGACCTAAGGCAGATACTCCCTGAGGTCAATTTTTGAGGAAATGGATCTGCCAGGACTATCATGCACCTTCCAAAATTCTCTCCCAGTTCTGCTGGCCACAAATTCTTTACTGACAGCATTCAATGATGGAGATCTCAAGAGGTTCCTGTATTCAACTCTCTTACTGCACATCCTAATTCAGCTTGAGTCCCTTTCAGCTCTTAACCACAGCCCCTGAAAGTTTCCATCATCACATCCTTCTCCCATATCCTTTAGCTTCTGGGTCAGCATGTAAGCTACTGCCTGTTTAATATTTTTTTGTGTGATTCTCCCCAGCACTCTGCTAGTGACACAAGAGGGTTATGTGTCCCAACACTCACCCACTGCATCAGTTATCTCTCTCTGTCACTCCCTCTGTCTTTCTTCTCTGATGGTTCATGGTTCCAACAGTAGGAAAGGAAACTCTGTTCATTGCCTCCACCTATTTTGCTGTCCTTTCCCATTATTTTAGTTGTGGTGAGGAATGGACTCCAAGACCATTCCAGACAAGTCTTCAACTCAAGCTCCCATGGTTTTCAAAGAGGTCCTCATGCCTTTCAAGAAGAATCATGATTGGCTCCATTTCAGGTCCCATATACCTTTGAAATCAGAACATCTGATCTATTCTGACATTTACCTTAACCTCAAAGTAAAGTAAGCAAGTAAGGTCTTGAGCATGCTAGCTTATGCATAACAGGCTGGATGTTGCCTCTCCAGCATTATCTGCATTGCACCAAACCAAATAGCTGCATAATGAAATTTTTCTGGATATATCAACACATTTCTCCACATATGTAAGACACAAAGCACTACTTTCTGCTATACTTTTAAGCATGTTTCCAGGCCCCATATCTTCCAATTAACTTGACAAATATTTCAGATATCCTAGTCTTGTGGATTTCTGTGTTGACAAACACAGCTAACATTCTGGGGAATTCTTGATCATCTGACAATATCCTCTAGTCCAGAAGAAATAAAGTCATCAGACTTTGGTGAAGCCTTGAAACATGACAGTTCAAAGTACAAAGAACTGACTGCTTTCAGCACATTTAATGTAAGAACATGACTGCATGCATCAGAGCTGCAGTCAGGATCCAATTCCTACCCCATTCAATGCAGTCAGTCCCATCCTTGGGGCTGCAGAGAGTCCTGACAGCACTGGAATAAAAATCTGTTTGCTCTGGTAGTTTGGGTTGGTTTATTGTGATTTCACAGTTTTGCAACAGTTTTATTGTACACTATTGTCTGCATGAGGCGAAGAGAAAGTTCAAGAGAGAAATACCAGGACTTCTGCTGGGCTGGAGATGCTTCCTGCAGCAGCTCTCCTGTAGGTGGGATGCAACATACTTAATGCTGCCATAAATGGTTCAAGATTTATTAGAAGCAGGCAAATGTCATTCCCTTCATAATGCAAAAAGTACTTTAGTAGTCTTGTAATGCTCATTACCACTTTTGTGTAGCATCCTTGGGCTCTCTTAGCAGCTAAAACACAAATGGAGGAAAGAGATTCCCTGCCACAAGGACCTCATGATCCAGTCTTTCAAAGACTGTGCTGAAGGTAGTGATGGGCTGGAGAGAAAGAAGAGATGTCAACAAAATGAAGTAGTTATGCACCAGGAATAAGTTCACATCCCAGCAAAAAGACAAGATATAATGTTTACACTGCTTTTTACATTTGGGAAATGACAGAAGGGAAAGGTTCTAGTGACCATCTTCTTGTAAAGTCTTATGGAAACTAGTTTTTTACATGGGACCTTGATGTCCTGGGATCAATGGAGTGGAGATTATCCAAACCCTTAAGGTCTCACCATGCTAAAAATATGTTTCTCAGAAGCTGTTCTGGTGATATTCACATGATTGTAACTTCATTCCCTCTACTTTGTCCCATTGCAAAGGAGAATAAAGTTACTATTAAAATGTGGGCACTGCTGTACAAACAGCCAGAGCAATGTTGCATGAACTGTTTCCATGCTTTTTGCCAGGCAGTGTTACAGATGCTGGCAGTAGTACAGCATCTGTACAGTACAGTACTTGAATCTATTTCTTTGGGAATGAATTCATCAAGGGTCACTCACAGCATAATTTGAGCAATGGAGGAAATTTTCTGTAAATTTTTAAAAGTACTTAAGTGCCTCAATCAGCATGAAAGAAAGTATAAAGAGTTAATTCCTAGGTTCTTGCATATTCTCAGCTATAAGAATGATAGGCCAAATTAAAAATGAAAGCAACTTTTAGCTTAAGCAGAATTAATCTTAGCAACGTATTTGGGATTAATGTGCCAAGCAGTTGTTTGAATTTTAGGGTAAAGTTTTCTTTTCTTATATTAATTATTCCCTAGTTATCCCTAAGAAAAACTCAGTATTTTCCATTACTCGTAGCATCTTGCATAGCTATGTGGGATTACTCCTGCATATACATGAAATGGAGATCATCCTAACCCTCTGTTTTATTGTTATCCATCGTTGCATCTTATTAAAAAAAGACACTATGGATCTTCAGCCTTTATTGAAGATTTTCAGGTCATGGAGAGCTCAAGCCACAATCTCTAAGTTCT
Source organism: Erithacus rubecula (assembly GCF_903797595.1). Lineage (NCBI taxonomy): Eukaryota > Metazoa > Chordata > Aves > Passeriformes > Muscicapidae > Erithacus > Erithacus rubecula. The sequence goes on from NC_136689.1 coordinate 133,998,609, forward strand.
GTACTTCACAAAATTTAAAAAAGAAAACACTCTAACTTGCTAAAAGTAAGAACATTCCTTTCTTATATGAAAAAAAAGGAAAGCATCTGACTGCTGTCTCTATGACTGATGTACCATATTGCATAGTGGATCACACAATGGATCACATACACATTCAGGGCAATTCCTTGGCCCATTCTCTTTCATATAATAGGATTCAACAGAAGACATTTCAGAGCAGAGAGGCTTCAGCTGAATGGATGGCTCCTTGAGAGTCACAGAAAGACCTCTATGCAAACACATTTTGGTGATAAAGGAAAGGTTTCCTCCATACGGTACCTCATTTAAGGGTCACAAAAACTTACAGTAATACTCTGCAATTGAATGGGACTCCCAAAGAAAGCAGCAGAACCACACAAGTAATCACAGCAGCTTCCAACTGAGACTCCACAGTTGACCCTATTTACTTTGACACTGACCATTGTGTTCTTCATTGGTCTTTATGGAAATTTTCAGCTCTACCCTGTCTGCCAGCCTCGGTGACAGTGGGGTGAAGACATAAGGACAATGCACTTGGTGTATCTGCTCACTGCCCGCAGAAAGAGGAGGAGGTGTTTTCCCAGGTGAGGCACCTGTGGAATGTCTGTGATGGAGCTCCCCCTGATGGTGTTCTGCACATGGGAATGCATGGACGGGGTCCTGGTGCTGCCCTCCAACCCCTGCAGCTGCTCAGACCAGCTCGGTCTGTGAAAGCATCCCCTGAAAACAGCTTATGGATAATAGGAGCAATGGATAATACCACACTTCTCTCATCCCTAGGGACAAACAGGCTGGTTCTGGTGGTGGTTCCGAACCATGGCACTGCTGAAGGCCTCACAGAGAACAGACAACAGGGCAAATATTAAGAGCATTTGTTGGGCTGTTGTTGTTGTTGCATTTTCTCTCACTAATCGCTTTGCCATGTAAAATAAACTAGCTCATGATTTTTTGAATCCTTGAGCTTGGCAATGCTGTTAACATGTAACAGAGTTTGTGTCTGATGATCCTCCAAAATAAACTGACTGTATGTGAAGCGACAGGGGAACTTGGTCATCAGATGTAAATCCTCCACTACAGGCCAGCCAAGTACTGGAAATCATGAGTTGGATCCCTTAAAAATCACAAAATTCTCTTTAAAATCATGACTGTTGCATAAACAACCACATTTTGGTTTTGATTGTTTTTTACATTGTCTAGTGGTCCTTTCAGCCTTCAGGCTAAATATGAGTGATACTTTTTTATTTCCAGACTTTTCCCACAATATATGGCCTTGAAACATTTTTCTTTGATATATGAACACTGACATTTTAACAAAAATCGTATGAACCCTCAAACTAGGTCTTTAATGAAAACACCAAGATCCTTGCAATAAAATGGAGAATTGCATGGTCTGAGCATAGGGCAACTGAATAAAAACTTTGAATTATAAACCTGTCTGAGACAAAAATCTTTACCTCAATTCCCAGACAAAAATCTTTACCTCAGTTCCCAGACAAAAATCTTTGCCTCTAGTTCAACTTCTACATCTGCACAGCAGGACTAATAGTACTTTATCCCAGGGCTTAATGAATATGGTGATTTTACCATTTATCTTACTCAAATATCTTAAATGCAAAAAAGACTTTGCAAATTCTATATAGCATTACTCTATGCCGGTTTATCGCCTAACAAACAACTTGGTCATAGCATACATTCAGGTTTTTAATTTTTCTAACCAACGTGCCTTAGAAAAGGGTTTGTTTTTTTTCTGCAGAAAATAACAGTGAGGGGGGGACAGGACCCAGCCTCAGTGGGGTGCCTACTCCCTGATTTGCAGTCATTCCCAGGGCTGGCTGGCATGGCACAGCTCTGCCTGTCACTGCTAGTGGAATATTCCATTATACATTAAACAATGTTTTCCAAAACAGATGAGTTATTTCTTACTGAAAACAACAATAACAACCCAATCCCCTGGAAGAAAACTTAAATCATTTGTATTACCCGAACAGCAGGACACAGACTATCAGTGCAGTTTCATTCAAGTGCTGTTGCCAGAGCCACACCTAATGACCTCCTGAGATGATCTTTGTGCCCTGAGATGGTACCATAAGCACAGGCATTAATTTAGTATGAGGAACTGCAGTGATTAACTTCAAATGACTGGATGAAATAACATGATGAGATGCTTCTGAGCCTGTGTCAGAACAACAGGCTAGCCAATAAACACTGGCTATCACAGTTTGCATTTAGATCACTCCCTTTATCCAGAGCACGTTATAAATATCAGAGATTTTTTTTGTCTCACCCCAGACAGACAGATAAAGCAGGGTTTAAGAAGCTCCACAGGGAGCAGAGTCAGGAATCTGCATTTACTATTAACAATACAAGCCAGCGGTTCAAGGTCCCATGACTCTGCCCCCCACATTTCCCTAAATAACCAAGGACTGCAATATTGCTGCAGTTTAAGCACCCGAGTCACAAACTGCAGTCAAAGTTGCTGGCACAAGATCATTAGCAAATGACTCCCTTACTCTGCTAGTGCCCTGGGTTCATACCCTAACCACTAATTCCTGTAGGAAATGCATTACTCGTTATCTTAGTTGAGTACATGATTCACACTTTCTGGAAGGTTTCATTTTATTCTTGAATAACATAACTTTAATTTTTCAGGCTTTCTGATGTGAACCAATGTAAATCACTCTTTACAACCAGGGACGTTTTAGGGGAGTATTTGCTCCTTTATTTTGACTTGTACTTCTCCCAGGGGCATATCCCAAGGAAGTTACTGTACACATGGTGTATGTGGGATTTAATAAATAGGAAAGACATGAAATTTAAGTGATTTTTGGCAGTTATCCCTTTGTAAATGTTAGCTTTTTCCCTGCAAAGGGTGTGTAACCCTTAGTGAATCAGCCTTTTAGTGTTTTATTTGGTAACAGACTTAATAGTATGTTGTACAGTGTCTAAAGGCTTAAGATTAAAATGATACGTATCCGGTAAAAAGACTGAGCTAATCCCCACCAGCTGGAATACAGTGCTGAGGGGCCCTCCTTTCTGGATGGATTTTGCACTGGAATTAAGATCTCTTCTTAAATGAAAGAAAGTTTGCAGAAGTGAAGACATACAGTAGGAGAGCAAAACGAAGTTGCAGCAATAAAGCTACAGAAACTCTTCTTTTGACTGGCCCCAGCCTTCCAGACCAGCTCAGACAAAGCATCAGTCCCTGCTTGCTGCAGTGCTGGGGCACACAGCCCTGCTCTGCTCTGTGCAGGCATCAGTCTCATAAAAAGCCTTCTTCCCGATTTGGAAGATGTATTACTTCTGGATTCAAACGCTTCCAAAAATATATGAGATGTAGAAAACACTCCTCATTTGCCAGAAACACATTGGAGTTTTGCTTACATTACATTCTTTCCTCGTATATGTTTGGAAAAAAAAAAATGGAAGAAGGGAGGGAGGGGGGAAAGAGACTGTAATACATTGAACTAAAAACTTTCATCACAATGATAAGATATAACTATGGGTAAAGAGACTGGGAGACAGCTCAGTCAATACTGTCTTGAAATCTTCTTTTACACCTCTTTCTGAAGTATAAATATGGACTTAATCCAGTTTTCCCAATCTGAACGACTTTGGCTGGGGGAGGTTGGTATGGAAGTCATTTCCCTTTTAGGTGCAGTAGCTGCTTTCCACAGACTCAACAAAGACATGAAATATCATTAACATCTGATTCTGAGAGGCTGACAACCACTTCTTTGTTTTACACAGCCGTCCAGGGAAAGCTGCTGTGTATTACCATATCACAAGCAAAATTATACCTATTAAACTGTGATAGGAGCTCTAGAATATTTCTCTCATTTCTTCTGGGATCGGGTGATTTGAATATGTCTATTGTTTTCACAATCAGCATGTCATAATTTAAACAGTATTATGTGTAAACATTGCTTCAGTTAAGGGTGGGTATTGCTGGGCCAGACTCAAGCCTGTGACCTGTTTGGGACATGCTTTCATGAATAGGGGCTGAAACCTCCCATATTAAAAAGGCAGAAAGGGGTGAGATAGTTTGTTCAGGGGGTGCTGAATCAGAAAAGAGTCTCCTCCTCCTTCAAACAAGTAGGAAGACTCTGCAGGCCTCAGCAATGCTTCTCTGCTCCACAATAGAAGGAAAGCAAGTTGAAAGTCTTGCCCAGGGGATTTCTCAGCTCCAGAGCTCACTGGAAAAGAAATAGGGAAATGCCACTTTTTATGTGTGTTTAATTCTAAAAAACAATCAAAGCATTCCTCTAAGTTATTTTAGAAGGTGCAAAAAGAGTCTTTGTTTTCCTCTTATTCTCACTAACAGCTAATCAAGATCACAATATTACTGCTAAAATCTTCTATCAGAAATTAAACTTCTCAGGAATATACGAACTTCTCAGGAATATATATAAGATTTAAGAATTATTACTCTTTTTCTTTTCCTCCTTTTTATTTTTGCTTGGCTGTAGGAAAAGAAAATTGAATTTCCAAGTAATGCTGTTAGCTAATTATTTGCAGGACTGAGCAAATCCTCATCGGATGATGATTTTTTTTATAATACACCTAATTAGCATAAAATGAACCTAATACTATAAATTAAATGTTTTATTTGAAGCAAAGATTTAAACCTGCATGTCTAAACTGATCCTGTTTTAATTGTTCTCAGGTTCTCAACTCTTGCAACAAGCATAAATAAAAACTTTCCAGTTTCTCTGTCAGAAAGAGTAGTTAAGTACTCTTATCCCCCCCATTTTACTGAGAAACTGGTTCCAAAACATGGAAATAATTTGGTGAAAGGTCAAAAAGAGCATTTGTGCCAGATCTGGGAACACAACTGTTATCTGCTGCCTTCTAGCATTTGCTTTAACCACATCCTTCCTTCCAATACACTGCAACTTCTTTTCACCAAGCATTTCTTTACTGCTTATTTCTTCTCATAAAGCACCTGAAATCTGAAAAAAAGAATGCAAAAACTTTACACAAGGCATTTATATCTCTCTTTTGATCTTTTTTTTTTTTCTTTGATATTCTGTGAAAACATTTCCTGGAAATTCAGAGGAATGTTGTAGACTGAAGTGCTGCACAAAGATACTTATCAATAATATCACCAAATGGCATGATCACCTAGGAATACAAGCATATATTCTGTATTATATTTAAAATATCAGTGCTTGGTGATATTTGCAGGGACAGCAATGAAGGCAGGGTGGGATACTCTGGCAAAGTCTTAAGATACCTTGTGCTCACAAAACCTGCTAAGGCATACCTGGAAGAGGCATTTGTCCTGCAGTGTAGCTTCTCCTCTCCCAGAACTACTGTGTGTATGTAAATAAGATAAATTACATTTGGAATTTAATGCTCCTGCACCACTTCTTTTCCCCTTTTGCAGAAATGTGCCCTTCAAAGCACAAGTTGTAGGGAGGTGAGCCTACTTTCAGAGCATGTCAGGTAAAGATGCTAATTTAAATTCGTACTTATGCTGCCCTCACCTGAAATATAAGTCCACGGTCAAATATTAAGTATTTGACCATATTTAGCATATTTCAAAGAAAAATAAAGCCAAGGCTATATTTTGAAATTCCAGATAATTTATCTTAATGATCTGTCTTCCCTTATTTTGATAGATATGTTTATGTCTTTTTCAATCATGAGAGAAAAAAAAAAAAAAAAAAAAAAAGCGAGAGGAAGATGTGCTTTTAATTCTCTCCCTCCATCCCTGGTTTTGCTCACCTCACTAAACAGACCATTTACAATCACTTTATTAGCCTCCTTTCTGACTTTATATTCCAAAAGCCCTACTCCAATGCCTGTCATTTCCTGGTGTCAGGCAACTGCCTGCAACTGCTTCAAAAATCTCAAAAATTTCTTGCTATCAAGTCAGTCTAAAAATTTTCAGACTGCATATTAGGCTGAAGTAAATCGTGCATAGATGCAGTGCAATTGGTGCTTTCTATCTGCTTAAAATGGCTTTAAAGTTGCTGTGTTAAATTAATAGCTAATTTAATAGGAATTTTAATGCAAGGCATTTTCATGTGGAGTTTCTCACTTGCACTACAAATCACACTGAGGTTTCTGTGCAAACATGGTGATTCTCACCTTGTTTAGTAGCACAAAATCTAAAATACAGACCTGTTTTTGAGGACTTTCTCTGCTCAATTTAAAAAAACTTCTCATGGAAAATTTCTGCATTTTGTACTAGATTTGAAGCAAAACCAGCCTAAACAGTTTAATTTCTTTTATTGCTATGTTTCACACTCCCAAACAGTCTGATAACAGACCCTTTGTTAGGACTTCTAAACTTAATATCTGATTGGAGAAATAATAAGTATTTTTAGATCACTCATTTTATTTGGCTCAATAATTTGGCATTTTAGTATTTCTTAAACAAAAATAAATTAAAATGTTTAAATATTTTTAAGGGTATTGCCACTTGCATTTTATGCAATTTGATCCACTTCTCTAAAAAGTCTCAAAATTCCATTAATGCTTAGCCAATCACATTGGTTTAAGTTCTTGTCTATTTGTTGCTCAAACAGTCCTGGAGTCTTAACCTTTTCTTTGTGAAGTCTCTTTCCTGGGCACAGTATTTATCCATGTTGGTGGTACCTGAGTGGAGAAGAAAGCTGTGGGAGGGAGGATTGATGTGACCAAGCAAAGGACCTGCCAAGAAGGTCAGAACCCAAATACTTCATTGGGTGTGAGTCCAAACTGACAGCACCAGTTTGTTTAAAGTATAATGCAAATGCTCCCATAAATATTAAAGGCATTTTTGGCTAAACGACTATATATGCAAGGCAGGGTTTTCTGGGTGAGATCTCTGCCATGTTTCATGTTGTTTGGTTTCAGGACACTGGTTCTGTTCAGGTAAGGGAATGGCTTGATCTGTCATTTCTGGCATGGGAATGGCAGGGCTGCAGGCAGATCAGCTGCCTCTCCATTTCTGTTCCATGGACCACAGCATTCTTTCACAGGGCTGGAAGTAAAGAGCAGGTGTGTGGCTTTGTTCTCCTTAGGTAAATATTTCTTCCTCTCCAGCAGTTTGCGGCGCAGGGGAGCCAACATGCATCATTCTCAAACAAGCAAGGGAAAAAGAGATTTCATTTGGCCTGGACTACCAGCTCTCCAACAGCAGGGATACCAAGAAAGGTGATGTGACCTTTCCAGCTGTAGCTGCTGTTCTGGAAACACCTTCCTAACATGAACCAATCAGTAAAGTTTCGAGATCTGGCTGAATCTTTTCATACGTAAGTGGCAAGTCAGTTAAAACATGGGTGATTTGTGACATTGCAAAAGCTTGTGAAAGTGATAGGCAAGAAGGGAAATTGCCAAGGAACTAAAATTTGACCTCTTTCATCCCATTGGTAGCAAAACTTTGCACTGCTGCCAGAGGAAATGAATCAACAGAACTCAATTTATAAACACATATGATCAGACAACACTGACATTAAATATTTACTGAGCTTTCAAAATAGGAGCAGCACTTCACATATAAATACTTAACAGAAAAAACATGCTTTTAACCTTTTTGTTTTTAATGAGCAGCTCAGGGGAACTAAATGTTTTGGGTTTTTTAGGAGTAAGTTACAGCATAGGTGAATCTGATAGGGTTTCCATTATCTGGTATCAGGTAGAAGCTGTATATCAGAAAGGAAGCTGTAACAGAAGGCTCTGTCACATGGATGGAGCACACATTGAGTGTTTATTTTTTCAGACTGAATATCCAGTCCCCAAGGTGGAATAGTAATGAATGACATCTTACTGACTGCCCAGACAGATCTTATGTTGCACTTTCAGATAATATGTAGTAACTCAATATCAGTACTCATAAAATCTGGTGTTCATGGAAACCAAAGGAATAAAAATTACTTTGACTGAGCTGGGTTTTAAGGCAATAAGATAAATGTGGGGGGTTTGTGTTTTGGTTTTGTTGTGGGTTTTTAAATTCATTATTTGCATTTTAATTTGTTTTAGAAATTTTTCATTTTAGTTATGATGTGTTGGGTTTTCACATTTATATTTTTGTTTCAATACACGTGGTAAACCTACTATGGAGTTTGATTTCTTTGTAAGTCCTTAAGCTCCTCCTTGTGTGAGATGCAGAAAACAGATAGGCCTTCATTTTCAGAGCTTGATTAGGGAAGTGGTTATACTTGCACAGACATTATTAGTCTGCTAGACACATGCTCTAGCTTTTGGTCTTCTGAAACCAGACATCAAGCTTAATATTAATATTGATCAAAAAAGAAGGACTATGCCTACAAAAATATTTTGAAAAAAAATTAATAGGTTTTCAGAAAGTTCTTCAGAGATTTATTTTCTTAATTCTGACAAAAAGTCAGTGTTTTCATGGAAAGAAAACCTGACTGATTAAAAATATGGTTTGTTGGGAAAAAATCCAAACCAATTTTATTTCATGAAGCAGACCATCAGAATATGCAGCCAATACCTTTGGGCAGAGTAGGTGTACCCTAAATTCCAGCCTACCAGGAAATGCCCTCACTCTGTAGTTTGCAGATATGTAGGCAGGTTTGTCACATGAAAGGTGTAAGACCTGGGAGTAAAAAGAGAAATAATATTTATTTAGATTATAAAATGTACAGTAATTAAATTGAACCTATCCAGGCTTCAAAGTAGCTTCAATGGAATTAGAATGACCACTTCTATTTCCTACTACTAAATTAATGGGGCATATCCTTATAGCAGTCTGACCACTGCCACAATAAAAGCATCTTATTCCTCTCCAAAGATCCATAGAAGTTCCTAAACTCACCCAAGACATTAGGAGTTGAAAATCCACAGGCAATTACAGGTCTGCTGCAAGTGGTTGTTGATTAATCTGTAAATTATGTGGAAAAGGCAAATAATTTTAACAGGTTCCATCTGTAATTAAGCTAAGCAAGTCATATCAATATTATGTATTGCTTTGGAACGGAAAATTGCTGTCTCTATTATTGGGGATACTTGATTGCCCAGAAAATTAATTTTTTTTTTCCCAAAACGCAGGTCTTGGTGATTCACATCTAGAAGTCTTCAAAGTGTTATTTAAGTAATACACATAATTAGACAAGGAAAGTAACAAGGTAAAATTAACTTTACTTCTGAAAACACAACATTCAGAACATGAGCTTACACAAAATAAAAACACAACTTCCAAGCAATGACAATAATCAAATTGTTGATCAGCTCGCTAGGAGGAGAACTTGATATTTCTAGAAAAATGCAACATATTATAATTTATTATAATTAATTTTTCTTTTCTGAAACAGACTAATTTATTTTCTGCTTAGATGACTGCACTACTCTTCCTTGGGCTTATGGATTCCAGTACATCCCTTTGAGTCCTGAGTCATGGTAAGAAAGTTCTTCTCTCTGAATATTGTTTTCCTTAAATATGTCTTTCTTCTTTTACAGTGAAGGGAGAGAATGGAATTCAATCTGCAGTGAATTCAAATAATTTTATTTACAATCTATATATAGCACCAAACAAAGCTTAAGTATTACTGATTGATAAAAGACACTGAAGATTAAACCCTGGCTTATCGTAATGTTGTCTCACATAATATTAGTAGTACTTGGCACACACTTCATGTTCAAAGCAATTCAGAAACATTAAGTGATTAACCTACATACAATTTAATGCCTTCTGCCAAGATTGCTGTACACAGTCAAGTCACTGGAAGAAAAAAGAACTAACACCATATTTAATCAGAGAATATGAGTAACAGTTATCATAGTAATTCTTTCAATTTTTCATCTAGGCTTTTGCCCAACATATTTTACATTTTTTTATTGAGTTGGAGACCAAAAGTTCAGGTTCTTAGTTGTTCAGAAGTCACATGGAATTCATGAGTAGAGATATAAAGCCAGAGTACCCATGACTGACAACTGGAAGACTAGACTGACTGGGTTATGTATTGTGTACAGCACTTACCCTCTAAAATTCTGCCACCCCCTGCCAGCTGCTGAGCAGGAAAAAAAAAAAAAAAAAAAAGAAAAGAAAGAAAGAAAAAATGCAACACAGTATAAATGAAGAACACAAAACCATATAAAGGGAGGTTTTACTATTTAAGGAAGCACAAAGAACTAAGGAAGGCTTTCTTGCTGAAACAGACTCATTGTTCTGAACAGAAGTCAGAATTTCTGAATAACACAGACCTAGTCTGGGGTTGTGGTTTTTTGGCTTTGATTTCCTCGTTTATTTATTATTTTCCACTGTTATTTTCTGAATTCATCACAGTCTCTGCCTCATGGTGGAAAGACATTCTTTTGCTCCTTCTGCATGGCAAATTTGCTCTTTCCCACATATCTTGTAATCCTTCACTTTATTCCTCACCTTCTGTCAAGAAGGTGAACAGTGAGCTGGAAAGTCTACTGAAAAGGAGTTAGCGATACATTTAATTCAGCAGCAGACCACTGGAATAAACAAGTATCCACAGCAGCAGTATAGAGGTCCTGGCTGTGCCTCTTTGCACAAAGTAGATCACCCTGCAAAAAATGCAACAATTTCTTCTGCTCTTTAAAGTCCACAGTTATGGTACATTTTTATCCCCAAATACATATACATTCCTACAAACAAAAAATCCTTTTGAATATAATTGTCTCCACCTTTTAAACATGTGCCACAGTTTTACGAGGTCTTTGGTGAGTGTAGGGTTAGTGGGAGCTGGCATGAGACAGGTGATTATTTATGGAATTATAAGAGAGAACAAAGACAGAGTTGTGCCAGCCAGTAGGCAGGTGGGGTCAAGATGCCTTCACTTCAATATGGATAAAAAGACAAATACTCTATTATGTATAAAACATACAAGGAAAAACAAGCAAAGGAATGGGAAAAGGCAGAAGAAAACAAGCTAGGGAATGAGGCCAAGAGGATAAATTACAACATATAAGTCTTTGGAAAAAAAAATTACCTTCTGTGTTTTTTTGCTGGACAAGCATCAAAAAGAGTGAGCTTGGTGACAAGAGTGAGTAAGGAGGAGATACTAGAGACCACTTGAAGCAGCAGAAAGAAGGAGATGGGCAGGGACAAAGCAGTAGGGTGCTGCAGGGCCATGCACCCCCTGCCCACCGTCCCTGTGCCGCATGGTGCTCTCAGCCAGCCACAGAGACCTGCCAACACAATCACAGCCTGGTTCCACTGATTCAGTCTCCCACCCAGTGGAAGGGGCTGGGAGGATCCTGGAGGTGGAGGGATGACAGTCTCTTCATCCTCTCCTCCTCCCGGCACCACTGGCAGTGTTTCTGCCTGCGCTCAGTGTTTCCATGAGCCACGGCGGGCGGGGTGAGGAGCAGGACAGGGGTGGCAGTGCTGGTGCCCCAGCGTGGCAGCTGGGTGGGCTCAGGGTCCTGGCAGCTGCAGCTCAGGGTCCTGGCAGCTGCAGCCATGCAGAACCTGCCTGCTCGCACGTCCATCAGCACGGCTCTGCCCTGGCGGAGCGGGGAGGGGAATATTGGATATCACTTTGGTCGGGGCTGAATCTATAATTGAGAAGATGAGAGTTCATTATAGATTTTGGCCTTGGAGTGCTTGTCTTGGCAAGAGGCTTAGCTGAGTGTTAAAATCATTACCAAGCGGCCTAAATCTAAACAAACACCCACCTTTTCCATTTATTACCAGGATGAAATGACTTGCCTTGTAGAACTGAAATACCTATAGTTGTCAGCTTCTCATTTCCCAGTGGTGCATAAAATTCCCTCTCTTATGGCTGCCTTTCCCCCTGGTCTAGCTTTCCCTTATGTTATTCTACTGACAAGAATTTTGTATTAAATTACAAGTTATCTGTCCCAGAATGAGAATTTCACTTCACACCAGACAGAAGTCTGTTGTGCAGAGCTAAGAGTTCCTTTTTCTCTGGTGCACTGCTGTAAAGCAAGGCAAAGATAAAGTTAAAAAAAAAAAGTAAAAAAAAAGAAAAAAAAAAGATAGGATGACTACCATAGGATGATGGTAGATGATAATTCAGGCACATACGGCAAGAGAGACATTTCTTATCTTATGAGTAAGTAGCTCTATAGAACCAGACAATATTCTTACAAGTGTGTCTTTTTGTCACTGCAAGTTGACTGGTGGAATTGTAGGTGTGGAGGAACGACTGTAGTTATTTCAGAGGTTTCCTTTCCCATGTTTTCCACAAAGAAGTCTGTCTATATTGTTCCAGCCTCCATGAATGCTTCAGGAACTGTGAATTCACAATTCATTCACACAGAATACAGCTATTAGCAGGCAGAAACCACAGCACTTTCCCTAAGAGAACAACTTTTTATTATTACAAAAGAGATAAAAATGATATATTATATATTATGTTTCATCATTGAAAACCATCACCCATGAAATATCCCTCTGTTTCTACCTCCCTATCTAAAGAAAGGCTGAAAAGATAAGAAATAGAGCTACTGATTGGGGGATTTTCCCTCCTATTTTATTTGTGTGTGCAGAAAACACACATGAAGAAACATGCAAAGCAAATCACTCAAAAGAGTGATTGGAAACAAATTTAAATGAGTAGTGTTTAAATAATTAACACCTGCCAAAGTAGGAACAGAGGCCTTATTGCTGATATTAAATCATATCCTTTAACGTCTGAAACAGATGACAGTAAGTAATTCCAAAACAGTCAAGACAGGAAACCAATTTTTCCTTCTTGGAAAGTTGAATTAGTTTCAATAAAGTTGATAAAAAGCCTATTTTGATTTTGCTAATTCTATTATGGACAGCCAGTTGTACATTAATTTAATTTTTTTTTTTTTTTTTACTAATTTAATATACTGTAACTGAGAATTTTTGTATCGTGATTTAAAGTATATTCATTATACAGTAAACTAATGATGTATGTTCCACCTGGCTGCTGCAGAGCCCGGTAAGTAAAAACTGTGGGTAGTATCTTGTTACCAAGAACAAATATTGGACTTGCCAAGTTTCCAGTCAGTAAATATAACTCACAATAGCTATGCCAGATAGGCAAATAAGGATGTTCCGTTACAGAAGAAAAACCAAAAAAGAGATACTGTGTAGCAGCTCAGTCTTAAAATTCAGCTCCATAAAAGCACCGTTGCAGAAATTGGAAATTTTGCCTGAGAGTAGACTGTGGTGTAACGGTTTGGAGCAGTGCCTAGAGTTTTTATTCAGGAAGAGTAAGTTAGAGTGAGTGTGTGTGTGTCTGAGTGTGTGTGTGTGTGTGTGTGTGTGTTAAAATAACATTAATGTTGAAACACACATGAGTAAAAGCAAAGCTATTCTGGCTGTCACCTCACTCCTAGTTCACCTCTGTCTCCTGGTACTTCATCAAACTTGCCCTGCATGGTTTGATCACAGGTTGCTTGTACTTGGGAGACTCCCTTCAAATAAAAACACATATGTCCATCTTAGACTTTTTTTCAGTGTCTGGACCTCCTACAGTCACTAATGGTGCTATGAATGCAGCATTGCCTTGAGGTGGGACTGGGCATGCAATTCTGAGCCCAGAATTACTGTCCAAACCTTAGAGATGTGAAGTGTGGTTGAGATCATCACTCCCTGCTCCCCAGATCAATGCAGTTCTTTCCCTAAAGTATGATACCACTCTTTCAGCAAGCAGGGATTTTCTGGGGACACCATGTTTAAAAAATAAATTAATAATTTTAAGTTAAATTGGAAAAAAATTAAATCCTACAACAAAATAAAGACCATGACAGGTTTAAGCACCTTCTGTTTCAAACACAAGCCTCAGGTCTTTGTCCTGCCTTCTCTCCCTTCTCATAAATATAAAGAGATATCCATCTGAAAAAACTCACATCTTAAAACCTGATTAAATCCAGGCAGTGGTGCCATCTCTGAACACACTGAGTGTGCTTTGTGTTGCAGATCCATCTGAGCAGGCCTGGCAGTACTAATAGCAATAGCAAGACTGAAATCAGACTGGTCAACTGGAAACTTTGGCAAATGGCAGCCCCAAATCCCCAAACTGTATGCATATGTTCTCCTGTAAGAAAAGGATGAAAGAACCAAATCATTTCAATGATGCATAGTCATATAACTTAATGTATGGTTGGCAGACATTCAGCTCCAGTAGCAATGGCTGTGGTATAAAGTTAATATAAAAGAGTAATTTACAGGTGAGGTAACTAAGCTACAGACAGATCAAGCTGTCACTTGTTCCTGTAGAATTTGAATCCACCTTCTCAGTTAAAACATCCTTCTTCTGAATGCTTCATTTCCAAAGCACAGCAAAGGATGTTTGAGTGGCTACAGCATTCCTCAATGAGTGCAGCAGAGCAGGAAATCCTTAGGGAAGAGGGAAAATTTCACCCCTTCAATGGTAACAGATGAAATAAACCCAAATACCAAGTGTCCTGACGTGAGCTTCAGCCTCCCTTTGATTTTATGGTTCTCAGAAATAAGGAGCTTCTTCCTATTTGCAAACACTGTGTAAGTTTTCCTTATGAAAAACAGCAATTTTTCTTTAAAAAAAAGTTTGACTTCTTACTGAAAAAAGAGAAGGGAAACTGAATTGAAGCAAATAGACACATAAATGAGATACAGAGTTTTGAAATGAAAGAAATAAAAGTAGGTTTTACTGTTTTTGCTTGTCCCCTACAGTGAAAATGTGCACTCTGCATTCAGTTATCCCATTCCATTCCCTCCAGAAGTGCTTTATTTAGAATATAGAAAGATATTACAGAATAAACTTAAAGTTCCTTCAGACACAAATTAAAAAGTAGATCTCTCAAAAGCTGTATCTTGTTTTATAGTTATGGCAGGGCCTTTACTGTATTGGAAACTAAACACTGCTAAAATCAATCATGTTCACTTTATGTCCATACATTCCTCATTTGATTTCTTTATTTTAATTAAGAAACCACTTCCCATCTGCAGACCAGCAAAATATTTGGGGGATAAAATTAACAACTTGAAACCATTTTAATTTTTTTTTAATATAAAAAAAAGCTTTTAGTTAAAATGCAAGAGGAGGTTTTGCAGATTGCCTGAGCAAACACACACCTGCCCAGTCCCCAGGGCTGGCTGCACCTGCAGGAGCCTCTGCTCCCTCCTGCAGCAAGTGCTGCTCTGGTGCCCCAGGAGAGGCTCAGCAGAGCCCAGCCAGCAGTGCTGCAGTCACACTCTACCCAGGCTGGAAAATCCTTGCATTCCCTGCAGCTCTCTCATGGCACAGTATCATCAACCTTTACAGAAGGGCAGTGTGGTGTTGTTTTAACTCTTCTCCCTTTTTAAAGATAACTGAGACAATAGGACACTTTAGTCCAATATTTTCAGTCTAAGTGCAGCACTATAACGTAGGAAATATACCACCATCCTGACAGGAATGTTCTTTTAACAAATTCTATTTTAATGGAATACATGGATTAAAAATTAAGTCTATAAATTAACCTAGGAGCTGGATGTGACTAGGTTATTGCTGGAGAAGAGCACCACATTTAACAATATTGTACAAAGAGGAACTGACAAGGCTGTGCCGGCTCATATAACATTATTTTAATCAGTTATGTGCTAATAACAAAAATAGAAATGAGAGACAATTTAATGAAATAATACTTTCCATCTTTCCTTGGTCAGACACAGATTTGCCAGGTCATCTCTATACCCTGAACAGCTGCATTGTCTCTAGTAAAAATGGTTCTTAACTCCTCTTCATATTGGCTATGCAATCCCCATTCTGTCTTCTTGTCTAGTTTTCCAGTTTGGGTATCTACTTCCTCTCTTTTTTACCTTTCTGGTAGCATGTAGTCAAAAATGTGAGTCTATCAATGAAATGCTGTTAACTTTCTTACAGATCTTCACTTTCTATTTCCTCTCTCTCCTTACCAACTCTTCTGCTTTTGCTTTATTTGGTTTTATTTTGACCCAGAACAGTTCCTTTGTTTATTGAGCCCAACAGAAAGGCAAGGCTGGCACTCTGGCCACATGTACAAGGCTTTGCTTCCCCCACACTTATGTGCAAACCAGATAATTCACTGTATATTTGTCACCAATTGTACTTTGTTAATCTATGCTTTGATCATGTTTTGCATGACTAGAAGCATTCAGTCAAAGAACAGCACTACATGAGATGGTGGCCTGGGTCACACCAAAAATAATGGATGGTTTCATATCCCAAATGAAAATCATCAAAACTCACAAGCTGCACAGTGATTATCCATATTCTTCATTGCATATTTACCATTAATATAAACAGTCAATTCATCTCAACACACTGACTTTAAAAATGGGGAAAATTAAATACATCAGTGAGGTATTTGACTAGTTTTAGTAGTTTTATGGCCTGAAATAATAAATACAGCTTTTCTGCAAAATTGTTGTAGAGAATATCTCTTACCTTTCTTCATTCAAAAGGCCTGTGAATTTTCTGAAGGAAGTTCATAGGTTGTCTACTGCAAAAGCCTAAATGGTATAAATACAAATATAACTTAGTATAAGTTTCGATTGTTTGTTCACTATCCACTTAGATATTTTACAGATGGTCTTGTGTATTAAAGTGACCACAGGACCAAAAGTTTAGAAAAATTTAGCAATATTATTCTCGAAATAAAATAAAAAATGTCACTTTGTTCCCAGAATACTGTTTGCTCTGTCATAACATTTTACAATGTAAGAAAAAAACCAATGGCTTAAGTAATTTTGCCCACAAACACGCTATAAAACTGGTGAATCTTCAGCCTTAGGTGCTTGGTGCCTGTGGCTGCAAATGGAAAGCTATTATCAAGGATCTGACATTGGGACAGTAGGTGGTCCCACTGGATCCTGGAGGTCAATGACAGTCAATGCTGCTCTTATTGACTCAGAAATCTCTAAAGTGGTGCCTTATATAGCAAATTATATGTCCTGAGAGCTCATGTAAGATACTGTGCTTTAGTTCTGTGAAGAATGTAGACTTCAGCATCATTAACTAATCTGATTTATAATGAAAATTAATTATTATGGTCATTAGACTAAATGGCTTCTGTCATCTGCAAAGACATAATTGGTACAGAAAATTGTTTCATAGCTGAGGAACAATCAATCAACATGGGCTGAACATGCACATGTATTTTTTTCCTCTCTGTTCTCTCACACAATGAAAATCCAAATACAGAGAGAGGGTCTGAGATGCAAGGCAGCTCCTCTCACAATGAGTGATGAGCTGAGGCAAACCCATCCCAGACAAAATGAGAAGCCCAGAAATGGTGTAGGAAGGGAGACATGGGGCTTACATGTCTAAAATCATGTCCCATACTTCTGCAGCCAGTACCACCTTGGCCAATGTCAGCAAGGGAGTGACTGCTCAGCAGTTCTGTCAGTAAATCTGCTTCAGATACACACAGCACAGTGTTTACACTTGTCTCTTTAATTCCACTTTCACTGGTATGTAATGAAAGGGAGCTCAAATATTACTAATATTATTATTAATAGTAGTAGTAATACTGTAATTATTATTAAGGGAGCTCAAGTGCAAAGAAATGTGTTGCTCCTTCCAATCCTCCCTTTGAAACCAAAATACTTGATAGAAAAATAACAGATGCAACACTAAAAGAAAATTTTCTTCTTTCCAATCTCCAGCCATCTCTCAGAAGCATGAAATTAATACTGTAGTTAATTTGAATTTCCTATGTTCTTTGGTTGGTTACCTCTGGTTCAGAAATGTATCATAGGCAAAGGTGAGAATTTTCCAAACCACATATGACAAAGCTTGAATGAATAATTTGAAAAACTTATGATTAACTCATCTTTCAGTTAAAATCTTCCAAGAAAATAATGTCTTTATTCAGCAAAAATTACTGAAAAAAGGTACTTTTTGAATTTAATATCCTGTAAAAAGCAGAAACATAGAAAAGCGACATGGAGGAAAAAAAAAAAGTTGTAAAAGGTTTGGACACTCCTTTGAGAGTTTGCATTTGTCTTATTTTAAAACTTGTCTACTGAAAAGTTTATGTAACATCTAAACCCACTAAAATACTTTATTTTAGACAACTTAGCAAAAACACTAATAATTTCAAAACACACACACACATACACACACATTGTGTGCTTAATTTCTTTTTTTTTTTTTAATAGGTAAGCAAAACCAAGCATATTTTATTTATATTACTTATATTAATATGAACCATTCTTGGAACTCTTAGAATCTGCCTGCCAAAGATTCACAACATTACAACTTTTTCATCTGTGTTAGGCTGAAAACACTTAAACTAATTATTTGTGTGTTGAATGGCTTCAGAACTGAGAGGTTGTTCTGTGGGATAAGAGATTGCTTGTCTTAATCTTCTCCCTTCCCCAATCTGTTCTTTAAACCCATTCCAGATGATCTGCAATATTCAGAACCATAAATGTATTAAGTCTGGAAATTTGGAAGGAAAAAGTATTGAAACCAGAAAACCTGATTTCCTTAAGGAAGAATACAAGAGCATGTGAGTTCTCGCCAAAGGGTTTGTCCTGGGTTCTGTATTCCATTTCTGGGATGTCATTTGATATAAAAGCTGTTTTCTCCATCAGAAGATAAGCTATTGCTCTTTGTATAGTCCCATACCAGAAGAACAATTAGCATTTTAAGGAAGGGATTTACCTCACAGGACCCTGTAGCATAGTCACAGCATTTTCACGTCTATGTGGACCTTGTTTCACTTTGCCAATCAAGATAATTAAAGCTAAATCTATCAAAGATGTTTATTCTTAAACATTGAGGCATATTTGCACAGAATACACAGCAGCAATAATGCAGTGTTGAATATGACTATCTCCTTGAGAGGACTGCAGGAGCATTTCAAAGACATTTAGGCAATAGCTGCTTACTTTATCACCGGAAAAAAAAAATTCAAAGCACTAAGACTGACTGGTTAATTTTTTAATACTACAGACCAAAGGACACTGAATAAGACCAAAGAAGGAAAGTGTAAAACATCAAAACCTGGTATTAGGCTACTGTAATGCTCTGAAAATTAACCTTTGCCATTTATTCAAGCCAATAAAGTACCATTTTTCTACACTGCTGATCAGCCATGAGGCAGCCCAGTGACAGGCAAAGGGATTCATCCAATATTTCCTACCAGAGACCTCCTCAGTGGCAAGAGCTGGAATCTGAAATGATGGACATCTAACTTCCCAACTCATCTCCTTCTTTTTCTGTGATTACAAACACAATTACTCCCACCACACTGTAAATACAATCCTAAGTGGCATTGTCTTCTACAGTACATAATTTTGAAATGATTCAGTACTAAACAGTACCTCTCTCAATTGCTGTAACCTATGGAAACAAAACTGCCTATATTAAGGTTCAAACAATCTCGAGCAACACAGATGTTGTATTTTTTTTTTTTTTTTTTTTGCTTTTTCACCACTGAAGAAATGAGTTTTTGATTTAAAAACAATCGAGATCTGCTGAAAATCCCAAGTTTGGCAGTAGATGATGTCAGGTTTTCAGTGAAATGCAATGCTATTAAGCCACAGACAACTGTGTCAGATAAATTATTGTCAATCAAAAAAGGGGAAAAAAAAAAAAGAGTTACAGATTATTTTCCAGGAAAAAAAAAATATATATATATATTTTGGCCTGACCTGGGTATGGATGTCAAAACATGTTACAATAGCACTGGATCCTGCCTTTGATTGAAATGTTTTCAGTTTTCAGTATAAATTATCACACTGCTAATAATACTGAAGAGGTGGGTAGGTGGCCAAGATGAACACAGCATGTGACAGAGGATGGGGTGGACTATTTGAGGAATGATGGGAGACAAGCAGCTGTCACCCAATTCTTGTGTGAGCAATAATCAAGATCACTGAATAGATGGAAGGTATTGAGAAAGAAGTATTTGTATATACTTTCTCTTTCCCAGGCTGCAGCATTCTTACATGCATAAATTCTCCAGACCTGTCGTGCTTTCCACTCCTTATGCTGCTTTTATGGATTCATGCACATAGGGGAGAAAAGTTTTATGTATCCAATAAAAAATGTGAATGTGTAGGTATATAAACATGTAGAGTGACTTATAATGATTTCCAAACTGTACAAACTAAGAAGAAAAGAAAGAAAAGGCAATAAGAGAATTATTCTAATAGCTTTTATGAATGTGCCCCTTCCATTGTTGTTGCCTGCAGCTAACAGTAGCTGAACAAAAAAAAGCACATTGGAAGACTGACTGAAACTCAGTATTTCCCCAGTGCAGGTATGTCTGGTCCTTTCTTTGCAGGCAAAACCTCTGGGAGAGATTATGGATTGCAAGCAGTAAAAAAAACAAAGGCAACAGCCCAGCAGATGAATGGGACAAAACTCAGATGAAATTGAGCTTAGTAGAAAAAAAGCAGAAGAACACTTTCATTAAACTTGCAGGGTGAAGCAAGTAACAATAAAAATTACATATTTCTGTTGTAGTAGGTAAGGCACGGTTTCTGTTTGGTCTAACCAGAAATGGGCATTTTTAACACAACTTCCACTTTTGTCTCATCCACACAACTGCTCACTATGCTATGTTCATTTTCCCCTGCACAGATCCAGTGAAGGCAGTCAGAAGAGGAACTGCATTTGAAGATGGGGAAGGCAGAGAATCTCTGGGAAAGGAATGAACAGAAATATCAGAACTTCCACTCCTGCAGTCAAGCACAGAACAAACTCAGCTCATGCTTGGAGTCTGAGGACAAGCTGACATAGCTGACATTTGGGCACTTACCTCCTTTTATTTATCAGCTGAGCAAATTTCATACAAAATCACAGAGAGGCAATAAATACTGAGCATTGCAAATTCTACTTCTACAGAATAAATGCAGCTTCCAATGGCTTTAATGCTCCACAAAGGTATTGCCTCAGCTTGCCAACTTCAGAGTGGAGCCACACTTTAAATATTCTGCAGTCTGTAGTTAAGTGCTGTAGTATGTTAAACTTTCCAGTCTTACATATTTCAATTGATTCTTTGTTCTCCTCTTTCAGAACAGGTTAATGAAGCTAAAGGAAGGAGAGGAGGATTGGCCATTCAATAAAACTGCAACATATGGAAAATCCAACATTTCAGGGAATTCTAGGAGCAAGCTAAAACACCTATTCTGGTGAGACTAGTATTAATGGCTACTTATTCTTTTCCTTTCCTAATTTAAGGATTTATAGAACTTCTACACACACAAATTAGGCGTCACATCAGTTGCCTGAAGAAGACATTACTTCTTTTTTCCCCAAAAAGAGAAACTAAGGCAGATAGATGTTAAATTACTCACCCAAAACTGCAGAAGAGTCCAAGCTACACTCTACACTCCTGGAGTTCTATCCCATTCATGAAATCCAGATCCCACACTCCCTCCCCTTTCAAACAAAAAGGGAGAAGTTGAGGAAGATTACTTCAAGTTAATCCTGCTACATTTTTAGGATCCTTGTGCTGGAGTGTCTCAGTGGATATGTACCCAAATAGACAGGAAATCAAAATACTTCCCTTTTCAATTAACTATTACAAAGTTTCCCAGTTCCACAAATATATAAAAAGGGCATTTTGAGCAGAAGCATTTAAAGGGATAACATAAAAGTCAGGAAGTAAAAAACAGAACATCAAAGTCACAGTAATTAGCTCCACATGTCTAGCTGATAATTAGGGATGTCATTTTTCTTTTTTTTAATAAAGAAAATAAAGACACCATAGTGGATGCTACTTGATTAAATAATCTCTGTAATTGCTATGGCCCCATAATCACAAAGTCAGGGCACATCCCTTAGCTCAGACCATGCGTGCATCTGTGCCACAAACAGATTTTCCTCATTGTGGCAGTCCCCATCCTCACCTCCTGTGCACAGGGGAAAGAAACATTCATAAATAACCCTGCTCCATGAGTGTGTCTGGGAGAAAATTACTTGTAAATGTCAAGAATGGCTGATAATAAGAGAGAAGACAAGCACAGAGAAGAAAACCATTCTCTGTGTGAATTTGCAGGCTGGTTTGGCCACAGCATGATCAGTAGGTCACAGTTTGGCACAACAGTTTCTATTTAACTAGAAGTTCCTCCCAAATATGCAAAATGAGCTTATGAGCTATGGGAGATCAGCCTCTATCAGAGGAAGCCCTGCAACATTCCCTCAAAGAAAGTCAAATTAAGCATGTTTTTCTACATTCCTTCAAAACCACCACTGCAAGTGTCCAAAGGGATTTTTAAAGTTAACAGGGTGGCAAATTACTGTAAAATATATTGAAAGGTACCTGTTGTAGTCAGACCTCTTAGACATCTTCCATTGAGAAGTACCCTTTTTGCAAAGAAATCTATTCTCATTATTCCAACTCTACCACTGCTGCCTAATCCCATGCATTCCTCTCAACATTTACCTGCTCAGTCCTCACTCACCACTTCTGCTCACACACTCCGTAATATAGCAGTTACTTTAGGTTCAGCTGTAAATAATGCATGCCCGTGCCTGCCATCTAAATCCTCTTAAGTTAGAAGTTATTTCCAGTCATAAAATCATAGAAATTAGAGGCAGAAAAGAACTGTTAGGTCATTTAGACCAAAACCCCATGCCAATGCAGGATTGTTCCCTGCAGTACACTTTCTACTGCTTTGTCCAGTCTAGTTTTAAATGTCTCTGGGGAACACTTTAAATGTCTCCCAAGCAGTGTTGCTTCTGCTTCCTTCAGAAGAATTTTCCACAGGCTGAGAGCCATGCTTGACAAGTGAGTCATGCCTGTTTGAAAGCACTGGTCCTGGTAAAGCTCTGCAGCTTTAGCTCATGCCTTTGGATGCCTGATTAGCATTGTCCAAGGCATGTCAGACGAGGTCCTTAAGAAGGAAAAGTGTGCAAGGAGTTCTCTGTTTCTGCTGCAGTTCTCTGCAATCATTAGGGAGTAATTTAGTGCTGGCAGGCTGGCAAGCTTTGCAGCAGTTTCATTGCTTTGGGATGTTGCAAGACCACATCTGTTTTGTCCTGCAACCTCTGTCAAATGTATCTTTACCTGTTTGGGTGCCACCTGCCACAGGGTGAGTGTACCACCACGAGAACACACCACGACGTGGGCACTTTTATCATTGAGGAAAAAGACCTGTCAAGGGATGGCAAAAAGGGTGATGTGCTGTGTATCAGCTCATTCATGGTTTGGGGAGGGAAATTTTAAGGAGGAAAAGAGTAAATTTCTTTCCTGAGAAGTTTCTGGTGCTTCAAGTACTGCTTGGAGTTCAGATCACAAATGCATAGGAATGGTCTTGGGATTAATCTACTGCAGTATCTGGCCAGTTTTCTGAGGGTACAGACTGATGGCAGCCAAAGTGGTGTGAAATGCTCTGTCAGCTATCTAGTGCAAAGAAGAAGCTTGAGGGAAAAAAGAGTGTTCACGTCCTGAAACAGGATGTGATGGGATGGGAATGGGGTATGGGAGTAGGGTAGGAAAACCACCTTTCAACAGAGCTCACTTTGGCCCAGTCCCACTCACTGTGAAACTGTTTTCAAGCAACACTGCTTCACCCAAAATCCCAACCCAGAGTAAGTGGGACTCACCAATGCAGCAGTAGAGCACAGCAGTGAGACAAGGCCACACTCTGACAGAGGCAGATGTAGTTCAGTCTTGAAATAAAGAATCGTTTTGGATATTGTCTAGAATCAGCTGAACTTCAAAAGCTGTGACAAACACAACAAACTGTGTTGTGCCTAACTTAACCAAGTCCTAAAAACATATTGTTTTCTATGTTTATCTTAAAGCCAGATAGCCTTGCCTAGAAGGTAGCACCATGTTTACGTAGGAGAACAGAAAACTACATAGGAAACCAAGGACTGTTTCTCCACTGTCAGCTGAGAAAACAAAAGAGAAGAGCATATGAACAAGCAAGAGGAGGGAAAAAAAAAATGCAATGCCAGGGCATTCACACTGTCCCATTCCCTCTCCAGAACCAAGGGTCCTCCAGCCTTTTGCTTTCACAGAAAACAACAAACCACAGACAGAAATACTCAGAGAAATTACTTTCCAAATGAAGTTTGTAGGATTTATCATGGAAGAGCATGTTCATGCATGTGCACCTTGTGGGAAGGGGAGAAGAGGACAAAAAGGCAATTACATGGCTGATGATCACTGATCTCAGGGATGTTTGTACAGGATGGATGAGCTGTCAGCACTTCCTCAACCATTTGCCACACTGTCCCTCAGCTCATGTCCAAACCAAAGAAATACATATGTAAAATGTCATACGACTCCTTTAAAGCCTAATCTGTACAGTTCTGCATAAAGGCTCACTATAGTGTGAGAAATTATGCAAAATGTGATGACACAAAACTTTTAACAAGAAAACAGTTCCTCTATAAGTCTTCTGGGGAAGGAATGTCCCTTCAGCCCATGTTCTTCTATAGAAGCATTCATGTCATCTCCCACACTTCATGTCCCACTTCACCTAAAATTCCAATGTGGTAGGTTGTCCCACTGTAAAAAAGCAAGTAAGTAAATAAAAGCTAAGCCAGCATATTTAAGCAAGCACTGATTCACTTCAGCTACTCTGGTCCTGGCCTGTTTCACTCCACATACAGAGTCTGGAAGGAAGGAGCTGCACATTGCCTGTAGGATGCAAACTGCTCTGCACCAAATGAATCTACAAGCTTCCACACCAGCTCAGGCAGATATCTGCAGGTGCTGAAGGCAAGGACAGCTATGGAGGATTGGCAGAGTAACACCATGACTAGCTGTGCCACAGATAAAGACAGGCTGAGAAAGGTAAAACAGTGAACAATGAACAGAGCATGGATTGAGGTATGGTGAGCGAGCTGCTCATGACCTGGCCCCAAATCTCCTCTGAATTCTCTACCCACAGGAGCAAGCAAGATGATGCTGATGCTGCAGCCATCAGACACCTCAGTCAGCATCAGCAACACTAAAAGCCTGGAGGAGAAAGCAGGGAAACAACTATTCAGCAAATCCACCTCCAAGCTGTACAAGAATGCAGCAGCATCCATTGCTTCTTAGTAAACCTCTGTGTTCACCTGGAAAGAGCTTTTCCGTTTAGAGGCTGAGCCCTGCACACAGCCTCTCACCCAGACAGGAACTCTGTACCTTTGTGGTCATGATCTCTTCCACCACCTACAAGCCCAGCTAACTCAGTGCATCCCAGTGGCAGCTCAGGAGGTGCTGAGCAGATCAGATTGTCTCACATGAGGTATTCCTGCCCACCCCACAGCACCACTGGCCAGCAGCAGGCTGAGCAATGAGAGGAACAGAGGTGACACTCCATGACAAACCACAGAAGGAAACTGGAAAAGGGAGTAGGTCCTCTCTACAGCCTTTAGTTGAGTACACAAATAAGGGCTTCTTGAAAACAGATAAGGGTTTCTTGAAAGCTTCCTGCTCATTGGTCTGTTCTTCTTAGGCCTTAATAGAGATTTAAATTGTTCTACCTTCTCTTTGGTCAATGGAAATAAAACTGGATAAAAATGGATAAAAATCTCCCCCAGAAATATACATACAAAAATATGGTTGTAAAGATGCCCTCAGAGCAGCCACCCATGATCTGACTGGCAGCTGCTCAAAAAACATAATTTTTTGAATACAAAATACTAAGTAACACCATATTTCTTAGCTCATGTCCCACCACAGTTTCATTTCAGCACAGCAAAACCTCATTAATTCGCACTTTGCTTATCCACACACCTTATAATTCACACATAAAAACAGCAGTCAGCAAAGATTTAGCAACAATGTACTTTATTGAGGTCTCATGTTGCTGAGATTTCATTATTCCTGCAAAGTACGCTACCGTTCATTCACTAGTACAGTAAGATTTCAACATCACCATAAATATCTCAACCTAGAGATAGGTTCACACTAGCAAAGTTTGGCTCCAAAGCCCACGACTAGGAAATGCCAAAGTTTTAAGCTGGAGGAGAAATAGTTGTGCATAAAGGCAAAATGAAACTAGATTATGATCACAGCTTGTGGTGTTTCCTGCATTATTGTATTTCCTTGCCTTTTAAAAGCACCTTTTCATAGGTCATGCTAAGAAATGGATTCTTACTTGCATCTAGAGAAACTTCTATCACAGAATACAGAGGAGGCTTTAACACACATTCATACCTCTTCAGCTCTGGAAATATCTTCAGGAATTCTGGACAGAAGGTCTTTAATGGCCCCAGTGCAATTTGCAGGTACTTTTCTAACCCATCCCAAACATCTTTTCCCCCTTCTCCCCAGCAGTTATTGATTATTGGGAGCCAAATGAGAACCCCGAGCTTCAAGAGGTTCATTACTGCAAACACATGGCAGGTAGGAACCGTGTACAGCTGCTTCACACTGGGGCCAGAGCAGCAAGGCAAGCCACAGGAGTCAGGACACTCACAGCTCAATTTGTGTGACAGGTATGGAAATCTGAGGGTTTGGGGGTTGTGTGAAGTTTGGGCTTAAAAATTAGTTTCAGAGAGTCTGGAGAAACTCTAGCAACAAGCAGTATGAAGCATGTGCTGATCATTACATTTGGTACCTGGACACCCCAAAGAGAGGTTAAGATTTGGGTGTCCTTCTCCTCTACATGCTGAAAGACCTTCCAGTGCTACCTAACTCAGTGCCTTGGGTCCTACTATGGCTGGTTAATTGCTAAAACTTCCTTTAAGAAGACTGTATTTTTTGAAGTTCAAGCCTTCAGCTCTTCAAGGTAAAGCCTACCTCCCTGCTCTGCCTCTAGGCACAAACACACATCATCAGACTCACACTTCTAGCCCAGGGGCTGCCTCACCCTCACCTTCCACCCTCTCCTGAACTCAAGGAGCACCAACCCCATTTCCACCCCCTTCTCCTCCCAGACCTCCACTAATTATATTATTCTCAGATTCTAGACTATGTCAGTTTCTTTGCCTGTTTAAATTCTGTTGAGTGGCAATGTTTAGTAAAATATTTAACAAATTAATTCCTAAATGTTAAGAGGTATCCCTTCACAGAGCACAGATTATTGCATTATTCAAGTAGTGTTTTTCTTTCTTGTTCTGTAAAAATCAGAGATTTGTTTCAACTGCCATGTCAATTTCTATGTTTTGCTTATTTCAAGAAAGATGTAACTATTTTCATGCAACTTGTGTCAGAAATTATGGGAGTATTTACTATGGATATACACTGCTTGTCTGAGATTTCAAGAAAAAAAGGGTAAGTCCCTAATAACAGCAATGTATGAATCTTCTTATGCCAACAGAGTGGAATAAGTTATTACCATTTTATAAGATTCCCCATTTGATTTTAACATCAGCAATTTTCTTTAGCAGAAAAGCTGTCAAACTGCTCTCAGGAATAACCTCTTTGTTCCACAACTGTTGCTCCACATCTCCTTCTGCCCACTTCCCCTGCAACTGTGTGCCAGATCACAACAGATATCTGATGCCTACTCCAAATTTCAACCACATGATTTAAGTCGCAGATTTGCCATGTCTACACAAAAGCTTTTTAGTATCTGAGCTCTTCTGGATATCTGTAAAACTACTTTCTCCAACACTCAAAATTTAAAGGTATGAAACCATAGAAGCGACTGTCAGACTGGTGCAGTGATGCGAAACAGAAGTCAATGCTCTGTTGCAAGATGTGAGAAAATCCCTGGCACTCACAGAAAACTCAATTTCCATGAAGTTTAAAACCTTAATACTATTATAAATTGCTTTATCTGGTGCATTACCTCCAGCCTGTGTTCTTTACATGCTGATTCTACTGCAGCTCAAGATGCCCTTCTCATCCACATAAATATCCAGTCTTTCCTGAGTTTGCTCAATCTTTAGGCTGAAAAATAATCCAGGAAAGAAAGTTACATGGTCCAGCTCCTCATGCATAAAACATATTGCTACTTTTCCTTGTTTACCACCAACACAAGTAACCTTATTTCTCTCACCATTTCCTAAAAAGGCCCTATCACCATCCTTACACCTGTCAGGAGCAAGAATGCATTTTAGGCAGCTTCTGAGAGGTCATTTTGCTTCAGTGTAATAACATGATGGGAAATGCAGGCTTTGTCACAGAAAACATGGTTCAGGTCCTCCCAGAGCTGATTCATTCCTGTCCTTTGGGGAGAGCAAGAGCTGCAGAGAAGCTGCAGTGCAAGTCATCTCAAGTCTCTGAGGTGATTATTCATCTGCCATTAGCTCTTCCTATTCCCCTCATTACAAATGCAGATCAAAACATTCTGCAACTGTGTAATACATGCTTCAAATATCCTAATCCATATTTTTCTGCTAAGAAAATAAGGTATATATGTTTATATCCAAACTATAAGAGAACCAATCAGCAAACTGGTGCCTGTTTCAGGTTGGGTATTCCTCAAAGTGTTAACTGAAAATAGATCTCAGAAATCCAGACTTCTGCTTTTTAGTAAAACAGAGAGAAACAAATAATGCAAATGAGAAATGAGTAGGCAAAGACAGTTGTACCACCTGTAGCTAAGCTTGCTGGTATCACTTTAATTTAGAAATTCTCAAAAGCTACAAGTAAGTTTACTATAGAAAACACATATTTTTCCAACTAGAAGATCAAGTTACTTTTAAAAAAAACAACATAGAACTGAGAGACAAGATTTCAATTTTTCAACACAGAGAAAGTTGAGACTGCTCTTTATGTTTCCAACACTTTCACAGTTTATAACAGTAATAGTGAACATCTAGATTAGATGATTTCTGCCAGTTCAGGACTGCCTGGGCTAAAGGCTCTGTTTACTTGTGGACCTCAGCTGTGCCACCCAACCACTGTAGCTCAAAGAAGCCCACCATGAGTAGCTCAGCTTCCAGTGTACTTCAGGTCACTGTGAAAACACCACTAGAAGGAAGATTAAAAAATCATGATTTGGTGCTCTCCCCAGTCAGGTTATGAACAAGATTTCTAGACTAAAGTATGTGACCACATGCCATGAGATCAGTGCGTGTCAGACTCACCATGCATGGCTTGCATGGCCAAACAGTACCCAAGAAAATCGCAGATAAATTTCCAGAATTCTCAAACCCTTGTCAGACAAGATTTCTGTGCTTGGAAATATCAGGAAAAGGCTTATGTCTGTTTGGCAGCCAAACATCAGCAAGGATAAAAAATCATGAAGAACTGACTGGTTTCTGTCAGCCCTCTTACTGTTGCAGCCTCTCCTGTGCCTGTCAGAAACACACAGCAACCAGATTTAAAACTAAGCACCAAGATTTTCAGTGCTTTTTTTCTCCCTGTGAGATGGGTTCAGAAAATTTTTGCTAATCATGAAAGAGCAAGGTGCAAACTCAGGACCTCCTCCTTCACTATGTGTCTCATAAAATCATTGAATATCTGTTCAGCTGCATTTGATGTGCACCAAGCACAAGGAGGAAAAGTTGCCCACAGCCAAGAGGGATGAGGATGTTTTAAATCTCTC
Organism: Erithacus rubecula; assembly: GCF_903797595.1. Classification (NCBI taxonomy): domain Eukaryota; kingdom Metazoa; phylum Chordata; class Aves; order Passeriformes; family Muscicapidae; genus Erithacus; species Erithacus rubecula. The sequence continues at coordinate 134,027,890 of NC_136689.1, forward strand.
CTAAAGAGCACCCCAGAGGAACTGGAGAGGCTCTAAATTAAAGGCTACAGGTATTCTATACCAGACATGCCCATTCAGACACTTTGCCCTGATGCTTTTTATAACATTCTCCTTCAGGATCTTTTTATGTTTCATATTCTTTTATTGCAGTACCAATTAGCTGAAACAACGATATGAACCCCTCACCCTGCTGTGAATATTAAAGAATGATGGGGATTAAAATAGAGAGCACTACCAGAGAAATAAAGTGGATTTTATTAGACAGAATTAGAGGACAAAGAAGTCTTTTTAGTTTGTCTTGATAAACTGCATTTCAGGGAGATGCAGGAAGTGTATTTTGGGACTGTGATAAATTTATGCATTTGTATATTTGGTAAGATACCTCATCATGTGTACAGCTCTTGGCACATCAGGACTTTTTATTAACTGGCAGTCTCAAGCCCACATAAAGATCAATAATACAATCTCTCTTATGCATTATGAAATACTTAACTATCACACAATCACACAGTGTTTAGGGGACCAGAGTGGGTCATATGGTCCCTGCTTGAGCAGGGAGATTGGACCAAATGCACATTGCACAGGTTTGCTTTTATCCTGACTCCAGACAGGACAGAGTCAATTTTTGCAGTATCCAGAAGGGGCACAGCCAGAACCCAGAGGTTTTTCTGTACCCCCTCATGTCATTTTCTAAGGGTGAAGGGAATCTCTTCTGAGGAGAAAAGGTTCCTCCAGTCAAATAAGCATGGCAGAGGGAGTGGCGAGGTGGCCCTGGCTCTCAGCTGGATAGACCTGCTGGGTAACACCAGTTCTGAGCCAGAGGGAGGGGTTGGATAATGCTGGATCTGAGCTGGAGCAGTGGGGCAGCACGGCAGAGGGAGTGGTTGGGTATTTTCTATTGCTCGGGGTTTCCACAGGGAGCAGTGATGTTTATTTTCTTGTATCCTCTCTCATTATTGCTGCTCTTAGTGTTTTTCTTATCTCATTGCTGTTTCCAGTAAATTGCCCTTATTTCAACCCATGATCCTTATCCTTTCTGCCTCCAATTCTTCTTTTCATCCCACTGCAGGGAAGAAGTGGTGAAAGGAGGGAATAAGTAAGCAGTGTATGGCTTGGAGTGGTTTCAGTGGGAAGACAAAATTGGAGAATACTCTTCCTAAACCACGACAACTTTCAGACAGTTTTTTAGTATCCCCAGTGAGGGAGACTCCATAACCTCTTCAGTATTATCATCTACCTGAAAGCAGTCAAAAACATTTTTAACCTCATTTGACAAAATGTTGTTGTCAAGTACGTGGATGCTGCAAGAAGAGAGTCTAGCATTAGCCATGTCATCTAGAAATGGAGAGCAATCAAGTGATAAGCTATCCTGACAGAATTGAGGAGCTTACAGTTCAGTCCTTCTTTCAGAGTCGTTTTTTTAACCCTTAAGTGTGTCACATCACTTTCATTGTGTAAATCAATTTGTAAACTGAAAGCACTGCTCTATGCCATGGAAAGAGAATCACATGCACTATGATACTCTGCCTCTGCAGGCATCTACAAGATTCCATTGTTCTTTCCTCCCCATAGCCCTTCTGCTGTACAATTCCCCATCTACTGGGCATGCACTAAGCACCTCTTTATAGTTCAACTAATGTTTTAAGTAGATTTCCTTCAAAACTCTTAATGAGATTTCCAGAATTAAGTCAAGACATGAGTTTTGCTTCCTTTCAGAGCTCTCTACCCAGGTAGGAACCCAGGCAGGCATGTGTGCAGCAGTAAGGGGAGGCTCAGCCCTGAGCACTGGCCTGGTCTTAGCCCTGCCAGTACCTGCTACATCTGAGCTCACACCCACTTGGAATTAGGGAACTTTCAAACCATCCTGCCCCTCCACCAAGCCTGATAATTTTGGGATGGCATTAGCAATCTGGCTCTCCAGAGCCATTGGGTAGGTACAGCCTGAAACAGGCACTATGTCATCTCCCAAGGGTGTTCATTTTCACTCCTTTATCTCACTGGCATCCAAATATGTGTCTCTTTAAGCAACAGGAGCTAGTAATCTATGAACGACACCAATGATGAGATATTATTCTCTCCTGTTTTGTAACAGACAGATTCACAGTATTAAAACCAGGATATAACTGAAAACCTCCCAATCTGGATGCAGTGATTTGTTATTAAATGTCATCCTTTTTTTGCCACATCTGGGAGGTTGATTTGCAACATGCTTGTTCTCCTGATAATAGAAAACCAGAAAGATGTTAAAAAGCTTCCTCCCCTGCAAACTAGAAGAGAGCAGTTTCCAGCAATGCTTGTTCTTCCCCAGAGAGAAAAAGCCCACCCTGTAATGATTGTAGAAGGTCTTATTTAAATGGTTTTAAAACAATGGGAAGGAGAAAAAGGGAGTGAAAAAGGGACATTTAAGTGTTCCAGAACTTTGAACAGATTTGTTCTTCTCATGCTGATGCACACTGTGCAGCATTAGATCACATGCTGCTAATATCATGTTGATTTATGGTCTGCATAAATGGAAATAAATGGTATTTTCTGTTACCCAGAGAATAATAGATTGCCCTGGAATGAACACAACACCACATTCACACAACAGGCTCTGTTCATGTCACAAGCAAGGGGAGTGCAACTTCGTAAGGGCCCTCTCTGCCATTCCCACCAAAAATCTTTGATACCCACTGATTTTAATGAGTAGGAGTGGACATTTAGGACAGCATTTTCCAAAGTGTCTGAATGATTTAGAAACCAAGCTGTGGTATAACAAAGCAGGGGAAATGCTGGGTGAGTTTCTCCCTTGAATAAGAAACCAGAGACTCCCCAGATCTTTCCACAAAGTTCACCAACCACACAAGCTGGTCAGGATCCTCTGCGTCATTTCCTCCACTTCTTCCCTTCCCTGCAAGAAACCTCAGGGCTTTTTCTCATCACTTTCCTCCTGGCCTGAGTGACTTGAGCTCCCTCTTGAGAAGGACTCTCTTCAAACATGGTGTGGGCATTGAGGCACAGGGGAGCTAAGCCTGTGAAACCCCCCTGCCACCCTTGAAAATGTGACTTCAGGTGCTGAATCACTCCAAAATCGCTTCAAAACTTACCCATAGTGCCTGGCACTAAAACTAGCTCCAATGCAGCCTCTGATTGTGGGCACACAAGCAAAAGCACTGAGTTACTCTGGTTTAATGACTCATTAGTTAAGCTATTAGGTTTTACTTTACAACCAGGGAGGGTAAGTTTGTGCAACTGGCCAGTTACCCTTGCTCAGCTGATGAGACATACCCTGGTAAGATGTGGCAACCTTGTTGCTTTTGAACTTCTGCCCACGCCCTCCTCCATTATAATGAGGTCTAATAGAGCTCCAAATAGCTTCGGTTCCAAAACAATCTCAAACAAAACTTCTCCTTTAATAGACTTTCAGCACTGCCAAAACATTCGCATTTCAGGCTGAAAGACTGAGTATTTAACCTCAGGACACAGATGATTTTCTGTTATTGTTGCTGTTGGCAGAGAAGGGAAGGTTAAATAAGTTTGAGACAATTTCATTTTTTGATTCTGTATAAATATAGTCATGTCCATAGTGTTTTCTATTTCTCTGGTTAGAAGATAAAACCTTACAACTAATGTATGTTGAATTCCATGCTGTAATTAAAGGAACAGCTGGTGAAGCCACATGCTATTAAGGTTGTCTGATGCTTCATGCATTAAGATTTTGCTTCCTTATGGACAACTTTGCACTACAGCTGAATTCTTATCTTTATTTTTGCTTCCTGACATGCTTACATCCCAACTGTAAAGTATTTACAGTTATGGATTTGGGTGTTGTGTGCACATGTTTGTGTTCTGAATATATCAGCAATAGCTTAATATATTAATAGAACATTGAAACTACTGATACCTACTCATTCATCCCTGCGCAGGTGTTATTATGTACCATGCTGATGACAATTGAAAGATCTAACTGAATTCAACTGAGTACAAAAATCTTGTGTGTGCTGATATTATAACATTATTCATTCATTTTGCTACTCTACCTCAGGAGGGATTACTAAAATGAATTTAAGAAGATAAATCTTCTACACCCATTGCCCTTCATAGCCAGTATCTTATGATGTCCAGCACTTGACACTGCATAGGAGATTGAAAACTGAGAACAGCTTGACTGGGTGGTTGGGCTTGCAGTGTAGTGGGGAAATGTCCTGCTCATCCTCTGGAGCTGACAGACACAGGAGAAGGAATTCATATAAAACTCTTTGTTTGCTTTGGTGTTTGTGCTCTCCAGGACATAGAGGGATATAAGCACAGAAAAAAAATCTGTCTCCATCATGACTGCATGCAACAAAACTAGAATCCTAATGGAAATCCTTGCAGAAGAAGGATTTCTGGAATTCCCCTACAGTGGATGCACACTGCCTTATGTCACCATTAAAGGCACTGGATTCCTTGATCTCCTGTGACTTCAGCTATTAGGGCTCAACAGGTCTAGAGGGCAAACTGATGTGGGCACAAAGAAACACCTTTTCTTCAGCTGCCACAGCTACATTTGCCAAGGATCTTGAATCACAGTCTGTAGTGACACAGAAACAGCCACGGAGACACCAAGGAAAGAAAACTTGTGCCTTTTTTCTCACAAATAATTTGCTTAAGGAAAAATCAAGAATACACTCATTAGGGCAATAATATATACTGGATATACACAGCATTCTGGCAGATACTCTCAACTTGGACAACTCAGTGAAACAGGTGAGGGAAAGAAGGGTAGGAAGCAAGAGAAATGAAGTTAAATGAAATCCTCCTTAACAAATAAAACAAAGGTCCAGGACAGAGTTTTCTAAATGCTTTCTTGCTGAGAATTTTATATAGGAATATTCACTTTCTCAGGGAGGAGGTAAATGAGAAGAAAGTTCATTTCTTCTCCTACAACTTTAATAAGAAAATAAGCCATTATCTTATTTTTTTAGCATCTTCATCAAAAACTAAAGCAAAACTACCAAAGCAAACACAGCTGAAGCAAAGTAAACCTGAATAATCTCTTGGCTTCAGCTTCATTTCATCAAGGTCATGCACTAATGCATGAAAGTATATATAAGTGTATATATCTATATGTATGTGTGTGTGTGTGTGTGTGTATTTATATGAGAATGCCACACTACCACAAAAACTGCAAAAAATGAAATCATTCAATCTTCGCAAAGAGAAACATTTGAACTACCTCAATACTTATAAAGAAAAAAATGAAGAAACTGTTGTGCTTCTGACCAAAAATAATTTTTCATCTCCAAACAGAACCTGCAACAGTAGTAAGTTCTACCTATTTAAGGGCAATTACAGTGGAAGAACTAGCTCACAAATAGATTTTCTCCAAATAGCATCCTTATATTTTATACTCATTGAAATTCTTTAGACTAGAATTCTCTAAACACAATTTTTTCTTTCTTAATAATAGTTTACTTCTATTCAGGTAAAGCTAAAACCAGAAAGGTGGCACTGAAGGCAAAGTCACCACAACACTTGGAAAGCCCAGCCTTGAATCCAATACAGGGCAGATAAATTGTGCTTGTCCTAAAGAATTCTCCAGCACATGGATGTCATTCCAGTAAGTGCAACACACTGAAGTCTAAAGTGGTTCTTAAACCTCAACTACGTTTTTGCACATGATTATATCCAAGGAGATTTTTTTTTCTGATGTGGGAGAGAGGAGGAATGTGCCACCAGTTTGTCACAGAGCCCCAGGGAGTGACTGAGGAGCCAGCAGGGTGATGTGGCTTCTAGCACACAGCTAGCAGCTGCCCAGGGCAAGCCATCCACACAACAAACCCTCGAGGTGGAAGGAGAGCTCAGCACAACTCTCACTCAGCAGGCACTGCACACATCTACCTTTGGGAAGCTGAAGTGCTGCTAATAAAGAAGAGCTGCCTGTGTTATTTCTTTCTCCCCTGTACTTTTAGAGAAGAGAACTTTTGCCACTTGGCTGGGGAATGTCAAGCTTTTCAGGCAGATGGTTCACTGCCCTGGTGTGGAAGAACTCTTTTTCAGCCCTGCTGAAAATACAAATGTATTTCCTTTAAATACCTAACCATGCTTGCTCCTGCAAGTTGGGTGGTAGAGCACAGTATGACAGCACTTCTTCTTTTTAAGTCACAACACTCTACATAATACAGATCCCCAGAGAGATGTGAGTGCTGCATTTTATTGCACTTTAAAAACACTGTGCTAATAAATTCCAGTCTCATATAAACTACATGGACAGAAGTGCTCTACCCATGCAATCTGTCTGCTCACTAGAAAATGTGTGTTATTCTGAAAAAGTCCACAGCTTAAGGTTCCTCACTGGAGCGGTACAAATGAAAGGAAGAGCTCTGCTACTCTTTCTCCCCTTGGAAAATAAGGGCATCACAAAACATGCCAGATACAATAACTCATGGCTCCAGTGTTCTTGAATAGTTTCTTTTATTTGCAAACTGCAGTCTCTACCTTTTCATTCTAAAAAAAAAAACATTTCCTGTAGATTATTTTTTATTCTTTCCTCAAAATAACAATGCCCACAGAAGTCTTCAGAGTTTGCTTTTAGCAAGAAAGCTTCTTTTTTGTCTTCTGGAAATTTCTTCCATCTCATATTATAACTAACTGAGACAATTAGATCAAATCTAAACTGGAAAATTCAATTATCTGGTCTCCTACATTTTGCAGTTAAACATTTTTTTTTTTTGAAAACTAAACTCCTACCTCTCAAAAAAATAAGTTACATGAACAGTTAGCAGTTCTGAAATAAAATCAGAAGTGGAAGAGCCAGCTAAGGATATGGTGCTGGTTTTAATGCTTGCAGCTTTGTATCCTAGATCCTTGTGACTCAGGAAAATGCGACTGCAGTTCTTGTTTTTAGGGAAGCTTGCCATAGCCTTCCTTCCTTAATCTGTTGGGATGAAACTTTGTTACTTTTTCACAGCAGTCCCTTTATTTGACATCTTCACTTGTGTCTCCTACCTAGGTTCATTTTAGTCGGATCACATTCTGTTCCTCTCTCCTTCCTTTCTTACAGGTATCCAAATCCCCGTTTTCATCTTCACCAGGGCCCTTGCAGTCAGCAAGGACCTCCAGGAGATGGTCCCCAGTGCAATGCTCCACCTGGCTGACAGGGATATGGATTTTGACAAGAAGATCCTGATTTTGTGGGTCAGCAATGGCCCAGTGGTGTTGTCCGTGTCCTTGGTCCTCAAAAGAACTATTCCTGATTCAGAAAATTGGAGAACAATAGAGGGACTTGGAAAATTAATTTCCTAGCTTTTAGCTGAATCCAAATCTCCTCCAATACAGAAGGAAGAAAGGAAAGGATTACTCTGATAATTAAAAAAAAAACTCCATTAAACAACCAGCTAGAGTTTATGTCCATTACTGCAATCTTTATCTAGTTTATTTCCCTTCCTATACTGGAGTGCTTTTGGTTATTAAAACCTTTCAGTGATGTGCTGAGCACTTTTCCCTCATTAGCAGAATGTCACTCCTGCAATGTGCAAGTCTCAGAAGGGCTCAGTCCTTCCCTTTCACACCTGCTCTGCTCCTTCTCTTTCATCTCCAGCAGATACTCAAATATTAATATCATTCTTTGTAAACGGTAAATCTATAAACATCTGGAGATGAAGGGAAATTTTGTTCAGGATATATTAACTAGCAAATGAACTGCTTAACCCCTCCTTGCCTCCTCTGGTATGGCTATACTTACTTTGACATGAAGTGTACATCCAATATCTTTATACTTACAAAGTTATTTCTCTGTGGGAAAGGAAATCAATTTTATACCCTCACAATCAAATTCTCCCCAAGGTGTTTACTGTATGACTCTCTATATAATGAAATCATCCTTCCCAGACAAATCATTCCCCAGTAAAGCCCTGGTGGGAAGAAGAGGCCAAATGAGAAATAAGTACTCCTCCCTGACAGTCTGTGTCACCACCGAGCCCAAATGTTTGCTGTAGGCTGCAGGTGGAGTCTGCTCAGGAGTGGGTGGGATTTATGTGCATCCTGGTCCTCAGTCCAAGCACAGCCCTGCTGTGAATCTCCCCTGGGCAGAGGCTCAGCAGGATACCTTGAACCCTGTACCACCAGCCCCTCTTCCCTGTTTTTGCTTGGCATGACTTGTACATCAAATAAAAGTTCCTTCTCTGTGTTCCAGCTCTAACCCATACAGGGCTGAAAACAGCAGCTCAGGGCCTCTATGAAAGACTTTCCCTTGTAATGACCTATCTTCTTGAATAAAGGACAATGGCAAAACCATTGGTTTTTGCAAATCACAAAGACCCTTGGGTTTCAGCTGGTTTTTCACGGCCCATGAAATTCAAGAAATTATCTTTCAGGACAGATACAGTGGTGTTCATCTCCTGCATTGTAAGGCAAGTAAAGTTAGATGTCTAGAACTAAGTTAGGCATATTGAACTGCTGTATAGTCAAAGGAGAGAAGGGCCATTCCTTTTCATCTTCCTCAGTTACCCATCTATGGAAGAGATTCATCACCATCTGCAAATAAGCAGTTTTATATAAAAAGGGCTCTACAGTGAAGTGCTGAGCCTTAGACAGCTCACATTAGGACATCTTCAGTCAGGACAGAGAGTTATATCTGTCATGTATGCAACAAAATAAGAGATCCCAGAGCTCTGGTTCAAGACCACCACTGTTCACATGTACCCTGGCACGTTCTGACCGGTACCAGCCACCACTACCATCAGTGCCAGCACATTGCTAGGAGATAGCACACCCTAAAAAGCAATAGGGATGAGGCCAGGCTTTTTAGGGAGGAGAAAAAACGTAATTTAGGCACATGGTTGCATGCCTGACACAAAAGCTGGCCAGCAGCTCATGGTCAGATTAAGCTCATTAGACAGATCTAATTTGCTAATTAAGAGCTCCTTCTCTCTTTGTTTCCATGTGTATGCTGTGGCTGTGGGACAGGGATCTGCCCTCCCACTGCTTGGAGAAGTGACACACATTTCAAAGCAGGACCTTTCCTTTCCTAAATGCCTGTGGTGAGAGGGAGAAATTCAGCCATCCATTCTTACTTCTCTGCTGAAATGCTTTCACTAAGATGTTGACGACTTTTTCTAGATAAGAAAGCTGTCTGGAGTATATCATAAAAAATGATCAAAATCCCAAGCTTATCCAGACATTTCTTATTTTGTCATGACCTAGCTTTTAAACAACTAAAGCAGGATTGCACACAATTTTTCAAAACTTTATTTCCCATTTCCAGTGAAAGAAGGATTAAATGGGTTACAAAGAATGTGGGAAATACTTGAAAATAAGTCCTTTTAAAGAAGACAGGCTGGTCACTCCTCAAACTGAAGGCATCAGACCTGTTGCTCCCCATTCCAAATCTTTATCAATACATGATGAAAATTAATGACTAGGATAAGAAAAAATCAGTTCCCCATTTCAGGCATGGGATGGACAACTATTTGAGACACATATTTCTTTTCTTTCCATCTCAATTTTTTCTTATTGATTTGCAGCTCTTTGATGATAAATGGATTAATTGTTTGGTAAGAAAAGCATGAGGCATATATTTACATTTATAATCACAATTTTAATCATTCATCTCATTAAAAAAGTCACTGTTAGTCATTTTTATGGTTTTTTTTCTCCACCATTTTATTTCATCATAAAGTGTTAAAATGTTAGCACTTCTCATTACCGACTGATTATTTTCCTCAGGATTTTAAGTTTTCTTTCTCTCTCTCCCCCTGCCTAAAATCCAATTTACAACCTGCTAAAGGCCTCATAAGATTTTTATGGATTATTTCCTGAAATCACATTAATCTAGCTCCTGTTACTTTGCACTAATTTCACCTGCCATTGTATGAAGTAACTAAATTCAATTGCTTGGAAATGATCCCCCAGAGACTTCTTCATGAAGCGAGAAAAGGAAAAAAAGTAACCTTACCTTGATGAGGTTATAAATATGGTGGGAACAACAGGCCTATAAATCCACAGTATATGGACCCTTATCAAACTATGACAAGCAGAGATCTTCAAGTAAGGTCTTTCAAATAAGATACAGATAAGGGCTTGGATTAGATTGCAATTGTCTTTGTCTCAGCTACCCTGAGAAGTCATTCTCTCTGGCCTCGACTAGTGATACACTATTTATTGCTGTTTAACAAGCCGGGGAAGTTGTCCTGTAGCTTATCAGCTGCACTCTGGCTCATTAGAACATCAGTTCAACCAATATTAACTATGCTGGGCATCAGCTATCAATTGGATGTGTCCCTTACTTTAGGGAAAGTCTGCAGATAACTCTGCAAGCCGTCTAAGAAAATGGCATTTGAAACAATGAGGCAGCCTGGCCTCTCTGACACACAATGCTGTCTGCTCCCCTTGTTCACACGATAACAAATCCATCTCCTCCAGGCCTTGTCACTGGGTAGTTTAAGAGCAGCAGATATGCTTGAGATAGAGTAATTCAGTGTAATTCTCAGGGTTGTAAGAGAAGTTATCTGACTTTCAGGACTGTACCTGATCCACGCGTGGCTTCCCAGGCAGAGACTCTTTCATGCTGGCAGGGCAGCGCCCATGGGCAGGGGATTCATTCACACCCAGGGCAGGCAGCAGGCAAAGTGCAGATTCCTTCTGTTTCCTAAGCTCTGGACCAAGCTCCAGCAGGATGCCATTAGGACTGACAGGAGCTTCCTGGTGCTTCCATGTGGAATGCCTTCCTGCCTCTGTACAGCAGCAAGGAGGGACTGGGGCTCGGCTGCTGCCCCCACCTACCTGTGCTGGGCTGTGCTCTGATTCCTGAGGAGCAGCAGGGTGATCACAGACCTGGAAGAGTTGAGGTTTCTCTTCCTCAGATCACTGCTGAATCTGAGTCAGCATCAGTGTGGACTCTGGACTTAACCCAGCCAGCAATTACTTTGTCTTAAAATCCTTTTGATTTTTGTTGCTTAGCGTAGGCAATCATTCTCCTTTCAGATATATCTGACAACAGATAACTAACTGGGCTAACTCAGGTTATCTACACTGAAATTCTCTTATCTAGGCTACCTAAATTGCACTTGGAATCAGCATGCCATTCCTCTGTCTCATGCCTGGCATTTAGAAATGCTTCTTCCTAATTAGAGTAGGATCAGTGTCACATTGGAGAAGATTTTCAAAGAAGTCATCATACAGCACTTCCAATCTACAGATCTATATAGCAAGGCAGTAGGCAGAATAAAATGTGTGTTTCTGGTTTAAACCACTATAGTGATTTTTAATGTATAAAATACTGGTCTTCATGTAAGAACTTCCTGGATGGTAAAATAAAATATGTACCTTTACAGATGGTAAATTGCTATTTGAAATACATTTGTACCTTTACACTTGGACAGTTTTACCGCTGGGATTCTGACCACAAATTGCCCTAACTGGGAAGTCATTTTGAGATCAATCCCCCAAAGGGATTGTTTTTTGTACATCCTTAGTCTTACCCTTTATGGCTAAGTGTCAGAGCACTGGCACACAACATGGAAAATATATTTTACCCCTCAGCCCTAGAGGAATCAAACTCAGAGCTTCCACTTTTCAGGAAACTGGTCTCAACTCTAGGCTAAATGGAATGAATAAGAGAAGGGCTCTGTGAAGCATTCCTGCTGAAGCTGCTCCTTTTCACATGACATTTTTACCCATTTCTTGAGACAGAGAAAAGGGATAGATGCAAATAAGAACCACTTCAAGAGGATGGATTTAATGTCCCCCACCCTAAGAATAGTCCATAGGCTGGTGGTTGTGGCACTCTCCAAGGAAGTTTGAGATGTGAGTTCACAGCCCCTCAGGCAGAGGAAGGAACTGAACTTGGGTCACCCACATCCTGAATGAGTGTTCTAACCACTGAGATGAAAAATAATAATGAAAAGGAGCACTGTCCCACAGCAACTCTCTTCTAAAAGAGAGAAATATCTCTGCTCTATTATTTCCAAAGCATATGTATTCTTAGGCTTCTCACTCCAGAAATCTAAAGACTGTTTAAGAGTTTAAATGCTCCTAGCCCAAAGCCAGGACTTATGATATTCAGCTGGCCTCAGCCTCTTTTGCCAGCTAGAAAACTGGCTCTGTGGCTCTTTGGGATCCAGCTCTGAAGCCCCAAGTCTCTTTTATTGATATAACCAGTTTGGGTCTCTAACTGAGAGCTGCAGTTCCCTTAGAGCAGGTGCAGGGGGTCAAACGCAGCAGCCACGTTCATCTCCTGCCTGGTGCATATTTAGGGGCTTAACTCTCTGTGACTTCTTGCTCATTCTCCAAACTGGCCCTGCCAGAATTACCCTGCTTCACATCATGTGACTCACTAGCCACTGTGAGATGATCAGATATCCACCGAAAAAGGGAATGTTTATCCTCCTAAAACATGGGAGAACTGTGTGTGCATTATGTGCTGTGTTTCCAAAGGCCATTAAGCACTTCCTTATTTATAGTTTTATATTTTAATATAGTCCCTGTTGTTCACCATAAACATTCCCCATTCCCAGAGACTGGGTTATTTTAGAAAGAAAGGAAACAAAAGGGAAATTGTCTCACTTTTGAGATTTCCAGTAATCAGGTTATCACATCTTCATAAATCAAGACATTTGCTACAAAGAATGTTTAAGAAATACAAAGTACAATTACAGGCAACTACATATTTCCAAACACCCTGGTGTTTGAATATTCAAAAGATACTTCATGTTCTTCTGTTTCTTGCCAATAGCTGAAATTCTGAGTCTTTATTAGGAGTGTTTATGGTAAAATAAGCACATGACATTATCTCCTGTCTGATCAAAAAGAGTCAACGTACTACGTTAAATGTCAGAGGTCTATTTCTGCAGCTTCCAGTAGTTATTGTTGTAAACAAGGGATTGCTGCATTTGCCCATAGCTTAGCCAGAATGTTAATGTTTCCTATTAAACATTTTCTTCTTTCTTTCCTAGACCATTTTGTACTACCACACCCAGCTGCGAACATCTGGCTCCAAGCAGTGACACCAGCTGATGAGAAATGGCATTCCTGCAGCTTTTCTTTCTGAAGACTCATCCAGAGGTGGCTGTTATCCAGCAGACAGCACTCTGCACTGCTGAATGTCAGTGTCTGGACTACCACTGGACAAAGGCTCCTAGAAGAGTTGCTCACACAGAACTGTGTAAGATAAAGACTTGGGAGCCTGATTCTCAGAGCTGTGGCTCTCCAAGGTCCTCTGTCCAGTCACCTCAAACACTCTGTCACCCTGATGATGTATGGACCGAAGCATTTGGACACCCAGTCTGAAGCACAAGACAAATAGTGATTACTAACTCAGACTGGTCTCCTGGCACAAGCTGCAAATGTGCCAGTGGCAGCTCTGTGTTTGAAATCAGCATGGATGACAGCAGTCCAACTCTGACACTGCTTTATGTAATCTGGCATGCCATGGAGCCTCCACTTCTCCACCCAGTAACACTGGAGCAGCTTCTGGAGAGGAAAACTTTCATGCTTTAGAGGTTGGCTGGTATGAGTATAGTGTAAAAGAGAATAACACTGAGTATTAAATACTAAAAAATTATAATTTTAATTAGGAATAATAATTAATATTTAATGCATTTAATTCTAAATATAAATTAATAATATTTTAATAATAACTTCAAGTCAATATCCTTTATCACAGGATGTCAAAACACTTTATAGATGAAACATAATTAAACTTCCCATTATCCACCTTTGTGATCCTTCCCCCTGATTGCTCTCAGGGTATTTTATAAGGGGCAGGTCTCTCCCATCGTGGTAGTGAAGAAATTGCAGCACAAGAAGTTAAAAGCCTTGTTTCCATTGCCTACAAAAATCAGTGCTGAGATGATAAGAGATCCTATTTGTCCCTATACAGAACCTATTGCTGTGTGCAGCAAATCACTGTAGGACTTCCAAGGCTGCCCTCCAAACTATCTCTGAGGTGGTAAATGAAGCAGGTTTTGAGCTGCCTGACTGCAGGGTTAGGTACATATGCACAACCTTTTGAGATCACACCTATGCCTGCCTCAAGCAGGCTGATGGTAAGTGAGGGTCCAAAAACTGCAAAGCTTCATTAGTTTTGGGCTGTTTCTCTGCAGAATTTACTGCAATTGCCTTACAGGCAAGGGATGGCTGACATTCACCTTGCTGTGTGTGCAGGGGGATGGGCACAGATGTGTCTGCAAAGGACCAAGCAGCCATGTCCCTTGCTAAGCATCACACATCTGTCAATCTCAATGCAGACTTAGCAAGGACATTTCAGAATTCGGTATTCTGGAAGGCAGAACTGAAACTGAAAATGTTACTCAAATACAGGATTTAGCTGAGCAAGCAGATTATGACCAGTTAGTAAGAATGTCATACAGTGTATAAAAACTGTTACAGCTAGGACCTGAGCACTACAACCATGGAAGATTTTCCTTGTGTTTCTCATCTATTTATTGCCATATACTTTAAAGTTAAGTCTTCAGTATTCGAGTTAGTTTTTGTTTCTGGTAGTCCAATTTAAGACCCAGGTTTGATGATGAATTACAAATTCTTCCAGACAGGAACTAGCCCTCAGCATCCAAACCTTACATTATAGGTGCTCTGTAGCAAAAAAAGGAGTCTTGAAACTCCAAATGCCAGATACACAAGATGCAGAAACGAAATCTGTAAAATGTATTTCCTTGTCAAGACTGTTTATTCTAGAATCAGTTTTTTGATCACCTTTGTTCAGGTACCTGGGTCACTCTCCATGTGCTGCCATGGGACATGATGGCAATTATAGTCACAGGAAGTAGTTCAGTAAGTAGGTGGTAAGTACCTAAGTAAGTACCTACTACTTAGGTGGTTAAGTACCTAAGACTAGGTAGAATGAATTAAAGACCCTTTTATGAATTCCTAAAAGCAGAGGTTCCCTTAAAAGTTTTCTTGCCTGAAAATCCCTCTGTCTTTTTCTCCTCAAAAATCCTTGAAATTAAATCCATAAAGCAACTCCTCATGGTACATTTTTCTGATTTTCCCCACACCACAGCTTATCCTTAAAACACTAATGTTAATTCAGTTTTCTTCTACTTGAATTTGACAGATCGTCTGTAAAATAAATATCTTTAAACAAATTTTTCAGATGCCAGTAAAGATAGATCCATTTGAAAGGGTAAATAACCTGTTTTAAATAGTGTTCTTAAAAAAGTGCCCAAAACTATCTATGAAGTCTGCAATCATAAAAGCTTTCTTTGGAACAGATTAGAGACAAAATATTTCATTTGCTTTGTTAATGTCCTTTCATTTGAGTCGTAATTATATCCAAACTGCAGCTTCTGAGGGCCACACAGAATAATACAAACGCCTTTGTTTCCGTGGATTCATGTTCTGTTGTTTCCATTCCCATTGCAATCCTGGTTAAATGAATGAGGAATCTGAATGCAAAGGCATGCAGTATTCTGGGACTTATAAGAGGCTGAAATGCTTTGATGTTTTTTCCAAAGCCTATAGCCTGATTCACTGCTCTTTTCCCACTGTATCCTTGACCATAGCTTTCCTCAGTCTTTTTGTAAGCTACAGAGCACCTCCAGATCTGAACTGGAGAGATGTTCATACATCACACAACTACCCTAAGTGCCTCCCTGGAACTGATGTGTCCCATAGAGGTCATTTCCCTGCCAAGCCTGGGCTCCACAAGGTGCTGCACTAACTGCTCACAGGTAATCACTAGAATGAACAGTGAGTCCATGCCTTATTTGCTAAATTGCTCCCTCCTGAAATTAGAACCATCCTTTTTTACTCATTTTGTCAGAAGTTAATGGTGATAGTCTAATTTAATATCTAGGGCTAAATGCCAGCACAAATTTAACAAAGGGGAAATAAAGGCAACCTGGGCAAGTCCTTGATGAAAAATGAAAAATGCAAAAGTTCAGAAACTTCTGCAAAACTTAGACCCTGATCCAGATCCAGAATGACTTGTGTCTCTTCTGTTTAACATAGGGATGCAAAGGTTGAAACTAATCCTGACAATATTAATGTCATGACACAACCTTTGCAGCTGAAATGTCCTTTCTTACTAGGCTACAGAACTCCCCACTTCATGGCGATACTGAGAACATCAACACACATGCTTTGCCTTAATTTAGTCCTCAGA
The DNA here is from genome assembly GCF_903797595.1 of Erithacus rubecula. NCBI lineage: Eukaryota > Metazoa > Chordata > Aves > Passeriformes > Muscicapidae > Erithacus > Erithacus rubecula. The sequence continues at coordinate 134,043,974 of NC_136689.1, forward strand.
CAATCCCACTCTTAGATTATGGATATCCTGGATAAATAGGAACACTGAGACAGCTGAGATGTATCTTAAAAAAAAAAAAAAGAAAAAAAAGGCATTATTTTCTACCAGATGTAGCAGTAAGAATAACGGAACTCTGTAACACAAATTAGAACTAGTACACTGTAAATTATTTCTGAAAAGCACTCAGAAAGTCTTTCAAGTAAAATCAACAGACTTTAGCACAGACAGGCTAAAATACAACACATTTCTAACACATTTCTAACATCAAATGCTACTAGTGTAAAAAGAAATAGAATAACCAACAAAGTAAGACCATGTTCATAATTCAGTGTGAGAAACTAATTCTAACCAGCTAGACAGTGTTACCTAAAATCATGTCACTAGTCTTTTATATCAATGTCTCATGCTTCTTCCCTTGATGGCAGCTCAGACTCAGAAGTTCTTTTCGTCCAAGTTGTATTATAAAATATTTTTCTGCATGTTGACATTACTGATACAGGCCAATTCTCCTGTCCACGCTGCAGGAATTGTGAATTATCTGCATGTGGAAATCATGGTGTTAACAACCTGAGCCCAGAGCAGGGGATGAGAACAGAATATCCAATTGAGATCTGCAGTGCAGATAAGCTTTCTGCACCAAGAAGATGTGAATTTTACCCATACATCAAAAACACACGGTATTCTGAAACTTGCTTATCCTCAAGTGGCATGAAAACACAAGGAGAAAAAAGCCTTTCTGATGTCTGATAATGAGAAACATGGCTGACTTTCAGATTTGAAACTATTTCACACACACACACACACACACATACACACAATTAGAAATATTTGAAAAAAATATTGAAATTAAAGGAAAAAGATTACTTATTGCAGTAGACATAAACTAATGAATCACACTTATTTTGTGTCTGTTTAAAAAAGAAGGGGGGGTTTACTAAGTGCATCCAAAAATATTCTCTAGAAAACACAGCAAATATGTTATAAACTCATTTAAGCCACGGAGCTCATCAACACTGTTTGCAATTATGAAATCATTTGGGGATACGGTATTTTTTTAGAAGGAATTGTTTTGCTCTTAGATGAAAACCACATCATAGTCCTTTACACATAAATCTTTTATTGTATCTTCTAGAAAGAAGCTGGAAATTGTGCAACGAGGCGCCACTGATAAAATGTAAGCATCCCCTTGGAGTAATCTGGATGAGCTCATTACTTGAGGAAGATAACAGGGCATGTCATGGTTACAAAAACCTATTTTTCCTTTTAGTGACAGAGGAACGCAATGGACACAGTCCTGTGCACAATGTAAAACAAAATACTTGGCTCTTCAGAACAGCAACTGAGTCTTGGCTTTGATTTACCCCACTTTACAGTTAGAAATATACCCCAGTCACTCTCAGGTGGACAATTTCCTTTTCATTCACTGCAGGTAGAATTGGTGTCATAGCCAAGGGCTGCACATCAAAGGCAAGTAAAAGGAGAACAACATATGATGTAAACTGAAGTAGTGATGTGACAGAACTTATTTCAGATATAACCTATGACAGTCTAAGCCTTCAGACTTCATTCATTGCTTGTAGTCCCACTTTTCTCCACATCTTCTGTGCTTGCCCTCCATTCCATTTGCCAAATTCTGTTGTAGAGCTAAGGATTTTTCACTTCTTAGGAGACTCAAATACATTTGGGTGATTGAGCCACAGTCAACAAAAACTTTTTCCACTAATGAGAAATGAAATTTCAAGGTACTGATTAACTTGCAACACTTAGTCTTTAACGTGGCTTGGTAGGCAATGAAGAACATTTTCTATAACTGTCCAAACATTGTTTCAGCATCACTTTTGTCTATTCCTCTTTATGCCAAATAGAGGCATAGAAGAAACCCTACAAATTCTCTGAACACAAACTAAGGCAGAAGATCCAGACCCAGGTTCTGCACTTTTCCTCTGATTCAGATGGTTTTCAGGAGCAGCAGTTCCGAGCAGCAGTTCCATCAATGTCACTGATCACAAAGGGACCACTCATTGGGAATGACTCGATGAAACAACAAAATGGGGGAATTAATTTCACTAGGGTTTGCACCAATATGAAGATATATTGTACACAGAGATTCAAGAGGAAGGACTCAAGTTTACAGCCTTTCATCTTTGCCATTCCTCTTCCTGCTGTCCCAAGAAGAAGCCAGGCAGCCATACATGTACCCAAAACTAGGGAACAAAAAGACAAGAAGTTAAGATCAATATATATGGGTGAAGAAGGACTCTGAGGTGGAAGGTCACCCCATGACAACAGCTGTCTCCTGAAGAGTATGAAAGCCCTTATCCAAAACCAGTGTCTTGTTGCCAATCAGAAGGTAAAGAAGACTCAATGGCTGGTGTCTTTTATTCTCTTTTTATGTCCCTTACAAGTGATGCTGATCAGCCCAGCTGGACAGACATGTCTTGGTTCTTTGGAGTCTCTCTGATTGAAAAGTGACAGAATACATGTTTGGGAATGAAATCCATTAGTTTTAAAATAAATACAACCTTGCACTCCCATAAGGTCTCTTGTTGAGTATGTCCATCCTATTCTTCTCTAATTAGTCCTTATGCCTAACCTGATATTCCTGATAAAAATATACTTGCTTCTGATAAAAACTAGATACAAATACCAGATTTTAATTGCAAAAGGTGATACACATTTCTTCTTCCTGATAAACAGCACAGGTACTTAAGTCAAAGGCTAAAAATTCTTTCTATGTCTAATGATCTTGTAGTAGTAATACAGTTCAGCAGCATCTACTGAAAGCAAATAAATTCATTCATTAAAATACAGCTGTTTTAGGTGGAATCATTATGCACAGATCACCACTTTGTTATGCACGAATCTTCTCACAGAACCACAAGCATCTTCCAGAGAAAACAGGTACATACCAAGTACCTGAGAACTCATTTGTTGGAATGAACAGTTAGACAAGTGAAGCTGTTTACCACAGCAGACAGAAAATAGTTATCCAAGGGACAGTGTTCATTTATTTCCAATATAATTCTTCAACTAGCAGTGTAACATCCCTTTCTGATTTCTGTTGAGCACCAGTGATATTAATTGCTTCCTGTTGTGAAAACAGAATCTTGCTTCAGTTACAAGAAGGGTCAAATCCTGTCTATCAAAAGGGGCACAGTACAGTCATCATTTCAGAAACTAGGTTCACAGGTTTCATTTTCCCAAAAAGCTACCTAGCTGTTGATATTTACGGTCATTTTGTTCTTCTTTTTCCTGGACCTGCTTAAAGTCAAATCTCCACATGAAAATGATTCCTAATTCACAACCTGAAAATGTCATGGGATGCCTCTACAAAGTGTGCTGGAGTCTCCTGAGGAATGGCTTAATATAAAAGATAGGTGTCTGTTAATATTGCTGATAATTTCTGAATGTGTTCTGACAATATCCAGCTCTTGCAGAGTCGAATTGATGCCCATGGTTTATGTGAAGAGAGGAGTGTCCATGTCTAGTTGTAGTGGGCTCCAAACGCTATTTGCAATCAATGACTCTGTTGCTTTCAGTGTGGGACCTATCACTGCCCCAGCTGCTGTTAATAGACTTTGCTGCCTCTCTGTCAGTGCAGCCACGCTTGGGTTTTGACATCCCTGTGTTTCAGGAAGGTTTCCCCATAGCAATACAGTGACTGGAATTCAGGAAGGAACATAGACCATGTCTTCAAGAGCAAGGACGCTTTGTCACAGTGTCTGAAGAAATATGGGTCCCAGATACCAAATATAGCACGTTGGATAATAAAATTGTTGAATTGCCTTGTAGGAACACAGCTTGCAGAAAGCAAAGTGAAAGCAGAGTATAGAGCAATGGTTTTTGTTCAAGATGTCCACCCAGTGAGGCTGCTTTGGTCTGTCTGAACTAAAAGGGATGGGTGAGACTCTTTTGGGCCTTTTCAACTCTGCAGTTCAATGAACAGATCTCACTACTAGCTTTGGGTCAAGATATGGCCCAGCTAAGAAACCAAAATTTGGGTTTTATAATGATCTTTCAAATTTGATTGTTTCCATGTATTGTAAGTAAGTTAACCAGTTCCTACCTTTCCAGTTAACCCTACTCTACATGTGGCTTAAATATTACACTCAGAGAACAGAGCACTGGGCATTATTTAGAAGCATGTATAAAGCAAACTACTAACAGGTTGGAGAAAAGAATAGGTTCATCCAACATAGGGGCAAAATTGGCAGTGTGGTGCTGGCTAATGAGGAAAAGATGATGAATAAAACACTGTATCAATAAAAGTATTTAATTGAATGTATAATATGTGCAAAATTCTATAGGAGAGGTTAAAATTTCATGTTAAGCAAACACTGAAAGCAAACTGAATTTAGATGTCTGCTTAGTTTTAGCAAAATGTTCTTCCATTTTGTTGAGGAATAAAAGAATAAGGTTCAACTGAGAAGTAAGGTTGTTTCTAACAAATACTGGCATCCAAGTTTCACTGGACATCCAAAATCCAGACAAAATGAGACTTCTCAAATATTCTATTTACATTCCCTGTAATTCCTCAGGTTTTTCTGCACTGAGCTGAGACACACAAGTCCTCCCTTGCAGGAAATCCAGTCTTACCTGCAACCCACACAGTGATACAGCACATGGTCATGGTCTTTGTCTTGCATGTAAAGTCATCAACCAAAAGGAAGGACATTTGACTTACTACAAGACACAAGCCCATGCTCAGGGGAGTCCCTGAGAGACCACAGAAGGCAAAACCAAGACCATATGATGCTGTACTGGAAGAAGACACTTTACTAAATTGGTGTGGATAGACATAGAGGGTAAGTACATTTATCTATAAATTATATATAGTATTATATTATTGAACAGCAATGGCTCTACAGTACAAACACATAGGAGTTTTCAGTGTCAAAGGTGAATAAAGCTCAGCCTGTGCTCCCTTGCTACCACCTGAAGTTTGCAATTTTGGCAGGTGTTTTCACACCTTTTGAAGATTGGATTTCCCTGAACAATGGATACGAGATTTGTGTGTTGGCAGACACAGATCTGCAAGTTAAGACTTAAATAATTTGGTAGATCTGTCTGATGTTACCACCTATGTGTTACAGAGGGCCTTAAAACCCAGCAAAAATAATACATAATGACTTAACAATAAAAATTTATAAAAAGATACTAGGAAACACAGATTTTCCTTACTGCAAGTCTCCATATTATACAAATGTCACACACTAGGTCTGTTAGCAACTTTAAACCCCTTTTATCTATTTCCTTTTTAATGTCAATGTGTATTATCTGAAGCAAACTTTCAGTAGCTAAATACAATTTTGTGTGAACTCTACCATTATAAGACACTATCTCAGAAAAAGAGAACCAAGATGTTAAAGGCAGCTTCTGCTTTGAAGAGAGAATTTAATTGTTTTTATGAACTACAGCAAGAATAAGTTTGTTCAATCACAAGCTAGTGATTTTTTTTCCTCATTTTAATGGCAAGGAAAGGTGTACAAAGTCCATTAATGCCCCTCCACTCAGAGGTGGTCACAAGCACAGGAACAGCCACACTGGCCAGCTCAGAGATCCACCTTGCTCACTGGCCTCTGTCCACCTGTAACTGTCAGTGGATGTTTCATGGAAAAATATTAGAAATAAAGCACATTTAGCGAGCTTTTCCCCAGTGTATTCTTTTGGTTCCTGAGAACCATTCAGCAGGGCCTTCCTGAGGCAGGATTGGATCTATACCATTATTTTCAGTTGCTGTCAATGCACATCTTCATCTTTTCCTGCAGAAAATAATTTTTGAAATCTCTCTGTCTTGATTGCTTAGAATTATCCATTACCTTTGTGTCATTTTGCCTTCTATGATCATCTACCATTACTTTATCACCTTGCCTTTACACATTCATCCACATCTAGTGGGATCCCATGGTCCTTCAGTTACAGAGTTGATTTTTTGTGAGAATCAGGACTAAGTTCATAAAAAAATGGTTTCAAAAAGAAGATTGCAATCTTTTCCTTTTATGATAAATTACTGAACTATTTTCAATAAGATCAATGCTGTGCATGAGCAGGTTCTGAAATCCTTCATGCATGAGCAGGTTCTGAAACCCTGTTTTTATTTTATTTTGTATAATAAAAATAAAGATAATAAAGAATAGAATGTAAATGTACTCAGACCACAGGATATGTAAGGATCAGGTCTTAGAATAAGATTCACACCCTTGAAGGGAGAGAATTTCTAGAAAGCTTGATATATTTGGTATAAAATCTTTAGAGGTAATGACCAATTGTGTTCACCTGACAAGAAGGTAAACTATTATATTTCAAAGTTTATCACTGCTATTATTGCTAGGTGTTCGGGGTTGAGTGTTTTTCTGTTACTGTGTCAATTGTAAGAATTTTTCCCATTATCATGCCAATGGAGCTGGCCGGGTTACACCCAGGGTCTCTGATGGGTCCAGACAAAGGGGGTGGGTGGGGACGGCCCCGGAGGGGCCTCTGAGGCTTCCGGGAGGGCACTCGCGTTTCCAGCGAGCCGGGAGGAGGACGCCTGGGATCGTTCAGCCACGCGGCCGAGCACAGCAGAGCCAGACCCTCTGTGATCACCTGCCCTGCATCTGCCCCGTTCCAGCCTCCTGCCTCTGCGGACACAGCTGATCCCCCGGACACACACGGTGAGCGAGGAGCCGCCGCCCTCGGTGAGGGTGAGCCCGTTCCCGCCCGAGACCGGCGTGGCCGCTGCTGCCCCTCCCCCCTCCCTCCTGTCTTCGTTCCCGTCTGCCCTCTGGCAAATCCGGGCTCTGGACTAAGCACAGAGACAGCGTGCTTGCATCTAAAGGGACTGCCACCGAGTTATCTATTTCGTTCTGTTAGCAATTTTAACTGTTATTGTTTTCTATTTGTATAGTTAGATATATTAGTAAAAGAGCTGTTATTCCCACCCCCCCTTATCTCTGCCTCAGAGTCCTTAATTCAAACAATCGTAATACTTAGGGGAGGGAAGTGGAACCAAAGTCTCTATTCCAAAAAGAAAAACTTCTGCCCCTACTGGCAGACACCTGTCCTTTCAAACCAGGACACTAGGTTATGCACCTCTATAAATAAACAAGAAACAAAAACTTCACCAATGTTATAGCTATGTCATCAAAACCAATTATTTTTTGCATTAGGGACTCCTGTATGATTGATTTTAAAAGGCAGTTAAAAAGAAAACCATTTTAGTCTACTGGATTAAAAACAAACAACAGGGTATTTATGGAGTAACAGAACTGATGGATTAAAATCCACATAGGAAAGACAACAGTGAATTGCCTGGCATTTTTCAAAAGCTAGGATAAAAAGAATTCATTTCCCAATCAACAAAAAACTGGCAAAAGGCAGGAATCCAGACTCCCTCAGATTTATGCTTTATCTGCCAATTAGCATTAGCAGGCCTGATCTAGGTGTCTCGCCAGCTTGTGGTATCACAAAAAAACAACAAACCTTGAATGTGTTATCAGCACAGAATGTGTAATTACTTTAAGCATCAGCTGAAAATTACAGTGTGATGAATTTGTAAATTTGTATATATTTATTGTAGAGATAAAGTTGTTGGAGTAGATATAATCTATACTTGTGTTTAAAACCCTGGTTTCAACTATTTCAGTGCCAGTAAATCTTCTATTGAAAATAAACACTAGTAAAATGGTAATGGATTATGATACTGGAGCAACATATAAATTTTTCTGGGCAACTGCTGTTTCTTGTCTGAAGAAAATACTCTTAAGTCACTGACAGCACAGATTTTTATTCATGTGACTGGAAAGATGCAAAGCTAAACATGTTTACATGATTGCAGGATGGGATCACTTGCTAAAGTCAGCCTGATCTTTCAAGACTGTCACTCAGAGATCACAGACAATAGCACATAGAATAGCTGCTGAATGATGCTAATACTGTCATTATTAAATAAATAAGAATTAAACCCTAAATTATTCAAATGTGCAATTAAGAAACACAACTTCTCTTTCTTCTGAAATGACCGAGATCCTATTTTCCCCAAAATAAACAAAGATTTGCCTATGCCAAATGTTATTCAGCAGCAACTAAACATATATATACAAATTACCTGAGGGGAAAATAAAGCCTGTATTATACTATATCTCAAATTTTATGATAAAAATATCATTTCACTTTTCAAATCTCCTGTATATCAATTGCTGAGTAGTACTGTTTCCATTTTATTCCCTTTTTCTTCTAACTTCCCATCATGTCATGTACTTCACAAGCCCTATGGAAAGAAGACATCTTTTTTGATTTCTCAGCATAGTACTTCAGACAGTGAAGCCTTTTTATTTTCAGTGAATACTCTCTATCATTCTTCCCTAAGTAAATAACAACATTCCTGTGGATTTGCAGGTGTAAGTGATAAAAGTTTTTTAAAATCTTCTCCATTGCATTGAACTGAAATATTTATTCCTCTGCTACCATTGACACTTATTTTATAAATATAAATTTTGAGGAGGAGAAGAATTTCCTCTTCAAGTTAAGGTTGCAGAAAATTTTCCAGCTTCCTGGTGAGATGAAGCCAAGGCACTTTGATACTATTCACCTAATAAAAGGAAGAGACAGACATGTCAGGACAGGCACTAGCAGCATGATTGCACGTAGATCGAAGCCACCAATCTGAAGCAAAGAAAATGTTGTCAAAAACCCCATGTTCCTGCAAAATATTAGTGTGCTGGTAAGGTGGTTTTTTTATATATAAAAGTTAAAAGGACATCTTTTGTTAGCAGAGTCCTAATTGTTTCTTAAAGAATATTCAAGTGAAGAAGCAGAAAGAAACTGTGAAGTATAAATACTTTTTATAGACATCATATTACCTTCAAAGAGGTAACTGCAACAAGTGCCCTTCAGGTCAAAGTTAATAAAGTGGAAAATGAAGCTTATTTCATGGCTATAGCAACTGGAGCTGTTTGCCTGCTCCTTCCCTCACCAATACTGTGTCTAGTAGCAAGGTTAAAGAAAATAAAAATCAGCAATGAACATACTCAGTGAGGGAGCAGAAACAAATGAAAATGTGTTCAATTCAATGTGGTGTAAATCCCTGGATGTATCCAGGGCCCTTTGTACTTGTTGCTGCAAGAAATATCACACACAATATTGAGACTGGGATAAAAACTGACAGATAGACACATAAAAAATGAGGAAAAAAAAGCAGATAAATCCTATTCTTTATGCCAGGCTTTGTTTGTGGAGTTGTCTTCTTTACCTTGGTTTTGCTTCTTTAGAGGAAAACCAGGTAGACAAGGCTGACAATTCACTTGTAGAAGCAGGAGCTGGTTTTCCTCACTACTCCAGGCAAAGCAGAGTGGAAAGAGCACTGCAGACAAGCAGAAGGTGACTGATCAAAACAGCTTGTCTGAGTCTGAGCATACCCAGTATCTCTCGGGCTTGTTAGACTCCAAGAAGAGAAGGGGAAAAAAGTGTGGAAGCACTGCAAGCAAAGCAGATGGAGCACCATGCTGTTCTTTTCTTGTATTTCTCTGTGTCTTCAGCTTTTGGTTGACTGCTTGCAGGATGAGCCTGCTTGGCTCAGGGAAGCAGGAATAAAGCAGATCTCTCCAAAGCACTGACCTGCTACTAAGGGCTGACTTGCAAGAGCAAGCTGCTTTCAGTCCCCTCCACTGTAAGGGCTTTACTTGAGGAGTTCAGGTGAGAGGACCTGTTACTGTAGGTCTCTGCAGAAAGATATTTACTTTCTGTACAGAACTGAAATCACTTTCATGAAGTGTCTAAAATTGGATAGGGTGATTCTGGGCTCATAATTAAAGAAATAATGGTTATCAGTGGTGATCTGGGACTGTGGCTTTTCTTTGTCTTTGCCACATCAAAGGTCTGTCTTTCTATTGTGGAAGGAAATGTCATAAAAACACCCTCCTAGAGGAAGAAAGTCCTCATAGAGCTGAACCCCAGGTGTGGACTAATGGTTCCATCTTAGGCCATGGAAAGTAAAAACTGCTCCACGATTTCTTTCATCTGGCATGCAGCACCTTACCAAACACGTGCAGTTCCCACTGAGGACCCAGATGGCAAACACCTCCTGGAGCACAGCCAGCCTGTCCTCCTAGCCCTAGGGCACACTGCTGTGGGCACCCTGTTTGTGCCATGAGGCCTCTGGCTCTAATGACTTTTTCTCTACTGGTTGTTCTGTAGCTCTAAGTACCCACACTGTCTCTCATACCTTTTTGGGTGCTATAAAAATATCCCATAACCATAAACCCAAATGTCCAATTTTTTTCTAACAATTTGTCCCAGACAGTTATAAATTTTTCAACAAAGCTGCAGAGATTAAACAAATTAATATCTGCTCAGCATTCTTGTGACTGCAGCCAGTAAATCTATTTCATCATTACAGTGTTACAAAAACAAATATCCTCTATGGTATTTGTAGTTGCCAAAAATAAACAGAAGGGAATAATACAATGCTTCTGTGAGACTAACACCTAAGCTGTTTGTGGGAAGATAGCCCAAACAGGATGTGCTGATAAAGACTGATGTGCCTACATGTACCAATAATTGGACTTCAGTCTGTGTTTTCTCAAATATTATATATAGCAGTATTTCTGATATATTATGCTTTCTCTTCTAAGCTTCAGAAAATGGCTTGAACTATCAAGTGTTGGTTCATCCTGAATTTAAAAATTAACAATCAAAAACTCAGAAAGCAAATATATACAAATATATATAATATATATATTTATTTATTTTATATATATGTAAACAAATATAACTAAATAGAAATATTAAATTGCAAACAGATAAAATATTTTACTAATTGCATTACTTCACTCCACATTTAATGCAATAAAATTCTCTTTTGTTGCATTCCTGTACAGCTGTCAAAATTTTTTACTCGTTTGTAGAAGTCACAATTTCAGTTGTGCAGTTCCAGAAGTCATTTATACGTATTTTATCTAATCTGATCATTCCAATACACAATATGCACAAATAAAAGTAAATCACATGCAATTTGTCATAAAGCTTACACAGTCAGTTTCTTTCTCCCATACCTATTCATAAATACACATGCATACACAGTGTGTTTGTACACATTTCTGGGGACAGCAGGGCAGCTGTAGAGCTGCCCACCACTGCACCTACTTAGGGTCCTGAAGTTTCTTATCCTCAAATTGCCCACACTGCCAACAGGAGTTTAGGTTAAATGCATACAAGGTGGTTTGTCTTCATAAATTCATCCTGGTTTTCTCCATCATCTTTATATGACTTTTTACTACTGAAGGATTCTTCTTCAATAAACCATTAAGGCACAAATCAACTGTGGAACAAATTTTTTTTTACATTTTTAATGCAAAATAAATTTATGTAAGACATTAACAGATAAATGTAGTGAATGGATACATTTCTCCAGCAAATATATATTTTTAACCATAGTGGCCATAATTTACTTCAGAGTGGAAAAGGAAGCACTAATTATGTCATTAAGCAGTCTCTGCTTCTTATTCTTGGTTGTTACTAACCACAGATTGCATCTTTCTCCTCCCTCCCTCTTCCCTGATGGGAAGGGGGTCTTATAAAAGAGTGGCAGGACACAGTAGGTAAAGAATTAATGGGCTCAACCTAAAAGTAATGAAAATCTTAGTAATACAACACAAAGTTAAATAATGAGGCAAAACCCAATTTTCTGTTGTTTGTTGTTTGGATTTTTTTCTAAAGTGAAAATGTACTGCAAGGATTAGATAAACTGCAGCTGCTGCAAATTCATCTGGAAAGCAATGACTAAATGAAAGGTTCTGCTCCATCCCAAAAAGGTAGCAGAAACTATTCCAGGACACACAAGTGGCAGTCTCCTAAACCTCCTGCTTTACAGGTTAATAATTTATAACCTCCTGGGTTTAGCTACTTTTGGAAAACACTGGATTTAAATACAATTTTTTTTTCCACTGTTGCAGACAAGGAACCACCCAGAGCTATTCCTGGTGCTGAGGCTGGAGCGCAGCGGGTGTGAAGAGCCGGGATCCCCGCCTGCCACGGCCAGCAGCAGCCCGGACAAAACACCACGTTTGCTGGCAAACCCTGCTCCTCCTGCAAGGAGTCCTTTTTCTGTAATGATAGAGGTTTTGCAGGGAGACACTGAGCTCTTTGTTGGTTTTGCATCCCAGTGCTGCTCCCACAGCCACGGCCTCGGAGGCGAGCGCTGATCAGGATGAGCCTCTTCCCTGTGGGCTGCTCTCAGTGCTCCTTTCCCAGTGGAGGTGAAGCTCTGTGTGAAATACATGAGCAAAGCCTTCATTCCTGTGGTTATTAAAGATGTTACACAGCCTTTCACAAGATGAAACATGCTCCTTGTCCTGATCAAATTCAGAAAGATGTAATTTATCTGCTGTCTTCTTTTGACTGAATGAAATGTTCATGCCCTCCTGCCCACTGTTAAATAAGGCTGGTTTCCTCCTAATGATGACAGAGTCCTACCTGTATATAACCTCATGTCTCCAGTCATTCTTCACAATGAAAAAAATATACACCTAATTTTTAATCTCTCAGATCTACTAATACGATTTTATTTTGCCTACTTCCATGAATTAATCTTTCAATACTGAGGTATTTGGGGCAGAGGAAGTTACTTTTCTTTATTAAGTCATCTAGACTATATATAAATCTGTAGCAATCTGTAAAAACATGTCATTATATTCCCAAAGGACAAACAGAAATCATAACAAGCAATTGCTGTATTTACCAGCAAGGCACAAGGGCAATATAAACTGTAAAAAAGTCACTCAAAGTCAACCATGGTTTGGCTCTTCCAAATTTTAAAAGCTTTCCTCAGAGGAGAACTCTGAGGAATAAAATTAATTTGTAAGAAAACAGCACATCCAGAGGTGAGGACAGTTAGGAACTAGGTCTCCAGTGTTTTCTGTATCCCTCTGTGACAGTTCTGCCATAATTTCTTTCATAATTTCTCTGACTCTTTAGCACCCCTGCTGAAGGTTCCCACACCAAATATTGCTTCTATGGGTGAGCCACTGTTCTATCACTTTGCTGCAGTTATGTGTCAATGACAACTGGTACCACAATAATTGTCTTCATTTTAAGTCCATTAAAAATCCTCTTGATCTTATTTGCAATTTATTGCATAAATTCTAGGACTTGTGCAGAAATAACAATAACCTCAGCTGGAATTGAACTCCTCAATTCTCTATTTTCTGAGTAGCAGACCCCAGTAGTACACCCCTGAGTACTCTTCCTTTGGGAGGTAATGTCTCTTCTAGAAAACAAAATCTGAGTCTGCTTAGAATTATTTTTGACTAGTGATGATAAGTGATTATTATTGTGTAGCCCTTATATCTAAAACAAGCAATTACTTACATTGTATGTGCATCTATACAAGGATTGCATATAAAATATCCATGAAAATGGGGCTTTAATTGGCCTGTGCTGTGCACCAGCGTATTTAAATTGAAAAAACAAGGCCAAATACTCCACAGTTTCCCCTGCAAATATCTTAAACAGCTTGCTTCAATGGGATTGCTTCCCTGGGGGAGAGGAAAGGAGCACAGCTACAGGGAATAATGGCTGAACAACCTCAGTTTCATAGACAATTCATCTGTTCTGTGAGACTTGATGGAAAAGGTCAGCCATGAAAGCAGAGAGGAGTGAAAATTAATTAGGGTGAAATAAAGCTTCCAGAGATCCTCCACCGTAGGGGGAAGGAGCCATCATTAAACAAGTGCAGACTGTTATCATACAAGCCCATGTTTTGTGTCATGCCAGACCCAAATCCTGGAGCACAGAGATCCCTTCAGCTCTCTATCCTGGCTGCCCCTCACATCTGAAGCAGCCTGGGGTGGATGCTCAAAGAGAAGAGCAGCATTTTTATTGGGCTTATTATTAAAGTAAACAATCCAGACTAAAGAATGCATATATATGGGAAGGGTGGAAAACTGAGCAGAAAGTAAAGATTTTACCAGAGAGATTATGCTTTTGGCAGATGTGGATATAAACTGGATCAAACAAGTAGGAAGTTGAGTTCACAGGCTGGATTGTAAGGGAGCAGTTACAGAATGGTAGGTAGAGTTTTGTAATCACTGTCACAAGGTTTAAGAGCTGGAAGGGCAAAGGAGGCAATGGGGAGTGGATTTCTGGGATGCAGTCAGTGGGTGACATTGTCCTGCTGCACGTGCCAGACAAACCTGTGCTCCTGCTCACAGCTGAGGGCAAAATCCAAAGAAAACAGCAAGGTACCTAAAGTGCAACTCATGCACAATTTAGATGCCTATGTAGAGGACAGAGAGCCAAAAAAAACTTCACCTAACTTGTTTAGGCACCTGAGAGGCTGTAGGCACTGAAGATTTGCTTTAAATCTCTAAGCTCTGCTACTGTGTACCCAGAGGCAGTGTCGCCTTGGCTAGGCTGCCTGAAAGGGATGGGGAGTCACAGCCTGGGTGTCCCTGGGCTGCAGGGAACATTCCATGGCCACCTCCAGCTAAAGCTCAGCCCTGCTGCAATGGTCTCACCCCATCCCTGTGATGCTGGGATCCACCTGCTGAGTGACCATCCTCTGGCAGTGGGACTGTGGTGCTTGTTGCTGCCTGGCTGCAGGAACAACATTCCAGCTCCAGGAGAAGCCACATTGGGGAGAGGGATTTCCTGCTGCAGCTGGGGTCCACCATAAACTTAATGTTTCAGACATGCATCCAGGAGGAAGCAAGAAGAAGGGAACCTAGCCCTGCTGCATAATTGCAGGGTTTATCAGCTGAAAAGGGGAGACTCCTCTGTCTCTAACACTGCCTAAGAGCACACTCTTAGTTCTGGAGAACTATGCCAAAAAAAAAAAAAAGAAAAAACCCAACTTAGGTCTTCCACATCTGCTCTGTTTTCTTACAATAACCATATACAAAAGAGAGAATTTCTACTCTTCATCTGTGGGTTTGGAGAGGTTCTATTAAAGTAGCCAAGATGACAGTGCCTTTTCCCTGAATTCTGCAGAGCTGCGTGGTCTGGGAGCATGGCTCATAGGATGCCCCTCAGAGGAGCAGAGCAGAGGAACACTTACTTTATGAATTATAAATGGCCCCAGGCAGAAGAGCAGTTACCTGCATGTTTAGTTCAGCCAAGAGGAAGGAACCTCTGGGAAAAAAAACTGCAGCAGAAATTAATGAAGCTAAAGAAGTTTTCTGTTGCAACTTAAAGTGTCTCTAATTCTCAGAAAGATGGAGAGGTAAGGTGGGTTGCTGTAGGTGGGATTGCACTCACACTGAGGTGTAAGCCCCTATAAAAATGCCGAATTCTTCCTGACCTCAATGCTATACAACTCCATGTTTTTTGGATCTTGTCTAAGGCTTCTTCCTTAAGGCACAGAATTCTGAGGCAAGTGGAAAATTTCTAGCATCTTAAAGGCATGACAGAGCCTGTTACTTCTCAGACCATTATGCTTTGGAAAGTGTGAAGCAAGGAAAGCAAAGAAAGTTTAAAAAATTATCCAAGAAATGAAAAAATTCCATACAGTCAAACATGTCCTGACTCCACCACTCAGCTCCCACCTCGTCAAAAGAAGGGGAATTCATGGAGTCAAGTGATATGGAAATATAGGAGAAAATGTAATTTTTTCCTGATGATTTTTTTAATTGTTAGAGATGGAAAAGCTGTCTAACTTCACATATTAGCTCCAAAAGCTGACAAATTAGGAAGCAGTTCTTCCTTATTGCTTTACACAGTGACCACGTTGACTGACTCGCTTTGTCTGCCCAAAACTGCAAGCACTGCCTGGTTTTTGCATTAGGCATCAGGGAAGCTCCAATTTTCCCTCTTGGTATTGCTGCAGAGGGAAGACTGCTCCCTGCCAGCACAGTGCAGCAACACTGTGCTGCTGGTAAACCACAACACAGATTCCAAGTAAAAACCCAACCCTTTGCTCTGCATCTTTGCTGCACAGACCTGCATGGAGAACAGGGCTGGCAGCACGGAATGGGAGATGCCTGCAACACAACAGAGCAGCTGGCACAGCTTTAGCACCATTTACTAGTACCTTATCTGTTATTTATTTACATATACACATATACACAGATGTGTCTGGTAAGAGTAGTTGCCATAGAAATATGTAGTCAGGGTGGAAAAGACTACACCCTAAAGTGGGCTGAACATGGCTGCTCAATTCTAAGGAATTGGCTATGCATGAAGTTATGGGAAAATGTACCTCACTCTTGGCTCAACTTGTGCTATGACTGAAGCTTTTATTGACACAGTCTGAGTTCAGATACATCACTGAGTTTCCACACAGGTCACTCCCTTGATCAGCTAATTGATTTTAGATCTGTCCTTAGGTAATTATTTCTGAGAAAGCAGGGATATAGGGCAGAATTAGGATGCCAGCAGCTGCCTAGGGCTGCTAATGGCCCAGTGGCTGTGCTCCTCTGTCAAACTACCCCTTGGTGCTACCTGGATGATGTCCCTGCTGCAGAGGGAGGGAGAAGAGAGGCTGGCTGCTTCCTTCTTCCTCTTTCTTCCAGCTGATGTTCCTCACTTTCACAACATAGAAAAACTACTTTTCTTCCCTCCAGCTGCTATCAGAGGGAAAAGGGAAAACTTGCAGCTCATGGGGCAGTGGCCAAGCCAGAGTTGAAGTGAAGCCAAGAGTAGGCACCAGCATCCCAAGTTTGCTCTTTGGCCACCATGTCATTGCTATTGGGCCCAAGGGCCCAAGGGACAGGTTAGTGTCTCTCCCTCTGCATGCAGGACCACATCAGCTTGGATTCAGGGAGATCAGGGCATCAGTGTGCAAGGAGAGACATTATTTCTATTTGAATTTCATAATTTAACATCACTGCTAATCCCACTGGCATTCCTCAGCTCTCAGGTTCTCACTGGATACTTCATCTCCCAGAACACACATTTGGTCTCCCAGAATTTATATTTTTGAGGATAAATGATCCTGTGACTTGTATAATAATGACAGTGTCAACAGTGGAGAAAGAGACTATTTGATTCCATAAATGATAGTTGTAGTTACCAAATACTTTCACTTCCCTTTGGTTTTAACTTTCCATGAAAGCCATTTATCACCTTGTATATCCTTCTTAATATCTTATCCTCTAATTGTTCTCTATAGAACAAAAGCAAATGGTTGAGGATGCCTAATTTGTTGTAATATAAATGTTACTGGAATAGTATGTACATTATGATCCATTTTATTTCAATATTATCTGTGCCAGCTATTCTTGGTTGTTAATTTTACTCTGAAATATTTCTTTGATGTCAGTAAGATTTCACTTTGTAATCAAGCTGTACCATTCCAAGACATGTTGACTGTGCACTACCATAACCAAACACGTCCCATATCCAGCCCTATGGTTCACCATACTCTCTGCAGTAAGAAAAAAAGAAAAAAAAAAGGTGATTCTTGTGGGGCCTCTTACTTTAAGACATTGCCTTATTTTCTGATTTTTTCCATCAAATGAAAGATTGCTGGGGCCAGCTGCTTTCTTTCTATGAAAGAGAGATTCCACCATTTTTTAATCTACTTCTTCAAGCCACTGTGTTGTAGTAGGGATTTCTTATCCATTGTGCTAAGATTTGCATCCTCCTCCTCTCCTCACAGTTTTCCAGTGGGCAGCCAGCTTCCTACTCTGTCTCTGAGAGGTCATGCAGCAGGCTGTTCTCCCTCTACCCATGGACTCTTCAAACATTTTTCTGGACAAAGTGTTCCATGTATCTCACATTCTTCAGCACTGTGACCTCTTAGCCAAGCCTATATAAACCAATGTTTTTCATTCAGTTTGAAACTAGAATACTCAGGTATTACATACGTTTTGATGTGTGACCCAATTTAGTTGATTGTCAATTACTTCCTTTTGATTAATATGATTATAAAATAAAGTTGAGACAGTCCATAAATGCTCATTCCATGAGGCAAACACTTGTGAGCTACCTCAGTGCACAAGTGAAGGTAAACCATAAATGTCTGACTGCTGCAACACGTCTTCTTGGAATGTTTAGATTATCTTTTACAATTTCAAATGTCTTCACCAGCTCTAGTAGCTAATTGGCAAACAACTAATAAACACAAGTTACAACAGGAGGGCAAATTCTAGTCTAGACATATCTGTAGTAGGAGACTGAGGTCAGACTGTTTTCAAGTTTTAAACAAACTCAGAAGAGTTTCCCTACTAAATGACATTAAAAAAATGTGTGTGTTGATTTTGGCATGTTTATTTATTTAAGAAACAATCAAACAAACAAATAAATTAACAGGAACATGTACCGGGAAGCTCACAGCCTATGTTTGTTGTCTGGACTTTCAGGAATTTCATTTTTTAATAACCCCACTACCCTTTTGAATGGAGCCTGTTCAGGATGATGGGAAGTGTTACCCCTACAGATGCCTGGCTAGAACATGAATGTCTCATGGGTCAAGATAAGGGCAGGGAGAGATCACTCAGCAGTTAACCTCACAGGCAAACACACTCGACTTGGGGAAATTAATGCCAAACAAATCAGAATAATGTAATGAAAAATAAAAATTAAATCTTAAAACATATGGTCCTCACACTTCCTTTCTTCCAAAGCTCAACTTCCATCCCAATTTCTTTACTGAGGATACAGGGAATAGGGGATGTGATCAGTTCATTACTCATATCTGCTCAGTGGGAAGACTCCTCACACTCCTGCCTTGCTCCTCCCACAGGAGACAGTCCTCCAAGGACTTCAACATGAGCCCTTCCCATGAACTGCAGTCCTGCACAGACTGCTCCAGCATGGGTCCCTTCCACAGGGCACAGCAGGCTGCTCCAGAGGCCTCTCTGCTCTTCACAGGGTCACAAGTCCTGCCAGCAAACCTGCTTCAGTGTGGGCTCCTCTCCATGGTGCACAGTCCTGCCAGGAGCCTGCTCCATGCAGGCTTCCCAGAGTATCACAGCCTCCTTGGGCATCCACCTGCTCCAGCATGGGCTCCTCCATGGGCTGTGGGTGGATCTCTGCATCCCTGTGATCCTCCATGGGCTGTGGGTGATCTCTGCATCCCTGTGATCCTCCATGGGCTGTGGGTGGATCTCTGCATCCCTGTGATCCTCCATGGGCTGTGGGTGATCTCTGCATCCCTGTGATCCTCCATGGGCTGTGGGTGGGTCTCTGCATCCCTGTGATCCTCCATGGGCTGTGGGTGGATCTCTGCATCCCTGTGATTCTCCATAAGCTCTGGGGAATCTCTGCTACAGCACCTAGAGCATCTCCTGCCCCTCCTTCCTCCCTGACCTGGGTGTCTGCTGGGATGTTTCTCTCACACATTCTAGCTCCTCTCTTTCACTGCAGTTGTTCCTGTGCAGTATTTTCCCCATTCTTAAACACTTTATCCCAGAGGTTATCACAGTGGCTGATTGACTCAGCCTTGGCCATTGTGTCTGTCTTTGAGCCAGCTGGCATTGGCTCTGTTGGACATGAGGAAAGCTCCTGGCAGCAAAGCCCCTTGTGCTGGTTTCAGCTGGTGTAGAGTCAATCTTCTCCATAGTGGCTGCTATAGGGCTGTGGTTTGGATTTGTGCTGGACACAAAGTTGATAATACAGAGATGTTTTTGTTATTGCTGAGCAGGGTTTGCACAGAGCCAAGGCCTTTTCTGCTTTTCATATGGCCACAGTGGGGGGGGAAACTGGGGCTGCCTGGTGGGAGACACAGCCAGGACAGGTGACCCAAAGTGATTAAAGGGATATTCCAAACCATATGGTGTCATGCTCAGGACATAAAGTAAGGGGAAGAAGAAGGAAGAGGTTTCAGTGATGATGGTTGTTGTCCCAAGTCACTGATGTATGTGATGGAGCCCTGCTCTCCTGGAGATGGCTGAACACCTGCCTGCCAGTGGGAAGCAGTGAATTAATTCCTTATTTTGCTTTACTTGTATGCTCAGCTTTTACTTTCCCTATTAAACTGTCTTTATCTCAGCCTATGAGTGTTCTGACTTTTACCCTTCTGATTCTCTCCCCACTCCTGCTGCCTGGGGCTTGGCTGCTGCCTGGGGTCAAACCACCCTTGAAGCCCCCCTGCTGCCCAGACCTTGTCAGTCAATCCCAACACAAGTTACTGTAAAAATGCCACTTTTCCTTCTAATTCAAGTGTGCAACTTCAACTGAGATAAACATCTATAAGGAGCAAAGAATCTATGGGCTCTGATTCTTGCTCACCAGCAGAGACCAGGCCATCATGCCAAACATGAGCAGCCAACCCACTCCAGCTATTGGAAGCATGCAAGAACTGGAGACAGTCACATGTGACTGACAAGCATGTTCAGCTTCTTGCCTGCTGGAGGGATTTCAGCCCCTATCTCCTTGCAGTATGCACTAGCATAGAGGTTGTATGGGGGTCAAGACTGTCAGGTAGAAATTTGGGGGTGAGTGAGGAGAGGCAGGTCACCACTCTGATTACTGTCTGCTTTATCCAGTGACTGCTTAATAGACACAATGAGCAAGATTAATGCAAGCACAGTCCAAGCTGTTCAGCTCTGTCAAGATTAGAGCAGTTTTTACCATCTGGGCAGCTGTAAAGCCAGAATCAAGGCAATCCTGGCGCTTCAGTCCTTCGGTGACAGGTAACACTGTTTCCAGACTTAGCCTTTCAGAAATAGACCCCCAAAATTTCGCCGTTGTGCCCCTGAGAGTTTGTAAAGGAGCTGGTCCTTGTCTTCTTGTATTTCCCCAACTGATCATTGTTCAGTTCACTGTACAGAAGAAACCACTTGAATAACATTATCAGACAGGTTCTTGTCTCAGCTCATATTCAAACTCACGTGTGGGTTTTTAGTTAGTTTGTTTGCTCACTTGTTTTGGCTCAGACTTTTGAATGTGATTGATAATTAACTTCTTTTTCCCTACCACATTCCTCTATCCTCTCTGACATTTCCACAAGTGATTACTCATGTAGGTATAAGCCAGATAGTTTAGAAAAAACACTTGTCATCGTCTGTGTTAAGCAACATAACATCATATTATGACAACCATTAGCTCTCTGACTCAAGGTTTTTGCACTGATCAAGTATCCTTTTAAATAAGTGTACATGAGACAGTACTCAAGTGACTGAAATAGATCCTTCCTGTTGCCATTCCTTTAGCAGGGTGTGACAATAGGAAAAGAGATATCCAGCAGTTTGTCACACTTTACACTGGATTTGTCTCATCCCACATCTCCTTGCAGTTCTGAACATCACGTACACAAATCAGATCTGTTGATAGCCCAGTACTTGGGGATTGATTTCTCTGGTATCAAGGCTGGGCTATTATTAGCTGAGTTTCTGAACGTCATTGCTAACAAGATAGAGCAAGTATTTGCTTGCTGCATCACAACAGAGATCCCATCTTTCATCCCTTGTTCTTTCCTTTGATAATAGTCCCAGCCTTCGAGCTTCTACAGGTTATAATCTGAATCATTTCAGGCCTGAGATTTATGTTCATTTGACTCTAAATATTTTCTTCCTTAGGAAGACTTCAGCTCTTCCAGCCCCACTGGGAGATGATCTGCATCTCATGAGGGTTTGTGAATTTATGCATCAACACTCTCTGAGGACAGGAGCCCTGGCAAGCTCAGTTCTGACAGATCTTTTCTTCTGGCTTGATTTCTATAGTCTTCCTCATATAGAGCATTGCCTTCAGAAGATTCATTAATAAGTGTGCTGGTTTTGGTTGACATAGAAATAATTTTCTTCACAGTAGCAGGTATGGGGCTGTGTTTTGGATTGGTGCTGGAAATAATGTGGGTAATATAGAGACATTTTTCATCATTGTTGAGCAGTGCTCACATAGAGCCAAAGCCTTTGTTGCCTCTTATCCCACCACTGAGGATGCTGGGGGTGCACAAGCAGCTGGGAGGGAACACAGGCAGGACAGCCCATCCCAGCTGATCCAAGGGATCATGTGGCACCACGCTCAGCACATAAAGCTCTGAGTGATGGTGTTTGTCTTCTCAAGTCTCTGTTACGTGTGATGGTGCTCTGCCTCATTGAGGATTGCTGAACATGCCTGCCTGCCCGTGGGAAGAGGAGAATGAATTCCTGTTTTGAGTTGCTTGTGTGCACAGTTTTTGCTTTATTTACTAAACTGTCTTTATCTCCACACACAAGTTTTCTCACTTTTACCCTTTCAGCTGTCTCCCCCGTCCCACCAGGGAGGAGGGATTGAATGGATGCAGAGTGCTTAGTTTCCAGGTGAAGTTAAGCCATGACAGTAAACTAAATCTTTTACTTTCCTGACTGAAAGACAATTAAAATGGCACTGGCCCACATAATATAAATCCCATCAGGAAGAATACAACATTTCTGAAAATTATCTCAGGTACTGATGTGAGCTTTTGAACATGACTCATGCATTCAGCCAATGTTTCAATTTCAAACTTCAGTTTCTCAGAATCTCAGGGCCTTTCATGTCCTTGTTTTGTATCTCTGAAGAACAGAACTACTTCTATACCTTGTTTGTACCAGCACACAAAGCTCAGACAGACCAGGAGGTTTTACACAGCAAAACAAACAAGGTGGTGTGATTTGTGAAGGTATTAAACAGGCTAGGACAAGTAAAAAGGGCAGTTTCTCTACAGGCTTAATATCTAGAGAACAGGCTTTCCAGAGCCATTGGGCATTTCCCTGGGCATTAGGTTATGCTGTAACATTGTCACTAAGGCAGCACAGTGGCAGGAGAACAGCTGTGGTTATGACACTTCCCTATGACTATGTAGACCATCACACTTTCAAAATATATTAAATAGTGCTTGCCCTTTTTTTTTTTTTTTTTTTTTGCTAGATCTAACTGACTTCTGTGTCTAAGTCTCATTGTCAAGCCAGATGGAGCTCTGTGCCTGGTCCTTAAAAGTTTACAGTTGTGTGAACTTTGGGAAGCCAGGAAGATGCAGGAATGAGCAGACATCCCAAATGTAAGCTTACATGGTACAACTCATCAGGTTTACTAATTAATCAGTCAGACACAGTCTAAGTATTCTATGCAGAAACCTTCCAACCTCAGGCAGGCTTCATTAGCTAACACCAGCTTCAAGACCCCAAACCAGCTGGCTCGATGCAACTCGAAGGGCTGTGCTCTGTTTTCCCCAGCATAACCAGACAATCCCAGTGTCCCCACACACCAAACTTTCCTAAACCTTGGCAGGACAAGGCAGAGCCCTGCAGAAATAGCTAAACTGGCTGCGCTCTCAGAAGTGGAATGGCTAAATTTGTAAGGCTATTATGGGTACTGGTGTGCCCTACATCCCTCCACTTGCCAGTGTTTAATGTTATGAAGATATTTCAAGAACTCTGAAGTTGCTAAACTGCTAAGACTTCCACAAGACTTAAGTCATCTTGTTATTCTAGGGAGCAATTCCTATATTCCTGAAAAAAATAGGATTTGATAAAGTTAAGGATGCAATTCAGTTCATGTACATAGGTGTCCAATTGCAGCATTTGAGATACTCTGAAGTAGACACTGGACCTCCAGAAAGAAGGCTGTGAGACTCAGACATGACAGCTTCACATGCATATCTTGGATTCCATGGAATCTTTCAAAGGATATTGCATTCAGAGAGCTGAATCACCCTCCAGATGATCATGGCTAAGAATGGAAAATGTGCAGCCACTCACTCCAAGTCCCCCACTGATGCTCTTTTGGCTGGACCAGCCTTCCCCAAAGGATTGATTATGCTGCCTTCCAAGCCTGTAAGCTTTCTGGATGATTCACATTGGACCATGAGACTGGGAATGAGCAACAGACCACATGATGGAAACATTTCTGCATATGCAGTCATGGCATGTCCTCACATGTGTGCACTCATGAGTTCAGGGAGTGGTCATGCCTTTGACTCTGCTGAAAGAATGTGCTCTCCCTGCAAAGATCCTGCAAGCTTTATGTGGTTTTCACTGCAATGTCATATATCTTCTACTCTTCCTTTGCACCTCCCACCTAAGAAACTGGTCAGCAGATCAGGCCAACTTGCTGCACCTGCACAAGTCCCAAGTCAGAAGGGACACCAGCATTGTGGTGGGTGTATGGATGCTGCCAGGCAGACAGGAGTGAATCTCTGGTGTAACAGAGAGGTCTGATACTACCCACTGCATGAGTTCTTATCAGCTCCACCTCTACTGAGCAAATTCTTAAACACTGAGAATCTGAGATTGAATGTGCAATTTATTAGCAGAAATGTCAGTGTAAACCTAAACATTTAACTGTTTTTTCCTACTCAAAGAAAAATGTTTGCTTCCAAAAATGGCTTTTAATTACATGTCAAACATAAGTCAGTTCTGAGTCCACAGACCACACTGCGAGTCCAGCAAGAGCCTGAGAGCCCTTCCCTTCTAAGAGGAATGATTCAGATTCATAGAAACTAATTACTTAATTATCAAACTGAAGGTTAATATGGCAACACGGTAGAAGGAATGGCAGTTGCTGTGCACATCGCTTTCCCTTGCCATGTTGTTAATTTCTGTAGGCATTATGAATGAGCTCCATAAAAGAAAAATAGGCACAATTATGATACAAACATTTTCCCTTTGTGGCTGTCCATCACCATCCTCCTCTTGCTACTGCTGGACTGAGAAGAATTTATCCCCTATATTTACATAGCAATATACTTTATCACTATCACTTTTGAAAATAGAAAGTGACTGTGATGATTCATACTGTGCATTTTAGTAGTAACACTGCAATAGAAGTTGCTAAATTGTCAAGCTGTCTTCAAGAAGAAATGGTCACTTTGGCTGATTGTTTAGCTGCTAAAGCAAGTATTGCTTTGAAAGTTGCCAGCCAACACAGAATGGGAGCCTAG
Organism: Erithacus rubecula; assembly: GCF_903797595.1. NCBI lineage: Eukaryota > Metazoa > Chordata > Aves > Passeriformes > Muscicapidae > Erithacus > Erithacus rubecula. The sequence continues at coordinate 134,068,731 of NC_136689.1, forward strand.
CATCCATAAATGGTATTTATGTTTGATAACATTTATTTCAGCTGCAGCACCTCCCTGCATGGGGGGAGCGATCTCATTAACATTGACTTTGACTTTCTCCACCAAATGAATGACTACACATTCTTTAAGGACAAAATTCACATTACCCTGCGCAGAGACCAATTAAATGGAATTCCTGTAAGTGTCTGTCTATAGAAGACAAAAGGGATGCAGTTCTCATTGCTTTCTTCCCTACTCCTGGACTCAAACTTGTTTAGTTTCTGTGTATTACACTGGTGATCACAGAAGGAAAATTAAGGAGCTTTTTGAAAGTATTTTACAATACATATCTATACTTACTAGTCTTTTGCATTTCAAGAACTTACAAAAGATACTTGAAGGAATGGCATCTTCTATACACTCTTGTGAATTAATGCTGTTGGACATATGTGACTTGGCAACACTTGTCAGAACTAGTGGGAGTTGTGAGAGTGTAGCAAGTCACAGACAGTGTGGACTGGGAAGGACAAGGATGTTCCATTTTGATAAGGCAGTTCCCCCAGAATTTAGCTCAAAATATACTGAGAAGCCAAATGGGAAGGTTTGCTTTTCCTCCAACACTGAAGCAGTGTTAGACAAAAGTTTGGGAGCAAAACAAGGTTTTGCCAAAAAAAATTATTTGCTGAAACTAAATGATCTGAAAGTTTCAGAAGATCAAAGCTAAACCTGAAGTCCAGCAAGCAGGTCTGGTAACACACAACTATAAAACCTATGGCTCTGAGGCAACCAAGCATGCCAGCCTTTCCAAAGACTTGTGGAGCTGTAAAAACTCTGAAAAGCCCAGTTCTATCTGTTCTATAGAGCATCCACAACAGCAGGACTTACAGCCTAAAAGCCCTGACACAGATTCTCAAGGACCATTATTCCAGGATAATTATGCCATGCTGGCAGAAACCAGAAGCTGCTTTTCCCCAGTACTTGCAGGTTTTGGTGTGGAGCAGAACCCAGAAACATCAGGCCTCTGCAAGGACTCGTCTTTCAGTTGACCTTGCAAGAGACACTGGAGTATATCTGCTGAGCACTTGGACCTCAGGCAGGACCCAAAACAAGCCCCTCTGATTAAATCCACCCCTGCTTAGGGAACACAGACTCCTATGCTTCCAGGAGAGGAGGCTTCACCTCCAGAGCCACCAGCTGGGATCTCAGGCTCGAAGCTGCTGAGCCAGGAGCCTGCTGAGTTACCCTCTGCCTCAGCCCATTGCCACATGCAAATCTCTCAGCCTGCAAAGCTCCTTCTGCTGCAGGTCAGGGATGGCAGGCACAGGCAGCATACATAACACACACACACAGAGCAAAGTCAGTGCATAATGAGTTCAATTCACACACAATCAGCAGCCTTTTGGAAACAACAGGCTAATTAACTGAAGAAACAGAGGAGATTATAGAACAGGAAAGGAACTAAGAGTAAAACCACTGTACATACAAAATGAAACCACAGTTCCAAATAATATTTAACCATCCAAACCTCTTTCTAAAATAAATCTTTCCAGCTCTCACAGAGACTAAGATCACACTGGGTGTCTTTCCAAGCTTTTTGGGGAATTTCCAGTGCCTACCCTTTATTCTTTTAGATAAGTTCAACTCAGGACTCGAGAGCATGAGGGCTAAAACCTGGGAGATGCTGGGCACTTGCATCTTTTACTGAATAGCCTTTTATCAGCCTATTTAGGTTATCCCAGTTTAACCCTATAATCCCTTCCAGCAATTCAATGAGTCAGATTAACTAGACACTTGGCCAGTGCCAGGCTCCAGGCTGGAGGCTGGAGAGAGGCTCGTCCCCAGACAAATGATGCATGGAAGTTGTATCTGTGGGTTGCCATGCCAACACTGTGCACAGATTGCTCAAGATCCAGCAGGACTTGGCTGGATCTTTTGCTTCCCAGAGACCCACTGACAGGTAATATTGCTGAGTTTCTGTCCCATTGAAATGCTCAGTACAAGCATCTAATTCATTTTCATCTGACTTTGCATAGCAAAAGGAGAAGTAGGAGGGAGCAGCAGGGCAGTGAGGGACCTTCCTGTTCCCAGCACAATGTGGGATTCTCTTGCTGTGCAGGGCAGTTTTATCTTTTCTCTGGGCATGCAGACCAGTACTGCTCTGAATAGGCTCAGGCAGTCAAAGGCATCTGAGGATATCTCATAACTGGTAGTTGTTGGTGTATTCCCACAGCATGCCCTGTCTGAGAACCTGGGGTACTAACCCACAATACTGACAGGTTTTTTTTTTAAATGACAGAAATCCAGCAGTGGCTTGGAGGTGGGTGCTCAGCTTCCCTTTGCACAGGTGGAACATCTGTACATGGGACCGAGCAGCATCAGCACTTGATCCACAACTCACAGAGGAGCACAGAAAGGGCAGCAGAGACGTCAGTAGCCACTGGCTCAGCTCAAAAAGTCAGATTTACTCCTCCCCTAAGAACATTTAAAGCGTCCAGTATCCATGTCCTTGGTAGAGCTGGCTGAGCAAATTGTTATGAATAAATTATGTAAATACATCAGCACCCTGCCTTCTGCTCACAAATCATTTAGGGACCTCTTTTCTCCTCTATCAGCCTCACTGTTCTTGAGGAATTTATGCCAAAGAGTTTCTGTGTCAAATTTCTGCCTTTAGGCTGTTTCCAAACTGCTTGTCTTCCCTCTGCCCCTTCCCCCTTTGCTGCTTGTTATTCAGGGGGTGTAAGGTTCTCCAAAGTCACATGAGGCACTGTTTCTTCCTCTCTAACTTTCCTGGCTGGAAAATAATAAATGGCTGAGTGGCAGAGACACATTCCCATGTGATGCTTAGAGATAAATTATTGTGTTAAACCCCATGCTTTGTTTAGGGAGACCAGTATTTCATATGGGGCTTGGGATTCCACTACATGGCCCAGTGCCTAACAGTTAAGGGCTCCAACACTCAGTGTTGCAACACCTAGGTCCTTCTGCTGACTTAATGCCTGTATCTTTGCCCAGAGCAAAATACACTGGATAAGATAAAAACAATCCAAATAAACAACGGAGCATTGGCATCACTCACTGGAATAAAGAGCAAAACAAGACAACTCCTTGTGTTATGGCTCCTAGCTGACATTATTTAGTCAAATACAAGACCAAAGTCTTTTTTTGCTGGCCAAAAGGAGGGCACTTGTTGTCACACATCACTCTAGCCTTATCCAACTGCAGACTGCCACCAAAAGAAGCAGCCCAGTGCATTTGTCTCCATCTGGCTTTAGGTTTCTGCTCTTTTCTTCACACTGGACAAAATGCCTGTGCAGGTACTGGGTGAGATTAACCACATCCCTAGGCCAGGCCAGTCCTGTTTCTGTGGCTACCATTTGGCTGAATCACTCATGTGTGCTGACTGCCTCTGAAGCCTTGAAACCCAACACACCAACAGAGCTGGTGGGACCATGGATGGTGGCCTGGGAGTGAGGAGAGACACTGAGGAGGGACAGAGCTGCCCTGGCTCACTCTGTGGGGTGTTGGGAGGGCACTGTGCTCAGCACCCACTGTTAGATGGCTAACATTAGCTGGTATCCACTTGTGATCACACAGGCTTCTTCAAAGGTTCCTTCTGTCTCTGAACTGCAGCAAGAAAGAGCAGGAGCAGTTTCCTCCACCTCCCCAGCCCAATCATTATCCCAATCTGTGGGGCCAGAACCACAGAGATAATTAGAAATTGTCCTGACATTGTTAATACTAACTCCCTCTCCCTGTCCTCTGGGTGAGGAGGACCCAGGACTGAGGATTAGCACATAGACCCACAGGGACATCCTTCATCCACAGCCATCTTTTGCCAGTAATGGCTTTTGGAATTAAAGAAAGTGGGAATTTACAAAAAGAAGTGAATGCTCTTAGATTAACTAAATGCTTTACTTTCACATTGGTTTACAAATCAACAAGCTTAATATCACACACAACATCTTCATGGTTCATATTCGTGACAAGTACAGAGATTGCTTATGGTAAATATGTGCCAGTCTGGACCCAGAATTTTTTAAAAACCAATCCATTACCATAGAAACAAAGAAAATGGAAATAATTCATCCGTCTAAGGTAAGATTAGCTCTACCTGCAGCATTGCTGGCAGGTATTTCATAAGTCTGGTCTTAATGGCCCTCATCAGAAGGATGCTACTGTTTCTTAAAGAATCTATTCCAGAAAAAAGGCTTTTCAAAAAGTCAACTTAAATCTTTGTTAAACATATAACTTATTGTATTAGCCACAACAAATAGAGACACAAAGGTTTATTACCATCCCATTGAAGCAGAATTTTATTTATTTGAAGCCTGGCAGGCACAAGTCTCACCAGTCTTCTCTTCATAAATTAAGCAGAGATATTTCTTGACACCTGCCCCTGCAGAGCATGTTTTCTAGACCTCTGACCAGGCTCATTTCTCTCCCCTGGACTTTCTACAATTTTTCTTGAAGCCTGGTACCCAAAACTGGAATTGGCTCCCTACTGGAGACTTTACCAATGGAAGGATTACCTCATATGTCTTTTGTACAATTCTTCTGTTTATATATCCCAGAATAATATTTGCTTCTTTCACAACAGGATGCCATTACTGACTCATGCTGAGCTTATGATCCACTACAATTCCCAGATCTTTGCTACCTCTCCTCTCATTTGCCATTAAGTATTCAGGGAGGCATTTAGCCCTATCTAGTTGCCAGTTTATATTCAAGGCTGTCCTCTTTCTTTTATAGTATTTCTTTAATTCTTCAGGCCTTTCCCTTGAGATGCTTGCAATTTGTCAGTACTTAGTGTCAAACCCAGATTTAAAATATGTGCTTTTTAGTGCATCATTCAAGTCACTGTAATGACAACAGTGGATCTGGACCCCTGGACAGCCCCTTACAGAGTCTTACCTGCTAAATCCAATCAGCACAATATTGAACTGCTGACAGCAGATCCTTGGCTGTCATTCACAATAATTACTGTGGCTATTTTGCAGCAGCCTTGTCAGGAGTCAGTGGTCCCAAAGCCGTGACTTTTGGGCAGCAGAACTTCAAACCAAAGCTGACATGGAAAGCAATGCAGCATGTTTTCCAGTATTATTGTTCATTGAGCCCAGCAAAGTTAGAGGCCCATGATTCAGACCACAATTCCCTGGGTGCTTATGAAAATGCCATTTGAGGCAGTACAAAAAATCTTTCTGAATTCTTGCCTATCCACATGTCTTGTTACCCAGTCATAGGAAAAACAAACAAAGGAACAGGCTGGTGTGATATGATCTGGGTGTGACAAATCACATTGATAACTACTTATCACTTTGCTCTCTTGCACATTATTTGAACCTTTGTCCGATGATCTTTCTGGGAAATGAAAGTCAGATCAACTGGGATTCTGTGTCCTCTTTTTTTCCCCTTTTTTTATAATAGGCACTCTTTCAGCCTTTTTCTAGCCCAGCATCATCCAGATGCTCAAAGATAATTACCATGGCCTTCAGGATTGTTCAGCCAGTTCCCTAAGTAACCTAGGGTGAATTACAGACCTGAATGATCTGAGAAAATCTAATTTATCTAAGCAGTTTCTAAACATTTCTTTTGCTATTCTTGCCTGAGTTCTTACCCTTTTGTGGCTGGTGTTAACTGTGTCAGCCATCTGATTACAGTAAGGCTTTTTAATGAAGACTGAAGCAATAAAAGGCATTAAACACTTTGGCCTTCTTGGCATGTTTTGTTATTAGCTTTCCTGTCCCATTTATTAGCTGGCCAATTTTTTCTCTGACCCTCCTCTTTCTGCCAAGGAAGTGTTTTTATTTTATCCTTTATATCTCTATGGCTTATTTTTTGCATTGGCCTTTCTTATTTTCTCTACATACTTGTGTGATTCTTTTATACTAGTTTTTTAGTTTTCTGACCTGGATTTCACTTTCTGCATGTTTCTTTTCCACTTTTACAGTTGCTAAAGAATTACTGACTTGGCCAGAGTTGTCTGTTTCTAGAAATGGTGTCTTTTCCTTCCACTGAGTGAATTTGGAGGACAGGTTTACTTTCTTTAACAAACACCAATTCTTTTGTTCCATTCTTTTTTCTCTTGATTCTCATGGTTCATATCTATCAATTTGATGAGTGTGCTCAGAGTCGCTTAGCACTATTTTTCTGATTAGATCACAAAGATTATGAATTCTTCCTTAAAGGAGGCTATTGTCTAAAAAAAAAAGTCTATATCTGGGACATCCTTTAATAAGGATTGGGATATGACTTTTCAAGAATCCAGGTGACATGAGCACAGTCTTCAGTCTTGAGCTAGTAACCTATAATTCATTGAAAAAAGAATGGGCCACAAAAAGATGGTACAGAGAACTTCAATAATGATGTAAATGAAGCAGTTAATGATCTCATTAGATCTAAATGCTGGACTAAGGTTAGGTATGCCTGATGGATTTGCTAATGATAATGATTTGGCTGATGCCTATACATACAACCCTAATGAAGATCTATTGCTTTCTAGCTTTCCCAATTTTATTTGGTGAGGTTAAGAAAGCATTACTTCAAATGAGTTTAAATAAAAGTGCAGTGGCAAGCAACCTTGACCACAAATTATTTAAAATAATTGCTTCATTCAAACTAAAATTAGAAACAGATTTATGTCACGTCTTTCTTCATTGCAAAACACTGTAGTGTCACTGTAAATGATGACATTTTCCAGTGAGGCAGCATAAAAGCAAATTCTCTCTGTTCCTCAGCTATCCAAAAGCTTGGTGCAGACTCAAGTTTCAACTTTATCAATAGAGTTTTGATTTGAGAGTGAAGACTTTAAAGAATTCTGCCACTCAGCCTGAGGTAAAAATTTAAGAGGAGCTCTTTGTTTAGGAAATTTAGGGTGATTTCAGCCATCTGGGACAGGCAGTTGTGTGTGATGTTCACAGGCAGCACCTTAGCACATTCCTTTAGGTATCACCTGAGAAAGGCACTTCCAGTGGGCAATTTAAATCTTGGGTAGGTCAACTCTCCCTTGAGGGTAAAGAGGGAAATAAAGCTTCCTAACTTGCTTAAAGCATCTGCATAATATATTTATGCAGATTAATAACATGCCCTTCCTGGAGGCTGGAGTTGCAGCTGTGTTGTATTGTGAAAACCAGTCTTCTTCTTTGGCATCATGCAGGCCTGGAGAAACTGATGGTGACTGGATAAACACCACCCTTGAGAACTGAGATCTGCAGTTGACTGATATATCTGTAAAAGATATAAGCAGAGATTTATTGGATGGCCTCTTGCACTGTTGAATGTAAATGCAGGAGACTGCTGAGAGGGGAAGAGGAGGAGCTGTGAGGTGACATATCTGAGATCAAGCATAGTCAGGTGTCCCAGGGAGACATCTGAGTCTTGGTTTCCTAAGCCACACTGGTTTCCCTACTATGTACCTGTGCCTGTTCAAGGATATAAGGCTAATACAGATAGTAGATCCTTTTCCTGGGTATTTATCTAAAAATAACTAGAGCTGTGTGCTCAGGGATAATGATTGTCTGGTGAAACCTGTGACAAGGGCTATCACTGCTTGAGGCTTTTTAAACCATGAAAAACAATAAGTAACAGGGTTTTTTTCACGTGCTGAAAAAGAAGACCAAGACGTAACAGCTATAGTGTAACAGGCAGAATTATTTTTGTCTGTTCATTTGGCTGTGAGTTCTGTGTGTGTGTGTATTTGTGTTCATGTGTGTCTGGGTGTGCTCTTGTGGGTATGTGCCCACATGCTGTAAGTTTTCAATACATTTGTAGACAATGACAATGAAAGCTTGGCGAGTTGGTCTATTCATGCTGCACAGCTAACAGGGAGGATTATTTTCCTTATCACAGGCAATATGACAAAACCTCTCAGAATTTATTAACATTGACAGGAATGCAAGAGTCCTCACAACACCCTTCTATGAAGAGTTAACAACATTTGTGTCATTCTGTATTAATCTAAAGAGATTTAGACTACTGCAACATTTTGTTTTCACTTTGTATTAAAATAAACATCTATTTGTGTTCAGCATCATAATAGGGAAAAAGGGGGGCTATTTCTGCAGACAGGAATTAGCTTTCTCTCCAAGTTTGGTGGCTCTAATGAGGTCACAGTCCTACAGTCTCATCCTTAAAGCTCAGGGAGCTGCCAGGCATCCACACTAGCACATAACTCAGCATATTCTGTGATTCTGTGATCTCTCTACCCCACTGACAGAAGCTGTGCAAGCCAGCTCAGCTGAAACAGAAACAGAGATGATTCTGCCCAGGAAATCAAACCCATTCACACCTTATTGTGCAACTGAACAATGTGTTATTCATTGTGACAGAAATATCACATCTGAACACCTTAAACCTCCATGGTGCAACACAGGAATTAATGGCGCTGAGATGTTGCTCTGTTCCCACCAAGGTGAATGGGAGCAGAGGATATTCAGCACATCCTAGGAAGACATCCAACACCTTCAAGATTTTATCTGAAGCTTGATGTGCACTAGAAAGTCTTGTTGACAGAGTGCACTATGGGCAGACACAAGCCTGCTCTGCTGGTGTTTGGAGCCAGGAAAGCTGTGTGACCATGTTAGTGCAGAACCAGCCAGTGCTGGTGAGCCCTGCTGAGCTTGGGTGTGTTATTTCAGGCTTGGCACACTGCTGCCATCATCACCTGCTTTGTCTTCAGCTCAAAGAGATTCACCAGGGAGCTTCAGTGTGCACAGAGCAGCAGCAAGGGCAGGCTCACATCAGCAGGTTTCATTTTTCTTCCAGGCTTTGCACATGATGACATACTTTTAGCTTACAAAGCTTGAAAAAAACCAGAAACATGCACCCCTTGTTCCTGCCTGGAAGAAACAAGGAATGTCAGTCCTTACACCTTCAGGATTAGGGATTGGGTGAATCCTACTGCTACTGACGCAAACCTCTTCATATGCTTGTGCTGTTCACACATAAGGGAGTTGTAGGAGATATCAAAGGCTGTATGTGCCTGTGGTCATCAGCACTGAGGCACCGTGGGCCACTTCTGCTCCATCTTTCCTACAACAGTGGCTCAGCAAATTCCCAGTTCCCCCAGTGCTGTGTGCTGGCTGCTTGTGCTGGTTTCACGTGGCGGGCGGAGGGAAAGCAGCACGAGGCCGGACAGCAGGAAAGCTGTCCCCTCTCTGGGAGCTTCCCCTGGGACCAGTCAGAGGCTGATCTGCTGGTTGGCATCCCAGATGGCCAATGAAAAGTTATTTCGCTTTCATAAGTCACATTGATAAGGCTAATTTGTTTCTCTTTTGGCTTCTGGTCTTTCCGGAGGGAAGGTGGCTCTGGCTGGGACCCCGGCCCTGGGCTCGGTCCCAGCCCCTGCTCTGGCCCTGGTGGCCCCTGGCTCAGCTCAGCTCAGCTCGGCTCGGCTCAGCTCAGCTCAGCTCAGCTCAGCTCAGCTCAGCTCAGCTCGGCTCGGCTCAGCTCAGCTCAGCTCAGCTCAGCTCAGCTCAGCTCAGCAAGGCTCGGCTCAGCTCAGCTCAGCTCAGCTCAGCTCAGCTCAGCTCGGCTCGGCTCAGCTCAGCTCGGCTCAGCTCAGCTCAGCTCAGCTCAGCTCAGTTCAGCTCGGTTCAGCTCAGCTCGGCTCGGCTCGGCTCAGCTCAGCTCAGCTCAGCTCAGCTCGGTTCAGCTCAGCTCAGCTCAGCTCGGCTCAGCTCAGCTCAGCTCAGCTCAGCTCAGTTCAGCTCGGTTCAACTCAGCTCAGCTCTGCTCGGCTCAGCTCAGCTCAGCTCAGCTCAGCTCGGTTCAGCTCAGCTCAGCTCAGCTCGGCTCAGCTCAGCTCAGCTCAGCTCAGCTCAGCTCGGCTCGGCTCAGCTCAGCTCAGCTCAGCTCAGCTCAGCTCGGTTCAGCTCAGCTCAGCTCGGCTCGGCTCAGCTCAGCTCAGCTCAGCTCAGCTCGGTTCAGCTCAGCTCAGCTCGGCTCAGCTCAGCTCAGCTCAGCTCGGTTCAGCTCAGCTAGGCTCGGCTCGGCTCAGCTCAGCTCGGCTCAGCTCAGCTCATCTTGGCTTGGCTCGGCTCAGCTCAGCTCAGCTCAGCTCAGCTAGGCTCGGCTCAGCTCAGCTCAGCTAGGCTCGGCTCGGCTCAGCTCAGCTCAGCTCAGCTCAGCTCGGCTCGGTTCAGCTCAGCTCAGCTCGGCTCGGCTCAGCTCAGCTCAGCTCAGCTCAGCTCGGTTCAGCTCAGCTCAGCTCGGCTCGGCTCAGCTCAGCTCGGTTCAGCTCAGCTAGGCTCGGCTCGGCTCAGCTCAGCTCGGCTCAGCTCAGCTCAGCTCGGCTTGGCTCGGCTCAGCTCAGCTCAGCTAGGCTCAGCTCAGCTCGGCTCAGCTCAGCTCAGCTCAGCTCAGCTCGGCTCGGCTCAGCTCAGCTCAGCTCGGCTCAGCTCAGCTCATCTTGGCTCGGCTCGGCTCGGCTCGGCTCGGCTCGGCTCGGCTCGGCTCGGCTCGGCTCGGCTCAGCTCAACTCAGCTCGGCTCAGTTCAGATCAGCTAGGCTCAGCTCAGTTCAGCTCAGCTCGGCTCGGCTCAGCTCAGCTCAGCTCGGCTCAGCTCGGCTCAGCTCATCTCAGCTCGGCTCAGCTCAGCTCAGCTCAGCTCAGCCTAGCTCCCCTCTCCACACAGCATGGCTGAGCAGGGGGATTGGGGAGCCATCAAAGGCTCTCTCCGTTCTTCGAGAAGAGGCCTCCAGCTGACTGTGTGGCTTCTACATGTTCTGGATGCAATTTTAACTGTTTTAATGCCTGGATAAGATTCTCGATCTCCTGAGCTCCCCTGGATGAGAACAAATAAAGCACAGAGTCTACAGAAGTCAGTGGAATAAAGATTAAATTCCTGATGGGAAGGGATTGAAAAGATGCAACTGATGATTAGCTGAAAACCTTTTTTGTAGAAGTATAAGGGGACTGTGAATACACTAAAATTCCTTTAAACTGTGAAATATACTTGGGGAGGTTTGGCTGCTTGAGAAGAAGACTCTTTGCCTCAGAGAAATGGAGCTTTCTGTTTTGGGACTGGAATATGAACAGAGACATTTAATAGAGAAGGAGGTGAAGAGAATTTTGTTTTTCAGCAGCCTGCCTTTAAAAGTGGTACCCCAAGTGTGTAACATAACTCTGGAAGGACTGTGAAAAATGAGAGGAAATTCATAGTTTTGTAGGTCCATGTGAATGCAGACTGTGAAGGTGAAGACACCCCCTAAGCCTAAATCAAGAAAGGAACTTTTCTATAGAGTGAACTGAAATGATTATTTAAGTAAATAACTGACTGAAGTGTTTTCTGTATGTTGTTATTAAGAAATGTGGAATGAAGGGAGGGGGAAACAATCTAGAAATCTTATTCTTAATTCTTTTTTATGTTATTAATAAATTTCTTCTTATACCCTTTTAAGTTTTAAGCCTGCTATGCCTCTTCTCCTGAATCCTATCTCTAAAGGAAACTAAATATATTAAAATTGGGAAACCCAAGTCACACCTTGACACTGCTGTAGCCCCGATTTCATAGTGTGTTCTCTGAGATTAAATTGGTCACTGGTTCCACTTCCCCTATATGTTTTTTTAAAGCATATTTTGTGTTGGAAAAATTATTTTCCTGACAGGGTGCATATGTGAACAGGGACATTTACTTTAACTCAAAGAGACAATGCATTAAACCCTTTTCTGCCCAAAGTCAGCAAAAAGCATCATTTTTACACCCTCAGTGTTTAAGGACTGGGTGAATCCCACTGCCTGGACCTACAGGAATAAATCCTTACTGGAATCAGGAGGAAATATGAACTTCAGAAGAGTGAAGCAAGCTGAAACCAGGTTGAGGTATTTCTGTCAAGAGTTACACTGGGGAGATTTAGTGGAATGAGTAAATCCATCAATTGTGTGTCCTCATCACAAGGAATGCCTCTTGTCTGAGACCACCCCAAGGGAGCCTTCAGGCTCTGCAGAGGAGAAAACACCTTAAGGGTTAAAAAAATAGCAACACAGACACCTTATCTGGGATGAGCTCAAGCAGAAAGGTCATACTGAGCTCAGAACCAGTTTGTGGAGAGTAGTGGGGAAAAGAACAAATAAAAGTATTTTTATTTCCTATCTAGCATTAGATTTTCCTCTTTCAGCAATGTCACAGGATGATTTGTTTAAAAGTAGAGTCCTTTCCTACACACTGGTCCCAAGACCCTGATAGTACCATCTCAAAAATCTTTATCAGGTGTGTGCTCTGAGTACCTGCCTCTGTGAATCACATTATCACTCACCAGCCTGTGGTCTGTCAGTGCCTCTGTTGCACAGTTGATGTACCAAGAGATTTTTCAAGGGGGAAAATTGGAGCCTGTGTCCTAACAGTTTCTCATATCTACACGTCCTCTAGGAAATCGATTATCCCAAGCTTCTCCAATATTTCTGCCATGGTTTTCAGAGCCACATCTCTCCCCAGGAAGCAAAGACTTGGACTGCTGTAGCACTTCCTGACCTCATATGGTTTCCACAAAGTAGCAGCAGTCCATGGAGTCAGTATTTCCATGGCAAGGCACACCAGCCTGTGGGATAACGCATCTGGTCCCATGCTTGTGGCAGTGGCAGTGGTGTATGTTTCCAGAGAAGTTGCTTTCATCATTCCAGAGTTTTTCATCCATGTATCATAATACATGTGTCTCCATTGCAGGGCAGATGTTTTTCCCACTTTCTGTTGCAATCCCAGTTATCCAGACTAACAGACCTGCTGGAGCACATTTCCTTCCTTTCTCAGCACATGGGTTCCCCTCTAGGAGAGGGACTGTGCCTTGCAGACCCCATTGCCACACACATGCCAGCAGAGAGTGCAGCTGCACCCAGGCCTGGGAGCTCAGATGTGCTCTGAGCTGTTCCATGCTATTTCCATGAGCCTAGAAGCAATGGCAACTGGGATGTCTCAGTCACATCCAGTTCTGAGCACCAAAGAGACGAACAGGCAGAGAAAATTGCACAATGGCAGGGCTGTCCCTAAGAACTCACAAACCCCTCATACAGCAGTACCTCCCATAAAGCAATATGATATATCCCAGAGTGTGATCTCTACTGTTGCCATGAAAGTCCCTGGGATAAACACATGTAGGAGTCAATTTGCCCAGGGTAAAGATACATGGTGTTGTCACCTATCTTGACTACTCAGAGCTAATGGCAATGACACATTTTGTGAGAAGGCACTAAAATATTAATGTGTTTGAATTATCCAGATTACATCTTGCTATCTTGAACCTTTGGAAAGCCTGGGTGCATCTCTCCAGATTTTTTAAGCTGAAACAGCTTCCCAGTCTCTTTTGTATTAGCTCAATCCTAGAGCCAGGGGCAGGCTGCCCCAGGGCTCTCCCATTTATGTTGCTAGAAAGTCACAGCAGCATTTACCACCATGAAGGTGTTGCCAGAGTGCAGCATGCACAATCCATGCTTCCTGCAGGGGCAGTGGGACCAGCAGTGTGGAAGAAGGTATGTCTGGAACCAGACAGGGTGTCTATATGGCCCAACACAGCCCTCAGATGACAGCTAAAAGAGCTCAGGCTCCTCTAAACTTAAACAAATACCAGCAGTGGATAACTTCAGAGAGAAATCTCTTATTCTTTTGAAAAAACCCTAGCAACTTGTTTTAATTGTAAAGAAATAATCAGAGGGAATGAGTTTGAGAGAGTTAGTCTATTAATCATTTATTGTGTTATTTTTATATGGTATTGTGCTGCTGCTATGATATGTTAAATATTGCAGCTTGATGTGTGGTCCCCAGACCCAAGGAGTCCTATAAATTAAATGGATTTTTCTAAAGTTCTCTCAGTGAGAAAAGTTCCAGAAAAAGTGAGAATAGCTACATATTGTTCTATCTCCTTAGATGCAAAACAACCCCAGTTGACTGTGTATTATCCTAGCTTCACAGTATTATTATGGGAATGGTATCCACAAGAATTCTTTTTTTTTTTTTTTTTTAAGGGGTTTTGAACAGGAGAACTCAACGGCTATTGCAAGGTACAGCATTCAAATAATATGAAATTTTCTCAGGCCATTGTAAAGAAATTTAAACTGGCGTAAAATTTGACTTTTTCTTTCCCAGAGTGAGATGTGAGAATGGTAACTAATGTCCCTGGCCCAACCATCTTTATTAAAGAGCTGTAGTCAATGTCAGACTTTTTCCTATGAAATGTGCAAGGAGGTGATCCTTCATTCACCCAGACAGGTCAGAAAGAGTGCTCCCAACCTGTGTTGCTCCAGACATGATCTGAGGGACCTCAAAGCCTTCCACTGCTCACAGAAAGATCACAAAAATCTGACCTGCTGTAAGTAACCATCCCAGCCAAAGTCACAACAAATCGTGCTTCCTCCTGTCTAACACAGGGGACCAATTCTCTCCCAGTAAAGCTATTTTTGCAAAATTATTATGTCCCTGTCCTGATACCAGCAAATGTACACCTAAAGCAGCTGCTGCTGGAGTGGGGTAAAAAATAAGTTTGTCATTTGCTAAGAAAGAGAGCTCTCTTCACACCTTTTTCTCTTCGGTTTAAACTACCAGTTTTAAACCAGAATAATATCAAGTCCAATATATTAACAAATCAAAGCTGACTGCATTCAGCACCTCTCAGGAAATCCACAAATTACAGGAAACACTCTTGGAAGAGGTATCAGAATAGCAAACATGGTATGAACTGGTAACACTGGAACTAGCAAAAAGATTAACAAAAAAACAGCTTCCATATTTAAAAACAAACCTGTTCCAGGTCTGTGGAAGACAAGGTGTGTGGAACTCTATATAAAATTTTTAGGGTTTTCCGCTCTATAAATCAATAATACTAGTTTTCTTTAAAAAAAAAAAAATCTGGACAATCTGTTTTTGCAGCCTTTGTGCCAACTTTCCCCTCATACAATGTCTGAAGAACCAGGTTTTGAAATTGTGTTGCAAAGTTTAATTTCATACAGTAAATTATCAGTATTGAAAATACTATGAGAAATGGCCACTGCTAATAGTGTCACAGGGATGGGACATTTCCAATGGCTCTCCCTTTTGTAAACCTCTCAGTTGATTTACACTGAAAGTTTTGTCTGAAAATGGACCAAGTAAAGACTACAATATTTTGATTGCTTTTTATTAATTTTATGGAAAAATATTAATATGATCCACCTTTCATTGAAGTCAATGGAAAACTCCTATTTAAGGAGCAGGCTTACTGTGGCCCAAGAGTAGACCTTAAATCCCTTCAGTACAATCATTCTTTTGGGATATTCTGTCAGTCTGAGTCAATGTAACCTTGGACAAAATTTGGCTGTTGTTCTCTACAGAAGTGTGTCAAGTTTTTATGAAAGTTTCAAGGTGACCATAGTGATTTTTTGGCTCAGGACAAAAAATGCTTTTCAATCACTTGAACCTACCCAGTGATGCTTGTTAGGGTCTGGACTGGAGAATCCCAACAAAACAGACTGGGAAGTGCTTCCCCTTTGCTCCTCAGGAAATATGCTTTAAAAAAGCAAGAAACCAAAGGAAACAGCAGAACAACCAGCCAGGTTTCTGTGAAGGCATGATCCTGACTGGAGGGCTGTTACACCATTAAACTAAACTGATATTATGGCCTGTGAATGTGGCAGAAGCAGCAGGACACCTGCCAGCTCCACCAGTCATGGCATTCCCACGTTTCCTGCCTCTCCACAGGGCTTCATGCACTGCACACCAGGCAGATGCACAGGCTGCCTGGGCTCTGGCAGTAAGCAGGGCTTGACATCATTTTAACTTAAAGCATGGCTCTTGGGGCAGGCAGAACATATGGCTTCCCCAGACAGGTTGCATCCATCAGCTCAGAGCAGGGGTGGAGCAAGCTCAGGTCTGGATGCAGAAATTAGGCTGCAGGGCCAAGCCCATGCAGGTGTGGGGATTAAGGCTGTCTGATCTTCTGCTTGCATGTAAATGTTGCCTTACTCAGTCAGCCAAAAGAAGGGACTTCTGAAAAGCTGGCTACCTGCTCAGGTCAGTTTAGGGGTCCTGAGATGGGTCTGTTTGATGCTGGCTGGTGAAAAAAGTTGATTATCACCTAGAACTGTCAAAGACATACTTCAGTTATTCCTCTGCCTCACATGTGCTCCTCACGCCTGGAGGTGAACAAAGAATGAAATATAATTGCTAACCTGCGCTAAAATGAGCATTTTTTGTCTCACACAAAATGTTGAGTCTTTTATTAGTGCCCTTTGGGAGCTAGAGCCTTCACTTATAGCAGGAAAATTAAAAATACTAGGGAATACTCTGGATAGCACAAATCTGCCAGTGCTGCTCTTGTATTGCTGGAATGGTCCTTGGCATGGATACAGGCTGGCACAAGTAACATTTTCCCAAACCATTCCCAGTTTAGAGACCACAAAGACCAGGAGCCACTCTTGGGTTGAAGTTTGTATACAGCTTTCCTGTTTTGAAGACTAGGAGAGGTCAGTGGCATGGACAAAATCCCTTTGTGCCAGCTGGCATCAGAGGGCAGTGCCAGACCTGGCAAGTTTCTGTTTTTGATGTAGCCACTACACCCACCTGAAGTGAGAGAGTTATTTTTATAACTGTATTATTGTGCAGAAGGGGAATGAGGCTGGAAAATGGAGGTCTCCATTCAAACAGCTGCCAGCAATGCCAAGGTGTTCACCTTTGGCATTGCAATTACAGTAGCAGCTCAAGTGAAAAGAGAGATGATGTTTGGATCTCTGCCCTCCAGCTCCCCCAGATTCCAGCCTTCACACAGCTGAGGAGGAAATCTGCTCTAGGGTTGTCTGAGCGTGGCTTGGGCAAGATGAAACAGAAGGTCTGCAATAAATCTGAGGGAACCTGAACTCAGACATTTTAAACCTTCTTTCTTCACCTCTGGTACTCAGTGTACAGTGCCAACCACCCAAGACCTTGAATACTCAGAGCAGCCCCACATCTGCAGGTTTTATTGACTTCAGCTGATTGAAATCAGATTTCAATTCCCTATGTGGAGTTCCTGGAAAATAATGAAGAAAATATTAGCAGCTACTTTCAGAAATTTGGGGGGCTACTTCTAGGCAGCCTCCCACAGGGCCTTTATGACAGAAGCAGAGATACTTGACCTCCTGGATCACAGCCTTAAACACCAGACTATTCCACTTCTTCCTGCTTTGTACATGACATAGGCCTGCTTCATTCTCTGCCCATCACAGATTCCTTGGAAGAATCAGAAGTCCTGTGGAAAATGGAATAAGATGAAATAAAATGAGTGTCACATCCTGTATGTACTAAAGGTCAGACAGTGAAAGGTCTGTAGGAAATGTGTAATTTCTGACAGCCTAGAGAAAAAACAATGTTTAGGTTATATTTAATTAACATGGACTAATTCAGGTCAAGAATGTCTTACATCCACATCAAAAAAATTGGGATGGATTTAAGTCCAGCTTGCTTAGTTCACATTAACCACCATTCTAGTATGGGCAAGGCTCCCATTCCCTGAAAAGTCTGTGATGAACAGCTCTCTGCCTCTTGGTGCATGAGCCCCTCTCAATTTAATGCAAATAAAATTCTGCAGTGTTAGAATACAGTATTAGTGCTGCTTCAGCAGAGCATGCTTGTCAGTTTTCCAGCTGCACTCATATTTATGCACATGTTGATGGAAATGGAGGTATTAATGTTACAGACAATGAAAAAGGGAAAATAGTAGCAAAGTAAAGTAAACAGGAATTATAGAATTTGCCTTGACCTCAGTTTTGGCCAGACAAAAGAATGATGCCTGTGCAGTCATCGGAGTTGTTTCAGTAGTGGAGGACCAGTGTCACCAAAAGGCTCTGCTGAAAACAAATCACTGTCCCTAGGTAAGGGCACCTTCCCTGCAAGGTTGTACTGAAATAAATCAGAGTCCATCCACTCAACAGCCAAAACCACCTGTAATTCAGTGTATGGGGGTAAATCAGCATGGTCCTGCCTGGGGCTCAGTTCTGCCCACAGGACATTTTCTCCCCAGCACTGCCTGTTTCAAGAGGGACACCTGGTTAGGAGCCTATGAACAGTGGTGTTCCTGCCACTGCAGTGCCCTGCCAGGTCCTCTATGCCCATGCTGGTGAGAAGAGACTGAGTCACAGCAACATGATTCCAAAAGGATCCCAAGCATGGCTTATAGGCTCTGTGTTTGACTAGTCTGAGCCAGCTTTAGTTTCCCAACAGCTAAAGAACCCGACCTCCCCTAATCTACCAACCAGAGCTGCAGGATCCTGGAGACAGCCCTGTCCCCCTCCTGCCTTCCCCCACACTGTCAGATCCTTAGCCTAGGTAGTGGCACTAGTTTACCCTGCTGAGCTCTGCCATTCTGCTCTTTACAAGATACAGGTATGAAAAGCAAATCTGAGACCCCATTGACCCCCCTGCAAACTCTGCAGCTGCTAGAAGTACCCCAGAAATCCAGCATCTGCCCCCAGTAGCTGAGTGCTGCCACACCAGGGCAGCTCAGAGCTGGATATTCCTGCTGAGTGTCACCCCAGCCACAGGCACAATGTCATGCCATCCCCTGCTGTGCCAAGAGCACACAGGAGTTCGACTGTGACTTTCTCTTTAAAAACAAACAGAGGTAAAAATCATTTAACTTTACCAAACTGCCTCCATCCTGGAACTGGGATCTCTCCTGGAATTTCAGGAACCATTTCCTGAAAATGCACACATGGCTGAGGACCAAAGTGTCACCTGTGCACATCCACACGTCCCTGAGATTCAGGGGAGTCCTGGGTGTGAACAGCCAGACACAGCTGTGCCTGGCAGCCAAGCTGCTCATACCAGAGGGGTTTACCCTGAGCGTGGCCTCAGCTGCTCCGCAGTGTGCACAGCATCCAGATCAGGACCCCTCACTGCTTTAGCCTCCTAGATACAAAGGGCTTTGCAACTTTTCCTAAACTAAGCATCTTTCCAGATCCTACTTTGTTTCCTATCGTATTTTGCATGAACAATTGGAAAAATTTGGAAGAAAAGCTGTTTCAGACTGATTTACCAACCACCCAAAGTTCAAAGCTATAGCTATCTCTTGTATTAAAATGTTCTGTTGTTCCCTAAGGAAGAATTTTTCATTTCTGATAGGGCTCGTGTCATATAAAAATTGCCAGTGAGGATAAGCCTTTGAAAAATTATGTTTTATTCATTAATTATTTTCTCTCACAACCTCTCTAAAGAAAATCAAAGGGTGAAGAACTATGTTATGAAACTGCAACTTTGCTCTCTCTACTAAAAGTAAAAATGTTTTTATGCAGCACATTTTCCTTACTACCCAGTCTTTATCTTGGAGGAAACTAAATCACTCATGGAAGATACTGGGTCTCAAAACTATATTTTTCTAAATGTATTTTCCTTATTTATCTAATTAAAGGATCATGTGTATGGTAATGCCGACCCCACGATTCACATTAAGTCAGTTTTAAAATAATTTGCCATTTACATATGTTTTCACTAGATTGAAAATTTAAAACCCACATTTTATGTAATTCCAGAAATAAACAATAGAAAGAGTCACATATATCTCCCGGGTTTGGTTCAGCAGGCCTGCACTAGATCCTTGTGCCTCGGAAAGTGATATGTTTTCAATGGTGAAGGGTTAAAAGAGGATACCAAACTATCTTCTGGAAATCATTAACTTACAAAGCCCCAAGAAGATAAAAGTTTCCATTTTCTAAAATGTAAATCTAAAACATATTCATTAGTATTGCAAAACAAACATGCAAATCTTCACCACTTGAAAAGCTCAGCTAAATATGTACAAGGGCAATACCCAAAAATACATCTGGTCCTCGGTTAGAAAACTTGCCTTTTTGGTTTTATCTAAAGAGCTTGTCTGTCTTCCATGGTTGGCTCCCTGGATTATTGCAATTCATAATAAGCCTTTTAGCTAAGGATGAAATAAACAAAGATAAAGTCTACGTCCTAGTTTTAAATGGTCCAGATGGGATGATTTTTCCATATGTTTAGCACACCAAATGTTTATTAATCATTGCTAGCAGAACTCCGAAAATTGCAACAGCTTGTTAAAGAGAGAAGGGTATAAAATTCATGATTTGTATCATTTTGCCCACCTTCTTAACCCTCCCCTAACACAGGGTGTGATTTTGTACTGACCCAGGTTCTGTGTGTGAGCAAGGTTGTGCTGTGTGTGCAGCAGGGAAGGGAATTTCACTTAACTGATCAAGAGGAGGTTTTGTGCCCTAATTTGGATGCAGTATCAGTCATGAGGAATGTGTTACATCATAACAATGACAGTGTGGGTAAAACTGGCAGAACTTGACTCGTTCCTCATCAGAGTGATTTACTTCGTGTCTGGCAATCTGTTTTTCACATGATGTTTGTTTCCCATAAACAGTTTCAACATGGGAGAGTATGGTGTCAAGATAACACGCATATCATCAGTCATTGCAGAACATCCACATGGGCTGCCAAGAAAATGAGACTCTTTTATCTCTAGCTCCTCTAAGTGCTTGTGCTTTAGTGATTGTTTCTCATAAGGTGCATGATTGTTTTCTGAAACCTGACCATCAGCAGCTCCATTATGTTGTCACCTCAGCCTGAGCTGAAGTTGGAGGGAGCAGGGCTGCCAGGAGGAATGGGGTAAGGCTGTGGAGGGGCTGATTTCCAGGGGCACTAGGAACAGTGCTTAGAAAGTGGCACAACAATAGAGAGACTGGAAGTTAAACCACAGGCAAACACTGAACAATCTGTGAGAGGTGCATTGCACCACACTGCTTTTCTGTGACCTTTCAAATCAAAGGCTTTTGGTATTAGTCAGATAGGATGTGAAATTTTCCATTGCATTTGGTGTGTATTCCTTGTACTTAAAAACATTCTACATCTGAAAGAAGCAGGATGAATGCAGCTTCAAAGAGCAAGGAGGCAGCTAACAACTGAATCTCAAGGCACATTTTGATGGAATGTAGCCATGACTTGAAATACAAACAATAGAAAATAAGAATACAATCCTATCATTTTAATGTCATAACTCACCATTTAATTTGAGATAACTTGCAGGAGCTTTGGGCTAGATTTATCTCACTCAAACAGAACTGACT
The DNA here is from genome assembly GCF_903797595.1 of Erithacus rubecula. NCBI lineage: Eukaryota > Metazoa > Chordata > Aves > Passeriformes > Muscicapidae > Erithacus > Erithacus rubecula. Next base: position 134,089,738 of record NC_136689.1, read on the forward strand.
TGTAGCTAAATAAAGAGGATGCAATGTGTATTTCTGATTTGAAAGAAAGGTATTTTGAGTCCTGCACGTGGCTGCAAAAAAGTTCCCCCAAAACCAGAGGGGTCTCAGTAGCCTCCACACCTGATGAACACACATTTTTCACAACAGTTAGCCTGCCCACGCCTCTTCTTCTGACTTAACAAAAACTGGTGATTAGAAATGAGACTTCAGTGTTTCTGAAAACACTACCCCTTATGGACTGCACAGCCACAGTGTCTCAAGGCAGGAGATGCTCTGAGTCACCTCATATCCCTTCCAGCTCTTTTTCCCTAAGATGTTCTGAGTTCCTCTGGACCTCTCTGGAGCAGTAATGGAGCTTGGCTGGCATGTCATTTATAAAAAGGAGTAAGCCTTTAAAGCATCCAGTCATGTCCTGGCACCTGCAGGAGAGCTAGCTGGATAAGAACCTCTGAGTGGATCTTAATCTTGGCAAGGGAAAAAATAAAACGTTGGACAAAAACAGTGCAACTCTGGTATGAAATCTCAACCCCATATGCCAGATGAAACAGAAAGTGCTCAGGACAGCCTATTCAGAAGTGTCTGCTCAGGCTTGAGGAAACCAGCAGCTGCAGTTGTCCAAAAGAGAAGCTTTTGGCTTGGCTTCTGATTAATTTCTATAGCCTCTGCTTCTGGGGCTTAGAAATATCTTGGCATCTTCTGGCTCCTCAATGTCCAAGAAGAACAAGACTCAATTTCCTATCCCAAAACATAGAATTGCTGATGCAAAAGTCAAGAAAAAATTACTATCATCTCTGGCACTGAAGCTGGGGATGAAATTCCTGTCAGCAAACTACAGTCTGGCCCAGATCAAGGTTTCATCCAGGCTACTCTGTAACTATTGTGTATAAATTATTACATATAAAAACCACAGTCTGATTGCAAAGCCCAGAGCCCTCTGATATGCAGAGCCAATCCTGAACAGCTCAGGCTGTGCAGGGTGTCCCAGCTGAGCTGCAGTGACCAAAGGCACACAGGAAAGGTGAAGCAGGGCAGTGTCAACACTCCCTCTCTGGGCTGGCCACTGCAGCTGGCAGTGCCTGGTGGCAGTGCCTGGTCACCTGTGCACACACCTGCACCTGTGCTTGTCACTTCCCTGTTTCCATCTCCTGGGGCAGAGCTGGGCTGGGATACACTCTGCTGCCACAGACCTTCTCTTCTACCTTTGCATCATTTCTTGCCCTATGATGTCCTCACCTTCTCTCTCATTCATTTCAGGAGTTGTTCTACCTCCACCCACATTCCAGTTGCTTCTCCCACCACCACTCCCAAAAGTTTTGGATCTCTACCTTCCTTTCTGAGCCCCATCACTTGCCAGCTCAGCTCTCACACCAGCCCCATTCCTGTCCACGAGGATCACCATTGCTCCACATTGGCTATTTCCAATCCTTCCCTCCCATATTACCTCAGTGCCAGCAGTGGCACTGTGTGAGAGCCCAAGAGTCACAATCTCCATGTTTTAAGCTCTGAATATCACAGTAGCCCCTGGAGATAAGAGAAGTAATTGCTTGGAAAGTCCTACTCCATCCAGGAATGGAATATGACCAATACTTAATTCACATAGTGAAACAATCCTAGTTCGAAATTTCATTATGGTCTGCTAGGCCAAGTGCAACAACACTTGCAAAAAAGCCAAGTTTCAAGTGAAACTGGACCAATTTACCATCTGGGGTGGAAAACTTCATTCTTCCTACTAATTTTTGCTCTGCATCATGGGATTCACTGGAAGCCAAAACAGAAGGTAAAGCCATATAATAGAGACCCTCCTCAGCTGAAACATAAGAAAAATTTGTGTGTTTCTTATGCAGAGTATCTATAGTTCTGTGTCCCTTTTCAGAAATTTATTTGCAGGTGAAGACAGAATAGGCACAATGTATTAATTCTTATGTGCATTACGAGAGACTCAAACATAGGATGCAGTAAACTGGCCACTGAATAACATATGTGAGCACAATTTGCATTAATAAAAGCAAAATGTTACAAAAGAACAGAATACCCAATCATTTGGGGATTTTGTCATTCCTTCCTGTGATTCTCTGTAACAGCATGTTACAATTATTTGTCAAGACCTCCTAATTTTTCCCAGAGACAAAACCTCTGAGCCTCAGGCAAGCCTTGGCATTGCAGGCAGCCCAGAGATCCAAAAAGATTTTGTATGTAGCTATTCCCTATAATTTCACCTGAATGCCAATGGAAAAACCACCACTGATCACAGTGAGCTGTGAAAAACAAAAATGTCAAAGGAGCTGCAGAGCCACCTTCCCTTCCATGCATGGATTCTAAACTGAAATAGCTGTTTCAAGGGAAAGATGCAGAATTATCTCCAGCTGTTTCTGTGAACAGCTATCTCAAAGTAGTGATTTTGTAAGGCCCATTTCCAGTCTCTGTTACGTAGTGTTACTGTCAGCCTGAGTACTTAAAACTCTTCAGTGAGGGCTCCCCAAAATCACAATATAAAAGCCTTCATTTTAATTCCTTTTATGTGCCTGTTGATTTACAGCACTGCAAGTGTGGTACTTTCTGTTCACATTCCCAAGCTTTGCTCCACATGCAGGGGCTGGGATGAGCTGTACCGCAGCACTCCAGAGGAGCAGAGGCCCAGATGTTGGGACTGCAGCTTAGGGCTTGTTGACACATTTCTCATTTCTGCTGCCCCTCAGTTCCTGATTATTATATAGATATATATTATTTCCCCTGATGTGATACTCACTATCCTGGATGTAATTAATTTCATTAATTTCAGGAGGAAAAGAGCTCCCTGGCTATCAAAAAAATCTTACGTTTGTTCAGAAGATCTCCTGGTTTCTCAGGTTCTCTGTGTCTCTCTGTTTCCTAACCCCAGCTAAGATACTAATATTTTCATGAGCTGGGCTCTGTCCCTTCTGATGGCCTCTTAATTGACCATCAGAATTCACCATATATCTGAACATGGCAGGGTGTACTGTAGTTTTTGGCTGAAACAAAGTAGAAAAAGAGAAAGAAGGAAAGGAAAGAGGTAGTACATTTTTTGGGGTTGGGTTTCTTTGGGTTGTTTATTTTTTTTTTTTTTTTCGGAAGCTGCCTTGTCCTCTTACCTGGGTTCACATCCTGTTCTCTAGCCAGAACTTAGAGTCTCATACCTTATCCTCTTCCCAGCAGACAGCTCACCCAGCAGATTAAAGGCTGGCTGGCACAAGGAGTCTTCCTGACATCGCCCTGTTTTGGAAAGTGGTGCCTGAGTGGAGGGGTTAAGTCATCCCCTTGGGCTTGGGGAAACACAGGTATTATCCCTCAGCCCAAGATACTTTCATGTGGATGACAAAACAAATGCCAAATCTGCCTTTTCGTCCTGTGGTTTCAGTGCTTGAACAAACATTCTCAGGCTAAGACCTGGGCTGCACAGAGGAGCAAAACCTGCTCTGATCCAGCTGATTTGGGCCATGCTATTTTACATGTGTTGAAGTGTTAGTTTTTAATCAAGCACTAGGACTTATTCCCACACTGGGAGTGATTTCACATATCCAAACGATACTCCTTCTGCCTCAGACTCACAACGTACAAAAAAAATGTATCACTGAAACAGAAGAGTGACTAATAGGGGATGTAAGTAATTTGTGTGCAAATAGCATGCAAAGAGCAGCACTGAGACTGCCTCTGAAGCCAAGTGTTCCATAAGTCAAGTCATACGGAGTGGGAAGTGATAAAGGGTGTGACCCATGAGAGAAAAGTCTAAACTAATTAGGAGGATCTCCTGCTGAATGATATGTGGAAGACTTGACATTTAAAAAGGGGAATGATCTGTTTCAAGCATCACTACCATGCACGGGGTGCTCCCAGCCTGTTCACTCCAAATATCCTTTTTGAAATACTTATTCCAGATCAGTCCCTGCTTTGATCATTTTTACAGAAACACCCTTTTGCTTTATATCAAATTTGGAAATTGACAGCCTTGGCCTTCATTTCCTGGTATGAGTCTCCCAGCACCAGACATCATCATGGCAACACCCCTTAATCTTAATGCTCCTGGGACTGTGACTAATGAAACAGAGAAGAGTAATAGGTTTTTAGGCCAAGTAAATTATTAAGTCTTCCTACCCTGACCTCCTGTGTGCCGCATGCCAGTCCCCAGCAGAGGCTGTCCAGCACAAGAAGGTCTCTTTGGGCAGGAAGCAGGAGAGTGAGGCTCTGTGAGAGCTGCTCCAGAGGCACTGGCACTGCTCCCTGCCCTCCAGCAGCACAAGGGGGGCAGGAAGAGGGAGCGGCTGCAAAGAGCAGCAGCAGAGCAGCAGCAGAGCTGCATGACACACACAGGCTGGTGGAGATCAGGTTGGTTTGGGTGCTGTTGTTTCTGGAGGTTGAGGCTTCACGGGACAGATGTCTTCCAAATGGAACATCCATGTCACAAGTCCACCTCAGGTACTGCAAATCTGAGACCCTTGAAAGCTACAACTAGTGTTCAAAGTCCAGAGTTGTTCTCTGGACAGAAATGGGGGCTGACAAGAATAAAAACCTAGGCTCCCCCCATTGAGAGGAAGACCCTTCCTTGCCTACATGAATCCAAGCCACAAGATGATATTTGCATTCATCAACCTTCAGAAAGGTTTTAAGGAGATAAATCTTAAAGAGAGAACAAGGTTCTTATGCCAGGCTGGCTCTCAGAACTTAGGTGCCAAAAACATTGTACAGATTTTCTCAGTACTAGTATTTTTCTGGGAGTGGTGGGATTCATGCATGAAAAGTGATATAGAAGGACAAAACCTTACTCCCAGATGTGTGGTGTTTGCAGCCATACCTGATCCTTCTGTTGAAGGCTCTTGGCAGTGGTGGGAGGTTGGACCTGTGGAGGCAGATGAAGATCTCACACTGACTCCAGTGACCCCAGCTGCTGCACATTGTGCTCAGCAGGTTGCAAGTCAGGGTGCTTTAGGTGAACTAGACTGTGGTCTTTCCCAAAGAGACCTGATCTGGACCTCAGGAAACCATCACCATCATTTTCCTTATAAAAAAAAAAGTAAATACAAAAGACTGTTTAAAACCCCAGTCATTACCAGAATAGAAGCATAATCTTTAAAATTACAAATATGTACATAATTGCACAGTCTTGATTATAGCTTTCTGTGTTTGCCTGGCTACAGATCTGACAACTTTGGGAGACCTTGGGCACTCAGATTGCTTTTTTTTAATCAGATCACTGAGTTAAGTGTGAGCATATAAAGTCCTTGGATCCTAAGTTTAGTGACTTATTTTTGAAAATCTTGTTCTGTTTGCACCCAAGCAAAATTACCAACAGTATAACACAAAGGGCTCTTATAGCTGGACTAAACACAGATAAAAACTTGAATTCTCATCATAGGTACTCAGAGGCAATTAATCCCTGAGCCAAGCAGCTGTGGGAGATGCCACTCAGAATTCAGAAATGCAGCTGTTTCCCCCATCTCATTACTAATCAGCTAGTGCCATGTTATGTTGAGTGATTGCTATGAGTCTCTCCTCCTCAGTATGGCACCACCACCTCTTTACCTTCAGCTATCATCAGTCTCAGAGCATCCCAAGGCAAGGCAGGATTTCCACATACTGTCTTTGGACAAAAGCTTCTCCTCAAAGATGAAGAGACCCCAGGGCATTTCAGCATCCTGTGCAGCTCGTTACACAAACTTCCTTCTGCCCTCTCCAGTCTTCTCAGCCCTGCCTTTGCCAGCAGGGACCTGGCAGGAGATGCAGAGGGCTGCTGTGAAGGCAGCAGAGGCAGCATCCACAGCCTCCCCAACCACACAAGGTCCAGGGGTCCAGGGAGTATTCCTGCTTAATCCTCACTGAAGGGGGAAGAACAATTTTAGTGCATAGTAAAGCATTTGTTTAATTCCTCTTAGGTGCATGGTGCATTTTAATGAATAAAATATTGGATTACCTCATATAAACAAAGTTTAACACGATCATGAATCGAGGCCTGAGAGTGCTCTCTGCAAGCTCTGAAATTGCCTTTGGGAAACTGGCAATGTTTGGCATTTCCTGACTGTATATATTTTATGGAGTATATTATTCACAAACATAAAATGTGCATTAAATAAAGGTAAAACTGTGTCCAAAGCAGTGGGGTCATTAAAGATCCCATGGCACTTTATACTTATTGTGGGTGTTAGCCCTGGTCTTCTGGCCAAAATCAATTTGGCAATTACAGGCTGTTTGCCTAAATTCCCAAACAGTTTCAGTCAGATGCCATATTCCTTGCTTCCTCCTGAGACTATTGAGTAGCAGCATTGTGTGCTGCTCAACAGTTTCTGTGTTTCATCTTTTAAATGTCTGTATGGGCCATGTGAGAAATGGGAAAAGCTAGAAAAAGTAAGAGGACACTTGGAAGGTTTTGTTTGTCTTGGGAGGATCTTTGTGGGGTTGGGTTTTCTGGGGTTTTTTTTTTGCTATTTTGGTTTGGGGTTTTTGTTTTCTGGTTGGCTATTGGTTTGGGGGTTTTATGTTTGGGGGGGGGTGGGGCTTGTTTTTGTTTTTTGCTTTGTTTTTGTAATTTTTATTTATTTAGTTTAAAAGTAAAACCGAAGAGAATCAAGACATCCCCAAAAATAAGGATCCAGCTAATCTGTAGCCACATTGGAAAAATATGGTTACAAAATGTTCTTCAGCCCTGACCCAGTTCCAACCTGAATTTAATTTGCTGCCTACATTGCCCATGGCTGTAATGCATCTCAGGAGCATGTTATTCCATGATAGGGTCCGATCCAGCACCCATTCCTTTCTGTGAGAGTCAGACTGCTGCTCATAAGGATGGCAGAATTCTCCCCTCGTCGTTATGGCTGCAGTGCTGTGCCAGAGGTTACATGTTCCCTTCAGGCACACGCTTTTAAAGAAAGAGTTTATTGTGCACTTTGGTGGAATCTGGAGCTGAAGCACAGAAGCCATATGTCAGGGGCTAGCTGTTTTTATGTGGAGGCTTGCCATAGTTACAGCTGTAGGTAATTATTACAAATAATAATGACTAACATTTATGTAACAGCTTTCTCCGAGCATCTCAAATCACTCAGTAAGCCTTATATATTGATTACAAATCCCGAGCCAAATTCTGCTTCCATTCATATGCACACAAGGTGGATGGTAATCTCCACTGGGATTAACATACAGGGCTGAGGGCAGAAGTTGGTCCTGTGCATGCATGTGTGTACATGTGCAATGTATATACACACACTTAGGTGGGATATAGAGATTGGTTCATTGCTGGCTGAAAACTGGAGCTGTGATACAATCTGAGCAACATTCAGCAACGGCAAAAGCAAGTTGGGATTAATAAATATTTCCACAGAACAGTTTTCTTTGGAAAATTGGGCTTTGTTTTAATAAAAAAATTTCATTTGGACAAATAAACCAATCTCCAAAGAAATCAGAAAGAAAGGAGTTGGTCTCAGTTCTTTTTTTTTTTTTTCTGAAAAGCTAAATATCTGCAGCATATCAAAACAAGATATTTACATATTACCAGAGAAAAATGTATTTCCCGAAATGAAAATGAAATACTGTGACATGTCTTAATGATTCCTTTATTTTTTTCCCTTGATGAATGATCTGTGAGAAAACAAAGAGCTGACTTTCTCATTGACAACAAAAACAAATCTGGAGTCAAATTTCCCATGAAAAGAAATTCTGTTCTCTAACCAGATCTCTTCAGCTAAGGGATCAGAACAAAGACAATAACCTTGAAACCTTTGTTCTCTGATGTTTACATGGACAGAGGAGCCTTTGCATCATCTTTTAACTTCCCACCTACCTGTGAGGTTGGTTTAGCAAAAGTTTGCACCTGCAGGTTGTTCTAATTCTTGCATGCTAGTAAAAGAGAAGAAAGCAAACTGTTTTTGAATGAAGTTCTTATACCGGAGAATTTTGGATGAGTAGAACATAATCACCATAATTATGAGTTAATCAAGAAGCTGAAATGAACAATCCATCTTCTGAGAAAAGTCCAGCAGTGAAATTTTTCTCTAGCATTGTAAGAGGTCTCCAGTTGCAGGCTAACCCAGGAAGACAAGAGTCAGGATGTGACTATATGACTCTTTTTCCTACCACATGTGTTTTGAGATTTTCAATATCTGTATTGAGCAGGCACAAGACTTCTTATCCAACAGAAGGAAAATGTTGAGTGACACGGCAGCAGACAAATATAACAAGTCTCAAGATTCTGTACAGCTTCAGAAACCATAATCAAAGAACACAAATGATTGAGACAAAAAGTGCAAAATGTTTACTCTGATGCAGTGATAAGAACACTCAGATTCTGCAGCAAATCTCTTTCTACAATATCCATTAAAATGAACAGCACTGAAGTATTTATTTTAGAAATTAAAAAGCATCCCAGTGAATTATTCATCTCTTTCTCTGACTTTAGAGGAGACAGCATGGTACAGCACAGCTTGTTGTAATACACAACAACATTTTGATCTGCAGATTTAAAGAATTTCAGATTGCTTAGAGATACATGAGGCTCCGTGGTGGTATGTAACATAATTTCTCACACAGTCTAACCACTGGAACAACTCTTGCCTTAGAGGAGGTAAGTGGTAATGTGAAACATGTTGTTTCCTATTGTGAAGTTTTAAAGAAATACATTACATGCAAATAATTAGACTTTTTCCTTCATTAATATTCTAGTTAAATATATGCTACTAACAGGCAGCTCTGGGACAGTTTAGACAGCTTGGCTGATACATAATAAAAACAAGGGCCCTTGCTAAATCATGCATTGAAGTTTTTTCATAAGAATAATTCCACTGATTTCAGAAGAATTTCTCTTTATTTGCTGAGGTACATCTGACAAGACAATCAGGCTCAAAGTAATTATATTGACAGTTTGAAAACGCTCATTCTAATCTCCACAGAATAACATAATAGTTGAGATTTCCATTTTAAAAATATCTGTTTTGATGAAATACAAAAGCATATGCTTTAACAAGCTGCTGCACCATTTTCAATCAGCACAAAAGCACAGATCACATTTTAGAGAGGTATTGTGAAATACTTTTAATGAAACTTGCACAAAAGTTCACCCTCTGAGAAAACTCAGTCTACCAGACTAATACATCAATAGAAAAGAAAATGGAACATGAAAACAAACTCTAGTCAGATGACGATAGGAAATGTTAGCTGGCCTAGAGGAATGGAAAGGCTTGGAATTTAATGCAAAATTTAACTCTTCTTTAGACACAGGCAATTATCAATGCTTCTTTAGTTACAAACTCTACAGACACAGAGGCTATTTGTTGAGGAGCTGGGTGTAAAATAAATCATTCTGGGAAAGTTCTCACATCTTTGGCAGGCCTGAAAAATCAGGTCAGCTATTAAGAACTATAAACATAGGTCTGTCTCCCTTCTGGATTTTTTTTTTTTTTTTTTTTTTGCACCATCCTTGTACTGAAATAATCCATACAAAAGTGTATCTTCTTCCTGCAGTCTTTGTGGCTGCATTTCTGGCTATTTAAGTCACATAATGCAGCACTTTTGCTTCTGCAGCCAATGCCTAGATCCTTGTCTGCCCTTGTGAATGAAGGTGATATCTCAGGAGGTTTATTCTGTCTTGTCTGCATTTGAATCTCAATTAAAAAAGCAATCTGTCATAAGAAGACACGAAGTGGGACCAGTGCAGAGGGCTCAGGCCTTGTAGTGATCACCTGAAAGGGCAGCTCAGGGGCTGATCCTGCCAAGGATCTGCAGGGGGGCATGTTGTAGGATTGGGCTGAGCCCCTTTGCTTTTACAGGACTACCAGCACACACTCAGCAAAGACCTTCATCCTGAAGATCCTCCAGATGTGAAATGTGCATAGAAGATGTATTGTTATTAGCCCAGGCCTCTCCTATCAGTTTTGATATAAAATATTCAGGGGGAATTTGTTCTTATTGAATGTCTGAGCTGCACTCCACACAATGAAGCCCCCAGTCTCTAGTGGTTCCTATTGTAATACAAATAAACTATAGTGATAAATATGTCTCTCAAGGAACAAGTTTCCCTGAGTCAATGGAGTTCAGAGCAGCCCCCTTAGGCAAATTCACCCTTTCATGCTTAGCATTTAAAACTCATTTTTATGAGCTGGTTATAAGTTTATAATGTTTAATCTTTGCCTAATACTTTTTATGGGGTCCTTGTGGATGAAGGGTGCACTTTGAGGGAAGTCAGGCTATGTGAAAACTGCTTACAACAAGAGCTGGAAGGAATGGTGAGCTGAGAACTGGGGAATAATCCTGTAGGTCCTTAACACCAGAACTTGAAAATGAGGGAATTACAGCTCTTTTCTGTTATTCTGCAATTTTTTTCCCCAGTTTCTGTTTTGGTCCATGAATGTTTCCCTACAGCCAAGGTAGATATGTTAATGGCTGGATGGTCCATACTATTATTATATTGTCTCATAATAAAACCAACTCTAACTTGCCTTCTCAAAGCCTTAACTGACTGCAGTGAGGATATTCAGCCCTTAAAACTCCAGGTGATTGTTGCTGGAGGTACCCACACAGGAGGCTGACCTTTAATCCTATTGCACTGCTTCAAGGTAACTCTGCTCACTGTGATTTGCAGTGGCTGGCTCTCATGGGAAGCATGTCTATAATATTTGCTAGCTATGAGAAGTTATTCTTTTTACCTCAAAGGAAATAAATTTGTGCTTTCTGCAGGGGGTCTGGGGAGTTTTGGGGCTGTCAGTGCCTACTGATGACCTATGGCAGCATCACTCCACTCATCTGTACAAAAGTCTTCCTACTCCTCCTTCTTCATCCCATTCTTTCTGGACCTCCTCTGAGGTTGTGATAGAATGAGCTCTCCAAGGAAAAAACCAAAGCTCAGCTCCTATCAAAAAAAAGAATTATTTCAAGAGACTTAGGGTCATGGTCTCTACACTCCCCTTGCCTTTACTTCTGTGTGCTAATCTCTGTAGATACAAACATTTGTTCCCACATGCTGGATGACATGCACCCATGAACACCCTCTATCCACCCTCACACAAAAGCAGTCCCTTGGCGCTTTCTACACCCACACAAACTTCTTGCTCCAGTTCCTCTACACAGAGCTTTGTAAAAAACAGCAACCCCACATGGTAGAGGGGCTCTGCCAGCCCACCCAAGGCTCAGGGCTAACAGAAGGGAACCCTGTAAAATGTGCCTTCTCACAGTGCTCCAAAACATCCTCAAATCTGCCATCAGAACCCAGGGAAAGCCCTGGCATTGCCCAGGGCTGGCACTGAGCAGGCTCTCCCAGGCAGAGGGAGCACAGGGGCACTGGGCCATGAGCCCTGATCTGGGGCTCGCTGGGGCTCTCTGCTCACACTGCCCGCTCAGTGATCACAGCAGCACTGCAGGACCCTCTGCTGTGTTCTGCCCAGGTAGACCACTGACATTAAAAAGTTGTATTTTCAGAAAAATATATTGGAGCAGGCTCTCTTTTATGAAAAACAACTCATTATTTCAAACAATTCGTTTGCAGAGCAGGTGCCTCTGCCTCATCGGGTATCAAGCTCAGCTAATGTTTTGATTGCAAATAAACATCTGCCTTGCTTTTAACTCACTTACACTGACAGTTCCCTGTAGCCATTTGCAGCACAATGTGCTGGGAAATCATCCATGTGAACTGGAAATCTTAATTGTTACCCTTGTCACTCTCAGTCAACACTGCAGGCTCTTACCTCACACCAAGTGACACCAGCAATGGACAAAAACGTGGTGTACTAATGCAGTGACAGAGCAGGAAGGCCCTGAATACTCATTCAAGATGTTGACCTGAGCAAAAATAAAAAAAGGAATAATTTGGATGATGAGTCAAATCAAAAGCTCCAAAAAGCACAGAGATTATTTATACCGTAGCAAAACCTTTTTGGCTTGCTTAGTACTTTTAAGCAATTTTCCTTGTACTGTAGTCACAGGGTTGTGATAGATAGTAATTATTTCAGTCCTTAATACAGACTTCAGCCCCCCTCCTTTTTCTCCTCCCTCAGAAAAAAAAAAAAAAAAAGTTATAGGTAGTAATTTTCCTTCATTGGCCAACACTGACTGTGTGTGAAGAATACTGTGGATACCCAGCACGATGTAGGCTTTGATGGATGGAAATAAAAGATCATTCTCTGCAAGCTGGAGCTGAAATGTTAGCCTTTGAGAGCAAAGGTTATTTTATCAGGAAATAAATCAGAGCCCTCTTTCATTACTGGTTTTTTCCGTGCTCATCTCAGTGATGACTAGGGTGTGTGTTCAGACCACAGGAATCTGAAGAACCACCCAGTCGCTTCATCAGTCCTAGAAGACGACAGGGCTCAGAGTCAGAGCTGCACCATCCTGGATCCTTTTTATTTTTCACTTTTTTTTTTTTCTTTTTTTCTTTTTTTTTGCATTTGGTCTTATTTCTGTTTGTTTGTTTGGATGTTCTCATTTATAGGCTGGTGGTAATGGTTCATTCCACGGACCCTGAGCCAAGAGACGCTGGGTTTGATTCCAGCAGCCACGCCACGAGATGCCATCCCGTGGCTCTTCCTGATGCACCCCTGGGGAGCCCCTTCCCCCGGGCTGTGGAAAGCACAGATCCTGCTGCAGATCAACATCCAGGGCCCTTCAGTGCTTTTCCCCAAGGAGCAGGCGTGGCCCTGCTGTCTGGCCCCTCTCCCCGTGCCCCCAGCTGCTGCCAGCTCCTTGCGTGTGGCACTGGGACAGTGTGCCACCCCAGGGTGGCTCCAAGGGATGTGGCTCTGAGACCCCACAGAGGGAGGGGGACATGTTAGTAGGTCTTTCCCAGGGAAGCAGACAGAAAGGAATTGCACTCTGTCCTTGTGTCTAACGCCAGGGGAATGGGGGGCCATAACTGGAGCTGTGAGTTGGAGATGTTATAGATAAGAAACAAAAGTCTTGATATTCAGCAAAATTTAGATTGCTTTATTTTATACAGACAGAGCAAGCAGTGCTGGGGATACATGGGGGCCACTGCCCACTCCATGCTCCACCAAACTTTGGTTTGCAGCTCCCTTTTGTAGCATGGTTTCCTTGTAGTCATCAATAATTGTTTTTGGGGTTTTTTGCTGTTGTAATTCTGCCAGGTAGGCAGTGGTGGGCCATGGGATCGCTGGACAACATGTGTCTCTAGACAATTTGTCAAGTCCCATAGATAACAATCTGCTCTTGGTAGATAAGGAATGGCAGAAGTCAGGAAGTCTGGTCTTAGGGATAGGCTGCAATTGATTATACAAAAGCAAGAAACCTGATTTTGCAGAATCTGTTGGGCTGTGTGAAAGCCTTGTTTTGCAAGCTGTCAGTAGATACAACTTATTTAGAAAACATAACATTCATAAGAGGGGGATTTAAAACAGAGAGAAGGGAGGGGTTTGGGGAGGCAAACCCTGGATGGAGAGGGAGGAAGGCACTGGGACAAGCCTGCACATCCACAAGCATCCCCCAGGGCAGTGCCAGGCTGCCAGCAGGGCAGAACAAGTGGCCCTGGAGAAGCAGGGTCTGGGTACATGAGTGAGCAAGGAGGACAAGCACAGGCTCAGCAGGCAGCCAGCCCCATGAGGGATCCACAGCCCCAGGCCCACAGTGCCTCCCTACATCAGTCCTCAAATAAACTGGGACACCACACCTTCCAGAAAAGATACAGCTATTTATAAGCATTCCAACTATGCCTTTGATGCTATTTCAAAACCCTAAGATATAATTTAGGGTTGTGCTTTTTTTTTTTTTTTTTTTTTTTTTTTTTTTTTTTTTTTTTAAAGAGTATCAGAGAAGGGAGAAAAGAAAGAAGTTTAAAACCAGAAATACAGTTATACCATTATATCTCACCACTGACTTACAGGCCTACAGGTACTATTCATACCACTCAGCCCCTGCCTTCCTGGCAATCAGACTTTTCAATTCACTGATTTATCACTGACATTTTATACAATTAAGTGTATTTTTTTTTCCAAATATGGATTTTACATTTATCAGCTGCTAAACATATATCACCCATGGCCCTTCAGGAAACAGAATAGGTATCACCATTTTACAGATGGCAAAATTGAGACATCAACACACTAGATGACATGTCAAGTTTGCCAAAGCAAGCCTGTGTCAGAGATAAGGTGAGAGCATGACTGCTTCTTTTTTCTGTTCTGATGCTAAAATGCTTTTCTTTTTAATCTATCTTACTTCAACCTGGCAACAATTTTAAGTGCAATTGGAGAAATAAGATCTTCAAATTTAATGTCTCTCAGTGATCTCACTGTGACTTACTTTTCTTTACATCAAAATCTTGCCATGGATGGAGTTATTTTTATTCTTGATAACAGTGTAGATTATACAATGTCTTAATCATTGGACCTTTGGGGATACCTCTCTGTTGTATTACAAGACTCATGAAGTAGCCAGATCAAGCTTTAGCAGTGTCATTGATCAAGATCCATATTATCCACGACAGAAGGTTCTTTTGGACAGAATAAGCAGAATTCATGCTGCTGCAAATGGGTCACCTTCTCAGGACCTCTTTTGCTTACCCATATTTTGCACAGCTTGTAGTCAGACATGGTTGTGAGAAGTCTCTGACTCGGTTTTGCAGGGGGAACATTCAACCTGTAAGGGGCAGCTCTGGCCTGGGCTCTTCAAATGAGGTGAGAGGAGTATCTGAACCAGCATTTCATCTTCATGAACACACACATCAAATCTGATAAATTTTAGAAGGAGGCATTTTACCCATGGCTGTGACCTTTTCTGGTCCTGGCCTTGTGCCCATGGTATCAGTCACATGCCATGAGAACAGCAGCTGGGTTTATCACAGCATACATTTTCTTATATCCAATTACAGTTCTGAAATCTAAATTATCTGCACAGCTTTGTTTGAAGTCTACAATGTCTGCTTTGAACATCCCTTAAACTTCCTGCTGGTCTTGCAAAAATCGTTCTCTGATTGCTCTGGAAGGTTTCTCAAGGACCCACCATACTGAACCAACAAAGGCAGTGTCTTCAGGTAAGGGCAAGAGACAGAGTCTAATGTGCTAAAATTCAGCAGCAGTATGTCATGAGTATATTACTATGTATTTATATCCTTCCACTCCACAAGTGCAGTTTCAATTCTTCTCCTCCTTTAAGGCTTCCTTATGCTGCTCAGATGATACAAAAATAAATGTTTTAAGGCCTCAGAGCCCTGCTGCTTGGAAACATCACCCTTATAAAACAGCTTTCCTGCTGGCTTGGGAATGGTGTGACCCTGGAGGAAGAAGGGAGAGCAATGGGGAGGACAGAGCAAGGACAGGGAAAGGGAAAGGGAAAGGGAAAGGGAAAGGGAAAGGGAAAGGGAAAGGGAAAGGGAAAGGGAAAGGGAAAGGGAAAGGGAAAGGGAAAGGGAAAGGGAAAGGGAAAGGGAAAGGCATGGAGAGGGCAGCATGCAGAGTATGAGGATGTCCTGACACAGCTCAAAGGATGCTGCTCCTGAGCATCCAGAATGTGTTGGTTTGGCACAGCCTGGTTTTTGGTAGCAGGGGAGGGCCACAGAAGAGGTTTCTGGGAGAAGCTGCTGGAATCTTCCACCATGTCTGACAGAGCCAGTCACTGATGGTTCTGAAGATGGACATGCTGCTGGGCCAGCTAGAGAGGCTGGTAATGCCTCTGTGCTGACATATTGAAGAAAATCAAAACAGCACAAGCACAGTTTTTTCTCCAGTCACACACTGCAGCCACCACCACCTGGGTGTGACCCTTCCCTGCCTTGCCAGTCCTGGCCACCCACTTCCCTTCCCAGTGTCCCCTTAAAAGGAAGAGTTAAATCGTGCCAGTGCCATGGTGGCCACTGCTGCCAGGCCAGCAGCAGGACCACCAGCTGGGAAAACAGGGAGAGAAACTCTCTAGTGTGGAACCTAAACAAGATCAACCTCTCAGCCCTGCAGGAGCCTGCAGGAGCCTTTAAACTGGGGGAACGTGGCAATGGAACCCACGAGCTGCAGGTTATCTTCTGGTCAGAGGAGAGGAGGAGGTGAGGACATGAGAGGAAAAAACATGGGGGCACCAAGGTGAGTGGAAAAGAAAGAGGGGGAGGAGATGCTCCAAGTATCTGAGCTGAAATTCCTCTGCAAGCCGTGGTGAGGACTTTGGTAAAACAAACTGTCCCTCTATAATGCACAAAGTCCATGGGGGATGAGATATCCACTCACAGCCTGTGTGAAAAATGCACTGGAGCACCTGGATGGCAAAGCTGTGATCCAGTGGGAGACCCGAATAGAGAGAGACATCCCTGCTTCCAGAGATAGAGAGGGAGGGCCCTTGCTTCCAAACTAGAGCAGCCTATCCTTAAAAGACTGCACCCCATGGGCAGATGACCAACACCCCAGCAGTTTTGGGAAGACTGTTGGACCATGGCACAGCAGAGGAAAGGCTCCTCTCCCTGAGCAAGCAGACCTCAAGTGATGAACTGACCAAAACCCCAGACCCATCTCCCTGCACTGTTGGTAGGAAGGACCTGAGAGGGGAAAAGGTGTTTTAAAGGGTTTATTATACTTCTCATTATCATTCTCTGACTCTGATAATAATAAATTTACTTTATACCCTTAAATTTGATCCTATTTTGCCCTTACAATGTTTTCTCCCAATCCTCATCTCAACTCATGAGCTCTTCATTAATTTTTTTCTTTTCCTCTCCTGTGCCCAGCTGGGAGCAAGAAAGGGGTGAATAAATGACTTTCCTGAGGTTCTGACATTTGGCCAGTGTCAAACCATGACAGAGTGCAGGAGTGCCCTGAAACCCTGGGAAATGCAGCCCTGCCTCCTGGCCTCACAGAGGGTATTTTATCCACACCACACTCTCAGCTGGGACTCCATACATACCTGCAGAATTTAACATTTGTGATACCCTGAGTGCATCACTTCTACTTAGCTGTGCAGAACAGGGGAAGTTAGCAAAATATACTGTGAACAGACTTTTCTTAAACACCATTTTCAAAATGCCTTAAGGATTATTCACCTCATTCTGTATTTGAAACCTGCTTAAATATATCTTTAGCTGAAGACTGGAAAAGTTCCAACAAAGTCATCTATATAGTTGAGCAAATGATACTCAATTTATGACCATATGTTATTTTATTAAATAAAAAACAACAAAAATTGTCATTGCCAAAGAGAAAAAGAAAATATCTTCCCAGAAAACATGTATTTACTTAGAATTATGGCTGCAGTACAAGTTTAGAGAAGCCAAAAGATTCACAGTCAAGGCTACCCTTTATGCTTTTACCCAGCAGCTATATGAGGTAAGAGTCAAGTGCCAGCCATAACTTGCATTTCTTGTCCAGCACTGGTTGATGCACCAATTTGTATGTTATGGCAACAGGGTTCATCTGTTCTTTCAAACCCTTTCCTGCTTTTGCAGTGCCTACAATAAGCATCCAGAATTATCCTCTTCCTGACTCTTTTGTCTTCCATCATTTTTAAGCCAGAATTGCTGCAGCCCAGCTGTCCCTGAGAGGGTTCCATTGCAGAGCTGTGGGGCTTTGGTGGTGGGGCAAACCCAAGGACAGTCCTGCCTGAGAGAGGCAAAATCCCAGAGGGCTGAAGAGTGGAGGGGTAGGGTGGGGGCTGGCTGTGCCAAGGGGCCAGCACATCCTGGTACAGGGAGTGCCTGGAGCTGCTGAGCTCAGAGCAGCCACACAGGGGAACATGATGCACATTCCTGCACCTTTGGGCAGCTCTGGGCACCAGCTCTCTCCACCCAACTCCCTGGACTCATCTACCCTCTCAGAGTGCACCCCAGGCCCTACAGCACTAACATGAAGCTGATCCCTGCCCTGAGCAATGGTAGGATGGTTTTGCCCATACCTAGGATCCAGAAGGAGAGAGAGCAGTGTATCCCCCATAACTCAGGAGTGCCCAAGCAAAGCTCAGAACTTCACAGGTGCTGCCCAACCTTTGAGAAGGTACCTAGAACCAAGAAGAGCTGAGCATCAGCCACAGCAGAAGTAGTTGTAAGCCTCAGCCCACAAACTCTATTATTTACAGGACACTGGGTTGTGTTAAACTAAATACCTGAGCCACTGAACAGGACACCAACATATCGAGTTCTGTGCAGCCCCAGAACCAAGGGATGATCCCCCCCTCTGGAAGGAGAGCCTGACATTGTTCTTGCAGATGAGCTCTGTTCATTTCTCTGACCCAGCATCACAACATGCAAGCAAATAATTTCCTGATATGTTTTCCAGAGTTCCCTTGTCCATAGCATTGGTCCTCACAGCAACACAAAGAGAGGAGAGAAGGATATGTGCAGGGGTGGGTGTGGGACAGGGGTCCCCCACCAAGGGTTTGGAGGGTGAGTGACTAGCCCTTGAATTCAGTGCACGCTGGCTGACAGGCTAGAGGACTAAAGGGCTGCATACCAAGTGGAATTAAGATGTGCTAGTTTTTCTAGCTCCCATAATTTTTAAAGAACGGAAAGAAAAAAAAAATTCTCGTGGAATTAATCTATTTCTTATGCTCATTCCAGCTGTGCTTAATTTACCCTCTGCTATTTCTCCCCTCTGATCGAGGAATGCTTATCCTTACATTCATATTTCCCCTTAAAATCCCTGAGTTGAGAAAAGCTTTTCTTAATTGCTTTAATATGCTGCATTCTGGGATGGAAGAAACTGATCCAGAGTGACAACTGCTCCTTGTCCCCAGCGTGGCTGCAGCCCTGTGGCCACTGGGGTCCATCACCCACCCCTGCCCATTGCCCCCTGTCCAAAGCCCCCTGCCCAAAGCCCCCTGCCCACCAGGCTGTGATGCAAACAGGCTCTGGCTGCAGCCCACACTGGCCCATTTGACATTATGTCCTTGACACAGTGACACCAAGCACCCTGCAGCAAAAACAGAATATTCCCCTCTGCCTGGCTCACTTTATTCATGGATTAAGAGGTGAGAGAGAGGCCTTTGGGTGGTCAGATGGAGCCCAGTGTCCTGGCAAAACTGCCAAGACATGATTTAGCAACCAACAATGCTAGATGGACCAAGCCTGGAAGAACATGGATGGGGCAACACCAAGCCAGCAAGGCAAGGGGAGAGCAAAAGGGAGAAACCAGGAAAGAAGAGAGAGCTCCAGAGGAGTTTGATGTTTTGTGTCTACCTGTTTGCCTTGACTTGTCTGCAGCTGTTTTCCCCCTGAAGCCTCTCAGATAACCTGGGTTCTGCACTTAGCTCTTGCCCATCAGACAGGCTGCTGGAGAGCATCCGTGCTGCAGGCAGCCTAAACACCTGCCACAAGCTCTAATGTCACAGGAAGACCTCTCTGCAGGCAGAACAAGAGCCTTCCACCACCAAATAGCCTTGGCTGGACCACTGACACCTGTATCTTAGCCCAGACCCAGAGCAGACACATCTTCCACCACCCTCACCTGCCAGCTGCCTACTGACCCCCTGCAGATGGGACATTGCAAGACTGAGAGAGCTACACAGCCCTGTGCTCCTCAGAGAAAGGAGTTTCCATGAGCTGTCCCCATGGTTTCCTTTTTCTTGTCCTTGAAACAGTATCTGATACCCCAGCCAATGTGTTATTCTGTTCAGCAGGACAGGAGGGTCCAGGAGGGAGGTACAGACCTCTCCTGAGGAGGAACCATGGAGGGGTAATGTATCCAGACCCCTGCAGAGGACCAGACTGAACATAACACAGGTCTTTGCCAAAATCATCACCCTATGTGGGCCACTCATGAGCTGTGCAATTCTTTAGGTCTAATGTATGTGGCAGAACTGCTCAGCAAAATAGGAATTGCATAACAATTCATGGGGAATAGAATGCACATGCTATGCCATAACTTCCTCCTCATGGAAATTTCTCTCTAGGTATTTCTGCCCAGCCCTGGCTCCTGCTGAAGATGCCCTGACCGCTATTCAGCCTTATGTGATGCCCCCAACTAGGAGTCTGTGCAGATGGCTCCCTCTCTGAAGTGTTTAGGATTCATTGCTCCCCTCTTTGAAAGCCACTCCAGGGAAGCTTGGGACAAATCATGTAGCAGGAATATTTTTCTTTTATTTTCCTATTCTGGCCTTTCCAGAGACAGCTGAACAACCATAAATAGACCAAACTCTTGGAAGGAAGGGAAAATAAAAGAGAGGGGCAGGCAAGCTGATGATGTGAAGCAATGCAGTGAGGCTGGGAAGCTGACAAAGAGACAAGTTATCTGGCCTTTACAGAGATGGTCAATGGTGATGTGTACACAGCCTTTGGCTTTGGAGTGGCCAACAAGCAGCAGCCCAGTGTCTGAAACAAGCTGGGCTGAGCCTCCTGGATGCCAGGGAACACGGGCACCACCATGCCCACTAACAGCCAGCTGGGGTTTCCTCCTCTCCTGGCCACAGGTATGCTTCACCACCGTCTGGCTGGCTGCTGCTATTTATTCCCTGATTTTCTAAAAATGTGTTCAACCAAGATGTCCAGACTGTTGCCAACCTCCTTCTTTAATAAAAGTAACAACAGCAAGGTATTGAAAATCACGAGGCATTTAGAAATATACAGACTCCTTTATGGGTGAAATAATCTAATAGACAAGCTGTTGTTAATTTACAGCCTCAATTTTCAGACACACTTCTTGAGTCAAAAGTACTTCCTGCTCCATAATTCCTACAGGGACACAGGTGGCCCAAATTGCAGTATACATCTACTGTACATTAAAATGTATTTCGGACTTAGCTTAAACATTTTTGAAATCTCAAGTTTATGTCTAGACTATTTTAATCAGCTAAATGTCATAATAAGCCATATGTTGGGCTTGATAGGTTACATATACCAGCCCTGCTCATAAAGTATCAAAAGGTGTTTTTAAAAAGGAGTCTGTGTTTGTTTTACCAGGAAAATGGTGCTTTTAGTCAGTCGTATCAGACCTACTGGCAAAGTGCACAGGCTCTGACGTAACTACTGGGAAAGAGGGAGGCCAGGGTGGCCAGCGTGGGGAACAGAGATGGCTCAGTGCACCCAGGGGCCAGGCCAGCCCTGCTGGCAGGAGCTGCTCTCCTCCTGCCCTTCAGGGTGGAACAGCACGGCACAGACACCCACTCACCCGGCTGCTTCTCTCCTGGAGCTGCCCTGGGCTGCACTGCAGGGATGCTTTTGCTGCCAGACCCTTCCATGCAAGAGCAAGGGCCCAGCCAGATCCTGAGCATCACTTTGTGCCAGGTTTTACCTGTGTAGGGGGTGACTGGCTAGAGCAGAGCAGTGCTGGCAGATTCTTTGGGTTGCACCAGAGAAAGAGGGCTTTCACCAGTAAAACTCTGCCATCACCAAATTAAATTAGTTAAGCATAACTGCACAAAACCAACCATTCTTTCTCCAAAGATTTCACTAGTATAAACCAGCAAAAATCAAAGTCTCTTTCCTGAGCATTGTTAAACCCAAACAGCCAGCTTGGGCAATGACCCATGGCCAAGGGATGCCTCATGCCAGGAGGACAGCTCCCCACCACGGAGGCTGAAAGGGATCCTGTGTTTGCTCTGAGCCACAGAGGCCTATGGCACACAGACACGTAGCTTGGACTGGCTCCAGCAGCAGGGATATACATGCACACAAATTCATCACACTGTCGTGTGAGATTATTTCCTTATGAAAAGCTGGCTCCCTTCTGGATGCAGAAATTCCCCTTCAGCTTCCAGACACTGCCACGGGGAGGTCTTGCAGCCCCAGCTCAGGCACCCTGACCACCAGAAAGTCTTGGTGGCCATGGGTGATGCCATGCTCAGTGTCTCCCCAGGGCAGTGTGTCCATCCCCTTCATTCTATTCTCCTGACAGCCTTGGCACAGAAGACTTTTATTGGAAAAACCACATATGGCCCTAGGAGACATATTTGTGTGTGTCCCAGTGGATGAAATCCCAGGAGTTCTATGTCTGGGCACTTGCCTCTGGAGGTTCCTCAAGGACTCAATATACATACAGGAGAGCTTAAAGAGTATTTTAATTATAGTCTTTCCTCAGGAAAATCAGCCCATTCAGTGCAGAGAGCCCCAGGGGCAACACCTGAATTGTGACTAAAATAGAGTAACCCTCTGGTTATCCCATCATAGTTCCATGGGATGAGCCATTTGGGATAATAACTAGAGTAACCCACAAACTGTACATCAACCCCCTCACACTATCCCAGTTCTTTGGCTCCTGGGTAATTTATCCAGTCACTTTCCAGATGCAGTTCTTCTTCTTCCTTTTAACAAGCCTCCAGGGCAGAGGATGAGAGAGAAGTTGTCACGATCTCATTCTGCAAAGAAAAGTGTACTTCCTCTGCAGATTGTGAAATACAGTCCAGTGGGGTGAAACCATGAAGAAGCAGACCATGCCCATGGTACCAGGTAAGAATACTGACTTTTTAAAAAATATATTTTACTGTCAGTTTCTCCACCACAAAACATAAATCCTTACGTGATCCCTTTTTTTCAGAGTCCCCTGTTTGCCAGCAGCAAACATCTGAGAGCTGTTTTTATTCCCACAACAGTTTATTGCCATGCAAATGCCATAATTTTCAGTCTCTACAAACAGAGAGAGATCGTCATCCACCCAGTTTGTTACTATACTTGCTGGGCAGAAGGATGTAGTAAAAGTCATGATTGCCCTTGATGTCCAAACTGGAATTCCAGTTTTTAACTCTTTCCCTGCCTCTGCAAACTTAGGGTTATTTCTTCTAATGCCAGCTAGTCAGTTTGAACTCTGGTGTGAAAATCTCCCCCATCTTCTCCCTCCAGTGTTGACCACCTGCAGAGGAAGGAACAGGCACACAGTTACTAAGACACTGTAGTAACTCTTCAGCCTGTGGAAATTGGTATGGCTTCCCTGAAGGTGCCATGCTGAAGACATGCAACATCAGGGCTTCTGGCCTTAGCTCCAAAATAAGAATGAGTCCATGGCCATGAACCACAGCTGGGCATTTCACCTTCTTCTCCCCCAGGCCTACACCCAAGAGCCTGTATCACTGCAGTGTAGGTCTGCCCAGCACCTGCCAGTCTGTCTGCCTGGACATGAGGAGTCAGCTTGCTTGCCCCAACTTTGGCATGCAGCATGGCAGGAAGGGACAAGGTCAGGCCAGCTGGAATTGGGTGGCCTCCCAGAGTATTATTGGTATAGATGGATCAGCCCCTTTAAGAGAGGGCATGTGAACAAATGTTGAAATTCTGCAAGTTCTGAGTGACTGATTCCTAATGTGGGTGAACAGGAACCAAAAAAATAAAGCAGGAAGCAACTAGGAATAAAGTGGAAAGAGTAGACAGTATCAGCTGAGTCTTTTTGTCAGACACATAGCACAGCTGGACTGGGGATATCTCATTTTCAGTAGAAGCAAACAGTGATACCAGAACCACAATAAGGACTGGGAGCAGTATTCATCAATAAAGAGAGGGTAAATTCTGTTCTTAAATCAGAGACACATTGAGTCTTGCCATCACAGTCACTAGGATTATGCATGAGATTTCAGTCCCTCTACCTGATCATGCTCTTTCTTTCTTTAAAAGTTCAGTGTCATGAGGGAATTATTGGTCCGTGTAGGATCAATCCATTTAATTAAGGCTCCTCTAATGCTTAATACAATGGTTCTTCTAATTCCTTATATATTCATCATGGAAATTATATGCCTTCAGAGAGTTCCAAAATGTCAGTCCTGGCTGTATCCTTAACAAGGACCTAGAAAGGGCTTCCCATTCCTAGGTCAAGACC
Organism: Erithacus rubecula; assembly: GCF_903797595.1. NCBI lineage: Eukaryota > Metazoa > Chordata > Aves > Passeriformes > Muscicapidae > Erithacus > Erithacus rubecula. The sequence goes on from NC_136689.1 coordinate 134,113,380, forward strand.
TGTAACTCAGCCACAGCCTTTTCTTTCTGTGGGAAGAAAATCTGGGTGTGTTGGAAGGGGACGAGCAGTGTCCCCTCCCATCTGGCTGAGGGGAAAACCAGGGCTGTGAGGCACCTGCTCTTCCTGCCTAAAATCAGCTCTACAGGGAAATCAGACACTTCTTAGGAAGACCCAGCTCCCATTAACAGGTACATCCATCTTTCCTGTCAATTTGATGCACCACTTTGTTCCCAGATGAAGGGAGTTGAACACAGCTGTTACCTTGAAGGTCAGACTCTGAGTTCAGTCTTGCACCTGAACAGGCAAAGGACACTCCTCTATGTGATCCTGCAATTATACTCAGACATCTCATCTAAACACTTTAGCTCACTTTCTTGACATAAAACATTTTCATAAGCATGTACATTTCTTTTATCATTGAAATGCTCTATGTGGCTTTTTGGGGGTTTTAAAAATCAAGTCCTCATGTAAGGTGTTCCTATTTTTAATCTCATTAAAAATTTAATTTAATCTCATTATTTCTCATTAAAAGTTGTTGGTTTTTTTTTTTTTTCCTAGAAGTAGCTTTGCTTTCCTTTTTGTGAGAGTCTGTTGAAATTTTCTTTTTTTAACTTACAACGAAGATGATATTTTGAACAAGCAGTAATTATAAAACACAATACCTGATAGCCTCATAGATGGATCACAAGAGAGTGTAAGTGGAGGTGGGTAGGAAATTACACCCCTACCATTCACAGATGCCTCTGTTCCTTAAACAGATTCACTTCTGATCCTTGAGAGCTCTTTAATCTAACAAGCATACAGGGCAGAAAATACCCTCTTCTACATTGAATGTTGTTGACTACAGCTCTGTCAATCAGCACAACATTTCAATTAGGTTTTAGACAGTGGATTTTGACAAATCACTGTCTGTTAGACCAAAGTTGCTGTTGGTACATGTTGCTAAATGGAGTGATGCATTTTTCATTATTTATCCAGTTCTGAATCAAACTCTCTATCTTTCTAAAATATATGCTGTAGTTTCACCATAAATTGTTATGTTGGGAGCAGTTTTCATAGTACAAAATCTATGGCTTATGCAATACTAGTCAAAATAGGAGCAAATTCAAAGCATCTTGGGACCACAAACAGCAACCATTTTTTGATTAGCTTTATGTTTTTAAGTACCGAGGAAGATACTAGGCTGCTAAGTCACTTAGGCATTTCTGAACATGCCTAAGTCTTGAGTAATCTCTGGTGTTTCTGTACCATTCCTATTTCCAGAAATAACCTGCTCAGTTGTGTGATGAAAGGCTCACACCCACACAGAAGAGCAGAGACACCAGTGGCGCCTCAGTCAGAGACAGGAAACCCTGTCCCAGCTCCTCCAGGGCTGCCCAGGACAGCAGCAGCCCCAGGGCCAGGAAAGACCCAGGACCACGAGTCCAGGGCAAATCTCAGAGTGCTGCACAGGGCAGGACTGGCAAGAGGGCAGGATTAGGTCATTGGTGCTGTGTTTGTGCATTTCCATCTGCTTTTCTCAGTGCTGCTTTCAGGCTGTGCACACAGTGCACTCGTGTGCCTGCTGGGAGCAAGGGCTCAGCATCACTGCTGGCCTGAGGCTGTGGGGCTGCAGCAGCTTCCCCTCTGCAGGGCTACTGGTTTTGGCAGCTTGCAATATAAAGACTGTGGATATTTTCAGGCAAAGCTTGAAATTAAGCATCCATAACTCTTAAATGAATTGTTAAATGTCAGACTGAAATAAAGCATGAGCTTCAATGGTCATTAATAGAAGGACCGTGGGGGGAGTAAATAACAATATCAGATCCTCTTAATAAAGCCACAGTACCTCTATTCCCAGCTCTTCCAGCAGTGAAAAAGATAGATATGATATGGAAAATGATGGAGGGAAAGCCACAAAGCAGGGAAGGGCACATCCTGGGAGGTCTGCAGGCTGTCAGCTCTGTCAGGGCAGAGGACAATTAGATCAATGTGAGGCACATTTGTAAAAGTGTCCTGACCAAGCAGAGCAGCCTTACAAGGACCTGATGCCCTCCCAAGCTGCTGAACCCACTGACCCAGAACAGAGGCAATCAGGGAGGCAGCAGCACTGCCAGCAAGCAAGAAACATGTGCAGAAAAACACAGCCAAGCCCAGAGCGAACCAGATGATGGCGTTTCTCCTGGTGTCTCCCCTATACCAACACCAAACACATCCAAGAAGAACCAGTTATAAAAATATCATTCACAAAATTAGAAGACAAGGGGGAGGAGGAGGAACAGAGGGAGTTATTGACAACATCAGTCTGTCCAACAGACAGATGCCCACACCACTGCCATCCCCCACCAGAAACTGGGCCAGGTCTTTATTTGTTAGGTTGGTTAATTGGTTGGCTTGCTTGTTTGTCTTGATAATAATACCCTGTGGATTTCTTCTTGTTCACCTTTTGGGTTTTCAGCCTTGAAGTTGAAAAACTCTCAAGCTTTTATTCAATAAATTTAGAGCATTACTTAGAAAATTTCCTTCTTCTATAACAAGAAGAATCCCAAGATTCTTCTCTGCTCACAGAAAATGATACTTAAAGAAAATATCAACATCAAGAGCCACCATCATTTTTTCAATCGACTACAGGAACAAACATATTCCTACAGGGCAGGGGAGGAGAATTCCCCTCTCATCTGCTCCTTTGACCAAAAAAATCCCAATTGCTCATCTGTGAGGGATGATTTAGTTTTCCTTAGCTATGCAACAGATAAGGTATGAGGAGAGTACAGAGGTCCAGTGCTGTCTCCACCAACTCTGCTGCAAGTCATGCACTTGGCAGGGCAGAAAGGTTTGCTCTTTGAGTAGATTTGCTGTTATGAGGAATGGGCTGCAAAGTGCCTGAGGCAAAACAGCAGGATGCCTCTATTTTAAGGAATGTGTGTGTACACTAAGTTTATAAACCAGATCTGACATCCAAAGCAGCAGCAAAATTAAAAGAAAATGAAAAGAATGCTATTTATGATTGGAAAGAAAAATCACTTTAAGATTAGGAACAAGCAAAAGAGAGCTGGCAAACTATATAATCTTGTTGCCTTGTCTCTTCCAGTGTTCTGAAACAGCAACAAAAACGGCCATGACATCAATGTTTAAAATGCAGCACATGCCCCAATGTTTTTACAGTGGCTGTTCACAGGCAGGGTTAAGCTCTACTGCAGCACAGCCAAATTTATCACTCAGCCAGTTGCCCACAGAACAGGATGTGTACACTGGAGAGATCAAGTAGTACAGACCATCAGCCACTCCTGAAAACACTGGCCTGACCAAACAGATCAAAAGCCCTGCTTCCAAGTGGTAACCTGCTCACTGATTACCCTTTTAGCATGCAGTGATTGATTTACCTTTTCTTTATTGTAATCAGATCACTCACCTTTCCTAGGTGGTACCTGCAGCTCTGTTGCCCTGGGAACTGTGCAGGTAGATGCAGGAGATCACTGCACTGCCACTGCTGCAGGACCAGCAGGTCTCAGCCTGAAGCCACGAGCTGTGCATTAATATTGGCTCATGACATCTTTTTGAGGCAAAAGCAGCTTTTCCTTAGCACTTGCCCAAGACCTTGATTACAGGAATTAAGAGAGGGTAATGTAGTGATGCCAGTCACTCACTTCCCATGCTGTACCCCAGCCCTGCACTCTCCTGTCAGACACCCAATGCATCTGCCAGCTCCTCCTGGGCAGGTTGGGATTTTCAGCTTAAGCTGTGACCACCAACTAACTACTGACCCCAGGGTCCATGGGTTGTCATTGATTTGGCACAACAGAAAACAAAACAGCCCTAGAAAGACCCCACTGCTGGGGTACAGGGCAGCAGCAGCAGCACAGGGCAAAGTCCTGCTGACCAGTCTCCTGACAGTTTCACCCTTCCCTAGGAAGGAGCTTGGCTTCCCTGGGAAGCAGCAAGCTCAGCAAACCAAGACCACACTGAGCTGGCCTTGAAGTCCAGCTCCTGTGAAACTTTTTCTTCCACTGGGCTAGAAGAGAGAATCCAACTTTCAATTTCCTGCCTGCAGCCAGTTTGAAGCTGGGCCATGCAACTGAAGTGTATTTTTTTTAATGTTAAATTAAAAAATTCCTACATTAAATACAGAAAAATTATTACAGATGCTGAAAGGTTTCTAATGTTTCACCTGAAATGCACACATTGGATTAAATCCTTGCATGCAATGTCTGAATTAATGTAGGTCATTGTAAAGAAATAATTGCTAAATTTTAGTCCATATGAGAAAACCAGTGAAGGTGGATAATTGCAAAACAAGGCATGTAGGACTAGATAGGAACACAAATTCTACCTCAGCCACTTATCAATATCAAAGTACTTCAGACAGAAGTGATTATTTCAGGGAATATATGTAACAGCACATAAATCCTTCATCCACAGCACCTCTGGTGCAGCCAAGTTCTCAACAGTCATCCAGCTCAGCACTGCTCCGTGGGGCCCATGGGCAATCCACAATCCATAAGGCACCAGAAGGTGGTCTGGGAACTGATTGCAGAAAAATAATTAAGAAACTAAACCAAAACACACACACAGCATCCCACGCAGTTGGCAGGCACTTATGTCAGTGCCTGCCTACAGGCACTGCTCACTCCCTGGCTGCTGGTGCTCAGATCAAAAAACCTTGTAGGGCCTTTGATTTTAAAAGATTGAGAAATGCTCATTTAGCTGCTGTGAAATAGGGGGGAGCTCTGACTTGGGCTCCCAAAGCCTGAGTCTTCTCCCACTGAATCAGGAATGTGCCACCTCCTCCCCACTGTTCCTCCATCCCACAGAACTACCAGCACAATGTTCCCTGGCCAGCCACATGCAAAATACACCTCTCAGATCTACTCATCAGTCCCACCCTGGTCCCAGCCCCATGGTCCCAACCCTCTGTTAGCATTCCAGGACTGGTCCCACTGTGCCCAGGTGCCAGCTGGGCAGTGCTGCTGTTCCATCTGCCCCTGCAGAGCCACCCCACCATGATCCCCTGCCCAGGAGCATGACAAGAAATCCCTGACCCTGAAGAGTCCACAGGGCAATGGAGTTAAGCCATAGCTACAGCTGAGAGATGCAGCTCATCCAGTAGCTAAATAAAAGGTGAAAGGATCCCATTATTCATAAATTTGGCATCCTGACACCACCAAATGAAAACAAAGCTTGAAAAATAATAACTTCTAGAAATATTTTCAGGTATGACAGACTCTGCAGTTTTCCAGTGAGCAATTTGCATGACCCTGGAGGAATTATTGGGTATGCATGTTTAGCTGAGTGATAGATTTTATTAGTAAAACAGATTTCTTTGTTGCAAAGTCTGCTCCAGTCTCCAACTAGGAGTAAAAGAACATTGTTTCTACCCAATAAAGAAACCAGGATCTTATAACTGCCCAGATATAAGAAAAATTTAGTTCAGGGGATTTTTTTTTTTAATTACCCTGCATTTAAAGAATTACCGGCAAGCACCCTGTTTCTCTTGTTGGGAGCTAACATCAAAAAATTGCCTGACAATTTTTCTAAGAGCCAAGAAAGTCAGCTAGTAATCATGTGGAGTTGTGTGGCCAAAGGTATATAAACTGGCTTCACATGGGACCAGCAGTAGATCAGATTGCATTGGGTGGAATGAAATAAAAAATCCCAGAAGTCTAGTTTCTTTGGAAATGTCCCAAAACTGTCTAACTGTACCAACCTGGCACATCATATGTAAAAAAGTGACTATTTCCTAGTGCAGTATATGGGGTGTTTTATAGAAGTCAAAAAATCAGAATGGCCTTAGTCTGACATCGTAAACACAATATACTGAAATGTCATTGAGAGACTACTTGTTACCTGCTTGTCCCAAGATTAATGCTGGAATTGAGCACACACATCTACCTACAGTTTCCCTTCGAGCACAGGCTGAAAAATCTCTTCAACATACAACTTGGAAATAGTTACAATAACTATATAATAGTACAAACCACTTCTGTTTAATTCACATACATTGTTTACATTGGCCCAGGGAGTTTACAGCACCAGGAAGCAACACTAAGGGAATGACACCTTCTTGTGCAGCAAATCTTCTTCCTACCTGCAGCACAGCTACCCTGCTGCTTGCTGTGACAGCAGGACTGTGTTTGGAGACACAGGTTATTCTTTTTCCCTGGGTCTCTCCTCACCTGGGGCAGCCTGGTAGGGACAGAGCCCACGGCCACCAGAGCAGGGAGGGCAGGTCTGCAGTGAGGCAGCTCTTCAGCTGGGGTTGGATTATCTGCCGCCATCCAAGAGGTAATTTTTCTCCCTTTTCAAGACCAGGCCTGCAAAGGCAAGTCTGTGTGTAAAGGGTTGCAGAAGATTAACAGGTGTCTCTGTTGATAAGGTTTAGGTTTTTGTGATAATAACAGATGCGATTCTGCTGTGCTTCAGGTGCAGATGGAGGTTTGACAACAAGGAGGGAGTTGTCACAGAAGCCCATGAGCCCAGTCACAAACTGCAATTCTGAAAGTTACTACATCCTTAATCTATTCATATTTAGCATTTAGATTAGATTATCTCTTTTAACAGGCTGCACTGTGTCTTGGAGTCAGTGCATCATTCTTGTTGAATTAGATATATTGTCTCCAATGTAACTTACAGATCACCAGCAGCCTGGGGGCACAAATCACTTAGTTTTCAATAATAAGAAAGAAGGGTAATTAAAAGATGTTGCAGAAAAGAAATCTAACACAGTTTTATGCAAATCAAGGTTTCTTTAAATGCAAACTAATATTTGTTAAGATTATTTTCTCAAATATAGCTTGTGAACTCCTAAAGGAAAACACAATGACTTCATCTCTCATGTGAGATGCCAAGACTGCCAGAGCCATAAAATGTAAAATGAAACAACAGTTAAATTTGATGACATTTGCTCTAACTGCAGATACTAATCACCAGGTGTCCATAGGCATGCAGAAAGGATAGCCAAAAACTGTGAGAAAGCACTAGGAAACCAACATGATCAACTGACTTGTAAACAGCACAGGACCTACACCTGGAAGTTCCTGCCCACAGCTCCTGATGCCAGCTTTCAACACAGCTTTGTGTAGCTCCATCCTAGTGAGGACAAATCAGCCCTGCTTGTAGCAAGAGAGTCTCTCACAGTTCATGGTCAATAGAGCTGTGTGGTGATCCTTTGGGGTCCCTTCCAACCCAGAATATTCTGTGATTCTGAATCTGGTTCTAACTTCTTTGCAAAAGTAATGTGTGCAATCAAGAGTCTAAATTCTATCTGTGACACTTGGTCCCGAAGTGCAAAGGTATTTCTGAAAATGGAGTCAGACACAAAGATCTACATGCTCTCCTTTTTGCCTTGTATGGTGATTAACTTGCAGCAATTAACTCGGCCGCGTTCCCGCCGCTGCCTCTCCCCAGCCAGCCACTCTGGGTCTCGCTGCATTCCTCAGCTGCACCACACATCAGTCCCTTCTGTTCCCTTCAGAAGGGCTAAAAGCTCGTGCTTAGAGGGTCCACAGCTCTTTCCAGCCTCTCCATGTCCAGCTTGGGGTTTTTCTCTTTGCCATGAAAGGACAGAGCACAGACGAGCTGAACCAAGCACAAGGTTTTTCAAGTTATCTGCTTGCTATTAGGTATCACTGTACAGCACTGAATTATTTATTCCAGCTTCTTAGGCAGGTGTGTGGCAAATTTCCATACAGCTTTAATGGGAATCAGATTGCCAACTTCAAACCCAAATTCTTCATCTGCACCACAGCATGACTGTGAAGTGTTGCTGAGCAAGGGCGGGGTGAACAACTATGTAGGAACAGACCGCAGTCACAGCTGGGAGAAGTATGTGGGTCTCACTTAATAAAACTTGATAGAAAATATTTGTAGCTATTAAAAAATATCGACAAAGGCACGATACACCCCTTGTAACCAGCACAATTGTCTCACTAGCACGGGCACATTCTGTTTTTCAGGGTTTGATCATCAGTGGGGACTCTCTCCACTTTCAGAGCACAGGGGAGCACACACACCTGCTGGCAGACCCAGGGGAGGGTGGCACAGCACAGCAGGAGCACTCCTTACAGACTTGCTTTATTCCTTTTTCCAGGTGTAAATTCAGGGTTTTCAGAGTACCACGTGTCCAGCATGAAGAGGTGAACCATACATACAAAAGATGAGCTGGGAAAGATGAGGAAGGAGCCTCAGCTCCAGTGTGATCTCAGTGGTTCCAGGGGGATTTGCATGTGACTGACAGTTTGCATGTACCTGAGCAGGTAACCCTGCAGCTGGCAGAGTACAGGGCACAAACATCCCATCCAGAAGTAGGTGCCTTCATCTGCTCCCCTGACTATCACACTCTTCACAGAGAGGCACCAGAAGACCAGGTCCAGCATGGGCAGCAAAGACAGCTGAGATGAACCCTCTGGAGGCAAGAGATGCACAAGAGCCCTTGGCAGGTGGTAGCCCTTAGATCAAAGCCAGCTTGTGTGGTCTCATCAAAGGGCTTGTGCAGGCCAGCAAGCAGCAATCCAGGCAGCCAGATCTCAGTGGTACCAGTATTGCTGGATCTGCTCTGGGAGTAGGTAGTGGGATGCTCCCTGGGTGGTGGCTCCCAGCAGCGCTTCCCTGCCAAGCTGATTGCCAAATATTTATCCTACCAACCCACAATCAGGAGACTTTTGTGAGCAACCATGGGAGGCACTTTCTGCATAGCACATTACAGACCTAGGTGACCAAAAAAAAACTCAAACCAAAGAGCAAGAAACACGCCTCCCCCCAAAAAAACCAACAAAATGCCCCCAATTTCACAGGGAAACAACAGAATGGCTTTATTTGTGAAACACCATTCATAGTCAGATGTTAAAATAAAATGGTCTCATTTTTACTGTCACTACTATGTTGTGCTGATTTGGTCAAAAATAAAACCTCTTAAAAATTACAAAAAAAAGGACAGCTTCTGGAACAAAAAATCAGATCTGAGCGGAAGAACAAAAAGTTGGTACAAACTGATAGTGTCTGAATTTGTTTCTTTTAATAGATAAATGTCTGTGATTATCACAAAAGGGGTAGAGCCAGCAGTTTCACTGAAGAGTCCTTGACTGAAGAGTCCTCATGGTCTCCCTAGGCTTGCACAAATTGAATGACTGCAGTGCTGGCATAGCTGCTTGCCTTGCCAGCAGGCACTGAGGGATGGTTGGGAAATTATGGTCTCAGCTATGGATGGGGAGAGTGAGAGCTGTGCCTGGATACTGGCCATGCTTGCAGTGCTGTAGCTTGAAAGTGTGCCAAGGGCAGACATGCCTTTATCACAGTGGAGCAGACAGAAGCATTCAGTACACCTGAAATCTAAGAGTTTTAATTTGAAACATCTCTATGGGGAATTCGGTTGCCCAGGGTACCGTGCAACCTTGGACAATGGAAATGGAAATAAAGGATCATTGGCCATTGTTTTGAGTCACAACATGAAGTTCAATACTGCTGCTGTTTCATCTGGATCCACCAAACTAGGTGTTCCAAACCAGGATAACTACACGTGCAAATTGATTCAATGAACTGAGTATGGCACAGTGTGCAGCACTGAAGGGGAAGCACTGCAAAGCTAGTAAAGCTTATTCTGAAAGAGACTCACACACCAACAGAAATGGCAGTCACTGGACAGCAGCAAGAGGGTGCTGTGGGATGTGGTGGGTTCAGGAGCTCCAGTGAAGTGCTGGCTCTGGTTTGCAGACATAAGTGGTGAGGACACATTCCAGTTGTTCAGAATAAAGTGTCATCCATGAACTAAACCTGAGATAAAAGATTCTTGTTCCACCAAGTCCATTTCTACCTAGCATTGCCCTATACAGACACCTTCTCTCTCCTCCCAGGTCACCAGCAGTCTCACCACCTGCAGAAGATTGCTCTTTACTTCAGTGATGATCACTTCAGTGCTCATCAGGCTTCAGTCTGTTCATGTTAATATTTTTACCTAGTCTGAGCTGCTTCCAGGCAGAAATCTTCCCACTCAGTAATATGAAAACCCACCTTTCCATCTGCCTTTAATGTCTCACTCACACATGAGCATTTCCTCAAGTCATTTGATTTGCTAGGGCAGGTAAATAGCTCTTTGCCTCCCTAATTCCTACCATTTCCTCTCCCCAAAATTATCCCCCCTCTGCTTACCCTCTTAAAGATCACCTTCCTACCTGTATTTCTGAAACACACCCTGTTTTAAAGCTGGCCCCAGATCCTCTGACATGCCAGGCTGGACAAAGAACAGGCACTCACTTCCCCCAGTCCTTCCTGTAACCTCAGTGCCCTCCTGCTAAAACCACAACCCTCATCCAAATCCTAACCAAGAAACATGGACCTAATGAAGTTTTTTCAACCCTTCCATGCCAGAAGTGACATGTACTCTAAATAACCATTACTCTTGGTATATCCCCTTTGGAGAGTTCAGACTTCATGTCTTTGGCAAACCAGTCATGTCAGGGCAACCTGTGATGGGCACTCAGCTGATGAGCTACTAGAGAAAACCTTGGACTGGAGATGACAAAGCTTTTCATGACCAGTGTGAATAAAATCATTCTTAATAAAAATATTGAAGTTCAAACTAAAGGTGTTTTTTTTTTTTTAATATCCACAATTTGTGGTGAATCAGAAAAGGCCCTGTTATTCCTGCATCTATCACCCTTCAGTGATGAATAGGATTTGGGGTGAAAAGACCACAAGAAAGCAGAAGGCCAAGGTCACTGCTTGTCAGAAGTGTCTCCTCCTGTGGGACTAGAGCAACCATGTCTGCCCAGCAGCCCACACAGGCTGCGTGCCAGCAGCACACTCCATCTGTTCACAAACCACCCTGTTTTTGTAAATGGTCACACCTGAGCCTGCTTTTGTCACTTGGGGAAATCCATCTTCTTATCCCACTAGTTGTGGACACTTGCTCTTTACTAAAGTTAGCCCTCTTCAGCTCTGCAGACCTCAGTTCTCTCCTGGCTTTCCCACCTTCTCTTTTTCCTTTAGCTCAGGCTCAGATGCCAGAGCATCTCATTCCCTGATGCACACACACCTTCCCCAATCCTGCACTGCTGCCCCTACTGCCACTGTGCCCTGCCCTCACCACTTGCAGGGAAGTATTGAGTAGAGCTTTATCACCAAAAGCAGCAGGAAACTGCACTGAGAAATGGCATAGCCCAGCAGCACCTTCCAGCACTCATAATGAAAAAAAATAGAGGAACTGATGGGGCCTAAAAGATTTTTTAAAATAAATAGTTTCTCTGTATCAGGCTCTCACAGGAGGTGAGTCTGGGCTTTTTCTGGCATGCTGAGCAATAGAGATGGAGAAAAGTGTGTGGCCATCTCAGGGCACAGCACAGAAGAGGCAGTTATGATCTTGAGATGAGAAGACTTCATTCAAAGGGACAAATAAAGCCATGAATTAAGGTATCCTGGTGGCAAAAGGGCTATTACATGTGAAATAAACAACTTTAATGAGGTTGCAACCCTGGATTTATAGTCCCATCTTCATGTGCAGGACTTCAGGTACATAATTCCATTAGCACTAATGGGATGTGCACAATTAAAGCCCCATACAAGAAGATGAGACTGCTGCTATTAAAATCAGCCATGAACAAGATTCAAACAGGTTCTCCCATTTAGCTCAGCAGAGTGATCTGAAAGAAAGAAGCTCATTTGTAGCTGAACTGATCACTTTGCAAGGTGGTCAAGTATGAATTACTGTGAATTCTCTGTGTGGTGGATATGAGTGGGTTGGAGTAGCATCCAGATCTCCTCTGCCAGGAAAAGGCTCCTGCTCTCCATGAATGGCCAGTACAAGTGTTGGCTCCAGCCACCATCAACTCCTGCTTTCAAGCTGGGGAGGTGTTGCACAGGGGACATGCTGACACTCCCTCCCTCTCGGCTCCTGGGCACGCTGCAAGGCGTGGCCACAGGCAGGCAGAGTGGCTCAGGTCACATCACAGAGTCCCTGAGGCTCCCAGCCCAGGGCTCACACAAAGGGCTCCAGCTAGCTGGGTACCACAGGCCCCAGGGTGACTGACCTCAGGCAGTCACCCATCCCTCTGAACTGCTTGCTCCCAAAGACAGTCTGGGCTGGCCCATGTCCTGGCACAGCAGGTATTTAGCTCTGAAAAAAACCCAAACCTTTGGGGATTCAAAACCAACATGACACAGCATTGAAGATATCTAGATTTTCATGGGGACAAAAAAAATGCCCAGCACATACAAAATACAGGAGCAAATAGCTTGGTATTTTAAATCTGCAAATGTCTCACCTGTTCTCAGGAGCAGAGCACATATTATACACCCAAGTGACAAGATGCCAGCTGAGACCCTACTTGTTTACCTGCTATTAAATAGTGCCACCAGGCAGCCATCTCCAGTTGAAAAGGGCAGCAGTTTATATTATCAGTTTCTTAAAAAAAACAATGCAGATAATACACTTGGAATTGCTTTCTTGCCAGAGAGAGGTAAAAGCTATTTAAATCTGAATAATGCCACAGCACATCTGAGGGTAATGGAATAAGGTGCAGAGGCTGAAAGCAGAACTACAATGACAAAACATTAAATACCAATATGGCTTTAGATATTATATTATGCCCTCCCAAGAGTTGTAACCATACAGATATATGAAGCATTCAGAAAAATTGAATTGAACCCTTCATCACACCATTTTTTTCCTACAATATTAAAAATGTAATTTTACCAGAAGCCATGTGGAGTCCTATGTTCTTAATACACTTACAGATTTTTACAAGATAGCATTAAAACTGACTGAATTGTCATACACATTCTTGTTCACACTTAGGTCTGGTCTGAAAGTTATTCTCTTTAGTTTTGCACTATAATGCCTATATACTCACAGATTCCAACAGTACAAAATTTTGACATCAACCCTGCAAAGTCCACATTCACACAGAATCCAAGAGTTTCACCATCAGCTTTAGTGGCAGTAGGCTTAAGCCTAGAAGTCTCAAATCTGATAGACATTAAAGAATGAGCAATTTTCCTGGTTAATCTAATTTAGCTAGCACAAGAACATCCTCTACAAGGCCAAGGATATTACTGGCAGCACAAGTAGCCACACTTATGAGGAAGCTACTTAACATTTTCCATTGTAATATTCTGCTTCAGGATAACTTTGAACAATTCAGGCTAAACATTCCTGATGTTAGCTGTCTGACTAATAGGATCTTTTTTGGGAAGCTTTAGCTCAAGGGATTCAGCTATTTCAAGGCTGAGGTTACAGAAACAGGGGAAGGAAGAAAAAAAAAAAAAAAAAAGAAAAAGAGAAGGAAAACTAGAGTTTCATATGAAAAGCTCTGGCACTTCCATAAGGGAAAGTATGAGTTTTGATCTTAAAATTCAAAGAATGACCAAGGATGAAGGCTGACAAAGAGCACAGAATATGACTGAAAATAAATAACATGATGATCTAATTACAGAATTAAGAAATGTAAGAAACTTAAATCAGGTGCTAAGAAGAGGGGAGGCAGAACAACCTTGTCTGGCTGGTGACATTACAAGACCAGAAGGGTTCATCACATCCATGCATTTTGGCCTCAACACGGATTCCCTGTTCAGCAGGCAGCAAAGCAGCTCATTAACACCTCTCTGCTGTCAGGTACACACAGAGGTTAATTGCATTGTGCTGCTGCTTTCCACTCTCTTGGCTCTCAGAGACACTGTCTCCAATACAGCCTCCAATACAGCTGGCATGGCAGTCTACACAAATTCATACAATAATTTCTGCTTTACTAGACTCTGAGCCCTCAAGAGACAGGAAAAACCTGAATTGTCAGTGGAATCTTCATCCTGTTACTCAGTACACAACCTTTTAATAGCCTAATCATGTACTATTTTCTCCATAAGATGTAATAATCATGCAATTATACTTAGATTCTCCAAATGACATCAAGGGCCTGCTGAGCATGGGCTGGATTGAGCACATGAAGTACTTTAAATGCATATGACAGACCACAGCATCTGTCTTAAGGAGCTTACACTCAGAAAATACAAAAGAGAGAATTGCTACTTATTGTGCTAAGGAATGAAGCACTGGGACTCAAGGGCCTTCTGAGGGTGGTTATCTGGATCTGCTGTATCCAGGTTTAGATAGGAATCCTGTTGGGCTCACATCTGCATTGCCAAGCAGTTGTGAATGAAGCAGCAGCTCACGTGTTTCCAATCAAGAAGAGCTGCCCTCTATATAAAGAAATTATTCGCCCATGTCTATCAATAGCACCACTGACACTCCAGTATCTGGAATCTTCTCTCCAGGAATGGGGGTTTCCTCCTTTGGGACTGCTAAGCCCATGGCCCAGGTCCTCTTTCACCTCCTTCAGTGAGGAATGCCCTTCTGTATTTTGTAGGAGAAAAGCAAAGTTTGGTTGTCCCAAGAGAGGAAGAAGCAGCAGCCTTCTATGAAGGGATGAGAAGTTTCAGATAGATGCTTGATTTGTACCACTTATTTAAGATAGATGAAAATTACCATATATATACAAAAGGAGTCTCTTCTAATAATTCTGTGATCTAATGAAAATTCTTATGATTTAAGAAATATTCACACCCACAAATGCTTGCTTTTCTGCCAGCATGTGTAATTTGTAGACAAACACAAGGCAACTTTACAACCATGGAAGTGGTTTGGTGCTTGATTCAGAAACCTCTCATAAATTACCTGATTCCCCTTCTACAGCTACATGAAATTAAAATGTCTGGCTATCCCCCCTAAACCGAAATTTTCTCTTGGAGAGTGGGGATTAATTAAATACTCACAGAAGTCTTAACAAAAAAATCAATTTGCAAATGGGAGCTCTTCACTTCCAAATGGCTTGTGTGACTGCACTCCAGCAGGATGGATGCTGGTGGTCCCTGGGAATGCAGCTCTGCACTTGGCACAGCTGCTGTGTCTGCAGTAATGAAGGACCACGTTGAGCTTTCCTAACGAGGCAGAGCTAACACAGTCATGCAGTCTCTCAGCTCATGGTGCCTTCTGGGCAGTGAGGAGCCAGAGCAGAGGGCTGAGCTGCCAAGGTCCTGAGCAGACCTGCAGCACACACAGGAGCTGCAGCAGAGTGCAGGACCAGCACTCACTCACAACCAGAACTCCTGCAGAGAGAACGAACATCGAATGTGGCAGCTGTGTGTGGGAGTCATTGTGAACAGCTATTTGTGGTTGAACTAAGAAGACCAAAAAGCCACAAGAAAGCAAGCCCATGATTGCTTGTGCTCACCCATATAACTGTACAAAGTGCCCTTCTATGAACTGGAAGAGTTTTTTCCCTCCAACAGTACTAGAAACTTATATGTCTTAGAGCATGACTTCAGGAGTCATGTTAAAAATTATTAACCTTAATATGAAGTCCATGTAAAGAAATTGTTAACATCACTGAAATTTGCAATTGCTAATCATTTTGGAAACCCTTTTCTTCATAGCCAGTAACAATGGATTTGCCAGACTTCTGTACAGTAATTAGTATGATCATGCTTTTTAGCCTTTTGGGGTTTTTTCCCCCATGAAAAAATAAATATCTGTGTGGAAATCATGCATTTGGTCCAAACCAGAAACTGCTCATGTGTTAAAATTCTTGCAAGACATACTAGCCTTGATGTACTTACTTCTAAAATACATAAATTGGTCATTATTAGTCAAGACTTCCCTTTTAAGCATATTTACTACCACAACTTGAAAAAGGCAAGTGTATTGCAACTGGTGAGTTCCAGTTATTTAATATGCTTTCCAGCCTTATATGCAATCTGCAAGCTAATAATTAAATTTGCTAATGTTAAAGAAGCAAAGTGAAAGATTTGGGAACCAAAAATAAAAAAAATTAAAAAAAAAAAAGGGTTAATCAGTTCTATGAGAGAAAACCCATTTTAGTGCTGTTTTCAAACATCAGGATACACAAGACAAGCAAACACTGCATGTGTTATGAGACCCCTGAATCTTTCAACCAGATTTCAGCTTTCTAACCTGAGGGATGTGACTCTCCATCAGTTTTACTGAGAGATAAGGGATGAAATCACACACTGAAGAATGAAAACATGGCACAATTTTTCCATATAAAACTACATTTCTATTGGTCAAATCCAGAAGGGGAAAAACAAAAGCAAAAATTAATGGATGTATGTATGTATAGTGAGTTAACATCACCCTCAGTAATGGAGAGAGACTGTATAAATTGATCATTCAGACCAGAATGACAATCCTTGTTGCACATATTCTTTCCATCTTCTGAAGTTTGGAAGGCTTCAGCTGTTTTTCTGATGGATGAATACATTGCTACTTTTCCTTATTTATTTTACTGACACTCTGATGGCTTTTAATATCATTGTAAAATAGATCTGGCCATTTTTCCTCACATATAAATGTTTGCTTTAATTGAATAAGACATTAACTTTGCTTTTATTAAGGAGCCTTTTGCTTTTCTCTCAGTAAGGAGCCTTTTGCAAATCTGTTGTTTTTAGAGACATCCTCCACAGTTCTGCACAGTTCGCTACTGCTCAGCATATGATGAGTTGTGTCAACAGCAATCTGTTCTGTCAATAAAAGATCAAAAATAAAACACAAGCCCAACTTTGTATAAACCTCCTTCCAGTAGTACAATTGACATGAAAAGCTTCTGAACTAGTCCCTTTGGACTAATCCAAAGAGCAGCACCACCATCTCTTGAGCAGTGCCAAGGCTTTAAGGCCCCTGCAGCTGAAGGGCAGGCACATGAGAAAGTTGAATTTGGGACCATACCTGACACCTGAGCAATTCAAACATCCACCATAAATGCAATGTTCAGAGAACAAAATTTAAAGCATCGTTCCAACTGCAGACAAAGCTTTCCAGAAGAATTCATGGAAAAGTAAATATAATGACAGAAGGCAATGTTTTTTGAGCAGCATGCTGGTTTTGCTTAAAAATCAACAAGCTGTGGGCAAAATCTGAAGAAAATTAAAAGGCAGGATAAAATTCAAGGGAAGAAATGCACAGGCATGGAAAATCATGAGGGATGTATCTCTCACCCCAGGGCTGTCAAACCGGATGAGATGCAGTTCTACAGAGAGCAATTCAATTCCTCTTGCTGCACACACTGCACATATTTTGACTGGGATGTTATTTGCATCACCAGCTCCTAACAACGTCTTAACAGAGCACTCCGAGTCCTCTGGCTGCCAAGTGAGAACCATTAAATAGTGCTTGCTTCTAAAAGATACCTCAGATTGTCACCAGTGATTTGTCATATCAGAGATTTGTAAGAAGGCAAAAAACTGAGCAATATAGACCAACAAGATGAATGCACAGGCTCAGAAATTTGCAAAGTATAAAGAGCATAAACACAAAGATGTCAAATGTTCTTTATAAGCATTACTGGTTGCCCAATAACCACTGAGCATCCTTGCTAGCATCAAAAAGGACACCTGCAACCTCACCCAGACCTTCTCTACTCTGTGCACGTGTTTATATCTGCACAAACACTACCCATCCTTACATGATAGTTCCTTACATCCACACTGGTCAGCCCTGCATCATGTCCAGATTTGACAGGACACACAGGAGTAGGAAATATGCCTCCTAAATATTTAAATATTTGGGAGAACATCATGTGGAACTGGAAAAAAAAAAGGACATGATAACCTGGGTAGAAGTGGGGGAGCACCCTGTGTTTCCTCCATGTGGGCAGTCAGCAGCAGAATGCTTTACAGTTTAGAGATGGAGCCTTGTCCAACTTTGAGAAGACCAAACAGGAATGGAATGGAATGGAATGGAATGGAATGGAATGGAATGGAATGGAATGGAATGGAATGGAATGGAATGGAATGGAATGGAATGGAATGGAATGGAATGGAATGGAATGAGCACATCATATTGTGATGTCAAGGCAATGCCACACCAAGTATATTCAGATTACAGAAAAGCTCTCCCATTTACTTTCACTTTCCTTAAATATCAATGTTAAGGACTAGATTCTGACAACAGCTGTGGCAGTTAACCGCATCTAAAGAATTATTTATTTTTTTTAGCTAAACCAGTAGCTGGTCCAAAGTTTAGCACTTTTTCCTATGGCCTGTCCTGAGAATAACTGGGGTCCTGGTCCAACCAGACACATTAACCTATTCCACTTTGCCTTGAGCTGAGTGGAAGCATGCACCATCCATTGCTGTGACTACCTCAAACGACCAGAGCACGGATTGCTGACTCTTTATGCACTACCAGGTCACATCCATCCCACCCTTCACCAGCAAAGCCTTTTGGTGTACAGAGAACAAGGGGCTGGGAGAGGGGCACAGCCCCTGTGAGCGGCAGTCATGGCTCTGGGACCTGGGCTAGTGCTGTGGTTAAGGGAGATGGCACTTCACATCCATGTTGGCTCAAATTATCAGTACAATTAGACATTTCACAAGTAGCAGTGGAATAGAAGCAGTAAATCTCACAGCAAAATTTCACCAGCTATACTGCTGAAGATCCTAAATATTAAACAACTAGAAGAAATGCTGCTGTTCTCCATCATTAAAACTAAGATAATTGTCCCCTTTTTTCTCCTTTCAGATGTCACTTTTGACAGACTTGCACATCTAGCTGGAGAGCCTGTAATAATCACACCAATTAGAGATGGATACCATAGTAACACTTCCTCTTGCAAGGATTACAGTTCTACAGAAATAAAAAAAAAAAAGCAATTACAAGCCAGTTATCCCAACACAAACCTGCACAGTTAGGAGCCTGACAGGAGAGGTGACAACTTGATGCAGACTGTGTGTGTAACTAGTAACCACAGGGCAAGTTTTCCCTGGCATGCACATTTGGTCTCCTGTGTGAATATGTGCTACCTGTGGACATGTAATGGAGAGGGAAGCATGGGGCAGAGGCCATGCCTGCTGCTGCAAAGGTTAACTGACCTAAGAGAAGTTCCAACTTCTTTATATACATTTCTCAAAGACATGTCACTACATATCCACTAGTATACAGGAAAGTCTTTCATAGACAAAGAAGCAGAAAAAACATAGTGCTACAATAATCAGAAATAAAAAGGACATATCTCGTGGTGAATGAGCTGTCAACTCACTTATATTAGGTAAAGAACAAGAAAAAGCTAAGTTCCAGAAATAGATAGTGGGGAAAGTCCACACTGAATCCAGTATGAAGACACAGCCTCATCCCAATCAATCTCTGTTCTCCACATTGATTCTCTTTTATCAACACCAAGTGGCTCCACCTCTCTCGCTTCCCAGAGAAGTTCTTCTGACTATTTATGCCATGACAGAAACACCACAGTTAAATCATCTCCAAAATCTACTTACACCTCACCTACTTTTGTATCTCATTTCCCTGACACAGGTCTATGCCTTTAGAAGCCACAAATCTCTACTGAAGTCTTCCTTTTATTTCTTAATGGACTTTAATTGATATTTAGAACACTCAGACTAGCTAAATAAAATCCACTGATCTTGTTAAACTTCAACACAGAAGAATATTACTGCCTTCTTTCTCACATTTACAATATCAATCTTAAAGAACTAATTCAAAACACACGGGTTGCTTTTAACCTGTTCCAAGTATTTGTTTTTGCTAACTTTGCAGACCTCCTAGTATGTATAATGTTACTGCTGCTTCCTTCCACACACAGGAAGCTACAGTCAGTCTTCTATTCCCAGTTATCCAGAAGATCGTTTTTTCTCTCTTAAATGTCTCATCTTAGCCTAATTATCTGCTCCTACTTCTGTTCCCTGGTGGTTATTTTGGTGCTACAGAAAAACAGAAAAATTAACAGTTTGCATATTTTTTGTATAGGAAATGAAACTCAATCCATGTGGCACTGTAGAAGAATACTTCAGTGATCTCTGATTTCAGAGAAGTTCACTGTATGAAAGCTAACACAAAAAAGGTGCTCAAAGTTTCCAAAGTAAAAGACCAGCCAGGCAATTTGACAGGTATGTGACGGCTGAACAAAATTTGCATGCACATCTACATAAATCTACATAAATACTGCAATCACTATAGTTTATATTGGAAAAGAATAACTACTTAGTCTAAACCCCAGATTTCACACACTTACGACTTTCCAGAATATTCACCTTAAAGGCTGAAATATTCCATGCTAGGTCCATATTTAAATGATATTATTTTAAAAGACAAAACTATGCTCCTCCTTCAGCCATTTTAGGCTCTTGGTATTCAAGACATGCAAGAACTCAAGAGGAAAAAAAGAAGAAATCACGACAGCAACATGCATGAGTTGCCACATAATCTTTAACTTCGTTGTTAAAAAGTTCAGGAATAAAGACTCATCCATATGACAAAGCTCCTGCAGAGAGGGATGTTGCTCTTTTACACCATACTGATTGCTCCAGCTACTTCTGGACTTTCTGTCATGAACAATTCAGTAGCATGACTGGATTGCACAGAATCACTTAAGATGAAAAGGCCTTTTAAGATCTCCAAGTCCAACCATTAACTGGTTTTCATTCCAGTTCTTGATTCCAGATTTTGATTTCAAACCAGCTGGAGGCAACAAGAGGAGATGGGAACACAGCAAAATATAGTGGAGACCAGTCTCCTCATCCCACTGGTTTTGTATGTTCTGAATGTGAAGTCTAAGAAATATTTTGATACAAAAGGACCATTACACCAGACCATCCAAACAGATTAAAATAAAAATGAGCAACTACCCCAAGTGTCTAGCACATTGCAGTTGTAACTTCTCAACCAAAACTGGGAAATCTTAAGTTTCTTCTCTAAGTCAGTTATACTGAACATTTGTAATATTTGTTTTTGTTTCCAACTCCAAGTTAAATAAAATCTGTATTATTTGCTATGACTAAACATGAATAACTGCCAAACATTTATAAAATCTGAGTGACCACAGAAAATTCCAGTTCAATAGGGCCAAAAAGAAAATGCTAAAATATCATTAAAATGTGCCTTTATTTTTCTTTTAAGAGAATTCTACATAAACCAAGTTGACTCTGTTTTACAAGAATTTCTTCCCAATATAATAAATTTTCAAGATGATCATGAACAGTGTAAAGCTGTAAATAACTCTTGATGTTGAGGGCTACAGCAAGGTTTCTTCAGTTGTTGTAGTCCTGGAGAGCCTGAGCCATGAAAAGCTTGCCCAGGTTCTGTGCATTGAACTCCTTAACATTCTGGCAGTAGGTATTAATTTGACCTGTCAAAAGGAAAGAGTAAACCCTTGTCAGTTTTGAAATTCAGAAAGACACCCAAGAACATAATTTTTTGAAAGCCACTTGTCACTTCTGTGAACCACTCAGGAGTTATAGAGAAGCCACTAACTCTGCTCAATTACTCCACACTTACGGATTTTACATTTTCAGGATGGCCAAATATGTTTGAAAAGAAGAAGAAATTAAATTAGGAGAACAGGAAAACCAGTATACTCAAAAAACACCATAATTTTCCAGCAATACTACAGAAAAATTATGAAAATAGGTATGACAATAAAAAAATAAGCAATTCTTGCTGCTGAATTATTAATTCTTCAATTTAGCTGCTCCAAAAATTCTACAAGACTGAATTTCAGTTCTGTTCTTATCCATATGCTTTATCTATTAAAATATTTTAAGAAATATTTTTTCAACAGCACACTGAAAATTGTGCCATTCCTCTAACATTCTGATAGCCTTTTTTTTGTGCCTAACATTTCACTTTACTATTTCAAAACTCATCAGGGTATGAAGATTTGTCGGTGCTTTACAAATCAAACGTGCCCATCAAAACATTTTTATACTCTTACAGCTACAAGTTATTTCCCTTGTTAGCTAGGAATAGCAAAACATGAAGCCAGTTTAATCAAAATTAAGGCTGTTTAGAAGGCCAATAAACTCTCGATTTAATGCTCTATTTGAAAAGTTTTTAAATGCCTCAGAGACAAAGAGCTAAGTTTTATTCTTTATCCACAAACTTTACTTCATCTAAGTTGAAGTGGATGCTTTCAATTCTTCCCCTGACTATGGTAAAAGAACAAAGAAAGAAAGTGCTTTGGCTGAAAACTGTCTTTTCCTTTAAGTATAATAGTTTTCAATTCCTTCTCTCATAACGGGTGATTCATCCTAAGCTTTCACTTTCATAAAACACACATCTACACATACACTCTTCCACTGCATTTATAAGATCTGCTAGAGCTGAATATTTACATATTTTAATGCTGCTAGGATTCAGTAACTGCTAAAAACTATAAAAACAACAGGGTTTTCTAAAAGACTCTATAAGGAGTAATAAATCAAGAATATTATTTCTTCTAAACACAGCACTTATTATCAGTATGAAACTCTTAAATATTAAAATAATAATCTCCTGGTCACTTCAAAATTAAGTAATTAAAGTCCCATGTTTTTAACATCAAAGCACTCTGATATGGAGTATATCACTAAGATTTTCAATTTTTTGTACACTTTTTTTTGTTTGTTTTGTACAAATCAAGGTGATAGCTATCTGATCCAAAAAGTTTGCTACAGTTAAACAATTTGCTTTCTCATGATATTTTTCTAACTTATTTTACTTAGTAGGGCACCTAGTTTGTTGCTCTGTGCTGACATTCTGAGGCCCCAGGTATTTTTAGCCTTCCAGGAGGCACAGGAGCACAGGCTATGCCTACAGCCCACCACTGTACTGAAGAAATCAGGGGGTGATAACTCTACTTATGCTTTGTTCCCATTTACATTTTCCCTCGCCTGGCAGTGCAAGAATATGGGGATAGTTTCCCTAAATCTCTGGCTGTACAAAACAAAGAAATTATCTCCACTCTATTTGCAATTAAAAGCAAAACCTTCTCAGCTGCTACAACAACCAGTTCAAACCTAGAAATGTTATCAATGACTTGGGATTGCTTTCAACTGCTCTGAATAAGAAGTTCCAGCTCAAACAGCTTATTCCTGAGTCTCATCTGTACAGCTCCCAGACTTCTGGAGCTGAGGGAGGGGCTGGGGCATGAGTGAAGGGAGCAGTTACACCCATTCATGCAGAAAGCCTCCCCTGTGGAGCATTTCTCAGTTTCTCCTTTAAAATCTCAAATTTAAAATATCAAGGATGGGATTTAGACTGCTACCAAGCCAAAACATCAGACCATAACAGCAAAGGTAATGAAAACTTAAAATGCTTTCAAAGGATACGACACGTTTTCCCAAGCAGACATTCTTATGACAAAAGGTAAGTTGGCAACACTGCTAAGCATTACCTGCAATAAGGAGTGACTCCATTCTTGGAGGTGGTTGTGGTGGTTTAAAAAGCTTATTGATGTCCTCCTCAGGAAGAGGGGGCTCTCCTCGGCTTTGACGCTGGATATTTTCCTGCTGACGTCTCTGCTGATACTGAAAATAAAACAACAGAATCAAAATGCAGCAGGACTTACAAAGCTGCAAAAAAAAAAAATCTTTTTCAGATGTTTTCAACAAACCAGCAAGTATGTTTCAAAAACTACATTATTTAATGCAATTCAGGTTACTACAAACAATATAATGCAATTCACAGTTTATTTCAATTCACTGGTAACAAGCCATTCTCCATCCCACACACTGACACCTTAAAAAAGTGAGATAATGGAGAAACATATAGTAGTGAGGTAGTGGGGTTAGCTTCTAAAATTTTTCAGAGATAAATACTGTATCTGATGGAAAGAATAGAGATGATCATTAAAGGCCTCCACTGCCCCACACAACAGAGAAAAGCAAGGCTGGAATATGTAGGAATGAGAAGCCAGCACCTCAGATGGTTGCACAAACCAGAAATTCTCCATTTTATGCAAGTTAAAGGTCAAAACAATATTAATGTGAAACGGAAAGAGAACTTGATTAAATAAGTTTTTTTAAGCCAAAAAAAAAAGTTAATTCTAAACTGAGAACAAAGTGGTGGCTGAAACCAAGCACAATGGTTCATTTCTCCATTAATATGCTAGAATAGCAGCTTTCAAAAGTTTTTCTGATATATATATGTATATATCTATAAAAATTGTTTTCCATACTTCTTTTTGCCAAAGAAATTACTCAAACTTTTTAAAAATTGAGACAAACATTTCTGCAGCTTACAGATAAACATTTCTTCTTGTGAAGCCCATAAATTCAGAAACTATGCAAGATTTCATACTGTATGTGGCAGCGAGGATTTTGTTATAAAGTTTGTCTTCAAAGTCCTCATATTCAACACAACAAAAATATCTTAAAAATAAGGAGACAAAGAGTACAGAGTGTTTTCTCTCACTTACTTAAATGTATCTGTGATCCAATGAGTTTGAAAACAGTTCTTACTTGGTGGCACAATCAAATGAAGTAATTTTTTTCCAGTAGTAGTGACAAATAATGTTTTTGAACAATGTTAAAAATAAAATCTGAAATGCCCATATTTGTATGTGAATTGCATGTAGCTTCTTCTTTCTTTGCATTACCCCATTCACTTCTCAGCAGTCTGCCTATTATTCTTTATTGAAATGGCTCGCTCTTAATCACAATTGCTCCATTCTAGAAATGAAGTTACAACCACTAAGTATGCTGCAATAAGCCACTACTAAAGCAGCTATAGTTAGTAAAGAAATTAAGTGAGACACCATGGAACCTACTTTGCTCTGCTTTTCAAAATAAATAGATCCCCTTGTTGTTAACAAAAACCTTTGAAGCAGATGCCATCTTTCTATTCAAATTAGGCAATAAAGGGGAAAAAAAATCCTGAAGATAACATGCATGAAGCTTTTATGTCCTTGGGAATTCCATGGGAGGATAGATCATTGATCATGTGCTGCTTTCCCAAAATATTCCCTAGCTACACTTTACTTATGTGAAAAAAAGCAATTTTGATTTTAAAATAGTCAATGATGAAGCCTTTTACATGAACAACAGGTGCTCTTTTTAATTATCACTTACTTTGTGTGGCAATACTTGCAAATTATCTTAAAAGTGATCTGGCCCATTTTCAGTTGGCCAATATTGAATCTTGTCATATCTCTGTCTGCTAGATAAAAGAGTTCAAATTTATTCTTCATGCAAGTATCTCTTGAGTAAGCAAGTAATTTGTTAACTTATCACATTATGTGAATCCTGTTCACCAAAATTTTCTCTCTAGGCTTCTAAATAATCCTCACAGTGCTTTTTTCCAACTTACCACCATCCTCCTACTGTAGACAGAGCATTCCTTTATCTGTGCAAAGAACTTAATGCTGTCTCCAAATACCAGAATAGTTAAGGTTGGAAGGGACCTCTGGAGGTCACCTTGTCCCAACCCTTCTGCTCAAGCAGGGTCACCTAGTGCTGCTCCTCATACTCAGGATTGTCTCATCAATGGATTTTAACTCTAATTCTCTAATGCTCTGGATTTTAAAGAGGTCCTTTGGCACCAGGAATTGAAAGTCAGCATCACCCAATCAGCATCACTATTTTCTGATGCTAAAATGTCCTTTTCAATCAGAGAACAGTCCAACTTCTTCACTGTCCACTGGACTGTGTTTCTTTATTTCTAGATGCATGACTACATGTGATGGTACTAAGACAGTTTTGGTTTGGAGCAAAACTTGTAGTTTCACCTCTTTCATTTACTGAACCGCTTATTCCTGTGTCTATGGTGTATTTATAAATTATTCTGGTTTATCATAAATCACTAATAAACATGTAAAATAGCAAAGAAAGCTAAATTCATACCATGTGACACTAGAAGTGAATTACTTTGGTAATTGCCCACTGACTAACCCATTTTATAAATCTGGTATTGGGTTTGTGTGGAAGACTTTGGTAGCAGGGGGCTACAGGGGTGGATTCTGAAAAGCTGCCAGAAGCTGCCCCCATACCCAATATGGCCAACAGCAGCTGGCTCTGAGATGGACCCACCACTGGCCAAGGCCAAGCCCAACAGTGACAGTGACAGCAACAGCACCTCTGGGATAAAACATTTCAGATGGGGCAAAAGAAAGGGGAAAAATGCCAGCCAAGACAGAGGAACGAGAGCAGGTGAGAGAAACAGCCCAGCAGACACCAAGGTCAGTGAGGAAGGAGATTCCCCTGCAGCCTGTGGTGCAGAATATGGTGAGGAAACTGTGCCCCTGCAGTTCATGGAGAAGGGGAGGAATGTGAGGGGACCTATCCCTGAAGGGGAAGGAACAGCAGAGATGTATGATGAACTGACCACAGCCCCTAATCTCTGTCCCCCTGCTCTACTGAGGGGAAGAAGGAGAGAACATTGGGACTGAAGGTGAACCCAAAAAGTAGAGATGGGTGAAGGGAAGGTGTTTTAAGATTTGGGCTCATTTCTCATCACCCTACTCTGATTTGATTGGCAATAAATTAAATAATTGCCCTAAGTGAAGCCTGTTTTGCCTGAAATGGGAATTGGTGAGTGATCTCCCCCTGCCCTTAGATCAACCCATGAGACTTCCACATTTTTTCTCCCACGCCCAGCTGAGGAGTGAAGTGATAAACTGGCTTTCTGGGGCATTTGGAACACAGCCAGGGTCAACCCACCACACTGCTTAACAGGTGAATTTTTGAAAGATCTTGCTTAGATCCCAATTCATCTGTCTTGGACAACACAACCCAAACTGTATGGTGTGGAAAAAAAATGCTCTCATTTAGGTTTCTCCATGTTACCAACCTGATGTTTCTGCTGCTGCTGCTTGCTTACGTTCCTCAGGTAGGTATTGTATTTAACAATGTCTTGGCTCATCTCATCCACTCTGTCCATCAGCAGCTGCAGACTCTTTCCAAGGTGATTACTGAAATAGGAGACATTTATGAAAGATTAAATTTACTACTAAAAATAAAGATTTTAAAACTTAAAAATCTGTCTCTTGACCAGTATTTCTGCACTAATGGCACCATTTTCAAATTTTTAAGTTCCTGTTTGTCTTTGTTAATATATTTATTTGATGATACTTTACATGGCATCTCCTCCTCTAGCATCTTTGCCTCACTGCAAATACCAAGTTTAAGTGTTTTGGTCTTTCCAGGAACCTCCCAGTAATGAAAAAACAATGCCTTGCACGAATTTACAGTTATTAGAGATGCAGGTCATACATCTAAAACAGAAATTCTGATGCTTTTGTGACATGCAACTCAAGCAACGCTCCAGAAGATGTGCTCAAAGTGTTTCAAATTACTTTTTAAAATTCACTACCTGAATTTGGTTTCTCCCAAATTTTTAATTATCCCTCTGTTAAATACTATTCTCAGTAAGAATAGTTCAATATTCTCCAGAACTCCATCTCGTTAACTAGCCTATGAAACCACTGGAAGTTGAGCAGACATGGTTTGGTCCTAGCTGTTGAGAGGGAGAGCTGTGTGCTGTCCAGCCAGCCACATTCCATACCATAGGCAACATGGAAGCAGCAGGCTGGGCGCGCCCAGCTCCAGTTATGCGATCTACTGCCTTGGCCAGACAAATGCAGTCTGTTAAACAACTTTTATTGTTGCCATTTTTAGCAATGGATTCAGTATTTTGCAGGAATGTTCAACTTAAGGTATACCTTCCAAGTCAAAGTTTTGGAAGTTTTTAGGTTGGTGCCCATGGAGACATCCTCCTAAATTGTAGGCAGGGTAGAGCAAAGAAGGAAACTTTCTGCTCTGTACTGTATCAGAAGCTGGTTTGTTGGCTCTGCTGTCCTACTTGGCTGAAGACCAAGAACTTAAAAGTTAAACTCCATCTTTCTCTTCCTCAATTGAAATCCACTAATACTCATGAAGTTTCTTTCCAATTAAAAGTTTGGTGCACTTTATTGTCAGAATCACATGCTTCAATCACTGTTTCACCATGTTTTCTGAGACTCTCCTCTTTCACAACACTTTCCTATCATTTTACAGGCTATGGATGGGGGAAACTGTACCTGGAAGACACAGGCATAAAGTCAAAAGAGAACCACATGTAATACTATGCACATCCCTCTGCAAGTGTAAGTTATTCCCCAAATCCATAGAACTCATAGCTGGAGACAGAAGCTGGAATACCTGCAGAGAACAGAGCTGGGGACACCCTTATCTCTGAGTGCAAGAACAGCTGTCACTCACTGAGCTGCTCACTGAACAAAGGGCTGCATCAGGAACTTCAGACCACAATTTATTTACAAGCCAGGGTGTTAAATCTCACTTGCACACAGAGGCAGATGGTGAGGAGGATTTTAGCTCGACAGCAGCAAGAAAGGCGCCACTATAATAATTATTTTTAAACTTCTTGGGTTTTTTTTGGTTGAACATTTCAAGCACATGATATTTAGAACTGTGGAATATTGCCATGGCTAGGGGCATGCATGTTTTCAGTTTTTTATAGAGTTTATATTGTATGGAGTTAGTGTTAGAACTGGATATTATCAGAAATGCCTGTGTAGGTACACACTAATAGCCTTGTAAGGTATGTGCACAACAGAAATATATAATTATTTTACAGATAGCATCCATGTGAAATATAGGTGGTTACAAAGAATGATTTTATATGAATCTCTTTGGGACCAGCTTAGTACAACAGAGCACAGAAACAGAGAGTTATTGTCAGAAGTTGCAGTAACACAGTGTTTGCTCTCATTGCCAGGGCAACAAAAAACAGATAACTTAAACAGATGTGAACTGAGACATGAAGTGATAAGTATGCTGCAAATACACGACCAGATTTTCCTCAGTTCTGATGTGGCTGATACCCTTTTTTGCTCCATGTCTTAAAAAAACAGAACGACAAAGAGGAAGCAATTTGCAAAAATGTGTGTGTACGATCTCTAAGCAAGTTTTACTCAGCTGAAGTTTATTCTGCTGATACTTAGGAACTTATACCACACTGCTCATCACTCATCATACACTTAATTTGCCCAAAGGGTGCTTTAGACACCTCCATATGTTGTGCATTCCCTACAGTAGATCTCAAAGATCACACTGCCAGGTACCTAAATGCCCCCTATGCATCAATACAATTGAAAAAAAAAAGTTTAAAAATATATTTTTATTTTTTTTTATAAGTGGTGCCAGTAAGTGCTGCTTGCATCCTTATCTAGACTCACTTCCCTACAGGGCTCTGTGACTGTCAAGTGTAGACAATGTGGAGCTCAGCACTTGCATTTGTTGTTCTTCTGGGGGGATCAGAAATAAAGAAACTACAATTTCAATGGCTACATTTCAGTCAGCAGATTCAGCAAAAGAGTCAATTAAATTGAGTTTACATTTAAATTAACAAGTAATGCAGACCAACAGGAACAGATCTATAAAGCAAAACAGCTGGTGCTGAGAAACCAATGGCCATGCTAGATGTGTTTGTGGGGGGTTCTTATCACTACTTCTGACATGGTCCAGTGATCTGAAAGTAGCTGAGGCACAGTAATTATCCTCCCAAAGCCTCTTTTCAGTTTAGTTTCATCTGAAACAAATCAGGTCTGAGATCACACAGTGGTGATCATCTGAGAGCACTCTTGAATTGAGCTAGAAGACAGCTCCACCTTAAGATAGCACCAGGAGACCACCACTCCTCTGGTACAGTGAATCTTCATGGAAGAAAACTATCAGCTTTCATATTAAACATCACAAAGTCCCCCCTCTCACATGAGGACTGTGGGGTTTTTTTGTGAAGAAATACAGATAATAAAAGAGGGGGGAAATTAAAAATCAGGAAAAATACCTGCTATTTGTATTCGTACACACCTAATGAAGAAATAATCTAATGTGAGAGCACTCCTTCACCACAATTGTGACCAGAATCATGGACCTATAAGGAGTGACCCATAGAACTTGTGGAAATTTATCATTTGAGACTTATTTGTATAGCTTAGATAGCACAATTAGTAATGCCCCAAAATGACAAACACATACCAACTGCCAAAGGGAAACGATCAAAGCCTCTTTACATCATGAAACACACTAGAAACTATAGTCTGGAAAGCAATTTCTTGAGCTGTGCATTTTTGCTGTAACCCCAGAATGTGGTAAGAGTATAATTGTCTACCCACAAGGACAGATATCTGATCAGGTCATTGACACATTGTTTACTTCCTTGTCTAACAATTACCAAATAAAAGGGTCAATTAATTTGGAGGGTGAGAAGTAGAAAGCTGTGAGCAGAGTAGCCTAATCTGCAGATATCAGTGATGGTCTTTCCTGCCTTGTTCTTCCTGCTGGTGAGCCCTGAATTTGGCAGTGATGCAGTCCAGCCTCCACAGAAGGAACTATACCATTAACTGAACTCACAGATCACTCTCCTCTTAGGATACAGATCTGGTTAAGAGACCTTAATGCAAGCCTTCCCCTTCCCAAGGGAGTGCTCACACCACCAGAGCCTCCCTTTGCAGATATATTTAAAAGAGAGCAAAGGTCCAGTTCACTGTTGCCAGCAAAGGCAGTTTAAGAGGCTGCAGCATCAGCATCTCCCTGCTTCTCCCTCTTTGCCCAAAGGTTACAGCACTCTGAGCTGTATGGATTCAGCTGTTTGTGTGGGCATGCTTCAAACTCTTTCAGTGAAACAGTCTACTGAAAATGCAAAAACACCCCCCGCTGGGTTTTTTTTAATTATTTTTTTGGTTTTTTAGGGAGGAAGAGGGAAAGGCTGAAAGGGAGGAGTGGGAGTCTGACTTTTTCCATCAGACTATTCCACAAAAGCCATATTCTGAAACAGATGAGGAAATAAAAATCTTTGAGGGTGGGAGGGATGTAGAGATGAAATGGGGGTAGTGGGGAGAAACAAGGCAAGCAGCTGGGACTGGAACCTCAAACTGGCTCCACTTCTGTAGCATTCATAACGGAGAACTACACATGAAGCCCATATTTACTTCAGCATCTTAAATCAGAAAAGGACTCCAGACACACTTGCTAAAGGTCTAACACACCAAAATGGAGCTTCAACTCAGTCACCCAAGCTTCAAAGAGAAGCAGCAGTTCCTGTGCTCCCAGTGCCCGTGTCCTGCTCACCAGTTCTGCCTGTCTCCAGGTGCACCTGGCACCTGAGTCACGGTGCTGCAGACAGGCACCCACTTTTGGGCTCTGCCAATTCTGAAGCAGGAGATGTGCAAAGAAGGCAGCCCCCTAAATGTGCCTACAATTGCCATAATTGGACCCCCTCACTTATTTAATTTTATTTTGCTTGTACTATGGCTAAGGAAAAGGAGAGCAAGGAACAGCAAGAGGAAGCCTTAGAAAATGCTATATTTGCAGCTCATTTTTTCCACTTTCCATCAGCTCCACTGAGGCCCCTCTCAGCCACTGCTTTTTGGGAAAGATGCCATCCTGTAAAGAATTTTCCTCCTGGTGGGAACAGCTTTGGGTGGATTAGAGAAGTACTGCTGGGCAAAGCACATCTTTTTGATTAAAAATTTGTAAGGTACGTTCCCACCACTTAGCAAAACTTGTTTTACATCTCAGCATTTCAGCCTGAGTTCAACCTGTGCTATTTAAGAAGACTTTGTTTGAATGAGATATGTAAGTCAAGAGTCTTGAGTTCCATTCTGTTTTCTATTCTGACTTTGATGTGTGCCTTTGGGCAACGCATTTACTCTCTGTGTCAGGTTCCCCCATCTGCAAATTAGAGATTTTCATAATTATCTTAATAATCCATTAAGCACATTGAGAGTT
The DNA here is from genome assembly GCF_903797595.1 of Erithacus rubecula. NCBI lineage: Eukaryota > Metazoa > Chordata > Aves > Passeriformes > Muscicapidae > Erithacus > Erithacus rubecula. The sequence goes on from NC_136689.1 coordinate 134,144,853, forward strand.
TTGAATAAGCAGTGAAATGTATAAAGGTTAATATTGTCTTTAAAAAAGCAACCCTTCTTATGTTACTTCTGCAAAAATACTGCATATGATGTTTGAAAAATGTAACTGCCAAGTAGATGTTAGTGCAGTAAATGTTCATCACATGTTTGCTCCCACTGACGCACACTATTAGAAAAATTGCTTGAGACAAATTGAGATATTATAGAACAACCCTATTATGAAGCTAGACCACAAAAAAGCTTTTTTTAATTTAAACTAGATCATCAATAGAGTAAGGAAGAGATGGATGAGAATGAGAAAGTTGGTTGTAATTACTTCTCTGAAGATCTGGAACATTATCTGACAGGATTTTAATTCTCGAGTCTCTATCAAAAGACTGGCAGTACTCCAAGGTCTTCTTTGGTCCTTAAGGGTAGCAGGATAACTGTTTGAGTAAAAGGCCTTTACTTGCTATTACTTGCCAGCCTTGTGCCAGTCTGCCTTCAACTACTTTGCCTAGAGTAGAGTCATTTCACATTTCACAAGAGAAACACAACTTTATGTCCAAATAAGTAAATTACTACATACAATTATCACAAATATACTTCAAATGGAGAAAGATACTAAGATGTAAGTAAAATACCTCAAACAGGTAGAGCTTTAAACTCAGACAAGGTGGATGACTGAACATGTGAAAATCTTGAGGAAGCAAGCTCTCCAGAAGAGAGGAACTATGGGTAAATAATTTTATTGCCAAAATCATTGTTTCAGAGAGTATAAAAGTTCAGGGATGCTCCCAAGGAGCCAAAAAAGCCCCCCTAAAAGCCCAACAAATCCAAAACTCCAAAGAAACAAAACAATAATAACAAAAACCCGAACAAGACAACCAAACATAAGAACCCAAACAAACAAACAAAAACACAATGAAACAAAACAAACTAAGAAAAAAATCAAAAAGCAAGGCCAAAGCAAAAAAGTAGCTTTGAAGTTACCATCAACAACAGCAAAGTTAAGTGAGGAAGATAAAGACCAAAATTAAAAGTTGTTATCTGCAATGATTTAGCCTAAACTGCTGAAAGACAAAATTAAGGAAAATGTGAAAATAAAAACTCCAGCACAGTGGAGATTTGAACTCCCTACTTCAGGTAATATATGCTTTGACAAGGTAACCTTCATAGCTGAATTCAAGTAAAAACTAGCTAAATATTTCAGCAGGCAGCACAAGTCACATAACCTTGACTAAATAAGCATTAAGATGCTTTAATTTGCCACCTGCTTTGCTTGTTATACCAATATAAGATATGATTGAATGTAACCTGTCTGGTAACTAAAAGCAGTTATTAAATATTAAAAAAAGGACACATACAAAAACCTCCAAACAACCTATTGGAGTGATTTCTAAAACTTTCTCTCTTTCAAACCAAACTAAGCACCCTAAGTTCCTCAAAGAGACCATGTAAGCTTGAAAAATCTGCCAGGAGAATCTGTTTTTAGTTTTGGCCTGGTACTTCTCTTGTTCATCTCTCATTCCCTTTACTGATACAAAGACCAACACAAAAGCCTGTCTTGCACCAGACATTTAACAGCAGAATGGAAAGTAATTTGCACAGTTCTTATCACTTTACCTTGAGTCAGGACAGTGGCACAGAACAGTTATTACATAAGACATAAAGCTGTGATTTGTGATCTGTTGAAATTGCTTTCCATTTCCAGAATTGTATTGTGTCACTAGCAACAGCCCTTACTAGAAACAGGGTGCCAGGTAGTCCCAGCCTTTATACAGGAGAAAACCCAAAGAAACAACAGAGGGCAATGCTGGCAGGTCACCTGGAAACCTTCAGCACGGCTCTTCTTTTCACAGTAAAGTGACAGACCTCACAAGGAATCAAATCACTGGCATCTCCTGCATCCAGTGCTCACCCTCTCCTCAAATGGGAAAAGCTTTGTGATCTTTAACCATGGAAAGAAAATGACTTACAGAACACCTGCAGTGTCAAACAGACTGAGTACCTCGGCAAGAATTCTTCACTTCATTAATTCTGAAGTGCAAAGTAACAACTTTACTGGACAGAATTATTGACTAAGTATTTCTTCAAATGTGGCATTTGTAAATACCCCAGCAGAGTTCAATCCTATACCTGTTCTCTCTTGATCACCTTCTCTAAAGCCATCATATCCCTCAGAACATCCACACAAGTTGAAGTAGAGAAAGTGGAAAATTTCTGCTAACTTAGGCAACATAAGGACCACTAGAAATACAGATCAATTAACTTCAGCCTTACATGATGGGGGAGGGAGGGGGAGCAGGAGAAAAAAGGAGAAAAAAAAAAGGCCACTAGGATCAGAATCTCAGCAGACAATAATACCTTGATGCCAAAGTAGTGTTTTACCCTAAAAACCTATTAATGAATACAACCGAGCTTCTACATGCAACAAGATACTGCATTATTTTCTGTATGTCATTGTTTTGGTCAGACCTATAATCCAACTGTATTGTGCTGCATAAGATTTAAATACCATCAAATTTTTGATCATACTGCTAGAAGTCATGCCTACTTCGTTATCAAAAGCATATTTTCAGGGCAAAGTGCTGCAAGAAGAAAAAATTTTTCTTAGACAAAGTTATGAGAAGAACAGCTTAGAAACTCTTAAAACAATTACTGACATCATGAATGCTGGCTATTATGACAATCAGAGGCATTTTTATCAGTTTCTCAGAGCCTTTATTATTTTATTTTCCAATTCATCCTACTACCAAAGTAAAAGAAATGCAACTTCTTTTTTATTAAAATAACTTATTAAATTAAATTACTTAAGGAATATGTAACAAAACCAATCATTTATAGATCTATTTGCCTGAATTTTCTGAGTGCCCATATTTTCTTGAAGAAACACACCTTTCTGAAAATTTATACATTTCAAGCACTACAAGTGTATGAGGATTACAGACTGAATTTAGTCCTTGAATCTATTGCTACAGTTTCACCATGCAGTTTTTCCTTCAGCAAAAAAAACATGAAGGGTAAAGTGTTAACCCCATTAAAAGTCAAGGCAAAGCTTCCATGGGCTGTAATGAGACTGGGATTTCACCCAAGGTGTTAAACTGTGGTTTGGGAAAGGGAATAAAGTACATCCATGACTGTAACAAGTACTTACCTGCTAGCCAGACTGAGCAACTCATGTCTATCGGCTACTGCGGATTTCTTTTCCAGTTCCCACAACATCACATTGATCAGGTAGGAATTCTTAATTACGATAGGTACTTCTTCAAACATGTTTTCATATGCAATATTTGCTTTTTTCAAGCTGTGAAAAAAAGTAATGGAGTATTTACTAATATAAACAGTAACTCTCTTATTCTCTTTGTTGAATTGAACAAACAACAATTCTGTAAAAACTCTTGATTTTCATAGTTCCACAATTAAACAAGAGTCAAGTCTTGTTAAGAAAGCATTTGCACGGCAAAACCTCACATTTACAAAGACTAGGAAAAGCTGCTCTAGGAAAAACTCTCGGAAGAGAAGCAGCTGCCTTGCTTGTTAATAGATTACCTACATGAAAAAGCCTTCAGCAAGAGACTGTACTGACAGGATTAACTCTGCCCCTTCCAAAATATTTTACCAATTTTCCTACATCAGCATTTGTTAAACAGAACTGAACAGTCAGTTACCACACGATGCTAAAATATCTTTAAATATACAATTTTCCCAACAGCTGAATAATTAAAATTTTTAGTGACCAAAAACTTAGATTCACGAAGTATTGTAAGTTCTGGAATAATTAAATTCTGTGGTGAATATTAAAACATAAATTTTCAGTGTGCATTTTTTTACAATATACACACAAAAAACTATTGCTATTGCCTTATAATAACGTACACAATAATACCTTTCATAAAATCTGTGTATAAAAGCGTGATTTAGAAGTTTCTAAGGAAACAGAGCCTTAACTTCTTTATATTCATACTGTATTCTGGAACAAAAACTTTTGCTTTTTGCCTTCACCACTTTTTTTTTCTTTTGATCACAGATTTGTTTGTTCATCATTAGAGTTTTAGACACTAAGCAATGAAATTAATATAATTTTCCTCAATGAAGTGATTTTAACAAGAGTTTGTTGCTTTTGCTATTGAACATCAAGCAGCTGGAGGCAAAGGATGCTAAGGCCTATATCTGTAACAAGTTTTCTGAAACAGAGTAATTATCCTACTTTACTCCAGAAGATGGTGTCCACACAGGGGAGTTAATTTGAAATAAGTACACTAGGACAGCTATTCCAGAGTACCTGTTCTATTTTAATTATTGGGGGGGGGGGAAAGAGTTCGAAGACACATCAACTATTTTCTTCTCTCCGTTTTTTTGGGGTTTTTTTTGTTTTTTTGTTTTTTGGTTTTTTTGTTTTGTTTTTTTTTTGCTCTGTTCCCATGTACACCTATCTTCCCCATGGTGCTTACAGCACACCCTCTGACTAGCCCCAAATCCAGTTCAGGTTCCCCCCTTATGGAAATGCCCAGCCAGTCTTTCACACCCTCTCAGCCCACTGTGCCACTGCACCACTATCCCTGTCCATACAGGTCTGTTTTCCCCAGCACACACTGTTACCTGAGATTTTAAAGGACAGCATTCCACAATCCCAGGTACTGTTCTGCATCCCAATAACTCAGCACACCTCACGAGAAAACATTCTCTGAAGTTACTTACGCTTCTGGAGAGAAATCTTTTTCCTTGCAAACTTCCATCAGTTTGGGAGTCAGCCTATATGCCTTCAGTGACAAAGATCCTTGGGCAGTCTTAATGGGATCTATTATTAAAAATAGAAGGAAGCCTATTATCACCAAACCCAGACTGCCTCTCTCTTTTTAAATATCTGAATGACATAAACAGGAGGAAAATTACTAAGTAGTAATTTTAGTAATTAGTAAGTACTAAGTAACTAGTGAAAAAAAATTAAGACAACAAACACAGAAAAGACACTATAGTAGAGGCTGTCCTATTGCACTGCTATGTAAAATATAACCAATAATATACAGTGATACCAATTAGTAAACTTAACTTGGAGAACTTGGGGGGAATTTTGATCCATTCTACTCATATTATTTCCCTATTAAAGGTCCAATTCAGGTTTCCTTTTTTGTATGAATTATCCACAGAACTTTTTTAAGAGTGACCTCATTTAAATAGATAATCTTCCTTCCAGTCATTCTGCTGTAAATTAAAATATTAATTAAACAACATTTTATATTTTTAAAAAGGTATTTTTGGAGTAGCAATAACCTAATTCAGATCAATCTGCCATGCTGCTTTGTGCATGACAATGTAACTGGTATATACAAAGATTCATTTTCCCTTGACATACTCTGTTGAATTTAGGGGGAAATTTTCTAAACAAACTGTTACATTCCTTGGACAAAGAAGCTTAACACTTGCAGCATGATAACAGCTGAAGCATGCCAACACCAGAATAAAAGCTGTGTTAACATTCATGTTGTCTGAAACTTAACACAGTAAAACTTTTAGCAATCGGTGATAAAATGAAAACCAAAATAGACTGAAACAAGTGGAAAATTCATCAAGGTCTGATGATGCAATGTTTCCAGCCAATATAAGTATACTTTAACAACTTGTTCTTTACTGTAATCCAATTGTTAACATACTGAAACAATTTTGGGGCAGCTCATAAGATTGATCGTATTCATTAGTATTTTTTCTGACAGATACTCAGGACGTTACATTTACTTCTCAGCTGGAAACTATATGCAAGTCTGCCAGATATGGCAAACTGTGAGTGTTTGGGGAGGGGGAGGCTATAAAGCTGTTAAATTGCCTACGGTTCTGATACAGCACAGAACATCTGGTCTGGAGAGCTTGAGGAAACACCATTAAATAGGCAGAAAAGAAAAAAATCTTTGTGCTAAGAAACAGTCCAGGTTTTGTATGCTTCTGTCAGAGGTATTAAAAAAACTTGGCAATTCGTGTGATGATTGGTCAGTCACGTACAGAGCCAGACACGCTAGCAAGCGGGGTTTGTTAGACATCTGGTCGGGTTCCACCAGCCCCTTCCACGAGGGAGGGGAGATGAAGGAATAAAAATGAAGCAGCTACTCCAGCATTCCAAAACGTACACATCAGGGCTCTGATAGCAAGAAAAATAAACAGAAAGAAGGAAACCCTGTCTAGACTTAGCTGCTGCTGAGGCTGCCGTAGACACAGGGTTGGTATTTACTCGAAAAGGCCTGCCAGGCTACTCTTACAGGCAAAAGACAGAATACAAAAATAGTAGTAATAATATTAAGAGGGGAAAAGAGTAATAAAGGAAACCTCATACTAACCGTAAATGAGAACTACAGACTCCTCAATTGCATGCTGGTAACTGAACTGGGAGTCCAGGAGGGCACGGGTGACAAAAGAGCCATAGTACGTGGACTGGTACCAGCCAACGTGAAGATGATCAATGTTTACGTGGCGCAGGCTTCGCATCATTTCCATCTGGTATTGAACTGGATTAAACAAAAAGTATGTTCAAAACTTTACACAATCAGTGCTATTTAAAGAGAAAGCTTGATATTAAATGAGTACGTTGTATTTTATTTTTATTTTTGCAACTGCCTAGAAATTTGTTTAATCACTGGACTGTCTTCATTAAAAGCCAGAGTTTCCTCAGAGAATGAGAATAAGACCAGCCTGAGTAAGCAGACTTTTTTCAGCTGCAGTTAATTGCTAAAGTGATCAACAAACTGCTACACGTCATTTACAGTGTGCATTACCTTCCTCATTCATGAAAAAAAAAAAAAAAAAAAAAAAGAAAGATACTGGGTTTCATTAAGCAATAACATTTTACCATTCAGTAACAAAGACTTATTGTGATTTAAGTTGCAGTACTGCCTGGAATTAGGTAACTTTTGGAATCAAAAAGAGAATTATTTAATGAATATATGAAATAGATTATAAACCGTGTCTCTTTCACAACACAAAACTACATATTCTGTATCAGAGCTTGGGGAACTAGCTACAGCTGTTAAGATAGTTTTGACTGCATTTTATTTCAAATTTTCAACTGTTTCTTCTTCTTAAGCATATATAAATGCAAAGAATGCATGCATGTACATATTATTGTTTATATACACATATATCTAAATATTGCAAGTTACTTTAAACAGTAGAGAACACATTTTCTGTAAGGCTTTTTACACTAACAGCTGTAATGTTTCATTGTACCAACACAAAATTCAATTTCTATTAAATAAATGCTTCATTCAAACAGATCATCTTCATGGACCAGAGCTCTATTCAGGAATATTTAACAAAATCCCATCAAAAAGAACAACACACTTTATCGCCTATCAGACCTTTTAAACAGACAGACACTGTGCCTGCTGGTTAAATTTAAGGAAAGAGAAATCAGTGTGATTATCAGATGAACCTACATTCGGAGCCAACTCATACGAAATCAAATGCAACAACACTACACCAATCTTTAAGTTTTGTCTGCAGCTGCAAAAATTACAAAGATAACACACACCCACCCATGTGTGAACACATGTGTTAATTTTTCATTTTTTAAGGCTTCTACTTGTACAGATGCAAATATGATATTCATTATAAAAGAGAGAAACACAAATTAATTAGCTGCACAATGTGCTACATTTTCAGACCCCACTTCATATCATTTTAAAAGGGGAAAAAAAAAATCCATGCATATTGTTTAAAGATATGACGAGACATTCTTCAAGACTGGACAAATATTTTTCCAACTTATCACTCACCCTTGCAGCACAAACTACATTTTGCAGTCTTCTGGCCCTTCTCATTAAATTGCCATATCTGACTGACTCTATTTTTGAAGGAACCTATGCACATTTACAGAAACCCTCGCAGACTTCTTCTATCAGTATATACTAGTGATTGCATTCTGTACCATAGTATCTTCACAGAAATTACGTGAAATTTGTGTTTCATCCAGGGCACCATGATAATGCAGCATCCCAGAACTAATACAGCAAAACCACCCAGGCTTTGTTCTGAATGCCCTAACACAGCCAGTAAAGGAGAGGCCTGCTCCACGTGCCTGTCTCTAAACCAAGGCAAAGCTGGAGATGCCTCTACACTCTTCAGGGCAGCCTGCACAATTGATCAAACAGCTATTTCCAAGTCAGAATCAAAACCTTCCCCCTTGCCAGACCTAAGCAAGCTCATTGTATTATTTCCAGAAACAAAGGCCAGGCTGAAGTTCCTTACCCAGAGCCCAATGCTTTTGCATCTCAGTGTTTGGCCAAAAGCAAAGATCTAGTTTGTCAAAGAGGTTCAGTCCTTAAACTTTAAAAGTTTTTGTGGCTTTTTTGGAGGTGAAGATGGTAAGTTTCTAAGTTTTAAAATTAAAACAAGAACACAAACCTCCTCCAAAACAAACTAAAAGACTCCTGCTGTAACCATGACTTTGAATTGAAAAAGTATATGGTCGAGTTATTAAATGCAGCTAGCATACACTCTTTTGGTTAAAATAAATTTTTCAAAAGTATATCTGTGTGGAAAGCAAGAATTACTTGTTTCTCACATGACTTGCTACAACATGCTAAAAAAATTAGATTATAGTTAGATCCTTTGTAGACAAATGAAGTCATAAAGAGGAAAAACTAGAAAGGATTTTCAAAAGCAGCTGAAACAGATAAAAGATTCTGTGATAATTAAATAAAATAAAATGAAATGTGGACTTTTAGATAGCTGAGCTAGACTGCTCCTTGCAGTGGCAATTCTCTTGTAATGGTGGACACTCTCAAAGGACAGGTGCTCATGTAACAATTGGGAAAAGATACTTAGACATAGATTCCTATGAAATCATGTGGCTGATACATCCAGATAATTTCCCTCTTAAGAAGCGCAATGCTCAAGAGCAGGAAAACATCCAGATCTTTTACAAATGTGAATAAAGGCATATCATGCTCTCAGAAGTGTTCTTCTGAGAGCTAACTGGTAACCAAATTCCTGGACAAGTTCTTTTCTTAAACACAGTACACCTAGCAACACAAAGAGATGTAAGAGATACAGTCCAGAAGAAAAAGGACTCCCTGAAAACCATCCAGATTTCATGACAGCAATTCCTCCTCTCATGACTGTTACCAGTTAGATGATAATGAAGGCAATAGTGGAAAAAATGTCAAAGGACCAAAAAAGCATCAATAGCTAACATCTTTGCCTTGGGAAAACAACTGCAGAAATTAAAACATGATGCAGTCCCCACCAGAGAGAAATGGAAACTCTTTTAACCAAACATATATTTTATAACATGTATTAGTAGCTAGATAGCTCCAACAAGCAGCCAACTTGCACAAATGGATAACAGCCCCCAAGTTGTTTTTTTTTTGATACTGTAACCCCTGTTTCTTGACGTCGCTTGCTCAATCTACAGAACTTCATATTTTTACCTAGAAGCTCAGCACAGACTGGGCAAGAGCTCCCTCTCTCCTTCTATTTATTACTCAATCTGCTAGCATTTGGGACAGCTGTGCACCTTTTCTAATGAATTCAGTGTTTCGTGTCACAGTCCCTCCCAAGCCACTCTCCAAAGCTGACACTGAGGGAGCCACTTAGTCTGAGTGCCCAGAACTGAGGTGAGCAAAGAAAAGGGATGGGGAACAGCCAGACCAGGATGCTGCCTCCTTCTCCCTCACATTTAGACAGTGTATCTACAATTTAAAACAAACTTTGTTCAGGGATGCCAACAGCCACTCTTGCACTTTGCAGTGGTGCTGCTTGTACTGGGAACTTGTAGCTTCTGTCTCCTGAGCCATCCCCCTCTCATGAGCACCTTTTTAAAGTAGATTTTTTTAAACGAAAGATTCTCTCTTCTGCTATTATTAAAATGTTGATTTTGTTGTTGTTGTTGTTTGCAAACAAATGCAGGGGAGCAGGGATTAAGGAAGCTAGAAAGCATTACTAGAATTTGCCTAAAGCAAACAAAGTGCAAAACTATACAAAACTATACCGTTTTGTTTGAAAATTACTGACTTGTGTGCATTTGTATTACCGAAATGCCTTGACTGAAAATCCTACTACAGTAGTTTAATAAATATTGTAAAATCTTTTTTAAAATGATAGAATAACATAAAGACATTCTCCTTTTCTAGGAAGTACTGCCAATATTAGAAACTTTATCTGGGCTTTAACACATAGGAGATATACGCCCTACCTTACCAACAAAAAAACAACGCAAAAAATACCACAATAACAACAAAAAGAAGATCAAAGACCCCAAGAACAACAAAACCAAACAAAACCAAACAAAAAATAAACAAAACTTAAAAACCAAAACAAACAACCCAACAAAAACAAAAAATAAGAAAGTACACAATACATCAGATACAAGACCAAGAATTGGTCTTAACAATCATAACTCTGATGTAATGGCCCATTCAACACTGGGACAATTCAGCCAAGTTTTCTATACCTTAAAATATCTGGTCAATAATTTCACTATTTGAAAACTTAATTTGAGAACAGGTTGAATGAGCTGAAGCACTGAAAAAGGTCCCTCATTATTCTAAAATGCAAACAAATCTAAAACCCTGCAGGTTCAAAAACAACTGGCAAATGATCCAAGTTTACTTATTACTGAATTGTTTCTTTACCAAGAAAAATTCATTAGAATTCACCTCTTATGGACTCACATGTGCATGTTGCTGGAATTCAGTCCTTAAATTGTCATTGTTACCATCACAGGAGATGCATTTCAGCCTGGTCACATTAAGAGCATCAGTAAATATTGTGACATGTGAAACCCGGATCAATGGTGGCCTGGAGGCAATATATTTGATGACACCTCACTTGCTCAAGGCCTTAATTTCCAAAAGATAATTTAAGTTGATGCACCTTAAGAAATTTGGTTTTATGAGCAGCAATTCACATGCCCTCCTAAAAAGCCATGTCCCATCAAAGTAGAAGGATTTATTTAGTACCAGTGTTAGGTGCCACAGACTGACTGGTTTTATGCTGCTCCTCACCCAGCTGGCTGCACTGGACCCCGTGAAAAAGGGGTAACAACCAACTCTAAAAGCTGGCAAATTTTGGTTAATCTGGTCAAAATATACTGAAAAACAGCCAAAATATTCCTTTTATGGCACCGCTATTAATGTGCATAGTATTTTTAATGCAATAATTTATCTGTTTTGAAGTGCTACCATGTGGTAGCATGCATTCTGAACAAGTGCTATACACTTCACAGCACAAAAAATTTGGTTTTTCTATACATATTAACTTTGCCAAACCACATGTATGCTTCAGACAGTATCTTCAATGACTAAACCAAGTTAGCAGATGCTAGTTCAAGGAACCAGCATATGCATTTGAAAAGAAGGAAAATTGATTTATTTAATTTAATTTAACACAGAGAATTATGGAGACAACAGATTAATTCATTTCCCTCCACACAGACAATCTCAATTAATTGTCTAAAAAACTATGAATCACAATAACTGCATCTATTGATAACAATTCCAATTGTGAAGATACAAATAAAAGGAATACCACAACCAACTTGTTATGGTTAAAACACACAACTAAAAAGAATGAGAAAAGAAAAACAAGAATTAATTCCAGAAAAGGCAGTGTTTCATCTAAAAAAGCCTTTAGATACTGTTGAAATGTATTTCTCTGTCCAAAGTGTGCAACACATATGCATACAAATATTTACAGATTTTTATCTATATCCAACCACCTCACACACACACATTTCTCCCAAGACAAATGCACAAGCTCAGTAACTCAACAATTCTCCTATTCATGGAGAAAAAAAAATTAAAAGTAAATATTGCCTTCCTCAATAATATTAATTTCCTCCTCTGAAATATCAAGTCAGGGTTACAAAACAGTGCTCTATTTTATGCACTTTTGCTATACTGGGCTGAAAGCACCTGACCTGCTCTAAACTTGGAAGCTAAGCAGAGGGTCTGTAGGTAGCTGGATGGGAAAAAAAATCATGTGAAAATAGGCAAAAGTCCAAGAGTCATAGTCATAAGAGCATAAAATGAAAAGCAAGTCAAAAGACTTAATTCAACCCCATTTTAATTGCTAAACTGAAGAATGAAAAAAAGGGTTGAACATATCTGGCCAAATTTTTTTTTAAGGAGTTTTGTGTTCTAATGAGTTAGCAACTGTGGTAGAAAAACTGAACATGCACAAATCTTCCATTTTCTGTATAGGCTACGAGATAAATTGACTACAAATCTTTAGGCATCCCCTCTATCTATGCCACCAACACTACTGCTCTAGTAAGAGCAAGCCCAACATCTTCTGAATTAATGTTTATTACAGCAACTGAGGCTTTGCTAGTACTTTCATGTTTTTCTAAAACAAAAAGGTCCTTGCTTTTATGAGAAAGAATGAGAGAAACAGAAGAGGAAAGACTCTTAAGTAACAATTCATTATGTACGCTCAGTAAACTCATTCATTTTTAACCTTGATCACAACTCAATGTTAGTTTTATGACAGCACTGCATGATATTAACTGTGCTCTATGGAAAAAAGTACAGGACACCCAGAGGAGATATCACAACCAGTAGGTGAACAGTGAAAAATAACAGAACACAATAAAAATAAAAACCAACATTTGGAGTGCTTCTGTCGGGAGATACTCACCCAAGGGTAAGCAGGTATCTCCAGACTGTTATTTATTACCAGTTTGGGCAGCAGCTGCCGGGGCAGATGAGCACAGCCCTGGTGTCAGGGGTTCTGTCCCGGGATCGGGACTCCCAGCACAGGCAGCAGTGACTGCCCACGACAACCTCGCTACTTTACAGAGCTGGTTCCAACCACGGGCCAGAACAAGGACACGGCTCCTGACGGATCAGGGCGAGGCAGGAAAGGGCAGCTCTGCCAGGTGGGAATAAAGGATAAGGACAAGTTTTGGGAGCAAATGAGTAAAACAAGGGAACAGGGAACACGGGGATGTGCGTGACAGGACAGGGGAAAGTAGCAAATGGAAGCACACCACTTCCTGCACATGTGCTGGCACTCGCCCAGGGTTCTCTGACAGCGAGCGGGGCTCTGGTCTAAGCACACAACCACCGAATTGGGAAGCAATCAAAGCCATCCACCTATTACAGCATTTTATTAACACACGGGAAAACACTCAGATAAATTCTGGACCACCTAAATCTCATTGACTGCACAATTCTCTACACAACTCAAGATGACAGGAACTTGTCCTGTTTTTAAATAAATACTTCCAAGCCTCAAGATGGCTCTAAATAAGATGGGTAGGACTATCAAGGTAACTTGCAAAATTGTTTTCTAATGTGTGCAACATTATTCCAAAGGATAAAAGCATTATAATAATATCTTTCAGAAATATTAAAACACTGAGTTTTCAAACAGCATTTTTAATTCAGAAATCCACTTTAAACTAGCATCTTGAAATTAAGATCAAACAATATAATTCAACTATTTTGTTAGCAATGATTATTAAGAAATGGTCAAAAGAAAAAGCAATATATTTGAAGGCTTTCTCTGAAGTAGTTTTTCTCCAATTATCTAGAAAGATCCATCTTCACAGTATCTTACAAACACTCACCAATTAATCCTCCATCTCTTCCTATATGGCAGGTAAATATTATTCTTGTCTAAGAACTTGGCTTACTACACTATTATTTCTACACTGATTGAAGACAAATTTGATATGAGATCGAAATCTTTATCAAGAGAAAGTTTCAGTCAGCCTACATTGTCATGATGGCAGTAAATTATACTACTAAAAATGCCATCTGTGCAGCCTAAATCTTGCTTTCCTTGTAAGAAAGCAGGAAGATGATATCTCATTTCCTAATAAACATCACATGCCTAATGAAAGCATCAACTGTTTTCTATTAGGAGTGTATTCCCTTTACTTACACCAATTTTGTCCAGTATCATTCTGGCTGCTAACGTGGAAAGTAGAATTAAAGGCATGAAAAGGAATTAACATAGTCCAAAAACAACTCTGTGTTACAGTAACCTCATATCTAACAAAACACATCCTTTAAAAAAGAAGTGGCTTTTTAAAGTTTCCTAAGATATCCTTAACTTCGTGTAACAGCCATGGATTTTTGCTTGTTTACTCTAGTGAGGCTACATTAACATGTAAAAGCTCTTTCTTTACAAAAGATCAACATATTCTTTACAGAATATCTACCTTAATGTTACAAAGCAATTAAGCACACAATAAGACAAGAATGTGTGGTGAAACTAATTACTTTCCTACATAAATGTCAATCAGATTAATGTATTTTTTATGAAATTTTATATTACATAAATACTCAGAGAGGTTATTTAATTACCTGGAAAAATTTGGAAATGTTTAAAGATTAATGAATTACACAGTCACTTTTACTTTCTTAATGTAACACAGATTTTCATATTCAACAATTTGAAAGCAGAACAGGAACAGACTGAAATGAAAACAAATCAAAAATTCCTGCTTTTTGAAAATCAGAAATTTCATACAGCATGCATCACAAGAACGACAGTCTCATTTTGTCAATAACTTTTCAGTAAGTGAATAAAAATGATGACTTCACATAAGGGATATGGGGGCTTTTAGATTCCTCATCTCCCCCCAAAACACAGAAAAAACATTTTTCTACTTTGTAAAGCTTCAAAGTTTGGGTATTTTCTACCAATCACTATTTGCATTGCTGAAATTCAAGGGGCAAGTGGGAAGTAGAGGGACATCTTCCACAGCATATTTAAAGTCAAAACACCCATCTTATGTTACCAGATACAACGAAGCAAGTGGTTTTCTGATGCTTTGGTATTAAATATCCACAAGCTTTTTTTCAAAACTTTCTCACACTGTTCTTAAGTTTCAAGCTCACAAAACACAGAGTGAACAGTGAAGTACACACAGCTCCCAGAGAGCAATTTTCCTGAATTGTCTTTATAGCAATTCATTGATACTGCCTATTTCTTCAGCTGAAAGTTACACCAGCTATTCTTATGTGACCTCCATCAGCCCATCACGTAGGGATAACACTACTAAACATTTAGCAGAGAGAATCAGTGAAGTTCTAATTTTTGGCAAAACAGAACAACATGGAAGCCACCCCATAAACTCATCCTTTGAATCAAAATTACTCAAGTATTTTATTCAAATATTAAAAGTTGACTTTTTCTTCAGCATTGCCCTTACTGCTTTTTCCACTGGGGGTCTACTGTGCAGGGCAAGACCTCCCCATGCACTGGGAAGGCCTGATGCAGTCAGCAGCTATTGCTCCTTTCAGAAAGGCAGATGCAACCCCCAAAATTCAAACTAGTTTTACAAAGTCTACCACTTTTGTCCAGCCCAGGTGCTGTTACTTGCTGAGCAAACAGCTATGAAATGCCACATTAACTTCATTCTTTTCAGTAAGAATAACACTTAACTATCACCCCTCATTCAACACAGCAACTAGGAGCTTTCTCTAATACCTAGATGAACACAACACCACAAGGATGTTCCAGCTCTCCTCTTCCAATATTCTTAGAACCCCACTTACATCTCCAAGTAACACATCCCATGGAGCAGCCCAGGACACAGAGACAGACTGAGACATGCCATCTGACCAGCTGAAAGCTCTAACCAAGGGCAGCCTCACTTGAATCTCTGCTGTAGGAACATCTACAGGCATCTACATCCTCATGACTGTCATACAGGTCTTCAAGCCACAAGCAACGCAACTCTAATCCACAGGAGGTACAAGTCAGTCAGAACTCAAGCTAAGCCCCCTACCCAGCAGACAGATGACCAAGTATCTCTTCACTACAAGATCCAGGGTCAGACATTTGCTTTGCCAGGCACTGACTTCCAGATAAAATGAGTCAAGACCCATTGCTTTCAATCCCTGCCACAACAGAAATCTTTCCCCTTCTTTAGTTTGCAGGCAAAGCAGAGTGACAGAATCCCTTCTGGTTTAGTTCTAACGATTGTCACTACACCACCACTTATTATCACTAAGCAACTCTTCAAATGAGAGGGAAAACACAGCTTTTATTATGCAAACTCTAACACAAACAATTCTTAACGTGCAGGCTTACAAAAAGGTAAGTGAATAACCCTCCCACCTGAAGATTTCTCTAGATGAAGTGCAAGGTTTGCACTGCAAAAGGCCAAGGATCCATACACAGATGATGCCCAATGAGAGCCAGAACTGAGTATACCAAACAACTCCCGTTTCTGAGGGGCACACATTACACTGGTATTTCATTGTAGCATGATGGCTACCAGGAGCTGTTTGCAATTCTCTTCATGATAGTTTTAAGTTTGTGAAATAATATGAAAGAAACTGATTTTAGACGGGTTTAAAAGTAGAAGACACTGACCAACATTTTCTATGGAGCTTGAGGAAAAATATTTAATTTCAGAGGAAGAACAGAACTAGCAGTTCAAACCTTGTGAAAGCATTTGCCCAAAAGACTCCTAAATTACTGAAATTAGATCACTAGACATTTTCAGCTTTTTTATTAAATCTTCCCTGCCAACCAATAGTCACAGCAAAGTTATTTTGGAAGCTGTTGGCTGCATCAAGAAACAACAGATTAAATCAAATTCTCATAGATATAGTCCTTTCCTGCATGTGAAAATCAGCCTCCTTTCTCCCTAAGTATTACATATAATATCATGTGCATTTCAAAATAACAGGTGATAGCACTAGCAGGGTATTGGAGATGTAAGAAGTTATATGGTGGCCACATATGCTAGTAGGCAGCAAGAGCTTGCAGTGAGACATGACACTATGACCAGAAATTCATCATCCAGAACTGATGGCATCTAAATCTTCAACACATCTCATCCCATACAGCTAAGCAACGATGTTTAAAAAATGCCACTGTTACCCTTCATTAGTACAACATTGTACTGTTTCCTTACATGACTGCTACCACAGCAGCTATCAATTAATTAGCGTGCACAACATTTAATCAGTGAAAGAGTATTAAAGTACTTAAGGTTTTAAAAGTGTACAGTTTCAGGCATAACAGCACAGACTTTCAAATAACTCCAATAGCTTTAACACAGGGTTAGCAACTCAGAACAGAGATGCCATAGAAAGCCAGCAGGTACAGTTTTGAAAGGCTCAGTGGCAGATACCACACCACTTTAACACAAAAACCATCAAAGTTAGGGTGACCCACACAGAAGTGTTTTAACACACAGGAATCTACTGCAGTACATAAACAACAATGGTTTTAGAGGCTTTCTACATTGATGCAAAAAAAGTAAAACCTGGTACCCCTGAATAGTTCCAACTGGTCAAGACAGATCCAGACTAACTGCACTAACTGCATTAACATTCTCCAAATCCCCAGAGTCTTTATACCAGACCTCCAACATTGTCCTAGACAACTTCCACAGTTTGCTACTACATGTCCCATTTTCTTCCCTAGGAAATCACATCCATCATCATCACTTACTGTCTCCTTTATTTTCAGTCACATGTGTGTATATATGTACACATATACACATACAGATGTGAGGGGGGGTGGAAGGAGAGGGATAGAGAAAGAACACATACACACACACACACACACACATCCCATAAATAAATAAGCATTTAATCATGAATCAAGGTGTACTTCCATGGTAAATGTTAATGCATATGACCATGCTTTTATATACATAGAAAAAGTAAGGTAAAGGCAACTTCTCAAGAAGAAAATTGACACTTACTGCTGCAGTAAGGAACTAGAACAGTGCACAGCATCTACTGAATGGCATCATCACTGGTATTACCCAGTGGAGTTCCTAAAGCCCAAGGTACACTACTAATGCCTGCATCAGTACCGCTTCTTCAATGTGTCTCCAAAAAAACAATGAATTCAGGCCAGATTCAGGAAGTCTATTCCATAGCCCAGCAAGAGTAACAATAAAATAGGGGTGGTTAGATATCTGACATAAAAGAGAGTCATGTCTTTGCAGGAGCAGCCTTTGACACATAACAACTTGAGACTGTGCACTATGTTCAAATGTAAGTATACCAAATAATTTAAGCAAAACTAAAATTCATAACAGTTTAAGAATATTTAATTTAGAAAATAAAGTTCACAGCTTTTAGAACAACCTATGCAAGACAGAGTCAGGATGAATTCCTCTTCTTTCTAGGGCCTGTAACATCATATGGCAAGATTTTGCAAGCCAAAGCTAATATTTCAGCAACATAGCACTTGCAACTTTTATATCTAAGTGTGGCTTGTTCTTTTAAAGTAGCCAAGAACTGAACTCACACCCTGTTTGAGCAGGCAGAAAAAATGCTCTGTGCCAAGAAGGAAGTTATAAACTTAAAGAAGGTTTTTTACATGGGAAACAAGTTGGGAAGCAGAGGGGCAGATTCACTGCAATCAATTCTTTAATGAGTAAGAGAAAATGCACAGCACATCAGAGCTGGAGGCAGCAGGCTGCGGTTCCACTGCTTGCTCAGCTGAAGGACTCCCTGATGGGGGCTGGACAACTCAATTCTTTCCACTCCTGCTCGTTCTCTGAAGACTATAAACCCTTGGGACAGCTCTCACCATTTATTCTGAACAAAGCCTCAAAGCAAAATAGTTTTGTATGAGGAAGAGATGAATCATCAAATCACTTGGTGGTACCTATTTTTCTCTGACTGCCAAAATGCCTTTGTAATGACATTTTATTTACAAATTCAAATTACAGTTGAAGGGGGGAAAAAAAAGAATACAACAAGATTAATACTATCTAAACAGACTTCAGAAAGAAGCCACAAGATGATGAGCCATGCAGGGCTGTATCAGCAGCACAAAGCCCATCCGGATGCCAGTCCCTATCTGTGTGCCCAAGGGATCAATACTGGGTCCAATATTCTTCTGTCATCCTCATTAATGACCTGGATGATGGGACAGAAGCACTCTTGGCTAGTTTGCCATGATAAAAACTAGAAGGAGGTTTGTGCTGCCTTCAGAGTGACTTAAATAGGCTTGAAAAAAGTTCAGCAAAGGCAAATGCAACGTCCTGCTCCTGGGCAGAAAGAATCCCAGGCACCAGCACAAGCCAGGGCAGACTGGTGCTGTGTCCAGTTCTGGGCACCCCAGTATGAGACATGGACCAGCTGCAGAGAGTTTAGAACAGCCACAAAGATGGCTGGGGACTGGGGCATCTGTCATGCAAGATGAAGCTGAGAGAGCTGGAGAAGACTCAGAGGAATCTTATCCATGTGCATGAAGATTTTGCAAATTCAACTTAAATATATGACAAAATAGCTTATTTATTAGCTTGCTTTCAACCTCTGAGGAAGGGCAAACTTCACAACAGGCTGTCAAGAGAAGCCATAGAGCTCCCCCCACCTCCCCTTGGAGACAATTAAAACTCATGAGTTCAACCTGCTCTAGCTTTGAGCAGCAGAATTGAACCAGAGACCTCTACACATTCCTTCCAAGCTCAGCAATTCAATGATTCTGTAAGTTAGAATATAGTAAAGAAAAATAACAAAAAGAAATGCCAAACATTAGTTCCAGTCACATAAAACATTATTGGTTTGTTGTTTAAGGGGCCAAGATCACAAAGTTCTGTTAATTGCTAACAAAAAAAATACCAGAATATAAGTAAACCAAGTTCAGCTTGAGTAAAATACAGGTTTCTAGAAACAACCAACCACAGTGTGAAATCACATTGGAGATTTTTTTGTGTTTCAAAAGCATTTATTTTCATTCTGCATTCATCTTTTTGTTAGTTATTGAAAATGTTTGAAGCAATTATATAGAGCACTATATAATTCTCAAGGGATTCAGCCTAAATACTTTTTCAAATGCAAACACGACACGAGTCACAGTAGGTGCAAAATCTTTGGTTAACAGCCACACACTATATTTATTTTAGACACTCTCACTGAATATCAAAAATGTAACAGAAATTGTTTCAAAAAAAACTAACAAGGGTAAGCCAGTCTGAAAATATTTTGTTACACAAACTGTGCTTAGATTTGCATCTGCAGTTCAATATGGTAAGCAAATACAAAAATACAGAACTGTCAAAGGACAAAAAGGAAACAAAGCCAAGGACTGAACTGCAAAGTCAAGAGGATTTGAAAATAGAGGCTTAGAGAATTCATTTTGTTCAACTGAGAAACATGGCAGAAAGAAATGAAAATTTAAAAGCATCTTAGTACTTGACCATGATGTCCTATTTTTAAAGTTGCATTTAAATTTAAAAAAAAAAACAAAACAGTGCTGCAGCCATCAAGAGCAAATTCAGTAAATTCTCTTTAATATCAATATAACCAGAATTACATCTAGATGGACTGCTGAAGATTCCTTCTCTGCAACATATTACAAAGAATGCTATTTTTTGAAGTATTTCACTGAAAAAAACTAAAAACTTTCATTTGCCACAGTTATACATTTACACCAGAAAACAGTTCAAAATAATACAAATTTAATGAGTGAAACAGTGGCAACTTTGAGGTATCTGTTGAGGTGACAATTCAGTAAGAATAAGCTCAATTTATGCTTACCTAATTATTTTAAATTAACCAATTTATGTCTAACAATCACAGTATCAGGTCCCAGTAGGAAATCTGCAAACTTTGTAAGAAGTTTACTCTGCCCTAGAAGAAAGATGTTTATATAATTGTCAGGAGTCTCTAAACAACTACTTTAAAACTGCAATGTGTTTTAAATACCTCCTCCATATTTTATCATTAGAATATACTCAAGGGGACTGGAAAAAAAAATGCTTCTTTTTGTGGGAAGTCTGAATCAATGATGCTAATTAGAGAACCTTAATGTATCCAGACAGATACAGAGCTTGTGACGTGTATGCACAAAGCCTTAGTCATAAAACACCAACCAAATCATGTTCATTGGTAGCATAATACAACAGGCTTTTAACTGACCAATACATTTAGTTACTCATTAGCTAACAGTCTAATACACTTTTTTTACAAATACTCTTTCTTCAATTCTTACACTTAAAGAGTTCAGAAGTCTTGAAACCATGTCCCAGTCCTTCAGCAAGTGGAAGAGAAGATTCCAGACAAACAAATATCTTTGCCAAAGTCCTGAGAGCTAGAAACACTCTGACAAACTGACAACTGCACTACTGAAACTTCTCTGTGGGAGAGCTGAATTCACAATGGTTTCACAAATCCAGATCTCCACCTGGGACTCAGCAGAACCCTGTCCATGTCCATTTCTGCAATGGACAGCCACTCCTCTAGAGATTTCTAGGCAGCTAGAATGAGCTATATGATCACCCCAACACAAGTGAAACTTTGCCCATTCCACTGTTGTCCTTTGAAGGAGAAGGAGGCCAGGGTCTTCTCCTCTCCTCTCTCACCAAAAGGCCATGTAGCAATCCAAGTCTACACTCACAGCCTCCCATCTTAGGCATTGCTTTGGAAGCATGAGGAGGAGCAGGAATGGACTTAAAGACATGTTAATTAGCTCTTAAAACAGACCTTCAAATTCCCAATTCACAATATTAAACATGCTTGATAAACCAAGTTCACTAAACACATATAAACATTTCACTTGCTGGCCTCTACCACTTTCCCTGGTAAAACTTTCCAAAACATGGGTTTGCTACACTTATTTTTTGTTCACAGACACCAGACACACATCAGCTTTTGAACAATGCTGTAACTGAAATATGGCAAGGACGACACACAGTTTGAGCACAAGAGCAGCTTGGGTGCACAGAAGCTGAATTTCTGATGCCCTATTCTGCACAGAGGTAAAGGCCATCGTGCAAAGAAAAAACCCATAAGACCCACAAGTGGCCCTAAGATAATTTCCTTCAAGAAATATAAACTGCATCATTCTATCGGATCTCTTCTTGAGATTCACAATTATTACTGGAATTGCTGAGGCTTCTCCATCCAAAAGACTACTTTATGCTGTGAACAAATTCTAGCAATAAGTATGTAAGATATCAAATCACATGAACTATTAATACATATAGAAGTAGACAATAACCTTACATAAACATACAAAATCTGCTCTGTTTAGGGTTACATTATCTTTATAAGCAAGCTTAGTCTAAATCAGATTGGCTCATTACACAAAATTATAAAATATCTTGCTGAAATACAATCTAAAAGAAAAATATATTTAACATGAGACATTACAATGGTATTTCAAGTTATCAAAGGTTTCCTTTATCTCCAAATATTCATAACATGTTTAAAATATATTCTGAATTTTATTTCTCACAGTGTTTGATATAAAAAACAAACCAGAAGGTTGCCCTAAAGATAAATGAAACATCTGGTGAAACATGTAATAAGCTTCAGGCTCACATCTGCTACTGAAGTTAGTATTCCCGCACCATAGCTCCAAGCTCTATGCAAAGCTCTACAAGAATAACTGAGAACAGGGAGGATTATAGGAACACATTCCTCAATCCAAATTGATATTTCCTCTTCCATCTGAATCAACATTATGCTTCCATATGTATGCACTAATGCCCAGCACTAACTCTCAGTGGAAAATAATTTCTAAAAGTAAAGTTATCTCATTTAAAACCTATCCTATTATTTTATATCATAAGGGGTTTTAGGCAGTTTTAAACATATGCAACCATTTATCTAGGCATATTTATATACATATATATATATATATAAATAAAGCTGGATATGTGCCTATATATATAGTTTCACTAGTTTTAGAGTGCAAGCAAACTTACAATTAATTCATCCATATATCATTACATTTGACAAAACTTATTGTCAAAATAACAAGGAGTGGACAGTAGACAGCACAGTTACTGCAATTATATAGAAGTGAAGCCCCAAGCATTTTCAAGCAGTAACTGATAAAATTGAATGTAAGATATTTCCTAAGGAACAAACTATGTGTAACTCAAATTCCTATTTCTATAAGGAGATTGCTCAATATTTATCTTTTTTTTACTCATTCACTCCTAAACCTTCAATTTCTTCCATAAACAATGACAGCAAAATGTTTACATTTAATGCCAACATAAATTGCTTTGTATTTGTGACATTTTAAAAAGACCCTTTTGTGCCATGGAGAGTTTAGAAAAAGGCAGATATCTGCACTGCAGGGAAAAAATGCACTTACATTTTGCAACAGCTGTGAAAGATCAGTCCTCCAGAGAAACTGAAATCAACGCAAACTGGGAAGTGTTTAGGAAATAAAATGTTTCCATCACCTCATACTATCATTCACTTCCATTAGTACTGACGAAAGAGAGACTGGATTTTATACAGTGTTATAAATGGTAGGAACATTACAGGCAGTGGAAACAGAACTGATCACTAAACAACATTTGGTGACCAACATAATTGGTCACTACACAATTCTAACATCAAACCTGGGACAAAAAAGCATAAATACCCAAGCAAGCATCTGTTTAGTCAGAAGATGACGAAGTGATATCCACATCAAACTTATTTTTCTTGGATAAAAATACCACAGTAGAACTGAAAGTGATTAAGATGTTTAATCACAGGAACATGAAAACTCTTTCAAAAAATAGATTACGTGGTAACACAAACTGTGCTGCAGAAAACTCCCTTAGTACAGGGCACTTTTCTCCCACTTAAATTTGCAAAAATGCATTAATAATAATAATAATAATGTTTTATATATATTTAATGCAAGACATGGGAGAAAAACAGGGAAGACATAAATGTAATGTGATCACCTAGGGAACAGAAATTAAGGACTAGCCACAGAAAATGTGATCAGGCCAGTAGTGTCACGATGTAAATCATCAACAACACCAAGAATGTATCCTGCAGAAATAGAACTGCAAGACCAAGCATACCAAATTATTGTTTCTTATGTCCTTCTCCTGGACACCCTGCAGAAAAGGCATGAGAGGCTGCAGGAGAAGAATGGACACAGAAGGATCACTTCTGATGCAAGGAGAGCCAAGGCATGGAGGGAGCACTTGCATTTGCACAGATGTAAGAAAAACCAAGCAAGCCCTCAACTTCTCTTCCAAATAGCCACTGCAAATAATCCACCGTGCAATGTAACTTTGGAATACTGTGAACACAAGTGTGATGCAAAAGCTTTTTAGAGCTCAAAGAAGTTGTAGGGAAAAAAAATCATCCCATATCCCCAAACAAACCAAACCAACACAACCAACCAAAATGTTAATCTGATACAGAGAGCCCAATGAAGCTTCCATGCTAGGGTCTAGAAATCATTATCTATTTACACTGCCTTGTACATAATAGAGCAGTTTGGATGAATCTCAAGTATCATGTAAATGCTCAAGTAACCTGTCTTTGTGAGCTCAAGTTTAGTTCTTTCCTTAATGAGAGTCATGGCAGCTGCCTTAGCTTTTTTATAGAATTTGACAAGTCTGCAGCTGTGACACAAGCAATATTTTGCTCAGGCCTATTTCAGAATTACTGTATCTGACAATATCTGCATATTTAGCCAAGAATATAACAAGTCACCACAATAATGTTTACAGCTCTTGGTTAATTTTATAATAAAATAAACTCTCTGCTGTGTTAACAGACAACAAAGTTAATAAGCTGGGAACAAAAATTAGACTGTTTCATGTCACACTCAATCCTTACCCTCGACTGCTGCTGAAATGGGTGGTCCATACCCAATCCTCCTCTTCCTCCAGCTACATGGGTGTGCTCAATTTGCTGGATTCACAACAAGCTGATCTGACTCGCCCTGTGGCCATGCCAGCCCCAGACCCTGTACAAGGCAGGAGCAGGAGCAGGCAGCCAAATGCACAGAGGAATCTATCCCTCAGCTGATAGATTGAACCACGTGCATTATCAAAGTTCAACTACAGAGAAAAAAATCACTCCTCTAGAATGAACAGCACTGTAACTAAAAGTACCCAATCAATATTTTTTTTTTTTTTTTTGTTTAGGTTTGGGGTTTTTTTTGTTGTTGTTTGTGGGGGTTTTTTGGTTTTTTGTTTGTTTTTTTTTTTTTTTTGCTACTCATCATTTAAAAAACCAATCCTAAAAATATCTAAGAAGGGATAAATTACATGTTACAGTTAATTTACCATTCCTGAAGCCATCCAACTTAATCAATACACTGTTGCTTTCAGGTCACAATATAAATGCCTTGGTTAGCGAAGATTTGCTTTGCCAGGGGTGCTTAAATTACAAAATTTGACAGCCAAGAACATATTTAAATTAAACTCTACCTACAAAGGTCTTCCTGCAGCAACAATCATTTGCTTCAGAAACAGCAATGGTCTGCTCCCAGCAATGAGTGCCCTAACAAGAGCTGTAACATTAGGGAAAACACCAGCAAGACACATAAATAACATTTAAATAATTTAAAGTCATCCAGAACTTACAGAATTGTTCAAATAATGCATACGTACAGCCCTACTTTTTTTCTTACAGTTGTGAAACTGGAAAAAATATTGTAAAACTAAAAGCAAGGGCCCTGTGTCATTAACTGGAAACTTTAATTCACTGAATTTATGGTGCAAAGGACAAATACGTAGTCAGAGTGCTTTACATACTGACACAGAATTTACGCAGCAAACGATTAAAAAGGAGCATCAGAATTCCAAAACACAAATCTTCTCTTAACAAAAAAAAAAAAAACCAAACGAACAAACTAAACCCCTCACTTCTGCCTGGAAAGCTGTCTAAAGAATAAGCATTACTTTGTCATCAAAAACAGGTATTTGAGGGGGCACCATGTATCAATACATAAAGTATTCTAATAATTTAAGATCCAAATCAGTTTCAAACAGAAAAGCACGCAATAGAAGAATGCATTAATAGTCAAGGTCTTCAGGCTGCTGGTATTAGAACTACTGATTTGAGTATCTTTACATAAAATTAAATTTGGAAATAGTTTCTATCTATCTACAAAGTTCTATTGCCAAGCAGAGTTGCAGGACTTGAAAATGTTGACCTATCTTGCTTTCAGCCATTCTGCACTCTTCTCTATCCTGCAGTGTGTGCACATCACTATTTCCATCCATACACAGACCTGTGGTGCTACTGGCAAGTAAGAGTAAGATCAAGTTGTGCAAAGGAAATAATGGTACATATCAAAAAACGTGTCTTCCTCTCTGCATAATGCTATGCAGACAAGAGGAATCACAAAAAATACAATTCAAATTCCAAATGTGAATTGCATTGGGAGGGAGGAAGGGAAGGAAGGGAAGGAAGGGAAGGAAGGGAAGGAAGGGAAGGAAGGGAAGGAAGGGAAGGAAGGGAAGGAAGGGAAGGAAGGGAAGGAAGGATTTCTATTCTTGGTAGACTGACAGAATAGCAGAATAACTAAAAGGCTTGAAGCATATGTTTAGTTTTACAGAAAATGCAGGATCAATCCCCAAATTGAGTTTGATCCTTCTGACTGGATCACAACAGCATGTTCCCACAGCACCAGTTAACACCTCCTCACCCTTTCTAGACACGTGACATGCTTGGGCACCTTTCTTTCCAATGAACGCCACTTCACCAGCTCAGGCTTTACAGAATCCACCTTTTACCCATTTCCAAAACCTCTCAACTTCCTCTCTGAGTAGGACAGCTGATAAAAACTAGCCAGTGTATTTTCTTATTATTATTCCCAGCTGCCTTTCTTCCTTGGTTTTATATTCCCTACAGCTCATTTTCTTTTCAATCCAAGCAAGCTTTACTTTGCCTAGAAAATCCCACCTTGAAACACATCTCTTTTTGATACACAAAGCTCACTAAATATACTGCTTACAGTCGAAATGTGGGGATCCTCCCAAGTTGTCTTCTAGACACAATCTTAAAAGAAGTCAATTGCAATTTAAAACACAAATGTTCCAATGTACAGGGTCCACAAAGCAACAAATAAACAATCCAGTCTCTTGGTATCTTCTTGTTCAAAAACCATTATAATTGGGCTTTCTTTAGCTTTGACCTGTATACTGATAATTTCTTCATATCAATTCACAAAACTAATACAGATTCATTCTTCTATTCAACCGCCTCAATACATTAATAAAGAAGACAGGAGGGGAAAGGAAAAGCTGTTGTTGTTACAACAAATAAAAGTTTATCTCTCTACTTTTAAGCTTTTGTCTACCTTTCCATTTTCTGCATGCAATTACTCCTTCAGTACTAATGTACTACATTTCCATTTTGCTTTTCTCACACTTCCCTTCACCTTTTGGCATTATTTCAGCTACATTTTTTACAAAAAGCACAAACACTGCCGACTTTGCTTACGAAGAGTTGTCAAAAAACAGCTGCAAATCATTCTCACTTTTCTTTGAGGAACCACTCCTCTGTCAGGATGCTCGAGAAAGCTTGATAAAAATCTATTAATTTATCAGGTCTATTTTATTGCAAACACTCAAGTTACTAACACTTCCAAGCAAGGAAGCATGGCAGTTGGTGCATTACACAAATCAATATGACGGCATTTTGGTTTACAGGTACCTTGACAGAAATAAGCAAACATGCAGCAATCCCTCTGGGGCCACTATTCTAGTGCTGGTTTTACCTGTTACACCATCAAAGGGATGCTGCAGGGAGGAGGACACTTTGCTAGGAACTGAAGAATCTGTTTACAACTTCTGAGTCACTTAAATACAATTTATGGGGAAAAAACTGAGTTCCATGAAAAAGTAGTGAGTAGCTTACAAATTACTCTAAATGTCCTCTAAGATACCCAACTTTTAGGCACAGAGAAAACATGCTTGTATTTTAACAGAGACAGTTCATTAAACTGAATATTTGAAAGGCTGAGGTATTGTAAAGAATCCAAACACCAGAAGGGTTTTTACAAAACTGTTTCAGCATGTAGTTAAAACCAAAACCAAAAGGAAACAAACGAAACACTCAGGATACAGGCCCCTCCATTTCACCAAAACACTTAGTACAACTACAGTTCAAAACCTGCTTAAACAAAGAACTTGTGAAAGGTTTTGCAAAAAATCAGACTGCATCAGCTAAAGCACAGGAAAAGCTTGATTAAAAGCATGTACCTTATTGTAAAACAAATGTGTTACCCTAAAAGTTTAGGCATTGAAAGTAGTTCCTGTGTCTAGTAAAATGGAAGATATCTCACCTTATCATCTCTTTACTTGCATATTTCTGTGAGGGTGTAACATAATACTGCCTTATAAACTTGGAATGAAAAACTATCGTCTCCTCCAGTAAATACTTTCAACATTTAACAGGTTGAAACATTTAACATATTTGAGTTTTACCATTAGTTACTTAATTCTGATCACCATTGTGCTTCTCTTATGGCCAGATAACAGGTACCTTCTTATCCTAGGGTGAAATGTCAATTGAGATTTCCTCTGACACCAAATTGGCTACTCTCTAAGAGAGGGAGAGTAAATTTACAATTTTATAAATGCAAAGTAAGCCTAGAATAAATCTGACCTTTGAAATTTTGTTAAGGGACATACCCCAAGCTTCTACCCCACCCTTCCTCCACCTTTGTAAACTGCTCCCTTTTTCTGCAATAGCCCACACTAACACAGCAGCTACCAAGAAACTCAAAAAATTAGAAGAACCAGAAAAATCTGCATGTTACCTTCATGCTATTTAAAAAACAAAAAAAGGTATCTGAAAAACAGTAGGATTCCTTGTGCCTGTAGTGTTAGGTGTTAAGTGTGACTAGATGATGGCCAACTCCATTTGTCACTGTCCTTTTCCTCAGTGAGGTAAGACTAGTGGAATTTTCAGAACTGGGTAAGTAGCTGACTTATTCTAAAGAAATGCCTAAAAATCCTGTTTTAATTTGCCCATTGCATGGAATAGTGAAGTTATCAGACTTCATCTTTTGTGGAATTGTATAAAAAAGTAATTGAAAATTTGTTGGGTTTGCTTGGATTTTTTTCCCATTGGTAATAATTGACTTATACAAATTACATGGGGAGAAAAATTAGGAGCCATTAATTAATTACACTTAAAAAAACAACATGTTAAAATATTTCCAAAGATTTTACTTTTCCCTCTTTTCAGTATCACAGTAAGAACCACAAGCTTTATTTATTTTGGAATGATTTACCATCCATTTTTTGCTAGTAGGCTATAATATAGTCCAGTCTTCTAATAAATGTGAAGTATCCTTTTTTTTCAATAACAAATTACACAATCTATTAGCAAGTCAGCTATTTCTTCCTTTTTTAACTACCATGAAGGCCATCCAGCTATAGTGATTTACTGAAATGTATCTTCTTTTTATTTCTAAAGAAAACAATATACCTACAAATAAGCAGCAGACAGAGCAGACTGCAAATACTGTGATTCTTGTAACTGCTCAGGTCTTGCTCCCCAGCTGGTTTTACAATAACATATAAAAAAATCTCAAAGAAAATGTTTAGAAGGCATGTTTCTGTTGGGAAGGAGGGAGAACACTGTTTACATGCCCAGTTTTCAGATAAATTATGTTTAAAATAAAATCTAGCTTGAAACATCAGAATACTAGTAAGCATGGTGTGCCAAAAACGTATACTACCATCTGACAGCACCTCAAACAGATCCTAGTCATTAACTTCATATGTGTCCTGAAGTGACAATATTTTGTATAAACAACTCACTTGCTTAAGAAAATAATCTTGTTTTCTTGAGTAGGTTTGAAGCAAACATCTTTCCTGGCATGCAGACAGATCACCTTCCAGAATACGTACAGAGTACAGTAGGTTTTTGTAATCTGTACTTTACATGTGGTTTTTGTGAAATACTGTCTACCTTGATGGAATACACAATGATAAAGTACTTCCAGTAATTTTTGAAAAGCATACAAAAGCATGTTCCTCTGACAGAAAGGGAGCAGTCTGATATGGTTTGGCCCCTCATACAAAGACCCACCTAAAGCTCAAGTAATTATACATTTCATATCCAGTTCTTTCATTTTTAGAAAAGTAGAGCCATGGTTTCATATGTAGAGGATTAATCCATGAAAGCCTGAGGAAAGAAAAAGCTTAAAAGTCTTTTTTTAACAGAAAACACAAACTGAAAATAGAAATGACTATCAAAAAAGAAACCACCACATGTTGTATAACAGATGCCCACATTTTCATTCTGTAGTGTTTCATAGTGTTATCAGATTAGGTGGCACAAGGAAAAGATTACTATCTTCTTTTCATACAAAACACAGGTTATTACCAATTTATGGTGAAATATATTGTTTGCTGTCAGATATTCAGCAATTGTGTGTCTGGAAGCCACAGAAAAGCCTACATGAAACACCATATCTGCATTTCTGGCTTGACTAAGGGAACATATATTAGGTTTCCATATGGAAGTTCTCTCTTACGTTAACAGCAGGAGTTATTTTAAAAAATTACACATTTCCCTTAGTGTCAAAAACTTGCAGGCCTCAGGGTCTCTTGTGGAGGTAAAATAATCACTTAGCACACAGTTCATCAGATTTCTCAAATGCTGGTTTTTATGCATTGAATCAAATCCTTTGATTTTTACAATGTAGAAAATAAATTTACCCATTTTAGCCTTATCTTTACAGAAAGAGACTATACTAAAAAAACAACACCTTGCCTTGTAATTTCTACTTCCCATCATCACTTCACTCCCAGCAACACAGAATTACAACTCCCACTACAGTAAATACACTATTTCTTAATGTATAAATTCTCTTTCTCCCTCCACTCTTAGCTAATTTAATGCCCATATTTCTTTCCATTGCCACTGCTGCTTAAGTTTTGCCTGTTTACTTATGCAATTCTCACTGAGTAAATACAAAACTAGTAAATTACCATCTTATAAACACAGAAGTGTTACACTATCATATGCATTTCTCACTGACACATTTTTTGCCAATCCTTCTTTGACTATTTACCTCTGGGGACGAGAGCTATTTTACCTATTTTTTTCTCAAAAAAGATTATAAAGACATTTTTCCCAGTTAGAACTGTAAGTAAACATCACCTTGTAGTCCATTTAGCACTTAAAATTAGTAACTCAATTGGCTTGTTCAAGTTCCAGGATGTAACTGTCACATCTCTATTCCTCAGCAGAATGGACCTATAATAGTATTTCATTATTCTGATAACAATTAATTACTACATAGTTTTCATTATACAGAATCTTATGACATCATTACATTTGTAAAAATTACTTATTATCAACGAATACAAGGACACCTACTTTTACACAGCAAAGTTTCTTAAATAATGAAAATTCATTAATTTTAAAAATATAAATTAATAAAATGTAATCTTCAAATCAATATTGAGCTGCAGTGAGATTACTAGTGTTTTACTCTTCTTGGGAGTAAAGTCTAATTAACTTGCACTATAAGTAGTCAATTCAATTTAGAAAATAAAAATAAAATCTCTTCCTTCAGGGCTGAATCATTAAATGCTAAAAACTCCATTTCCAGCCCACTGTGAAGGGAAATAGTAAATAGGTGTTTCAAATAGGTCAGCTGGATTATTTTCTGTAAAGAAAATAACATTGCAGGTAAGAGCTACGTTTTCTTGGGCATTATTATTTTACAAACTGTTTTGTAGAAGATGCAAACAAAACAAATGTATCTTTCAATGAAACACCAAGCTTTTAAAAGAAGTGTCTTCCTATTTCTGTGGTTTTCTGCATATCTTAAAAATAATTGTGTAAAGCAACCAGGAGCCCCTACTACTTAGCAGGATGCCAATTTAAAAGAAGGAAACAACATGTTCTTTTGCCAGATTCTAAATCAACTCGATGTCCAGGCCAGGAACAAAGAATCACCATGCTCTAAGATAACAATTTAATAATATTTGTGGCATCCGAAGTAGCAATCTTTACCTCAGCATGACATTTGCAGGCATCAAATTTAATAAAATGGTCCCAATAAAAGCTAATCAGAAGTGTTTAAATGTATTGGCAATAAAACAAATTTTATGGCAGCAGAGTCAGTTCTCTTCTGTGTGACAAATGAACTGAGCACTGAAAATGGGTGATGCATCAGTACCATTTGAACAATGAAAAATGCATGCAAGTCTGACGGGAGAGAAACTCCATTCAGGAAGAACACAGAAATGAAAACACCCAGAACACCACACAGTCTGTACTAACACAGAAGAGAAAAACAACCAAAGGGGATTGCTTTTCTTCAGGATGACCATAACTTTACCTGGGCTACAGCAACAGGTACTCCAGTAATGTCTGCTCTTTAATTACATGCCAAATGCAAAACAAGTACCAAACACTACAAAAGCCATGGTTAGAAGGTCTGCAGGTATTCTTGCAAGAGACAAATTTTGCTCCACTCTCTCAAACCATGCCACTTTGAACTCTTAGCAGTATGAACCTGTTAAATTTGTAACAGACAAATTGTGACCCTAATTAACTTTCTTGGAGTTGGATGATGAATTAGACTGAGCTGGTTAATGTTACATGTACGCACACATTGCAGCAGTTTCACAGAGTCATTTTCCATAGCAGAGGGGCTGGAACTAGGTGATCTTTAAGGTCCTTTCCAACCCAGACCATTCTGTGATTCTACAATTTTTAAAAAGATCATCAGCAGTTACACTTGGCTCAAAACCTCTCAATTTGTCATTTGAAATTAAAACTGCTAAATTCTTTTCACAAGCAGTGTCACAGAAGGTTCAGGTCCGACATCAGGATGAATTTCTTCAGAGAAAGGGTAGTCAGGCACTGGAATGGGCTTCTCAGGAAAGCAGCAGAGTCACCATGCCTGAAGCATTCAAGGATTGCCTGGACCTGGCACTATAGGCAGTGGTGTTCATAAAAGCTGCACTCAGCCTTGAAGGTCTTTTCTAACCTTAATGATTCTAAGTTTTCTGTCATCCATTACTCTTCTCATCACAGCAATCACCTCGTGCCACCTAAAAAACATTTCTAAGATTGTCTTCTGTAACAAAGACAAGCTTTGTACATCTGTTTCAAAATACCTCTCTTTAGGAAACTGGGTAAATTACGTTCAGCCCTAGCCACTCTTATTTTAAGGAAGAAATACTGTATGGCCTTTCTAAAAGAAATGCAGATCAGAAACAAAAGACAAACAGTAGGTCTGGGGTAAAAAAACAGTAATAAAAAAATTTCAATGTATCATGAATACTTCACCTTATGATTTTGCTTTGCAGCATGAGATGCACTATTAAGAAGTAGAAAAAATAGTGGCCTGTTAAGAAGTAGAAAAAAGTCTACTTCATCCTGTGAGGCAAAGCATCTGAAATGAAAGATTAAAACCAATTACCAGTTCTGTCAAGTACACAGTACCTTAAGAAAAAATCCTGTTTACTTTTTTCTTTTTCTTCTACAAAGCTGAGGTCAAAAAATGTGTTCTGCTTACTGAGCACATGACAATTATCACCTTTTTTCTCACTACCTTTGACCGTTCAGTGTCTTAAAACCAAAAGAAAGTCACTACTAATAACTGGTACACATCATATGGAAATCATGTTTCATGATGTGGGGAGGTATGTGCAAAGTGTCCATTTTTATCCTTGCATACTTTAAATCAGAATATATATTGTCATAGTTCAAAAAAAATTCTGAAGTACTTCTCCACCTTAATAATTACTACTTTGAGTCACCATTCTGAAGACAGCTTTTCACATACACTACTACCAAGGATGCAGCCTGGAGCACTGTTTCCCCTAAAACACAAATTTCATCTTCATATTCCTCTTTAACCAAATACTTGAGGTATTCTTTCCTAGGACATACTTAACTTCTACATACTCCTGTTTTCCTAACCAGTATGGACAAGCAGGGATTTTACACAGACATGGTTAAAATAATTTTTTAAAATAGCTCTGGTGATTTTATTCATAACATAAACAAAAAAACCAATAGGAAGGAACTGGAAGTTTACTTTGGGTAACAGAGAAGTGTGTACATGCACTAAAAGAGACATGCAATTTTATTTAATGCTTGTAAATTCTTACAGAGACAAAGCCATGCCTTCATGACAGCATTGTTAGTTATTTTTTAGTTCACCCAGAATTTCCCAACCACCACCAGCAAAATACATATTTAGCTTCAAGTATGGCAACTCAGGTACTACAGGATTACTGGTTTATGATTTCTCTAAGTGACAAGAACAAAAGGGAACATACAAAGAATGTATTTTGACACCTGTATTTTAAGAAGAGTGGGAATAAAGTGAAAGCTTCAACTATTTCCGTAGTAAAATTCTGCTTTTCAGCATTTAAATGAGACAGACAATTTGAAGTGCTTATAACTCACTTAACTTGATTTCCCTTTTCAACAGCTGCCACCTCTAAGACCACAGTTCAAAGGACCACAGGGAAAAAAGGCACAGGAAAGGAACTCACACAACTGAAGAGCTGGAGGAATCAATAATGGCCTTTTGTACAGGGAAATTAAGTGTTGTGATGCACAACATTCCAAAACTAGCCTGAGAGGAACATCAAACATTTCTGCCACAACTACCCAGGCATCCTAAGAAAGTCACTCCAATTCTTCTATGCATCAGCTTCTTTAAACATAAACTAGTGATAGTTTTTACCTCACAGAGAGGTTATGAGGCAATTAACTGATCATAAAGCACGCCAAGATCGTCAAATGAAAGGTGCTATGCAAGTGCAGGGTATTAATCTCACACTCCACGTACAAATCATTCTCTTATCCCACCTTTTACCTAGTGTTGGCAGCTTTACAACCATTAAAACTCTACTACATACATTGGCTCAATTCCCTGCAGCAGACATCTCAGATACAGTGCACTTTTGTGGTTCAGCTACCTACTCTTTCCTACATAAAACAGGGCATTTGGTTCAAGACATCTGCAGCTTCAGGTAGACTGTCCAAACACACAGCCTGCAAGCTGGATACAGACTGTTTCTGGCCACAGTACTAAAAGATCCATGAAACTTCCGTCAGCTGCATGTAACATATGTTGCTAGATATCATCTAATGAGCTTAGAAGCTGTAATGTGGAAGCAGCAAAAGGACCACCAGCCACCCTTGCAAATTTAACTTTTAATTGCATATTTTTTAAAATGGGCATTGGTTCAATTACCAGTTAGAATGCTTACACTTCATTCATCATAATGTTGTTTAAATAAAATATTAGATGGAGACTTCCTTCTAAATTAATAAAACAATTTTAATTTTGGGATAGGCAGTAACATAAGCACTGGAAAACTCACTCAGGCTCACTGGTGATACAGATCCAGCAGAGGCAGCAAAAAGGACAATGCAACAAAGAGATAGTGCTTTTATCAGCCTGGTCTGCAGGTCAGAAGATCAAGTAGAAAAAAGGTTTCCAAGCAGGAAGTGCAGGGGGAAAAGAGCAGCAGTGCAAGCAAGGGCAGATCTGTTCTATGTTACTGGGACAAGCTGGGGGAAGGAAAGAAAGATCAAGGCAAGAGACAAGAGAACGATAAATCAAATGTAACCCTAATGCCATAATCTGGACAGGGAATGGGAGAGACTTTAAAAAAGAGGTGACAGTAAAAACTGATTTACCATAGAGGGATATTCCATACAAAGAGATGGAATAAGACACCAAACACTTCAGAAAGCTAAAGAAAATACAGCATTTATAAGGTTCCAGATAGAACAGAAGAGCAGTTTTGGAGTCTGCACATGTGGATGACATGATGACAACAAAGGCATTTCGAAGACAGCCTGGGACACTACGAAGGAAATGCAAAACAAACCATAATGATGATCAAAGTTACACAGCACTGGCTAAATCCACTTTAGCCCTGCATTCACTATAGCTTCAAGTTATGATTTACTAGTATAAACAAAGTCTTTTTTTCTTCCTTCCACAGCACAGAAGTGCTTTGCACTTCCCCAAGCCTGAAACCAAAATCCCTTTCTATTATTTTCTTCCAAGTCTCCTTTGAGTAGTTTTCTCTTTTCATAGAGCCAATAGCAATAGCATTTCATAGATGTTCAGTGTGCTATGCACCTCTCTTCTACACAGAGACAAAAGGAAGCACACATATACCTTTACACAAGTTCTGACAAGAGAAAAGCATCCTGGGAAGAAAAATATCAACAGGACTTCTAAATAGTTAATACTTTTTAAATTAAAAGACTACTGATGTGTTTAAAAACACCTGACCAAGTATTTTCTTCATGTCATTCTATATTAATTCTGTACCTACATAACAAAAAGTGTGGAGGCCAGAGTGGTCTTAAAATTTAAGAGTTTTAATGTATATATCGACAAAACATATTTTGCATTAGTAAATAAATTTTATTAAACTTGCAGTTATTCATCCATATCTACAATTCTTTAATGGCTATTAGCCATAACTTGATAAAATGAGAATGGTGACCTTGTGTTAATTAACATATGACAGTAATCTTTGATGAGGAAGGTGTATTATTTAACAGAATTTTACACTTTACAGAATTACAGAATAAGCTGAGTTGGAAAGGACCCACAAGGAACATCCAGCCCAATTCCTGGCCCCGGACAGCACATCACCAAGAGTCCTGTCATGTGCCTCAGAGTATTGTCCGAATACTTCTCAAACTCTGTCAGTGCTGTCACGACTTCCCTGGGGAGCCTGTTCTGTGCCCAAACTTTCTCTGGGTGAAGAACTGTTTTCCTGATATCCAACCTTAGCCTCCTGTAACACAATTTCAGGCTGTTTCCTTGGGTCCTGCCACTAGTCACCACAGAGAAGAGGTCAGGGTCTGGCCCTCCTCCTCCCATCAAGGGGAACTTGTAGCCTGCAACGAGGTCTCTCTTCAGCCTCCTCTTCCCCAGGCCAAGTGACCTCATCCATTCCTCATATGGCTTCCCCTCAAAGCCCTTCATCACTTCCCTCCTTTGGATGTTCTCTAATAGTTTAACATCTTTCTCCTATTGTGTCACCAAAGCTGCCGCCAGCACTCGAGGTGAGGCTGTCCCAGAGCAGAGCAGAGCAGGACAATCCCCTGCCCTGCCTGGCTGGCAATGCTGTCCCTGATCCCCCAGGACAGGGCTGGCCCTCCTGGCTCCAGGGCACTGCTGGCTCATGGTCAACCTGACATCAACCCTCAGCTCCCTTTCCATGGCTCTGCTCTCCAGACTCTCATTCCCCAGTCTTTCTGTACATTCATGGATGCCCCATTCCAGGTGCAGAACCTGACACTTTCCCTTACTGAAATTCATATTGTCTGGGATTACCCAGTCCCCTGATCTGTCAAGATCTCCCTGTAGGACTTCCCTGCCTCTGCAGGTGTCAACAGATCCTCCCAGTTTTCTATCATCCTGCAAACTTGCTCAATATCCCTTGCAGTCCTGTGTCCAAGTCATTTGAGAAGATGTTGAACAGCACAGAGCCCAAGATGAAGCCCTGCAGAACCCCATGAGAGACACTTTGCCAGTCTGATGTCACCTCATTCACTATAACCCACTGTGCCTGACCCATCAGACAGTTGCTCACCCACCCCATGTGTTTAACCATGTGTGCTGTCCAGAAAGATCCTCTGAGAGACAGCATCACAAGATTTACTGGAATACAAAAAGATTACATCAACTGGCTTCCCTTAATCAACTACGTGGGTTACCTGACATGAAAGGAAATCAGGTTTGGTATCAGGACTTTCCTCTCATGAAGCCATGCTGGATGTGACCTACAACTGCATTTCCTTTCAGGTATTTTTCAGTACCTCTCAGAATAATATTTTCCTTAACTTGGCCAGGCACTGAAGTAAGACTGACAGGCCTGAAGTTTCTGGGCTCCTCCTTCTTGCCCTTCTTGAAAACTGGGATGTTTGCCAGCTTCCAGTTAGCTGGAACCTCTCTGAATTCCCAAGACAGCTCAAATATCAAGAGAGGTTCTGCAGTGACATCATCCAGTTCTTTGGGGATCCTTGGATGAATCTCACCAGGCCCCCCAGGTTTTTAGGGATACAGCTGGAGCAGCAAATCCTGCACAGTTTCAGCATCAAATAGGAGTTGATCATTCAGTCAAGGTCCTCTAGCTCAGAGCACCCCTTGGAGCCTCCTCCATATTGAAGACAGAAGCAAAGAATGCATTAAACACCTCTGCCTGTTTGTGAGGTGACCATCCTCATCCTGTAACAGGACAATTTTATTTCCACACTGCCTTCTGCCACTAACAGATTTGAGAAAACTATTTATTGTGCCACACAGTTCCATCCAGCTTCAACTCCAACTGAGTTTGGCCACACAAATTCTCTCCTTACAGAAGCAAGCAGCATCTCTGTATTCTTCCCATGTGCTTCCAGTGGGCATGCACCTTCCTTTTTTACCTTGATTCCAAGAGAAGATCCCTGCTCAGCCAAGCTGGCCTTCTGCCTCCCCTGCATGACTCCCAATATTTGAGAATTGCCTGTTCCTGTGCCCTTAGGAGGCAATGTTTAAAATGTGACCAGCAGTGATGGACCCCAGCACCTGCAAAAAAATGTTGTCAGTGGACTTTACTCACTAATTCCCTGAGCAGCCTGAAGTCTGCTCTCCTCATGTCCAGAGCTGGGGTTTTGCTGGCATTTTTCTTCCTGTCAACAGAGATTTTTAAACTTTATCACTTTGTGGTCAATGCGGCCAAGACAGCCACCAATCTCCACTTTGTTCATGAGATCCACTCTGTCGACAAGCAGCAAATCAAGGTGGGAATCATCAGCTCCCTAAGGTCCTCTTCCATAAAGCTGTCATCCAGGTTCTTTAGGAATCTTCTGGTGCAGGTTGTACCAGCTGTGTGATGCTCCCAGTTAATTTCTGGCAAGTTAAAGCCTCCATAAGGACAAGGGCAGTTGACTTCTAAGTGTCCCTTACTTCCCCAAAGAATGAATTAATCAGCACTATCATCCTGGTTGAGAGCTCTACAGCAGACTCTTGCAATGACATCTGCATTATTTGCTTGCCCTTTGATTCTCACACAGGGACTCTCAATTGTGCCATTGCCAACTGTGAGCTCCATACATTCCAACTCTTGTATTATGTGCAATGTCAACTCCCAGCCTCTTCTGCCCTGCCTGTCCCTCCTGAAGAGCCTGTAAACATCCAACAGAGCACTCCAGACACAGGACCCATCCCACCAGGTTTCACTTATACCTGCAATGCCAAACCTCTGGGACTGGGACAAAGCCTGAAGCTCCTCTTGCTTGTTCCTCAGGTTGCATATATTAATGTAGAAACATTTTGGGTGTGGTAGATTGTAGCCAACACCTGGTAAAGCTGATTGGGGGATCCACTAATACTCCCTGGGGGATCCATCCACCAGTACTCCTTTCCTCAAGTTTCGGCACACAGCCCCATCACTGGCAAGCCTCGTTTGTTCCTTTCTCCATTCCGAGCTAGTTTAAAGCTCTAACAATGAGCCCCATTAGCTCCTGTGCTAGAGCTCTTTTTCCTTCTGAGACAGATGCATCCTGTCAGGTGTTAGACTGAGTGTTGAGTAGATCATCCCATGGTCAAAAAGCACAACATTTTTTCACTGACACCAACCTCAGAGTCACACACTGACCTGATGGATCTCCCTATTCCTATCAATATTACTTTTTGTTACCAGAAGGATCAAGTAAATCACTACCCACACTCTTGATCCTTCTACCAATCGCGCCAGGGCCCTCAAGTCTCTTTTGACTGCCCTCACACTTCTCTCTTATTTTGTCACTGCCAGCTTGAACAACCATAGTGGATAGTAATCAGAGGGCTTTACTAGATTGGAGAGTTTTCCAGTAATGTCCCTCAGCAGAGCTCCTGCGAGACAGCAGACTGCCCTGTGAGTGAGCACTATCCCATATTGAGCCATTTGTTCCCCTCAGAAGGGAGTCTCCTATTGCAGCTGCCCCACTTCTTCTGTTAACAGAGGTCACGATGCAGGGTAGAGGTGGTGTTGCTTTAGGAGGCCCCACTATCCCAGAAAGACCTTTGCTCACCTCATCACTTGTCTGGCTTTCCAGTTCCAGAGCCTCACACCTTAGCAGAAGGTGCCAGTCCTACGTGTGAAATTCTAAGGTTCCAAGGAGGAACCTGCCTCCTGCTGTGTGTAGTGACCTGCTTCCAGCCTTCCTTGTGAACAGACCCTTCACTAACAGTCCTTTGACTAATTACCCTGCAGGGCTCTGAATCCACCTGCTTTTCCTCTACAATGGAGGTTTAAGAGTCCCGAGAGTCTTGAGACTGTAGTGCCTCTGAAAAGAGCCGGTCAGTCTCCTGCTCCTTGGCTGAAATACCATGCAGCCTATTCACTTCCTCCTGTAGCTCCTTCACCTGGTCACACAGCTCTTAAACCACAGCACACCTTCTGCAAAAGAACTGCTGGCCCCAGCCTCGGGGAGAAGTACCAGGCACTTCTGGCAACCTGTGACAGGAGAGCTGCAGTAACAGTAACTATAACTGTTAGCTGTCATTTTCAAAACACAGGAATAGGTCTTTACCTGAGCCAAGGATCTCCAATACCTTACTGGGAAGTAAAACCAAAAAAAGTCTACTTGAACTGGAGGCCCAGGACATTGGCAACACCCTTCCTAAAAATGGCCTATCCAAAAATGTGCTCTCAGAACTGACAACCACTACTTTTATCCAAAGTTACAATAAACAAATAATTTTATCTATGTGTTTCCATACTTCAAACACACATATTTGGCTGAAAGACTCAGAAGTATGGTGGAAGTAATTTAATGAGTTAACGGGGATTGGGAGTGTAATTAATATTATGTTTTTAATTTACTTGAATGTAAAAAACAACCACTAACATTTGCTTCTTTTTCTCAATATCTTTTTAACATTAAGTAGAGTGCCACATTTGAGACCTAATCTAGAAAGAAATAAACCCATTGATGAGAGAGAGAGCAGAAAGTCTCACACAGGCTAGGTTCAGACAACCCCAGCAAGTGACAATGTGTCCCATTTACATGGCACTTCCCAGCTCACACCTGTCCAAGCCAGGGCTGGAGCTGCTGCTGGTGTAAAGCACAGAGCAGGACCCAGCCCAGAGCACAGAGCAGCACCAGGCACACACCAGCTGGGCACCAGGAGCACTGACAGCACTTCAGCCCACCAGGGCTGTCCAGCATCTCCTGTGGACATGTGTTTAAAGAGGTTCACCTAACCTCTGAAAGTGAGTACAAGCATAGTGACACAAGGATGAGAACTTCTGAAGTAAGGAAAAGGGAAATAAGCAGAGAGGTTATAGACAGAGTGCATGTGCATGGCCTGAAAATACAGACCTACTGCCATTTTAACTAAGATTGAAGCACTGCCTTGAATGCAAAACAGTCAGTGGTAAAACTTGCTAAAAAATTTAGCTTAATTACTAAACATAATTTGTTCTGAAAGAGAAAATGTGGATAAATGAAACAGTTACTTGCACATATTTAAAGAATTTTAATATTAACACTACACTGCTAAAAAATATCAAAAATCGCCAGATTTTCCAATAAAAATATATATGGAAGCTTTAAATTTTGGATGCAATCAAAATCAAGACATTAAAAAATGGGGAGGATTTGCCCTAGTTCCCCCAAATTTGCCCTATTTCCTGCTAAAATTACTCATTCTTATTTTATAAAGCAGTGGATCTTAAAAGACATTTGGGCATTACTCTTTGTTTACCATGTTCAGATCAATTATTTCCTTTTATGTTAAAAAGGAAAAAAGTGCAACACATACAACTGAGTAAAATGACAAATAATTAAAATATTATTTCTTCTTTATACTATTCTGATATACTTGAACTATAACAGTGGAGATGTTTTCATGCAAATGTTGGGTTTCCATTTCATAACTGTATATATTTCCAATGAAATCAAACCACCTTCACATCAACCTCTGCACAAATAAAGACTTCCACATATAGGAGGATGTATGGAAAATATTACTAAATTAGTTGATCAAATTGTAGTTGAAATGCATCAGTTTCAGTAATTTAAAAGTCTCTTTCAAATTCAGGATAAATAGGATATCAAAATCATAGGGACAGAGCTAAAAGTTATCTGACAGTCATTTCCTCCCATTACACAGTGTTTGTAGCAAACATTTGGCTAAGGTATCCTTCATGACCTCCCCAGACTTCCACTCAGTCTGTCCTGCTGTACCACTACTCTGAAGGTGCTTCTCCTCATGACTCACTCTTAATAAAAGTTAAACCCACTGCTTCTTCTTGTAACCATCCAGGACACAGCAAAATATCTTGGGCAAAACCATTTTTCTTTACAGATTTAATCAATTGTCCCTTCACTCTCTCTACACTGAAGAAACCAAAAGCACACAGCAGAAACAATCCCAATAAGAACTACCATCACCATTACTATAAAACACTAGCTGTTACACAGCTGATATACTAAAAAAAAAAAAAAAAAAAAAAAAAAAAAAAAAAAAAGTGGGGGGTGTGGAATTTTCAGCAGCAAATATCTTGGCAAGAAAAGCAGTGTCATTCAAGACTCAATAATATGCTCAAGGATCCAGGACCAGACCAATACCTAGATGCCACCAAACAAGCAGCTCTCCTACCTCTGCCAATCAGCAAAGCCTCAAAGAGTTACAGTGGTGGCTTTATTTCATATCTGCAAAACTGTATCAAAATTTTATCAACAGAAAGAATAAAAACAGATCTTTTCCCTATTCAAGCTATTAAAATGGATCAGAATTTATTAGAAAGAATGAGCAGGATCAGAGGCTGGACCCAAGTGCTCCTTCTTTCATGTTAAAGTGCCATTTAAATACAAGAAGAGAAAGCAAAGGGAAATCTTAAGAAGCACGACTGCATTGTGTGTGCATGTGAGCAAAGGGCTGTGCTGGGAAGCCAAGGCTGGACCAGAAGGGCACTGCAGAGCTGTGCACCAGGCTGCAGCCATGCCTCTTGTGGCAGCAGCTCCTAAGGGACACAGCTGCACCACACCAGCACACACACAGCCCTACTGACGTCCACCTGATCCTCCATCCAAGATGAAAGCACCCCATCCATGTAAACTCCCCTGTCTGCTGCCAGCAAACCCCAGTTATTACCACTCTCTCCATGGCAGGATGTGTCCCATATCTGCTGAAAGTCCTCTACTGCTCCTTCAGATTACAGGTCTTGTTTAACAGGTGCTTTGGTTACCAGGTTGACACACTGAACCAGCATCTCTCCCATACCAGTTTCTCATCTGAGTACTGTCTTGATTTTTGCAACTCCTCTTTGCATTGTGTCAGATTAAAATCTAAATCACGGTGATGACAAGGAACATTGATGTTATAAACAGACACCTCTTTAAATAAAGTTGTGATCAAAGCATCGAGTAGCCCAATAAAACCCAGGTGGCTCTAGCTTATCATATGCCATACCCATTATTTCGAGTGCCCCATTTACTAGATTTCCAGGTGTCAACTAAAGGTTTGTTCCAGTTCTTTCATTTCTGGCTCTATTTATATATCTGGTGCCTTTTGATAAGAGGGTGCAACGTTAAAAAAAATAAAAAGGTTAAAAAAATACAAATTTTAAAATCAGGCATTTTGCCATAGTTGATAAAACCACAGAAACCAGTGTGTCTTTGTATTGTTCAACATCTACATAAAGCTTAGCTAATTACAGAGGAATACCAAATGACTCATGTTTGCCATAGTTTTCTGTGGGCAAATATGTTTATCCAAAAGGTCCAGAAAATGTAAAAATTTAATGTGAACTTCAAGAGATTTAATCTGCAAGTTTCATTTAGAAACACAGTCAAAATTTTTAACTACTTATGGAAGTCATTACCTTTAAAATTACTATAAGCTCTGACAGTAAGCAGGCAAAGAGAACAAAAAGCTGATTTGACATTTACTCCTCATTTAACTCTGTGCTTTATGTGTCCAAATACATAAATTAATTTTTCACCTTGTTTTCAACATCGTTACAACAAAAATGCCTTGGAAGATTTGGTCAAGTATCATACAACAGAACACAGTGAATAGCAGAAATCTTTTTTCAGATGTCATTTAAAAAAACTAAGAGCTCAAATTTCTACATTCAAGGATAGAGGGATGGTTTGATTTTAATTCTACGCCATTGCATCAAAGTAGAATTTTACATGGTGCTTTCTCATCCCTCACCCTGTCATTCATCATTTCAAGTACATGTTATTTTCTGACCCACTATTTCAATTTCTTTTCACACAAAAGAGACAAAATTTTTGCATGGAAATCAGTATTACAGGTCTAATATTTCCAAAATGTTACGGCATTTCGCCTTCCAAACCCTCACTTGCCTTTTGGTTATAAGTGAAATTTCAGTTTCCAAATTAGCCAGGTAGAGATGCCAACAATATTCCACTGAAAGCCATTAAGAACTGGACACCTAAACTCCTGTGCTGTTTCTAAAATGTTTGAGCAAGTATGTGTTTGTATAATGTTCAGGACACCCAGAGCCAGCTGACGCCTCTGGGCATGAGCACAGTAAAGCATAAATCAGGTCACGCTTCCTAGTTTGAGAGCTACACAGCTTTCAGGGTGGAAGCACTAACCTCATTCCAATTTACATCTAAACATTTCTTACTCCCACTCCTTATTCCATCTCCTCAGCATTCCTCATATCTTCAACACTTGGTGCCTATTGGAAATCATCACTACCCCCAAGTCTAGTAAATTGACCAATCCCAAACCCATCCTCAACTGTCCTTTCCTCTAGTCTTCCATCAGTAACACACCACCAAATGAATCTGACACTGAACTAATCTAAAAAGAAAGCACATGACAGAATGAAACTATATAGAAAAAAATGTACATATGTATGTATGTATGTGTGTGTGTATGTATATATATATATAGGCTTGCAGGCAGATATTTCATTAACACTTTTTGGTTTTGCAATTACTTTTTCTATTTCTGAGGAGAACTGTCATATTTGGTCTAGTTCCTGAACAGTTGGTGCTGCACCCTTGTCTCTCTTATACATGATGGGATGTACAAGATGTATGGAACTAGATAGCAACAGATCAAATCTAGAAAAACACTCAGTAGAACCAAAATAACAACAAAAAAATGAGAATCCTGCCCTTGTAT
The DNA here is from genome assembly GCF_903797595.1 of Erithacus rubecula. NCBI lineage: Eukaryota > Metazoa > Chordata > Aves > Passeriformes > Muscicapidae > Erithacus > Erithacus rubecula. The sequence continues at coordinate 134,189,618 of NC_136689.1, forward strand.
CTTTACTTACTCCTTGTAGGACTGAGGACAGTGTTTCTCAGCTAAAAGAACCACTAGGGCTCAGAGGACGAAGACCTTCAGAATTTCCCCAGGAACAGACCTCCATTTTCACAAGTGTGCTGTTCTACTGTGTGAGAAAGTCTTTTGAGCCCCAGTGTGTACCAGGAGTGGCACCCAGTGTCCAAATTGCATCCTTGCAACAGCATCTTCAGTTCCCTTCTCAGCCTTTCCTTGTTCCTTTCTCCCAGCCTGCAGTTACAGAAAATCAGCAGTTCTCTGCTTAAACTGTACATATATTCTAAGTAAAGCAGTTTACATACACTTTTTGCCAAACTGTTTGAAACAACTGTGCATAGATGAATAAAATTTTCAACTATTCAATGTAGAGACAACTATTAAGTCCAGTAAAATACTTCAATTAAGGCATACAGATACAGATTTAAACTCAGAATAAAATCAACATTTGTGTAGTCTATGGTCTTTCAACTATACTCAACAACTGATCTCCCAGCCCCAGGCTGATTTATTCTCGATCACTGGCACTGCTTTAATAGTCTAAGCCAATCTTCCTAAGCAGGCTTTGCTAGAACAAAAATAAAAATCACTAAAAGAATTGAAAAAAAAAAAAAACCAAACCAAAGCAACAACAAACAATTTGCATGTTTTGTAGCTATGTGGGATTTTAAAAATCATCTACTGTGCTTGGCTAAAATGACTGAGTAAAAATGAGAGTAACAAATCTAGAAAACAAAATTGTTTTGCTCTTCCCAAAATTGATCAGAGGGATAACACTTAGTTTTAAACAAGATTCAACACTTGGAGTAAATTAAAGAAAGCTTCTCCCAAATTGCTGCAAAAGCTACAATTTCTAGCTTTTATTTCTTTCACTATCGCAGAGGGGCAGAAAACAGATCAAGATAAAACAATTATTATACCAGGTATCCTAAAGCATTAAAAAGCTACTAATCTATCCATAGGTAAAAGCACAGTGGAGCAATGGAGCAATACAAATCGGTAAAAAAGGAAAAAAAAAAAACCTAGGGAAAAAAACCCTAAAAAAATAAGGGAAAGAAGAAAAATGTATTTCCATCTACATGAGAAGTCAAATTGCAAGCACCCTTTTCAGTAGTTTTGCCAAACTTTACCTGGTCAGTTTTCCTCTTTCATTAATATCAAAAGCTAACCCCCACCACAACATCTCTCAAACAATGCAGCACAGCCCTACCAGCCTCAGGTGTGCAAGCTGCAAGAACATTACATGCACCCCTCTTCAGGAGTCAAATGCCTTGCAGCTAAGCGAAATTCTGAGTTCATTAAAACCTAAAAGATTAGATCTCAGCTCTACTGCAAATATCTCCAAAGAAGCTTTTGTTTCTCAACCAAAGACACAAACCTGGCACAATTTAACAGTTTGAGAACTTCAAAATCCTGATGTTCAGTGTCTCTAGTTCCTCCCTTACCCCTCGGATTTCTCTGCTGCATAAAAGAACACTATAAAATCTGCAATATTCACCACATGGATCGAGGATATACATATATATATATCTATATGTACACACACACAGACACTGAGTGGCATGTTCAAATCCTTGAATTACTTCCCTGCTAAGATTTATTTAGTTTCAACGAGAGTTCTACTTGCAAAAACACGCACACATTGCACAGCAAATATATCTCTTGTTAGGTGCCTAATATGGCCAGGGAAACCATTTTGATTATCCCGTGCCCGCTTATGCATTGTCCTACAAAACAATAAGATAGAACAGCGAGAAACGAGCAATTAAGAGTCTAAATGCACATCGGGAATCACTAAAATCCACACTAGCCAAGTCAGGAACAATATGACTGATGAATAGCCCATATTATACTAGGATTGTTAGCAAGTGTTAAAAAATTATCCTTAGCAGATGTCCCTTATGACCTAAATATATCACACAAAGAACATGCCTGTCTTGTTTACTAAAAAAGTTTTAAGAAATCTTTCCATTTTTATTACTGACTAGAACTCCACACGTCTGCATATTGGCTCTAAATACATACAGAGGATTCATCACACTAAACTTACAAAAACATGTAAGTATTTTACTGTAAACAACCTATTTTCACATATATTTTTCTACTGCATGAATTTACGCTGTACTGAAGCATGTAATCCAATAAAAGAAATCAAACTGTGTATTCAGCACAGTGAAACAAAAGAAAGCTGCATACTACTGCAACTTATCGACCGACATGCCACAAACCAAAACAGAGTAAATTTCTTCACTTAGATGGGTGAGAGCCTTATCTGCAATAAATACATTTTGTGGTTGCAGTCAGTAAGGAATTATATAAATTTAATCTACTATACACTGTTACATGGGCAACTATGAACACCCTGCTCATCTTCACCAGAGCTTTAAAGAAGTTTTTACTTTCTTAAATTTTGTGATATTAAGATTCTCTACACTGGCTTAGCTTCAAACTATAGAGATAAGCAAGATTTGCTCAGTTTGAGCTTTCTCAGCCTCTCCATATATTTTTGACTGCACCATTCGATTTCACAATACATATTAATCATAAACAATTACTGCTAAAATAAAGATGCAAACATATATTCTACTAAGGCTTTTTTTCATTTCTATCAAAGAATAATATTTTTAGAACATCTTTAAAGTTCTATAACTTTTATGAAAAAAATTCTTATATCTCTTTAACTCCACTGCTGCAGTGGGTTTCCCCCCAGTAAAATAGATTTCGAGCCTGTTTTTCAAGTATTTAATTCCAAATTCAGTCCTGAACCTTGGGCCAGCTTCTTGTCTCTGCCTTTCCATCAATAAAATAAATGTGAACACAATGAACAAAAGAGGTGCAACTTAGGTTTCATGTGTACTATACCTCAAGTATGGAACATTTTCATAGAGAATAATGCTATGCAATTTTTCCACATTATGCAGTTGATAAATCCATAAAACATTATTGAACAAGAAATAAGAATGAAAATGATTTTTCACAATTTACTGCTAATATTTATTTTAATCAGTTTCTATTAACCGTTCACACAGATGTATTGATTTGAACTGCTCTTCAATAGAACTATAGGTATTTCCTTAATTTTAGCTCTCAGAAAAAAAAATAGAGGATTTTCTCATTTTGCTGTGCTTTCCTTCAGATCCCTCTACTTTATTACAGCATTCTTTGGGAAAGGAAATGGCTAAATACTTGCATTAGCAAAAAAGGAAAGGAGGGGGAATGGAAAGAGGTAATAAGAAGGTGTTAAAAGAACTCTCTCTTCCTCTTGGTCCAGTCCCAGTGGGGAAAGAACAGATGAGTGCAGAGTCCAAATATGGCCAAGGCTGAGGGGAACCACAAGGTCCAGAAACAAGTGGTCCTTTAAGAAAAGACATGCTACAGATTGAAGCAAGACATGCAAAAAGCAGAGTGTGATCCAGACAGTCCATTTGAAACAGCCACTCCTGTACCACATTGTCCAAGACCAAGGAATAATAATCAAGGATGAAGAAATAGAAAGTTTCTAGAAAGAACTGACAATGTTCTGTCCACAAAGTTTGGGCTTCATTTGGAATGGAGCTTTAGTTCCTCCAAACATAGAGGTAGACACAAGAGGAGATATTAAGTGTATGTATGTGTGTGTGTGTGTGTGTGTGTGCATATATATATATATATATATATATATGTACACACACACACACACACACACACACACACACAGAGTTTCATTATTTAATTGGTTATCTGCTTTGTGCTCTTTTATGTCTTTAGTCAAAGTTGAGCTGATTATATTAGCACTAAAAAATTTAATTCAGAAAGGCTCATTTGTAATATTTTACCAAAACTGAAGGTAAAAGAAACAGGCCTTTCATACTCCTGACCATATAAAAAATATTAATGAGTTTCTGCAAGTCTTACAAAATTATAATATGAGATATCCAGATAAAAAACTATATTATTGTATATAATGATTTTAAATAAAGAATATGGCTAAGATAGAGCACAAGCTAGAAAGTAAAAACTCCTGGCTTCAAGATTAAATCTTTCATATAATGAAATGTTTAAATGCACAGCTGAGTTGGATACAATCTCCCAGCTCATTCTAATGCTGCTAAAAAAACAGCTACATACATCTAACTACCTAGCTCTTAAAACACAGTTCTCTAACTTCATTTTCAAGCTAAGTAAGTGAATATTCTTAAACATAATTTTCAGTAAAGTACAGCATAGAAGTTTATTAAGTATGATAATAATATCCCTGCAATTGCAAACTGCAGAAAAAAAAAAAAATCAAGCAACCTAAAACCAATTTTAGGCTATGTTTTTCTGTTTAAAACTGCTCAAGGAAAAATGCCATTAAATATGTTTTCTAAAAAAAAAAAAAAAAAAAAAAAAAAAAGGCTAAGAACTAGTATAACATTTTGCATTTTAAATCAAATTACACTAACTTCTTTCGCAGCAAAATTTCAATGGAAACTGATTTAAATAACACTTTAATATGCATGGTACTTTAAACAGCAAATTTCTCTTTCTTGATACAAAATTAGATGATGAAAAAAAGGATTACTCTACCACTCTAAAGCATTGCCCCGACAGTAAAAATCAACTTGAAAATCCAGAAATGCAGTAAACAAAGCACTTCAGGCAGTTTGTGCAATGCTGTCAGAAGAGGGACAGTGACACGCAATTTTTAATTCCGCAGAGTCCAGTAGTATAAATCCCCTTGGATAAGCCAAGGAGTTCCATCACAAGTGCTGCCTCCTCTGTCTCAGTTATGCGGGGTAGAAGTGGGAAGCACAGAAGCAAACCCGCACAACAGGCAAGATGCCGCGCTGCTTTCAGGATACACGCACGCAATTCTGAAAAAAATTCTCCCCATCTGCACCGAGCCTTAGAGCACACAGCACATTTAGGCTGACTTAAGAAGCGAAAAAGCACTGAGTCGGGATGGTCAGTGCATTTTGTAGTGTATTTGTGAATTGGTTTCTGCAGGATTGCATGCACCGTATCCCATACGGAAGCGCGCAGCCCCGCGGCCCCGAGCGCGGGCACCGTGAGCGAGTCACGGGCGCCCCCTGACGGCGGCTGCGCCCCGCGCGGCGGGCACCGGGCACACACGGGACGGGACACACCGGACACACGGGACACACCGGACACACCGGGCACACGGGACACACCGGGCACATCGGGCACACCGGACACACGGGACACACCGGACACACCGGGCACACGGGACACACCGGGCACACGGGACACACCGGGCACGGGACACACCGGACACACCGGGCACATCGGGCACACCGGACACACGGGACACACCGGACACACCGGGCACACCGGGCACACCGGGCACACGGGACACACCGGGCACACCGGGCACGGGACACACCGGACACACCGGACACACACCGGGCACACCGGGCACATCGGGCACACCGGACACACGGGGCACACCGGACACACGGGGCACACCGGACACACCGGACACACGGGACACACCGGGCACGGGACACACCAGGCACACCGGGCACACCGGGCACACGGGGCACACCGGACACACCGGGCACGGGACACACCGGACACACCGGGCACACGGGACACACCGGACACACCGGGCACGGGACACACCAGACACACCGGGCACACGGGGCACACGGGGCACACGGGACACACCGGACACACCGGGCACGGGACACACCGGACACACCGGGCACGGGACACACCGGACACACCGGGCACGGGACACACCGGACACACCGGGCACACGGGGCACACGGGGCACACGGGACACACCGGACACACCGGACACGGGACACACCGGACACACCGGACACGGGACACACCGGGCACGGGACACACCGGACACACCGGGCACACAGGACACACCGGGCACGGGACACACCGGGCACACCGGGCACACGGGACACACCGGACACACCGGGCACACCGGGCACACGGGACACACCGGGCACACCGGACACACGGGACACACCGGACACGGGACACACCGGGCACACCGGGAACACCGGGCACACGGGGCACACGGGACACACCGGGCACGGGACACACCGGACACACCGGGCACGGGACACACCGGACACACCGGGCACACGGGACACACCGGGCACGGGACACACCGGGCACACCGGGCACGGGACACACCGGGCACACCGGGCACACAGGACACACCGGGCACGGGACACACCGGGCACACCGGGCACGGGACACACCGGGCACACCGGGCACACGGGACACACCGGGCACGGGACACACCGGGCACACCGGGCACACCGGGCACGGGACACACTGGGTACGGGACACACCGGGCACGGGGTGGGACACGCACAGGTCACGGGGGAGGGGGACTCGAGGGGAACACCCGGAAAATTCACTTGCCTCGGGCAAGAGAATTAAAATCACTGTTGGTAGCACTGTGATTACAAAACCATCCTCTGGCGTACACCGCCGCATCCGATAGACAAATGCACGCATCCGCACACCCAAGGCACTTCAGCCCGCACCCGCTAAAGCAGCCTTTCATTGGGATTTCTCCTTTCTTATCCATTAGAGACAAAAACCTCCTGTCATTACAGGTAAGTCTGCACAGTATGAAAACTCTGGCAAAATATTTCACAGGCTGCATTGCCTGCTATTCCACTGAACCATCACAATTACACAAACCATGCCAATACTGGCTTCCTTTCAGGAAACAAATCAATGGCTTGCACTAAGGACAGGTACAGCACAAAATAATTCAGGTGTTATTAGCAGTTTATTAAAGAACCTTGAATATGTGAGACATCTTATTAGATGACAATCAAGCACATAGTAAATAACGTCTTTGTCCATAAGTATACTGAAGTATCAGTTCTAGCAATCCACAAAAAAATACCAAAATCAGATGAGATTATTCTGAGTGCTTAACAACTGACCATCGATATTTGCCATAATCATCTGAATTCCTTATATAAATTAAACCTTATTGAGCCTATGGACTATTTTACACATTTATTACATCCAAATTATTAAAAAACCCAAACCAAAATAAAACAAAACAACAACAACAAAAAAAGTTTAGGAGCTTTTGGGTCATCTGTTCCCATCCTTAGTGAAATAAGACTCAAATTTCAAGTAAACTGATTTCTTCATTTCATAAACATTCCATTTTCTTACAGTAGAAGACAATAAACATGAGCTATGACTATTATACCTAAAGAGAATAAGCCTGTACAAACAAAACAAAACAAAACCAAAAAAGCAAAAAAAAATAGGCAGCTAAAATTGCATCTGCCTATTCAGAACATAGTTACAGTCACTGCATGTTCAAGGTCTCTCATGCAACAATGCAAGTGAAATACAAGATGATGAATACGATGATAAAACCTTTGATTTAAAATGGGAATAAAACAAGAAAAACTGACAAAATCTAGCCTGGACAGAAACCTTTACTGAAAGGAGATGAACCAACACTGCTGGGGGGCTGTGATTAAATGATGCCAGGACTTCTACAGCAAAACAGCAAAAGAAATCAAGCTTCAGAGTCCATTTGGACCCTATTGCATGCAACAAAGCTTACGAAAGGTGCAGAAAATGTCTTAAGGGAGCAGCTGATGGAGCTGTGCTTGTTCAGTATCAAGTAGAGGAGACCCAGGAGGGAACTCACTGCTCTCCACAACCACCTGAAAGGAGGGTGTAGTCAGGTGGAGGCCAGTCTATTCTGCTGTGCCTGCAGTGAGAGGACCAGAGGAAATGGCCTTAAACTGAGACAGGGGAGATGTAGATTAGGTATTAGATTTTTTTTTTTTCGGTGTTAGGGTAGTCAGGCACACTGGAATAGGTTGCCCCAGGGAGGTGGCAGGGTCACCAGCCCTGAAGGTGTTCAAAAGGTATCTGGATCTTGTCCTGGGTGATGTGGTTCAGGGGTCACAGTGGGCAATGGTTGGACTTGATCTTGTAGTTTTCTTTCAACCTTGATGATTGTGTGATTCTACGTGAAGCCCTCTGCTTCTGCAAGGACCACATGTCACAGGTGAGCAAATGGGCAGCACTACAGGTAAGGCTCAGCAGTTGAGACTGCTGCTGCCCCTGGCCAAGTAAAATCCTGAATAAACACCATTTATGAGCTGTGACCTTTGTCCACATGCAACTGCACCCATTTGAGGCTAAAATATGGTGGGTTTGTGGCAATGTTGCACTACATTATTTCTAGTTGTTACTGTATGATTGCACAACTAAATACTACCTAAAGCACAGAAAACCAAAGGTGATAGAATCTTTAATCATCTAACTTCTAACCTGAAAACCAAAACAAATCTTCTCAAGTAACAAAGAAAAAATAATGTTGGGAGATACCAGAAGAAGACATCAGCTTTCCTTCTGGAGCATTTCAGAGGGGATCTAATAAAAGAAAAACAAAGCAACAACCATATAGAACTTATTTTGATGTATAATTATTTAACTGCCTCAAAATTCCAATTGGCATACTTACCACAGGACTTAATTTATTATCTTAGCTTTGTAGCTAAGTTATTAAACTACATCAGACTGAAATAAATTGTTTCAAAATAATGTCTCACAACATCTATAATGAGTGACAAGAGGTATACCTCATTTTTAACTGTTGGATTTCCAAGAAGGGAATATAAATTCCCTTTAAATGGGGGAAAAAAGCTACTCAGTGAAAAGGACCAAAAATAAAATCAATAAAGTGCAAAGAATTGAACTTAATATGTTGCTCAGAAATAAAATTTATAGACATGAAAAATACACTTATTTATCAGAAGGAACACACAGAAAATAAGGTTTTTAGCAAACCTTAACTGAAAGACAGCAAAACTATGCTCAAAGACTTGGAATTGCCCTAAAGTGAAAGCACTTTTCAGAAAACTACTCTTGGTAAGACAAGCTGGAATACTGCATCATTTCACAGCAGTACCTAAGCAAAAAATCCTTAGAGTAGAAATCTGATTTTCCCTAAACAAGATTTGAATCTAAGGGATGGAGAGCGTGGGGAAGGCGAGGCAGGGGGCACAGAAATAGGGGTTGCATGTGTAAATCACTGAAAGTACCTTCATGAAATTAAAGATCAGTGCTTTGAAAAGTAAACTCAATGCCTATGAGGATTTTTAAGTGCACCAGCATTAAGGAAACACAATTATGTGAAAAGTAAATGCCTAACCAAAAGCCCAAAGTGCAGCCCTAAAATACTGAACATTCACATTGAAGCATCTTTTGCTGAGGACTCAACAACAATTCTGCAATTTTCCTCTATTAGCTCACACATCATCAACTAAACTTCACCTACAGATTTCTAACAGAGAGCTGGGTTGAACCCTCTCACCCCCACTAAAAATCTCATGCTGAAACAGGCCAACCTAAGTGTTTAAGACTTCTCTGACAGGAAATCTTACCCAAAAAATGGCACTTTGTAAAAAGAATCATAGGAAGACAACACTGCAGGAGAAACTTTGCAAGATGAAAAACACCTGTGGATTCATACGTGGTGGACAGCCCGCCCAGATTTGCAACAGGAATTACTTCAAGCTAAAAAACTTCCCATGTTTTCTTTAGTTTCAGAAATAGTCCAATTCAAGCTGCATTAAAAGTGTTCTTGCACTAATAGAAAAAGTTCAGATATGTTTTTTAAAAAAAATTAATATGTGAAGGAATTCTGTAACAGCAAGTAAGTAGTCAAAATTTAGTATTATCTCAGGCATTAGCAGCAAGAGACAAAATGGCACTGTAACAAAAGCATAACTATGCATATCTGAAGAAATGGTTGTTGTAAGCAAGTTTAAATACATCTTTATCAAACTGATTTTAAATATCATGCATACCTATTTCAAGTTCAATTTAAGGATATTTTCTTAGCACCCTCAAAAATGTGGTTTATATTAGATTTGCACAGCTTAAAAGAGGAAAACATTCAAGTAAATGTGTCTTGCCAATTACCCAACAGTTTATTTGCTCAAACATCACCCTCCTGTACAAAAGCTCAAATTCTCTTAACAACAATCACCTCGAGGCCACTGAGGTCTACACTATGGCAGAAAACGATGCAAAATCATCCTGACAAAAAAGCACAGTGTTAAGTATTACTCTGTGTGATAAAAGCACTGAAGTGCCATGGCCCTTATATTATCTCTCCATATCTATGGGCCTGAATTCGTACAAATATATAAAATATATATACTAGATAGGGTACTGAAGTAACACACATGTCTTAAGGGGAAGGAGGTGCCTTGTTTTCTTTGGTTTTTAGCTTGCTGAATTTTAACATTCTGGCATGTAACAAGAGATTTCTCTACTTGAATTATCTGCATCTAGAAGAAAAAAGAATCTGTTGAAAATCTGGCAGGGTGCTTGCATAGGGAAACACAGCTCCAGGGAAAACAAACAGGGGGCATTTATAAAACATTACTGTTTTTCACATTGGCAAGACAGAAGACAACTCAGAGGAGCCCAAAAAGATACCAAAGGCTCAAGCTACCAACCTCAACAGCCATTTTGTTTAGGTTTTCATCTTCCCTAGGCTCGATCACGTAGGCTAAAGAGCTCAACACACCCCTAGTGAAGCAGAATGAACATGAGCACTTTGCACTTCCTAAATGCTTCATTCTATTTAACTGTATTTCACTGAGAAGAATACAGAGGGAACATCTCTGTGATCCATATAGTACAGGCTAGGGAAGATGGAAACCAATGGGAAATTCACCTGAATTGGCTTACAGAGTTCAGCACAGCCAGCTCCCCTGACCTGGCTGCAGACTGCCCACCACTGCCAGAGGCAGCATCAGCCTCACTGCCATAGGCTCATTTCCCACTCTGGATAGAGCTGGCTCTGCTTTCTGTGCCCACAGCATGAGAACAAAAAGCTGAAAAGCAAAGGGGTCCAGGTGAGGGAAGCTTTGCCTTTGGACCTTACTTAATGCCAGGACTATTACTTGCTAAAAAAGGGAAGACTTGTATCAAAAATCACTTTCTTGGAATGAAGTTTCCCAAAAATAAGAGCTGAACCCTGCATACCAGATCACAGGCTTACAGCTCAGCATGGGAGCCATCCTACAGTGAGCTGAATCCACCTCCGACACTGAGAAATTCATTTCAATTCTTGCTCTCCTATCAGCTACATGGAAATAATTCAGCCATTTTCCACAGAAAAAATGAAGCATGGGGTCCAATTAAGAATTTAGATTACTTCAGTCTTTTGAAGAGCTCCAGAAGAGAAGGAATCTTTAAAACTTTTGTTAGGCTTTAGTAAAATATAGTACTGACTCAAACACCACGTTATTCCAGGACAATTAAGATTCCTTTTTGTTTAGCACTCTTTTTTTCTTTGAGCTAACTGTTTAATCCCACAAAGGAAGCAATAAACAGCTACAAAACCTTACCAAATTGCAAAGAATTCTTAAAATTATCTCTGCTATAAAAGCAGATTCTTTTGCTATAATAATTTAATAATATCTAATCTCATTAGCAAGAAAAAGCAGTTTATACTTACAGATTAAGTGGTTTTGCTCAAACTGAATTATCAAAACAGAATCAACTGCAACTACTTTGACTATACTGTCTCTTTAGTTACTTTTGAAGTTAAACTGACACTTTATGCCCTAATAAAAGTTTTTCTACTTGTATCATTAAATGCACACATGCATACTTACAATACCAAGATCAGAACTGCAAGCCTTTTAAGTTTGCTTTATAAATTTGATGTCATTCTGTGCCAAGCCGATCATACTAATTTACAATGTCAGTAACAAAACATAACTAGGACCATCAAAAAGCACTGAGACAGATAGAAACCACCCATGATATAAACCATTCTAGCTCACTTGGAAACCAAAATGATCACCCAGACTTCAAGTTAGCCAAAGCCTCTTAGAACTTACAAAGCTCTGTTTTCCAGGCTTTCAATGAGTACTTAACAATGATACAAGTAAATCCACAGAGAGGCAATCTATGTGCTGAGCTACATCCAGATGTGTATGCAAGCACACACATACACAGCCATCTCCATAAAAAAAGTGATTTAAAGTGATTATGACTTACAGACAGGAAACTAATGTAACTTCCTGTGTGGACAGCCTTATCCTAAAATAAATATCCATATAATATAGTATTTATCCCCTATAATTTCCTTTATACAGACAAGCTTGAAGTTGGATATTCAGAGTGGCACTTCATTTAACCTGCTGACACCTCAAGCCACACTGAAAAACCACTCTCAGTACATACAAGCTTCTGCTCACTGTGAAAGAAAAAAGTCCTTTTTTAGCCCATACAGATTTTCTTTTCAAAAAAAATTTCAAAACAATTTTCTTTAAAAAAAATAAAAAATTTACAAAACTGTAACTATTACCTTCATCAAAGTCTGCATCATCTTCTGTATGCTGAGGGAAAGGGAAGCAATTTGTGATTTCAAGTCTGTCATCCACCACAAGACCAAGCAGGACTCCTTGGACCACTTCATTTCCCTGCCCTTCTTCCTGGTAATGTTTAATGATCTTCAACACAACCTAGAACACAAAACAATAAAACCATAATTTGAAATGTATTATTTTTGTCCTCAAAACTCTGTATCTGGAATTTTAAATTTGTTGCACAGATTAGAGCTGCAGACTGAGTGACCTACTGGCTTAAGCATCAGCAATTTTAATACAAGTTGAGGAACAGTCATTCTGATACTACATGAAAAAACAAGACTATTAAATGAACCATCAAAATGCAGTTCTAAACCAATTTCCTGAAACACACTCTAAAATGAAATATTGATCTTTTTTACTTTAGCTTGTTGCATTTAACTGTGAGCTTCTAACAGTTAAGCCCCCTCTTGAGGGAAACAATGCACAAGAAACTAACAAAACATCATAAAAAACTATGCAGAAACTGGTAGAATTTTTTTAAAAGGTGCAGATCACATCAAATTTCAATTGCATTAATGTTCCAAAGTACATCTCACTGCAGTTTTATTTCAGATGATAGTTCGAGTTATATAATGTGAATGGTGTGTCACAGAGTATTTAAGAAAAATCAATGATAAAAGAAAAAAATGCACAAATTAGTTGTAATATTTTTAACAACATAATTCCCACTTCCTTCCTTAAATCTGAACTCTACAATGAATAATTCTCAGGAGATGATACTGTAAATTGGAACAGTATGAACAAAACCACTCAAAAACAGTCATTTGCTAGCAACACTTCATACTTAAATGACATTTTATACTCAAGAATAAGAACTACAATAAGGTAAGACACTAACCACAAACACTGACTTAAAAGAACTTATGCTTTATCCAGTGAAAGAGAGGTTTATTTTACTAAACCCTAATCTATCCCTTCAAAATTCAACAGAAAATGTCTGATGATTATATTTTCATTGAAGCAAAACTACTTTAACATCTGCTGGCAAACAGAATAGTTTAGTAGATTCCAGCTCAACTGCCCTTAGAACAGACTGTGTACAAGTACTGGCTTTTAGTGAATATTCTACAGGGGAAGTGGAATAAAAAAAGAAGTTAAGCTCATACTTACACATAAGGAACATATATTTGTCTCTAGCTTTCTTGTGAATTAGCAGATGTCACTTTTTGTAAAATACTGTTAATGTATTAAAGTACCACAATACAGGTTAAATGAAAGAAAAAGGAGACTAGAATAGAAATTATTTACAAATACACCATCTTCTTGGGCTAAAATGGGAAAATGAGCTTCATGTGCAGCCTACTTGGAGGCAGGGCAGAGATGGTAAAACTGAAAAGAAATACCTATTTCCAACTAAGTTGGATTTAAGTATCAAACTGGACTAACAGTCACTGATTCCTTGTTTATTTACAGTACCACTCGTGCTTCTTCTTGTATCTAGATATATTTGCACTGAAGCTTCTCAATCATAGGTGGAAAACAATATTTCACTCCAACAGACATTCACATCTGTCACTCAAGTCCTTTGCAGCCACACCTTTTTATCCAATTTGCTAAAAAGGTCTACAGAGCAAAGACACAAAGATACTTTGGCTCCATGCATCTCATTTTAAGGGAAAACAGTAAGGAAATCAGGATCAGTGGTCAGTGCAGCAGGACTTAACACTGATGGAAGCAATATAGCAACCATCAGTTTGAGATCACTGGGATATAGATGAATGTATCACAGAGTCAGCACATAAATGCTCAACTTGCATTTAGTGTAAAGCTAAGGTTTATCATATATTTGCCATAAGCCCTGTCTTCCACAGTGACAGAATCCATAACTACCCTGCAAGATTACAGCACAGAGAGCTCCTTGTCTACTATAAAACTATTCTCAGCATCTTTACAGTCTTGTACTCTTCACCTTTCCCAGTATTTTTCTCATTTTCTCTTGAGCTGTCTTTGCACACTGACTGTCCCTGTTAATGTGAGGACTGTTTGCCTGTTTGATTTCATTCCAGGAGCATTTGTGATACGATGCCAATTTGCTGCAGCATTTCTGATGATAATTGCTCACAGAAAGCAGCCACAAATGAAACAAGCATGGGCTGTCACAGAGCATCAATGATTTTTCAGAGAAAGAAAACTAGGCGTTCAAAGCTCTGAAATGTTAACCAAATACCCCAATACCACAATGAAGTTATTACACAAGCCTGCACTTTTCCATCTCCAGCCAGAAGACCAGAGCAGACATTATCCAGGGAGACATAAACCCCAGGGATTTAAGCCTACCTGCAACCCTGCTTTCCAACAGAATCTGAGAAATGGAGCAGAGAAGTTCATGAACTCAATACCCTAAATTTCACAACCATTAGGACACTGCAGAAGTTTGTGTTTATGATTGCACTGGAAAATACATTAGCTACTAAAATCACTTATAAAAGGATGCATCCAATGACACAGGATTCTAGTTTTCATTTTGTTCTTTATTCTGGACAGTTTTATTTAGCACAAAAGACACCAGTCTCTTGTAGAGCAGACTCTTCAACTCAGATTGAAAAATCTGCCACCAAAATACTACCATATGATCAAGCAGGAAATGTGCTCTCAAACTTGTGTTTCAGTACTAAAAACAGACCTTTGTGTATAAAGCAGAATTATTTCTCCAGTAATAACATCACCTACAACACTAAAAACGTAATTTCTATTTTGTTTGCTAGTCTAGATACAGCAGGAAGAGCTGACCACTATGCTAACACCAATGCCATGACATTTCTGACTGAATGTACAAAACAATACCTCACACTGAATAAACCACACATATCCAAGAAAAATGAGCACTAACTTGTATCTAGACATTTCCTTAAAGATTATGTTTGTGAAGCATCAGAACAGAACCAGAGTAGTTATACTGGTCTGAAAATAAATGTAGTAAGTGTCAATATAAATAATGCAAGTAACATAGCACATTGAAAAATACCAATTTCTCCAAAGAACACTTTAATCCCAAAGAAATCTAAATCAACAGCAGCATAAGCATCTTTCAGTCAATGCTGATTCATCTGCTAAACACCATTCATAATTCCCCTCCAACTATTCCCCTAATAGGAGATATTGCCCTTTGTACAAGCTATGATTGTTTTTAAATACCCATAGACCCTTCACTGCTATGCCATAGCTACATGAAATTACAGCATCCAAACCAAACCACATTGCAACTGCTACTGTTACTTTTTTAAGGAGAAAAAAAAAATCTTCAGATTTCTTAACTCTAACACCCTGAACACAGTCAATAATTATATGAAGCATGATTTAGTAAATGAACATGTAAGAAATATTCAGGTACATAACAATTCTTTAGAAAAAGATATACAAGTAACTCCCAAATAAAACTCGATAGTCCCCCAGCCTTGTAAATTTAGTGTTCAAAACACCCAAGTAATTTAATCACTTGGAGTAGCCACTTGTCAGATTTTAATGACCATTAATCCTCAATTTTAAAAAAAACCCAAAAAAACCCTTGCAGTTCTGCAGTGCTCCTAATCTTCAAATCTTCAAAGCACTACTCAAACATTAAGAATGATGTCATACTAAAAAAAAATTCCAAATAATTTTAAAAGCCATTCTGAAACTATTAAGAACATCAAAGGTACATTTTTTAACTGCATACTGCCAGATTTTAAATTGGGCTACATCTCAACAGCATAGCTGTTAATTTCAAAAGTTTGTACCTCACTACAGAAATACATGTAACATGAATCCACAGCTGAAGTATCGTGAGCCTTTGGGGGGCCTGTGAACATCCTGCTGTAGGGACATGAATATACCAAGATGCACATTTTTGCATTTACCTAAAGAGAAACAACAACAAATCAAAGACCTGAGGATTCATTTATGGCAGTGTTCCAGAGAGATGAATGTCACCACATTGAAAGCAGATTTCCAGTACCTGTGCTGTGTCTTACACATGTGAAATCAAACAAGAGAGCTTCTGTTAGCTCACTGGGTACATGATGTATGTAGCACACTGATATACAGTCTTAAATTAAGTATTTATATCTTTTTTAATGCTTAACATTTTTGCCACCTAAGAAAGCTTTGTGGTCACAACCACTAGCATCAATTGCCAGCATCTGGGGAAGAGGATGGGGAGAGAGACTAAATTAACTGTGTTATGTATCTGGTTTCAGCATTAACGTGGAAGGTGCCACGATGCTCACACCCTCTCAGTACTTAACACTACTGCAAAGGTGATCAATATTTAGCTTGGCAAAAGGGTCTTGAAAGCTATGACTGCTAATAATGTGTGATACATTTTGAATATATCTGTATCATATATGTAGCCTTCTCCAGACAAATTCTTAAAACTCAAACCATGAACTTTTATATTCTGATTATTCTATATCATTACTGATTGTCTCAGCATGAGCAATTTTATTTAAACTCATAGCATAAACCAAATTCAGGAGAGAACTGATAATGCAGCTTTGTAAATGGATAGATCACAATGTTAGTTGTTACTAACAGTGACTCAGGCAATTGTGTTAACTTCAAAGATGCCTAGAATGAATATCTTAAAGAGTTGAACTGTTAGCAATTAATGTCCACATGAAGACATACTATATTTTATTCTGATTTAGTAGCCATGTCTCCTCCCCAGGTAACCCTATACCAAAATCAAATCTACAACTGCTGTTGTGCTGAAACAACCAATTAGCTACACAAAAATGAAATTTAATTAAACAGTTCTGAAATCCTGAAGTATGGAATGGCTTTTTAAACAAAGACTTGGAAAAAAAATACAAAAAAAAACCCCCAGATATCACGAAACATGAGCAATGTTAACATTTTAATAGTTCCAGATGAGGTTTTTACACACTACAGATAAGTGCTTATCCTACACTTAAAAAGACAAGTTCTGGAAGTTGACCAAGCAAAAATTTGCCTTGAGCTGGTTTGTCTCCTGGCTACAGCACCACTTGATAAGACAATAACAGAGACATTCAACTTTCCTGCCAGGAGAAAAAGAACTCTGAAGTAAATTAAAGATATAATTGTAACGATTAAGAGTAAGAAAACATATGTTTGATACACATGACACGCTCCTCCAGATGATTAAGGAGACAGATGTTTATAGACACACATTAAAAATTCCACCTTAATCAGGGCAGTCCACAGAAATGAGTTCTAGAAAGCACTGTGACAGGTAACACGTCAGAAGCACAAAATCAACAGGTTGATACCCTGGTCTCACAGCTGTTGGATATGAACCTTCAAGGCACAAGAGTTGCCACCACATCAAGTCATGGCATGAGTTCAACACCAAGCTGAGTTGTGTGGCTGACAGTCCTGAAGGATAGGATGCCATCCAGAGGGAGCTGGACAGGCTTGAGAAGCAGCCATGGGAACCACATGAGGTTTAGCAAGAGCAAGGGCAAAGTGCTGCACCTGGGTCAGGGCAATCCCCAGTACCAACACAGGCTGGGGAATCAGATGAGAGCAGCCCTGCCAGAAGGACTTGGGAGTGCTGCTGGATGTGAGGCTGGCCATGAGCTGGCCATGTGCACTCACACACCAGAAAGCCAGATATCCAAAGGGCTGCATCCAAAGCAGTGTGGGCAGCAGGTCAATTCTGCCCCTTCTCCACTCCCACGAGATCCCACCTGCAGGGCTGTGTCCAGCTCTGGAGTCCTCAACGCAGGAAGGCAGGGACCTGCTGGACTGAATCCAGAGGAGGCCACCAAGCTGATCAGAGGGATGGAATACCTTTGCTATCAGGAAAAGCTGAGAAATTTGGGCTTGTTCAGACTGGGGGAAAAAAAAAAAAAAAAGGCTTAGGGGTGACCTGACTGTGGCCTTCCAGCATCTGAAGGGAGCCTACAAGGCCAACCAAGATGATTTACAAGAGTCTGTAGTGACAGGACAAGGGGGAATGGCTTCAAACTTGAAGAGAGTGGTTCTAGATTAGATATTAGACAAAAAATCCTTAAGTGTGAGGGTGGTGAGGCAGTGGAACAGGTTGCCCAGAGAAGGAATGGATGTCCCATCACTGAAGGTGCTCAAGGCCAGGTTGGGTGGGGCTCTGAGCAACCTGGTCATGTGAAAGCTGTCCCTGCCCATGACAGGGGGGCTGGAACTTGATGACTCTTAAGGTGCCTTCCAACCCAAACCATTCTATAAAACTAAAGATTAGAGTGAAACTGAATTTTACATGTTATTCTAATCTCAAGAAATAGGACAATTTCTACTGGTAAGCACAGAATTCACTTAAATGCATATTCCAGCTTCTCTGCAGAGATCTTTGAATTCTTCTAGATTCTCTTATTGAACAGGACTGCATTTTTGACCATTTCTGACACGACAGATGTCTAGACATTTTTTCTTTTCTTCTTCATACTTAACTTTAGAATAAAATCTCTTAAAGCTGTCAGACTAATTTTTATCTCAGGAGAAGGAAAAAAAATAGTTTTCCATTAAGACCTTCAATATTTTAAATTGTTTTGGCAGATATCTTCAGTCATAACTATGTTTGGTGGCCAAAAAAACAAAAAATCCCAGAGAAGTTATTAAAAAGATACTTAATCTAAACAAAGGCCAAGACTGAGTAGACTTTAAAAGCAAGGTAACTTTAGAAAAATGTTGTTTTGAACAGCAACTTCAGAAATAACAAGCCCTAGCCCTCACTGTTTTATCAAGCAAGTGTAGCAGTCATTCTTTGGACAGAAGACCTCAAACGCCCCACAATAATTTACCTTTATCTTGACTTGCTAGAGCCTAAGCACCAACATTTATAAAGTCTTTGTAAATCCAGTTCTTGGAATAGTAAGCTTACATTTTATGTCTCTCAACAGCTAATTTAACACCAGATGTTAAAATCCTACTTTGGAACTTGACAGAAATTTGGGGCTTAAAAACAATAATTATATAGGAAGCATAAGAGAATGATGCATGCCATTTCATACTATCTCAGTCGGGTGCAAATATCAAAATAGCCTTTTGATACGAGCAGAGGTTTTCTTGGAGCTGAGCCTAAATTTACCAACAATGTGTATTGATCTGAGGTGGTCCTCAAGCAGAGGATGCTACATGTATTTTCACACTGAAATTATAAATTATAGGAGTCTGATGATTTTGTCTCATGTAAGTCCTCAGCACCAAACCATTGTGGAAATCCATGTTAAACTGAATGGAAAATAGTCCATCTTGAACTATGAGGGGAAATGATGTTACATGATTTTATACTATATTACTATTTTGAGTATTAGGAAGCACATGAGAAGCATCCAAAGCTTTTTGTTCCCTGAGTGTCTTATTACACCCTTTGGTACAATAACACTTGCTTAGTTTGTAAACATCAAGACTTCAGATGATTTAACTGCATGAGGCAACATCAATAACCTTTCTGCTCCACAATACATACATGAAGCTAAAAAATAACCAAATCATAACAGATTATTGATTTAACAAGTCTTTTCTGTCACTTCTGCTTGGTTCAGGAATCATTTCCCCTGTAATTATAGGAATCTATATGCTTTTCCAGATTACCTCTTGCTTATAGCCATCTCACTTTCCTTGAGCATTTAGTTGGGGTTTTCTTCCAACAGGACAAAGAAGGTGATAATATCCATACACAGCAATAAGCCAGATATAACATCCCTTGTCACTTTATCTCTGTAAGTGGCTGACTCAAAGCACAATTTCGAGTCAGAGACAGGCCAAGAAACATTTTATCACTTCTTCCTGAACATTAACTGCTTATGTGCAGTGCTTGGGGCACGGCTGAAAATGCTGTACCTTGCTTACCCTGAAGCTTAGCCTAGAAAAAGTGGACATTCAGTTCATTTTTCATTTTCTGTGCAAGAACACTCTTGCACAGATTATGTGTAGCTCAGCAGCATACTCAACACAAACTGAAAGCAAAGCTTCAACCACCACCAAAAATGCCCCACAGAAAACACCTCCAAAGTACCTGCTCTTTGAGTTGCTTTATTTCTCTTTTTAAGAGCTAATTCCAAACTGCTGCAATTCAAGAGCTCCAGAATCTCCCTAAAAGCAAGAGGGAAAACCATTCTAACAGGGGGCCCTCACTACAGTGACACAGCCTGGCTGCACCTTCCAACAGCCCCCACTTCCAGCCAAGGTGGTTGTTCCCACAGTGCAAGCCCAGATTCCTACAGATGCTGCCAAGTGATTGACACACACGCTGTTCACTCACTGGAAGCAAACTCAGCTGCTCCATACATGGGTTAGCTGCTCACTTATTTTATTACTGGGATACTTTCAAAGTCACAAAGATTTTTTTTTTTTTTTTTTAATCACAGCCTATTAAAAAAGCTACTTCAAATTACAAAAAAAAAAAAAAAAAAACAATTGATTTCATGTAAAACCAGACACACAACATGAAAGAGACTATTTCTCAATAACTAGAACTAAAACTGGTTAATATCCAAAACATAACATGGAAAAGACAAACTGAGACAAGACTCCACAGGTACGTGGAGTTCAGACTAAAGAACTGAAATAGTACAGACATAAAGCCTGTTTCTGCAAAAGCACAACATTAGAAGGGAAGATTACTGAGTTTTGGCTAGAGGCGTGTTGGGTTTTCATAGGCTGTGGTTTTCCTTGACTCTGCCAGGAATTTATGTTCATCAGCTAATGTCTTGTAGGTACCATGAAATATCTGTTTAAGTCATTTATTTACTCATGTCCAAGTGAGCTGCTTGTTCTTGCAAAAGGAAGCAGTTAAATACAAACTGCAGTACATCAAAGGAAAAACTAATTAAACAGTGGAGAAAAGCAAAGGTTATTAAAACACAGAAAAATACTGAATGTTAATCAAGGCGTGTGTTACCTAATAGACCAATCTCTTCTTCATTTTTGTCCCACTACATCTGAGTTTCACAGCAGTTCAAGTTAACAGCCATCTCCAGGGTTAATCACAAGCCATTAGAACACTTTAATATTGCCCCAATGTAAGCAAAAATGCACCATTATGTGTGTCTTGAAACTCCCCATTGCTGAGTTCACACGCTGGTAAAATACAGTTCTCTGCAATACAAAGTTTGATAACACATTTCACAGTACATGGACTCATGCTCATTCCCATGGAAACCATCAAGGCCACAGGCACTGCAGAGTCACATCCTTACAGGAACACTTCTGTAAGACAGCCCCAGGACCTCAATCGTGCGAGTGGCAGGACATTAGACACTGTTAGCATACTGTCAGGGGCACTGAGAGGGATGTAATGAGATTAACAGCCAAAATTCTGCTGGTTGCAAGAGGGATGGAGCATTTCCCCAGGACTACTTAGTATATTATTTCTTCCATTTCTCAAATCCAACTGAATAAAAAACTTTTGAAAACATTCAGTATTTCAGGCAGTTTCTGCAAATTGCCAATACAAATCATTTATTATTTATTATTTTTAATGAACTCAATATTTAGCCATCATTTCAAGAACAAAAGCTAATGTATATACTCCTTCAGAGCACAACATATGGAAATTATGTAGAAGCGGTAGAGACAGGCACAGTTTCAACAGTTTCTGCTCAGAGCTTTACATTTATACTTCAGCATACAGTTGATACAGATGTTCTGTGTATTAGTGAATCACCATTGTTCAAAATTCATGGCACTCACCAAGCAAGGAGTGTATTGCAAATATAAGGTTTTCTTCAGCATCAACTTCTAGTAGCTTCCTATAAAAAGATTTAAAGATGACAGCCAAAAGCAGCAGCAGCAATTTTATTTAACACCCTACTCTTCAATCAGATTGTGACAGACTGCTACCATTTTGAAGCTGAAGCCAAACTGCAAGACAGTTGCCCTTATCTATTTGACCTTCAAAAATTAGCAAAGTAAAGCAGACTAAGATGGGGAGAAGGGAGTGGGGGGCTCATCTGAGACTACTGATCATTTCCAAAAAACATATCCTGCACAACGAAAGTGGAATATGCTATTTAAGGGTGTGTCTTTAAAGCATGACTTCTTTATGCATTCAACAGATGCTTCCAAGCAACCAGTAAAATCCCTACCGGACATGACTTCCATATCATTCTAATGATTTATAACTTTTTGCACAATGATTTTTTCCACATTGAAACACTCAGCCTTTCTGGCAAACACTTGGTTATGTGCTAAGGGGCTTCAACAGAGACAGATCCTCCTAGTAACAGCTAGTGCAATCCAGAGAACCAAGCCTACATGGAGCCTCAGTTTTCCTGCTGACTTGGAGGTATAAAATTGAGGGAAAAAAAAACTCAAATCATGAATGTCAATTCTTGCTTCAGATTTCCCATCTTTCAAACAGAGATTTGCCTTTGTATCCTCATCTGAACACTGCCACGTGAAAATCACTTCCAGAAGAGTTCCATTTCTAATAACAGCTACTGTGACAAGGAGATTAAAAACAGCCATTCTAAGTTTATCACTGAGAGTGCCAATGGAGAAAGCAGTATGGCTTATTGAATTGTTTCCAAGGAGTGATGACAGCTGCAGTAAATATCCTACATCTCATCTAAAATTTAAAGAGCTTTAAAATGGTTAATTGCTTTTAGCATTGATAATATTGTAATAGTAAAAATCCCCGAGACCTAAGTGCTCAAAACTCAGCCCTACACTGGTGAAGAATTTTGTCAGACTGCATACTTTTCTCAGGTATGCATGAAAAAATCCCCAAATATTGGTCAATTATTTACACCTCCAAGCTCCTAAACACCAAACAATTTGCTAAACAGGAAGGGGTATGCACATTGCTCCTTGCACAGATATGGGCTCCAAGGAACAGGAAGGATGTGCAGCAAACACACTGCAAAGCAGGATACAAGGTGTGAATAGAACAAATGCAAAGACCAAGAAGTCTTACATGCTCAGAGCAACATTCTAACACTCACTTTCCAGAAAAAACCCAAATATTTACAAAAAAGAATTAGCCTTTTATTGCATGCATAAAGCAAAATTCAGGCATATCTTCAAACTCCAGTGAGTAAATCAGCCCCTTAACTTTAAAATTTGATTAAGCCAAAATAAATTAATATAACATTTATGTGAAATAAATATCCATATACTAGTCATTCAAAAATATTCTCACACTTATGCTGAAGTAACTTTGTGTATGCACATTACAAAAGACATTATGAAAGTTAAGCTGTATTGTCTTGGGTTTTGATTATAGAATAATCATACAAAATACTATCAAGAATATTTATTATACAAGCCTAAATTTTTTCAATTTGGTATATTAATTATTTTCCATTAAGTTGATACTATTCTGTTATGTGGTTACCTAATTAAACTGCTACACAGCGTCAGTAAAGCCAGTATCACATCTCTGCAATCTTAATGCTGCTGGAAAATTAAAAATAGTATCAAAGAAAAGTATGCTCAAAACTGTACCATCACTGAGAAGGTATTTTGAGCTTGTGTGCGTATAAGGAAAAACAACACCCAAAGTGACCATAGCCAAAAAATATCTCTGGCAAACTATAACAACAGTAAGTTGAAGATACATGATCCTTTTTCAAATACTAGGGGTCAAAAAAAATTTTAAAAAAAAAGTGCTTCTCTTCCTACAAGGCCTTTCATATGGTCTGTAAGATTCATTAAAAAAGTGGAAGAAAAAGTCCTAAGACTGAATAAGGTGTGGAGTTGCTCTTTTCATACACACCACCAAGGCCTTTCAGTATCTGTTGGGTTTCTCCCTGGGGCCTGCAGTTCAGGGTACATTTCCCTCACCTGCACCACACTGAACATCAGCTGCAAAGCTCCAGTTCCCTTACAACAAACTGACAACCAAAGGAGAACATTTAGCAATGTTCAGTGTGCACACAAACATAATACACTGCCTCTGCAACAAAGCCATCACCAGTCACCTCCCAACACAGGGAGTCCAAGCTACCATCAGCCAGGACAAAAGGTAATGATTATTATCTGCTGCATTTTAGATGCAGACTAAAAGGCAGGACGTTATTTGAAAGATACCTGGTGGAAATACTCTTGTCCTCAGTATCAACACAACCAAACAGGAATCACAAGAGTATGATCTACTGTTTCCACAGGAGCTTTGAATACATATTACCACGCCAGAGTTCAACATGCACAGAAGAGGGACAAAAACCCAAGAACTTTAACTGCTAATGACAGCAGCGTAGAGGGCAACGCATTATTTCTTTCTGCAGGCAGCAAAAGAAAGAAAAGCCTGTTTTGAAATAAGATTTTCCCCTTAAAGTCTGGAAGTGTAACAGTGCTCAAGACATTCAAGGCACCTCCACATTTAGATTAACTCCTTTTGTCAGCACAACTAGTTTCATGGTATGAAGCGATAGCAGATGTTCCAGTTCTAAATGCCTCACTAGGGTACACTTACCATGACACTTAGGAGATGCTGAGTGCACCACTGCACTCTTGCAAATCATTTAAAGTTTGTGCTCTGTTAGCACATATGCACTTACAAAACACACTGAAATTTGCATTCTCAGACCATCATTATATGGGTACTTTACTCACTGCAGTTTAAGAAATTTCACTGAGCCTGGAAATTGTTATATTCCAAGAAGGGTCTTGCCCTTTCAACTTCCCAGCACACATTAATGCTTTCTCTTCTGAATTTAAGCACAGATTATATGTCAGAAGCTCTCTTCTGGGTTAGATTCATGTAACTCATTGTTAACACATGAAGATTAATAGAATATAAAACAAAGCTCTTCTGTCTTCTCCATGGTTCAAGGTAACCATGAATACATCAAGCCAGTATTCAATTCACACACCAACTCTCAGAGCCAGCATAATGTGATCTAATTTTTTAGGGAAACAGGTCAAGGAAAAGTTAACAAGATTAAACTTCCAACTTGAAATTCCATTTTAACTCCTTTGGAAGACACACAAAATACAATACAGCCTGAAGGATGTTACATCCTAAAAATACTACTCTACAGCTCTGCAACATCAAGAAACTACAAATAATAGCAGGCAGAACCCACCACTGTGCATTCTTGCACATCAGAAAGAATAAAGAAGGGGAAAAAAAAAAAACCTTCTATGCTAGGAAAAGCACAATATTCACAATTTAAGAAACATCAGAGATTTCAACCAGTTCAATATAGGCTTCACCAGAACAACAAAATTACTCAAACAATATGGAAATTACTTTCTTTCTTTCAAGAGTGTCAAAAGTTGTCATTCTAAAAAGTGCTTACACAAACATTTGCAAGAAAAGTCTTAGAAACTGATTTTCAGTAACCATGGTACCTTATTTCATTTACTGTGATCAAACATATCATCCTGAAGGGCTCCTTCCTACCAACAGCTGAGGATACAGTCCAATGTACCCAACCCCTCAGAATCAATCTAAGTATCACAACTATGAATAGAGAAGGAACTGAAAAAAAATTCAATAATTATGTGAGGGGTTTTTTAAAAATGTAGTCTCACATGTTCTTATCTAAAATAATGTTCTTTTCTAAAATAATAAATTGATCCTCTATATATAATTACCCTAGGTAGGAACACAAAGCACTAGGCACACTGCACCCTCACCGAATCAGGGATGATGTAATGAAGCTTAAAGTAACAATTTTTGATTATATCAGTGGTATCTGACACAAGAGAATGTGACACTATAGCCACACTGGTGATTGTGGTGCACAAATGCAAACAAGTCCTACAACTTCTAACCCTCTTCACATAATTATGTTTTGGCCAATGTATGTTTCTATTTACTATAAACAAACTTACAAAGGTATCTAAGGTTTAACTTGTTACTTGTATTAAGGCTTCTGCAGTTACATCAGCAGTTATGAAGACACAAGAATGGAAACCTCTAGCATTTTGAGAAGCCTACTTAACTTTTGCTACCTCTTACAATATGAAAATATTTTGTGCAATGGACATAAGTGTAAAAAGAAATCAAATGCAGTGGTTGCATAAAAAAGAAACCATCATTCCCATTAATGAAATTTTAAAAGCATTGTACATATTGACACTTCAGCTTTAGTTAAGGATCTAGATTACTATGCAAGAGATGTATAAGCAAACCTTTTTCAGTCAGCTAACATTGCTCTTCAGAACCATTCCTGGGCATGAAATTTTTTAAATGTGTAAATAAATGCAAGGGTAAGATTTAAACAGAAAAAGTAAATTTGGAGCTTAAGAATTTAGTTAGATGAATTTAGTTACTTTTACCTTCCTTCCTATAATAACATCATGCAGAAGATTTGCAGAAAATGAAACACCTTCCCAGTAAAAACACAGTGACTTGTAACTACTCTGAAGGCAAATGTAATCAATAAAAACACTTATCTGGCCTGGCAGCACACTTGCCTTGCTAAGAGCTCCCCATCTCCCATCCCACAGCTGTTATTTTCCTGAAGAAAGTTTCCATATATCCATCACCTAGATATTAGTGGTCTGACACAACCCACAATCCACCACATGGAGTATCTGGTTTTGGATATTAATTCAGTTTCTGAATGACACAGAACTTTGATGCTCATCTTGTAAAAATGCTCCTTACCCTACCAGATCTTAGGCCTTTGAATGATACACCAGCTCACTTCTGCCTTCACAGTTTTCTATGTTGCCTGATATCACTACTAAAAATATGAGAAATGCATAAATATGCCAAGGAAGTCCTCCATAAGTGTAATTTTAGACAGTGCAGTAGGGTCAGAAGTTTCACTAGGGAAACATTTTAGAGAAGTATCCAAGATTTGATGGAGATCTAGAACGTTCCCTTAAACTAAAGGAATAGTTATTATGTTCTAAAATCCATCAGCTTATAGTTTGAAATTTATTGCACCTTACTGAAAGAAAAGACTACATCAGTGAACCAAATCTGATTAATTTCAGCAGTTTATTATTACAAAAATTACAAAAAATTTGGTTCCCATTGAAGTATTTCTAGAACACAAAAAAAACTGAGTCCATCAACACCTCTAGCAAAAAAAAAAAAAAAAAAAAGCAAATTCAGCATTGCTGTACAATTATTTCTGACAGCTTGCAATAATCAAAGAATCAGGGAATTGTTTACATTGAAAAGATCTTTAAGATCATCAGGTCCCACCATCAACCCAACCCCACCACAGCATTCACCATGAAACCATGTCTTTAAATGCCATGTTTGCATGGGGGTTTTTTTCCAACTTTTTTGAGGAATGGTGATTTCACCATCCTGGGCTGCCTGTTCCAATATTTAACTCTTTCAGTAAAGAAATTTTTCCTAATATCCAATCTAAACCTCCCCTGTATCAACCTGAGATTTCCTCTTGTCCTATCACTTGTTACCTTGGAGAAGAGACCTACCCCCCTTGGCTACACCCTCCTTCCAGGGGGTTGTAGAGAGTGCTTAGCTCTCCCTTGGCCCCCTGTGACTTTCTTGTAGCAAAGAGCCCAAAACTGAACACAGGATTTGAGGTGCAGCCTCACCAGTGCTGCATGCAGGGGACAATCACTGCCCTGGACATTCACTGCTCCTGATCCAGGCCAGGATGCTGTTGGTGGCTTTGGACACCTGGGCACACACAGTGGCTCATGTCTGGCTGCTGCCAACCAGCACCCCCAGGCTCTTTTCCACCAGCCACTCCTTCCCAAGCCTGCTCACTACTGTAAACACAAGCTTTCTTTGGGATACTTGCCTGAAGAAGACATCATGGCATTTCTATTCAAATTTCTACAACAGGAAGCAAAGACAACAGGATGCAATATGTGGCACTTCAGCTGATCTTTTAGTCAGGATGGCCAAAAACAAATACATGAATTCTTACACCTCATCTGAAGAAAAAGCACATTTTATAATGTGCTTCTGGAGGGTTATTTTTTACCCAGCATTTTTTAGCTTCTTAGAAAGACTAGACAACCTACACTGGAACCCATTTTCAACCTAAGTTTATTTACTAAGAAACTGAACAGATTAAAACAAGAAAGAAGTTAACATCAGTGAAAAGCAGATACTGCTGCATCATTACATATTATGTTTTAAGACATTTAGAACTTCTTTTCACTACAAATACTGTTTTTTACTTTACTGTTCCACTGAAATACCTAGCTTTCAAAACATACTTTCACATTCTCACATAGAGAGATGACTGATACATCTTCTATTTTGCACTCACAGACTCAAAGCAATCTACCTGAACATGCTTTTGCTTTCAAAGCAGCCCCATTTTAAGGACTGTGACACTGCCAAGAGGTGAGACACCAGTGAAGAGAAAGAGATCACCAACACCCCTGATGCCCACCAGAATTCAGAATTCTTGGCATGTAATCACCCCAGTCTTCATCCAGATGATGAAGTCTTGCTACTTTGTGAAAGCACACAAGACATTTTGTTCAGTGACATATCAGAAACACTGCAGGAGAACTTCAGTAAGACATTTGAAGGACTCATAACAAAAGCCACTTTGTTTGCAAAGCAAGCAAATTTACACCAACATTTCTCTCCATCACAGATATCAGTTTATGAACCAATGCCAATGTCCTGAGAGCACTTTGCCTAGGAGACATCTTCAGGAGGTAGAAAGTTGAAAGGTTTCACAATTTCCAGTAAATCACCAACCTCTCTACTAACTCCATGTGAGGCACCACTGTGCTGTACACAAGGAGAAGGGGAAAAAAATCATAAGCATTTGCTGGACTGTCAGAAGCAGAGCTTCAGGGCCACTCACAGTTGATCTGAACCAACAGCAGCTCACAAAGCAGATTATATGTCTGATAAGAGAAAAATCAGGAGCAAAATAAATCAAATTTACCAGCTGTTACCAAAGTATATGGCAGCAGACTGCAGCAGGAGCAGCCTGCTATCTACACTGGGTTTTAAGGAACATTTCACAACTGGTCAGTTTTCACCACTCCTCTGAAATGCTCCATGCACCAAAGCCACAGGCACACACAGAGGTGGAGAGAACAGGGCAGAAAAAATCTGACTCAAATTTTCTCTTTCACAAGCCCTACTATACACAAATTATCCTTATTCTTCCCAAATATCTACTATACTGTACATCTCCAGGATGAGAACTGAAGACTACCCCTAATAATGCCAAGCAGGCTTCAAAGTTTGTCTCAAAACTATGATCTGCTTTCTCATAACCAGGGTACCAACTCTCTCTTCACACTTCAGCTGTACAGTGCTCTGTTGACACTTGGCAAAGATAATAAAGCAATAAGCAATGTTTCCATCCTTAAGAAGCAACTTTTTTTCTTGTGTCATTAATAGTATTACTAGCTCGCTGAGACATGAATCAACTCAAAAAGATCCAGCAGAAATCAAAGAACCAACTTCAGTAGAGGCTCTTCCACCTTAGACCTGCATGGACTGTCTGTATTAGGATGAGTCTGTTCTCTGCTAAGTTCAGTTGATTTTATTTCTCCTTAAGCAAACGCAGTAGGTCCTGGCAGCTCTGACAGAAAATGCAAAGAGCACAACGGGTCAAGGAAAAACCCACCGTGCTGCTCAGCTCTTACACCTGCGGAATTTACTGGGTATATGGTATGAACGTGAGGTATGAAAGCCGAAAATAGCAACTCCGGCACAGGGGTGGCAGAACTGAAAGCCGAAATGGGACATTTAAAGACAATTCACTCTGCCCTGGTCCGGCCTTCGCTTACACAGGGCGGAGCCGCTCCCCTCAGCAGGGACGAGCACGGGAGGCCTGGCCACAGCCGGGCAGGGGTCGGAGGGTTCTCTCCCCCGGGGAAGCGCCGGTCCCGGCAGGACACGAGGCTCCGCCGCGGCACCGCCCCACGGACAGGCCCCGCCGGCGGCTCCACGAGGCCACCGCGCCCACCCCCCGCTCGCGGAGGCGCCGGGCCCCGTGCTCACCAGCCCGTCGATCTGCACTTGCTTGACGGCCGAGTCTCCCGCGGCGGCGGCTTTGCCTTTGCCCTTAGCGGCGCCGAAGCCGCCGCCGGCAGCGCCCGCGCCTTCCTTGCGCGACGCCATGGCTGCTCCCGCACGGCCGGAAAGGGAAGCGCGCCGCACCGGAAGCGGCGGCGCGGCCGGGACGGTGCGCGGCCAAACGGCCCCGGGCGGAACTTTGCGGAGCGCGCGCGGTCCGGCATTGCGCGGTACCGCCTCAGGGCTCCGGGCCGGGCCCGGCTCGGCCTCGCGGGCCCGGGTGCGCTGCAGAGGCGGTGCCCGGTGCCCTGTGCTCTGTGCTTTGTGCCTTGTGCCTTGTGCCTTGTGCCTTGTGCTTTGTGCCCTGTGCTTTGTGCCCTGTGCTTTGTGCTTTGTGCTCTGTCCTTTGTGTCCTGTGCCTTGTGCTCTGTGCCCTGTCCTTTACGCTCTGTGCTCTGTGTACCATGCCTTGAGATGAGCCAAGAGAGCCTTCCCTGCCAGCTTTCCTTTCCATAGAATCACAGAATGATTTACATTGGAAAAACCTCCAAGATCATCGAGTCCATCCTATGACCAAACACCACCGTGTCACCTAAACCATGGCACTAAATGCCACATCCAGGTGTTTCTTCAACACTTCCAGTGAAGGAATTCTTCCTGATGTCCAACCTAAACCTCCCCTGGTACAGCGTGAGCCCATGTCCTCTGTTCCCGTCATCCTGTCGCCACTTTACTGGGAGATGAGGCCAATCTCCACCTGGCTACAACCTTCTTCAGTTCCAAAATGTGGAATATGTAAAAAAAAAACTTTAAGAATATGTTCTTTGACATCTGATCTTTGTATACCTTCAAGCCTAATCAACAAGAAAGGAGATTTAATCTATTAATTAGATAGCAGCTAACAAAGTCCAAGTGATGTCCAGGCAATAGAATTTAAAAATACTTGTTGTCTTGTAAGGTTTGGTGCTGGATATGCTTCAATGATCTGAGACCTAGGGGAAGGTTAACAAAGAGCTTGGGAAGAAGGATGTGCCACTGACAGTGGACACAAAGAATGCAGAAGTTATGGGCCACAAGGACAGTTGGCAGACCCCCCAAGATAAGGAAGAAACTAATAAGGACAACAGCAACTGAATAAACTCCCATGGGGTAAAAGGTAACCCCAGCAGTGGAAAATCATGACACAAGAAACCCACCAACTCAAAGGTAGAGAAAGACTTAGCACGTGGACTAATTAACATGAGAAGAAAGAGAATCATTAACCAATGGAAAATAGAACACAAATTAATAAGAGAACTAAGTAACTTCTAACAATGAACATTAGTGCCCTTGCTAAAATGTATGGATAGTGAAAAGTTTTGGTAGTCATGCTGGCTCTGTAGATTTGCCACCCAGCACCCCTTTCTGCACAGAACTGTCAATAAATCAAATACCTCAACTCTATGTGGCCTTTTGCACACTGGGTGAAAGAACCTGTTTGGGCAAGACTTTCAGGGAGATGTAGAGAATAAGGTGCCCCTTGAGCCTCCTTTTCTCCAAGCCAAACACCCCCAGCTCTCTCAGCTGCTCATCAGAGCTGTGTTCCAGACCCTTCACCAGATCCATTGGCCATCTCTGGACTTGCTCCAGCCCCTCAATGTCCTTCTTGTACTGAGGGGCCTTAAACAGCACAGGATTGAGTGTGGCCTTTCCAGTGCTGACTGGAGGGGAAGGGTCACTGCCCTGGTCCAGCTGCCAGATAGCCCCTGGCAAACCATTTCTGACAGCCCAGGAACCTCCATCTGTGCATTTCCGTGGCCACTTTGGGCAGTTCTGATGCCACAGTGGCATGAATTCCCAGCCCTGCTGCTGGGCCAGCCCTGGGCTGCACTGAGGGCTCCCCAGGCTGAGGAGACTCTGGTATGGAGGGAGGATTTACCCCTAATAAACCTGTGTGTGTTGAGGAAGATGTACTTTTAATAGATGTAAAACTTTGTGTATTACCTTTACAAACAGCAGACTGCTGTGGAGTAATGTGAATATCTGTCCTGAGCATGAATAATGAGGCATCACTGCAAAATCTTGGCATTACACAAATACCTGAACTTTCAGCTTCTCATGCAATTCTCAGAAACAAGTTAATGTTGCATTAAAACAATTGTTTTTGCTTTGTTGTTCTATTTTGTTTGAGGTAGGAGGTTTTTGTGTGTTTTTTTAAAATTTGATTTCAAACTCTACTCTTCAAATTTCATCTGAAAAATGCAATGGTCTGAAAAATGAAAGGCAGCCCTGCAAACCCCCCAAATCTGTTCAGACACTATGCCAAATATGTGACTTCATAAAAATTTATCTTTTCAACAATGTAGTTAACAGTAATTTCTAATTAAGGGTGAGGAACATATTTATCAATGGCAATATTAAAATGTATCTGTATTTGCCTGCAGACACAGACCAAACATTTGCCTGTTCCTATTAAATTATTCTAACATCACTTAGAACAGTCCATATCAGTTGCTTGCATTGGTGCTGGAACAAATTCAAGTAAAGAATCTAGTATAATAATCATCCCAGCAAGGCAAAACATATCCTAAATACCACTGATATCACTGAACTGCATTGACTCTAACAAGAAATCTGGACACTCAGCTCTGCCAAGGACACCTTGTGATTGATGTCTAAAGCAGGGTGTAATGAATCCCACTTCACATTTTCCATTAGGAAAATAAATCTTAAATGGAGATTGAAGAGAATGTTCAGAATGGCAGCATCACTGAGCTCAAATGTGCCCTGTGCCCCAAAGAGATTGAAGTGCATGTGCAGTGGGATTAGGGTTTTTTCTACAATTTGAAGAGATGATGCAATAACAACCCCGAGCTTCAGGGCAGTGTGCTGTGGCCATCATGTAGGTGTGGAAAATTTGAGTCCTGCCCTTAGCATTCCATGACTGAAGGCTGCACTCCCACTGGCATTGTTTTTTTAAGTTTTTCTAGAGAATTAAGTTGTTTAACTCAATATTAATATTTCACTTAGCTGTTATGCTAACATGAATATCCAGTTTTAATTTACAATATAATAGAAACATAGGATCACAGAATATGTTGAGTGAAAAGGAACTCATCAGGATCATTGAGTCCAGCTCCAAGACTCACACCATGTGAGTGACAGTGTTGTCCCAAAGCCTCTTGAGCTGTGTCAGGTTTCATGCTGTGGCCACTTCTCTGGGGGGCTGTTCCAGTGCCCAACCACCCTCTGGGTGAATAACTGTCCTGGTTTTAAGGAGAGGTGTCTGCCAATAAAGACAGGAGCTTCTCTTTGAAATGGAGAATGTAAACACCCTCCCTCCAAATTATTATAAATTTGAAATTAAGATGCTCTCAGACAAAGATATGGGAATTAGGAATAACAGTTCTTTACTAGGAAAATTAAAATAGAAATACAATATTACAAAAAAACAACCCCAACCCTGACAGAGTCAGAATACAATCTGACACCCCATCAGTCAGTCAGGGTGTTGTAGCAGTCCCATTAAATGGTGGCTACAGTCCCCCTGCAGTGGCAGGTATGGTTCAGGTGAAGCAGTGCTCCTGTAGAAGGGTGCATCCTTCCTCCAAAAATCCAGGGATGTTGTAGAAAGGTCCGGATTCTTCTCTGGAATCCAGTGGAAAGAAGGGAACTTGCTGCCCAAAATCTCAGTTTTTATCTGGGTAGGAAAGGCTTGTCTCCTCCCCCTGGCTGGAGCATCTCCCAGTGGGATGATGTAATTTTATCAGTCATACAGTGGGACTCAATGGGCCAACAATAGATGATATCTTCCTGGAGGGAGGATGGGTTGTGATAAAGATAAAGATGATTGCCCCAGCTGATTTAAAGATGGCCCATTAGCAGATGGTATGTGCCATGGAGATAAGGAATCACTGCCCCACCCGGTTTTAACAGATGGTGATAGAATCCACATTTCTGACCACATCAACCCAACACAGAAGCTTTTCCTGATATCCAACCTAATCTCCCCTGACTCAGCTTCATGCTGTTTCCTTAAGTGCTGTCACAGGTCATGAGGTGAAGAAATCTGTATCTGCCCCTCTGCTTCCCCTCCTGAGGAACCTGTAAACTGTGATGAGGTCTCTTCTCAGTCTCCTCCAGGCTGAACAGACCAAGTGACCTCAGCAGCTCCTCATACTGCATCTCCTCAAGGCCATTCATCACCTTGGTTGCCCTCCTTTGGGTGCTCTTTAATGGTTTAGTATCTTTTTTATATTGTGGTACCCCAGCACTCGAGGTGAAGCTGTCCCAGAGCAGAGCAGAGCAGGACAATCCCCTGCCCTGCCTGGCTGGCAATGCTGTCCCTGATCCCCCCAGGACAGGGCTGACCCTCCTGGCTCCAGGGCACTGCTGGCTCATGGTCAACTTGACATCAACCCCCAGATCCTTTCCATGGCTCTGCTCTCCAGACTCTCATTCCCCAGTCTATGCAAACAGCCTGGGCTGCCCCATCCCAGGTGCAGAATCCAGCACCTGCCCTTGTTAAACTAAATCTGATCAAATAGTTTTAATTAAAGAGAACAAAGAGTAGGAAGCAGTAGTATGGCCATACAGTAATTTTCAACTCCCATCCATGGACTGCTGGAGATGTGTGGAATACTTCAAATATATTGTTGAAGGGTATTTAAATAGAAAAACATACCTTATGACAGTAAATGCACAGTACTTTACCACTGGCAAATTTTTAGGAATCTGAAAAAGAATGAAAACTCCTGGGATAATACTAATGTTATGTATTATTCTGGGCTATGATGTTTTTTGAACAGAAAGTCAATGTAATTTTTTTAAAAAGCAACCAAAAACCCAAAAACAAACAACAAACAAAACCAAACCAAACAAAAAAATGACCAACCAACCAACCAACCAACCAAAAAAAAAAAAATAGCCACACCAAAAAACTCCCAGCACAGAACTATGTTCAGAGATACTGCTGTGGGCACGCAAAATATCCCTATTCAAGGGACTGGCATAGGACTCACTACTTCATGCACTGCCAGAATAATTGAGTCCATTTTGTTAATTATGATTAACATGAAAAATGTATAACAAATATCAACTTTCTACTTTCTAAAACACACAAAATCACTGGAGGCAAGAGGCCATAAAAATGTCACCATTGAAAATTCTGAATTCTTGAAAAGGAGGCCACGAAAAGGATGTTCAGTGTGAAGAATTTAGAAACATTGCCCAAGCTACTCAGGAAAACCACAAAACAGAAGAATTTCATCACAAAATACTTTAGAAAATTTAGGTAGTGCACAATCTCCATTAATCATTTTTAAATTATACTCTAAATCAAAAAACAGCTGGAACCAACCAAAACCCTTTAATTCCCCAGTCCTGTTTAAGTTAAAACCTTGGTGAAACTGAGATGTGTCATATCCCCCAAAGCACCTCTGCACCATATCAGGGCTATGAGCAAAACTAGAGTTGCTAAATAGAAATTATCTGATTAGGGTTCAAAGATATAATCCCTTCCAAATCATCAGACTGGCTTTACCTTAAGGGCTAAACCAACATGAGTTTCATTTGTGTATGCTGCAGGCTAACACCAAGCTCCAGAGATGGGCTAGCCTGCAATGACTTGTTACCACTTGGTAAATAAGTCATGTCTGAATTCTGTGTTTTTCTTCCCTGCCCTCTCAGCAATTCCAAGTATTTATAAGCATAATGAACACTTTAATTTCATTATCACAAAATGTAGAGGAGTGGGAAAGAACCACTTAGGATAAACATAGCAGTCTGTACTTGCACTGAGACATAACAACACCCAAATACAAACTTGCACAAATAATTACAGTTGCCTAAACCAACATTAATTATGTTTAAAAAATAAATGTTTCCAGCAAAATAATCTCAAAAACTTGGTGACAAAAGATTTTCCTAACATGAATTAAAATTGCCTCATCATATCTTGCAGTTTACAGAAGTTGCAAGTTCAGAAAATCTCTATTCTGAAAGAGGTGATGTATTCAGGCTCAAGCTTTCAAACATGGGGAAACACAGACTTGTGGCACATGTCTGCATGAATACTCTGGTGACCTTTTTCACTGTGCAAAAAAGGGCACGTGCCTATGCTGCCTCAGCAGGCCAGTGCACTGCTTATAAATGAAATAAGAATCCAATATTTTTCTGTGTAATGTCTTGTATTTGGGAGGAGTGTGGTGATTTTAAGGCTCTACATAATCCTCAAGTATAAAGCTATTCTGCATAATTCTATGCTTGGCATGGCCTCTGTTCCTTTTGAAATCCCTTTCTAGTTCACAGGACACTTTTTGATAGGAGCCTCTCCTTTACATGCCACTCTCATATCCCTTTGGGAGAGTGAAAATCCTAATGACAAGAGGTCCCTCTCTATCTGTGAAGGTATCTGTGGTGGGTTGACCCTGGCCAACAGCCAAACACCTACTCAGTTCTCATCCACCAGCATGGGGGGAAAACAGAAGGATGGCAAGAAGACTTGTGAATAACATTTCCAAAGCCATGGAACAGACAAGATCTCTTAAATGCTCATTCTTTTCTTTCCTTTGTTTCCCCCTCAGAAAGCTGTAACAAGGACCTTCATGTCTCACCAGCAGATGCATTTTTGCCAGGTGCATCCCCCTGTAACTATAGCTGCAGTTATGTTCAGCAGCACTGTCTGCCATGTGCAGGGCAATTCCAAATTCCAACTCCAGCCTCAGGAAGCAGCCTTGTGTATAAGCCTTGTGTAATTCAAGAGTTTCAGCTATTTGTGTCCTGCTGACCACAGCAATTTAGGACTCAAAGAAATAAAATATCCCCAGGCATACCAACCCATGTTAAGGTAGGTTCTCCCTAATAAATGAGGCAGCCTCCATTCCCAATTTGTTCAGATATCACTGATCACCAGCTGCAATGCACTGAAGTCAGAACCCTTGCATACTTATTTCTACAGCAACTATAACATTCTGTTTCACTGATAAATAATCACCTTCTGAAGTGTCAGGTATTCATCTAATATTTACTACTTTCCACAGAGGAGCTCAATAGGAAAATTTAAGATCAGGCTACTTAAATGCATGGGCATTTTGTGCAGATGGATTTTTAATTACTATTATTTCTCATGAGGCTAGTTGTGATTTTAGAAGTTAATGATACCAATGCTGAGGTCTATTCCACATTTTTTCTAATTTTCTTCAAGACAATCAAAGTGAAGGAATTAGTTTTATTTTTGTTGGTTGGTTTTTGGTTTTGTGGGGTTTTTTTGGTTTTTTTATTTTTTTTTTTATTTTTTTTAATTTGAAGTAGGAAACAGAAAGTAATAAGGTGCAGGAATGATAGAAAAATGGCAAAAGTGGGAGCTGCAACAGCATAGAAACCCCCAGGGCCAAACATCAAATGCAATAAGGAACTACGGGACTAGAATATAAACTTGGGAAATTCAATTACTTTTCTGTAAGAATGGAGGTTTCAGAGGCCATGGAAGGTTTCAGCCATTCTGTTACACAGGCAACCTTTTAGCATTTACTGGACTAGAAGTATAAGCATTATATTAAAAAAAAAAAAAAAGGACAGTAGCATAAAAAGGTATTTCTGCATGTGAAGGAAATATTAAAAAATATAAGCTCTTTCCTTGGGAAAGTTTGGGGTTTTTTTTGACTGCTCAACTTTTTTCTCTGCTTTCTTCAATAGATGTTTTCCAGTAAATGTTTTTAGTTATCTTCTATTCTTACTAACTTTTTGTTTCAGGTGTTTATAGGTATTTTTTATTATTAATGGATCATTTACTACAACACTTCAAACCCATTAGCATACAGCTAATGGGAACAAAAAAATGACAAAGGAATTAACAATAAAATTGCCTAATTGAAAATGCATCTGATAAAACAAACTCAGACATTTTAAGTGCTAATTTTGGCCTGTAAAACAAAGACAAGGTATTACACAAAGTTACCGTATGTTTCTAAGCAGAGCTAGATTCTTTCTAGAGTATCAAGTTAGAAAATTATATATGTGTAGGAAGCATGTATTATTTATTACCACACTGTAAAAATTCCACTTTTCTGTTCCCAGTAAACTCATTCCTCCCTGAAATCAATGAAAAGGTGAAAAGGTATATATAGTATCTCAGGCAACTGAATTGAGTTCTCTGGCATAAATCAGAATTTTGGCCATAAATTAATTTATTGTTGTAGGTAGGCTTCCCACATAATTTCTCTTTTGATGTCAATTTGTTCAGCCTTCTCTTCATAATCAATCAATTAATTAATCAATCAATTAATTGACCCTTCTGATTCTTGATGACACACAAGCCAACCAAGGATGAATGTAACAACCTTCTCTAAGGAGAACAAGAACTGAGGAAATGGAAATAAGCATACCAAAAATCCAAAATCTTTTATGTCTTCTGAACTTCCTGTGATCTCCAACATAAGACCATGTTGGTGTTTAAGAAAACTGGACTAATATTTACTTTGTATCAGAAATAGTAGAAGGGGGAGAGAGATGTTCTGCTGGAAATGAAGCAATAGGCACAAGAGGAGATGAGGTGTAAAGGACCACTGTTCTTCCCCTCCACCTACCTTGCACATCAGGTATAGGATAATCAGGGCTTGGCAAGGTATCTTCCTCTCTCCTGTGTTCTTCACAATTCACAAACTGAAGTTACAATTCCAGTCCTGGGTACTCCATTAAGACTTCCCATTTTTCTACACGATGGCACTTCTGCATCCTTCAAGGGCTGCTACAAGTGAGTTCAGAGGAGCAGTAGTGCAGTATGTCACACGTGGTGCAGAATGGCAGCTAACTGTGCAGGACTTGAGGAACAGTGCAGGGAGGGAAGGCTGCTCCAAAACAATGTCCTTGTGTGTCCTCACAAGAGCATGAAACCAGCTGTTTAACATGTACATCTTAAAGAGCAGCATCAACCAAAAATGCTGCATAAACTAAATGATGTGCATCAGAGATGTGTATCTATTCAGAAAGTTTAGTTACATTGGATAAGATCTGATTCTGTTCATCTTTCATGTGAATTTAGCTCAAGGTCAAAAAAAAAGAGTGAAGCTGGTTTAACATCTGAGAAACTGTCAAGAATCCCACTGGTTATTTTCATCCCTATAATTTCTTTCAGCTCTAGTAAGAAAGGTAAAGTTGCCTGCAAAATCTTTGTTCTCTGGAGCATTGTCAAAATACATGCTACTATAAGCAGTCAGAATATCATGATATTCTCTGTATTTTATTTCTTACCCTTGTGAAACTAAATATGCTGACCTCTACATTAAATGTGTGCTTCCTATGATATACAATTTAAAAGATAGTTAATGTGGGACATACAGTGATTGGCTGTTATGGTATTTAAGCCAGAAATAATTTTCTAGCTACAGTAATGGTAGAGTCAGAAAAGCAGAAAGCTTTGTCATACACAAAATTTTCATCTGCTTAAATCATACCAATCCATGAAGGAAAAACAGAACTTGTCACAGCCATGGCTAATATAAATCTAGATACTGTATTCCCATGAAATATCAGAAAAACAGGCACTGTAAAGGAAGAATGCACATGATGAAAACTAAAATCCAAAAGCTCAAAACCAGCCCCAATGTAATGAAAGGAGGGGCTAGCAATGAGTAATATACATTCTGACAAATATAATTTAGCAGTAAATGCATCTGAATCTTCTTCTATGGTCTATACATACTTCAGAAAAATAAATAAAAATCTGCCTAGGAAAATATTTTCAGATAAGTTCCAACCATGTTTATGGCCTGTGTTTATTACAGTTTGAGTTTTGTTTTTTTAATGTTGATTGAAAACTTTACCCTTTTCTTTTTTGCAAATCACTTAGTTTCTCATATTTACCCACGGTGCTAAGACTTACTGCAGATAACCACTCAGCACATTTGCCCAAAGCAACACATTCAGATTAAAAAGGTCTGACACAGGAGACAACTTTGGGAGAACCAGAAGCTATTTTCCCAACAAGCTACAAGCATTTGACAAGTGCCAGCTATTAAGGGAAATCCTTGTTACTAGGCCTACATCAAAGCTCCTTTGATAATGAACAGCTTTCACTTCAAGTAATCCATGTCACAGCAATTTTGTTATTTAATTCTGCTACTGCATTAGTTAGCACTCAAAACCAGAGCTGAACTCATTTATGCCAAGAGACAGTCTGCTCTGCAAAGAGATAATTTTCTGCTGGAGCTCATTTTGTGTGCAGTGTGCCTGGTGAAATCCTGCTTCCTGTGATGCCTGCACAGGCTTGGGGAGTTCAGCATGAAGATCTCCTTCCAGTTTGGATAGAGAAAGAGGGTCTCCTTCTTCAGTGACACCTTTTTTCACAAATACTATCTACCTACTAGGTATTCATATTATTGATGATGAAGAAAAAGGAACTGTTTTGTCAGATCAGAGCTGTACCCATTAACTATAGCCTGTCTGGCAGAAAACAAGGACTTACATTTCAGAAGAAGTTCCCCATTCAAATTTTGTTTCCTATCTTTGGACAATGCAAGTCACATTAATAAGATAATGTTAAAACAACCTCCACATTTCTGCTCAGGCTCACTTCCACAATGACACTGCTGCTAGGCAAGCTACTGAAGATGCAAGTGGTTTGTCAGTTCTTCAATAAAATGCTCACTTAAAAACAAATAAACTCCAAACAAAAACAAAAACAAACAAACCGAAAACAAAAACAAACCAAAAAACCCCCCACCCAAACAAAAGACAAACAAATAAAACCCAAAACCACCAAACTCCCCAAAACACTAGAACACTCAAAACCCCAAACTCAAAGTATTTTGGTGGTGCAGCCAGATAACTGATGAAACTTTTAAATTAAAAATGCATTGGCTAGAAATTTCTAAAACATAACCTTCCCCTGATCTTTATGACAAGCTTTGCTATTCTCCTTCCAGTCTTTGTAAGGGTATGTGGGATGCTAAAGCATCTGGTTCATTGTGTTCATTGTGTTTGTTCAGTATAAAAGCAACAAGAGGGAAAGTGATATATGAAACACACTCAGGTGCAAAAGATTTGCTATGTAGATGGTAACAAAGACGAGAGTGAAGAGCAGAAACCTTGAGACCATTAAAGGAGCTGCCCAGGAAGACACTCTGAAGAGGGTCTGTCTGAGCTTTGTCTCTGATAAGAATGGGAAAACATCATTATCCATAAGTACCACAAGATATTTCATGGAGTGGATAGGACTGGGCAAAATTTCTTATGGGGTATTAACAGGAGCCTGCAAAATTTTCTATGGGATGTTCACAAAACTGGCCAAAGGCAGGGAGAGGAAGGATCTGGGAAGACACATGGGAAAATGAGATGCAAAGAGACTCACTCACATGTGAGCTGGCAGCATTCAGTACATTTGTCTTACAGAGCTCTCTGCCTGATCACAGCAACCAGTCCTCTGCTTTTATGAAACCAGTTTCTAACTTTTCTTTTGCACCTGAACATCCTGCCCCAGTGAATTCAATCCTGTAGATGTGTGATCTGCTGTCAGATGTAAACTGGAGCAGCCAGTGAGCAGGAGACACACGTACATGCACGGGAGAGCCAGGCATTAGATGGACTGAGGGCCATGGGGGTTTGTGACTGAGGGTGTGTGAGTGATCACCTGGGCATTTCAGTCCTGTTCAGAGGGAGAGGGAGAGCAGAACTTCACTCTGAACTTGCATTATGTGTCATTCCTGGTAGAGTTCTGTGGCTGGCTCTGTCAGTGTCCTCTGTGTGTGCCACGCTTGCCCAGGACACATGGGAGCATAAGAATCCTGCTGGATTCAGAGAGTGTACATGGATGGATTTCAGCAGCCAGAAGCAACAAACCTCAGGGACCAGAGATGTCAGGATTCAACACTTCTCATAAGATCCCTAGGTTTATTTTTTTTTAAATCTGCTTTACAGATGGCTCATGGGAATAGTAAAAGAATTGAACTTGAAAGAGATATAATGAATTTTAGTGTATGCTGCAAAGGCCTTTTTAATAAATATCTACTTTATTCCTTGAACACTGTCTAGGCAGCTTTCAAGGCATCAAACATATTCCACTATACCAACTGCATTACAACTTGTCTCTGATGATGCTATTTACCAGGGGAACAGCATCTCATCACAATGGTATTTAACACCCTACTCTGGACCACATATTACTTTGTGCTTCAAAAACTAGTTCCAGGCCTATTTACTTGTTTTTCATTTTATCCTCATTCTGTAATAGCAGCTGTTATCACAGGAGATTCCTCATTCTAGCTGTAAGGTGTGGAAAATGTTATTAACATGAAATAAGTTCCTGTCCTTGGGCAGTTAGTTGTCATCACATACACACAAAATGCAAAAATGAACAAGCAAAAACCTACTTGAAGAAAAAATAATTCCTCTAGTAAGGTTTTACTTTGGAATCTTGCTGAATGTCCCTGTCTATCATCAATAATGAAACTACACAGTTAGACAGGAGAACTGGATCATCATGGCATTATGGAAACACATCAGCTACAGGACTGAAGTTTAATGAAGACTTTTATATATGACTATGTCTAATAATGAATTCAACATGTCACTTAGCTCATAATAAGGCATATATCCATGTATGTCCATAATACTCAAAAGCACACACAACTGTCCCCTGAAGACAGCTGGAAAGGAGGATTTAATGGTAGAAAAATACAGTCAACAGCACAATAGGATCCATGGAAAATATTCTCAACTACCTTTTCATCCTAAGTGCTTTAAAATATTTTCCCGTGTAAACATTTGAATTTCTATAATAGTAATGAAATCCGTTATTTTTCAGTTTCTCTTGATGATAATTAACTTGCTTAGAAGCACTCATTTTCCATGTCTATTTGCCAGCAAAAAGGCCAATATGACAGCTGGGTATTTGCTTAAATGACCTTAGAGCAGCCTGACTGATTACAACAAACTGGCAGGTGCTTGCCATGGTTTTGCTTGCAGTACAGTTGTCCCAGGCAGAAAAATATCTCCTGTGGAACCTGCACAGCAAGACAGGTGTCTCCAGTTATCATTTTGATGGTGTTAAGGTATTACATCCTCTTGCCTAGGTAAAACAGGGGCAGTAAGTTTGATTTCTTAATGCCAGATGCCTGGTGTGTTCATGTTTTGTGTTGGACAGGGAGGAGTTTTCACACTTTTTCAATGACAGCTGCATCTCCAGATTGCAGCACAACTAAATTGTCATGGAAAAAAATAATTATAATGTAGAATATGTACTTTTCAATTTTGGTTTTGTACACATTGAACTTAGATTAATGTAGCCAATACAGGCAAACAATATAAATGGGCACTGACTAAACCTTCTGAAGTTTTCCGGGTGATAAGTGTCAGGATGAGAAGAT
The DNA here is from genome assembly GCF_903797595.1 of Erithacus rubecula. NCBI lineage: Eukaryota > Metazoa > Chordata > Aves > Passeriformes > Muscicapidae > Erithacus > Erithacus rubecula. The sequence goes on from NC_136689.1 coordinate 134,233,189, forward strand.
GCAGTGTTAAGCTGCGCCCGGAGAGGTTTAGATTGGACATCAGGTGAAATTTCGTAAGAGAAGGGTGATAAGACACTGGAAGGGACTGTGCAGGGAGGGGTGGAATCACAGTCTCTGCAGATGCTGAAGGCTGAGCACGGTGCCATGGTCTGCTTGACAGAGAGCCGCCCATCCTCAGCTGGACTCGGTGACCTCAGAGGGCTTTTCCAGCCCAATTGATTCTGTGATTCTGCATGCTGATGTGTGATTAAACTACAGTCTCTACGATAGCAACTGTTACTTTATCCGCACAGTAAACTAGAAAAAAAAAAAAAAACCACCCAAACAAACAAAAAAAAAAACCACCTCGGTATTTCTGATCTTAGCAAAGGCAGGAGCCAGCACAGCACCGCAGAACAAGGGGCAATGAACCAGCCCTGAGGTTACCCGTGTGCAGGGCTGGACAGGCAGGCGGGACCGGCGGGGGGACGGGGCAGCTGCCCGGCCGGTCCGGGCTGTCCGGGGGAGATTCCGGCACGGCCCGGCCGGTCCCGGCTCCGCAGAGCACATCCCGGCACGGCCCGGCCGGTCCCGGCTCCGCAGAGCACATCCCGGCACGGCCCGGCCGGTCCCGTTTCTCCGCTGAGGCCCCGCCCGGGCCTGGCGCAGCTTCCGGAGCAGCCGCGGCCGTTCCGGGCCGCAGCGCGGGCGCCATGGGGGTGACGAGACAGAAGCACGCTAAGAAGATCATGGGCTTCTACAAGCACAACTTCCAGTTCCGCGAGCCCTTCCAGGTGCTGCTGGACGGCACCTTCTGCCAGGCCGCGCTTCGCAACAAGATCCAGATCCGGGAGCAGCTGCCCGGGTACCTGGACGGTGCCGCGCAGCTCTGCACCACGCGGTAGGGCAGCGCCGCGGGCCGGGGAGCGGGGAGCGGGGCGTGCAGGAGGCTGGGGCACCCCTCACACCCGGCTGCTTTCCGAAAGCGGCACCGGCTGCGTGGGAGAGGGCCGGGTGGGTCTCTTCCACCCGCAGCGTCTGCTTGGCCAAGTGTTGAGAGCGGGGCAAGCTGAGATCTGGGCCGGGGGCGAGTTCCTGCCCGGCTGGAGCTGCAGCCTCCCGTAGCGGGTTGTTTGCAAAGCAGCTGCTCGCAAGGGAAAACAAGGATGGGCTAGACAAAGACCTAGAAATAAAGCATGCACACTACATACTGGAGTTGCTTCAAGCTGCCTTTGTTATTACTTGATTACGTATATTGTTTATATTAATATACAAAAGACAGTTACAGTGTATATATGCAATGAGTAGCCCACTGCACACTATGGAGGCAAATAGTGAAAACACCAGGATGAAGTATACCCTAGGCTCCAAAAACACAGAGCCTTCTTGCACAGCATATGGAACTGGCCTGCATTTCTAAATAGTATAAAGTGTTGTCATATATTTACCTGTGAAAGGTTTGGGAATTGGCTTTGATCCAAACTGTTCCTGTTATGTTAAAATGTCATTCTTGCTTCTTTTTTCACCAATATCTGTTGGCCATTTTGACCAGCTTGCACTTAGGCCAGCTGAATGGATGCGTTTTCCCTGCTGTCAGAACACCGAGTTGCTGAGACAGCACCTCAATGTTATGAAAAGAGCCTCACAGGGGAAACGAGCTGGCTCACTCTGACTCCCAGGTGGGGTCTCACTGATGTGGAGTAGGGGAGAGAATCTCCTCTCTCATCTTGCTTGTGCTGCTTTTGATAAAGCCCAGGACACAGTTTGCTTTCACACTGCCAGCTCATGTTGAGCTTCTTGTCCACCAGCACACCTCCCAGGTCACTCTTTTCAGGACTGCTCTCAATCCATTCTCTTCCCAGTATTTGTGCTTGGGTTGTACTGGCCCATACACAGTACCTTGCGCTTGGAATTGTTGAACTTCATCAGGATTACACAAGCCCATGTGAAGCCTCTCCAGGCCCCTCTGGGTGGCATCCCTTCCCTCCAGAGTGTCAACAGCACCACACAGCTTGGTGTGGGTGGCAGTCTTGCTGAGGGTGCACTGGGTCCCACTGTCCATGTCACTGACAAAGATGTGAAACAGGTCCCAACACCAACCCCTGAGGAACAGCATTTGTCACTGGTGTCTCCATGTGGACATGGAACTGTTTACTGCAACTTTTCAAGTGCCACCCTCCAGTCAATCCACATCCACCAAGTGATCCATCTGTCAAATCCACGCCTCCAATGTAAAGGCAAGGATGTTGTGTGGAACAGTGTGAAAAGCTTAGCTTAGTCCAATTGAGTGACATCTGCTGCCCTTTCTTATCCATCAGCACTGTAACTCTGTCACAGAAGGCACCACATTTTTCATGATTTCCTCTTAGTGAAGCTGTGTCAGTCAATTCCTGGTTTTCTTCATGCCTTATATACTTCCCGGGAGGATCTGTTCCATAATCTTGCCAGGCACAGAGGTGGGATTGACTGACCTGCTGTTCCCCAGGTGTTTTATTTCCATTTTAAAAAATAAACTAAATTTTCAAGTTTTATAATACGTTAATTTAAAAACAAATCAAATTTTAAAAATAATTTTATTTGCTAAGTAGTGGTTCATATGCCTAGTGGTATCCAAACATGAATATAAGGACTCAGCCTTGCCACTGATGTGAATTATTTTTAAATCTTTTAATATGATTTAAAATCTTAATTTTATTACTGGTTAATCATATTTACAGCCAAGGAAACCTTGCTGATGTTTTCAGATGGGCTGTTGCTTTCAGAGTTCTGGATACCATTTACAAATCATAGAGCCTGAACAACTGGGTGTTACTCATTTCTAAGTAACTCACATCAGCCTTTTGCTGTTGTAAAAAATATGATTTTTTTTTGTTTAAAATTATTATCTCTCTTGATTTTCAGATGTGTTATAAAAGAACTTGAATCACTGGGGAAAGCACTGTATGGAGCAAAATTAATTGCCCAGACATTTCAAGTTCGAAACTGTTCTCACCATAAGAATCCTGTGAGTGGTTCAACCTGTTTACTGTCCATGATTGAAGATGGCAACCCTCATCACTACTTTATTGCTACACAGGTAAAAGCTCATGGGAAATGGAGCTCCATTTCTTTTGAAGTGATGCTTTGATACCTAAGGAAAAAGAAGCTTACAGTAACCTCGATTATGAGGTTTTTAAATAGTTTGTGGGAATTAATAATGTAAAGCCTTACTTGTTCTTTAATGTATGTCCCATTTATGAAGCAGGGAATCTTTTCTCTTACTTGAACAACAAGATTTTTTTTAACTTTGTAATGATACTGTTTAGTTTAGCTGAAAGTATACAAACATACTGATTACCTGCTGACATGTAAAAAACAACTCGTTAATTTGCATATTGCTTGTGTGTGCACCCCCTTCTCTGAATTGCTTTGCACAGTAGTCTGAAAAATGAAAACTTAAATTCTAAGAAATTTTGAACTAAAGAATAAATAACTATACAGATAAAACAGGTGTTTTTTTCTTGGGTTTGTTACTGGGAGTGCATGTACAAATTATATACAATATATTAAAAATAGTTTATAGTAGAATTCTTTATAGTTACATAAGTTACAGCACTTCAAAGATTATTTATTACCTTAAAAATTATGTTACTTCTTGTGGTGTGGCATTCTGCATACAAGTGAATTGGAACTTCTTTCCCTTGAAAAAATGTATGTATGCATATATATGCAGGAAAAAGAACACGTTGGTAAATTTTGTGTCAGAAGTACAGCTAATCAGGAGAGAAATTGAAATTTAGTTGCTCTGAAAGGCACTGCCATGCATATCTGCTAGATTAAGTTTCTTATCTTTTTCATAATGTAATTTATCTTCATAGTTTCTATTAAAAGTAGGTGCATTTGAATTGCAAATACCATTTAATCTGAAAATATTGACTAAAGTATTTAATTTTGCAGGACCAGGAATTATCAAACAAAGTGAAAAGGAAGCCTGGCATTCCTCTCCTCTTTATTATTCAGAACACTATGGTTCTAGACAAACCTTCTCCTAAGTCTTTGGCATTTGTTCAAAAGTTGCAGACAAATCAGCTTGTTCCAGAGCACCAAAAACAAAGTATTGTGGAGCTTAAAGAAAAAGAAGGACTAGTAAAACAAGAAGGTGAAAAGAGAAGAAAACGCAAAAGGGCAGGTGGCCCCAATCCTCTCAGCTGTCTGAAGAAGAAAAAGAAGAAAACTCAGGAGGGGCAGGAGCCTTCTGCTGAAAAGAAGAAAAGAAGAAAAAGAAAACGAAATAGAGTTAAAGCAGAAGTCATGCAGTCAGTGCAGAAGAATGAAGGAGAATAAACCCATCTTTGTAGACAACACAGAAGTTGAACATTGTTTGAACTTTGAAAAAAAGATTAATATGCAGTCATATGAAATTGAGTTGTTAATATTAAAATTTATTTTTATGAAGTGCTACTGCTTATTACTGTATCCCAGTATTTGCAGGTTATTGTCCTTATAATTTATTATTTTATTTAGTATTGGGTTTGTGACAAAATATTTAGGAACCCTCATGTTTCATTATTCTCTCCAGCATCATGGTTTGTGTTAAAATTCACATGCTATGTAGCAGTTTTTTAGAAATGCTTCTTGGCTTCCATATGGATTTTGGTGGGATTTTTGACTTCTTTCTAAATCAAGGCTGCTAATCTTAATAAAACTATTTTTTACAACTGGCCTGTTAGAGATTATGAAACTCACCTAAAATAACACAATAGCTTGCCCTCAAAAGCCCTGTCCAGCCTAAATTTCTCTGTAAGTACCATGTGAACCAATATGTCTCTTGGTGTTGGTCTTTATTTATTAAGAATGTCCCAGAGGGTGTACAATTGTGTTGATATTCCTAACATTGTAATGGCATCTCTAGTCTTGCCTATTTCACCTGTAGTTTTTTTCCTTATTTTTAATAGGAAAAATGCAACTTTACAATGCAGAATCAAAGCACTGGTAGCACCCAGTGCCATCTCAGTAGAGCAGAGCTGTGCTGGACTCCTGGAATACAAACAGCTGAGGGTGATGGGCCTTGGGCCCTGATGATTGCTCTGCTGTTCAGTAAGGTTAGGAACAGAACAGGGCTGGGTTGGACCAGAGTTGTGGTTTAACCCCAGATGGCAACTCAGCCCCAGGCAGCCATTCACTCAACTGCCCCTGCATTGGGATAGAGAGAATTGTAAGGGTGAAGTGAGAGAACTCGTGGGTTAAGATAAAGACACTTTAATAAGGAAAGTAAAAGTGCCTTTACTCTGTGCCTTAAGCACTGCTCAGCAATAACGAAAACATCCCGACACTTAAGCACAAACCCAAAAATAAGCTACTGTGAAGAAAACTAACTACTGCAACCTAAAGCAGCACAAGGAGAGAGTTTCCAAAATGGTTTCAAGTGCCTGAGTTTCTATAATAACTATTACTTCTTATGCCTCCTTAAATATTTGGTGGCATTAGAGTCTGAAGCGAGTGACCGAAATGGCAACAGAAAGATGTGCGGCGTAGCATGTGCTGTGGCATCAGTGTGCTCTCACATTGTTCCCAGTCATCTCTTGCCAGATTTTTAACTTTTCTTAATGCATTTCTTCTTAACTGAGATGTTCTTAAAAGGAAAGCTTTCTGCTTCTTCACCTACATGAGTTTAAGCTGTGTGTTCCAAACAATTCTTCAGCCTGTGTATCATGCATTTGCAAAGTAGTTCTCGGGCATTGTCTACACAGGTTCTTGAATGTCTTCAGTACATAGCTATGATGTATGATGCTTTCTGTTGGCTTTTCAAATTTTATAGACAGTTGTTTCACAGAGTTTGAGAAACCAGCTGGAGTGGTGGGAGTTGGCCAGTCCTAGCAGACTCTGTGGGGTCAGGTCTGCAGAGGGATCCCTCTGTCCAGCACAGGGAGCTGCACGGTGTGCTCTGTGCTCACAGCACAGGACACTGCTGCTGAGCCCCAGCCAAGGCCTTCCTCACAACACTGCTGCTAGGAGCAGGCTGTGCCTGCATTGTTCTGTATGAGAGACCATAAGCATCTTTGGAATACACTATCAGAGACAGAAGCAGGGAAGAAGAGTGCTATAGTCAAGATGAAAGCTTTAATTGAAATTTAAAACAGTCATGCTCATCGTGGTATTGTTCCCATATTGATTGCTGAAGTGAGTCCTGAGGAGAAATTTAGTAACTCCTAGAAATACCTTAATGCAGCATATTTGTTTGATGTGTATTACCTTTCTCAAGCTGTCATAGTCCCTATGCCTTCACTTCTTCAGGTGCACTCCTATATTAATGTAGTTTTGCTTCCCATTCCTCCATAAATATTGCTTATATTTCTTCCCCCTCCTGAAACCCACCCATGGACATCACTACTGTAAGACAGCAGAGTTGGTTCACCATCAGAATCTCATTCTGAGTCAAAAAGTATATTAAAACCCAATAACTTTACTAAAAATAATGCTTTTAAAAATAGAGCAGAAAGCACCCTAATTATTTACAGTAGCCTCTTTCATTGTCATTGAAACACAAAACTTAAATACACCCTTTTTAAAAGACTGAGCAGACACAAACATAATTTCTGCAAAAAAAAGTATTTTAATAGTCTTCTAAGGACTACCACCTTAAGGAATTTAAAACATCATTTATCTATGTTTCCTTAGCATTTGAACACAAACTGACTCGTGGTGTTGCCATTGGAAAGACCTGGAATATGAAGGGAGCGAGCTCTAAAGAGAAAAACTAAACTTTATCTGCTGCATACCTGCAACTCTCCTCCTGCACAGTAAGTAATTCGTGTGTGAGCTTTGGGAGAGAGCTCCTGCCCAGGCAACAAGCAGAGGCAATCAGACCATGTGTTTCACCACTTGGAAATTAGAAAGAGAAGTGAAGTGAGTCCAGCAGGCCAAAGCTGACTGGCTGTGTTTATACTGTTAAATTGGTAACCTGGGGAGCAGGCGGTACCAGCGAGCCCAGCTGGCAGGGCTGGCTCTGCCCAGGATGGCTCTGCCCGGGATGGCTCTGCCCAGGATGGCTCGGTCTGTGCTGGGCTCTGGCTCTGCCCAGGCTGGGCTCTGGCTCTGGCTCTGTCTGTGCTGGGCTCTGCCTCTGGCTCTGACTTTTTCCCAGGCTCGGCTCTCACAGCTCACACCGCTGTGTCTCTCAGCTCTCGGCCCCTGTAGATGGTCTCAGGCTAAGCTGCCTCTGCCTGCCAGGTTTGGTGAGGCCAGGCTGTGAACTTTGGCAAGTCCCTCCAGGAATTCAGCAGTGTGAATCTCTAGGAGCATCCCAAGGCCTGTGAGCAACACCATTGTGGGAGTACCCACAGAGCCAACTTCACTCCATGGACTGCCCAAAAAGCCACTGCTTTATTTATCAATAAAAAGTTAGGAGTTGTGGCCACAATTCTGCTACAGACATTGTTCCCAATATAACTTTTCTCATGAAGTTTAGGATTATTTTGCTGTAGGGTGTTAAGAGGGACTGGTTTCAGTTTTGAAACTACAGAAGCCAGAGGTAAATTCAAAGGTGCTTGACCAAAAACTTCTTCGGTGTTATTGATTTCATCTTTCCTCAGACAGTATAAAAATATGTCCCAAATCCTGGGCAGCAGCTCACTAAATTATTTTTTTTTAAGACAGGGAAATAACTAGTGTTACAATATAATGTATGCTACATATGCAGAGTAATAGTGGAAGAAAACAATAATGCATCAGCCACAGTCTGCAGGGCATTGATGCTGAATTTAGTCTCATCTACCAGCACCAGAAGATATTTACCTAGACTGCCTGCCAGTTCAATTGGCTGGATTTATATGTTAATGTAATCTGGTACTGTACAATAAATCACTCCCTGGGCATCTGTTAATGACACTAAATAGATGAGTTAATTAGAATCTTCTGGAACCTTGGAAGTTTGTGAATCATTAAAGTAAATATGAATATGGTGTGACTTGAGAAATAAATACATTCTGGTGGTGAAAGGAAAATAGGATGTCCAGATCAGTCCTGCTCATTTGTTTTCAGCTACACTGATACAGTGTGAATGACTTCTCCATCAGCTTTATAGTGTTCCTGGAGTTTCTTGAACATGTTCTGTCAGATACAAGATGAAGAACGTCAGAACAATACCATTATTTATATTCACTGCATCCTTCATACAGAAGTTTCACAAACAGCTACTGTATATTTCATACCTCTGTGTGGGCGTAATATCTCACACAGGGAGCAGCCAGAGATGCGGGAATGAACAAATAAGAGCCCCAGCAGGTGTTATCATTTACAATTTAAGGGAGAAAAATTGTAGTGTTCTAAGAGAGAATGACAGAAAGCAAAAGTTTTTGTACCCAGAGAGTCAGAAGTGAGAGAGAGACTGCACCTTGTGATTTAGGAATGGCCTAACTAACACCAGCAAAGGAGCTTGTGATGTATTTCTGGTAATTATTATGTCTGTGCACTCCAAGCCCCAGATTTGTCTCGGAGAGCTCAGCTGTCTGTGCACAGAGGCAGGCATTTTGTAAAAGTTGCTACAGCTTGTTATAGAAGAGACAGGCTGGGCTCCCTCGGGGGGACTTTGTTTTCTGATTTCTTCTCCTGTGGTTGAGAGGGAGAGCATGCAGCTGTGCTCTGTGTATGGATACAGGGAAACAACGAACCTGTTAACAAGGGTCCAATTAAAAACAACCCAGACCCCAGAGCTGGAAGGAAGAAAAAAGACATTATATTAGTCACTGAGATTTAAAGAAACCAAGGAAGAGAGAAAAAAATATATACAAGGAGGAAAGAATTGGTCAGCAGTGAAAGGTGACCCAGAAATAGCTCAGCAGTCAAGGAGAGAAGGGAACAAAATAATAAACCATAAACAAGTTTTTAAAAACATCTTTTTAATTACCTTAAGCAAACCTCATTATCCTTTGTGGCTCAGTTTCTGCTTTTTTAAAACTAAACTGCTCACAGATCCTGTGCTGATAGCCCACGAAGTCCTGCAGAATGTCAGTCTCATGCCACCACTTTGTGTCTTTATGGTTTTTCAAGATCACTCACTTTGCAGCACTGCAGGTTTGCAGCCAAATCATTCTGCTGTAGAATTTGCCTGACCTTGCATGTGGCTCACTGCCCAGCATGCAGATATTACATCCAGGAGCAACCCTACTCATGCCATTACTGATAGGGTTAATTGCTCCTGAGGGAACTCACAGCAACACTCTGGGATAGCCAGCCAGCATTTCTGGCATGGTATGGGCTCTTTTTAAAGTCTAATTTCCTTCCAAGAACTTAGTAGGGGACCTCAAATGTTTCTTGTTGCAGTCTTGACTTCTGGTTGATCCAGAATGATCTTGTTGCCACGTTAATTCCTCTGGGGCTGAAGACGCTACTGATTTTGACTCTTCAGGGTGGATAATCTTTCAGACTGTCCTAGAGAAACACAGGAAATTTTTCACTTTGTGAACTGGCACACACTTCTACAGGCAGATTTTCAGAAAAAATGAAGAGAACACTTTTCTACACTTCCTGGCTCCCCCTTTCCACCCTGACCTCTCTTTCAGCTCTGAAGAATACAAGTAGGGCTGTTCTGGGATGGTCCAAAAATCTGCCTCAGCCAGCATCATGCTTCCAATAATGGCTGAATGTTGTTCTCAGGAGTAGAAAGAAAATTGACAAAACATCTTCTTGGTGCTTCACCAAATGACTTTCCAACTTTCTTACAATTTATTAGGGAGTTCCTGACCCAAGAAAAATATTTTGTTTTTAACAGCAGACAATGAGTTTCTGTTTCACTTTTTTGTTCAATCTCTCCTTGAAACCAGGAAAACTTTAAACCTCTAATTTTCTACGACAAGCAGTTGCATAACTTGAAGACATTTTATGAAAAACACTTTCATGCATGTCAGTTAAGAATCTACTGCCTATCAGCTGGCCCTTTTAATGGGTAAAAGTTTAAACAGTTGTTCCTTAGTCACTCTTCCCATGCCACTTGTGACTGAATAAACATCTGTGATATTTCCCCCCATTCATCTCTTTTCCAAGCTGAAGTGTCTTCTGCATCACAAGCAGCAGTACCTAAAAGGAAAGGAGATTTCAGCTTAGTCAGGCATACTTGAGAAAACCACAGTCTTTGCCTTCTGATGGATGTTCTTCAAGGAAGAGTGTGGACAGGAAGAGTCTTGTGAGAAAAGGTGCAGGACAGGAACTCTGCATTCAGCTCTTTGTCACAGACTCCATGGGTGCCTGAGCTGAATGCCACTGCTCTTGGACATGCCTGGGCTTCCTGCCTGTGGAATGATGGTATATGTGTTTCCCTGAGCTCACAACCTCTCCAGAGACTGGCATCACTAGCATTCACAACTCAACTGGCTACTGTGCTTATACTGTTCTAAGAGCCCAGTCCTCACCCAATATACAATAAATCCTAAATATAACTCAGCTACACACTAGGCTTAGGCTTGTATCCCTATACCCTAAAATTAAGATGAAAATGATAATTTGAATAAGGTAAAATCATAGAATAGCCCAGGTTGGAAGGATCCTTGAAAGATCCTTTGACAAAACCTTTCACACAACACAGAGCCTAAATGAGATTATCTAGCACCCAATTCAATGATGTCTGAAAAACCTTCAGTAATGACAACTCCACCCCATCCCTGGGGAGGTTGTTTCACTGAATGATTGCTCTTTGTGTAAAAAATGTCTTTTTATGTTGGTGTGAAGCCTCTGCCAGTACCACTTGTTCATGCTGCCCCTTGTATTCTCCATGTGGCTCTTTGTGAAGAGGCAGTGTCTCTTGTAGCCACCCTTTACACCAGTGATGAGCTCTCCCTAAGCCTCCTCCAGGGAAAAAAGACCTAACTCCTTCAGTCTTCCCTCACAGAGCAGGTTCTGCAGCTGATAATCTCCATGGCCCCTCTTTGGACCCTCCCCAGTCTACTTACATCTTCTTTGAATTGTGGGGGCCAAACCAAGACACACTACTCCAGGAGCAGCCTGACAAGCACTGAGTGGATGGTGAAGTCCCTATCCCTGCCAAGTTAAGCCCCTTCAGATGCAGCCTGGGATCCAATTTACCTTTGTGGCTGCAGCCACACACTGCTGACTCGTGGCCATTTTCTCATCCACCCAGACCCCCAGGGTCCTTTCAGTGATGCTGCTCCCCAAGCACAGATCCTGGCCTGGTCTGGGTTCTTTGGTTATGCTGTCCCAGGACCTTGCACTTGTCAAACTTCATCCAGTTCTTGCTCTCCTGCTCTCCCAGCCTGCCCAGGTGTCTCTGTGAGATGTCTCTCCCTTTCTGACGTGTCCACCTCACCATCTAGTTTGGTGTCACCAGTCAGCTTGCTGAGGCTGTTTTCAGTCCCATCATTCAGATCATTTATGAAGATGTTCAGCATCATGGGGCCCAGTGTCAATCCCTGGGGAATCCACACCAGATTTCCATGACTTTTCAAATAATATAGACAGTGGCCTTGCATTGAGAAGTAGACAATATTCCCTGCCATGTTTAGCTATGGTCCTGTGTCTTACCTGATTCTGCTCATTGGTGATGTGTTTGAAGATCCATTTCTTATTGTTCTTGACATCTCTGGCTAATTTCAGGTCTAGCCAAGCCTTAGCTTTCTTGACTGCCTCTTTGCATGCCCTGCCATGGTTCTTGTAGTCTTCAGAGGCTATGTGGCTGCAAGTCCATAGCCAGAATCTTCCGCCAAGCCCCGAGTTTGTATTTTTAGCCCATTTGTAGGCCTCTCAGTATCCATAATGGCTTTTCAGAATATGAGTTGCCTGCTCTTTTATATTTTATTAATTAAACTGGATAGTAAAAAAAAAAAAAAAAAAAAAAAAAAAGGGGTTCTGAGTCATCTTTAGAATACCCACAGAACTGCAGTGTTTCTTTTTTCTTTGTGTAGTAAAGAAGCCAGATTTATTGTTGCCCTAAACACAAACAACCTCACTGGTGTCAAGACTGAGTCAGAGATAAATTTGCACGAAGATTGGTGCTATCAGAACCCAGGCAGGCCTGCCAAGCTTCTGAGAAGATAGTAAAATTAAAATGGGGATATGGCATTCATACAAATCATTGCATTATGCAGTGGAATTCTCTTCCATCCATCTAGCCTTTTGTCATTTCTGGGGGGACTTGTTTTCAAGTCTGTATTTACTTCTTAATGATAGTGAGAAGTAGAACATTGTTATTACATATGCTTTACAATATAAAAATGGTAGACAATTAGCTTCAGTTATGTAAAGTATCTGAGGGCAGTTTAATTTATTAGATTTTTACTTGGTCTCTATGTGTAATGGACTAGGAAAAGGTAAGAAATAAGGCTGTATAATTTATCTGAAAATATCTTAGTTCCTCCCCCTACTCCTTCCTTTTCAACTAATGAGATTTCTTATTTTTTAGGGCTGTTGTTGCTGTTGTTGTTATTTATAACTTATTTAATTATGTGCTTTAGAATAATTTTTAGTAGGCACTTGCCAGTTTACTAGTATTCACTGCCCACTACCTGATGGTGTCACAAACACACCATCTGTTCACTTGTGCCCTCCAGAACTCTCTGAAGTAGCTAGCTGACTCAAGCTGCAGGTGGTAGGATTGCTCAAAATACACAATTACCAGACTCCTAAGTAGCAAAACTTTTTCCGTGTATACTTTTATAAAGCCACATTTGATTAAGACTTTATCAACTACCCTCCAGTTATACACAAGTTTACCTCCACCACAAACATATCTGATGGAATTATGCTGGAGAAGAAGGCTAATGCCCCTGCTTTCACATGTTTTTTCTGAAGAATTTCTCAGCATGGCTTTTTTTCCAGGCCAAAACTGTGTATCTCAGTCCCTGGACACATTTCTCTTGACATCATGCTACCTGCACCATTTTTTTGGTATATTTGAGTGTGTCCCATCTTGGCTTATCCTTCTATCAGACTGTGGATGTGAGACTGGACCTCAAAGCCAGGAGCCCTCATGCAGGACAATGCCTGAGGCTCGGCTGTTTTGTGGCCACTTCCCTTGGGTTACTAATGAATTAATCCCTGTCAGAACGTGTTCCAAACAACAGTCTCAGCAGGTTACAATAATAATAGTAACAACAATATTCTATCAGAAGGGAAAATAAAGCAATATTTGTGATAGTGGATATCTCTACAGGTTTTTTACTTGAATTCTCTGAAACAGCCAGTGTTATTTCTGTGACCGAAGATTAATTTCTGTGCCATTATCAAAAGTAACCCTTGAGGAATTAATTGCATATGTATCTCATATCGAAGTCCTATTTATATGATCAAGCAATCTGGAACAGATAAGCCCCTTCTTGGGAACCCTCTGCTGCTTGACAATATTTGCCTTTGCCTCAGACAGGTTATGCCTCCCGGGACCCCAGGAGCTCACTAAAGCACCATTTGTAATGCAGCGTGACAAATCCCGGAGCCGGGCGATAATCTCTGCAAACCCTGTACAAACAGTCCCTGTGCCTCAGCAAAAGTGATTAATGGGCTCTGCGGAATCAGCACAGGGCCCTGTGCGTTAATTACTTGTGAAGGGCGCTGGCGGTCGGCGGAGGCTGCGCAGGATGCGGGAGGCCGCGGGCAGGCCCCGCGCTCGCTGTGCCGGGAGGGGCAGCGCGGCAGCCCCGGCTCCCCGGCACAGGGGGAATTCAAATGAACGGGCCAGGAGATGCTCCTGTATGAGGCATTATTGGAGATCAGCTCTGGGTGAGGAACCCCAAGGGCTGCACACACCGCTGCTGCTCCCAAATGACATGGAGGAGGAGGAGTGCGGCTGGATCTTCACTGACAGAGATGGGTCTCTTGTCCCCACGGGTCCCTAGAAAGACTGGAGTGGCTCATTGTGTTAACGAGAGGGGTCATGGTGGTAGGATGCTGTTAGGTCAGGGTGATAGAACAGAGCAGCGCCAGATGGTGCATTTGCCTTCTCCATTAGTTTCCTGACTGGGAAACACTATTTTCAGTCCTAGATGTTATTTGGGCTCATTATCTTAGGGATTTCAGCTCTGAATAGTGTCCCAGCATTTTCTGCATCTTTCTTTATTTGCATGTACTCCACTGACATCACTCCTCCTCTCTGTCACAGGCGCCGTTTTGGGGAGGCAGCGAGGGCATAACCCGACGAGAGGGGAAGGGGATATGGGTAAGACAACTGGGGGCTGAAACAGGGTGAGGCAAATAACTTAACAATTAACATTAATTAAGAACTGGGACAAGGTAAGGCTTGAAGGACTGAACAGACAGCCGGGAAAATTTATAAAAACATATAACTAACCACTGTAATTGACCCAGTAGATAAAACTTTCTCTGAAGGATTTATTCATCACAGGAATCAGGGGCAGGGTGGGGTCCTGGGGCACCGCTCTGCCAGCAGCCGGGACAGTTTGGCCTGGGTGGGCCTGGGATGGCTTGGCCTGGGTGGGCCCGGGATGGCTTGGCCTGGATGGGCCCGGGACAGCTTGGCCTGGATGGGCCCAGGATGGGCGCGGAGCTGCAGCTCAGCTCCACACACACTTCTGCCCTGCTCACAGGGGGTGCTGTGGATGAAACAGTCTCCAGCAGCCCGGCTGTGGGATGGGGTCAGGGGAGCAGCCGGGGATACCGGGGCAGGAGGGAAGGTGCTCCTGCAGGAGTGACCGCGTTTGCGATACTCCCTCTCTCTCTGCCGTAACTGCCGTGATTTAAAATGCACAGGCCCTTTGTGAATTATTGCAGCTCTGCTGCAACGACTGAAACCGTGCCAGTTTATCTCCAGGGAAGATCTAAGCCTAAACGTTTTACAGAGAAAGAAAAGATGAGGAGAGAAGCATGTATTTATCTTTCCAGTATGTTCTCTGGACCTCATCCAAGCGGAAAACTTCTACATCTTGTCTCAAGTCCTTCAAATCCCAGCTAGAAGATTCTGGTTAGAGACCGCCACAGAAGAGTCTTAATGAATTTCCCATGCATTTTTTCTAATTCATTAAAAATATGTCAAATCCAGTAAAGCACACTAAGCTGCCTGTATATTTTCCCCTTCTCCCACAGAGGTCTATGACAATAATACCACAGTCTGTGACAATACTACCCAGATCTCTGGAACTGCTCTGCCAGATGTGATGAGTTTGTGCCCAGCTGCCTGAACCCACAGTCCTTAGGCCATAGCAGTGATTTCAGCTGGAGAAAATAACTTGGTTATTCTGACTGTTTTTGATTCAGTGACCATAGAAGACTTCACTGCACTTGGACAGACACAATATTGATAGTACTACATCAGGGAGAGCCACTCTGACTAGGATTTGACCCTACATCCTGTAACAGCCTGTGCTGATGAACTTCAGGAGGCAAACCTTTCCTGACCTTATCTTATACACAAGAAAACAAAAGCAGAAGTATGTTTTCCACTTTACATGTGAAGGTTAAGAATTACAGCATTTTGTGTTGATTATAATATCCTAATCCATTCTTAAAGAGTGTGTTCATCTGACAGTCACCCTTCTAACTGAAGCAATACACCAAAATGGAGAAACATAGGAAAAGATACCTACTGGGACACTTGCACAGTAGAGTGCTTAAGTAACAGAGGGATTTAAAACACATAAATTAGTAGGACAATTTTACATTTTCTCAAAACACCCACCACCTATCAGGTGTAATTTGGCATTACACCTGATTTATGAAGGAACTGATCTGACTGAGAGTTAGAAACTTATAATCTTAGAAATCAGATGTAAAGATAGTACTAAAAATCCTGCAAGCTGTCGGCAGGAAGGATCTTTAAAAATGTGGCTCTCAAAACTTTACCAGTGAAGCCTGAACTAAATCTCCACAGCTAAAAATTCACTGTTTTCTTTGCTCTACTCTGGAAATTGCCTGGATAAAGACAGGAGATAGGGCAGCAAGA
Source organism: Erithacus rubecula (assembly GCF_903797595.1). Taxonomy (NCBI): domain Eukaryota; kingdom Metazoa; phylum Chordata; class Aves; order Passeriformes; family Muscicapidae; genus Erithacus; species Erithacus rubecula. Next base: position 134,249,045 of record NC_136689.1, read on the forward strand.
AAGTCACAGACGCACCAAGGAGGCTTAGGTCTCTCTTCTGAGAAATACGACAGCTTGAATTTTAAAGGGACTTTAAATAAAATAATCAATCAATCAATCAAAGTCATTATTTCAAATTGTTCTGAAGTTTTGCCACTTATTTGGCTAATGAGTGGGCACAGAGGGGAGGCACAGCAGGGAGGCTGGTCCATGTTGGGGCACTTAGTCCATGTCTGGAGGGACAATGTTCTGTACATCCATATGAGTGGCTTTCTATGTATCATAAGCAATTAGATGGACATTTTGTCATGGAATAGCAAATTCAGAGTCATGGATATAATCAAAGGAAAAGTGTCTTTCTTTAAGCACAGGTAACTTTTCCAAAGCCACTCAGCTGGAGTCATTGCTACAGGACATGCTTAGCCCTGGGCTGGAATAGCCTTTCCACAAAGCAAATGGGTCATGAGAGCAGTACCTGGCAATTCGCTGATGGGAAGAAGTGCTTGGGGAGGGGAAAGAGCAGATAGCCTGGAGGCAATGAGTCCTCTTAGTAACATTTATTTTGCAACTCATGGAATGAATCTTTTTTCATCTTTGGGAAGTTTATAGCTTTTGTGGTATTCGGAGAGAGCAGTTAACCCAAAAATATAGGCAGCAGCTCAGCTTGAAGAGGCCGTGTTAAAGAGGGACCTCTAAGAACTCTCTAAATTGGATTTCCTTGGAATGAAACAGGATGGGGTTGCAAAGTCTCCTTGGCATAGCCCTGAAACCAAAATGATTCCTCACTGACTAAATAGTTTCATGAGCTGGTTAGACAACTCTGCAGCCAGAGTTGCAAAGGAAGCTGCCTTTTCCTTGAATTCTTCTCCTTTTTCTCATGAGAGCTGGAAACAGGACTAACACAAAATAATTCCTTTCACTGCCAACCTCGGATTCCAGTTTGATTACTTACTGCATTAATTTACCAATTCTGTGATTCAAACCCATTGGTTTATTGATTTAGTCTTAATAGGAACACTGATGCAATCATGAGATTGTTCCGTTTTTAATTAACTTTGTAGAATTGTACCAGATTTACCCTTGCTGACTTAAAAATGAACTCCCTTGCTTATTCTTTTCAATAAAACCGATTTCAATAAAATCCATCATGCTGGTTTATTGTGTCAGGCAGCTCCAGGCGACTAGCAATAGGACAAGAGGACACAAGCTGCATCAGAGGAGGTTTAGGTTGAACATCAGGAAGAAGTTCTTCTCAGAAGGGGTGACTGGGCATTGGAATAGGCTGCCTGGGGAGGTGGTGGAGTCACCATCCCTGGAGGTGTTCAAGAAAAGACTGGAAATGGTACTCAGTGCCATGGTCTAGTTGACAAGATGGTGTTTGGTCACAGGCTGAACTTGATGAGGTCTCGAAGGTCTTTTCCAACCTAGTTGAATCTGTGATTCTGTGATTCTATGGATCAGAAATGCACATATAGAATAAAGTATTTCCAGGCTACTGGACTCTTCCTTCAGATATGGATGAATCCATCATTTACATAGAAAGTGGGAAAGGCACAGAAAGCAGCATAGAAACAAAGCTGAATAGAGGGAAGTGACCTTTTTTTCCTCACACCACTTATTTTTCCAGTAACATACTATTCAATCTCATAATTATTTCTAACTTAATGAATGACAGGTAGAAAAGGTTCAGAAATATGACTTAGGTGTGGACAATGATTTAGGCATAGTATCTCACTGGTAGATGAATTTCCAGGTGTCAGACTATGCAGTAAGGTGACTTTAAATAATGGCCATAGGTCTTATTTCTACAGTACCTTACAGTCTTCTCTGCCCTCTGTCACATTTTGTAAGGAAATAGTCCACTTAATGTATTGAGATTTCAATTGCAAGTCTCTGCAGAGAGCAATCATACATTCTTAGGGCATTTTCCATCCTGGCTATCTGATGCTATTATTGAACTTTGCAATTTGTTGCCCATGTTTTTGCAGAGTGATCGTACCCTTTTTTCTTTCTCAGCACTCTTTCTGTTCAGTGTTGCTCATGGAAATCCCTAAGACTCATGCCCAGGTACAAAGTAAGGCTGGACAGTCCAGACCTGTGGGCTTCATATCTTAGACAGGAAGCTCCTACAATTACTGTGTGCAATCTCAGAAAAACTCTGGTTTTCTCTTTCAGTTTTCCAGGCCCTACAGATATCATATTTACATCTGGTACTCTTTTATCTGAAACCAGAGCCAAAACAACTAACCACAGGCTGATTATTTGTACTGTAGATGAAAAGCCCTATGAGTTGGTTCTCCAGTGTGATTTTCTGAATGAAAAAAGCATAAAAAGAAGGGGGATAAAGGGTGTATTATCAGCCTAGAAAAAGTAGGGTGTCTCCAAATGAAAAGATGAGTAGAAAAGAACCAGAAATTAAGGGAATGTTGACACATCTCAATTTCAGTCTCCAAAGCTGCAGGCAAGGAAATGAACTTTATCTCAATGACCTGTAAAAGAAACTGGAGTATTGACTACTATGAGCTTGAAGCTGATCTAATGAAATCATTCCAAGAGATGTGAGCAAAGAGCTGGAAGAGGGAAACTGATGGTGAAAAGACCCTGGGATAAATTGCTCATCAAAGTAACAGCAGCTGTAGAAATATGTCAAATTTGTTCAAGTTTCAACAAGAATAGACGACTGCTGACCATTGTGGTGCAAAGGAAAATGTGGCCGCCAAAAACACTCAAAGGTTATTAGCCATGGAACATCCACAGTATCAACAAAGCAGATCCTCTCTTCTCAGTAGCTCTCACTGGGACTTTTACCATTTCTGGGAAGCTTGTGGAATGGAGGAAAACCAGTGACTGGAGGTTTTGCTGATCTGCACATTCACACAGAAGAGACCCTCAACTGATGACAAGGCTGCTCCAAGCAAGACCCTGCTGGTCCTGTTGTCACAGCTGAGATGCACTGGGGAACTTCTGAGACCTGCCCCAGGAGACTGTGCTGGTTCAGCAGATGATGGGGAAGTGTCATGGTTTAACCCCAGCTGGCAGCTCAGCCCTACACAGCCACTCAGCCAACCCCCTCCCTCCCCTCTGTGGGATGGTGGAAAGGATAGGAAGTGTTAAAGTGAGAAATCTTGTGTGGATTGAGACAAAGATGGTTTAACTGGTAAAGCAAAAGCCATGCAGCCAAGCAAAGCAAAACAAGGAATTGATTCACCACTTCCCATGGGCAGGTGGGTGTTCAGATATTCCTAGGAAAGCAGGACTCCACCACACATAAAATGAGTTGATAAATGCCACCACTCTGAATGTTCCCTCCTTCCTTTTTTTCCTCCATCTTTACACGCTGACAGTGATATGTTATGGAATATCACTTTGGTCAGTCGAGGTCAGCTGTCCCAGCTTTGTCCCCTCCCAAAATCTTGTGCAACCCCAGCCTCCTTGCTGAGTTTTGTTTTCCTGTCTTTAATGTGTTACTGTAATGTAGTCAATAATTGGGCTATATTTTAATGCAAAATACACTCCTGCTAATGGAAATATTTCAGTTATCATCATTATAATTTTTTCAGTTTTCAAACTTAGGCTGCTGAGAGAGCTCTGAGGTAATCTTGAGAATGGGACAGAGAAAACAGAAGGGCCATAGCAAGGTGTTTGCTCACCCACTCATCCCTCCACAAATCCATGTTTTTCATTATAAAGTGCTTTACAAAGTAAGACTTTAGACCACAAAGATTAAGTTTTTGAAAGGAAGGAAGCAGCTGAGTCACAGCTTGGTGAGCAGTGGGTAGCAGCCTGTTTAATATCACATACAATACATTATTTGTATTGTAGGAGACACTTGCATATTTCAAATATTGTACAATGGACCACCAACAGCCTATTCACATATACACACAAGTAAATTAGATGATACTTAATTTTCTCTATATCTTACAGAATAGTAAGAGGCTGGATCAACTCACTTAGAAGAAATATGATTCCCAAGAGTACCCAAAGCTTCAGTTCAAAGCTCAGATCAATAAAGTATTCCTGTGCCCTAGAATAAAGACTTGTAAATATGTACTTGCCACCTGATTCTCTTTGTAATATAACCAGGGGGTATGTCTCAACAAGTGATAATTGGAAAACACCACATGTGAGAAATCACCTTACTTCAGAAAGGAGACAGCCAAAAATAGAACTGAGTAGATCACAGCCCAGGGCACTCCAGGATCTTTCCACATGAATGAGAGTGAGTGAAAATGAAAAGGGGGAATCAGAGCTGATGACAGCCTGTCTGCCTGCTAGATGTGACCTGAAAATGGATTTTATAACATTTTCAACTACTCTCTGAATTCAGGCTGCCTATGTTTGCTACCTGCACACAAACATTTTAGAGGGAAATAGATGGATGTTTTTCTGGCCATCCCTTTTAGCAGGCTTGAGATATCCCCAAACCCTTTGGCTTTATCTGTAGTATCTGCTGTGCATCTTTCTGTGCCAAGCACTCCCATTTCACATTGAGCAAATAATTTTAGAAGTAATGAAACTGCCATTTCCATCAGACATGAATGCTGTGCTAGCCCTGGCTTACTGCTGGAAAGCAGAGTCCACTGTGCAGGTTGGAGCTTGACTGCAAGAAGAGGTAGGCACAATGGGTTTCAAGAAAACAGTGGGGTATTAAGAGCAGGAGGCCAAACCCAGCATCTGTCTGGTTTGGTACCTACCTGCCAACAAGCATCAGGGCTGGATGCCTGCAGGTTTGGGTTGGACCAAATATGTCAGGTCTTCTTCCAGGAATATGTCTGGACATCACACTGACCACTACACAGGCATCTGTACATCAGGGTACCTTATTTCAGCATCAAGAGCATTTCTGTTTTGCTTGTGATAAAGTGTGAGGAGAATCATTAGAGGTGCATCAGAGACCCCCACCATACCTAGCTTACCTGCATGTGTGGGTGGAAGCATAGCCTAAGGAACCTGCAGCTTTGTCTAAGGTTATTTTGAAGAATGAACAAACATCTCATCCTGCTCTTTGACATCAGCCAGGTATATCTCACTGGATATACCTCACTCAATGTACCTGTTGAACAGGACAACCTGACTAGGAGAAATCTGAAGTGCAGGATTAGAGGACAGGCCTCTGTTAAAGCACATGCCCAACTCACCTGCCTTCACCACACCAATCATCTTGAGAGGAGAGTGACCATGGAGATTTCAGCTGCAATAGGACAAGAGAAATGAAGAGAAAATAACAAACCAGTGATCAGTGCTGAACCATGATATTCACCCAGTAACCAATCCTCTGCCTAAGTCTCTTCAGACAGCAAGTGGCTTCTGACTGCAACAGGCAATTTCTTCTTTGTTCTGTCCTTTCTAAGCTCTGAGAGCTACCACCATTTTTTTCTATCTTATTCAACATGATGAAAAATCAAAGGATAGTTTTCCTTCTCTGTCCTAGGGCTTTTAATTATAATTTGGAATTTGTAGTGTTTGGTAGGTTTGTATTCCTGGGGAAAGAGATACTTTTCTGTGCTCCTTTCTCCAGCAGTGGTGATGGTGTGGGTGCTGGGTCAGATGAGGAGGTCCCTGCTTGGACTCCCTCCTCCTCCCCCAGCTAAAGCAAAACGGCAGCATGTAAGTCTTAGAAAGGCAGGAGGTCAAAGCTGCACATTAAATTTATCGCCAGGCTGTTATTTTTATATAGTTGGGTCATCCATCACAGGGATGTTTTCTCTAAATGAGTGAAGCATGTGGCAAGCTGCCCTTACAGTTAAGGGCACATACAGAAGTAAAATGCCTTGTCCTAATTTTTGCCAGAAATCTTCAAGTATGCTAAGAACACAAGGAGATTTTTTTCTGACTGCACTTACTGTAGCTCCCTCTGTTTTATAATAACCCTGCATTGAAGGTGGGACATCAATTCGATTCATTGCACATCATTTATCAAGTGTGCAGAGATACACAGAAGCCAGCCCTTTAGGGATGGGAAGTTCTGATACTCAGAGAAATGAAAGTTAATATCTACTTTGCTGGTGTAATGGAAAATGTTATTACTTTCAGAAACATATTTCAAGTTGGGAGACAAGGGTTTTAGGCAGATCTTGTGGAGAAAATTGTGGTTTATTGAAAATGGATATAAAAGTAGATTAAGCCTCTTCCCATACATTAATGCAACATATTTTGGAGTGTTCCAAGAGGTCTTGCCAGCTTATGAAAAATCTGAGCTTGTATAACTAATAGTCAAGTTTACCAGGGGACATCCTACAGGTAAGCCCAGTGTTTGTGTTAAAGCAGTCTGAACACTGGGAAGTGTCTGTAAAACCAGGCAAACAAAAATGAAACTAGATAGTTTGAAAATCCATTCTGACTGAAAAAAATAAGTATGAAAAACACCCTGGCAAAAAATCTCAAATACTGTAAAATGTTACAGCAGCAGTAACTTCGGAGCTGATCTTGGAGACATAAGCACAGTTTTCTCTTCTGGTCTTCTGGCAGTGCCTCGATGAGCAGGTAAGATTTGATACCATTAGGTGATAGTTAAGTAATGTCTCAGAGAAAAACACCATCCTCTGGTGTTAATGCTCTGCTTACTTGCCAAGGGACTTGCAAAGCAGAGAGGGCAGGACATCACCAGTGAACTTCAGCTGTGGTGAGTCTCCTCCTTAGACAGGATTGTCATCACCAAGAGAGTCTGAAGTATCCTTCTCCGCGCCTTGAAAGGATGCAGAGGGAGGTCCAGCACAGCTCTGAGTTGGGCTGTAGGTGGCACCACTGCAGAGGGAATTGACTCTCCTGGGTGCTGCTCTGGGTTGGTGACAAAGACCTGCATGAGACTCCAGTAACAAACAGGCTGAGAAATGACAGCTTTCAAAAGGTAAATAGTGTCTTTTTGAGGAATATAAGGGAGTGTTGCTGTTTTTGTTCTAGTACCATAAATAATAAAGTCCTTCCCTATAGAAAAACTGTTATATGTCCCCAGTGTTATTCTAAACAAATCTGTTCTGACACATGTTCCCAGTGCTCACCAATATGAACTCCTCTACACAATTGTCCCAGCTCCAGTGGACACCAATGCCACTGTCCTTCCTTCATCCTGCAGGTCAGTCAGCATCTTCCTATGCTTCACACATGGCCCGTACATGAACAGCTCCCTCCCAGAAGGCTTCCTGGCACAGCTGTGTTGGAATGAGATTTTCTCCTTCCCACTGCTCCTAACACCAAAAGCACCAGGTTCTTCCATGTGTCCCTGTGTTCCAGACAAGAGTGTTTTGTACCAGAGAGCAGGCTGTGCAAAAACACATATGGACAGACAATCAGAAAAAACGGAATGTCATTTGAACACTGCTTCCACTGAAGCTAAAAGAGAAAATGAGAGACACTGTTTTATATAAGGAAAATGCAGGAAAGAATTATTTTATGCTACTGGAACCGGAATTGTGATGTTTCACTAAGCTAAGCATTGCTGTCAATAAGAGATCTGTGGCAGAAGTGACCTGGAATGGGAATTTATGGGCATGGAGAGAGAGAAATTGCCAGAAATGGTGGGAATCGTAGTATCAGTTACAGAATGTTTATATTGGAAGGGACCTGTCATTCCAACTCCCCTGCCATGGGCAGGGACACTTTCCACTCAATGCCTTGTCCAGTTTGGCTTTGATGCCATCCAAGGATGGGGTCTCCACAACTTCCCTGGGTAACCTGTCTCACCACCCTGACAGTAAAGAATTTATTCGCTTTGTGTAATTCTACCACCCTTTTAAACACAGCTCCTTCAGTAGGAATTTGGCTCCTCCTGTCACTGGGAGTTGCCACCACATTCTTAGTGTGTGGATGACCTTGGCCTCTGGGATTTCATGAAGAGTAGAAAAGCTAGTTAACATAATCCAAATCAAGCAACTGGACAATTACTTTCAAAGTTTTGTCACATACCTAAATTACATGGGAGCATAGTTTAGATGTGATCTAATTAGGTGGGTGAAGAGATCTGAGAAAACTCTTTTGGCTAGAAGACCTTTCAGATATGGATATATGGATATATGGATATATGGATATAGGGATTTCAGATATGGAGGATAGAAGAGAAAGGGAATAGAAAGAGTCCCAAAATCTGTTTTGTATACAACTAAATCTCTCCATGGCAAAGGAAGCATATGGTATGAATGCAGAAACTCATTAGAGCAGACCTTTGGGAGACACTATGATTAAGCAAAACAGAGCCAGATGAACATTTGAGAGAAACAACAAATTGCCAATGCTGGAGAGAAATAACTGAAAGCCAAATGACTGCAGTTGCAAACTCACGAAAAGGATATTCAGGAACGTGATTTCTGGGAAAGACTTTTTCCAAGAAAGGTTTCTGACCTTTTGGGACCAATCCAGACATGGAGGGAGTATGTTAACTTGGTCCTCAGTGGTGAAGCAGGGAGATATTTAGCTTGTTAGCAAGGAGCTGATTATATTTTTCTGTGGCCTGTTTCCACCTCATAGTATTTTAAATATTTCAAGAATTTAAGAGCCTTCCCCAGGTTGCTCAGATTCTTGGTGTTTCTTTTTACAGTGAGATCTTCTAAAATTAAAATATCCTTGCAGAAATGTCATGAAGACAATTATCCTTTCCCTTCCAGGAGGGAATATGGAGTCACAACAAAAGATTTGACCTCACACACATCCTTAAGGCATCAGGAAATGAACTGCTTTAAATCTTTTATTGGCTTTTTGCCCACTGTTTCATGGCTTTCATCAAGAACTCATACCTACCAGACAACTGAGCTTCTGAACCCTAAACTTGAGAAAGCTCTAATTTAGCTGATTGAAGGAAAAGAATTATGGAGAAAATGCAGTTTATAGGGGACTATTTTAAGTGTTAGCTACTTCTAGTACATTTAACTGGGATCTGTGACCTGGTTATAGGAGGATATATTTTAAACATTTGCAGACTACATTATGATGATAATTTATCAAATTATACATTCTGTAATCAAATATGTTGTGCTTCTTTGCTATTTGTACCTTTTGGTTAAACTGGATTTCTCTATCCTGTGTTTGGAACAGAATTCTTTTGAACAACATTAATTAGAAGCTAAAGCTTTCAAATAATAAATGGTTTTTATAGTAAGTTTGTTCAGTGACCTTCAAACACTATTTTTTCTTCTTGAAATGTCAGATCCAAGTTGACTGTAGCATTTTAAGTTATATTGCTGGATTTAAAACTTGGTGCCAACTTGATACTTCTCTATTGGAGTGGGTGGAAAAGAATAATGGATGAGCATTCATTGCTCACGTATGTGTAACATTCAGGGGAAACTAGCTTGATTTTTGCTTAGAAGTGTCTTGTCCTGATACTCTAGTCTAAGCCTTTCCCAAGAGATGGAGACCTGATTGTGCATTGATGACTTTGGTGCAAGGACTCTGTCCTAACTGTGAGGCTCCTGGTTGGAGATCATTTCTCCACTCTGCTCTTCACCTCTGCCACTGGCAGGTTGTGCTGTGGTGGGGAACAGAGCAGTGGCTTTCCTCTGCTGCTGTGATGTGCTTGAGGTGATGGGATGTGGGAGAGGAATGTCAGGGCACGCAGCTCAGTCATCTGCACAGGGTTCTCTCACAGGGTAGGAACAACTTGGGCTTTCTAGTAGGACAGGCTGGGAAATTCCTCTGCTGGAGGGGAAGGAGGAGAGTGGAACTTTGTAGTCCAGGTGCTTGCCAAGTGCCATTCATGGAGTGTTTACTCCTGTGTCCTTGCACAGTGCATCTCCAAGGAAAACTGCTTCTGTGGAGCTGGCAAACCCCGAGCCCAAGGCTGCTGGGAGCTCTTGGCAGCTCACAGATGACAGCAAGACTTGGGGCCACTGCAGAACAGCATTCATTTTTCCTTTGGGAGCTCAAAAGAACACTCAGGCCAAGGTTTTGACCTGTGTAGGCAGGAATGGTGTGTTTTATCCAGTCACTACACTACTGCAATCCAGCAGCTGTGCTTCTCTTCTCATACAGCACTGCCTCAACAAGGCACAGCCACTGACAGCATGTCCTGCTTTCTTCACAGATCACAAGGACTGCTTTGCCATTGACTCAGGCATTTTGCTGCTCAGCTCCTCTTATTATAAGGAAGAGTGTCAAGTTCAAAAAATTACTGTTGTTTAGTTTTTAACTAAAACCACACACATTAATACAAAAATAGAAGTACCACACTTAGAACATAAGAGTGTATAACCATGAAAATATAGGAAGAGTGTCTCACCTTTCCTTCCAGCATGGTAAGCATGCTTTGGTTGTGGTTTTCCACAGAGAATGCCTTATTTTTCATGTGAGGCAAGGGCATGGTTTGCTTTGCAGTACAGAATGAGCACACGTAACCTTGGCTCCAGAAATCTCATCACAGAATCACAGGATCAGTTAGGTTGGAAAAGATTGTGAGATCATTGAGTCTAACCTGTGACCAAACACTACCATGTGAACTAGACCATGGCACAAAGTGCCACATCCAATCTTTACTTAAATACCTCCAGAGACTGTGACTCCATCACCTCCCTGGGCAACCCATTCCAATGTCTAATTACCCTTTCTGTCCTTCAACTGAAAATGTCTTGGCCCTCAAATTAGGCAGAAAACTTTGTTACTGCTGAAAAACTGGGCCTTAGGACAACAGAAAGAGAGAGTGGTATTGAAGAAAGACCATAGAGACAGCAGTAACATGTTCTCGTTTGAACATGTTGAGCAGGTGGGTAACCTTCTTGTATCCTTGTCCCAGCAGCCAAACTGCAGGCCCTGTTTCTCATTTGCTGAATCTCACCTCTACAGCTGGCACACCTTATGTCTCCACCTAGTTTGCAATGGGAACTCAAAAATTCTCTCACTTTCAGTCCAGTTTTAGGGATTCAGAGTCCTACTGCTCCATTGTACATATGCACATCTGGCTGGATTTGGTACCTGCTGTATTTCCCTCAGGGCAAGAATGATCTGCACATCACACTGAGCCAGAAGGGTCCTTTCCTAACAGAAATGGCAGTAGTAAGTCATAAGAATAAAGTGCCATAAATGCTAAATAATTTCATGTAAGTCTATATGTGCACCGCTCTTGCTGGACTTAACACTGTTCTCTGGAAGGCTCATCCTCCTCCTCCTCCTCCCCAGCTCTGTCCATTGACAGTAACCTGCACGGGCCTCTGGGGAACAGCTCTGGGCAGTCAGGTCAGGAATACAAGTAAAAACTTCCTGCACAGCTGTGTGCACTGGGGCCTGAGCTGCTTGCTCAGCTGTGCCTCACCAAAAGCAGCTCCTTGGTGAACAGCAAACCCTGCCCAACACCTGCAACACCCCAATGGTCACATCACCCTGCCCAGGGAGCAGCACAAGAGAGATGGGAATGATGGTGGCTTTGTTGATGACATGAGGATGATTTAGAATATTCCTGATAGATTCCTCTTGCATGTGGTGGATCTGCTCCTTTTGGACTTGGTTTTTAAACTTTTTTTTTTTATCAGAGAGCCTCCATATAATTCCACAGGCTCAGTGGCAAAGGCAGGAGATCCCAGGGGTCCCAGTCCCCAGTCAGACCCCAGGGAGCAGCCTGACACAGTGAATGAACTGGAACTGCTTCTCACAGATGTGGAGATGAAACTCTACACTGGAAGCTCTGGTATCTCTTGCACTTATTTCAGTCTCAAGACATGATCAAGCCTGCAGCTTATGTTGCTAAGTAGCTGCCACCCTAACAAATCTTCGTGTGCCTTTTCTAGCTCATTGCTGCCTCCCTCAGCACCAGCAGGACTAGGCACAAGTTTGCATTCATATAATTACAAAATGCAAAATGGTACCATTAGTTTATTTTCAGGGTCTCTCATTAGTTACTTGACCAGAGAAACATTCCTAAGCATCAAATTTGGCTTAGAAATCCAGATGCTAAGCTGCTTCTCTTTCTATTTTTTCTTATAACATTGACTGTGGTTTCTTATTCCTTAAACATCAGCATTTCTTTTGTTTTGGAGATTAGTCCCATAGTCAAGAAATATGAGAAGCAGCTTAATTTGTACAAAGACAAATTTAGCTGAACTTTTCTGCAAAACTGCTCAGCAGTGGAACGTTTTATGGCAATCTGATCCCTTCATTTCAGAGCTCACAATCCAGTGCGATGTGTGGTACATGCTGCCTGTGAATTGACTCCAATTCTGGCTTCCTCTCCAGTAACGTGAGGACTGGATATATTAACTTTCACAAAATGAACAGAAAATTAGTGTGGACACATCTGCTGGCAGAGGCTGGGCTGGGGCTCTGTCATAGAAATACCTGATTTCAGGGAGAGCTTTCAATGTCTGCCTTGGAAAAACAGAGTATTAATAAGTGGTGTGCAAGTTGATGATGAACAGGCCAGTACACAGTTTTAGCCAGGGCTAGGACTCCTGAATTCAAACTGCAATTTTGTGAATAATTTTCTTAGACTGATTTAACACACATGCAAAGTTGGCACAGCCATATGAAAAAGAAATCCTCACTCCTTCCCTTCTCTATTCTCCTGCCTGGTGTTTCTTGTGTTATGCTGGCACAAGTTTCTGTGTGGCTGCCCAGTGTGCAGGATGTAGAAATTGATCCAGCTGGGAAAAACCCCATGTTTCTTTTGGTGGGTTTTACCCTGAATCAGTTCCCAATATCCCCAAACCTAGAAAACTGAATTGTACAAATAACTGCCAGCACTACATGGGTACTGCAAGGCAAGGAAGGAGAGAGCGTTTCAGGAATTTAGCAGGACAGTTTAATTTAGAGGAGTCCTTGCATGGAGACACTACTGGCTTTAAACTCCCTCTGCTCTAGAAGGATGCCAAGTGTCATGAGCAACTCTTGTGTTTCTCATCACATGTATTCCTGATCAGTGTCAAACACTTATAAACATCCATGATTAAAGGTCAACCACACATCCTCAATTATTGTTAGCTTCAGGCTATGTTATGATGTTTAATGTTTTTATTGAAAACAAAAATTATGCAAACAAGAAAAGTGGGGGGCTGGAGAAAGGAGAACATGTAGAGACTCAGCTCATAACAACCAAACTACCTCTTTTATCTTTCCTGGCTGCTGGGGAATATCTAGGGCCAAATGAAATTGGAGGGTGTGTTCTCCCAGGAAGTTTCTGGCACTTTATTCTACTTACAATACAACACTAACTTTAGTGTTTGACTAATATGAATATCTTCTCCTACCTGAGATTTTAGAATGATTTTTTATTCTGCATAAAGATGTTTTAAGCTGAAACAAATATAAAACCAGCTCCTGATACAGAGAAAATTTTCCTTCTCCTACCTCCTGTTCTTATCTCTCCCGTGGCTTTACTAGACCTTCAGAGAAAGAAATGCAGAGAACTGTCCTTTCTTGTATGTTGGGACGATTTTTTTCTTGGTAGTTCAGAAATCTTTTCTATATACTCATATTGCAGAAATTCACAGTATATACTCCAGCAACTTACTGGAGATGAAACAGAAAGAACGTCTGAAAAAGCACAAAGATAAACACAACCACTTGAGGAAAGATGTACAATCTGTGGACACTTAAGAAGTTTAGAAACCAAAAAATTTACCTTAACCCCACTCCCCCAAAAAAGTAATATTAAGTACCATGACACAGACTTAGGTGTAGCAGTGTAACAACGGGGAGTGAAAAATAACCCTTGGAAATTTTACTTCCTTGATTTGCCAGTGTAGGATGTCAGCTGGAAAGACCCAAGCAGAAAAGGCAATTTCGTGCCCACAGATGGGCAAAGATCAACATCCTCAGCACCATAAACTTGATCCTCCAACAAGGTCCCTGAAGCAAAGCTGCACACAACAGCTGCCAGGTCACTGCTTAGCAAGCTGGTTTAAATCACATCTTGTGCATTAGGAAGAATTCCTTACTCATACCCATCCCAGAAACAGAGAACTATTTAACCTCCAGCTGTAGATAACATCACCTGCCTTCTTCCCTTCCACCTCAGATGGAATAAAACAGAGCAGTGTCTTCAAAGTGATCACACACACAGGGCAGGAATTCATTCAACGACTCAATCTCGTGGAAGAAATACTTCCTCAGATTCCTGAGCTGTTCTTTTTTACACAGAGTAATTTGGAAAGCAAGGCATGCATAGTACCCTCACTGTGAGCAGTTAAGCTTTGCAGACAGAACAAAACTGCCACCAATGGGAAGATGGAGCACAGAGAAGCATTCAGAGCAGTTCCTTCCCCTCGCTGCTGCAGTGCAGCACTAGAGCCAGTCCAGCCTGACTGGGAAGAGTGAAGAACACATTTTACAGTAATGCTCTGGATCACATCTAAATCCCTCCCAAGACAGCTTTCTGAAAAGAGATGTTACTCACTGAGCTGTGACAAAAATATCTTCTATCTAGTAAATGCTAATGAATGCTTATGGTTAATTTCTTTAAAACCATTTCAACATTTGTTTGAGGAGGAACTATAATGAAATGCAGATCCTGTACTTCTTTACCAAGACACTGAAGCACTTAAAAAAAACCAAAAACAACAGCAGTCACACAGAAAACAATGAATGCTGTGCAACAGACAGCCCTTCTCCATCTCATTTGTCTGTAATAGAGAAGGGAAATAGACTTTTTGTACACACAGGAGCTGTATAAGAACACCAATGCTCCACCACCATTCATTAGACCTCATTGAACAGCTGATCAGTGCATTATCACAAAGCCTCTTTTCCAAGAAATGCAAACCTGTTGGTACTACTTGAACTAGTAACAAATCCTGTACATGGTAAAGCAGAGCTTGCATTCAGTGTCCCAGATCAGTGTCACCAGGCATATGTTTGAGCAAAATCAACTTATGGTGTTGATCACAGTGGTGCAACAAAGAGCCAAACTGGTGATAAAACTGTACTAGATTATTGATAGATGGAAAGCCAGAAGAGCTTTCATCCTAGTCTGAGCACCCAAATTCCCACCCTTCTCTCTCACAGAGCTTGAGCCAAAGGAATGAAAGTCACTTTTCCAATGCTGCACCTGCATACACACACTTGGGCTGGCTCAGCAGAGGCCAGTCTGCATCCCAAGGGAATTACAGCACACACAGGATGGGCCCAGCTGCTTCCACAGGTCACTCAAAAGCAGGACAGTCCCTCGTGGGTGGAGCCCAGACTAAGCTCACTCAGAATTCACTGCCCCTATATATAAACTCTAGAGGTAACCAATGGACTCCATGTGCTGCAGCCACAGGCTTGGATCTAAGCATTGGGATCTACCAGGAGGAGCATGTAACTTCAGAGGCAGTCAATACATGCAGAGGCAATTCCAGAAGCAAGGGAACAGCAGAGCCAAGAGATTCCAAGCTGGCTATGTTCTGGCATTTAAAAGGGACAGGCATGTAGATTAATCACATTTTATAAACAGTCCCCCCTAATTTTCCACATTCTAGCATAGAACCCTATCTATTTACATATTCAAGTTTCATCTTTAAAAGAGCTACATCTTTCCATACCTAATACCAAAATAACCAATCTCTTAGTGCTCAGTCTCACCTACATAAATGGGAGATGTTCAAACAAGATACAGAGCTAATACATAACAGCTTATAACACAACTTTTATTAGAAAAGTTATACATAACAGCATCAACTATTTTCAAGAATATTAACCTTGAAAAGCAACAAAAACAGACTAAAAATGTGTAACAAGAAACTAATGACCTTTTCTATAATTAAACATTCAAGTTATCTACAATGTCTCTTTTTACAAAGGGGAAAATTATGGTTTTACAGGCACATCATGTTGAAAATAAAGCTGCAGTAACTTTATACAATTAATTTTTCAAGGATTATTAAAACATGATCATCATGTAGTCTCAGAGTTTTTTAAACATTCACATAATTTTACAGTTGAGTATACACTAAAATTTCAGAGTCCCAAAATTACTTCATAAAAGTGCCAACATTAAAACCAGAACCTTCAGTGTGAATAATTTTGCCCTAAAAAAAGTTAAGACAGGTCTCCATAATCAACATATTCACATACTTTCTGGTGCTACCTGGTCTAACAGTAAAGCTTCCTTCTTTAGAAATAAACCGGACTTCTTTCGCAAAGCTGATAAAACGTTTTGAACATGGGAGTGTACATTATCAGAAGAAACTGACACTAAAATCATAAATATATCCAAAGAGCCATTAATACACTACACAATTAAGTGGAATTGTGCCTATCTGTACTCTATATTCAAAGTTTGTTGTCCTTCTGGTACAGGTGGTATCTGAATTTTTCTTATTCTTACTGTCGGATGCCTGCTTAATAAAAAAATCAGATAATTTACAATCTAGAAGTTTGTTTTAAAAAGTCAGGAGTTTATATACAGCTCTAACAAACCTAAAGCATTATTTCTTAAATGGTTAAATGAAATTACTAGTTTTCATTTGTCACTTATTAACAGTAATTAGCCATTATCAGTAGTGGACCATAACAAGGTGATAAGTGAAAAGGAATGTTTTGTCTAAAACGCTTCACATGTTCTGTCCTTTCATGTATCATGTAGAGGAAGTGCTTTCCATGGACACTCGTTTCCCCTTAGCATCAAGGGCTACAAAAATCTGACTGCAAAAATGCAGTGACACAGCAAGCTGACATATCAGGCACTACCTTTCATATTGGCAGCTTTAAGAGACCCACGGTATGCACAAAGATCTAGAGAAGGGGAGAAAAAACTACTACGAGAAGCAGACCGAACATTTCAGATGAGTTTGGCAAAGTTTTTAATCAGACAAATGGTTGGCCATTCAGATTTACTTGTACAGGTTGAAAATATCTCTATTGAATCAACTAGTCAAATTATTGTAAGACATTTTCATTGATACTCAACATCACATGCACCAATATTGCACACATCTGCTCTGAGCTGCTAAAACAATCTTTATCTGGGTGCTTGAGATGCCTGGTTTCTGCAGCTGGAACTCAAGTCACCCAACCCAGCCAGCAGTTTCACTAAAAATTTGAGTGGTAAAGTTAAAATACAAACCCCAAAATAACCCCAAGAAAAAACCAAGGACTTTATACAGACAATAAAATCTAAATTTTCTGCAATGGTCTTGTGGGCCCTACAGACGGGGCAACACACACACGCACTGGTGAGACGAGCACTAGCTCTGCTCTAGGGAACCTTTCAGATAATGTGGAACCTGGGACCAGGGGTGGCAATGATGTCACTGTAGGGCTCCTCCTGTGTCAGCTCGATAGCTTGCTGCTTCTTCAGTACCAGGAAACTGTAGAACTTTGCAGCTGCTTGTTTTCTATTCGTATTTCTGCACAGCTCAAGCAAACTGATAGATTCTGCTCCAGTCTTAGCAAGAGCTCTCTGAAAAACACAACATTGATACCGTAAGTTAAATAGAGAACTACACAGAAACAATGTCTCTTGGCAAGATCCTGTTTGTTGTGAACCCCAGGACAATGAGGGATTCAGAAGGATGGGAACGTTACAACATGTACATGAAAACTTCTTTATGGATCTAAATGAAACCTAGTAGGCTTCCCAGAGATGTGTGAAAAATCATTCTTGAAACTGCTGAACATATTCCAGAAACACTGTTGTATAGCACAAGATTTTATTTCTGCAGCAATAGCTCACCAGTCTTTTTTGACTACAGGACAATTTTTTCTTAATTGGAATAAAATTTAAAAAAATTTATTTCTCAAAATAAATGTAATTCCAAAAATAATAAAGGAAAATTTCAAGAGCTAACATTCTTTAAAAGATTTATAATATTGTCAAGGTGAAAGCCTGTGTATTTCTAAAACTCCCCTGTGTTAAACTAAGTACCCAAAGTTACTTACATCTTCTCAAAGTTTTGCAAGGATATATATTACATTAAAAAAAAAAAAAAATTAAAAAAAAAAAAAATCACAATAATACATCTTTTTGCTGGCCAGGACAACTGAAGTGTTTGATTTAAAGCAGAACTGTCTGCCCTGGAATGAATTTCAACTAGATGAAAAGATATTTAGCTGGCTAAACCAAATTAGTTTACATTAATCAGATCTTAACTCCAAATCTCATTGCAGATTTAATGTTTTAGCCATCCAATGAGATGCTCTTTTGGCTACACGGAAGAAAGAATTGAACAAAGCTACTTATGGCCAAAGAGAATTCTAAACCTCTCTTCAGAAACTGTGATAAAACATTCAGAGAGGAAAACATTACACAACACTACCAACTCAATATCTGTACTTTAGAAATTATTTTCAAACTATTTTTTATTTTGATCAGTTGTACTGATTTTGTCTGGGACAGAGTTAATTGTCTTTGTAACAGCTTATATGGTGCTGTGTTTTGCATCAAGCAGGTTGGAGGTACACAAGGGAGGGGACACAGCCAGGACAGCTGACCCCAACTGGCAGAAAGAATAATCCATCCCATATGCACCATGCTCTGCACTTAAAGCTGGGCAAGAGAAGAGGGGGTGTGAGTGACCATTTGGGATGTGACATTCAGTGACAGCCAAATCTCACGAGCTGAGATTTGTTTAACTGTTTAAAATGTTTACTATTTTAACAAAGGAGCTACAAACCAGGCTAAAGGCAAAGGTAGTCTAAGAGTATGTGGAGGACAAACACAGAGATCAATAAGCAAAGGAATGGTTTGCACTTCAGATCAGGGTGAACATTGTGGTGCTCAGTCATCTTATCAGAAAAAGCCTCTTTAGTTTCAGCAAGCAAGAATCCATCCTGCAGACAGATACATGTCAGTGCAGACTGAAGCTGCATGCCAGAAATCAGCCAAAGTCACATTTCCACAGTGTTCAAGAGATTCAGCTTCTCACAGCACTCAAGTTTTCAAACTAGCCTAGCCAGGAAGTAAACATCCTGTACAATGGTGTTATCCCTAGACCCTTATGGGGGGTTTGTATACAGACATATAGCAAGAAGTCAGAGGTGCTATGGTTTCATTAAAAATAGTCAATTATTTTAAAATTTGTATTTCTGGAAATCTTAGTTGCACACCAAGTGTGGCCTTAAAGTTGAAAAGTATTTAAGTGAAAAATTTTAATTCAAATGTCTGAAAAATAAGTGACAATTATAAACTTATAGATTTCATTCTAATACAATTATTTGATATAAATTTAATCAACTGCATGCATTCTTCCCTAAGATAACTGGTATTTTAGACTGTAACATCAACTGCAAAGACCTTTTAAGTCAGCTCAAAAGCATCAGTGGACCCTCTCAAAAGCTACTTTAAGACAAAGCAAATGATCGTATGCACCTGAAGGCCATGGAGCATTTGTTGAGTCCTCTTGTTCCATCTCCTTTCTTCTTGATCCTGATCACCCCCTGTGCCATCTTCTTCCTGAAAGCAGGTGTAAAATAAGACATCAATGAAGTCTGTTCTGTTTGCTACCATAGGACATTGAATACTGTAGCTAAGAGACAAGTTATCCCATTTGAGGATATGGCTGGTTTTCTTGCAAAAAGCTACTATCATTAAGTAGCACAAGCTGTTTAAAATGAACCATATCATTAAGTTCAGAGGTTCTTATCTAAAGCACCGTAAACAAATATATAAAGAGTGGTTTAATCCAGTCATGGGTGAAGAGAACACTAATTCAAAACAGAATGAATATGTAATTTATAAAATTAAGTAATATAAATAGTATTAAATGGTCATGAAATAATTTAAGAATTACATTGCCAAGGGCTAATAAGGACAGACAAAAGACTTATTTCTTATGCCTTTTACTGGATCCACAGACACATTCACCCACTTCTGGGAAACACACAAACTGATTCTACACAGAGTTCTTACTTCTTCCTCCTCCTCCTCCTCTTTCTCCTTTTCCTTCTCCTTCTCTTTTTCTGGTAGAAGTTCTAGCTCTGGTATTAGCTGGCAGATGTTTTGGGGCTCCTCTGGAGGCATTTCTACAGGTGGTATTTCCAGCTGTTGTGATGGTGGATGCTTGAAGAGCACATAAAACAGTTAAACAGCATTATTTTGTCAGTTCTTTTACAACAGAATGATGGCGCTGCAGACCAATTTAATAAAATCCAAGTACCTAATCTTAGCCATTTATCATAATTCTCCATTTTTGAAAACCAAAAAGTAATTTTGTTTTGCTGTCCATATGTGTATTTTCAATCCTTTAGATTCTACTCAAACCAGAAATTATGATACCACTGTAAAATAAAAAGACTTTCCAGTAAGTTCACTTATGGCACCATCCAAACTACTGATCTAATTCCTTGGATCAGCACATCCAAATTAAAATCCCACATCACCAGATGCAATGCTACATGAACACACTTTAACTCACTGGAACCAGTCATCTTAAAAATACCAAAATGCTGTTCTCATCAATACAAACATAAAAAATTACAACATTAGTACCTGCAAAGTTTCTGAAAACATACTAATTACTTTGGTGTTGAAGTATATTCTCAGAAAATATTTATGTCAATAGGAAAATACAGAAAAGCAATTTAATAGGACTTATGTTTTATTAAAAGTAACATATGGTACCCTCCCCCTGAATCCATAAACAATTAAGTGCTTGCCAGTGAAGTTACCCTACACCCCAAACTGTTTCTACACATACCCTATAACAGCTAAGCAACCTCTGATGTAGTCACCCAGCAGGAATCACTACAGGTTGAACATGTTGCTAGAGGCCTGACCTGGCCTCTAAGATGATCACAGAATTCCCAACACACCAACACCCCCAGTTACACTGACTTAGCACAGTCCATGTTGATTTCACCCCTGACATGCCAAGAGGAGCAGCAGCTCCCACCCTGCTGCTTAATAACATCATGTAACATCTAACAGTCCCATTCTACAATGAACAACCTGTTAGCCAAAGAATGTAAAAAGTGAGGTTAAAAAAGGCACAAACATGAAACACAGCATAAACCAGGACTGTTCTCACCACGCAAGCATTCAGAAAAATACACCTTTCATTTTGCCCATTTCCTTCCTCTCCCCTTCACAAAGTTTCCTTTCACCTTAAATCACAGCTAATGTCCAAGTCTACTCACAACTCAACTAGGAAATCTCTCCACACAATCAAAGTTTTTCTTTGAATCCTTAACCTGGAACCCTAGGGCTGTCTTAACATTTATGCAGCTAACACAATCATTGCTTCATGGAAGCTGCTCACATACAAACGCCAAGAAGGACATGATAAGCAATACACCAGACTCACTGAAGACTTTTACTGGAGGAAATAGTATAATTTCTTTATCATACCAGCATTTTAACTGTTTCAGTAAGCTTTCCACCTAACAAAGGCACCAGAATGACTACCAAGGGACAAATGTTCTCAAAGGACCACAGAAAGCTAGAGTCTCAAATCTGTGTCATTTCTTACTCAAAGACAGTGCCCACTTCTCCCTGCCCATAAAAACCAGTAAAAGCTCACTCACTGGTAACACTGGCTCTGGTTCTACTTGCTGCAGCTTGCGTTTCACGCCGGTCTGAGCTGGTGGCGGTGGCATAACCGACTCATCCAGGTTGGTTCTGCTGCCTTCCATCATCGACTCTTGTAAACGGCTTGGTTCTTCAATAATAGGTTCATCTAGGTTCCACAACAAATCTTTTAGATACTTAAGAATGTCATTAGAAACTGTACAAAAATCCAGTCTGCTATTATTTTAGAATTGAGCACTCTCAACAGCCTGCACTTTTAATCCACTGGTTCAAACAATTCCTAAGTGTCCCCTATTTCTAGGGAAAAAAAATTATTTTATGCCACAGATTGTATGTCAAGCTAAACAACCATTACAAAGCTCATTGCTTCATATATAATCTTTGATGACTTAATACAAAGCACAGATAAAAGAGAAAAATATGCTCCAAGGGAAAGCAGAGCATCTTTGACAAGACACAAACCAATGACTTCTCGCTGCTGCTGCTGCTGTTGCTGCTCCTCTCTGGGAACCTCTGGGTTTTCAAAGTCTTTAAGGAACTCATCAAGATTGTCAGCTTCTCCACCCTTCCTCCTCTTTCTCAGGTCTTCTGGTACCAGAGGTGTAAGACAGCGAGTAAAGAGCTAGAGAGGAAAGGTTACATTATTCATTATTGCAGTTCTCAGTGTCCTTTCACTTTGGATCAAGTAATTATGGGCTCTCTTTCTCAGCTTTTCAGCTCCTCTCCAACAGTACTAACTTCTAAAAAATTATTTACTTTTGTAATTGATAACAGCTATGTTTAAAATACTTAGCTTACTTCTTTCATATGTTTTTTTCTTCCAATTATGAATACTGCCATCACTGTATCAGTATTTATATGCTGATGTTTGCTATACATGAGGCATAATCCTGAAAATAGTCCATTTAGAAATGAGCTTGCACAAAAACATTACCTTCAGTAGCCTGTTATTCCACAACGGCTGTGCAGGCAGAGAGAAAAGCTTTTCAACTCCACCAGTTTCTTTCCACATCATCAATTTCTTAGTGGGAGGTGCCAAATCCAAGGTAGTAACAATATCAGAGTAGTCACTTAATTGGGCTCGAATAGTCTTGCTGTCCAGTTCTTTCACACTGTCCACAATCAGCTTTCTCTTCCTCTTTGCTTTGGTTTCCTTGACTGTTAAGATTTTTAGCAAGCAATGAAAGTTAGCTCGAACAGGTACCACACTGTAAAAGAATTCTGCAAGTTCTTTATAGGTCTTACCTGCCCAAGTATAAAGCTGCCTCAAGAATCTAAGGCAACACCAGCTTTGGGCAAAGGATTAAAATCTACGTGCAGTATAAAATATCAAGTACTACGAATGCTGTCCCGTAACCTACAAATTCCTCTTTCCAATCTACCTAACTGAAGGAATTAGGTGAATTTCAATCTACCTAAGCCTCAATGTCCTCAGCTGCACATGCCTCTCTCTCCCCCCATGGCTTGCTTGTTAGGCTGGTGCAAACACTGGCCATAGGGTAGAACAGATGGAGCATCTCTCCTATGAAGAAAGGCTGAGAGATTTGGGTTTGTTCAGCCTAGAGAAAATGGAGCTTTGGGGTGATCTAACTGTGGCCTTCCAGTACCTGAAGGGAGCCTACAAGGAAGATGGAGGAGACTTTTTATAAAGACATGTGTTGACAGGGTAAGGGGGATGGCTGCCAACTGACAGAGAGTAGGTTCAGACTGGATATTAGGAAGAAATTCTCTACTGTGAGTGTGCCAAGGCACTGGAACAGGTTACCCAGAGAAGCTGGGGATGCCCCATCCCTGTCAGTGTTCAAGGCCAGGCTGATGGAGCTCTGAGCAACCTGGTCTAGTGTAAGGTGTCCCTGCTCATGGCAAGAGAGCTGGAACTTGAACTTCATGATCCCTTTCAATCACAGCCATTCTATGACTCTAATCACAGATTTAAATTACCACACCTACTTTTTCCCCTAAACCCTACCTGAGCTTTGGTAGAGTTAATGTGGGTGGTTATTTTAACTGTAAACTTCTGACCCTGTTCTAGGAGAACTTTACTGTGCTCACAGCCTGGTACTCTGCAGCAGACCCTGAAGCTCTGTCAAATGCTATCTCTGCTAGTCCCAGCAGATGAGCTGGTCCCCTGCTGCCAGCCTGCCATGAGAGGGCAGTGCCAGAGCTCTCCCACTGGACAAGGAGGGAATCAGGGCCTGGAGTTCAGCCTAAAAGCACAGGATAAGCTACTTTCTTTCTAGATATTAATTTTTTAATAAAGCAGGGGTCAGTATATAATGAGCCAAATATAGTATCAGTTAAAATAAGCAAGTTTCTTGCATTAAAGAAAAAGACAAGGAAAATCTCTACTTAATAGAAGTTCAAATAGAAAGGTGCACCTCATGAAATCAACAATTCATTAAAGCTACAAATCATTAGAACATCACTCATTCTCAGTGTCAAGTCACTCCTGCCCTTCAAACACAGCATATCAAGAACCATGCTGCACTACAGAGACCATGCTGAGCTCTGTTCCAACTCAGAGCATTTTAACTAGGCATGTTTATCTAAAGCTACAGTATCATGCTGATACATGCACTGACTGCAGAAACTACACACCAGTGTTCTCTGACACCATCCATGTAAGCTACCTGTCTGGAAAGTACTGGAGGGCTATCATTAGAATAAAAGGAATTCAGCACTTGACCCCTGGTTTCTCTCCCAGGTGAGAAACAGAGTCAGCAGCAGCACTAGACATTCATTTTCACTCCATCAAGCTAAGGTGGTCTCTGACAAGCTGTGTAAATTACTCCCCAATAGCTCACTCACCAGTGATGTCAATAGGCTCCAGAGCAAAAGCTTCCTCTTCATTGGGAACAAGCGTTGTCTGGTCAGTCATGGTTGGCAATGGCTCCACCGGATCCACCGAGTCCGGGCTGTCCGGGCCTCCCACTGCAACCACAGCCAGAACATCAACAGCCTGTGCCAGCCCTCACATCCCCTCCACACCTTCTGGGCATTTACCACATTTCACACTTTGGAGCTCAGTATGCTTTAAAGGAATTAGAATCCAAACTACAGGAGTTGAAAGTCATTCTAGATCTGGTCCTAGATTATACTCACTTGATACATTATCATCATCATCCATATCATCGTGGGGAGGCTGCTCTGGCATCATTACTCCACTTTCTGAGAGTGCAGGTGGGTCATCAAAAATACCACCATCATTATTGCTGAGAAGTTTGTCATCTGAAGCAACCATATGAAAGAATCAGTTTTACATCCACAAATTCATGAAATAAGTATAGACAAATTTACAAAGTACAAACAAGTTTATTACAACACAGACAAAGACAGTGCAAAAGTTAGAAACCAGTACTTTCAACGCTGACATAGAATAAAGTAGCAGTGTTCTTTCAAGGGGCATTTCAGCCCCAATTCTGAGCTAAAAGACAATCTTTATTACAATATACCTGCCACATATTTGCATCTTATATCTAATTTTTCAGAACTTTGTTTTAAATATGCCAACACTTAACATACTGTGAGTCATCTATTCTGCTGTAGTACTCACAAACCAGAATTCCACTGTACAAGGCATAATTTGACACGGATCTTGGTAACAAAAGAAACTCATCTCCTCATCTGCCCAAGAACTAATTAAGGCAGGAGGTAGGATACAGGAAAAACAAATTTCTCAAACTTACCCAATATTCCACCATCATTTCCTTCTCCAAAATTATCATCTTTGTATTGGTCTTCATATTCCAGGTGATTAGATTTCTCATTGAGGTGACTGGTGCTCTGTTCAGGTTCCAGCAGGAGATTTGAAGCACTAGTGCTCACCAGCATGTCATCCTCAAATGCACTACCTTCTCTCATCATCTCACGATCATCCATCCCAAAGTCACCTGCAAAAATATAATTGCACTGCTCTAAGTCCTAAAAAACCAAGGTGCAAGAGACCTACCTACTTGATCAACAAAGGTCCATATATAAGACCAAATTTTCATTCGATTTATCCTATTTGCAAAGTTAATGACAAGATGTAAGAAATTGTGCCCAGCAATACCATTGTAAAAATTACTGTTCAAACAATTATAAAAATAACTATCTCCTTTTCAAAGCATTTTATTGTAATTATTTGAATTGATATTAGCAAGAACCTACTAAACTTTATCTGCACAGAAACCAAATTCAAAGACTTTGTGCCTTATACCTCAAAGCTGGGCTTCAAGTACAAGGAACAAACCAACACTCCGTCAACACCATTTCTAGATTATTCCTTCAAAACAATTACTGAATTACAGATTACAATACTGTACATTGGGAACCAGACATTCAAATAAAACTGTCTTTAGGCTTTGTTTCAGATGTTAGAACACTGTCTTTGGAAAGATACCTAAAGTAGCAAACTCATCACCAGGGACTGATTCAGCATTAGAAATGTCCCAATGGTTTCTTAGAGCATGCTCATGATTAAAGCAACAGCTCACTTCATATTCACACCATGTTTTGAAAATTATAATTGTCACAGTACTTCAGTGATTAACTTGACTGAATATTCTTCAGCTTTTCTTTCTGCCTGTTCTAGGCAGCTAGAAATTTACTGAGCATTAGAGGACAGACTTTCTGGAAAAACTGACATGAAAAAACTAAAACTTAAACATATAAAACCACAGCATGTTTGACCTAATTTGTTTAGTAGTTATTGTGCATTCCATAGTAATTGCAAAACGGTATCTTACAGTAACTGAAATTAGCTAGTAACATATAATAACACATGAGATCTTTACCAAAGTCATTATCTTGAAGGATACTGATGTTGCCTACTTCTTCTCTCATTGTAATTTCTTCCACTCTACTCTGGTTCAAACTGAACTGCTGAGCCACATCAATATCACTTAAACAAACAGAAGGCAATTATTAAAAATCTCATTTAAAAACGAAGAACAGATAAAGTCTGCTAAAATAAACATGACATTATTCAGTACAAAGCAATTTTACATTCAAGTCAATTACTGAAAAAAATAAAGATGAACACTGAATAGAAACCACTTCTTGAAACAGTGAGACCATTAATGGTTCAAACCCATCATCCAAATTGCATTAGCTTCTGGGAAATGTATCAGTAACCTCTCTTACTCCTTGCTGAGTTGGGATTATTATTTTCAAAGGCCAAATGAACAATTAAGAAAAACCTTCCACCCCTTCAACTTCAGAAGATATTAATATAGTTTATCAAACACTGTATTTTGCACCACTACCAATTAACACCCTTTGTGGTGTATTAAGGTACATTTCTTATAAATTCACAGAAATTTTATGCAGTTTCAAATTAGAATATGCTCTAATTTGAATTTAAACTAAATTGAACACTGAGCTGTATTCTAAAAACTCCCTTATGAATAACTCAAAAAAATAAAATAATAAAAAACATCAGTTTTTTAAAGTTTAAGGACTATTCAGGTTGTATACTTGTTATATGTACAAGTAACCCGTAAGTATTAAGAAGTTTTAAGAATTAGAACTGCCACTTCAAAAGGTCAACAACATTCCCATAAAACTAATCTTGTCTAACCTAAGGATGTATGTGATGTAGGGTGCCTTGCATAGAAGAAAAAGGAAGTTATAATAGGTACCTGAGGTTTTCCAAAAGCTGCTCTAAGGACAAATTTAACTTCAGTTAAAGTCAATGCTACTATGAACTTATAATCAACACAAATGCGACTGTACATTCCTTATCAGTATATTAAAAGACCTAAGAATAGAAATTACCTACAGACTTTTTTTTTTTTTTTTGCATTCAGCAATGAGTTAGCTGTTTAAACCAGATTCTCCTCAAGTAAAACTAGTTATCATTTTCATGGAAATGCAGAAAACCCCAAGCTTACTCTAGATCAGGAAGTGGTTGGTCGAAATCATGAAACTCCTCAGGTAAGGTAATAGCATTGTAAGCTGCCTCTCTGTTTTCCTCAGGCAAATCAACAACTCCTGCAAAGAAGAACACCCAGACATGAGGTCCCACTCCTTACAAGTACAGCACTTTTTGCCATGCCATTAGCATTTTCTCTCTGTATGAGCTTACAGTCTTTAAATTTAAACTGAACTGATCCTGAGATACGTACTAAGAAAACTTAGATAATGTTAGTAAGTGAAATTCAAACTAAATTCAAAATATCCTCAAGTTCTTGTACTGTCAGTTTAATCCCAGAAGCCTGAAATCAATCAGTGATGTTTGTGTGGCACTACACAGAGCTGTACAGCCAATACAGGCATTGCATGTTTCACAACACTACAAATACTACCTGCTCCAAAATAATTTTATCATGATACATGGTATGAGCTGCAGGGCTCTACAGTACAGTGGCAGCACAGTGTGACTACTTTGCTACAGGTCCTTTATTCAGTTCCATCAGCTCTAGAGGTCCTGGAAAAGTACTGATTGTACTTGGGGCTCACTAACTCATAGGACTTTGCACATGAAAGAGCTGTATTATCAAAACCACACACATACTTTCTCTTATTCTCCAGAGATGCTTACTCTTATTCAGCAGGCATTCTCAGAGCATGAATATCAGATTGGGCATCACAAAACCAGCGCCAGCAGTTGGTCCCTCTCTTTTATTCAGAGTCTTAAAAGGTCAGGGCACTTGAAAGTGCATGGGAAATGCAGGTTCAATTCCTTCTGTAAGTTACAGAAGATTTAAGCTCTGTGCTCTGCCTTCTGACCCACACATACAACACAGGCAATTCTGAGATACAGATACTTCAGAAACACTCTGCTCACTGTGCTCCCCTCTGCAATGAATAATCAAAGAACCACTGTCCACAGAGACCAGGAACAAGCATGAGTCTGTAGCTTACTCTATAATACATGGTACTTGACTAGGAATGAAGAAATCTAGTCCATCCTTTCAGGACTGTTCAGTATTTTTAGTTGTCTGCTGCTTAAAATGAAACATATAAATGATTCTAAGATCAGAAAGACTCAATGTTTAAAGCACGAAGCTAAACTGAAAATAAAGACCAGCATGCCACTTTTTGTAAATCTTGATTTTAAGGCACTTCACCTTCAACATGCACTCTGTTAGGAGAGGGAAATTTGTGAAAACAGATTGCCTTGTCATATTAAAAAGAAATTTATTTTCTTATCAGAGGGAACTTAAAAACAGTAGTAAACAAAAAGTTAGCAACAGTCAATAGATTGCCACTGAAAGCTGTATAAAATTCAGTACTTGAATTCAATGCCTGAATCACAACCTGTAGACCAGGAAATGAAGATGAAGGCATTACATACCTTAGCTTTTCTCAAGTTACTGCTGCACTGGCTTTCAAGAGTTGCCTTTCAAAAAACAAAAATCTCCCTCAAGTTCAGCTTTTAAATCTATTGCACTTACTAACTCAAAAAGGTAGAATATGATTCAGCAGCTGTAAGGATCCAGCAGTATCAGTGCCACAGCTCCAGTTAAGCTGTGAAAAAGTTCCCCAGGCCAAAATTAAAGAAAACTGTCTTTAAAGACATGGAAGAATGAAAGCAGAATAATTACTTGACTGCTGGATGGAAAAGTAATTTCAGATATTACTACAGCATCCCATCTTCATAGAAAATATTTAAGTAAGCAACTATAGAGGAAGAAATTATGTTGCAAACATACAGAAGGAAAACTACCTTTGATGCACACATTACACATTATTTTCAGAAACTAAAACATGAAAATGGTTAAAAACCAGCTTACTTTCATGTTTCTTTTGTAACTTATAGCAAAAGAATCCTCACCCTTGATGGAAACCAGTCCCCTTCTGTGCTTCTATTCAGTAGGACACAAGCCTTTTTTAGACAGGAGGTAAAAACCATGCAGTGTATTTCCATTTAACATCATACACCAGCAACAGCCAAAATCACAAGTGGGACTTTACTGAATCAGAATCAATAGGAGAAGTTTCTGTTCAGAATTCAGTTAAAAAGATGTTTTTCAGCAGACAACTCAGTCAGTCAGCCAGCTGCAATAATTACTTCTCCTATAGCCTATTCTTTTATGCAATTATACAGACATAAGAAAGCTGAATTGTATGCCTTCTTAACACATTTATCAATGCAACTTTTCAGAGAGTGCTTAGATAAAGATAGATACCTGGACGAAAAGCCATCTTAATCTTAATGAAAGCCTCATTACAGTCTGCAAGAAGATATTTTGCTTTCCTGTGGTAGATTCTGACAACGCCTAGTAAAAGATGTCCTGAGGTTCGAAGTGCCATCTTCACCTAAAAATACATTGCACAATCAGTGAATTAGCTGCATCCTCACTTTTCCCTTAAATGCCTCCTCAGTCAGCTTAGATGAATTTTCTGAATAAAATCAAATATCCAAAACAAGTATAGAAATCAGCAGAAATCTGAAGAAACAAAGAATACAAAGTCTACATTTCAAAATTATACCCTATTATATAATAATAATAATAATATAAAATTATATACCATTTATATAATAAATAATATGCCATGTTATTTATGGATGACCTGGCAAATATCACTAAATTAATAGCAGCTGACTTCAGGAATTCCCAAACACTGCTCTGTCTAGTTAAAAAGTAAGTGACAAAGTTTATTTCTACCACATCTTCTTTTCTACCACCTTTGCTACTTCAACTGTGGGAAAAGTGAAAAGTACGAAAAGGTGGATAGCCACAAATAGTGATTTGGTTAAGTAAAATCTGGTTAAAAACTCCTAGCTACCTCTCCATCTTCTG
This sequence comes from Erithacus rubecula, assembly GCF_903797595.1. Taxonomy (NCBI): domain Eukaryota; kingdom Metazoa; phylum Chordata; class Aves; order Passeriformes; family Muscicapidae; genus Erithacus; species Erithacus rubecula. Next base: position 134,279,114 of record NC_136689.1, read on the forward strand.
TCCTGCAGTTAAAAAGAGAATCAGACAAACAGTGGAAGATGTGGAGTGTCCATAAAAATGCACTGCCACACTAAAACTATTCTAAGTTCTTTTCAATCTCACTGCTTTATTATGTAATGAAGTATCTACTGTGTGAACATAAAACTGAAAAAAAAAAATCACAGAAGGACTATGTATTTTAGGCCAAAAGAGCATGAAATTTTGTTGAATGTGGAAAATTTGTTGAACATGGAATAACTATCTCATAGAAAGAGTAAGCCATAAAGGATTTAACATCAACCTGAAAGAATTCAAAAATTTTATTTCCTCCAATGTCATTTTAGCATTTCAGCTAATGAACTGTTACACAAAGTTAAATATCTGAAAAAGTGTCTGTTAGTTTCTCCTTTCTCTAAAAGAATGCTCCAGCTCACTAGTGAGTCTATGAATATTATCTTCCTCCTAAATCCTTCCAAAAGTGATAACGAAGCAAATCACTATTCTAGAAGAGTAAGCATCGCTGTGATTGTACAATGAACTTTTGGCTTACACTTTAGATTTTCTTCTAAAATCTAGTGTAGCATTAAAAAATACTGTTAACATTTCTATTAACCAAAATAAAAGATATAAATAAGTTTTCTTTTGTTTTCAAGTAGTTGCTTTTTTTATAAGACATTGCCATTTGTTAAGTGACAAAACTCACAACTGCACCATCAGTTCTAAGACGAACAATTTCATTGTCATGAGTAATAGAGAGGAAGAAAAAAAAACTTGTAACAACATCAAGCTACTTAAAATTTCCTCCTGTTTCACAACAGAGTATTTCACATCCAAACACACTTTTCCACCCTTTAAAATGGCAACATTAAGAACATTCAGTGACCCAAACAGCAATTACCACCTATACACTCAAGTTCTTTTCACTACAACATGACATGACTGTAAAATAGATACCTTTGGGGAAATGATGCTCTCCACACTGCTCTCCAGATTACATTCAAAAACATGGGCTTTGGTCAGCTTCTTATCCCAGTGGGCCGCCAGCCAGATTTTGGCCAGCGGCCCACGTTTGCTCAGGACAAAGTGGGCATAGAACATGGTCCCAGATGTTCAAAACGAAGTGCAAACCTGTAAAGAGAAAGGCAAATATTTATTTCCACATCTTTTATTTTATGAGGACATCCTTGTAAACACCCCCCTTCTTCTCAGAAGTGCACATGTTTGATTTTCAACCACTGAGGTCAGACTATTTGCTTAATACATGTAACAAGCCAATACTTAAAAATGGTGTCCATGTAATAGCATCTATATGTATTTATTACAGAAGAATTATAAAGCAGAAATAACACCCACTAACTTAGGTTAGAAATGTTTACCATCCCTCAAGAAAACATAATTTTTTATTTTTTACCTTTAGGGTAATGATAGCAAACTCTTCTAATGCAAAGAAGCACATCTCAGTTTTCACTCCACAGTAGTTTTCTATGACTTCCATTTCTTTCTACTTTTAATTCAGTAGCTACTACTCTACTATACCAGTATACATTGTACATTGTTCCAGCAAAAGATTCACCTTTATAAAATATACAGCCCTAAATATTTTTGGACATCACCATAATTCACTCCATTTCATATTTTTTTAATCAAGTGTTGATAAAAGTGGTGAGAAAACTGACTGTGTTATTCCAAACTTCCTCAAGATTCCATTTTCTTTCTCCTTTACTAGAAATAAAAAACAAAGCCCACATATCTATTTATCTAGTAACTACTTTGTTATGGCTGATAAGATGCCAACACATCAAACCATGGGGAATCCAAACAGCATAATGTTTTATGATCTAAACATGCCAGTTCCATGCATGAGGTAAGCATATGATTCAGTTAACTTCCAGTAGAGGGGAAAAAAGTTTCCTCTAAAAAAGGAGAAGAATCCCCACAAAGAGTTTTTCCAGTAGTTTCTATAACCCAGGAAAATGAATCAAAAGAACAGGAAAGGCACAACAAGTGCATTACCTCCTGTACACCTACAGAAAAACTGTAGGGGAAGCACAGCAAGTCACAATTGTCACTGCTAGGAATTTAACTGTAGGGCCAAGAGAAGCTCTGGCATTACTGATTCAGTGGAAATAAAGCCAACCTCTAGACATCTGGATAACAAATGAAAAATGTACATCTCAAAGTCAAGTCCGAGAATTCATTTTTTCCATTTTGAGAGTTACATAACAGAATTGATTATCAAGCTACTCTCTCAATGACAGACTGGCTAACACTTCCATCCATAATCAAAACAGCAGAAAGGATTTTAAGGAAATAAAGGCCATGTTCAGCTTAAACTCAAATTAGCTCTGTATACAAAATTAAAACTGCTCTTAGGAGTGAAGCTAAAAGATTTCAGTCATAATGAAGCTGCAAATTGACAAAAAGTTAAAATGTCATTATTTGTTGAGATTGTGTGAAGGCTAAGAATAGCACTGCACAAATACGGACATCAGCAAGTTTTTCCAGGAAGCACAATGAAATAAATTTTGGATAAACATTATCTAAAGGAAGGTATTATACTGTATTTTCTCCCAGGACTTCTTAAAGACAAAATACTGCCTTAAAGCCAGCACATAATTCAATCCTTGCATACTTTTGAAAGTCTCAGTATTTTTGTATATGCAGAGACATAACTTTGCAGAATTTTGCTATCTTGAATTGCTACCAGAACCATGCAACAGTAAGCCTGTAATTACCCCTGAACATGAGGAATAGGGGAAAACAAAAACATAGATTAAACAAAACAACTTGTGTTAGTCCACTGAAAGCATTCAACAACAGCTGCAAAATAATGTACTTTGATTAGTGGAGTTTGGCACAATTATTAAAACAGGTAACGTGGGTTTCACAAAACTTCAAATATACAGGTAACTGATAACATACTTAAGTTTCTTGTTAAATGTGAAACTCACTATTTGGACAATTTGGATAAAAACAATTTACCTATCACTTTAACTCTGCTTCTCTTCATCCATCACTGAAGCCTTGCCATACAGAAATATCTAAAGTGAAATAGTGACAGACTACAGATGGTTTTAAAGTGTGTTCCAATCTGAATTGTTATTAAAAAAGAATGATTCTATTACCTACAGCAATAATTTCTTGTCACATGAGCTCCTGTCGCTTCCAAATTCCAGCAGATGCTCTGCATGGCAATAACTGGGTTACAGCAACTGTCCACAGCCCACCTTTACAGTTCAGCTGCTCAGCACCTCAGCTCATCAAAGTGGGTCCCAAAGGCTGCTCCTGCATTCTCCAGATTTTTTTATTTCTTTTCAGCTACTCCCTTTTCTGCATTTCAGGCCTTTTGTCTGATCTTTAATTCATAGCATGGTATGGTGATTCAGTGGTATAAACAAAGAAATAGATTTTCTGGCATAATTTGAGACTGGGATGAATGTTAAAGGAACCAAGAACTTCTACAAGTGGGACAGTGCTCAAGCAGACACACAGAATATGTCATTGGCTGAAAAAGCCAACTCCTAAGAATCCACAAAAGATAAAGGGTAGATGACGGCTCTTCAAAAGCTTCTAAGGTAAAATATAACCGTCCATTTTTGAAATTGACTGGACATGAAACACGACCACAGAACTTGTCCTAAGAACTTTCAGCATTTTTCCATTTTGCTTGATTCCTCTAAGGCAAAAAGAACATGTATTCACACAAAGCAGGTAGGACCAAATTCTGATCTTGCCAAATCAACCTTTTAAAATACCTGAAACTTTATTAACTTTTAATTTGTTTCAATGTGCTGCAATTGTCCTTAGGTTTTCTCTGCCTAACATGGTCAACAGTTGCACAATTTTAAATATATACTACATGTAAAAACTGCTATACACAAAGTAAGTGAATGTAAAGTAGAACTAATATAATACTAGTAATATACAGGGCCTGATCCAGAGTGTGCCTGTTTCATTCTCCCATCTGAGACTTTGATAATTGCTCCTTCCAAACCAGCACTAAGAAAATTTGGTAGATGGTAACTATGAGTGTCATCTTAACCCTCAACCCACATATATTTAATCTTAAAATCCTTCTTCAGATTAGAATGGCTAAGAGTTGAAAACAAGAACATTCAGCATATTTTGATTTGACAGTGGTTCACTATAGCTCATTAAACCCACTTGTCAGCTGCTCTTCCTAGATTAGGTTATGTACATACACACACACACACCAGTCCACAACTAAAGTTCAGTCTCCTATTTTTTCACTGTCACCTACCATTGTTCCTTGCAAAGCTAGTCCAAAATCACAGTCACACACAGGTGAATGGACAAATTCCACACTACAGTTAAGAAATCGGCCAGTCAATTTCTTTGTCCTTATGCTACCCTTCAATTTCTCTTCTCTGCTGCCTTCCCCCCACCTGCATAATTTCCTTTACTCTGTTTATGTTCTGGTAAACCCAGGCAGCCCTGGGTGCTCTGGGGAAGCCTGAGACCACCCTGTGCACCTGTATCAGTCTGAGCTGGCTCTACCAGACTTCAGAAGTTCAGAACTATCCTGACCCTGCAATTGTACTTTGAATTCTTCAACTTTTACTCACAACCCTTCACTCTCCAACACTCTAAACTTCCCATGTATGGGAACTCACTAATGCTGCCTCCCTGGCAGGTTTTGGTACCACACTGAGCACTTGATGCCACTGAAAAAAAAAATTCATCACAAACTCCACTAACATTACCTTACAGCTCCAGGCCTCTTTGCACCACTACTTTATCTGATCTCCTTCTTTCAACTACTTTTATAATTGTCTGGGTAATCCACATTTATCTGAATTCTAATATATTTCTTTGTGGCACCTGAAGCTTTACTTAGGCTCAGTTTCAAGTCACCTTAATTTCTTATGTCCACAAAACCAATTACTGAAAAAGATAAAACTGAACTAGTTTGACTTGACCATACCTTTGATAAATACATACAGCATTTTCCATTTGTCTCCAGGTCTTGTTTCTTGCACCAACAATTTGTCCAAAATTCTGTGGCTGAGGTTCCACTACCAGGTCTATTAATTACTCAAACCACACCACTTCATTACAGAAGCTGCAGTCACTGTTCTCCAATTACAATATTCTACACACCTACATAATCAGATGGAACCAGCTCCCCACTAAGATTACTAATTCAAAAGGGGCAGATCACTCACAAGTACCGTAGGGAGCTGGAAATTACTGAAGCCTATGAACACTGCTGCCCTCCTCCCTCAATTCCACATTCACACCTGACCCTCAGCAGGCATCCTGCCCTTGCCCCTACATTCAAAATGCTCAAGCAGTAGGAAACAAACTTTTATAATTTAAGGCCCTGTCTCCATTATCCCAACCTATTTTGTGGAATTCCAGATCTAAGTGAAACTAATAAACTTGCAGAAACCATGTACTAACACTCTTTAAGGGTATGTAAGTCGAACAGAATTCCTTGTGTTACTCCATCTTTTGCAGTTGTTATTTCTCTGCACTGATCATGCAAAGAGCCTAAACGTAAAAAACTTCTCAACATTTTATCTTTAAGAAGTTAAACTGATGTGGTAACTAAAGCAAATACTCTAATTTCTGTGGGAAATCCTATGGTGTAAGAAAGACACGATTCATTTGTGTGGTAATTTGAGTTTATTGTAGGTCTCACTAACTTTTTGCTTTATTGCCCCATCATACCTAGAGAAGAAGTTCTTCTTTAGTTAAAACTTTGGATGAGTGGGCTTTGCTTTCCCAAATTTTGTATAATGTCTAATATTTACAAATGAACCTTCACAAAATGAAACAGAAGACTGGCCTTAATATGCTTTGATGTCCCCCGGTTTTGATAATACAAGTTTTACTAAGTAAGAGATTAAAGAAAGTGTGCTTATCGCCCACATTCACACAATGTGGGTCTAAATGGTAACTTCTCCAAATCTACAGTAGCTTCTTCATGTGTCTGAATTTAAAGAAAAACCATTTCCAATGAAAGACGCCAATAAGTCAGTGACCCCAAGTTTCCTTTGTTATTGATAAAAACATAACGCTCCGTTGTATATTTAACAGAAGCGTTTCTAATCAGAATCAGAGGAATCTTAAAAACGATAGCAAGATTTCTAACTGTGTCCGTAAGACCAGGATCTTGGTCCATCAGAAGGCCGGCATTTTTAAAGGGCCCTTTTACTTGCAGCTGAAAAGCCAGTGTCCAGAAGGCACTTCACTGCCACTGGAGAGGCGGTGAGAACATGCAGTACCCTGCCCCATCCATGGCACAAGGAAAATCGCACTCAAAACCAGAAGACTGGCCAATGCACCTTTGCTGCTGTCCCTCTCCCCAGGGCGCTGCAGCCCCGCTGTCCTTTCCGCGCACCCGCACCGGGGATCCACAGGGACCCACAGGGATCCACGGGGATCCACGGGGATCCACAGGGATCCACGCCCGCAGGCCGCGGGCCGCCCACGGCTCCTGGGGGGTCCCCGCGGGGCTGTGCCCGCTCCAGGGGCACAGAGCTCTCCCCCTCCGCGCTGCCCTGGCGCTGCCCGTGCCGCCGCCAGGCCGCGCTCAGGGCCCCGCTGCGCCGGCCTCGCCTCACTTCGCCCCGGACACCCGGCCCGGCCCTTCCCGGGGAGCTCCCGGTGTCACGGTGCACCAGGCGGGCTCTCCCTGCCGAGTGGGCTCGGCCGAAGAGCCGGCTCCAAGCCCGAGCATGATGGCAGCATCCCGAGCGACGGGCTGCGGCCGGGCCCCGCCGGGCCCCTTCGGGCGGCGGCAGCGCCCGCGGCGGCCGGAGCCACTCCTTACCCTGCTCCGGGCCCGGGGACCGCTCGCTGCTCCTGCCGAGCCGAGCCGGGCCGGGCCGAGCCGAGCCCGAGCCGAGCAGCGCCGAACCGAACCGAAACTGAACCGAAGTCTAGCCGAACCGGGCCGAGCCGAGCGGAGCCGAAGTGGAGCCGAGCGGAGCCGAGCCGCTCACTCAAGCAAACAAGATGGCGGCCGCGGTCCTTCCTGCGCGCGAACGCGCCGTTCAAACCGCAGGATGTTTACGGTCAAATTCCCCCCGGCCCCGGCCCCGCCACTGCGCGTGCGCGCCGCCCCGGGAGGCGGGGCCGAGCCCCGGCAGAGAGGAGCGGCCGCTGAGTGACAGCGGCGCGCGCTCTGCGGGGGCGGGGCCTCGGCGGGGCGGGGCGGCTGCGCGTGCGCGGCTGGCGCGGGGCGTGGCCGGGCCGTGAGGGCGCCGCTCTCGTTCCGCCGGGGCGGGATGTGTATTCTTCGCTAGCCCGGTGTAAAACGGGAGAAACGATCGTTCTTCTTTATCAGTCTGCTCCCTGTAAGGCTTTCTGCTCCCTCCAGCTCCTCCTGCTCCTCCTGCTGCCGGCGTTTCTGCTTGGAATACTTTGTTGTCACGGGGAACGTCTGCGGGCACCACTCACTCTCTTTGTTTGCACCAATTTGATTTCGACTGTAGATAGAAAGACGTTCTTGGTCCTAATGTAGTAATTTATGATGGCCACATATGACGTGAGGGAGAGGGAAGTATGGCTGCAGCAGGACTCTAAACAGAAGGAGTCAGTCACTAGGTAAAAGCAATGGAAAGGGAAAACAAGGACTGCTTTGGGAAACAGGGACTTTTTTGGTCTCTCTCAGACACTCGGAAGTCTGATGGTATGAGTATATGCCATTCTGGAGGAACACCTTTAGTCCAAAGAGACAAAATTTTAAAACCTCATTAAAGTAACCTCTGAAACTGTATTTATAGTGCAACAGATTATCAGTTTATAAAGATAATGTCAGAATACCAAGAAAATCTGCCTACTTAGGATTTAGGGAGTATTACTGCTATTTGTGGGCGCTCAAGTAATGTATCTTAGGGCATGATGATAACATCAGCAAATAATATGTACAAACATGCAGGTTCAGTCTCCTGATTCTCATTCCTTAGATAAGATGTCAGGATTTATTTTTGTTCATAGTGTCTCACTAGACCCTTTATTCAGAATAAACATTGATTCTCTGTATATCCCACATGAGTTTCTGCCAGGTGTAGTAATATTTCAAGGGTTCTCTTGTGCAAGAGAACATTTGCTGTATCACTTCTCTCCTGTATCTCCATATGGAGTTAGAGTCCTGGCATTCCAACAGGGAGTGTCCAGCCATCGACCACTGGCCTGCTGAAAAGACACTTGCACTAGTTCAACAGTGCTGCTCACTGGATTGCATCAAAGTCCACCAGAAGTGTGGACCAGCAAAGCTGCATCTTTTGCTGCTGTAGGAAACAGCCATGCCCAGTAAGGGGAAAAAGCCACACCAGTGAAGTGACAGCACAGTGGTGTGAGTCAGAAACCTCAGCCCAAAGTTCACACCTGACCAACGCTGCTGCTGAAAGCCCCAGAGCACAGCCTGGCTCTGCCTCCTGCCTGCTCAGTGCTCACCTCATGTCCATTTTCATATGAAATCCTTCTTTCTTTGGCTCAGCAGACACTGAGGTTTGGTCAAAATTGCCTTTCTAGCTCCTATGGGCCAGTGTGTGCCAGTTACCTGTTTAGAAGCCCTGCATCATACTGCCATTGACTGAGCAGAAATTAACGATGGGAAAGAGTTAACTTTATTTCTTCTTCAGTTGTCACTGCCAATTCCTTAATAGTTGCCCTTTAAAAAAATAAAATAGTAAAAATGTGTTTATTGTTTTTCGCATGCTCTCTACTGTTACAGCAAGCAATTTTTTATGTAAAAGACATTGAGAACAAAACTAGGAAATTCTAGTTAAATGTTTGTAATACCTACCATGTAGTTAAAAGCATAGGTCCAGTCTTTTCCAGATGACTCTCTGTTGTCAGTTTTCAGTTTTTTAAAAGTTCAGTTTCCAGTTTTTCCATTCTTTGTTATTATAGGGCTTTAAATGTACACATTTCAAAGAAGCAAATAGATGCAAATCCCAGAGAGTTTCTAGTCTAAATTTGGCTCAGTTTAAATCTAAAGGATTTGAATTGTTATCACATCTGTTTCTCATGGCAGTATGTGACTACTGCGAAGATCAGTCAGTAATCTTGTCCTCTAATTTATTCATGAATGTATTTTTAAATTATGCCAGTCTAATTTAATATAATTTTTATTTCTTCCAATGTCTATTCAGTTTGAAATTTTTCTTTTTCATTTAAAAAGAATGTTTCCTTCCATCACAATTAAAAATCAAGACAATTCATTTGTATGGTCTAGAATTAAGGTTAATTGCCTGATATCCAAATGTTTCATTAGTACTGTGGAGATAAATACAGTTCATGAACAAATTGGTATTTAAACTTCAGCATAATTTTCAGATATTTTGCGAAGAATTAAAGCAATTACAGTACAGTAAATAAGGAAGATCAAAATACAGTGTGTGTTGGAACTCATGTCCATTGAGTTCCATCCACTGACCTATCAATTTTAAAGCACCATATATAAGTTTTCTTCATTATTAATAATACATTAAATTACTGCACAGCTCTATCAAATGTTTGTGATTAAGTCAAGTACTTTTCAACCTTCTGCACTTAGGTTCTCATGAAGATAAATTCTTGAAAAAAAAATTCTCCATTACTAGTTTGTTTTTTTTTTTTTTTTTGCAGTTTTGGGGTTTTTTTAACCCAGCTTGGAAAGTGTCCTGCATGCCCTGGCCTGAGACAGACAATGTAACTGATCTTCCTGTCCCAATTTTTTTTCTCAAGAGCTGCCACAAGCACTGATTTGTATGCAGCACTCCATACGTTGCTGAATTTCTCCTTGGGCTCTGCTCTGACAAATACATTCCAGATGGTACTTTAAAAAGCAAGTTTGTGACTATGATGTACACTCTTGCTAGCATATAGCAGATCACATTATGCAGTGACATTTAGGAAGAAACTGAGGCAAGAAGCCTATTTTTGTTTTCAGCTTTGGTCAAGTGTGTCTGTCAGGCAATTAAATCATAATTTGCAAGTGCAGAACATTTCGTATATAAATAACTTCCTCTTAGGAGAAAGGACAACATGTTTTAATTACTTTTGATTAACTGTAGTAATCATTTTTCCCTGACAAACATTCTTACTTGAAATTTGAGATCCAAATCTGCTCTGGAGTCACACACTCATTCTCCAGTTCCTTCCAATCTAAGCTGCTTTACCCAATCACTTCCAAGTACTGGCAACAATAAATTTTTTGAGTCATCAAACAAGAAATTTAGGACAGTACCAGTTACACTTCTGCCATGTGAAATAGAAGGAAAAATACCATAACTTGTGATTTGATTCGAACCTGTGTACTCTAAAAATTTCAACATTCCAAGGCAGGTAATCCAAAGTTATGTTGAAACCTTCTCTGAGGAACAATTTCAGTCTTTGCTTACAGCAAGTCAGCTTTGCTGCAGCTGTACAGAAGAGCAGGAGGGAAAGGGATCCTGCTAGGCAAGTGCATACAAACAGAAGTTTTCAGCAGTAAGCCTTGACTGCCCTTAGGTGATCCATAGGTGAAATGGTTTCTGAAAGTGGCATTCAAAAATACCACAAAATCACTGTGGTACTCTGTTCTGAACATTATACATTAGTATGCAAATATTTGCACTCCAGCTGGTTGTCTAAACTCTTGATTTCAGTGTGGGCCACCTGCCACAGATCCCATGTAAAGTACATAAAAAATGACAATAACTGAAAATAGTGATTTCTTTGCCACTTGGCCTTTAGTTCACAAGACATCCTTTTACCAAAAGCTCAAAGCAAAAAGGGGTTTGTACTTACTGGGAATTCTTTATATGGCAAGTCAAAGATGTTTCCTACCAGTGTTATTTAATCTGAGGATGTCCTGGTTTTCACTGGGATAGAGTTAACTTTTTTCCAGTAGCTGGTACAGTGCAGTGTTTTGAATTTATTATGAGAATAATGGTGATAACACACAGATGTTTTGATTGTTGCTAAGTAGTGCTTACTTTAAATCAAGGATTTTCAGTTTCCTCACTCTGCCAGTGTGGAGTTTCACAAAAAGCTTGGAGGAAGCATGGTCAGGATGGCTGACTGGCATATTTTGTACCATAGAACATCATGCTCAGTATATGAGCTGGGAGAATTGCCCAAGAGCCAGTGATCACAGGGATGGGCTGGGCATCAATCAGTGGGTGCTGAGCAACTGTGCTGTGCATCACTTGTTTTTCATGGGTTTCATTCTTCTCTCCTTTTCATTACATTATATTCTTAAATTTATTCTTATTCTTAAATTTATTCTTATTCTTAATAATATTGAATAATTATTTTCTTTTGCTCCCATTATTACACTGTTCTTATCTCAAAACATAAGTTTTACTTTTTCCAATTTTTCTTCCCACTGCGGTGAGGAGTGAATGATTGTGTGGTACTTTGTTGCCAGCTCTGATTAGAGAATAACAGGAACACAAAGAGATATAAATGAGACAAAGAAAGTTTGGATTTCTGAAATTCCACTAGAAATTCAGATCTCAGTATTTGCTAATCCTGGATAGATGGAATGTTGTTAGGATCTGACACAATAAATCATGCATCACATAATCAGTACAAGTAAAGTTGTTTGTACTGGGGTTTTCAAGGTTTCTGTGATTTTGTCCTTAAAATGAGAAATATTTTTCCCAGCTGAGGAGAAATACTGTAAGAATTTGAAACTACCTATAGTCTCAGCATTTTTTATTCCATGATGTATCAACCCATTTCTGCTTAATAATTTTTTAAGTATTTAAGTTTATGGCTATTCAAGAAGAAAACTTTGAAAACATCCTTCCTTTTTCTTCCTAGCACATTTTGTTTCCAGTAAACTGAAATATGTGTTTAACCATTTGTAATACTAATTACTGGGAAAGGCTTTTCTTTCACCCCAGTAATTGCAGCTGATCAGGTGGAGTTTTTCTTTCATACTGGAGCTTAATATGTTTCAGATTTAACCAGTAAACACCTGTAATGTTTCCTCACAGTCTTTCTTCTCTCTTGTCTACTGTTACACTCTTTTCACACATTCCTAGCTTTCTCCTCCCAACCTACTAGCCACAGCTTGTGGTCATTTTTAACATCTAGAGTTGATCCTGTGGTGGAACTCATGAGGTAACTGGTGGGTAGTAAATGGTTCAGGGAAAAGAGAATAGGGACAGCTCTGCAGGGAAGGGAGAGACTGAAGGCAAGCATTAGAAGAAATACAGTAGACACATTGATTTTAAAATGTTTTTTTCTGTAAAATATGCCAGCTTTTTAATAATTTGAGTGCTCATGCTGTACAGCAGTTTGTAAGTAGTCTTACAGTCATGTAAATTTTGCAGAAATTAAAGTGTACTTTAGATCTCCATCAGCCCAGTGGTATTCAGGTAGTACGTGCTCTGGGAGCAGTTTGATACTGAAATGCAGTTAGTATAGTTTTATCTGATCCATAGAACCAGAAAGGCATGTATTGCTGATGTATATGAAAATATCTGTTATTTATAATGTCTGAAACATTCCCAAAATACAGTGCACAAGAAGTTGCTTTGTATTGAATACAATTTCTTAACAATTGCAATCCACCATATATTTCACTAAATAGAGAACTTTCTTAAAAAAAGAGTACATAATTAAATTCATTAAGTAATCATGAAAGCTTTATCTGTGGCTCTGGGGCATCTCTGGAAGATAAAATATCAACTGGCTAAATTTTGGCACACTAGCAATTAGGTGGATCAGAAAATTTTAGAATTAATGAGAGAGTAGAGTATATATTGTTGGTCCAGTTGTTGTCAGGCAATTTCATTTGACCTCCCTTTCATCTGACTTCTCAGGCTCTTGTGATGTCAGTTAATGTAATTATTTTTTGTGTGTTGACATGAAAGCTGTATTTAGATGGAAACTACTGTTTTACTAATCTACTGTACACAGTTGTGCTTTGTTGGTAGGCACATCTTTTGGGTTAAATTTGTCAAAGAAAAATCTGGTTCTTTGGTAAGTTATTGTTGCCAGCTTTCCAAATTATGCTTTTCTGGATTCCAGCATTTGCACAAGGTGATAACCACGGTGCAAGCAATAACCATGATCTCCCTTCTGGTTACATTGCAGCTCCTGTACTGAATGTAGCTGTCAGTGCTTCACAAAGTCTGGAAGCAGCTTTGCACAGAATAAATCTTCTCCAACAGCCACTTCCACTGTTGTCCATCTCTGACATTACAGGGACAATACAGGTATTACAGGATATTCTGAGCTGGAAAGGACCCACAGGGAATTTGAGCTGGAAAGGACCCACAGGGATCATCAAGTCCAACTCGTAAGTCAGGTCCATACAGGGATTAAATCCATAACCTTGGCATTAATAGCACCATGCTCTATCTAACTGAGTTCATCCCAGGGTTAATACATAGGTGCTGTTTTGGAAACCACCACCAGCAGCTGTGAGTGGCCCTCAAAGGTGCAGTCATGCCCTGGTGGCATAATGAAGACATAAAGTACAAGTTGTATCTTGCTCTGAGACAGTGAGGTTCTCAGAACAGAAAGCTCTTCTAAAAGAGTATGAAAAATTATATCAGGATTATACTTTGATGCAATTTTACGTGGTCTGGAAACAAATCCTGATTTCATACTCAGAATTACATTGACTTCCTGCTTAGCTTGTTAAGTGTCCTCTGAGTCTTCATAGAATCTGTCCCACAAAAAGTGGTGTTTGAAAGGAGAGTGAAGAGATAAGCAATCCTCTTCCCCAAGCTGATCATGTAATTCAAAATAAATTTCATTCTCTGTGGAGGCATCATGGTGAACTAAAAATCATCACATTGAACGTGGATGAAACATCTCCATAAATAAATTAATAAAGTGAATAAAATGAGTATTCCTACTGCAAGGTAACCTTGTAGGCAAGGCTGAAGTCTTGAGAAAAATTATAGAATAGAGATTCTGAGATGAACTATGTAGCATTAATGGATGTTGAACAAGGTTGTCCAGTGGCATAAATCAGTCAGCCATTAAATCAAGTACTGGAAGTTCATAGAAATACAATATTTCATATCAAATGAGTATCAGGTCTTAAAATCTTTTAGGAGTGAAAAAGCAATTTCCTCTCTGAATATATCCTCTTTTTTTTAGCTATGCAGTTTTTCTTTGAGTGTTCTAACATTTCACAATTCCTATTTGCATTTGCTTTACACTTCAAAGTTGTAATATAAATATTTTTCAGTACAAATTGTCTGGGACTATCTGTTGAAAATTTTCTCCTGGATATTTTACTATTATATATAGGTATGGCTATATTTGTTTCTTTGATAAAGTAGAACAATTAATTGCAGCATTTAAGTGGGTGACATGATTTATAGAGAATTATGATGGAAGTTAGTATGATGTAGTGGATGAAAATAGCTATTAAATATAAAGAATGAAGCCAAAAGCTTTTCAGCCATGAAAACCTATATATTATATATCTAGTATAATAGCCATATTACTTAATTTCTAGTACTATTAAACATGTCGGTGTAGTTTCTCTATCTTCATAATTATGAATGATTGTTTCAGGATATTGTAATTTCATACTGTTAATAATAAAGATCTATTTTATATAAGATAACCCCACAAACAATAAATTTTTGTAGATTCATGAATCATACTTTATATGAAGGGTGCATTTATAAATACTTCATGTAAAATTAATAGATGATCAATAAATGTTGTAAGTGAATTACATATAGAATAAGCTGAAGGTGCCTGGAAGCATGTAAGTGGAAAATGTTAGAGACTTTCATGTACCAAGGTCATAAGGAAGCCACAGACATACTGGCTGTTCTGGCAGTCTTGAAGGGTGACCAAGATGTAGTTCGATGTACATTTGTAGACTGATGAACCAGAGAAGTCTCCTCTGGTTGTCACACTGTTGAAAGGGGCTTTAGAAGAGTCAGCTAGTGAAAGAACAAAAAGCAGCAGTTGCAGAAAAACAGGTTTGGAAGGTGATTTTCTTTAAAACATGGTTGATTTCACACAGGCTTTCTTAGATTTCCACATCAAGCACCAGGGCATATATATCCAGGTAGTCTGTCCAGCATGCAGGCATCAGGATGCTTGAATACAGGTGCCCTGTTGTACTACAGTGACACTGGCTATTGAGAACTCATCTTGTCTCCTGGTCTCTTCTTAGGCTGAGAGCTAAAGCTGATTTTTATGCATGCCTTTCTCTATCCTTTAGGCCATCTAAGCAAGGAGTTTTTCACTCCTATCCCACATCTCACCTCTATTAGCTGTCAGCATTTACTCACTCTTTTGTCTCTGACGCGAGTGTCCTAAGAAGCTGTTATCTGAGTGTTAGGATCATAATGAACTGCTAATCTCTAGATGCCTTCAATACATTCAGCATTCAGTACATTCATTCCCTCTGGGGAACGGGCCACTCCTCCCAGCTCAGCAAACTTACTGAAGAGGCTGTTAAGTCCCAGCTCTGAGGACGAGTAATTGATGTTCTTGTTAATAGATCCTTTGGGGTGACTTAGAATGAAATGACACTGAATGACCAGTGTATATTTGAGGCAGGTTTATTTTAAAACAATTTGGTTGCAAGAGAAGGGAGATATGTATTTGGTTTTCTATAATTACACAAAAATGCAATTAAGAAATATAAAGCAAAGAGAGAAAGAGAAGGAGGAGACAAGACCAGATAGTGGAGAAGTAATGTATCACCACCTGTGGATCCAGTGACAAGACTTAACAGTTGCAATTTCAGTGTCCGTGGTCAGAGTGAGACTTGCAGTCTTGATCTGTTGGGAGTGGGGGACCACTCAACAAAGAGTTCAACAGGTTACATATGTTCATATATATAAAAAATTCCCATGTATATATTCACTATATATGTGGGAATGATCCAATACCTCCCTTGGGGCAGTTTTATACTGTCAGATGCAGTACTGCTTTATCAGGAGGGAGAAGATTGGAATATAACAAGCATTACCCCACCTTGGCAAGGTCTGCTTCTTATCAGCATTTTTCCTCAGCTGGCACAACTCACTTTGGGAAACAACAGGTCACAGTCTCAGCCAGCTGATCCAATCAAAATTTGATCCATCACAGAGGCTCTCTTCATCCAAGTAATCAGTAAGTTAAGGAATATTGGGCCCAGTATTGAACTCTGGGGAGCACCACCAGTGATAGACCTCCAGCTACATGTGCCACTGATTATGACCCTCTGGGATCTGCTGTTCAGCCAGTTCTCAATCCACCTCACTGTCCACTCATCCAGTCACACTTCCTGAGTTTGGCTGTGAGGACATCATGAGTGTAGAAAGCCTTGTTGAAGTCAAGGATCCACTGCTATCCCCTCATCTAGCCAGGCAGTTGTTTCATTGTAGAAGATAAATCATTTCACTGAAGGTATATCATGCTTGAGCAACCTGACTACCTTCTTGTCATCTATGTGGATGGAGAGGGCCTCCAGAATCAGGTTCTGCATTCCTATTCCTAAGTTATTCCTATTGCTCCTCTCCTGCCTTTGATACTTCCTGCTGCTGCTCCCACAGCCTGTCATCTGTCCTTGCCTTGAACAGCATGGTTAGACCTGGTCATCTGGTTGGATCTGATGGTCTGCAGTAACTTCTGCATCTTGCCTTTCCTGTAATTACATGACATAGTCACAGGAATTGTTTTGTGAAAAAAAGAAGGATAGAGAAAGGCATGCACAAAAATCAGCTTTAGCTGCCATCTTAAGAAGAGACCAGGAGACAAGATGAGTTCTCAACAGCCAGTGTCACTGTCATACAACAGGACACCTGTATTCAAGCATCCTGATGCCTGCATGCTGTACAGAATATCTGGGTATATCCTGGTGCTTGATGTGGAAATCTGAGAGACCACGTGTGAAATCAGCAATGTTTTAAGAAAATCACCTTCTCCTTTCCAGGAGAACAGGGAGCCTGTTTATGTCAAGAGGATAAAAAGGATTGTTGTACTTAAGTTAATGAAACAAAAGCAGAGACGGATACAGTGCAGTTTGTTTTTTGCAAGAGAGGTAAATGCCAGTGGAGGTGAAAATTCACGTCAGCCAACTGGCAGCAATGATTCAAGGACAAACAGGGGTAACTTTCTCACAGGAAAACTGAGGCTAGAAATTTAAATTTCCAAATGTTGGAAAACTGTGATTCTAAAATAGGAAATTTAAAAATCAAAAGAACTCTGGAACTGTTTCTCATACAAAAATTGGTTAGTTTGTAAAGAAAGTAATATAACATGATTGGCAGATTGTTTTCCACTTGACAATCCTAAAACCTATAATTTTATTTCTTAAATCTTTATAGATAAGAAGAAAGCATTCAGGAAGAGCATTCAGATTTCAAATACAAATAGCTGAAAAGTGCATTATCTATTTTGTCATCATTTCAGTACAAAAAAAGCATTAGTAATCTTTCTGAACTGTAACTTTTTCTAAACTCATACTGTGATGGAGATCATTATATTTTTTCCTAAATTATACTCTAATAGGTCTAGCTCTGAACTGCTTTCTCAATCACAGCTCCCTGTAAACTGTGAAAATCTAGTCAGCAAAGGAGCAAAGCAATCAAACTGTGATCAAAAGACAGAGTTTGGGTCTGAGTGGTGGTTAAGCAAAGAGTACTGTAAGACAAGTGATACAAGAGAAAAATATATACCATTAGCCAAGTGCAGACCCAGGGTGCCAGGAAACAGAAGGGTTTTTATGTCTCCAGCTACTATATCAAAAGATTAATGGAAAAAGTCTTATTTATATATTTGGGATTTGAAGTGTCTGGTAGAACTTATCTACCATAAGTTGTCCTAGACTAAGTTTGTAAACTTGGCCTTCTAGCCTTAAATAAGCTCAATAAAAGGACAAGACTGAGAAGGAGATGAGAGTGTAGCCTGCCTGTAGTCAGCAGTAGGCTGCCAAATTTAGCCACTAGCAAAAGCTTGCAGTGGAACCTTCCATACAATCAGATGGCAATATTTATAAAATAATTAAAGAAAACATGTAGCATCTAATGCAAGGACTGACCCAGGGCACTCATGATCAGACTTAGGTCAAGGGCTGAGTAAGGTATGTAAAAAACTTGTTATTTATTTATGTAATAGCCACACATTTAGACAGATTTTTCTGCAGTATTACAAAGCCTGTATATCATTGCATAAAACCACTACTCCTATGTTAGGAAAACAGGGGAACATTTTCTCCTGTATGCAGGTTGGTCTCCAAACTATCTGCCCCTCAGTTCTTTTACTTCAGGGCTTCAAGCATCTTCTATTGACAACTATTACTAGTCAGTGTTTTACTCTGTGATATTATGATAACAAATTTTAATACAGAAACCAAATTTTAATATAGAATATACATTGTTTAGTAGAATTAGAAGCAACATGAAAGCAATGGGAGAAAGTGAAATATGATGCACAGCAATAAAGAATGAAGTAAAATAAATTAGCACTACCATACTGGTCTCCCTTCCTTGTAGGTCTGCAAACTCATCTGTTACATTGCAGAACATTTTTCAAGTTTGCTTTCTTTTGAGGTGATGCAAAACATAAAGGAATTTCTGACTCTGGTGATCCTGTAGGTATTTTAGAATCTGGTGATCCTGTAGGTATTTTAGAATCAGTTGTAATTTGATGGAGGAGCTTGCATGCTCACTCTAATAGTTATATGAAAAAAATTACAAGCAGTAGTTTCAAATCCAAATACTGCAACCCCAAATTTCATCTTATTTTAGGAGAGAAAAGAGAATTTTCAATTTCTACCTCTTCTTCCTTTTCCCTAAAGTGCTCTTCCTGTTACTACTAGAAATAATGTTATGTGCCTGATGTTGAGATAAAGTGGGTTAAAAATATGTACATGTATAGATGATTTGTATATAGATGTATATGTATATTTGCAAAAGCTCAGGTCAGTGAAAATGCTAACACATTGTACTATGATGATTATGTTTAGTAAGCAGGAAGCCACATTAAAAATGCACATGCAGAAATACTTAAATCTCATTTCCTATCAATTTGTGTCTGTGTTACTACATATTCCCTCTACCCTCACCTGGGAGAGCACCAGCCTCCCTCACAACCCCGAGCACTTCCCCTTTTCTCAAGATGTTCCTCCCTCATTTCCTAAAGGCCTTTTTTTTTTACTCAGTTTTTCTCCCTTGGGCTGGGCAAGAGGAAACGTACTGTGGCTGATTCTGAGCTGCCAGGATGCTGGTTCCTTGGATATACTGGAATATTATTGGAATACTATTCCATGGATTGTATTGTACATATTTTAGAATCAGTCTTCATTTTCTGGAAGAGTTTTCATGCTCCCTTATGATAGTTATATAAAAAAAACCTGCATGCAGTAGTTTCAAATCTAAATATTGCTGCTGATGGCCTGCCAAACACAACAGGTAACTTGAGTTCACTTGTCTTCTCACTGGCTATGCCATATTTAATCCCTCCTTCTTTTTGCATTTACTGTTTTTCCAAAATCTTCCAGGAACTTCCAGCTACAGAGACTTCAGTTCCATTTACCTTTCTTTTTTTTTCAACTGGCCATCTGCTTCAAAACTTCTTAGGGAAGGATTGACAAAGAACTTAATTAAACAATGCTAATTTCCTTTCAAGTTCAGGCTATCAGCTTGCTCTGTGTGGGCAGCATTTCACAGAGAAACCCAAACACAGATCAGTAGGATCATGCTTGTATTACACAAGACTCCAAATTCCTGCTTCAAGTCATTGGAAAACTAACCTGCTAAACACACATGAATTGCTTAACATGTGAAAAATGACTATTTTTCCTATCTTATGACTCCCTCTATTGCAAGAAAGAGACAAATTGACTTTGCTTGAAATCTCCAGCCATCTTACCTATGCGTGTTCTAGTTTCAGTCTAGAAACTCCTGCTTATCTCCAATCAATATTTTTTTCTTGCTGTTATCACTGTAATATTTTGAGAATGAAAGCCATATATGTATACACACCCCCTCACATCCTATTCTGAGGTCTCTGTGTATACCCAGAATAAGATTTTGCATAAGCCTTGTACTATTTTGCAGCACAGCAGAGAAGTTACCAAGTCAGCATATTATTTTTGATAAAAATTAAGTTCTTCTTAGATAGGAACAAAGCAGTATCATTTGCCTTGATTGTGATATTCCTTTGGAGATAAAATTGATGTCACAAAAACCCACTTGAGTTATGATTCAAAATCTAAATATTCATAGAGATGCTATAACTAATATGTAGAAATCTATAAGCTCTGAGATTTCCAGTAAACTTTCTGTATATAATATCCTGAGCTTCCAGCAGTCAAACACCACATGCTGTTACAGATTTGGTTTTAATGTTCTTTCAGAGTAAGGTAAGTTTACTTTAGCATAGAAAAAATAAAAAATCAGACTGTAGGAAAGCACTTGCAAATCAGTGGTGATGGGAAAATGTCCACAATGACCCAGGCCGAGCCCCAAAAGTCAATTTATATGTAACCTAATTATAGTTACATTAATAGTAAGTATAGTAACATTATTTAGAAGCACAGAAATCTCCACCATGTGTGAGGAGGGAGAAAAGTAGCTATTAGCCCTATTCATTTGCATTAATTGCACTCCTTCATAATTTATCCTTATGTATTATTTCCTTATGTTTTTCCTCAAATATCAGCAGAATGGTGTTGTCTTCTTAGTAATGAAAGAAAATTAATAAACATGTATATGGTATTAAGTATCTCCTGCATGATTGTATGGACAGTTTGGTAAGGAGAAGGATGAGGTGGGTATCTGGTTTTAACTAATGAGGTTTGGAGAGTTAAGCTGAAGATTGGACTAAACTGGCCTTGGGTCTTTGCACACTGGAGTCCAGCCTAGGTTAACAGCAGCTTTGGCTTTACTTTTATGATCCAACAGGAGTGAGATAACAGCAGTTAAACCGGTAAACACAGGAATAACCAAGAAGCTGCACTTCAGAGTGCTTGGGAAGACTGGTGGAAATAGGTATTTTTTGCATTCAGCTGCTTACCCTGAGAGTGGTGTTGCAGCTGAACAGAGTGTGTGGGGTGGACAAGAATGCTAAACCCTAGCAACTTTACTGGTTAGCCAGACTCCTGCTGTGCTAGTTTAAATACTTGTTTGGACTCTTTCTTTGGAACAGAAACACTTCAGTAGGTTTGGTCTGACACACAAACCCTTTACATATGTTCATGCACCACACTACTATGGGCAGAAATAGCAGGGAATATGGTGTATAGATCTGAATGTCAAAAACCAAAGCTATACGGCTCTATACTGAAATTAATGAACGTAGCAGGTAACCACTTAGATCCAGTGCTTCATGCTGACTGATGATTTTAAGTTGCCAGTTAAAAATAAGCAGAAGCATGGTCATTAAGGGCAGATTCTCTCCATGGACATAGACAGATGACACAGCAGAATCTGTTTGAACAGCTGAAATCCTATTGTACTATGGTTTTTAAAACAGTTTATCACCTCCATAAAGTCAACATCTGGTTTCCTCTGCTGTAAAAAAAGTCTCTAAGAGCTACCATTTCAGGCAATTATGAACTTGCCTTATATTTAGTTAAGTGTGGTTGATCTTATATCAAAGTATGACAATATTGTTGTGCATTACATTTGAAAATCCAGTTTAGGCTAGGATTCATCACACATTATGCTAACTCCTTGTTCATGTTGTCTGAAATGGAACAGGGTCACACTTGATTCAGCCACAGTCTCACAGGAGGTCTTTGGTGGCCTGGATAGAATTTGAGTGTTTTTCTCACATTTTGTGCAGTCCAGTGGTATGGCTCACTCTCAGGCCATGTCTGTCTTTCTCCAATCTTTATAAAAGTCCCTCAGGCAAATTACTTCTCCCATAGGTACCTTTGAAGTTTACCTAATCAAAGATGGAGTGAATCTGAGCATCACAGCAGCCCCAGTGCAACCTTACATTTATTGTGAGCTTTATCTCACCCACGTTCTGGCATGTAGAGGCTGAGCTTTTCTCAGCTAGCTGTTTCTACTTTTAGTGAGCTGACACAGGTTCATCCAGATGGCAGCTCCTCTTATTGGTGCCAGGCACGCTTCTTGAGGTGTTATCTTTGCCTTGTGAAGACACTTGTCTCCCTCCATTCACTGGAGAAGTTCTCTGGACAACTGGTTTGGCCAACTTTTAGATTAAAAAAATGTGAGGATTAATGCACCATGGTTGACCACATAAAGGTCCATTTGGAAAGTTTTGAGAGACATTACCACTGATAGTGCTGGGTGCAGATGTACATCAGGAAAAGATTCTGTATGACAGGCAATGAAAATGTAGGTGAGGATGATAGTTCAGTGTAGAAAAGGAATATTATCATAACAGCTGTATTTTCCTCAAGTAGATCTTGATTTGAACATCTATCAGAAAAGATATATGAGTACAGAAGAAAACTTGCATACCTTTGGGCACTTCAGTCTATTTTTGTAGTGTATCTTGATGAAAAAGTATGTATCTCTATGGTTTACTTCCCATAGCTTTTTTTTTTTTTTGTATCTTGTTTTTTCTCCTAATTTTCTCAAAGGAGTGTTACATACCTTTTAAGATGATCAGATGATTCCTAAACCTGTGCTGAGGTAGTTTGCCACAACACATCCCTGACATATTACGTTGCTAACATACCTCTCCCCACCTAGCAGAAACAGAGAACTGAGAAGACCTTAAATACAAGGGATTTAATGGGAAAAATATGCAGCAGAATCCTTTTACAGAAAATAGCAGGCTTTTAAAGGTGACTGGCAGAGAATCTCTTAAATGTTATTTGTAATCTTACCGTTGCTGTTTGTGTTCCCTTACAGTGTGCAAAGAATACTTGAAATGTGTTATTTTTCTCAAAGCTGGCAACAATTTCAAAAAAAGGAAGTGTTTTTCAAACAGTAAATTTCATGTTTGCTGTAAATTTCATGTAGGTAACAGCTGTGAGAAGCACATGCCTGGCCCTGAACCCCTTTGTGCCAGTTTGTACTTCCAGCTCACTCATCAGTTTAACCACAACCACTCAAGTGTCAGTGTATGTTTGTTCAGAGGGAGGGAGAGTGGCCCTTGTTGATGTATGTGCTGTTATTTTGGAGGATGAATAAGAATGAAGGGAAATAATGTTTTCACTAACCATCTAACTCTTTTTCATAGAGTTTAGATGGGGAAACAAGTTCTTATCCAAGGTTATACTTGCATATCCTTTTAGAAACTAGGAGAAAACTCTGAAGTTTGGGGCTGGAGGGAGGCATGAAGTCACCTTTATGAGCCTTTTTTAAGGAAAGAGAAGTGATGATGGGAGAACAGTGGGCACAGCAACAGTTCAGCACCATTCTGAGCTGTGCTGCTGAGGGCTGCATGTGTGCAATGCCTGCATCAGCTGCTCACTGGCCCTGCTCCCTGGGAACTGTGCACCACTGCTACAGCTTTGCTGACAGGACCTTTGCTAGTGATGGAGATAAAGTCCTCAGAGAGGTTTAACATGCTTTCTTCAGTAGTGCTGCTCCCAGTCACAAGTGAAATAATCTTAAGAACTACATCCAAATTAACGTCTCTATCACCTCCTAATTCATTGCAAAGTCTTCACTTAAGATGTTTTTCTTCAGACATCTATAACATTTGGAAATTATTATTGTTGAGGGTTTTTTAATTTTTGGTTTTGGGGGGGGGATTATTGTGTAATCTTCTGATCCAATAAGCAACAAATATCACAAAAGCTAAAAACAGATGGTCTTACTGCTCCCTAGGGCAACTATCCAAAATTATTTTGCCTCCGGAGATAACAAAGACAAGAAATATGTAATCATATAAATCAATACTCTGATTTATTATTTTCTATACTCAAGCTAAGGTCTGGTAACTCAAACACAGAGCTGGAGACTTAGTGCTCTATTATGTCAGTTTTACACCAGAATAAATCTGAGTGAGTGAAGAAGAAGTCCCAGTAAACACTACGTATGCCAGACAGATACCAGGGGTATCTGAACTGTTTTAGCCATTCCTGATGAAAGAAATTCAGAGAATCTCTGTAGAACTGAAATAAAATGGCATCTATTTAATACTAAAGAACAGGATAATGTTCAGGATTAATGTCAGAGCTTATGCTTTAAATCCTTGCACAGTAGGACAAAGTTGGTTTTAGAAATTCTTTGGTGAGTGAGGGGCTGTACAGCATGTCAGATCTTCAACGCACTCTGTCCTTGCACATTGTCCTTGCATCCAGCCAACTCCCTCTGCTGCTGACAGCTTGGCAAACTTCACCCATGTTCTGTCATATCATTCTGTGCACGCCCATGCTTTGGTCATTGTACTCTTCCAGTTTGCCCTGCCTCTTCTTGGGAATAAATCACCTTGCTCCCAGCTCTGCAATGCCAGTAACCCAGTGCAGCCATTCTCCATAATGAACCCCAACTCCCTGAACCCCCGGATGCCAAGCTTGACAAGTACTTAGTGTTTCTGTGTATGGTGTCTGTGACCAGCCAGGGATGGAGGGAAAAGCCCACACCACTGCTCAGCTGTACAACCCTGAGGGTGAGTCCTGTGGAAATCCACTGGAACTGGCTTTGCAGAAAATTTGTCTGGTGTTTGCTGTCCTTCCACTGGGGACTCTGTCAGCATAACAGAACTGACACAAGTGGTTTGGTTGTGATGGGCAACAACACAAAGTACAGTGGGACAAGTGATACTGAGTTTATCCACTAAGCAGCAGCATCAGGATCATTAGATGGCAGCACCCATGTGATACTCACATTCCTTGTCCTTTGCCCATTTCTGCACTGTTCTGCTTGATTCTTCCTCCTGTCCTGGAGGCACATGAGAAATATTGTAGTTCCTGTCTGTCTGTGGCTCTCTAGCTATGCTTTCTTTCTCCTCTCTCCTCAGAGAGGCTTTGGGGAAACAGTGGGGCCACATCTCCAGTACTCAGACAGGGGTGTGGAGGGGATCTCCAATGCCACCTTACAGACTGAAAACTCCCTAGAACAGCTGTTAACCCCAGCCAGGTCATGTCAAGTTGAAGAAAGGATTAGTAATAGGAAAGAAACTATAAGCACAAAGTAAAAATTTGTAGGTTCCACTAAGATTATAGTGTTTAAAATAAGTATATCATAATTTTTTAAGGTGCATAATGAAGTAGAATTTTAGCAGTTTTAAAATAAATTAAATGTAAATCCCAGAATCCTGGGTTCAATTTGTTCTCCTTAAGTTCAATTCTCCTCATTTGTAAAATGATCATGTACTTAGCTGGTACCTAAAGGTGCCATCATTAGGAAGTTGAAGAGTAAAATCCTATGGTGATTTTTAGAACAAATACAATGAAAATTTCAAAACTGCAAGTTACTATGTGCCATCAGTACAGGTGCCCTGGTAACATTATGTGTGAGAAAACCTTGCAGTTTTGTACCTGTGTGGTCTTAGCTCCTGGAGAGCCACCATCAGTCACAGTTGAGTGCATGGTCAAATGCTGCATTGGCTTTTCCATGCAGGAATAAACTCACAGGGACCTGCAATTGGACCACAGCTGTTTTTTTTACCAGCCAGCCATTATGAATGAATTTCAGTCATTCAAATCCAGCCTGGGCTTGTCCTGGGTTTGTGGCACTCAGGATATTTTTGATCTGAAATGACTGGTTTTTTGAGTCATGGGAAAAACTGCAGGTTTGTGAGTAGTATGCAATGCATCTTCTCTCTAAATTTCTGATGGATCTCAGGATGCCATGCCTTTTCATCAATCATGCATGCTTTTGGCTTTCAAACATTTCGTGGCAAATCTCATCTGACAGATTTTATCATCTTCTTCTATTTCCTTTACACTTCACAAAGTGAGGATTTCAAAAGCAAAGTAGAAGTTCTATGAACATCTAGATGAGAGGCAAGAGTAGGGAAATTATATCTTTCTGTATTTCCCTCTAGGACAGAATGGTGCAAGTGAGAGAAACTGAGATTTTTCTGGAAAGAGGTTCTGGTCTTCTTTTGACTAGAAGTTTTATAAAAGTTCTTGCCTCTTAATAGATATAAGTTGATCAGAGTTGTGAAAACTTCACACACTATTAATCATCAGATGTATTAATGTACAGATTTATATATATTCTCTGAAGTTTTTGTCAACCCAGCTTCCTAACAAGACTGTTTCTCTACTGAAACCATAAAGAATATGTAATTTTTGCAAAACAAACAAACAAAAAACAACCTGAAAGCCTTCTCCTATCATGATCTTTCAAAATAGAAAGCTGACTACTGTGTTGCTGATTTGGTGTTGCCAAAAATATTAATTTTCAAAGCAGATAAAATTCAATCTTTTTGTTTGAGTGATTTCAAGAGTGATTTCTTATTAAAAATGTTTGATCTAACATCTTTACCAAGATCAGCCTGCAAGAGGCTAGGTAGAAGAAGCAATTCATTGCCCTGTTAAATGAACTTAATTATGCTATGGCATACTTAAGGAGGTGGACTTTTTAAAAAAGCATTTCTTATTCTCATGTGATTTATTATTTGGTACTCTTCTACCTATATTTAGAAAGCTCATTTTACAATTTCTTTATCTCACCTTGTGGCAGGGGAGTTAGGTGATATTTGCATGGATATATTTCTGGTGGTTATGGGGAGAGTGCTTTCACATTTCCTATGCTGAATACATAAATTCACTTTTACATTTCAGATTAAGACTTAGCCTTAGTGGTTTACTGTGTGTGAACTTCTATACTCATCTAAAGCAATGCTGTTAACCCTGCTAACACTCCACTGCATACCATGTGAGGGTGTGACCTACAGCAGCTGCTGGCTCTGCAGTGATGGATATTTTAGTGTCTGAGGCAAACTTAACTGTGATGCCTTCAGTTTTTAGCTTTTGCATTTTCCAGATTCTGTACTGCAGTAGTGTATAACTCTCAACTCCACAGAGAATGCTAGTTAGCTTTCTTCACATTTCTTCACATTCAGACTAAACAATCCTTCTCAGTCACACCATCGGCCTCAGGCCCCGAAAAGTTTAAACAAAAGTGAACTGGGGGAGAGGGGAGAGAGCAAAGCAGGGAAATATGACTTCATTATCAGAAGCTATAATTGGACAATTAACCTCTGATATTCAAATAGACCAAACTTATAACTGGCTGAGAAACTCTGACTGTTGTCCATCTTGGGTGTGGCCTCTGCAAGGCTTTGCACTGCCCGGGGTGTACCCTTTGAAGGCCTTTTAATAAATACCTACTTTATTCTTTTAACTTTG
The DNA here is from genome assembly GCF_903797595.1 of Erithacus rubecula. NCBI lineage: Eukaryota > Metazoa > Chordata > Aves > Passeriformes > Muscicapidae > Erithacus > Erithacus rubecula. The sequence goes on from NC_136689.1 coordinate 134,306,244, forward strand.
TCTAGCCTCTGGTCTAGGCAGCCTTTCCAAGGCATCAACTGCATCTGTCAGGGGCCTGTAGCCTCCGTGGCAGTACAGGTATAGCACTCATTATGAGCACAGCACATCACATCATCATCACCCTGCCATGAAACCAGTGCATAAAATAGTTGCTGCCAATGTGCAAGTAGAGCTTGTCTTCTGAGCAACATCAACTGTTTGGTAAGGCACAAGTAGCTTGGAAACTGAGAGTTGGGCTCCTCTGTCATGATCATTTAGTAACTGAAAAACTGAAAGATCTGTGCAGACTCCCTAAACTAATCATCTAAGCACAAGTTCTCCTTCCAATCCACACCAGGTAAGTCAATCTTCTACTTACTGAGCAAAACCAGACTGCATTGATACTTGGCTAGTATGGCCCCAGTAGTTCTGTACTCTCCTCAGAAAAAGAAAACTTGAAAATGGGCATTCCCATAGAGTTTTATTCTGCGATTCCTGGGGCTATAAATCTGTTATTCAGCCCTAATTATTCTCCAAAATGTTTTCACCCCAGCACTAATGGCTAGATTGCCCCATAACTGAGGCAGATTTTATGATATTTTGTGTAGTTCAATTGTGCTTTTAGTGGCTGGAAGACTTCCATATAAATTAATCTCTTGTCTCTCCTTCAGAAAACAAGGTCAACTATAGCATCATTAATATATGGGTTGACATCTATCGAGACTTCTGGATCTCGCAGTTGCTAGTGACAATTTCAAAGTGTGCAAGCCTTTGCTAGTATTAAAGAGCAAAATCTGCTTTAAGACAATTAAAACTACTTTGATTTCCCTATCTCCTCTGTTTACTCTCAATTAATCCAAACTTTTCTTGCTTTCTCTGTCTTGGAGGGTAAGATTTCTTCTTCCTCTCCTTGTTTGACACAGCTCTAATGTCCTTTGTTCTTTTATTCTTTAACAATTTCTCTGCTGCCTTGCCTCCTCCAGCTTTTTCAGTCAGCTTGGAACTATGGTTGCACTTCCCCACTGAGCTTTTCTCACACCCAATTAGACCTCCAAATATTCTTTCCTGTCTTGTATTGGTCAGACTTTCTGTTTTATCTAGTTTCAGTATCCGTGGAGACCCCCTTCAGCTATGTTCTCTCCTAGCCAAGCCAGAGGGCTTCTTTCAGATAGGATGCCCCTTAATGCAGTCTGGCACTCCCCACATCTTCCTTCCATCTTACCTTTTGGTGAACCTGTGCTCTCTGCTTTCTACTTTAGTATCAACACTGTTCTCTTCAGCACCTCCTTTGATAGATACACTCCCTATCCACTATCTGTTCAAGTTCTCACTTCAGTCCTCCTCCTTTAATCTTTACAGTCTCTATTTTGACTTCCTCATCCTCCCCAACAATTTCTGTTGCTTGCAATTATTTTTTTTCTCCTGTGAATTTTTGTCTCTGACATAGATTCTTTGGTGTTACCTTGTCATTTCTAACTCTCTCCAGATGAGAGAGTCCTGTCCCCAGGATGTTATTTTGTCCCTTTTCTGTTTGTTCAGAATTTTATTTCCCTCTTTATCTTGTAGCCTTACAGTTACCTTTGATTTCTTATTTTCTCTGTCTCTCCATTTACTCACTTATTAAATATAATTATTTTATTCTATGTAGCATTACCAAGCCTATTCATGACAATATATCTTTATTGCCAAAATACTTTTCTGCCCTCATTTCTAATCACCTTTTTGCTGATTCTGAAACAAATTTTCTAAATTCATCTTCATTTTCTCCTCTAACCATGTCTTTATCCAATCTGAATAATTTCACCTGCTTCATGAGTCCAAATCTGTAACCCTTTTAAATGCCTTGGATAATCTGTACATTCAAGAACCTCTCAGAATTTACCTACTAGCTGCTGCCCATTCTTCTTCCCTCTCCTCTCCCCACCCCCTCTCTTTTTTCTTCTTCTATTTTTACTCCGAAGCTCTTAATTTCATTGTCTTTTCTTTCCAAGTTTCATTTAGGGAGGAATAAAGATTCGAGGTTCTGTTTCTTCATCCTATCTCTGACATGAGCAGGCAGATGAATGCCTTTAATGCTGTTGTGATGGTCACACCTGCCACCAGCAGATATACTAGACATCCTATAGACTAGAGAGACCATGGAGAGATGCAATGGAGTGAGGCTTCTCAGCTGAATTTATTATGTCCCCTTGATTAAACATTGATTTATTTACAGTGTTTTTCAGAAATTCTCATATCAGTGCTAGTGATCTGCAATTAGTACACTTTTGTCTCACCAGTCCACAGAGATGGGGAACAAAAAGGTAACAGGGAGACAGGTTTTCTGTGTTCCCTATATGAATTGTATTAGATGAAGTCATTAGCCATAGTCTTATCCCTTTATGAGAAAAAGTAAGCATTTCCCTGCAGAAACCAGCTGGGAACATTAAAATAGGGCAATAGGAACTTGTACCCAACATTTTAGCCCTGAAATAAGCAGTGTGACAAGTAGTGTCTTTGTCTTTTTATGCATTGTTTATAGGACCATCCTTCACTTTATCTTACAGCAATAACGTTTGTGGCATTCAAGCAAAAATGGCTTTTACTGTTATTAAAATGCTGAGGTGTTTGCTTTCAAATTCTGTTACAGCATTTTTTTTTTTTTTTCTCTTGGGCACAAATCTTTAAAGAGAGACATCAACAAAATTCAGTAGTATTGACTTAATTCTGTCTCTTTCTAAGCCTAATTTCTCAATTTGGCAGAATGTCCTCCTGGAGACTAAGCCTCAACTGCATTTTTAAGGACTGTGCAAACTGGCACCTTTCTTAGGCATAGTCCTGTCAGCCTCAGAGAAAGAAGTTCAGGTTACTACCACAGAACACGCACAGTGCAGATTTCCTGGTGCTGTGTTACCTTACTCTGACCTGCAAATGCTGGCACCAGGGGCTAATACAATAGTTATTGGATTTGCTGCTGAGTTTGCCAACTAGGCTGCCACCTGTGATACACAGTTTTGTGACACAGATACCATAATGCTTTAAACTAGACAACACTAAAGCCTTTGGACTCCTTGTAGGACAACTGTAAAATGATATTTTCCATTAACAATTAGTCTCTTCTGGAATTTAACAGAGGTACTTTGGAGGAAGAACGCTGTCATGTGAGATCTCTGGCTGCATGATCTCTCCATTCTCCACTGCATTAATTTTGCTGTACCTTCAGATGTTGCCAAGATCATATTTGATTCGCTTATGGAGCAGTGTTAAGTTGGCGTAGCAGAAGTGGATTATTCACACATTTTCATAGCTTGTGACTAAATGACCATATTAAATGGCAGTGAGGCAAAAAGAATTAGCAACATTTAATATTAGCAAGATGCCTCCCACCTACCAGCCTGCAATAACTGAAATTCTTTTCTTTCACTTTTGGAGGGAAAATACCTTTTATTTTACACTGAATATTTAAATGGTTGTTTCCTGCTCTGTGTCTGTAAAATCACAGAATCATTTAGGTTGGAAAAGACCTCTTCAATCATTGAGTCCAAACTTAGAGCAATCACCACCTTTTCAACTATACCATGGCACTAAATGTCACCTCCAGTCTTTTCTTGAACACCTCCAAGGACCTTGAGTCCACTATCTCCCTGGGCAGCCCAGTCCAATGCTTAACAACCCATTTCATGAAGAAATGCATCCTGATATCCAACCTGTATCCCCTGGCACAGTGTGAGGCTATGTCCTCTCACCATGTCAGTGGCTGCCTGGGTGAAAGCCCAACCCCACCTGGCTCCAGCCTCCTTTCATGGAGCTGTAGAGTGACAAGGTCTCTCCTGAGCTTCCTTTTCTCCAGGCTAAACACCTCCAGCTCCCTCAGATGCTCCTCATCAGACTTGTGCTCCAGACCCTTCCTCAGCTCTGTTGTCCTTCTCTGGATGTTCTCCAGCCCCTCAATGTCTTTTTTGTACGGAGAGACCCATAACTGGACACAGGATTTGTGGTGCAGCCTTACCAGCGCTGAATAGAGGGGACAGTCACTGCCCTGGTCCTGCTGGCCACACTGTTTCTGATCCAGGCCAGGTGCCATTGGCCTTCTTGGCCATCTGGGCACAAACTGGCTCATGTTCAGTCACTGTCACCAGCCCCCCACAGGTCCTTTTCCACGGGCAGCTTTCCAGCCACTGTTACCCAGACTGCATGGGGTTGTTGTGACCCAAGTGCAGGACCCAGCCTTGGTTCATGAATCCAGTCTGTTCAGATTCCTCTGCAATGCCTTCCTACTTTTCAGCAGATCAACACTGCCGTCCAATTTGATATAGTCTGCTTAGTACAACCTATCAGCATTGTAGTCTGACAAAAACCTGTAGAGTAGAAATTACTAGCCATTAAAATTTACTGGTAATAGACAATAAAAATTGTTAACATTCAAGTGTGAAAAGTTCACCCATTTTTAAAATTTATCATATGCACAAATGTTAATTGCATCTTTAAATGCCTGAAGCCTACAAATTTTGAGAGCACAAAAGAAACTATAGTAACCTGTTAGACACTTGTCCTATTCTTTTACTTTTCTTTGGCACCCTGTCTAAGTGAGTGCTAATAGAGGGGCTGACAACACAAGTACATTTCTGATGCAAAACACCAAGGACAGGGTGAATGGTCAAACACTGAAGAAAAGAATGGAGCCCCTTTGTTGTGAAAATGAAACTGTGATAATGTTCCCAGACTATAAACTGGCACGCTGGTGTGGCAAAAACCATCGGAGCTTTTTCAAATCTTTATCAATGTCAGCAGATTTTTTTTCTTCCTGTTGGAGTTTTAGTGAATAAAATGTGAAATTTTATGTGAACAGTTTGTTACTCATATAGCTCTTAGCAACAGCGCTGGAGAATATAAGGGCAAAGATTTTACTGTCCATTCATAAGCCTATTAGATCTATTAGTGAGATAAAAATTCTGTGGATTGAAATGTTTCCAAAAATTAAACAGCATCTAAAAGCCAGTCTCTGCAAAAAGTCAGCTGTGAACAGAAATTCTTACCAATCTTTACGTGACTATGTACTTATGTGTGCTTTATGCACCAAACTAAAGAGGCAGAACAGCCTGTAGCACCATCTCTCTTAGGAATTGGGTAATTTAATGCCACCATTATTGTTAATGTATGTATTAGATTTCTACCAGTATCTAGATGTTATGAGTGACCTCTAGGTCAGGTCAGTGGGCTCATACCAGGTTATGTTTCTGGCCTCTCCTTCTCTGCCCTTGTAAAAGCTTTCCTCTCTCCTGCCTCCCCCTCCACAGCATCATCCCTGCCTCTCCAATTCCCTACAATAATTCCCTACAGTATGGAATTTTCTTGCACTGTCTGCGTGCCTCCAACTATGGGGGAGAAGGAGGTAAATTTTCCTGACAAGGGAAATTTAGTGAAGTGCATAGCAATGCACCAGTAGCTTTTAGGAAGGTGTTCAGAAGTCCCTTCCTTCCCTGTGTCAATGCTGTACACTCTGCTCTGTCTCCTTCACTATGGTGTGGGTTACAAAGCCTGGTGCTGATGCTCTTCCCACGCCAAGGTGATGATCTTGGGCACTCTGCAGGCCCTTGCTGTTCTGAGTTTATCAGCCACCTCAGATTCAAGAGAAACACATGTCTCCAGAGCTTATCACTGTGAGATGTTACATAGTGATTCGTGTCATTATGAAAATACACCATGAAATCAATATAAACAAGAATACTGAATCCAAAGTAAAGCATAGACATGAAACACAGGAAAATCTAATAATTTCATTATATTTGTTGTAAATGGTTGATTTTTTAAATGTATTTTACATTATTTTGTCACTACAATCATTAATTGTATCCACTTTTACGTATAAGGAGAATGCGAGCTTGTTTGGACATGAGCAGGCTTGTCCCTGCTGTTGCCTGCTTGCCAGGAGTGCAGCCTAACAACATCTTCAAGCCTTTTCAGACCTGGTGGAGGCTTGTAGTCACTGCTGTGGAGTGCTGGCCAGCATGCTCAGGCTTGCTTAGACCCTGTACCCCAGCACAGGGGCAGGTCACAGCCCCCAAGAAATTGCCCGTAAAAGGGGCAGTGACCAAAGGTGGGACAGACTCCCCACATCCCCAGCGCTGCTTGCCTGTTCTTTATCAATGAACTAATAAATTGCCTTATTGATTAACCCACCCGATTTTGGTGGGTAATTTGTAACGTGGCCTTTTGTGAGACTTCCACGCTCTGTCTCCATATCCTTCCTCTTGCTGTTTTCTAGTAACCTCACCTGTGTGCACATGTGTGTGTATCTACAGAGCCCATTCCCCAAATTCACCAAAAAAAGCAGCTTGTGACAAGGATCAGTAAAGTTTAAGCAGCCCTTGTGTGTCAGAATGAAGTGAGTGCTCTGTTTATACCATCCTGAAGAAAATTCCCACATGTCTATGCTGCATATTGCATCATGGCTCTGAGCTAACTCAAAACATTAAAATGATCTCCATCAGTTCAGCATGGTCCTTCATGCATCTCTGAGAAACCTGGTGACTTTGCCTGTAGGAATGTCCATTGTAATAAGACATGTACTTTAAAGCTAGTACAGATGTCTCTGTCCTGCACGGCTACTTGGCTGTACCCATACAGTCAGAGCATTTGCCCTGAAGAAAACAGATTTGGGGCCAGTAGATATAACAGAAAAATGGCAAAATGGATATAGACTGGGACTGAAATACACTGAAAGTCTCTCTTAACCCAGCCTACAACATGACCCTACAGATTTCACTGCACTGAATAAAACCTCTCATTTTTCTTAACATTTGCATTTACTGAATTATATATACTTTTTCTACCTTAAAAACATAAAACAGACCCACAAGATATAATCAAGAAGTTGATGACAGATCTGGGCAAAAAGCCCAGAAATGCCTTGTGCCCTATTGCCAGTCCTGTGCATTAAAATTTTGTTATTGTTTTTATTTTTTTTTTTTTTCTGAAATGAAAACTATTCTTAAATTCAACATAAAAGAAACTTTACTGCTAAAAACTTCTGCCTTGATTCAGCTGAGACAAGGCACAGTCCCTACACAGAAGGTCTGAATTTGGTCTTTCGCCTTTCCTTTGATGAATTCTTTTTCCAGTAAGTCCAGCATATACCTACCCCATTAAACAAGAAACATGAATTTCAGATTTTTCACCACTAATACCTCAACCAGACTTACCAGGTCTACTGTGTCCCACCTGCCCATCCCTGCAAGTATTTGAAGACAAGATCAAACCCCTTAGCAGTCAATAGGATGGAAAAGTGACTCATTTGCATTTGTCTAATATTGCCAGTTGAAGTATGAGCTAGCTCTTCATGCATTTTTGCACTGGAGGTGGCCAAGAACTGATAAAATATGTATTTTGCTAGTAATTTTATACAAGCTTTGCAAGTGTGGCAAGGCAAAAGATTGAAAATACCTGTAAGAGACAGAAAAGCTGCTCTCCATAGCAATGCACAATCATTCTCTGAATCTGTTGTTCAGTGTCTGAAATGAGCAGTATAACTCTCTCGTTTTCCCATCTCTGACTATGCATAGTCATATTTTTCACTTGCATTTTTATTTGTAACATTTTTGACCTAATCATTGAGCAATATATATGCAGGGAAGAAAAGATACAATTTTTGCTCACTGACCTTTCAGTCCTGTAACATATGAATTGTTTAAGAAAGCCTGCTGAATATTTTCTTATCTTGTGTCACTGGAAATTTCACGCTCCCTGTGAGACTCGGTGGGATGTTTAATATAGACACTGCGTGGTATGCTGATGGATGGGACACACTGCAACCCCGACAGCTTCCTGTGATTTAAAACATAAAAAAACACAAAAATAAAAACCCAACAAGCACAAAACATTTCAGAAGCACACGTTTTTCACGCCTCGTTTCATCCCCGTGATAGCCTGGGTTTCAAGGTAGGGCTCCCCCAGTCACCAAGCAGCAACAGGACACCTCTGTCCCTAGGCCATGGGGCCAGCCCATTAATAAATCCTTCACACATGGGATGTGAGAGCAGAGATGGTGCTCTGTAAATGTGGGTCCCTAGGGCCATATTCTTGTGGGGCAAAAACGCCAAAGAAGGTGAGCTGTAATTGAGAGAGGCCAAGTCCTGGAAGCAAGCTGGTTGCAGTAGTACTGGTTTTACATCAGTAGCTTGAGTAAATTTAATGGGGAACACTCTTATAAGGCAGCAATGTGGTTTCTCCAATTAATATTTTTATTTAGTAGTAATTTGGGTACTGACATGTCCCTGCAGTGGGCAGTGCTGACCCGGACTGTGGAACCACTCCAGATCCAGGCAGTGCCTCAGTCATGTAAGGGAGGGGCTGCACTCAGCAGCTGGTGAAGTGTGACTGGAACTGTGGCATCCTGCTGGGCTGTTAGCTCAACCTGTAACTTTAATTTGTCTGTCTCCTACTAACACAAATCATTATCAGGTGATGTTTTGACTTCAAGGAAGCTATGCTGTTTGGAAAAGCTCAATCCTAGCCAGCATCTGCAGTTAGATTACAAGAAGTTACTAATGCTAAATCCAAGAACGCTGGTTACCACTGCACCCATTTAAGATGCCTGACAAGCTTAGCTTAGTACTTGTGAGCTCACCAGAGCCCAGCTAGGGTAAAAAGCTACTGTCCAGGTGCATAGGAAAGGTTTGATTAAAGTTGAAGCAGCTGATGAAGGAGCTCCTGTGCTAGCCCTGCTCCCGTGGTTTCAGCCTGTCAGAGGGAGCAGAATCCCAGCCCTCCCCAGCACAGACAGCTCCAGATGAAATGCCAGGGAGCTGGGCACAGGGCACACACCCCAGCAGGGGCTGTTCAGGCAGCAGAGTCTGGCACAGTGCATGGGGAAGGCCTGTGAGCAGCTCTGAACAAGCCACTTGCCAGGGTTCCTCTTCAGCACTGTTCCTTTCCAGCTGCCTCGGGCAGCTCTCCTTTGGGGACTTGTAGTGTAGGAAGGTTGCCTCTACACTGATGATGTTCATAACTGGAATTCTCCACCTGGCAATATGCTCAATATGGTGTGTGCTTAAGTAATTTATTCTGTATTTGCTGGATAGTTTGCTTTGTTTTCTTTTTTTCCCCTCTTTTTAGGAATTTGTTCTATATAAAATATAGAAATGCATGAACACTGACCCTTTGAAACCCAAGTTTCTTCGGTAATACTCCCACTGTGTCAGTGAATACTAAATCTCCACATCTCCAGTATCTCTGTCTGCTCTTAATTTCCCTTTCAAGAACATTCTGAGAAATGTAAATGTCTGTATTGTTGTATTAAAAAAAAAAAAGGTATTTCAATTTAATTTGAAGCAATTATTCAAAGAAAAGTTCTAATAAAAAATTTATAGACACTAGTTAAACATTAATAATATTCAATATATTAAAACAGTGACAATGATTTATACTCCATCATAAAATAGAAAGAAGAGTCAAGTAGCATCTCTATCCTTTTTGCAGCCAATTTCATAAATCTACATCAGAGAAAAGCACATTCCTAGTCCAATTAAATGTGTGTAATGAAATATTTACATGTACTTTATGACTTTGGGTTATTGAATTTTTAAGAGTTAAATCCAAAACTGCAATTGTATTTCCAGTACATATATTTTATTAATTGTTCCTACAAATACAATGTACTTTCAGAAAGATATTTTCAAAGTTATGATGGGAAAAAGAAGAATAGAGACTATAGGAAAAAGCAAAATCAGGAATATACAGTCCTGGAAGTCACAGATGTCATTTGCACATCCTGGTTATGACACATGTGTTACAATCTCAAAATTAATCTCCTTAGTGTTTGCAGAAGGTTGAGGGTGTGATCCCTCCCTTCTGCTCCACCCTGGTGAGGGCACACATGGAGTGTGCTGGACTGCCCAGTACAAGAATGGACATACAGGGAGTCCCATGAATGGCCACAGAGATGGGGAATGGTCAGGAGCATTTTTCATGTGGGCAAAGCTTGAGAGAGCTTCTATCCTGGAGGATAGAAGGCCAGGAGAAGAGATCAGGGGGATCTTACCTATGTGTATAAGTCCCTGAACAGAGGGTACACAGAGAGCAGGTTCATTCCAGTGGTGCCCAGTGACAGGACTGGAGGCAATGGGCACAAACTGAGAGGTGAGAAGTTCCCTCTGAACAAAGAGAAACACTCTTCACTGTGGGGGGAACTAATCACTGACACAGGTTACCTAGGGAGGCTGGAGTCTCTAACTTGGAGACATTAAAAAACATCTCAACATAGTTCCAGGCAACTATTTCTAGGTGGCCTTGCTTGGATAGAGAGCTTGGACCAGATGGCCTCCTTCTGATCTCTCACTTCCAACCTCAACCTTCCTGTGACTCCTTGAAAGGGACAGAAGCTGTTTCACTCTCCTGTTTTCACAAAGACTTAATTAAATGAGTTTCCTCTATTCTCCTTGCAGCCATGTGCTAATCTCTAGTGAATTTTCTCCATAAGAGTGGTGGTTGGTTCAGATAACTATCATGAGTTCATGCAGTTACAGCCTTTCAGGTGGTAATTCTTATTGCCCATGTTCTCCACATCAAACCCATTTTCAGGGATAACACAGAGCTCACCCATCCAGCACATCTTTTCCCAAGTCACAGTTTATAAGGAACCACCTTAATTTTAATATTTCCTATCTTAGAATGCTCAGTCTTACAGGACAATGTAGTTTTCTAACATTTTTGAAATTTCTTAGGAAGAGGCAATTCTTTTACCACATCTACTTCCATTTAGTAGATCCACAAAGGACAGTCAATAGACATTTAGTTACACAGCCCAGGCTTCCACTGTGACAAATGAAGATGGATTCAAGAAGCAGCTGGTAGCACTTATGCAGACCAGCTGCCCTGCAAAGGTTTGAAGGACCCTGGGGGTCGCTGAGACTGGTGTGTCAGTCATAGGCAGTAACATAAATCATCAACTGTGGGTTCAGTTTGTGGCTCTTGAAGTGAATCTTACTCTGATTTTACAGAGAAGCATGTAGTGCACTTGGGGTGTTAAGTGACTTTAGCAACGTGGACTGATTTCTGTTGGAATCCTGTGGTGCTGAGTTCCCTCTTTCCAACAGAGGAATAATGGAATCAGCCTTTGCAGTTGTGCTGTGGCCTCTGTGGACATCCCAGGAGTGCTGTGGCCTGGCAAAATCCAGCAGGTCAGGACAACAGGAATGGGATCTGGGTGAGAATGCTCAAGGATCTGCACTGTGCACTGGAGCAGCAGCCACTCAGGGAAGCAGATTTCCTAGACCTAAGAAGGTTTTCCTTCTTCCCCCAGTTTTTCCTGAGTTATGAATATTTTCCCAATTATATGCTTGCTATAACTGGTATTTATATCTCTTCAGAGGGGGATGAAGCTTGCTCAGTGCAGATGGGATCCCCAATGATATTTTCAGCAGACATCCTTTACATCTGAGATACATAGATATATATATATACAAAGAGATTGTATTTATATATATAATGAACATATAGAAAATGTGAATTGAAAATATACAGTATATAGATTTAAAAATATGTATATATATGTATATTTTAGAAATTTTTCATTTGCCCAAAGCAGAGGTTAAACATAAAGAATTGTAAAATATTAGTTCAAGCTCTTGCAGAGTTATTGACTCTTTTCCCCAGTTCTTCTCAGAAACAGTTGAACTGGCTGCTCAAAATCTAAGAACCAAAACAAAATCATAACCAGCTAGAGTAAAGAAAGAAAATGTACTCCAATTGGTTGTGTTTGGCAGAATATAAGCCACTGAAAGCAAGAACTTCATGGCAAAACATCAGACAGCTAGAATTATCAGGATCACCTATCATCATCCACTGATGATTTAGTAGAGTTAAAGTGGAAATTGGTGTTGACTGTATTGAAATCACATTATGGTTTCATTTTGCATTTATAGGAAACATCTGGTAATGCTGGAACTTATTCCTACTTTAGGTCTCCTAAATCTTGTACCTCATCCCTGAAGTTTCTGAGACACTCATACGAGTTGGCAATTTTCGTCCTTGCAACAGAACTCTTGCCCATACCTAAGGCAACATAAGTTTACTAAGAAATTAAAGACATTCCATAAACATTAGAAACTGTGCAGCATTTTCTGTGACATTTAATTTTACTTTAAAGATTTTGCATGATAAGCAATGTGTGGTAGTTATTGCTAAGAAAAAAAATAGAGAATTATGGGGAAAGTACCTCTTTAGAGGAAAAATTCTTACATAGAGACTGAAGAATTACTTTTCATGGATTTATGACTTGATGTGGGAGCTGGAGGTGCTTTTAACAAAAAATATACAATTTAAACCTAAATTCTGTAAGTTGGGGCTATACAAACATTTCAATTATGATAGCTATTATGAAGTAGAGGAGCAGACTTCTGGATCTGCATGCTTGTGTCTCTCTTCCTGTAGTTATTGTGTATTTGGAAGATATGTGCAGTTAGATCTTATACTCCAGGACACAGGGTAAAGGGTACAGTCCTACAAGATTCTGGTACTGTGTCTCTATTCATTGCCACACTAAAATACCTCTCTCCAGAGAGACACATGAAATGTGTTTAGTTAGGAAATGTGCTGAAGGGATTTGCTGGGCTTGGTTCAGAGACCAGTATTTTACAGCATTAAGTGTATTAATTCACACACTTGCATTTGATTCTAAATTTCTGCTTTAAGGATTCTAATTATTTTTGCTTTCTTTTTCGTTTATTTAGATAACTGATAAATATACATCCAGGAGTTGGTTCTCCAGTGAGGGATTATTTTGGCTGCCTGTAGCTAGCAGGAATGCGATATCACTTGAAATATATATTTTTCTAATGAGTTTTATGGCAATTACTTTTTGCACCCAAATGTATCTGTCTGTCCTAAAAAAGTCATGGTGTAATTTAGTTTGATGGTTACCTTCTGCTAATAAAAACCTTTTCCTCATGTCTTCAGCTGAAGGTGCTCTCACTGAGTCGTCAGCTTGGCAGGACTCAGCTGGATTTGAACCCAGAAATGCAAAGACTGAGCAATGGAAATGAGCTGTCAGCAGCTTTGAATCCAAAGTGCTGAATGTTGCTGTGAGCCCAGAATAATAAACTGTGTTTCAAGATGTAGACCCTGTGGATGAAATATATGTTCCATAAATGGTTCTGAGAACAATATCACAGATAAGCTCCACAAGCTTCTTGATCCAGTTTGGTAGCAGAACACATGGCATTGTTTGGAAATTACAGAACTATTGCAGTAAGAATGTAGGGGAGAGTGATGTTTATATTAGAATTTGCAGGTTTACTTTTCTTTAGGGGAGAAGAGTTTGCTCTTTTAAAAAAAAGTACGTAAGAAGTATGCATGTATAGGAAAAAACCTTTGTTTCATTCTTAAGTTATCCTTCATATATTTAGTTTTGCTGATTTCTTCAAGATGCATGTCATTTCAGGTGTTGATTAGTTTGAACTTTCTTTTCTGAAAATGAATATTTTAACTGTGTCTCGTAAGTTGATTAAATAACCCCAAACCAATGTTAATACCAAGCAGTGTTTTAACTTTCATTCCTAGATTCAAGTGGCTAAAGGATCTGAGGATGATTCATAAATACAGAACTGGCTAAGCAATAAAAATCAGTGCATATAAAATATATGTAACTGTAAAATTTAACATTCAGTCATAAAAACTAATGTCTACAGGCACAGGAGAAGCTGAGTTATTAACCCTTTTACTGCTTGCAGGGCTTTTTAAGAGGTTTTTGGAATGGACAAATTTTATATTCATGTTGGTAAACATGATGAGGAAAGACCATATTGTATTCTACAGCAACAAAATCTATTAGAAACTGTTTATTGTCATCCCAGTTATTTCTCAGAGAGGACAACAAGTACCAGGCAGTCTGGCATCTGGAATTCATACATAAACCCACAATTCAGAGATGCTCTGGCAGGTCTCTGGACTTTTGTAATGGTCCAAAAATGCTGCACCTTATGATCCAGTAATTGGATTGCATGTCAGAAAAAAAGCAACAAGTAAGTGAAAACATGAAAACCAAGTAAAAACGAAGCTCCAAGCAGGGCAAGAGAAATTTAGGTGGAGTAAGTCTCTTCTCTGAGACACTGCAGTTTTGATTTATGTCCAGCAATGGCAACACTGGACTGCCAGAGACCATGACTGTGTCAGCCAGAGCTGTGTGCTGCTGCTTTTGCCTTGCCTGCCTTTCCCTCTGTGGAGTGGCTGAAGGAAGCAGAGAAGACAAAGCAATTCATATTCTGCAACTGTTGTCTCTCTAAATGAATGTGGGTTTTATCTCTGCCTGGCAATGGTAGGCTCAACTGCAGATTTGATGGGAGAAACTAACAAGCAATTTACTTAAATGGGTACATATTCAAGGCCCAATTTGTTTCTGACTGATGGCAGTAGTAGTCTGGCTTCAAAGAAAACTAGATGAGTATTACTCAGTAATATTGCATCTCCTTCTCTATGTTGCAATTAAAGTCCTGGAAGTATCTCTGTAAAGGCATAACAGTGTAATGTAGCTTTTGTCTTTGCAGAAGACTTAACCTTAAAATAAACTGGAAAGTGTTTTCCACTTTATGTATAGGAAAAAACCCTACTACTTTGATCATACATCCTTAGAACTTCTCTGTAGGACTTTTGCCAAATGCTGTAGTGTTTAAATATATTTAATACTTCCACATTGTCAATACCATGTTCAATACCTGTCCCAATGAAAGTGTCTCCTCTTGCTATTCCTCTTCCCCTCTTTCTCCTCAGGGGGTTCCCTCAGCCCATCTGGGCTATTTTCAATTCTGAAAGCTTTGCCTTTGAGAGATGTGATTGCTATCCTGCCTATGCTTGGCTGCCAACATCCATCCCGTGCTTTTGAGAAGGCAAATCGAATTCTGTGCACAGACCTCTCCCAGAATGTTAAAAACTTTGGTTCCTGTGTCCACAGGCTTGCCTGTGTGTGTGTGTGTAGCACTGGGATTGCTGGCAGAGCACCCATCAGCTCTGAGCCCTCTACACAGAAGCAGTGCTGCAGTCCTGCCCTGACATTTCCTCAGCTGATGTTATAGTGCCATGAAACATTTATTTGTCCAGGATGATGCTTAACTTTGTCCATGTGTAAAGGTGATAAAGTACCTGAGGACTTGAGACATAATACACTAGAGGACATTTTCCTAACACCACATGGTGTGTTTATGATATGTAGACATTTTCTAGAGAGAAAGAGTGGCTGAAAGAGCACCAGAGCATTGCAGAGATATGCAGGGATGTTGGATTGGTGGCAGAGAAGTAGAGAGAGTTATGAAAGACCATGGATATTGTGGTTGATACTCTTTTTTCATGCTTCCTGTTAGCATTTCTGGAACAGTACTAGTGTGATAGGGCTGGGATCATGTCCCTCTGTGTAGAGAAGATCTAAAGCAACAGCTCCAGAGCCTCCTCCCAGTGGTACTGCTCTTAATAGTCCCTCATTTGTTCAGACAGGACATCTTTCCATGGATCAGGATGTCAATCTCACCCTTTAAAAATTCTCTGCCACTTTCAGCACTTGCAGATTTGGGAGCCACTTAAGAAAAAACGGTGGTCAGCTTCTCAAATTTGTTTCAATATGAGTATAGTGTGATAGATGATGTGCCTCAATGCAGTTTGCTGGAATCCCCTGACTACACAGCTTCACTTTGACATGAAGTAAGCACCAAGCAGTTCAAACTCATTTATGTGGGTGGAAGATACCCATGACAGCCATCCAGGCCCAGGGTGAAGGAAGCAGAAGTCAGGCTCACATTATCTCAGCTATGATTTAAGGAACAGGTGCTTTAACATGTTGTTCATGGATAGTGAAGATGGGCTTTTTCCCACTGATATTTTGCAGTGTTTTCACTGCTAGTTTTGCTCAGTTATTTAAACAGCTGATGTGAGGAAACAGGTAGTTCACATAAGGTATTTTTACAGGTTCAGTGTTGGTTTGAACCTTGTTAATTGGATGAAATATATTGGGAGGATTGATTTATTCACCATGTTAAATAACCACTTATATGGTTATTTAAAAACATATAGAACTCCCTGTTTTTTGACTGAAAGAATGAGGAACTGTGTTGATTGCTTGCTGATTTTTTAATACTTGAGTGAAACCTTTTGGCAAAGACACAGCATCTTGTCTGCTTTTCATTTCTGTTTTTCACAGTTAAGCAGACATCAGTGCACACTTAACAACAACACAGAACTTTATTAGGCTTAGAGGCATGTGCAAGAAACAGCTTTACTTCCAACAAGATGTGCTAATTGTCTGCAAGAAGTAACTATGTTATGACAGAGTTTCAAATGACATGCAAATCTAAATTTCCCCATTAAAGTGGACATATGTCAAATTTTCATTAAAAAAAAAATTGATTATATGTGCATTATAATAGCAGATAGCTGTTGTCCCTGGTGTTTATATAGCACTGATCTCTTTCAGGCTGAAAATCTGTGAGTGAGTGGAGCTACATGCAATCACAGCATGACTGCCCCTCTGGGTAAGGGCTGCACTGTGAAGCACTTCCACTGGGGCTCTGCAAGAGACCCCACCAGCACAAAACTGCCTCTGGCAGGATTTATTTGCATGATTTGGCCCTTCAGGACTGGATCTCTGTGCTTCTTCTAAACATCAAATCAAATTCCAGCTCAGTCTGCTAGAGATGACTTCTTACTATTTGCTACATAGAGTGAATAATGGCTTTATGCCCTCTGTGCTGTTTACTCGAGAAAAAGTAATTCCTGACACAAACCTACATTATGTGATGCCATCATTCAGCCCTACCAGTTTTGTACTATTCCTCTTTAAAAATGGAAAAACTGACTGACTTGGTATAATACTGTCTCTATTGCTAGAAGGAAGGGTGTGACAGCATCCTGAGATATGGCAACTCCAAAATGCTGCAAATTGCTGTCTTCTGTTAGTTTTGGGGAGAACATCTCTTTATCAGCTAGTTGGTATAAAGGACAGTTCAGCATAGCAAAAAGGAAATACTAAGAATTCAGCAACAATTTTGAAGCTAAGCACCCATCTACATTATACATGGAGACCAGCAGGAAGTGTTTGGTACTTCTCATCTCACATTTATCTGTTTTGCAGCATTCTGCCCATCCATACATTGCAGTAAAAAAACACTCTGAAATTAAAACAAGAGTGAAGAGAAGTTGGAAACAAGAATAAACAAGAAATGGGTGACAATGACACCTTGAGACTCTCAGTTATTAGAACAGATTTCAGCAAGTGTCTTGCAATGATCTGGCTGTTTGTCTAGACTTCCTAAGACAGGTTATTCAAGGGCACACCCAGCCTTTGCCAGGACTTAGCTCTGCACCATGTGGCTCTGAACCAGCTGTGGAGCTGGAGGGCTCTGTTCTCTCCCTGGCTGAGGTCCTTCATCACCTCACACAGTAAATTTGTGCCTCTTCAATCCCTGTGTGTCAACTACTCATGCTCCACTCCTAAACAAAGCACTTGCATCAAAACAGGAGAACACTGTAACATTATTGCATTATATCATTGCATAAAGCACCACGGTTGCATCAAACCACAGGGGAAAGAATCTGGGAGCGTTCTGTGAATTGAAGCCTGTTGACTTTCTTGCTGGCAAAACCACACTTGTTCATGGCTTTTATTCCTGGCAGGTGCTTTTGGAGCTGTGTCTTTAAATCTGGCAGTGCAAACAGCTGCAGCCTGTGGTGGCCCTTTTGTAACATCTTTTTGCTTTCCTCTCTTTCCATGGACAAATCCCAAAACTATGTGTCTTTTTCCTTATTGCTGACATAATGGTGCATCCTTCCAAGAATAATAAAAGCAGGCAGGGAACACAATAGCTGGACTTTTGGCTAAATGTTATGCAAATACCACATGAGTATTTTAGAATTAATGACCTGGGTGCATTTGACAGTCAGGGGCATTGTCTAATTCTCTGTCTTTTCACTTTTTCTTCTGTGTTAAATGGTATCAACATTCCTTATATACAGGGAATATTATTAATCTGATAACTGGGGTTCATCTGTTACTGCTGCTTTCCCAGGCCCATTCAGCTACCTAAGGTGATTAGTGCATTCTGCATGTTTCATAAACTCTAAATGTGCATTTAAGCCATTAAAATAATGCACTTTTTTTTTTTTTTTTAAGATATTTGGTTTAAACCTTGGTGATAAATTAGCAGTGAACAGATCAGGAAAAACATTATTTTCTTCAGTCTAAGCAAATTTTAAGGTCACCACTGACAATTGGGCCAACACAATTGTTTAGTAGACTTTTGAGAAGAAGGATGTGGGTGCAGAGGGAAAAAGCTTCATTGCCAGGATTAATGAAACTGCTACTCATTCAGGGCATGTGTTTATACACTGCAAATGGAATAACACTTGTGGAAGGCAAGAAGGTTGTTCAGAATGTTTGTATTTTCAAACATAGCAAATAGCAATTAAGAGAGTGAAGAGCTTGCTAAATACTGAAATCATTTGATCACATGTACAAATTAAGTCAAAGGCCATGGAAAAACTTAGAAAAAAGTACTGGGAGAGATGATAAAAGAAACCATTTAGGAAACATCTCCTAACAATTATAATCTCATTCATCATTGTTGCTCGGGCAAAAACAACTTATGCAACAAGACTATTAGAGGTGAACAACAGACATATTGGAAAATAAGACAATAGAAAATCTGATATAGTTTGGAAGAGTAAAAGATGGGGGGGTTGAGAACAATCAGGAGAGATTCACATTGTTCTTTGCCATACCAAGAAGTTCTGGACTTTGAATGTGCTGAGAGTTAAGAATAGGCAAACATTTTCTTTGAAACATACTTTGTTCCTTTTTTCTGATATTGATTTAAGGTAAATATTGTATTTCTTTCTCTTACTAAGAGGAACAGAAAAGGATGGCCAATATGGGCTTAACTTGCAATCACTGAAGTGAGAAATGAAACAAATCTGTAACTCTGTTTTTGGGATATCTTGGTATACATAGAGGTGCAGATGCAGAGATCAAAAATGCAACACTATGCAAACACTAGCTTGTGTATGTGGGATCTTTTAGTCAGTGCAAATGCAGCACTGCAGAGGGTTGTGCATGCAGCTTTTGGATGTCACAGCTGCCTGCAGTTAAATAATTGTGCATTGTAATAACTACACTGGTGTCTGCATGTATGTGAAGCACTGCTCCTGAATGCAGAAGACTGTACTAAGTAGACTTATCTCTACTGATCCAAGAATATCTGGTAATGAAGTTGCATTGAACAGAATGGCACAAAGCAAAGCATTGGGCTGATCTACTGGAGTGATTTTGAATAAAATCACTCCAAACCTTTCTTTCAGTTTATGAAAAGAATTTACATCAGCAATCATAGCAACTGCCTGGTTTAGATAGCTGCAAAGTATGAAAAGAGAATAGTCCATCTTAGTGGGCTTCATAGAAAGAGAAGAATCAGAAATGGAAGCTAATATGAAGGAAAAAAAAAAAAGAAATAGCCACTCAGATAACACACCTAGTCCATTTAAATTAGATATGTACTTATTTGTATAATTTCTCACATTTTTGGACCATTAACATAACTTGTACAAGTACAGCTTTTGGCATTTTATTTCCCTATATGTGGTAATACTGTAAAATTGCTTAAACAGAAAGTACTTAAAAATTTTATTATTATTTTTCCAGTATATTATTGCTGGGATATTTGTTGTACTAGGTATTGATGCAGAAGATAATAGTCTTTGTTTTAAAGCAATGACAGGCTGGTGATGTGAAGATACAGATGCCTTAATTCCAGACAGTATTATCTGTGGAATGAAGCCCTAAACAAATAAAATAGTAGAGATGACAGAAAGAAATTTACCTCTCACACATAAGTCCAAGATAAATGCGTGAGAATCACTGCAGTCTTCCTGTTTTGATAAAAATGTGCAATTTAGCAAAGGCAAGAATTCTCTTGACCAGCAGCAGGGAAACCACAGGGTGAGGAGAGCCATTAGTCACACAGAAATTGTAAGCTATGTTTGCATATAAACTTTTAATTAAAAGTGCTACTCTTACCCTACTGCTGGTGGAAGCCATAAGGGTGACAAATTAGCTCACTTGCAACCCAAACAGTATGGGTGCTAACTGCTAGAGATTATAAAGCAGTATTAAGTCTGGAAGAAATCTGGTTTATGATCCTGCATAGGGATCCATGTAAATGATCCCATTTTGTAACATAACTGTCACAGTTCTCAGAAATACTGTGATGATAAAGCCAGCAAAGCTTGCAGTTACCATGTACTTACAGATTTGGCTCTAATTTGCAGTGATAATATAATCATAGGTTAGCTCTGTAGCAAGTTTTGTGCTGGTAAATGCATGTTCAGCTCACAGTTTCACCAGGGCTTGGCAGGACAAAGAGGTGTCACTGCAAGACATGCACCAGAGCTCTCTCCCTTGCCTGCTTGATGCTGACCTGAGGGTCTCCCGACCAGAAAAAGCCTTGGCCAAGGTGGGCAAGGGCAGGATGGCCAAAGGAGGCAAATGTCTCTGAGGTTGTGCTGCTGTTGCTCAGGGGAGAGAAGGGAGACTCTGCTCCCCAGCACTGAGCTGCCACTGCACTCTTTGGCTGTCAGTACATACAGTTTCACAATCAAAGTGGGAGCCAAAGAGGAACTTTGGTCCTGTCAGAGGTTACAGAACAAATCAACACAGGAGATGGGAAGACACTCCTCAATAGGAGTCTATTGATTTTTTTACTGCTGGACACGTTTGGCTGCTGAAAGAGGCATGGGGCTCAAATGAGCTACAAGAAAAAATAATTCATAGCACACTTCAAAGATGAGTAATTTTGGCTATGCATCTTACCACCCCTATGATTTCTTTTCTCAATTATTTTAATGGAAGATGGTGATAAGTTATGTAGAGAATAAGAAATGGCATTTTGTCTTCAGCAGTGGGTCATGGATTGTGAATGAGTGCAGAAAAATAACTCCTGATCATTCACTGAAACAAGGATGTCAGTGTGTTGGCCAAACACAGATATCCTGACTTACTTGGGTGCCTCATCTAGTTTTCAGCTGCCACTCCAGGGTGAAGTGAAACTGCCATGGGTCCCCTGTTTACTCCTCTGGCCTTGCTTATCATCTCAGAAATGGATGTAAATGAAAATAAAACTGCATTCAAGAAATGGTGATCTGTTACAGTGCAGGTCTGTTTCAGATCTATAAACCAGTTGGGTTTGGTACTGCAATGTAGTTAGTTCTCATTATTAGTTATGTCTGCACCTCCTGTGCCTTGGGATTTATGTGATCACTTCAGTTCATTTGAACTTTCATGAACAATAGTGTGTGCAGAAAAAAATTCAAATGGCTAGAAAAAAACACTTCCTTTCTTTTAGTTCATCTGTCATGTTTGTAGGTCATTCTGATCTTGGAAATGGATTGGTGCAGCTGGACTGATTGGGAAAGAAGGAAAGATTTAACCACTAGAGTAACTGGTATCATCTGAAGGAAAGAATAGTTTCCCCAGAAACTCGTAATCTCTGTTTTAAACTAATCTCTTTCTAAGATGCCTAATATGTTTGGGGAACTGTATAATTAGAGGAACTGAGAGAAATGGAACATCTCCTTTTCTATCAGATTTAAATAATGCCTAGAGAATTATGCATAAAGTTCAAATTCAGTAATTGAGTTACTCATAGTTCATAATAAGGGTTATTTCTGTGACCCTTCAGAAGTCAAAATCCCCTTTGCAGTGTCAATGGGATTGTTGGGAGACTGCCAGCTGAAAAGGGCTTCTCAGTCACATTGTTAGAACACCTTAGCCACAGAGAAGTGATTTTTGCCTTGTAATTTAAGAGTAAACTGTCACCAAAACTGTGGACAGACATTTTTGAATCCTCTGACAGGCTGTAGATACTGTTATTAAATAAAGCACATTTAAAATAATTAATTTTGGAGAATATGGCAAGATTTTTAAAAGTTCAGAATTTTCAGAAGTCGGTGGCAATATGTAATTTCATCTGAATTTGGATCAGAATCTTACTGTGTTGAGATAATGTTATTAAAAATGTAATTTCTGCACCTCAAGAGCTACAGGATATGTCTCTGTCAGAGGATGAACTTGCCCAGTGCTGTGCTGGAGACCAGCAGAGCTTGTTTTTGCTGGTCTGGAGTCTCCCCAAACACAACTCAGCACCATTCCACCCTGCTAGGGTCTGTTACCAAAAATTGCTCCACCAGTTCCTGCTGCCAGGAAGGAGAAAATGTAGGTCACCATCTTCCTCTTTGATGTGTGGAATGCAAAGTTGCTCACTTCTGCTGATGTGAGTGTAATGCCTACTTAATTATAGAATCATATGTCATCCTAGTCTTCTTTAATTAACCTAGATTTTTTAATGTAAGGAAAACATTCTGAAATTGTAAATTGGGTTCAATCCACAGTGAAGTGCCTTTTCCCAGGAAAACCAAGTATCACCCAGAAAAAAAAAATACAAATACCATTAATTCTGAATACTTACTGCTCATGTGTGTTGTGGCACTTCAGTTTTTCAGTTTCTGTCATGTCTCTTTGAGGGTGGACATCACTTTCCTATTGAAATCCAGAGTAAATGCTCTGCCGTGTTAGTTGCCTATTTAAAAATGTTTGTGGTCTTGTATTTCTTCTTTTAGGTGTGCCTGTGTGAAGTATCTGTCTGGCATTATATGTCTAAAAATATGAGAAAACTAAAACCTGTGATTTTTAGACTTTTGGCAGTATTATGACTTGAAGTGAGAACATAATGCAATGGAGTGAGATTACTAATTTGAGGTGTACAAAACTATATCTGATGTGCAATTGGTTATGTATGTAGGTGTATATAGAGAGGATAAATATATATCTCATGGCACTGAACTGCTTCTGTAGGCAGATTTCCAAAGGGGCAATTTGTGAAAGATTGCTCCTGATAAGATGTGATTAGGGGAGGCACACACAGGGCTGGCAGGGGCACTGACTGTGGTACCCTGTGAGTTTGCTGCCATCCTGCCACTGTGCTCCTCCTTTGAGTCTGGGATGCTGGCAGAAAGCTTCCCTAACTGTCTCACCAACACTTGTCCAAATAATGCATTTTCACCTGTAGAGGTATTGTTTCAGCAGCATCATGGACATTTATTTGCTGGATCCACATCTATAATTCCTTAAAGTCTCTGAGGGTAGCAAGCACAGATGAATTAATGAGTACAAAGAATTACTTTGTGTAGTCTTAGCATTCAGAATAGATAAACCTCATAAGTTTTGGGAGTGCTGCTTCATTCTGTCACAGATCCACATTTGTGTGAAATGTATGCCTGGATCTCACTTGCAATCAGGAGGTATTTGAAATCCAGTCATCACTTCAGCTATTTTTTCCTTATCTCTGTATGCTTGGCATAGTGATACAGGGTTGGAACTCTCCTCCTACATTCCTGTCTCTGAAAATTACCACTCCAAGAAAGCTGCCATATCTTCCCTAATTGTGAAGGATGAGCCTGGAGGAGCAGGTGGTGTGATCTGCATGTCCAGCCCTGTGATGCAGGTCAACAGCTCTGTGCACCACAGCACCACAGCTGTGTGAGCACTGCCTGAGGCTGGAGGGTATCAGAGCCTTTAGGAGCAGAGGGCACACGTGCCCATCTCCAAGAGTTCCATGAGACACTGTGCTGCTGCTGCCTTCCAAGGCACAGGCCAGCTCTGGCCACAGACCTCCCAAAGCACCACACTAAGCACCACACATCTTTTCTGGACATACAAATATGTGAAACAGGGATGGCCCTGATGAGCAGTGAGAGGGGTGGGAGGGACAGAAGGGCAAGTTTGCTTTAGAGGATCTTGTTCAGCTTGGATCACAAACTACAGGAGCAAGGTCAGCCTGCCTACAAGCTGATCCACCTGAAAGTTTGCTTGTTTAGAGGGCCTGAGGGTAGGATATAGCTCTGAATCAGTTGCAAGTCCAAAGTTGACCATGATGAAGGAGATGCTGCATTTTCCTGACCAATTGTCTTTGTATAGTCCCACAGCAGACAATCTGCCCCGTGGCCTGAAACCTGAAATATTATTTTCACTTCAGCAGAGCTCTAAAATTAAATCACAATTCATAACAATACTATTGTCTTTGTTATGTTAGCTATTAAATAAGAATATTTTTCACTGGAGGTTTATTTTGCCAAAACCTTTGAAATTATTGCATCAGTGAACTGTAACACAGGTAGGGATCCATATAAATTATTTGATACAGAATTTAAAAAATAGCAAGAAGTAAATCTGGAAGAAATCGCTCATTCTTTGATTGGATTTGAGAGCCCTCAGGTGACTCAGTTTATTTGCCAGAAAATGTGAATTTTCAAACCGAGCCAAGAAAAAGCAGAATACACTATCAACCTTAACCAAAAGCCATGCCTGAAATTTTAACACACCAAGTTTTAGCATATTCTCAGCTATGACTGATTGAGACTTTTGCTGTTCTGTATTGCTCAGGGGTCTCTTTTAATTAATATCAAACACTGTGAAACAGAAGGAAATACATTAAAAATGAAATTTTTAATTTTCCTCCAGCTGTTATTGCTAGATGAGCCATATTTTTGAATACTGATTATTATTAGAATTCTACACCAAAATTCCAATGCTCGTCTATTACATATCTTAAAGGCAAAAGTGGTCTGGAAATGAGAGCTCAGGTCTGGGCTACTAGATTATTCATCAATCTCTTCCTCAGTGGGACCTTGGGAGGCTGCCTCAATTTCCCCATCCCTCAGTTGAGCCAATAACCTTTTGCCTCCCATGACTGCCTTGAGCTTCAATTAATAACTCAGATTTATCTCAGGTCTGCATATATTATTTTTTGTGCTGTAGACTCAAGTGCACAACTGTCATCACACAATGTCTGGGAAGGGAGGTTTCAGCTTCAGAAAGGAAATCTCCCCAGTCCCTGCAGGCTTGGAGAGGGCAGAGAAGAGACTGACTTTCAGACAAGAGGTCTCCTAACCAGAAAGCCAGGAAAGTGATGAGTGTTGGCAGCTGCCCCTGTAGCTGAGCACCCTGTAAGAGCAGGAACCTGTCTGCCATCTGGGGACAGATGCTTTTCATTTTGTGAAACTTCAGCAAGGCATAATGCGAAATATCCACACTGAAAGGACATACATATGCAAAATGTGTCATAGAGTGAGAAGTGTGAAAGAGATAGGAGAAAGGTAAAGTGTATCTTTTCAATTATGGGTAAATAATCAGCAATTTTATGAAATGTGTAGTTGGTGCTTGTGCAATTCTCTGTGCCCTGTGCACACACAAACATCAGAAAATTTGCTCCTGAAAGCACTGCTGTCCTTAAACAGTCTTTGTAAAAGAAAGAAAATGAAAATGGGTGTCTGAGATCTGATACCAGGTTTTGAGGACAGAACCACACAGGAGACTGGAGTCATGGCCAGAATCCAAACACTTCATTATGTTGTGCCATTTCCTAAATAAAAGGCAGTTAAAATGCATGAACTTGTGCTGTTCCACTGCAGTGTAGCCATTAAGCTTCTCTTTGCACATTAGGGTACTATTTGGCAAACAGAATATTTGAGCTAGTTGTGCAAAAAGGCACCACAAGACTATACACAGGCCATGAATGTCCAGTGTGACACTTTAAAAAATCTGTGTCAGTTAAAATTGAGTTCTGGTGAGTTTATGAAGGTTTGTATCTATAAATACCATAAGGCAGATTTATACTTAAGAGTAAATTATCTGTATTACACTATTAATACAATAACAAAGCACTCATAGTGTGACCACTAGTACAGTTTCCCCCAAAATTGGAGAAAAAACATGAGTAGAGTTTTTCTATGACATTTAGTCTACAGAAAGTTGTTTTTTTTTTTTTTTTTTGTGCATCAGCATTAGCTGGGAACCTCTCAATGCCCTTTACTGAAAAAATCCACTGAGCTAAAATGTGCAGGCTCGGGAACATGGAATCAGTTTTCTAGCAGGTCATTGTCTCCAAATTTAGGTTGAAAAGATTGACACAAAAAATGGAGAGTCTTAACCTGGATAATCAGTATTTCAAGTGCAAGCACTATAGAACAGTGGGCAAGATGCAGTACAGGAAAACAGCAGGGCTTCTAAGATTACTTGTGTGAGATAACATTAAAGCCATGGAAAAATCCTAGCAGAAAAGAAGGAATGAAGAAGCAATGTGCAAAAACTTTCTCTTAAAGGTCAAGAATCTGGAAAAATTACAGAACATATGCAGTTTAATCTAAGCAAAGTAAAGGCAAGTTGGACAGAGTCTGAGAAGAGCTGACAGGCCCATGAGAAGCCTGAATTAGAGATATCATGGAAAGGGACTTCCTGGGGAAAATACTCAGGAATGTTCAAGACAGGTAAGGATGTACATGAGCATTTTTCAGGCTGATCCTTTATCTTATTTACTAGCAAAACTAGTTTTGAATTGTTTAGATTTTCTAGTCAAAAGTCATCCTGGTAGCTCCTCATATGCCATCGTTTTTGCTCTTTTTCTTTTCCTCTATATCAGGATGAATTTCTTCACTGAAAAAGCTGTCAAGCATTGGAACGAGCTGCCCAGGAGGTGGTGGAGTCAACATCACTGGAAATGTTCAAGAAACAACTAGATATGACATTTAATGCTATGGTTTAATTGACATCATGGTGTTTTGTCAGAGGTTGTACTCAATGATTCTGGAGGTCTTTTCCAGTCTTAATGATTCTATGATTCATGACCTCACCCATTTCTATTTTTGCAGAGGTTCAGATAAACTCTGAACTTTGTGGCTTACATTCTTAACTTAGTGCCTTTTGCTGAAGAGTGAGATTAAACATGAAGAAGTGCAGGAAGGAGACCTTTGAGTAATGGAGTTGAAGCAATGGGTTGCTTTGAGACAGCAGTGATGAGACCAAGGGACAGATGTCCTAACTCTCCTACCTCCTGCATAAGGCAGCAGGCTCTCCATGGGAAAGGTCCACATTTCCAGCTGGTGTTTAGTCTTAGGAGAACACTGAAATCCGTGTGCTCTGTGTTCACAAATAAGAGATCAGCCAGTCCTGTAATATGTAATGTCCATGGCTCTTTATCATCCTCATTTTTTATTTATTCTATGCAGCATTATAGGAAATGTATTGGACTGGGATCTTTGCCTTTGAACATTCAAAACCTTATAATCTTTGTGCAATCAATCTGTAACAGGTCAGTTGCTCTTTAGTTGCATGGTCCTCTATTAGATGTGAGAGTTTTCATAGAGTCGAATAATAATTTAGGTTGGAAAAAACTTTTCAGATCATCAAGTCCATCTGTTAACAAAAGACAGTTCTTCATATCTCATCTCATTACTGATGCAAAATGGAATTTTCCAGATAATCTGCTCAAATGATCAAATGAAAAGCATTAATTTTTACAACTTGCTCATTATTTAAAGTGCTTTCTCTTTTTCCTCCGAGGGCTCCTGTGCCTAATGTATAGACCTCTTGCAGATATTGGTTTATTTGCAGGCTATATCTATATTCATTAGAGACAGTGAAAAAATAAAAGACTATATATGGACATTGTAACAGCAAACAGGATAAGTCATATGTAAAAACAAAGCCCCAAAATTCTGCATAGCAGGAGGGAAAAAAATTTAAGATACTGCAGACATCTAAAAGCAGAAATCACCCAGGCATTCAATACTCCTAACAGCTTGCAGTACTTTTAAAAAATATCTACCCACTCCTTTGCCAGAACCAAAGAGAGGATCAGCAAGCTAGAGGACTTTATCCACTCTTACATTATTCTAAAGAGAAGGAAATCTGTGACATCTAAGCTGTGTAAAGCCAAGTTTTAGATCTGTCATTGATGCCTGTTCAAAGAGTTGTTACTGCATTCCAGCACAGGAGATTACATGGCACATGGCAGCAGCTGTCCCCCTCCCAGCACAATGCAATCAGAAAATGCCCATGGTGATATTTAGTTAGCAATTAAATTTGATTTAATTTTCATAGTGCTGCATATTTGTGAGCTGGCTGTGCCCAGGGACATGAAAGAAATTGTGAGCAGAGTTGGAAGAGCTCAGCAGGGGAAGCTGGAATAGCCTGTGCCTGGGAAGGAGCTATACAGGACCTGGTGTGTCCCTCCCAGGGCTAAACACTGAGCAGACTCACAGAGGATACAGCCATCTACCCAGCCTTGCTGGGCTCTAAGAACATGCAGCAATTTAGATGAATGACTTCACAAACACACAAAGTGAGAACCTTAATTTCGGACATCTCTGAAGCATTGGGAACCAGGGCTCAAGGAGAGTGGCAGGAGCCCATCTGAGATGCAGAAGGCAGTGCGGGATAGCTGGAGGCTGCAATCCTGGGGATGTTGGTGTGGACAGCAGGACATACCTGTAAATTCAGTGGGGGACAATTTCAGCCCAGGCAAGGAACAAGGGTGGTGAAGCAGCAAGCGTGGAGCTGCCTGCAGAGCTGGGCAGTGGCAGGTGGCAGGAGGAGAGCTCTGCTGCTGCAGCTCAGTACCCAATAGCTCCATCCTCCACAGCTGGATGTGCAGCATCCTGCCATATATCTATCTCTAAATTAATGCAATTAAATGAGCCTTATGATACACAAATTGGCATATGGCTCTATTTCTGTTTCTGTTCTCAGTCCAAGTAAACATGTTATTGCATTTCAGGGAAGGTTTTGACTTTAACCTCTAGAAATCAGAATTGTAATTTTTTCCAGCGATTGTAGTTTCTCAAGAGCTGTACAGAGAGGTTTTCTGTGCCATCAGGGTTAAGAAAAAGTACACGCAGGAATTGAGCAGCATTTGGGGAGATGAGGAAGGTGACAAGTGCAGCAAGCACCTGTCATGGTGAACACATCTCTGCTTCCTAAATTTCAGAACTCCTACTTAGAAATGAAGACATTTTTAGGAGTTTATTGTAGATGTGACTGCAGGGTAAGAGCAAGATCTTGCCTCCTCACTGAGACCAGGTAAATTCTGTCATTTTGCCATAAGTAAGTATTGCTGTTAGATGAAAGTCCAGCACTCAGCCTAGTAGGAAGGATGTGATTTCTGACATTCCCATATATGAGGTTACATCCTTCAGCCTTCCAAAAACTATTTGTGTAAGCCTTGTTCAGCTGGAGTGGAGATTGTAAATATTGTGTAAGGGAAAATTGTGCTTAACTGAAAAATAGTGGAAGTGAAGAGTGAAAGTTAAAAAAATCCCATATACACTTGCCTTCATCCTACTCTAATTTATCTACTATGTGTCTGCCAAAACTCTTTCTCAGCTGTCAGTCTGAACTCATCTCCATGAATATTAATTTTCTCTGAACACTGTGTTATATTCAACTTTTTTCTCTTTCACCAGTGCAGCACAGTTCTTCTCTGTGGATGCCTCCTATTCTACAGATATTCTAAGTAAAGATTTGCTGGTCTTGCTCTTCAGTTCCCTCGCTGCTGTATGTCCTTTGTGTCCATTTTGATGGAGAAAGACCTTAGAACTTCAGGTCACAAAGTTATTTGTGCCTCAGTTAGTCTTCCATAAAACCAAAGGAAAATTTTAAATGTTAGAGGAGATATTTTTATGCCTGTGCTCAGATATAAGTCTGTATCTAAATGAACAAATCTTTCTCCCCCAAAACAACTGCATTTTATCTTCTTTTGGACATAAGACACTCAAGGAAGAAAGTGCTATTGTGACACAGACTAGAGAGAGTTACGGATGGAAGATGAATCCTAAATAATAGATTAATAATAGAAAAATGGGGAGATGAAATTGGGGTACCAGAAAAAGCCTACCCAATGAATGCTTTTCCTTCAATACACACTAGTTACTTCTTTCAGATAAAACCAGGAAATTTGAAGTTAAATAGTGAAACCACAATATTTTTTCCTTACAGAATACCCATAAACTAATTTGGAATGTAAAATTTTACAATTATATCATTTTATAGGAACATATGTTACATTTTCTAATAAAAATAGTTTAAATTGTGAATGTGGAAATAATTTTTTTTCTGCAAGAAAGGTGCTAAACATAAATATGATGGAAACTCTGCCTTCATCCCCTTATAATTAGAAATACAAGACATCCCTCTTGATGAATCATTCTTGATTTTTGAGTAGTCTTTGGAATCCAGAGAGGTCCCAGCTGTTGGAAGCTGGCAAACATTATCCTGATTTTCAAAAAGGGCAAGAAGGAGGAGCCCAGAAACTTCAGGCCTGTCAGTCTCACTTCAGTGCCTGGCCAAGTTAAGGAAAATATTATTCTGAGAGGTACTGAAAAATACCTGAAAGGAAATGCAGTTGTAGGTCACATCCAGCATGGCTTCATGAGAGGAAAGTCCTGATACCAAACCTGATTTCCTTTCATGTCAGGTAACCCACGTAGTTGATTAAGGGAAGCCAGTTGATGTAATCTTTTTGTATTCCAGTAAATCTTGTGATGCTGTCTCTCAGAGGATCTTTCTGGACAGCACACATGGTTAAACACATGGGGTGGGTGAGCAACTGTCTGATGGGTCAGGCACAGTGGGTTATAGTGAATGAGGTGACATCAGACTGGCAAAGTGTCTCTCATGGGGTTCTGCAGGGCTTCATCTTGGGCTCTGTGCTGTTCAACATCTTCTCAAATGACTTGGACACAGGACTGCAAGGGATATTGAGCAAGTTTGCAGGATGATACAAAACTGGGAGGATCTGTTGACACCTGCAGAGGCAGGGAAGTCCTGCAGGCAGATCTTGACAGATCAGAGGACTGGGCAGTCTCCAGCTGTGTGAAGTTTAACAAGGGCAAGTGCTGCACCTAGGGTAGGGCATCCCTGGAGGTGTGTACAGACTGGGGAATGAGAGGCTGGAAAGGCACTGCAGAAAGGGAGCTGGGGGTTGATGTCAAGTTGACCATGAGCCAGCAGTGCCCTGGAGCCAGGAGGGCCAGCCCTGTCCTGGGGGGATCAGGGACAACATTGCCAGCCAGGCAGGGCAGGGGATTGTCCTGCTCTGCTCTGCTCTGCTCTGGAGCAGCCTCACTAAATATTGTGTGCAGTGCTGGGTGACACAATATAAAATACTAGGCTGTTAGAGAGCATCCCAAGGAGAACAAGAATGGTGAAGATCCTTGAGGGGAAGCTACATGAGGAGCCTGAGGTCACTTGGTTTGTTCAGTTTGGCAGTGTTGTGAGGTGTGCTCTGATCTCTGTGGTCTGCAGTGACAGGACCTGAGGGAATGGCCTGAAGTTCTGTCAGGGAGGTTTAGGTTGGACATTAGAGAAAGGTTCTTCACCCAGAGGGTAGCTGAGCACTGGAACAGCTCCCCAGGGCAATGGTCACAGCACAGCCTGACAGAGCTCAAGAAGTGTTTGGGCAGTGCTGTCAGGCACAGGGTGTGACTCTTGAGGATGGGGCTGTGCCGGGCCACGAGTTGGACTCCTGGTGGGACTCCTTGTGGGTCCCTTCCAGGTCAGCATATTCTGTAATTCTGTTTACTGTGGAAATTGTTGAGTATGGCTGAGAGGATAATGAAGCACAGTCTCAATTGCAGAATCCAATGGGAACACAATAACTTCAGTGCTTTATCTCCCCATTCCCTGAAATTTATGGCATCTTGGGTAATTCAGCTTGTGCTGGGTGAAGAGGTTCAGCTGAGTTAATAAATGCTACCCTCTCTTTCTTCAAACAGTGCACTGAAATTCACTTCCCCAAAGCACATCAGGCCTGATGAATAATATCTGCTGTTTCTAATGACCTTGTTTAAAGGAATAAAATGGGTCTCAAAAAACTTACTTTTCCCATGATAGGCCTACTGTTGCATGAGAAAGATCTCAGTGCTAAAAGGAGACAGGCAAGGTGCAGGGCCAGTTTGCACAATTCAGTAGTGCTCTTGCCTCCATTGGTTGGAACTGACATAAAACCATGACAAGCTGTCACTTTGATGAGACACACACCTATGGCCCTGGTTAATGGGTCTTTAAAACTTCCCCCCTTTCAAAGCCCCAGATCAAACAACATGTCTGGCTATGGCTGTCAGAGGAGATAGGACTCCTGTAAGGCAAATTCAAGAATGAAGATGTTATGGGTGCACTGTTTGCCCATCCACTGCTCATTTTTTTCTTTGCTACATCTGGAAAGTGTCCTAATCAGAGCCCAGTCACAAATGTCATTCCTGGAGGATTGGCATTTGGGCTGGCACTGTTTGGCATCTTTGTCAGTGACATGGACAGTGGGATCCAGGGCACCCTCAGCAGGTTTGCCATAGACACCATAGACACTGTGTTGCTGTTGACACTCTGAAGGGAAGGGATGCCATCCAGAGGGCTGGTCAGGTGGAAAGGTGGGCCCATGAAATCCTCATGATGTTCAGTGATGCCAAGTGTAAGATCCTGCACCTGGGTGGGGACAATTCAAAGCATAAATACAGGCTGGGTGGAACATGGATTGAAAGCATCCCTGGGGAGAAAGACTTGGGGAAGTTGTTGGTTAACAAGAAGTTCAATATGAGCTGACAGTGTTTGCTTGTGGCCCAGAAAGCCAAACATGACCTGGGCTGCAATAAAAGGAACATGACCTGCAGGTCAAGGAAGGTGAGTCTGTGCTTTGCTTTGCTCTCATGAGGTCCCACCTGGAATGGTGCATCCAGCTCTGTGGACCTAAAATAATAAGGATATGGACCTTGGAACAAGTCCAGAGGAGGGTCATGAAGATGATCAGAGTGCTGGAGCACCCCTCCTGTGAACACAGGCTGAGAATTGGGGTTCAACCTGGAGAGGAGAAGGCTCTGACCTGACCTTATAGCAGCCTTGCAGTGCCTAAAGGGGCCTGCAAAAAAGCTGGAGAAGGACTTCTGACTTTTAATAGGGGCAATGGCTTTAAACTGAGAGTCAGCTCAGATTAGGTATAAGGAAGAAATTATTTACTGTGAGGGTGGTGAGGCACTGGAATAGGTTGCTTGGAGAAATTGTGGATGCCTCATCCCTGGAAGTCTTCAAGACCAGGCTTGGATGGGTCTATGAAAACTTGGTCTAGTGGAAAGTGTTCCTGCTTGTGGCAGAGGTGGCAGGGGTGTTGGCACTAGCAGATTTTTATGGTCCCTTCCAGCTCAAACAATCCTGGGATGTCATGAATTTATGATTCTAACAGTTGTTGTGTGTTCCCACTAAGCTTTGTTTTTGAGGCAGCAAATAGCTCAAAATGGTAATGGTCACCCTGTTATCATGAAAAAAACCTTGTTCCATTTGTTTCATTCACAAGGTCCCATATTTGAGCCATTGACTTTGCTGCACCTTGAATCTCTGAGATCATATTGGTGATGTCCTCTCTCACCATGGGCAAACCCTGGGTGCCTACTAACCCTGCACATACAGACACATGGAGACATCCACCTGCTGACTCCAGACATCACTTTTAAGAAAGGGGATTTTTACCAGAGTCCATGAAAGCCTGACTTGTTGGTGAGAATACTGACTGTCCTCTAGGCTGACTTCAGCCACTAAAGCTTTGCACTTTTCCAGGAGCATTTCTGGGGATATGAAGCCAAGATGGTAGCTCAATTCTGATCATTTTCCTGCTCCCCCCAGTCCCTCTGTGTGAGCTGCTCCCTGTGGCCCCAGGCAGGGCTAGTAAGGTGGAGGGAATGTTTCCCTGTGCCTGCAGGAGCTGCTTGCCACCTGCACCAGCAGCAGAGCTGTGCTGGCATCACCTCAGCAGCCACACAGAGCATCTCAACACCATCTCTGACATACAGAGAGTACACCCAGGCATTCCTGCAGAGCCCTTTGAGGGGCTTCTCCTTCTCCATAGCTCACAGAGGGTCTCTGGCAGTAGCTTTTTGAGTGGGGTGATCCCAGTTCCATAACACATGGAGTGGGGCACCCCATCCTGCCCCGGGGTGCATCAGCACTTCTGGGAGTCTTCTCAGTTTGTCAGGTTTGCAATTCAAGGTTAAGTAAAATGAGCAAACCCTTTCCCTGGCCAGCAGGACAGCTTTGAAAAAAGGTGGAAATACGTATCTCCAAGTACTTGGCTCTGAAAGATGATTTATTTGCTTCTGGGGCTGAGGCCATGTTTGTTAATTTGTTTCATTTTGTGCTCATCGTTATCCCAATGTCCGCTGGGAGGAGGAGGAAGGGTTGGAAACAACCTGTCTCAGTGGTGAGGAACAAAATGTTCATTCCGTGAATCTTGTTGATTGCAATCTACTGGATAACTTCTGCACATTTTACTTTTAATTAACTACCATACATTTTCTTGGGATTAGTGACTTGTCAGCAGTTTTGGAAGCTGGTGCTAGGAATTTTAAATAATAACAGCATTTATCTTCTGCATGGACACAGTGTGGTTTGGCTGATTAAAATAGGTGAGAAGTTACAAGAAGTTTTCTTAAGTCTGGATGTAAAAGGTGGGAGAAGTTTGAGGTATTTATATGTATATAATTTCAATTTACACTGATATTCCTTGTATTAGTAGACATAAAAGAACCTAGTATCTTTCTTATAAGTCAATATCATTATATAAGTTTTCTGTCTGTCCAAGCTTTTCCCTGATGAATCCTGGTCTTAGCTGCTGATCAAACTCCTCATCTCTTCAGACACAGGCACTCTGGTACAGAGAGGAAGAATTTAAATTGCTGTCCAGGCAGCCACACCAGTACCTAATGAAGTTTATTCCTATCTGAGGCCAAATTTACACCCATCCTCTCAGCAGGTTCCAAAAGACTCTAAAATCTCACAGAGAAGGGCTTTACCAGGAAATAGAGTAGTTCAGATTAAAAACAAGGCACCCCTCTACCCCTTGACAAGCCATAAATAAAATCAGCTCTGGTTAGGAGCTGTTGTGGCAGCTGCCCTTTCCCACATGAAACTTCAGGCTCTTTTTGGGGCATCTCTCTGGAAGTGGCAGTGCTGGCTCAGAGCACAGGGTGAGGTGACACTGTGTTCAGGCTGGAAACTCTGATGCTGGCATCATGTAAGTCACCCAGACTCAGCATCTCTGAAGATTTGGTGCTGCAGTTATAGCTGTGACTGATGTGTGTGTAATTGAGGTTGGGTTTTTTAATACAAACCCAGATTCTACAGATTCTCTGTGTGTTAACTCTGAGATAATGGGGACAAAGTCTCACCATGGATCACAGAGATAGGTACTGAGCCCCTGGGTCAGGGGGACAGCTGCATCCAAATGCTGAGCAGCACCATGTCCAGGATTCCTTTGAATTTGTGCTGTTGCATCCCATCTGAGGGATGGGGCACTGAAGTAAAATCCTTGGGAGCTGCTGGTGGGCAAGATTTTTTTTAAGTCTTTGGTTTGCAAATAAAAAACAGCATTGGAAAATGTTTCTCAACAAACAGCTGCATTAAACCTGTCTACATTTTTAGACTGAAATGATTTCCATTAGCTTTCAGTCCTTGTAGCTGATCATTGTTTGAAATTGTGGGGGAGAGAGGGAGACTTTTCTGCAAGCAGTAAACAAGACCATGTCTCTGTGTGCCAGTGACATTTGGTAGGTGAGGAAATAAAGCAGAATAACTTCAAATTGAATTTGAATGTTAACCTTATTTTTAAATCTTTTTTATATTTTTAAAACATGCACTGACATTTCTAAATACCATATATTTAAGAGGTGTCTCTTTTCAGAAGGGATGTTGATGCATGGATATTTTCTTGGAAATTATTGCAATTAAACTGTTGACCAAAGAACTACAAAGGAAAAATACAACTTCTCAGTATTTATTTAAAAGCCTGCTAGAATAGCAGTTTACCTGATTACTGTCTCTTTCCAGCAATGAAACAAATGCAGCACTCCATCCTTTTTTTGGTACTGTGGCAGCACCTAGAGGATCTTGACAGAGATGTCACCTCATTACACTGCTGAGCACTGCAGATACACACAAATAGAACTTAATAGCCATTGTCACAAGCACCTAAATTTTTAAACACTTGCACCCGATGGCATAGCACTTCTTAGGACTTCCCTGAAGAGAAAGTTCCTGAAATTGTCATTAATCTATCTCTTTGGTAATAAATTGTTATTAAGTGCTTATTGTTATTTGATATTAATGGCTGGTTCCTTAATATCAAGGAACTGAAACAATTACAGAACTTGAATAAACAGCAGCTGGTATGTGGCTTGAAATGGTGGGTAATAAATTATTTATAATGAAAACAACTAAGGTTATATATTTTCTGCCTAGCAGCAAACATAGAGAGCTTACTAACTATGCTGTTTTTGCCTTTCAGCAGAAACAACATGATCATTTCAGTGTCAGATGCCATGCACCTGTGCCTGAGTTCCTCTGTTCTGTATGACTTTTAAACATCCTTCTTCTCTGAGAGGAGCCACAGTGCTTTTAATGGCTGAGTTCATTTTATTTGTCCATATTCTTCTTGGTAATGTCTAGAGGAGGAAATCTTGCTGCACGTTGCTCTTGAATGTGGCTGATTTGGAAAAGAAGTCACTAAGCTCTCTAAGATGAAACTCAGTTTTTCTAGCTTAAATTCAGCACTGAAGGATACAGCTTTGTCAAGGTTAACCTAGCCCTGCACAGTGATTTGGATGGATTAGGATGTAAATCTTTAGGAGTTAGCAAAGATCTGAGCACAGACACAGAGGCAGTAAAACAGTCAATATGGAACAGTGCCAGTATTTGTAACCTTGTCTCCTCCTGCCCTGCACTCCTGTGATGTGATCACCAATGGAGCAGGAGAAGGACCATCAAAGAGATCTCGACATTGTTGACAAACACTGAGCTCAATTTCTGATTTAAACAACAGCAGAACTAGAGCTGAGTATAAGAAGTACTGAGTAGTCATGTGGTGAATGCATAATAAACAGATTTATAGCATTTTTCCTCCAGCTGCTATTAGTAAGAAAATAAAGGCAAGATTGCCTAAATACAAAAGAGAAATTTAATCTCCGTCTAACCATAGTGATGCATGGCAGGGAGAAACACAATCCATCTGTGCTTTCTCTGACAATGCTTTCCACCATTTGTTTTAGAGAAAGACATAAAGTTCTCATAATGCATCTGGATAGCTATGAAATACTCTTGCTACTGTGAGAGAGAGAAGGCATTTCTTTCTGAGTTCTGTCAGCAATGCTTCTTGAAACATGAAGATTATCTCTTGTAATCATTATCCTGCCAAGGACAACTGCAGAGTCCATGTTTAGTCAGGGACTCTATGTGTTAAAACTGGAATAGCTGCACAGGATAATGGAATTACCCCAGATTTCTCAAAAGAGGAAAGCCTTGACCCCAGATTAGCTAATTTTTTTGAGACTGCACTGTGCTTTTCCTCCATATCTCAAAATTTTGGCCACAGTACAAGGTAGACACTGCGAGAGTTCCCTTTCGCTCACTCCAGATTAGTTGCCTCTTGCTTTTCTGGCAACAAAGTACAGAAAGGCTGTCTCCTCTGTTTACTTTTGGCATAAAAGGGTAAAATGTTGTGGCCTTCTGCAGGCATCCAGTGCTACTCGTCTTACACCTCTCACTTTCCTGTAAAGGTAAACCCAGGAGCAGGCTCAGGGTCAGCTGAGACACCCGATCTGCTCAGTGCTGGGGCACTGTGCAATACTGCTGCCCCAAGAGTGGAGCTGCAACTCCCAGGGAAGGGAATTCCCTGAGGGCAATGGCAGTGGCATCCTATTCCTGATTGCCATTTCTCCTTCAGGGCTGGACACATCATGGGCCACGTCTCCTCTGTCTGGTTGGTTCCATCAGGGCACCCTGCAGTGAGCATCAGCTGAAAACCCTTTGGTCTGAACTCTTTTGGTGATTTCCTAAGCATCTACAGGGCAGAGAAACCCTTCAAGAAATGTTTAAAAAGCTGTACCTTTTGAGAGGAGAACTCAGAAGCTGTCTTCTGAAGAAAGAGAAAACAATTAAGAGACCATATTTGGGTTGACACTGCCATGTTTAATAGAAATTTTGCATCCTGAAGAATCTAAGGGCTGGTCCCTTGCAAGTTTAACCTCAATTAGTCTCTTAACCTATGCACATAATTAGTGTCCTTTAGCTAAACAATGTATATGCAGAGACTAGATTGTTTTAATTATTATTCTAACAAAGAGCTATAACCTGAACTTGCTATTTCAAATCAGGAAAGGAAATTAAAGGTAAGCACAAAATGTCTTCAAGTAATGATCAAAGAGAATCCTTTGTGATTTTCTCCTGGTGTTAATTAATACTGCTTAGTTGGTCTGTTTGGCACTGACAATTTCATTTTTCGGAACATCAGGGCTTGCAAAAGATTAAAGGCTAATTTTAAACATACTTGGATTAAACTAGGCATGTACAGCTATTGCATAATTCAGAAGGCTAGTTCTAAGTCACCAGGGACATCCACCTGGATTTACAATATGAAAAACTGTGCTGGCCATCTTGCAATGGGAGCTTCCCTTCCCATGGGTAGGTAACTTGTATGGATGATACTCCCACAGCAAACATGGTGTAAGCATGAGCCAGCTCTGGAAAGCTTTGCTCAGGCAAGGAGGAGCACGTGGCTCTAGTGGAACCTTTAGTAGAGTCCTGAGTAAGAACTTTCAGCCTTTTTTTCCCCCTGTGCCTCTCTCTTTTTGCATCTCATTTCTTAGGCAGCATCAAACTGGAAGAGAATCCATCCCATCCAGGCTCACAGGATGAGAATTATTTGATACAGGCAAGAGTGGCAGAGTTGATCTTCAAAGGAGTAGCACAGAGGTCTTCAGAGTCCCTTTGTAGATAAGAAATTACACAGGGAGATAAAAGCAAAACCTAAGCAAAGTTAAAATCCTATGAGAGAAGCACTTAATCAGGTGAAGGCCTCCTCCTAAAGCCAAACCTGCATACAAAAAAGGGGAGTAAGGGATCAGAGTAGCTCTGAGTGTGGGGAGCAAAACCAGGTAGAAGATGTTGCTGTGTCTACTTTGCTTTGCTGAGAGTGAGATAATTCTGCCAGAACAAATAACATATATTTCATTTGGTGTCTTCACTCCTTTACTGTTTTCATTCAGTGAGTAGACAGCTGAAATACTGCCAATGAAGTAAAACAGATTTTATGATGAATAGTCCTACCTCATGAAAAATGAGATTAGAGGACCGCCTAAACTAATTTCAGGTTATTGCATTACAATCTTCATTTTGGACTAATTCTCAGTAGCTTTATTCCAGGTTTATGGACAGAAATTTAAAGTCAGTACATTTTATCATCTGTATCATTCAGTCCTTTTTTTCAGCTTTTTTTTTTAACTGAAGCTTTGCAGTGTTCTCTTTAATTTCCAGGAGAATGAATTTCACCTTTTATAACATTCAGAGACAATTATGCTGTCTTTATGATGAATGATGTCACTCTGATCCCAGCAATAAAAGAGAATGTACTAATGCCAATAAATATATTAACTGTATCAATCATTCTCCTGATTTTTTTTTACTTTGTTGTTCAGAAGAAATAGCATGCAACCTTGAGCTTTTAATTGGTTAACACTTCCATAAACACCATAATGACTCTTTAAATCTTTCTTTTTGCCATGAGAATGAGGAAAACATAATGAATAAATAATTGAATACCACAGCAAAGCTCAGCACTGATCTATGGGTCACTCAGGAGGTGAACTTGATCTAAAGATTTATTCAAGCTCTACAAGAGGAACTGAGCAGTTTGTGCTGGAAGCAGCTGTATAATACGATATATTTCCACATGCCCTTCCAATTACACGAGAGTTCCTCAATGAAATGCAACATTGCAATTGAACAGTGGTATAAAAACAGGCTGAATCCCACTGCAGTCAATGGATATGGATCTTCCCTGACACAGCAATTAAATGAGAAGTAGAAAAGCATGATTTCGACCCAGAGAGTAAAGCAGCCGTGCTGCCCGAGGCACAGCGGGTGGCCCCGCTGGGACCCGCGCCGGAGCATCCCCGGCTGCAGCAGCATTCACCGGCACACACCGGCAGCAGCTCCTGGCAGCTCGGCTTTGCACTGAACAGCTTTCCCGAGCGGATTTAGTCTGCTCTCTAACCACACATGGAAATGGCAGTCTGGCTTGAGACGAGCTCTGAGCCAGCTCGGAATATGACCCGGTTCTGTCCCAGCGCACAGACGAGTTAAGCGCGGACCGAGTGAAAAAGGCCTGTGTGTCCCCCTTCTATGGGAACAGTGACTCTCACAAAATGGCTGGAAAAGGAGGTGGAGAGCACCTTCACAGAGCGAGGGAGAGCGGCGGCACGGAGAGCGCGGCGCTGCCAAACGCGAGCGGCTGCTGCCACCTCGTGTCACCGAGCGGAACCGGGACAGCGGGACAGACACGGGACAGACACCGGGACAGACACCGGGACAGACACGGGACAGCGGGACAGACACCGGGACAGACACCGGGACAGACACCGGGACAGACACGGGACAGACACCGGGACAGACACTGGGGCAGCGGGACAGACACCGGGACAGACACCGGGACAGACACCGGGACAGACACGGGACAGACACCGGGACAGACACCGGGACAGCGGGACAGACACCGGGACAGACACGGGACAGACACCGGGACAGCGGGACAGACACCGGGGCAGCGGGACAGACACCGGGACAGACACCGGAACAGACACCGGGACAGACACCGGGACAGCGGGACAGACACGGGGACAGACACGGGACAGACACCGGGACAGCGGGACAGACACCGGGACAGCGGGACAGACACGGGGACAGCGGGACAGCGGGACAGACACCGGGACAGACACGGGGACAGACACCGGGATAGACACCGGGACAGACACGGGACAGACACCGGGACAGACACGGGGACAGCGGGACAGACACCGGGACAGACACCGGAACAGACACCGGGACAGACACCGGGACAGCGGGACAGACATCGGGACAGACACCGGGACAGCGGGACAGACATGGTGACAGCGGGACAGATACCAGGACAGCGGGACAGACATGGGGACAGCGGGACAGACACCGGGACAGACACGGGACAGACACCGGGACAGCCCGGCCCAGGACAGCGGAGGGGTTCCCGCACTCCATTCATTCCTCTGCTCGCTTCCCGCTCCAGACCTGGCTGTGCACGGACGGTCTCCGTTTCCCAGCCATGGGGCGAAAGGGTGATGGAAGGGAAATTATTTTTCTTCAGCCCAACCTGAGCCGTGCAGGGAGGGCACTGGCAGTGTTGTGAGGGGTGCTCTGCTTCTCTGAGCATTTTCAGTA
Organism: Erithacus rubecula; assembly: GCF_903797595.1. NCBI lineage: Eukaryota > Metazoa > Chordata > Aves > Passeriformes > Muscicapidae > Erithacus > Erithacus rubecula. Next base: position 134,347,342 of record NC_136689.1, read on the forward strand.
ACCCGAGCAATGCCTCAGGTGCCAAAACTCCCTGAATTCATAGAGTCACAGAACGGTTTGGTGGGAAGGGACCTTAGGGATCATCTCATTCCATGCCCCTGCCTTGGGCAAGAACACCTTCCACCAGACCATGTTGTCAAAGTCCCATCCCAGCTGGCCTTGAACACTTCCAGGGATGCAGCATCAATAACTTCTCCAGACAATCTTTTCAACTACCTTGCAATTTCTGTAGAAAAGAGTTTATTCCTTATGTCTAATCTAAACCTACTGTGTATCAGTTTGAAGCTGTCACTCCCTGTCCTGTCACAGCACACCCTTGTCAAAAGTTCTTTTCTGGCTTTTTTGTAGGCCACTTCACGCACTAGAAGGCTGCTGTAAGCTCAGCCTGGAGCCTTCTCTTCTCCAGGCTGAACAACCCCAACTCTCTCAAGCTGTCTTCATAGGAGAGGTGCTTCATCCCTCTGCTCATCCTCATGGCCCTCCTCTGTACTCACAGGTTCATGTCCTCCTAGGACTCCAGAGCTGGGTGCAGCACTGATGGGGTGTCATGAGAGCAGAGCAGAGGACAGAATCCTTGCTCTTGACCTTCTGACCACACTGCTTTTGATGCAGTGTGGACACATTTGACTTTCTGGATTGCAAGCACACATTGCTGGATCGTGCCAAGCTTCTCATCAACCAACACCCCAAGTCCTTCTCCTCAGGGCTGCTCTCAATCTGTTCTTTGCCCAGCCTGTATTCGTGCTTGGGATTGATTTGAAAGCCTTCACCAGTGGTCTTTGCCACTGAGTTTCTTTTGGTTTAAGACAGGAAAGTGGTGCTGGCACTGGAAACACTCACCCTGCTCTCTCTCCACTGAGAGCATCACACAGCCTTTCACACACCTCTCTGCTCTGCTCACCAGTGTCACACCTTCTGGTTACTATCATTGTACCTCTTGGACTGTAAGCTTCCTCAGAGCAGGAACCTCATTCCTCTGTAGTTCTGGAAAGTGCCAGGCAAAATGCTAATTGTGATGACAGTCTCAATTTGAGAACATAATTGATATATACAATAGGACTAAATAACTTAAATAGAACTGGAGAAATACTGAATTATCTTTTAGCTGTAAGAAAGCCCTAATTTGTCAAAAGCTATCTCCTGTCCTCTAAATATGGGAAAACAATGATAAGTAACTGAAACCCATGCTGAGATTTTTTATGGCAATCAGTTTATCTGTGGCAAGTGGCCCACACATTATCTTCCCTTAGAGAAGATAAGAGAGTACTAAGAAGCAGCAATTATCCTACTGGCAAAACCTAACAAAATGCTGCAAATATGCACAGAATAAACAGTCTGCTTGCCTAATAACTGGGCTCTGAAACAAGCTGACAGTTGCTATGGATAATCACCTTATAACTAACCATTGCAAGTTCTGACTGCACATCTACAAGCATGCTGATTTTACAGTCTGTAAAGGAGTTCTTGTCAGTTTTTACAATAATGGTGATAAAGTAAAAAAACCCCAAAGAAACAAACAACTTTTTTTTTTTTTTTTTTTTTTTTTTTTTTTTTTTTTTTTTTGAAAGAAAACAATACCCACAATATTGGAAAACAGCAGGAGATCAGTAAGAGTTTCAAATAGGATACAGAATGTTCTGCTCCTTGGTGCAGGGAACTAAGTTGTAAAGAGACATGAATAAGGATGGGAAGTCTTGGAAAGCCGAGAAGAAAGGTTATGAATGCAGTTAACTATACTTGTATTTCCTAACAGAAAACTGCTTCTGCAAATAAAGAAAGGAATTGGATAGGGCAGCACAATGAATAATTGTTCAATGAATTCCCATACCTATGGTATTTAGGAGTGTGCAGAAAGCTTTGGGCAGAACACATTACTCTGAGATAAAGCTTGAATTAAAAAAAAAAGAAGAAGGACACATGGCTTATAATTTTTTTTTCTGAAGACAAATAAGTCTCTGGATAGGTTTTTATGAAATATTTCTTGGTTTCTTATAGGAGCAGCTGAAGGGTGAGTCACATATATTGATATTACAAAGATATGTGTGTGGGAGGTGAGCCTGGCTCTCAACTCACACTCTGTGCTGTAATATAAAGCATTATTCACCTGCAGCATGGATAGTTTTTGCAGTTGAAGTGTAGAGTTGAATTAACTCTGTATGGGTGTCCTCCCTGCACTCTGCTAATACAAGGAAATGTGAGAAAGCAGAGCTGACCACTGATGGGATTGCCTTGGCCATCAGACATCACCTTTGTGACATTATGTGTTGCTGGTTCCCATCCCCAGATCACTGTCAGAGTTGGTACAAGCCTTAGTTTGGAGCCAGCAGCCATTGTACCTGAGTTTTATGTCAGTTATGAGCAATTAGCCAAATGGGTTATGATTTTAGGTACATTTTAGGCACTTTGGATCTCTCTTTGGAAGCCTGTGAAACTCCTTCCCCCTGTGTGATGAGGAAATTGTGTGCTTGCTTCAAAGGACTAGTCCATGAAATCCACTAAAAAAGACTAATCTGTCAAAGTACTGGCTGGGGCCCATTAAGATTGGTTTGTACTCATTAATGCCAATCTGCTGCCTGACTATGAGTTTCCTCAGTTTCCTTTCCCCTTATTTTTAGAGTATGAAGGTAATATCATGACCTATATTATAATACAGCTGAGTCTATCTCCTCTGGTGGTTCCTCTGGTGTGCTTGGTGGGTCTCTAATGGGCTGGAGTTTGACCTCTGGCTCTCCCCATCAGTGCTGCAGGAAAAGGCTGCCTCCCACCTTCCCAGCCTCCTGGCTGCTTTGGAGTCCTTCTGGTGTTCCTCTGAGGGGTCTCAGTGCACTGTTCCCACCAGTTTCTCATCTTTCCAGCTTATCCACACAAGCACAGTGTGTTATGACTGTTACAACCAAGCCCATTGATTCTCAGTGAACATCCATGGGATGCATCATGCATGCATCTGCATCATCAAAGACTGAACTGCCTGTGCATATCAGATCCAATAATTTCTGTTTCCTGACTCTTCTTTTGCCTGTAGTATTCTCCAATTAGTCCATTTTGTAAACATTGCAGCACCCTTGACTGGAAAGTGAGTGGACCCTTGCCAGAAGTGATATTTTCTCTGTGTGGAGCTGGGGTTGCACAGGACTTGACAGTCCTTTTGTGTTGCTGATTACATTACTCCATGTACACCTGGCACTGGCCTGTGCACACTCTAGGGCCATCCATGCCTGAGCAGCAGCTGATCTCTGGTGTAACGCTGTGGGTTAAAATCAGGCTATAGTTCAACAAGCACTGAGAGCCAGCAGAGCTGCTAAAAGAGATTGTTTGTCCCATCTCATCCCTACTCAGCCATTTCTGCCTCCACATTTTCCTGGCCTGTATCAGGAAAAGTCTGGCCAGCAGGACTTAAGAAGTGATTCTTCCTCTTACCACTACTGTGGCCACACCTTGAGGACTGCATTCATTTCTGAGCTCTTTAAATAGGAGGGATGTTGAGGTGCTGAACAGTGTCCAGAGAAGGGCAGCAAGGCTGGTGAAGGGCCTGGAATACAAATCCTGTGAGGAATGGCTGAAGGAGCTGGGGTTGTTGAGCTGGAGAAGGCTCAGGGGAGACATTATTGTACAACTCCCTGACAGGAGGCTGTAGCCAGCTGAAGTCAGTCTCTTCTCCCAGAAAACCAGCAGTAGGAACAAGAGGACACAGTCTTAAGCTGTTCCTGAAAAGGTTTAGATTGGACACTAGAAGGAATTTCTTCACAGAAAGGGTGATTTGACATTGAAATGGGTTGCCCAGGAGGTGGCAGTCACTGTCCCTGGAGGTGTTTGAGGACAGACTGGATGTGGCACTCAGTGCCATGGTCTGCTTGACAAGGTGATGTTTGGTCATAAGTTGGACTTGATGATCTCAAAGGTCTTTTCCAACCTAGTTGAACCTGTGATTCTGATTATCTCCTTCCCTGTGTTCAATTCCAGCCCCAAGCCATCCACCTGCATTTGGCTGTGCCTTTTGCTGTCTGTGATGAAGAGAGTGACACAGGTAACCACAGGTGACTCTGTGGCATCCCAAAGATACCAGCCAGTTACAGTTTTTATGCCCTTTCCTCCAGCTTCCAGTTTTGTTTTTCAGGTGCTCCAGGTTATGTGTGTCTTGTTGAGGCACCTGGTGTCACCTCTCCATATGCCACAGGGACTTTTGACATCCAGGGAGGGACCTTACTCTCTCCTTAAGGTGTTTTGAAAAAGACTAAACCTGAAACATAAGAAAAGTACAATATAAAAATGAGTTTTGGTGCTGCTGCTCCAACCAAATAATCCCTGGGGCTCACTAATGCAGAGATATTTTAAAATATTTTGGTATTTCTCTTTTCTGGAGGAAGATATTTCCATTTTCTGAAAAGAGACAAATAAAATCAGCATCTACACAATGTGTGCAAACAATTTGAAGCTCTCTTCAAGCTCTGGCACTGCACCCTTCTGATAAGGGGCTGCATGTCTCTGAGAGTAGGGGAACAGGTGGGCCATTCATCCCATAAAATAATTTCAATCCACCTGTAGACCCTGGGCAATGAAGAAAACCAAGGGTTTCAAAAGCTCACCCACTCAGAGAACATTTATTCTGAAAGTACATCCCTGGGAGTGTAAGCTGAATTTCCTGCTGAGGTCACGGGACTGTGCAGCACATTTTCAGCTTGCACAGTGGCTGCTGCCCATCCCTGGTTCTTAATTCACTAGACAGTTCAAGTGCCAAGGTTCCTCATCAGCCATATATACATGACCCTTGGAGAGCAGCAGCAAGATCTCTTCCACACCATTACTTTTTATTTCATTCACTGTTATCTCTCTGTGAAACAGGGAGACAAAATACCCACGGAGCTATTTTCATTCTTTGACAGAACAAGTCTGTTAAGCCTCGTGTGTGACGTGGAGAACATCAGTCATTTAGAGCCAAACTGCAGTTGAAAAGGTCACAGGCACTGTGGCAGAGTAAATGAAATGTTTAATTCAAATAGAATATCAGTTACAGTTGCAGTGGTGCTCAAAGTCACTTGTGTTTTTTTTCCTTTTCCCTAAAGCTCAGCAGAGCATGATTCAGCATCAGCCATAGGCACCCTTGTGTTCAAGATCTCTTCCAGAGTGTACTTTGTTTTTGTTTTAGAGGTTCTATAAACTGAACAGCAGGCTCCATCTGCAGAACCCTGCCTTGTCTCCCTGGGTTGCAGAGGAAGAGAACTGGGAAAAAGGGAGAATGTATTTGTATATTCTTGTACATATAGTAGCATCAGTCACAGACCAAATTTTGGACTTTTTTTTTATAGTGAAAACTAAATTATTCGGAAAATGTGAGTTCTTCAGAGTTTTTGAAATTTTTATTTTTTCATGCAGGTTGTTTATGGAAAATAAAAAAAATTTGGCTGGAGATCTCATCCCTGTGCATCAGCTGGGCTCTCTGCTCCAGACCCTGGCCAGCACAGCTGCAGACCAGCCTGGCCCCAGTTCTGCCCCTAACAGCAGGTTCTCTGGGCTGGACTTGAGGCTTACATGGACATGGACACTTTTGCCTCTCACTTTCTCCATCTTTATTGTAAGGATTTCACTCTATCACAGCAAAATTCAGCAGCTGCCATACTATTTATGTATTCATGTAGTTGTCCACAAGAGTGGAGAATTTTATCTTCTGTGTGGGGAAACTCACCACCATGACCTGTCTCAGCTACAGCCACATCCTGCATTCAGCTCAGTGCTTAAAACTGCCATGGGCATCAGACTTAAGTGCTGAGGCTTCATCTTAGTTCTTAACCTAGCAAAACTCATCATCCTAGTGTGTTAAACAGCAGAGAGCACTAACAGGATATACTGTCTTTTTTAAAATGTATTAATTGTGTCATGACTGCCAGCCTGACAGAAGAGGCCTGGGAAGGCTCAGCAGCACTAGAGCTTTCTTGACTTGCCAGAACTTTCATGTAAAAGAGAACTGGAAGAGCATGAGAGGGTGACATTCCCTGGGACCAGGAAAAGTTAACTGCACTGGTCCCTGTGGGCTTAGAGACCAGCCATGTCTGAGAATGATGCAAAGAGTCCACAAGCAGATGAAAATTGTGCCCAGAGCTAGGTCATCAAGGCAAAATGCCCAGTAGAATGATGCCAGTTTCATATGCGAATTAGGGGATGGTAAAGAAGAGATTGATGCTGATGTTTAGTAGTGACTTGCAAAGCATCCAGAGAAGTGCTGACTCCTTTGGAGCCAGTGTGGTTTCTTGGCTGTTGTTGGCACAGATAATGCCCAGTCTGCTTAAGTCCCTCACAGGTGCTCCAGGCTTTGCTCCAGCTCTGCACAGCCCAACACTTTGCTGCTGGAGCTGAGCTGTGCTGGCTCATGCCCAGGGCTCAGGGAATGCAAACAGGCTGTGACTCACCTGAGCCACAGCATCTCTGACCCTGGATACAAGGCCTTGAGTTTCACCAAACTGCCCTGGAGCCTGAAGTTTGCTGCCTAAATCTGTAATGAAGCTGCACAGTCTGCAGTCCAGAGCCTGGTTCAAGAGGAGCACACATGAAGAGGGCAGAAAGAAGGACTCTGCTTCTTTGGGCTCTCTAATTTTTCTTAAATTTACTTTGCACTTCAGTACAAACCTCTGGGATTTTAACACTGGCTGGTTATCCATGCTTCTCATTTCTGACATGCTGAGGCTATACATTTCCTGAAAAAGAAAATGACTGAGGGAAGCAGAGTTGCAGAAGGCATTTGGAGGTTTAGTGATTCGCACACAAAAAAAGCCTCTTCTCCCAGGCATGCCTGCCAAGTTCCCATTTTCAAACTCTGATGTCTTTACTATTAAATTACAGCCACTGAAGCAGATCCTGAATTGGTGCTCCCAAAGACAACAGCAGTTGCTTTGCTGAATGGCAGGAGGCCTAATAGCAGCCTCAGCAATCACAGGAACAGCAAGGTCTCTGTTGCCTCTTTGTGGATATCTTCTTGATATAGGCTCCAAATTTCACTGCTGTAAAGGTTCCTTGTTTGGTGTTTTTCCCTGCTAATACACTTATAAAATCAGTTCCTTTCCTTTTTCTTAATGCTATACCTATTTCACAACTTCCCACTTATAATTGGATTTTGTGTTGGTTTTTTTTCAGGGTGGTTGTTGGCTTGAGTATAAAAAGAGCTCTGGTGCAATTGTGAATGTTTACTGTGTGTGTTGCATGGGACCACTCTGGGCAGGGGATTTGGGTAAAGAGAGGGCTTAGATAATGAACCTGCAGTGTGGGAGTGTGCAAGGAGCTAGAAAGATATTGCAATTAAACAGCACAAGGAAATAATCTGAACAGAGCTGGAGAGCAGGATGGGAGCAGGATGGGCTGGTGGGAGCTGCCTGGAGCCTCTGCAATGCAGGGAGGGCAGCTCTGCCCTCTGAAAATCCTGTCCCTGGAGCTCACAGGGGAACTTCTGACATCAGCCCTGATTACTGCTCACCGTGGTTCTCCCAGCCAAGATCAAACATTATTGGGGTCACATGTAATTCCATCCTCTCTATTTCCTTCTTGCTTTCACAAGGCTGGAGAAAGGCTGAAAATAATTTCTTATGTGAAATACAACTTGCTGTCTATGGGCTCCTGTATTCCTGGGGAATATCTCTTGATCAGCAGCATCTTCTCAGTGCAGACATTTCTCAAATTCCTTAAATGCTGTTTGGTTGTTGTCCCTCATTTTCCCAAGCATCTCTGTCATTGAATACTGTTGGGAGACCCTCATTGCCACAGCATGCTACAGCACACATTAATTAGGAAATCATTTCTGTGCCATGTACCTGTGTGTATCTGCAGCTGTATGTTAGAGAGTCCCTAGGAATTTTATCCATAAATGCAAAGCAAGGCAAATATAAATACACATTTGTTTCTTCTTGACAGGACAAACACTTGGCAATATTAATCATTCTGCAGTTCTTACATGAGTGAAAAATGGACTGGCTGCAAATCAAAGCTAGAAATAGAGCTGCAATATATGCAGTGAGAGCAAGGTTATGTTATATGCTCACAGGGCAAATATATTTGGGAGAAAGTTCATCACCCAACTCTCAGCCCCTTTTAGCTGCTGTCCCACAGGACCGATTCAGGTCAATTCTGAGCACCTCTGGCAGCCTCACAGCCTTCATACCATGCTCCACCCTCTGGTATTTGTTCTTATTTTCATGCTTTTTTTTCTGAAAAGCCCCAAATAGCAGTCAGATAAGCGTTGCTTGGAAAACTGTACAAAGATCTGCCTGCAGCCAGACTCTGTCACTTCCTGCTGGGCGGTAGTGACCATGTCATATAAATATATAAACATAACTGGGTTTTACATTTTACATTTTTCCTGTTGCCTCAAAAGCTATTACATTCTTAGCTAAGTGTTTTGAGGTGCGATGATATAAATGGGTAAAAAGCAAGATTCAGATAAATTCACAGAATCATAGAATGGTTTGAACTAAAAGGGACCTTCAGAGGTTGTCTAGCTCCAATCCTCCTACAATGAGCAGGGAACATCTTCAGCTAGATCACACTACTCAGAATCCAGTCAGCCTGACCCAGAGTGTTTTCAGTGATGAGGCTTCTACAGCCTCTCTGGGCAACCTGTCCAGTGTTTCACATCCTCATTGTAAAAAATGTCTTCCTTATATCTAGTATGAACCATTCCACAAACCATTATCTCTTGTCCTAGCATAAAAGGCTCTGCTAAAAAGTTTATACTCATCTTTCATATAAGCCTCCTTTGAGTATAGAAAATTGTGAGTTGTGGTTAAACTGTAGGTTGTACATGAACAAATCCAAAACTGTCATTGCATCAAAACTAAAACAAGTGATGTGTGCAGAAGCTATGAGCAATATAGAAAGCAGAAGAAATCCATCTGTAAAGGACATGTGCAAGCAGCCTGTCCTCATGCAAATCTTTCTCTGGAATTTCTCTCAGTAGAAGGTCAGAGCTCTGCCATCATGTTTTATCTAGTAAAAAAGACAAAAGTGTTGAATCTAGAGCTTTGCAGTCTGTGAATGTAGTTTATAGACTTAAGGAAACCAAGTCCAGTTGATAGCATTTTTGTCTCTCAAATAATAAATTCACAGTTCTTTATGATAACAGCCTGTAAGTGATGGCATAGTTCTGTTGGACAAAGTACCAGTCTTTTTAAAATCTACATGGCTTCCTTCCTTAGAGCAGGAACTTTGCTGTGTACCCAGATAAAACCATGCAATGACATTGTTTTTCTTTGTTTCTCTGATAACAGTTCTGGATTTGCTTGAAAGCTGTTTGTACTTCCCTTAAAAAACACAACAATTTTTAGAGGTTGTTTTTATCACACATTTGTATTTACTTACCTTAATCTTCCTGATTAAGTGGAGGTCAATGGTAAATCTACCTTTGGTAGCTCCTTTGAGCCCATTTCTCTCCTGTGACAGTGACACTTTGTCTGAGTTACACACGACCATGAAACTTTTGGATGCCAACATCAGAGCAGAACACCACCACACCCTACACCAGGAACACTGATGGGTAAAGTACTGAAATCGAATTCCAGAAAGGAATTCACTTTGAGGCTTGATTTATGTTGGCATTACTCAGATTTGAGGACAAACTATAAATCCTAAAATAGGCAATAGGGATGAAAACATCTGTATATACTAGATAAGAAAATTTATTCTGTAGTAGGCAGCAACTTTGCACTAGATTATCAACCTAGCATCTCATAGAGCAGAATGAGCTATCATACTAATAAGAACATGTTAAAAATATTATTGCTTTGAGAGTGTTGCTTACTTTTTTCAAACCCTTTCAATTTTCTCCCCGGTTTTTCTCCAATCACGGTTAGTGGTAGACCTGGGTGAAAATCCATGGGTTTATTGTTGTTCTCTAAGAAATAGTGTCTTCCCTGTCATTATTCTCAATTCTAAATGAAAACTTAGAGCCAGCATGGTGAAACTTCCCATTCAGTAAAATTTCAGATAGTTTAAGTTAAAAACAACTGAATCTTCTAATTGTGATAATGCTATGTATTAGGGAAAAAAGCTTCCTACAGTGCACAATATCTAATTTATTGAATAAATTTTAGCATAAAAACAAAAAAGCATTTTAACACTGTCAGAACAAGCCAGTTGGACTTTTTCCCTCTGAAAAGTGCAATCAAGTTGTCCTCTAAAATTTAAATACAACTTCATTTACTAATTGAAGAACAGTTTCATCAGCTGCCTGTAGCTTAAAGATTCTGATCCTGCAAATGTGTATAGGAAAAACTGACAGCAATCTAACTGGGTCAGAGTTGCAAAGCTTTGGTCAAACTCTTTCTCTGAGTTTAATTCTTGTAGGATCATTAATCTCTAGTACAGGCTCCTGGCTGATGGAATCCAGCAACCAGCCTGAGTGTTTTGAGCCCTGTAATGCTAATGCCAGATCAGAGCCACCTATTTCCTCAGCTTTAGCTCTTGGTCCAGAGAACAGGAGTGTGCTGATCCACAAAAGCCCTGTTGGTGTCCCACAGCAAAAACCTGGTCACAATTTTTCACTTTTCTAAACTGCAGCAAGAAGATGGTGAAAATCAGATATCTTTTATTACTTGTGGAAACCAGGAGTGGATGTAAATCATTTACTCAGCAAAGCATTTCCTTTCTTGAAGAACTTTTGCAGTGGTCATTTCTTCCCAAATTTGATATGGTTTAAATCCATTGCTTGCTTGGTAATATCCTCTTTTCTCCCCAAAATTTTTGACAACCCAAAGTAATTCCTAGAGTGATGTTTTTCCCTTAAAATGGCACAAGCTAGTTTTACACCTAGTCATACTTACAGACCTGACACAGATTCCTTTTTTTTTTTTTTTTCTTTAGAGAAAGCATAGCAAAAAAGAAAAAGAAGAAAAGGTCCCTATCCATTAATTCTCCCACATTTTCTGCTCTCCATCTTCCCTCTCTGAAGTAGGATTGATCCTCCCCTGCCTAGGATGCATAATGAGCTCAATGCTCCTGGATCTCCACTCAGCAATTCCTCCTGAAAAGACACGGCAGGTCAGTGTCCTTGTGCTGCTAATCCATTGAACTAATGGCTGAAACACGGGAGGATTTTTAGCCAATTATGAAAGAGCAAGTTCTTAATGATTAAAGTTACTCAAGTATGACTTTGTACTCCTTGCCTCACCCTGCTCCCTTTTAAAGAGTGTCATCATCAGATAAAGAAAAACCTTGATATTGAAATGTTCTTGTGCTCACACATTGACAGAAAGTTAGCAAAAAATCTGATGCTAACTGGCTTTCTGTTATGTAGAGGTTGAATTGTTTTTAGAACAACTTGGTACCTGATAAATGAACCTCACCTGAGATGAATCCAGAGCCTTGCCTTGTTATTTTCCCTCATGCTGTTTCAAACAAAGAGAAAATGAAATTCTTATCCTCAGAGGTGGGTAAGCACAGCAAGGTCAAGGGGTTTACATTGCATTTCTCACCTCAAAAATATTATTGCTGTTCACTGAACAGCTCTAGACATCTTCTTACAGCAATCAGGTCAGCCCTGTCTAAGTGGGTGGTTGTTCCCAGTGTGATGTGACCTGAGTGATGCTCTCCTAACCCCTGAGCATGGTACACTGACCAGAAGGACACACCATCAGGGGACTACTGTTTTACTATCCTCCTTCAGGCATTTCTTGGATTTTTCAGTTCTCACAAAGCTTGAGCAGCTTCACAGCCATTTTAGCTATTGTTTAAGCTCATGGTCTTATTTCATGGTGAATTAAATTTTACGTTTTTCCAGCAGAGGGAAAGCAGCAATCATATATGATTTCCTCACAGCTATTTCAGGCATGTAATAGCTGAAATGCACTTGAAAGAAGAGGTGTTGGTTAATGCAAGGAGTTTCAAGACACCTTACCTAAGTCACAGGTTTAGTGTCTGGGTGCCCCAGGTAGTCAAGGGAAAGTGCATCCTGACAGCAATTCAGAGCAGGAGTCTAAATTGGACTAAATTTTGGATGTCCATCCTGCTTATCCTTCCCTCCTACTGGCAGCCCAGTTTCCCAGACTTAGACTTGAGATTATTTCTGTCAATATTTACCTCTTAAGTGTAACTCACTGCAGCTTCTTCCATAACTATGGGCAGATTAAAGGGCATATGATATAAAAAAAAATTTAAGAGATATCTGTACATTATGTAAAGCAACCTAAGATAGAAAAATCACTACAAACCAGCACCTCAGCTAAAGATACCTTCCTGTCATTGCTCAAGAGAGTGTGGGCACAAGTAGCACAGATTTTTTTATTGCTGGTTTCCACCTTTGGATCTGCAAGGATTTTCAGAAATCTTCCCACATCCTAAAGGAAATCCTGATGTTTTGTTTATATTGCAGAAATAAAGTTCAACACCAAGCATAAATATTTTATGCTGGATTTTACCTGTGGCACATTGAAGTCCAACCAAGCCAAGAAAAACAAAGTAAAACTGCAGGGAAACATCTGCCATTTCCTCCTCTTTCTGATGTGTCCCATAAGCAAACCTGATAAGTAACTTCTGCAAAATATTGTTTGAAATATGACATTTTAATGAATGCCACAGAAAGTGGTAGAAGTAATTCCTAAGGCACAGATCTCTTTTGTTCTATTATGCATCGATGAGAGAATTTGCATGATCATTAGGGGATGGTTGAAGTCTGGAATCTTTTTAATGAATATTACATTCCCATCTATTAATGGGAGGAATGACAGTAAATTCTTCTTTAGCAAATTTCTGCCACCTGTGGAACTTTTACCTAGGGCATTACCAGGAATCAAGTCGAAGAAGGCACCTAAATACTGCAGAGGAAGAAAATTCAGCAAAATGAGACCTAACCAGGTTTCCATGTTGCTTGTCTCTTCTCTCTGTGGAACTTTTCTTTTCTTTTCTTTTCTTTTCTTTTCTTTTCTTTTCTTTTCTTTTCTTTTCTTTTCTTTTCTTTTCTTTTCTTTTCTTTTCTTTTCTTTTCTTTTCTTTTCTTTTCTTTTCTTTTCTTTTCTTTTCTTTTCTTTTCTTTTCTTTTCTTTTTTCTCTTTATTGTCTTCCTTTCTCTTTTTTCTTTTTAATTTTGTAAATTGATCTATACTCCATAAAATTCATCTGACCTGTTCTCATGCTCTTTTTTTTGTGTGAAGTTTTGAAATACCATCAGAAATACAGACTTCTTTTATTATATTTACTGAAGCATAGTTGGCAGAAATGTTGGCATCATTAATAAGTAGATTTTTTAAAAATCCAGTAAATTTTGCAATAATTTTCCAATTCTTAGACTCTACGGTTTTCCATTATTTACAGTTTAATTCAAGGAAAATCAGAGAAAATACTTGCCTAGTTTTAAAGAGTAGGGGTTTATATTCAACCAGAATTTCATGTATATGAAAGAAACACAAGGTCTTTTTCCCTTAAGTGAATATATACTTTGAAGAGATAACAAGTCTTGATTAAGAGAGGTCTGAGCAACAAATACTTAATCATGTGCTTTTTCAGCTAGCATGTACTAACTACAACTGTTTAGAAAATGTTTCCCTCCCCTTTAATTATTTTGAATCCTGAAATCAGTGTAATTGATTCTCGGAATGCTTCTGAAAACAACTCCAAACACAGGAGGTGTGATTTGCTCAAACTCACCATAATCAAATCTGATTAATTTCCATACTTCTTTATATTTCTTTCCCTTTTTTGTTGAGAAGCCATATACATCAAGAGACCTTTTTGTAATGGGAAGTGTAATCTTCATGCCAACAGGGCAACATGCTAGTAAAAGTTGAACCATAAAGGCATCAAACAGCATATTTGTACTGAAAATAGATAGAAAACATCCACACTTCCACAGAGAAAACTTTTGATTGCAAAGTCATTTATCTGGAAAACAAATGGAATTGCTCTAATTTCAATTATTTTAGCTGGCAGTTTAATTAATTCTTCAATTTGTTTTTGAACTTCAGCCTCCAGCCATTTGATATTGTTGTTAAGGAATGACCTGCTATTTCTTTTAAAATCATGCTATTGTCTGATATCCTTCTCTTATAGACACTTTTAACCACTATGCAATGTTCTTTGGCTTTCAAAAGCTAAGTAAGTTCACCTCCTTTGGTTTTCTGTCTTCAGGTCAAAAATCATTCCTACAGTTTCTCTCGATTCTTTTTAACTTTCAGAATTCCTTATGGACTGTTTTCTATGAAACTTTTTAAAAACTTGTTTTCCCTTTTCAAGCATACTCCTAACACTCTTTCTTCTAATGTCATTGTGCAGGTTCAAGAAGACAGGAATACATCTGACTACTTACTTAAAATGTCTCACCACCCCCTCATGTACCAGAAGTAACTCTTCTCCTGAGGTCTGATATCAAAACTGCTCCAAGCCTGTCTGTTCCATGGGCCTCTGAAAATATCTGAGGTTTCAGATCCCTGCTCTTGAAAGGGTCAGGTTTAAGCAGGGCCATGAGGCAGGTTCAGCAGGTCCCCATCAGTGTACAGTGGGGGTGGACAGTGCTGCTCAGAAGAGCCCCACGGTGTGGGTGCCCCAGGCTCGCGTCAGCCATGGCCCAGAGACCTGAGGAGATTGCCTGAAAATGTGCTGCACACTCCCACACTACATTTCTCATCTGTTTGGCTACTTTCCATCTTCTTGAGATGAAAGAGAAGGCTGTGAGCTTTGTGTGACCTTGCTTTTCCTGTTTCATGGAGCAACCATGACTCCTACTGGAGATTTTCAATTTACTAAACCCAGAGTGCTTTCAGCACACATTGCAGAAATGCACATTGTAGGTCACCACACATTAAAGAGAAACATTGTGTGGGAGACTCCCAGAAGAGAGGTCATTCCTGGGAATTCCTTCATACACAGGGACAGATGGCTGCTGAGATCCTGTTTTCAATGCTCCTACCACAAATCCTCCTGGGAAGGAACCTTTCCTTCAGCTGCTCTTTGTGCTCCTGGTGGGGCAGAACTGGTCACCTTGACCTCCTTGTTCAGGCTGTGGTTACTCTGGGGAAACAAATGGAAGTAGGAGGCACTTCCTTAAGTGAAGGAAGTAATTGCTGTTTTCTTCATTCCTTTTCTGATGAAGAAAGCTGAAACCACCATTATGATTTTAAGACAACCTCAAGAACCCATGCCAGTGGAGAGCTGGTTGACTGCAACTTCGCAGCTCTCAGGCAGAAGAAAAATCCTGGGTGAGGTCTGTAACCACAGCCAGACTGAAAATTGGGTTCTGCTGTCTTTGGGGACAGAGCTCTAGAGAAGAAATCAGGGTAAAGATGATAAGATACTTAAAGCAGTAGGAATGGTTTGACAATTCAACAGATCCAGTGCATTTCCTTGTCCATCTGAGCCATGACCCAGCAGAGGTTGAGTACTGAATTGTACCACCAAAATGTTTATTAATCAGAGTAATTGTCTATCTTGCCACTTCTAGGAATCCAATATATGTCTTTTTTTTTGTTTCCATGGTGGTATTTTGTGGAACTCAGTAAAGATAGAATAATTTAAGCTGAAGTACCTGAATCATATTTATTCATCAAAATCAATGAACTAATTTTCAGAGATGTTAGTCATCTCTCAGTTCCTATGGATGAAAAGAAGCTTGTGTTTGTTTGAAATTTGAATAGACATTTTCTATTTTTATTCATTTTTCTCCAGTAAACCTTTATTCACTAAGAATATGGGGGTTGTTATCTGTTAATTATTATGCTAACACTATTCTGCTAAAGGCAGTATGAAAACCTGTTTTCCCACTTACTGATTCATCTAATTTGAAAAAATGTATTAAGACTATTCAAAATAACTGTGACATTGATACTTTATCTAATCCCCAGTTTAACAGAAGCAGTCAGTATCCTCTCTTTGCATGAGCAGATGAAACTGTATATTGCCACTCTAATTCTCCAGTTCTGTGATTGGATTTCTTTATCCTCTTAATCTTAACAACAGTGCTTTCCACATGGAAAGATTTAGTATCCATAAAGGTCCTCCCCATCATGTGCTTCCCTCTGAGGAATGTGTGATTCTTACAGAGTTCTTAAGTGATTAAAGGTAACTCAGATTCAAAATCTCAGGTCATTCTGAAATGGCACAAAGGTGACTACAACAGGGCAACTTTCTCTTCTTACCTTCCACTACCTGAGGTTAAACATCAGTGAGCAGCTGTAGGCCAAATACAAGGACAGTTTTTTCATAATTATTCTGTTCTTTTATTAACACAATTGCTTCAAGCACCAACCACTGCATTAAAAATATTCTGAACTTGATTGTGCCCTTCTGTTTCAGTCAGGAGTGGCTACCATATGCTTGACAGAAAGGGACAATATTCAATGGTAGCATATTTGAAATGCTTCCAAAATCAGCCTTCCTGCTTCTTACATTATTAAAAACAATTCTCTCCTGCTACTCAATGCAATTTACAGGTGGTGCTTGGAAGAAAACAACCTTGAATTTTCTTATGACACTAACTTCCATCATGATAAATCTCAAGGTGAGAGTAAACAGGAAGATATGAGCCTCTTTTACAACCATGTTTCTGAATGACATTATAGTCAGAGATATTCTTTATAGTCTCTGCTGAAAAAAAATGCACTGAATTTTATTGGCAGCATCTCTCTGACAGATGCCACTACTGTCCTTGTTTAAACCAGCATTAAAACATTAAATATAACTTGTAGGAAAAAACCCAAGAGTTTTAAGAGTTTTAAGTTATAAGCATTTGCATTTAATGAAATACAAAAGTAAAAGAAATTACCCATAAATTAAAAATGAAACTTGGATTTGCTAAAATAAAAATTCTGCATTAAACGTATATAATGTGCAGAAATTAATATAAATATGCATAAAATGGAGTAGTTTGCAAAATTGACAAAAATTCAAATTGTACATGCCAAAACCCCACTTTCTGTCTTAACCACTCAGTAAACTTAACTTTTTTTGATATCTACTTTTAGCACTGTTCTTTAGAAGCACAGACAACTATTTAGAAACAGTTTTACAAGACAGCGCCATGGTATATTATTTGTGTAACATTGTTGTAGCACCTTCAGTAGTGACATGCTTACCCATTATGAACAAAAACACACTTAGGGAATGGACCAGTGATTCTAAGTATTTTGACCTCCACCATCTTGATAGATATTCAGTAAATCTGTACTGAATTAGAATCAAGAAAGCTGTGCTTTCTCCCCAAGAAATATTTATCCTGATACTGCATTTAAGAGCTATATATAAATACCTCTAAGGCACTAAGAGGTAGAAAACAACTGCTTACATCAATAAGTCATTAGCAGCAATTATGACAGAACAAAATTGGCATCTGGCTATTCCAGATAATGATAGAAGAAATGTATAATTGTAAAACCATGAAAATGTAAAAGAGGTATTGGAAATCCATACTCAGTGAACTAACACAGGCAGCCTGAACACAAGCTGCAAAAGTCACTGGAATTTGACAAGCCTTTTTGAGCAACACAGTTCTGAAAGCAGAGAAAAGGCACATGAAGTGTGAAATAGTCTGTAAGTTAATAGCTGATAGCCTGCCTGGTCTTTTCCCAAGTTCCCTTATGAGGTCTAACTAATCAGCAGCAAAGTGAGTGTAAACACAACCTGTTTCCTCTTGCACTGGAGTTACTGCACTGATGTCAAGTGAGCAGCATTTTGTTAATAAGAGTAAAATTTGGTCTACCATGAGAAAATAAGGCACAGATGAAACAACAACTCTTGGCTAAATACAGCAAATCAAGTGACAGAGTGGTGTTGATACAGTCACAAGTGCAAGCAGGTGGGAAATTCAGGAGGTGGGACAGGTATCCAGCATACTTCAGTTCAAATAAATAATGCAGTTCAGTACACTGCATTTGGGTACCTTCCTACTAGAAATAATTCAAAACAATTCAGGCTGATTTAGACACCCAGTCATGAGTGTGTGGATCTTGTGCATGTATCCTTCATGCATGAAGTGGTCAAAATCTTCCTTAAATATGGAAATTTGTTTGCAATTTGTGGGATATTTATTGCCACTTTACTAGCTGTGGAAAACAACATGACTTTTTCCTGCAGATAACAACTCTGGTATTTTTGCAATTTAAAAAAATCTGGTGGCTTTTCACATGCAGAAAATTATCTGTGTTTTTCTAGCTGTCATCCCAAATACTCTGAAAATCCACAGAAGTGACTGCTAATGAATATGTCTCTAAGAGGTCTAATTTCAGTCTCTGTCTGTGTAGTATCCAGTCCTGCTGCTGTGACTACCCCTGATATGTTTAAAGGGAGGTGCCTGGGTGGCTGAAGCACATTCAGTGGCTTTCCTGCAGGTCATTAACCCCTTTTCTGCCCACCCTGATTGGAACTACCAGCATCTCTCTGCCACATATTGCAACAATGGCACTACACACAGATTTTTTCATTTATAGCATCATGTGAGGCACGAAGCACCGTCAATTCAACGTGAGGTTCAAATAATGGTGTAACAGAAGAGGAATGTGCTTTGGCTCAAGCAGCATGTGCCCCTGTGGTCTGATTTGAAGGCCACTGAAATAGCTGGAATGAATATAGGCATTTCCAGCAGGCTTTGGAGCTCTCTTCTGGTTGTGTCTGTGAAGTTCTGAGTGTGAAGCAGAGTGGCATTTGTGGGGTTCTATGTGCTTGGGATTATAAATATAATCCTTCATTCAGATGCAGTGATGCTGAAAGCTGTAGAAATCCCCATGGCTCATATAAAGAGTAAAGCTGTTTGGTAAAAAGGAGATTCTTTTCCCCTTAAAATACTGCAAAAATGTGTTATTTCAATTTATTTAAAAGCAGCTTTCCAGCATCCAGTGGATATTTATATTGATGGAGTATCCACTGAAGTATGGCAATTTCCTGATTCCAAATTGGTTTTTCTCCTACAATACTATCAGGTTGCTTTTATCTCAAAATGTTTTCCTGAGAAGAACAGTGACATTTTTTGGCTTTTACTGCTACAGAAACTCAAATCCTCAGAATTTCATCCCCATGAGGTATCCCTGGTCCTACCATATTTCAGTTCAAAAACTCTTAGTCATGCACCCTTTTGTTCACTGCACTTCCCAGTGGATGACTCTGAGATGAAGTCCTTCAGGAATTAGCTCTTCTGAAAAGCTGTCACTGATGTTTCTGGAGATGTGATGTGACCAGCAGGTTGGGAGGGGATTCTCCTCTCTACCCTGCTCTTGTGAGACCCCATCTGCAGTGCTGCTTCCAGCTCTGGGGCCCCAAAGGACATGGACCTGCTGGAGTGAGTACAGATGAGGACCGTGAAGGTGATCAGAGGGATGGAGCACCTCTTCTGTGGAGACAGGCTGTGAGAGGTAGGATTGTTCAGCCCAAAGGAGAGAGTGCTAGACCTTATAGCACCTCCCAGTTCTTAAAGGAGGCCAACAGTGCAGTGACAGGACAAGGGGACATGGCTTCAAACAGAAAGAAGCAGGTTTAGATCAGGTATCAGGAAGAAATTCTGTACTGTGAGGTTGTGAGGCACCGGCCCAAGTTGCCCAGAGATGTTGTGCTCCATCCCTGGCAGTGTTCAAGGATGGATGTGGCTCTGACCACCCTGGTCTGGTGGAAGATGTTTGTGCCCATGGCAAGGGGGTTGGAATTAAATTGTCAAGGTTTCTTCCAACCCAAATGGCTGTATGATTGATGAGGCCATCTGACCTCACACTATTAATACATTCACACTGTAGCAGAGGGGAGTTGTATTCTGGTTCGTAAATGAAAAATTAATTCCAGGAAAGTTATTCCACTATTTAGCTTGCTGTCTAACTAGGAAAAAAAGAATGAAGAAATTAGCTATCTTATTTTATGTACAAGGTCAAGCACTTGACTTTTGAATATCTGATTTTTTCTCAGTGTGGATCTCTTTCCTTCTTTCAAAGCTTCTGCTCTGTGTCTAGCCAAGAACTGGAGAACATGTTGATCACAGATCCAAAAACCTATAATTACCTCCTTGGAGAAGACATTTCTTTGTTTTCTTACATAATGGCAAACTTCTTCTCTTCCCTGCCTTGAAATATCTTTCCTCTTACCTTTTTCCCATCCAAATTTCCAAAATGCAGTATGGCCTTTTATTTTGAAACTACCAGTCATGATGTGAAACCATTTCATTCGCAGGTAATTAAATTAACTTAATTGTACAGATAATGCTAAGAAAAGTATCAAAGCTCTCACATGGCTGGTGGAGTTGCAGAGTAGGAGTTGCAATGTTTTGAACTGAATTTTGTATCATCATTGTCCTACCTACACTACAAATGTAGGAAAAGCCATGGGGAAAGAACCTTCAAGGATGTAGTAAAGTCTACATTTGCCCAGTCTGAGAAATGTGTACAAGGATTAAATACAAGTAGGGCTTTGTGCTTGTTGCTGACAGACATCATTGTTGGTTTGGGAAGTTTGGTTTGCAGGACCAAAGATGAAAGGTCTCATCTGCCAACCCTGAAACAGTAATTTAAACTAAACATCTCTAATGCAGTCAAGCCATTATTAATTTGCTATCTCATCAGCTTTATGTGCTTCTACATTTGTCCATCAAATGACACTGTCAGAACTTGCATAGAGCAACCCCTGACACACTTAACACAAAGACAGATAAACACGATTTCACCTCTATTTGAGCAGCTGTCCTTATCATAGAAAGCAAAGATAACCTCCATCTTACTCCTGATACTCCTGCTTTAAACTTCAGCTCTTGTGGTAGTGCATATTTAATTATTTTACTGGCAGTGGGATCTGCTACAAATATTTTCTGCCAGCTTATAGGTATCATGTGGTGATTAAACAGTCTCCCGACTGGGAGAATTGAATCAAATCTTATCATGGATAATTAAACATGGATCCTTCGTATCTCAGGACTCTATCTTTGTAACTTTGTGTAAGATCTCTTGCAATCTCCTCTGCCATCTTGCTTGGGACTCCTCCTACTTACTAATGAGAGTCTACTTCAGAGCTAGGAGCTCAAGCCCCCCTCGTAGGGTGCATTTTGAAGCATAAATTCATATCTATTTTAAACACTCCTCAAAACTTTTGGTGATGGAAGGTTTGTGCCCCTGGTTACTTGTTCCATTGATTAACAATTCCTCTGACTAGACAGTTTCTTGCTCAGCATTCTCTTTTGCTGTAAATTGTCCTAATCTACTGCTTGTCCTTGTTCTCTGCACACCCCCTGCAATATCACCTTTCTTCTGCCTTTCTGCCAGTCTGCTAAGCTAAATCAAACCTATTCTATTTCAGTCATGCTCTACAGAAAATAGTTTCAAAGTGTCACTTTTCTTAACATCAAGTGGAAGGTCTTTATCTCAGGATATGTGACATCTAAACCAGGACATGGCACTCCTTGTCAAGGTTCAGAAGTGCTGATGAGAGGAGACCTACTGTCCATTTTCTAGCTTTGAAGGTGCCTTTCTGGCAACAGCATGACATCAGTTATGTTTAGATCACAACTCCCTGTATCTTTTCTGCTGTGTTGCTGCCCAGTTATTTTTCCTTTTTCATTTTTTTTTCTTTCCAAGCAGCACTTTTTGCTCTTCTCTATGCCACACTCCATCTTCCTGACTTCAGATCACTTCTCCAATGTATTATTTTAAATTCTATCCCTCTCAAGTGCTTTCAGTTACCCTGTTCATTATTTTCACATTTGAGCATGTCCATGCTTTTTTTGTAATCCAGGTTGTTAATGGGGGTATGGCACAGTGCACCCCACTGTGTAGGATACAGCCTGTGTGCATTACTGAAAATTGAGTGTAATCTTACAGCAATTACTACATTCACCTTTATTGTGTTCAATTCCACTAAATTCATACTCATTTCATAAACTTCACTGAAAAAACAGAGCTATACAGGCTAGACAGTTAAAACAAAGAGTGGTTGTGAGGAACTGGATGGCCAAAGTACCTATTTGGTCAGATTTTCAGCAATAAAACATTAATCAAGCCTTTTCTCAAAATCTCACAAAATCCCTGGCAAAACCTCAAGTTTCAACAGTGTAAAATCTTTTGGAAAATGGAGCTGAACTCTTCATACTTTACTAACAACACTTTATACTTGAAAAGTTGCATTTGCTATCACTGCTACAGTTACATTTTGAACTCTCCAGAATGTATTTTACTTTTCATGTATTTTCATAAGATCTAATACAGTTGAGCATCTCTCTCAACATCAGTATAACAAAAAAAAACCTGTTATCCACTTACTTCTGTGAATAATTCAGGAAAACTTGGCTCAGTAAAATCTGGGACTCTGGCTACTGTTAAAGTTATTGCTGGCTCAGGTTACTAAATTTTTTAACTCCTTGATAAGTCATTTGAAACATAAGCTTTCCAGACTGTTTCAGTTTATTACTCTTTTTAAGTGAGCAGATCTAAATTAGAATCTCCTCAGATCAATAGCTCATTTTTATCACAGGACATTTGAACTGTACCATATAGATTAGATAAATCATCTTTCACTGCACTCAAAAGTTTTAAACTGCAGATCTGTGGTGTAGAACTGCTATAGATTGGGTGTTAGGAAAATGATCTATTACAGTTGTTTCTCCCTACCTATGGCTCTTCCTGAATAAGTGCCATGTTCCAGCACAGTGATTATTTTAATTGCAGATGTTTCCTCAAACTGCATGATGTATTTCTCCCTCTTAAAGCAGGCTGTTTGCTTTTACATTGCAGCCAGTGTTTCCTCACCATGAAAAACACTAACTAATGTATTTGACTCCATGTGATCCTGACCAAAAGGAATGAGGAGATTCAAAGTGGAAGTTAAAATCACAACCATGTCCTGGGCAGTGTTCAAATAACAGGATCATGGAAAATTCATGCTGGAAGGCACCCCAGGAGCTCTTTACCCTGTCCTCCTGCTCATATCCAGACTGAATTTTTCTTTCTTTCTTTCTTTTTTTTTTTTTTTTTTTTTTTTTTTTTTTTCACTTTATGCTTATTATCTCTCATCCTCCCACCAGGCATTTAGCTGTGAAAAGCCTGGCTTCATCTCTTTGATGAACTTGTGGGCATCAGGAGCTACTTTTAGGTACATCCTAAGTTGATCACTCTTTGATACTGCTGCCCTTCATGTATAAGCCATTATATGTTGTCTGCTGATCAAGAACAGCCACAGCAAAAGTCATTACAGGGATTTCAGAGGCAGATGACATGACATTGCATGAACCACTTGAACATTTTTTATGAAACACTTTTTTCAAAAGCAAAACAGCTCTTTTCATAGCAATTTTTCATTTGTTTTCTTTTACTTCTTTCAATAGAAAAAGTTCTTGAGTGCATAGATTTTTTTCCTTTATTTTGCCTAATTAATGATATATATAAAAAAAAATAAAGGATCCTCAATCTCAGTTTAAAGTATAATTCTTTTGAATTCTTTTTTTGCAGACCCTGTAGATAAGGTGAGGAGCCCTGTGAGCTCAGGGCAGAAGGAAGCCTAATATAAAGAGGGGTCCTGCAGAGCCACATGAGCAGGAACATGAACTCACCACCCAGCAGGTTACTGGTGTGGAACTGCAGCCACCAAATCTCCACAATTAATCCACTCTCAAGGCCTTGACCTGAGTCTTTCCATGTGGCAAGTGTGAAGGGCAAAGTCTCAGAAAAATGACTGATACAGACCAACATTCTTCCCATGTTCTTGGGCACAGGTGTTACAAAGTAAGTCCTTTTTCCAGGACACCATCTATTACCCTAGTCAAAACATGGTTCCAAGAAAGTATTTAGACTCCTGTTAGAAAACAAGGATAACTTCCAAAGGTTTCCACTGTGCTATCATGGTTTCTGTTGGATTTCCAGCTGTATATTACAGCATTGCCATAGCAACCACAGGTAAGTATCCACATCTGTGAGCTCCAAACTCAATCAATTGCTGATTGTGTACACATGCACTTCAATTCATTAAGCCAGGGTTTCACTGTGGTTTGTCCTTCACCAGCATTATTTGCTATTTTTATTATTGCTATGAACAGAGGCATATAGAATGTGTTTATTAATTTTTCAGGTGACCCCATCTGCAAAGGGTTACCTGAAGGATTGAAAAATAGGATTTGATTTCAGAATACTTTTGACAAATCAAATAAATAATTAAAACAAACAACAACACACAAAAAAAAGAAGATGCAAATAGAGCAAGTGAAAAGTATTTATACACAGGCAGTGGCAATTGTCTCCTCCAATATTCAATAGCCAAAGTAGGGTAAACACCAGTATAACAGCAGGAGATCTGTCTGGGTGGAGAGAGCACTTAATAAGTCACCAGATGAAACAAGGTAAGTAGCATTATCCTGTTTCCAGAGAAGTGTCCATTGCCATGAGATATATAAGAAGGATTTTGCCTGTGTGGCACGTGGTGGAAATCTTTCTTCTTTCAGCCCTGGCATGGCTGGAATATGTGCCCAGGTGTTGATGCTCAGAAGCAATCCAGCCTCTGGTGAGTGTCCAGGGGAGAATAGTTCTAAACAGCCGTCCAAAGGAACTGGAGCTGTTTGCTACATGAAAAGAAGAGAGAGGCATGACTGTGGCTTCTAACATATAAAAGGTAGCTGTAGAGAGGAAGGAAATTATTCTCCATCATGAAATAATGGCTTAAATTACAGTGAGGTTTAAGTTAGGCATTTGGAAAAGCTTTCTAATAGCAGAAGTAATTAAGCACAGAAATAGACTGCATGAGGAATATCCATCACTGGAGGCTTGCAGAGGAGGCTGTGTAAGCTGTACAGGAATGGGCAGCCCAGCCAGGGGGCTGAAAAGGGGGAAGTGTTGTTCTAATTTGGGTCCTAGCAAGAGAAGATTTACATTTTCCAAATGCAAATCTCATGGCTGTAACACACTGCTGTTTGTATAGCACTAGCACAAGATGACTTGGAGCAATTAATTTATTGATGTGTGCAAACCCCAACAGAAGTCCTGTTTTTACAGATGGCACCTCAAAATGTTAAAACACACGGAACAGGGCATCAAAGCAAATCCTCTGATTCAGCCCTTGGTATGAGGTCAGCCCAGATGCTCTGCAGGAATCCAGCTGATGCTGCAATGTTCTGGTATTGATATGCCAGAAAAAGCCAAAAAACCTAGCAGGTGAGTGCTACCAACCTTTGTAATAATCAGCATGCTCTTACTTAGATGTCTTCCTAACAGATTTTGCTTAGATCAAATTTTTATTGGTATTTGAAAACCCCAGATAGTGGGGGTAAGCAGAGGGAGGCTGGTGAAGTGGTTTGCTCTAGTAGGAGCACAAACTTGTATTTTACCAAATCAGCTCATACATTGGTATACTACAGATAACTACAAAAGCCAAATACTTTGAAAGAGAAAACTAGGTCCAAATTTATCAACAGAATTTTTAATAGATTTAATTAGAAAAAAGCAGGAACCAGAGTCTTTAAACATCATTAAATGCAAACTTATCCATATTCACCAGCTTGATGCTACCCCTGGTATCATCAGGTAGCTCTGGGACTTGATTACAGTCATCATGACAATGCTATAATAAAAGATTATGAATAGCTTGTTGCTGACTTGGGAGCAATCTGGAAATCTCATATCATAAAACCAGCATTCAGTCTCTTTAAATTTATTATATTAAAAAAGTTATAAAAACTCTCTGTGTAATTTTTACTGTGCTCCATGCACAAGAGAGCCATTATTTAACTCTTCATTTAATTTCCAGATGCTTCATATGCACCATATAAAAGGTATCCAGAGAATCCAGGCAGGAAACAGACTTATGGTAGGCAGCTCAAAGGTATGCATGTGTGGAAAATGCCACTAAAATTATAGCTTATCAAGCATGCTTTGTTCCCTAAGCTAGAAAGGTTCCAACTGCTTCCACAGGTTTAGCTTAAGGCTGCAAGGCTGATGTCCCTTCAAGTTATCTGGGAGTACAGGTGGGCACTACCTGGGGATCACATAAGTGCTGCATCTCTGAGATAGCAGATGCAGAATCCCCTGTGTTTTGTGCCTTGAAGGACCCCCAGTGTGTCCAATTTGGGTCCCTTACATCATGGGCACATTGCTGCAAGCCATAATGCAGTGCAAGGGCAGCAGTCTTTGGAGTCCCAGCCCTGGACTTATACTGGACTTTTCAGTTTTTCTTGAGCAGAAAAGAGAGAGAAAATACGTGGCTGCAAAGAATATCCTGCCCAGGAGCATCAAAGAGGGCTGCCTCCCAGCAGGAATGTCCAGGAGTGCCATCCCTGTGCCATGCTGGATGTGGCTGGGGAGCTCACACTGCAGCCCAGCTGCCCTGGCCCTGGTTCCTGAGTGCATTCTACATACTCAGAGACTAGAGAGGGAGTAGGCAAAAAACCATCTCACTTCTTCAAAGTTTCAGTGTTCTTGAACATTTGAATTGTGAGCCCTGGTTTCCTCCCTCCCAGTAATTCTTGCAAAGAAAATTTTGAAGTTGTAGAAGAAAGAAAAGGTGCTTGAGCAATGGCCAGTATGCCCAAGCAAGAAGGATGTGAGCACTGCTGCAACACCCACTGCAATTTGACAGGCTTGAGAAATCCTGATTGCTGGGAAGCAAAACACAAATTGTTCCTGCAACTACTTTTACCAGGTCGCTCTGTCCTTTTCCTAATTCAAACTGCAATTATAGAGATGATAAAATGGAAAATAAATATATATGCAGTAGCTGAGAAAAACCAATTAGTTTTGCACTGGTGAGAAATAATGCAGAACTCCTTGTGTTTTTAACAAACTGGCTCTCAATATATATTGCAATGTATCTTCATGACCCAAATGTACTTAGGAAGAGCATGACAATGAAATGTATGTTGGAGGTGTAATAAAGGAACTAATGCAGTGAAGTTACTATATTTTATTAGTAGAAGAAAACAATTAAAATGATACCCAGCTAGTAACTTAGGAGCCAAATGTCATAGCTGTCTCTTTTGCTGCCGAAATATGTGTACTCTCTTCCTAACAGTCTCTTTCCCCAAGGAAAAATAAATGTATCTAAGAAATACTTGTTAGCAATGCAATTACAGGCTTAATTCCCCAACCAACTTCAGACACCATAAAAACAAAACCAAGCAGAAGCCCTTTGCAATTGCAATGGAAAAGAGACAGAAACCACTAACTGCTCAGAGAAAGATAATATATTTTTATAACAAAAGCTGGCACACTCTTTGACTATAACATTTGAGATGACATTAGCATTAGTTTTTCAACTGCACTATCTTTTTCTTTTCAGCTACAGCCTAGAATAAAAAACTTCTTCTAAGGTTAGACTGTGCTACTCCTGGACAGGACTTTTGGGACACTCAGACACTTGCCATTCTCTCAGAAAAGTAAAGTGGCTTTTCATCAAAATAACATTTCTTGGCTCTACTTCTGAAGGCCTTGTCCCTCTATGAAACTTAATGGCAGCTGGGTTTTTTGTACAGTGGGGGTTCAACTGCAAGACCTGGACACTGAAAGCTGATTCAGAGCACTTCTGATATGTTGGCCCTATGAAAATGAGGTCAAAATAAAAGTTTGACTAAATAAGATAAAAAGGACAAAAAAATTCTAAATCTTGCTTCCCCCCTTTCCCCTATCCCACCATACAGATTAGACCCATATTCATATCACAGCTTGGAGAAAAAAAACAAACTTCAAGAGGCCTTGCACAGGCCAGAGGAAGTTTGTAGCTGTGCAGGGCTCATGTTTGTGGTGTCCTTCAGGATCCCATGCTGAGGTCTAGATTCCTCCCTATCTCCTCATCTACCCACCAGGGTGCTCCCTGCCCAGGCTGGGCACTCTGGGCTCTCCCACCACCCATAGCAAGGCCTTGAGCTCCTCCAGAGCCTCGGGAGGGGCTGTCTCATACCACTGGCTCCACCAGGAGACACTCTGGACACTCTGGGAACCCTCCTCACCTGAGCAGGTGTCCTGACCTGAGGCCCCAGGCTCTGTAGAAGGATTTCTACTTCATTTGGCAGCAGCATATACTTCTACTGCTGGAAGTAATAGTACCCAGAATAGTACTATATTCTTTCTAGATCCCCACTCCCAATGCAAGTTTGAATTTCTTTGACTAGTGCCTCAAAAGTCTTTTTCTCCCCAATGACTTTGTGCAATCTAAAATACCCATCTAAAACATTGCAGATGACTTTCACCCCTCAGTCAGTTACTACCAAAAGTCTCCATTCTTCTGAGAAATTGGCAGGAAATCCAAGATAAAAATTATTGATGTTTAAAAATTTAGTGTTTTAAAATATTGAACATTAACATCCTTTTAATGATTTTTAAATTGGATCTAAATCGAGGTAGGTATTTTCCTTTTGACACTCACTTATGAAGGGTTACTGCACTGATGGGTTCACGAGAAAAGGAAAGTGGGATTTGTTTCTGTTTGTCTTGCTTCCAGCCTTGGATCCCAAAATGACAGATGGCTGGAAGGCACTGAAGCTTCACTGGGTGAAAAAGCATATTCTCACTACAAATGTAAAAAATGTGATAACCAAGCCCCAGAAATCACAAATGCCTGGATCCCTAGGTTCCTGGTGATGCAGTCCAGACCAACTAAAGCTGATGCCAGAGAAAGGTAGAGAAACTCTTTGCAGATGATCTTCAAGATGTCTCATGGCTCATAAAAATGATCGACTTCAGTGGCATTTTCAATTAATAGATGCACTGATTTTTCCTCTGTACATTTAAGCTGTCAGTATCTGCTCCCATAATGACAGGATGAGAGGGATTGGATGTTTTTCATACTTAAAGTGTAGCTGATTAAAGTTGAAATGGGATCAAGGATATGCCTTTTTACTAACGGAGATTTTGGATAAAAATGACAAGGAGCTTTCAATTGCAAGAGCCAGTGTGATGCCTTACGTGTCTGTATTGGATGCACATCTTGAGAAATGTCCTTGACTAGGGTCATTAAAACTGGTGATTGGATTTGTGGTATTTTTAATGTAGGCTCAGAAACAAACTGCATTACTATTGAAAGCCTGAGATGAATTTATTGAGATGGTCTGAATAATTTTTCTGACACAGAAATTCCACAGCTGCTGTCTCTCTCTTAATGAGTTTCAGAGTCTGTATAAAGAGGAAACCCAAGTCTTTGTGGATAGCTCAGAAGAGATTTCTTTCCATCCTGCCTCACAGCCTGTCTCCTGAGAAGCACAACCATCAGCACTGGCAATAATAAACACAAAACAGAAGTCTAGATTAAATGCTGTGAATGATCTATGGCTTCGTTTTCTTGGTATGCACCTGAGGCTCAAGATCCTTTTGCAAAATGATGGAAACTCATCCATCTCACTAACAAAAGTTACATGCCTACAGTGATTCGAATCAGAAACTGGCTTTACCTGTAATCTTCTGAGGTGGGTTTTAAATTTTCCTTAAATTGAAGGTACTTAGACCTGATGCTTTGGCTTAGCACCCTAGAAAAGCTGAGATCCCCTGTAAATCAGGTTCCAGCTCAGGTTTATTTTTCTGATATCCTGAATCTGCAACAGGATGTTGCTCTTTGGTAATTTCTGAAGGAAAGATGAGATGAGATGTTTACAGAGACACTGCAACAATGGTGATATTTATGGGATGGGGAGCCAGCAGAATCTCTCACTGGGTGTGAATTATAAACCTGTGTCAGGTTCCAGGGTGCACACTGGAGAGGCCACCTTCGTTTTCCTCCCTTACTCCCTCTTGGCAACAGAATAAAGTTGCTCCTTAGTGGCGTTTCTGGGGTGACAATAAATGTGGCACTTCTGTTTTGTAAGATTTCTGCAAATGCCCTGTATCCATATACATATCCTTGGACCTGAGTCTCTTCTCAAACCAGACTTGGACAACCACATTTTCAGGTCCAGTAAGTGGCATCGACTTCAAAAAATATTAAAGAGGAACCTTTTACAGTTCAGAAGATAGGAAGTTCCTGGAATGAGTCATAAAATCAATCTCTTCTACCTAATAAGGTACATAATTTGGTATAAAAGCTGGGAAAAGGCTCTCTAGGAAAAGGCATTAGAGCAGCAAAGAAGGGCAGCACATTGTGGGGAAAACATGTATTTCTGCTGTGGCTGTTCAGAAAAATGCCTGAGATACAGTCAGCTCCCTGGCTCACAGGTTCCAGGGAAATGTTTGCACAGCTGACATGTGGGAGTGAACATGTGGATCTCTGTAGGCATAAGCCAAATTGTTTGCATTTATATGTACAAATGTACCACCTGTCCCCATGAATTTCAGACAGAGTATGTGCTCTGAGAGCTGAGGGAAGGAAGAGGCAATCCCAGTTCATCATATTCACATTAGAGTACCTGTGGTAAAAAAGACTGCAGAATTTAAGTGCAGCCCCCCACTGCCTTGTTCTAATCTCTCCCACAAAAGCAGTGCGCAGGTAGGGTTCTCACTCACATTATTGCTTCTGCCAATAATTTGGTAAAACAAGGCCAGCAGTGGTGCAAGATTTCCCATTAGTGCTGAAGCAAATGTCTGAGGTCAGGCTGTGAGAGAGGTGAGGCCGGAGGGCTTCTCCTCCTCTCCAGGGACTGTGGCTGTCACTAGAGCTAACAAACTGAATAAAGCACAAGTAACAACCTGCAGTCCTTCCTGCTGAAATGAAGATTTCAATAACCTGTGCTGCAAATGGCAATAATGAGCAGCCTCTTCTGTTTCGAGCCATTAGGAGAGAACATGCCAGGGGAAGAAATCAGTCCTTAGAGTGATTGCTTAGATTAAAAGGCTTGCACAAAGCTGGAGTGAGGGAGGCTTACTTTCCTTCCAAGCCAAGCATGCAGAAAGGCAAACAGGGGTTTTGCAACTCAGGCTGTTTTAATGACCTTGCTTCTCTTTCTCAGTGCATCCACGTGAGCTCTTTGCACACACGGGGTGTGCTCTGCTGTGCTGGACCCTGTGCCTGGCAGAGCACGCACCCCCTGCGTGACCAAAGAGCAGATCCAGCATCAAACATGCAAGGAAAGAAAGAAAAACAGGGAGGGAGGCCCAAATCCCCAATCTGACATGCTCAGCAAGTTACTGGTTGGCATGGTAGTGACGGCACCAGCACTAGGAAAGAAGCTTTCTCTTGCAGTTTGTCTCAGGTTTATTTGGAAGATTATTAAAGCATTTTGGTTTTTGAATATTTGGCAGAGACTTCTGCATAAGTCAAGACAGAGAAAAGAGAGTTTAAAGGGATAAACCAAGCAAAACTCCATTGACCTTCCTCATGGCTACTGAAAAGGGTCTTGAAAGAACTTGTCTTGTGAGCGAGAGGGACACCAAGAAGTACTCCCTGGCCCTAGACAGGTAACACAACTCTTTGTTTCCTTCACTGACATTTCTGTGTCAGAGCAATGTGAGATCACCAATCTGCCAACTGGCTGCAGGAGTCAAAGTCTGAAGAGTTTCACAGTGCATACATTTTATTACTTTCAAAAATGTTTTGTTCAACTTTTTCCTTCCCAAACTTTCTTATTAGATATTTGAAGCATTTACTAGACAACAGTCTGATGTGTCTGTGTCTGTGATGGATTGAACCAATCTACTGTTGAAGCAAGTGTCTCTTGCTATGTATTTTATAAGCTTAGTAGATTTATTGTAGGATGCAAAACCTCATGGATTATGCTGCAATTTTAGGCTGAATTATAATTGTGCTATTGCACCATGTTTGGCTCAAGGCTCCTCCATGCTTGAATGTCTAAATTATCCATTTTGTTTGAAAGAAAGGTGGTGCTTTATTCTTGTGGATAGTCTGTTGGGCTTAGAATTAATGTACCTGTTGTGTGCCAGAGGTCCTGTGAGTAAAGCCTCGCTTGGCTTGAGTGAGAAAAGATCCTCTGAACACATGAAATACTGTAGATGGGGTTAAAAAATGAGTATGTGTCTATCACAAAATAGTTTTGCAGTTTAAGTTTTTTTCTTTCTTCCTCTTACTCAGACTAGCAAGTATTTTTAAAAGAATAAAGCTGCTCAGTTACAGCTTAGCACCTCTTGACATTTCCATTATCTCATTGGTTTTCAGGTTATTTATTGCTTGGCTCTTTTAAAATGTGGGACAGAAGCTTGGCATAAACACTCTCAGTTCAAATGGAAATCTCTCTCTTCATGTTCTTATACTGGGGTCAGTGCCATCATATTTTAGTCATTTGAACGTCTGGGTTATTATTTAAATATTATTACAGGGCTCCATAAATACAGATGGCACTGTCCAAAAAGACTCCTGTGGTAATATTTATATTTCAAAAAGATCCCATATGATTCTGCAGTTATTGAAGACACTCAGTGTTTTTTGAAAGTTTGCGATTTTGTGGACAGAGCTTCAGTGCTCGAGGTCCTTTGGCCCCTTGCAACCTCTGGACACAAAGGACAGCTCTGGGCAAACCCATTATATGGTCCCCTGGGACAGGGACAGCTGTTAGGCATTCTTGTGAGGAAGCATTTTTCTCTGGATCATCGGTCATGGGGAATATCCCTAGTAAGCAGATGGGTAGGATGCACACTGGATGCAAGGATCCCTAGCAGCTGATCCTCCCATCTGAGAGCTGATATACCTTCTGGAGTAATTTTTTTCCTTATAATTCTTTCTTAAATTCGGGTTGAATTTCGGACTGAATTGGTGCAGCATTTGCAATTGCTGGGCTGATGCTGCAGCTACATGCAATAGCCCCTGAGCTGCAGGGCTGGTCCCAGGAGGGCTCTACAGTGCTGGTCCTGAGGGGCCTGAATGATGGAGGTGGTAGCACAGCTCTCCAAAATGAAGGAGACTTGTCATCCAGCTGTGTGACTTTTGTGCTGCAGCTCCATTTTGCTTTTTCTGCCAGATGAAATATGATTAATTACAATTTAATTACTCTGTTCCAGAAATAACCAGAAATAGGGGCTGAGAGGCAGGATCTCCCTCCTGTTGGAAAGAGCTGGTAGCACAGGGGATGCCCTTGCTACTCCCCATTGCACCCAGGAGCTTGGGGGCTAACCTGTGAGCCACTGCCAGCCCATGAGGGGATGCAGCCCTCTGGGCCTGGGCTCACAGAGCAGCTGCCTCAAGCCAAGAGTAGCAATAAGCTCATATTAGCCTTTGGTACAAATTACCACATTTTTCTATCCCCCATGTGTAGTGTTAATGAGCAGCTGTAATGCTTTCAACAGAATTTATTTACACACAGATTGCCTATTTCCTTGCAATCCCCCAGCCTCTTTCTTTTTAATAAATGCCATAATTACAATACTCAGGGAACAAAATTAGTTTTATCTTGACCATGTGAGTAGGAAGCCTGAAAGCTGACCCCTTTCCCTGCACTCAGGGATGTGGAAGAGAGTGTTTTGCACATGCCAGACCTGTCAGTAGTCACTGGAGTGTTTGGATGCATTAAGGCTTCCCATGTCAAAATTGAAATGCTTAAAAAGGGGTGAGCTTCAACTGAGACCTCGGAAAGTCAGATCAGTTGTAGGTTTATAGGACAATTCACATTGAGAGGTACCTTAAGAATGTCTCTGGTCCAATCAAGAGATTGAATAATATTGCTCAGCTCTGTCTCCAGTCTAGTCTTGAAAAAAATCTCTCAGGACAGAAACCCCACAACCTTTCTAGGCAATGTGCTTCAACAGGGAATTAACTTTACCATCTTTTTTTTTCCCCTTATATTAAATCAGAACTTGTTTCAATTTATGACCTCATCATTCCTCCATGTAGAGCAATAAAGCTCCATCTTCTCAATAGCCTCCTGGAGTATATTGGCAGGTTGCATCTAGGTGCTCACAAAAACCCAGTGCCTACAGAAGTGCTCCAGCTTTTTATCATCCCGGTCACCCTCTGCTGAACCTGCACTGATTTACTGATCCTTTCTGTGCTAAGGACCCTAAAGCTGGACACCTACACATACTGTAGATGTGGTCTCACAAACCTGACTGTCCCCCTGTCTGTTTATATTTGTCCTTGTGAAATTAGATGTCTCCTGTTGATCTCTTCCTCCAGTCTATCAGCTGCACCTCCATGTTGGCATCACCTCCCAGCCTGATCAGGGTGCCCTACACCTCCTCCTCCAGGTAACAGGGAAAGGCATTGCACAGGATGGGTCTCAGGACAGGACACTTCCCACCAGACCTGAGGAGGGTTATGAACCGTAATGGTTACAGGGTCTGAAGCTGAGCACTCAGAACCGCCTGCTTCACCCAAAACATGTTGTCCATAACTCATACATCATGTATCTTTAAATTAGGTCTGAACTAGGTCTCTAAATTTTGTATGGTCTTTTCACAGTCAACGATGGTATTAAAAGAGAATAATTTCTTCTAATGACAAATCAATTATATTCTATTTTTTTTTCTATTTGTTATCACCTATATAGTGATCTAGATAACCCTTTATCATGGTAATGGCTTGACCAAATTTCTCAAGTCTCCATGAATGAAGACAGGCCAGAGTATTTTATTTCTTGGTGGCAACAGATCACTGTAATATTGACCAGAAATATTAAATGTCCCACTTCATAAATCAGTGGATTTGCATCTGATTGTGCCATCTATGCTATGAGCTAGATTTTGGGTTGATCCAGTGTGGATTTCCTATTATGTTCTTTATCTGTCTTTATAGTGGAATTCTGAATACCATCACACAAGTGAAACTCAAGGCTTTAAGTCTCAAGGTTTTGGTTTTTATTTTGTCTCTGAGACAAGAGACAAGGCAGGAAAAAACCCAGGGGTTGGCAGTGCTGCAAGCAGGAAACTTGTGTGAAAATGTTAGGGTTTGTCTTCATGCAAAACTTTTTTAACACAGGACATTTATCTGTAGATATTCCTGTCTATATGCCTTAGACTCCTAATTGGTTCCTGTCTGCCAGGCTCATACCAGCAGGCAAAAAGTTTGAAGTGAAGCTGGGGGATGATTTCTTCAGGTGAAGAGCGATTTTCTATTGCAAGCACATAAGGAACATTTTCTTCTTTTTCTCCCTTCCCACAGGCAATATTAAAACTCATGAGATCAAAGAGTCCTCATCAAACAATGGCTTTCCACCACTCCTTATCCTTTAGAGAATCAATGCCCAGGAAGATGATAGGTGTTCCTTGTGATTTCTGGACTCTTTTAGCTGAGGACCCTGTGGTTGTCTCCTCTGTACTGGTTTGCCAGCTGGCCCAGTAGCACAGATATCTTACAGCAAAGCCAATCCCATTGCCTTTTTCCCCCTGCAGGTGACACTGGGACCCTGCAGAAAGGGCTGTGTCTGCCCAGCACTGGCCATATGCCATCTCTATTACACACAATTCAGGTTCTCCCACTTCATCTCAGAAAGAAAATTAGAACCAAGGTAGTAAGTGATGTGAAACAGAAATTAAATGGCGAGGGCATCAGCTCAGGAAATTGATGGTTCAGAGGTATCACAATGATACATAAAATCATGAATGATGTGAGGCAGGTAAACAGGGAATAGCCACTCATTATTTCTAACAGTATAAGAACTAATTAAAATAGCAGGCAGACAGCCCCAGAGTGACAAAAGACCTATTACTTTTACACAGATCATAATTAAATTGTGGAACTCAATGCTTTCAAGTCAGCTGGGTGTGTGTAATACAGATCTGTAAAGAGATGTTGGACAGGAGCTCTGGTTCAGAACTGGGGAGCAGTAACTCTCTGGGAATGTTCCTCTTTGGTACTTTGACCTTATGTATTCCTTCATGCTCATGACAGAATTTGGATACTTGACTGCATGCACCTCTGGTCTGTCTCCAGGCAGCTATTGTTACAGTTTTATGAAGAAGGAAAACTTTTGACAATACATTTATGCATGCAGGGCCAGACCCTCAAAATGAGGCCAAATAAGATAACTAGGGCATGAATTCCTATCTACTAGGCATCTAAATGTATGTAAAATATAAATATTTGCCTTTACTTTGTGCCCACAGTAAGGAAAAGGAGAAACTGGACAGCCAGGTTATTAACAGAGTCTTAAATACCTTGAAAATATTCAAGATTGGTACATCAATTGAAATCAGAATGGTGCCAGCACAAGGGAAGTGACTATGGCTTTGATAAATTTTTATCTGAAGGCAGTTTCATTATCCTTTCAGGCAGCAGAAAATTACTATTTTCCCTCATGAAGGAGATGATCTCCTGTGGAAAGTGCAGTGATTCCACATTTTCCTCTTTTGACTGGGGAACTCATAATGGTCTAGGAGGATAGCAATTATTCCCATAAGCCTGCAGATCAAGGCACCCAGCAGATCAAGTGAAAATAAACAGAAAGGAAGTTGTAATAAAAAGCTATTGCTAATGATTTGTGTGAAATCTGCAATATGTATTAATATTTTCTGCTTCCCCCTTCCAGGCATGACTCAGTAGGAGTCTTTCACTGACATTCCCCTGACTGTCTTTTTTATAAAGGAAAGAGAATTTGAAATGGAGAAAAGATTATTTTTTGATCTGTGACTCTGCAATATGCTGGCACAGAGACCTGGTGCTCAAAGGCTACATCTTGCTGTAAAACACTATGAAGCAGTTTCTGGTCTAACAAAGCTGATCTTTGCACCTTAAGCTTTTGATTCACACTTTTATAAAACTGCCTCTTAGATTCTTAGATTCTTTTAATTAGTGGCAGGCAGCTTTTGAAAGAGAAAAGTAATGATTACATACAGGACCTGGCAGGAGTTTTCCCAACTCATCGGGCCAGATGCTGTTCTGCAAGTTCAAAGGGAGCAGTGAATGCTCGACACCTCTGGCAACTGGGGCACTTTTATTCAGGTACCCTTTAGACAGAAAAATGTGGCATTTGTGGGTTTATGCTGTCTCTGTTTGCTTTTGCATCTGTCCAGCAAGATCTGTGAACAGTGCTTTCCTGCTCCTCAGTGATGCCCTGAAGCTTTGTTAGTTGACAGAGAGACTCAAAGACAAAAAACAAAAGGGAGTGAGATCACAGAGCGACCTATTTTGTTAGCAGCAAGGAAAGGATTTGGTGGCTCAGAATATGCAGTGGTAATTTTGGCATTCCTGCCTGAGAGGCTGTTGAGCTGATCATGACTCATGTCATTAAGATGATTTTAATGTTCAATGCCAGCTGATGAAAATTGAG
Source organism: Erithacus rubecula (assembly GCF_903797595.1). Lineage (NCBI taxonomy): Eukaryota > Metazoa > Chordata > Aves > Passeriformes > Muscicapidae > Erithacus > Erithacus rubecula. Next base: position 134,384,312 of record NC_136689.1, read on the forward strand.
GTAGGGGGAAATTAATTTTACATGCAAACTATAGAAAAGCATTGGAAGTTAACTCCAGAGAGAGATCATGAGAAAGGAAATCTTGCCTGCCCTGTTCTCCTGGGAAGAGTGAGAGAGCTACAGCATTTTATTCAGCCATCTGGAAGGAATTAATTTGTGGTACCTTCTGTGTCTAATTCATCAGTAAAATATTGTACAAAAATGACACAGTGCACATGAGGAACTCGATAAATGTAAAACTAAAGGACTGGAGAAGGACTGGCTGGTAGGAACCCCAGCTGCCAGATGGGCAGCCATTCCCTAGACAGTCCAACTCCTATTTATTTGTTGTTGTGATGAAAATAAAGGAAAATGCTGACAAAAGGAGTGAAAAACTCACTGTCTCCAAGCATCAGGCATTAAATGTGACCAGTTGCTCTTTCACACTCATGTATGGGGGGAATCAGTCACCCCACTGAGCAAACAGAGACCACATGCTAACCTGGCTGGGAAACAGGCTGACTCAGGGGAACCTGGCACCCTTGGAACATCTCAATAATATTTACAGAACCAAATCCACATCGATTATCTACAGTTGCAGGGCTTGGCTGCCAAGGTGGGTCAGCTCTTCTCTCACCAGTTGTTGTGATGTTGATGAACATAAAAGGCTGAGACATCAGCTCTGCAGGTGCCTTTGCCTCTTGCCCACCAGTGTGGGACATCTGGCAGGACTTCAAACCTGCTGAGCAGCTGCAGCCCCCTCAGGCTGCCCAAAAAAAGCAGCTGGAAAAGGCTTGTTATTTCAGTACAGTTTTTTTTCTGGACATTGACCACTGCAGGTTGCCAGCCACCAGCTGATTTCTTTCCAGTGAGATTTTAGGAATCTTGACACTTCTATAAACAGTGTAGAAACACTACAGAAAGTCACCAGGATTCATGTCACTTCCTGAAGCACAGGTTTCCTTCACTCAGCTGTAGAAACAATTCTTCCTTGTCCCAGAGGAAAGTCTGAAATCAAAATGGGGAAAAGCCACTGTTATTATGAGAAACTAAGCCCAGTCCCATATCCTGCCCCCAGGCTAATTTCAGAAAAAAAACAGTGGAGTTTGTTGTGTTCCTGGGTAGCCCCTGCACACAAGGACCTCAAATACTGCAACGTGTTATAGGGATGGTGTGTGTGTGCATTTTGGCAAAATTCATCTCCAGGTGCCAGAGTCTCAGTGAACTCATCACATCAAGAGTAGCTCAGGCAACAAGTGTTGTCCTGGGAGAGACAGAATGCTTTTAAGTACCCGTGGGAGGGGGTTTAGAGGGTTGGTTTTCTTTATAATTTGGGCTCTTTTCTGTTGAGAGATAAGGAGAAGGGATGCTCAACAAATCACCTTGATGCTTCCCAGGGGACTCTCCTGGCTGCTCTGCTGAGAGCTCCAGATGTTGTGGTCATCCAGGAGCTCCCACAGATGCTGTGCAGTGAACTTGGCCCCAGAGCTCTCTACCCACACCCTGTGTGTCCTGTGCAGGAGCCCTGAGAGGAACAACACTGAGGTTTTGTGGCAGAGCAGACTTGGAGTGAGAAATCACGTTGTGATGGAGGAATGCTCAAAGAGCCACTTCTGCTGGACTTCTCACCTTACCATGAAATCAGTGGCACAAAGGGTTCTACATGTACTATAGGTTATATGTACTATGGAGAATAGATTTCTTAGATTTTATAATACCTTTGAGATTTTATTGGCCAATAATTTCTATGCTCAGGCTCTGCTGGAATATTGGTAGATTTTGTACATATGTGGAAATTTGAGACAAAATAGTTCTGTGTGCAAAGAGAGGAGAGAAATATCTTTAGCCAATTATATTTAAGAAAAAGAAGTTTGGGGTGTTTTTGATTAGTCTTCCTGAGAAAGCTGTTGGGAATAAAATCCTGAATTTTTTAGTAGAATTTTCTCCATGTTATGCTGAACTTGGTAGCTATTTGCATGAAGTACAATTTTTCCAAAGTCATGTGGTGTGCCTGAGACATACAGCCTATGAAAGCCACCCTGTGCTTCATAAACTGCTAAATGATGTAGGAGAGCCCAAAGAGCTGGGAAACACAGCCAGAACACTAATTTCATGTGCAGCTCCCTCCCACAGAGCCTTGCTTGTGCAAGCAGGCCTCCTCTATGATCTGCTCTGCTGTTCCCACTGCTGCTTTTATCCTTTGAAAGCATTAATTACATCGTTTCTGGGGCTCTAGGGCTAAATGCCTGAATAACCAGGGTTTTTCTTTTTTAACCTTCTATTTCTTTCTATCCCAAAGGATGAGCTGGCTTCAGAAGAATTCAAATGAAGAGAGGCAGCAGCAGGAAGCAGAAGTTACAGGAGCTAATCCAGCGTATCACTGTCACAGCTACTCACAGGTTTATGAGAACAGAAAGAGGGAGCAGCATCATGCCAGGAGGAAGCTCTGTGTAGCATCAGTAATTTGCACCTTCTTCATGATTGCTGAGATAACAGGGGAGTATGTGTGTTCAAACAGAGCCCAGTCTGCTGCCCAGCACAGCCACGTTCTTGCCTTCAGTGTGCACTCTGACTGCAGGGACCTGCTGACAGGGGTGAACCCACCTGGCATTAAATAACTCTCCTTTATCCCTAGTCATTAAAAGAACTGGGGGGAGGAGAGGGTTTAAGTGGAGTTATCAAAATATTTTCATATATTCATTCAAGGATTGCATCTGGGTAGGAACACAAAGATCAGTTAATGGTCTGCAAGAGTCTTTTCAAAATCCAGGGAAATCCAGGGCCAGATTCACCATCTGTTTTGTCTACAGTTAAGTCAATGTATTTATATCAGGGCACGTTTATCTTTCAAATTGGCCTGCTGGTGTGTCTCTGGATCAATGGAAGATTATTCCCCTACCTAATTAGCTTTCACTTCTGGACCCACCCTACAATATCCAATATAAGTATTTGGCTCACTCATAGAGCATTGGCTTTCATTTTGTCTCACTGTCTGCTCTCTCCATGGATTCTGTGATATTTATATCCACCTGATAGTTCCTGGCTCTTTAATTTCCACTTCTCTGCAGTGAGCTGAGGTAAGGGAAGGCATGAGGAATCCCACAGACTTTTGCCATATGTGTTCCAGCTGATGTAACAATAGTCAGCCAGGAAGGCCTCTGAAACCCTTATTTTCCCACTCAGACATCTCTGGAGCCCCATGAAAATGAAACAGAAAGGCTTTGTCTTTTCTGCAAGTGAGAAGTAGATGCATTGAAAGAGTTGCTGCATTTCTGCCTTGTTCTCTGGCTGCCAAACCCAGCAGAGACTTCTCCAGCTCTTCCCTCCCACGTGCTCCCTCTGCATGAAGCCTCTTGCTTGTAGGTCACATGAATTTCCCCATGAAAACCAGTGCAGTAATTCCCAGTGCCAGAAGTAATGCATTATTAACAAAACCATATAATCAGTAGGCTTAAGTCTGGTGAATGTGGCTGTGCTAGAGGATAATTGGAAGGACAGATGATATGTTAACTAAATGTTTCGTTTTGCTTAATGAATCATGCAGCTTTTTTGCAGTGACAGCTTAAGTAACAGGCTTGAAGACCGTTTTGCTTCAGACCATTAAACTTTGACAAACCAGTTATTAACTGCAGTTACAGACAGCTCTCTGTGGAGATTTTTGTAATTATGAACCATACATTTAATTTTTTTAATCATTGGGCAAGACTGCTGTGCCTGATGATTGACCATTGAGTGACTGACAATTTCTACAGCTTGTGGTCTATAAAGGTATAAGCATCACAGGGAATGGCAAGTCTTAAAGGCCCCTTGTTGGGAGTATTGATAAAAAGATGTGAAAGCCTATAACTACAACACTTCTTTTACTCCTGAAGATAAAGAATATCTTCCCCTCCCCTCCTTGCCCACTAAGGACAAGCAGCTTCCCTGGGCATTATTCTGCTATATGGAAGAAATAAAGCCGCATCACTTTCAGAGAGGTTGAAAAGTTGTGCTTCTTTGAATGCCTAGATCTTCCTGTGGTATTTTTTTCTCAAACCACCTGTGCTGCTCTCCCAAATGGGGCACTGTTGCTTGAGCCTGATACATCACCAACTCTCTTTGAGAGACAATTATTTTCTGTTCTTCTAAGGAAGATCCATCCCAATCTCCATAGGTCTGGAGATGTCAGTCAGACCAGTATTTCCCAGATATGAATGTGCTTTCCAATGGTTTTTGGTGGTTAAGGACCAAATGTGGATTCCAAAGCACTTCCCCTTGGGCAGTAGAAAGAAAGACAAACACTGCATGTGGTCTTATGTCAGAGCAGAACATAAAAACTTGATCAGTGAGACAGGTTGCTAAGTTAAGCAAACTGAGGTCTCTGAAACTCACCCAAGGCATTAGCAATGCATAAAATAATAATTTGCAAACAATTTTCAAAGACAGCAGGGTAGCAGCAAGCTTCTGAGATGCTGTCCCACAAAACATGGAAATAGAGTATATAAAATGCAATAGGGTTTTGCCCAAAGCTTATGATCTACATATTTGTTTGCTGAAAGATACCTGATGCCTGGGTTATTAACATCTGGGCACAGCCAGACAAGCCTTCTTCGCCCTGCTAAGCAGAACTGCCTCCCTCTCGAGGTGCAGTTATTCTGAAAGCAGTGGAAGTGTGAGATGTGCCATGGCCAGAAAGTATCTGTGCATTCATACTTGAGCATGTGCTGGGAAATACTTATTCTGATGAATTTTTCATTTTACTGCAAGGAATGAGATGCCCCCAAATTCTGCAGCCATGCTTTCTCCCTTTTGGGAAATAACTTTGAGCAAAATTCTGTGCTGAAATACCTTCTGATGTTAGGTATTCTAATCTAAAATATGCATACAGGAGGAAATTAAACAGACAGTCCATCCTGCTGGCATGAAAATGCTCCAACTATAAGGAAACAAGAGATACATCTACATGTCCTTTTGGCAGTGCATGCTGCCAAATATTTGGATGAGGGATTTTATGATGTTTTTCAGGATTCATTAATTCTCATATGGGTTGTGGTCAGGAGAAATGAGTGAGCTGAAATGAATTAAATGACCGAAGAATGGAAATTCATTGCCAAATGCAGAAACTAGGTGTTTTGGCTCTATTATGTCACTCTTCTACATTTGCACTTTGATGAAAAAGATTCCCCTGCTGCAAGGTGTTGGAAGGACAGTGTCCTGCCTGGGATCCTTGTCTTCTGCAGCCATCAGGAGCTGGGGCAGTTTAAGGCAAATTTTTAGTTTATTTGGATTTGCCTTTAGCCCTGAGACATAGTTAGAAGAAGTTGGCAAAATAATGATATTTGGCTTACTGAGTAAAAGAAATGTGAATTAAAATAACCCAAAATGTTTTTAATTTGGTGGGGTTTTTTCCTTCAGAATCCACATAAATCCAAGTCCTCACAGAGTAAGATGATATTTAGGCATATTTTTTGAGCTCTAGCAGGAAAATTAAGTAATGCATTACAGATTCAAAATGATAGATTAGTCCTGAGAACAGAACATTTTTCTCTATGCCCTCATGAAAATGGTTGATTGCTTATCACAGTTCTTCTACTGGGATCTTTCCATGTATTTCTGTTTTAGTGTTGCCTGTGATAAATAAATAGGCAGCAAGAAGAACATGCATATTTTCCTGTAAAAAGCAGGAAATTAATCCCATAAGCTAGGTCTCTGAACGTTGTACATGCATAAAAATATCAGTGTCATGTGAAAAGATAGTGGGAGGTACTGAAAATGTGATTCCTAATATGGCTTATCACAAAAAAATCTGATATTAAGATAGTCAAACAGTACAATAGTAATGTAACTACAGAACTAATGTATCACAGCTCTTATTGTTCTTAGGTCTCTCTCTCTAACAAAGAAATTTTGCTTATGTATTTCTGTTAATTCACACCTTCCACTGCATGTTTGAGGCACAAAATGAAATTATCTTTGAAGAGGTCTGAGTCTTGTGTGTGATGACTGCAAACTGAGCGTTGCCTTTGATGCCAGCAGCCAGGCTGGGCTGGGCAGAGCCGTGATCAGGCGTGTTCCCACAGGCGCGCAGGTGGCCGGCAGCCTGGCCCTGGCCAGCGATGCAGCTCACGTCCTGGTGGACCTGACAGGCTTCCTCATCAGCCTCTTCTCACTGTGGCTGGCCTCCAAACCTCCCACCAAGCAACTCACTTTTGGGTGGCACCGAGCAGGTAGCAAACGTTTTGTATTCTGAATGTGTGGAATAGGAAAGGGGAGTTAGCGCAGCCGGGGCTGCAGAGCAGGATGGTGTCCAGGCACTCAGTGCACCAATGCTCCCACAGCTCCCAGGACACAAAACACAGTAACACAGGGAATTTTAAAGAAGTAAAGAGTCATCTTTTGTCTAAAAACACACCCTTCAATTCATTATTTACCATAGTTTTGGGCTGGTGATAACTTTGAAATAGCAGCAATTTCTCTCAGTGAGTTGAGTGTGTGGAGCACTGAGCTCTCAACCTGTTATGAAACAAGTTTCTATAAAAGCAACAATGACCATAAAATTAGGGTGTGCTCCATTTCTAAAGCAAATGGTTAAATAATTTTAAAGAGTCCACAATGTTACATTTGTAGAAAAGTAAGATCCTTTAACATTTACCCTTTTCTAGATTCTTTCCTATCTCTTCATTGTTGGTTTTTATCACATCCAAACAAGCTTTTAAAGTACTTCTTCCTCAACCTAAAACACTAATTTTACAGATGATACCTAATACCAAAAGCCTGACAATCAAACACAAGTGTTTTTACAAAGGACAAGACACTAGCAAAATACTAACCATGGGCATAATTTTCTGGGAGTATGAATCAAAATATCTAAATACCAATGCCTACATGCACATGAGCACCTTTAAGCGCAGGATCCAAGTCTCTCATGTATTCAGCAGAAATCTTGACTCCATTCAGCCTCCTAAACATGAAAGTCCAGAGTTACATCCCAGGATATCAGAGGTTTATGCATGGGAATGGCAGCTGTTGCACAAGACCTATAGGAGACTGCACAAGGTGCCAAGCACAAAATCAGAGCTTGTCAAATGTGACCAGACACTCATAGCTAAGAAACCAGTATGTGTTCTCAGGCATCCAGTGAAGAAGGGAAGCCTTCAATCACCATTAATTTGATGTTCACCGTCTACAGAGGGACCTTTGCAGCCTTAGTAAACTATTACCTAACATCAGCTGATTTGCCACTACTTTTCATGTTTTTATTTTTTATCCTAGGGGAAAGAAAGTGAGAGTCTTCTCTTGCTAATGTAGGCAGGTTCAGCCACTTCATGTAACTTCATCCTCAGTCTGAACTAGATTATTTTTATTGCAATTTCAATTATTTTCATTGCAATTAAGAACTTTAAAACCAATCCTTTATTGCCTTTTTTATCCTGGTAGCAGAAAGAGCCTTGGATCAAATATTAGAATCTATTTGATTGCATTTCATGTTTGTTATCCTGTTTCTTGCTTATTTTCCCAGCTATATTCTCAGTTTAATATGCAGGTGGGTACCTTAGTAGAGTAGCTGAGGGCAGTCAGGTGGCAAAGTCACTCTTCACTGACTACCAGGGTCCTGCAGGTGCAGCCCTCCATGACACTGGAAAATATTTCTTCACTGCTTCTCTCAGACTGATAAATTGTCATGCAAAGTATGTCTGTATGGCAGTGCTCAGGTTTAGCCCTCTGGATGCCTCCTGCCCTCCTTGCTAGAACAGTGCAGCCACTTCCACAAACACAGAAACACAACATTGAAAATGATTGATAGTGTGAGCCAAACTATTTTCAGGCACAAAAATTCTCATGCACCTTAATTTTCCTCAGCTGTTCTCAGAGATTCCTGCACAGTCCTGCACTACTGTTTGCTGTGGTGTGCTAGTAGCTCTGAAAGAAAGTAACTGAGAACTGACAATCTCGAGTGAAGTATTTAGTGCTGCTGAACTGATCTGTAAGCTTAACTAAATTTTTGCCAAGATACTCCACTGACAATTAATATGCAAAGATGACCACTAACATGTCCTGTTATGGAAGATATGCATAAATTCACACAGGTGGATAGATGCATTCACAAGAACTCTTGGCTGCTTTCATGCCAATGATAGCACAGTCATCAACATCTCCAGTTGGGCCAAATTTGCAGGGATTCAACCTGCAACTTGTGGAAAAGAAATTGTATGATTTATGTTTGCTTCTATCTACTTTTAAGGAAAACTAGATTCCCCTGTCGGTGCACTGTGATTTATTATTTTCCAGTTTTAGGCAAAACAGTTGTTTGATAAGCTTTTGCAGCTTGCTAAATGGGGCATCCCCATAAAATGATATAAAAAATCATGAGCTGTTTTAATGGGTTGTCAGTGGAGGTCTGTGCAAATGCTTTCTGGCTGTCTTCTGCCTTTCACTTTACTGTGAGCTTGCATTTTCTTTGGTGTTGTCTCAGTTGTGCTCATTTACCCATTCAAGTCACACTGCAATTACTAGTCCCATTCCCATTAAAAGCATGCTGCACGTTCATATGCACTTCCCTGGACCTCTCCCATAACACTGCAATAAAAGGTGGCCTTGGGGACTGGATTTATTTGAGCCCAACTCAAAGCCAATAGAGACAAAATTAAATTTTGCTACCCTGGGGAAAAAATAACTTCTTTTGTTCTCATCACAGCTGGTGCCACAAAAATGACATTGTGGCATTGGCAGAATGAGTTCCAGGGTAAGTTTTCCTGACAGGACTTTGTTGGGAGCTGTGACTGTCTTTCTGAAGTGTGAAGTGGTGAGAGGTGTGCAGAAACAGGGGAGGCTAATGGAGGGAGATTGTGTCTGACAGTGGAATTGGGTGAGCTGTGCCTCTCCTTCTTCAAACCTCTGCTCCTGTGATGGAGACAATCTTGCTGGGAGAGGAGGCCTGATCTTTATCCATTTCACACCACAGTCAGGACCAGGAAAACTCCTTTTGCTACTCCCAGAATTCCCCAAATGATCTTTTACATCTCTCCGATTTCTTAGAATGGTGCATGAACTCAGCACTGGAAAGGGGACAAAAGTAGGAGCAAGTAGAACAGGGTTGGGACACCACAAGGCTACCCTGGATAGCCACTGGATTTACTATGATCAGAAAGGAGGGTGGCCCATTCTTTGGGAGCTTTAAGACTGCCAACATACAAGAAGCAGTTCTCCTGGCTATAAAGCTCACAAACCTGGAACCATTATCATCAGCCTCTTCAAATTTTTTGCATTCCTATTCTGACCCTTAAAATCAGATTTTTTTTTCATTCCTAGAAATTCTGGGCGCTTTGATGTCTATGATAATAGTCTGGATGGTGACTGGTGTGTTGATATATTTGGCTTGCATGAGGCTGCTACACCCAGATTATGATATTGATGCTACAGTGATGCTCATTACTTCTGCTTGTGCTGTGCTCATCAACGTCCTGTAAGTTGTTTTGTTCTCCCCTCATATGACATTTCAACCTTGAATCTGCTGCTGTAATTCAAATAAAAAAAAACTATAGGGAGACAATGGCCTCAAAAATATGAAGTGCTTATGAGTTCCATGAGGATTGGAAAGGGGTCAAAAGAGAGGTCTTGCTTCTCATTGAAAGCTGCAGTTCCTCTCCTCCTTTCTGTTAGCTGCCACACTGGGAAGGCAAATTATGAATCTACAAACCCCAGGAAAAGATTACTCTCCATATCACTTTTTTTTAGGTGTCAGAATATTCAAGAATTCTATAGAAAATGAGGCCTCATTAATTATCCCATTCACAGACTTTCTTGATTATGCAAATCACTGAAAACCTAGGAATTGTCTGCTCAGCCATTCTGCATTTCTACTGAATGTGTCAGATTTTACCGTTCAGCATTCAGAAGTGACAGGGGTGGTGATGTGCATGACTTCACTGCTTTCAGAGATGCAGTACATCCTCTGATATTTGCAGCTTTACATCTCTTGCAGACTAAGCCTGATTCTACACCAGACTGGCCACGGGCACAGCCATGGGGCACAGGTCAGGGAATTCCCTCTGGAAAAGCCAGCTCTGAGCAATGCCAGCCTTCGGGCAGCCTTTGTGCATGCCATTGGAGATCTATTCCAGAGTATTAGTGTGCTAATCAGTGCCCTTATCATCTTCTTTAAGGTTGGTTTTATTAGTTCATATGCCTGCCTTGCAATCAATGATAAGTGCTATTTTCACAGCGTTGTGACTCTAGGTACTATGTAAATATTTCCTCTGTCTTAATCATGCACACTGTGTTTTTTATCAAAGAGAATTATACTTATTCTTGGGAACTGGAATAACTGTTGAGAGTCTAACCCCTTCCTCTTGGTGCTCCAACTGGATACTTTGGTGTCTCTTCCTTTCTCCATCTTCACTCCCTGTGCTGAGGCTCCCCAACTCATTCTGTACTCATTCTGTACTAGATTAATGGAATTTATCATTCTTTCATGCTGACTAATTAAAAATGGCAATAACTGACAATAATGAAATTAACAAAGTGGTGTGTTCGTATTTTTCCAGCCACAGTACAAAATAGCTGACCCAATCTGCACATTTGTGTTTTCTACCTTTGTCTTGGCAACTACCATCACAATTTTAAGGGATATTTTAACTGTGTTAATGGAAGGTAGGACCTGATTACAGAATCAATACACTCTTTTTTTTTTTTTTATTTCTTTCTCCATAATGCTTATATATGCTGAAAAAAAAGTATAATAGCACATTTCTGCATCAGTTTCTGATATTCTCATGATTCTGATCATACTTTAAGCCTACTTATATTTTTAATCCAAATTGTTTTCTACCATTACATTATGTTTACATGTATGCCAGCTTTTGTAAAAATCTGTGTACTGGTGTTTTGCTAATGAGCTCTGAGTTGCTTTTGTTTGCCATATGTGTAACATTTCTTTCCATCACCCCTTTTTCACTCACCTTGTTCATTGTGTATTTCCTTTACTCATCTTTGTCAAGAAAAAGTGCTTTGACTGTGCTTTGAACTGTGTCTGTGAAATGGGCTGAGTGCAAGAGACACAAGTTTAAAAGATTTTTAGTTACATGAGTACAGAAAAGAAAGCTGTTAGAGCTTTCCAGTTCCATTCTAGTGCATGGAAATAGACAATTCTCAGCACAGCAGCAGCAAGAAGAGCCAAGCTTAGCAATATTTAATCCTGTCAGCCTGAATATTTGATTTGCAAGGCCAAATGACTCGAGCAGTCACAGATGCATGTTTTTGCCTTCCTCACATTGAATAATATAATGCAACCTCTCACTCAGCTGTGAAGACGTGAGGATTAAGGGGGAAAGTAGCTCTAACACTGCAGTTTTTGAATGGTTACTCAGTGTGTCTGCTTGTGTGGTTATTTCTTCTCTCTTTCACTTGCACCTACTGCTGTTTGAAGAAATAAAATATCTGACGTTGTTACAGTAGTTTCATTCGAGGCTTGGTTTGCTTGCAGTGGTTGTGAGATAGAGATACTTCCATGCAGAAGTGTACCTAGACAAGAGTGTGGCAACTGACTTTGTTTTGGCTGCCAAAATATGAGGTATCTTGGTTACTGGGAAAAAAATATCAAGCTACCAGGAAGGGGCAGAACCCCTGACACTCAGGAGTCTCTGTCTCAAAGCAGTGACTCCCAGCTTCTGTAAGCAGTGCTCTGTTCCCCTCTGCACCAAGCCCACTGTCCTCCTGGGGAACTCCCTGGGGAGTCTCCTATCTCCTAAGCAGAATATTCTGCACAGAATTTTCTGAAAAGAAATTGGATGCTGGAGCTGCTGTTCCAGTTTACTGATCCAAGTGGAGCTTGATGAGTTCATGCTGTTCACACAGGCATAAAGATGCACTCACAAAAGATGTTGGTGTAAAACTACAACATGATTTGGCTAAATAGTTCATTAGCCAATGTAAACTGCACATTCAGACTGTCCTCTAAAACATGCATGAGTCTCAACCTACCACTGAGAAGTCTAAAACAAGGGATAGGATTATATAACACAGTGAATTCTGAAATAGATGGGCTTTCCAAAGCATTGGATACTTCTATAAAAATGATACATCTAAGTGAAAAAGGGTTCATGATTCCTCTATTGATCATAATTCTTATCCCTTAAATACATTGGTTTTCCATCAATTTCTCCTTTTCAGGAGCATCAAAAGGATTTGCTTATGATGCTGTAAAAGCAAGAATTTTAGCAGTTGAAAAAGTGGAGTCTGTTCACAACCTTCATCTTTGGTCTCTGACAATGAATCAAACTGCTCTCTCTGCTCACATTGCCACAGGTCAGTAAATTTCTCTAAGCAGGGAGTAACTTTTCAGCTGCTGTCAAGTAAAGGTCAGTCTTTCTTGATTCAGCTTAAACTGACTGTATATCTGTTGCTTGTTTAAAAAATTGCCATAATTTTTTTTGAAAAATAAAATCAACAATAATAACAAATAAAGCTCTCAGATCCTACTCCCAGAAACTTTGTCAGGGAGCTCTACTTAGCCCAAAACTTAAAAACTGCAGAGGTGGCAGGACAATGAAGTAAATGGCAAGATATTTAAAACAAATTAAAAGAATTAGACTCAAACTGGATTTTTATCATGATTTTGTCAAACTTGAAAACTGCTGATCTCTACAAGAAAAACTTACAATGCCAATATGCATTCCTGATGTATCTCTAGCAGTAAAACAGTCTAAAAATAGATGGAGTTGAGAGGTAGCTCCAATCCATCTTTTAAAATATTATTTTAAATTGTAGTCTTATCCCAGTTGACAAACTATCCACTACACAGGTCAATTTTCTTTTCTGTCTGTCAACTTTTTACATATTAAGAGAAAAAAAGCCAGCTGTGCTTGGCCAAGGACAGGGCGAGAGGTGAAGTCATCCACAGGGTCCCCAGTTTTTGAAAACAGAGGGTCTATCAGCCACCCAAATCACTTGGCACTGCTGCTACTCCCTGACTGGACAAACTAATCTTTATTAAGTAGTTCTGCTTTCCTCCAGTCTTCTGCCAAACTGAATTTCTATGGTGATTACTTAACTTAATTCTTGCCAAAGTTGCATATTCCAACCACATTTGAATGAACAAAGGTTTAAAAGGACAAGAAACACTTCTCAAACAAACTTCCTGTTAAAAGTTTCTATCTTAGAAGTATACCATATCTATATTAGATACCAATGTCTATATTAGAAGTATACAATACTTGTTTAAAGTATTATCAGAATGTGTGTGTTTTGATCACTTTCTGCTTGCTATCTGTAGCAGACACAATGGACAGCCAGAAGATTTTGAGAGATGTTACCCAAGCCCTGTTTGAGCACTACAGCTTCCACTCCATCACCATTCAGATTGAATCAGGAGAGGATCAGAAACCAGACTGTGTCTTCTGCCAAGAGCCCAAGGATTGAAGGGATCAGTGTGCCGTGCCAAATAACCATCCCCCCTCTCACAGGTCAATGGAGACTGTATGTGCTAGTTGAATGTAATTGATTAACAACAAATGGTAATTAACTGGCATAACAAGCCCTGCCATTGTAAGCAGAGCATGGGCCTTTCTTTGTTGGTGTCATCTACCATGAGAGAACATGTATTAAATCCAGCCATCAGCCAGACTGCCTGTCCATCAGCTGTTTCTTTCAATTACAAGAGAAATATCTAAATTATTCTTGACTAAACCAGCAGATTGGCAGTTAAGCAGCATTTAGAGTGCCTGTCTGTAATTACAGGTAACAAAAACCTAATCAACCTTCAAATTACCAACAGACAAATTATCACAGGTGTAATGAAATGTGAGTTTGGTGTTAGCATCTTGACTCAGGATGAAAGAGAAAATTTAAATTACCAGAGGAGTTGAAGAAATCTGGGGAAGAAAGTGATGATGCTTTCCCTGCCTTTTGGCAGACACTCCTCTTCCTGCCTGTGAAGGGAAGTATCAGATATGTATCATGGTCACAAGAGAGTTCATTCCTTTCATATTTGACAAACACCTCTTTGTTTTTTAGCTAGTCCTATTTATGTTTTCAGGTGGCCTTCAGGCAAAGTCTTTTCTGCCAGGTATGAGCATTATTCTGAGCTGTTAACCCATAACTTGAATAGTGCTGCACCATGATGAGTTATGAGAGAAGATATGAGGTGGATTTCTGTGTCCATGTCACAAGGTACTACTGAGTCATGACAATAAAACAGACCAGGTGCTCTGAGAAAATGAAAAAATAATTAGGGTAAGGAAAAACTGGGACCCCTTGTGACCATCCTGTCTGGTGTCACAGTTCAGAGTGGCCTGTGGGGTGTTACCCAGTGACACTGCTTCCCTGAACTTATATCAGATAATTTAAAAAAACCTTTGTCATATCACACAGACATTCACTGTAAAGGGAAGTAAAGACATGAGACATAAAGACATGCCTCTTCTTCAGGTAACTAATTCCCACTTTTCCTAACAAGATGTGAGTCATGCTTTCCCCAATTGAGTTTTCCACCAAAACACTCAAAACCTTGGCTTTTCACTTCCACATTCCCCCTCCCCTGTGGTGGACTAGAGAGGAGAATCACAGGCACAAAAGAGAAAGGCTGGGATAAGAAGGATTTACTGGAAACAGCAATGAAATTAAAAAATTAACAGTAACAGCAGCAACACCAGTGACAGAATATACAAGAGATGAATGATTGGCATGTGAGTGCTCCCCCTGACAATGCAGCTCCACAGCAACCCTTTCCCCATCCCTGGAAATTACAGGATGTGGTCTAGAATAGCCTCCAGGTCCTGGCCATACACCCTCCTGGCTGCTGCAAAAATTAACCCTGTCCTGGCCAGAACCAGGACCATGTGTTAAATCATCCCCTTTTACTTACCTGGCAATGCTTGTGGCAGAACTGAGAACAAAGAGTCAGGTCTTTCTGCAATCCCTCTTTTTTTGTCCAACCAACTGAATTAAACTCTCACCTCTTGGCAAAAGCAAGGGTTGCACTTCAAAAGGCATGCTCCAGTGCTCCAGAAAACAACTTCAATTCTGCCCCTGGCCATAACAGTGCTTACCATGCAGAACTAGACATAATGTTTTCCCACTCCACAGTTCTCTCTCCAACAGCTCTAGGGCTCACTTTACCAACAGGTTTGTTAGAACAAAATAAATTATGTGATACCAAGTGGTACTGAATTTCCAGACTAATAGATGGAAGGACCATTGTGTTATTAAGGTATAAATAACCCTTACTTTTTAGGAAATTCAGTTTTATTAGCAATAGGCTCAGATTAGTTTTCTCCTTTATCATTCTAAGGAGATTAGAATTTTTTATTGGGGCTTTTGACTACAGATAATACCTAACTATGTGATGATGGATTGATGTATTAAGCTGGCATTTGTTACCTGGTAGGGGGAACAAGAAATTATTCTGCTTAGTGGAAAATCGTGCTCAGGTAAACCTCCCACTGAAATCAGATGAGGTATTAAAACAAAACACCCGCTAGGAATTTCATGAGTATCTCATTATTTACCAGCTTGAAAGAGCTGAGGCCATAGCAGTGATATTGAGCACAGTGATAAAGATAATTCTCGCCCTTCACAGCTGAAACTCCAGAAGATAAGACACAAATAAATCAAAGCACAGTAAGAAATTCTAAATGATGAAGTTAACTTGCATTTCAGCCAGCTTCTCTGCTGGTGTATTTTAGCATAGTTGCCTCCTTCCAAAGGCAACTTAACTATGCTTGTCAGCTAACCTGAGTATTCTTTTCATTACTTAGAGAGGACAAGTTAATAGTGTGGCCTTCATAAGAAAGAAAATGTCTTTCCAAGTGTTTGGAATAAAATGAGGACATAAACATGAATATAATAGGGAATTCTGAGGAAGAGTCTTATGATCAAGGACAGTGAAAAAGATAACATGTGGGTGACAGAAACATCCATATAGGACATAGATTCAGTTCTGAGATTAAGGTCGAAGTAGGGAAAAAGACCAGAATTTTAAAAGCAATAGTGGATTTTGGGAAGGATTTAGACAGGCAAGTGATATGGTCCACTAAGAAAGTTATGCTGAGTAGTAGAGCTGTGAAAAACCTGGATGGAAGCAACAAAAGAGGGGCTGGGAAAAAGAAGATTCAGCAGTCAGCACCAGGACTGCTGAGGCTATCAGGTGAATTAATTGAAAGGGAAAGTGGGAAAGTGTTTCATTATGTTTTAGAAAAAAGAGCAGGGATGTAAGGAAAGGAGTTCATATGAAATAATGATCTGTTATGAAGGAGAGTGGGGGAAAGTTGTAAAAAAGTTTTAAGAAGGAGGTGAGGCAGCAGCTTCCATCCACAGCATTGTAACCTGGGTGAGTAGTAAAGGTCAGGGCAGGACTGGGGAGGCAGAGGAAATGTCTGGGTTTGTTAGCAGCAGTAAATCTATTTCCAGCAAAAAGAACCACATATCTTTAGCTAAAGCCTTAAGGAAATTTTACCTAAATATGATAGGTTGAAGATTAATTTAGAGAAAATATTTACTTGTAGTTATAAATATTGCTATAAGGAGCTGAATTTTAAACGTTCCTGTTATGCACATGAATGTAAAATGCATGTTTCTTCTTCATTCCTGCCTAGTCTGATCCTCAGGAATATGATCTTGGTGCAAGGTTGTCTTCAGAATATTGTCTGACTGACTGGGATTTCTGCAGAAGTGATACTGAGATATGCAGAGGTCAGAGACAATTTCTAGACTTGTCTGCTTTTATAAACTTTACATCTTTTTGATTGTCAGAAGAATAACTACAAGAAAACTGACCAAAAATTGCTGTATCTAAATTTATTTTTGGAACCATTGTGAAATGGGAAAGTATTTTTCATGTAAGTGGTCTGTTTTCCATGCCTGGCTGTTTTCTGATGGAGTTCAGTACATATGGGCAAGTACAGACTTTACTGAGCAGCCCATACTGAAATTCTGTGAACATGTGTATACTCATTTTCCTCTAAATTTTAAAGCAGTTATTGTGCAGCTTGCAAATTTTGTATTTCTCTGATCCCCTAAAAGTACTCTCTCTTTTTCACTTTCCACAAGGACAAGGAGTTTGTAGAGATTTTGGAGCAGAAATCTTGAAATAGTCAAATGCAAAGCTAAACTTTCCTCATTCAGCAGTGACAAAAAGCATAAGCTCCAATAGTGTGCTGAGATGACCACCAAACACTGACAAAAGTATTTATAATTATCCACACTGGGAACAGTTAAGGAAAAAAATCTGTTATTATCACCAATAGAATGGTCTTACTGCAACTAAAGTCATAGAGATAGTTCTGTGTTCTCCTGAGATGTTATTATAAGAACTGTGCATGAAATCAAGGATTATATTGCTCACTTAGTGTGAGAAATCACAACAGTAATTTGTCATCTCCAGGAAGGCAAGCTGATATCCCTGTCCATGGCAGCAAAAGGTGGGCTAGGGAACAAGGACTGTGCAGGTCTGCAATATGTCTCTTTCCAATGTCAAGAGGTTATATCAATTTTGTGTTGGAGCATTTTCTTCTCTGTTGTAACAGCTAGCATTCCCCAACACATTCCCCAGGGCCTCCCCCCCAGCCACAGCAGATACATTTTCCTTCCTTTTTCATTCCCTATTGTTCCCTTCTTCTTTGCCCTTCTATATTCCCCATTTGTCTTTTTTATCAATGCCTCTGATACCCACCTATTCAAATTTCAATGCCAACATACACTTAGTGCATATCCTTTCTGCTTATGACCTTCCCATCCCTTTTCAATATGTGGTTAGACAAAAGCTCCTCAGAAAGAAACTGACTTTTGCTCCATGTTTGTTGAAAATGTGGCATAATGACCAATCTTGTTACACAATGGGAACTTCATAAAAACAAAGAGTAAGAGCCATTCCAGACATCACATATTAACATGTCCAGCACTGCTACATATTCACTTTTCACTTAAAGTCATTTAGAATTTTCATAGGAAAAAAATTATGTGAACTGCCTCCAGCTTAAGGTACTCTTTCATGTTCTCAAGCTTTCTGATAATCTCTTTCAGCTAAAAAAATAAAATCCTTTCTCACTTGAGTACACACAGTTCAAGCAAGAAAGACATTACAGACTTCCAGTTGCTTAACTGCCTCCTTTGACTTCTCTCTGCTTGGACTTTGTGTCAGACAGTCAGTGTCTAGCAAGAGTGCACTGCAGCAAAGCAAGTTTTGGATAGCAGCCCGGTGAGAACAGTGTCTGGAACAGAAGCACAACAGAGAGTTTTTAACGTGGTTGCTGGTGCATATTCAGGATTTTCCATCCCAGGTGTTATGTTCATGTGAGACATGTCTGCTTTTCACTACAGTCTCAGGGTCTGACTTTCAATTTTTGAAAAAAAAGGATGAAAAGAAATGAATGAACAGAAGCTAGAAAGGGTTAGATTGTGAAGCATTCCTGGTGGCAGCGGGGACATTTCACCCCATGGCTTGCAGTCTAACAGCAGAGCTCTGTAGCTTTGCCTCCCACACTGCCCTGCCCATGCTCTGCCAGCTGTGCTCTCTCCTGCACACACCACAGGAGCTGCCCTGGCATGCACTGCAAGGTTCCTGCTGGGACACCTGCCATGGCTGTCCCACAGCTACAGCAGGAGCTTCTCACCTGCAGGGACTCCTCGTGAATTGCGAAGGCAGAACCATCATCCAGGCTTTGGTGAAGCACCAGCTTCTTTCTTCCTACTGTGTCATTGTATTCTGTACTGATTCTTTTCTTGGAGACTGAAGCCGACTGGAACAGTTCATGTACCTTCTGTCTAAATAAGAAAGAGCAGGAATTCATTAATCGTGGCTCAACTGCTAATCCACAAAGAGGCACAAGGCACTCTGGGCTAGCTCGTGGTCTAGGCAGTAATTCTGATATCAAAATGCTTGGAAACAGTGCTTCCCAGCAGCAGCCTGCAACCTGGGTCGTTAACTTTTGGCTCCTGCCCTGCTTTCTCATTTGCTGACAGGCAAATGTTAGCAGTGCTTTGAAAGACATGCTGTGCTTTGAAGGATGTGGTACACTTTGAAGGAGCAGCACAAACTGCTGATGAGCTTATGAGGACATTGCATCCAGCCCTCCTCCACCATACAGACAGTTTTTGCAAAAGAAAATCCATTGTAGGATGGAAATAAAAATTGTAAGGGTATAAATGGGGAACCCCATGGGCTGTGATGTTATCACGGTACAAGCACCTGGGAAATGGCTGGGAATGAGCTGCAGAGATGAACTCTGCCTGCAGAGCTGCACATTGCCCCTCAATATGCATGAGCAGCAGCAACAATTCCACAGGAGTGCCGGCAGGAGAAGAGCCTGAATGCAAAATGAAATTTTAAAACTCCCTTTGCCCTTTAAACTACACTTACAGAATTAAATGCAGAATCAGGGAACATAAAAAATGTTCTCTTAAAAAGAATAGTTTTGACTTTCTCTGAGTACTTTCTGCACTGTGAGTGTTTTCAAGAATTGATCAGGCACACTCATTTCTATGGTGTATTAGCAGAAAATAGCTGGTCATCCATTAGTCCCCTGCTGAGTTTCAATTGCAAAGATATGACTGAAAGCTGGTATTAACTGTGACAGAGGCTTAAGAGCCATATAGGCTTCAATACTGTATAAAAGACATGAGTCAATACGACTTTTCAATAGCAGTTTAATGTCATTAATTTGTATTCTCCCAGCACACAGAGTCTGCTGCTCAGGTTTTTGTGGTCAGGGATGGGCTCTGCTCTAGCAGGGCTGGAGCTACCAGAGACAGGAGAGCACATGGTAAAGGAAATCAGAGTGATTTTTGTGAGGTCTTATCTGAGGTCTGTGGTGGAAGCTGTCATCCAAACCAGATTTCTCTGAGTGTGCTTTAATGTGCCCAGGAACAGACACACAACCACAAATACCTGTCAGCACTTACCTGTACAAACTGGGTTGTATTAGACAGCTACATTAATATTATGGGAAAGAAGAAAGGAAATTCAGAGAGGACTTAACATCCATGACAAACAAAAGGGATACCAAACACAAGAACCAAGAAGGAAAAAATCCAACAACTCAAAAGCTTATTTTAAATGTGCTAAAGAAGGTGTATTGGAACATACCACCTCATATTACTTTAGAGTTTATTTTTAGTAATGTGTCCATCTAAGCAGGCTGACTTTGAGGACAGCCTAAGATGCACCTTTTTGCCTTTGGAGAGTCTGCAGACCTAGAGGAGGAGAGATTTGCTCTCCATGAACCCTATGTTGCATTCCTGGGAATGAACCTGCATAGTGACAGCACAGTCAAGGAGACAGACAGCAATAAACACAAAAAATATTCCTGCAAAAAATATTAAACCATTTTATATTCATCATGGATATGTACCATCCTTTCTGTACCAAAAAAGCACTGAAGACCTACCCAACCAGGCACATCACTGAGCCTGGCTGAAAGCATGAGTCATTTTTTTACTAGAAAAATTAAGTTTTCTTTTTATGATCCACTAAATGGTGAGAGGAGACACCCTGTCATGGAACAATAAATTCAGGCTTAAATCCTGGAGCTGGAAAAAAAGATTTTATCTTTCCTTGTGTCATTCTTCAGGCAACTTTTAAGTTTCCAGAGTGTATTTTAAGCTTCAGCTAACACAGTGTTATTCCATTTGGTAGTTGCCTGCAGAATACTATATTTTGTTTTATCTTTTCCCTTCTGTAATTCCAGTTCTTTCATAAGAAATAAATGCCTATTAATCAGGCTTGGGTTATTGTAATGGAGGTAAGGTCCTACCTTGGTGTAAAAACCTACATGAAAAAACCCAAGCACAAAAAGGAAAAATTGCCACCATTTTAGGGCAAGGACATGAAGGAAATTAATCCTGGCTTTGCAGGCACTGTGTGTGCAAACCTGACTCATGGGCAGGTCTCACTTCTCCAGCATTGCTGCATCCCTGAGCATCATCTGAAGCTGCTCAGTACTGGAGGGTTCTCTGAGTGTCTTAAGCCTGAACTTCAGATCCTCCAGGGAGGTTTTGCTGTTGTCAGGTCACATATTTGGGAAATCCCAAGGCTGAGACAGCTTTCATTCTTCCTTGTCACCCACTCCTGTGGTGACTCAGCTTGGACCAGATGTGCATCAGCCATGGGAACAAAATTTCCTGTCTTGGAAAGCCACTACTGGGACCTGGTAAATTTATGGCAAACCTCAAAGATCAAATACTTTCTGTATAGACACTGTACCACACGAAATTTACAGCTGTCCTTTCTCCAAAACACTGACATGGGTTTAAGTGAGCAATGAAACATAAAAAAAAAAAAAAAAAAAAAAAAAAAAAAAAAAAGGTGGAATTATTAACTACTAAAAACCAGCAAAGCACTAGGAACCTTCTTGGACTATTTTTCAATGTATGTAACAAAACATTATTGAGAGGAAAGAATATAATCAATACTGAGTAGCATTATAGCTTGCTCTGCAGCAATTTAATGCTAGAAATGGATTAAGGTGACAGGAAAAGTCAATGCAGTCTTAAATTAAAGGTGAAGAAAGTCAATGAAAAGTCAAAGCTGGTTAGGAGTCCATCAAGTAAGAGAGGCTCAAGCTCTGGTAAGTACAAAGTGCCTCAGTAACCTCACCTTATCACCATAGCTCTATGTTTTACATGTTTGTTCCAAAGAGTAAGTGGGTATGTGTTTGTTCTCAGTTTGAACCATTAAACCATTTGAATTCACTGGGCTGTTTCAAAGGGATTTGCAAAAGGGGAGAAGTCTGGGGTTTTATCTTCTTTGTTTAAGGAATAAAAATGTGGAATTTTCCCTCAGTGTTTTATTTTATTTTAGCAAAGTCTTTTCCCCTCAAAGAACCTACAAACCAAAGTCACTGGAGAATAAATAGGATTATAATGTTGCCAGTACCAGAGGATACAGCTTTGGTTAAATAAGGTAGGGATAATTTTTACTTGCAGTTTTAGCTCAAATTGTAGCCTTGCTTTGTTATATGAAAACAAATGATAAGGAAAAAAATCTGCTGCATTCCAGCAACACCTCTGCCTTTAATTCTCTGGGGTTTAGAAATCCTCAGACAAACCAAGAAAGCCCAATATTACTTCTCTAATTTCTTAAATAACAACAACATTGACCAAACAAAAACCCAAATCGACCCCCTCAAACAAATATCACCACTCCAAAAAAGGTGTGTCTCAAAATTTTGTTGTAATACTCAAAATCATGGATATTCAACAACCATGGCTGCTGTCAAAAGGTTCTGGTCCAAAGTCCTTCACTTCTCATACTCCTACTGAAATATAAGGCTGACCAGAAGAAACTGAAAATGTCATTATTTCCATGTATTATGATTTATATGCTAATATCTTGCATAGCTGTTGAGATTTCAGTATTTCTCAAGCTTTGACCAGTTCTCAGCAGGAACTAGCACTGCTTGTAACATGGAAAAAAACATACTGATGAGGACCAGCAGATTCCAGGTCTTCAGTTGCTCAAAGTGACATTTTTGTAGCTTCATTTTTCATGATGCTGAAGTTTTAAGTTACATGTCAAGCTACCTGTTAGTGTTTAGTCAGAGGCAGCCTGGAAAACCAGCTTTTCCTGTCTTGTAATTGCCAGTATTTGAGATGTCAGGCAGAGCTCTCTCTTGCTTTTAGTGTCTCCCAGGTGTGCACCAGAACCTGAAGGAACTTCCCTCACTAGCACCTACTGATGCCAGAGGACAGGCTGCTGTTTCAGTGCAGGCTTTGCTCCCTTGGTGCCTAACACTTACCCCCCTTAGTAGAACAGCTTCAGTAGTCACCAATTATTTGTTCTCTACTGTAAAAACTGTGTTTAACAAAGCTGCTTTGCCTAGACGTAATCTGGAGCTTAAAGGTGTGTGACTCTGCCCTTAAGCCAGGACTACAAAGCTGCATTTCAAAATACAACTGTTTGTGACATGAAATGACAGTAAATCCACAGTGAACCATGCATCATGTCTTTCCCCCTCTGCAGATGATAAAGCTTTCTGGCAAGTAACAGGGACTGAAATCTCTGCCATCACAGAATACAGATAATGAGGCAAAGCAGTTGGCATATTGGGCAGAAATTTTGGGGCTGCCAGTGTTCAATTCCAGTTTGCAAACAATTCCTTGTACCACAAAAGCAGATAAAAGGCATTATAACACATCTGAAACTGCAGTGGTGTCACCCTTGCTGTCTCCTCTGACTGGGGGTGTTCAAAGTGCAGAGACTTTTGGTTGGAAGGCTTTTATTCCAACAGCTAAAGGGCACAATGCAGCCTAGCTCCCACTGAAACCTGGAGAAGAAGATTTTCAAGGAGAAGACTTCAGGTCTCAGTCTGCTTGTTAAATGTTTTTCCATCATTCTGTTGATCATTAACAAGAGCACACACAGAAAAAGCAATAGGCCACCACAGGTCATAAGCACAGCTTTATTTACTCACTTTTCTTGTGGAAATGAAATATGGAAGAGGTTTGAAGTCCATGTCAGTGGTCATGTTGCTCTCTAACAGAGAAATTTATCTTGCTTATCTAGAAGTAAATACCTGCAGAAATCACCTTAAGTAGCACCAACCAGCAAACTGGATTGATTCTGCTTATGTGAAAGTCAATTTAAAATTACTATCAAAATCAATTTCTTTTTACAGTGAAATCAAATCCAGACTTTTCTGTAAGTTTAGTCAGTTGATCAGCAGACTTGTGGGGAATTTGGGCTTAGGATACTACTCCAGCTGACATGTTTCTGCATCTGAAAACATCATGAAATATGGTGTGGCAGCCTCAATTACACTGGTGTCCTATATAGACCTGATATTTGCATGGAAAATGTGTTTCACCCAGTCATAGCTAACTCTAGTGGCCTCTTGATGCTCAGGACACCTTTGGGCTGGGGATGACTGTGGGCAATAAATTTCGTGGGCAATAAATTTCATGGGCAATAAATGACATGACATTGAGCCTGTCCTTCCTGACTTAGGCTTTCTGACTGCTCCAAAGGCAGAAGAGTAGACAGGGGCTGGAGAGCATTTTCAGTGAGCTTCAGACTCACTGCTGCTGCATAGTCTCTTACATCAGCATTGGTTTTTGCTGTTTCCAGGTTGGACAGCAGAGCTTGGGGCACTCCTGGGAAAGTTTCAGTGTGGCAATGTCATCATTGACATCAGTAAGGGCTTTTGTCTTGCACTCTCTAGCCTTGCAAAAAGCACATCTTAACTCTTCTTGTGAGGTTGTCCAGAAGATTTGGCTTTGAGAAAAGTAAGCAGGACTAGAAAGCTGATTACTGAAGCAATTTTAGTTGCTTAAGGGAGGAATGCCAATTTCAATGTGATATTGCTGCACCAAACACAGGTTTGCAGAGATTTTAAAGTTCATGAGTTTTTGAAGAGTCATGCTTATACTTCTGCTAGTATTGTTCATATTTAACCTTGCCTTCATAATCAAAGTAAAATTGAATGAGATTTAAGTCCACAAATCCATCACATACACTTGCTGTTCTAATCTTACTCACACACCAAGGGAATTTGTTTCTCTAGCTAAATCCTTAACACAATATTATACAGATAACTTGACAGCTTATGTAACAAGCTCAGTTCAGGTTGGTAAATGTGTATGGGGATGGCTGAGAAAAGGGGGGAAAAAGGTAGATTCATAAAGGAGGAAAAAGAGTGCTGTGATTTATTCTACTGTATAAATATTTTCTTGATCCACAAGCATGCCAGTGTGGAATGAGATGAAGGACCAAGATTAACCTGAAAACCAGAGTAATGCTTGGTTCTTGGGGAAAAACAAGGTAAAATGCTCTCAGGTTTAATCTACTTCTGTTTACTTCACTTGACTTATTTCCTTCAGACTTCAAAAGAAGTAAGCTTGGTCATATCAGAGTGTTTATATATATATATTTTTTGCTTTATTATAGTTATACCAAATGGCCTTAATCACTTTCTCTTGTCCTCCTAAGGATCTGAACCAGCCGCTGCAGCTGAAGCATGCAATGTTTTACAATATTTTACAAGAATTCCAAAGACCTTATTCCTCCACTTGAATAAACACCCTTAAGGGGCATAGCCCAACAAAATGAACAAAGCTTTATGTTCCAAATGCTGAATTTAGCTATCACCCATGGTCCTGCCATTCAGTCCCTTCCTTCTGCCTGAAGGTGGCCTGGTTATTGCTCAGGACTATGAAGATCCAAGCAGGTCATGCTAGTGGCCACTGTAGCAGGAGCTGGGAGCAAGGTTTGCCACTTTCCCCTTGGATTTGCACTCTGCTGACACTTCAGAGAATCTCCAAGGGTGGAAACCAAAAGCCTTTGAATCAGCCAGTGAAAACACCTTGTTTTCTCTTAAGCCCACAGAGTAATTTAAGTTGGAGGGGACTTGTGGAGGTCACCCAGTCCATACAGTTCAATGCAGGCCTATTTAGAGTAGGCTGCTCAACTCCAGTTGAGTTTTAGATGTCTCCAAGGATGGATGTTCCACTCCTCTCATGGCCACTTATTCCAATGTTTGATCACTGCCACAATAAAAGTTTTCCCTATATCAAAGAGGAATTTCCCCAATTTCATATTGAGTCTGTTGCCCTCTGATCCTGCTTTTTCACACAGCTCTGAGAAGAGTCTTGTCTTCTCTGCACCCTCCCATTAGGCAGTTTCAGACAGTAGAAAGATCTCCCTGAACTTCTCCAGGCTGAAAAAAATGCATCCCTCTCTGCCTTTTTTCCTAGTCTTGTGCTTGAGCCCCTGATCATTTTGGTGTTCAGCTCAATGACTTTCTCCAGTCTGTAAATGTCTTTCTTGTACTGGGGAGTCTGAAATCATAATTGCAAACAAGAGTTTGACGAAAGGAATCAGCCATGAAAGAATAATGAAATCTCAGTAGGAACTTTGGGAACCTGTATCAAAACTTTCCTCAGTCTTATACCAGGACTTGCCTATCTTAGCACTTAACAGGTTAAGATTAATCAGTCTGGAGTACAGACTTCGAAGAGGCACCAACCTTACCCATGAATTCTCATTAGAAGCTGAAATAGAGGCCTTAATATAAAGTTTAATATAAAGATGAATGCAATCCACATCAATTTGCTGAAGTTGTTTCTCTAATCCTCTTACGAGCATCAGCCCTTCTCCCTCAGGGGACACAACACACACAGAGTGCTTCATTATCTTTATTCTTCAAGCTTAACTGAAGCAAACACTTCACAGATGAGGGCAGAGCCTTTTCCAGTCACAAATTTACTGAGAAGACTGGAGGGGGCCTCATGTAGTTGGGATGGTTGTTGTAAGGCAAAGGCTGGTTTTGAAGAAGCTTCTTCAGAAGAAGCTGTTTTGACTTTTCTCACTGATACCATTAGCAATTTCATCAGCACACAACTTACATGCAAGTAGCAAGGTCACTGCTATATGTTACAGTTTCAGAATCATAG
The DNA here is from genome assembly GCF_903797595.1 of Erithacus rubecula. NCBI lineage: Eukaryota > Metazoa > Chordata > Aves > Passeriformes > Muscicapidae > Erithacus > Erithacus rubecula. The sequence goes on from NC_136689.1 coordinate 134,410,649, forward strand.
AATTGGTTGGAAAAGACCTTTGAGATCCTTGGGTCCAAGCCTTAACCCATCGCTGCCTAGTCCACCCCTAAACCATGTCCCTAAGTGCTACATCTACACATCTTTTAAATACCTCCTGGGGTGGCAACTAAACCACTGGGCAGTTATGTTTGATAACCCTTTCCATGAAGAAATTTTTCTTTATACCCAATCTAAGCCTTCCTTGGTGCAACATAAGGCCATTTCTTCCTTTCCTGTCCCTTGTTACTTGGGGGAAGAACCCAACCCCACCTGGCTCCAGCCTCCTTTCATGGAGCTGTAGAGTGACAAGGTCTCTCCTGAGCCTTCTTTTCTCCAGGCTAAATATCCCCAGCTCCCTCAACTGCTCCTTATCACACCTGTGCTCCAGACCCTTCCCCAGCTCCATTGTCCTCCTCTGGACATACTCCAGCCCCTCAGTGTCCTTTTTGAAGTGAGGGGCCCAGAACTGGACACAGCACTCAAGGTGTGGCCTCACCAGTGCAGAGTACAGGGGACAGTCACTGTCCTGGTCCTGTGGCCACACTGTTTCTGATCCAGGTTAGTTCAGCTGAATTAAACTTCATTCCCCACCACTCTCTGGCCCCAGCCATCCAACCAGTTTTTTACCCAGCAAACTGTTCACATGTCCAAGCAATGAGCAGCCTGTTTCTCCAGGATAATGTTGTGGGAAATGGTGTCAAAGGCTTTTCTGGTCCACATAAACACATCCACAGCCTTTCCCTTGTTCTAGAAGGAGATCAGGTTGGACAAACAGGACCTGCCTTTCCAAACCCATGCTGGTCAGGCCTGATCCCCTGGCTGTCCCATGTGCTGTGTGATGACACTCAGGGCAATCTGCTCCATGACCTCTCCCAGCATCAAGGTCAGACAGCCTGTAGTTACCTGGATCCTCCTTCTGACCTTTCTTGTAGATGGGTGCCCCATTTGCTAACTTACAGTGAGCTGGGACCTCCCCAGTTAGCCAGGACTGATGACAAATGATGGAGAGTGGCATTGTGAGCTTCCTGCCACCTCCTGCAGTGCCCTCAGGTGAATCCCAACCCCATGGACTGGGTGTGTCTAGGTGGTGTAACAGGTCACTGGCCATTTCACCTTGGATTATGGCATCTTCTATTTCAGCTCAGGGGTCTGCATACCTGGAGAGCAACTGTTGTTACTATTAAAGACTGAAGCAAAGAAGGCATTAAATAACTCAGCTTTTTCCTCATCCTTTGTCACCATGATTCCCCCCACATATAATAAAGGATGGAGAATCTCCTTAGCCCTCCTTTTATTGCTTTTGAAACCCAAAAGGATGTAGGGATTATGTCTCCCAGATTCTTGGCACAGGCTGGAGCTGACCAAACATCTGGTTCACCCTCGGTAAACTGTGTTTGTTAGTTCATATTTGGTTTTCACAGCCTTTTCTTTTACACTGCATTGTGGAAATCTGGACAGTTTCAACATGCCCTTTGTCCCCTTTGATGTAAAAAACCCTCTCTACAAAAATAATTTTTTCTTTAATTTTAAGGGCACATTTAAGGACTTCCCCTGAGCCACTCTAGACCACAGAAGTGCCCCATGACAGCTGTAAGATCTCTGTTTCCCTTTATGAAATCAGGAAAAAAATTGGATTTTTATTCTAATTTAAAAACTTAAGTCACCAGTAACAAACAGTTATCAATCATGGTTCCTTTTCAGGATGAAGTAAGCTTGACATGACCTAAAAGAATTGTACCCATTTCTTATCCAAAATTTCTTTTTTAAATCTTTGGTTTTGCTTTAAGGTTGTTTGTTTCTCCAATAGAAAAGATAGTTTCATCTAAGATAAAGCAGGCAGAACTGGTTCCAATTTTTCATTTTTTAATAATTTGCCAGCTATGTTCTGTAATTCCAGTGCTTCTCTGTGCACTGATCCCATGTCAATTGGGAATTTTCTGTGTACTTGTGTTCAAAGGCAGGCTGATGGATTCAGTATGACTTTTGTGATTTTGGAGCTTTTCTTTTTCCTGGTATTAAGAGAAATCCCTTCAGTTCAGAGTGTGCAGATTTTAATTGCTAATATCTCAGGTAGCATGAGGGCTGACTCAGTGGGTAACCAGAGTGGCTTGGAATTTGTGATGGAGAGGGAACAGAAATTACATTGTTCACAGGATCAGAGCAGCATGTCTCCTGCTGCCTTAGATGCTTTCTGGGATTTTAAAAGCAGAATACTTAACAAAATATTATTTACTTTATCACTGCATCTGAGGATGACTGATATGCAATGGCATGTGGAAAATCTAGGATTTTTCTGGAGCAAAACCATGTAGTTATCATGTGGTGGGTGTTTGTGACCTTGGCACCATAGAGAAATTTTGCTGATTTCACCCAAATGTCTTTGAGAACATGCCCGTTGGAGAAGGAAAGAAAGAAGCAATCTAGGAGCTATTCATCAGTCTGGAAAAAAAAAATAGAGAATGTCACAGGTGTGACCTTCTTAGATCTCTTCCACAGCCTGTGATGTAGTGGCATGGAACAGCTCCTGTGCCAGACAATGAAGATGATGTAGATGATGAAGATGATGAAGATGATGAAGATGACTTTGTGTAAAGGGGGAGCAGATGATCCCCAGCAGCCATGGCAGAGACCACAGCACGTGTGTTCTAGTGATTGATACATAACACACCACAATTACAAAAAGGCTTTCTGATAATCATTCTAACAGCAGCCATTTGGGTATTTTGAATGTTCAGGGGGATGATTCAGTCCTCATTGATAACAAACCTAACTGTGCTGTGTTTGCTGACTGCCTTGGCTAACTGCTGTGCAGATAAGCAGACACCCGTGCCCTGGCATTCTGAATTATGAAAATCATTATCAAGTATAATTTACATTGAAGAAAAAACAGCAATTCCAGGGTTGTCTTTTCCTTCGAACTATGCCTTTTACACTGATGAAATGAAGTTCTACTTGTGGTTATGTGGCAATGCTGAACACTCAGAAAGCCTTCAGCTTCTGAAATGTGTTAGAATCTGGCTTAATGTTTTGAAAACGAGAAGAGGCTCCACATCAAAGGCAGGGTGAGCAAAGGTGTTTAAGTCTGTCAGGCTATAGACTGAACATTTTGTGAGCAGTCTCAGGCCAATCACCATCTATGACTGTGTCAAAACTACAAGAGCAAGAAATTTACTTTGAAACAAACTGTGGGCAAAATACAATTTTATCAACTCTATCTTAGCTGTAGGCAGAGGTAGGAACATGAGCTGAATAACAGTGTGAGTGTCATATGAACACTGACATATTCATTCTCACCTTTAAGGAGTTATTATCCCTACTTCAGCATACAGAGAAATGAGAGGCAGGGAGAATGAGTGATTTGCCCAAGGTCACAGTTAAAATCTATAATATGGATAGAAAATAAACCCTGATCTATTGAAATCTGCATTTGAACTGCAAAATGACCCTTTCTTCATTTTATGGATAGGTAGTTAGAGGACTTAGCAATGTGAAAATAGTTTAATAACCCTGGCAAACATGCCACAAATCCATAGCTGTTGTATATAAATACCTCTCAGATATCACTGCACATCCCAATCTGTCCTCCATTCCTTTTGCTGGCTCAGCAAGGTGTCACATAAAATTAGACCGAGAAGTTAACACATTAAGTATTTATTGATCACAATAAGTTACAGTCAAATATGCCATGTCTTAATGAACAGAAGTAAAAGGTCATCTGAAATACTCAAACAGTAACTATGATGTGATACAAAATATTACTTATTTATTATAACAGAATGAGTATTAAAGTCTAACTCTTGCAGTACCAAATTACAGGGGTCAAGATCCAAGATTATCCTGTTTGTCCAATCTACTTGTAAGACATTCCAACTAGTATGTGCCTTGTTATCTCTATAAAAATCCTTGTCTAAAGTCACTTACTCCTAATTAAAGTTATTTCAGCTTTAGCAATATTAAATAGAGAGTAGTCACTGCTTTGTCCTTTTCATGGCAAGGGAAACAGGATTAAGTTAGCTTTATAAACCAAAGTAGTTTTTTTTTAAAGAAAAAGAAAAAACTTTCTTCACTTTGATTCTGCAGGAAGTCTACCCTGCCCTTTCTGTACACATTAGCAGAGAAGAAAAGTCTCAAATTCTGCGGGTGAAGTTTTTTTCTTTCCTCAAGGTGATGGCAAAATATCAGCCAATTTAAGGCTGTAGTTTCACTGCTGGTACTTGCAAGAAACAGGAGAAAGCCTTAAAAGTCCCTGTCTCTGGCATCTGCATTTGGATGGCCATCTACTGAAGATACACAGTTTTGCAAGCTGCTTTGTGTGACAGAGCAAGGAGCATCTGGTGCTAGAGACAAGGAAACTCCTTCCAGTCCTCTGATGTCGTTGCTTTGATGTAGCAAAAACTTTCAGGCTAGGAGTGGTGTGGTACTGATTTGCAAAGCCTGGAAAAGGGAAAACCTGGGGGGATAAAGCAGGAAAATTCCTCTTCAGCCCTGGAGTTTGAATGAGAATAATTTTTCTTTTACAAATGCTCATTTCAGTTCAGAGGAGGTATGGCCTGAAGGGCATGCTGACGACATTCAGTTTTATATTTCTACCTCAGGAAGCCTGATGAATGTCTTTGAGCACCTCAGGAAAGCTCTTGTGGAGGAACTGGATGAGAATGAGGTAACACAAAGGTGACTGAGAATATGAAGAAGCATAAAAAGAACATGAAAAATATGTTGTCACAATTGCAGTAAGCTGTCCTCCTAGTGCTGAGAATTCAGTTTTTGATCCTTGGAGCCACAGATTTCAGTGAATATTAGGGACCTGGATGCCTTTTCAAGAGCCCATTCTCTCCTGGCAGGTCCAAAACATATATATATTCTTGATTGGAGATTCTCACCACATGCCACAAAGAAAGGCACCTTGAGGACATCAGTAGTGGAGCTGTCTTGGTATCCTTTAAACTTTCCCTTGGCAACCCTTGCCCTGCCTGTTCATTAGCATTTGCAGTAATACCATCAAACTCAGCAGCTCATTCTAATGGGATGCCCCAGCTAAACTCTTGCAGATTTCCATGTGCCTCAGCTCTACAGAAGGAAGGTGAGTGATGAACATTTTGCCATTCCTGCTGACAGTGGAGATGTCAGAACAAATAAAAGATATCTTCACAGCTACTGTGTCATTTAAACTTTAATAAACCCTTTGTCAGTGCTGTGCCCTTTGAGTGACCCATGTGCAGCCAGGGATGGGAGCTCAGCTGGCATCACTGCACAGGGCTGGAGCCTGGGCTCAGCTGAACTCCTGCTGCAGCACATCCTCAGGCTCTGCAGCAGCCACAGGCTCACCAGCACCCCATAACAACAGAGAAAAGAAATGTAAAAGTAAGAGATTAATAGATGAATGTGAAGTGAGTTGAAATGCTCTCCTTCCCATCAGCACACCACCACATTGCACTTCAGCAAAACTGGTTTGGAGTCAGAAACACCACTGAAAACATACCATGGCCCTTGTCTAGCAAATAATGGAGGTGGAAAAATGTACTCCTCTGTTGGGGCAACCTTCTGCCCTCTATGCCATGAAATGTCTTTGTTACTGCATTACTAGATATCAAATCAAATTTAAACTCCAAAACTATGGTAGTGTTCACACAAAGCTAAATATCTTCCTCTTCAAGATAACTTCTGTAGACACAGAGAAACCTTTAGATTGCAAAAATTTCTCAGCAAAAATCACCTGGCAAGAAAAACTTGCAGATAAAAGAGAATATTCTTTATCAAACTATTCTAAAAATCCCCTGACCAGTAGAAAAAAAAAACGCAGCCAGCTGGAAAAAGGGGGAGACCCAAAGGGAAATGAGAACATGAATCTGACAGAAGTCTTGCATGGTCCCTGTCCTATTTGCTTTTAAATTGCATTTTATATTGTTTCTGCAAAGCCAAAGTCAGATTACTGCCACTTTTTAGCATACCTGGAGCTGACAACTGTCAGTATCTAATTGATTCTTGCAATAATTTATGGTTTATCTCTGGAAATAGGCGACTCAATGCTAATCTCAGCCCATTTTGTTAAGAGAAAAAAAGGCAGCCACAAGGTCCAATTCTAATGGTCATCAGAAAACTTAAGAATGTAACATAAATGCTTACTACAGGCTGAGAAGTCAGATAGTGAATATAATAAATCTAACCTTTCATTCAGTCATGTGAGTTTCAAGCCAGTCTCAATATTTTTATTTCTAGCACAACTTCAGGGATAGGCAATAATAGAGTCTGCTCGTCTTCTTTGACAAAAGTGTCTCTTCTGTCTTTTTGGTTCTTCTGAGGGCAATTTCTCTTCCAAGCTGACAGTATCCTTGGCCCATGGGGCATTTAATGCAAAAACTAAATTAGAAAGAATCTGGCAATTGAGTTACAGATACCAATTTTCCTTCTTCTGGATTGGTTTCTTCTCTCTTCTTGCAGTTTCCTCCTCCTGCTAGTCAGGCAGCTCTGCTTACACACAAAGCCAGACCAAGATGAGCAGCCAGTTTTGCTCTGGTGGAGAAGGTCCTCACCTCATTGCTTCTGCCCCTGCTCCTGCCCTTTGCACTGGTGCAGATCTCTGCTGCAGGGCTGTGTAACACTTTTCTTTTGGGAGTGTTTTGCATGCCTTTAAATCTTCCTCACAAAACAGATGATGATTTAGCTAATATTGGACACACTAGATTAAAATGAAAACTGGAAGAGACTGATATTTACATTTACTGCGGACTGACAGCTATGATTCTGGATATTCATGTATAAATTTATTGCTGCCCCTTTTTTGTGTGTCACTTTCATGTATTTAAATGACACATATTTACCAAAATTGGAATTTACCTGAGCAAGGAATGGCAGAATTAGTCATAAACTCTGAGAGGAATGGATAAATTGCTGACAGGCATGGAAGCCATGGGGACAGGTAGACCATGTACTGGCAGGTCAGGAATTGAATATCTTCAGAAATAAAAGCCTGCTCATTTTTCCAGTAATGAAGTGCAGTTTCCCCTCTGTTTTCTGGTGCACTTTCTGCCATGGAGATATTAAATGTAATTTTCCTTTCTGATAGCTGCATCAAATTGTACTCATTAACACTATGTGTAATTCAGCAACTTTCAACATTTGAATTCAATCTCTTCTCCAAATACTTTTTCTCCAATTCTGGAGACTATTTCATCTTTCTGCTGTGTCAAATACTGTCTATAAGACTGTACAGAAGCCACTTATTAGTTTCCTTTACACTTTCTATTACTTGGAGAGCTTGCCTTTCCATTTGCAGGTGTACCTGGAAAACTATAAACTGAGCAGATATTTGCTCTAATAGTGATGCTGCTGCCCATTAACCATAACTACAAAGAGAGTGACTGTCTCCTTATTTCTTACAATTTTTATAACAGCAAGTAGAATGCAAAGCTTTATCCCCTTAAAATTTTATTTTTATCATCTCTGCACACATGTTCAAGCTTCCTCACTTTTCACACGCATTAGCTGATTCCTCTGAAGAAAGAAAAATGGCAAATCTCCTTGTTGGTGTGTGCATCATGCTGACTGCATCAGGAAAAGCTCTGCTGCAGTAGGGAATATGCAAATCCTCTGGGGCAACATCATTCCCCTAACATCAAAACAGGAACATTTTGTTGCCCAAGTCATCTTGGATTGCAGCAATGAAAAATGCAACAAACACACAACAAGGGAAGATGCTCTTGAAACAGATCTTTTTCAAGATCCTATCTTCTAGGAAGTTTTATTTCCAGGCTATGGGACTGACCAATTAAGCAATTTAATAATATAAGGCTCTGAGTACCAAAAAAAAGCTGTTCAAGATATCACTTTCAAAAGCACAAATATGTGTTGGGGAGAATTTTAAAAAGAACACATTCTCTACCAAAATAATACGTCAGAAAAATCTTCTGAGGTTAGTTTTTGCTGCTTGGGATTTAAAAAATAAATAAATAAATAAAAGAATGTAACAAAAAACATAAGTATACTAATTGATTATGAGTGATGAAAATGGAAACCCTTGGAGTCTGCCTGCTTGTCCCAAGCTGTACAGACATGGCACAGAGATGGTGTTGGTAAAATTCTCTCACTGAGGAATTCCCAGCAATGCAAGGGAAGGACACAGAGCCACTTCCAAATCTGAACTATTCCAGGGGATATAATGGGGTTACTTCCATGTCAGGTTTTGTCCATTCATGCCTTGACTCTGACTTGCTTTATCCTGCTTTAAGTACATCATTCAATACTTCTATACATACAGGTTTATGTGTATGTGTGAGGGTTACATTGGAAAGGATGAATGCAAACACATTGTTCAAATATGCCATTTAAAACTGCTTTGATGCAAACCAAGGAAAATTGAGGAGAGTTAGCATTCACAGAACCATTTTACTGGTATTGACTGAGAAATCAGACCTAATACAGACAGCATGATGCATTTCTGCTAACTGTGGTCAAGCAGAGCAAATAAAATCATGTTCACTTCTTCAGAAAGATATTCCTGGATAAAAGATTGTGTCACAGCAGAAATGTGAGCACAGGAGAGAAATCAGAATGACCAAAACCACAAATCAAAACAGACAGTAATAAAACAAACAAACAAACATAAAGCCAGGCAATACAGGAGTTTTTCATCTGCATGTTTATCACTGGCAAGGAATAGCCTGTCTCATTGGCACCTGAGCTGCTAGAAATCCCAACTGCAGTGGGAAGATTATTCCACCCACAGGATGTCAAACTGGCAGTGTGGTCTTGGTACAAGGGCTCTGGCAATCATCAAAGCAACAGTGATGGATGAACTGTTGACTACAGATGACAGCAAGAAAATAACAAGAAGATATGGCAGAAAGCAGCAATTGAGGTTTCTAAGGACAGGGGCTGCAGAAGCAAAGATGCCTCGTTCCCATATATCATGAATAAACAGGAATGAGGCTGGTGGTTCCATGGGACTTTTTAATACTGAGTTCTTACACAGTGTCTTAAACCTATGCACACCAACTTTATGTAAATATATGTCAGCATAAGTCAGATGAAGTTTACAATTCTGGATTAAAGGGGTTTGAGTGTGGATTTAGTTTCCTGACAAAAAACAGGCTTTGAGGGAAAACAGATGTTTTCCCATTAATGTTTCTGTTGCACTGGAAAGCTACTTTTTGAAAAAGTGAGAGGCATCAGAAAGAATCTGCTCAGGACTCTTGCAAAAATAAACCAGGGGACAAGATTATTTTGCAGATGTCTTTTCTTTAGTGCACAAGGAACAGCTTGTGAAAACACACACATTTGCATAGAGAAGAAATGCAATAGAAGGAAAGCATGTTGACATCCATTCAATTATTTTTCTTTTTCCAAGATTTCTGACTATTACACATGCATTAATGTTTTTAACACCAGAATGAGAACACCTCTGGAGGAATTGTATTTGCATTATAATGCTGGAGCTTTATTGGAACTGTTGTGCAATATTTTCAGAACTTTGAGTGAAGAGGAAGGTGAAGCCAGACAAATTTTCCTTACACCAGCACATTACATTTTTCCTCCACTGCATTGCAGTATAACAACTGCTTTGGTTGGCAGAATGACATTTCATTACCCAGACATATAGGAATTGATTTTTAAAATGGCTAAAGAATTAAGGTAGCCAATTAATAGCAATAGTTGAGCATTAATTCCCATTGAATGGCACCCCTGGATGTACAGACAGACTGGAGGATGAGAGCCTGGAGAGCAGAGCCATGGAAAGGGAGCTGGGGGTTGATGTCAGGTTGACCATGAGCCAGCAGTGCCCTGGAGCCAGGAGGGCCAGCCCTGTCCTGGGGGATCAGGGACAGCATTGCCAGCCAGGCAGGGCAGGGGATTGTCCTGCTCTGCTCTGCTCTGGGACAGCCTCACCTTGAGCGCTGGGGGCAGCTTTGGTGACACAATAGGAGAAAGATGTTAAACTACTAGAGAACATCCAAAGGAGGGCAAGGAAAGTGTTGAAGGGCTTTGAGGGGAAGCCATATGAGGAATGGATGAGGTCACTTGGTCTGTTCAGCCTGGAGGAGACTGAGGAGAGACCTCACTGCAGTTACAACTTCCTCATGAGGAGAAGTGTGGGGGAGAGAGGGGGACAGGCACTGATCTCTGCTCTGTGGTGGCCAGTGACAGAACCCAAGGGAGCAGCCTGAAGTTGTGTCAGAGGAGGTTTATGCTGAATATTAAAATTAAGTTTTTCATCCAGAGGGTGTTTGGGCACTGGAACAGACCCCAGGGAAATGGTCACAGCACCAAACCTGGCAGTTCAAGAGCATTTGGACAACACTCTCAGGCACATGATGTGATTCTTGGGGATGTCCTGTGCAGGACCAGGATGGTCCCTGAGGGTCCCTTGCAAGTCAGTATATCCTGTGATTCTGTGAAATCTTTTCTAAGCAGTGTAAGTATGAACTGAATATAATCCATGAAGACCACCTACCTTCGTATGAAGAGGTTTCTGACCAACTCTTTTTATTGCTAAATGAGTATTCAGATATTTTTTCTACCTCTTAATAGGAGATAACATTTCTTTTCATGATGCAACATTCCTGCTGTAACTTCCACAACAGCACAGATCCCTGACAACCAGATTCCAGGAGTTTCCACTTTTCTTTGTACAGTTTTGAGCAGGAGGGCTCCATCTCCGAGAGCTCTAAAAGGGAGCCTCAGACCAGTATGTCAGGTGTTTTGAAGGGTAGGGAAGAGGAAATTATTTCCCTAGCTAAAAGTGATTTTTCTCCTTTCAAATGTGTCTATGAGCCTGGGAAAGGGAAAGTAATGCCGAAAAAGTAAAGAGGTCTTTTTTAGGAATTGGAGGAAAGAGGTTGGACAAATATATTAACAGTGGAAAAATAATTTTCTGCACATCTGCCATGAATTTGCATAATGCTATCTTAATTACTGTTCAAATCAAAGCCAGTTCAAGTAAACAGAAAAGTCCCTGATTGAACTAATTACAAATTTCAGAGCTGAGAAAGGCTAAGCAGCAATATTAGCAGGTTAACTTTGCAGGCGTGCTGCAGTACACCACAGTGCACTGAAAAATATTCTGTTCATGCACGGTTGTGTTATAATTGCCAAAATGGTTCAGTATCATTTTAGTTATTAAGGCACTAATGAAGCTTTAAATGCATGCTGAGTCCCAATGATGTTATAGATTTACTTGCAGGTTAAGGAGTGAAAACCTTTAGTATGTTAGCTTTTCCCAGAATAGAAATGTTAAGATTTTAAGTAGGAATTAATATAATTTGACTTTTAAAATAAAGCATCTAGTCTAAGATAACCTCTTCAGTGCCAAATAAAATTAGTGGAAGGAGATAGAAATTCCAGAGTAAATGAAACTTTAAGAACAGGTAGAAGCAAAGAGATTACCTAGTCCTGTACTGTGTCCCCAGAAGTGGTCAGTGTAAGATGCCAAGTGGAAAGTACAAGGACAGCTCCTCACAACACTTCCCTGCTGCTGCAGGTGCTGGATTTCACTGGAAGTATCCAGACACCCGAGTCTTCATGTGGGATCTCAGTCACCCATTCACAGATGGCTGTGTGAACTCACTTAAGGTACAACTTTATAATTAATTCTGCTTTATTCTGACAGAGAGCTGAAGGTTTTTAGCAAATCATACAGGATAAATAACAAACAGACCAGTTGTTTTGCTATTATAATTTAAAATTGAATCAGCCTTCAAATTGCAGTAGTTTTAAAGAGTATTTCTTAATATGGCTGGCTGCTGTATGAATCATGACCTGATCCTGGTGTCTTGGCAACTGCATTAGTTACTTCATATCTGGCAGCTCTCACTGCTTGAGGAGATTGAACGATTTTCTCTCTATATCCACTCTCATTTTCTAGCACCATTCTGATTGCCACATGTGTGGTGCCTGTTGCTCCCATCACTGAACCTACCAATTGCAAGGACTTTATTTCTTGTTGCTGTTGTTCTGAGTTTTGGAGGAAAACTACCACGAAACAAGGATTTGTTCTGTTAAGAAAACCATCCATCTGTTTGAGGCACTGGGAGACAAAGATGAATAAATACAGTAACATCCCCAGTACGTGATTTAGGAGGAGCAGAATTTTAAAAAGAACAAATGAATGAAAGGAAGAAAAAAGAAAGAAAACAATTCTCCCCCCCCCCCCCCCGCCCCCCACCCAGTTCCAAGCAAAGCATCACCTTTGTCTCCAAATCACTCTCAAAACACTTTTCATGCTGTCACTGGGAAAAAGAATTATTTGTCAAATACAGGTCTGAAACATCTCAGATCCACTTGTTTCTCTTCTAAATGATGAAGGCAGTAGAATGGAGATATCTGCCTGCAGCTAAGAATCAGGCTGAAAGGGAAAGAAGCAGCAAAAATCTAAGAAAAGTTTTACGTTTCATAAAGCATGCAAGGTTAAACCTGCTATTGATTTTCATGTGCAAATGGAAGTTCTGCAATTAATATTTAATCAAATCTGAGGAAGGGGCTCAAAGTTATTGACTATCTACTAGTTAGCTCATTCTGTCTATGAAATATAAATACTTTCTCATTAAAATCAATGTTATATCTACTAACATTGGATTTGATCTAATATTGGAGAAAATCTAATTATTAACTAAATAATAACTATGTAATCTCCTGGAAGAGAGTTAGAAGGAAGATTAAATAGTGTCATATCTGCTTTGCAGATAATATGACTAAAGTAGACATGGAGAATGAGAAGAAAAACCATCTAGCCACAACACAGTGCACTGAATATCTTCTCCCTTCTCTGACACTAAATGCTGACATATGTTTATTTTTTCAAAGAACTGAGTCCACACTGGCAATGCCTGTAGTGATAAATGAGACTGTGCTAAATGATAGAATGATAGATAGAATGATAGAATGATAACCCAGTCATTTATAGTGGTAAACTCTTAGAACCAGTCTCTGGCATGACTTTGCCCAAACCCAATTAACTCCCTTCTAAATATTTCCCAGGCAAGGTTCAAAAGCTGGCACAGCCAAGCAGATTTCCCATGGGCAATCTGCACATGGCAAACCTGCCCTTGGACTGATGAGTGCAGGTGACAGCATACCAGTTGGCCTCAGCACTGGAGAATAGGCCTGGACATATTTCATTTACCTGTGTGGTCACAAACTCCTCAGGGTAATGTGACATTCTCCAGAAATGACATGAATGATAAATTTGATTGATAGCATTAAGCAAGTTTAGGATCCTCTCACTCACTGCAGAAGCTACAGACACATGATGGTGACAGAAAGGACTTATTTGTACAGGATCCAAATTAAATATTTTGTTGAAAGTGGGTGCCCATTTCTAAATGCCTTTCTTTGTAATGCTGGTGGCTTACAGCAGCACAAAAACTGCTGTCAAAGATCTAGTTGCTTTTTTCTTCCACATCCAGAATCCTTGTTAGCCTTTGAGTCAAACAGTAAAGATGGTATTTTTCTGTTGTCAAATACAATCCATTCTAAGCCTAGACCTAAATTTATTTTGTGACATGAAGAAAATTTATTAATTTTCCCTTTATCTCTGCTTCTGGAAATGTATCTCTTCTTAAATTAAGGTGTCTAAAATTTGCTAGTGCCATTTGATTTATTCCTTTGAGAAGAGAAGAGGCACCCTGATACATTTTTAGATCTGGAAATGTTCAGTGCATGAAAAAATACATGCAGAATGTGTAGAGAAAAGTAATAGGAGTGTTGTGACTGGTGGGAATGGGGAATAAATGGAAATGTCTGGTCATGTTTTGAAGACACCTAGTGATCTTAGAGATCTAGAAACACCTAGAGCAGCTCATCACAATCCTAGCATGCAGCAAAGCACAACTTCACATCACCCAGGTGGCAAAGGACTATGAGTAAACCCTGATAAATCACAGAGGAGGTGAAGTGGAGACACAGAAGAACATCAGGCCCAAAGGAGTACAGAAAGGCACATGCAGAATTCAGCACATGGTTCCCAAACCAGGAGACAAGATGAGGACTCAATAGATGGTATCCTGTCCTCCACTAGGAACCCTGGACAGGCCAAAATTCAACACCCAGATTCAGGCAACCCTGATGCTGGACAGACCACCAATGAATGTAAATCCTGGTGCTTGTGTGTGGAAGTGTGAGTGAAATCAGCAATGTTTTAATGCCAATCACCTTCTAGTCCCATTTCCAGGGGGCAGCAAGAGCAGGGCAGCTCCATAACAGAGAGGACTGGTAGCTCAGGGTGACCACATCCAGGCAGCAAAGGTTCAAAGCAGCCATCCCATGGGCAGTGGGGTCTGTGTATTTTCTTATAAAGGCATTATGGATAAGGCTCAGGGGACACCTTATAACCCTCTACAATTACTGGTCTGTACAAGTCCCTGGACACAAGGCTCAGGAATATGGCCACAAAGATGCCCCAGACAGATGGAGCACCTCTGAGTACAAGCTGAGGACAGCTGGGGCTGCTCAGCCTGGAGAGGAAAAGGTTTTGGTGAGACCTCATTGCAGCCTTACAGTAGCTAAAGGGGGATCACAAAAAGGAGAAGAGAGACTTTTTGTGTGGACAGACAGTGGCAGGGCAAGGGGCAGTGGTTTTAAACTGAACAAGGGCAGGTTTAGACCAGGTGTAAGGAAGAAATTCTTTCCCATGAGGGTGCTGAAGCACTGGAATAGTTGCTCAAAGAATTTGTCAGTGCCCCATCCCTGGAGTGAGCACCCCTGGGTGAGACATTCAGCATGATAATGTTGTTCCTCTCAGGTTGGTGTTGCATTTGAGGGAGCCCTACTCTCCTGGAGCTGGCTGAACACTTGCCTGCCCATGGGAAGTGGTGAATGAATTCTCTGCTTTGCTTCTGCTGTGTCTGTTAAATTATCTTTGTTTCAACCCATGAGACTTTTCACTTTGCCCTTCTGATTCTCTCCTCTATCCCATTGTGAGGGCAGTGGGTAAGAGGCTGCATAGTATTTAGTTACCCTCTGAGCTTAAACCATGACAGTGAGACAAAGACCATCACTTATGAGAGGATAACAACGCCAACAACAATCAAAAAACCCCATAAAATAAATAAGATGGAGATTAAAGAGCAAGCTATTATTGCAGAAAAAAAAAAGAGAAGTAAAATGCATCACATTTTTGTTCTGTTATCTATTTTAGAACTTATATTTCCAATTCAACAAATATAGAAAATAAATTCAGTAATACACAAGGAAATTAATATAGAAAAAATATAATCAGAATTATAGTAAGAAACTGGGGATACTTAAAAAAGAGTCAAGAAAAAAATCATATAGTGAAGTGTGTGAACATATCCTTACAGGCATTGGCAGGCTGAGTGTGGGTGGTGGCTATGCCCATTGAAAACATGGATGGACAAAAAACACGCAAAGTAAAATAGGTTAAATCAGCACAAGACATCTTAGCAAATGGAATAGTCAGTATTTTAAAAGGCTTCAGTATAGGAATAACTCATAAAAAAACCTATCCAGAAAGGTCAAGATGAAGAGAAAAAAACAGCATTACTGGAAAGAAATACTAGTAGCAATATTCAAGTTTTTATCAAATATTAATGCATCATTTGATACATGAGGAGCAGTTAACAGTAAAGGATAGTATTGAAATTACTAACATTTTTCCTTCTGATTTATTTTAGGAAAATATTTTTTCTTCTTTTTTCTTTCTCTAGAATTCATTTACAAATCAGATCTCACATCTTTCATTTTCTTGTCCAAATTATTTTTACAATTCTTATTTAAAATTGATGATTTGGGCTAGAGTTTTAACTAGAACTATTCTTCATGTAAGGTTTCAGTGGGGTGGCAAGAGAATTCATTCTGAGCATGAGCTCTGTAAAGTTCTATTTATTACTCATTTTAAGTGAACTAATCTAAATTAAAATCTCCTTGAATCAATACCTCATTTTTATCATAGAATATTCTGACTATATCATTTAAATAATTCAACTGCTCCTGCAACTGGCAGAGGTAAAATGGCTTTGTGGTGAAGATGGGTTTTTTTCCACCAAATGGACTTACACACAAATTGCACATGCCCCAGCTCTATATCTCTCACAACATTAGTTCTTTGCATGCTCATCAGCCAGCATCCTCTGACCATTTATCTTTGCATCATTACAGGATTATTCAAGTAAAATAGCAGTAAAATACTAATGATGTGCAGAAATTTATACTTGGCATGGAAAAGAATTCACTTTTTACTCTTTCAACCTCCCATTTTAGTTAGTAACATGAAGAGCCAGTTTGTGTTGTTTGTAATCAGCATCATTGTATTCATTTGTGACAGATTCTAATGCTTTTGTTGTGGGGATAGAGTGAAAGAACGTTCTGAACAGATTTTGTTCTGATATTGCATCTTTATGTGAAGGTAGTCACAGTTACAAAGTAAGATGTGGGGGGCTGTTCTTCTGACAAAGGCCATAAAAAACTCTTTGGAGACTAATTTGTATCTTGTTCATTATTCTTTTATGTTTTGCTTGTGTTACATAGTCTACAGTCTATTCATAAAGTATAATAATAAAACCTTTTATATACACACAAAAATTGGCATGGCTGCACAAAATAGTTGCTGCAGACACTTTATGTCTAGAATCCTGAATTCCCTCTGTATTTCTTTCAGGTTTTATTTCTTGGCTTCTCAGCTCTGCTTATAATTTTTCAAGTGTAAGGCATGTGAAGAAAAAATATCCTCATTCAGCAAAACACTTCAGGGTGGATGTACCTTTCATCATATGAATTGGTGCCTTGAAGCCTTTTGAGCTTACATGCTCAGCTGTCTTACTGGGTTTTGTGTCTGTGCTGTGGAGAGCAGAATCCTCTGTGCAGCAGCATCAGTCTGAGCACCTGCTTAATCAGAGCTAAGGGTAGGTCTGCTCTCTTTCCTAAAACCAGGCACACTCTTGGAGAGCCCAGAGGAACCAGTGGCTGATGCTACAGCTGCATCTCTGCAATCCAAGTTTCTTCCTGTGTCTGGGCATGCCTAAGTGGGATCTTAATGCACTGGGGAAAAGCCAGCCACATCCTCCCTCCCATCTCATACACTCCATGAAGTGTTTTCTGACTGATTGGAGGGCAAGAAAGCCAGCTCACATCAGCAGCTAAGTGTGGTCACAGTACTGAGGGCTAGTCATGTTACTGTCAGATGATTTGTAGGTGCTAGAATGAAAAAGAAATTGTGACACATGGCACCACAGGCATGAGATTACACAGGGACTCACAGGAATGGGCTACAAAATGCATGAGAATGAAGGGATCCCTGTATGCAAGGCATCATTTTCGAAAAAGCCCATGTGCAGCCCATTATCAGGGCTCCTTGCAGAATCACTGCTGAATGTTTGTGCTTGTGCCTTCACATCTGAGAAGAGAGTGCACTGTAAACAGATGTGTGATTGTGGTCACATTTTGAAAAATCACCTCAAATAAATCAAAATAAATTGTCCAAAGATTTGATAATGTACCATTCATGTCCATGAAAATATCTTCACTCAAAAGCTATTGCACTCTTTATCCCTTAAAGTACCACATACAAAGTCTACTCTTTTAGATCAATTGCCTCTGTTTTGAACTCTTCCCTTTGAGCAGAGGAATGGACAATATACAGCTAAATCATGCCATGGTACTGGAGAGTGTACTAGTCTTTAACTGTATTCTGTGGTTCACTGGTTCTCTTTCTTTCTCAAGAGCACATGGGTATGCTATAAAATAGAGACTGCTTGCAGCTTCATGGAGCTTGTTTTGAAAGAAAACATCAATCTCCAACTGACAGGTTTTATAAGAACAAATCTGGGTTTTCCAACACCTTTCAGTTTGACAACTGTTCTTCCATATTGCCAAACCTGTCTACCTCCTCTAGCAGAGAAGAGCTATTAGAGCCCAAAATAGAAGCATTTCCACCAGGGTTCTGAACTGCAGTTCTTCCATGTAATTGCTGTTGGTGTAACAACTTTAAAAATGTGACCAGTGACAACACTTAGCCACCAATCAAACTATATTTTAAATTTCAGAGAACAAAACTAATGAAATGTATGATAAACACCTTGTGTTAGTCCATGAGTATAAATCAGAATTGAGACATGGTAGGTCTGTTCCATCTCCAACTGCTACTCGTTGTAACTAGGGGATTAAATTAAAGTTAAATTAGCACACCTCTGACACAGACCCTTTTTGACAGAGCCTGGAAAGAACCACTCAGTGCACTCCACTCTGCTTGTTTCTACCTTGGCATTAAACTCAAGAGATCAAATTATTTCAGACATGTAAGCATTAGTATAGAAACAATGAACAAGTTTATATGAAGAGACTCCATAGTTCTCCTAAAACCAGTTATGCTTGTTTTCTCAGCCTCTCCTTGAAGTTTCTAATGCTTAAATTCCTGCTTCCTAAATGTATCAGGAAAAATACACAAAAAGAAAAAATAAGATCCTGCAATTTGTGGTAAGTTAAGGAAAGGTGAAGAGATGCCACCACACTGCCTTTCTGAGAGTAAGGGGAGGGGGCAGACAAACATCAGATCTTTAGGAGATAAATATACTTGAAATTGACTCTGCAGAAGAATAGGGAATAGAAAACATAATGCAAATTGTCACCAAGAACAGAGTTCATTGGCATATAGGCATCTGTTTTATACTATAAGATAAAAATGCTGGTTTAGGCAGACATCAGATTCAGGCTCTCACAGACAATTTTCTCTTCTGAGAAAGAAGCCTGACTTAGATTTCCTTCCACATAAAGCTGCATAAAATAAAATTAAACCTGTTGAGAAATGTCGAAGTGTAATCTTTCATAACACATAAAATTTTGTCTGTAGCATTATTACAACTAAATCCTTTGCACAGCAGATGATGGAATGGACTGCAGTTTCTTTCTGTGACATGACACGTGTTTACCTTTTTTTTATAAGTCCTTCTCAAAACCTCTCCTGATCTGATATGAAAAAGTAATGTATACCAAAGCAATGCATTAAGGAAAGCTCATCTCCAGCATGGGTAATCTGGGAAAAGAGGCTGGGAAGCATCTTGATTAACTTCAGACGACAGCTTTCAAAGGAAAGCCACTGTAGGTTACTGGAAATGTAGGTTTAAAAGTGTTTCAGGTCCTGTTTGTTTAAATGAAGTGTGTCTCTCCTCTTTGAGAACAGAAAAGTTTGAGGATCTCACTATCTTTTTGGAAACCATCTTCACTCTGCCTTCAAAATGTGCTATTAAAAGCTGTCACACAGTGGGAAGAAAAGCTCTTTACGAAGTAAGAAACTGTTTCTCCCTCCTCTGGCCTGGGGTAAAAAGAAATGTCAATACACATGTAACTGCCAGCTGAACCTTGAAAGGCTGGGAGCTCTGGTCTGGCAGCAGAATTACTCTAGCTCAAAGAGGCAAATATGTTGTGGTCTTATTGCTTTAGGCAGACCTATTTATCAACGTTAGTGATAGGATCACACAGAGAAACTGGGCAGGCATTCAAGAACCAGCAAGACATTAACCATATCTCTGTGAAACAGTGGCTTCTGAGGAGCAGCAGATAGGGATCAGTTGTCCTTGCTAAATCTTCTGAGACCCTCCTTGTTCCCAAATGACCACTAAATACTTTGCCAACTCTGCTTATAAATAGTATTACCTGCTCTTTTTAAATCATCAGAGAGAACAATAGGTGTTACTGTTGGGGCTTTGGTTTTATTCTACTAATATTAGAGCAAAGTTCGGAAATAAAACACTGGATATTTGTGCTTGGTCTGGGAACAAAATCAGAGAGCAACCCAAAACCTGTGATCTGAGCCAAACTTGAGTATGAGCCTTCATATGCATTGAGGATGGAGCAAAGTCATCATATGCATGAGGGATGGGGGCTGAAAGGAAGACTTAAACTTGTATTTTGGATGCCAAATTTCAGGAGTATTCCCATAAGAGCTTTCAGCTCTCTTCTCAAAAGGAAAAGGACAAAGGGTGTAAACATTCTGAAATCTCAAGCAAGCCTGACACTGGTAATATCCTTTGAAATTTGAAATTTACACCTCCTCCATCAGGATGACAAAGAAAGCCAAGACACCTCTCAGCTCCTCCACTCCAGCCAGAAAGCCCAGACCCTCCCAGGGGCTCATACTTGTGCCACCCTTGCTCTATGGCCAATGGTGGCCCAGGCAGGCCACCAGATTTGTCCTATGCAGGACAAAGCCACAATGACTGTTCAGGCATGTGGTTTGTGGTTGTTCTTCCTTCTAGTCAAAATATTTCAACCCATCTTCAGTGGATTTCAGTCCTAGATCAAGAATGAATAAACAGCCTGAAATTTTGTCTTGCACCAAGTGTTAAAGCAGAGAGCTTTTCTCTGCTGCCACTGCTCTAGCTATGTCACCACTGTGGATGCTGATTACAGTGCTATTTTTATATGGCTGTAGGCAAGGCATGTATTTTAACTGGACAAATCCTGTCAAAAGCCTAAAGTTTTATCCTTTCTTCCTTCACCCATTATTCAGTACACAACAAAATCAGCCTCCCAAGTAATTGAAGCCAGATTTTATTTCTTACACAAAGTGTCATGACTAAAGAACGTTGTCATTTATTTGATATTCACTCCCTGCTTTGTTACTGACAATTTACCTCACAGATTATTTGGGACTGTAGCAAATGATACCAATATCCACTTCTGTGTTTCTGTAAGTGGAATTGCTCAGGGACTGAGATGAGGATTTTCAATGACTGAAATGCTTAAGGAATTGAAAATGATAGAGAAGGTATAAAAATACTTTGTTTGTCCTTGAGATACAGACAAGATGTCCTAGTGACTGACTCGATACCTAGTGACTGTCTCTCACCTTCCTAAAGTAAGATTTAAGAGGGATTGACATAAATATAAACCTGACCCCATTTCTCAGGTCTTATGGGATTTAGAGGAAGTGTGTAGAGAAGGAATGTGATACTCAGAGGATTCTGTCTATGACTCTGCATAGCAGACACCCTATTTTCGTCCAAGAGGTTGTAGATGTGGAATTATTCTCCTCAGACCAAGATGGGAATGAAGTTAACATGTCTAGACCAAGTGACCTGAGCAAGGGTTTCCTCCTGTCATGTTTTATATGAAAACTTGATATCCAGCCTTGAATAAAACTTTGAGCTCTCTAAGAGAATTACCAATGACATATCAGTGGCCTCATGGTACCTGGTTGCAGAGCCAGATCTCTGGAGGTATTGACACTTTTGGCAGCAGTCAGGTGGGAATTTTGTGTCTAGTTGTTTTGCAGCTGAATTGTCTGTTACAGTTTCCTCATAACAAATCTTGTAGACCAACAGTTTCTCCTTTTTTATGGGAAGGACTCAGGAAATGGCTGCACCTGTAATTCTTCACCTTGTATTATTTCCTATGTTGCCACCCAAAGTAACAATGAAAAAGGCAGCTACAATGCAGGGTATGCCAAAGGCCCATCTGTGGGAACCTAATTGTTTTTCCCCAGTCATTTACATATTTATTTTCTTTTTCATCATCTCTGTAAATGCAGTTGAACCAGAGGCCATGACAATGATGGCAACCACCCACACTGACAGCACATACTTTTATTTTTCTTGGCAACAATTATTTATCCAACTTGTCAAGTTGCTGATGACATTGAAAGAGCATCTGTTTCACACTGTCTGCATCACTTAATGCAGAAACACACAGTTCTCTGGCCCATTTTATTGATTCTTGTGACATTTCCCTCTATTAAGTTTTTGTCTTCTTGGCATCTTATATTTTTGTCGGCCTTGGCTTGTTAACTATATCCTTGTTCATTTTATTACCTTATTTGCTGCTGCTAAGTAACAATTTCATACCAGTCTCCAAATCCTTCCATTGTTCCTTGTGCTGCCTTGGAGCTCTGCAATCTACACATACTCCCCAGAGCAATGCTTTACTTGATCTGTCTCTGATAAAACACAGAATCACTTGGAAAATAGTATGAGACTACTGTGCAATAGGTAAAAGATCACAACAGGAGATAGTGAGCCAGCTGTACCTGGTGTTGTTCTGCTGAAAAGTGTCTTGGGAACATCACTGTAATGATCACCTTGTGCCCCAGAGGCTGAGAATGAGATTATGTTTAGGCACTAAAATCCCCTTGTAGCAGAGGCTGTTCAGTTCAGATGATAGTGCTGCACAACTTGATGCCCACCTCAATTTAAATCTTTTGGGATCTATATTTCTAATCTTCTCTCTATCTTACCTAAAGGACAGTTTCAGGAATGTGTGGGCAATTGAGTTCCATGGTGGCCACACCACTGGTGGCTTCTCTTGCTGCTGTTTTTTTCCCAATGAGTTCACCTTCTTGGAGAAGAGTCTACTTCAAATCCTGCCAAAAAGAAGAAAAAGTGGGAAGAAAAATATTTTTCTGTCCAGAAAAGTTTATCAGCACTGCTGTTGCAGAAGGTCATTGTTTCTTCCTCTAGTGGAATTGTTTCCCTCTGGACTATGTACATCAAAACATTTAAACACATGAGTGAATTAATCTAGTTATCAAGGTGCTCACTGTGAAAATGGTGAGGAAGTATTCCAGGGCTCAGTGTGTAACATAGGAAAAACAATAACCTGACTGCAATGCATTTCCTGGAACATTTCACTGAAAAAAATTACCATCTTACTGAATTTGACATATTTCACTGAGTGCCACCTTCTGGACCAGAAGTCTTGTATTTCAGCTGTGTCCCACACCCTGTGGAGTACTTGCAATGCTTGTAGTTCCTGGATTTGGAATCCTTACTCATATGTTCTCTAAGGCAGAAACACATTTCCTGAATTCCTGCTGGATCCATTGCATGACTGGACAGTCCCACTGGGCTAGCAAGTTTGCTTGTACTAACACACAGAGCTATTTGCAAATATAAGTCCCTGCAGATGAAATTCTGTGTTTAGACCCAAAATCAGTGACGTGTAATTGTCAATTTGCCTTTCAAGCCATAGCTTCAAACATTTGCTTTCGGTGTTTTAAACCAATCTCTTTCCCTTCTAATGGGACCATATGCCTTATATTGCCTTAAGAAAAATGTATTTTTATCATTTGAAGAATTGCTAACAGAGTGAAAATACTTTTTTAAATATTAAACAATGGATGACTAAAGATTAAAAATGAATAGAATTCTTGGTGAGCTGCATTATTCTCAGGGAGCAATATTATATAACCATCTGACCTTAGTTTTAATTTTTGTCAGTCCCTTGTAAGGTTCAGTGTGGCATTCGGTATGTGCCTATTTGATATTGAAGCTTAATATACCACACTGTAAATCACATACAAGTGTGATTCTTAGTAAATTAATGAATTTTTTGCTTGATTGTAAATAATTGCAGTGTCCTTGGACTTGTTAAAGAGACTAACCCTATTAAATATCAGTCAGAAGTGAGACATACCATTCATTAGTCAAAATAATTTGGTAGATTTCTGTGATTAAAATTACCAATCTCCTGAGCAAATTCCACCATGAGGAGTGACTCTATTCCAACCTCCTTAGGACATGTCCATGCAGGAAGGAGCAAACTGAACCATACTCCCTCTGCTAACACCCTGAAATGATATAATCTAGCTTGGGTCCAAAAGCAGCTTTACTGTGGCACTGTGCCCAAGCTGTAAGTCCTGCTGACATCAGGACCAGACACAGAAGTAGGCTGGTGCTATGCCAGCACTTTCCTCTCGTGGAGGAAATCTCAGCTGTCTTCTCTCCAGGGATCTCCCTCTGCTCCCACATTTTGGTAATCACAGGTGCCACGGGCTGCACATGGCTCAAATGTTTTAGCAAGGAGCATGGTCTCAGTCCCTGGGCTCTTTGGCTCGTTCTGCATCCAGGCTGCTCTGCAGCTGTATCTGCAATTGTCTGTGTACACAGTGTCACATCACACCCTGCCAGCTGTGTGTGGATGTTCTCTGCAAAGCCACACGGTCCCTGCAGGCTCCCAGGCATCCCTCACACTGTCCTGGCTGCACAGCACACAGCCAGCCCTCCCTCCCTCCCTCCCTCCCTCCCTCCTCCCAGATGCCAGCTCCTTCACTGCCTGGAGGAACCCTACCCCAGCTTTTCTCCACTGACAGGCAATCTTTACAGCCCATCTCCAAGACCAAACCTCCCCCCTGCCCAAAATTCTAACCAAGGTCCTTTGCCACCAGAGAGCAGGAGCCAGGTGGAGTAGACACTATGTGGCCTTTTTTCACTATATAGCACAAAGATAGCACTCCAATTCATGAATACACATATTTAAACAGGATCTGTCTTTAGTGGGAGAGAAAATATTTTCCTTTCAAAACCCAATATAAGTGATGCCTCAGGCTTTCCATCCCTGTTGCTGCCAATAGTTTGACCTTTCATTCCCACATGCTACCATGCCAGGCTAAAGGGAAAGCAGCCAGGACCTGCCTGGAGCTGCCCAGCTCCTGAGCCAGCCCATTGTGTGGCTGAGGCTGTTTTTGCCACCCTTTTGTGCTGCCTTTCCCTCTGCTGCCCCCCCAGAGCCAGCCTGCCCATCCTGACACCCCTGCACAGGCACTTTTCCTGAAAGGACTTGCCAGGGACGCACAGCCTTGCAGTGCAGGAATCCTCATGAGATGTCTGCCATTGCTTTCTCCAGATGCTTGAGAGAGCTCCTCCATCAGGAGTTTCTGTGTAGCCTCAGGTACAGGTATTCTCATGACAATATCCCTTGAAATTTGCAGAAATATTTCAAAGCTGAACATGTGAAGGCGAGCAAACCCCAGCGGTCTGAACCATAACTTGATTTTCCCCTTTCAGTGCCCAACTGTTCATACCTTTCCTCACCCTCCCCAAAAAATAAAATCCTGTCTCTCCAGGATTTTGAGTACTTTTGTGGCCATGCATGTGCTGTTCCTCGGGGACAGACTAGGGGTCTGTTACTTGTCCATGACCAGTGTGATTCACCTCCCACACCAACATATTTAGGTTCTGGACAGGAATAAAATATAAATTCTGATTCTGAGCTGTCCACTCCTTCTCCTTTAAGGCTCTTAAAGGTGAGGTTATTCCCCTGTGGACACTACGGCATGAGGCCCCAAGGTTCAAGATGGAAAATCAAGTTTTGGGATGAGTGCCTTCTGGGGTACATGTAATCACACAAGAGGCCCCAAGCACCATGGCTGGAGCTGCTCTCAGTACCTGGTGTTTGAACAAGGTAGTTCATTCTCAGGACTGCCCTGGCAAAGCAGGGCAAAGCAGAACTGTGGTTCTCACAAATTTGTAAGAAAAGAGTCACTCTTGATTAATGCTAGCTTCAATAAATTTGGGTTGAAAGACGTAGACTGCAGTGAACAAAGAAATCTTTTCTGTTTTTAGTAAATTCATATAACTCTTTGGACTTCTCTGACCACAGAAAATTATATTTTCATATTATGGCTTTAAAATTTATTAGTTAACAGATATCCAAGGAATTGTTTGAGAACAAATATGTCAGGGATTCAGCAAGATCATTCTCCACATGTTATGTGGTGAAACAAACAACTAGAAGGATAGGGGCTAGAAGGGAACCAGAAAGGACTGAAAAATGTGTTTTTAAGAGGCTGACTTGATCATTTTGTTAGATGACACAGACTTTCCCCTTAGAATATGAAGTATCAGGACTTTCTGAAGTCAGAAAATGACCTGGCACCATGAACCCACCAGCTGAAGGCAGATTTTAAATGCATTGGATTGACATGAAGGTGAATCATTATGGTAAAGAAGGACACAGGATAAACTATACAGAAACCTGAGCAGACACATGCTGAACTCTGTGACTTAAAGCTACAGTGCTCTGTTACTGCATGGCAGGGATGGGATTAGAATTGCCAAAGACACTGCTGCTCTGCTGAGAGTGGTGCTCTAGAAAGGGAACACAATGTGGCAAGAAAACAGAGAAGAGAGGAACAATTATGAGAGTAAGGAAAGAGTCCCTGCAACTGGTGTATGAAACTGGATTGTAATAGTTCATTATCTCTGTGAGCAGGATGGATTTTCAATCTGTCACAGACTTGAATAAACATTGATCATGATATTCACTGAATTTGACTGAAGTCCTGTTATTTTTTCACTATGGGGTCAGTTCTGTGCAGAGGAATGTGAATAGAAGGTGCTATAAAAAGAAGTAAAAAAAAATATAAAGAAATTTTCTTGGCTCATGGCCCTGAACATTAACTTTGCATTACTTGTCTGCCCACAAGCCATGGAGGCAGCTTTGGCCTTATTCCTGGCAAACAAGTCTCAGTCTCTCATGGCACATGGAAGTCTAATCTGGCCCTCAGAAGGACATTCACATGTGTAGTTCTCAGCCCAAATTAGCCCCATACCTTCCCTCTAGTTAGTGAAAAGCACAAAGCTTATCCACAGTTTACATGAAACACCCCAACACAGATCCTGCTTTGTCCACCTGGGTGGTTTGTGGACAGCATCCATTCTTTACATACATGCTTCAAAGATAGAATACTAAGAGTTTCCTTAGAGATTTGAAGTCCATAATCTTTTGCAGCCTCTGCAAAACACACATTGCTAAAAAAGGCTGAAAATTCTTCTTATGCTGGTAATGACTTCTTTGACATGACTGCTAAGCACAGAAGAGCAGCGTTTGGTTGGGCCAAAGGTCTTCCTAGCCCAATATCTTCTTTTTGACAGCAGACACTTGGGGAAAAGTAAGACCACAGCAAGCATGCAAGTTATTTCCCCCTGTTATTCTGCCAGACTCCAGGCACTGTCAGCATAGGACATCCTAATCCAAACATGAGTTTGTATGGGGTCTGTTTCTCTTCCACGAACATGTGCATTAATGTTACACAACTATAAAATCAGCACTAGCTCTGCAAAGTGAGGATGTGTCAGAAACTGCCCTGGCCAGGAAGCAAAGTTAAGTGGGGGTGACTGTGAGACTTATTAGATAGACAAATTGCTTATCTGAACTCAGCCTTTAAGACAGACTGTGAAAATCATATGCTGGTCTACTTCTATTGTGAATAATAGTGTTAGAAGAGAAAAATGTTGATGTTGCTAGCCTGAGAAAACTGCAGCTCTTGTGAAAATGGATTTCTTTTCATGTCTTTCTATCAGAGATGTGAAAGGGGGTCAGCTGGCTAAAGAAAGCAGATAAAGAAGTAGGTAAGGACCCCCTAAATAACTGGGAGCTAAGAGGTCCACATTGACTGAGAAGCTTATTTCAAGAGATTGAACTTCTCTAGTAGCTTGCCAAGAGACTAAAAATCAGGAAATCTTGGAGACTAAAAAGTAAAGAGAAACAAAGAGAAAAAACACCAGGTTACTTCCAGGTGATTGATATAGCCATATAAAAAGTACTGTATCAATCACAGATACACACAGCTATTCCAGAATTCATTACTTAACTGTACTATCTTCATTAATTCTTAGCTCCCCATGGTTTAAAATATGAGGGTGTAAGAAATCAGAAAAAGTGACTCTTCCAGAGTCAGAAATACAGAAGCCTGAAGAAGTGCCCAGCTCAAAATCTTGTCATTCCCTGGAAAAAATACAGTACATCTTGCAAAGAATTCAAATAACAATAATTGCCAGCATAATAATTCACCTGCACAACTGTTGAAGTAAGATAGCAGAGTTGTGCTGTGGTCACTTTGAAAACTAAATAACTTGCCAGAGTTACTTCACAAAGCTCTAAAATATGTATCAGGAAGACACAACATATAAAAAAAAGCAATATAGGTTTCCCATTAAAGCTTTCCTATCTATGAAATGCCAGAAGCTAAACTGCATGAAATACCCACTGAAAATCCCCTCATTGGTCTTTTCTTTGTCATAGTCAGGAGAACATTGAACTTCAACTGCTGTATTTCCAAATAATGTTAGAACAGTAAGTGAATCCAAAATATCTATCACTAAGACAATTCAATGATCGTAAATTGAAACTGCATGAGCAGGCTGGAGAGAACACTCCTCTGTAGCTGCAATAATTATTGTGCACACATATTCCAGCAGGGTGGCAGCTCTACAGGCATGGCATCATTAGAAACCTCTCACTGGTATAGCTGACCTCCAGAACTTGTCACTGTCACTGGTCTATGGAAACAACAGACTTACATTACAAATAAACTTCCTTTTTTAATGAATAGCTGCCCATTTTGGAATTCTTGATACATAAGGCTGAGACACACCTTGAGGCAATCATTTTGTCTCTCCTCTTGCTGAGACAGACATGCCTGAAAGATATTTGTTTTGGCTGCTTTAAAAGATCTCCAGTAAATGGGATTTCACAATTTTTCCAATAAGTGAGGCTGCTCCAGCATTTAACTATTCCTATAGCAGAACAGCTCTCTTCTTAATATACCACAATCAAACTGGATTGTTTACTGATTTGATATAGTCCATATGACTGCAAATTTATGCCACTGTATCCCCCTGGGTTTATGCCACCCTGAAGAATCACATTATGCAAGTTCCAAGTTAAAGTGTTTTTTTAATTGTCAGTTTATGGAACTTGCCCTTAATTTGTGAAGGTCAGGCTGGACTCCCATAGTCACAGAAACTATAACCACATTATTATGAACTATCTGGTGCCATATCAAGAAACCAAATTGGCAGGATGGGGATTACTGATGATATTGCAAATCTGAGCAAGAGCTCGGTTCAGTTTTAAGATTGGAGACTGGATTTCAAACTGGAGGGGAAAATCAGTATTTATAACACAGACAGAGAGAAAATTGGATGTTTTCCAGTAATCTTTGGAGCAAACACTTCTACAAAGAAGAAATATAGCTTCATGATTTAAAGTTTTTTAAATACTTCATTTATCCAAATAATCTGTTAGTATGAATTTCTGAAAATATGACAAAAAATTAAGTGTGTCAAATAATAAACTGGATAAAATTATCTTCAGCCACTGCATTCTCATCATACAGCATAGGTAGTTTCATTTGCAAACTTCCTGAATACACCATTCTGAAAGCAATCAAATATGTCCTGAGCAATGCTACATGCTGTTACACAGGCCAGACCAAAAATAGAGAGCTCATTTCATGGCTGTAAAATAATTCATTTCAATAAGCAGTTTACACAACCATTTGACAAACACTAAAAAATCTGCTTTTCACAAGCACTGCCACTGGTTGCAAGCAACTGATTATTAGGTAATAAACAAACTTAGAGTAACAACCAGCCCATTACTGCATGTTAGGGACATGAGGAAATAGGTTAACATTTAGTTGCTGGCTTGTTCTGAGACAAACTACAACTTAAAGAATGTCTTTCAACGTCCATATGATGACAGAAAATAAATTTAATTATCACTCCTCTTCCTCAGAAATGTTAGCATCTCTCATAAGAAGAGGTTGAGGCAGTTGAGCCTGTTTACCCTCGAAAAAGGAAACTGAGAGGTGACCTCATCAATGTGTATGAGTACTTGGACAGAGGGTGTGAAGAGGATGGAGATTTTCAAGAACTGTCTGGACACAATCCTGTGCAATGTTCTGAGGATGATCCTGTTTGAGCAGGGAGGTTGGACCTGATGACCCACTTGCCCATTCTGTGATTCTGTGACTCTATGATGTGGTTGAAGGAATTGATTTTTGGTCTTGTTACTTTTTCTAGAAGTAAAGGAATATTGTCTATGCATGAATGAGTGAGCTTTAATGAGTTTTAAAATGGAAGCCATTCACCCAGTCTTCCTTACAGTGCTAGTTTCTCTGCATGAAAAATTAGAAAATTTTCTCTTAAGAAACTGCTGACAGATTTTTGTCACTCTCAAATTTACTTTAAAAGATGGAAGTGATTGAGAAATATTCATTCTTTCTTCCTCACCCTTCAAAACTCTCAATGCTGTACAGCCCAATATAAGTCAAGAACTACCTTAGAAATTACCCTGGCTGAGCTAGAAGGACCTCCAGATTATGGTACCATGGTACAGTGGATTTTGAAACCAGCCTTGGCAGAAACCGGTAAAAGTGATTAAAAACTGAGCTTTGTAATTTCATTTATCTCCTTTTCTCCTTTATCTCACCAGAAAAACACTGAATTAGGTATATATTTGTATTGCTAAGGAGAATGTCCACAGCTATATTTAAAGGGATAATTGCTTTTGACAGGAGATGAAAGAGCTTCTCTTTAGGGGTGGGGCTGGGGCTTAATCTAACCACACTCTGGTGGAACTTAGATTCCCTTATGTGTTGATTTACATGACATGGTTGAATACTTTTGACCTGAAGCTCTGCAGTGCAAGCCTGATGAAATTTTACTGCTTTCCTTTGGAAATGGTGTAGGTGGATATCCATTCCTTGCAGACATGTCTCACTAAGTTATTTTGTATCATATAGTTATTCATCTTTATTCTATCTGCCAAGTGATAGACAGATGGAAATCCACCTGTGGCTTTATTCCTCTGGATTTCAAAAGGGGAAATAAAGGAAAATTATTGGAATTATTCCTAAAAAGAAAAGAGATTAAAGTAAAAATATTCCCTATTTTTTATAGTACTATCAACTATTTCAACTGCATAAAAATAGGTGATAGATTAGAAACATTTGATTAGTTCTAGACAGGCCCTGCTCCAGTTGTCACTGAATTTAAAGGCAGTATTTTTGCTGGGTGGCTTAGAATCAAGCACTGAATACCTCTCCCCTCATTGAGCCACCTCAGGATGCACCTGACCTACAGCAGGAATCTGCAGTTGTACTCAGCATGTTTGCAAACAGGAAAACACTGTCCATGCAGTGAACAACATGCCAGTACTTTAGAATACAATGGGATAAAATATTTAAATTGAAAAGGACCTAGAAGGACCCTCTAGTACAACTGACTGGCCAATTCAGGGCTCAACAAATTAAAGCCTGTTATTAAGGACCATGGCCAGATGTCTCTTGAATATTGACAGCTTTGGAGCATCAACCACCTCTCCAGGAAAGGAAGCCTGAAGTGTTTGACCACACTTTTGGTAAAAAAATGGTTCCTAAGGGTGGTATTATGTGGGTTACCTTAAAATGTACCATATTCTTGACCAATTACTTGACTTTTCCCAGTCTTAGTTTTCTTTTCCTGTCCTCCTAAAAAGTCTGTTAGGTACAGACTAAACATTAACCAGTCCTGAAACTTCGTGTGACTGGCTAATTCAGGATGATGTAGCAAAGAAATGCCATTCTCTAGTCCCACTCTTGCATGTGCAAAGCATTCCCCATCACTTTAAAACCCAGAATTAACATAGGCACCCTGACTGAAGGAAATCAGTCATCAATTTCACCAGGTCAGTCCCCAGGTATCTTGAATCCAATTTTGAACTATTTTCCATTTCCTTGCTCTACATCCAATAATTACACATGCTAACAAATAGCATGACCTTTAAATAACCAAACTTAAACATTACTCAGCTTGAGCCTTTCTTTCCTTGCTCCCAAAGCAAGCAGCTCATTGATTTCTAAAGCATATAAAATAAATGAAATTTTGTGAGGTTAATGCAGATGCAAAAGAAATTGGCTCAGTTTCAGGAGCACTCACAGCCTCTCCTTCATGCTGTCAGTCAAGGCAATTTGATTCTAGGGAAAAGGGTTTGATTCTAGTTCTCCTGTCCTGCATCCCCAAAGGCCCCCTCTGTTCTGGCCACCAAAGGTGCACTGCTGTGTGCACATGTCCACCAGGCTGGAGAGGTTTTTGGTGATGTGGAAATTCTAGTGACTTCCTCACACACCAGCTATTCCTTCAGGGCATTGACCTTCAAGCCACATTACCAAAATAGGAGTTTTGTCCCAGCTAGGCACAATCCCATCACTGTGTGTATGGGATAGGAGTGCCTGAATGTTTCTGTGTCCCACCTGGATCTGCCTCTGGCTGGAGCCCTCATTTGAGATGCAGAAGATAAGGGTAGAAGTCCTTATTCTAGTGCCCATACCACAGACTAATGTGAGCCAGAGTTTCAACATGAATCTTCTTTCTCACCCAATGAACATTTAATTAATTTACAGATTTGCACATTTGAGAGAATAAAGTGAGAGCATTTCTCTGAGACATGGGGGTCAATCAGCCAGAACAGAGATTTTAACCTGAATTTCCTGTGTGATTTAAAAACTAGGATGCTGATTGATCTCAGCAGCATTCTCCATCCCTCAACAAACCCCTCTTAGACATGTCTTAGAATTGATTCTTCAGTGCCTAAATAGCCTGGGAATTAGCCATTACAAAACTGCAATTAGGTTTTGACAAGGCCATTTAAAACTAACCTCCGCTGAGAGCAGAGAGCAGGTAAAATGAGAAGAAAACAATAACGTCCCAGTGCTTCAATCAGGTTTGGTTTTAGCTCTGAAAGCTAAATGAATTTGCAGCATGAAGAGTTTTGCTCAAACTGTTGCCCTAAATTTCCCAGGTTTTTAGGCAATCCCTTTTTCCTACTTCTTTCTCTCTAAATGGTCTCCTGTATTTCACTCCCTTGTGTATATTTCTACAGGTGAGTGTTTGTTATTCTAAAATATAGTTCAAAACTGAATGCCATAATCCAATGTTAATACAGGGAATGTTTAAAAATTGTCTCAGGAGCTTTGGTTGGGTATGACTGTCAGTTTTGTGTATCACTTAAACAACTGGTTTTCCCTTCCCTGTCATTGCTGTTCTGACTCCATGTTGGAATCAGGTGTCACTTATACCATTTCCCATGAGTATTTCAACTATGATTCAAAACTTCTTTGGCATCCATGTCAGGAATTTTCTAGCAAATTCTATGTTACCCCACTTAAATCACATTCTCTTCCACTTTACTGTGGTTACTCAAGATTTTTCAGTCTCTCGGAATGTGCTGCTTTAGTTTGCATCATTTTACTTTGTTCAAGTTTAACAAAGTCTCAAAGTTTTGTCTTTGATAGAGACAGAAGTTTTCTTTTGCCTTTGTTAGTCCACTTGAAATCAGAATGAACAGATGTTCACTCCTAACACATTTTTGTTTGCGATTTCCTTTTTTCTTTCTGAAAAACATATTCCTTATTTTACAGCCCCAAACTGGGCAGATGAGACTGTAATTTGTCTGGATTAATCCTTTCCTGCAGTCCCCCTGGGGTGCCAGTGAGTCATTCACTACTGTGAATGTGGGGCTGTTCTGCAATCACTTATTGATGGAGCTCATTAGCCCTCCCAGGTGTTTGTGATAGGGCTGCACAGCACTGGTGGAGCAGAGGGAAATTTGGATTGCTGTGTGAAGGAAAGACATGTGGAACTACCTAACGAAGTGCTGTGATCAGAGGCAGCAGTTTTTGCAGAAGGAGCTCTGCAGAGGGCAGCCTGCATGGGCTGAGTGGTGGTGTGCATCACAAGGACAGTCCCAGCAGCTGCCAGAGCATCTGAGCAGAGTCTTGGCACAGATGGAGCTCCCATGGAAGGCACAGCCCTGCAGGGGTGCCTGGGGACTCTGGCTGGGGCTGGATGGAAGGTGGGCTCATTGCCTGCTGGAGCTGTGTGTGGTGGAGAGCCTTTCTCCTCACCAACAGAAGAGCTGTGGGAGCAGATCTGCAGACTGGGGAATGGCAGAGATGATTGAAAGTTTTCCAGATCTTCTCCCAGACTTTGCAGGTACAAGAGCACAAACATACAGCAGTATTGAAGGAGACACAGGCACAATCTGAGTTTGTCTGGTTGAGAAATTGAGACTCTCACAATGACCAAGTGTCTTAGGTTGCAATACAGCATGTGACCAAAAGTATGTATTCTATCACCATCTGTTGAAACCAGGTGGGGCAATCATCTTTACCTTTTCCACAGCCCATCCTCCCTCCAGGAGATATCATCTGCTGCTGGCCCATTGAGTCCCACTGTATGACTGATAAAATTACATCATCCCACTGGGAGATGCTCCAGCCTGGGGAGGAGCCAAGCCTTTCCTGCCTAGATAAAAACTGAGATTTTGAACACGAAGGCAACTTTCTTTCCACTGGATTCCAGAGGAAAAGCCAGATCTTTCCACATCATCCCTGGATCTTCAGAGGAAAACTGCACCTTCTACAGGAGCACTGCTTCAGCTGAACCCCATCTGCCAGTGCAGGGGGACTGTAGCCACCATTTAATGGGACTGCTGCCAACACCCTGACTGACTGACAGGGTGTCAGGTTGTATTCTGACTCTGTCAGGGTTGGGATTGTGCTTTGTAATACTGTATTTCTATTTTAATTTTCCTAGTAAAGAACTGTTATTTCTATTTCCGTATCTTTGCCTGAGAGCCCCTTAATTTCAAAATTATAATAATTTGGAGGGAGGGGGTTTGCATTCTCCATTTCAAAGAGTGGCTCCTGCTTTTTTTTAGCAGACACCTGTCCTCTAAACCAGGATACCAAGGCTGGAAGCTTCTGTTTTGAGCACCGTGACACTGGGACTCAAACAGACTGAAGAAACAGGCTGACAGAGCATTGGGAACCATTCATGGGAGGTGATGTCTCTGCTCAGGAGTGCTGAGAAACATCTGTATGCTCTGTTCCACACTGGACTCCCCAAAATAGATGTGACAAACTGGAGTGAGTGTCACACAGGGACATGATCTCTCATCAAAGGACAGTTAAGAGACATTAATCTGCCACATGGTGTGAGGCTGAGAGGCAGAACTGTTCAGCCTGGAGAGGGGAATGCTCGTGGGAGAAGTCTTATCAAATTCCTGATGGGGGAGTAAAGGAGACAAAGTCAAGTGAATCCTGGTAGTGCTCAGTGAGAGGAAAAGAGGCAAAGGGCAAAAACCAGAAAATTCCACTAAAAAGTAAGGAAAGTATTCTACTGTGAGAATGACTGAGAATTAGAGCAAGGGGTCCAGAGAGGCTGGGGAGTCCTCACCCTTGGAGACTTAACTGGACATGATCCTGAGACACCCATGGTAGCTGGCCCTGCTTTGAGCAGGGAGGTTGGACCAGATGATTTCCAGAGTTGCAATCCAGCCTCTGCTGTCCTGAGGAAAACTCTTGCCAAACATTCCAGAGCTGTTGAGAATGCTGATTTGCTCTCCCACTGAGCATTCCAGACTGGTCAGAGCCCAGGAAAACAGAACACATTTAAGCAGCATATAAGAAAAAGGTCTCTACTTCATGGCACTTATTTATGACTCACCTCAGGGTACTGTAGGGTTGCAAGCACAGTGGAAACTGTATAAGTTTTCTAGTTTTAAAACTATTTTCTTTTAATAAATTCTGCTTATGTGGCACTCTAAGTAGTAGTTTGTTTTGCAGGAGGCTGTTTGCATGCTGTGTGTGACTGCCTGCAGCATCCCCAGGTGAAGAACCTCTGAAATTCAGAGACATGCAAATGACTCTGAGGATACAGTAACCTGCCTAAGAATACAGGAATCACAGATTGCTACCCAGGGTGGGTAATAATGAATTTTGACACATGAGAGAGGGTTATCAAGCAGAATAAAAAGTACTAGGTTGGGAGACCATCCCATCCTATAACAATGAAAAATTTATTGTTGTCGTCAACCACTAGGAGATAATAGGGAACTAAAGTTGTGTAAGACTTATACTTTATGCCAGTTACAGCCCTTTTCTTTCCCATTTTTGTGGTGAAAGACATCTAAAGAATTTTAAGATACATTCATATATTTCACTATCACAGTCATCCTAATTAGTTTTCAGGGCAATCTTTTCCTGCATAACCTTTAGAAGCAGCACAGTAAGATCTTTATCCCACATCTAATTGATATCTTGAGTCTTTATAGCATTCTGAGTTATGCTCAGACACGTATATAAATATGGGCTGAATTTTTCTGCTCATGCAAAGGGAAAAAATATTTTTTCAATCCATCATGTCTCTACTGTGCAACTGAACCATGCTTAATTTATTATAGTTCAGCCAACTTATAGAAAAACCCCACTGTATTATTAAAGAAACTTTACAATAAACAGAGGCATGAAAGGTTTTTCATCCTGAACAAAGTCTCTTACCATAACCTCTATAGGCACCTGGCTTCATAAGGGATACCACAATCTTTAAAGATTGACCAATTTTGTAACAATGCAGCTTTTCCTCAGAAGATGCATATTTACAGAGTAGGAAGGATTAATTGAAACATTTCAGGTTTTACAGACTTTCAGCAAATTAATTCCTGCTGGTCTGTCCTCAAGGTAGATATCCTAGAAGCTGCAGCATCACTGGTAAGAGTATCCTCAATAAAACTAACAATCTTGACATTTTCATAAGACTTACTGTCTGCCAAATTCAAGCAGAACACCAGCTTCACTAGATGTAGACCTGTAGGGTCTGGGAAAACACCTTTCATGAAATTTTGGGGATTTTATGTTTCTTTTCAAATTCAGCCTCTCAAAAACCAGGATTTCTCATAATGCAGAAACACTGCTTTCTGACAAGCACTTATACCTCACTTTGCAGTGCACTGAAAAGAGAACTTGTCCAGAAATAATTACCAGGAAACTGCATTTAGTTCCTATTGATGCTGGGATTTTTGCCTGAAAACTCAGTATTAAGCTAGGAAAAATATAATGTCACTAAATACAAATTAATACACCTTTCTAAGAATTATATTAACAGTATATCTTGCATCCACAGACATTTTTAGGGGAAAAGTGTGTCTGAGATATAGCTTATCAGGTAGCTCCCAGCCCTGGGATCTGAAACACCAAGGTCTAATTTCTAGTTATAGGAATTGCTACTTTGTGCCTCTGTTTTCCCACCAGTAAGACAGGATAATGAGCCCTTCTTCTTTTATAAAACATTCTAAGATCTGCTGGGGTTACACTGATTAAGAAACACAGATATTAGTGTTTGCTATTATTTAAAATAATGATAATTAATAAGACATTGAATAAATGTGAATTTTCCCAACCTCCCCACATGGATTACCTGCTTATTACATCAGGCATCTACAGAATTACTTAATAATATCATGCATAAACAATAAATTCCTATTATGATTTTTTATTATGGTCAATCCACAATAAGTACAAGCCATGTTAAAAAAACACACTGATGGAAATCTGTGCTTAAACTGCACAAAATATAATACTCCTGAAAATACAGAATTGACCACTGTGAGATACAAATATGCCAAAAACTACTCTGACCTACACAGCAAGCCCATCTCAAAGCATTTCTGCCCACAGACTCCTAGGAATTATACTGCCTATCACTAATTACAATTTGCTGAGGTATAATTCTGCTTGGAGCTGCTCTAAATTTGGTGTGACAAGCATCCCTGTGAGGAGCAAGCCCAGAATCTGCTCCCTGGTTGTTCCTCCCCTTTTTCCCTTGCAGATCCACTTTTTGACCCAAAAATTCACATCCTCAAGAAGCTGACAGGAGGGAAAAACATTTTTTTAATGAGTTGGCTCACATTTATTTGTTCTAGGAAAGAGGGCATGCAGCATTTTGGCCCACCTGATTTAGTGTCAGTTTTTCAAGTGCAGCTCATCCTTGTATAATTTTCTTTATCACAACTCCAGCCCCTTCTTTGCCTTTTAGCTATTGCTGTGCAGCTCTGCTCAGAGCTCTGCATGACAACCTTTCTGTCTCTCTCTCCTCAGAAAGACCTTGAAAATTCTGGGTCCATCAGTGTATGAGAAGCTTAGCCTATTTTTACTAATGTGCATTACCTGATGGTGCCCAATTATACTTTAATAGTCCCTTACGAGGGGTCCTATCAAAAAACCTTTTGAAAATCCAAGTATGCTGTTTCCAGCAGCTCCCCTGCATTAACACTGAAAAGAGCTCAAACAAGGTAGAAAAGCCCATTTTTTCTTAGAGAAGCAGTGCTGCTTTGATCCTGAGGAGCTATACTTATCCCAGCACTGTGCAATTCTACCCCTAATTGAACCCTCAATCGGGTTCCCTGCTATCTTAATAAAGTTTACTGATCTGTAAAGCCTCAGATGCCCAGAGCTTCATTTTGAAGATAAGCATCATGCTAATGGGTTTTAAGTTTTCAAGCTCCCTTGCTGTAAAGACTGCAATATATCCTTGTCAATGTTGCTCCTCTTTAATGCTTTGTTTGTTTTCAAATCCTTGGATGAGTATCGGTCAGTCCTTGTGATTTACTACTCCTGGGTTTCACAAGTTGTACCAGACATTCAGTCTATTAAAGGTGATTTTGAATAAAAGTGCCCTTTAAATAGGATTTCTCAATGTTTCACCACAAAGATTGATGCACAAATGTGCTTTAATTCCTCTGCTTATTTCTATTATAGCTAATAGAAATAAAAAATAATCGTAGGAGTGAAACTTTATTAAAACCACTTTTTTCAATGTACCACCATCCTAGCATATTACAAAACTCACTGTGAGAATTTGCTTAGCACCACTGAAGCCAGCAACATAAAACCATCCAGGTAATTTTCAACACTTTGCTCCACCAGGGATAAAATACACAGTTTGCCTGAATCCCCTGAGCAAGTGCCTCCACTCTACTGACAGAAAGAAAAGCCCAAGGTAACTCCTAATTTCAGTTGTATCAACTGAATTCTTTAAAGAATGAAGAGTATGAGAAATAAAAAAAACCCTCCAAAGTTTAACTTGGAGTTTCTCAGTCCACATCTGCACCAAAGAACATCTTTGTTTTCTGTAAGAGCCCCCAGCTTTGCACTCACTGTGCACCTGCCCCATGCACCAGTCAGATCAGTCCCTAAAATGCACATTCCTGTATATGGGGAAACAGTGCTATGTCCCAATATTCTGGATAGACAGTCTCCCCATGTTTCCCATGGCTGATTTTTTTTTTTTGGAAGACTCTTATAATGTTGTTCAATTGTCATTGTTTTTAAGCACACCTCAGTTTGTAATAATGTAAATATGACTGAACCAGTGACAATGCTTTTGAATACCAAGTAGAAAAAACACATACTCTTTTGTGCATAAACAAAAATAAAAATTCTGTTAACTTTCTCTTTGAAAGCCTCTGGATATTCATTCTTAGGAGAAAGAATGACAGAAAAATAAGGAGAGGGAGAGAACTGACTGGAGATGGTAATCCAGGCTGGTGCTTTTTCCTGTCTTAGGAAATATTTACTCAAAAAGGAAGAAAAGACTTTGAACAGTTATAATTTTTGCATGGTCAGGAAGGAGGTTGCTTGATTTTCTTTCAATATGTAATTGACAAAAAGGCTTGGATGCAATCAGTGCTCAACCCAAGGACAGAGACTGCTGAACCCAGACCCTGAGTATACTCTGGATGTATTCTGCCATGGATCAAAGTTATGCAGTGATAGAAACTGTTCCTCGTCATTCCAATACCTCCCAATATCTGCAAAAAAAGTGCACTGAACACGAGATAGACTCACAGTCACACTGTCACCCTGAGAAACCAGAGCAGCAGGTGGCACAGCCACAGTCCTCCAGTTGCCCACTGAGCAAAACCTGCCCAGACCAGACCTTTCAGAGCCAGTATTCTTCATTTTCTGGCTGGGTTAGCTTGCAGCACTGGGGCACTGATCTGTGCACTTGCTGTGACAGCTGAAATCAGGCACAGCTCTGATCAAAGCAAATTAACTAGAGGTGCTCAAAATGTTCTGGCATGATGACACTTTACCCAAGTCAAAATAAAGCATAGGTGGCTTTAATGATCTTTATTTTGAGGTGAAACAGAGCCTGTAGGTAAGGGCAGAAGCACAGCAGAGCAGCAGGAGGGTCACAGCCCCACTCTGCCAGGCTCAGGCAGTCACACACACACAAGAAGCTTTGCTTTGAAGCAGGAGGATGGGCAGGGCACCCACCTGAGGCTCTGGCACAGGCTGAATCTGCAGAGCAGAACAGCTGGAACTGAGGGACCAAGGCCCAAATTAAAAGTTTTTCCAGGGTTAATCCAGTGTGGTTTGCTGGCTGAATGTCTATCAGCAGGTTGGTAAGCATCCAGTGTCTTCCAAAGTGCATCCTTTAGCTAAGTTTCAACCAAAACAAATTCATCCAATGAGGATGATAAAGAGCAATTCAAATTTATGTCTGACCAAAATTGAAACATTAGTGTGGATGTACCCAGAGTCTCCAACGTACCAAGCTTGTAGTCTGGCTAACAAGTATTTTTATTGCTCCAATTTTGCCATAAAATTCAGAGTTTCCAATTCAGTGCGGATCAGAAATTAATTTAAAATGTCAAAAGGTTCTCTGCAACAGAGCTGTTGGCAAGTGAGTAGCTTTACTCAGAACACCAGGCTGTTGCACACCATGAACTAAAAAAATTGTGCTGCCTCTCAAGCTTGCATGGAGAGTCACTGACACGTTATTGCTGACATTGTTCTGAGGTTTGCTTACCTGTGAATTAATAAAGGGTTTAAATTTAAGGCAGTAGAAAATATTAATCCCTCCACATGTGAATAAATTGTTTAATTTATGCTCCTATTTGTGGGGCTGGATTTGTGGGAGCTGAGGAGATGCCTCTAACTCTGCATGTTCATGTACTTTAGGGCTCAGCATGACAGCCCTGCTCTCACTCCAGGAAAGCTCTGGTGCTGCTGCTGCAGCCAGCACAAGCTCTGCAGGTCGTGTTCTCAGAAACAGCCTGTCAATACCCAGAGCTAATTCCTCAGCAGGATGTCAGTGAGAAAATAGAAGGCTCAGACTGGTCTCTCTGGTCTCTGAAAAGAAATTCTGAGAGTACAATGCAGCTCTATTCAGGCTGATTTTTTTCCTGGGGAAAGGTTTCTGTAGAGGGCATCAAAGCAGCAAGCCTACCATTCTGTGGGGCTGCACTCAAGCCCCAGGACACCCATCAGAAAATGCAGAACCTGAGTGCAGCTTCCAAAGACTTTTGTGTCTATCTCCAGCCCCAGACTCCCTCCTTCTGACCCCCAGCACACTGCAATGAGCCAATTCAGAAGGAAGGTTGGTTCTGTGGAAATTACCATAATGGATGTTTGCTCAAACCAGAAAATGACATCTTGGGAGGCTCAGCCAGGAAAGCATTGCTTAAGTTAGCAAACAAAGTGTAAGAACAAGGCAATGAACATATTTAAGTGTAAAAATGGAAACCTGTAATCTGAACAGGACTAAGCTTGAGGAGTCACAGAAGCTAAATACCCACCCAGAGCCCCCAGACCCTAAGAACCTCCTGAAAGGCAGCAGGTGCAGGGTGCCTGCAAGCAGAGCAGCAGATCAAAGGATCCATCCTGTCTGTCTGCCAGCCTCTCACTGTGAGCACCAGGGCTCCCTTTCACAGCCACTGCTGATAGGTAACGTGCCCTCCAGCCCTGCAGGGTTTTGCTCACTCAGGATGTTATGTGCTTTGGCAGTTTCTCAGAGGGAAGAGTATTCTAGAACTATCAAATGCTTCTAAAATATACAGTATGTGTTTCTTTTCACAAACTCGCAGGCTAATTCATGCCTCAAGTAACAGCTATTCAAGTGTCCTCTAAATGTGAATGGGATTAAGGATTTTATTTTTATCACTACTGAGCACTAGGCATTTTATTAAACATTGGTCAAACAGTCTGCAATGCAAAACTTTCCCCAGCAGAAATATAACACAAAGTACAATCATCCTTGGTCTACCTGTAGCTTTATGAGAATCTACTGAATAAACTAAAATATTTGTGCACATGCAAACTAACTGGAAAAAAAAACCCACTCACTTTCCCCTGAAATGCAGAATGCAGTCATTCCTGAAATGCAAGGCTGTAGAAAATAGCATGGATACACAACCATGAAGACAAGTCTGTCTGAAACTGGGTAGATATCTCATGATTTCCCAGTTTCTAGCCTAAGTGGGTCTAAAGTCTGAATCAGTTAAAAAATATGCAAGGATCTTTGGTTTTGATAAAATACAGCAAAGTAATTGATTCTATTTCTTACTTGAAGAATTGGCTAGCAGCCCTCAAACCTTGTGATGATGCATTGATTTAGTGCTTAGTGTGGTTGAAAAAATGTGAGATGCAGTAGATAAACAATTCTGTCTCCTGTCATTAGCACTGGTATCTTGAGAACAAGGACAAATGCTATAAAAGCTGCAGAAGCAGGCAGAAACAGTGACAGCAGCGTCCATCTAGACAGTAATGTTAATAACAGCTACTTGAGTCACTAGGCTACCCTGAAAATTGTGCTGCCACATCTTCTCTGCTGCTTCATTGGGTGTATCTGTCTTTACTGTAGTCACACATCTTATTACAATACTTCTGGGAGTCTCCAAGTCAAGTATTGAGGTCTTTTGCTTAAAAATGTGAAATCTGCTGCTTGAAGTACAAATGACACCTCAGCAAGCAATCAGTCAGCATTCCTGGAAAAAGCAGAACAAACCCCTGGCAGGTTACCAGCATGAGTCTGACAGTGGTGCACAGGAGGCAGTGGCTCCAGCCCCACTGGCTGCACTGACTGCCCAAGGGCCACCAGTGCCAGGGCTGGTGCATCCCTCTGAAATTACTCACTTGGTTTTGCTACAAAAGAAAAATGAACTCTGGAATTTCCTGGGACAATTTATGTTGCTTTTTACACAGCTAAACAGCGCTAGGTAGTTCATTACAGGATTTCCACTGAGACACCACCAGGGCTGTGATCTACAATCAATATTATTGACTGTTGCCTGGTTTCTGACCCATGCCTAGGGTCCACAGAAGAAAGAAAGGCCTGGTGGGAAAATGCTATAATAAAAAGCCTATCCTTTGTAGGTATTGCCAAAAGCAACTGATGTGGAAGCAGCAAAGATTTTCCTATACTTGTTTTCTTTCCAGCCTGTTGCAGATAACCTGAATCCTAGATGACTCGTGGCCATCATGAATGTCTGGAGGCACATGTCAAGGCTGTAGGGCTCCTGCAGTTTGGGGACTTATTTCAAGGTTCAAGCCCTTGGTTTATGTACCTAATACTAAGCAGAATCTCAGCAAAGACTGTGTTCTGTCCCTGCAGCTGCCTCAAGGTTAGCACTCGCCTGCCATATGGGACTGAAGACCCATGCAAGTGTTTTGAGTACCATTTAATTGCTTTTAATCAGCAACCAGAAGCCAACATCAAAAGGTCTTCCTTTGAAACTGAATACTCTGAAATCTCAAATAATTCTTTTACCCAGACTGAGGTGTAAGACTGCAGAGGTAGAAATTGGACTTTTATCTAAAATCATTTATCTGGCATCACACAAGCCTAAGCAGTTGGGTTTTCTCTCAAGGTGACTGTGCAGAGAGATCCTGATGAAACTAACAGTATTCACTGGCACAGAAGTTAGCTATGTGTCAGCCATAAATACTGCTTAAACCCCAGATTTACAGAATTATTCCCTTCCATGTGCTTTAATGCCAGAATTTGCTGGATCCTTGTATAACTGATTACAATAGGAGGTGCTGACAGTTCTATCAGACAGATAAGGACACTTGAAACTTTTGCACTATTTCTGAGTCAAAAATATCTTAAGATGTGTACTGCCCACCTACACAGAAGGTGAGGTTTTATTTTTTAAAAGACTGCAGACTGACAATCACCTCCCAAGGGGTAGTCACACAGTCACTCATAAAGGATGCAGGTCCTTGTGAAGTTTCAGGGCTGGCATTAACTGCCAGAAGTCATCCCAAACTCCATATATTGCCAGCTGCCAGAGCCTTTCACTTCACCTTTAAAAAAACAGCCGCAGTGTCATTTTGCAGAAAGACAAAAACTCCATCCATGAGGAAACTTGTTCAGACACAGTTTGCCACCATGTCTGCGTGTCTGTAAAGCACAGATCATCTGGAGCAGCAATTAAAATTGGAGGAGGACGAAGAGGTCAGTGGACCAGTCAATAATCAGAGCACCTTTTCCCCACAGCTGGCACACAACCCCCCTGCAGCTTGTTGCTTAATTAAGGTTTGGAGTTTTCTGCAGTGCACTTCTGCCATCTAGAGGCTATCCTGCCCTGCTGGAAAACTCTTCCAGGAGAGATTATTTTTAGCTTCTGTATCCCAAACATTTCTAATCAGGTATCAAATCTCTGATTAAAGGATGGCAAGGCTAAGACTGATATAATATATGACTAAAATAGAATTAAGAATAGGCTGGAAATATGAAAGACCTTCTTATGAATCACAGCTTTGGTGGACTGCAGATTTTATCACATAGTTGTATTTCATAATAATCCCTCTGAAATAAACCATTTTGAAGCAGAAGGGATAATACAGAAGACCTAAATAAAAATCTAAGATAAATAATTCCAAAAACTACAATGCAAGGCACAAATATTTTTTACAGTCTCTGAATCTGCAAAAGCTTTATGTTTATCACCCACAAAATAATTCAACTTATAATGAAGGTTGATCTGTGATTAATACAAATCTTTTATGAACTGCATTGCTGAGATACTGCA
This sequence comes from Erithacus rubecula, assembly GCF_903797595.1. Lineage (NCBI taxonomy): Eukaryota > Metazoa > Chordata > Aves > Passeriformes > Muscicapidae > Erithacus > Erithacus rubecula. Next base: position 134,454,791 of record NC_136689.1, read on the forward strand.
GTTAAATATCCTTAAGCCCATAAAGTAGTGGGATTTACATAATGAATCCCTCCACTTACCCCATCACACAACAACCCACCACACATGGTTAAATCAGACCCCAAGGCACAGTCAGAACACCTTTTAAATCCCCAGCTGTTGATGCAAGCAGAAAGACAGTCCCACTAGCTCAGCTGCCTTCTATTCTGTACACTTTGAGCACCTCTGTCATCCACAGCTCTCCTATCTAAAAGCCACAATCTTTTCTTCCTCTCTCACTATGGAACTACCCACTGCTCCATTAGGAGGGAGAATACACAGGAGAAAATAGGATGAGAAAGGCAAGTGTGGCAGGGGGAAAGCCCCAAGGCAGGGTGCAAATCAGGATTTAGGATATGTGTTTGCACTGCAGTGAGGGACATTGCTTCAGGGTTGCTTTAACACCACTCAGCCCTTCTTTAATAGCAAAGAGGAAAGTGAGCTGCAGGGGCAGCTGAGGGCTCTCCTGGATGGTGTTTGTACTTGGAGCCAAGTTCATCTGGCAGCATGTTGTCAAGTGCACAGAGAGCTATGTATGAGGTAGTGTGAAGACAAGTGGATCCAGAATGATCCTAATTGCTCTTGTGCATCCATCAAATCCATGTCCCCATCAATGTAATGTAATATACTCACTCAAATGTCAGCAGCCTCAGCCTAAAATAAAACTCCAAAATTCATATTTGAGAACTGCCTGAAAGTTCACTGGAAAGATCTGGATGTGCCTGCAGTGTCTGGAAACCTTGTGCTTCTCCCAAAGCCCTGCTGGAACATCAAAGCTGCCGTGGAGCAGAGCCCAAGTGCCCTCAGCAACCACAGCTGATAGCCACAACAGGATCAGCCTGCAAACAATGCATGGATGCAGATTTATTTTCTTGATAGGAGGGATGTAGGAGATTGAGTATTCAGTGTAGTGTTGGTTTAATATAGACTGCATGGTGCGAGGTGAAGGCTTGGGACACTGTGTCAACCCATGGCACACCTTCCTGGGAGTGCTGAAGAACAAAGCCTCTCAGCAACTGCACTTTGAAAGCCAGCTCTGTTCTACTTTTTAAAAGAAGAAAAACCCATGTTTGTTCTCGGGAGGAAATTCTGAGTCCTGGACAGACCCAAGGTGCCTCCTCACATGAGTCTCGGGGGCAGATTTCAGTAACATCCCTGTGTTACAGATTCCTGCTAGCTTCTTCTGGTTTCATCCCTAATCTGCAGATGGCCTTTTCAATACATTTTCAACAACTGTACAGGATTTATATACCTTAAACTGCATATTGGCTTCAACTCTGAAAGGTACATATTCCCAAATAATAGCTCACTATTCAGGACGTGTTGATCTAAATTAAATCTTTGGAGTACTCTGAGCCCTTTGCCTATTTCCGCTGCCCAAAAAACCAGACAGTCATCAGGCAAAAGCAGTGTCCTAATGCTGGAAAGAGCTCAAAGGAGAACATGGAAGGGAGAAAAGGAGCATAAGGGTGTGTGAATCTGTATTACTGGGATGCTCTTATGCCTCTGCTCTCATCGTATGCCAGTCCCAAGCCAGCTCACATTCATGAAGAAGCACAAGTGCCTGAGAAAGACCTCAGTGGTTTTCATGTGATAGTGGAGGCCAGGAAAGGCTGACCAGCACAAAGTGCATCTGTTCCAGCAGGCACAAGGAATGGAGGCTCAGATTTGCCTCCTTTGAAGACAGCAGGGGCTACTCCAGTGAGTGGCTAAGCTCATCTGCCTCATCAGCTTCTAAAGGATTTGCTGTGGCATGGGGCTGCCTCCCAGTGACCAGGTGGGAACCCACTGAGTGCTTTAAAGTTTTAGGAAAAATCGACTTGCATCTCAACCAGTTAAGCACTGCACTTCTCCTGCCAAGCAGGAATCCCACTGCTGGTGTCCCGGGAATAAATGCCGTAAACAAGCAGTAGAAACATCCTGCAGAGTAACCTTTTTGTTCAGTGCTACAGAGTGGCTAACACAGCGGGATAGCAGCAACACAAATCATCGTTATTATCACCCTGAAAGATGGAGGGAAAAATACCTAAAGGGACAGAATTGAAAAGAGAAGCACGCTTTCCAGGTCAGCTTTTAAACTAGAGGCAGTGCTCAAGTGAGTTGTGATTTAACTGTGGGAAGTTTTTATCCTCTGTGTGTTATAAAATACAGAACAAGATGTGACTAAATGGATATAACTCAAATACAAACTTCTCCAGGGAAGCAGAAGAAAGGCACTGTGCTAGAAACAGCAGCTGAAGACAATGCATTAAATTTCAAGACCTATAATCTGGGGGTTTAAGCACTGATTTATGGAATTACACTATTATCAGTATTGATTTGAAATTACTAATTTCCTGAAAGTGATTGATTGGTGACAATCAAATAATTCAAAATTACAATATTAAAAATACTAAATATTTTAAAATAGTGATATCTAAGTCTATGGACTTCTTTTAATTATATATATAAAGTCTGTGCCTGTCATCTGTGCAAGCAATACTGACAAAATTATTCCTGAAGGTCCCTTTTTGTCTGAGTTCATTTAACTATTATTTGCTTTCCCTGTGTGCTGGTTTCAGGTGTAGTAGGGTTAATTTTCTTAACATTGGCTACTATGGGGCTATGTTTTGAATTTGTGGACAGGTGACTCAAAGTGACCAGGGGGAATTCCAGACCATATGACATCAAGGGGGGAAGGAAGAAGGAAGAAGGGGATTGATGGTGTTTGTCTTCCCAAGTCACCATCACATGTAATGGGGTCCTGCTCTCTTGGAAGTGGCTGAACACCTTCCTGCCCATGGGAAGCAGTGAATAAATTCCTTTCTTTGCTTTCCCTATCAAACTGCTTTTATCTCAACCCATGAAATCTCTGGCTTTTACCCTTCTGATTCTCTCTCCAGTCCCACTGAGGGGAATATGGGTAAGTTGCCTGGAGCTTGGCTGCTGGCTGGGGTTAAACAACACCACCATGTGTATTTCAGTGCTGTTGAAAGGCCATGCTTCTAGCCAGGCCCCTAACATGGGTTGCCATTCCTGGTGTCTTCCTCTGATTTAATCTCTACTGTACCATTTTCAGTGGTGTGAAGCAAAGTGCTGCCATGTGGGGCCATTTCTCATTCACTATCATGATGACAGCTTAGGTCAGCCAGTGTCAGATGTCCATACTTACATCCTACAACCTCGCTGACATTAACTCTTGGCATCTACTGATGTCCCATCTGAGGTCTCATCTAAAGTAAAGTAGATGCTGGGAGGCCACCAAATCACTCCTCAGCTGGGCAGGAGAGAGAAAACTTAACTAAAGGCTTTTGGGTCCAGATAAGGACAGGGCTCTCCAAAGGGTCGCAAATCCCACCAGGAATCTGCTCCAGCATGGACTCTCAGCCTCCTTTCAGTATCCCTCTGCCCAGTGTGGGGTCCTCCAGGGGCTGCAGGTGGATCTCAGCTCCACTGTGGAGCTCCATGGGCTCAGCTGCCTGCACACATTCTTTACATGGGCTGCCTGGGAATCTCTGTCAGCACCTGGAACACCTCCTGCCCCTCCTTCCCCACTGACACTGCTATCTGCAGGGCTTTTGTTCTCACATATTCTCACTGCTCTCTCTACTGGTGTTTTTTCCCTTTCCTGAATACATTATCCCAGAGGCACTGTCACTGTCAGAGATGGCTCAGGAATGGCTAGAGGCAGGTCTGCCTCAGAGCCAGATGGAATTGGCTCTCTTGGATGTGGGGGAAGCTTCCATCAGCTTCTCACAGAAGCCATCCCAGTAGTACTCACCTTCTATCAAAATTTTGTCACACAAGCCCATTACAGTATCTCTGTGTTTCATGCCTAGAAGAGGTAGGAGCTGTAGAGAGGATTTGAACATTCAGGGCAGTTTGGTATCTGGGGTAAAGCACTGCCAGCAGAGTAGAACAAAGTTCATATCAAGTGGAGTGGTGCAAAGAATGGTGAGTTTTGTTCAGTACCACTGCTGTTTTTTCACATTCCTCATCTCAGACCCAGTTCTTATTCCCATGTCTATAATTGGAGGTCCAGAGAAAAGGCCAAGAGCATCGCTCTCCCCTGTGGCTGGTAACTTTGTTTGATCCAAATTCAACAGCCAAAGCAGATATTATGATTTAAATGAACCTTTTGATGAGTAACAAATTGCACCAGAAAATATATTATGGGTCTTGCTCCTATACTTGATGAACTGTATGTCTATTGATTTAAAAATATATTTTTCTTTCTTATTGTCACTTAAATGTATGGGATAGTAACTGATTTATGAAGCAGTAGGTATTGTTTCTTTTAACTCTGATGATAATTACTTTTATTTAATGAATAAGGTCCAGGTTCAATAAAAGACCCATCTGGCTTCATATAATAAATTGATTTTATGGGCCTGCTATGAAGTAGAAGCCAGAGAGAGTTTTTATTGAATCTAGGCCCAAACACAATATATCACAACTCTCATTTTTCAGCTTATTTCATCTATTAATAAAACTCCATTTAATATCCTTGGATATTTTTCAAAAGGTTTGTCCTTTATCCTCTTTGTCATAATTAGCACGGAGGGTAATTAGTTTTTACATAGGCGTTTTCCTTCATCTAGATAAAAGTCATCTAAATTGTTTTCATTTGCTTATGGAAATGAGAACACCACGTTTTTATTTCTCCTTCAATTGCTCCCTGGTGATTACCTTAATTGGAATTACTATTTCTATATCCTGTTGTGGAGTTTAACCCTTCAGGAACTGCTGTGGTGGACAAGGAGCCCAGAGCCTTTGGCAAATGACAAATGAACTGGTTCTGGGTGGACTAAAGCCTTCAGCTGCCATGTCAGACAGCCACAGCAGGATCTGGGAGCTCACAGCATCCCTGGGCCGTGGGGCAGTGTCTGGGGAGGCAGCACAGACCTGCAGCCCCGTGCATGGACTGGGGTGAGTTCCACACTGGTGTCCCAGGGCTGCTCTCCCGAGTCCAAGTGGGAAATCACGAGCCCAGAGCAGGAGCCAATGCTCTGCCTGCCTCACATGCATTGCCATAGAAACTGCAGTTTTGGGATGCCCCAGCTCCAGCACAAACAGAGCTGGAGAGAGACGAGATGAGGCAGCACAGGCTCAGCTCCACCAGGGCTCCCTCTGCATCCAGGGGACTTCCAAGGGACCTGTCTGCATTGCTGCTGAAACACTCTGCTCTTTTGCTCAGGAAGATTGTTGTAAAAATGAAAAAACCTACACATATATACCTGCAATTCATAGATTTTTATATAGTTTCACATGTGACATGGTGTCACAAAGAACTCTCTATTTGCATTTAATAAATATCTACTTTCTACAATGTGTTTTATTCAAGACAACATTTGCATGGAAATATAAGGTAGAAGAAATTAAAATTTAATTATAAATTGTTATAAAAATCATTATAAGATATGGTTATTAATTTAGTAACAAAAATGTTTAAATTTGCATTCCAGTTTCTGAATGAAATGGGCTTAAAGGAAATCAGGACCCACATTTATTCTTATCTCATTCCTTAACTATGAAATGAAAATTTCTATTTTATCAAAAATAATGTACAGAACTTTCAGATTTCAAAAATATCTTTATTATGACCATTTTTAATTTATTACTAATATTTCAGAGACACCAAGCCTTTAGATTGTTGTTAATACAATTTTGTTGCTCCTTTGTGTTAATCTTCACAGCATTCTGCAAACTGTGATACCAGAGAACTCCAAGAGAGCAGAAAGATATGTGGAAAACAGGAAAGATAAAACTGAAAAATACCGAATAATTTAATATTTTCACTCTTTAAAAGAATAATTTGTTTAAACAACACAAGATACTATGTGTGTGGGATAAATATAATCTGTCATTTCAGAAAATATATTATTTAGTCTTAAATGTTTCCAGAACTTCTTAGTCTCGCTTTTAATTTTAAGTGCATTGCCCATGGCTTATCACAATCATATTTTTTGCTTTTTTAATTTTTGAACTCACATGTAATCTGTCAGGGCTTTTTAAAGACTTGGTCACTTATTCGAGTATTTTGTTGAATTACTAAGCAGCAAGTAATTTTCTCTTCTTGTTGAATAATGCAGACAATAAAACATTACTTATTATGACTAGATATAACACCTATTTGACATCTTTATGAAATAGACTCAGTGGTATCTTTCCTGTAAAAGTAAGGTCATTAGAAATTCACGATAACCCTTCTCATATCAGGAAAAACATTTTAAAAATTAATGTAGTAAAACCAGGAATGCAAGAAAAAAAGACCTATAAAATTAGGCACAAAATTAAAACCCTGGACATGCACATTTGTTCAGAAATCAGCCCTGGTGTGTACTTAAGGGCATATCTTAGAAAGGAGAAGATTTTCCAGCTGATGGCCACAATTAGCCCTTCACTATGGGACAAAACTAGCTGTGATGCATCTTCTCCATAACTGCATATCCAATGAACAGGAGTTATAAATTATTGAATCCCATAAACTTTGCTGCTGTGGAAGAAGAAAGAGCACAGATTTCAAATACTCCAATTTCAGATGTAACACTGAAGGTGATAAAAACACTTCTAAGCAGGTGAAAACTCAATAAGGAAACCCAAGAGATACAAAAATGTGGCATATAGAATAACAGCTCAGAGTCACCTCTCAGAGCCAAACTTCACTTTGGAGACTTGTCTGCTTATAATTTAAAACAAACAAAAACCAAACCAACCTCCAAAATGTAACCTGGGTATAAAATATTTAAGCTGTGTAATCACTGGAATTTCCTATTCTGGATTCCTGCACGCTGCTTCAGGGACCAATTAAAAGCACAACATCTTCATTCCAGTCCTGCAGGTTTCATTGTCTCAGCTGCTGGAACTCAGGGGATGCCAGCTGCCAACCTCACAAAGCCAAATACTGAATGGGCAAGAAGAAGGCAAGAGAAGGAGGAAGCAAAAGAAACCTGTTTTCTGCAATTATTCACACAAGTAATGCACTCCAATATTCATCTTCCTAGCCAGAATAACTAGCAACATTCCTAGCAATGGCACAGGGCAGTAAGAAATGAGGAAGACCAGCACACAGTGCTGAAAGTGCTTCATCCCCTGTGCCCTTGGGTAGGAATGGGTGCACTTGGAGTGATGATGTGTAAGGAAGAGTTCTACTGAAAACAGCTCCCACCTGCAATGAGACCTTTCTGTTTTTTCATCCCATCTCTGATTTTGCCACAGGCATTTTAATGGTGAAGCAGAGATTGAAGGCTACAGAAAAAGAGAAGCCAACTGAGAAGGTAGAGCCCTTTGTACCATGGTCATTAGCAAGGGAGCTTTAAGCTAATGAGATATCAAAGAAAACATTTCTGGAGATAACCAAGGATAAGCAGCTATAAAAGGGTCTTCAGTAGAATGGAGAGATGAAATTTGGAGGTACACTGTAGGTTTGGCACTTTAAAAGAAGGCTTACCTGGGGAAGCCGAAAGTCTTTGAGGCTGGAGAAAGAAGCAGATCTGAGATGGCATCAGTAGTGACAGGGAATTTCTAGATAAGGAATTCACCTAGGGGTGATTGTTGGGACAGAGTCTGAAGGAGATATTATTTAAAGGCAGCTGGGTTGGATACCCCTAAGAGTTCCTATTTGAGATGTCCCAGCAACTTGCATATAAAACTTATAATTTGATGTCTAATGTTTTTTGTCATCCAAAAAATATCATAAAGGTACAAAACAAGAGTTCTCACTGTTAACTGCAGGTGCCAATGGCAACTGGAGAACTAGTTTTCTGTGTTGTCATGTAGCTAATGGAGATGGGCTTCTCCCAAGGGATTCAGCAAAAGTCCACCACAGATAGTCTTTGTCTCTTCAAGTGCCTCTTTCAGGTACCTATCTTTTACATGGGTAATAGAGGTAAGACAAAGCAGACATCAGGAAGTAACTCAACTTGAGTGTTAAGAACTTTCCACATGATATTAATGCCTTCTGTGTGTCTGTCTTCAGCATTGATGTTGGACCCTGGGATGCCCAGAGCCCAGTGCTGGAAGACCATGACTGGAGAGATGTCAGACTCTCAGCTGACTCTTACCTTGCTCAAAACTTGCTGCTCTGTCTGGATGTCCATAGAGGGATTCAAGCCAGGGTACAGATAAAGCTGCCTACTGTCATCATGGGATCTGTCTTCATTATTTTTCAGCTGTCTTAGAAGCCTGTAGATGCCCCAGTTGATTGAAAGCTGGAAAAATTCTCCATTTTTAAGAAGGGTAAGAAGGAAGACCTTGGAAACTACAGGCCTGCCAGTCTTACTTCAGTGCCTGATATAATTTTGGAGATTATTCTGGGAGGTATTGAAAATCACTTGAGAGAAAATGTAACCAATGGTCACAGCCAGCAAGGGGGTGAACAGCCAAGATCAGGAGGGGAAAGTCCTGTTTGATAAACTTTATTTCCTTTCACAAAAAGGTTACCCTCCTGGTCGACAAAGGTAAGCCAGTAGATGTGATGTTTTTGGACTTTGGCACAATTTTAGGTACTGTCCCTTGACAGTGCTCTTCTGGATAAACACACAGATAGACAGGTTCATGATAAGCTGGTGGATGACAGGTCAGGCTCAAAGGATTACAGTAAAAGGGGTCATATCATGATGGCAACCAGCCACCAGTGGGGTTCCACAGGGCTCCATTTCAAGGCCAGTTCTCTTTAGGGCTTGCTCTTTCTATAGTGTTTTTATAAATTATCTGGACAGAGGAATCACATGTACACAATTATATTTGCTGACAGTACTAAAGTAGGAGGAGCTGTGGATTCCCTGAAGGGCAGAGAGTCCTTGCAGAGAGATCTGCATAGACCAGAGAGCTGGGCAACCACCAATCACACACAATTTCACAAGAGAAACTTCCAGATTCTCCACCTGGGATGGAGTAATCCTACACCTATGGAGAAACTGAGAATGAGAAACTGAAGAATGAGAAACTGAAGAATGAGAACTCTGGAGGTTTCAGTCCAAGTTGAATATGAATTAACAGTGTGTCCTTGAAGCCAAAAGGGCCAAGACTATCCTGAGGTGCATCAAGTGCTGCACGGTCAGTGGTCACAGGAGCTGATTGTCCACTCTGCTCTGCACTGGTGTGGCCTCACCTCGAGTGCTCTGCACAGTTCTGGGCACCACAATAAAAGAAGTCTATAAAGATATTTAGGCTGCATCCAGAGGACAGTGACCAAGAAGGAGAAACACCTTGAGGAGAACCCTTGTGAAGTGCAGCTGAAGGGGCAATTGTTCTGTTCAGTCAGAAAGAGAAGGATGAGGAGTGATCCCATCACTGTCTACAGCTTTGGAAAAGGAGACAGCAGAGGGGCAGACGCTGATGTCTTTCTGGTGACTAGTCAAAGGATCCAAGGAAACAGAGTGAAGTTACACCAGCAAAAGTCCAGAGTGGGCATTAGGAGAAAGTTCACTGGGATAGTGGTTTGGTCACTGGAACAGACTCCTCATGAAAATGGTTGATGCATTAAGGCTGTGGAGTTCAGGGGGTGTCTGGACAATGCTTTTAGTCATATTGTTTTGTTTTAGGAAGTGCTGTAAGGAAAAGGCTGTTGGACTTGATGATACTTATGGGTCCCTTCCAATTTAAGATATTCTATATCCTAGAAAAGTCATGGGTGGAGGAGATAGAGAGACCAACTTGCTCCCTACAGCACTTGCCTCAAGTCAGACAATGTGCATAATTGAGTACTGCTCCAGATGACAGCAGTGGATCATCAGTTGTCAAATATATCATGCCTCAAACTCATGGGTTGCTTCATAACTTTATCTTCAGACAATTTAGTTTCTAATGCTTTACAAAGTCACAAGCTATTTCAATAAATGACAAAAATCTATTTTACCCAAAGCCCATCCAACACTTACTACTTCCATTTATCTTTATGAAACCCCCTTCATACCGCTGCATCTCTGCATGCTTCATAACAAAAATCACTTGCCATGTCAGCATCTACTAATGAATCTTCTTTAATTGCTGAGAGCAGAATGCACATCAGTTTCTCCTATGAAGCCAAATCCAGCTCATGTTGCTCATTCTTCATAGCTGCTAAAGTAAATGGCAAGCACAGCAGCCAGCCACAATGATTTGGTACAAGTTTAAGCCGATGTTCCAGGTAATTTTTCTGTTGTAGCTAATTTGTTCTTTTCTTGCTTGTGCCTAAATGTCTGTTGCTCCCTAGACTTTTGCATTATAACTTCACTGTGTCAGGGATGCTCTAGATGGTCAGACAAGGAGCACTGTGCAGTTTATATGGCACATGTGCACATACAGGAATAACTGGTTATGAAACCTTTAAAGTCCACCTTCACTCCCAGGCTCCTGCTCAATGCACCTAGCAAAAATACACACACATAGCAGAAATGCTGTTGATCACTGCTGTGCAGGATGAGACTGTTAAATAACAAAAAAAAATTAAAGAAAAAAAAAAAAAAGGCAGTACTTGGGTAAATTTAATTAAAATTCATATACTGTAATGCAGGAAAATATTTGAGTTGTTACACAGTGCGATAGTGGTGTCCATGGGATTCCAAAGATGATCTTGTTTACCTTCTTCACTCCTTTGTTATCTCTATTATTTATCTCTCTGACCCACCATTTTAATTTCTTGTGGTCTCCCCTTCTGTCTGACTCCTTTATGCCATTCAACTTCCAATTCTCCATGTAATTGCAACAACTGCCATTCCCACTTTCCCAGTTTTCTGCTATAAAGAGTATGGATTTTCCACAGATAAAGACTTTAAAAAATGTGGACTACATTTCTTTATCTCATTGTGCCATGTAAGTTTCAGAAATTTAAAAAAAAAATTACTAAGAAAATTTTTCAGTCAATTAATTCAACATTGTTGAAGTTTTCATTCATTTTTTTAAACATTTTCTAAAATGTAGCCATATAGAAAATACACATTTTGGTAAGCTTAGTGAAAAATATATTTAATCTGCCAGAATGTAATGTTTCAATGTTTTTTAATTAAAAAAAATCTGGGCAACTAATACAGCTAATTAGCATTTTTATTTCCTAAAATTAGCACTTTCTAATAGCAACTATTGGCCACATCTAGTTATATTTAATATTACCCTGTTGGACTGTCATCAATAGCAGCAATAATTTATTTTCTTTTAGGGAGTGCACCAGAACCCAAATACCAGGTTAACACCATGACCCAACCAGTGCAAGCTGGAAAACACGGATGTTCTGCAATTCTCCATATCAAACCAAACCTCTCAGAAGTTTTCTGCTGTACTTGAGGAAGATCACAAAGTTCAGAACTATTCCTATTTTCCCCAGCTGTTTGCATGCTAACTGGTGCCAAGTCAACTTTGTTCAAGGTAAGATCTTGACATCAAAGGGTGGCAGACAGAGGTTATACCTGGAGATTTTCCTTGTTTGGAGGCTTGTATGCCCATGTTTCATACTGACTTCAAATGAGGAAAATGTTTAACTCTTTAAAGCTTTTCATAGCTCTGGTCTGGAAGAAGCAGCTGCTGCTACCAAAAAAAAAAGAAATTAAACACCGAGGGTTTGGAGTTTCGTACAGCGATGGGATTTCCCCTGGCTGCTGTTTGAGTGAGTTTATTTCCCCGGGCTGCTGTGGGGTCCCCTGGCTGTCCCTGTGCCCGTGTCCCGCTGCGGCACCAGGTGGCACCAGCGGCCCGCGGCTCTGCCAGGGCATCCCGGAGCCTGGGCTCATAGCTATTTTTGTTGTTATTGTTTCCCTTTTTGTTGCTGTTAGAGGTTTATCCCTAAAGAAGAGAGAAAAGACACACACTAACAGTTTTCAGGTGCATAAGGAATGCTTACAAAGCACTGCAGGGATACACCTTTGCATTCACTGTGATTAGCACAAAAAACAACATAAAGGGATAGGTTAGACAATAGAGAAAATGTCACAAAGAAATTAGAGCGCTGGAAATTATTGCCCAAGGTGACATGACACTGTTTTCAGGAGCAAGTGACACTGGTTTAGGATGAAGAGCAGTGAAGGAAGGACTGGAGGATTGCCAGGGTCCCCTCTAGAGATGTTTTCTGTTATTAGGTGTGATAGGGATTATACTCGGGTACTCAAACAGCATCTTGCCTAATGGTACAGGTTGAATAAAGTCTGATAAAATTTTCACAAACTGTCCTCAGATCCAAAGGCACTGATTGAAAAGCAAACTCTGGTGTATCAATACTAATGGCAATCCCCCCTTTTGATTGCATCCCATTTTTACCCTTAGATTTGATATTCAAAACAGAGATCAGGGTAAAAAGAAGCAACTCCTTCCTCTGGTAAAGAGTTTCTGCATTTCCCTTTGCTGATGTTTCTTTTTAAGATCATCTTTGAAAAAAAATGCTTGCCTGGTTGTCTTGGTTTGTTTCTTCAAGCCTTTCAAGCTTGGGAAAAGGCTTCATTGTAAATAAAAAACTATCATATTTAATGAACAATATATTCTAACATTCCTATATACCATAAATGGGGACATTTTTCATATATTGACAAATTTGGAAATAGTAAGAAAATTTTCTAAGATTAAGGAGGAAAGATTGTCTTCATTTTACTATGTGAATGTGATGTTTCTGGACTAGGTAGAAATTCAATATTAACTGATAGTTTTTTGGCATAATTTAAAAGGGTGGGAGGAGGTGCACATCCTCTTAAAACTTGGTAAAGCCTTCCAAATTTAGATCCTTCCTAGTTTTTTCATGTTGTTAATGATTTTATTAAAAGAGAGTCTGAATTTGCTTTTAGTGAAGAGCCTTCTCTTTTAGGACAGTGACTTTCCAGCAGGGGTGTCTGTCCTCATGGAGAAACTGCCAGGCCTGTGGTGCCCCTTCTTCTGTGAGAGCTGCTCCACGGTACCCCAGGAATGAACCTCATGTTGAGTATTCCTGTTTGTGACTGTCTTCTCCTTAAAAATGGCAGAATAGGAGTGAGACAAAATGATATAATGTGAGGCTGCAAATAGCAAAATGGTGTCTAGGTTAAGGCATTGGGAATTCTGGTACTTGCAAAAGCATTCAAGGTATTAACTAATCCACAGCAAAGTATATGAGAGACTGATTTACAAGTTGTAAGCCCCAGGCTACCTGGAGCAAAATAATCACTACAGGCTATGTGTGCTCCACTTACACAGTTTGGAGCTACAGTGAGTACTAGAAATCATGCCTGGATCTGTCCACCTTCCATTTCTGCTGTCATTTTTGGTGTACATCAAATTCTCCATGGCAAAGTGGAAATATCTCTGTTGCTCTTCATGATTTATTTCCCTACAAGCATATGCATAGAAGCACAAAGCAAAGCTTCTTCTTATTAAAGATGCTAAGCCTCATACTATGTTTAAGTTCTACATACTGGGTTTTTTTTGTGTGTCCTTCCAATTTCACCTGAGTAAACTGATCACCACTGTATATTAGGCTAGGATCAGTTCCAGGTTGACTGGAAAGCTGAAAAAAAAAAAAAAAAAGAAAAGCTTTTACTTGTATTATGAACAGTAAATGTTTCATTAAAATTCCTCCCATCTCTCCATTCCCTTCTGGAAGGATTAGCCATGTCACCCATGTAGTTGGCTGATATGTTGTTTCTGATATCTGAAGCAGGAAGAAATGGAATTGAGCAGTCCCAGGGAAGCACTTGACTACAGTCAAGTGGCAGATTACAGCCATCAAGAGATCTTCTCATCAGATATAGTAACCAGCCACCTTGAAAACAGTTAATAAAGTGACTTGCCAAGAAACCCACATTAGTAGTTGTATTTCAGAGAAACAAGCACATTTGCCAGCATGCTTCCAGTCATTTTAGTCTTAATTCCAAAGTCCCCACATTATGGTACATCCTCCTTCTCTGATGTTCTTGCATCTTTTCAAAAAAACATCTCACATCCTCACCTTTCTTAAGACTAGTCATTCCAGTGACCACACAGATAAAACTATTGCAAATTTATAAATTTTTATGTACTGTAGAAGAGAAAGTTCCTTGGTGCACATTAAAAACATACTGGGAAAAACAGATTATTCCTGCCTCAGACAAAGGCAAACCCATCCATGGGATTGCTTTTGCTCACAAGCTTGGGTGCACTTGGTGGGTAATGGGGGTTGGGGAAGTCTTGTGTATGCCTCAAGGGAATTCGATTTGGGGTAAAAATCAAAAATTATTTAAATGGTATTATGTTAATAATTATCCATCACTGTGTATTCCCACTTCAATGGTGGCTACATGTGCATCACCTCACTAAGCAACTCATGGCATCAATCTTAACCACAGGCACTCCAGGGATCCCAGCCTGACTCTGACCATTGCACCCACACCAATGAAGAATGAACTTTGATAAAACTGAACAAGCACAGCTGCACTGAAATCACACTTGAGCCAAATGTGCAGTGTGCCACAATCCAACACTTTATGTCATAATTTTTCCTGCTTGAAATGCAGTTACCAAGGATAAAGGCCAAAGGTCCTGGACTAAATGGATCAGCATCTTTTGTGAGTGTGTGTGTGTGTGAACATTTTATGAACATTTGACAGAGACCTTCCATAAACTAAGAGAATGGCATTTGTATCTATCAGAACAAATAAATAGGAAGGGTGATGAGATACTGAGGAATGTGAAACTCGGCATGACATGAATGGTATGGAGTAAAGGGTGGATATTATCCTGGTTTCAGCCAGGGTAGTGTTAATGTCTTCCCAGTAGCTGTTACAGTGTTGTATTTTGATTTTGGAATGAGAATGGAGTTGATAACACATGGATGATCTGGGTTTTCCTATGTCATGTTTATCCTAAGTCAAGGACAATTTTTTTCCCTTGTCTCGTGCTCTGCCAGCGAGGAGGTGCACTAGAGAAAATGTGAGGCAGCACAGGCAGGACAGGTGATCCAAACTGACCAAAGGGACATTCCACACCTGGATATATATATATATATATATATATATATATATATATATATATGTATATGTGTGTATATATATATATATATATATATATACACATACCTGGATATAAACTGAGGGCGCTTACCCACAGGTGTGGCTGATTTGGGCTGGGGAAAGAGATCAGGCATTGGTCAGATAGTGGTGAGCAATTGCATTGTGCTTCACTGGATTATTTCCTTATCATTATTTAATATTGTTATTAAATTTTACTTAATTTTCAATTATTAAACTACTCTCAACATGCAAGCTCTACTTTGATTCTCCCCTCCATTCCACCAGGGTGAGGGAGGAGAGGGGAGGAACTTGAACAAGTGGCTGTGGGGTGTTTAATTTCCATTTGGTTTAAACCACAAAAACAGCACACCAGTTCAGATTTTTAAATAAGTAAAATTTACCCATATCCATCACAGAATCAATTTGCAAGGAAATGTAACAAAATTTATTAGACCAGATGGTGCAATTAAGAAAAAAACCCGGGTACAATATAAAAATTAAACATTTCTCATTTGGGACAATAAATACATTAATTTTACTTTTCTAATCACATTGATCTTTAAACAAATTCTGGAAAATTAAGATTGTCAAAACTGACATTAAATTTCTGATTTCATTGAAAAGAAATGTGTTAGTGGATCAGAATAAAATATTTTTATTAATGGAAACTTTTTTAAATTTGCCATTTTTATTCTGATTCTCAATGAAAAAATAAAATATCTGGTAAATCAATTCCTGTACAATCTTCCTATCCTAATTCAACGAAGTCAGGAAATTTATATACAAAACCCACTAAAACTGAAAGGAAAATTATTTTGCTTTTTAGTCTTTAACAGTAAGTCATATTTCAGTTCACCTTGAAACAGAGTGATAGGTTGTTACTGCTTTTAAATGAAAGCATGAAAATTTAAGAAAAAAATCAGTAAGAAAAGTAAGGCCTGACAAAGAGATTTTCAAAACTGTTTCTTGCAAAAGGACATGAGAAGCTGCAGAGGATGGGCAACAGTAATAATAAAGTGATAAGCTACATTCTAAGATGCAAAAGGTGAATCACTTCTGTTGTCAGTCAGCAAAGTGGTAAGAACAAACAAGATGTTCAGTAGCACCAAACTTCTCTGAAAAGTTTGAAAGATCTGAAAATTGATGGTGCTCTAAAATTCAGGCTATAGGAAACTGAGAATATTAAAAACAAACAATAATAGAAGGTGGAGGAGTTTTGGCTGACATTTTCAGAAATGCATTTAGTACGGGAAAGAGTCCCTTTGGAGTAGAAAGTAACTAACATAACCTTTCAGAAAAAGAGTCAAGGGACCCAACAGAAAAATACAGAGCAATCACATTCACAATCTACTTTTGGAGATCAAAAGGAAGAATAGTTAAAATAGCCAGACTTCTCTTGCTTCAAATGCAGCCTTTGTTAAGACTTCTTTGAAGATCCCTCTGACAAGCTGCTCATGAGAGATGCAGCCCTTAGCTAAGATGTCCTGGTGCACTTGATAACACAGCCCACCAGCAACAAATGTCTAATGTGAAGAAAGAAGCATCAGCAGATAAGGCAGAAATTGGAACAATGGGATAAGAATAACAAGTTGTCATAAATAAATCCTTTGCCTGCTGAAAAGAATGCCTGCATACCTTAGAGATCACTGTTACAACCAGTTCATTGCTTCGTCAACAAGTTAAGAGAAAAATAAAGAATTTAAATAGTTTATACATCTTGTACAATAGCAGCAGAAAATGCACACTAGGACTGAAAAAAACAAAGCATGTTAACAGTGATTTAGTCTCTGATGTACCTGCCCTGGAAATGGTATGCAAGGCATATTTCACCTTCTTCTGCCAGATAAGTTACAAATAAACCCTAGTGGCATCAGATAAAACAGCACAAATGTTTGCAGATGTCTCTTCAGAACTCAGCTAAGGTAGGCAGTTTGTGGGTTTTTGTTTTTCAGGACAGATCCTCAGCTGATGTAAGCTGTCTCAGGTCCATTGAAATCACGATACCAGAAGTTGAAGTTAAGCACATAGTGAAGACCCTGTTATGCAGCACAACAGCAATCCATACTGTGCACTGTTTAGGCCTGAGCAGAAGATCTGCTGAGGACTCAGGTGTTAAATCCAGTGCTCTGGGGCTGCAGTCCAAAGTGTACCCACAGGCACCTTAAAGAATATCCTTAAAGCCAACAGCAATGTACCTTTGCTGGTCCCATTAAACCTTCCATGATTCAGTTCCTCTTCAGGGTTATTTGCCACTACACCTGCATGTGTCCACTAACTTTTTATACATCATAGCAAACCCAACTAGCCACTATAAGTGCTCAGTGGAGAGCCCTAATCTGCTAAGTTGTTAGTAAGTGCTATGTATACCTTTACTACTATACAAACAATTAATAAGGCTAACAAGGTTGACTCTATATAGAGGACCTTAAAAGTAAGATAATCTTAACATTAGCATCAATCTGCCACTTTATTAGCAGCCAGTAAAGCTTGCAGATTCCTGGCCTAATGTGCATATGCCATCCAGTTTCAGCTGGCATCTTAGCAGCAGGTGACAAAACATCTTTTCTGACTTGCATAAAAATATGTGTGGAAGCAAAGAAAAACCCAAGAAAATAATACCCACTATAAAGAAAAATCATACAGAACAACAAAGACATTTAGAAACCAGGAGGAGGGTGGTTTATAAAGCTCATGATGATTCAAAAGTGCAGAAAGATGTTGGGTTCAATGATGCTGAGAGTGATAGATTGGGCATTTGGCAACATGTATCTCCTGCTGTTCCAAGTTGCTTTTGCTTTGTCTCTTTCATCTGAAATGATCTGTCAATACAGAGAGCATGGGAATGGAAACTGAATCCCTTACAAGACCAGGACTGAAAGTGCATTGCCAGGAGAGGGAAGAGGCAGGACATGCAAGGGGTGTGCAGGCTTTGGCCAGGTGTATCAGTTAAATAATGAAAACATGTTAAGAAACACAAACGGTGTCCTTTGCTTGGCACCATTGAACTACACTCAGGGATCCTGTTTCAAACTTCAAAACTCATCTGACTCTCAGAGCTGGCTTTTAGAATTACTGGACTTGAGGACTTCCAACCACTGGTATACAAAAAGCTAGTACTTATGGAGAGGAGCATTTGGCACCTCCTGAAAGAGATTTGAGGCTGGGTGTATTATCAGTGAATCAAATCACACCTTTAAGACATTCTTGAGACAAAGAATTTTATGATACAAGACAGGGGAAGTGAAACAAAGGCTGAACAAGATACTGGTGATGACACTGATATAAAGGAAATCCTCATGTGAAAATAACTATTCCACAGAAAACAAAACTGAATGTAAGGACATTACAAGGCAGATAGTACCAAAAAACAAATACAATTATATCAAAGAAACTGCTCCTGCATAAAAATCAAATTTTACTCTGGTATGAATCTCATTAATCTCAGCTCATGAAGGATTTTATGGTTTTTCAGATGAAAGAAGGCTGCTGTAGACATTTCTGTAAATAGGTTCTATTTTATCACAGATGAACTTAAAACACTTTTACAATTCTTTTCCCTTTGTTAGTCTTTTATTGACATTTTTATTTTTTGATGTCTTCACTCTCCTTTGTCCTGCTTACAGTTCATTCTGATTAGAGAGACTAAGTAGCAAAGTGCCATTTTTCCTTTTGCATGACAGCCTTTCACCATTGCAATCCTTTGAAGGACACCAAGTCTTATGTTAAAATTACTAATCCTCTTTAGATGAAGTCTCACTTTCTGGGTGGCTTCATCAGTCAGACCCACAAAGCCACCAGTTCTCAATTTATATTTTTTTGAATGACGCTCCCTTATCTGTCACTGTCATAAGGCACAGTAGGACATCTTTGGAAGATGAGGTGAACTGTCTGTTTTGTCACATTCAGCTCTCTACTGCAATTAAAACCTGCTTGTCTGCTAACTAATCACACTTTTTCTTCCTCACAGCCCCATTTTCACTTCTTTACTTTTCATACAGACTTCATATTAATTTCAAACTTTGAAATAGATACGATTTCTCAAGATTAAGCTCCAGACCTAACTGATGACCCCGGCTTTCCTTCAGCAGAAATCTTCCACTTTGATTCTTCTTTGTCATCAAGCATTCATCTTTAAATATAAAGAACAGCATTGCACACAAGACACAGGATTCTGGATACTTGCTTCCAGTTTTTAATTATGGCACAGCTGTCTCCAGGAGGTTTGCCTCTGGCACTGGGAATGGGGCTTGCCTTCCCTGACTTAGCTGTTCAGTCTAAGCTCTTTACAGCCAAGACAGATGCATGACCAGCAGTCCTAGGCACATCATCTGCTGTAAGGTACCTTTCACTCTCCTTTGAAAAGTGGGACAGTCTGGACAACAGGGTCAACCTCCACATGACAGATCTCCTCTCTTGATCCAGTGTTGAGAAGACTTAGAAATCCAGAAAAAAAGCAATTATCACTGTAACAAAGTTTATGGCATTAGGAGCAACATAACAAGGAGAGACTGCTGAAGCAACACACTCACTTTTCGCCAGGAAGACAATCTGTTCCTGGCTCATATAAAGGCTGTGCTCAAATTTAGGTCTAGCCTTATATGGTCAAATAAGGATTCTGTCTGTGCCTAAGGAACATTTTGTCTGAAGCTATTTTTCACTCTTCCTTTTTTCTTCAGCTAAAGAACACTTAAATTAATTCTGGAAGTTCTCCCCATTATAAACACAACCAGTATGCACTGGCATCTTCTCATGGTACACACATCACAGCATGGGCATTACCAGCAGTAGCATAATTCCTATAGACAAATTATCCTTCTGACATTTACTAAATAACCACCAGACAAGACAAGAGATGCTATCTTTCTCCTAGTGTGAAGACAGATGGACAAATCTCAGAATTTCAGTCAAGCAATTGAAATACATGAGGTGTCAGAAAGTATTCTTTTATTTCATCTGCATTTTTCATACAATGATTTACAACACAGAGATAACTAGGCAGATGTATACATTTCATATGTATATACAGTTACATACAAACAGATAGAGATACACATATATACACATTTAACATGCTGTAAATGAACATGAAATATTAACTTATAAGGTTCATATGCTTTTATAAACATAATCTCCTACATGTAGAATTCTGTACTGTATGTATTATTAAAATACGGCATTCAGATACACATAACTCATTATAAATTTATTTCTATTGTCTGTTTCTTCCATTTTTTCTGAAATCACTTCTGTCCTGAACAACTTTATAGAATTCCTTATTTAGCAGGTCAATACCAATAAAAATTGTGTATCAACCTTGCAGCACAAAGCATGGCAATTTCAATAATAAAATCAGTTATTTTTTTTATAGCTCTCCAAAGTGTGATGTTAGCCTGAGTTTGGAATGCCAATGAACTCAAAGCTATGTACATGCTTAAGTATTTGCCTGGATCAGAGCCGACAAAACCAGCTGAGATGGGAGATTCATCAAAGGTGGACTCATTAACTGTTTGCATGGAAATGGTCACTGAACATTTTAAAGTAGATTACACAGACAGACTTGACACAAAGAGAAGAGAGGAGACACTAATTGCTGTCCCTGTTGGACATGGCAGGAAGCTGAGGCCAGGAGAAAGATGCCAGTAAAGGCATCCCAGTAAGAACCTGTGTCTCTTCTGTCAGACCACATGTAAAAAGTAAGACTGACACTGTTTTCTGCTGACCTTAATATGGCCCTAACAACGGGGAAAGGGCCAAGCTGGGAGATTCAGATACAGTCTTGCATTTTTGGAGACTACATATGTGTTTTCACCACTTATGTCAATCTTAAGGGATTGCAAAAACATTAGAATGTTGACTAACCTGATCCCTCAAAAAACAAAATCCCCCTATAGATGTGCAGCTGGAGTGATGCAACAGCATCATCTGTTAGTCAATATAAACAGTTTTGTAAATATATGGTTTAAAATTATCAACTATGTTCTCTAAACTGGTTTAACACATTAATAAACCTCTGATTGCATGCAGCATTATTTCAGTGTTTTCAGTACAATAGCTGGCAGCACTGCCCTCACTCTGGATTCCTGCTTTGTGCTTAGAGCTCCCATGTTCCTTCTGTTGCAAATTTACTGCAACATTGAAAAGCTCAGAGTTAGGGCTATGCAGATCAAAAAAATTGGGAAAATGATGACAAATTGGATGAACTTATACATGCTCTTCCCATAAGATCTGTTCATATGAAACACAACTTCTTGATATTTAAATTTTAATGCTAAGACTGAGGCATAGAAAGCTACTATTATATTTACTCTATAAGGATGAAAAATTGTTGGTCCCTGTGGGATTATGAGTCTGAGAAATGCTGTTATTTCAGACCTGATGTTTAGGCCATTAATGATTTAATGCAGCCTTTTCCTCAACTTCAGTCGTGGCAGTTCTGTCCCTAATGTCTTTTTTTCCCCCCATTTAGCCTGAGGATTTGATGTGATTAACATCTGAAATATATTACTTGGGTTGCTATTAATTAATTTAGCTGAAATGTTACAACTTTTAAACTCTATTGGTCATGGAAAGCTGAATGATAAGGTTAATTAATTCTGAACAATTTTAGCCATAAACAAAAGTAATTTACAAATAAAATAATGTAAAATCAGAGAGACTTTTCTCTGCCATACTTTATTAGGACCTCACCAGTGGCCAGGTGTTCTGTAAAGAGTTATTCTCCCACTAACTTTGTCTTAGTTGGATGATATAGAAAGAACATACCTACAGTCTGGGTTTCAAATACTTACCCCAGCAAAGCTATGCCTCTTAGAAATGGTCCTATATTTACTGGAACTGGACCAAGTTCATCAATCCCACATTCCAAAATCTTCCACACTAAGGCTTAAATTCCCCAACTCATATTTTTAGTCTGTGTTAATCAAATCTTTTTAAGTTTCTCCCTCATTAGTTTTCAGTCAGGATTGTCAGTTAATAAAATACAGGATGGCACAGATGCTCAACTCATGTAAATTTTCTCAACTCCTGCCACTTAATAGCTGTCTCTTTGACGTCAGTGGAACCATGACAATTGCCATCAGCCCAATATTCATTTTTCTCTCTCCTGTTTCCCACTTCCCTGAAGACATGAATCACTAGATGCTGCCACTGCTGTCATACACTGCCATACAGACAAAAGATAAGTCACCTAGAAAACTTCACATTTCATGCTTTCAGAGGATAGGGATTTGAAAAACTAGTTCCACTCAAATGACAAATGATGAAACACTGAATTGACCTTTGCACTGTAGTTTTCTTCTTTTCATGCTTAAGTAAAAGCTTTTAATTCTTATGCCTGCAGCTATTACTCAGCAGATATCAGAGACTGTAGGACCTCTTCCCATGCCCTCAATATGTTTGTTTGCTCTGTCACTTCTGCTACTAATGGAAGCAGCATCCCTAAATACATTTTTATCATTAAATATTAAGATTAAGAAGAAAGGATGGCAGTGTTGCATCTCCAGCAGGAAGATGTGCACAGGCTGACAGAAGAAAAAACAATATTTGAAAGAAATATATTCACAGGTCCAAAGGAAGGATTGCTCTATAGTGTATGAAACACATGCTGGTAAATTACAATCTTTCTACATAAAAGTAAAAATTCCTTAATCTCAGCTGCAGAAGTAGCAACAGGGCACAGATTTTATCTGTAAACATTCTTTCTAGAACCAGATTTTTATTCTCTAAGG
The DNA here is from genome assembly GCF_903797595.1 of Erithacus rubecula. Lineage (NCBI taxonomy): Eukaryota > Metazoa > Chordata > Aves > Passeriformes > Muscicapidae > Erithacus > Erithacus rubecula. The sequence goes on from NC_136689.1 coordinate 134,477,436, forward strand.
GCTGCAAAAAGGATTTCAGAGATTTTTCTGAACTAAAAAAATATAAACCTTTCTGCATTATGCAATCCTTCTTTCTAATAGAGTAATTTGGTGCCTGCACATGAAAAGTAAAGTAATTTGGGCTTGAAGATCCTCAGCTCAAACAATGAGAACTCAGGATAATGCCTCTAGAAATTAAAAATAGGAAAATAATCTACAAAGTCTACAATAAAATTACTTCCATAGTTTCTGTTTTACAGTGATGCATGAATTGTTATTATTGTTACCAGCCTCACACCAAGAAAGCATACTGAATCCTTCTGTTGATAACACATGGATGATATTTCCTAATGCTTTCTAAAAAGGCATCTTCTAAAGGGCTAATATTGGTTAAAATAACATTATTTAAAAGTCCCTTTCCTTAGCCCCAAAGTTGCAAAGATGCAATACTACTCCCATTAATGCCCTTATAACACTAAAATGGAAGAATTTTCAGGTTTTTAGTTGAACAATAAATACTAAGCTGGGGGAAATTGGTTATCTTGCTTTGTTGTGGTTTCTTTGCTCCAACAATCAAACTGATTAGTCGTGTTCTCCTTTTCAGGTTCTACTTTCTGGTCTGTTTCACTTCAGGATTTTATCTTATTATTTTCACAGGGTTATGTGATATGTCATTTCAGATAGTGCTGGCCAGAAATTTTCCATCAAAAATGTTCATTTAATCTTCTATTCAGTTAAATGAAAACATCTTTAGCTACTCCACATATAATGTATTAAAAGATGAGCACTTTCAAAAAAAGATTTCCCTCTTGCACATTCCAGAAGTTAAAAAAAAAAAAAAAAAAAAAAAAAAAAAAAAAATAAAAAATCACACAAAAAAAATTTTAACCATTTTACTGGAGTAACTGGAGATCAGGTGGAGGGAGTTGGGAATGTGGAAAATATGACATTTTTGCAAATTCTGTTTCTATCATCACATGTGCAGTTCTCTCTAAATACTGAAAATACCTGGCAAAAACATCTTAATCAACTTTTGGCGCCATTTGGTTTTTTTAAGGCCTACATTTAGGGCCTTTGCAATTGTTCTAATCTTTTGGCTTTTTTATAATGGGGTCATTTAAACTCCAGATCAAAGCTCCCCATATTACAGGAAGCAGGTAACTGCAGCTGAAGAGCCCCATAATGGCAGGTTTCAGTTTGATGAAGGAGGCACAGGAGGGTAGCACCCTGCTGCAGCAGTCACAGTATAAAATGATGAAGCCAAGGTGGTTTGTCAGCACTGCCAGTGCAAATAAAAACCACATCATCCCACCTGCTATTGCAGCAAGATTGCAGAGAGCTCTGCAGAAGAGCTGAAAGCCCATTTGAAGGATTCAGCAGTAAGGCTTTACATGAGAGGGGAGTTGTGCTTTCCTGTTTCTCCTTTTCTTCGACGGTTCATTGCATTGGTTTAAAACAGTTGGATTTTCTCAGAATCCTTCACTACAGTACCATGAAATTTTAATGTATTCTGCCTCTCCACCCTTACAGTTTTTCTGCCTGCCCTCTTGCTTTCCACATATCTGTAAAGACACATGCAGCCATGAGAGTTTTCTTGCGTTTGAGGCAGCTCCTCTGCTGTGCCTGTCAAAGCACCATAGCCTGCAAGTCTGTGGCAGCTGCTCTCAAGGAACATCACTGCACTTCTCATCTGTAACAGCCTGATGCAGCAGCAGAGACTGATATGTGAACTCTGTGCAGCTGACACGCCTTTCTTCCTCTTGTTAACATTATTTTTAGTAAAAGCATTGCTGCTAGCTATGGTTGAGCCTCTACTGACAGATGACTGGAAGTAAGCCATCCAAAGCAGGAATTCTCCAAATTCTCCAAGCATTTCCATGTTTGGAGATCCTCATGCTGTCACATGGCATCTGACAGTATGTTCACTCTGCTAATAGGCAGTTTTGAGATGTAACCTCAGAACACACTTAGATCTCAGATCACTAATTATCATCTTCATTCCAGGAAAAGCCTTGTTCCAGATACTGACAAACTCGTGAAACTAAAATAACACCAGACTTCTCACTCACTTCACACAGTTCATGGAGAAAGCACTTGCTTATGTCACATTTCATGCTACAAAGAGCCCCTATAACAATTAAAAAAAAACCTAAACAAGTTCACCACATTCCATTATCCTCTTAAAAATGACATGGATTACACGATTGTGAAGTTTCTTCTTTAGTAGCTTGTTTTTCCTCCATCCTATTTTGCATTTCATAATTACTGATCTTAAAGCAAATTTAAAAATGCATTATGGTGTATACACTGGTAACATTGCATTGCGAAAAGAAAACTAGACTACCCTGGTCAGTAGCACTCTACTACCAACCATCTGGGAGATACAGGAGACAGCAATCCTTTCCGGTAAGCAGTGTTTGTGCTGCATTTTTCCAAAGTTTAATAGAGTCAAATATTATTCATATAGACTGTCCAACGCCAACTGGCCTTGCACCCAGAGAACAACCTGATGAGAATTCAATTTATTAGTATAGTTGCAGTCATACAGAGTCTATTGAACATCTGCTTCACAACATATCATACCCTAAGAGCCACAGAAAACTTTCCAACATGTTGTAATAAAATTAGGATGCATGATGTTTAAGGAAAAAAGTCTAAAAGCTAATGTGCAATTAGTACAGATCCAGCAAGATGATGAGTTTTGCCATCATCCAAGTCTGCCCTAGATGGGAATGTGGTCAGTAAAAATGTCCAGATGTTGTATATAGATTCAGGTTATAATGAGAAATATACTGCTTCTAGTAATTGTGATATACATCTGGGAGGTTATATAGGAACAAGATGGAAAACTCTGGGGAAAAAAAGGAGATCCTCCATTCTGAAATATATTACTTGGAATATTGCACAGAGGGAATGTGGCCAGAAGTTTTGCATAAATAATGCCAGTGAGTCAATCCAGGAACCCCGCAAATAATGCATCAGCCTAGAAGGATGATTTGTGTTCAGACATCTGCCTCCAGCTATGCTTTTTTCCTATCTATTATTCCATTCCCTATTTCACATGGTCTTATATCACTGGGAAGACACAAGTGGCATTTGACTTGCATCGAGTAATGATGGTTTTCGTGGACATGACCTGCACTGTAAATCTTTCATGCCCTTATAATTTTTTTCTGCATTGTCATCTATACTAGTGATGACTTTCATGGTAAATTAGGACACTCCAACCTCCTTATCCAGGAACTATTAGGTCCCTTTTCAATCTATCTACTTCTTTGTGTGAAATATACAATCTCTGAATCATAAACCATCAAGGACAAGGGCTTTTTTCTTCTGTACTCACACAGCAGAATGAGGTTATACTCTTACCTAAAGTCTTCTGCTGCTACCATAACGCATGCATAACCATCACATAATGTATGTCAGTGTTTGTTTAAATCATTCTAAATCTTCTAAGAAGAAAACAACAAGAGCAAAATGTATCTTGGGATGAAGAGATTGTGTGCTTGAATGTCCAATGAGGTAGTGAAGGACAACGAATGATTCCATGAATGGTCACACACGTAGGGGAGCTACTGACCAGAACACAAAAGTTTCCAGGACCAGATTTGTAACTGATCTTGTTAATACCTACTTTACATGCCGTCCATTCTTACATGCAATATCTGATTCACATGCAGAAAGGGTTGTGAAACCTGTGAATAAGAAACGAGGCTAGAGAATCTAGCTTGATTGACACTGAATAAATCACGATTTTGCTCATGAGAAGGAAGTTAAGGTGAAAGAAAACATCTTGTACCACAGAAACAAGAAACAAAAATGAGCCTTATAGCAATTCAAGAATATAAATTTTCTTTGCCATCAGCTGATGGGTGCTCAGCGCTCCCCCAAGCGACAGTGGGTGAGGTGGGTTTGTTTCTGTAAAGTCACAGAGAAAGTTTTCATCTACTGCTAAGGGTTTACAGTCAGACAGAGAAATAAAACATCAATAGAGGCAGATGAAGAGAGAAACCCTGGGCTGCTGCACTTTTCAGGGTCTCAGACAAAAAGCCATGTACCACAGAGTGCAGGAAGGGTCCCCTCACACACTAGGACATGTTTCAGGAAGGAAACAAGCACAGACCTCTCTACACTACAATGCAGTGAGTCACAGGAATATCATGTCAACACCTTAATGAGAATTATGCCTCCAGCTGTGGGGCAACAATGGGAAACTGCATATTGGCAATGAACCCTGAAGGGAAAAACCACACTTGCACTCCTGATGATAATGCTAATAGCACATAAGCAGTCAAACCACAAGGCAGACTAACTTTTCCCCCATATTAACTACTGTGAAGTCCACCACAAAGTCATTTGTCACCAACATACTTTCAGCATTGGTGTAACAGCTGTGAAAATATAATTAGTTCCTCCATCTCTATCCCACTGGGTAGCAGTCACTGCTTCAGTGGTCTCTTTGGATATGTTTCTGTCCTCTACTGGCCAGAGGTCAAGTTTTCCAGAAGCTAGTTGCCTGTATAAATTACAGTGCACATATTTTACATCTCATTGTAATGCTTTCTTTTGCCAGCATCCACTTCTTTGCAAATGTTCCATTTCCAAGTCATTTTTCTGCAAGCCCCAAGAGAAGTCATCAAACAAACATGCTGACAATTTATCCACAGGCATCAGAAATGCACATTTGGCTGATGAAGGCATAGAGTTCATATAAACTTTGGTTTGGAATGCCTCTTCTTCCAAACAGCTAGTCCCATATGGCACCATTTGCTTAGGAATAGTAGGACCAGGGGAAATGTGTGGAAGCCCAGTACAAGAAGGCACACATTGCCCACAGCTATTTTGGGGCAAGGAGAGAAGCTTGGTGCTGTTCTGTTTAAATAATTTTCAGTGTCAGCATTTGGAGTATCAATACAACTGAAGGCTGCAGGAGAGGTTCTGGGTAGTGAGAGACCATAGCAGACATGATACATCTGCTTCTGGGTTTGGGTCTGGAGCCACAATGTCAAGATCATGCTGACACTCCCAGATGTCTCGTTGGAGACAAGCAACTGAAAAACTGCAAAAGCAGAAAAATTATCAGGATGGTGTTTGTGCATTATGATACCCTGGAATAAGTCCTTTTACTCCTTTTTCTTCTGTCACAGTTACAGGGAGAGTACCAGCTGTGGGCCTAACCGCCCATCATAAAACATGGGGAAGGATAACAATCTTCATGCCAGAAACAACTGACTACAAAACCAGTTGTTTGGTATTTAAAGGTATATGAAATGGGCCAAAGGCAACATTCCTGAGCTAAATGTCAAGGAGGCTTCAGGGAAGTAGAGAACTTAAGATACAACATGCTTGTCAAGATCAAGAAATGGATGTAGGACCCACTGCATAGTGAGTACCAAAATGCCACATCAAGCTTTAAACACCCCTCATGTAGGCTGGACCATTACACTGCACCTGACTTGCCCATATTCTGTTAATGTTTGTTTTCATCCTATGGGAAATAGCAAACCCATATAGTAATTATATTAACCCACACAGTGATCCTGGCCTATGGAGGCAATGTGAGTCCCAACAGTGCCTAAGCTGTTGCAATGCCATTTGGATCAATCTGCAGGAGGACTGTGCTTCCATATGCAGATCTCAATCCATGAGGTTCCATTCTCTTTTCCCCCTATGCTGTTGAGGATGGAGAGGGGCAGAGTGAGGGAGTGTGATGTGGAGTGGTGTGGTAGGCACTGGCAGCCACCCCACCACATAAAATAATTTGTAAATGGGTGGTTTCCTGATCCTTTTTTTCTGACCATTCAGTGAACATTCAGAAGCTGGGCTGTGGCAAACCACTATAGTTGGTTACTACCTGTATGAAACCCAGATGGCATGACCCTGCTTTCTGTGCCCCAGCAGACTATGTTAGCAACAAGTTTGCTTATGGATACACAGATGACAGAAGCAAGAGGCAAGCAGCAAGGCTGAGCCACTTCCATCTTGCTCTCCTTGCTGTTCTTCTATCACCTACAGCACCAGAGGGCTGTGCAAGAGAATCCTGTAAAGGCAGAGAGGTCTTTACTGCTCAACTCCAGCTTCCCCTTTGTCCAGAAAACAGCTGTGTTCACCCCCTACTGAGCAAGGGCATGGAGTATCCCTCTCTGCTCTGATCCTTTGGGCTCTGATCCTGGATAATTTATCCTGTCTTATATAGCACTACCACAGATGGCCCTGCTTCCTTCTAAATGGATTCTTTCGTAGTTCATGAAAATGCTGCCTGGATGAGGAAAATGCCATTGCAAAAACCCCCGTCATGCAAAAAAACTCCCCAAGAACCCAATCCTCCTCACCTAATCACAGCCATAACTGTTTCCTCCGGTCCATTGATAAAATCTCTGCTGAATTAAACTCCACCTACCTTGTGTGTTGGCCACATACTAAAAAAAGTTATGTGCCATGCTGTTAACATACCACAGTTTGGTCACAGTCAAACTGTGACATGTCTATTTGCTGTTGGCAAAGGTTCCACTAAGTCCCATTATTTCTCCTTGAATGAACACATAAACACTGGACAGGGTGGAGAATGAAGGTCCTTCCGTGGTTAACACATTTCCCCTAAGCCCATCTGTCACCCTCGGAGCAGTAACAAAGAACTGCTGCTTAAGGAGTAGTGTGAGGAGACTTGTGAGGCAGTAAACTCTTTATTAGAGGAAAACAGATGGTAATCCAGGAATTTCACCAGTTCTGTTTATTTTTAAGAATTATTCATATTGCCTTGCAAGCATATCAACTGATTTAGAGAAAATTATTTAAACAAAAGCAACAGTTATCCTCTTCCCTCGCTTCTGAGGATTTTTACTCTCCTTATATAGAGCATAAAACCATCTTTGGCGTTGTTCAGGATATATGAGTGTGAGCATAACAAAATACAAAAAAAAATTCATAAGCAATTATTATGGTGAAAATCATAATCACTGAAGTAGTTACTCTTTAAAGAGTCCTAATTTCAAATTTGGGTTAAAGTTGATTGGACAATAATATTACACACAGACATAGGCTCTTTGTTAAGTTTTTGGTAGCTTCTCTACAACTCAACAACAAAGGCAGCAGAATCCTAACATACTGGTGCCATAGAAACTGAAATGGGTATGAAAGATGACCTCTGATTTAGACACCTTCCAGATGAAAGCACTTGGCCCAAACTGAAGTCAGAGAGTGGTTGCTTAATAGATTGCTTTAAAAAGCAAATTCATCTTTATCTCTTTCAACCAGGAAATCATTAATATCTAAAAGAAGATTCCTTTATCTGGGAACGAAATCCCAGATTTGGGCAGTTCCACAGACTGGCAGTGAAGAATATCAGGCCTCCTGACACCATTCTCCAGCACTCTGCACATGCAGACCTGGCTCTGTGTTTCAGTGGCCAGTGGCCTGCTGTACACAGCAGCTCTATATGCAGGATACAGCTCCACATGGAGCTGTCTGGCAGCCCTGGACAGTCTGGTTTGAATCCCTCATTACTCTCATGCCATCAGATGTGAGGCAGCAAGTTAAGCATTGTGAACAGAGCTCTTGGGCATGCAAGCAGAAGATGAAAATGTTATCCTTTGTGCTCAACACTTGAACAGTTCTTGTATCATTTTCTTAGTGCACAGTGAAATGAGAAGCAAACCTTCAAACAAGCCCTTTGAAACTCTTCAGAGGCTGCTCTTCCCAAGCATTGTCTAGCTAGACACCATGGAATGTTCTTTTGCTTTCTGAAAATATCCTCCTCTTATTTTTATAAACCATTTTTTCCTCTCTGTTTAAGAAGCTACTTTTGTATCCTTTATGCTAAGATCTTTGCTAAAATAGTTATTTTTATTACACCTTGAGTAAGGCAGAGTGCTAGAGAGAACTTAGCCAGGCAGCAAAAAGCTCCAGTTTGGGAAGGGGGGTGCTCTTTCCCAAATAGTTGTTTGTTGTTTGTTTCTGAGGCAAAAAAAAATGCTTTATGAAGCAAAATACCTCGGACAGCAAGTTTATATAGTTTTGTTACTTGAATGTTCCTCGACTGTTTTCTTCTTTCTTTAACAAAGGCTATATACCACACATCAAACTTCTGATTTATTTTCACTGATGCAAAATATTTCACACAAAAGATAATTTGTAACATCAGTTTTAATGCAGCACAACTACCTTTACTGTACAAAAAATTCATTAGAAGTTGCAGGTATATAAATGTCATCTTCTGCATATTTAGATACTGCCACAATCACTCAAACATGGAGTCCTAGGTATGATGCCAATCAGAAAAGACAGAGAAACTTTGGTACTTACTAATTTTTGCATATGAAGAAATTTTTTTTGTTAGGCAGACAGTAAGCATTAGCTACTGTAGAAACAGCTCATATTTGTCAGGCCTCACAGAACCTGCCTGGTTTCTTTCTGAGGGTGTTCCCTCTCCCTCACATAGGAGACCTTGTCTGTACTTCAAAAATGCCTTAGCTGTATTATTGTGGCACAAGCACTCAGAGCTGTTTTATATCCACTCAAATACTGTGGTACAGGAAAGTGAGGTGTTAAGGCTTTTATGTATTAACAATAATACATCTATGCAGGAAGGAATAGCAGTTCACCCATAAAAATATAAAATTAGCAGGTTTTGAAGTGTATACTGACAATACATACTTATCCCATAAAACAGATATTTATCAGTGTGATTGGGACTAGAGCATCTCTCCTACAAAGACAGGCTGAGAGAGCTGGGGCTGTTCAGCCTGGAGGGGAGGAGACCTCACAGCAGCCTTCCAGCGTGTGAACGGGCCCTGCAGGGACGGTGAACTCTTCATCCTGAACTTCAGTGACAAGAAAGGGTGAACGGCTTCAGACTGAAAAACACTAGGTTCAGGTGTTAGAAAGAAATCCTTTACTGTGAGGGTGGTACTCTGGAGCAGGTTGCCAGAGAAGTTGGGGATGCCCCACTCCTGTCAGCGTTCAAGGGCACGCTGGGTGGAGCTCTGAGGACCTGGTCTAGTGCAAGGTGTCCCTGCCCGTGGCAGGGAACATGGAATTAAATGATCTTTAAGGTCACTTCCAACACAAACTGTTCAATGATTCTGTGATCTGACAGAGGGGTGGTAGGAATGTGTGAATATGCCTGGAGATTCTGACCAAACTTTTCAACCTCAAGAGCCCGCATGCAGGCTGACCTGCCCTCAAACCTGCCCTGGATTCAGCAAGTCAGGAAAACGCCCTCGCTGCCAAGCGAGACTTTCGACGGGAGAGCGACGGGAGAGCGGCGAGACAGGAGAGGGACAGCGGCGGGACAGGGGCTGGACAGGGACGGGACAGGGGCGGAACAGCGGCGGGACAGCGGCGGTACAAGGGAGGTTCAGGGGCGGCCCCAAGCCGACGCGACAGAGCCGCGGCCCCGCCGCCGGTCCCGCCCCGCCGGCTGTGACGGCGCCGGGCCCGGGTTGTGCTTCCGCCGCGGCTCCGGGGCCCGTGAGTGCAGCGGGACCCGTGAATGAGGCGAGTTCCGTGAGTGCGGCCGCGGGTGCGGCGGGGCCGGGTGAGGCCCCGGGAGCGGGTGGGTCGGCGGAGGGAGGAGTGGTCGGGCAGGTACCGGTCCCGGAGCCCAGGGCTGGTTTCTGCCTGCTGGAGCTGGGCGAACATCTCTGTCGAGTTCCCCCTGGGACGGAGCGAGGCAGGGCCGCGCCCAGTGACCGCCGTGAGGGGAGGGAGTGCGTGAGGGGCAGCCCCGGTTCCAGCGCCCGGCGGAGCCGCGGCGGGGCAGGGAGCGGTGTCCGTCCGAGCGGTGCTGCGCTCAGCCCCCTCATGTGTTGGACAGAGCCGCGTACGGGGAGAGGGGGTGGCACAGCCACCCTGCAGAAGTTTGCACAGTCAAACAAGTACTTGATCGTTCCATCCTCGCTTCTCCGTGCAGCTTGCCCTAGTGTGAGCGGTGGAGGCCGGGAGATGTCGACCCCGCCTCTGGCCGGGGCGGGGATGCCGCCGGGCGCTTTCTCCGGGCCGCAGGCTCAGGCTGCCCGCGAGGTGAACACGGCTTCGCTCTGCCGCATCGGCCAGGAGACCGTGCAGGACATCGTCTTTCGGACCATGGAGATCTTCCAGTTGCTGAGGAACATGCAGGTGAGAAACAACTGTTTATTCCTATACACTCAGCTTGCCGTGTTTTTATCGCTGACTGCCAGTATACAGTATACAGACTCAGGAGATGCCTTAGGACGTTTAGAAAACTACATCAAATTGCTCTGAAAAGGAGATTGGTTGAAGTGAGGGCTACTCTTGATATATTTGCTTAGTCCTTTCCATTAAGGGAAATTCAGAAATGCTGCACTGTCATTGCCCCCACAATAAAAAAAAACTCGAAATATGCTTAGTAACTGTGTTTTCTTTTATGTGTAGTGAAGACTATTCATAGGTCAGTTATGATTCTCTGTTTATGTTTACATATGGGGAGTAAATTTAGGGGAATGTTAATTGATCTTTTTCTGTAATATTTCCCACCTAAAACTTTTTTTAGTGAGAAAAATGACATAATCCTTATTTTTTTCTACTTACTGAGAAAACATACAAACTTCTGTTGTGTCTTCTCTGCAAAGAGTAGAAGATAAATAATCACTCCCACTCCTTCTGTATTTTCATCACTCTTGAGTGACTGAATTGAGTGGCCTGGGATTGAGACACAAAATCTCAACCCCAGTCACAAGAGTGTCATATTTAAGCATTGTGAAGACACTGAAATATCAGAGGGATTGACAATTACCTAAGTGTAGAATACATGAGTGTTTGACAGCAGTGATTGAGCACAATAAATATGCAATTTTGTTAGTAAAGCAAATAAAGATTTCAGTGAATGGGAAAAGTGTGATTGTCATATTTTAAAATATACAAAAAGCTGTCTGATATCTTTATTTATTTCCTGTGACAGAAACTTTACTGTAATATTTTTAATGTTTTGGTTCTCTAAGTTACCCAATGGTGTTACTTACCATACTGCAACATATCAAGACAGACTGGCAAAGCTGCAGGAACATCTCCGTCAGCTATCAATACTCTTCAGGAAACTGAGATTAGTCTATGACAAATGTAATGAAAACTGTGCTGGGCTTGATCCTGTTCCCATAGAAGTAAGTACCTTTATTTGTCTATAAATTGCAAATCAGAATAACCACTCTGGATAGCAAATCATCCATCTTCCTCAGTTGCAGGTGACTGATAAGTTTTAATGATACAGGAATTATTCAGTGAACCTAATTCTGTTTATTAATTAGAGTTTCTTGAAAGATTGTGAAACTTAGTGTCTAAATGACACCCTGTTCTGTCATAGTTGGGCTTGGTCTCAGAGGTTGTTTCCAGCCTGATTCTGTGAAAGCAAACTTAATTATAAACTTTAACCTTTTTTCCTCTGGCTACTTGGTACCTTCACCAATTTGTTTCCCCTAGGAAAAAAAAAAAAAAAAAAAGAGGACCAGGGAAAATTTTTTACAAGAAATGGGAAAAAGCATGCTTCAAGCTCTCACCTGTTGCCCTGGCTCCTGAGTAATAAGTATTATTTACTTTCTCTAGCAAATAGTCTGTGGCTCTACAGTTCCCTCACTCAGCTATTCCTAATCTCCTGACCATATGAACCAAACCTAAATGTGCAGTGATGATAGAAAAATTGCAAGATAAAACGTTCAGGGAGGAGGATTGGCCAAGGTTTTTCTTGATAATACTGCTGTTAGTCATAAAATCTTAAATGTCATCTTCCTCATAAGTTGTTTCTAATTTCTAGTAATACTCTTAAACTCTGGGTTTTGTTACAATTTGAGTTGCTCCTGCTCTGTATTAACCAGAACTTTGAAATTCTTTAATTACTGATCTCTGGATTCTTAGGCAACTTTATTAACAGACTTTTGATTGTCCATTGAATTTTAATCAAATAGGCATTATGTTTGAAGTGTGAGTCTCTTAACTGGATAGGAGTAAAGAAATGAAGAAGTCCATTCTGTACAGTCCATTCTAGACTACTAGTTCAGTTAACAGTCACTGGCTTTTGACAAGTGTTTCAGAGAAATGTATCTGGAAACCTGACAGCAAGCAAGGGAATAAGTTAATTTTCCCATTTAAGAAAATAAACCTGTTTTCACAGTGTGTTGACTTATACACAATAACCAAACACTTATTTCTTATTTGAAAGCTTTTAATGTGTCTTTTTTTCCCATATCAATGGAATGATGTGGGGTTGGATTGGTTTTGTTTTAACTTCTCACATTTTTTTCACATTATTAGTATGGAAAATAATCTCCATAGAGAAAATAACTAGTCACTTCAGGCTCTTTTAATGCAAGGTTTCACTGATAACTTAGTCACAGCAGAGTTTTTTATTGATAGTTGGGATGTTCTTTAAAATATTCTTCTCTTTTTCTTCTCTGAACTTAGTAGATGCCTGCCTTCCCATGTTTTTATTGGTTAGAGTGTATACAGTGGCAGATCATTCCTCTTGGATCAGTTTTCCTAAATTCTTCTTGCAGTAGTTCAATAATAGTCTCAGTTGTGTTATTTAATGCCAATAATCTAACCATGTCTTTACAGAATATCATCAATAAAACTTTTTTTTTTTTTGCACAGTCAAGAGAAGTCTATACCTGCTAGTATTGCTTATTCCATTATTATTGATATAAATTATTTCATACTTTTTGTTAATGTGTACTAATGTGTAATAGGTATTACTAGTTTTCTATTAACCAGCCTAGCAAGGATGAGATAATTGTGGAGTTCTGCCTACAAAGATTAAATTTCCTGCTTCTTTTGTGTATTGGGTATAGTTCTGCATTTCTTTGTAGGTTTGTTTGTTGGGTTTTCTTTTTCATCTATCTAATTTTCTGAATGAGATAGAACTTTCTATCTCATTGAACTTTCGAAGAAAGTGTTCTCCTTTGAGTGCTACTTTATTTTTCATCAGAGAGTTTTTCCAAGAGCATATAGCAGCCCCACTGCTTCTTCTTTATGGTCTGCAAATGTAGTAAGTGGTCAACATTTGCTACTTTTTTCACAGCAGAGTTTAGTGTAGTAGCTTTTGTCCATTTTGCTAAGCTTAATAAGAATGGCTGCAAAAATGTTTGTATAGGAGGAAATTACATTTTTAGTGGGTTAAACCAAAGTAAATTTTCCATCAGAGTGCTGAAGGCACTGAATGCTTTTTGTGATATTGCACCCCAGCCTAAGTAAGAAGTTAATATGTACTTGATGAGCAGCTTGCTCCCAGGCTTTTAAACTAATGTCTTCTTGCTCACTTTTTTCAATATTAGTCTTCCATTTGCCTGTAGTATGTGAACACAGATGTATTTGTGCATAGTTCAGCACAGAAGAAACAATGTCAGACTATGGACTTCGTGGATGCATTATCTTTTAAGAAATTGGCAGTAGCTTGGAAGTGTTCTGACACAGAAGCAAGTATTTGTTTTATATCTAGTATGTTTCTTTTTGATTTATTTTTCAGGAAGGAAACATATAGAAGTGTTCATTTAAAAATTCTACATCAAGGAATTTTGACTTTGTTGAAGCTTACAAAAAAGACAATGCATTATGATCTTCTCCTCTGTAAACCAAACTATGATTCTGAGGAGATCACAGTGAGAAATACTTGCAGAAAAACTCACTTTAGGTAACTATGGGCCTGGTCTTAAGAACAGCCAAGTAGAGGCTCATTAAAATAGCACATCATAACTAGAATGTTAACCAAGTAGCTATGTAAAGCCTGTCGTATTTATGTTCAGTATATCACTAAAATCCTTTTTCATAATGCTAAATTCATGTTTGTGGTTTTATTTCTTAGTGTGGAATAGCAAATTTTAAAATCCCAGTCTGCAGAATTCAAAACTACAAGGATTATCTACAATAAACATCTTAAAATGGAAAAACTGGCTTCTGCCTGCAGTTACAAAATTTCTTTGGTCTAGGCTTGGTAATGTGTGGGATTGTGTCTTTTTGAAGCACATTGTTTTCCTGGAGACCCAGCTGAGGTCATTGCAAGGCCTTCAGGTTTGAGGTGGCAAGCAGGCTTGTCTCCACTTTCTCTTTGGCACTTAGAACCTGTGGAGAAATGGTAGTACCATATGCATTTCCTGGATTTGATTTATTTTCTTTTTTTCCTATTTTTTTCTTTTTCTCTAAAGCTGATGTTTCTTGTCTTCGCAGCAACTTATTCCATATGTTGAAGAAGATGGCTCCAAGCATGATGATCGTGGTGCTGCAAGTCAGCTTCGTTTTGCTAGTGAAGAGAGAAGGGAAATCATGGAAGTTAATAAGGTAACAAAGTTGAAATTAATTTGCATAAACTAAGTAATGTCATTTTCACATTACAAAGCCTGAATTTCTAGATTGCTGTGCTAAATACAGAATGTGTGATGAATACCATGAAAACTGGAGATAAATTTTATCTATAAATATTTCAGTATTAACCTTTTAGTTAAGCAACAATTTTTCAGTACCTCTGGCAGTAGAGTTTAGGTTTCCTATCAGTTTTAACTTGTGTCTCTTTTAAAACAGACATACATTCTTATGAATACAGTGTGTTATGTTTATGTGTAACCCACTGGATATTGACAGTACAAACTGAACTAAGGTGCCCGTTGAACTTACTTATCTTCAGAATGTACCTTAAATGTTAAAATAATTGGTACTGAACACCAGATGTGTAAATATTATTACAGTTATGTGAGTTGGTAAAGAATTCTCAGAACTACTTTCTGTATTTTGACAGTTTGAGGAAGACTGTTCCTTTTGTAAAGAGGAACATTTATTAAATCTTGGCACATTCAGAAAAAAATGTACTATGAATTATAAATGTTCCATGAGTTAAAATGGTAAATTTTCAGTTTGAATGGCATTGTGCAATTGGGTACAATTACTGAAGAGGGATTCAAATCTAAAAATAATTATGCTGTAGTAAAAGCTAATGTAATATAGAGATTAGAAATACATAGTTTTACCAGACCACAGTTTTGAATATTGTTTCTTCAATCTGTAAAGTACAAAGATAGGATTAAATAAATATTTCTACAGCTGTAATATCTGCAAATACTCAGTAAAAAGGAGTTATAATCTACAAAAATAAGCTAACAAAAGAAATAAATTTTAAAAAATGTTTATTTATTGAATGAATAATTGATGAATTTTCAGCTTTTAAAATATTTTCAATGTTTTAATTTGTCTTCCACAATCATACATGTATTGAATTTTTCATAACCCATTTATTTAGAAAAATGCATGTGTATTGTACAGGAGAAAAGGAAGCCTACATGAATTTAGAGAAATGCAGTTGTCAGCTCTCTTGTTTTAATCTTTCTCTTCAGTGCTGATGTAGCAGGGTTGTATGTATTATATTGTATGTAATGTTGTACGGTGAATTTATGCACATTTATTTGCAATCTTTAAGTATTAATAAGCTTAACTGTCCATACTTGCTGTGGCTTTAATAGTTCTATGACATGGTTTTGCCCTTGTTGTTGTACCTATATGCTAATATGATTTTAAACCTCCTTGGTGTGATCTTGTGAAAATAATTTCATAAATTTTTATGAAGAGTTCTGAACCTTAAACAGGTTGATGGTGTTACAGGACCATTGGTAGAAGACGGGTAATTAAGAATGCATTGAAATCTTTATGTAAATATAGGCTGAAATCCTGTATTTATACTTAAATGCCTAGACCTTATTTCCAGATTTTCCACACTAAATCTTCAAAAGATAGTTGAGCTTTCTCCAGTGTTCTTGTGGACAAATACTTCATAACGCAGCAAAAGAAAGTTAAACTTCTTTTTTGAAAGTTCACTGATTTTTTCTTTTGTTTCCCTTCAGTTGTATAAGCACATCTACTACCATTTTCAAAGTTCAAAGTTTAATACATTGCAGACTAGGAAATGTTTTTATGATTAGAAATATATAATTTTTTTTTTTAAGAAAAATCACTAGAATCAGATAATTGGTCTAATTTCTAACACTGGCTGCTGGCTTCAAGGAGGGCTTGCTCTGGTTCTGAGCTGGCACACCTGACAGCTCTTCAGTCCTCTCTAGTGTATAATGTCCACCTCCAGCTCAATTTGATGAAATAATTATAGGAAAATTTCAGTAATACAAAATGCTGCTGAAAATACTGTGACAGGGAAAGCAACATGATAGTTAAAGAAGCATTTTATATTCTTGACCAAATCTTTTCTTCCTTCAGCTCCTTGTCCTGTTCTCACCTTATTCATTTTGCTGTGATAGTGTTATTTTTTTCAGTCTTGTGTGTTATTGGTAGCAGAAAATCACTATTGCACTATTGCAGCCCAAGACTTTGACATTATTGTGATTTTTTAATTAGTTCTTAGACCTGCCATGGATGTCTTAATTTTGCCCTTCTTGCCATGATATCCCAGCCAGTCTGGTTTCTGTAGTGGCTCTGGATGTATGTCAAAGACACTAACTGCCCCACAGTGTGGAGCACTGCCAAAACTAGTAGTAGCTCTTATAAACCTTGTGGATCATATAGTCTCACACAAGAATGTCCTCATTCCATGAACCCCTGACTTGAAGAACAGCAGCTTTGCTTTGTTACTGCAGATGTCTGGGAAAAGAGCATCCTCAGTGGAGGAGGAGAGGAGCATCAGGTACTTCCTGTGCTCAACATGTCATTCATGGGGCAGGAGAACCTGTGGATGTATCAGAGTTCTAAAAACTATAGGACTCTTCATGTTGGTTTACTGTGTCATCTTTTAGTCTTATTTAGTTATTCTGCTATATTAGAGTTGCCTTTTAGGTCAGAAAGTTTAATGTCCTGACCTTGGCTATGTAAGTACTTGTCTGTTAATTTAAAATATAGATTAGTTTACAAGGCAACAAATTTCTGTCCTAGCAATTCAGTAATAATTAGCAACTGTAGGTTTAAACAAAACCTATTAAGCTTTATAACACAAGGGACTTTTGTCCACAATAAAAAGCTTGTACCATTATTACAAAACAAACCATTTCTTGAGCAGTGACTACCTCTGTCTCTTCTCTTAAACAATTATTTCCTGCAGTTCCAAAAATGTAGCTTATTCTTTTTGATCTGTATATGTTTTCTGGGTTTGTAAATTGTTGAGGTTTTTGACTTTTTTTTTTGGAATAAATTACTGTTCCAGAATCAGTTTAGCATTTGAATTGGTCTTCTAGTACATGTCTTGATCCAGTCTTCATTGAAATTAATCTCTTTGCAGCAACTGGAAGATGTTACCAAGGTTTCCTCTCTTCTCTTCATGTTTTTTGAGTGTTTAATGTTCTGTCTATTAAGTTTTTTACCTTTTAAGTATAGAATCATCAGTATTGTTCTCAAGATGTCAGGTTCACCTTCAGTCTGTGGTCTTTTAGTACGTTTGACAGGACATGAAACAGAAATATCAAATAAAAAATTTAATCTGTTTTGCTGCCCTATGAATCTTTTTTTTTACTGCTTGCTTTTAGAATGGAGTGAATACAGCTTAGGTTCATTCATGCTGTAGGTTTGGTTTCAATGAAGCACTTTGGAAAACCATTGCATAATTAGTAGTGTAAGTACATTTGGGTAAAAACAAAGCAAAATAGCATTTGGACATTCCAGGTGGCCCTTTAGAAAACAATCATATTTGCTATTCTTAAATAATGTTTGTTAAGTATTTAACAGTGATTTTGCTAAGAGAGAAAAACCCAATCCACGTGACAGGCTTTAAAGTAAAGCTGTAACAGGTTTAGCTCTGGGCTTTTTTTGATAGCACAAACATTGTGCCTTGCAAACATGTAATTTGATTGTTTTTATATGTGTAGAGTCCTTTTTCACCTAAATGTGGGTGTGCACCAAGGAATGCTTTGGCAAGAGGGGAAGAATTTGTTACTTGGACACCTTCTGGGCAGGTTAATCTGCACTGGAGACAATTCCATGATTTTTTGAGAATGCAAACGACTCTGCAATGGTAGAATCAGAGGAATTTAGTCTCAGTGAGATGTCTGGAGATTATCTGGTTCAGCCCCCAGCCCAAGACAGAGTCAACCAGCAAAGTTAGATCCAGCTGCTCCAGCTCATGTCCATGCTCCAGCATTTCAAATATCTGTAAGGACTGAAATTCTGCCTTTTCTGGGCCCTTCTTCAGGCTTGACTTTTACTGTGAAAATTTTCCTAATGTTACATAGGAATTTTCTTTGTCATAACTTGTATATTTGCTGTTCCTCATCCTTTCGCTGTGTATACTCAAGAAGAGTCCAGCTTTGTCTTTTCTGTGAGCTTCACTAGGGGATGAAGACAGCACTGTGATCCTGCCCTATGGCCTTCTCTGCTTGAGATTGAACAAACACAGCTTTTATCTTTGTGGTGGCTTTCCATTAGGCATCATTCAGTATGACAGAGCTTTGTATTGTTCCCCAAATTTGGACAGTCATTCTCCAGAGCCAAATAGAGAATAGTATGAGAGGTGCTCATCTGACCTGAGTGGCACACTCTTGGTAATAAAGGGCAGAGTGTAGTTTGTCTTCCTTGTTGCAAAAAAGATCTGCTGATAACTCATATTAAACTTGTTAGAAAATATCAAAAAGGACCTGGATCCTCTTCTGCAAATTTCATTTCTATTCAGTCAGCCTGCTGCCTGTGCTATTGTATGAGTTTATTCTGTGTGCACATGTAGGATGTTGTTTTAATTGAAGTTCCTGAGATAGGTGTTGGCTTGCCTTTCCCACCTGTTGAGGTGCCTCTGAATCCAACATCCTGCCACCAAGTTTATTTTTCACCTTCCTCAGTTTGGCATTGTCCACCAATTTGATAACTTTGATATGGTGATTTGGTCATTAAATGTGGATTAGTCATTAATGAGGATATTAAGAATATTCATTTTAGTGTCAATCCTGAGAAACTTCAAGAGTGACCAACTAGCTCTTAGTCTTAGTAGTGATGATCCCAGCATTTAGAATCCCATAATCCAGCCAGTTTTCCATCAACCCAATAATTCACCTATCCAAATCTTATCTCTCCAATTTGCTCAAAGGCAATGAGAAGCTGTGTCAAAAGCCTGACTAATGAAGGATTTTACTTTATGAAAGTGAAGAAAATCTCCTGTTCTCCCCTTGCCACGCGGCCAATAATTTCTCCATAGAAGGCTATTGTGTTGGTCAGGCACAAGGCATCTTCAGGAAATCCAGTATGACTGTTCCCAGTCACCATTATGTATCTGGATATGACTTCCAGAAGGATTTGCTGCACAGTCTTTCTGGAGTCAGGAGTTAGGCTGAGTAGCCTGTAGTTTTCTGGATTCCCCTCCTTGTCTTTCTTGCAAATGAGTCGAAATGTTTCCTTTTTCATCATGAGCATATCTCCCCTCTCCAATAGAAAATTAAGTAGAGTGGTCTTGCTATGTCCTAAAACATCTTTTTCACCATTCAGATGCACTTTTATTCCAGATAATTAATTATTATCTTTTCAGTTTTGTATAAAATGTTGCACAGAAATTTTTTCACATTGTGTCCTGTATCAAAACTATATCACGCTTACAAAGTTGAAAAAAGTTAGGAAAAGGTGAGCATAAAGCTGCCTGTAGAATCCTTTTGTCCCCTTTTGTCCTCATATGGACATATTATCATATTTGGTTCCTCTTTCCCCCTTCCTACTTTTTATTCTGGAAGAGTCTTTTGAGCTATTCTGTTTTTGTGACAGACTGGGCACTATTTAGATTTAATCAGTGTTGTTGTAAATAAGATTATAAAGATCCCGGTTTGTGTATTGCATAACTGGCATTGGACTATTGAGTAAGCAGAGAATTTGGGAATAAGAAGGAAGGATTTAGTGTGTGTAGTGAGTAACTAACTAAGGCAGCTCTTGGGAGCTGAATTTTTTTTTTTCTCTGCCACAAATTATCTGTGATAGTTGTTCATTCTTCCCCTTATGGCTCGTGATATCTTTGAAAATGTGGAAAGCTGTTAAAATACAAAGTTTGGGAGATGAACATGAATCTTAAATGTCTTTGGACAAAATTGGCAGCACTTCAGTTTTATCTGTAGTGTTAGTTTGACTGAGTTTGCCATCTGTAACAGGATCATAGATCTGTGGGATTTTCATATTAAGAATGGGGATGTAACACTGAGAAGTGTGGTAGAGAAGCACCTTGGGGAATGAATAATTCCATTACAAGCTACAGAGCTTAGATGGTACTCAGTAAATAAGACCTCAGACCTCATTGTTGAACGATAAATAATTGGTATGAAGCAAACATCCATCTATTTGAATGAAGGTGCTTATTCGTCTCAGAACAACAGATCAGTGGATAAATACAATCCTGTCTGGGTCAACAGGTGAAAAGTATTGAGCTTGCAGCAGAGCACAGGCTATGACTGATGCTTCTGTTTGTTTCAGGAGCACAGGGTTACACATGCAGAAGGAGCAGTTTTCCTTTCAGCTCTCAGGTGAGGTGCAAGGCAGAAAACTCAGTCTCTCATTTTTGCTAAGGGTAGAACAGTCATGCCTGTGGCTGACATCAGGAAAAGCTGTAGATACTGGAGAGTGTGTTCATGTTATTTGCACAGCAGTTACTGTATTAGTGATTAATATTTTTATCCCTTTGTAAAAAATTATTAATAGATTGGTATATGAATTTATTATGATGGAAAATGAGTTTTGGTGTCAGTTGAGCAGCCATAAGTTAAGACACCACTTGGCAGCTTTAAGAGAGTTCTAGTAAAGTGTTGAGGGCACTTTTTCCATCATATTTTTTTCCAGCAATGTGCATATAACATATGCTGTATGCATATAACATTGTAATAGTCTCTTGACTACCAAAGGAAAAAAGAAAAGAGCAGATTTTTCCACTTTCATACTTCAGAGATTTCATTATGAAGGAATCATTTAAATAAAGAACGGTATAAGTGTCACCTTCCTATTACAAAAATTATATTTCTGTAGAAATTTCTTGGGCTTAACTTACCTGAAAACACAGAGGCCACTGTCACTTTCATAAGGCTTGCAAGAATCACTTCCTACAGCAGTTCAGTGGTCAGAAGGAGTAACATGAATATTGTGTCCAGCTCTGGGCTCCTCAGCACTGGAAAGATATGGACCTGTTGGAGTAGGTACAGAGGAGGGCTGCAAAAATTATCAGAGGGATGGATCACTTGTCCTATGAGGAAAGGCTTCAGTCTGAAGGAGAGAAGAGACCAGGGGGATCTTATAGCAGCCTTTCAGTACCTAAGGGGGGCTTATAACAAAGATGGGAACAAAATTTTAGCAGGTCCTGTTGTGATAGGGTAAGGGGTAATGGCTTTAAACTAAAAGACCAATTTAGATGAAATATAAGGAAGACATTTTTTAGGCTGAGTTGATAGAACACTTGTCCTGAGAGGTGGTAGGTGTCCCATCCCTGGAAGCATTCACAGTCAGGCTGGACCAAGCTATGAGCAACCTGATTTAGTTGAAGCTGTTCCTGCTCATTGCAGGGTTGGACTAAATGACCTTTAAAGGTCCCTTCCAACCCAAAGTCTTCCACCATTCTATATGCCTGGGAAAGAATGTGATGCAAGTTCTCTGTAGTAGAGTCTTAATTGACAAAATAAATAAAATTTTAAAAAATTTTGCTAAGATTTATTCAAGTAAAGGTACTATGGTTATTTATATTTAATGTTACACTGAAACACTGAGATGTCCTTCTGGCCTGTACTCTTGTAGATCTTGAATAGAGCAGGTAAAAACCATAGCTGGCACAGTATTCAGGAAAATGGTCTTCAATATAAGATTTTCAAGATGGAAACAGATCTTTGCTAGTTTTTTCCTTGAGCAGAAGAGCCTGTACAACTTAAACACAGACTGTTGATGTTTTTACAAGCACCACTTGGAATATGATCTTACTCTTCCACAGTGTTTGAATTATTTTCTTTGCCCGAAGAAGGGATTTCTAACACGTTGATTGAGTGCAGCATAATGACTCACAGTGATGTTTTAGTTTTAAAATGTGAAGGATACATGAGCTTAAAATGAGGAGAGAGACAAGAACCCTTTGCAAAGGAGGGTTCTGATATGTCTCTTGTAAGTTGTGAATTGATCTAGACAGCACTGATTTCTAATGAAATGCAAGTGAGGCAAAAACGACTTAATGTAAAACATGTATTTCAGTCAAAAATGTATTTCAGTGTCCTATTGAACCCAAATCTGTATGAAGCATGGCAGCTTTTCTTTATGGCAGCTTTTCTTCCTTGAAAGACAGCTATTTTCTGGATTTATGCTATGATTCTCCCACTTTGTTTCATTTATGTGGGCTTTGTGCTTCAGTAAATGTTTTCATAAATGACCTGCCTGACCTAAGCCAATTAAGGTCTCGTTGGTTACTGGAAGGTGCAGTCCTTAACAATTCCATCACTGGCCATAATGCTTGCAAGGTCAGTCAAAATGGTCCCCATTGAAAATTAGTGTCACAAAAGAAGATAGTTTTTTTCAGTCAGATCACTTTTCTGACAGAGAGGGAATAACAGAAATGGGCCTGACAGATGTAACTTGAATTTAGGTCTCTTAAACTCATTATAAACTGCTTCATAGAATTTCTCTCTGCTATCTTGAAACAGATAAAGTCAGAAGCTGTTGCATGTATGTAGGATGTACTTTTTCTTGTTTCATACAACTGTTAATCCTGAGAAGCAGTCTAGAGTTCAACTAAGTCATTTCAACAGAGGGAAGAAAGAGTGGGAGACAACTTGCAAGCAATCTGTTCAAATGAAAATTTGTCACTGCTGCAGAAGCTGCTTAAAGATTTTACCCATTTTCCAAGAAGGCCATTTCACCTATCTTTTCAAGGTTAGACTTGAGTTGAGATGTTCTTACTGGCTCAGCAAAGTCTTAAGCAGAGGCCAGCAGTTCCAGTGGTGCAGAACATATTAATTATGTACTACTTTGTGGTGTGGACCACTGCCTGTCAAAGATCAGTAACAAAGATCACTGTATGCATTTCAATTAGGAGACTTTGCTCTCTGAAGTGGATTTTTTTCTTCTCTCTTTATTCTTTCAAGAGCCTAGCAACCCAGGGATGGTGCTTCATCTGAGATGTTTTTTCTGGCTCCAGAAAAAGTAGAAGAGCTAAGAAATTAGCTCTTCACTAAAGATGAGGATCTAAAATTATCTTCAGATAAATAAAGAAACATTTATAATTCTTGTCCTTACAGATGCTTTGAAAACAAATGAAATCTAGGCTGAAGGTTCCCCTGTCTAGCATCAAATAAAGATCAAACAATTTCAAGTGTCATAATACTTTCACAAGAAAGGAAAACAGTATTACAGAATAAATATTTTGGGCATAACTTACACAGTTTGTGTGAGTAACAGAATTTAGCAGTACAATTGGACATGGATGGAGAAGGAAAACAGTCTGCTTCTCATAGGTCAATGGTTCTTATTTCTGTCTGTGAGTTCAATTACCAACTGTTCAGCCTTTATTTCCATTGATGAAGGTTTTGAAATACCTTGAAATGGTGTGGCCTCAGTAAGAAGGAGGAGTTACAGCTTGCATTAAACTAGTAGTTTTGATGTAACTGATGTCACTGATTTCTCTAGGATTGAATGTTGAGCATGGCAAACAGAACTATGTTAAAAATGCCACAGGTATGAACATGCTTGTTTATCTCATCCTTCTTGTGCTTTGTCAAGGATCAGAATCTTGCATTTATGACCTTTGGTAGGAAGACCCTTGCAATTCTGTCATTTCAATGTTGTGGTAACTACATGCTGCTTAGCTTTCTCCCTTGTCTTTAGTTGGGAGCTGAATCTCTGCTGTATATTGTGAAGTCTTGGATCAGCAAATTGAAAAGAAAGAAGTATTAGATAATGCACATACTGACTTTTAAAACACTTTTTAGCCTGTCAAATGCTTGGCTACAAATTCCATGTTAGTGCATATGAGCTGTCCTACATGTTTTTGTGTCCTTCTAGGGAATCTAGATCTGAGTGTTGTGTCTTCCAGTGTCCTGCAAAGTCTGTATTCAGGAGTATTTCCCTTACTGTGTTTCCCCTGTTTTCTAAGCCTAGTTGTCATATTACTTCAGACGGTTTTTACAGGTCTGAAGTGAATAGCTTTCCTTTTTTCTCTGTACTTCTTCCCCAGCTGACCAGCTGGCAGTTTAAAAATATTGTTGTGTTGACTGCATCAGGATTCAGGAGACAAATTTACAGGATAATGCTTCCTTTTCTCTCTGTTCCAGCAACTTTGGTTGTATACTGATTTGAGTCAGCTTTTAATGTGTTGCCTTTTTATGTAGTGCAAATAACAAAGTTACATCAAACCTGAAACATTTTGTTCTGTTTTGATGGAAGCAAGTCTTTCCTGTGCTTTCACTTTACTTGGAACTCCAGACTTCCCTACTGAATAAATAGTTTGATCTGTAATGTTGGAAGGTTGACATCTTATCAAATCAGAATGAAATGAAGGGCAAACTATGCACTGTTAACAACAACCTAACTTTGTTCTTAACAGCTTTGATTTGAGCAGGAAAATGAATAAATGATGCAATAAATATGGGTATTGTTGTTAAACAGGAAAGGTTAGGGAAATTGTGTGATGTCTTGGTGCCCTCATCTTTCTTCTGTAGAGAAATAATTTTTGAGTTCTGGCTATACAACAAAATAAAAGCTAGTTTGCTGTTCTCTGGCTCCTCCAAATAAACAAATATGTAATTTTGAAGAATTTAGAACCATTTTCAAGACAGGACTCTTAATGCATCACAGTTGACCTATATAGCAGAAGGGCTGCTAAAGCTTGATTTGTTTCACCTGTACCCTGTGCCTTGTTCAAACTTGTAATGTTAATGCCTCATTTTTCTCTAAACCAAATTTATAAAACACATATTCACATAAATTTACCTGCTCCCCAAATACTTTCTTCCAGCTTAGGATGCTCTCTTTTAGACTTTTGAAAGTGAGGACTGATCCCTGCAGCCTCCAGCTTTTGAAGGTGTCAGGTGTTTTGATAAAAGGCTGCTGTGAAATGAAACAGCATTCCCCCTCTAGCAATGGTCCTTAACTTTTGAAGCTTTTGTGTATTTTTGGAATGTGCTTTAAAGGGGATGTATTATACCACTAATAGTGCTCACTGACAACTTAGAAAAAGATAGCATTTCATAGCACTGTAACTTTTGTTGAATTTTTGAGTGCACTATTTGAACTGATCACAAAAAAACTTCTAATAAACTCTTCCCACAGAAACTGAAACAGAAGAATCAGCAGCTGAAGCAGATCATGGATCAGTTACGAAATCTTATTTGGGACATAAATGCCATGTTGGCAATGAGGAACTGAACAAGGAAAATCAAACTTTGTAACTGAAGAAGATAAAAATCTGTTTGGATATACTTAACTTCCTTCTAAGAAGTAACATGTGTTGCCACAATTATATTGCAGTAATGTTTGAAAAACCTTCAAGATTAAAATGTTGGGTCATTTTCTAGTGATGTAAATTATGTTGGGTTTATTTTTATAGAAGATTCATCCTATAAGTTTTACCTGTGGGATTCTTCTGCATAGCCTCAGTAATTTTCAGCAGTGGTTTGGACTGCTATGTAGATAGGGTGTTTTATAAATAAAGTGTTTTTAGATTTTCTTTATAATACAATTAAAAATTATAAAAACATATGTTTATATGCCATTCTTCAGTGCAAATAGCCTCTACAGACAGGAAAAGTTGCAAGACAGGAAAGTTGCTCCAGTGAGTTAGAGGGCTGAAGTCAGCAATTGCTACTGCAGTTCAATCTGCACTATTTTATATATTATCCACAGTGCAGAGCACAGCAGGACAGTCCCCTCCCTTGCCCAGCTGTGCCTGATGCCCCCAGGACAGGGTTGGCTCTCTTGGCTGCCAGAGCACTGCTGGCTCATGTTCCACTTGCCATTGACCAGGACCCCCAGGTTCCTTTCCATGGAACTGTTATCCAGCCTCTCATTCCCCAGTCTATGCAAACAGCCAGGGCTGCCCCATCCCAGGTGCAGAGTCCAGCACCTGCCCTTGTTAAACTTCACAATTGGAGATCACCCAACCCTTTAATTTGTCATGGTCTCTCTGCAGGGCCTTTCTGACCCCAAGGGAGTAGACAGCTCCTCCCAATTCAGTGTAATCACAAATTTACTAATTATTTCTTTCAGTCCTGCCTTGAGGAGCACCGGGCCAAGGAGGAAGCCCTGTGGACCCTCACTAGTGACAGTCACCAGAGCCCCATTCACTGTAACACTTTGTGCCAACCCATCAGCCAGTTGCTTACCTATCAGTAACTCATCTGTGTGCTGGACATTTTGTCCATAAGGCTTCTGTGAGATACAGTATCCAAAAGCTTTGCTGAAGTCCAAAAAGATTACATCTGCTGGTTTTCCTAGATCAGCTAGGTGGGTTGCCCTGTTGTAGCAGAGAATCAGGTTCAACAAGCAGGACTTCCCCCTCAGGAAGCCATGCTGGCTCTAAACAACTGATACCTGTGGTACATTTCTGTAGCATTATGTATGGTTGGAGTACTTTGTTTTGTTTACCAGAATGCACTGAATAAAGACCTCATTAATCTTTTCCCTATGACTATGAGTCCTAGTAAATTTAGGAGTGTATAAGCAGTTCATTATTTTGGGTTAATTATAAACCTTCATCTTTCTTTGTTCTAATTTTGTTACTTTTCATTATTTTCCTTTGCCCTGAAAATAATATTGAAAATTTTTGTTATCCACAGATGCTACCAGTGTACTGTGTGTTTTTCCAAATGAAAAAATACATAAAACAACAGTTTCAGTATAAATCCATAGGGCATGGATATTGTCAGGTTGAAAACTAACCATCCTCAGGATTTGCTTCTTGTGTATTACTTTTAACTCTTATTCCATGCCTAATCAGACTCCATAGTTGTTTTGTGTGAAAGACTTGTTCAGAACCTCCTGAATCATCCAATTAAATGGTATCCTTTTAAAAGCTACCTTTTCTGCAGTCTGATGGTTTGATACTGAACACTTAGTGATTTGAGATTCATGGATTTTAAATTGTTACACTGATTTTCATAGTCATAGAATGGTTTGTGTTAGAAGGGACTCTGAAAATCATCTTATTCCAACACCTCTGCCACAGACAGGGTTGATCAGAGCCCCCTGCAGCCTCACCTTGAACACTGCCATGGATGAGACATCTGCAGCTTCCCTGGGCAACCTGTTCCAGTGTCTCACCACCCCCACAGGTGTTTTGTTGTTCTGTCAGTCTCTTTAATTCTGTTTTTTAATAATTCCAACCCATTCATCTATTCCTTGAGGTAGAAATCACTGGTAGCAGATCCGATCACAGCTGGTTAACAACATGTGACTTCTCCCTGAAAATAGATACAATATAGTTGTCTTTTGTTTATCTTTTTAAAGGCTGTAAATGAATGAATGTCCAGTCTTGTAGTTGAAAATAAAGTGTTAGAAAACAATTATTTTTATTAGTTCACCTGGTGTTGAAAGTGGTCTGTATGTACGACAATACCTAGATGTGAGTAGTTGTCAAAACACCTCACAAATAAGATTTGATCTCATCTCCCATGTTGCAAATGCAAGAGTAGATATCTTAGTCTGTGGCAAAGGCTGCAGCAGAATTGTTTGTTCCCTGTTTAGATTCACCACTATGACAGATTTACTGGTCAGAAATAACAGGTTTTTTTGCAGCTGTGAGGCTCATAATTATTTTGTATGCAAAGCTTCTGAAAAAGGTAACTGCAAGTCGAGATTTTACTTTGTTGTTGGTTTAAAATGCAAATGTATTTTTCTATTTGCAAACTGCAGTGGCAGCTTTCTATGTAGTGCATGCATAAGCATGCAAGCAGCCTAGAAGAAGTATTTGAAGAGGATTTTGAAATGGCACCATCATCTTAATTATGAGTGTGAAATTCTCAGTTCTTCATATTTTTGTTCTATTTTTGGAACAATTATGGAAAATGGAGATTAGTCTAGACTTCACTGTACTGATCATATGGCATCTAGGTGGCCTTACTAAATGTGTTTAAAGTTTGGTGACTTTTATTGCACACAAACAGTACAGAAGTAACCAAAAATGTGAATTGCAGTGTAGCTATTGCAAGTAGATATCTTGGTGATGAAATATTCAGCTTTCTCAGTGCAGCTGCTGCAGTAGCCAAGGTCTGTTCTACAGTTTTTCATCTGGGAAAGAGGAGAAACACTTCAAACCACTACCAGAATAGATGGGCAATAGCTAAATTGCAAAGTGCAGAAATAGACAGAATTGTAAATTATCACAGTAAATACTGTCAAACAGGACTGTGCAAGGTGTTGCACCAAAACCATACATTTTGACTTACACAGATGAAAGTAAGGGTAGTGAACATAATTCAAATGCTATCAGATCTGTGAATAAGTATAGGATTTGGCCAAGAAGATGACAGTTTTAAGAAAAGTGGTGATTCCTCAACTGTGAAACACTTGAATGAATTACTGGGCATCAACACGTGCTGAAATTTAATATTTTATTCATGCTAACTGAACTTTAACTGCTGGATAATGAAATTACACCAGATGAAGCATTTACAAATACCAGTAAAGCAATACAAACACAGATGTTTCAGTGTTTGGTTTATGTATCATTGACTCTCATATCAATATATATCATTGAAATTATCTTCATGCTTCTGGCATTCCCCTACTTTCCTCACCAGGCTGGTGGCTCTCAGAATTGCTGCCTGCAGCAGTGCTGGACTTGCTGTCCCTCCTGAGCACACAGAGCTCTGACTGTCTCTGGAAGTGCCCCTTCTTCACTTCAAGCATCATTTTCGTGTGACTGGTAGTAAGTATAGCTGCTTACTAATGGTTAGACTCAATGATCATCAAAGTATTTTCCAACTTGAATTATTCTATGCTTTTGTAGCTATTTTTGTATTTTTTGATAGACAGAAGGTGGGTAAACATGCTGACACTTCCAAAAGCAAATACCAGAACACAGGATTGTTATATTTTTGTAATATAAAAATATTTGAGAGGTTTGGATTTCTTGGGGCTTTGTTTTGCCCAGATGGGACTTGGGAGAGTAGAGCTACAATGCAGAATACTTTGAAGGATATTTGTGGGAATAATTCAAGTTAACACAACCATTAATCCAACACCTCTGTAGACAAAATAACGGATATGGAATGTGTGGTTCAGTGTCACAGCACAGAAGATGCCTGCTAGGCAATATGCAAAGGTCCAAGGTTTTTCTTACATAAAAAAAAAGAAAAGTTCAGAGCAGTTTTATGCTTTGCTCAGGGAAGATGCAAGGAGCTTGTCTTCCATAGGCAGCAAGACCAAATACATGACCATTCTTCTTGTCCCACAGAGAAAAACCCTTGCTCTTATTGTAGTATTTCTTACTGATGGAGAAGCTGGAAATTGTGCACTAATGCTGCTCAAATTAATCACTAAATAATGGATTTTCAGGGAGGAGGACAAGGATTCTGGTCTCATAGGAACCAAGGTTTCATTGGTGTGCAGGACAGCTGCACAAGCCCAAATCACTACAGCTGAGGGATAACTGACTACTGCTATGGAAAATGGTGAGCTCCAGATGTAGGTTTGAAGACCTGAAGTTGAAAAAACACTTTAAAAAATGTGCAATGACACCCACAGACATTGTGAGTCAGCTGGGGTTGACAGAGGATGGATTAGTTTAATTGCTTCATGCTAGCAGAGGAAATGGGGGATTATAAAGGAATTTACAAATACATCAGTGCAGAAATAATATTTGGGGAAGGAAGTGAGTAGTTTTCTCATTGCTCTTCTGTAATAGTAATGAAAACTGATGTGGTAGAGCATCAGGGGTTTAAAAGGGAAGGGGGTTTTCCATACATAAAAAGAACAAGCTGACTGATACCTATTGCAGATACTAATTAAAGTATTTAATTATATATGGCAGAAAATATGTACCAATGCCAGTTTTTATTTAATAAAATGTAATGGATAAGTGAAATGTAATATGTAAATAAAAGCAATATAGTGAAACTTTTTAAGTTTAACTTCTGTGTAAATTTTAAGAATTTTTTTTTCTCTTATTCCATAAGGGACACATTCTGGCATCTGTTACAACACTACAGAACAAATAACAGTGAAGAATCATTTGCAACAGTGTTTGTATTGATTGAATTTAGTCAGAAGCAGAATCTGTGTTTTCCAGCATTTCTCACCAAACTAGCCCAGTAAAGACTATCAGTGTGTTTGAGGTAAATAAGCAGAGGCAAGTTTCCATGTGTCTCCTTAACTCTGACAGCATCTCAGCTCATGGAATGCCTCTGTGTCCAACTTTCAGGCTCGGTGGTTGCTTGGAGTTCTGCTGCTGCACGTGTTCCCAGCAGCTGATGATACCTGATAATCACTGCTGAAGTTGTAGAAACTGATTTTTCTGCCTAAATCCTATAAGAGACTTGATGTGCTTAGAGCCTCCTTGGTCCCTTGGGCTCTCACTTTCAGCTGACTGCACCTACACAAAGCTACAGAGCAATGTTCCAGAATGGAGTTGAAATTGAGTGGATGAATTGAATGAATTACATACATATCTGTACTATTATTTTCTCCTACGCCTCTGTGTGCTTATCATGAAATCTTAATTGAAAAATAAAATCAAATTTACCTAAATTTGAAGAAAGATTCTTGATTTTAAAATTGTCTGAGTAGCAATGGATAGTAATGCATTTGTTTTTATAGCCATTTAGAGGGTTTAGTGGTATTTACAGTCCTGGAGAGGGGGGAGGAAATTCATTAAGACAATCTGTTACTGAAATGCATTGTTAGAGTGGGAAGACTTTCAAACAATAAGGGGAAAATATAAAGAAATACAACAGCAACAATCAAAAGTTGCGTGAGTACACCCTGGCCATAAAATTGAGGCAATTAAAGGGGATTTGGGAAAGCATATTTTAAACCTGAATTAAAGAGATAAATTTGGATACAGTGAGAGGGGAAAAGCCACTGCAGTTTTGGGGTGTGTGTCCAAATACTGTGTAGTAGGGAATGTGAGAGCTCTTGCTCTGAAACCAGTGATTCTGATACTGTAATTCTGCATTAAATACTGGATCAGTTTTGGGTTCAGCATGATACTGACACAGTAGAATACTGATGTGGTCCCATCCCATATGAATAATCATTAGAATAACTTGTGGAAGCAAGGACAAGGTTCCAATATAGAAATCTTGGGGGAATGCAAAGGGGAGGTAGTTAGAGTGATTTGGAGTGCTTGTACTATAGAACAGTGAAAGAAGGTAAACAAGAACTTATTTCACCAAACAGCAGTGAAGAGGGAAATCTCTTAGCATCAAATATGAAATTCTATTTTCTATAGCAGTTTAGAAGATACCTCATGTTACCTGGAAATTTAAAAACTAAACAGCATATAAAGACTAAAAAAATGTGTTGGGAAAAGGGAAAAAAAAAAAATCCTGTCTTGGATTGGCAGAGCAAGAGGTGGACTGAGCTGACCCGACTGGTTTCTCCACCTTTGGACTATAGAGTTGTAAAGCATGTTTATCAGATGATTGTCAGATAATGAGCTCCTGAGAGCACCTGGACTGGATGCCACCTGCAAGTATTAAAGAGGCTCTCATGTCTTCTTTGTGATGATTTGTTGCTGAAATTCCTCTTGGGGTTAACATACCCTCATGGAATTTCTATTAGAAGAATTGAATTGGAGCAAACAAAAGAAATGAACCTTGTTTCTCACTCCTTGCTTCCCCACCTCACATCCCAAGCCTTGCACTCCTAGTTTTGATGCATTTCTTAGTGAAGCAGTTGATGCTTGATTACTGTCTGTTGACTGGTAAAGCTTAGGAAGCCTTTTACAAATGGGACATGTTGCTATTTATCCACCTTTCCCCAACTTATAACAAAACCAGCTGCAGTGCTTGATGTCTTGCAGTGTGATCTGGTGTCACCAAGGGAGTACAGACACAGAGGAGTGATCTAAATGTGTAAAATATCTGATCATATTTTGCCTCAGATAGGAAGTAGCATTATAAAATTGTTATGTAAACCACATGTTACTTTTATAGCATTTGCACACATTACATATATTTTTGTTTGATGTGGGAGTTTTCAATTACTTTCTGGGGACAAGAAATTTTTTAAAAGATCTTGAATTGTCTGAGCAACCACATCTAAAATACCTTCCAGCACTCACAGAAGACAGAAATAAGGGATGGAAATAGAACATAGGCATTGCTCTTTCTCACAGAAAAAGAAAATGGGTATTTATGATTGCCGCAGTTCCAATTTCTCATCAAAATCCTTTGGTAGCTTAGATTTTATCAAAATTATGAGCCCCACCATATCATTTGGAAAGTAGATTCATGGTAGTAAAGCCACATACAATTAGATTTATTTCTTTATTTAGCATGAAGCTAATTATTTATTATAGGAGAAAGTTGCAGAGACTGCTATAATTTAAATTAGTTTTCCAAAGCCAGAGTGAAGTTGGTATTAATTCAAGCAAAAAGTATGTGGCTTTCAAATTAGAGCTTTTGAACATGACATGGACAATTCAGGTAGTTTTCCTGTAGAAAAAAAAAAAATTAGGCAGAGAAACAGTGAATCCTTTAGATGTGCAAACGTGTGTCACAGACAGGAGTAAGGAAAATGTGGAAAATTCAGCCTGCTGAGACTCTGAAATAGTTTTCAAGCAAATTATGGAATGTACTTCTACCATTTTGCCACACAGTAACACAACACCTTCCAAGAAAAGTGGTTTCAGTGACAGAGCCCAGACTTGTAGCATAAGGCCAGTGACACTCACCTCACACGAGTGCTGGCTCTGTTCAGGTCTGAGGCACAAATATTCATTCCCAAAGTCAGTTGCTTCCATGTGTGTATAAAATTTCAGAAGCCCACTGTATTATGGTTTGTGCTTTTTTTAAGGTCTTCCACTGACATGTAATAAAGTCAAGTCTCTGGTGATCAACCATATACTGGTATACCAGTAAAGATCCCTATTTGTATAGGTGGAGATATACAAAATCAATGTTTATCTCTGCCCCTGAAGTGCAGGTTGGATAAACAGGAGGGATTAATGACAGAAACAGACAAAGCAGAAGCAAAGAAATGCTTCCTACAGAACTGAAGGATTTGGGTTTTGTTTGTCAGCTTTTTTATTTTGATATGTGAATAACTGTCTCAGTGCATGCAGGTTTCCATTTCCAGCTCCAAGACAATTTGCATTTGAAGTTTGGGTTCAGGCTTTTGAGAGGCAGGAATTATCTGCAGTGTGCAAATGTGAATGTGGAGTGCAACTGCCCAGGAGACTGGTGATACATCATCTCCAGGGTTTTTGTCAAGGTCTTATATTTTAGCACTGTCAGCCTTCCCAGTCTGTTGCAAGCACAATTTACACCCCTTCTGTCTCCAAGGAGGAAAGGAAAAGCGACAGAGATGTTCCCAGAGGAGTGACTAATTTTTACCCTTCAGGAGTGTTCAAGGATAGCCACCCCTAGTAATCTTTAAATAGTTGTTTTTAAAACAAGGGGGGGCAGGGAAGGAAATCAGTTAATGCCATTTCCCAAGTGCTCTGCAGTGCACATCATTATCTATTCTGTTTCTTGTAGTCATTAGCAGAAAAAAATTAGGTCTAGCAGTGAATGGTCAGTATGATGCTGTGAGCAACACAGAGTTCAATTTGAAATTTAAAATAGACTCTGTTGTCTGCCTATATCAGCTATTAACTTTAGTGTCATTGTCACAAAGCCATCAATCTGTGTCTGTCTCAAACCCATTTTCTGTGTAGAGTCAGCCCATCTTCGTTATTTCCTACACATGTAGATTTTAAACCATCTTGTAAACCTTGTACTGCACCAAAGGTTGAAGGCTGAAAGACTTGGCAGGTTGGGGGTTTTTTAATTCCCCTGCCTCCCCCCAGCATACATTCAGTATCCACCAACAGATGACAGATTGCAGCTACTCTTTGAACTGGATCATGCCAGAAATAGGAAAACAGAAAAAACAGCCCTAAAGCTGATATGAAATGGATGAAAGCCTGGTTCCACTGAAGCTAATGGCAAATGTAGTAGAACAATTAATTTCCAAGTAAATGCTATAAAAATTGTTGCAGAGAAACAGTGCACAAAGTGTCCTTTCTAGGCTGGATCTTGTACATTTTCGAGATGATCTCTGCGTGTGTAGCACCAAACAGCTGAGCACATCAGAAATGCCTCAGTTAGTTGTCATCTAGTTTAATGTGGGGGAGTGTTTCACTGGAACAGTTTAAGCATTTAATTCAGAAAGTCTTCTGTTCTGTATTTTGCCTCTCTTCGTGTCTAATGATGTCTGAGAACACTGACTTCTAAGGCCCATAAATTTCCTCAAAATTTCCAGGAGGCACAG
This sequence comes from Erithacus rubecula, assembly GCF_903797595.1. NCBI lineage: Eukaryota > Metazoa > Chordata > Aves > Passeriformes > Muscicapidae > Erithacus > Erithacus rubecula. The sequence continues at coordinate 134,511,738 of NC_136689.1, forward strand.
TTTTAGGAACATATATGTTATTTGTAAAGGATAGCTGTAATAGGAAGAATTGCTTGACTCGAGAGCCTATTCTGATCTTCATTTTATTCTATCAACATTAATTCTTCAAGCAAGTGTCTGTTTAAAATATCTACAGAGAAGTTTCTGCCTCTTGAGTCCATGACAGAATGTTGCTTCATTAGCCTATATCTCCCTGGAACAGCTGCAAAGGGACCAATTTGTAAAATACGATAACTGTGATGTTGTGTTGCATCAGTACATAACATAGCAAGTAATGAAACCTGGCTAATTCTGCCCATTTATGTGTGCAATTACTTTGTTGTTTAAATGTTGGATGCTTGGAACCTGAGTACTTCAAAAGCTGCATGGCTGCTTTGAGTACAGTGTCCAACAATGACACTTGTTGCAAATCTTGTGTTCAAATCCCATTTCAACCTGGAGATGCCTGTGTTACAGGAACACTGAAGCCTGGGTTTTGCTTGCAGGAACTCACAAACTTTCTAAGCCTTGATGTAACTGAGCTGCTGTCATCCCTAGATAGGATCTAAGTGTTGGCAAAAGTCCTGTACTGACCCTTTCATCACCTCTCACTCTTGGGAACTGGCACTAGTAGGCATTTTGTAAGTGAGGCACAATAGACAGCACAGTGAGATGCAGCACCCGCCCCACTGGCATTAAAGCACTTCCTCAAAGGACTCAAACACAAGTGTTCGATCTTTGGGAGCACATCAGGCTCAGACTGAGGTGAAGAGGGGTGCAGCAGAGTTAGTCATGCCTGAAAGGATCCAGCTTGGTGTCTGGAAGGTATTCTCTCATATGCAAGTCTCTTATTTTTGCATACATAGAAGCTTCACTGCAGAGAGAGAAGGCAAACATGTATTTCATGAAAACAGAGATGACACAGACTACATGCATCATTTATATTTGTTGGAAGATACAGCTTCTGAGTGTAAATCAAATAGCTGATCCAGAAAAGGGAAAAGTAGATAATATTGCAGTGTTGGGGTTTTGTGGCAGAGTTTCAGTAGTGGGTGGCTGCATGGGTAGCTTCTGTGAGAAGCTGCTGGAAGCTTCCCTCATGTCTGACAGATCCAATGCCTGCTGGCTCCAAGACAGACCTGCTGCTGGCCACGGCTGAGACCATCAGCCTGTGGTAGCACCTCTGGGATAATGTGTTCAAGAGGGAGAAAAAACTGTTTGGAGGAGTGAGAATATGTGAGAGAAGCAGCCCTGCAGTCCCCAGGGTCAGTGAGGAAGGAGGGCCTGCAGGTGCTGTAGCAGGGATTGTGCTGCAGCCTGTGGAGCAGCCCGTGGTGAGGCAGCTGTGCCCCAGAGCCCATGGAGGTCCATGGTGGAGCAGAGATCCACCTGCAGCTCCTGGAGAATCCCATGCCTGAACCTGGTGGGTGCCCAAAGGAGACTGTGACCCCATGGGAAGCCTGTGCTGGATCAGACTCCTGGCAGGGACCTGTGGGGCTCTGGAGAGAGAAGCCCAGGGTGGATCAGGTTTCCTGGCAGGACTTGAGAGCCTGCAAGGGACTCCCATTGGAGCAGTCTGCTCCTGATGAGCTGCACCCTATGGAAGGGCCCATGCTGGAGCAGGGGAGGAATGTGAGGACTCCTCTCAATGAGGAGGAAGGAGTAGCCAAGACAAGGTGTGGTAAACTGATCACAGCCCCCATTCCTTGCCCCCCTGTACTGCTGAGGTGAATATTGAGAGAATTTAGATGTAAAGTAGAGCCTGAGAAGAAGGAAGGAGTGGGGGGAAGTGATTTAAGATTTTCTTTATCATTATTCTACTCTGATTTTAATTGGTAATAAATTTAGCTAATTTTCCCAAGCTGAGTCTGTTTTGCTCATGACAAGAACTGGTGAGTGATCTCTCCCCATCCTTTTCTTAACCTATGAAGCTGTGCTTATATTTTCTCTCCCCTGTCCAGCTGAGGAGAGGAGTAATAGAGTGGCTTTGGTGGGTACCTGGCATCCAGGCAGGGTCAAAACTTCAGAAAGAGAACAAGCAAGTGCTCCCTTTAACTAGAGTAACTAAGGCCTAATGGAAAAGAGAGAGATACTTTTGGTGTAAGTCCAACACTGCTTTTTGTGACACCAGTGAATTTGCAGTCATTGGTTTAAATGTGAGATATAGTTGCAACACCTTCTCACCAGATCCCTGCAAAACTGCCAGGTAATACTCCATTGTAGAAAATATGCAACACATCCTACTTCTTATGTTCTCTTCACACACTTCTAAATGGAGCATAAGAAACACAGTCCTATCACTCTTCTCACTACAAACACAATGTTGTGGTTTAGGCCCAGGTGGACACATATAATCACAAACCCAGCCTCACATTATTCACATTTTGTATGGCTGGAAAAAACATGCTTTTCTGATGGCTAAGCCACTAAGTTTGATGGGACTCCAATACTCAGGTGAGATCCTCCACACTTGCTGGATCCATGAGCCTGCTGTGTCCCTTGTCTTCTAGGAGTTCTCTAAATAAGGAAGGCAACCAGGATCAAATATGGAAGACACCTTATGGCAGGAGAACAAAGTGTCCTGGGCATAGCCTCAGCCAGTTAAAGATAGAGGAGTTCTCAGGAAACCTTGATCTTCACTTTGACCCTCTTTGTACCTCGGAAAGGACTTTGATATTAAAAATGTAACAAGACTCCATCTATAGAACAAGAAGGAAACAAGAACTTTATTCCAGACCTCTTATTTTTATCAGCTATTGATGTCTAGAAGTAGATGGATACTGTACAGGGCTTGAAAAATGCTAGTGCCACGGGGGGCTTTTAACCAATTAATTGTAAACACAAGCCTGGTGCTCATTAGTGGCCAGAGTGTGAAAGTTTTTGCAATATTTCCTTGTCTGAATATCATAATGGAGTAAGAAGGGCTGGAGGAGCACATATCCTCAGAGGAAGATGTGCTTTGAGAAAGGATGTATGAAAACAAAAGTGCATTCCTTTCTAAACTGCATAAAAGAATTCAGTTTTTGAGGATGGTCTGGAGCATGGAGGAGACAACAAAGGCATCACCAAGGTATGATGTACTGGCTGAGTGGAAATGAGGGCAGGAAATATTGCAGTTGGTGCTATAAGTCAGGGCAGTGTTCTGGGGATCCTTGAAGGGAAGCACAAGTAGATGAAATTTAATGCAGGAGGCCAAAGGAAGATGATAGAAGAATTCAGAGGTGCTGCTGTTGAGGCAGATGATTTACTGAGACATTTGAAATAGGTTGCAAAGGAAAAAGATGAAAATGAAGAGGAGGCTCTAGTAGTCTTGAGAAGAAATGATCAGGGCATGACCACAATTTTTGTCACATGGCTGACGCTGATGAGACTTAGAGAAGTTGCTCATGGTGAAATGATGTAATTTGGCAAATGTCTGGCTCTTGTTTCAGACTGGGAGAGATCACTCTCAGGAGATTTAATTAACATGTAGGACTCTTTGTAGGAAATTACTAAGTGTTGCTATGCCCAGAAGACTCTAAGGAAATTGAGAACAAAATGAAAGACAATCATGATTTCTTCACTCCACAAACAAATTCTGCAAGAGTTGCAATCTCTGCTTGCTGCCCAGGAGATGAATATTCAAGTGTGTTGGCTCCTTCTGAATAGAAAGCTCTAGAAAGATCAAGTACTTCATTCTTGGCCCTCCAGAAGGTTCATGCCGAATGATATTTGAAACATAGCTCAATAAGTGTTTATGAAGAGATAAAGGATAAATTCTATCTTGATTTCATATTGACTTGTTATAGACAAGCAACTGTTCTGAAAATGTTTTCATATTCATTCATCTCCCTTTAGAGAATGCAGTGTGCCAGTTTCTGAGAGAGAACAAAATTATCATGTATTATTTTTAGATGCAAGCGATTTGTGGTTAATGCCAGAACAGGATACCAAAACCCCAGTTTCAAAACCATGCAAGTTTACTGGGCAGCTATAAAACTCACTGTGAAGGAAAGAGGAGAAATTTTCACCTAAGTCAAATAATCTGACATGTACTTCCAGCCTACAGATAGGACTGAAACTGGAGTAGCTCAACAGAAGATGAAGAATATTAATGCACTGTCTATATGTGGATGCAAGGAGCATGGAAAATAAGCAGCAGGCTCTGGGAGAGATACAAAACAATGACGTTTATGAGCTACCTGGCATAGCTGAGGCAAGGTGGGCTGACTCCTGTCAATGCTTTGAATGTCAATAGAGAGAGAGTCTGCACAGATAGACAGAGACATGGTGGCAGGATGCAGCTGTTTTCGCACTGGTGGGGTGCATGCAGTGGGCTCAAACGATGTTCTGTTTTCTCAAAGAAATTTTAACTTGGTGGATCAGAATAAATAATGTAGGTGATGGATTTGGGCAGAGTTTTTTCTTTCAAGAGCTCTTGGAAATCCATAGAATCCTAAGCAAACTGGATGTTTGTGATAAAAACAGTTCAACCTTTTTTAGTTAAATTAACACTCACAGTTAAGTAATGTAGCAAAGCTACAAAACACTGGATGTTCTGTTTAAATGTTGGGTATATTCTTATGAAGCTTCCTAATTGAAATTATTAGTACCAGCCCTGGGACAGGCCACCCACTTCTATTTCCCACTTTAATGTTTGCTGAAGGGAAGAATGTAAATAGAATCTGGACTGTAAACACAAACACTTACTGAAGTCTTTGGTCCCAGTATAGCAGCTTTGACTCACTGTTTTAGGTTTAAGAGATCAAGCATGTAGGAAAGAGCTCTCCTGTGAAATATGTAACCATAAAAAAAGACTCCAGGTGTAGGTAGTTTGATCATTAGCAGTTTTGTGTGTCTCTTTTGCACATGCAGTGTTAGCACTGAAATCCTATGTCCATTACCTGAACTGCAGTGCTTAGAACCAGCTGGCACTTGGTAAAGTCAGGCTCAGCTTTCCAGTGGAGCTGGGAGCCACAGCTGTTCCAACATGGCCAAAGGGATGTTCCATACTGTATAGTGATTGATGTGCTCAGGAACTAAAATGGGTAGAGGAACTGAACAATGGAGTTTTGGCTTCCAAGGTGGTGATTGCTTAGCTGGTCTGCCTGTGGGTCAGGGTGAGGAATCCCACTTGATTTTTTTTCTTTCCCTCACCTATTAAGCTATCTTTATCTCAGCTCATGAGTTTTCTCATTTTTGTTCCACTTGCTCTCTCAGTGGAAGTTGAGTGCCCATGGAAGAAGGTGATATTGTGAACATATCAAGGTGAATGTGCCAGCCACAAGGTTAGAGCTGAGGCAATTTCTGAGTCACATTGATCAAGACACCTTCAGCCTGACTTGGCACCTGCTCTTCTGCTCCTGTAGGATGAGATATCTCAGTATTATGTGAATTATGGAGTAAGAGGTGAGGTGCCCAGGATGCCTCATCCTGGTAGGAGCTGTAGCCCTCAGGTCCCTTTCAGTTTAGCTTCCCAGAGAGATATGTGCGCTAATTAATAAATAACTGTCTAAGGATAGTTTGCTCAGGGACACTTTTCCACAGGCATTATGGACAAGATTCCCCAAGTTTGGATCTGTCCACCATCCGTTACCACTATCCCAGAAAATCTTGACGATTCCCTTCTCACCCTCAAGCCAAAACATCATTGTGGGAAACTGTCTCACATCAGTTCAAACACTCTTGAAGGAAAGCCATCAAAGATTATTATGTATTAAGTCCTCCATGGGGACCCTGGTGGAGGCTGAGGCTATATGCTAGATGTATGGATTTCCAGTTGCCTCCAGCACAACCCCTGAATTTTGGGCTGCAGTCCACACCATGCCACTGGCCAAGTTGTGTGTATAGCTTGTTACAAATGCCTGTAGTCTAAGGCAGCCTAAGCCTTGTTTGAAACATGGTAGGGAAAGACAGGCACTGCTGCAGAATGCCTGCAAGGACAGGGCATGTGCCTCCACATGGGCAATTGCTGCAGTGGAAGGTCCTGGTCTGAAGGAGAGAGGTGATGGAAATTGAAACATTAACCTCTGTCACCTATTCTGGTTAGCATCCTGACTCCCTTGTCTCCTTTCCTGCTTGGGATTTTATTTCATGACTGGTCACTGTGAGGAAAATATGATGTGAAACCATCACATTTCATGGTGGCTGAATAGTACACTAAAATATAAAGAGGAAGATTCCTGGGCTGGTAGGGACAAGCATAAAAGAGCTTGCAGGTTATTTACCCAGGAGTGAGCTTAGTGAGCTTTTCCAAAGGTGTCTGCAGCCACCCCTCTCCAGGCACAGCCCCTGGCCTTGGGAGGCAGCAGTGCTGCTTGCAGGTGGCTGGGATCTCCTTACCCAGGGCATTACTGCCCTCCTATCCAGCACTTTTTGTGGCACATGGGTGCAACTCAGAGCTGAGAAAATGAAGCTGCACTTGCACCTGGTGCTTCAGACTCTTGCAACACATTCCAGTTCCCACTCTTGTGGGGCTTGCTGCTCTCCTGTGCAGCTGCTCCCTGCTGTCTCCCCATCATCCCAAAAGAAGATGTCTCTGTTCTTCTCCCAGAAGCCCTGCACCTGCTGAGCCTCCCTCACAGACTTTTTCAGCTTTGCTTAAATTCTTTTGAGCAGTAGATGCTTCCTTGCCTGGACCAGTTGGAAGATGGAGAATTTTTGTTTGACTAAGCTTCGCCTTAATCCTTTATCAGGAAGCTTTTATCCAGCAGGATCAGGGATTGAAACACACAGGACAAAGGCTTGTTAGCAGAAAATATTGCACTGTTGGGCTTTCTTTGGGAGTTTGGCAACAGACTGCAATACTTTGTAGATGTGCAAGTGTCCAAGGAAGTCTTGCCATGGGGCTGGATGCAGCCTGCTGGGAACAGGGGAGGGAGAGGGACTGGAGATGTGTCTGTGATGAGATACTGCAAACTGCAACTGCCCTGCATATATCATTAAATCCACACTTCTAGATATAAAAACAGTGTGGGACTGTCAACACTAAATATGTCAGTCACAGGTAGAAATTGCCTGGCGTCCTGCAATTCTTATTTGCATGAAATCAGAAATAGTAGGAGGAAATCTGCCTGCAGCAGCCTTTCAATTTACGTCAGTCTGCCAAACTCTTCAGCAAAAGCAAGCCACTGTGTGAACACTTAGTCATCACCTTCATTTAACATCCAGTGGGTGTAATGTTTGGCAGCCTAGCCCTCTGAAGAGACAGCCCTGGCATCTCATTTTAGCACATTATCCCATTATATTGTGTGCTGTACTATCCTGGTGTAAGGAAAGAAAGAAAAACACAACTTTGTGCACAAGGGCCACACAATTAAAGATGACCTCTCTGGGGCAAGTAGAGTGCCTGTGATTAAACACTGGAGGGTGGGGATACAGTGGGTGAAGTGAGCAAGAGCTGGAACTGCCTGAGTGGACTGAGGGTTGGACACCAGCACCATCTACAGCTGAGGAACCTCTCTCCAAACCTGCTTCTGGAGAGGAGAAAAAAAGACTCTCCCTGGGTCCTAATCTAGTGTAAGGTGTCCGTGTCCATGGAAGGGAGGTTGGATCCAATGATATTTAATGTCCTTTCCAACACAAACCATTCTATCAGTCCACAATCTACATATCTATGAATCTATGAAATAGGAGTGGCTGAGTGCTCTGCTGCACTCAGGACAACTTGGAAACTTATTCTTAATTCTTGTTTGTTTTGGTGCTCTGTGTCCTTTTCTCTCCTCCATGGTGCTCAGGTGATTGGTGCTCCAGCTACAAGGAGCATGGCTGGTCCTTGGGCTTAGCCAGTCCCCCCAGGGACATTGGCTGGGCTCACAAGTATTCTGACTTGTGGAGAATGGAGGTTGCCTAGTGCCTGAGCTGGGGGATCTTTGGTGGACTTAGTGTCTCAGGGTGGAATTAGATATCTTTTTAGACACCAAAACTCATTCCAAATCTGACTCCACTGGGAAGAAAAGGATACCTAGGTAGATGCATGGTGCTAAGTTCAAGTTTAGAAAACACCAAAGTGCACACAACACTGGTGTTTACTAAATCTTTATCAGCTCTTTTCCAACAAACTCTATGATGTTATCTGCAAGTACTAAACACCTATTTTGGCCCTTAAGTCCTTAATAATATCTGTGTAATCAAAAAGCCAAGGCCCAGATGGACCCTCGAGGGCAGCAAGTTTTCAGAGATATTCATGTAGCTGGCAATTAAGAGCCAGACTCCTATTATTACAAGTGAGACACCAAAACAACCAAAATACCTCCATTTAGGTCTCCCTGGTGTGGAACACAAAATAAAAATGGTCATACAGAGATTGCAGCTGTCCAATACATTAAACATAAACAGGCATACTGTCACAAAGGCCAGCCAGCACCAAAGCTTGCAGAGGCAGGAACCACATGCAAACTGCCTCCTTGGGGAGGCCCTGACCATTCCTGCTCCCACGTTGTGCCTGGAGGTTCTTGGGCAGCCTAAGAAGTGTTCAAGCCCAGGCTGGATGGGGCCCTGAGCAGCCTGATCTAGTGCTTGTCATCCCTGCCCATGGCAGAGGGGTTGGAGCTTGATGATCTTTGAGGTCCCTTCAAGCCAAACCATTCTATGGTGCAGAGGTGGCACAAGCCCCGAAGGTTTCCAACAAAAAAAGCAGCTATGACTGAAGTGCAGTTTCCCTTGATGTGTCCTGGCACTCCACAGCTGCTCAGCACAGTCATGGGCTGTCTGTGCAGCCCTTGGCAGGGAGCAGCAGTGGTGGAAGAGCCTTTAATCCACCTCCATCAGGTGTCCTGGCTGCAAGGCTGGGGCACAGTGGCTTTGCTGTTGCACCCTCATCCTGGACCCAGAACCTTGATTTTTTTTCTGCATGCAGCTGCTTTCTCTCTATTTCTCTCAACCTCCCACTTTTCTGGCCAGCTACTCTCTTAGACATTTATGTGCCTCCAGGCACTGGAGGAACCTGAACACCACTGAGCAGGAGGCAGAAAGTCCTGTGAGAACCTCACTGTTGTGTGCTCAGCTGAGAAACATCAAAACCCCTCCTTGCTTGTTGTGCCCTTTAAAATGTTATCCCTAGAAAAACTGGACTTAGCTAATGTGGTGCTTTTGAGATCTTATAACAGCCCATGATGACATGAGCATCCTTGAAATTCTACCCAAGCTGGGGGTGAGGAGGTGGATATTTTTATTTACAGCCAGCCTGTGACCTGATCTCATGAAAGAATGTTCACTAATAGCCCTGGTCTGAGTGGGATCACTCTCATTGCTCAGTGAAGAGTGAGCCCACCAGCAGAATAAACATTGGCAGGATCAAGTAGCAGATGAGTCATCTTTTCTAAACACAAAAAGACAGCAAACCAATAAATAAACATGTTGTTAAATTAACTATCACAAACCAACTCCATGTGTATGTAAAGCTACCCTGGGGGGATAGCCACCACTAAAATACTGTTTAGGCCTGTGTCCTAAGACAAGCATCTCCAGCCAACACATCCCTGTGCAAAGAATGCCACTGCTGCAGCTGTCCTGGCCAGGGGAATGCTCCCTAATCCAAACCATGTGCCAGCTGAGCACCAGCAGATAAACTAATGGAGTCCAGCAAGACAAACATCTGCAGGGTTAACTTCTGCTCTCCTTTGCTTCCTCTGTGACCTGTTTGAAGCCTGTTTGGAGTTGTGCCGAGTAAATTAGAGGGGAGCTGTGTTCTCAGTGTCTGGTGCAAACATAACACTCCCATATTCCCCCATGGGCATTCAAATAACTTTAAAGAATCAGTATAAAAACATAACCATTACATTGGGAAAAATAATATTTAGGCTGATAGATCTTCCCAGAGGCTCTAAAACCTTTTGTGTTTGGGGGTTTTTTGGTGTGTTTTTGTTTTTTGGTTGTTTTTTTTAAAGCTTAAAATGAAATAGGTGGACATCTCCTGAGTTAACTGATCCTACCAGTGTAAGGATAAAGCACAGCAGGGCAGGATGCCTTACCAATGCAGAGCTCTTCTTTGTAGTAATCTTTTTGGTGATTTTTTTGGACTTCTTTTGGACCAAACAAAAAACCTCTGACAGGATCAATGCCATGTTCAACTAAATATCACCAATGCCAAAGTTTTACCAGCCTTTGCATTTTCCTTGTTAAATTTGATGCTACTATTTCTCACAGGCTCCGTCACTGGCATCCTTCAAGTAAGGACCTGATCACAGCAATCTGTAAAGGTGGTTTTGGTGCCCACTGGAGCAGTGGGTGCACTCCCAGGTCTGCAGCCTGGTCACTGCTCTGGACATCCTGGGCCCTCTCTAGTCCTAGGTAGGTATGAGGTCTCACCCTCCAGCAGAAGCTGGTGTGCTTATTTCCAAGAACTTCAGATTTAGTGATCCTGGGCAGCAGTGAGGGCCTGTTTTTCAGTGAGGCTGAGGAAGAAAATGTGTTCAGTGCACCTATTTTCTGTGAAAGTCATGTAGGGATGTACATAGATGTGTCCAGCCCTGGGAAAACAGAGCTGTTTGGGAGCTTAGACTATTATGTCATCACCGTGTATGATTTTGTGTTCTTTAAATGAGAGCTGTGTGGTTTGTATGGAATTTTTGTAGCCTGATGTATCAACTTCTAAATCCTAATGGGGCAATTTTTTTCAGTCCTTTTACCTTGAAGAACTGGGTTATCCACAAAGACAATTTTTTCCCATTGTATTTCATTCTTAGAAGAAAAGTGCAGCTGATAATGATGCTTGTTGAGATTCTTTCAGCTCTAGACTTATTTTAACAGCATTTTAAACAAATTATGGGACCAATTTTTGCTATACTGTTAGCCATTGGTCCCATTTTCATGCAATTTTGCCATTACCTCTAGTATCTTCTTCAAAGCTCTGCATGGGCTGGGTGCCATGTGGTTTGTTGGTGAGCTTTCCCATTGAAATCCATACAAGTCTAGCACATGGGCAATTTCACAGCATGGAAATGATGTCTCAAGAAAAGCAGTGTCAATATCTTTTCCTTGGGCATGGGGCCCACTTGCTGCCTTCTGAGTGAAAAACACTCCAGTTGCAGCAATGGCTTTGTGCAACTTATTTAAAGAGTGGAGTCTCAGCTGCTGCAAACTTAGAGCTCCTCTGATTTCTATTTCCACCTGATAAAATTACAGCTCATTTGTTTGCTTGTTGGTTTCATTTAAGGTTTGAATTGTGCTGATGAGCCTCACAAGATCCATTTCCTTCTGTGACTTCAGTTGCCATATCAGTGCTGAACTGGGTTGAGCTGTGCTGCAGGAGCTCTTCCTGCTGAAACAGCTGTGGGGAAATCCTGGCTCAGGCTGTGGCAAGGCAAGGAGGCTGCTGGCTTTGGTGGGGCTCTGATCTCACACCTGGTCACTGTCCCTCAGACCTCCTACCTGTGCCACAGGAGAGCTGAAGGGATAATGGGTGTTTTGGTCTGGGAATAAATCCCCAATAGGAACTCAGCACAGCCATGGCTCTGAATTCTTCCTGATCATTTAGTAGGGCAAAACATACCAGGGCAAAGCAATTGAAAAATGTTCTTATTTTGTAAGGCCACTTCATACCTGTACAGTTTTCTTCTCCACACGGTTTGATTTCAGCAGTTTAAGGGCACAGCATGCAAGGCAGTGGCAGGTCAGACTGTGTCATTTTAATATGGAGTCTTAGCTGTGTTTCATTTCAGTAATATTTCACAGGAGGCTTCTATGACTGACAGGCACCATATAAATAAAATATATGATCATTTCAAAAGCATAACCTGTAGGTTGCTCTCTTGTGCTGAGTATAAAATTTGCTACTAACATTCTTCCTCAGCCACCAATAAAATGAATCAACAAAGCTGCTGGACATGGTAGTTTTCACACCAGTCTATAAAATAAATATGCAAAAGAGGTACATAAAATATAAGGTAGGGTACATTTATACACATACACACATATGTTGGTCACTCACTGTCACATATTCACATGGTACAAAATACCAATTTCTTCCTTTTCAATCATGTACTTTTAACAAATGTAAAAATATACCATCAGTAAAAATAAACTAAACAACTCAGCTGCCTACACACTGAAATGTGGTATGCCTTGCTTGTCAGTAGGTGTCATGCAACACCACAGTTTTTAAACACCTGGCTTGCACAAAATTATCTCTTAAAGAGGATATTCACCTCCAAATGGCTTTTGTGTAGTTTTTTTAAATTTGCAAATATTGTTATCTAGGTGATGAACAAGTGTGATGTGAGCATCCTCTAATGAGGGACTGCAGCTGATTCCTGTCTCTTTGGATACGTGGTGGGTTGTGTTTGGAAAAGCAGCAGCAGCCAGCCAAGCAGTGAGCTGGGTAGCCAGGGTAGCAGAGAAGAAAACCCTTGCTGGAGAGACTGAGCACAAAGGTACCAAGCCTAATATCTGCTCACCTCTACCTTACCTTTTCTCTCCCCTTTTCTCCCTGCGCTCCAGTAATCCAATAAAAACTCTTTGTTTCTGTCATAGCTGCAAACACAACTCAATAATGTCATCATACAGATCAGCCAGCTCAATTTTTCTCTAATCCAATCAATAAAATGACCATGCTGTGCTCTCTACTCCAATTTAAAATTGAGGATGATAGCCTGAAAGAAGTAAATCCCAGAGAGCTGCTGATCAGACCTTAGGGTATCATTTTGTTTGGTTGCTGTTTCCACAGCTTGGTAATACACACATTGAACTACAAATGCAGCAATGAAGCTAAACTAAGTGGGAAGCAAAACCAAAGCTGAATTTTACAGATTTTAGGCTGACTGGGACCCTCCAAGAGCCCATCAGATGCCCCAGCTGTGATCTGAGTGTCTGGGTGCTCAGTAGGAAAGAATGGCTTTCAGTCACGTGCCTGGCATCACACATTTGAGTGACTTGGCAGACCACAGGGATTTATGGTTCTGTGCCCTAAAATCTAGATCAATCCACAGCCCTGAGGGGTTCAGACTGCCCTGAGACAGGACATTGCATATAGCAGCTGACATCAGCAGGCATTGCCATCCCAGCTCCCTCTGGCTAATTCCTGATAACACTTTGAATGTCTATTGATCAGGCAGGAATTTTTCTATTTGCTCCTGCAATTGAAATCTCATTTGATTTGTTGGCATGAAGATATCATCAGCTTTTAATACAAAGAGAATGATTTTTTTTTTTCCAGCATCTATAAAGCAGAAAATTGTTGCAACTCTTTTTTTTCTTTTCTTTTCTTTTCTTTTTTTTTTTCTTTTTTTTTTTTTTAAAAACATCTCTAATGCCAAAACAGCTGGGGGAAGCAATCCTGAATTTGTCAGACAGATAGATAGCCCTTGTTGCAGAGAAGTGTTTTGGAGTGTTCCGGTTAAAATTGGTTTTCATTTGCCAGAGTTAAGAGCTGTTGAGAATTGCACATGCAGTAAATATTTTAACACTGATAATGCTGAGCTGGGAGCTGGCAGAAGCTTGCTGTGCTGCTGCTGTGGCTGCAGTCTGGCCAAGTTTACTGAGGCATGGGATGTCAGGGGCCCCCGGGGGGTGTAAACCAAAGGGGCCAGGTGCAGAGATCCAGAACACTAAATGAAGTGAGCTGGAGCCAAAAAAATGCCCAAGCCCCCCAGGGCATCTGACTTCTCAGAGCCCTTCTAAATTCAGCCCTAGGACAGGGTGAGTTTTGCCTCCCACACAAAGTGAGGCTCCCATGGGAGATGCCGTGCTGGTGTCACCGGTCAGGTACAAAGCACTCTGACAGAATATTGATTTTGCACAATGTAAGATACTTCATGGGAAGAGAGAGATTTACTGAGTGTCTGATGGACAGAAAGGCAGGTAGCTGTGTAATCAGAGAAAATGGAGTCTACTAGCAGCATCTTATTTATGGTTGTTTATTGTGAAAACACAGAGCACCCAAGAAGGACTGTTATTTTCTCTTTAAAAGCCCTTGGAACAGTTTCCCAGCACCACATGCAGTATTGCCGTTAGTGAACTATTGGACTAAGTAACTTGGACCAAAGTTTTGTTAACAGATATATATATTGCTAACAGCATAACTACTGATATATTGCTTGAGTTGAGGCCAAATCTTGGTTCTAGTCAGAACCTCTGGGGTGGCTACAAACTGTGCAGTGCCATGGCTGTACCCCCTCCCACAGAAATCTTATTACCTTAAATTCATGCTATTGTTTCTTCATCCTATAAACAGCCACAGCAAATCCATCTATAGGTCCAGCACCTGGGGGTGAATAGAGAGAGGATACGGATGGTGGCAATGTGAGGTTGTAAGTAAAGCTTGTCTGTAAAGTTGTCAATAAAATCTATAGATTGAGAAACAAATATGGATCATGTAAACAGCTGGAATATACAGAGAAGTAGAGATACAGCGGGGGAGTTGGTGTGAATGAAAGACAAATTCATTCATGAGATGTATTTAAATATATGTCTGCAGATACACAATTTCCATATATATTACAAGACTGTAAAAAGACAAGGGTGGAAAAGCATTTTCAGAGATACCCAATTCTTTAAGCAAGGGAAAATGCACAAATACAGCAAATAGCTCAGAGCAGCAGAACTAATGCAAGCTGGTTTCCAATGGATTTGTGTCCTGGCTTGACTGTATAATATATAACAACCTGTGAGCTCCAAATTACTGTTTCCCATGTCTGGGAACCTGACAGGGTTTCCTAGCATCTAAGAAAGGGTTAGGCAAAGCTTGTCTGCAACCTTTCCTTCAGTGGACATGACAGCACAGCTCTTTCCTCCACTTGGCTGCTGATTTTCATTAAACCTGTAGGGATACAGCACCACAGAGATTATCAAATATGTTTGAAATTAGTCAAGGGGTTGAAAACTGATTAGTAACACATACACATCCATACATGCACACACGTGCAGCACGTGCTTGGAGAGCATGGGCTCATAGGAAGCCAAGCCTAGACAAATATGTAAAAGGCTCTCTGATCTATAAGCTGCTCATTCTCAGTGTCAAACAAAACAGCAGAATGTGTTTTATTAAAATATTTGTCAATCTGTTCTTAATTTAGATTCTGGTTCTTTGTATAGGAGAAAAAAGAGGTTCTCCTAGGACTAGAGGCAAATGGAGATTTGAAAGCTGGAGAACAATTACATTCATGTAATCCCACATCCTCACCAAAGAGTGTGCAGGCAAGGTGGTTCCTGCATGCACAAGGCACACTCAGTGCCTTAAGCTGAGAAAGACTTTGTTAAGACCAGGAGTCCATACCCAGTTCTCCTGCCCTGTGGTAACAAAGAAGAATTCAACCCAGAATGGTGTAGAGCTGGCTCTGTAGGATGTTCTGGAATTTTCACATTTATTTTTTGAGGGGACACTAGGAAAGGCTGACTTTTTTAGCTTATCAAAGTGAAGGCTGGAAGAGAATATGGTCATTTTCTATAAAAATGTCAAGGGCAAGTGTGAGCAAGGCAGGAGAACTGTTTAAATGTAGAGAATATTGACAGCCTAAGAGCTCACAGTTGTAAGTCAATCTTCTAAAATTAGAACAGAAGTTGAAAGAAGCTACCTAGTGAACAGAGGAGCTAATTCCTAGATCTGCATTTTAGCACAAGTGGGAGTAAATGACAAACTCATGTTAAGATCTAACTTAATGAAAGATTGCCAGGAAAGTGTTTGACGCAGTGGTAGAAGAACTAGAAGAACTTTGCCACCCAAGATGTTCTTCATCCTCATGAGGTTCTAAAGGGCTTCATTCAGCAGTTCTGAGGCTGGAAACCTGAAGCTGAGATGCACACTATACTGGAAAAACAATGTGCCAAAGGGTAGGTCTGCAGTGCACTGCCACATTCAACTGTGAAGGAAGATTGGGATCTACCCAAGAACAAAGGGGAATTTAGGTCCCTGTCCCTACACAGCACACCAAGTGGCACACAGTGCAAGCCTCCAAGTGATGATTGTAGCCCCATAGCTGCTCTCACTCAACCTGGCACCATATCAACTCCTGTCAGTTGTCATTTGTGAGCACAGTGTTCTGTCCCCTTTCTTGAACTTCTATGGGTTTCTTTGCTCATACCCTATTTACAAGGCTTGTTAAATATGTATAGCCTACAAATGGCAGAAAGAATTTGACTAGAAATATAATTTAGAGAATTTTATACAACACAGACACAGAAACTGTGGAAGGCATCAGCCATAATGCTAATGCTGTTGGATATGCATAACTGATTGTCACTAAGCCACCCAACAGCATTCCATGCTGCGTGGGTTTGATTTCTTTTTCCCAGATACTGCTGAACAGATTGGTGGGAGTCTGAAGAGAAGAAAACAGTAAGATTTATATTCTGACTTGCACCCTAGATGCCAAGCCTCACCTTCCACCAGCTCTCCAGCCTGAGTTAATTTCTGCAGATGCGTAGGTGTAGGAGAAATCTCATTCCTAATGTGGCATATAGGCTGTATTTCAGTCTCTCTTTATGTTTATCAGTAACATAAATCTCTCTTCTTACAGTGCAGAACATCTCTTGGAGGCAGGAACTCATTGACCACATGCTGCAGCAGTTGGAGAGCCATGCCTACTAATTATTGGCACTCTGCAGCACTTCATCAACATTTGCTATTGTAAGCAATAATAATGAGCCACAGCATGGGTTGGATCTCACAACCAGTAGCTTCCTTCCTACTTCTTGGGTTTTTTACCCTAGTTTTTCCTTTTCACTTTTTACCTTTGTACCCTGATCACCTTCCTCATCCATGGACTTTTAATAGTCTCCAGGTTTGACAAAACTTCCAAGTTGGAACAAAGGAAAAAAAAAAGTCATTAAACCTGTCTGGAAATTTATCTGAGAGAGAGATTTCCCCTGAGCCACTCTCACATAAAATATGTTTAGGTTAATGTTCCCCAAGGTATGGCAGGCCTGACCATGACAGCATGGGCTGTTACAGGATAATTTTCCAATGTCAGGTCAGGAGAAAGTCTTTGTGGAATCCAGGCAGAGAAAACTAATTGTATGTCTGTCCATTTTTTGTGGTGTTTGTCATCTGCACTCAGATAAAAAGATTAAGAGAAGTGATGACTCTCTTACCAGGGAGAGTCAGGGAAGTCATCTCGAATGGAGATCCAGCTCTTTAAAATGCATGTGAATATTAGAAGAACAGAGGTTTTACATAATAAGCTTTTCATTGTGGCCTCCTTTTCATCTCTTACATGTCTGCAAGTTCCTCACAAGCAAGAAGTATCAGCAAAGGCTGGACAACTTACAGATAGCTGTGGTGGATGCTTCAGGGTGGTGCTGCAGCCCTGACCACCCCTGACATCTCCCTCCAGATGCTTCATGGCTATTTCTGCCTGACTGACATCTGTGGTCTGAGACCTACTGCTAATGTGCTGGATGCACCTGCGTGTTGCTCTGGTTTGTGGTGGTGGCACCTTGCCCTGAAGCAGGACACAGTACCAACACAAAGACCAGAGTGTGGGGATCTCTTACTCCTTTTCTGTAAATTGTTCTGTCCCCAGTCACCTCTCCATCCAAGGGATTTCATGGAAGTCAGCTTTCTCAGTATGCCAGTGGGAACAATCCCAGCCCATCTGAGGCAAAGCCCTGCCAGCATCACCTCAAGAGCTCCCCATATCTTCCAGCCATACCTCAAGAAATGAGATGTAACATCAGGAATTCCAGCTCACACAGTCTCTTGGCTTGGGCTGTACAAAGGGTGACTCCCAAAGACTCCCTAAGCCCATACCCTGGATCCTTCCTCACCACAAATCTACTTCCTGATGACTTTTCTACATGGCAGTACAAATCACCTTCTTCTTTGCATCCACAGGCCCCCAAAATCCCTCCTTAGCCAAATTAACATGCACCAGCAGAGACTCACAGAGATGCTCTCAGCAACACGTGCTTGGATTCTGAGACAAGTCCATGGGGAGCACTAACCTGGGTGAGGCAAAGTACAGCCCATGCAGCCTGCAAAGCCTGGAGTTTAACTGCTCTATTTTCTGGTATCTTCTTTCTTGTTTATTCTGATTAATATTTATAAAAGCACCACCAGTACTAAAATAATTGCCAGCATTTTGACTAGTAGCTTGCATTTTCAAGCTTAAGAAGTTAATGTTTGTCATAACACACCAACCAGACCACTGTGTTGTCTAATATCCTATTTCTGAGGAAAAGCAAGGGAAGAACTCAGCCACATAAACTGGTACTGACATGAAATATCCTTCCTGCCTCCAGCAGCTTGGGGACTACACAGGCTGTGCAGGCAGTTTTTGTATGAATGATAATGTGATAAATGCTCTTTATTTTTAGTCAGCCAGCACATACAAGAAGCTTTTAGGATTTTAGTCTACTAAAGTAGAAGGCAAAAAGATTTTTAGATGTTATTTATTTCTATATAGAGAGAAAACTGCTGTTTATGTCCCCCAATGTATTCCTGTTTTCTTTTTATTCTCAAGGTTTTTCCTGCTGGAAAAGCAAATATATCTGTGAGTTAAACATATCTTTTTAGTTGAAACTGATATGATGACTTAGTGGGGAAAAAAAAGAAGGTAAAATACGTCTCAGTTGAGTGGGGTTTTTTTCCCCCAAAATAAAATGCATATTTATGAATACTTGTCAAATTAGAATACGGATGGTCAACATCCAGGTAAACAGTATTAGTTTGCTAGCTGTTTTCCCAGCTCAGAGCCAAGATTCTTAATGGCATCAAAAAAGGAGTGTCAGAAGTGCCAAAAAAGCCTGTATATGCACAACCTGAAGTTTAGTGGTCCTACCAAGCCTAAAAATTATCCTACATGCTCAGAGTGTTTGTCTATTGATCTGCAACAAACATATGTGCTATAGCATAATTAAGTTGCTCAATTTGAAATATTGGTCAGTCTTCAACTCCTGCTGATCTCAGTGTTTAGGTTTCTGTGAAAAAGAAAACAAACCACAAAACAAACCAAGAAAGATTTGGCTATCTTTTCAGGAGTCTAGATGTGGAGACAGAAAAACAGATACTCAAATCCTGGCACCAGATGTCTGATGGCATGTTTGGAGAATTAGTAAGACTGGAAAGACAGGAAAAATGGAGAGGAAGTCTTCACCCAATATGGTTGGAATGTATCTGCTAGCAATTATTATGTCATTATGATTTCACAAACAATACGTATTAACCGTTACACAAATCTTCGTCAGTGCTAAATGAAATGTTAACCATTATATTCCAAATGCTTTATCACAAGAGACATTTTGTAACATCAGAAACTAGTTTTCCTTCCACTCAATTATGTCTATTAGCTGGTAATGTACACTGAATCCCTGCCATGCATTTTGTAATGCTGATCTTCATTAACTGAGTAAACAAAAATGCAGCCTCATTGGCAAGGCAGCTCAAGTGACCAGAGAGCAGGGATCACTCTGGCCAGAGACCATCCATCATCATCCCTGTGTCAGGGTGTGAAGCTAGCATGTAATTACTGGGCACTTGGGGTGAGAAAGACCACAGATGGAGTCTGGAACAAGCATTACATTCCCACAAAATCCCACAGCTGTGGCAAGGTGCAAGGCTTTGCTTTATAGGAAGAATTTTACAGCATCAGGTAGATTTCAATGCCCCAAAACATGAAGCAATTTATAAAGCAAAATGGTACAAACCCAAAAAGCACAGTGCACACAGACACAAAACCCACTTTTGTTTTCTCCCATGCAACAGTGCAAAATCAGACAATTATCCTTCCCTTGAAAGACTTGAATTATACATGACATTTCTAGATCTCTGTGGATGGGTAACTCTCACGCTCTTGAGTAGTGGGACTGATGCTAGTTAACCCTGACATCATGTATAAAATGCTATCAAACCAAGGACCCACTTCAGAAAAAGCACATGGTTAAGC
Source organism: Erithacus rubecula (assembly GCF_903797595.1). Taxonomy (NCBI): domain Eukaryota; kingdom Metazoa; phylum Chordata; class Aves; order Passeriformes; family Muscicapidae; genus Erithacus; species Erithacus rubecula. The sequence goes on from NC_136689.1 coordinate 134,531,513, forward strand.
TTAACTACTGCAGTGAAGTTGATAAAAGCAAAGCTCATATTTAAATACTTTTGCAGCATGGATGTTACTATGAGTTGAAAAGCACCCTGAACTGAAAGTGCTTGGACTTCAGAACGGCTGCATCTGCTTTGTCTCACTGTGGAGTAGTTTGAATGGCTGAGCGGGGAGCACAGCTGTGCAAAAATAGCCCCAGCCCCAAAATCCACCAAATTCAGTTCTGCTGGCCTCTCTCCCCCGTTTGGTATAATTGCATGAGCACAGCTTGAATCTCTTCTCACTTCTGCAAGTGTAAATCACAAGTAAATCCTCTGAAGAGGGGACTGAATAGTGAAAAACAGGGAGAGAATGAGGCCAACTCTTCTCTCTGTAGGTACTCAGTAAAATCACACCAGCACTGGAAAAACAATCCCTAGGAAAAAAAAAAAAAGAAAAAACTTCCTGCAAAACTGTCACACCCTACAGCTCTGGATTTCCTACTGTGCTTCTGTCATCACCTTCTGATCACCCTTTAACTTTTTGCTAATCTAATTCTTCCTGACTTTGTTGAGCCTGGTTCTCTCCTGACAACACTTCAGTGTAGACCTGCTGCTGGTGGTTATGTGTGACTTACACCAGCAGGAGCAGGTGAGTGAAGAAATGGCCCCACTGGCTCTTAACTTCCCATCTCTGAACATCTTTAACTCACAAAGAGTAAGGATCACACCCAGCAGCTTGTGCCTTGTGGTCTGAGTTTTACAGGCATAGAGCCTGTTACAGGATTTATTAATGGAGAAGGTGGTGATGGCAATGCTGCTCTTCCTGCAATTTACATAAAGTCTGTGCAGAAAGAGGAAGAAAAATTGTGAACATCTGGCTGTACCCGTAGCCAGTACAGAATTCCATTACCGTGTTGGCATGAGCCCGAGAGCATGGCACGGCTAAATAATTCATTAAATTAGTAGGAATTGCACATGGAAGACATACACCAATACAATGCAAAGCAACACTGTTCTCTATGGCAGAACAAGCTTTACAAGAGGAGGGGTTACTACCTGATGTTGTACCAAAGCCTAGAAAGGTGTTGGTCTTCCTTCAATTAATTTAGTATGGGATAAAAGCTCAGAGGACTTACTGTCCATCTCATGGATGTTTATTGTGCATCACAGGGTACAAGGACAGCTGCTCTCCCTGCCTCCACAGCAGTTGCCAATGGTCTGCACAGAGACCCTGCCCAACCAGGGTCACTACCAAGAGAGAAAAAAAGGATATAGGCAGGACTGAGTGTGTCACCCACTTGCTGTGGCAGCTCACCCAGCATCACTCTCTAGATGAGGGTGATAAAGAGCTCTCAGCCAAGCAAATCATGTGGCCCACCTGGAACTCTTCCACTGCAGGGCTGTTTGTGTCTCCAGCCTCTGGGTGAGGGCCATGACCAGCACCTTGAAACCTGAGCACGAGGCTCAGCAGGGCGTGCAGAGCCCCATGGCCAGATCCAGGCTGAGGCCCCTGAGCCTCGCAGAGGAGCTGGGAGCAAGGACAAGGATTCTGCTGGGGCTCAGCACTGACCCACTTGGGACTGGCATTTCATCACTGTGTCGAGAGAATTCTTGATGTCCTTGATGTCTGCAAACAGTTCAGGTACTCACAGGATTAACCCATAGAAGAATCTGCTTCAGCAGCAACAAGAGCATAACCAGAAATCAGCAGCATGTGGAGAGCCCAAACAGAAGCAGCACAATGTTGGTCACTTACTCAAGATTAATTCAACCATCTCTAATTTGCCTAACATAATGCATTTGCATTTAGTCTGAGTTTGCTATATTAGCTTCCACACAGCATGACATTGGCTCCCTGCAAACCCCATTTCTCTTCTCTTTGTAAGCTAAATTTTAACTGACTTTTTTCTTTGTTTGTTTTTTTTTCTCTTTCTTTATTTTTAAGGCAATGAAATAGAGTTCCTTTCTATTGTTTTTCAAACAACTGCTGAGTAAAAGAGCAAAACTGTGTCAGGTCTCTGCATTGCCTGAATGAATGCAATTCTCAGAAAGGACAGTGCTTTCATCTTAGTTGCTAGCTAGCAACAAAACTGTTGGAGTTTAGCACTTCAATATAAACCAATGATGGAAAAAAAATCACAAAAAATTACTAGAAAAGAGAGTATCTTTGTGGATATTATATAGTACTGCAAGAGCAGGAGAATTATCTAGCCCATACTAGCACAATATTTATAATTCCCATTGATGCCAGTTTTCATAGGCTTTTTTCCTATTCCTGAGCAATTTGCAAACAGTGCTCTAGGTTCTGATAAACACTGAAGTACAGATACCTTGCAATACCCTGTACTTGTGAGTTTACAAATGAGCTGTAGAATGCCCCAGTAACTTAAAACTTATTTAAAAAAAAAAAACACACAGAGCTCTGAGATTGAAGAGCTATAAAATACCACCTTGAATTGGAGTGTGATTCATTGTGATGTATTTAATGTCAGGTCTTTCATTATTTAGCATAAAACCTGGTCAGTGTGGCTGGCCCCATTCCAATGGGTATTAGAGTTCCCATAGTCACTCCACCATAATAACATAGCCTGATTGAGTGGTGGCTCAGACCAGTGCAAGGACTGCAATGCTAAAAAGGGGACTAATGATTTGAAGTATCCATCCTTACCTTGAAAGAGCTTAATCTCAGAGATAGAGGAAGAAACTGAGGGTTTGTTGGGTATGCAGAAGCAGAGGTGCCTAAAACCATGAACACCAGTGGCTGTCACCTTTCCCAGAAGAGAACTTTCTATCACAGTGCATCGTCTGAGAATTGCTTTTTAAAAACCTCCAGGCTCTAAACTAGATAGGATTTGGTTCATAATTTATCATATTTAGATTGTATTTTATCATTAAAGGCAAATCTTTCTTGCTAAAATTCTAAGACTTTGTTATAAACAAAACCAGTCTTGTCCGTAAGTCCATGGTGATCTTCATTATGAGCTACTGGCACAGGTTCCCCAGAGAATTTGTGGATGCCCCATCCCTTTAAGTGTGCAAACCAAGCTGGATGGAGCTTTCAGTAGCCTGGTCTAGTGAAAAGGTGGTTCTGCTGATGGCAGGGGGATTGCAACTAGATGATTTTAACATCCCTCCCAACCCAAACCGTTCTGTTCTTATTTCTGTAATTCTATGACTCTATGATGAGTATTTTAAACTGCACCCACAAGCCAGTTGAACCATTCACATTACCATCTGAAGCTGACATCCCAACTTCTCCAGCAGCTGGTCCCTGTATCCAATTAGTTTTCTTGACAGGACCTGAATATTAATTTGCTCTGGGTTTTAATTAAATATTGAAGAATTATGGTGACATAGCATGACAGCCTACTGCAAAATAATTTACAATATCCTGTTAGGCTGTTATTCTAAAACAATTTTCCTAGCATGTTTAATCTTCTTAAAACCTGCTGCTAAGTGAAATTACTGTATTTTGCTATATATCAAATAATGATAAATGGCATCTTGTATCTACATGTGCCTTCCATATCCAAGGAGCAGAGTACTCCTTCTTACCTGCTTCCCTCTCTCTCTTAAAGAGAAAAATATTTATTTCCATCATTAAGAAGCCCAAGTTTCTTTAGAACAGATCCCCAAGGGAGTCACTTGTATATTAAAAACTGAGCTCATGCTGAACATGTGCTATTACTATCAAAGGCAGAGAGGTCAAAATGGATATTACAGATCTGTATAAACCTTCTTTGTCTAGCAGCTCAGGTCAAAAAGTGCCAATTCAAATGTCTGATGTTTTGATGCAGTTTTCTGCATTGCCTGAAAAATAAATCACAAAATCCACCGTTCAACAGAAATTAGGTGTGCAATAAAAATGGGCAAGATCCTGTTCTCCCTTTCAGCTGCAAAACCCCACAGACCATAATGAAATTTCTTGGGTAAATGCAATTCAGAGGTGGATTTACTGGACAAGTGCCAATATCAGCAGGTATTGTGTCAGTCTAGTCTGGAAATATCTATAGAGCTGGGCTGATGCTTCTTTTCAGGTTTTATGCAGTGCCCACCACCTCATTAGCCAAGCAGTGATCTGCTGTGTTTATCCTTCCACACACCATGAAATCATGTATTTAAAATAGACCTCCATGATACCAGTGTTTGAGGTATCATTGGTTATTTGAATGACACTAGAATTGAATTTTTTGATTGGCTTTGCTTGAACTAAACCAGCAAAGGAACATAAGATCTCTGAGCACACAGTATATTTTTCAAATGTTAGAAGGATTTTTTTTTCAGCATGAGCAGGAAAAAATGGAGAGTTAATTTTGACAGCACAGACACTGCTGCTATTGTGCAGGCAGAAACTCGAACTTCCCAGCTGTCTTGCTGGCTCAACACTCCATTAGACATTTGAAAGGGAAGAATACACACTGAAAATTTTGTGTGGAGGAATAGCTCAAGGGCAGAATGTTTAGACCACTGTCAGAGTGTTCTGGAAGCCATATTATTATTATTGTTATTATTATTATTATTATTATTATTATTATTATTATTATTATTATTATTATTATTATTATTATTTACATTCTTCCCTTTATAATGTCCAGCTTCCAGAGAGGACACACTGCTGCTTCTCAAAACCATAACCATGGCAAATGAAACTTGGGCCAGCATCATCAACAACCTGCAGTCTGAAGGCAGAGGTGGCTGTGGGCACCAGAGCCAGAATGCCCCTCCAACAATCCTGCTCAGTGTCAGTCTTATCTAAAATAATGCAAAGCAAATCTGTTCCTATAACAAAAATTATAATTAAACGAAATAATTTCAATCCAGCTGCAAATACAGCAATAACAAGATGGATCAGTATCTGGGAAATAACAATAGTGTGGATTAAAAACCAGAAGGATATATGACACCTTCATTCATAGCCTTTCCTCTGAGCCTAGCAGCCTGCCCTAGGCACACCATTCATTTTCTTTGTACAGTGTTTGGAAACATCTTCCTGGAGCAGGGCTGCTCCTCCATGCCACCCCTGCAGAGACACCATCTGTGCTAGTGGCAGTCCTGCACACAGCATAGGTGACATCCTCATGCTTGAACAGAGGAAAGAAGTTTCACTTTCCCTATGCTCCCCTTAATGCATATTTGTTTTTCAAAGTGACTAGGATTGCTGCTGTGGAAGTGCTTTGGGGAGCTCATGTGATGAAAGCTTTAAAAGCATAAAGGGAACTATTAGTTTTTATTAATCCCAAAAGGCTATTTTGAGAGTTGCCCAAAGGGAACACATGAGCAATAGTTGAGAAGAAGAAATATTATTTTTCAGTAAGGTATAAAATATTTACTATCTGCCAGTGATGGGCGCTGAACGATTTGTGAATATTACTTTGACAGTGCAGTGTTTAAGGATGCATTTCTCCCTACAAAGGCAGCCATCAAAGCCATATATCAAAACCTAAAGATCTCTTGCCCATGTAAATATTGAATGCATCTGAAAATGAATGCATGCATTCGTTTACCTAAAGATTGTGTAATTTTTACACAATTTTAAAATATGTGTAGGTGTATTGTATAAAGTTCCTGTTGGATGAAACTCACAGCTGCTGTGCCTTGTTGCTCAAGAATTAAAGATCAAGGTTACATTTTACATCACATGCAGGAAATTTAGATGCCTTTCCCATTATTTACTTAGAAAGGGTGCCTGCACTCCATCCTGTCAACTGATGAATAACCCTGCTCCCCAGTCAGAGCAGAGCAAAAAGGAGCCCCAGGGATAATTCACCTTCTCCGTCCTGCTTTCAGATGGGCACATCTCACCACAGAACACTAATGAGCTGCTTAGCCCAGAGACTTGAGGAGGGAAGAAAAGTGGATGTCTACTAGTAAAAGAGACATACAAGTATTTTGCCTTTATTAAAAAAAAAAAAATCTCCAAGTTCTTTATCAACATAAATGGTAGATCTGTGCAAAAGTCCTAAAAACAATGGAATCATTTACTAGTTTTAATTCATTTACACACAAGCCCACAGGCTGCATTTTTAATTCTCAAAATTGAGCTGAAAGGCTGTGGATATAATTGTTCAATATACAGGAATATTCAAAACCTCAAACTTTTAATGGTTTTAGAGCAAGCAAGATAAATCCCTTTGGTTTTCTCACTTTTCCCCTTCAATATTATGTTTATTTTCTAATGGGCTTGAAACAGAAAATTTAAACAAAGACTTCACATTTCCTGCAAGGATTTTGTGTAGATGTGCATAAAACTCTAGGCCACTTGTGTGATGTTATTCTTCTGAGTGCATTGCCCAGTGGTACCTCTGGAAGCCTAATTACACACCTCTGGATTATTCACAGGAGTAAAGCCTGGAAGACAAGGCTCCCCTAATGAGAGATTGCTTCACCCAAACCTGACATGCAGCCACCTCTGATATGGATTGTGGTAGCATTTAACAGTGCACAGCAAGATAACCCAACTAAATTAGGACAAGAAGTGGAAAAAGAATAGTGCTGCCAAGAGGAGCTCTGGGGAGACTGAAAGTAGGCAGATTGCAGCTACCCAAGCTGTAACCAAGCCAAGGAGCCTGGGGGAATGCTGTCCGTAGCACAACAGAGGCTGCACTGTTCCAGTGGCTGGAAGGAACTATAACCTGGTTTATCTCTTACACCTCATATTAAACTGCACAGCCCCCTTGTAAGTGGCTCAGGAGGGAGCACAGAGCAATACCTTGGAGCAGCTCTGTATGGTGGAAAAGGCACCTGGTATGGGCTGCCCTGGGTGCATCCCACTGCAGGGCTGACCCAGCCACCTCTGCCTGTCCCTGTGCTCTGAAGGGAGGGCATAAATCTCCAGGAAGTCATCTGCAGCTATTATGGTTGCTATTACTTTACCAGAGCTTCTAGCTTTATGGAGCTGTCTGGGCCATTAGGAAGTTTCTGGATTGTATGAGACTTTTAAACTTTTTGGGTACCTATGAATAAACTGAGACACATGAAATCATAGCCTAAAGGAAATTAAGAGTCTGAGTTTAATACTGGATTCATGCCTGAAAAAATCTATTAGTGCACCTCAGCTTCATCCTGAGAGCATTTAAAATGACCACAGCATAGGCACCTGAACTAGCAGGGCTAGAAAGCATCAGTCTCAACCTCTTCAATACAAAAAGACTTCACACTGTTTTGAAACAGCCCTTTTGGTGCCTGCTCAGAGCATCCTAGAGAGTGCTAGCATGAACATAAAGTCAGTTCCTTGACACCAGGAAAGCAGTTGTTCAGATATCCCATGACACACCAGAATACAGATTAATATTAATGAGAAAGCTCCCTCTGCTGAACTTCTCCTCAGCATTAATTCCTCAGCTAATCCATGTTCTGTGAACTTGAAACCACAGGCAGAACCCATGTGAGGAGTGAATCTGGTGTGTCATAGGACTAGGAAGTTTGGAGCCCAAACCTACCTCCCCTGGGATGGTCCTCAGTCTTTAGTGGATTAGTCATTCCCTGTCAATACTAACTTGTTGTATGAAGACTTGCACATGGATTCTGCAGTTGGCTGGAATGTTTCATGCCTCTCTGTGACTGACTTCAGCTGTTTACTCTTTTATCACTAGTGTGATATATCTGATGTAAGGCATTCAGGTTGTACACATGAGATTGACACAGCACTTATATAGTAGAGCTGACCATGAGAAATCAGATTTTTCCTTCAGATCTTGTGTTGTCTTTTCTAACACAACAAAAAGGGAGTTCACAATGTGATCAGTCATTCAAATAATTCTCATTTTGAGCCCAAAGTATCTTAAATACTGCTTAAAGCCCTCAATAAAACTTGCACTCAGTAACTTTGCTCTTCTGCTGCAACTGAACCTCTCTAAAACTAGGGCAAAGCTTATCTGTGGAAACAGACCTGGTCAGCCTGCAACTGTGGAATGAGCTGCCTAACCTAACCATGTCTCTCTAAAATAAATACTGAATATTTATTTTGTCTCTCTAACCTTGTCTTCTCTAAAATAAATACAGAATAACATGTGCATTTTTCCAAGAAAACAAGGCTAAACAAAACCAAAACTAATAAAGCTGTACCAAAATAAAACATTCCAGGGAACACAGTCTACTCTAATGCAGGGGTGAAGAGTAACCATCATGTGATAGATTCTAATCACAATCACTTAAGGCATCAGTGCAAGCACTCAAACACTATCGAGATGAACCTATGCAAATTGAATTTATTGAATAGTCTGCTGTGAAACCTTAACTTCTCCATTAAAACCACTATGGAAATGAAAAACTGCAATGTCCCTTTCTGTACAGGAGATCAAGAGAGCTATTGATGTCTAAAAGTGACACAACTAACAGAAAAATTAGGAATTGTAGTAAAAATAGGAACAAGGGATGCCTGAATACATATGATGTATTTTTGGAAGCCAGTGCAGCTATTATAAATATAAATTCTGCCCTTGAAATCTAAGATAGGCCTTTGAAGGAGCTGCCAAAGAGGTGAGTAAAGGGGATCAGCCAATAAGGGATTGTTCTTTGCCAAAGGGGTTTGTGCATTAAATTTTGTTGCATGGTTTCACAGAAAACCCAACATGTTAAAGGGAGAGGAAGTAACAATCATTTCTGCTATGGAAGGCCTCTGAGCTGCAAATGATTGAAAGCTGCTCCCAGTATCACATATGTTTATCTCATTCTTAGCCTTCATTATGCAAACATTTTCACCCTTCCATACACACACAAAAGTACCAAACTGCACAAGCCTTTGGTCTGAGCATTTGTCATTTTACCCAGCTATTGATCCAGCATCTTTCATTATTCACTAACAAAAGATCATCATCAGAGTAAGAAATTAAGTTGGACATTTGCTTGGAAATGAGTTTGAGCCTCTCTTTTTTCAATTTTCTTCCTGCTGGACTTTAATTTCTCCTTATGATATGGCATTCACCCTGCTTTCCTACATCAGTGACATTATGTAATGGACTGAGAAGTGCCTGGTCTTTTCAGTAATGACCAACAGTAGACATCCTATAGTTACAGAAAGGGCAGGGAAAAATGTGTTGTGGGAATACAGGCATGACCTGACTTGGGTTCTGTGAAGGAGATAATTATGGCAAAAAGCCATATACTATCTTTTGTGATGCTTTTGAGTATCCAGGACAATCACATGAAGTTGTCATATGGGGCTCTGAGTTTCCAGGGACCCAACACTTTCCCAGGGTCAGTGGCAGAGAAAGAGGTACCAAAGGCACCTGCAGTGGCACAACCAGCTGCACTCTGCCACAGCCACAGAATAACTCAAGTTGGATTGAAACACTCTGGATTTTGACCTCTGAGAACTAAAATGACAGCTGAGACCTGCCACACTGGTATGGATGGGACTTTTCTCTCTGCAGTGACAGATGAGAGCTGCTCTGGTAGCTGTGAATCACTGCCTGCTGAAAAAACCATCCAAAGACTCCATGGAGCTGCTGATCTTTTATTTTCAAAACTGTGCTGTGAGCTACTTTTCCACAGTCTAAACCAGATTTCTTTGATATTGAGCCCGGCACTTACATGAAAATATATACAATATACACTAATATACACTATACATGGCTCTACTTGGGACTATAGCAACCATCAGATGAGATCATGATGTGAGGAGCAGGTTCCAGAAACCAAGGGAAAATCAATGTCAAGCTGTCAGCTCTGAAAGAGCCTTTTCTGTAGGGCAGCCTTCAGCACCAATTAGACTTTTTCCCTTTTTTCATCTGATTTACTGTGATTTCATGTAAAGGGTTCAGAAAATCTCTAGTAAATATATGCCCTGAAAATAAGAATATAGAAATATACTTATGATCCTACATTTCACTTCATACAAGCCAAATCTTGTGGCCACAAGAAAGGTCCATTGCACATGTTACTAAGTGCATACAGGAGAAGGTGGAGTAAAGCTGGGGGTCCACTGAGAAAAGCCCAGGATAAAAAGAGAAAGGCCAAGAACCTCATTGAAAGCTGTAAATATGATTAAAACATGGAAGGGAGAATGTCAGATGGATTAAGGTTAATAGTTCATGCACTGCCATGGTTTGCCTATGAAGAGCATTAACAGTTTGAGCAGGAAGGATTGGTAAAGGACACTGTGAGCAATCTGCCTCACTCCTGAAGCAACCTGCAGAGCACTCAATGCTGACCTCTAAGTCTTAACTTGACCACTCTAAAAGAAGACCTGAAGACTACAGTACAACAAGGTAAGGAGGGTAAAAGCCTCAAAAATATGGTTTCATGTCCTGAAATCTGATTGAACCTTCCCTGGTTTATGGGCTGATCCAAAAGAAAATGCAGCAGAAAGCTTGGGCTGACTTGAAATATTATCTCAGAGCATCTCTTTCAGCTCCCTCTTGCATTATTTGGCAGTCTTTTGATAGCACTGTTCTTCTCTCAGTGATTTCAGACACATCTGGCTTTCCTCCAGGCAAATGCTGGCTGGGAGCTGGGGACAGGCCACTGAGGAAAAAAAGCCCTTGTTTTATATGTTGTGCATGGTGACAGAATCTTTATGGTGTTCACATCATGTGGAGGGAGGTACAAAGGGGGTGCAGGGGCTGTGCACTGAAGAGCCAGATGAGAAATGGAAATCCCCAATCTGGCACAGAATGTGATATAAGATGGTAATACTGTGAGAAATGGTTCAGAAGTGCAACAGTTCTGGTTTCTTCAGGGAATTAGTAACACAAAAGTCAGTCTGATTTTGCTCAGCAGAAGAGAAACAATACCTAGCTGACAAGATAGCTCCAAGTACAGGAGATGACTGGTTAGATTACACTGAACAAAGCAGGCTACTGTGACAGCAGAGTTTCCTTTCTTGTGTCTCACAATCTTAACAGATGTTTACTGAGAACACTTTTCTCCACTCACTCTTTTAAAAAACCTGGTTCAAAGGAGTTAGGAACTCATGATCACTGACATAATAAAAGAAGCAATAAACTTATGCATATCAAGGCTGATGTGTCAAAAACTCCAAAGACCAAGCAAGAAATACAGTGATGTACTATGATATAAATAAGATACAGTGATGCATCTCCAAAAATTATTTTTATTGCATAGTCAGAGTGTCTCAAAATCTCCACACCTTCTGAAGAGGGGACTTCTCTAATAAGCATTTCTCTTATGAAGAGAAGTATCTGTTTTACAGGTATACTCTGTTCTTTATTAACTGGGCTTTTTTACTATAGCAGTGCCATTCATATCCTAGTTTTTCTTGCCAGCGTCATTTCTACCATAACAAAGAAGCAGATTTTTTGGGGGGGGGGGGGTTTGGGTGGGTTTTTTTTGGTTTTTCAGTTTTTGTTTTTAAAAAGGTTTTGGTGCAGAAATTCAGCACCATTCCTGTAAATATAGTCAGGCCCTTTCATGTTGGCTTTTCTGTTTTGGAAACAGAAAACACCTTTGGAAACAGAAGACACCTTTACCTTCATGGACGTAAGACCAATATTTTCAAAGTGATCACTGCTAGACCTCATCTCTCTCTGATCTGGGTTCATTTATCTTGTTTATTTCAATGTTCACATTTTGGCCTAATCTAGCTGTTTTACCATCACACACTAGCTTCACATTAAAGATAGCAGCAAAACATATATTTCCTGATTTGCTACCCTTCAAAAATGTTCTCTGTTTTTAAAGAAGAAAAAGGATTGAGGAATTCTGATAAGGTGGAAGGTGAACCTGTTTGAAGATGCATTGCCAGTGTAATGCAGCCAGAGCTGCCACTGTACCACTGCACATTTCAAAATCTGAACAGAAATAAATAAAAATAGTATGCATCCACAACAGCCCCAGAGCTTAGTGAGGACCACAGAATTCCTCATGTTTGATTAGAGAAATCCATTTATAAATTTACTCTTGTCCTGGGAGCTGTTTATGGCAGTCAACAAGTGAAAAACCCTAAACCCCTATGTTTCTGGTTAAGTATTATAAAAAAATGGCAACTGAGTTTCAAGAAGAAAAGCCATTACTCTGGTACTTTCATCTCAGCTTCTGAGTTCAGTCACAAGCTCCTGGGCAAGCAGTGTGTGTTTTTTGTCCGTGCTGCAAGTGTACCAATTGCCACAGAAAGTGATATTCTGCATCATGGTCTTGCTTCAACTTCTGAATCATCTTAAGGGTAAGGCCAAGGAACCACCTGAGATGTAGTTACCTCACAGTTGTGAGGCAATAAAAATACCATTAAAACAATGTCCACGTTCACAAAAAGATGTTGCTCTTCTGTATTTAATGGAAAAATGTGTTTGTTGGACAACAGCCATTGGGTATAGTGAGTGCCATCTGTCCCATTGCCCAGTATCACATACCAGCTACTGAGCACACAGCTTGACCAGAAAAGGGTTAAAATCAGCCCCTGCCTCCTCTCTGTGTAAGGCATAATGTCCATTGGCATAGTCTCATAGTAAGAAGTAAGGATAATTTGATTCCACCTTCTGAAGGATTTGTGTTAACACAGAGAAAGTAATCTCCAGCAGTGTTTTCCTTCCATCCATCCATCCATCCATCCATCCATCCATCCATCCATCCATCCATCCATCCATCCATCCATCCATCCATCCATCCAGACTAAGGTACTTACCAGACACTAGTTGCCATGATTACTTTTGCTGTGGACACTGAGCCATGCAGACAGAAATATGATACTACCAAGACTTTGGGCTTGGGCCAGTCGGTCATAAAGGCAGGGGAGTTAGAGAGTATTTTCCAAGCAAGGAGGCACACATACATCTGGGTAAGTTAGTGCAAGCAGGAAAGGATGGGCAGATAGCCACAGCTTCTGAGGCACATGTGTTATTTTAAAGCAGTTTTCCTCCAGTATATCTGTCACACCCAAATTTAGTATTGCCACATAAAACTCATTCCTTTCACAGAACTGGCTTCTAGTGGCCTCTTTCTAAATTATATGGGATTTCTAGTGCAGTTGTACTCTTTGGAAAAGAGACTATAATAATTTGGAGTAGCAAGTCCAATTCATGCAGAAATACTTGTTGCAGAGCTCTGTATTAAGATGGTAATATGCCTTAGGCTCAGTATACCTATGTCAGGGAGATTCTGAAATTCACTAGAGAGATTTATGATCAAGAGCTAAATAAATATCTATCTGTGCAGGAGGGGCAACTGCCACATAAACTCAGGAGTTTATTGCCCTTTTGTGCCACAAGTCTTGTGCCATGCCCTTATCAGCAAGCAACATTTGTCCCACCCTGCACCTGCTTTGCAATCTCAGGATACAAACAGGTGATTAGAGACAGAAGAAATCCAAACTAGCAATTTATTATCATGGTATAAAATCTAGAGTTAAAGTCATGGTAGGCAGGGCTATTAAGTTCCTTTGGATAGTAGCCTCTTCCTGCACAATGTAAGCTCTGGCACGTTGTTTAGGCAATGTCCATGTCTGCTTTAGTTCAAATGCCTGAAAAATTACATGAGAAGAAAAAACAGGGGAGAAAATGCTGAAGAAAAAGTTCATAAGTCCTTTAGTATTACATGTGACCACTGACAGTGACTTTCCTCAGCTGGCCACTCCCTCTCAATGGGCCACCAGATGTGTCCTTGGTGTCCAGAGTTGTCAATGACCCATAGAACTCACCTGAAGAAGCAAGTCCAGGCTCAACTCCTAGGGATACCTGACTTAGAAAAGAAGACAACAGTTTAATCTGACAAACTGACTCTGGAGGTTCCCATTTTCCCTCCACCACCCATATCCCAATCCTTTCCCTCCAGCTCTCTAGAAGGTAACCTGAGCCAGTAGCTGTCAGCTTGCTTTTGCACTTACTTTTTGGGTTGTCCTTGTCTGAACCACATACAAATGTAGAAAAATGTCAGTTTTGATACTGCTGAACACCTCTTAGTGTGAGATGGAAACCCGCTGAACCAACCAGAGGCCAAATTGTCCCGGTCCATATGGGGCTGCTCTGGCTCAGGCAGGTGAGTGATTGCTTTGGGCATGGCTCTGGCAGCTGCAGCAGCCTCGTGCCCAGCAGCCAGGAGCTCGCTGGGCTTGGCCCTCGCCTCCTGCCCCAGCCTCCCATTCCTTCTGCAGGCACCTGGAGGAGGGACAGGGACAGGAATAGGGATGGGGACAGGGACAGGGACAGGGACAGGGATAGGGATAGGGACAAGGACAGGGATAGAGACAGGGACAGGGATAGGGACAGGGACAGCCCCAGAAACAGGGATAGCCCCAGGGACAGCCCCAGGCACAGGGACAAGCATAGCCCCAGGCCAGGGACAGACACAGGCACAGGGACAGGGATAGTCCCAGGGACAGGGACAGACATAGGGACAGGGACAGGGATAGCCCCAGGGACAGGGACAGGTCCAGCTGTGGCTCAACTGGCACTGGCAGCTGCAGGGGCTGTGGGAGACACTGGGGGCTTCCAGGCTGTGCCTCTGCCAGGCTGTGCCTCTGAAAGGCTGAGCAGCCATCCCTGCTGGCCAGCAAGCCCACAGCCCCTGGCCAGGACCCGCCTGGGAGTGCAGCTGCAGAGCACAGCCCAGCCTGGCTGCCAGCCATGCTTACCTTGTCTGGAGCCTGCTGCGTCCTCCTGGGTTTGGAAGTCGTGTTCAATCAAAGCATCTCGCATGAAGCTGGTGTGTGTGCCAGAACAGAGAACCTCCATATGCTCTTTGGAGCAGGCAGATCCCCCATAATGTGTTGAGAGTTATGGTGTGAGATGAATGGGAAGGAAAAGCTCCTCCTCTGATCTTTCCTAGCAAGCCCAGAAGTTAAAGGGAAAATGGCAACAAAATGCAAAACTTCCCTCTGGCAGTTCTGACAATAGAGAAAAGCACCTGTATTTAAACTCTAGAGGAGAGCAGAGAGAAGAAGGAAGAGGAGGAGGAAGATAGCTGTGCTGGAACAGGCACAGGGGGTCCCAAAGCCCCCCAGCAGCTCCATCTGGGGCTGTGCTGTGCCTTCTCAGAGCTTGTAGCACCAACACAGCTATGCCAATGTGACAATATTTCTACTTTTTGTCCTGGGCAAACAAGTTGAGGAAGCATAGTATTCAGTCACCAGTCAAACAAAGGGTTAATCCATCACTGCCACACAGTGTCACCAGTTTTCTGAATGCTGCCTGACTTTAAAACAAGACTTAACAGTATTTCTGGCCCAGACCATAAATTATTGCAATGCTTTTCTCAATGGCCTTTTTCAAGTATTACTGCAACACCCACAGATGATTTTGATAAGCTGCAACCACTATTTAACCACAGGTGAGCTCAGACACCCTCCCCTCCTTCCAGCCAATTCCTTCCCTTTCTAACTGGTATCACAGCAGTCACAGTTTTTCCCCTTTGACTTACCAGCCCCTAATAGACTTGTGTGCCTGGGTGAAGAATAGGATGCAGAAACCCTAACCTGCCCAAAATATTATCTCAAGCATACAATTTGTAAAGCCTCCAGTTGCTTTGCTGAGAAACTTTCATGGCCAATTAAAGTAAGGATTATCAAGACATCTGCTTTCAAAGTCCAGAAAATTTATTAGGTTGGTGCTTTTTTTCTTAGAAATATTGTAACTCTTGTGCTACAGGAAAGGTTGACTCTTTTCTTCACAGACTTACTTATAACAATAGGGAGCTTGGTTTTCTCTCTCATTGTTTCCTATTTAGATAATTGGAGGATATTTCTGAAACCCCTGGAGGTGTTGCACATTCTGGGAGGGCTGACTATCTTATCTAGGAATACCCACTGTGTGCATGTTTTCCACAGTCACTGTCAGAGGCATCCAAGAGCCCTACAACTCCCAGTTCATCTGTGTAGACCAGACAGGGATTGACAGAGGAGGCTTCTGCTTTATCTCTGCAATCTGGTGCAGGACCTAAGCCCAGAGAACAGCAGTGGTTTACCAAGATTATTGATAGTAACTGTGGTGAATGTTCCTTCTGGCACTCAGTCCAGCACCCTAATCAGAGTAATCCAAGCATTGATTGGTGTGGATGTTGGGGGATTGCTGATCACTGATGCTCAGTATTCATGTTTTTAGTCAACAGAAATAATACCCCAAGATAGAAATGACCAACACTTTTTAAAATAAGAGAAAAGCATAGATGTGATCATGAGATGGGATTACAGAGATGTGGTCTGTATTGCATTTATAACTGGCCTGAATTACAATGAACATGTGCAGTTTAATGCAGACAAAGGTAATCTGTATTGCCTGCTAAATGCATTCCATCAGTTTTACATTTATGGAGCTCAAGGCAAATATTTAAAATTTTGGCCAATGCACCATATGTCTAAAATGTTTTAGTTCCATTTGACATTTTTAAAATATTTTTATTACAGTGGTAGCTTACTGAGCAAATTAGTTTTTTTCTAGAGCTGGCTATCCCATTCTCCCTTTTGCCACAGCATTCCTAGACCTGTCTGCCATGATGTCTTAATTTTTTGGCTCACTAATCATCTAATTTAATCTAATGTGATTGGTTTGGCAGCTCTATTAACTTTTTTCCTTTTTTTTTTTTTTTTTTTTTTTTTTTTTGTATGTAGGTGCTAAATGAGGCAGAATGTGCATGGCATGCGAGGCTGCCTTTTTCCACTTGACCATTTTAAAGCACGATTGCAATTTTCTGGACAGCAGCAAGAAAAGTGGGACAGCACAGCCCCTCTGTGCAGCCCACCTGGTGGCAAATGAAGCATCCTTCATGGTAGATAAGCAGTGAAGCTGCTGGCAAGCGATGGCATGGTGCAGGTCAGGATCAACTCTGTGCACACTGCTCAGGGTGACTAATGTGCATGAAAACTGCACCTCAATAGGAAGACCTTCCACAGACAAATACAGAGACAGGACAGACAATACAGAAGCTTCATCCAGGGGAATTTAGGTTTGGTGATGGCTGGGAACCCTCACTATAGCAGGCTGTGCTTTGGGCTCCTCAAAATAAACTTAGGCAAAAATATTCAAGCAGATATAATTAGTTGAGTGTTTTCATTTATGACTGCTTTTTCACACATAACTAGCACTCTGCTTTCCAAAACATTGTAGCTCTGTGGAAATTCTGACTGAGAGCAACAGTGCAACAAGTTTTTCAGCAAGAACAAAAGCCATTATAACAAATACCAAAACAGCAAGTCAGCCTAAATGTTTAATGAAGTGAGATTCAAACACAGCTTAATAGATTTTCTTCAAAATTTCACAGGAACAATCTTGTTGGTTATGAAAGAAAATCTTCTTGTTTTCTGTCTGGATCAATTTTGTAAATTAAAATTGTAAGGAAACACAAGTAAGTTCTATTGCTGAAATCTCATCAAGAAGCATTGCAAGGAACATTTATCAGTGTGATACTAAAATCAGACTTCTCTGACTGCAGCAATAACAAAACAAATTCTCTGCTGATGTAACTTAGTTTAGGTCCTGGGTGCTGTGCTAAAAGGATACTTCACCTGATGCCACAATCAGGTTGTTCCAAGAGGTAGATTAATTTAGGTTCAATGGATTTATGTCAAGAGAAAATTTAGCCTAATATTCCTCACTTTGGCTTCTGTCTAGGGAAATATTCTAAGAGGAAATTTAAAGGGTTTTTGACTGATTTTATTTATCAAATTCCAATAGAAGACCTCACTGGAGAAATGAGAAGGTCAGCTTTTCTTCAGCACAATCCAATTCAGATGATCATCAGAACGGCAGCAGCTGCTTTTGAGAAACCAGTGATAAATATTTTTCAGAACTTAGGGACAATTTATTTTTAATGGATGGTGAGGCACTGCTCAATCACGATGGGGTGCAATTTTCAAAAGGGCATCTTTGCCTCTTTGGGCTTCCCCAATGGCAGTGGAAAGAGGCATAAGAGGGAGGTCTGTGTGTCTGCAGATTCAGGCCACAAGAGGTGACCAGGACTGTTGAGAACAATTGACATAAATATGCGACAGGGAAGGCAAATGGTGGGTTTAATTGTGTCTGTCTTGGATGGACAGAGACACAGAGTGCCCTGCTGACCTCCCTGTGCATCACACACTGCTTTGCTGTCATGTCTCACAGACCCCACCCTCTTGGCAAAGCACTGAAGTTTTATACTTCTCCCTTCAGCAAGACACTGCTTTATACAAATGCCAGCAAATGAATCCTGATAAAGTAATCAATCAGTTGAACAGAAAGGAATCCCTGTGTACAAAGAGGTGACATGAAATTATTGCCTAACACATTAAAGGAATATGCTGCTGTAGCCCAATTACACCTTCACTACATACAATGAAATACCTCTCAAGCAATTCCTCAACAAAACAATAAACCTGTCATGAAAGAAAAATTTGTTGTTCATCAAGGCTGTGTATTCAGGAAGTAATACTACTTTCAGGGTCATGCTGGTAGTAACTCAGCTTGAGATTAAAGAAAATTATAGGGAGTCTTCACTGTATTTTATACTTTCCCTTTGTGGAGCTAACAAATGTCTGTCCAAATCCCTAAACTTCACCAGCAAAGGATTATTCAATGAAAAACAAAAGTGCAAGTTGATAAGAATAGCAATTTTTATATGTACCACTTCTTATTTTGTAAGAACTTCCTTCCTGAAAATAATCTTAAAAGTTATACTAGTGAAAACTAAAGTTGCTACAATTGATTTTGGAAAAAAAAAAAAAAAAAGAAAAATTCTTCTGATTTGCATTGGTAAACCTTAGAGTGGAGTCTGACCTCTTGTCAATATGAAGTATTCAGACTCCATATTCCTGAATCCATCTATAATTCTGTTTGTAGTGTAACAAAGAAATCGTGAGGTGAACTACTTCTAATGATTTTCAGTATTAAGAATTCCCATCTCAATCTTTGCAAGAAAAAAAGACATACTGAAATAGAACGTGTCATATCTCAGGCTTTTGGTTAGCTGAGCAGCAAGTTAAAATCACAGGAAGAAAGGTTGTGAAATAGGCTTAAATATTGATTGGATGCCTGCTCTCATTCTGAGAAGTTTAAGCTGTATATTCCCGTGAGCTTCAGTTGCTGAAACCTTTTCTAACTGCTTTGCTAGGCTATGCAGGCAACTTGCTGGTTCACTAATTACTTATCTAATCAAGCTGTAATTAGCATGGCTTTCTATAGAGAAAAATTAAAAATGACCCAAAGCTGTATTAGAGAAGATGCACATTTGGTGAAAGGAAGAAATACAGATTTGAGAACTGTCCTTTATAAAAAGAATGATGGTTTTCCCATCATGGGTTTTTGTGAAGATCAGTGGAACAATTGCTCCACATAAATATGATTCCTGAATCATTTAACAATAATTTAAAGCAGAGCTTCTGAACAATTAGAGGTATGGTCAGAAACCACAGAGCTGCTGAGCATGGAAAGTGAAGCTAGTTTTAATTCTGCTCCTCCACAATGGGGTGAAGGATTGTCATATAATTAAACCTTCTCAAGCTTCTATGGAAATATTTATGAAATGAGAGCATCTTTTAAATAAATTACTGTTCTATTTATTATTCTAAAATATTGCATTGACAAAATATTCACCCTGGTTTCATTGTTAAACTTGTTTGTGAGTCAGGTTCAGCAAACATTCTGAAGACCTGAACATTACAACCACAGGACAGTCTGTGCCTACTACATGACCCCATTAGCTCAGGCAGAAGAACAAAACATAAGGGGATCTCAGCAAGTGGAAGAGGGAAAATGTGCCTCCCCAGCATTGTTTTCCCTTTCCCTGACCACACAAAGGCTGTCAAATAAACACTGTGAAATACGAGTTCCCCTTATTTCAGAGAGAATATTGCAGAGCTGCAGGGCTACAGGAAAGCAAGACAGGTCAATAAAAACAATAAAAGTCTTGGTAACATTCTCCTAGGAGAAGAAATTGCAATGATTGGAGTTATTTACCTGAAAGTCCCAGTTCAGGAATAGGAGCCAGTAGCTTAGGATGGCTGACATGGTTTCTAGCCTCCAGATGCTGGCTCTGCCCTCTTGGAAGATCCCATCTGTGCAGCAGTGCTGTTAGAGATGGCTGTAGAGCTACTGCTGAGCCCCAGATTCAGGGCAGCTGGAGAGAGAGCACTAGGGATAGCTCCCTTCTGGGCTGTGAAGACCTTAGAGAGGGCAGAAGGGTCATTTGTCCTTTCCCATCTCAAGGCACAAACTGAGGGCAACAATGGAGGTGGTAAGAAGGGAATAGCAATGAAATTAAACACTAAATCAATTCAAATACAAGAGAAAATTCTTTCCTGACCTAGTGAACCTAGTGAACCTATCCTGTGAACCTTGATTCTGCAGGGCACTACTGGTGTGAAAATGTGAGAAGGTGAAAGAAAGGATGTGAATATTGCTTTGCTAAAGGTGGGATAAGTGAAAATTGCTAGTTTTGACTTTTAGAGTAATAGTTTTTCTTATGCTTACTTTCAAGTCTTGCCTCATTGTTTGAGTCAATCTGTAATGAGTAGCAGGAGGAGAATGCCTAAAGCATCAGTGGAGGTCTGACACCTCCTTTAAAAGGAGAAGGATGGGACATTTCCAGGTGTGCCATCAGAGCTGGTGCAGTGTGCTGCCCCCTGCTCGTGCCAGCCCTGCCATCCTGCAGCCCCAGGATGGCTCCAGTCCCCCTCTGCTCAGAGCAAAAGGATAAGGCAGAGGTCACAGGGTCCAGCAAGGGAATCTTCAAACCAGCACAAGGAAGGAAGATTTCACCTGGGGATCAGGGACCCAGGAGAGACAGTTCCATCTTTGGAAGTATTCAAAAGCAGCCTGGACAAGGCTCTGAGAAAGCTGGAGTAAGACAGCCCTGCTCAGAGCAGGAGGCTGGAGCAGATGGGTCTGATGGCCTCCTGTGCTTCAGCACAGAGCCAGCTTCAACATTAATACCTAATATCAGTCAGACTTAACATGCAAGGTGCTGGAAGGAAAGATGGGAAGGTGACTCTGCATAGGAATGACCATGTGGAGCAGCCCTGGGCTCTACAAGGCTTTATGTGTGAGACAAGAGCCAGTGCTGGATGCCACCAGCTCTCTGCAGCCCATGGATGGAGGAGAAGGAAAGCATCACTGTGACTGCTCTGAGGATATCTATCATGATAGCTTGATCCTTGCTAATGGATCTACTTCAGAGAGAAAGGACTTACATAAAGATTAACCTTTGTATTATTAGGGAAATGAGAAAGAAATGCAGAATGACCTTTTACCAATTCACTGGTACACTTTCCTCTCTATGTCTGGTGGAAAGCAATAATAATCATCCTACAGAGACTCAAGGAAAGTCATCAGTGCACATTGCTCCCCTCTGATTTTTCAACATTTCAGTCTATCTCCTGCCACAAATCATCTGAAATTGTCTCCATTCATTAGAAAAGAATATAATTAGAAATCATATGAAAACATTTCTTTTTAAAAGAGCACTAGCTCTGCAAATGTCTGGTAGATCAAGAATATTTTCCAGATCCCCAGGCTCCACTGAAATTAAACTGAAGCTCAATTATTTTTCAGAGATATCCACAAACCTCCAGCATTTTCACTGTATTTCAATACCTTTTTCCAGTCCCTACTGACCTCAGAAACTCATGCCCCCAAGACACAGAACAATCAACTTTTCTATTATTATTTGAAGACAGATGTTTCTTCCATATTTTTAAATAGCAATATGATAATAAGGCAGAGTTTATTTGACTCACAGATACCAGCAGCTGCAGTTCCCTTTTGTGGAATAACCATAACTTCCCAGGCTGAAAGGTTTATATGACATCCTTGCACATCCCATGCATAGATTTATGGTCAAGTCCATCTGCAAGGCCACATTAGAAAAATTATTGTACAATTCTAGAGATCAGTACACCAAAAAGCAAGTTAGTGCATACTAGCAAAAAAGAATTTTTTTCCAAAGTGCATAAACTCTTCTAGAATATGAAAATTCATCCCATCTCAAGGAGCTTGTGTATTTTCTATGAGCACTCACATGACCTTGCAATGGCTTCATGCACTGGTGCTGAATGAAGACAGACTGAGTGATGAATTCCTCTGCATTGCTTTCTGCCTGTCATGCTCATCTCCAAGCATGCAGCAGTCACACTTGGATGCAGTATTCCTTCATATCCTTTTGATACTTATCTGTTCTTCTCTTAAAAACACCATGTTCTCAGCAGCTGCAGTCCTTTACTGTTTTCTGTACTTTCAATATGTGCTGCCACAGTGTAAGCCCCTGACTTTTGGGATTATTAAACTCCCCTTTATATTCTGTGGGCATGAAGGGTTGATGAGATCAGGACACCTCTATGTTATGCAAGAGCAAATTGTGTGTGCAGCACAGTAATTTTCTGTCTTGAGAACTGCAGTGTAGCCACTGCCTGGTTTTCTCCCTCCACTCCCTTCATTTTTGCCAGCAGCATCTGAAGTCACTAATTTTGCATATGCTCCAGTGAAAACAGCAAGATGTCTTTTTCTTAATTAACTTCAGTAAGGAAGAGATTTCTTCTATGAAACATAACTGATTTTGAAAAGAAATATATTTTAAAAAAGCTGAAAAAATCTGATTGACAGAAAATTTCAGATTTCACTCAGAAAATGACTTAGAAGTATTACATTTCTGATTAAGTTCAGTGCTCCAGACCTACTAAGCCAAAGTTGATTTCTTTACCATTCTTGACCTCAGCAAAACTTGCCATTTTACACCATCTGAAGATTTGTCTCTAATTACAAAACAAAATCATATAAAACTAATTTGCATTTATTCTGTGACCTTCCATTATGAAACTACAGTCATCCAGTTTAAGTATTTCCATGGAATATATCTTCTCCATTACAATCAATAATGGAAGCAGAGAGCAGATGAGAAGATACTGTAGCTGTGTTAGAAAACTTTCCCAACATTTCTTACAAATACTACATTTTTAAAGCAGTTTTACATGTTTTAATTGCAATGGGCAACACAGCTCACTAGACCATTACTGCAAAGCAGTGCCTGAAGCTCTAAACCACTGAAACTAATGATCTAAAATTTCACAGAGGGAACCATAGGCAACACAGCGGGTTTGTGTTTCTGTTACAACAAAATATTTTTATGTAAGTTAAAATGACACATATAAATTCATGAATAGAGCACAGACTAAGGGAAAAGAAGTGATGTAGCCACTATATGTGTATATATATGTATGTATGTATATATATAAAATATCTCCTGCAAGACACAAAAAGTGCAACTAATGGGAGTCTGTATTGCCCTGGCATGTCAGTCTAAGTGCATGCATCACATTGTATGGGCTGAATTCATTTTAATGCTTTTCTCATGCCAAGCAATTAATTCTGATGCTGTCTTTTAGTTTTCCTACCAATTCTTAGTTTATAATATTTGGTTGAGCTTTTTTGTTTGTGTTAAAATGTCTCCACTAACTTTCAACTAGGCTAGAAAGGTCTAAAACAAAGGTTGCTAATCAAACTCAGAAGTGGTTATCTGGTGATTTTCCTATTATTCTGGTGAGCAGTATATCTGTTTCAAATCCATGTACAACAAAACATTTTATTTTTCTTTCCACATGGTCAAATTGGGAATTCTGGTTCACATTGAAAATTTCAGTGAATCATTTCAAGCTCACTATTCATTATTTCTTTTCTGCTTCAGAAATTAAAAAGTCAGTAATCACAATGATTTTCCATAAATGAATTCAGGGTTTTAAGGTAGAGGAGTACAGGATGAAATTACATTTTTGGTAGACACAATGCAGCAACAAGGCATGGCTGGTCACCCTAAGGCTTTGGACAAAGAGCTGCTGGGACAGCATTTATGCTGGTAAGATAAGGGTGGGTTTGGGTTTTGATCTGTGTATGATCATGATGCTGTGTATGGGCAGGGGATGCCTGTGCCCAGTGTGGGCTGGGAGAGGAACTCCTGCCCTGAAATCCACCAACATCCATGTGCATTGTTCAGTGCAAGCAGAGCCTCCATCCCAGCCTAGGGCAGTGCCCCTGGTTGGAGGCAGGGCTTGGGCTGCTCACATGTCATGAGCATGGGTTGGAAATAAAGCTGCCTGCAGCTGGGGTGAGGAAAGGGCCACCTGTGCTGCCCTACCCTGCTGTGGAGAGGCTCAGCCTGGGAGACTGAGCATGGCACTCCTGGATCCAGCAGGATCAGCACACGGGCTGTCCCCAGCCCAGGGGACACTGGCACCTACAAGGCTGTTTGTCACCTCCTTTGGCCACCCACACTGCACCACAAGCAAGGCACAGTGAGGCAGCCAGAGTCCCATCAGGGACAGGCATGGGAAGTGCCAGGCTTGGGCATCTTCTCACAGCTGCCCCTGACTGCTGTAGAGCCACAGACAAAAATCTCCACTGTTTGAATGGCAGACAATGTCCTTCAGTTGTGGCTTTATTCTGTGATCTTCATGGGTGGTAAAAGAGCTGGAGAGGGAAATATTTGTCCCCTGCCAGGAATTATTAATGTCTTCCTTTATGAAATGAGAAAGGCATGTATGAGCAATCCCTAAACACAAATTGGATGTCTAGATCAGAGGATGCTGGTCTGGTGAGGTGCCATCTTCTGTTTTGTTATGAGATTTCAAGGAGAGCCTCAAGCAGTTCCTTGAACCCTCACTTTCTTCCCTAGTTAGGATGGACTGTGTGGGTAAAGGCACCAATTTCAATTCTTAAAGCAATTAACTCTTCCAAGAATGAAGAAGGAGCTACTGACACATGACACATCTAGAAATCATGCCAAATAATTGTCTACAGGGGATGGAGCTGAGGTTAACATCATCAGTCTGCTTTTAGAAAACTGTGTCTCTGTAAATATTATATGTACACACTGTATATATCTAAGCTGTAAACTATTTACAAATAGTTTAAAGAAGCAGAACAGATTAAAAATTGGGAATACTTATAATTGTTGTGCATTGTTTTTAATCTCTCTTCTTCCCTGTCAAAAACTAAACTGAGGGGGCAAAAAAGCCATTCCTTGAAAGAGAAAAAGAATGAAACAAGAGATCCAAGAGCAGAATGGATTTGTTATTAAAGCAGGAGAAAGAACTGGCTACAGTTGTGTATCTGATTTATGACTAGTTACTTCTTTTTAAGTGTCTTTACCTAATTATCCTGATCTTTCCTTTTTAAATTATTTTTTAAAGCCCTACTAATTCACAGGTATTCAGTAAAATACTCCATTATTAATTACAGGAGGATTTATCCTATATTTTGAAATACTCAGATAAGGAATTGTTCTGTGCTGAAGCGAAGGAGCAGCCTTCTACACTGTAACCAGAACTTGTAAGAACAAAGTCTTGACTGAAACAAACATCACACAGAACTGAGATCCTGAATAACCCAAGTGCAAGGACTAAGGAAGTGAAAAGCATACCAGAGATTTCTTTAAAAACACACCAAGCAACAAACAATCCCAAGGGTAAATCTGTCTCTGATCCTTTCCTAGGAAGAACATAGTACCATATGCTTGTAAATCCCATCTACAACTCTAAGAAACAAGACAGTCCCACCCTTTCAAAAATGCCCACCAGCCCTTCTGGACATCTGCAATCAGGCAATGACACCAGGCCTTTGCTTTGCCAGTTGCTCCATTCTGGCAAGAACATTTGTGTATTTATGGCACATTACCTGACGTTTGTTATGGGATGAATCCCGTGGATTCATGGAATGTGTAAGCCCCAAAGGAGTCAGAGCATTAAATCTGCTGTGCTGGTCTCCAGACACCTGGATATGTTATTTAGTCTTGTCTTTCCTGCAGGGTGGAAGAAATGATGCTTTCCTCCTCAGAGGTTCCTGGCAGGAAGGCATTGGACAGGCAGGACCACAGCCATGGCTTTTGCTAACTGAGATGCCATATGTATGTAAAATAGATTGCAGTGCTGCACTGTGACAAGGTTCTCACTGGGACCCACATGTCCTGGATTGCTTCACTGCTCCTGTATTCCCCAAGCAGGAGGGAGGAGCAGGATTAAAAATAAAATGGAATCCTGTGTGTTTGCAGGTTTCCTCATATGGGTTTGGGACTGCCAGTTATCTGCATTGTAGAGAGCAGCAGTATTAGAAAATAACTCAGAAAAGAAAAAAAAAAAGTGACACAAAAAATAAAGTCGAATGTTCTTGTGTTCCTGCTAGATGAACTGCAGGAAATGCAGATTTAACAAAAAGTAATCAAAGATAATAATACAAATCATTAAACCCAGCAGGTACTGTACTAAGGATGACTGAGAAATCATGTAACATGGGGTGATAGTTGTTACAAAAAAAAATCTACACCAAACAAATTGGAAAAGCTAATGAAAGGGTGAAATTAAGGCTGCATAAGAACTAAAGATAAATAATAAAACTTTTTTCCAATACACAAAGAAGATGAGGTCAATAAAGGAATCATTTGTGTCTCCCAGAAACATAGGATGAGATGCCATTTAAAAAAAGTTAAATTCACTTCTTTCACTGTTCAAGAGGGAGGAGGATGAAGTGTTGTCAAAGAGAGAAATGCACATTCCTGAATGAGAAAAATGAAACTCAAAAGTGAACTCAAGGTCAACTTATAAAACATGATAAAACTATTAGATTCTCAAAACATTTCTGGGACTCTGGAGCTCAACAGGTTCCATCCCATTCATTGGGAAGAGCAAGAAGCCCCTTATAACCAAGTCATTTTGGATTTACTGAATGTAAATCATCTCTGATTGAACCTATTGTTTTCTATGATCAAATAACTGGGTTTGCATACAAGGCATTCAGTGGATAACACGTCATTTTTAGCAGGGCTATTGACAGTGCCTGCAACAACTTTTGTACCTGGGGACACTGGGGTCTGGATGGGTGGGCAAGCAGCTGCAGGGGTGAAAATTGGTAGGAGGGTTATGCTCAGAGGAGAGTGATGGGTGGGTTGTGCTCTATCCAAGGCAGGCTGGGGCTGACTGGCTTTACTGAGACTCTGGCAGTGCTGGCAGAGCCCTGCCTGTGCATCAGGACTGTGCCCTGGCACTAAAGGTGGCCACTGGCATCCTGGGCTGTGCTGGTGGGAGCACAGCCAGGAGCTTGTGGGGAGGGACTGTCCTCCCACCCAGCTCCTGCTGGGCCACATCTACACATGTATTCCTTTGAGCTCCTCAGTACAAGAAACACCAATGAAAAAATGGAGAAGAAAGAACGCTGGGAGCTGGAGCACTAGGTTTGTTCAGCCTGGAGAAGAGGTGGTTTCAGGTGGACATTACAGCAGCCTGCCAGCACCTGTGGGGAGGCCATCAAGAAGATGACCAAGCTTTTCACAGTGATGATGGGGAGATGAGAGACACCAGCATAAGTTTGAAGACAAAAGGTTAACCAGGATATCAGGAAAAGCTTTTTCCCCAAGAGGAAAGTCAGATATTGGAGGACGTTACCCAGACAACTCGTGCAGTCACTCTCCTGGGAAGTTTTCAAGACTAAACTAGATAAAGCCCTGAGCAACTTAATCTGATCTCAGATCTGGCTTTTTTTTGAGCTGAGTTTGGACCAGAAACCTCCAGAGGTTCCTTTCAGCATCAATTATCCTGCAATCCTGTGATCTGTTGGGGTCAACAGCAAGACAGCTGAGATGGGAGCAATGGAAGGCTCTGCTAGATCATGGTAAAACTTAGACATGATAAAGAATAAACCCTCTGAGAGTGTCTGGCAAGTGAAATAGCAGCAATGCCAATAAAAGGCAAGATTAGAAACAGGGATTAACCAGCAAGTGAGGTATAAGGGAGAAAGAGCCTTCAACTAAAGGCAGAAAAGCTACTTCTACCAGTACTGTCCTTGGCTTGCTATGCAGATTTGGAGAAGCTTCAGGGAACTTTCTCCCCAGTGGTTAAAGCCATGTTATTTCCTCCCTGTCTGATGTAAAAATACAGACAACCAGCAGTCCAGCCATGGGAGTGTTTGCCATGCAGAGACAGCTGTCCTGGAGCCAAGGGCATGATGATGGTTGCTGTGTTGAAGATACACAGATATTTCATAGCATGTTCTCTTCAGGAGAGACCTCTGGTCCAAGCCTGGGCTTGAAAACAATTCTCTTTTTGCTGCAGAAACTATCCAGAGAAGCTCACCAGCAGAAGCAACCACCTGAGCAGGAACCACTCAGAAAACATCCACTGTTTTTTACCAGAGTTTTCTTTATCCTGGATTAAATGTTTGCCATGGAGAGAGAACAAATAGTGACTCTATCTGTGAAAATCCCTGAGAAACCCAAATTGCTGAAGGCTGAAAAAGTATCATAAAAGTGTTATTGCTTTCCAGTCCCATGCCTAAGAGACTGGGATGGGTAGACCTCTTTCCTGTTAAATTTTTTGTAAATTTTTTTCCTGAGTGATTTTGATTTCTATCCATCAAATGGGAGGAAAACTTTTATTCCAGTAATGCAGGGACATTGCCAGACTACATTCACAATAATAAGAGGCTGTTTGATCTTCAGGCAAATGCAGATCAAGAAAAACCATGTCTTCTCATGCTTGTAAATAATTGCAATGTAAAGTGTCATAAAAAGGAGTCAATAAACCCATTCCCAGGAGATCAACAAATAGCATTGTCCAGAGATTATAACCCAGCACTGGGGTCATTCTCAATAGACAGCTGCCTCATTTCCCTTTCAAAGAAAGCCATATATCTCACAGCAACTCATCACAAAAGTGTAATAAAAATATACATTAATTAACCTGCAGAAAGGAAAAGTGAAAGAATAAAACATGCTGATGAAACAAAAGTAGCTCAGACTAGCTAAAACATGAGATTGTAAGAAGCTTCAAATGAACTAAACCAAACCAGGTAATTGGAGAGTAGCAGACCAGATGAAACTCAGCCTAGGCATGTGGCTTGTGGGAAACTGTTTAAACTGCTTGTAAGTATTTACAGGCTCTGAATTAGTTGTTACTGACAAGGAAAAAGATACAGGAAGTATTGTGGGCAGCTCAATGAAGACATGTATTAAACATGCAGCAGCAATTAAAAAAAAAAAGGGGGGGGATGAAAAGGTAGGGGATATTGGGCATGGAACAGACAGAGAGTAATACAGAGAACACTGGAATCAATGAGACATCCTCAGCCTTGCCAAGTCAATAGACATTTATTTTGTATGACACCTCTCCTGAAATCTACAACCTCAAGTGCCTTGCAAACCAATGCAATCTAATTGCAGAATTAAATAATAACAAGGGAAGATAAATTTGGTTCTCTGTTCACAAATCGAGTAAAGAGCAAAGGGCTGAAATGAAGTCAGGATGAGGGCTGCAGTCCTTCACAACTGATGAAGAACTTCTGCCTAGAGAAGATCAGAGAGAAAAGAGAGAAGAGCAAGAAAGCAAAGGGAAAATATAGGCCTGCTCTGGCTGCTGAAAGGGAAGCAGTGTGAGTAGATGTCTGGGTTATTTGTGGGTAGACATCCACATACATAGCAAAAAAATCTCTCTATATTGTTTTGTCAGTGGTTAGCTCCAGGGGAATCACAGTCACTGTTTCAGTAAGAGCAGGACTGGACCTCCAGTGCTGCAGCCAGGGTTCAACTTTCTGTGTCCATTTTTCACATCTCTGTTTTTGTCTGACTTTTATTCCTTGAGCTGTTTATTGTGTAGGTTACAAACTCTTTATTTGCATTTTCTGTATGTTTGTGCTGAGTGGGAAAACCCCTGGGTGAATTATGTGCAGAGCAATGCTGGCAGGCTCATGAGAGCCAAATACCTGATCTGTCATGGCTGTGTTGTGTTTGCAGTTTCACAGTAATAGTAACAGTGTGGGGGAAAGGAATGCAAGGATACTACTGAGGTAAGAATCAGTAAAACTATGCAAAGCATGAGTTAAGGAAGCTTTAAGAAATTTATGGAGAAGTAACTAAACCTCAGATAAATGAAGTCATAGGTGAAGTACTGATGCTGAATCCTGCTAGAGTGGTTCACATTCCCACTCTTAAAGGTGAAAAGCAATCACTGTCCTCATTGCACAGATGAAATCAACAAGAAAGGAGTTAAAGATCACCCATGAAGTCATAGATTGGAACATTAGTACATCAAACTCAGCTTTGCAGTGATCTACCAAGAGGTTACACTGCAGAAAAGTCACTGAAAAGTTCTGCTATGGAAAACACTATTAATGTACTTTTCAGTAATTTTCAGTTAGAAGTGAACTACAAAGTGTAAAAAGCTGAAAAAGAAAAAAAAAAAAAAAAAAAGTTTTTGTGAAAATTACATTGGGTCACCTCATTTCAAAAAGATGTAGCAGAAACAGAACTGATCAAGAAAGAATAGGTGGAATTGGCCCTGCTCAGGTTTTGGTTTGTAACCCCAAGAAGGGTTCAAGGTCAATGCAAGAGGGGAAGCTGAAGGGGACCTGTCACTGTAATATCCTGAGAGCTGAACTGCTGCCCAAGGCAATTCTCACTCACCTTTGCCTACACATCCTACATTAGAGGTCAAGCATTCACTGCCAATCTCTCAAAGCACACACACTGGGGTCCATTGTAAAATTTTAGAATTACTATCACAGATAAATATTTTATTCTCACAAAGTAAATGTAAATGTGCGGGAACATGTATTTTTAAAAGTAGGGAATTTCAGTCTGAAAAGATTACATAGAATTAGAGAAAAATTAATCATGGGAAGACTTTTGAGAGGAACAATAAATCAGATATTGAAGGTGGATCTATTTTGTACCTTTAATTAATAAAAAAGAAAATGAAAAGGAAATCCTTTTACTGAATGAAAATCTAGAACTGGATCAAAAAATACCCCTAAGTTTTATTTAGTAAATTCTTTCCTTTGAAAGAGTGAAATAAAGAGTGGGTAGGCAAAAAGAAGTTGGGAAGAAGAGTGAACATTATTTCCTAAAGAAAAAAGTTCCAGTCTAAATGCAATTATGTGTAAGACAGAGATGACCTTCTCTCTTTAAATAAGGTGAACAAGGAAAAAAATCAAAAGTGTTCCTCTTAGGCAAACACTAGCATTGCTTATTTACATCTGCCTTCCTGTCAAAAGGAAAAAGAATTAAATGGGTAAAAACAGAAATAGGATTTTTCTCTTCTCTATCACTTAAAAAAATAAAAGGCAGCTTTGAAATCTAATGTCAAAAATTAAAAATTGCCTAAAATAATTTAAGGAGGTCCTCTTTCAACAAAGAGGAACTGCCAAATCAGCCACAGCCATACAGGTCACTGTCTGGGACAAGAGCTGAGGAAAGACACACATGACCCTTTTCCTACAGTCAAATTCCCATTTGTACAAAATGGTGGTAAGGAGTCAGATGGTAGAAACACAGATATTTCAGAAAATTGAACTGGAAACCATATTCACCTTACACAGCCCTCTGCTTCCATGTTTAAAGCTTATTCCCTGCTTCCAATGCTGTCATAATTTCCATTTCAGTGCTCCCTCCTCTTAGCACTTCTCAAAGTAATACAGGCAACTAGATTAATTTAACCTGGAAGCATCATCCAACTATAAAATCTACATTATCCCCAAGGTAGTAAGTTCCTTATATTCACTGTTCTCATGGCACTTTGGGGGCAAGAGTGAGTCTGGACTGAAAGAAATATAAATTATTTCTAAACCCTTTTTTCTATATACAGCTATCCTGAGCAGACACTGCTGAGTGTTACAGGACCAAGAAGTATTTGAATAGTCATGGTCTGTAGCCACCTCCAAGTCAGTTTGAGCTGTGGAGAAGCCAAAGGTCCTTTGTTTGTGTTGTTGGTGTTGAATGGTTCTTGTTTGTCATAACTCATTAAAGTCAGAGAATCTTCCTTCTGCAGAGCTCCAGCATCTTCCTCTGCTCTCTGAAGACACAACCCCCACTGCCACTGGGGCCACTTAAATACAAAAGTTTGGTCTTTTTTTTCCACTTTCACATCACTGCCTGTGATCTCCCATAAGAATAAATTGTTGGGCCAAACTTGCTTTTTGACTCCTTGAGAAGTTTTACTTTTTCATTTGACAGACCTCTCAATGGTGTTGTTACTGTAAGATATTGGGAGACTGAGGGAATATCTTTCTGCCCTAGTCAAATAAGTGAAAAACCTACAGAGGAGAGGAGCTCTTCTCAAATCCACATTTCCCTCTGACAGCAAAGTGATCCTGCAGAAGGCTGCAGCCAGTGGGCAGAGCAGGGTGCCCTGAGCCCTCCCTGCAGGCTGGCCAGGGGGATGAGGGGCAGCCAGAGCACTGGGGCACAAAGGATATTTGGGACTCACTGCTCTGTGTCAGCAGCCCCCAGCTGACTCCCTGAGCCAGCAGGGCAAAGCCATTGCAGGCCCACAGTCCAGTCTCTGGAGCTCAGCAGCCCCTCCCAGACTGACTGCACATCTCCCACATCCCCCATGCAATACACCTGAGACCCTCAAACTGCATTAGTATTTTAGCTTTTCTTTTTTGTCAGAGACACCCAGCAGGACCCATACCACAAACACCAAAGCTCTGCTTTGCAGTGTGGAAAGGAAGGCTTGTGTTGCCTGCTCTGCAGCAGAAAACAAGGGCACCTGGTATTTTGGGCAAATTATCCAACTTTACCATAAATCACTAACTATTGTTGTGGCTGGCATCTTCCACATTCAGACAAGTGAGTAAATCACAGAAAGATCACTCAAGTCCACTACTTGTTTTTCAAAATAAGTTTTGGATAACTGAGATCCTTTAGATGCTATGGACTGACAATATTTATCTTATCTGAATATTGAAAATATCATGGGTTGTCCCAGGCCTTCCCTAAACTGCTGCTTCAGATTAGCTGTAACACAGTTCTTGGTTAACAAGGAGCTAAGAAATTAATTAATAAACCATTAATTATTTAGCAAAGTATTGTCTAATGATTTTTTTAGAAACTAGGAATACAACATTTAGGCATAAACACAACTCTTAGGCTCATATATCCTAGGTTTTCCTGGTGCTTTTTTTATAATGTTTATGGATTGTGGCCAGGACAAAGAATATCTCATATCTCTGCCCTGTTGTTCTTTAGTCCAAAATGTTGGTTTGCATTCGCTCTTCTCCAGCAGTTTTTCAGTTATAACATGCTGCATGAAACATCTTGGCAAGAGGGTATCAGAAGGGATTGTTTTTTCTCTGAAGCATCTAGAAGCTGAGCTGTTGCTCTGAGTATGGCTGTGCAGGCAGGACAAGCAAGTCAGGCCCCTTTTGCTCACATCTGGACCTGTGTTATTATATCCTATCCCTCAGGGATTCATGTCAAATATATGGACAATAAATGACTGACTTATTAAGTAGACTCCAGACCAGATGGAGTTAATGCAACTCTACATGGCTTCACCCCTTCAAGGAGACATCTTTCCAGGAGAGGAATGCTCTTTTAGTGTGGCAGCTTATGGTGTTTACATGCTCAACTTCTCTGATATTGGTTTTTGGTATCTTCCTTCTTTTACACCCCACTCCCATTTTAGAAACTGGATAGCACTCTAAAGAATTGTTTGCTTAGGACCGCTGAAGAAGTAAGAAATATTTCTAGAAAATCAATTTCCCCAAATACACAAGATTTTGATACATAAATCTGGGCTTGGCAAAGCCTTGCTTCTTCTCAGTTATGCAGTAAAACTGTACAAAATGCAAGCAGGTCGAAAGATTGCCCAAGGTCACAACAGGAATCAGTAGCTCAGGTTGAGGGAAGCTACAAACATGTGAGCTCTGATTTTCGTCATCTAGCTATTGGACAGCACTCTTTATTTCCAGCTACTATTGATTTACAGCCCTCTACCCTCAGAACACAGCTGGCATTTTGTTAATTCAGTGTCCAATAGCTCATAATGATCCTGCTAAAGATAGACTGTTATGGGGCAGTCAAACTCCATGGAATGATTGCGTAAAAGTGTGACCAGGAACTCATTCTTCTTACATAGTCTGATTTTTAATTCCTCAGACAGAAGGAACTTTTTGCTCAGCTAAGTTTCATGTACAGTCAGTCAACAGTTTTTCCAGTGGATGACTTTTCTGGCACAAATTGCTGAAGGCTTTCAAACTGAATGGCTTTTAGCAATTTTTTATTTTTATATTTTCAGGGGGATGCTATTGAAATTTCTCATTTTGAGGAGATGGAAATTATTTCCCTAAAATGAGGAAAAAAAAAAGAAAGAAATTTCTCAGGAGGCATGACTATCTGGAATATCTCTTTAAAAGGTAGATTAATAAAAATATAATTTTTTAAAGGAATTTTATCACATCACAATTTTCCAGGCTCCTCAGATGACACACCATGCCAACCATCATCACACATTATTTGCCATGACAGGTCCTGCCTGACACAGTGAATCACAGTGGCCAGGACGTGTGACTGGCAGCCATGAGTGGAGAGGGTCTGATTTAAATCACAGGCTTTCCTTTACACCTGCCTGCTGTACATCTGCAAAAGCCAGGGCTCTACGTGCAGCCAGCTGCTCTTGGTTTGTTTGCAGATTCAGAGAGAGCCATAGCAAGGGACAGAGAGTCCTTTTCAGCACTCCTATTTCTTTCCAATTCTCTGTGCAAAATGACTAGAGATTTCCATTAAAACATCAAAATATCTTTCTAGGTGGAAGTCCAACTCTGCATAAGATAAAGAAATAAAAAACTGTATAAACAATCTTAGCATTCAAAAGCCTTTCCAAGCCAATTGCTGTATAATGAATTCAGTGTAAATGTGTGCTGACCTTGGATACAAAATGATCCCTTTCTGCCAATAATTTGCATAGTGGATATTGCTTTTGAGTCAGGAATATAGCACATTGCAGTATGAAGGCTTTAAAGGATGAAAAAAAAAATAGAGACTGAATATTAGCTCAGAGAGACCTGCACAAGCCAGGAAGAGCACCAAGAAACATTGAAGTCTTTCTCAAGTGAGGTGAGAACTGCATTGTTTTTAAGGAATAAATGCCTTTGTGTTTACTGTGCTTATTAATATATGTTAATTCATCCACATTGACCTGGCTGCAAGCTCATAAAATAAATTGTACATAGGGTGGAGAAGACAGAAAGTGGCTGTTCAAACTACACCTGCTGCCCTGTCAGGCAAACACCCTCCCATCAACGGGGGCACTCTGTGTGCTTAGGGAGGGGATGCTGTGACCCCAGGCATCTCCTTCCACACCCTTGGGAACCAGCAGCTGGGGCCAGAACCAGCTGCATGCAAGCAGGATGTAAAGGAGATAAAAAATGCTCTCTGACCTCTTCACTGAAAACTTCACAGGCACTTACTGTCAGTGGGACTTCAGCAATGCCCCCAGCTGCAAGGGTGGTGCTTCAGCAAGGACAGAGCAGAGCTGCTTCCCTCTGTCAGCAGCAGCCTCTGCCTTGGAGGATCCTCCTTGAGCCACAGGCAAGGCACTGAATAGTCCTGATCCTCTGATCCTCCCCACTCTTGCCAGTGTTTTCCTCCTGTTTCCTCTTCCTCATGTTACATCACCTCCTTGGGCTGTCTCCAGGATTTCCCATGTGCCTTCAAACCCCCCCATCAAATGGGTCCATAGGCCTACAAACAGAGCACTTTTTGGGTACTTTAGAATACTAAAACAGTGCAGGGCACCTTCCATGTGCTGAGCACTGCTGACCTACAAGCAAAGGATTCTCTGAAATGATGGAAGGACTAAAGCACCTGAAAGTTGCAGCCCTGCACCTTCAAAGCATCATTCCTAATGTTTGCCATGTGCACTGCACATGCCTTTAGTGAGTTGGTCTCTATTGAAGGACTAGTTATTCTCAGTGTAATACAAAGCCAGCACAAGTATTTCCTGTCACTGGATGATCCAGTAGAGCATAAACTGTGGTTGCTATTTCTCTGTCTCCTTTTAACATATGAACTATCTAGTGAAATATTCACACTCCATGATCTTAATCCAGCTCAGTCCTAATAAACACCATCTCGCTTTTGTAGAACACCTTTGTCCCATAGGATCTGAAAATACTTAACAGGATTGTGCTGTTTTCCTGGATAGACTCATTTTTATTCAATAAGATCATAATGTGCCAGAAATTTTTAAGTGAATCTTTAGATGTGTCAGCCATTGCCCAAGAGAATTTCAGTAAATATGCCTACATCATTGATTCATGCAATTCTGGACTTCTTCCACTTTATTCTGAAAAGTCAATATTTTTGAAGGATTCAGGATAGGAATGTTAGTACAGTACATTGGTAAAGACAGCTCTTCTTCTGAGGGGATATGAATGCTAGCACCAGAAAAACACTGTAAATATTAAAAGAATATTGCTCATGACAGAGGAGTAGCTGAAGTAAAATGAGGCCCTGACTAAGCACATATATTGTTTATGGGGTGGATACTTAAAAGTGTGAGAAAGGCTCTCCTGCCACATGGCACAGCACAGGAGATGTCAAAGAACACATCCTGCTTAACAAACCATGCTTGATTTGCTGCCTTAAGGCATATTCCACACATACTCCAAATACTGAGGGATGAAAATATGGGAGTGCATTGGAGTGTGGAGCACCCAGAGATGGATGAGGTTTCAGAGGGGACATGGAAATGGAGTCCCACCTGCATCTGTGGCATGGTGGATGTCACATATGCCAGCTGGACCACTCGAAGCTGATGGTGCTTTTGTCTTCCTGCAAGGTCAGAAAGGAGCCACATTCAGCTCTCTGGCCCCACTACTGCCCAGGGCTGTCCCTGTCATTCCTGTTCTCCTCATTTGCACAGTGAAGAAAAAGACCTGCTTACTATAGTGACACAAAGGGCTTGGAGATGCTGCACTGTAAAGCTCTGGGTAAATGTACATGACAGCCAGGTCACAAGAGTAAAGAGCATTTGACCCTTCCTCCTCTCTTTGCACAGGGGATGGAAGGGAAGGGGATGGGCTGGAGTAGAGATGAGCTGCTACTGCTGATACTATCAGTGCTGATGATTATTCCAGATGAGCTGAGAACGATGGACTCAACAGAGACATCTGTGCCAGACAGCAATAAGCCACTTGCAATGCTTTTGAGGTCACCAGGCAGTGTGGATGACACTCTGCCTGCTGACCCCCTGCCCCATGGCCAATATTGGCACAAGGGGTGTTTGCTGTCAGTGATGGGTGAGGCACTGGATGGGCACCTCACTGCTCATCTTTCTTACTGCCTCAATAAAGCTTTGGCTTATAAAGATATATCAGGGTCCATTACAGTTTGGACCCCACTGAGTTAGATGGAAACAGCTGGCAGTCTTAGAGCAGAGTGAGGGGTTTGGGTGAAGACACAAAAACGAGGGTGTGAAGGTTTATGTGCAAGCAGAAGATTTAGTACTCCCAAGCACACAATCAATATTGCAAAATAATCTCAGCAATGTGTTCAGCTCCTGGCCAAGAGTCAGAACAGTTCAGCTTCCTGAGCTTCCTTCCACTGCTTAAGAACAAAGAAACAAACAAAGGTTCTTTCTGTAGCACTCTGCAGCCTTGTTCTTCAAACTATCCCAAGAAAATGAGAGTCCTGGACAGAAGAAATCCTGTGACACTTCTCCTAATAGAAGACATTTCTTGGGAAGTCCCCAGTCTGAGCTTCCCAATTCTGCAGCGCGTGATCTTCATTGTCTGTCATTTTCATTTTGTCTCCTGACGAAATGCTCTCTAAATCAGCTGGATTCCCTTAACTGATTGCAGTGGGGTTTGCAGGTTACTTTTGATGATAAAATAATAATCCTTAGAAAATGAAAGGCATTAAACACTCAGTGGGAGAGAATTTGGGAAGTGCTTGCCAAGATCCAAAATAAATAAGTTTGAGGTAGGTCATGGGGCAGAACAGACACAACATTCAAACCCACGTATTTTCATATGGAAAGCAATTTCACTTGTGTCCCTGTGGCCTAGGGACAGAATAGAAGGGAAAGGCAAAGGGAGGTGGAAACTTACACAGACCTGCTACAGAGCACTGAGTTCTTGAGCAAGACCTGTGGCCTCTCTGATCTCTTTCTTGCATATTCTTTCTCCCAGTCATACAAAAGGGATAACTCCACATGCTGCAGAGCAGGTACTGAAAGGAGGATTATACCACAAGTCTTTGTTGTGTGCAGTGTAGCCGCAGTCTGTGCTACAAATGGGGGAGACTAATATTATTAATTCCAAGATTACTGGAGCTAGCAGGAGTGTTTGTTATCAGGACATTTTCCTCTAACCCCAGGATTACTGCTGGAAGCTTTGTATTTTCTTCATAGCTTGCTGGCATAGAGCAGCAGAGAGGGAAAATTACTGCTGGACAGACAAAGGGGCCTGCAAGTTAGCAATGCAGAGCTAGGCAGTCAAGGACCCAAAAAAATTGGCACCATGCAAGCAGATGGTCTAACTCATAAAGCAGAATCAGTCCCTGTAAGAGCTACACAGATTTGGTCCAATGCCACTTAAGACATGTCTTCACCAATAGTTAAGAAGGGACTGGTATCCCATCTGACTTAGTTAAAGGTCTTTAACTAAGTGCACATTTCAATGGATGACTTCGAGCAGCAAAAGGAAGCAGCTGAAATATAGGGTATGTGAACTAGACAGAAATTGCTATGTATAGGATTATAGAATTATTTAGTTTCTAAAAGATCTTTAAGGTTATCAAGTCCAGCCATTAACCCAGCACTGCCCAGGCCAGCACTAAACCATGTCCCTAACTGACTCTACACCTTTTAAATACCTCCATGGATGGTGATTCCACCACTTCCTTGAGCAGTCAGTTCCAATGCTTGACAACCATTTTGGTGAAGAAATTTTTCCAAATATCCACTCTAAACTTCCCCTGATTCAACTTGAGGTTGGTTCCTGAGTGTATTTGTTCCTATCCTCCCAGAGAAAAACCAACATTTGCCTGATCTAACCACATGGGTCGAATGAACTGGGACAACAGAAACCAGAAGATCCTCCTGCACTCCACAGGGAATTGACCCATAATCCACGGTTACAACCAATTCTTGTGTTGTAACCACCATGTTAAGCTCCAGGAGGTGATTTTTCAATTTTTCAATTTCAAGCTTGATTTTAGAAGTTTGCCTAAGGGAAGACAACAAACATGTTGCTGAAATCTTTGTCTTCTGAGGGCTATGTTAAGTGAAAATGGATTATGCTAATTTATATTGGCTGCACAGGAAGGCAATGACACAGTTATTAATGATCTACACAACCCAACACAGGGAAGTACCAACAGACACAAAAATATGGTGCAACTGCTCTTATGGATGTGTTCCCTGTTCCAAGTAATATCCAGGCACAGGCAAATTCCTAACTCATGCAAGTAAGAGTTGTAAGAGTTGTATTGCTCCTCACATCCCAGGAGCTTCCTGGAGACCAAGGGGGCTGATTTTGCAGAATCTTTTTCAATTACAGCACAGAACTTTTCTTCTGGGGAACACTCTGCTACAGGCCAGTATTTTTGAAACTGGTGAATACAGGGACATCTCAGAGAGCCTGGAGTGAGCTGGGGCACATGGAATGTTTCTCTGGTCACCTCTCTGAAGGCTTGAGCTGCAGAAGTTCATCTCACAGGAGTCAGCACCAGCGTGAGCACAAGTGTCCCTTACAGCCACCAGCAAGGAAGGCTGCCAGCAGTCAGGGGACAAGACACCAGCTTCTGCAACCCCAGGCACCAGGGCTGAGGCAGGCTTGGAGTGGGACCACAGCTGCTGATCACCTGCACCACATGCAGCTCCAACCTGAAATCACTGTCACAGAATCATCATAGAGACATGGAATGGTTTGGGTGGTGTCCTGGTTTGAAGGACAGTTATCTGCCAATAAAGGCAGAGGCTTCTCTTTGAAATGGAGAATGTAAGCCCACTTCCTCCAAATTATTATTATAATTTTTAAAATAAGGGGCTCTCAGGCAAAGATATGGAGATTAGGAATAACAATTCTTTATTAGGAAAATTAAAATAGAAATACAGTATTACAAAGCACAATCCCAACCCTGACAGAGTCAGAATACAACCTGACATCCCATTAGTCAGTCAGGGTGTTGACAGCAGTCCCATTAAATGGTGGCTGCATCCTCCTGCAGTGGCAGATGTGGTTGAATTGAAGCAGTGTTCCTGTTAAATGGTGCAGTTTTCCTCTGAAGGTCCAGGGATGATGTACAAAGGTCCGGATTCTTCTCTGGAATCCAGTGGAAAGACAGTCTTTTGATGTCCAAAATCTCAGTTTTTATCTAGGTAAGAAAGGCTTGGCTCCCCCCCCCGGCTGGAGAATCTCCCATGGGATGATGTAATTTTATCAATCATACAGTGGGACTCAATGGGCCAGCAGCAGATGATATCTCCTGGAGGGAGGATGGGTTGTGGAAAAGATAAAGATGATTGCCCCACCTGGTTTAAAGATGGCCCATTAGCAGATAGTATGTGTCACAGAGATAAGGGTCACTGTCCCACCCAGCTTCAGCAGATGGTGATAGAATCCACATTTCTGGCCACATCAACCCAGCACAGGCTGGAAGGGACCTTTAAAGATCATCTAGCTCCAGCCCTCCTGCCATGGGCAAGGACACCTTCTTCTAGACCAAGTTTCCCAGAAACTGACCTGAAGTTTCCAGGGATGAGGAATGTGTTTACCTCAGTTCTTACACACTGTCTTTATCTGTGTAGAGGTAAAGAGATTTTATACTTGAGATGAGGAGGTTATCCATCACTGGGAGTCAGGAGATTGGAGTTTTGCTATGGTGTTAACCAGGAATTCCCCTGCCCTGATGAATTTACTGACAAGGCAGAACCAAAGGAGAGTGGGTGGCAACTGACATCATGGAGAGAATAAAATAAACATTCCAAACCATAAATATTTTTATTGTTCTTTGCACAACACTACGAAAACAGTATAAACCTACTCTTTGCACAGATCAATAGATGATCAATAATAAAAGCAATTTCTTATCACAAGCAGGCGTTTTTATAGCCCCAGCTAAAGTGCAAGACCAACTAAAAGGGGACACCTCTCATAATAATTTCAGTATGTTTGTGTGTTGAAAAGCTGAATGCTACTGTTGACTTCTAGTTCTGATCTTCAGAGCCACACCACAAGCACTGGAGCCTAAGAATCTTCCTGCCAGCCTGCATGCAGCACCAGGCTCATGCAAACACCCATCCTGGGGCTAGCATCAGCATCCAACAAGTAAATAAGGGGTAGTTACAGGTGGTCAGAACTGGCTGCTGGGATAAAGAAGCCCCATGATGAATATGGAAAATGAGCTACTTCAAAGCAGAGGTTTCATGGTAAGGCATTTCAACCTCTCCTCAGGCCATGAGCAGCAGCTGAGTTTGGGAGAGCAATGCATCCAGAAGGACTTTGGCTCAACACTCTCTTTCCTTCTTGGCTGGGGAAAGCTCTTTTCCATTGACTGTCATTGATCCAGACAGTATTTACTCAGATTTCCACGGATAGCAATAAGTCAGGGGGCCCAGGCAGGGAAAACAATTAAGTTTTCCATGTGAGCTGGATGTGCCATTTCTGGAGCAGACTGGTGTGCCCAATCCATATTACAGGCCTTTGGAGAGATTTCAGAAAGAAAGAGGGACATATTTTATCCATCAGTCTTTTGATTTCTGTGTTGGAACAGCCAGCATTGCAGCAGTAGGTTTTCAGGCTTTAAGGCCAGTGAGCTCACCATGATTGGCTCACCTGCCCACCTGCAAAAGGGATCCCATCAGTTTTCCCTGGCAATGCCCCCATCCAACCCAGTGCTGTACAATTCAGCAAGAGAACACTCCTTGAAAAGACAATCAGGCTGATTTAGTCTCCAAGTGATGGAGATTCCCTCCCTCCCCAGGTAACCTGTTCTGCTAATGAATTATGAGAAGGAAGGGAGCCATTTAGTCAATGGTATTTGTGTACAATGATTTTACATGTTGCAATGGTGCCCACTGCAGTGAGTAAATTGCCCCGTGGCTTTCATAAACATCATCTGTACACAAACATTATCCAAAGCAACTCTGTGGCAGGGAAATTCTCCAGTGTAAGATAATGTCATTCTCCACAGCAATAAGAAAGGTAAAACAGTGCCTGGCAGCTGGGAAAGAGGGAGAGGCGACAAACAGCAGCCAGCTGTAAAATGACCATGTCAGGGCTACAGCTGCTTGTGTCTGCCTGATTTAAAGCACCAGCCCCACAAAGGCATGCTGAGGAAACTAATTCTGTAAGAGAGTAACTTCATACCCAGGAAAATTGTGAGGAACCCAGAGGTCAAGCTGGTTCTGTGGGGTGCCTTTACAATACAGCCACCAGCAGAAAAAATGACAGAAATTAAGTTCCATCTAATCAGATAGAATTGGCAATAAAGCCAGGACTGCTCCATTTATTTATTTATTATATTAGGTCCAAGGGAACAAAAGCTCATTTACCTTCTAAATTTGGATGTAATTGCAGCCAGCTCTTCATTAGTGCTTTCTAACTTCCATCTTGGAGCTGATGGCATCATTCCTGTTCTATTGGCAGAGAAAGTGATGCCAGAAACTGAGAAGTGATCTGGCCAAATTCTTGCAACATCTCAGTAATAGACCAAAGAAGGGAATGTGTCCCTGCTGCATCATATCCCTTCCCCACATCCTCTCCAGCTGTGCCCAGGAGAAAAGTACCAAGAGTCCAGTGCAAATCTACCACTTCAACCAGGTACAGTCAGACTGAATGGTCCATTTTGACCACAGCCACCTCCCTGTCTACATCTGCAACAACCTCTTCCATCGTGTAATCAAGGACAATGATATTTTTGCTTGCACAGCATAGATTCATCCAACCTGCTTTAGGAAGGTGTGCAGAGCTCAAGTGTCCTTAAGTTGTGTGATCTCTTGGTTAAAAATGGGACACAATTGCTTTAGGCCATTTAGTCCTTGCTTTTGTCATTATTACTTCCTAAGACAGTAAGACCCATCATTTTGTGGCTGAGTAGCAACACAGTTATTAGAACTGATGATTGATAGCAAACAGTCG
The DNA here is from genome assembly GCF_903797595.1 of Erithacus rubecula. Lineage (NCBI taxonomy): Eukaryota > Metazoa > Chordata > Aves > Passeriformes > Muscicapidae > Erithacus > Erithacus rubecula. The sequence goes on from NC_136689.1 coordinate 134,574,240, forward strand.
TAAGAAAATGCTAACCTGCCTTTAAAACATTAATGGATTTGTTCTAGGTGGACTTCTGTCTTCTTCATATATGTTTAAAAAATAGCACTTCTACATCCAGTATCCATCTGTTAACACAGAGCAAAACAGGAATTCAATTTTTGCCTGTAGTGTCAATTGGGCAAACAGCTTCTTTGTACACCAAAACAGGGAGAGAATCTGAAGCCTTCATTTCCATCAGTATCTTCAGCTTCCAAAGAAAACACAGAGAAAATTGTTATCTGTTCTTCCAAGGGGAAAACTAAGGAGTTAATTTCATAGAAATTATTAGGATGTGGATACATCTAACAACACTAAGGATGTAAAATAAAGAACAGTCATTGCTCCTATGGGGTTACAAATGGCTGGATCTTTCTAAACAGTTCAGCATGCTTTTTTTTTTTTTTTAATCTATGATTAAGTGTCCCAGAGGAGGCAGCTGCCTGATGAGCACTTCAGGAAATTTGACCCTTATCTGCAGGTGCTTAAATGGGAGCTGAGCCCTGGGGAAAAACTCATGTCTGTGAACAGACCAGTAAGTGGCAGTGAGAATGGCAGGGAGCCATTCCCTTGTCAGGAGAGCATGGCTGTGATCCAGCCTGGCCCAGGCCAGGGCCAGTGAGAGCAGCCTGACCTCCAGAACATTCCCAGCCCAGGAGGAGGGAGCCATGGGTGGGAGGAGAAGGAAAAGCAGGGACCCAGCAGCCACAGCACGTCAAGGAGAGCCCCTTCTGCTGGCATGGAGAAACCTCTTGATCTTGGCCAACACCACCAACACACATAAAAAGCAAAATCAGGATCTACCGAATCAATGAACTGCACCAAACCATCTGTACATCACTCCACTCTGATGGCTCTTCTGGCTGTTGGAGCTCATCAGGCATCACCAGGCATTGGCTCTGTATTCTAGATCCCCTGCCTGAGCCCATGAACATCTTGGCAGTGTTTCTGCAGGGTCAGAGCATCAGCCTGTGCTCCAACCACCCTCAGACTGCCTGGTGCAGATCTGACTGTGCCAGCTTCCCCAGACATCACCCACACACCATCTCAGGATGGCACAGGTTAGGAACTGGCCCTACCAGCACCTGACCACATGCCTGTTGGGTTTGAAGGTGGAAGAGAGGAAAGGGAAAAAATAGAGGAGAGTAGGTGCAAGCCCAGCTGTGACACTCAGCCTCAGCCTGGAGAGCAGACCCTGTGCTGTTCTAGCTCCAGAGCTGGAGCCATTTCCTGGCCTTTCCCCATTTTCAGTCCAGGGTATATGCAAGCTCTCACTGCTCTCCTCTGTACCCTCCATTCCTTTGCTTTGGACCAAACACTGAAGTCATGGATGTGGGGCCAGTGTGCCTTAGTCCAGCAGCAGGACTTGTTGCCTTTATTAGCATGTTACAGAATATTGATAGAGGAAATCACATGAGCCAGTCAGATTTCTATGCCTCAGAGACAGCTCTTTTCTGTATCTTTGCTAAACAACCCATTTCTGATATGACCCAACCCAGACTCAGGCATTTTTCTTCCACTCTTCAAATCCTCAGCTTGTCCCATACAATTTTTTTCTCCAGGGATTTCTTATAAAAGAAACCAAACAAATAACAAGTGACCTTCTGCTCCAACTCTCTTCCTTCTCACACCCTTCCCACCCACACCAGCAGGTTTGGTTTGTCTCCCTCTAGTCCCTGAAATCCCCCAGGACAGAATACTCACTATTCTGCCATGGATGTTTTAAGCTGGGTCAGGGGAGGTTTAGGTTGGATATTTGGAAGAATTTCTCCACAGAAAGGGTGATTGAGCATTGGAATGTGTTGCCCAGGGAGGTGGTGGAGTCACTGTCCCTGGAGGTGTTTGAGAAAAGCCTGGATGTGGCACTCAGCTCCATGGTTGACAAGGTCATGTTAGGTCATAGGTTGGACTTGATGATCTCAAAGGTCACTTCCAACCTACTCAATTCTGTGATTCTGTAAAATATGATTTTGATGCTTTTGCTCTTTACAAAAAAAATCTGTCCCAATTTGTCTTCCCTTTCCTTTTCAGTTTGGAAACCTTTGCCACTTTCCCTGATTGCTCTCATATCTTTTTAATGATTCCTTAGGGCTTTTCTTCACCTTGTCTGCAATTTTCAGGGAGAAATGACATGGAACTCAGTTCCCATTTATCTTCTCTTCCTCTTCCAAAGTTTATTTCCAGCCTATTCTGCTCATAAACTGATTATTCCTGGACCTTGCTTCTCAGTTCAGATCTGCAGGGACCAAGCACAGTGTGTTCCTCCATATGTTCTACCACATCTTTCTGTTCACTTGCTCTCTAGCCAAATTAATTGTTAATTAGTCATAAAATGTGAATATCTATAAAAGAAAAAAAAAAAAAGAAAAAAGATAAAAAGAGTGAAGAGGAAGAAGCAGACTAAGAAATAGGCTCTGCAATGGAGCAGTGAGTGTGGAAATGGGAAGCCAAAGCTTGGAAGTTTCCTTTCCCTTAGCTCTCACCTCACAGTTCCCTGGAAGGTGAAGTGCCTTTGCCCCTGCCCTCTCCTCCTCCTCTGTCTGCACAGAAAGCCCCTCTGAAGTAGCTGGGAAGATCTGGGAAGATTCCCAAAACACACCAGAGCCCTGTGAGAGTGCCACTGCCCAGTCTGCCAGGGCCATGGTCCAGGCTGGGCTCATCTCCCAGCCCCAGCTCACCCAAGACTCAGCCAGCTCTTGAGTGTTCCTCACTCTTCAGTTGGTCCAGTGGCAGCTTTATGCTTTTATTGGCACCTCCAGCATTATTAGGTTCTCCCTTTCTTTCCCTGAAGTATTTTTCAATATACTAGACACCTAGAGAGGAACTCTCAGGCCTGCACTCCTGTCAATGGCAAATCTGCAGTGAACTGTGCAGAGGCACTTCCAGATGCCTTCACTGAATAGACAATCACAACAGCCATGGATGGAGCATGTGCTGCACATCTCCTTGCAAGGGCAAGATCTACAGTCCCTACAGAACACACTTAGTAGGTATTGAACAGCAAGGTCCCCATTTTCTGCTATGTCCCAGCTGCCAAGAGCCACTGTGATGCAGCAGAGGAAATTTAAACCCAGCAAAACTGAGTTTACAGCTGCTCTGACAGTAAATTGGCACAAAGCAGCTGGAGCTTACTAGGAGAACTGGCCCTGTTCCTGGGTCCACATCAGCCTCATTTTATGAGGACACTTCAGATGGCAAGGACAGGAGCTGTGGATCCTGAAGAGAAATAAAGTAAATAATCAGTTAAAAACAATGATGTACTCTGTGTGTAAAATTGCACCACAGCATATTGTATGGGGACACCTTTGAAGTTGGCTGCTTTGGAGCACAGAGGAGAGAACTGGGGCCTCCAGGAGCAGCAGTGCTGAAGAGATCTTATCCAGCAGCATCCTCCTCAGTGCACAACCCATGCTGGAGCATTGAAATTAATTATTCTGTGGGTTAAAATGTACTGCCTTACTGAGTATTTGTTCACTAACTTTCTATCACAGAATCATAGAGATTCTTTTAGATTCAAGGAGATTCTGGAGTTACATGTGAAAAGTTCATTGTTCACACAAGGTTTGCAAAACCCTCTAATATGATGTGATTTAAATTTGAAGTAGCATAACCTTATAACCAGATTAAAAGGGATAATTGCAAAGGAGTGCAAGACAGAGCACACTTAAACCAGTGTTTTGGAAATTTAAAATGAAAAAGGAAAGAGTCAGCACTCTTTAGTTAAAAAGAAAGTTGTATAAGCACTTGAGAGAGAAAAAAAGAAAGAAAGAAAAAGCTTTTTTCTGCATGGAGAATTAATCTGAGCACTGACCTCCAATCTGCTCTGGCACTTACACAGTGGTACAGGGGGAAATGGGGACACAGTGCAAATGACATAAACAAATTCCTGCAGAAGAAACTCCTCTGATGGAGACATCCATTCTCCAGATTCAATCCCAACCACACTAACACACTTTCATCTTTTGTCCTGCACAGCTCCTGCTCTGCTGATGGAAAGCTCCCACAGAAAAAGTGTAGCTTACAAGAGAAAAAAATCAGGCAGGTTAGAATTTCTCTAGTACCAGAGGTGCCATGCTCTGGCAGTGGAAGAAGCCTTTGTCTCTTCAGGCTGACCAAAGCCACGCTGAGCCCATGCAGGGCTCCAGCCTGGAGTACCCATAGGCTGTGATCCACTGCACTGCTCAGGGCAGGATGGGGCTATCAGGCTGGGGCTATCAGCTGGGCTGAGTTACTCTGCTGGGCAAGAAAATGGATGCTGTTGCCTGCTCAGCAGCAAAGGGAAAAGGGAAAGCAGTGAGAGAGAGAGAGACAGTTATTATAAGTTTGACTAGGGACAGAATTAAATCAATTCAGTAAATGGCACTTAAAGCACTTTAGTGACCCAATGCATTTACTTCACCATACTGTGCCATGTGGCTGATCACATTTGATGCATAACACATGAAAAGCACTGGAGGCCATTGCTGGAAAATTTCAGGATGCAAAACAAATTGTCTGGGCACCACTGTATTTTTTCCATCATTTCTGCACGCACACACACACGTGTGCCCAACCCTTCCTTCCAGCACACTGGATTGGACAGCACCTTCCAGAGGTCAGCTTGGCACTGGTTCCACATTCCCACTGAGTTTGACTTGTCAGGGTGAGTAGTCAGGGCTCATAAAAAAATTCTGATAATTTCCTTAGCTTGGTTCGACTGAAACAGCAAAGCTGCTTTAAAAAAAAAAAAAAAAAATTAATTTTAATTTTATTTTTAACTGAAAATCCAAGAAAACTTGGATTGTTGCAATCTTGGAAAATTAAATAAGTGGGGATGTGTGCCAACTGCAAAGTACAGCAGGACTTTAAAAAACACAAACTAGGAAGGCTGTCCTCAGAAAGTTCAAATCCAAGGGCTATGTGAAGGCTCAGATTTCTTCATTTATCTGAGACCCAGGGGGATACACAATGTCAGAGCTGTGGAGATAAAGAAAAGACAACACAATTCTAGAAAGATGTTAGTTGTTGGCAAAGCTGGGCTCCTCTTGTCCTGGCATTGATTTGCCTTTTTTTCCTTGCTTCCACATGGACCTGTGTAACAGGAGGACGTGGATAACCTCCAGAGCAGCTGGACTTGCAGACAGTGAATATCCATAACTGCAATGAGCTGGGACTCAACAGGCTGGGGGAGCCATATCTTACAAGGTTGGGCCTCAAAAGTCTGCCCCTTGTTACACAAGATTAATGACTTTCAACCATTTTTGTAAGTGGCTGTGACTGTGATACTGTTATTGCTGCATGTCACCATAAATCATTATGTTTTTCCAAACCTTCTCTTCAATTAGAGGTTCAATAGAATAAATGAGTGGAAACTACAACCACACATGCAATGAAAGGGGTTGGAAGCAGCCACACCTAGTGCTTCCCCCTATTCATACCATTCCAGGGCTTCTGCATGATGTAATAAAAACTTACTCTTGGACGAATGTTTCACCTCAGGACCAGAAAGCATTAGCTATGAACCCCTAATGTTCACATTATTCATTGCAAAATGAGGGTATTTATGAATATCCACTTGCTATTTAGGAACAGTGAGGTGCAGAAAGGTTAAATGGCTTTTTACCTCAGACTGAATCATGAGAAGAGTTGGGAATTGGAGCAAGAGACGAAGAATCACATCAACCAGTCTTTGATCTCATTACATGAAAAACATCCTCCTCAAGACTTCAGTTACTACTGACATTACCCCTGTAAATGTATCAGACTTTAATTCAGTTACTAGGGCCATAAAATGGAATTCAAGGAGACTAAGCCCCATCCCCACCTCTGACCATGTCCCAGTTTTAGACTTGTAGTGCACAGCACCAGGATCAGCACAGCAAAGCCACTCTAAGGAGGTGTCAGGCCAAGCCATGCTCACCCCAATGTCTCACAGCTAAGGAAGGTCACCAACCTCCCATGAGACCCTGGCTTGGGGCTCAGGGAAGCCATGAGGAACACTGTAATAATTTTGGATTCACTCCAGTGCTGCTGGAAGCAGAATCTGGCCCTGCTCTAAGAGAGGGAAACAAAAATATACATTTGACTTATTTGCCTTTGGAGTGAACTAGACAGATTTCAGCACTTAAAGGAATTGCATTTAAATCATCCATGGATTTTGAAAACAACATTATTGCTTGGTATCATAAACAATTCCCAATTTTTAGATCTTCCTGAGCTAGACTCAGATTTAGTCCTAGTAGCAACAATTCCATTAAGGCTGTGAGGGAAATGCAACTGCAATGAGCTGGTATACATTTTCCTTAAAAATTACAATGTGACAAATGTTTTATTTTAGCTTCTCTTGAGAATTTCCTGGATATTAAAAATATTCTTAATGTAGTGGCTGGCTGGCATTAACATAGTGTTCTAACTGCCTGTTTCAGGGAAAGCAGAGGACTCTATTTTCCTGGCAGCTTTTCACAAGGTTGTGAAGGTGCTGTTCTGAAGGTGATGTTGTAAAGGTGCTTTGTTATCCAACAGTACCAAGACACTACTGGATAAACAGTATTTTAACTTCATGCTTTGAAAGTCTAATTCTGCCCTTTCTTGGGCTGAAAACAATCTATTGTCTTCACCACAGACAAGAGGGATTTACAATAATCAAAGCAAGAGGAAAAATCCACCTTTTTTCCTGATATATTGACCTCCATTACTCTGTTCTAAATTCTTGGTTTTCAAATACAGCTTCAGGTTCTCTCAACTTGTCCACTTTCATACTGTATTCCAAGCTCCCTGATGCTCCATCAGTGGTAGCAACAGTGGGGATATGACAGTCATGCACACCTTACCTACTGCATTGTACAGCTCCACACAAGTTTAGGTGATGAGACTGTAAAATGGGGCAGATTCCAGAAAAAGACCCAGCCTAGTGTCCACATAGCAGACCATGGTGGAACTAAAAGCTGAATAGGTAGGTATCTCTCCAAGCCAAGATGGTCTAAATGAAATAGATGATCTTTAATGTCTCTTCAAACCATTCTATCATTCTATGAAGATATCCTAAGAGATCCTAAATTCTTCCTAAAAATGGAGGACCTTTTCAGTCATTTACAGGGCTATCAAATGAAACTCGCCCTGAGGCTGCCACAGACCTCAGAATGCTTCATACAAGGAGGAACTGACTGTGGATCTATATTTCAGAAACAAAAAAACCTCAAAATATACCTCTCAATTGCCAGCAACTGATTTGTGGTGGTTTTGTGATTGCGAATGGGAGCTGATTCTGTGTAGAGGGGAAGGGATGAACTTGAGGGAAAATATTTTACTGGCTCAGAATTCTCATTTCTGCTGCAACTTTGAGAAAGTGTTGTATCTTTTTTCTGGTTTCTTGTTCTTTGTTGGTTTTTATTTCAGTCATTATCTCAGTAGTTTGTGTTAACACTACATTCTTCTTGTGAAACCTCAGAAATTACTTTGACTTATGTTTTCCAGAAAGAAATACAGCTGTTCCTTAATTTGCTCCACCACCAGCAAGACAATAGTTAATTACAGAAAGGAGGCAGGTAAAAGCTCAAGCTGCACAGAGCAGCCACTGCAGCATGGAGAGCCCATCCAGCCTTAATGTGCAATAGAAATGCAGGTGATGTGCAAATTCAGCTTCCCAGGGCCAGCAGTACCTGGAGCTGGCAGCTCATAAAACCTGCACACAGCCCTGGAAGTCATGCAGGGAAATGAAGTGTGGAATAAACCACATCATGCAGTGACTAGAATGTCACCTCACACTGCTCAAAATCTTGAGTAAAATCTGTTTCTCTCTGATAACATTGTGGATATGATTAGCTAACAGCTTTAGAAAGGGAAAGCAGACACTTGTTTCTTTTCTCTCTGCTAATCATTTAAAAACGAAAATAAAATAAGGTGTTGATCAGTGCCAAGTCTCTTATCTAGCTCCATTCAAGTGACAGCACAATGGGCTTCAGTGAGGTTGTTCAAAAAAAGCTCTCCAAAGTTGAACTGATTATGTGCTAAATATTTTGGGGCAGATCCTCACTTCATGTGAGGAAGCAAGGTCCCAGGGATTTTGCAGACCTGCCTTTGGTGTATTCCAGCTAAGAATAGTTTTCATTCCCAGTGTGGCAGCCTAGCAAGCAAAACTGACACCAGCATGGAATTCCCTTACTTACCATGTCAACACAGAGATCTCCAGTGGAGGTTTTTCTTCCTTTGTGGACCACTATACAGCAGAGATGAAGTGGGCAGAGTCTCCAGGGATCCCACTCACCTGATTGGTTTTGGATTTGATCTCCACTGCCTCTGCTGGCTACTGAGGAGCTCACTGCAACAGCAGGGGTTTGGTTGAGGTCAACAATGCACTTCTCAGGTGACTATCCCAGTTTTCTCCTTTACCTCATTTTGGTTCACATCACAGGGCCACACTGGAGCACACCAACTGAACTCTTTTCAGATGAAATAAAGCTGGAAGGGGCAGATGTGAACCTGACACACTCCACCCCCACGTTTAAATCCCCACCTCAAGGTAAACATAGCATGAAAGCCAGGTTTCAGATGACAGCTCTGCACCAGTCAGTCCATGCTGAATACCAATGCAAACAGCCTTCTGGTGGCTTCTACAGGTGTAGCTACTAGCATTTAATCAAATTAATTCCACTGCAAGCTGTTTTGTATAAGTAATGTAGCAAAACCACAGAATTCAAGTGCTGAAGGAGTGTTGTCAGACCATTTTCAGGGAAACATTTTGTATTCATTTTCTGGCAGGGTGAAGCCCATAGTCAGTATCAAACACCAGTGACTGCTGGGACACTGTTTTGAAGGAATTTGGCACTGAAAACCAGAAGAGCAGACTCACATCTTTCAACCTCCTCCCAAGTACATCAGTATTCCAGGACCGGCAGATGATGGGTTGACAGCATAAGGACCTCTCCATGCCCTGGCAGTCTCAACCCCAGAAGGGATGAGGCATGCATGAACATCTCTGATGGGAACAAACACCAAGCCCTCAGATGTAGAGGCCATGGTTCTGGGCCAGATGGTGTTATCAGGAGCTTTCCCAGTGTGGGATTCACCCGACCAGATGTTGGCATCTGTGCTGCAGACCCTGCAATCAGTGTGCTTGTGCCATCAGCAGAGAGAAACCAGCACACATGAGGCACAACTTATCTCAGACTAAAGCCCATGTCTGAAACAGGTGAGGAGAATATTCCCCAGCAGTTCTTCTGCCTGCCCAGCTATGCAGGGAGACAGCAAGGCAAAACTCTGACAGAGAGAGGATGCTCTGTGCACACGAAGAATCAGGTGGGCTGAATGCAAACCACTGTGACAGGCTTCTGAGACCCCCCCTAACAATAAATATGGGTCATAAATCAATAAATCCTCAGCCTGCAGGGATCAGTCTTCAAAAGCTTCTAAGCTGGTGGAGCAATTGTTTTTGCATGTACACATTACAGTGACTCCTTCTAAAAGTCACTTTTCTACCAATGACTGTGTCACAACGCAGGGATACTGTCCTGCTTTACACAGTGACACAGACCAAAAGTTCTGCCCTCAGGTGAGACAGCAAACACCTGTCAGTGCTGCTGGATTAGGACACTGTATACATGCTACACCACATTTGTCAATGCAACAGAGACACAGGATAGACACAGAGCCAATGCTCAGCTCAGGCTGAGGAGAAAGCAGATAAAAAGCCTTTCATTTAACTACCCCAGACATGAGACACATAGTAGTTTTGGCCCCAAATTTGCATTCTCAAGAACCAAAGCAAGATTTGTTATTCTACCTTAAAAATAAAAACACACTGCAACAGAAATGTACGTCCTTTATTAACAACTTTTCAAAATAAATCTGAAGAAAAAAAGTCTTTGGTGACACTATCTATAAAACCAACCTATCTTAGATGGTAAACCTATGATGGTATACAGGTTAATGAAGTAAACCAAATTATATGGCTTTTAAATTTATCATTCTCTCTTTTTCTCTCACTCACACAGTTGCTTTAGGTTTAATTGCACCATGTTGTCAATAGTCAAACAAAGAGGGAGAAACACTTTAAAAAAGATGTGGCAGCACTATGAAAACATTGGTAATGCATTAGAAAACTTTTCTCAAAAATGTACATTTTATACAAAATAAGATTGTATTTTTGTTTGCTTTTTTGCTTTACATTTGCTGACCTAAGAACTCCCATTTCAGGTTTCCATTCTCATAAGCCAAACACTATACATATTATCTCTCAAAATAAATATACATAATTATGTACAAGGTCGCAAGGCCCATTGGATCATCACTAACCCACTGTGAAATAATCACTAAAAACATTGTGAAAGAGTGGAGGGAGCATCTCAAAGCATTTGATGAGTTCTATACCCCCCCACCCAGTTTAACCCCTGCCTAATTTAACTCCCTCTAATTTAATTCCAACTTAAAAAATGTATGTGAAGACGGTTAAAATAGTGGTATAAAGGCCAGCTTGACTTAGTTTTAAACAAGGGTGAGATGTACAAAATTTTGGAAGATGCAATTTTATTTCCAGCAGACACCAGCTAAGACCCTGCATGGGGCAGGTCCCTTCTTGGAAGACCACAGGTCCATCCTGTGAAATCCCACTAACGCCCAGGGAAATGGCTCTGTCAGGCTGATGCCCTTGAAGGCCACGTTTCCAGAACAGACATCAGAGCCTGCTCAGGAATAGAAAAAAAAAAAAAAAAGAAAAAAAGAAAAAAAAAGAGCAGTCAACCAAACCACCCTCTGCCGTAAGAGGATGTTTAAGTGGAGGAATTAATGAACTGTTGTCAATAGATAACATTATGGCAAACATTGGGTATTCTTTTAGTTCCACTAGGGAAGTACAAAAGAGACACAACATTTTACACTGGGCATGTAAGGATTTTTAAAAAATCTGAGTCTACATCTAGCTCTTTCTTTCATTGCTTCAAATGATGACTTCCATTCTCCAAATGACATCTTTTGGTAAATGAGCTATTTTAAAAGGCGCTCACTGGTGAAAGATTAATTTCTTTGCCGAAATTGGCTCTAAAAGACAAATTGCAACCTGAAATTGATCAAATCCACGATGTTTTCCAGTGGAAAAGATCAAAATGCTCAATAGCCATGCATTAGCACACCAGTGTGTTCACTATGAAATTATTACAAAGCTTAAACATTCACATCTAGAAAAAGGTATGGTAATAATTAGAGACTCTCACAAAATAGAAAGAGGGCAAATAAAACCTTGTGCAGGCCCAAGGGACTGCAAGGAATGCCAGGCACTTTCTATCTTGGATATTTGCCCCTATTTTTGTGTCACATTTTTCTCATTAAACCTTTCTCCAGCAATAGATCTCATTCAAATTATAACTGGGAAGGGTTTCTTTCTTTTTTTTTTTTTTTTTTTTTTTCTTTCCTTTAATAAATTCAATTAAAAATTCATCAGTTCTCTCAAACTCTAATCCCTACTTCTATTCGGTTTTAATGGCATGGATCTATTCACATTCATCCACCCATCTCACCCCTGATTAAATTAAGGTCAGTAACCTTTACAAAAGGCCACATGCGTAACACTCAGTCAAGTCATCAGGCATTCAAGTACCTGTAAAGTAAAGGCTAACATAGCCTGCTGTTAATGAAAAATAATAATAAAAAAAACCTACAAAAGGAGCAACAAGGAATGAACCTTGTTTCAGCACCATCTGAATTGGGAGGGGAGAAAAAAAAAGAACAAAGAACCACTAACTTGCACCTAGGACATGACAAGAGTTTTTTCATTCACTATGGAAACAATACAGCTCTGTCCAACACAGGTAGGCATGGGAGGCTTTGCAGTGTCCTTAGGAGCACTGGCCAGGGATGGCCACAGTGAGTGTAACACACTCTGAGAGTGTCTGAGCTGTGTCCAGCTGTCCCCTGGTCCCTGTGGCACGCAGGCTCCCGGACTGGCTGGGAGGGACATTCTTTCCCAGCAAGACGACTGCACCCGGGTAACGCGCGGCAGAGAGAAATGCTCCTACCTATCCACATCCCTTCTGGAGCTAAGCCTTCCATTGTTACTCGTTTAATTAGCAATCAGTAAACACACTGAGAGTGAGCTTTACTAAAGTCTCTTTCAGCCACACCAAAAAGTGACGATAACAGAATGCCAAACAGCTTAGAAGCTTGGCCTGACTTTCTGTCCACCAAAAATAGTTACTCCCTTTCTAACTGAAACTCCAACCCATGTGCCCCCAAATGGCATTTACTAAAACCCAAGCAGAACTGTAATTTTTTTTTAGTACAGGTCCCTGTTGCTGGCTCCAGACCAGTGACTGTTTCCCAGGGGTGCAAATGCTCTTGTGGGTATGAGTGCTCACTCTCCTGCACATGGCACATGAGCAAAATGTGAGCCCTGCAAACCTCAGCCAGTGTTTGGCACATTCTCCAAAAAGTGAGTCTAAGGAGACGGTCTACTCCAGTCCTTGAACAAGCTACCTGATCTCCGTGTCATGGGAGCCACTGAGCCATTCACTCTGGAAAATCAAATCACTGGATTTCACCTTCCCATGCAGATCACCAAACACAGACTTGAGAGCACAGGGAAGTGAGGTTCAGATTCTTACAAGATGTGGGCAGCTGAATTAGCAGCTCACCTGAACACAGACTGAAATATATCCTGCTCCCCTTCCCTCCCTGGCCCTGCCTACCTACTGCTGCCTCTTTACATTTCTCTCCATAGGCTGATTTAGCTCTCTAAAATGGTATTAGAAATATCCAATAAATCACTGGACAGTTTTCCACGAGTTTAGGGAGCTGAATGGGCTCACAGAAGCATCTGGTGGCCACCACCATGGGCAGAAGGGTCAGGTGAGACTGCATGGCCAGGGAACAGGAATTGAGGGAAAAGTGGAACCTCTTCCTTTCAGCAGCATAAGTCACTAGCTGCAGTCTCACATTTTTTGGCAGATTCCTTTAAAGATTTGGTTCAGATTTACTAGGGCATGTAGTGACAGGACAAGGGGTAATGGTTTTAAATTGAAAGAAGGTAGATTTAGATCAGATATTAGGAAGAAATTCTTTGCTGTGAGGGTGGTGAGGCACTGAACGCACTGGAGGTGTCCAAGGCCAGTCTGCATGGGGCTCTGAGCAACCAGGTCTAGTGGATAATGTCCCTGCCCATGGCAGGGGGGTTGGAACTACATGATTTTCAAGATCCCTTCCAACCCAAACCATTCTATGATTCTAAAACAAAATGTCAGGAACCTGATGGTCCTGTCCTAACTCAATGTGCTCTGTTCAAATATTGCAATACATATGCAAAGCAAAGCACTCCCTGCAAGACCTTACATGTCAGGTTGCATTCAACATTTAGTAACATGTACTTTTCACTTTTACAGCAATTTCCTGTTAGGGATAATGATCTTACCAGCCAGAGAAGTTATTTAAGCATCACAGCATTCTCTCTGCAACCAGTAACTATTAGTTTTACAAACAGGAGACCAAGGCATGTCCTGGTTATGCAAGTTGCTTAAAGCTGCATATTAAATTGGTGCCTGAGCCTGAATGAAACAGGTGGTCATTCTGGTTCAATTACTCTTCATCCCTACTAGATGGGACTGGTAGTGGCTGAAGAGTCACTGCTCTTCATCCCCACTGCCAGACTGCCTGCTAACAAAGAAGTGAGGTATAGAAAGGCTTGCTGGTCTTCCTGGCATCAGCACTAAACCCTCTTGCTGTGATTTAACAGAGCTCCTCTTGGGATGGGGATAGTTACAGAGCACCCCAAAATGTGAGAGTTTGAAACATTTTTAAAGTGCTTATTTTCTTAGCAAACTGGAATGGCATCTTCCTGACCCAAATCACTGCTTCTGTTTTCATTCTTCCATGTAAAGAAACATATAAATAAGCAAAGGATTACAAAGAAATAAACAACTGGAGTATTTAAATTTAAAAATACTTATATTTGAAATGCTAAAACCATTTTGGAGCATGAGCAGCACTTGTCTTTCAAAAGCAGGTTTTTTTGTGTGAGTTACCCTGCCCCAAGCATGCCTGGGAGCACACCACTGCTGCCAGAACTCAGTGTCTGACCATATGCTTTACTTCAGGTGTCAGACCTTCATGAGGGAATTTTTCTATGTATTTGCACTTCCAGGAAAAAAAAAAAAGAAAAAGAAAAAAAAAAGACAAAAGGAAGCCTTTGATTTCAAATAAGTCAGTTACAGGCCAAATTCCTGCACTGCAAGCACCAGCATGTTTTCTTGCTTTCCATCAACACTCCTTTGACCCTCAGAAGGAAGCTGCTTTGGATTCAGCTGCCAAAGGGCACCACTGCAGGGCTTGCACAGGCTCTGGGTGTCCCACAGGAGCACCATGGCAGCCGTGCCCACTGCCCGGGGTGCTCTGCCATCCATGGCAGGGAACTCGGGATGTGCCCTCTGAGCACACACACAGCCCTGTGTGCCTGTGTGTCCCTGTGCTCCATGTCACATCCTCCACAGCAATGCTCCTCTCTCCCTCCAAGGCAAGGATGATTCCTTTCAAACAGAGGTCCCCAGCCAAGAAGGATCTACCCTCTCTTTTGGCTCCTTGGCGGTTCTCCAGTTTTCCAGCTGTCCAAAGGAGTTTAGCCATAGGGGCTGCTACTGGTTTGGGGAAAATAGGAAAAAAAAAAAGTTGGAAGTAAATGAGAAATATTAATATTTCAGTTCTATCCTGTTTGTGCTCAGTTTGTTTCTGGACCTGCTGCATTTTCTCCCAATGAGATTCCAGCGTTTAACTGTGCAGGGAAAAAAGAATGAAAATTGCATTGACAATCAAATGCATAAAAGAAAGAAATGGCAGCTCTGAAATATTCACAACCAACACAATTTTGATTAAAGAAAGAACTCTGTTTTTAATAGGTTTTTTTTTTTTTTTGATCATTAAAAAAGTTTAAACCTGCATAGCAATCATTTCAAAAATAATTATTTAATGTTCCATAATGAAACTGTACACGACCTAGTCTCGGGGCAGCAGCTGCCGGCGTGGGGTCGGCGCTGGCTGCTGGCCACAGTCCGGCTCCGCGGGCCAGGCCTCGGCCCTCAGCAGCTCCTCACAGGCGCTCGATGTCTCGGTACTTCTTCCTCAGGATGGAGACCTGGTCTTTAAAGAGGACAGGGTCCAGCCTCATCTGCGAGTGGATCAGCGGCATATAGCCAAACCAGCTGGCAAAAGTGTTCATGCAGCTCTGCCGCTGGGCAAAGTGGTCGGGGTCGGCCCAGCGCGAGGCCCGGGACGTCTGTGAGGGGAGGAGAGCAGAGATCAGAGCTGGCCTTGGCACATGGCATGGGGGGAATGGGGGCAATGGGGAAATGGTGGGAATGGTGGGAATGGTGGGAGCTGGGCAGGCAGACACCACAGTGCCCAGCCGTGCCAGGGCTCAGGGACATGTGGCTCTGGGGCGGCTGGAACCTGCTCAGGGGCTCACAGAGGGGGAAGGACACCCTGCCCACAGCAGACCCAGGGATGGGGAGCTGGGCACCCCTGACTGCCCAAACAGAGCACTGTGGAACATGAGCTCAACCACGAGCCAGCCTGTGGAATACAACACACACAAGCAGCCCTCCCATATCTTGCTAGCACTCTATTTCACCCTACCCCTCACTCTTCTTTTCTTCAAACCCTCCCACTATTTCAGAGATACAAGAAGTTATTAAAAATCACCAGGAAAAAATATAAGGCCACTACTTTCCAGCAGAGGTGCATACCCAAGCCCAGGACACTTGCTGCCCATGGTCTTCAGCCACATGAGGAAAACAATTATTCAGGGTCAAACCTGAACTTTTGTAGTTCAGATCTGCAGAAATTTACACAAGTAATTTCAATCAGCTTGTAATTGAATATATGTCCTTATGTGCTTGGCACTACTCATGGGCAGGTGCCCTGAAAAGCAAGGTGCTTCCAGGAATCTCACTGACCAAGTCCAGTGCATCAAACAGCACTGTCTCACAGACAGAAAAAATGAATTGAAGTCCCATGCTACATCACATTGAACTCTGACCCAAGGAAAAGACCACAGTCTTTGACTGCATACATGCAGAATATTCTGGCATAATTTTCCAAAGTTCAGGGTAGCTGTAATCCCTGTGGAAGTTCATTGAAACTCAGCAGCTCTGGAAAAAAAAAGCCCTAGCAGCTTTAAAGCTGCCTATTATTCTTTGTCTGTACCTAAAGAACATTTACAAACCTAAGAAAACTATTATTTAAGATAAAGTATGAATATTGAGAACCTAGGGGGGTTTTTGTGCCACTTCCTATGCATTTCTCTATAGCACTTATGTTTCTACTATACTTTAGAAACAAATATAAATTCATAAAGTCAAAGGATGTAAATTAAAACGTGAGGAAACAGATAAAGTCAGGGACTTGCCAAATGACTGTGGTACCAGACTTGATCTTGGTCCAAGGCCTGTCCAGTTTAGCTCAAGTGGAAGGTTATAATGGGCATTGATTACAGCCTTCTGATTTTACAGAGTCACTAAAAAGCAAGTAAAAGCTTGCTGCTAGAGGATTATAGCACATATTTTGGCCATTAACATTGAATTTCCATTTGGCTATTAATCTCTGTCACAACACTGAGGTTATGTTAATTTTTTATTTGTCTTTCAAGGAATTATGAACATGGTCCATTACATTTCCCAAAGCTGCAGGAACAACTTGTCTTTAGGAGAGAGTTATAGTTCATGGCTGACTCGAGTCACCCGTGCTGTAAGATGAAAAATGAATGCTCAGGCTTTGCCAAACAGCCAAAGCACAGCCCTGTGGAGAGGGGAAGTTGAAACTGGAAGCAATAGGTATTTTTCTGGATGGCACCTTCTTGTTCACAGAAGGTCTCCTGGGCACCCAGATGAGTCAGAATTGCTGAATGCTACCAACACCTCAGGTGCAAGCACAGTGCATAGAGACAGTGGAGTTTACAAACTGGCATAGCAACTCCCCAAAGATCCAAGTAATGCAGGAGAAAACGTGAGGGGAAGATCAAGGGCCCTTCTGTCCCCTGCCCCCTAATGATCATTTACTGTTTGCACTGAGGCCATAGCACCATGGCAGCACAGATGGAAGGCTGGTCAGGACCTGCACACTTTGCAGGACTTATTACTCCCCTCGTTCTCTCACACAGGGTAAGAGGGCAAGTGTCCCACATTACCATGTACCCCTGTTACCAGAGGTACTTCTGCAATGACTGAAGGCTTATCCAGCAGCTGGAAGAGGACCTAAAGTAAGCATTTCATGGGTGCTAGTGAGTGATGGCATGACTGTGGGATAAAATGTTCCCTGTGGGGAAAAAACACTTGCATATCACAAATTATCTCTGTTGTGACAGTTCAGTGTCAGTGCTTGAATCACACTATATAATTTAAAATAGCACAGGGACAGTCTGGTACATTATATTAATTAATAATAATAATAATAATAAATAGAAAATCCTTCTAGAATTTACTTATGCTTCTAGCATTCCAGGACTAGGTCTTGGGTCTAGAATACTTCATTAGAAAATGAGAGTTTAACTGAAATTCAGTTGCCATAATCACCAGTTCCAGGAGTTTGGGATTCACCATGAATAACACCATGTCAGAAAACTATGAATGGAAGCAGCATCCACAGTAGATGTTTGCCATTTTTCCTTTTTCTTCATTGCAATACAAATATCTAAAGTCCATTTACAGTTCTAAAACTAAAAACTGCACAAATATTTGACAGAAGTGTATCACTCTGTAAGCCTAACCTAGAAGTGAACCGGTTACATTATCAATACATCCAACTGCTAAAACATACTGTGATTACATACCTGTCCCATCATGGTCTCCTTGTACTGTTTTTTCTGTGTTACTTTGATTGGAGGCAATTTTGTCACGGCTGACACCAAAAAATTCATTAGAATGTCCTCACAATTGGCCAGTTGGTCCACCATATTCTTTAGGCTGGCAGGCAGGTAATGAGTGTACAGGTAGTGATAATATCTGAAAACCAACACCAGTGTTATCAGTACACATCACTGGGCTTTCAGGAATCCAGGATATTTCTATATCAGTTAAGACCCAAGTTTTGTACTCAACTCCCAATATAACACTTCCTTTCTTTGGTCTCACCCTCCAGCAAGAAGGAAAAAAAAAATCAGTTACTCATCAAGACAATAAACAATGCTAAAGGAAGTGCCTTGTTTGCAGTCAGGTTGAGAGAACCAATGTGGACCTAAGTATCAAGATAATGGGCAAGCAGGAAGGAGAACCCCATAGTACTACAATGTGATAGACAACACTGATAAATTAATCCTGTACATTTTCTTTCCAAACTGTTCAGTTGGAAAAAACTCTTACTAAAATTGGCTACTACTGTTCCCATTGTTGAAATTATTCTCCTTTAGGTCTATATCATCCCCTGTGGCCTGTCTTCTTCGTGGGGGTGTGGATTAGAGACTCCAGAATTTTCTTTTTCTTTAAATGTAGGGAGGACTTTGGTCTGCTGAACTTCTAATAACATAGGTTTTCTCCAATATGCTGCAATATGCTGAGCTGCCACATGCCCATTGTACTACATTTCTAGAGTAGCCAGAAGACTTTGCAGTCTGCAGCTGTCAGCCAACACATACCCAGAGCTGGTCTGGAAGTAACCTCCTTTCTGCTATGCTACAGGCCATTCAGCCAAGCAGCTTAATGAATTCGGGAACTCTTTGAAGTGTGTAATTCCTGATGTTAAAAAGAGCAGCCTGCCTGCCTCAAAACACAAGTGACTTCAAAGAGACCCAACAAGTGCAATAATGATTACCAGATCCCCAGAGCTAAACCAAGAACTTAAATTATTACCCCATAAAAAGTAGACCCACTTACTATCTTTCCATTTTCTCCCCTCGCCGGAAGAATGTTCTTCACACCCCACCCCCACACCCAACTCCTCTTTACTATTTTGTTTCATACAGAAGAAGGACAGCAGATGTTCTGGATTCTTACTTGTGGTAAATAGCAGCTCCTGTCAATACCATGGAATAGTCATTAGTCCATTTGGAGGTATACCCCCACCTTTCCTTAGTGTTGTCCCAGAAGTGACTGCGTGCAGGATACCCTACAATCCTCTCTGGAAAGCTCTGCCAAACTGTAAAGGCAAAATCCACCTGTGGACAAAGGTACAGGCCACATGAATACTGAAACTGTTTCAACAAATGTCAACAAAACAAAATACTACCTTGCCACTAATTCGCAATTCAAAATCTTGGAACTGTTGCAAAACAGTAATTCTGTGTATTCATCAGTAAATTAAACTGACTGCTTGACATTTTGCCCTATAATTATGCACATTTTAATGGTTCCTGTTAAAGGGAGTCTGGAGCATCACAGCATTACATTAACATTTTCAAGCTTGCCCTTTACATATCAAACCTTTTCAAGTTACAGAAAGAACGGGTGTAGGTGCATGTATTTATACCTCAATGCAACACCAAGGGGTAATAGCCATGTGGTAAACTGAAATTTTTGTACATCTTTGTGCATTGCATCTGTTTTATCACTGTTAACACAGAGTTTGGAAAATCAGGAGTGAAACACTTTCAGTGGTATAGGTGGCTCAGTGAGAATAAAATAGTCAGTCAGTGTGGAGTCCTTTTATATTTTCTAAATGTTTTGAGCCTTCTGAAGACCATGTCAGTCATACTTTCAAGACTGTCAATATGATGAAAAAGGTTCAACATATAGCTTAATAAAAAGGAAGATAAAAATTTCCATTTAATTAAATGGCATAAGGAACCTAAACTTTAAGAAAAATGCTTTATATTGTATGAGCCACAGGAGCATGTCAAATGCTGCCAATGGCATTTTTTTTATTTAAATGTCTTGATGTAACTATTTCAATAACTCAAATCTCTGAGAATTGAGAAGTGACAGGACATTGCTACCCCATGATCCTACTGAAGAAAATCTAGTTATATTAGGAAAGGGATGATCGGGGTAGTTTGCAAAAGGAACATCAGCACTGTATTTGAGCAGAGTTTTGGTAAAAATACATATGGAAAGATTTTATCAATGGTTGGCAGTCCCTCCCCTTCAACTTAGATTTTGGAGCTCAAGCTAGACTGAAATTTTATAAGAGTTATACACAATTCTAATTGTCATAGTCAAGCTCAAAAGAAGAGGGCTTTGTTTCTGAACTGCACATTAGGTTCCCCTCAGTACCAGAGGGACCTAACATTTTGCTTAAAAGTGTTTGAAAAGCCTTCCAAGAATGCAGTCAAAGTTAAGGGTATAAAGGTTAGATAAAGAATAGCTGCTCTGAGAACAGTCCCATTTTGTGTTGATTACTGTCAGACTTCTCACATTTGCAAGTATTTTTATGAAACAGAAGAGTCGCACATGGGCTGAAATACAAAGTTAGGGCTGGTTATTTTCTTTAAAGTTATTTCAAGGAATCTGAGGCCAACCAGAAAGACAATGTGCACAAGCCAGTTACCGTTGTGATAGTTCTGATCTCATCCAAATCAATACCACATGAAAGAACTGAGGGGTTTTTTCCCATAAAGGCCTTTCCCATAAAACGTGACATCTGTTTTCTTTAGAGAACTCTGAGAATCTCAAACTTAAATAAATAATAAAATTGCTGCACCCAATGCCCTCTCTTGTGCTTTCAACTATCTGCCCTTGCACTAGAGAGATGCATTAAAGCAACCACCCTAAGATAAAACTCTCTATATTAAAAAAGCTCCTCAGGTCTCATCCTAAGTAGTTTCCAGCAGCACTGCCACTCTCAACTGATCACTAGGAAAATCCAGCCAAGCTAGCATTCTCTGAAATTCTCTGGATCCTGACCCATGCTGATTTCTAATGATTTCCCATGCACACAGCCCTCTGTGTGTGTGGAACAGTTCCTCTCATAGAACTACTGTTGAGAATGGAAAACCTGTATTATGCTGGGGCCAGACAGTCTGGAGGATGTGCCTGGTGACTGCTGCTCTCAATGGGAGTGTGATTGTCTTTGACCACAATTCTAAATTGCCTTTTCTGGGCCTTGTAGCTGTGCCACCACAACCCTCCATGAGTAGCATTTCAAAGGAAATGTCACATCATATTTGCATAAGCTGTACCATGGGAGAGGTCTCCCAGCTCCTCATGGGGAGCCACCAAGCAGAGCTGCTGGTGCTGGCACCCTGGCAGAGACATGCTGGTGCTGCAAGGTGGGCTCTAGCAAGAGCTGGCCAGCTGGTTCTGTCTGCAGCACAGGGACCAGGGGGTTCACAGAGCAGATACCCACTGTGCAAACACACTGGATCAGCTGCAAGCTGCTCACAGGAACAACAAAGAAAACAAAGCAAAGCAACAAAGCCACAAAGAAAAGTGTAGGTTGTCTCACACAACAAGTATTTGTGCTACAAAATGTTTAGGGCAAAACATGGCCAAATTGATTGAGAAACACTATTCATTTCATATATGTTCCAGAAGCCTGTATGACTCTGAAGTTTGGAGGATGACTAAATACCAGTTAAAACACAAAGCCTCAAATCCTCATGGAATCCACAGGATGGACTGCTGTAAGTACCTCATCAGTGCAATGAAGTCCTTTAGAGGTACTACCATGATCCCCAGGGCAGCTGAGACAGGATGCTCCATCCTGAGCAACAACCTGCTTAGGAAGTCCAGCCCAGGGAGAAATGCCTTTAATTGCTTTGAGGCTTCTTTGGGCTTTGTACACAAGTGCTTTGGCAGCAACCATATTCTTCTTCATCTATCAGAAACTACCAAGGTGCGACATTGGTATCAAACAGGTTCAATGTCAGCTATTTTTTTCATTTTTTAAATGAAAGAGGGCTACCAAGGCTGTTTCTTGAGCAGTATAACCACAGCACAACATCTGTACAGGGAAGAAGAGCAGTTGCAATCTCATCCATTTAGAACAAATTCAGTGACATCTTGGGATATATACCAGTGACTGAAGACTAATGTTACACATTTCTTCACTGACATATAAGTAGTGGCAAGCATCAGCAGAAGATCCCCATCACTGACAGAAATGCATTTTTATGAAGGTGAAGTGGGGAGAGCAGAATGACCATGAACACGGAGAAAAAAAGGGAAAACAAAAGAAAATCGAGTTTTTCAAGCTATTCCCTGGCCATCATTAATAATGTATTTCCCAAATATTGCACTCTATATAAACTGTCATCGGTTTCCCTTGTGGTTCTCAGGAAGAGGTTCTAGAAATCAATACTCATCCCACTTGTAAAAATTGGTTTTCTACAGTATTTTTCTTTTCTTAGTGCTGTCTTGCTCTTGGCACAGACACTCAAGCACCTAAAGTAGCAAATATCTCCAATTTTGTGGGCTCGCACAATGGGGAAAGAGCATTCTTCAGTGAAATCCTGCACTAGGGTGACACTGCTGTCTTTTGGAATGATGGCAGTCCCTCTCTGCTGATGAGCCTTCCTTCTCCACCTACACCTTCCTGATAACTGGGAGGGGAAAGCTACCCCAATCAGAAAAGTGAGAGCAGAATATTAAAGCTGACTGCTCTTGGCTGCCTACACCCGCCTGCAGCTATGTTACTAAAATAATAAAGAACGGAAGAACCATATGCTAATGAGGAGCCAATTAACCAGGGCGAAAAGCTCCTCTGATGGCAGGCAGTGGCAGGGGTGCTGAAACAAGTGCAACACGTTAAAGCTGAGGAGTGTAGCAGGAAATCTTGTAACGTTTGCTCGCTGGCAAAGCCAAGAGAAGAGCATATCTGCTGTGCTCAGGCTGAGCCAGGAGCCAAGAGACTGCCAGGGCAGCAGAGACCCTTACCTCAGTGGTTGAAAGCACGGTGTCCTCATCCAGGCTCAGCACTGCATCTGTCACTATGTTGTCGTAGGGTAGGAAGCGACTGCTCATAACCTGTGGGTATCCAAGGCAGGAAGGGGAGGAAATAAAAATCACTTGAAGGACTCATTTCCAAGGCAAATACTTAATTTTATCCCTCACTCTTATTTCATCTTGTCTGAGGTACATGGCATATATCTGTCTGATGGAAAGGACCCTTCAGCTCAAAAGTGAAGGAGTGTCATTTTTGTCATCCCAGCAGTCAGCCTACACCTTCTATCTGAGGAGTAATTTCTGAATAGACCTCCCTCTTTGCAGCAGGCTGCTTTCCTTTAGTGACAAACTGCATTGGTCTGTACTGATAATTAGATGTACCTACAGCTCCTTTGTGGAGGACATTTTCCCTGGTGGCTATGACTGTCCCTCTGCTCTCCTACAGAGTGTGAGGATCAAAGGTAATGAACACTGAGAACAACTTTCTGTGCAGCCTTCATCAGCTTTACAGCTGGGAAACCAAGAGCCCAGGCTGTGTGTGAAGGATGTAATGCTACCAGGACAGTGCAACATTCTCCATCAGAAAAGGAGAATATGCTGAAGAACCCAAATTGAGCTTTATCTGCATGAAGAATTACATCGGTATCATAGCATTTTAAAAAGTCACATTCTTAAATGGTCTTCAAGTAACTGAAGGGAGCCTGAAAGAAAGATGGAGAGGGACATTTCATAAGAGCATGTAGTGACAGGACAAGGGGGAATGGATTTAAACTGACAGAGAGTAGGTTTAAATTAGGTATTAGGAAAAAATTCTTTCCTGTGAGGGTGGTGAAACAGGTTGCCCAGAGAAACTGTGGATGCCCCATCCTTGGGAGTCCGAGGCCAGGCTTCACAGGGCTCTGAGGAACCTGATCTAGTGGGAGGTTTCTTGGTCCATGGCAGGGGGTCAGCACTAGACAGCCCTTAAGGCCCCTTCCAACTCAGACCATTCTATATACAAAAAACCTATATACAGAATATACTTTTTAAAGATATAGAAGGACAGTCTTCAAAGTAACAGGAAATAGATGGGAAAGCTGGATGAAAAAGATAACAGCAAGAAATGAAAATCCATATGGTTTCTTTATCAGACTAAATAGCACCTTTTGAGAACTGATGAAGAATGACAAGGACACAATACAGTTTGTTTCCCTTATCTGCTAGGAAAATAGCCTGGTTAGTTACTAGACCTCTTTACCAATTTACTATGCCAAGAAAACACTTCAAAGATCAAGCCCAGTAAGAGGAATCCACTGTATGGAAACAGGGACATGGAGAAATTTTACACAACCCTTCTAATTAATTCTAATGTCAGTTCTACATCCCCTGCAACCTGTTTGGAACAAGCTGGAATCTATGCCTTGATTCAGAGAAATCTATCTGCATAATCAGGATGTTCACAATGTCTGTCTGGAGATCACCCCTTCATCACTATGAAGGGCCTATGGTCTGGGGAGGCAGGGCTGTGATGAAGAGGAGATCTGGCTGGGGCTGAAGGTTTTGCTTTGCTTACACTAAGATGAAGCAAAGCAAACAGCCAGCAAGAGACCCATGTTCTTATCCCTAATCTTTTACAGACTGTGCAAAATTTTCAAAGAGTACAACAGTCATGACTTGCCGTGTATTTTTTTATAGCTAAAGTATCATTTTGTAACATGGGTGTTAAAATATTTGATTTCAAGGGAAGAGTGAAGGTTTGGTAAAGGCAGACCACTGTGATCAGATGCATGGAGTACTGGTGGCTGCTAGCAGGCCTTGGCCAAGTTTGGAGATGAAAAGCAGTTCCTTTGTGCAACCCTTGAACTGTGCTGCTCTGCAAGCTTGGTCCAAAAAAACAGCTTTCCACACAAGAAGCCATTTGGCATATGTTGGGATATTAGAGGGAAGAGACTGTCCACTATAAACACACCTTTGTGTACTCAGGAGACTCATTTGTAATCTAAACAGTGCCTGGGGCCAATTTCTACAAACATTATAGAACTGGTCAGAGATTTCTCCTCTATCCCACCTCTGCTAGTTTTACAAAAAGAAAATAGAAAACACCCAGAACATTCAAAACGCTCAGAAATCTCTGCAACCTTTCTTGGCCCTGCAGCAATTCTCCTGAAACTGTTTACATGGCTAGCTAATGCCAGAGCCTTTAGCTGCCAACCTTGCAGGGCTCTCTGTCTCTTGTTAAGGTGACAAGGAGAAAAGACCGAAGACAAGATTACAAATTCAAAATAGGATTGTACAGGCAAAGCAACCAAAAGTCCCTTTGCTCACACAGCTCTGGAGCCAGCTGACAGAGACTGCAGAGAGGTCTAGAATCTGTTTCAGATTCTAGAAGCAAGAAGTCTTGCATCTCTCAGGCCTGCATTTGGAAAGGAATCATCCACTTCAGTGTGATTTTTAAAAAAACTCTTTTCTTATCTGTTGGCATCTATTTTGACTTTGTGAAAGTACAAACAATAAATGTGTGTTGCACAGCAGGAGATGACATAGTGATTTTGTTCTCACACAAGTGTCCCATGTCCCTTCCTTGTTTTTGGCAGCAGTACCTCACAAGGCCATAAAAGAAGATACTTTTCAAAGGTAAGTTCTCATTTTCAACTTTGCTTTTGAGTCCACAGCTGACCCCCCCACGTGACTTCTCAGACTCAGTGAGTACAGCTGCATCACTACTTTCATGCACCTGCAGAGATGGAATTTCCAATGATGGGGTCAGCACTATCTACTTGCAGGGTCACATTTCAAAAGTGGGTCCCACCTGTGAATCTCAGATTCAAGGCATTAATTGCCATGCTGATGATTTCTGAGTGCACAGGGCCCATGCATGAGTCACAAATCTACAATTAAGCTGATACAAAAGGCCAAGGAATAGAAGGGAACTGTCCTTTTTTTGGGAACTACAAAGCTTTCACCAAAGCTGCTGGAAAAATAAATTCTTGTCCTGTCATAGAATGCAGGCAACCTTTTACCATGCTCCTCTCCACCTACCTTGCTTTCTCCTTCAATGACTATGACAGGCACAGAAGTGGCAGGCCAGCGGTGTTTGGCTGGGAGGGGTTTATCACAATTCCATAAAACAATAATCTGAAAGAGAATATTGGACCATGATCAAAGACTTTTGTGGCAATGTGGTCCATACTCTAAGGTCTCAGATTTCCAGACAGACACATTAAATTCAAGTTAGGAATTTCAAAATCAAAAGCAATGAAAAAAATCTGCATAACAACTACTTACAACATATAGGAAATACAGGAAAATAAAGGTTGGACAGGAACTTGGGAAGTCTCTGTCTCAGCCACATGATACAGATGTGACTGATTTACTGTGGCTCTCATTAAAGGCAAAACCACTTGTGACACTCCATTGCAAGAGGGTGCTCCTGCTGAACTCCCCAGGGTTTATTTTAGAGAAGCCAAAATCCTGGTACTGATAAGATTAAAAGTCACAGTGGGAAGAAGGAAGATCATGTAATGGCTCTTGAGGCAAAGACAACCTTGTGCAGTTTGCAGCACACACAGTGCTGATCTTTAAAGTGCACTCATTATTTTATCTGTCTCATGTAACAATGGGTTTAATTACTATCTGTATTCCACTTGCATTATACTCAGAATTTTTATTTCCCATGCATGTAGGTCAGACAGTAGAAATCTCAGAGGAAAGAAACATCAGAATTGATACAGGGGGTTGAAACAGGGCTGAGTCACCAGGCTCCACATGCTGGCAGAGTGGTTTGTCTCCACTGTGACTGACAGCCAAACAGTGCTGCTTACCTGTGCACAGTACTGGGACTTGGCTACAGCAACCAGGAGTTTCAGCACAGGCTGAGATTGGGAAACCAGGGGAGTTACTGCGTGGATAACGGCAGTGAATGTGGAAAGAGGCTTCAGACCTGAAGTGAAGAGAGACATGTTCAGTAAAGACAAAATCGCCCCAGTTACTACAGATTAAAGGACTTTGGGGATGGAAAAAACAATCTGCACTTAATGCAAACCTTGCCAGGTTTTTTTAGGTCATCTCCCTTCCTCTCACATACCAGATGCTTCAGAGATCACACTTCCCTTTAA
The DNA here is from genome assembly GCF_903797595.1 of Erithacus rubecula. Classification (NCBI taxonomy): domain Eukaryota; kingdom Metazoa; phylum Chordata; class Aves; order Passeriformes; family Muscicapidae; genus Erithacus; species Erithacus rubecula. The sequence continues at coordinate 134,601,112 of NC_136689.1, forward strand.
CTCCCACTCTGCGCCTTTAACTTCCACTCTGAAATATTGGACTCCAAGACAATTATTTCCTTTTCTTACTCACTGTTTCCACAGATGTCCTGTAATCTCCTTCTTTCATCCAGTTTGTCCCACAATATTGACATCTAGTTTGTTCAGCCAAATGTCTTTCTTGACACAGGCTCAGTTTTGCTGCCTGGATTTGGATGCTTGATGTTTTTTACAGATTATCTCCACAAATTCCAGAAGTTTATTCACTTTCCTCAGTTCCATTCAAAATCCTGTCATATTTTTGCTCTTTCTGGGTTGATTCCTATCCACATGCATCTTGAATTACATCCTGAGCTGATAATTCTGCTTGCTTCTTTGCCTTCCATTTTAAAATTTTTGTCTTGCTATGATTTCCTTTTTTGCTTGGAATAACACATTCTACTGGCACCTACCCTTTACTACTGCTCTCAGCCTCATCTAAACTCATCAGTGTGGGGTCATAGTAGTTTTTCATCAGAATTACCACAGAAATCTTCTCCCTTTTTTAACACAGTAACTGTCAATTTTTAGCAGTTCAGCAGTACAGATCCACACAAGTGGGATGGCATAGGCTGAGCCAAAAGTAGCAGCAGTCTGGTAAGCAGGAACCCTTCAGCCTGGAGGCACATTCGCCTGCAGAACTCATTGTTCAAGCTCTGCTTCAGGAAAAAGCCATGAACCTAAGCCTTATTCATTCCTTCTAGTGGGATCCACATAGCATGCAGAGTAAATCCATACATGTGTGCACTCCAATAAAAAGTGTCATGGGTAAATTACCGCTTTTCCCATTTGCCAAGCACAAATAAACAAAGAAAGGAAAAAGCTATTTCTCTTATGTCCCCTCAGGCCATGAATGGGTCAGCAACTCAGGCATTAATTACCAGCAACTGGAAAGTATGAAGGAACACAGATTTTTTTAAACAATCTTTGCAAGCAAGAGGCACATGACGCATGTTGATGAGTCAGAGATGTTCCAGCCTACAGTGGGCAGCGAAGATTGAGACAGGACAAATGAAAAGCATCATTAACTAGAAATGAATGGTAAGTCACTTAGCACATGCTACTCAAAGACAGAACTTCAAAATTCCACTAGAAATTCCAGATGCTACTACATTATAGCAAGGATTCACTCACCCAGATTAGCATAGTAGTAAGGAAAATCTCCCAGATATGAGGAATACTGTGGCAGTACAAATAACCCTCCAGGATGTTTATTCCATATTAAGCTGTTACGTGATATGTGCTTAAATATTCTGTCCTGAATAATCTGGAAAACAAGAGAAGTAATGATTTTGAAATATACTGTCATAGTCACTGGTAGAAGCTTCAGGGACTCCAGCTGACTGGAATCATCACCCATTCTGCAAAAAGCTGAGGCACACAAATTAGTAGATACTCCTCCTTGATCTCTCCTAAAAGGATTCAGAATCTGCACATTCTGACACCACTTCAGCAGTTCAGGCTTTGTGCCATAGGTTTTAGAGCACCTCATTAGTCTCCCTAGACATGGTGACCATACAATTTATTGTATTTTATATTTCAAGTCAAATATTTTGTCTAATTGAGTATCTTTGCAGTTGTAAGCCTGATTAGTTCATTGTCAGGTTTACTATCCAGAACTCACAGAAGATAATTATTTGAAGATGGCATTAAAAAGCTAGGTAATATTAGGAGATAATGAGAGTATTCAAAACTAAGAAGACTTTCAGCAAATCAGGCTGCACTAATTATTAATTTTTTCTTAATTATAAAGGCATATTAGAATTCAGATACATCACTGATTCCATGTCTCAGTTCTGTAACAGTTCCTTGTTGGATAAACAGATGATCTTTTCAAAACTACTGTCTGACTGGCCAAAAACAGAGATTCCTAGATTTTTAAGGTCAGAATGGGTTGCTAGGTCATTTACTTTAGCATCTAGAATACCACAAGCAAAAAAGGAAAAAAAGATACCAGGCCATCCAACTGGTATGTATTTATGAAAATACAGTTGCTTCACATTGGATACCTGACTGCAAGAACAAGAGTGGTTCTTACACTGATGGGAAATTCTTTAAACATCCTGCAAAGGTATGACAAGATTCAGTGGTGGGAATTTCTTTGTAAGAGCAATACACTCTTGAGCCACTTGTTCTTACAGATTTCCTTCCCCTGGAGTATTAGAAGTTAGAGGTCTGGAGATGGAATGTTGCAAAGGGCCAGTGAGTGGTGAAGGATGAATTCTCCCCCAGGCTGGCTAGGAAGGAATGCCTTGCCTTCCTCTGCAGCTCATCTTTTGTTATCTTCCAAGGAGGATTTCATGTAACTGGCAGGGCTTGAGTGCCAAGAACATGTTGGTTGTTTTATCCCAATGCCCCTGGCCTTAACATAGACATATCTGGATGAAACTTCATGTCCCTGAAGCTGGACTGGAGTGTAAGAAAACCAAAAAACAAGCAAAAAGACCCACCACAAGAAGAACAAAAGCAGCTGCTGCAGTCTAAACAAGCTAAAATCTCTTTAAGATGCTAAATTCAGGGACATTTGGTCAATACATGAATAAGTATTGCCCCAAGCAGGGGTTTTCCTGGAATTTTTGATTGCCATGACAAGAAAAGATTAAAACACCAGTTACATTGTGTTAGACAATCCACTGCTGGTGGCAATACACGTACAGCTAAACTGGGGCAGATGTTCAATGCATGCTTTTCTGAATTTTGCCTACAGCCAATTACCATAGCTAATATGCCATAATTCACTCACATGGGTAAGTTAATTTAACTTTTTTTTGGAATAACAGACTTAGGACTGTAATGCCATCACTGACAAGAATGTTTCTGAATATTTCTAGTTGAAAAGTTAGGTGTATCAGTTGTCAGATCTCTCACATGGCAATGGGGACTGGAAAAAAAACAGATGATGACTGCTGCTTACCCAACTGTAAGTTATGCCACTAAACAAGAGAGAACCTGGAAAGTATTTATTTTTGAGTGTTTACCACAAAACATAAATACTACAGCTCCTCCCTCTTGCTTTCTCAGAACTGGGGCACAATCAGATAAGCAGAAGTACATTTACATGGCCAGGAGGTCACACAGGTGGTGTTTTCAGGGGCACTGGCAGCCAACAAGGCTGCAAGGAAAACACAAGGCTGGTGTTGGAGGTACCTGAGTGTCCCAGTGCCACTGCAGCTCCACAAACCTCACCAGCAGGCTTCTGCATCTTCTGGGCAGCTGGGGAGCTGCACACCACAGGCAAAAAATGGATCACTCACTTATCACTCTCCTGGGACTACATAAGAAACCTAGCTGTCTGTCAGGATAGAGGGGGAAAACTTGGCAGAAAGAAAACTAAAAAGTGTAAAAAAAATTAACATGGAGGACACCAAGGAATTAAAATGCAGAGTGTACAATGTTGCACATATTGCAGAGATAGCATGTACCTGGTCTCTCCAATGATAAGGCATGACAGGAAGTTTAATAAGAGAAGAAAGGGTTTAGGATCTTGGGCAAGGTATCCTTTTTCCTTTTGGAATGCATTAATAGTCCAGTATTGTTGTCTCCCTCATCTTCACACTTCAAAAAGTTCACATATTGCCTTAATCATTGCTGCTTTTCAACAGGCCCTAGCCAAGCATCCAGCATTTCTTGTCTGTACTCTGTACTTTGTGCTGTCCCTCTCCCCTCCTCTTCCTGAGTGGAGTGTGGACACGCTGTGTAGGGATGTTTTGGGTTTGCTTCAAGACCAGATGAAGCTGAAGATGTGCAGATATGCTGGAACATGCATCTGATGGTGCCTGTAGCAGCCCACTGCTGCACTGCCATGCTGCCACCAGCCTGCACAGACACTGAGCATCACTGCCTAACCCACTCCTTGCCCAAGGCACTGGGCAGCTCCTTTGTGCCTGCCACAGGGGGTTGGTGGTCAAATGATTCAAACATCTCATTTTGGACTATGAGCTGCTTGGCATAGGCCACTGGCTGGGGTAGAGTTCATTCTCTTCACAGGCTGCTAAGGGGCTGTGGTTTGGATTTGTGCTAAACACAAGGCTGACACTCTAGAGATGTTTTTGTTATTGCTGAGCAGGGTTTGCACAGGGCCAAGGCCTTTTCTGCTTTTCATATGGCCACAGTGGGGAGGAAACTGGGGCTGCCTGGGAGGAGACACAGCCAGGACAGGTGACCCAAAGTGGCCTAAGGGAAATTCCAGACCATATGATGTCATGCTCAGGATATAAAGTGGGGGGAAGAAAGAGGAAGAGGAAGACATTTGGAGTGATGGTGTTTGTTTTCTCAAGCCACCATTACATGTGATGGGGCCCTGCTGTCCTGGAGATGGCTGAACACCTGCCTACCAGTTGGAAGCAGTGACTTAATTCCTTGTTTTGCTTTACTTTTGTATGCAGCTTTTGCTTTCCCTACTAAACTGTCTTCATCTCAACCCAGGAGTTTTCTGGCTTTTACCCTTCCAGTTTTCTCCCTGGCCCTGCTGGTGGGAGAGTGAATGAACAGCTGCCTGGGGTTTGGCTACTGGCTGGGGTTAAACCACAACAGACACCAAATGCTGTGAGATTATCAAGGAACTTACAGGTTCCTTGGTGATTTAAGGTTTCCAGAGGTGTACTGAATAAAGGGCTGTGATGTCCTTTCAGACATCTGATTTGGTGAAGACTTTATCTGTGCTGATATCCTCAGACAGGGACATACACAGGCACTGCAGTTAGTGGGTATGTGATTATACTGATGATATCTAGAATCATCAGAGCACTTTGACACAACAGTATTACAACAGAAGATGGATCACACCCACCAAAATAAAAATAATATAAAAAAAAACGGGAACCTGCTAGGAATTTACTTCCAGGCATTAGATTTTAAGAAGAGGATATACTGCTTGCAAGTGTATATATATATATATATATATATATATATACGTATATATACTGTTTCAGACAACAAAAGTCACTCTCAATTGTTTTAATCTTTTCCTAAGGAAAGTTAACTTGAGACTTCACTTAGGCAAATTGAAATGAAGAAAAGAATTAGTCTTAGCTGTCTCAAAAGATTGAGAGTCCTCAATTATCAAAAATTACAAAAAATAAAAATCTCAACTCAGAATCAGTCTCCCAAACAAATGAAAAAACCTAAAACCAATGCTAATTGGTTTCATTAAACTAAGTCTTCTGGGAAGACTTTTGTCTTCACTTTGTTTTTTCTGCTCTGAGCAGAAACTCTAGCTTGCTGGTTACACATCTGCTTCATGTTCAGAAGTTTTGCTGTCCCTTGGGCTCCTGAAACCATAGGGGCAAAGTGTCCCAAAGCAGCACTAAAGGCACATGTGTGAGCACTGGAGCTTGATGTGATGGACACCAAGGCTGTGGGAGCTGCAGGTTCTGTGTCCTAGTTAGGTTGTGTGTCCTGGAGTCCAGCCCCAGCACAGGCAGGAGAGGGGCAGTGGGGAGAGCCCTGTGCCTCCATCCTTTTAGCAACCCCTAACAATAACAGGGCACATGCAGGGAAGGCACCTGATGGTCCCTGGGAACACTTCTGTAAGGGTTAATTAAATTGTGATCAATGGCACAAGGTCTTACACCTTTGTGAGTCTGATCCTGGTGTGGGCTGTAGTAATTATCACTAGCTCACCAGTGCTTATGAGGAGTTTGAGGATGAAGAACAGTTCTCAACAGGCAGCACAGATGAAGACACACTCTTCTGAGGGCAGTGGGAGCATTGTGAGGATAGCTATGCCAGGGGCTCTGCAAATGTTCCCTGGCTGGTTTTCTTCACAGGCATGGAAAAACCTAAGGGACTATCTTGCAGCAGCTGGAGGCTGATCAGCCATGGGCACTCATTTGCAGTTTTCAGAGGGAAGCAGGCACAGCAGGAAATGTGGAGCCTTAACAACTGTGCATTACAACTGTGCACAAAGACAGGTGCAATTGCAGAAGCATTAGCATAAGACAAATGCATTTGCACCTACAGAGTGAGCCCCCTTCAGTGGTACAAATGTGTCAAAAATTTATGGGAAAAAATTGCAAAACAGAAAAGAAACCTGGTTTTGAAATTGCAGCCTGGGCCCTACTTCTGAAGAGCCTTTCATCTTTCCTCTGTCTCTGAATTCAGAAAGGATTCTCTCCACATTTAAAATCATCTGTCTCCCCTTTTAATAGCAGTCTAATTATGATTATCTATTAATAATTTATAAGAACGATCAGGCCTGTCCCTTCTCCAGTGTGTGAAGGTAAGACATAGCATTTACAAGCCCTCTCTTTCCCTTGAGCCAGATCAATAGCCCCATCACAAGGCATCAAAATGTTCAAGAATGGTCAAGGAGGAGCTCTATAGTAGCATTTTTTCCAAAAAGACTTCCAGAAGGGTTCCTTAAGAAATACATTTGCTACCAATGACAAGGCTAGTGATTCATAAGCCATAAGGCCTTGCAAAGTCAAGATCACACATGACACCTTTTCCATGTGTTGGGTAATTCCCATTTTTCACCGTGTCAGTTTTCTAATGTGGATTCTGATAATGAAGGAAGTATTTCCTTAGGGGAGAAAACTCATCAAGATGCTGAACTTTTCTGCCAGTGACCAATTGCATGTCATGAAAACCAAGGTCTGATGCCAGCTGAGGACAGGGGCAGTTGGACAGGTATGGAAATCTTGCTGCTTGGCAAGGTCCCAGACAATTTTTACTCACCTCTAGTGTAGTCAATACAATCTTCTCAACTGAAGAAAAATAAGCCTCCCACAAGAACTGTGTCTGCTGTCTAAGTGCTAGGATTTTATCCTGATGGATAGACCTGATTGTAGAAGGAATCTGTAATACAAGATGTAATACAGTCAGAAGCCTTAGAAACAACACAATCTCATCAAATTAATATGCTGCTGACAAGCCCTCTCCTCCATTAACAGCCTGTACAGCTTCAGCACTCCTGTCCAACAGAGATGTGTGTCAACAGTTAAAGGCTTGATGTAAAACAAATGAGACACAACTCTTTATAACCTCTGATATTGAATATATTAATTTTTTAAAATCTGCTTTCTTCCAGTTTTTGATTGTTTTATGGTAACAAAGCTACCTCCCTACAGCCTTGTGGTGAGGCATAGTAAGGAGCTCCTCCATGCAGCCCTCATGCTTTTCATCCCACAAAACTCTTCATGGACTAATATTTTAACAACCTAGTACCTGCAGGGGTTGAGAGTTCAACAATAATGTCCAAATTCCAAGTATATTAAAGGGATCTGGAATTGCATTTACCACAGCATGGCAACACTAAGTGCCCTAAGGAAAACAGCAACATCTTAACTTAAGACTTCACTTTTGGGGAGCCTGTGGATCAAATAGCATTTTACTAATTGTCTTAGGTGGAAATAATAACATCTTCCACAACATCTGTTATTAACAAGAGAAAAACACTCATTTTTGCCCTCTTTCCATTAATTTTACACTTTAATTGTTGTATAAGGTACCTTGCAAATAAACCCTAAATTATCCTGCTGCAGAACTTTTCCATTTAATAATATAACTGTTTGCTAGATCAGAAGGGAAGGGCTTCATGGCTACATCTTTCACCATCCCCATGTCCTTCTTCAAACTAGGGTGTGTACATGCCATTTTTTAATTTGCCACATTGAACAAGGCCTCCAGAATAACTTGGACAATGCAAAATTACATTATCAAAGGGATTTAACTGAAATTTGCTTTAGTGGTGAGGGCTAGTCACAGCACTAGAAAGGCATTTAGGATATGTTACTGCTTTGTGCTCATCTTTTTCTAGAAATGAATAGTTGTGTTGCACCTACATTTCTGTGATTTCTAACTGGAATCACAGAATTGTTTAAGTTGGAAAAGACCTCTAAGGTCATCTGGTCCAACCACTAAATTAAGATATCTTTTTCTCAGACACTGGTTTCACATAAATCTTTTACCTGAGTTATTAGTTTTAAAAACAAATTGTATTTGGCTGTGTATTTGGTTCTTGTGCATTCCAGCTTATTCTGAAGTTTGTCTGCATCCTACCACATTCAACTCCTTCCTGACCAAAACACACTACTTATTCCTAAATAAATATTAAATATTAAAATATTCTGAGAAGAGGCAGCGATCTTTATTTGCTTTCACGTGTTCCCAAATCAAATGATTTCCCATGAAACATCTTTCCTGAAGAAAATTTGTGACTTTAAGAAGTTACATGTAAAAAAAATTTCATGAGAACTAGAAAATTCTTTACTTGCAGCATTTGCAACCAGGTCTGGATACTTTGCCCATGGTTCCACTGGGTGCTGTGCCAGATGAGCCAATCTTTGCTCTCTCAGCCCTTTAACTCTCAGATCACCATCTTAGAGATACTGCTAACATAATACAGACTTTGGGTTTATGGGAGAGTTAGCACTGCAGCAAGGTGGAGCAGAAGAAAATGGTCAGATTGTCCAAGATGCTATTTTGTTTCTCTTCCCTACAGGCCCTTTAAGAAAATACAGGCTTTTAGGTAAAATACTCCCTGCAAAAGCAGTAAGAAAGACAGAACCTGAAAACATGTATTGGCACATATCATTCTAAGAGATCACATCACTATTCATGATGTGTTCCAAGAAGTAGAAGCATAATAAACACTACCTGCACTGGCTGCACAGATGTGTATTAATCACACCCAGAAACATTATCAGTAGCAAAGACAAGATTTAAGTCACTTTGTAGTGGCATTACAGCATTTTCTTAATAAATGTTTAATTGCAATACGTGCAAGCTTGTGTGGTGTGTATGCATATGTGTGTAAGCAGCCCATAAAACCAATACTCAATCCCCACTACACCTTTTGAAAGGGAATGCTGCTCTGACTATGAAGGTTACTGCACAAAGTTATGATCTTACACATCATACCATGCTTGTGAGACCCAGCAAACACAGTGTCAAGGTTAAAAAGAGCCTTGATGGGGGCTCTGTTACAACAGCTGGAAAGAAAAATCAGGGCTCCCATTTTAAATGCATTTGCCTATTAATCTACTTGTCCAGAAAGACAGATAAGGAATATGATGTATTAATACTAATCTGGATGATTACATTGGAATTATTAGAACTTTAATAAAAGGTCATTTCAGCAATGAGTAGGGGGAGGGAAAAACCACCCTGCACAAATAAATGCAGAAAGGCTGGAGTTAGCTCTCCCAGTGCTATGATGAGGAGAATATGCAAATAAAAACATCCGAGTTGCTCTCAAACAGGAAATGAAAAACTGTAACATAACAAAAACATTTCCCAGAGCAGACATTCAGGCCCTCTGCCAGCTCTTTAAAAACACTGTTAATAACAGTGCAGTAGCTGCTCAATATGGAAGCAGCTGTGTGAAGTGAACGAATGGCACGTTACCGGAAAACATGAAGATCAGCAAATTATAATTATTTAAAGAGAGACATAATTTTGCTCAGAAAAAAATGTGCTGTCCACAGAAGCAAAAAATCAAATGACCCTTTTATATTTGCAGCTTGTATGACATTAAGTACAATAGGCAGCACATTGCAAGGTTTGCTAAGCCAGCTCTTCACAAATATTTACTTCTTCAGACAAGTTAACAGCCATGTGATGACATTGCAAAGATAATTTGTTTTGGGGTGCCACCACATCTGTACCTTTGAGGGCTTCTCTCTGTGGACAACACTAAATTCAAGGATCAAAAAAGAAAATTGCTCTTAGTGGCTACTTTGTCTTTATTCCAGACCTTGTGGATCTCAGCCTTATGCTGGGCAATGGCAATTTTGGAAAAAATAATTTTTCAAGAACTTCTAACATGAACTTCTCTGCAGAATTTACAGGATAAATTTGGACTGTAAAACCCACTAACATAGCTGAAAAAACCAAAACAACCATACTGTACTGAAAACCAAAGTAGATGCTGCAAGTAGCAGGGAATTTGTAACTTCTCAGGCCACTTTTGTTCTATGACCTCAAGATTAACAGTAAGTGACATGAACACTGCTTCAGAAAGCAATGCTACATGCTCCACACATTAGAAAAGGGACAGATTCTGCTTCCCAGTGAATTGTTAGATGATAACTCCTGCCTGAGAAAATACTTGCTTTCCTGAGGATATCCCTGAGGATAAACTATTTTTAAGGACTGGAGCAGAATCCACCCTCAAATGTTTTCCCTTTCATCAAAGTACCTGCAGGTCTACCTCAGATTGGCATCCAAGTGCCCCACACCAGAAAAGATTTCATGCTCTTTGCAAAAATAAAAGTCTCCTGCACTTAAGAATGTGGCCTGATGGCTGCAATGACCTTCAGGTCAAATAATGAATGATGTCATATGAAATGAGTTCACAGCCAGACTGACACAGACAATCCCTTCATGATAAAAAAATCTTTTACAGCCCTGACCTCTTGGATTCATCTTCCCTGTCCACTTAGAGGGTGGCAGCAGTAATCCCCTGCTGTGCTGAAGCCAGGGTCTGGTTCTTACCTGTAATAACAATCTCTCATCGCCGATGATGGCAGCTTGGTTCCAGTCAATCACCTCGGAGAAGGGCAGCTCCCACCCGTTGCTGAGCATGACCGGGACGCAGGCAGCCTGCGGGCACAGAGCACGGCCATCAGCAGCTGCGCCCCAGGGCACCCGCTCACCCTGCCCCCAGCACAGGCAGCGTGGCCAAGGACACCACAAACCCCACAGGAGGGCAAGGCCAAGGGTTGGAAGGTTTCCATTTGGGGTTTATTGATATGCACTGAAAGGTGGGGTTTGCACCAACAGTGGGATTTGCAATCAGGTGCTTACGCTGCCAGACAGGGGCAGAGCTGCTCAGTGCAGCAGATGGAACACTGGAGAATTTAACACAAAATGATAGCCCTCCTCAATGCTTTGTGAGCCACTTAGCAGGAAGCAACTTCCTTAATTTTTATAGCATGTTGCTGACAACCCACAGAAAACACAGACCATATTTAACTCCTGACCACCTTTCCCATGAAGGAGTCAATTCTCTATCCTGTTTGGTATCAATGCTCCAAACAGAGACGACTGCACAAATACAACTCATCTGACATCACCTGCCTACAAAAATAAAAATTCTTGTATGTCTTAAAACAAACAAAAAGCATGCACATTTAGTATCTATTTCTTACCAGTATGATCTGTCTAAACTAATTAAACTTTTATGAGTTTTACAAATTCTTCAGCACAGATAGTTTATGAATACTTAGCAAGTAGGTCAGTATTTCCATAAGCAAATGATCTGGTCATGATCTATGTTCTGGTCAGCTCAATCACAACATAAGATCCAAACCAAAAACCTTCTGATGTGATGAAATAACCTAGTACCAGAGAATTTTTATCAAACCTGTGCTTTGGTTTCTTTTGGGTCAAATCAAGTTTATATGCTGAGTTTGGTCTAGACTAGGGTTCAGGCCTAAAAGACAGTATAAAGGGGAATCTTTCAGACTGCTGCACGTTCCTTGGTAAGATGTATCATGCACAGCATCTGAGACTGGTCAAGTCTACATTACAGCAACGACTATTATGTGTAAACAACTGTGATCTTCTGTCAGGAATTACATCAGTGCAAGGAAAAAGCCAACCAGAAAACAGCTAGTAATGTGTTTTTATGTTTAAAGCATTCCACTAATGTAGGTTATAACTTTCAACATTAACTGGATTTGTGTAGAAACCGGGAATACGCCGTTATTGGTAAATACTCTGCTAGCCTGATGGTGAAATCCTTAACTGCCTACATTTTATCATTGACCTGGAGCCCCCAAGTTCTGTGTAATGAGGTACAATCCCTGCTTTCTCCTCCTGAGATGATGTATCTAACAGAAGCTGTATGACTTGGGGCTCAGATGAGAGAAGAGCTGAGGACTGCTCTTCAGGAAGATCTTAAGTGACTTGTCATCTCATATAAGCCAGTCCTACTTCTTCCTCTGAAGAGACTGGAGAGGGAACAGCACTTTTCAGGCTATTAATCTTCTCTTTAGTAGGAGAAAGAGGCAAGTGACAGCCCAAAAATTGGATCTCAAATTTGATTGCAGGTGCAGGGTTCATTGGTTACACCTATGTGTCCAGAGCATGTAGGGTATCCAAAAAACCCGAGGTGGGTTTTTGGATAGGGTGGGCAGATATGGCACATGGCTACTGGCCTCCCTCTGGAGAAGCAGCAGAAAGCCAGAAGGATTTCTGGGTACCCTGGGCTTCTAAAATGGCATAATATACTCAGACTTAGCTACCTGAATCCTGCAGAGAACAATGCTCTCCAACAGTAGCTAGGACATTTTATGGCTGATGATGAAAAGGGATGGGATACCATTCATTAACAACTTTACTGTCAATGCTGGGACACTTCCCAAATGGCACAAAACAACTCCTCAAGGCAGGACCCTGTAGGTGTGTTCATTTGCCACTTCACTGAAACCAAGCAGCTCCTCTCCACTCCAGCCCCCATGGAATCCAGATGCCAGACCTACAGGGGAGTTTGCAGCACCTCACAAAATGCTCTCTATGTCTGCCTGAAGATCCAGGATCCTTGGATTAGGCTGACATTTGCAAAAAAAAAAAAAAAAAAAAAAAAAAACCAAAACACCAGACTGGCTGAATGTGGAGTAGACAGGTGTCAGGTTTGACCACTGTGCTGCCTGGCCACAGGGACTCCAAAGCCCTTCTGCATTGCCTTCTGCTGCAAGCCCATAGTAAAAAGGGAACCACTAACCAAAATATTTTTAAAAGGTGAAGGATATTCACGTGTTGTCCCAGACAGAGATCAGCTTATATCCACCTTCATGTGAAGCTTCCATCTGGAGCTTTATTACCTCCAGGCCACCTTCTGTATGTTCAGCAAGCCCCATCTCAAAACTGGCAATACATAAGCAGGTCTGTTTTGGCTAAGTGAAAACAAAAAGCTATTTTTACTGCCCCAGGGCTTATGTGTAAAGGCCAGTGTGTCCCAGGGGAAGTCTCACAGCTTGACAAAATACTGTTCTTAACCTGTCCAATCTCTCAGCCTCACCACATCCAGGGAAACCCTTTTCCTGGAGATAAAGCAATCCAACCTTCAGATGAGTTCAGTGCTCAGCCCCTCCTGGGAAGGAGCTGCCAATTGCTCCAGAAGTATGAATAAAATCTTTCGCAAAGTGGATTACTGTCCACTGGGGAAATGAAACACATTCCCCTCCTCCCGCCTCCCTGCCATTGCACACTGAATTCAGTCACTGCTTTAAACTGCAGCTCTTACCTGCAAGGCTTCCAAAAACCTGAAAGAGCCAAGCCTGCGGCCACGGGGAACCAGACAGAAAGTGGCATTGTGCAGCATTTCACGGTAATCATACCTAACAAGAACAGGGGAGAAAAGAGAAAATTCAATTAGTGGTGAGTCCTAGAGTAACCGGGCGTGAAAATGCAAACAGCTGTTGAGACACATCTGGAGAAAATCATCCCCAACCAAGACTATTCAGCACCAGGTTAACTAACTCCCCCCATGCATGTGTGTCAGCCTTCCTCTCTGGCTCCTTTTTGTTCGTCCTCAGGAGCAATCACTGTGGGACAGAGCTGGGGAGAGTGGTAATGAGACTGATAAGGAAGGAAGTAATTTTGTCTTTGCAATAATAAGCCAGTTCTGTATAAACAGTGCATGACTTCCAAGAACAAACTCACATTAAATATTTTGATACCCAAAGCACTGTTGCAGTACTTCTGTGATCCTGATTTCTATTCAGATTTAGTCAAAACCATGCATAAGTGTGTTCACAAGAGGTTTGTACAAAGCAAAAAAATATTCAAACTATGCCAAAGAAATATTTCCTTATCAAGCAGGCACTAAAAAAGAGAAGGGGGGGTTCCAATGACTCACTTGGTGGTTATTGTTAAGTATGGAGAGAAGAATAAATAACCAGATTTTGGCAATTAATTGCATAGCTCCAATGATCCACGCTCATCTGAATGAAAGTGCAGATAGACACTTCTGGTTTTGCTTTTTTCCAATTACATCAATCACCACAAAATCATTCACCAAAGCCACACATCAAATCCCAACAGTTTCCTGCCTGTTATTAGCAAACTGTATTTCTGACAAGCCCATGGAACTGTAAATGGCATTGATCTCATCTGAGTGAAAAGGATTCAGACTAAACACCCTCCATTCTCCAGAGTGTCCTGGACTCTGCACATAGATGTTATTTTGACAGCAATCTGTAGCACTGAAATTTTTTTTACACCAATAGTCCAATTTTACCATGTCCTGCAGGCAGAGCAATTTTTTTTCTATGTGTGTCTATGTATATATACATACATATATACATGATTACATTTTATATACAATGAAATCAGGATCTATGTTTGTATTCTCACACAGGCCAGACAGATGGGAGTAAGCCAATTTTCAATTATAAGCTCTGTCTTTAGGAAGAGACATCTTGCAAAGGCCCATTTGCTTAAACAAGCGTGTATAGCTAATTTGCACAAGAAAAGGTCACTGTGAATGGATTAAGATTATATCCACTGAGAGTAAAATAAAACCCCTCATTGCATTAATTAAAACTACAAAATAGACTTCAAAGTCCCTTTTTTCTTTTGAATTCTATCTCAACTTTGGTTAAAATACATATATACATATTCCATCTGAGTGGCAGCTATTAATTTTTCTCTGTGTGGTATAAAGATTGGCAGCCATGTCCCAGCTCACCAGTCAGCACTGACCCAGAATACAGGGGAAAATATTAGGACTGGAGTACAAAAAAAAAAAAAAAAAAAAAAAAAAAAATTTCAAAGTTGCCATTTTTAAGCATTCTTTTTTTTCCCACATATTGAGAGGTCTGAGGCTCATTGCTCTTACTGTGCATTGTAGGACAGCAAATGTTAATAAATACCAAAAATAGAATACCCCGTAGGGCTAGAATACACCAGTCAGAAGTTCCCCATCATTAACTAGCTAAAAATGTAAAATCCTGTTAATACCCTGGAATGCAACATTATCCACAAAACATTGATGGCAAAACCAGAACACAAAGAAAAGCAGAGAGCAAGGCCACTGCAAGTGAGTCTTCCATATCCCAGTGACATTCTACACTGTGCACCATCTAACTTGCTGGTATTAGGATAGATTTACAAAGAGGAAAAAAAGGAAAAGAATTTGCTCACCACTTTCCACTGCAGAACCAGTTAGCATCTTGCTCCCATTTTTGAGCATTTTAAAACTTAACGTGTGATTTATTATGGAGGTCTGTAATAGCACAGCACATGGTCATCAAGCAATTTATCTACATCATATGTACATGAAAAGCCCCATCCTAACCTTGATGTATGGGCACAAAATATCTACTCGCTTCAGGGAGGACTCAAAAATACAGAAAGAAGAGATCCAGAGTAAGGTAATATCCAACAAGAGCAGCTGAAGTGAGTGAACCACACCTTAAATTCTACTGAATAAATTTCCCTGCAATTTCAAGCAAAATGCTTTAAGGTGACTCAATGGGATCTTTGAGCACAGTGTCCACTTTAAACCCCTCAGAGGTTTAAACTCTGGCATGGAGCATCTATTTGAAATCTGCAAACATGAGGTGATATTTTTCACTCCTTTGAGTTCATGGATAGCACACCAAGCAATGGGAGCACTCTGCCTTAGCTGGAAGACAGAAGCTGGCCCAGTATATTTAAATACAAATTTGGGAACAGTTTTGTGCAACACATGTAACCAGCCTCAAATACACAAACATTTCTGTCAGGCTTCAAGCATAGCTTTGCAACTGGAAGCACTGCTTACAGAGGAAATAATATACATGTACCAAGCAGTATTTCAGAGTCAAGCTTGCAACAGAGACCATTACACTTTTTTTTCTGGACTGCCAGACAGCATTTGGAGGAGACTCTGGTCACACAAATGTCACTTGGTAAATGAAACTCCAGCCCACAGGCCATGGTAAGGACAGAAATCTCAGGGCAACTTTCACTTTCAGACTCCTTCACATTCAGCCCAGACAGAACCATGCACACAGCAGCGGGTTTAATTTTTGCCAGCATTTTGTCAGGGACTGCAAAATGTTTATGTACATTTTTCCCACAAAGTAGAAAGCATACAGCATTACACTTGAAAGCATCTCTGCACTTCCTTTAACTCAGACTTAAAATACTTTCAGTGAAGTGAGTGAAATAATCTCCATGATTAAAGGTAAGCATATGACTGAAGTATTTGCTGGACATGAAATTTCTCCTTCACTTGTCCAGGAGAGAAATCAGAGCTGGCACAGAGTTCCAGGAACACCCTCTCAGCTAGAGTACGGGTGTTGTACATTAAGTACCAATTTAATGCAAACACCACTACTGCATCAACAATGGCTTTATTTGCCCACTATATCCACTGACTAATCTCAGCAAAATCTCAGCAAGACAATCAAGTATGACAACCTCCACTCACAACTGGAGAAGGCATCTTAAGCTAGAGGGAAAATAGTCAAGTGTTTAGAAAAGTGTTAAGAAGAGGTTCTTCCAGCGTTTCCTCTTATTCTTCTCCCCAGCAATGGGGGTTAGATCTGTTTCCAGAACTACTTATTACCATTAGCTGGTAACTTCTATGGCAGGGACATTTGTTATGGTCTTCCAGCTTGCATTGCTGTGGTTTCTGCAAACTCAGAAACTCAGCCTGTGAGCACAGCTCTCCTTTACCTGCCTACAGACCCTCTTTATTTTTAAATAAAAAATAAAGCTGAGGCTGTGAAGGTTTTTCAAGCTCCAGAAAATCAGAGCAAAGAGCAGCACTGCAGAGCACTGAGCAGGGCTGGATGGACACTTCTTCCTTAGTTGTGCCGCTTCGGTGTTGCACTACTTCTGGCACTTTCCTTTCCTTCTGGCAGTTTATCTTCCCTAGCATTTAGCATTTAGAAAAGCTTTTAGAGGAGTCCACTGCTTTGCTCA
Organism: Erithacus rubecula; assembly: GCF_903797595.1. NCBI lineage: Eukaryota > Metazoa > Chordata > Aves > Passeriformes > Muscicapidae > Erithacus > Erithacus rubecula. The sequence goes on from NC_136689.1 coordinate 134,617,993, forward strand.
GAAGGTATTTATTTCCAGAAACCTCCAGGTTTCCACATTAGAAGACTGGCAGGGAGTGGGGGCACATGCTTATTGCTCATACATTCCTGATTCCTTCATTCTGCACGCTTGCACAGAGGTAACATTTTACTGCCAATTTTAGGGTCGGCTTGGCCTGGGTCTCAGCTGCAGCATTCAAACATGTTAAATCCAAAATGCATATGCCTTAAAAATGACAGTTGGGTCTTCAAAACTAAAATAGCTACAGATTTAATCCAAAGTTGGCATCCCTCTGTAAGTATTAGAGGCATGTCTTATTAACTTTCAGGCTTCTTTTCGTAATGATTAAGTGTACCTTGTTCACAGCTACTACCATTTTAGGCAGCATAAAAGAATAGCTCTATTTGCAATCAATTCTAATTTACTCACAACTTAATTTAATTATTCCCTCCCTGCCACCACCCATAGTTGAGGAAATATGTTTGGCCCCATCGATCACACAGGTGTAAACACTGCAATGTCGTGAGAGCAATTATCCAAAGGAGAAACACTGCCTGGCCAAATGCTCCTACCATTTTAACTCTTTGATCCAACACACACTTACCCCCATCCCCCCTTTTTTCTTTTTTTTTCTTCTGATGTGCCGACCATGTCAATCAGCACATGGATTAGAAGGTTGTTTGGATTCCTGGTTCTCCATTATCCCAAGGAAGCCTGGCAGGCTGCAGAAGCTCTGCAGTGACTAATCAGCCATGCCATACATTCCTTCCTACAGCTTAAGCATTTCCCCATGTCACTACACTGTAGAGATTATAAACTAGCCTGGGAAATATTTTCACTACCAATTTTAGTATAAACAATTTTTTTTCTTTAAAGCCACGTCTTCATCCCCACTGATTGAAGACAGAAGAGAGGTCTAAAATCTAAAAAGACTGTTTAGACCAGCAGATATATCTAGATGCAGTGATTATCATAACACTTTAGCTATATGGCACCTATCATGTAGATACATTTTTTTACAGGATACAATCACCATTCTCGTTTCTTAGATTCAAAACCTGTGACACAAATGACTGGTGGCTTCTCCAGCAGCTAGAGGGACCTTGGGAATGCTAACCACAGCATCCTGACCTTACTTCTTTCTCTGGTGATGCAGCATTCACTGAAATCCGGCTGCATGTTATGGCTATTAAAATTCAGATGGAAATACAGGAGCAGAACCCAAGCCAAATACAACAGGTTTAACTCAAATCAAATGCAATGGGTTTAACCCAGCAGTACATATTTTAACAGTGCCACACATAATCCATCTCTTGAGAGATGCTGGAGCTCATCCTTGGCAGGAACTATCAGCACATTCCACTATAGATGTCAGATGTGACTAGAGCTGCTTTTTTACTTCCTGAGCCAAAAAATTGTGATGGCACTTAACCAACTATGTCCAGGGCTCCCTCTCTGAATCTGCAAGCCCTTGAATGCACACTGCATCTTCCAGAAGCTTCTGTATCAAAAGAAATACTACAACAGACAGTAAACACCTGTAACACGGGTAAATGGAGAAGTGTTTCCTCGTTTTCCAGTATATTAATTTTCAGCTATTAACAAGTGGCCATTTTTCCACGTGTGAATGCTCAACACAGACATCTCTGAGCTGTGGCGGGAGAGAAGAAACCCCGCTCAGTCACACGGAGCGTCGCGTTGCTCGGTTTCCACTAAGGTATGTTGGCTTTTAAATCAGCTGTCAAGTAGAACTTGGCATTGAAAACACCAAGTGAGTCAGTAGAAGAGCCAGCAGCTCGGTGGTGTGTCAGATAGACTGCTGCCCAGGAGTGAGCTGGGAGGGCTCACAGCTCCTGCCTGGAGCTGCTGGCTCCCGGTCATTGCTGCCAATGCTTTGGGCGCCGCGAGCGCCGCCTGCCCGGCCACTGCAGCTCACCCCCTGCTCTGCAGGCGCCGGCTCTGGAATTAGAAACTTTCGAGGTGCAAAAACATAATTGGAAAACTTTTTTTTTCCTGTTTAAAAGGCTAATTGATTTCACAGGTGTTTAATTATCATTTGCTGTGAGATAATACCTTGTAGTGCCATAAAAAATGGATTTAATTTTCGAGTGCTTGCAAAACCATTGCCAAAGCCAAGTTAGAGCGAAAGCCAGATAATTATTCTATAAATCAAACACACTGCCTCCTTTCTTTGAAATTTTTAATACTTGGCTATAATGACATCTGACGACCTTGAAACTAACATAAAAAGGATTTTTTTGCCAAGTGCTGAAAGGCAGCCATTGGAGTATTTCTTTCAGTCTAGCTCATTACTGCAGCCACAGCTACCACACTGCCCTGGCTGCTGGACTCCAAGGGATGCTCCTGTCTAACTACAAGTGTGAACAGCAACTTCAGAACGCTGGTAATGGCTGAATAGGGGTATGAGCACGAGCCAATCTGAAAATTCTGCATAATTCTACTAGGCCTTGCAAAGGAAATGAAACTCTATAAGCATGCAGCAACTAATAGCAAAGCACAACTGATTTCTCCACTCCATGCCAGCATCTCCCTTTAGTTCAGAAGGTTGGATTAACAAAGAAAAAACAGGAAAGTAGACTTTTCACTTTATTGCACTGTTAAAGAAACTTTATTTTACAGTTAAGATGGATAGTAACTATTAAAACTGAAAGTATCTTTAAAGTCTTCAGTGACATCACTGTTGGATTCAGTTCCCCTCAATATGATGTGGAAAAACACTTAGATACACAAGTCATTAAAGTCAATGTGCATTCTAACAAATAAAAATACTCTTGAGATTTCTGCCTAAATATTTACACATAATGTCCTGTAAATCTATATGATGCATGTAAGGCATGCACAACACTTGGATTGCAAAATGCTATGCAACTGGCTCCCAGTGTAGTGGCTAGACCACCCAGAGCAAGTAGTCTTACACAGCAAATGTGATCTCACCTACATCATTTGATATTTAAAGATAACTGCTTATTTAGCAAGTGTACCAGAGTGGGTTTGTAAGCAGCATGTCAGAGGCAAACCTTGCAAGGTGCTTCTCTAGGCAGTGTCATGCCCCAGTTATCAGGAACCTGCTAATGGCACCATGTAGAGCTTTTTCTAAAACCAAACACTGGCTCCTAGGCTTTGAAATCCTCTAAGAGCGCCTGTTTCACAGCTGCACCTCGCTCTGCTGGCAGCAAGAAAACTCACATCATGCCTGAACAAGAAAAATCCATGGACAAGCAAATGCAGGGCTCATCTGTATCTTGTGAAGAATGCAAATGCAGCCCCACATACTGTAAATACCCTCCAGGTGGTGGGAAAGCAGAGATACTGATGCTGCATGTGCTGATGCACACCCAGGAACACGCACACACAGAGCCACATGGTGAGATGTGACCTGGCCCCACTTCCCCTGCCGTGCCCTCTGAAGTGACAAAAGCATGTATGAGTGCTCTTTGTCTGAAAAGTGCCCAGCTGGCACTTACTGACCACCGAGGTGCTGGAACCTTAAAAGGTAAATATAAGACCAAGCTATTAAGATGATCCAGTGGCTCAGACAGCTGCTTTCTAACAGGATTCTTCTAAGAATAAATTACACCAGCACTTTGCATCATTATGGTACCTCTACCTTGCCGTTTTCTGGAGATCACAAACTCCTTTTAGAATATTTTAATATAAAGAACCCCAGCCTGCTTGCAGGAGAGCAAAGCAGCACCTCCACTTCACCAATGAAACCACCATGCAACCTGAACTTGGGCTTCATCTACCCAGCCTTGCTCCTCAGTACTCTGCATAGAAAAATATAGGAGTAAGTTGAAAGTAGTATCTAACTCTTGATAGGCTGCTTTGATGTTTAAACAGGGAACTTATATACTGGGCTGCATCAAAAGAAGTGTGGCCAGCAGGTTATGGGGATGGCTCTCCCACTCTGGTGAGACCCCACCTGGAAAACTGTGTCCAGTTCTGGGGTCCCCAACACAAGGACATTGATTTGTCAGAATGGGTCCAGGAGGCCATGGAGACAATCAGAGGGCTGGAGCACCTCTCCTGTGAGGAAAGGCTCAGAGTTTGGGCTGTTCAGCCTGGAAAAGGCTCCAGTGAGTTCTTACTGTGGCTATTAAATATATAAAGGGGGCTTATAAAAAAGATGGAAAGAAGACTTTTTACCACATCCTCTAGTGACAAGAGTAATGCTTTTAAATTAAAAGTGATTGGATCTGCATCAGACATAAGGAAGAATTTTTCCTGTGTGAGGGTGATGAGGCACTACAACAGATCGTCCACAGATCCTGTGGATGTCTCATGCCTGGAAGTATCCAAGGCCAGGCTGGATGGGATTATGAGCAACTTTGTCTAGTGCAAGGTGTCCCTGCCTATGGCAGAGAGGCTGGACTAGATGATCTTAAAATATATCTCCCAACACAAATAATTCCATAATTCTATGATACTTATTTTTAAAACTGGGGATATTCTATTCTATCCTTCACAGAGTGACTTTGTTTGGACTTTAGCCCTTTCCCAGCAGTGAAGTAGTGTCAAACACTTGTTCTAAACAGCTCCATCTACTCCCATTAACTGAACTCACATGCTGTGACAGACCATCAGTGAACATCTTTGGGGTAATTTCCCACTGCAAGGACAATTTTCTTATTGATTTATTGTCTAACTTAAAAAACCAAAAAGCCAGTAAACCAAAAAACCAAACCACTACTGGAATTTCAGTTATTAAAGCATCAGTTTGGATTAAACATCCAAACAAAGAAAAATCTATACTGCATTTTCTGAACAAAGAAACAAATTTTAGTTCATCTGCTACCCACTCTAATTTTGAGATTACAGGACATACCTGAAAGCCTCAGCATTCAGAGATATAAAAGACTTATTGTGAGATGGTTCACCTGTCAACACACCTGTTGGCTCTGAAGCTGATGACTGCTACCTACCTGTCAAAAAAATAAAAGGCCTCCAAGTATTTCTTAATTATTTTTAAATAGCTCTTTATTAAAAACTTCAGGTTAAAAAATGCTGAAGAGGATTCGTTTTCCAGCCTTTCACACTTCAGTATCTGTGGTTACTGAATGTTTTAAATAACCTAAAAAGGAAAGGTTGATTACAGGCCCCAGAGGGTAAAACCTGGATAAAATCAGTGTTCTGCATTCATTTATGCAACAGTCTAATAACTGGAGCCAGCAGAGACCAGAGGACTCCATTGCAAAGAATACCATCTCTCCATTCAGCTACCTGTAGGAGTGGGGCTTCAGCAGGACAGTGGAGAAAGTACAACCCCCTGAAGATAAAATTAGAAGGGGTTATAGTTTGTATTCTTGCTTTGAAAGTCTAGCTGAGCTCTTTACCAAACGATTTAGAATAGTCCTTATGAAGTTTATAATTTTCTATTCAGCTCCACAGATTTTCCCATTACGGCTATCAAGCTCCTAAGTGGCTTGTTGGCATCTTTAAAAGTTATAGTCCTCCAGACACAACATCTAAAAATGGAAAACAAAGATGATGTGCAATGTTGGCTCTAATTATGCAGGAGTTCATTTCTATGAATGACTGGATTTGTTTCCAAAAAAACAAAGAGGGACTTTAGACAGGAACTGCTGGCAGAGCCCCATGTTGTCTAGGCACGCTGACCTAAAATGTGACCATGCTTGGAGGAGAAATTAGTTCAGCAAATCCAAGGAACATCTTTGAATGAAATAGATAAGTGATTTTTTTACTCATGCTGTAAATGTCAGCTGCAGCTTAGTCCCTAGGAGCAGTACACCACAACACATCTAGGTACTTTGTTATTTCGGCTGATTATTAATTCTTCTACTTGCCTTCAGCTCAGGACCTCCAAGTATTTTCTTTCTCCTTTCTATAAACAGACAAAGTTACCTCAAAAATAGGATTAGGACATAAAGTGGGGAGGGGGAAACAACTCTAATTCTGTGTATTTTGGTTTTGCAGCTCTGAATTTTAGGGTAAAATCCCAGCACTGTTAACAGTCCAGGGTAGTTTCCACTGGCTGATCTTCTGGATTTAATGAGGACTAACTTCTGCAATAAAGCAGAGCAGGACTGTGAACTCTGGAAGGACAGGAACCTGAATTTTTTTTCCTTACTGCAGCCAATGGTCAGTATTAAAATAATTTTTATTTTCTAAGAGAGAGGAAAAAGAATATAGCAGGAAAAATCCACTGATAAATGTTTTTTGGTGATAACTCCTATACCCATTCAACAGTTTTGCTAAGATAAAGCTAAACTGAGGACATGCCATGTGTGGTTTTGAGAACCAGGACTGAGCTTCACTGAGAGGCCAGGTAAAATGGAATCTGCCACTCTGCAGATCTGCTCCTCTGTGCTTGCTCACTTCTGCTGACTACAGTAAAATCCAAGTTTTCTCCTATTTGTTTTTCTCAGAAAAAAAGGCATCTACAACTAGTGCACTGGTTCTCTTAATTTCTGCATCACCAAGTGCCCTTTGGAGCCATTCTCCTCCTCAGCCACAGTGAGCTGCATGCCATTAAGCATCAGTTTAAACCTGCAGATGGCTTTTATTTGGTGTTTCTTACGTTCCACAGTGTTGTTGAGGCAACTTCAGTGGTCCTCAGTTGATACTGAACCAGAGCAGGGTGTCTACTACATTCAGTAAGTCTGGAAAGAGTTCCATCCTCTCTCAAAGGTAGAATGGATAATCATTGCAAACTGAAAGAAGCTAAGTTTAGATTGGATACAAGGAAGAAATTTTTCACTTTGAGGCTGCTGAGACACTGGTATAGATTGCCCAGGGAAGTTCAGGATGCCCCATCACTGGAAGCGTTCAAGGTCAGATTGGTTGGGGTTTTGAGCAACCTGATATATTAAAAGATGGCCTGTCCACAGCAAGGGATTGGACTAGATGATATTTTAAGATCCAACCCAAACTCTCCTATAGTTCTGTAAGTCCCCATCACGACATACAGGAATTTTAGGCAAAATTGCCTAAAAAACCCCTGAAGCATGTTTGCATCCATGCACACACTTCTACACTATTTACAAAGGACTTTCATCTGGAAACCACTGATGCATGTGCTTAGCCTTGTTCTCCTGCCTGACCCTGCCCTGACACATAATAGAACCTCACATACGATTTTTGCAAAATTACTTTTTCAAAAAACAAGGCTAATTTTGAGAACAAAGTCAGAAGAATAACCAACCACAACATGCAAAGCAAGAAAATCATTCTGAAGATGTTAAATGTCAAACACTATCTAAACTAGACCATTTCATAGCTCTGAGAACCACTGCTGCTTTGCTCCTAATCATCCCATGGACATACCTGCTGATGGTGACTGCCTGACTGCCCGCATCTGTACCTCCAGTGCCTCACCACAGTGTCAGGCATCTGAGCTATGTTTGGGCTGAGCCTATGAGATACAGATGGTGTTTCTCTGTCCCTACTGACACCCACTCCTGCTCTTGGAGCTCAGCACTGCTCATAATCCTGTTTCCCCTTTTTAGCATTCCTGCCCCGCTGGGCAGTGTTTGCCTGAATGTGCTACGTCTGTTTGCAAACTAATAAATTATTTACACAAACTATTCAGGCATAGCAGCAAAGATATAAAACATTTATCAACAAAAGGAACAGTTTGTCATTTTAAAATAATTATGTTTCTTTAAAGAAACCAACAAATTCAGTTGTCTCAGAATTACTTACTAGTTTGTGCAGACTTATAAGGACTCCCTCTTTTGCAGAGAGGCATCTGTACTCCAAATAAAGATTTAACCATGAGAAATTTTATACCTCAGCAAGGAAATCTAAAGGTGGTAGGTTTTGCAGCCAGAACCCCAATGAGAAGCACAGGTCAGGTTAGGCATATGCTGGCACCTTTTCCTGTTATCTGCCACACACTCAAACACTTCACATGAGCTGTAGGGGAACAGGGAACTCCTAAGTGTATTTGCAACTCTGCTCTGGGGCCAGTAGCTGAAGCACACCTACACCACATTTACACCAGGGAGCAGCTCTACCAGCTCGTGCCTGGAACGCTGCCAGACACCTCCTGCAGCCCCACAGGGAGATGTGCAGGGCCAGAATGACACTGCCTGCCAAAAAAAGCCCTTTGGTCTCTCCCTGCTCCCTGCCCTGCCATTACTATCTCCTCCAGCTGTGAAGGTGCAAGGACAAATGGAAAGGGAAAGGCATCAGCATGCAAGTGCTCAGAGGGACCTATGATCTGGTGTGATTTGCAGATTGCCAAGGAAAACATGACTGTCCAGACAAAAGGGTTTATGAGAGGATGCCAGCAGTGATGAGGTTAGTCAGAGGAACAACAGCTCTTCAGACAAATGCTAACAGCCAACAGATGGATGGGAAAAGTGTTGACTGTAAGAGAGGCCATGCAATGATGCAGTGCAACATGCAACTGGACTGCTTTTTTTATACAGGTGTGTTAATGCTGGTATTGGTTTTAAAATATTTAATATTATTTTTGAAATTCCAGTGATAAGCATAGAGCAGGTGAAAAGACATCTGCAAAAGAGTCTTCTCTATCAGAGTAACTTCAACTTCCTATCTCTCAAAAACCATAACTGCAGCCCCCTGTGCTAGTGGGAGAACAGGCTGCACAGTTCCCAGCTGAGTCTGGGTTTTGTGTGTTGTGTCCCCAAGGGGTATAAACAAGACCTCAAACTCTCCCTACAAACTTCCGAGCAGCTGGTCTCCCCCAGCTGCCCTTCTCAGACTCCAGATGGGCTGTGATACAGGCATTTTTCTACAGCAGTGCCTCAAATCATGTGTTAGATGTGTCAGCAATTTTTGCCAACATTGGAGGCTAAAAAGGTGCAGACCTGGAGCAGGGTTCTGGAGCTTTCTCACATAGCACTGACATATTTTAGATATTGTTTAAGAGACTATAAAATGCAGTAAACCAAAATATAATGCTTGGTATCTGAAACAAGACTTTTTACACCTTAGAAAGGAACAATTCTGTAAAGGATTAGGGTCATTGTGGACAAGCAGCTCAAGGCTTTTACTGAAGAGCAAATGAATCCTCAGACACATCAACCATGTACACACGGAGAAGAAATTGTCTCTTTGTACCTGAAGTCAGTGAGGCAGGCACCAGAAAATACACTGTGCTAACATCTCCACTGTTTATAAAGATAGTGAATAATTGAAGACAGAGAAAAGGGACAAAGAAGTTATTTAAAGACTGTAGTAAATACCCTTCTGAGAGAGACTGAAAGACCTCAGCTTGTTCAGCTTATCAGTGAGAAGAGGAAGAAGTGGCTTGATTACAGCATATAAGTGGCTCTACAGGGAGAAAAATAAAAGGAAGCAAGAGTTCTTCAACCTGCTGAAAAAGGGCATAACAAGAATCAAGAGGTGGAAGTTAAAAGCGAAACAAACATCAATAGAAGTCTGCAGTAATGCCTGGCATTGAAGGTATTGTAAGCACTGAACCAAACTGCCAGGAGAGATGGTGGCTCCTCCACTAAGTGATCTCTTGAAGTCGGAAGGAAGTGCTTAACCAGAGGACACACTGTAACTCATCCTGCTTTATGGATACAGCACGGGTAAAGCGGGTGACACTGAATGGCCTGTGCAGGAGATCAGACACAGTAATCTCCTGCTCCATCTGGCCTTCCATTTTCTGTAAAAGCTGTAGTATCTGGTGCTTTTTCACAGTACTAAGCACAAAACCTCTACCTCCAATATTCCATCATGCAAACTTCATCCAATTACATTAGTACTGAAATGCCTGGGGGTATCTTCTGATAAGCAGCCCAGGCACTACTTAGATCACTTTACTGGAGGTACAACACATTCTGTAAGACTCATAACAAATAACCTTCAGGATTTTTCTAGTTCATAACAACACATTCAACCTACTCAAGAATTATCCATCTCATGGATGGACAGTTATTTCTTAGATCTCAACAAGTTTCATTCCTATAAAATTCTCCACAAGACTTTTCCACAAGGATGATCATCCCAAATAAAATATCAAGGTTGATTATCATTTCAGCAAACTTAAGAGAGACATTCATAAATTAGGATAGAAGAAGGGGGAAAAACCCTAAACCAATATATTATGTCTAGATGAAAATTTTAAAATGATCTTGTTTTAATGGATTACTGAAGCCCTCCCCAGTTCATCTGCAGATGCTGGAAGCATGAATGGATAAAACTGGAAGCCTAGGGATTAGCAAAGTCATTAACAGAATCACATTTTCTCTATGTGGAATATTTTGTGTTTTCTCCTCCCTCTGCCTTTCAAAGATTTATGATCTCTGTCTAGTAATGCAGCCAGTTCTTACACAAAACTCACCAAGACCTTTGTAATTTAGTTGGGAACATCAGTGTTTATTATCTTTTGCACTGAGACATCTGATTTAAAACTAGTTTCTCATGACAAATTAATATTCTGCCGTGGGAGGTTTGCAGAAAAGGAGAAAGAATAAGAAATAAATTTGAAGGCAGCTCCTTGCTTGTTTTATCATCCCCCAGGTTAGTTTGTGTTCAGAGGGGAGGAAGGTCTGAGCACTGCAGCCATACCTCTCAAATACAGGTTTTTTTTGGTTTATATCTTCCTCTGCTTTGGGCTTTCTTGCTCTGCTGAATAAATACATCTCTGGCAGAAACCTGACCACGCAAGGAGATGTGTGGTTTGTGTTTTGCCCACACCATGGCATCTCCAGCTGGCTGTGGTTTCACAGGTGTCTCCCAGATCTCAGCCAGCACAGAAAGCAGCCTCAGCCCCTTCTTCATGTCTGGCGTGGTTTTGTGGTGACCTTTTCCATGGAGTTTTGAAGGATAACATAATTGCTGCCTCAGCAGATTCCCCAAGAAATTCATGAGTGAGCTTTCAGCTCCAGTTCTGTGAGGAATCTGGAAAAAATTAAGCCTTTAAAGTGACACACAACCTTACTGTCTGTCCCAGTGCTGCCAAAAATGTCAAAAGCCTCAGAAAACACTTCTTGAATCAGAGATTTGACAAAAGCCCCATAGTGAAGTTATGGCAGATGATATTAACCCATTACTCTGTGAATTCTATCATAGCTGGTAAGTTCTGGTTCTCTCCTCAACTCCTGACAAATGTGCAAATTCTTTTTGCCCAAGGAGTCATTCAGATAAATGTTGCAGGGAAATGTCTGTGGCCATCTTCTGTAGGTGTTTATACTCATCAGACTGCAGACCAGTCTCAGGTCTTAAAGCATCTACATTCTCACTTATTTGCAGGAACATAACTACTCTGCACCTACTACACCTGGAGGGAAGGGCAGCTCTGGCTGGGCTGGAAGATACACTGTTCCACAGCCCCCCAGGCATGGATGGTGGTGTAGTGCTGCTTTCCCAGCAATACAAACCAGATCCCACTGGAAGGGGGTACCTGTCTCATCCTGTCTTGGCAGCCCTGCTGCACAGAGAGGAAAGAAGTGCTGAGGCCAGAAGGGAGCAAGCTCAGTAGACAGCCAGATGCTGCATAGGAACAGGAGCTCCCTGCCTGCCAAAGAACAGCTAGGCTCTGGGTTAACCAGGACTGAAAGGCCAAGTGCCCAGCAGAGACATCCCCGTGGGCTGCCTGGGACCCAGCAGTGGCTGGGTCTCCAAAGGACAGGACAGCAGCCTGCTGGCACGATCCAGCCACACGAGGCTCTTACCCACACGCTGCAGTCGTGCAGCCCTCAGGGGCCAGCCCAGATGCTCTTATAAATTAGAGCATCGAGATCACCACAGCCAGGATTTTGCACAGTCTACAACAACCCTGTTAAAAGCTGTGCTCTCTTCCTGAAGGCATGTGGCTGCTGACAGCAGTCCCAGGCCAAGGACAGACGGTGCCTGTGCCCACAAGCCCCACGGCCTCCTTTGGTGCCTCCTGTGCAGAGCCATGGTGCAGCTGTGGGCATCCCCTGCAACCTCAGCCCTGGAGCTGCAGCCTCTGGACTTTGAAAAAACTGGCTGTAGTTTTCACACATCGACAGCAACGAGGCTTTTACTTTGCTCTGTCTGCTGCTTAGAAAAACACACCAAGGTCAAAGAAAGAACATGACTTGAAGGTTCTTCCCAGCAGCATCAGGTCTTGGTGCCTAACAGAGGTTACGCCAGCAGGAAAAGCGCTTCTGCCTCTGACGTCTGCATTGTGACCCCGAACAGGCAGCACCGGGCGAGCTCTGAGCACAGCCCGAGGACTGTTTGTGAAATGATCAATGACGCACACAAATGGCTCTTGTTTGTCTTACTGTACTCTGCAAATATTGCTTTTAACGATGAGGTTTTTGCCAAATGGCTCTGAACACACCCAAAACAGGATCCTGGAGATGAAACCAAAAACAAAGTAAAATCACCGGCTGTCTTCCAAGAGGGGCTGATCAATGTCCTCTAGTTTGGGCTTAGACTGCACCACTGTTTAGGCAGAGCTGAAAAGTGGAAGCAAGTAGCACCAGCTACCCACCTCTGCTGCTCTTAGGATCAGTCCAGATTGCAGGAAGATGCTGAACTGCTTTTAAGATGAAAATCCTCTCCTACTCAGCTTCTGGACCAACTTGAGCCCTTAAAATTTTAATTTCTCAGTTTCCCAAGATTTACTCAGAATTTGTTTTTGAAGTGGTGTAAGTCAATAATGAATACACAAGTATATTACCTTTTTAAGGAGAATCTCTACTTTTGCCAATCAGTAAAAATAAATCAGTAGCTACCAAATGATTGTACTATGTCTATTCACAAAGTGAGTAAAACTGAATTTGCGCCTCTCTAAAAATCAAGTGCAAAAGGTTTGCAAGAGGAAGGTAAGGGAACTGTTCTCCATCCGAGCCCTCTCCTGAGGTCAGGTGGATGATGATGGCCAGATTCTACTCTCAGTTACTCTGGTGTGAATCTCAGTGGATTGCTCTGGATTTACACCGATGTAGCTGAGAAAAAAACCTGCCCTGTCAATTTTCCTTCTCCGGTGACTGTTCTTCTAAGTCCTGGGCTCCATCTTAGACCTGATTCTTCTTATGAGTTGCCTGACTTCATCACAATGCCAGCTGGCATCTCTCTGCTGGTCTGCTACTGTTTAGTTCAGAGGATTTCCAGACAGCTCCATAGATACTCCCAGGAAAAAAAGCAGCTCAAGAGGTACCTTGCATATTCTGAATGCAGTCCTTCAGCAAACAGGTCCAAATGGCTCTGCCTGTGCCCCAGAAAAAATCAGCAGCACCACGGAAATTGGAGTTTAATGTTCTGCATTTAAAGCCGAGAGTTTTTTAATCTTTGGCACTTGTGAAAGGCTGTTTTTCACAAAACGGAGTGATAAAACCCTACAAGAAACACTCATCCCCAAACTATATGTGTGGCTTTTGCACACATCTGTTTCTCTCCTGTCCTCAAGAGATGTCTAAAATCTAATTAACCAATTAATTTGCAAATATATTCTAATTTATTCAAGACAGATTTTCTTAGTGTTAAATTATCTGACAGCGAACCATACGCTGTACACAGGAACAGGACTTCATTAAAATACCAAAGGTTACACAAATGGAATAAAAATTATATTTGTACTACAGTCAGCACATACTTATATCCCCTAATGAGAAAATGTGTTTGTATTTCCCTATTTCTAATTTGTTTTTGCATGTTTGGTGCAAACCTGCAGTTAATACATTTGCTACATAACTACTACACCTAGTGTGGAAACATGAATATCCTGAGAGGTCTCCATGTCTGTTTAACTTATAACAGAATTTAAACATACAAATAATCCACCATCAGCACTGGTAAAACTCTTCTCTCAGCCCAAGCAATGCCACAGCTCATTTGTTACTGAGAATTACATCCATGCCCCTGATCAGCTGCGCTCCTCCCGCCTCCTTCCGCATGAAGCACCTTGGCTGAGAAATCTCAAACTCTAATTGACAGCACTTGAGCAAAGTGAGTCTAGAGGAAAAGGCTGATGCCTTGTTCTTGATTGCTGCATTGAACTGCTGTTTCTTTTTTCTCCCCTTGAAAACTCAGGGGCTGTGTGGGTACAAGTTCCAACAGCTGGTTTCAATTCCACCAGCTACCGGAGAGATTGTATCATTCACCATTGCATGGCATCAGTCACAGCTCCACTCTGAAAGCACAGGAGATGCACTGCTGTGCTCAGTAACAGCCACCCAACAACCACCACCACCACAAAATACCCTTCCCTATTTATTAACGCTCCAAGAATTTTATTATATAGTGTTAGCATAAACAAAAATACTTTGTCAGTATACACTGGGCACAAATTACTTCTTGAAAACATTAATACCAAACAGCTGGGTTTTTTGCTTGACAAGCAACTTGGTATTTTTATTATAGTTCATTACATTCCAGTTGCACCACAGCCAAGAAAGACCAAGCTACAGTTCTTCTAGATGAATCTAAGGGACTGCTCCTCTACTGAAAGACACTCTAAGTATATCTGTAATTCATTAAAAAAATCGAGACTTCTCTCATCAGTGCTCAGCTAGAACATCAGGCAGATCCCTTGGCACTGCAAACCTTGGGCTGCCATGATGCACCCAAGCCTGTTTTCATGCCACCAGGGCTACGTGCTCTCAGCAGGCTCCATAAATCAAGTACTGCTCAAGGCTGCAGGCACCAGAGCATCAGGAATCCATCAGTGGCACTGCTCAGCCCCTGGAAAGGGGCTGGGGGCTGCAGGGGACATGGCAACTCCCATGGGGCTTGACAGCTGAGTGGGATGGTCTCAGCATGAATTGAGACTGCTGGCTGCATTCTTCTTAATTAAAGGAGTAAGTGCAGACAGCTTATCTGGGGGTGGGTGAATTAGGTCAGAAGTCCTGGAAAGCTGGAGAAGAATGACACCCCTCTCTCAGGGCACACTATCAGTTTTAAAACTACACTTTTCACATTTTTCACCACTTATTTTTAGCAGCAATATTTAAGGCAAGTACATAAGGAGGCAGAAGTGCCCTACCTACTCCCACTTCTTTTTATTTGATTTTTACAGTGTTTACTTTGAGCATGCAGTGAACTGGAAGAGAGGACAACCTGCAAAGTGACTGACTCTGCAGGTGACTAGATGTATAGCAAGATGTATAGCAACTGTCAGAAGGGCAAGAAAAATACAAAAGAATGGGATGAAGGGAAAGGACCATTGGAGCTTGGTGGTAGGTTATGAATGGCACTGCCACGAATGCTTCCACAACAGAATCTGGTCTGGATGCAAGTATGGCTAATGAGAACGAGCAGAAACAGTTTCACAAACAGCAAGTGTTTAAGTTTGAGGATGAGCGCAGAGCCAGTCCAACGTGGAAAGCAGAACAACAAGTACAAAGCAGACACACTTGGCATTCCCATTTGATTTTAGTTGTACAAAAAGAAGAGCCAATAAAATAAGATGGATTTAAAGCACTAAAATAATTTTTTCCCTCCAGTCCATAGCTTATAATTAAGACATGGAACTAACTGACTCTAAATAAAATTCAGGCCAGAAACTTCTGGGGGATCGAAGAAAAAAGATGAGCAATAAATAACAAGAGTTTTATGGCTACATTATATTTCACATAAAATGAGTGAGGGATGCTTAAATTAAGTCTGTGGCATACCTTGCACTGGAGGTGTGGGGGAAGCTAAACTTAGGGGGAACTATTTTATAGTCACTCTTAGGAACTTCCTCACATACTAGTACTGACCACAGCCAGATGCTGCAGCAAGCTGCCTACAGATGTCAGCTGGCAAGGAGACAGCTCCTTCAAGAGAAGCAAAGGAACCCTCTCCCACACCTGCAGAAGGAAGGCTATGGGGAGGAACAGATGGAAAACAAGTTGCAAGGCACTGAGAAGCAGTGACAGTATGAAACTAGTTTTAATTCCTCTTCATAGTCATTTCCTTCACAGCTGCAGGTGAAGCCTGCAGAAAGCAAATGCACAGAGTACAGGGTCAGGAGCACAAGGGGAGGCTTTGGCAGTGAGGTGAACTATTTGAATTTCCTATTGTGGCCCATTATGTCAGGAGAACTGTCTGCATGGGTTGACATAGCCGATTATTCCTTCAAAAAGCTTTCAAATTAATTTACTTTTGCTCATATCCAAATGGAAGAATTATGCAGTACAGTTATTTATTTGCTGACTGCAGTGGTCAGAACTACCTACAATCACTGAGGTCTGAAAACAAAGCTCCTGTGACTGTGCAAACACATCACAAAAATCTCCTCATAAATGCTCTCAATTACTGCCAGCCTTTGCCCTGAAGCCCTGCCTGCTGGAGCTCCTGCTGACCAAAGGATGAGTTGGTGACTGTCACACAGCCCAGCCCCACGAGCCGTGGGGAGCACTGTGCTCCTCCTGGTTGCCTTGTGAGGCAGTGTGGCTGTTAATGTACACAGGTGCCACTACATTCCCTTACAGAAAACTGAACAAATCCATTACATGGATCAATTGATTGCACTAAATACCTGAGAATCTTCGCTACTCATGTTGCTCCTGGGCCTTCTTCCATCCCCAGCCTGTGGTTGAAGACCTTTCAACCCTTGAATAACAGGAGACTGCCTCCTTTGCCCCACTGTGAAGCTTTCTTGTCCTATAAGCTGTACATATTTACATACTTGGCTATAATGTACCATTTCAAAACTGCATTCAGGCATTTCTCTGCTTAGTTATTAATAATCTACAGACTCATTCACCACTGAGCAAACATGCAATGGCTGGGGAACTTTAAAAAGGTTGGCCAGCGCCAGATCCTATTTTAGTAACATCTTAAGCCATGTGATGATACACACTCTTACTCTGTGATCTCAGAAATGCTTTCTAGGCTTTGCTCTTGATGAACAGCACCTGAGCTGAGCTCCTCTTGACCTCCTGTCTGCCCCCAGGAGCAAGTGCTCCCTAACAAGCTCCTATTTCTTAATGAACAGACATGGAAACTTACTTTTGCTGCCTGACTAACAGTCCAAGAGGAACAACATTCTTGTTATCAAACTTTCAAAGAAAGTTAGTTATCCATATTGCGGCCACTTTGGAAAATGACTATGACTAAAGCCAATTTCTTTTGTGACCCCATAAACAGCAGCCCTAAGTGAGACCCTGTGAGCTCTCCTGGACCACAGGGGCTGTGACCAGCACCTCCCTCTGAGTGGGACTCCTGTCAGAGTTAGTGAGCTCTCAAGATCACTGTACCTGGAGCCAAAAGCTGAAAATGAAGCCTGGGCTGATACCCTCAATGCTCAATACTTGAAGCAAATTCTGTAGAATTTATTTTTAAATTACTAAATTAGACTTTTGATTAAGTGTTGTTAAATTTAAGTGCTGCTAGAACCTTTAGGCCTAAACCATGGGTCAAGTCTACTGCTTAGTTTGGCAAGGGGGTCCATACTAAACCTTGTGAATCAACAAAGGATTATCCTTACCCTTTCCCATAGTTACCCTTTTTCCATTCCCAGTCTCCATGAAGATAATTATAGGTTGATTTAATTTTAGACATTGATTTTAGTACAATTTTTCTCTGTGTGCCATAACCATCTAGAGTAAATAGTACAGTGAACCTTATCAATGAACTCTGTCACATTTATTTTTATACTAACCTTGCTTTTGCCAGTACCTTTGCTGGTGATTCTTTGAGAAACCTAAAATACTTGCAACAAGTTAAACAAGTGTAGTCAGCATCATCTGCCTTAATGTCAACCACTGTAAAATATTACTGTCCCAATACAGAGAATTTCAGGAGCAGAGCACAGTTTCTTCTACATTTTTGTTACAAAACAGATGACACTTTTTTCTTGCTGGAGCAGGGCCTAATAACTGACAATAAGTATTATATGGATACAGCTTTTTGCTTGCCTCTGAAACAGCAGTATACACTCTCAGATCTTCCTGACAAGCTTTAGCTTATTTGACTCGCTCAATATTTTCATGTTAGCTGTTCAAAGAGGAAAATAAGGTGGGAAGAAGTCTGAAATTGTCACAACACCAAAGGGCATTGATTATAAGCATACATCTGTGATTTAAAGCCAAGTGACAGTCTGTAATTGAATTGTCTGGGGCTGCCTATGGTTTATTTACTGAATTCAGACATCCTGTATGGAGGTCAAAAGAGCACAGGTTTTTACTTATTCATAGGGAAAGCAGGAGGGGGCCCTTGGCACTCCAGGTACCTCTGGTATTGAGGAACTCTCAACATGTGTCGTGACTTCTACATCAGCTTCACTGGAGCAGCAGCTAAACATCATCATGTCAAACAGGGGGAGAGATGTGCCCATCACATGGGACTTCCCACTGGAGGAGATGACACAATGCCTCAGAGAAAACTGCTCAAGTCTCTCTAGACAAGGTCTTCACCAAGCTGAGAGGGCAGAGACATTTTCCAAGCCCTTGCTTCCATACCCTCCTTTTCTCCACAACCTATCTTAGAATCATAAAATCATCATAGCTGGAAGAGATGTTCAAGATCATCCAGTCAACCATCAACCAGCACTGGAATCCCTAAAACACTAAACCACATTATCCAGCACCAAACCCAGATGCCTCTTAAACACCTTCAGGGATGGTGACTCCATGACTTCCTTGAGTAACCTATTACAGTGCCTGACCACCCAATTTTTTTTTTTCTAATATCTAATCTAAACCACCTCTGTCTCAGCTTAAGGCCATTTCCTCTTGTCCTCTCACTGTAGGCATTGCAGAGGTCCTGTGGCTCTCAAGATGGCATTCAGGAAAGAACCACAGCTTCTTCTTTAACCTGCCTTGGATATATCAACAGACTAAAACAAATAGCTGTGATAAAGCACCAGATACACTCGTGTCACCATCCCAGCACAGGGCAGTCACACCAGCCCAGGTCCTGTTTGCCACAGCCTCCAGACCCAAGGAGTGAATGAAGCACGTGCTGGAAGAGAACTGCTAATGCCTCCACTGCAGGGGGCTGATGCTCCAGCCCTGACCCCAGCCTCTCCATCAGGGCCCTCATTTGGGCATCTGTCCATGGAAAATAAAGATCTGAGGCTACAAAAGGACTTGAAACCAAAGAGCTAGCACAGTGTGTCAATCTGCACCACCACAATGTGTCACCAGCCCCTGGCAGCTCACAACTGCTTCTCGGGAGTCACAGAAAAAAAGAAGCACAATGGTTACCACACATTTTCCCCAGAGAGCATTTCAGGTATTTCTACAACACTTACAGGCAGAACAGCAGACATACAGAAAGCCTTCTATATGTGTCCTGGAATGGCTTTTGCACACTTTGCCATGTGGGATTTTAAGAATACCCTGTTGTCCACCTTGTTTGCCCTACCAGTGAGCTTACAGCACACAGGTGTTAGGAGGGATTAGCTCTCTTGAACCAACTTGTAGGTAGGGAGAATTGACATACATAGGCTCACACCCACAAACACTCTCAGATTCAACTCACCCCCTTTGACTCAAACTGGTTTTAGGTCTGTTCACAGCTGAGGAGCCCTTGCTGGCACAGTGGATGCATTGCACTGTTCATTAGGAAAGAAGATGCCAGTGACAGTGGCTTAGGCAGAACAGCCAGGATGAGTCCCTGCCACTAACACAAGATCCTTTGACAACACATTTCTACATTTCTGTGCACTTTAGCCAACTCTAAAATAATCTGATCACATGATCCTGACCTAACAAGTGCTCTGAAATACAGCATTCTAACTATAGCACTTCTCTTGTATTTTTTCAGTTAAGGACGCTTGACTTTTGCCCAGTTTAGATCTTTTGACTCATTGTACTAACCTGGGGCCATCCAGCTGAACCAGTTGGCATTTCCTGGTGTAACA
Source organism: Erithacus rubecula (assembly GCF_903797595.1). Classification (NCBI taxonomy): domain Eukaryota; kingdom Metazoa; phylum Chordata; class Aves; order Passeriformes; family Muscicapidae; genus Erithacus; species Erithacus rubecula. Next base: position 134,637,698 of record NC_136689.1, read on the forward strand.
AAGGTGCAGAATTAATGGGGGACTTGACTCTGGGACTTTTGAGATGGCATTTAATAGTTTGATTCTCTGTTCTATCAGTAAAGCCCTAAGGAGAGGAAGGAAAACATCAAGTTCTAAGTGGATAAACCTTGAGCGTTATGGACTTGTTGTTTATACTATACAGAATTATGCTTGTTAGTGAGAAAAAATAATTAGGACCCAAATCTACATTAAAACATTTTTGCACAATTTTGCTCTTCAAGTGTAGAACTGTTCCCGTGATCTATTTTAGGTATTTTATATTAGAGAGATCAGAAAAGTCTTGGTTCAATTTCACTGTGGCAAGTTTTCACAGTAAAGGGGACTGGATCCAGGATAATGATGACAGACAAGAGAATGGGTAAAGATAGCTGTCCCTGGAAATACAGAAGTTTGGCTAAACTCAGCACAGGAGTGACCAGGGACATGCTGAGCTCATTGCTTCAGCAGTCAGGGTGCCCCTCATTAGCTACAGCTCCTTTGTGCCTTATGACTACTTCCATAATAATTTCACATATGTTGGGATAATAAACTATCCAAGCACTGCTTATCAGCTTCATTAACACACAGCAAATGTGAATGTCTCAGCACTGATCCTTTTGACCTGGTTTTATTGAGTCAGGCATCATACCCTCAAGCCAAAGTCTGAAGCAGGGTCAGGGATACCCCAGCAAATAGAAAGGATGCTCACATCCCTATGGCACTGCAAGGAGGGGAGAGCAGAGGATGAGGAGAAGGGAACAACAAAGCAGCAGAGTGGAGAGACTTCACTGGAGAAAGGGGTGATAACATAGCCATTCCTCCTCTTGGGAAGCTAGTAGAAGGTTTTCTTGCATCAGACCCTTGGTAGCAAATACTTGATTTTATTTTGTTTTTAAATTGCTTTTGAACAGACTGCAAGGTTCTATTCCAGCAGAGCCTTGGCACCCTGGATTCAGTTTTCAAGCTGATGACCAAACTCTGAGGAGCTTTTTCTTTCTCACAAGCATGTTTAGTGACTCCCCCTGTGTCCAGCCATTAATATCACCTGAATGCTCTTTGGGAGGAAATTATGTTTTGATCATCTGACGTATGTTTACCCTTTCATACGGAGGGGAAGTCTCATCCTAAATCCTTCCAAGTCACCCAAGAACACATCTTTTATCCTCCAGATTCACCTCCTACCCATTTTTACACACCAAAGAGCAGAAAATAGCCCACTTGACCTCGGAGACATGCTATTCAGTGCCCGGCAATTGCACTTTGCTTGCAACTGGATGGGTCTTAGGAGATGTGGAATTTCATGCTATTGGAGAGTCAAAAGAAGCTGCTTGAACAATAACTTAATGCTTTTTTGCTTGGCACCAACTAAAAAGAAATGACAAAGGAAGGAAAATTCTAGAGATGGAAATGTCAGCTGGGGCTTTTCCCTTCCTCCTTGGCATGGTGCTGAGCAGCAGGCAGCAGAGCTGAATCACACAGCATCTCTTCCTCCAGGCTGGAGGGTGACAAGAACCCACAATAACTTCTGAGATGTGATGCCTCCCAACATTGTGTAAATCCAGGTATGAGGGAGTCATTTCCACACAGCTGGCCAGAGGATGAGAGAATATAATCTCATATTTGTCTGCTTGATTGACACGATGAAATTTAAAGGCCTAATCCTGAAAAGTACTTCCAACACTTAGCAAAGCCAATGTTTCCAATTACATCTCCCTAATGGGAGAGCACAAACAAGGTTGAAAGTTATACGTGAATTTAATTCCCATTGAAACAAATATAGGAACAGTGCCCTACACAGTTCTGTGTATTTGGCCTGGAGTGTTTGTTCAGCTCTGGTATATGGCCACAGAGAGCACTAGAAAGGGGTTGGATCAATCTAGGTCCTCAGGGAAAGGAAGTCATCACGAGCATTTGCAGCACAGCCCCAAGCTGCCTCTTGGCCTGTTGCTGTCACTCACCTCAGCACCACATCTGCCTTAAACCCGTAATTTGGTATTTTACCACACAAAGAGGTGAGGGAGAAAGGGTGTGAACAAACACAGCACTGAGAAATGAACCAAAGCAGCAATTTAATTCATGCTGACAGGGTCCCCTGCAAATAACAAGGAAACCTTTTATTTATTTGGTCTTCAGCAGACAAATAAATTGGACATCAAGGGTGCCAGGGAAGGCAGATCACATGTCCCGTTTCAGGTTGGCACCTTGAACTAGTCTGATGGTACCTGACAGCCATGAGCAGTGGACAGTGTTATGGGACAGTTCTGCAGGAGTCTTGTGTCCCCCACCATGGCCATTTTTGATCACTAGGGAAGTAGGTGGCCCAGACAGCAGTGAAAACTGTGCCCTTGATCTGATCTAGGGAGAACTTTTGGACAAATGTCCAAATGTCCATGTATCTCCTGTACCTCTTTGGCCTGGGCAGCACTGGACAAGGACATGGCACACAAGGACCTGCCTGGAGCTTCCACACTCCCCACTCCTCTCATAAGCAGACGTTTTGAATAACAATTTAGTGTCATTTCTTATAATGAAGTGTTCTAAATAATGAATTTCTGACATCATCTGGTTAGGACTTAGCATCTTGTCCAATTTCAGACTGAGTGCTGCTAATTATTTAGGCTCCAGAGCTCCCAGACTAACAGGGAAGATGCAGTCACTGCTGCACGCCAGCAGCTCTCTCTGCAAGACCAGTCCCAGTGTGATCTCAGGGAGCTGCCTGGCAAGTGCACAGCCAAGTCTGGCTCCAGGCTCCAGGCAATAACCAGCAGCAGGCACAGGGCATGTCACTGCATTCATGCAATGTTTATGGTTATTCTAGGAGTAAATAAGAGGCTCTGTCATGTCAGCAATCATTTCAAGCAGCTCCCAATGATTTGAGCCATTTTCCCGATAAAGATAAGGACATCATGCAACTCAAGAGCAGAAGTAATGAATGTCTGATGGACCAGAGCAAATCCTGGCCCAAGCTAGTTTTTAAATCAGCCAATTTTTGAAAGGTTATTTGGCAGGGCTGGCTGTGTGTTCAGAGACCTGGGCTTTATTCTACCATGGTGATGAATTCTGCTTTTGAACTTTCTGTGCTTTAAGCCACTGCCCATTACCATTCATAATGCTACAGATTTTAAAACACTGCCAGAAAATAAACCTGTATTTCAAGGTGGCAACTAGAAAACAGACAGCAAGAGAGAGGGAAGGTTGTGTAAATGGGAGCCATGCTCATTGGCTAAGCCCTATTAGGAGCTGGATAATTATCTACTTGGTTTGGCATCCCCTTGGCCAGGGGATATCCCTGCATATCCCCTTGCATAGCAATGTCCCTCAGTAAAACAGATGAACCACCAATGCTCATCCAAAATATCAGGGAGACAGAGCAGGACTTGGTTCCTGCAGTGCAGAGAGTGGAGACCAAATACAGAGGTGTAATGACATGTCCTGGGCCACAGGTCAGTCAAAAGATTTTGATCAGTTTAATGTGGCAAGCTGCAGCTCAGGAATGTTCTCCTGATTTCATGTGGACAAGCTTTGGCTCGCTTCCTAAACCGCTTTCCTTCTCATCATTTCTGCCTTGGTGATAACCTGAACCACAACTTGGGAGGCCAAAAATAAGCAGTGGGGAGCAGAGACTCCAGAGAAGTAATTTTTCTTTCAGAAGTATGATTTTCTCTCATTTTGTATCAAACTTGAAAACAGTATCTCAGTAGCCTTCTGCATACTTGAATAGAGGCTAATAACTTACTCTACTTGAAAAACGTCCATATGCTTCAGACAGTGAGCTTCTGCTTGGAAGTCTCCTTAAAATCTGTTTTCACACTGAGAGAATAAAACCAACTGTTTTTCAACATTCCTCCCCTGCCCCCATGACAACACCTCTCAGACACTGAATAAGGACCCAAAACCAAGCACAGGCCCAGGTTCCCTTTGGGTGAACACCTTGGGGCAGTGGATGCATTTCCATGCCCAGCAGGACACCAAGCAGCTTGCCCCACCCTTGCTGCCCACTCCTGGCAAGCCCACCCACCTTTTCTGCTGTGCTCTGGATATGATTACAAAGATGAACATCCCTACAATGATGAGAAGGAAATGTGTCTTACATTCACTAAAATGGGTTCTACAGTTGAAAGAAAAAGTGCTTTAAACTGAGGATAACATCTTCATTAAAGCTGATTATGACAAAAACTCAAATCCTTCCTAATTAATTTCTTCTCAGCAGGCACTGCCTACTCACTGAAATCAGTATTTTTAGTAAAACATTTAAATTTTTTGATGCAAAATCAAATACGTGTTATTTTCGGTTTTAATATTTTAGGTGGTTGAAAAAGTCTGGATTTCTGGTAGCATCTTGATTTAAAAGTTTAAAGCAAAGCAAGAGCTTAAAATCCAAATGGGGCCAATTCTTTCATTTCCTGTTTTCTTCCATTTGAATTTTATCTCTGCTCAGAGTCTTCATATATTTTCATTATTTCATAATCATATTTTCCCTTTAAAAATAAGTTTCTTGTTACTGGAAGAACATTCTCAAAATCACCAGAGAGACACTGCCAAACACTACTGGAAGAATAATTATCCCGACTATGCAAGGCACTGTCAAGCAGAGTCAAGGTGAAACTCCTTATGAAGAGAAGCAACAAAAGATTTAGGGAATTTGCCTACTAAATAAGATAAAAACCAGTATTTTTTCTGCTATTCCTCTGAATCTTTCAGTTATCCTAGCTGTTGGTAGTACCACACCTTTGCAAAATACTGTGAGGCTTCAAGCACGTCCAGCAGTTGTCATTTCTAAAACAAGAAGCCAATTTTCTCAGTTTTCTCTCTTAAAGGACTGAGGAGCTTTTTAAGAGAATTATATACTGAATCTAATGCACAAACCTTGTGACTTATATACAAACCATCCCAGACCAAACAGGAGATACTGTTACTAATACACTGTAAATAAAGGGGAAGTGGCTTTTTCGATTTCCCAATTAAGCAAGATAATACTTCCATCAATTATGTTTTTATGTGACATATTCTCAATATGGATGTAATAAATGGTATTATGCCTCCTGGTTAACAACTCAAAGAAAATCCATTTAATTGTCCCTGCCCTTGCACAAAATAACACCAGTTGTCTGTAAACTATTCTCTAACTCACACATGACTGGTATATTTCTGGAAGCCCCACTCAGCTTTACATAACACTACTCACTAATTAGCAACTTCTGAACACCAATCTGACATCATTTCTCTGCTCAGAGTGTTGGTCCCTCCAAAGCAAAGGCAGGATTATCCCAGGCTCTCAGAAGTCCCAGGGAAGGCAGTGTCTTTGCAGTTCCTGTGCCAATGGCCACAGGACTGCAGACTGAAGTGCATGGGGCTCCTGTGAACAGGAGTCATGGGGCCCTGGCTGGTTTCCCCTGGGAAAGCTCCAGTGCAGAGGCAGGTGGGAGAGGGTTGGTGAGGATCACCCTCTGGGGGGCTTTGACAGTGGTTTGGTAGAACAGTAGACAAGTCAAAGTGCTGCTGCTGAAGGGCTGCAGCAGGATCCAGGCAGCTCATGCACAGTAACTGAACTGATGCAGATGAATGAAAGGCAAGTAAAAAACCCTGCCCCAACTCAACCAAAAAGCTGAGCTGCAGAGGAGAAAAACAAAAATGAAGCCTGCCAGCTCCTCTTGAGAGCAAAAGAGGAGAAAAGTCTGTCCACTTGTATCTACAGCCTCCATCCAGGCCTTCTCATCACCCTCCACTCTGTTTCAGAGCATTAAACAGAAACACATTCTTCATGCATTTTTCTCAGAGCTGTTTGTCTCCTGGCCACCCATTCTGCTTTCTATAAGCAACGTGCTTTATGTACTCAGTGCTTAGCAGCTATTTGTAGAAGCTCCCCACATGTCACAAAATACTTTATCCTTAAATTTCATTCCACATATCCCTATTTCATTTAGGTTGCTGCTTTGCATCAAAGCACACAGGGGCTGGCAGCTGCAACCTCATCCATCTCCCCCATGTGGGCTCTGAGCATGGTGGCTGAATATGTTCACAGGTTTGATGATTACACATTTATTTCAGTGCAAGGTTAAATGACTAATCCCAAACCCTTGAAAAAAAAATCTTACACTTTCCAGAAGCCAGGTGTTTATGTATTCTGGCCAGGAAGCTTATGGATGCTCCACTGAATGGCTGTACCTCAGGCCAGCAGCAGCAACACATCTCAGTCCTTAGGTTCAGTCTCTCAAGGGAGCAGATGGTCACCAGCAGTCAGCTTGTAAGCCACCACAACCTGCACTGAAAGGTCATGGATACTGCTTTGGAGGATGCTCAGCCCTGCTTTCAGACCTCATGGTTGTCATGTCCGAAGCTACAAAACCAAGAAACATGAAGAGACAAAATTTTGGGAGTTTCTCCATTCCTCTCCAACAAAATCCAATGTGATGGGAGCTGTGACCATGCTGGAGGCTGCAGTGCTTGACTGCAGACACCTCTTTAAGAACAGCACCACCAGTGTATGATCCTTAAAGTCCAGTGGGTCTTCTGTGGGACTGTTTTCCCCCACATGGAATATTCTGTGCTGAGTTTATGGAAAACAAGCCAAGTATGTACCTGTTCTCACATTTTAATATCAATCGGGTGGGAGGTGAGAGAACATCTCAAAAGCAGAGCCAAACAAAGGTCACCACCAGTTTCTATTCCTCAGAGCTTTGTAAAGTGGTAAAAAAAGAGAGAAAAAAAATCTATTATTTTTAAGGCAGGCTGCTTCTCCTAATTAGTGAGTCAACTCTGCTAACAAAGATTAGAACAGGCCATGAAAGTAGTGCTGAAGATGGGAGTATTTATGCAGGTCAGTGGGGGTTTTCCTAAACATTTTGATTACTTTAACTGCACTAAAACACATGCAAAAACCCTATCATTAAATTTAAACAGCCTGATGATATGTGGTAGCAGGGTAAGAGAACTGCAAATAGATTGCTGTAATCTGCCATACTGTCACTTAGTCCTGCTCCTCAGCAGCCATAATTGACTAATAGGATAATAAAGTGGCAGCTATGAATCTGAAGGCTCAACTCCATTGTTTGAACATCCTTAAGGAGAAAATATTCCAAGTTAAGAAGATGAAGCAGCCTGATCACAATCATATCCCAAACTCAATTTATTTAAGTACTCATCTGGACTCCATGATTGCTCTGTATAAAAGGTGATGACCTTCTGGTCTTCCAGGGTGACAAGCATCCACAAAATGCCCTTGTTCCAGACAGCCACCAGCATCCCCTGCTGTCTTTTGCCAAGCAAACCTGTGAAGCTGCAGCAAGAAGTAAAGAAGTATCCCCTCTGACCACAGAGCTAAGTGAGGGACCTGGAGTTTGTGCAGCCAGGCTTTGCCTCAGCCAGGGGAAATGCCCTTTTACTGCACAGAGGGCACTTTCACCTGATTATGTGCCCACAGCACCAGCAGGTATCCCATTCTGCACAAGGGTTACTAGTGGGGAGCCAACTTCACACACATTTAATATATCTGCCATGTGAAAATGGTTCTGGTAAGCTATGACATGCTGTAATGATGCCTGGGACAGATTAGGAGCATCCACTCTTCAGTGCTGTTTACAGAAGACTATTTGAGGGGCTGAGATTGGACAAGTTCTTTTTCAAGCAGAGCAGAGGCCAGTCTGGATTAAAGAAATTGTCTTTTTGTTATCACAGCACTCCAACCCAACCTGCAGCTGGAATCAAAGCTCAGATAGAGACCTCCCACTATGAGTGCATATACATGCAGGAGAGCTGGACCACGGGAAATATCCCACCAGCACTCAAAATCCTCAGAGACAAAAAGCTGGGGTAAGATAAACGATGTCATATGGCCACACGGGCACCAGAGCAACCTCTCATGCCAGCAAAGTCTTTCAAAGAGTTAAACTGCTTCCTGGTGTAAATGGAAAGCCAGTGATGAGAAATGAATAAGCAAACTGACCTCCAGGATAGAGAAGTATCTGTACCTTTTGCAGCCAAACATGCTCTTCAAACACAGCTTGGTGCAGGACGGAAGGCTGGAATTGGTGCCAGCCCTCCATCTCCCACAGCTTCCCTCCCTGCTGCTCCAGCCTGCGTGCCAGACAAGCAACTTTATTGCTTTTTCCCCCTGCCCTTTGCATTTTCTCAGACATCAACAACTCATTTAGTCTCTTCCTTATGGGGAATAGAAAGGAGCAGCAGGGCTCCCCACAGCCAGTCAGCCGCTGCCAACGCTGCATTTCCCCCTGAACCCTTGCCACTGACCACCATCGGCTGGGGAAGGAAAACACAATGGAAAACTCTCCACCCATTTCACAGGATTGGCTTTAAAATCTGAGGCACTGGTGCCAGTGTTGGGAGTCAGTGTCACAGATCCCCATTACCCCCCACTCCTTGCCCTCAGCAGCCTCAGGGCTCCTGCTGTGACTCAGGGCATTATTTCTCCATGGAGAGCATCCATCTTGCTCCAGATCCTTCAGGAAAAGCATGTTTTGCAGCACTGCTGGAGGAGAGGAGAGGAGAGCCTTGCTCCATCAGGGCACCTTCAGACCATCAAAGAAAGACACAATGTCTGCAAAGGGGTGGACCTTCAGAAAAATGGAAAAAAACTGGCAAGCCTCAAAGAAGCACTGTTGGTCCATGATCAACAGGGAGAGAGACAAACACAGACGTCAGGAAAAACCCACCACAAATAGCATTCCAGAATTACAGATGAGATTGCTCTGGAAGCACCCAGGGCTAAAAATCAGGATTAGAAACTACTGAAGGTGGTTTTTTTTAATTTTTCTTTTAAGGACTTAGTTCCCCTTATTTAAGAATGAGGATTAACTCTTAATTTGAGCCAGAGCCTTTAACCCTACCTAACAACAGAGCTGGAAAGGACTACTGTTTATCTGTGATTCAGCCTGTTTACAGCACAGAATGTTAAAGCAATTAAGGGCCCTTAAAGATGAAATACTTCTGCACAGAACACCATTAGGTCCATTTGAGCATGCAGTGTCAGCAAGCAAAACACTATCTTTGACTCAATGTTCTGAGAAAGCTTGAGCCTGGGTAATAACTATTGTTTAATAATGCAAATTATAGAAAATAATGAGAACATTTGCATGCTTCCTCGACAAAGAGGGGCATTTCAAAGTCTCAGGGACCAGCCTAGGCAATAGGAAATGTTCTTGTTCTCATGTGTCAAACTGCTTTGCTTTTCTTCTTTCCTGCTGACCAAAGGGTTTCATGGCTGGAAATGCTAATCACGCTCACATTTGCCATAGTTCACCCTCTTGTTCTCGTCTATAGAAACCTGCAATTCAACCAAATCACCATCAACCACGGTATTCACCAGAGCACATCTATATGCCGACACGTGCTTTACCCAGGAACTTCTCTGCACATCCACATGCATGAATCATAGCAAAATTCAAGTCAATGGGCAAGTGCTGAAACCTCCAAAGTGTTAAGCTAAAGAAGATGAATCCTCTCATTTTTCTCTCTGCTGTCAAGTTCTTGGCTTTATATTCCCATTCAATCATCAGATTAAAAAGCTTGGTTTGCACAAACATTGAAATTGAGTTTATTTGAGAGTCACAAGATTAGAAGCCGAGGATGCCTTCCACTGAGGCACGGGCACTGCCACAACAGGCTGAACAGTCATTAAGGAAACTTGAAAACAAAGAGGCAAAATATTTTTCAAGGCCTGGACAGAAATGTAAACAACTGGACTAATAATATGCAAATAAGAGATTTAGGGGCCCTAAACCAGTCCAAGAACACTGCTCTGGACTACCACAAGCCACCTGAGAAAGCTCCTTTCAACTAACATATGGGTATGCTGGTTTTGGCTGGGGTAGAGGTAATTTTCTTCACAGTGGTTGGTATGGGGATGTGTTTTGGATTCATGCTGAACACAAAAGCTGATAAAATAAAGATGTTTTTGTTATAGCTGTGTAGGGCTTACATAGAAGAAAGGCCTTTTCTGCGTTTTGTACTGCCATCCTGGCAGGGAAGCTTCAGGTGCCTAGGAGGTTGGGAAGAGGCACAGCCATGACAGGTGACCCAAAGTAATTAATTATTCCAGACCACATGACATCATGCTCAAGATATATAGCTGGGGGAAGACAGGAGACATTTGGAGTCATGGCATTTGTCTTGCCGAGTCACCACTATGCATGTTAGGGCCCTGCTCTCCTGGAGATGGCTGAACACCTGCCAGCCTGTGAGAAGCAGTGAATTAATTCCTTGTTTTCCTTTATTTGCATGTGTGGTTTTTTCTTTCCCTATTAAACTGTCTTTATCTCATCCCACAAATTCTCTAGCTTTTACCCTTCCAATTCAGTCCCCAATCCCACTGTTGGGAGAGTGAGCAAGTGCCTGCCTGGGACTTGGCTGTTGCCTGGGGCTAAACCACAACAATGGGAAAATCAAGGTGGAAGACACATCTTGATGATAAAATCCAGCATAAGGTTTCCTACTACCATAACCCACATGAACACCCACACACCACAAAGATGTCATCTAGTACTCACTGAAATTTGCCCAAAAAATTTTCTAGTAAGCTTTAACTGGTACTATTTCCTCTCCTGCTCTCCTGAGCAGCTCAAGCTACACCCAGGTGCAGACGTCTGCTTGTTTTCAGGCTTCCTAGGGTCTTCTCCCCAGCCTCCACTGCTGCTCCCAAAGGGTGCAGACCACTGCATTCTGAACTACATATGGCAGGCCTGGGCAGATGCCTTAGATACATTTTGTCTGCTTGCATGCCTGGATCCTGCTCCTGGGCTGTGCAGGAGCCTCCAAACCCAGCAGTGCTCTGGGTGTCCAGAGGGCAGCGGCTCCGCTGGGATTGACACACGATACCCTCATTAAAGCAGCACGGGGCTCTCAGAAATCCTCCCTTTCAGCTGTATCTGTGGAAACCAGAATGTTGATGGGATGCTGAATACCTGGAGAAAATATAAATCTGGAATTGTTTTCAAGCCCCAACACCCCACTAATGTCTCAGGATTTACAAGCCAGGTAACTCATTCATACTTATACTACTTGTACACAACAAGATCCCTAAAAAATTACTGTTTGTTTTTAAACAATCTTGCTGTTTTACCCCTCACGACTCTTCCGACATGGTAAGATGTGAAGGTTTTCAAAAATGCTGTTGAAAAACGTAAAATTTCATTTGTAAATGGAAAAGAAACAACAATGTGTAAAAAATAAAGGCTCCAGTTTTTCCATTTCACCTATGTTATTTATTTATAATAGAAAACTCTGCATTACCTACTAACTGCCTGTATTACAGGACAAAAAAACATTAATGAATAACACTTTCTAGACCTAAAATAATGACAGTGATCAGCCCAGAAGACAGTGTGGAAAATGACTTCTAGGCAAACTCCTGATTCACTTCATTACACAGGGGAGAAACACGGAAAACCTAAAACTGTATTACATTTTCCCTAATCTACACTAAACTTTCTGCTCAATAATAGGGTCTTTGAAATGATCCTAAAACATCTTTTGAATGAGAGGTCACTTGCCTGCATATAGATTTATCTGAATGCATTTATGCTGATGTAATATACACTCTCTCACTACAGAGGAAAGGTTGCATTCAGTGAAAGCACTTATCAAGATTAAATTTACATTTTCTGATACTGTCAAAAAGTGCTTTTTATGAAGAACAACTGCAGAAGCAGCACTCACATTTAGAAATACTGCAAAAAGCACTTTCTGAAATAGGCTTTACTACTCCTGAACCTGACAGAGCTGGGAAATCCACAAAGGGACTGATTTACAGTTTTTAAAGAAACGTGTTGATGTCTTTGACATTAAAAACAATACGAAAATTAATTTGGAAGAGAACTTAAACGAGAGGTTTGCAGACTGAACTATACGCCTAGATACGCCTCAGACTCAAGACCTTTTCATGCATGTATATATGACTGTATTTCAGCAAGAACCAAGCATCTTTACTGGCTTTATGTAGGTCTCAACACAGCAAAAATACATTTCATATATATGTGAGTTTGCATTTTCACATTAGAAATGTGTGCATGCCATACACTGGGGATACACATGCAAGAAATTCCTGAGATTGAAGAAAAAAGGGTTCCCAAGTTATATGAACCACAGCTTTCTCTTAACCCAAAAGACTGAAAAGTAAAACCATTTCAGTAAGGCTCAGCAGCCATGCCTGCTGTTTCAAGACTTTTTTGTTTATACTTTGAACTAAAACCAAATCCTGCCAAGTCTGATAAACCAACAGCTCTAGAGGACTTCAAGGCATTAAGAATTCTCTTCCTCTCTCCTTCAGCACACATATCTGAGATGAGGGTTACACTCTCATTTTAGATACAAGGGAAATTTATACAGGAGCATTCATCAATGAAAAAAATACACTCTCAAGTTTAGGAGTGAAGTTAGAATTTGCAGACAACATTAGCGATGTCATTTGCCAAATGGGTTGTTGCCACTCAAAATTTCTGACCACATGAAGAAAGCTATTGGATAAATTAATCCTTCCTGGTCTGTGCTCCAAAATATCAACAATTTGTCTGAGTTACATTCTGCACTGAACCTTTTTGGTATCCTATGAGAAATGAGTCTGGTATGTTTAGTCCAGTTGCCAGAGAGCTAATATTTCTGCACCACAAAAATTATAACCTCAGTTATTGTTTCCCTCGCTGGCAATTCTCAGCAGAGACCTCAAATGCTGAATGTGCCTCAAACCAGAAATGACTAAATGGTGGGAACAGCTAATTTTTGATTGCAGGGAGCATTGCTGTTGCCATCAACAGACTCAAGATTTTGCTTCTTTTGAGATGAGGAGCCCAAGCTCAAGGTGAAAGAAAGACTGAAGGAGCTTATTGTACTGCTGCTGTTCCGGGACTCCATACACTTCCTAGAAATGTCAATAATTATCTATTATTGAAAAGAAGCTAAAAGACGTGGCTTAAAAGCATTCTCATTTTGATTAATATCTGCCACTTGTAGGCAGTTATTCACTAAACATTTATACTAGAAATAGGTAATTTCTTGGAGATTACTACTACATTTGTAAAGACTTAGCAAACAAGTTGCTGCTTCATTTTCAACTGCCATACTTTTTCACTAGAAATTTTTTCAAAAAGTGTAAAAAATTGGTTTGCTAGATCACCAACAATTTGGTTCACTGAGATGGTTTTATTCTTTTCCTCTGATTTCTACAAGCAATAAAGATAGTCTCCTGTGTTACCTTAAGAAATACATTGTTTCGGTGCCAAAGACAACAGTAACAAACAAAAAGACCAAGCTGGCGTATTTCTTTCTATATATATGTGTGTGTGTGTATATATATTTTTTTTTTTTTAATTTATTTTTTTTAACTGAAGAACACAGCAAAGCATTCTTATCAGATAGCTCCCCCTTAGCTCTAAAAAAAAAATTATTCCACAAATGTTCTTCCTTGGCCAGATTTTATTTACCTTGATGAATATTCTACAAAAGGTAGTACTTTTTTCCTTTTCTCTCAAGGCAGAAAAAAATCAAAGAAACTAAACAAGAAGAGCCCCTTCCTGACTCACAATAAAAGCTGATCATTCCCATAGACTCTCCTACTTGCAGACAGCATTCTGCTCTGTCCAGCCTGCAGAACAGTTTCCCTGCACCTTCAGTAAGAAACCAACACTGACCTCCAGTACCAGCTGGTGGACAGTAACACTTCAACACAATGGAAAAATAAAGCAGGGTATTCCTAAGGGAGAAGATGAAACCTATTGTGCCCAGTGATGGTGGCCCAGGGCTGGAAGCAGATGTGTTGGAAAACAACCTCAGGACAGGCTTTCCAGCCCTGGGACCATATCTACACATCACTTTCAGACTGCCTCAGAACCTGCAGCAGTGCTTTCCTGGGTGCTTCTACACCTCAGCCACCAACACAGGTTAAAGGTATTTAAGATCAACTACATTGTAGTGCCACTATCAGGTATTTAATGCATTGCCTTGCAGAAATCTGGCAGGGGTATTCTGTGCAAGGGATGATAACATCTGCTTCTTTACATGGTAGTCTGACTTCTCAAGATGATGAATTTGAACTCTCTTCTACCCTTCCTTTTCTTGCCTTGAAGAGCCAGCATGCCACAAAAATCAAGGCCAACCACCTCAGGTATATTCTACTGTTCATCAAATAAAACTTTTATTAGTGGCCAAAATGAAAGGGAATTCAGGATGTGGTATTATCACAAAAGTTGGCAACCTGTTGAGCACATTTGAAACAAATTAGTAAAAGCACAGCCCCTATGGGTCAGTATTATATCTTTCTTCCAGGCTTGCAATTAATGCACTGTGAAAGAGATTCAAACTCATACCAAGATGAAGTTTGGTGCCAAACACTGACTACAGCAGACCTGCTCACCTCTCAAAAACTGCTTGCACATATGACCCCCTCGAGAGAACAGTCTAGCATGCATTAGTATCATCTTGCCTCTGCATAAAATATAAAAAATTAAAGTTCTCTGCATCCTGCACAAGCCTGAAAATAGTGTTAGTCATTGTAGAATTGACACTCCACCAACACTCATAACCATGGAGCAGAAGAGATACGAAGATGGAACCCAACCAATTTAACTGCTCTACAGTCTCCAATGTTGCATGGGGCTGAGAAGTTGGACCCTAAACGTTTGCCATTAATTCAAAATAAAAAAATCTTTTCTGTTATAGAAATAATGGTTGATTCATAGTTAGAGAAAATAAAGTTGGCAGGTTTAGTAACTCCTCCAAGGTCATGGAAAGTCAGCATCTGGGCAGGAACCAGCTGGTAGAACCCATACATCTCCCTGCTCCCAGTCAATGAGGAATTCACTTAGTCAGGTGAGAACACACAGGGCTAGAAAGTCTGTTCTCTCAAAGTCAGCAAATCATAGCATATTTCTTTCTCCTCCTTTCCCCCTGACCTGAGAAAAATAAAAAAATATATATTTTGGACAATTTCCTCCTTGCAAGCTCACTATGATGACTGTAAAAGAGCAAAAGTAGGGAGAAGAAAATGCATCTCAAAAACAGAGTTATAGATTAAGGTAATCTTTAACTATATAAAGATGGGGAGCAGTTGATGGTGTTTTTATAAAACAGGGCAGAAACTCCTAAATGCTGCTGCTGAAGGGCTGCAGTGGGATCCAGGCAGCTCAGAAGTTAAATACAACTCATTACTTGAGCACTCAATCCCAGAATGACTTAAAAACCTACATACATGGACGTATGATGCTGTCTAAAAAAACTCTGGAAAAGCTCTTGGCAAAGGGTGATTCCCTTGTCTCTAATTTGTGCCTGTCTAAAAGAATGAGACAGAAAATAATAGCTGCCTCCCTGCAAACAAGTGCTGCTGGGAGTGCTGGAAACAGCCAGTGACCAGAGGTTAATTTTTTATTAATTAGAGGACAAAGCATCCTGGCTTGTCCCTCATTAGGCATCTCCAGGCAGTTTGGCTTGGCTAAGCAGAGATCCAAGGGAGGCAACAGGCATCCTGTGACAAGGCTGTCGTGGAGATAGCTGATCACTCCTCCAGGAAAGCTTCTTCAACCAGGACATGGCAAATTTGATCAACAGCAGTTTCTCAGACTGCATAAAGGCAATCCCAGTGCATGGTTTGCTTTGTTGTCTGACAAGGCTCCTGAAATCTGAGCCTGCAGCAACAAACCCCATCCACTTCAGCCAGACTGGTTTTATTTTTAATAGGTGGGGAGAGAGGAAGCACCACAGAAGGCAGGCAAGGAAAATCACCAGGAAAACAAACAAAGAGAAGAGAGAGAGTGAGAGTGAGTATTGCAAATTCATACATTTAAATACAACCATATTATGTTTGATCCACCAGAGCTCAAGGTCTCAATTTGAAGATTAGAAAGAGTGAACACTGTGAAAATGCACCTTGTGGGGCAGGTGCACTTTGAAATATATAGTAGCAGGAGTGACCAATCTTGATTATTTTTTTCTTTATTACAAAACAGACTCCCAGCATGGAAAACTTAAACCCCTCTAGACCATCCCCTCACCCCGAGAATTCAGCTGAACATGTCTAGACATGACTGATAAAATAACATACAGTGCCTGCATGTACACTCTCCATGATACTCTGCAGATAAGGAATGCTGCTTTCCCCAGGATGAGTTGAGGGGAGGTGTGTGTCTGTCCCTATGTGCACGTTCACATGCCAGAGTTTCCTCTTTTTCCATTTCTTCTCATTTTTCGTTTCTTGCTCTCCTGGGAAGACAGCTCAGACAGTGTCTGGCCTTACCCACAGATAAAGCTCCTTGTTCTTGTCAAAAGCAGTGCTGGGAGAATGGCAGCACAGGCAGAATGGTATTTTAACTCTTTCCCATAAAAACAGATAAAGACTGGCAGCTGAGCACTAGTGCTGGCACAGGTTATGCACCACTCACCAACATTATCCACATCCTTCCAAATCAGCTGGTATTTTATTTAAGTGTCAGCCAAAACATTCTTATTTGCAATTCTTAACAGGAGACTATCAAATGATACTTGCAATGTGGCAAAACATCATATCATATTAAGGACAGTTTAAAAACTGAAATTAATCACCAATTTTAAATGCACTCTTCAGCAAGCCCAGTGTTACTATCTGCTGCTGTTTTTGCCAGGTACAGGCAGTTTCAGTCCTCTGCCATCCTTTTCAATTACAGTGTTTTGGATTCAGCTGCACTGCATCTGCATGAAGATCAAAGCATGCTTTTCAAAAAAAGTACATATCCCTAAATTAAGCAAATAAATGCATAAGCTGAGGTTGGAACTATCTAAGAAATATACCCCAGAGTGAAGCTAACCATCAGCAAAATTAGAAATAAAGCTGATTTCTAGATTCAGACTTCTTTTAAATCAGAAGTATGTTCAAAGTTGTGGGGAAGCTAAGCCATTGGGATGCAAAACCAAATATCTAATTCTTTAAATGATTTTAAAAGGTAACTTTAAACATCAGAGCCCGTAACTGTTCAAGTATTTTCAGAAAATTCATTGAAAACTCATCAGTATGCCTTTTATATGCTATACTGTAGCCCAATATAGAGGCAATAGCCATAGGTACTACATTTGCATTTTTATACAGACATTTACATGAATAAATGAAGTGTTTTGTATGTCTGGATTCCCATTTAGGCACAAATCCCTGTTTCCAAGAGCACATTTTCAGAAGCATGCTGAAAACAGAGCCTTTAAACAATGTCTTGCTGCAGCAGCCTTTCCCCAATGTGGCAGTGAGCTTGCAATTTTAAACTCATTTTTACTCTGTATCTCCAGAGCTCTGCAAGATCCTTTGAGGATTTTAAACCCCTACAAGCATGCCTGTTTACCATGGCAATGCTACAGCTGACTGCAAATTCATTCCCTTGCAAATGATCCTCTTGGCACATTTTGGAATTTGCTCCATTATTTCCAGAGAAGGTATGCTGAGACCTATAGAAGCATCCAGGCACGCGCACCCTGCGTATTTTTAGCTCGTTGGAAATTCAAGCAATTAAAAAAAAATTGAAATGGAGGGAGGGAAAAAGGACCGTGGGAAATAAAGTGATTAACCAAAATATTCAGACTCCCTGCAGGAAGGTTTACTTCAGTTGCAGCTTCTCCCAGATAGATGGTAAGAAGGAGCTGCCAAGGATTTCACACCCTAATCAGTCTCTGGGGAAGTCTGCTCCCACAGCGACAGATATGGGCTCTGGTCCTGGGTCTGCTCTGAATTTCCTGTGGGACTGTGAGAGTTGTTAAAAATTTGTAGTGCTTCAGTGTTTTATTAATTCATCAGTGGGTCAAATCACAGTTTAACATCAGTTTCAGTTTCTAAAATAAATTTATTCTATTCAGAAGTCAGTTGTACACACTCTGCTCACCATGAGACAAAAAGAAAAAATAAATCCCCCACACCATTATTTAAAAAAACCCCAAATACCCACAGTGTCCCTTGCTGAAGCACTGCCTTTTGCTAAACCCCGTGAAATGCTATGATGAGCTTTTTGTTTCCATCCCCAAAGAATTCCCCTTAAAAACTCTGCAGCTCAGTTGCAAAATCTTTATTTCAAACCTTTGGAAAGCTGGATTTTCTGAAGGACACCACAACCTTCAGTCTCCTTGAGCCCTGCAGTCCTGCAGCAGGAAGCATGGCCAGGGGACCATGGGGCTGGAGCCCACAAAAGCCAAGCAGGGCTTGGAAAGAAAACCCAAACCCACAATTCCCTTGGTGCACGTGTGTTTTCCTCTTCAAGTTGAACCCCCTGCTCGCCGTCTCTCAGGCTAAGGTTAGAAAAAACCTATAAAGTGTCTAAGTAATTCCTTCTATTTTAAAGGTTCAGACATTAAACTATTCAGTGAACAACTGCTTTCAAGCATGAGAATACGGATGAATCATTAATTTTATCAAGTTCTGTATTTAAGGCAAAAATCCCCTATTGGAAAAGAAGACTGGTTTCACAGATATAGCAGCAGAAGTCAGTATTACTACTCTGCCATGGAAAGACACCACAAAATACTTAGACTCATTCCCTGAAGTCTCTTTCTCTAACAGCTCCTTGTCTGAAGATGGTGGGCAAGATATGCCCACCAAAAGGTCCTGCTCTACCACTGGAACTTCAAGGTCTGGGTTTCCTCCCCATAAAATAACCCACGGGTGAAGTTCCCAAAACTGTTCAATGTCTGTGACCTCATTTGTTTTTTCCCCAAGGAGACTGGCAGGGTGCTTCTCCCCCAGCCCAGCAGCTCATCATCAGTTGTTTTTCCCACTTGCTCCACTGTGTTGAGTTGGAGGCAAACTGAAAAAGCAGCTCAAACATTGCTTGCATGGTACAGCTATTATCAAATTCTCACACCTCCTCTGTCAGGTATGGCAGAGCACACCCTCAAGCTCACACTCAGATGGTGCCATGAAGGACACTGCCAGTGGTCCTCAACACACTCCAATGTTATAATAGCAGCCACAGATGGGAGCATGTCTCAGCAGCAATGAAGGGGGCATTTCAATTCTTGTTGGTTCAATCATATTAAATTTAATGGATATGAAAAACATACCTTTTGTTCACCAAACAAAGGCATCAGACAAGCTGCTGCCTCAGCTCTTTTAGCTCTTAAGCTCTTTTTCCATTCATGTGTCTGTGTGTACAGTAAGTCTGGACTCCTCTCTCTCTACACCTTCATGTCCACACACAGAATGTGAATCATCTCTCCTTTTTCTGTCATTACAACAGGCAGAGGAGCCTGCCCACTCCTTACTGGACTATGATGCAACTTGACTGCTGTTTGCAACAGGCAATGAATTTCTGGAGGAATGCAGCACTTCCATTAAACTGTTCCACAATTGAAAGCCCCAGGACTCGAAAGCTGTTTTCCTACTTGGCTCTTCTTCGGAATGGAAATTTCTGTAACAAAGGTAGAATCATCAACCACACCAGGAGCTACTATAATGCACATTCATGCTATTGCCTTTCAAGTCTAATTCCAGTGGTCCTTATGAAGGGTGCCAGGACAAAATCTGCATGGCAAGGAAAAAGAGCTAGAATTGCAGAGAGGAGCCTGTGATCCAGCCCACTTCATGCCAGGTCTACCCAAAAAGTCTGAGACTTATTACTCTACAAGGTACCTGGAAGAAACATCAGTGCTGCAGGTCCACCCACCTGGAGCAGCAGCGTTATGGGTTTCCTGTCCACAGGATCCCACAGGAGGAGCTCAAACTGTACCCCAAAGACTGGATGGAGCATTTCACCTGGCTAAAGACTACAGCCAGTAAAAGGTCACACAGCACTACATTGCTAACACAAAAAATACAGATGCTACTGAATGTACCAATAATGAGCTGAAAAGACAGTTGTGCTGGAACACAATTAAGGCTGTTGAAATGCTCCGATGATTTGTAGGCCCAGTAATGCCAAGCCCTTTTAAACCTTTTATTAAAAAATCATCTTCTCCCACACAGGGAACAGTGCCTTCAGACACTTGGCATTAGCCACCAGGAGGCAGGCAAATCTAAACAAGGTCACGTAGGTGCAGAATTAAACTTGACAGCCACACTGCTTCCTCAGCAAGCAAACAATATGACCAAAGGGAAGCAGTGAAATGTTCTCCATTTGTAAAGCCAAGCTTAATTGTAAGCAAAAATCCATCCCAAACAAAAGCTTTGAGGATTGATGGAAACCAATGACATGGCCTATCATTGCAGCAGGCATTATATGCTTTGCCTGGTGCCTGCTAATGGGCAAGTTTGTGGCTGGTGGCCCTGGGATATTGTGTGAACTTGCTGAGCAAAGCCACACTAGCAAAGGACATACTTGCTCCAATGTCCCAGCCCAGCCAGAGAAGCAGAGGAGGAAGAAGCCAACCTGTCCCATGTCCTCCAGCACCTCCTGCAAAAGTGGGTTACTGCTAAGGGCTGACCTGCAATAATGAACACCCAAAAATCCCTGAAAACTTCTGTGTATAATTAGGAAAATGTCAATGAACTATGGTGTGCAAATCACAGGCATCTCTGCAGAATGTGAGAAGGAATTTTAAGGTAGCTGAATTATCTTGACACAAAGGAGTTATTTATACATAAATTACAGTAACTTTGCCCATGCTAACAATGCTGCCATCCCTCTGTGATTTACCACAGTCTTGTAATGCAAATGCTTCATTTCCCTGGCACTAGAGTAGTACTGGGACTGGTCATTCCTGCACCATGAGTGCTTCCCTCACCAAAGCTGGTGATGAATGCTGAGTGCATTTGCAGGTAGTGGCAGTCCTGCTGGCCACCCCAAGCTCAGGGAGGCCACCAGACACACCTGCATCAGTCCCTGACCCTCTGGCTGCTGGGGCAGCTGCAGCTGGAGGATGCCTGCCCTCATCTAGCAACCACCCTGGAGGAAATGGCATCCATACATGAGTGACAAAAATGAGGAAGATCTGGCTTAAAGCTGAAAGTTCAGTAGGAAAACTAAAACATATCTGAAGTGAATTGTTTAATAACAAACACATGAAGAATTAGCTGTGTGTGGCATTTGATTTTACAAATAAGGCACTTTTTAATTTGTCCTCTAGATGAATCATGAGCCACAGACTCCTACCAGATTTGCTTGGCCACCACTGGGCTGGCCATGGTGGCAGCCCCCAAGATAATAAAGTGAGGGGAAGGTGAGGTGATGTCTCCACTGCAGGGCACAGTTTGGCTACGATTTGAAAGGGCAACCACAGCTCCTGTCCCAAGAGGGGCTCTCCAGTCACAGCCTTCCCCTCATCCCTGCAAACACTGGCTTTCCTTCCCCAGCCCAGCTCCCACTCAGACTTGAACCTGCACAAATGCAGGACCTTGGTCCTTCTGCATTTCTATTTGTTTATGATGCTGTAAAAATATTTTTATCTCATTTTCAAAGCAGCAGTCTTCCTGTGAGAGTCTAAAATTTCCAACGTGGCAGTGTGCTGGCTCTTGGGAGGCTACAAACTAAGCCAGAATTATGGGAGCTGGTGTGAAGTCTGCATTTATACTAAGATGGAACTAGAATTTATTTAATTAAAATACCTGATGGGGGAAGTCCTGGAACCAAGTAACAGCAGTTAGTCAAAGCACTGATTTTTTTTCCAGCTGGATCTTGGCACAGAGCAAAGCTGGGCAGAAGGATCACCATATCCAGCTGTGCCCTTGGAGTTAAAAGCCTCATGCTTGCCTAGCTTGGGTCATCCCTTTGCTGATGCTCTGTCCCTGTAACACCCCCCTAGCACAGAGATACAGGCAATGAAATGAGCCCAGATCCATCCCACAGCGTGGGGCTAGCTCCAATGGTAGCACACCTTTTGGGAGAGGAGTCTGTGACATCCATGGCCACTATTCTGCTCAGCCAGCAGCCCCCTCCCAGGCAAAGACAACCAATCCAGCAGCAAAACAAAGAAGATAAAACTGAAAGAAGGATTTTGTCTAATCTCTCAAAATAAAGCCTGCAGTGCCACCGTAACTATCCACATACACTCTTCAGTTTCCAATCTTTCCTCATATTTAATTAAAGAAGTACTTTGCTGCTACGTTGGCAATTCAAAGTCCCTCAAATCTCCATAAAAAAGAAAAATACTCCCTCCACACTCAGCAGGGCTGTCCTGCTGAAGAAGATAATCCATTTAGGAACAACCATAACTGTTCTTGGAAAGTAACCAGAAATTTCCTTGAGAGACTTCCACCTCATTCTCAAAAATTCTAGGTTTTACCAACAAGGCTGCTACTTTTCTTCACTGCAGGACCCAGGAGTCTTTAACATGATTTAACATGAAGAATTAACATGAAGAAAAAGGAGAAGGAAATGGCAAAGTGCAAAGAACACTCCTCAGTTCAAAGAGAATTATTAGTTTTGATTTCTGTACATAAGTGTAAAAGAAAGCAGACAAATTATACTTTTTTATACTTTTTTAATGTCTTCAAACTGTGACCAAGAAGTCTAAATGCTAAAGCCTGCTACTAGCAACAAACATGGACAAGAAAGGGGACCCACTTTCCCTGGGAGGGCTGGCTGCTTTTTTAGTGGTACTTAGCCACTCTTGACCAGAAGCTCACCAGGGTATTTCTTGGCTGACAAAGCTGCTGCAAATTGAATTGGTATAATGCTAAATGAGGGGGAATCCCTTTGGTTGCATTGCTAACAGAAGCTAAAAGAAAATTATCTATTTATACCTTTATGCAACATCCTCTCAAATCATCTGAGCACAAAGGTAATCAGCATTTGCCAGTGATTGCTGTGTTGCATGGCTCATGGCAACCTCACACTAGCCTCATGGGTTATATCATATGCTTCAGAGAAAAAACAATTATCACCACAAGCCTAAACAAGTCAAATAAATAGAAGATGTGACCAAGCATCTGCACTGCTGTCCAACAGGTTTATGAAAGCAGAGTAATTGTTACTGTCAGACCTAGGAGGCATAGAAAAAGAGGACAAGAATGCACAGGGGTAATTTGATACAGGTTATTTTGTATGCAAAGCAAAGTGATGATGAGTGATTCAAGGTCTGAACACCTCTAGCCAGTAAGCTAGCTGCAAACCATCTATCCTCCTACTTTGCTGATCTGTAACCTCTGTGAGCTATTGCAACAGGGACTTTTCAAAAATAAAGATGACTTTCCAAAGCAAAAATGCCAGTGGGCCAGCTTACACAAATACTGGGACACAACATTTATCTTTCTGGTGCATGTAGTGATGAGAATCCCCATCCCACCACACCACAGTACTTGAAAGAAAAGAATTGAAGAGGAAAATAAAGTGAAGAAGTGGGTCAGATAAGAGATAAGCAGAGCACAGCACTCATTTCCTGCTAGCAGGATAGGCACAGGACAGGGCAGGAGCTACAGATCACCAGGCTCCTTTCCAGCTCTGCTGATCCAGCTCCCTTTGGGGTGGTAAAAACCTGCCAGGTGCCTTCTCCATGAGTTAGTTTCCATATCCATAGAATGGAAACAGAGGTACCCTTTTTTTTTTTTTAAAGCTCTCTGGGATTTTTAACTCTGTACTCTGCAAGGCTTCTCCTTGCATATGTGCCACATGCAAGTTTACAAAGGATTTTCTGAAATGAACCTTTACAGTTGTTATTAATACACTTCAAGTGGGGTGGGGAGTGACTAATTAGATTACAGCCTTTCAGGAAAGGACCTGATGATTACAGTGAATCATAAATGCAGTGTAAGCCAGGATAACTTCTTCTGTGGAAAAAATAAAAAAACAAAAAACAAAAAACAAAAAAAAAAAAAAAAAGCCAAACCAAAACCAACAGAGAGAAAAACCTTAAATGTTGCCCAGCCTGGAAAGCAGAGAGGGGAGCACAGACTGCAAGACGCATGAAGTCATCTTTCCACTGCTGTCAACAGCCTGCATGGCCCCAGCTGACAGAGCAAAGGTGACGTGTCTCCAGAAATATGTAGGGCAATTGAGTTTCTAGAGAAAACCCAAGTGAGGCCACACTGTACACCAGAGGAATAGGAAAAGTCTTTGAACCAGACAGCCCTGCAGTTCCAAGCTGCCCAGCTTGCTGTGCATTTTACCACTGAGGATGCAGTTGTGAGTGGCCAGTACTGCTGCACAGCTGATGGGGAGGACACAGTCACCCTGACAGTGAACAGCCAGCAAAACACCTGAAGCTGCAGATGTCACCCCACCCAAGACAGTCTCCATGGCTCTGGAAATAAAGCTGTGTGCCAGGGGTGGCATGCTCCTGCTGGGCATTGCAACAGCTAAAATGCCAAAAGGAGCTGGGAAAAGCAAAGCCATGAGCTCTTGCCTATCTCCTGCTTGGCCTCAGCACAGAGCCCATTTCCAACAGGGTAACAGTGCAGCCTTTAAGGCTCTGCAGGTAAAACACTCTGGGTCAAAAACCTTTCCTATACTTCCATGAGATCTGCTGTATAAAGCAATGAAGAGAAGATGTGGGTCCTTCTCCTACTTAATCTGTGCTTTGGTCTCCTCCCTCCCCTGCTCCCAGCAGTGTTTCCTTGGGCTCAGCTGGAAGGGTTGTAAATAGAAGCAGGTTGGGATGTGCAAGCTATTCAATATTTGCACCGAAAGAGGTCAGGTGTCTAGGGAACCAAAAAGGCCCATTTTCCTCCAGGAAAAGGAGCATTAGCACTTTCTTAACAAGACTGTACCAGTTAAATTTAGCAACTCGGCACACACATTGCACAAGGTCACGCTGGCTTTTCAGAAGCCTATCTAACTTTGACATCGTCGCACCTCATTTCTTTTTCATATATTTGCGATAAACCAATTTGTCATTCATGCCTGAACATCTATCCTCTGAGTCATGTCTAGGCACAAGGATTTTTTAAGACTGGCGTCTGGGGGCATGAACAAAAAGGCCATTAATGGCAGTGGAGGCTATGGACAGTCAGAGGTTTAACTTATCCAGTTTATGAAAGCAATTTGTTTTCAGGTTATTGGCGATGATGGTGGATATCAGACTCGCATCACAAATAAGAAGAAAGAAAAATACCAGAGACCTGAGAACCAGGCTAAAAACAAAACTGCAAATGAATAACTGTGGAAAACATTACTGAAAATATTGTATATCCTCCTTCCCAGAACGGATAAACCCATGAAAAAGAGGCCAGGTCTGGAGACTAGTTTTCCTACAGTCTCTTTTTCTCATTTCCCCATTGTTTCTTAATATTTCATATTCACCAAGTGTAATATTAGATTATGACTGGCATTTCTCTTATGTGGCTTATATTAGAGAGGGGCCCAAGCAAGAGCCAGCTGGAAGGAGAAAGGGAAAATATTTCCCAAAATTTTTCATTAAAAAAGTATCTGCTATGAAATCCGCATCTGGATTTTGCTGCTGAGACTCATCTCTATCTTACTTATTTCAACCTCTTTTATTATTTTTGCATATCTATTATTGAGTTTTCCTTATGTATATACTATTACGTATACTCAGGTTCCCAGATAATCTTGCAGCCAATAAAATCCTTTCCATCTAAAACCAAGTTACTGGCCCCCAGTCACCTCCAGCTCCACTGTGGATATAATGCTTACCCAGTCTTCAAGTCATCAGTTAAGCTGGATACTGCATTACACTCCACTTTGGTTTTCTAAGTTAAACAATGCGTTTGTACATGCTGTTGGGTGGATAACCTGATTCTTAGCAATTGTGTCATTTTACTAATAAGCAAGAAGAAATAAAACACTTTTGCATACAAGTTAAATTTTTTCACTAATTTTAAGCTCCCTTATGCTGTTACACAACCTAACGTTTTCAAATGGAAACAAACATTTAATCATATATATGAGAATACTGGGTACACATATACACTTATATTTTATTTATACAGTCATAGATAACTCAAATTAAATGAATGAGTTTCTTCACTATCACTTAAAACAATATCACCAGTCATTTGTGCATTTTTTCCTCTGAATTTTCCATGAGACTGACAGTGATTGAAAACAACTGCACCACCAAGGTCTCCTTGTTAATGGATGTGTCAAAATCCCAGAGGTAAAAGTAGTGACTGCAGCTCTGCACATTACACTGCATTTCTCTTCCATTTCACAGAACAGAGCTGAAGTTATTTTTTAAGCCATATGGTTTTGCTATACTTGCAACTTACAGCTAACAGTACATTTCCAAGTGCATGAGCAGGCATTTACATACATGGAATACAAAACTCAATCTTCCAGTACTCATTTACACACATATCTTTGCAAACACATGTGAGATTTATGTATAAGGAATGCACTTAAGAAGTCCTTTCTGATCCTTGGGATATTGACACCTCCAGTACTGTGCTCCATGTTTGAGTAGAGGCAGGTATCTCTCCATTCCCTGCTCCTTCCACACACTACTGGAAAGCATAAACTGGTCTACATAAGCATAATATATAGTATATTTATACCCAGAGAAGTACTCCCCATGCATCCATTCTGAGCAGCCTGTGCACAGATTGATGCATATATCACTGGTGCAATCTTGTAAATCAGTCACCCCTAAATTGAATCTTCACTGCCACAAGCATCTTGTATGAAGAGGTTATAACTCAGCAACAGTACAATAACCACCTCTCATGACCTAGTAAAAATTGCATGCCCCTATTTGTGACTCTACTGCCTTAAAAGTCGATGGTGCACAAAGGTGCTGTGCTCAGTTGCATACTTGTGCTTGGAGATGAGCAGCCAAGGAGCAACTGGTAGCTAACCAAAGCTGCACATACTCAGATGCAATCAGCACTGGCACCTCCCTGGGTGATATTCCACTACATTAGGCACAAAATCCATGGACCTGCAGCCAACTCAGCCAGAGAACTTAGCTGGGGACTGCCTCAGTACCCACTGATGCAACTACTGCCTCCATCCCCACCCCAAGGCTTATCTGTGAACATGATAAAGAGGACACAAAGCTTTGAAGCCACTCTGGATACCAACTGGAGAAAGTCAAGCCAGGGTCCTCAGCTGTTCCACATCACATACTGTCCAAAGCACTTTTATTTGTTCTATAAGACAAACATAAAGATAGATAAATAATGAGAGCTGTTGAGACACTACCTTTTATTCAGGCTGTTAATTCACATAGATATAACATTGTTGCCTCTATGGACAGCCTCAGTTGTCCTAAGGTATAGCAA
Source organism: Erithacus rubecula (assembly GCF_903797595.1). Lineage (NCBI taxonomy): Eukaryota > Metazoa > Chordata > Aves > Passeriformes > Muscicapidae > Erithacus > Erithacus rubecula. The sequence continues at coordinate 134,664,756 of NC_136689.1, forward strand.
TAAAAGCAACAAGAATAACTAGGAGGGGCTCATTCCCAAGACTAAGTGCTACACAGATGGGACATGGGCAACAGATTTGAGTTTGGTTATGTGTTTGTCTTCAGCAAGCCAGGCAGCAGGGTCACACAGTAGCAATGCATGCAGAGGAAATACGGTGGGGAAGAGAACTACAAGGCTGTAGAACATAACATGGGGTCCAGCCAGCATCACATCAACCAGAAGAATGGAGCTCAAAGGGTTTGCAATGCCAAAGGAAAGCTGTCAAGTGCTTACTGACTGGTTTGATGTCACTGTCATTTCTCTTTTGTACAGCTGTTATTCAGATGCTGCAACATGGGCCTTTTTTACATTTCATGGCTTTTCTGAAAGGGCTATTCCTACTTCACCTTCTTTTTCCTGAACTATATCAACATGAATTTCAGCATTAATTCCCAGTGATTACTTGATCTGCAGATGGTTAGGCACAAAAATATCTATGCATGCCAATCATGTAGTTTTTCAAGGGAATAATTCAAATATATACAGAACAGCAATATACATAAAGGTAACAGCAAACACGATAACAGAAAATAACAGAAGATGCATCCTCTTCAGTATTCTTTAAAAGAATAAGTACGGGCTAAAAGATACAGTGGTAGAAACATTATTGAGATTAGTAATGAAGTATGATGCTGCATGATTTTTTATGTTTTATTTCGAACTATTATTACTATTTATTTCTACCATACTTCTTACTATTTATTTCTTACTATTTCTTACTTTAATTAAGGAAATAAGTTAAATAAATGAGCGGCACACAGAAGAAAACTAAAAAACCCGAGGTACTGGTGTTCATATCTGTTTCCAACATCATCCACAAGGCTATGGCCCTGTAAGTCCTCCTTAAACACCTTGAGACTAATTTGCCTATAAATCCAAGGAGCCTTATTTTCCCCAAGAGAAGGAGTAATTTCATTCTGGAAGCAATGTGCCACACAAGCAAAGCAGACCTGAGCAATGGGGAGGGTGTGTGGACGCGGGGCGGGAGCTGCTGCAGCGGCTGAGCAGCAGACGGGCACTGCTCCCCTCCCAGCGCCTGCTCCCCAGCAAGACACCCAGAGACTGCCACCAACAGCCCACGGCCCTGACAGATGTGCCAGCACTTCAAACAATTGAAACTCCCCCACACAGAGCCAGCAACAGAATCTGGGCCAGAACACATCTATTGTGCTTTTAAAACACGCATGGATGCAAGGAGACACTGTGAAAAGACATGGAGGAGACTTCTCCTTCTTCCCCCCATCATTCCCAAAATAATGTGAAGAGATGAAGCACTACAAAAATGAGTGGAGAGGAAGAGGTGCTGCCAACAAGGCCCAGGCAGCACTGCAAGGGCAGCACGGGGCACAGCTCTGTGCAGCCTGGGACACACTGGCCCAGCAGCTGGGGAGGGTGAGTGGGCAAATCCTGTTTAGGGAAGCAAACTTTTCCATGCCTAGCATGAGGTTCAGAAATTAGACCCCTTTGTTTTTGAAAAGAAGTAATTCTAACTGACTCCATGCCTGTTACAAATGAAAGGCTGAGGAAAAAAAAAAGAAAAGGCTTAACAAGTACATTAAATTTAAATACAGACATTTGTAAAAAATTAATCTCCAGTATTTAACTGAAGAGCTGTACAAATTAGTGTTTTCAGTTTATATAGGAGGCTTATGCAGTCAATTCTCATAGTTCAGTGGAAACTGTATTTTTGCATTTAACTCTATTAAGCTTATTTTTCTATGACACAGAGGAAGGGTCCAGGGAGCACAGTGTAGATTACAGTCAGAACAGATATCCTACAAACATGTCTGGAATGGTTTAACAAACTCCTAAATTGACAGCAGCCAGAATGCAATAGCTTTCATAGGAAAGGGCTGGGAGGAAAAAATGAAACAAAAAAGGTCATTGTAAGAACATTTCTGTGCCTCCCAGATGACAAGCTGCTGCAGAGCTGTTGGCTAAACTGGGGATGCTTCACAAGCAAATGAGAGCTGCACACCTTATTGTGCCACTGATCCAGTCCCCAGCTCCACATCAGAACTCCAGAGGCAGCTCTGCACCACCAGCACATCGTCCTGCCCCAACCTGCCCTGTGCTGGCCCTGCTGGAGCCTGGCCCAGCCCTGCTGGCAGAAGTGAGCAGCTGCAGTGTCTGCTTTGGATTTCAAAAAAAACCAAAAAATACCAGCAAAAAAAAGGGTAGATCTCCACAAACCAATTCTGCCTTCCTTGCTCTGTAACCAAAGGTGGATTTTCTGTATGCTGGCAGAAATAGAGCTGCAGCTCCACACCCTGCATGTCCCCATCTCCAGCACAGGTGCCATTTATCACTGATCCTGTGCCATGATCAATGTAGCACTATTTCAGCTGCTCCTAGGTTTCTCTCTCTAGATAACATATCAGGTAAACGAGGGAGGGAGGGACAGAGGGAAGGAAAGAAAGCAAGACACACTTCCACTTATCTCCACAGTAATCTCAACAGTACTGGGCAATCAGACACAAATTACATTTAAAGAACTTAACAAACTTCCAATTATATTTGAGATGGCAACATAAGGGTATTAATATGCCAAAGTATTATGTTCTTGTTTTTCTTCCAAGTAAATACAAGTTGGAAAACTTACACCTTGAAAATCTTGCCTGTGAAACATTTGTTTCAAGGAGGTGCTCTGTAATGCCTGCAAACAACCAGGCTTGCACAGAACTGATGTCATGTTGTCAGATGCACAAATCTCTACCATCAGTCAGGCTGATTAATATTTGAAAAAAGCCCCTATCTCTACGTACACAGGAAAATATGTGCAAATGAGATACAGCAATGTAAGGGAGATTAAGAATCCAGTACAACATGAGATTAAAGATATTGCTTCTGCCTGGGTCTGAGGTCAACGTCACTTGCTCTTCCCGAGATGCAAAAGTGTTTCTCTCAGCTCAGAGTACTCCAAGGGAGCTCCAAGGCTTTTTGGCTGACTTCAGCTGCAGGAGATAGATGGTCTGTGAGTGGGTTGTTTGGAGTACTTTTGGTTTGGACACAATGCAAGACAAGAATCAGAGAGAGATGAGATGCTCTTAGTGCCCTCCTGCTAGGAAATGCAAGGTCTGGAGGAGGATTCTGAAGAGCATAGGACAGGACTTTTCATCCCAGCACCTGTGCAGGGGAACTCTACTGGTCAGCAGTGCTCAAGGGATGGCAGGGCACATTTGTCAGACACAGCACCTCTATCATATGGCTTCATGGTCTTAATGTTGAAGGAACTCTTGTCTATCAGAGCACATGTGGTGTCTGGCCATGGCTGTCTGTGCAACATTTGCCAGCCCCACTGGTGGCAATGGAGCAAGACAGCGCTGAATGGCCTGGAGCCATCCAGTAGGCAACAGCTGGCAGCAGTTCTGGGTCACTGTCAAGTTCCAAGTTTGCCAGGGAAGCACTTTTGTTGACTGACCTTTCTAATCCTGCTGCATCTCATATGCAGCACGGCAGTTTGAGCCAAAGTGCTAAAGTTAGGCTTGGGAGTGCCATTCCTCGAAAGCCTTATCCCTCTGACACAGCTCATCATCTGAAAAAGAGATTTTCTCAGTCAACTGGATCTGCTCTGAATGCCTCTCTCTGAAAGAAGGCCAAGAGCTGGGATTCAGTGGAGATGAGGCCAAATACCCTGCCCTTCCTGCCAAAAAACATCAGCTACTGGTATCAGGTGCCTTTGCTAGCCACTCACAGGACAAAAGCTGAAGCCCATCCACCCAGGAGTGGATCTGGATGTTCAGCTACAGCAGCTAGGAGCAGTTTGGTGGCACAAGACTAGGCAGGGGCAGCACAGCAGAGCCAGGCACACCCGTGGTGGGCAGCATGGCTGAGGCTGGGCACAGCTGCTGGGGGGCAGCAGTGATGTGCCAGCCCTGCTGCTTCCCTTTCCCTCCCTGGCTGTCCAGGCAAAGTGCTGGAATGCCTGTTTGTAACAGAAAAGGTCTTAAAACAACAAAAAAAGCCCAGACAGCTCTGCTTTTCTGCCCCTTTGTTAATGACATGCTGGCCTCCAGTCCATACAATAAGATCCAAAGAAGGATACAAAGGTCATGTTAGAGGAACAAAGTTCCCCTGACTTCAAAGAAAAACACAAAAACACTGGCAGATTATGGCTTAAGATTGCCTGTAGGTTTCCTGGTGACACATACCACTCACATCTCTGCATGGATCTGGCCCCCACACATGGGTCAGCATTGCTGCTCTGCTTGCAGCTCCCAATGTTCCATAAAGGTGCATTTTTCCAAATTCAGGGGGTTTTTTTCTTAAATTTAACTGCTTTCATTGACCAGCATGTCATGTTGGACATCTGACATATAAGAACTTTCCATACCAAGACATGAACAAGCTCATGGAAGTGTTCAGGGTCAGACTGGATAGGGTCCTGAGCAACCTGATCTAGTTGAAGATGTCCCTGCTCATTTGCAGGGTGGTTGGAATTAGATGACCTTTAAAGATCCCTTCCAACCCAAACCATTCTGATCCTGTGATCTCAGTCAAAATATGCATTTGAGGCAGGGCATCTGTGCTAAAAGGCTGAGCCATAGCAATCACTTCCTCTGTGAGAAAAGGCAGCAAAGACTAAAACCACGCTGACACCAAACTGTCTGACCAGGACCCTGTTTACTTCAACATGTGAACAATCAGAGACACATACAGACATTCATGTCTACCACACCTGCACTCTGTGTTACAGCCACATTTGGTAAAAGAAGAGCAATCAAACCCAGGTCACCGTTTGCACTAATTACAGCAGCATATATCTAATCAAACAGAAAAAGTAAATTTTCAATTTTTTTCTATTTAATAGCTTCTTTTAAAAAATTATTTATCATACTCCATTTCAGAGCCTTTTCTTTCATGCAACTCTAATGAGTAATGGATGCAAAGCAAAATTTTGAAAGTGCTGGAATATATGGCAAGCTACCTAAATCCTATTGACTTTGATAACACCTAAGCCAATTCTGTCATACTTAAATACACCTAAAATACCTTTTCCATAGTCCTAAAACTGTCTTTAGAGTGAAAGCAAAGTCCCATGGTCTGAACACCAGCGGTCAGTCCTGAACTGGAACTGATGGCAACTCTGCAGAAGGGCTTAGCAATTCACTTCCCTGCCTGCAATTCTTGCCTGTGTGCAGAGGATAATAATAACAGGGTTTTATTGAGTATAAAGGGGTTCTGTTGGGATTAACATTTAAGAAGCACAGTGCAATCTAAGTGTTATATTTGATTAGGAGCAAACTCTGACACAGAGAATATCTAAGAAAAAGTATGCATAAAAATCACCATATGAAAAACCAGCTCTTCTAACACAAGAACTGTTCTACCCAGCACTGCAAGACCATCCCACATGGAAACCTTCAAACTACATTTTGGCATTTCTACATAAGGTTTTTCTCCTCCTCTCTATATCTTTTCTTACCCGCCCTCCCCCCTTGTGATTAACAGCTTTATTAATTTAACAGCTCCTTACTTAAGAGGATTCCAGCAGCTTACTGGTAGGATCCTGGATAGACAGCACAGACTGTACTATATACAGAAAGGCAATCCAAGCTCATCCTGATATAACAACTTCACACAGTACTTAACATAATCGAAGACACACAATGGAAGTATTCTTCCTAAACTAATCAAACCATTAAAACATCAGCCTCAGCCCAGATCCATGATGTATTGTGTTCAACTGGCGGAGAGTCAATTCACACAGCATCTCCCTAAACCTCCCTGATTCAGGGAGTCTGACCCATACTTGGTTCTCAGCGCTGCCTGCTCATGTAAAGCCTGAGAAAGCAGATATCCTGGCACCAAAGCACAAAGCAAAGGCTTCTCAGCCCCTCCCCTGCAGGGCTCTCACCGACACTAGTAACAACCCCAAAAGAAATTAATAAAGTCCACCCTGGGATGCAACATGCTTTGGTGTGCTTGGCTCAAGTCAACTGCTCAACAAATCGACCCATAAATAAACACAAGAAAAACACAAACTAAAAAACCCGGATAAAACACGTGGCAAAGTGGGAATGGGCCGGGAGCGCTAGCAAGCAGCACATACCAAAACTCAGACTGATTACTCAGCAAGCAGGAAGCTGGTGTCATGATCTGACTCACATTTCTGAAGTCACTCTGTGATGACTACAGTATCCACAGCCAGAGATGGCTAAGATTGCTTTTAAAGAGGTAATGCCAAAACTATGAAAGGCTAGTTTACAAGTTCATGGGAATTGTATGACTTTTTTTACTCGAAAAACATTCAGCGTGTCACAGACCAACCTTCTTACCCCCTCTGAAAAATGCTCGTCTGTCCCAGAGACAGCTCCAAGGACACTGCACCCAGCACAATGCAGGCATTAGTTGTTCCAAGCCCTGAGAATGCTTTCCTTGGTGACCCCATTCACATGATACAGAGATTTCTTTTTATTTTCTTCGGAGCAAAGCTTCATTAATTTTTTTTTAGGTATTCATGATACTTTTAATAATTGTTCCTCTTGCCTTTCTTCTCCAGTATCATTTTTCTGAAAGGCTTTACTACTTTATAGCACAAGCAGCAAACATGGCACCAGACAAGCCCAGCTCCTGTCCCAGCCCCAGCCCTGGGTCCCATCCTGATCATCCCTGATGCTCAGACAGGACTTGCCCAGGGAGGCTGCACGTGCAGGGGCAGGGCTGCTCTCACCTCCTGCCTGTAAAAGCCCATTTTGCTCATCCTTCCCTAGCACACGATTAATTCACAGCTCTTCTCCAGCCTGATTTCAACAGTAGAGACACAGGGAGTACAATTATTGTGCTTGCAACAGCCTTGTCCCCACTTTTTAGCAAAAGGAGCAAAGCTGAGGGGTAGGCTTCTCTGATGACTCAGCTTTCCACTCCTTATTCCCAAGAACTTGGCTCCTCACTCTGCTTTCCCTTGGGTCAGAAGCTGATGTGCAGTATTGCATCTGGCTGGATGTGCAGAGCTGCTCACACGGCCCAGGGAGGTTCCTTCTGGACCGCAAAGGATGTTAGTTATCACGCCAAGAAGAAAACTCCCAAACCTCCCATTCCCCAGAGAAGCTGTGGGGAGGAAAAAGCATGCATTCTTTGACATTGAAAAGGAAGAAACAGGGCAGAGTAATATTTCATTACATACCAGAAAGCAGTTCATGCCAGAAGTATTGCATGTGCAACTCTGTTTCACCCCTTTTGGGGGGTTTAGTTTACCAAGGCATTACCTTCCCCATCAGTTTTTCTCCGTACTTTTGAGTACTTTTGAGAAAAGTATTGGACTTGTTCACTATTCCCCTACAGAAAATTTTTATTTCCCTATTCCAAAAGATTTCCATGGAAATGTTCTTGCAACCAGAGCTGCCATCCTCAGAGCAACACATATTTATTCTGGTGACAGTGATCCTTCCTGCACTCACCAATCTATGAATGCCCAGTCTCCTGTAGGAAGCCCTGAAGAAGGTTCTTGCATACAAAAGTCATGTCTGTCACCCCTCATAAATTTTCTGTTTCTTTTTTGGGACAGCACCGGCCTTCAATGATATTTTCTTTGTCCTTCCCACCCTTCCAGCATTACTCACACATAAGCTGAAGGACACCTACAATCTCCACCACAGGAGCATCCTGCAGTCCTTGCAAGAGTTTCCTCCTTTCAATTTTAACCACAATGATTTCCCATTCATGAGGAAGTGTGAAATCATAAAGAACATACCAGAATGCCTCTCTGGGGTAAAATTTTGCTTATTAATTAGTTCAGGATTAGAAATAGCATCAGTGAGGTTCAACTGAAACATCCCTCCATTCTGTAACGGGAAATCCTCCCTGGATGATGGCAGAAGCTATTGCTGAAGTCAGATAAGATGGTATCAGTCTCTTCAGGTCCTCTTAGTAGGAACTGACATAAAGATGTGAGCCAAGTGAGCCTTTTCCCACATGCAGTAGCTCAAATATGCTAAATACTCTGAAGGTGTTCAGTGAAGGTGCTTATGGGCTAAACTGTTTATCTACTTGCTAGCAGAAAGGATTCTTCCTGCTAGCCCTTCATATCTCCAGGGAAAAACCTTCCCTTTCCACCCTCATCCTTATTTGAAAAGATACAGAGAGTGGAAGCTGCCAGATGGAAAACACAAGGGAAACACAAGGCATAAAATAGGATATCACATAAGACTAACAAATGGGAGAAAGAAAACACGTTTTTTTCATGGTGTGGTGTGATTTTGGCCAAATAATCATAGCAGGATTTGTGCAGGTTCATAGCTGGCTTCAATAAATAACAGACTTAGCTCCAGAAAAGAAAATGTCCCTAATAATTAACTTACAAGTTGCTCTGTGGGATTTTCTGATGATCCCGTGCTACCATTTGGCATCTCTGCATGGGACTTTCTGAGCCTGACTCACATCTCATTACAGAGTTTCCTTGCACCACTATAATGTAATCAACTCCAGTAAACTTATGATTTACATCACCCTCAGCAAGAAAAGAGTTGAGCCCTCCATCAGTTCCTCATTCTTAAGCAAAATTTACTTTTTAATTTGGCTAAATTGTGTTCAGCACAGCTTCTCTGTTAGAAATGCAGACATGGAAAGCTAATGCAAAGATTTTATTATTACAGGGAAAGAAACAGACTGATTAAAGCAATTTATAGGATGTTCTCTTCAATATGAACACTACCAACACTGCACAAGAAAGACATGCACAAATTCATATGAAAATTATCTACATACATGCACAAACCCCTGAATTTCCACACTGACAGAACCATTGCAATTTCAAACTCTTCAATGCTTTTTATGAGTCACTGAATATTCCATTCCCCTTTATTTTTAACCCAGGGTTCACATAAATATGGTTTTCTCCTCTCCACATTTAACTGTCTCAAAAAAACCCCACACAATTTAAAAGAAGACACTTTAGAAGAAAGCATCGACCTTCTGTAGTGTCAGAGAGAATAGCAGGAATGCTGCCACAGCACTAGCAGGCAGAGATGTTCTGTGTAACCCAGGACAACTCTACACAATTCCCATGCTAATGTCCTCTCCAGGCAGGCAGGACCTTCCCCTAAGTGCTGTCTCCCATCCCAGATTTCCAGGGGAAGAGGTGCCATGTCGGGTGCTCTGCCTGACCTGTGCCTGAAGCTGGCTCTGCAGGGACTCCCTGCCTCTGGCCACAGCTCTTTCTACCTGGTGATGATTAAAATACTTAAGACTGTCAAGTATTCAGAAAAAAGTGCATTCAGTCTCCAGAAGACTGGGTGTTAATTTCTCCTATGAATTTTGCCCTGCCTCTGAGAAGACAGATACTGAGTGGGGCTGGGCCCCAACGCTGGCTTTATGCAAAGGGCAGGTGCCCAACATGAATGAAACTTGCTTGGTTTTACAGCAATCACATTTGAACTTAGACCAACACAGTAGGAACAAGCTCCCTGTTTTTCTCCCTGGCTCAGTTGTTTATGCATTTTCTGCCTCGTGTCTCCAAAAAGAATAACCAGCTTCAAGTGCACTTGCACAGGCATTATGAATAGGAAAATGCCTTAAGCAGCTGCTAGTCATTCAATTCTTTGAGGATTATAAGTCTCGCTCCAGTGATCTCTGCTTTAACCTACCCATAAAACCAGCTGTGCATTAGCCCTCCCCATTTATGGTCACTGACACTTCTCGGGAAGTGTTTAGATCTAAACCCAGGTTGTATAAACAGCACAAGGCAGGCTGCATTGTGATTTCTTTCATAAACACACAAGCCCCAGCTTCTTTCTTTTCATAATTTAAAAAAAGGCTCTCCATTATTTCATCCTTATTTGCTTTTCAAATAAGAAGGCAAAGCACTTCAAGCATGGAAGGAGATCTGCACTGGGAAAGATTAAGAGGGATAATAAGTACAAAGACCACTTATGCACCCATGACCCATGGTGAGGGGACAGAAGTAGGAGAGGTGGAAAACAGGAAATTTCAGAAGCTAAACATTGTGCCTGATGCTGCTGGTCCTGCTTCCCTCCAGCTTGGTGTCTGTTCCCCTTCATTACATCTGCTGACACAGCACTTGGGAGCTGCTGTCTGATGCCTGTATTCAATCTGGTGGTTAAAGCCTACAGGTGCCACTGTCCTCTGGACACAGAGCCCAAGCCACTGCCAGGGACCTCCCAGAAATTCCTCTTTAGCTTGAGAAATAGAAACCAGTTGATAATGGTGTATTCCCTAGGTATTTTGGCAATGACCTCCCTAACAGTTTATCCCCTAGTCTATTTTGAAGCTTGACAATATCCTCTAGAAGTCTCAGCTACAGAAACATTTAAAAGCATGACATTCTTCCACACTGGGATGGTGACCACTGTCATTTATTTGAGGGTACTTGGTTTTGGACTACAGTGCCTTTTTTTCTGCTCTATTAGTTCATGGTGTTCCACCCCAGAAATGTCTACTTTTCAGAAAGGTTGGACGTGAAGTGCTTTAAAGTCTTCTGTATTACAGTTTGGCATGCAATCATCAAACAAAGACCAAAAAAAGGGTAAAAAACCCCAAAACAGAACATAACTCAGGGACACACAAGTTCTATGAAAAGAACAAACACCTAAACCCCACAATCTACAAAATGGAAAGGCACCTGGGGCTGCAGGAGCATGAAACCACAAAGTGGTTACAAAGTGACTCTCAGGCTCTCACAGTTAACTGCGGGCAGGAATTCATGTCCTGCTCCTCTAAACCAGAGCAATCCAACACTAATTTTATACCAAAGAATGCAGCCTCATCTTACACTCCTCAGTAAAAAAACAACAAAACCACCAACAAACCAAAACAATACAGAACATGCCTAAAATGCTTCGGCTCCTGTCTAGACTTATGCAGCCAAAGGGAGTAATTTTCCATTTTGTCCAAGCTGTGAACCATCCTGGGCAATCAAGTGATGCTGATGGTGTAGGGGGATGCAGAGCCTGCAGCAGACCCTGCAGGGGCAAGAGCTCTGTTTATAACAGTGAGTGGTGCTCTGTGGCTCCATGTTTGCTCTCAGGACACCCATCAGTCCATCCTTCCTCACCACTGCAGCTCCTTCCTTGGGGTGACAGCAGTGCTGCTTTGGTACAGAAAATGTCCAACAGGCATGAAGAGAAGCAAGCTGGCCATCCTTCCTGGCAGGGTCCATACACCTCACTCGATCAGGGCAAATCATTTTCGAAGCTGTTGGCTTCTTCTCTAGGTTAAGTGCCTGCCCTACCCATGGGGGACGTTCAGGGACTGGAGCAAGAGAGGCAGTCACTATGTCTACCCCAACCCCATGAGGACTCCCACTTAAGGCAAAGTATCTGAGTGGTTTAACGTGTAACAAGCTTATGCATTTACATTGGAATGTGTTTCGTTATAATTGCAAACCTCTCTCAGTAAGATAAGGCTATTGGGATTAGACTGCCCAAGTGATCTTATCCATTTAACCAGCTATTAGCAATAGCTTTACTAAGCACAGGGCCAGAAAGTAGCCAGGCCAGAGCAGCCTCTCCATCAGACCTCACCACCCAGAATGACAGACTGAGCACTCAGAGGTCATTGGGACAGAGAGGCAAAGCACACATGGAAAGAAAAACCCTTACTTTAAAATTATACCAGTAACTATTTCAATGGATATCAGGGGCTCTCAACTTTCTTTTAAGATCTAGGAACCAGTGGGGTAGAAGGAAGGTTGAGGAAGCTTGGCAGCATATTACAAAGTGACTATATTAAAGCCCCTTGGAGAGGTGACTGGGGATTTCTTATGATTTTAGAAAAATCCCTGGTAAACAGAAAATCTCAAAATGATTCAGAGATATTTGACTTAAACTACGTTAGCTTCAGCCCATAGTGGAAATTTCTGTTCAGAGAAACATCTGTGTTGGTTTAGGTATCAGTGAAACCTAACATGTTCTCTAAACAGCAGCACTTCAGCAACAAGAAAGGCCAAAAAAAAAAAAAGTCCTGTCACCCTGTACCAGATCTGGATCTTAGTTGCACAGATGCAAACTTAGAGGAAACAGTGCTGACTTCAAAAGGAATACCACTCTAGACTTACACTGGACTCAGAGATTAGCACCTGCCCTTCTAGCCCCAGCCCAATAAGCAGGTGAAATAATAGTGGGGAAACTCCAGTGCCAAAGGCACTGAGCCATACACCAGTGGTGTGGCTGTTGGCACAGGACACAGAAGCACTGCCAGCACAGAGCCAGGCAAGATGTGGAAATGGCTGAGCCTCTGCTTCCACCACCACCTTTTCTCCTGATGCCTGGACTCTGTCACATCTGACTTATCAGCTCCCATACGTGATACATTTTAAGCACAGCACACCATGGCACAGGATGGCAAACATTTGAGATCCAGTCCAATCCTCCTCCCAGTCAGTAAATGTCCAACATAAAACTACACCATGGAATTAAATAAAAACCTGAAGGAAGTTTCTAAGAGACTGTCATGCACATTAAATCAAAGCAGTAGAGGGCTTGAAAGGCTGATATTCCTGACTGTCTGATGCTTAGGTTAACATTCCTAAACTTTAATTAAAAATTGAATGTTGCCAACAAAAAAACCTTACAGAGATAGATACAATTCCAATACCATAAATGCCAGGCATTGAAGAGTACAACTGAAAGTTTGAGGAATATCAGGTGCTGAATCAAGGCTAATTTTTGCATCAAGCATATAAAAAAGGGTAATATCTGCTCCTTAGTAACATCAGTGGGAAGGGAAAGAAAGAAGAACTTTCAAAGAAAACAGATGCACTAGGCTCAGCAGAAGCTATCTCCAGGTTCTGAGAAGCCAACCTCAGCATGGCTAAAGCTGTGACCAGAATGTGAAATCCAAAAAAAGTAATTAAAATGATCTCTCTTAGATGACAGCTGTAGACAGCTACCTTCCTGACAACCTCTGTGACAACAACAGTCCACAAGCCAAGAGTAAGAAGAAGGAAAGAAGAATATATAAGTAACAGTAATTATATAATGCTCTCTCTGTTAGAAAAAAGCTTTTGTGATCAATAATTAATCCTGGAAGAAAAGGGAGGGTTGTTATATCTGTGTGCTCAACAAAGGGGTCAGACAGACATGTGACTCTGATCTCAGTTTCACTAAGGCAAACAAAGATAATTTTTGGAGATTTCGGTCAAGTCACACAGTGTTCACAGCAGATGTGTGTTAACACACATCTGCACAAGGATCCTGAACTGGGAGTTTCTGGCCCAAATATTTAGTACATCAGATCACACTGTACTGCTGGTTCACAGAGCAGCACGGAGTTATTTTATGGTTTGGATAGCATGTCTCTCCTTAGGTCTCTGGAGGTTAATCAGTGTGGGGATGGAAATATTTACAATTGCCCCCATGAAGGATCCTCACTGGTGAGCTACTAACCACAGCTGGATTCCAAGTGCACACATTTCCCACAAGGCAGCAGTGGCATGACAGACTGATGCCAGCCATGCTGAGCTGCACTCTCCCAAGGGCCCAGGCAATCAAACACAGAGGACATCTGCGGAGTCATAAGACCTCCAGGTTGTGAACACGCTCCATTCTTTGCCCTCTTCCCCTTCTCCTACTCACTTAGCAGTTATCAAGCAATTTCTACATGCTGCTTTCATCACTTTAGCTATCATAGGGAGCCTTTCCCATGTGTTGCAGTTCACAACAGCAGTCAAAGTGACTTCAGACTATTTGCATCCTACTTTATAATTAAAAACAGAAAAAAAATCCCAACAAGACAGTTTTAAAATCCAGCAATCTTTTTCCCTGCTAAAGTTAGCAGGTAATGCTATAAATCCTCATTTCCTTTTACACTGATAAACTACACCAGATCCTTGTTCTACGGAACAGGATTGCCTGGAAAGCAATTGCTTTTCTGTTCACAGCCACCCAAAATAAGCATGGGGGCTCTGGCAGTGGGAGTGCAATGCCACTCTTCTGCACCAGCAGTCCAGCAAAAAGCTTTCCTGAGCCTGGCAGCCACCAGAACACAACAAAGAGCCAGAGGAACTATGCATCATGTCTGGCTGGTTGGGGATTGCCAGCCAGGCTGACACTTTTACAGCTGGGTCAGCCCAGGAGGCAAAAGGGCAGGAGGAGAGGGGACATGCTCAAAGCGAGCCCCCAGTGAGCATCAGACTCCTTCCCCCAGATGCAAAGCTGACTCCAAGATGTAAATAGAAGGAATTGCTATCCCATCTGGCTTGGCTGGTGATTTAGACACATTATTTGACTTCAGAGAATTTCAATAGCATTGTCAGGCAACAGGCAAATCTTACCCATGAAAGTTCAAATACTGAAAAGGAGAGGTGCACAGGGGGTTAATGTCTTTTGGCACTCTTAGTAACACAAGGGTGCTTTAAAGCTCCCAACTTAACTGCTCTCCTCTTGTGTTGGCATCAGAATCTCTGCAAAGACAGGCACTAATTAGCTTTGACTAACTAATGAAGAAAAAATCTAATTAGCAACCCTCCAAACTTTGGATGACCTCTCTTCCCAGTGCATAAATTGCTTCCTTGGTGCAAAAGGGAAGGACAAAGGCTAACGAAAGGGTGAGTGGGAATAGCAGTCATGGGTCAAAATGCAAGATTCATTCAGTAGCCTCCACTACCAGCATGGAAAGGGAAAGACTGGCTGGAGATAACAGGAACTAAGGGACTCAACAGCTGGCTCTTGCCCCATCCCCACTCTGAGGCCAGATGGTCCCACCTTCTGTACCACAGACCACCTCCAGCAAAGCCCATGAAGGACTCCACCATCCACCAACAGTTGTGTGTCACTGTGTATCCTCCTACATATTCCTGATCCTTGGGCTTATCCCACTGCCTCAGAAAATAGAGAAAAAGGAAAAAGGAAAAGGAGGTGAGAAACAGGCCAAACTCAAGGTCTCCTGCTACAGCAGGAGAAGGGACCAGGTGCATTCTGCTCTGAAAAGTGGGATCCCTCCTAGTGGGACTCACTCAGCAAGGTGAACACTCCCAGAACACAAGTGCTCCACCTCACCTGATGGCCATGTGAAATTTGTATTTTGAGAGGTGAATTCAGTGGTTTGAGAACAGCAGCGACAAGCAGCACAAATGTTCTTATTATAAATTTAGGATAAAAGTGAAGCATTTACTTCATGAAAGTCTGAGCTATTCTTCCCTAAAATTTTCTCAGTAAAAGGTCTTTATTTACAGGACAGGACATTTGAAGAGCTTATATTGGCCAATAACATTGACAGTGTGGTATCAGACAGTGCAAACTGAGGGCTCACTGTCCATTTGATGAATTTCAAAACATTTTTACTGGAATAAGCTCATTCCACCCCATTTTTCCCCTCCCCAGCAAAACGGTATTACTAATCTACTTTAAATCCTCATTTCCTGGCTGAATTAAAAGTCAAAATTACTGAGAAATGCATATGTTCAGAAGACTTCAGCTTCATGACTCTCAGCTAAAATAAATTTGAAGACATGATTAACACTGAATGCATTGATCTATTTATCCAGTAAGATGATGTTTTAATATACCCAGGACAAACAGTAATTCATATGCAAACATATTTGAATTGGAAAGTGAAAGTAAACCATGAATTATTCCACTATCCATCATATTTACAAAAGCTGCTATGGCCATTTCTAGCTGGCTAAATCATAACATCATCCCTAGAAATATTAAGCAATATATCTAATAGTTTCTTCCATTTTGTTGTGGTATGTTTTTTACTTTTTTTTTGTTTGTTTGCTTTGGTTTTAGAATTTGCTCTCTCAATTTACCCTTCATAGATATCTATTTCCCCTACTGTTTATAAAAATGCAGTTAAAATTACCACAGCTAAGAAAGAAAAATATTTTTCTTTTTTTTTTTTTACCCTGTTTATTTTCTATATTCTAGGCATCTCTGTTTTTTCTGAATATCTGGCAGTTTCTTTATCTGTGTGTGTTGTCTTTCACATAGCAACAGAAGAAAGAGCAGGGATAAAGAGGAAAAAACCTCTCCACATGGGAAAATATAAACTATTCTCAAATCCAAAGAACTTAGTACACTCAGAAGAGTTAATTAACAAGCTAAATAATACACTTTGGAAGGAAACACTGATGCACAAATACCAGAACCAGAAATGAGAACCTGAGGGTCATGGCAATTCACAACACAAACATGAGTCATGAAGTTATGCTGCTAAAAAAAACCCCCAAAATCTTGAGTTTTAGGAAGAGAAGTGGCACACTTAAGAAATGGGAGATAATTGCTCTATTTATTCAGCCTTTGTGAGACCTCAGTCACATTCCTGTGTCCAGGGAAAGACAATGCATTAACACAGATACAGCAGCAGACAAATTTAAAACAGCCCAGACCCTGAAAAGGGGACCTGAAGTCAGAAGAGATTTAAGAAATTTTACCAATGACTAAAGGATAATAGAATTAGTTGTACAAAGCAAAAAATAGAGGGTTATGAAATAAAGCATAAAAAGTTAAGCTGAAAAAAAAAATCTTAAAAAAACCCAAACTGAACAGTTGAAGATCACTATGATCAATGTTGAATGGACAAAATACCTCCAGTTGCAACAAAATGCATTTTAGTTGCATATTAAGTGAAAAAGCAACAATGACCAAGACTGGAATAAGGATTAACTTCATGGAATTTTAAAGCAGCAGCTTAGACAAATGAGATCAGGGCAAGACTTTTTCTTGTCCCAGTGCCAGAAACTAGATAATTTCTTGCAAATGTGTATCACTGTTTAGGATTCTTAGGGAATCTTGCTCCATGCCTGAAGCTGAGGATGGAACTGCAATACAGGTAGCAATAACCTGGGACAGAACAAACAAATAAGCAAACAGAAATGAATCACTCCCATCCAGCACCTCCTTAGATCATGGCGAGGATAACAGCTTGACAAGAGACATTCATTGCATCTGCACTTCACTGCCATTACCCTGTGCCAAGATCCTTGATGTTCATCTTCACACTGCAAAAAATTTATTCCTAAATTTAGCTAAACATCCAACCCTGACAAATAAATGTTTCATCAGCAATCTTGATTAGCAAGGATGGCAGAGCACAGATCTCTGCTGCAGTTTATTTCTTGTCCCACAGATATTCCCCAGCCACACTGCAGGGAGTTGTGTGACAGGCCTGTGTTTGCTCCACGGACCAGAAGCAACTGCAGAAGTCAGAGATTCCCAGCCCATGGCTGGATGGCACTGCCAGGCAGCTGCCCTGGGCTGCCACGGGCTCAGAGCTTCACTCCAGCACTGCCTAAAACCCTTCCTGCCACACCTGATTCCTTCATGGAGCCCAAACAAAATACCCAATTCATTATGTCCACTCCATTCCCGGAGGTGATTGAAATAAAAAGCTGTTCTGGCAGAGAAGCTGAGGAAATGAAACACGAGGGAGATGGGGGAAAAGGAGAAAAATAGAAATCAAGAATAGAAAAAAGCACTCAACCAGGTGGATGGAATGAGTCCAGAATTACTTACAGCTCTAGAGCTGAAAGAAAAAAAGAAGAAAATGAACACCTGGGCATATTGTGAGATTAAAATGTATTTAGTATGTGTGTCCCAAAAAGGGCAAGTCATAGATCTGAACCATGGGCTGAGAAAAGAAACTCACTTTCCCACAAAGAAGGAATCTCAGCATTTAAGCTCTGGAAAGAATAAGTATTTATTCATAAAGATAGCTTTCTCTTTTCCTGCCAAAAGTAATGAAGATCATACTCAAAATCTACCACCTGCACTCTATTACCAGTTATTTAACCACAATCAAAATATTTTAAAAATGTAAATGAAGTACACTGATGGACAGAAATGCCAGTTCCCCATGAAATTCCTTCCGTAAAGCTGAGACTGCCACAGGCTATAATTAAAAAACTGTCAGTGTCTGAGGCCCCAAGTATTTTCCCATAGAAAGATCCAAGATTTGTATGCTCTGTGGCAAATGTTAACACCAGCACTGGGAAGGTACAACTCAGGAACAGCTAAATGGAGGCTGATTCACTGGTACTTCAGCAGTACTTCCGAACTATTAAAGCACCTCTTGTTCTCACTCTGTTTCTCCTTTTTGCTCTGTTTTTTACAAAACAGAAGTGTTCATGATCCTACATGGTTAACTCAAAGAAGAGAGTACCAAACTACATATAAACTGAATCTGCTAAATTGAATCAAATCTCTTCCTTTCTTTGTCTGGGAGACCTTCTGGTGCAACTTATGTTGACTTACTGTAACACTTTGCCCTTACCAAATGCCTTCCAGTTTTCAAAGGGGAAAAAAGTGCACAAGCACAAGGATCTCACTCTGGTGCTCTAGACAAGCAGGTAAAGAAAGAACTCTATCAATGCCAAACATCAGGGCACTGCCTCCCAAGATCTCCAACCCAAAAGCTTTTTCACATGCCTGAGCTTCAGGTCTGCAGCAAGCACTGAGCAGGCAGGTCGAGGGTTTCCCCTGGCTGTGTGCTACAGCTCATGTGCAGCCTGACACAGACCCACAGAGCCATCCCAAGGAGCATGATGGATGCTCTTCTGAACAACCTTCCATCCAGAAGGGATTTTCTGCCAGTTTCTGGCAGTTATGTTATAAAAGGAGTTTGAAGAGATTTGGTTTAGACAGTTAGACATGGGTGGTTGCAGAGGTAAATGGGCCACTCCCTCATCTAAGCCAGGAACTTGAAAACACCCCTTAAAAAGAGTACAATCTGTTATTAATAAATCTTCAAAGGCTGCTGACATGCCCAAACAGAGAAAAAGAAGTTTTGCAAATGACAGTGTTCAAGGCTACTGCCTGCTTATCATCCAGCCATGAACCACTATGGAGAGCAATGGAGGGTGGCTTGTACACAAAATATAGACACTGGAAACCCTATAACCTGATTGGGGTCCCATGCCCATTAGCTATCCTACTTATTTTTTATTCTGTTCTAACAGCACATTTTCCTATTTTTACAAACCTGCTTCCTGTAGCTATAGGAAAGAGCCATGCAAACAACAAGGGGAAGCTGATGACACAGGGGAAAGAGTGAAGCAGCCTAACAAAGTTGAAATAAAGCATCTGGAAAACAGCGATTTCTTTCCTCTAAATTCACGTAGTTACAATGAACTTCTGTAAAAGGAATGGAGAAAAAGAGCTAATATAAAATAACACAAGGGGTCTTTTTTTTTTTCCTGCTGTTGTTGAGTTGGCAGTGCTCCTCTAAAAATGTATCCTCTCCTTAATGAGGACTTAATCTCAGCCTTTAGAAAGGGTGCTGCTAAAGTTAGAATGCGCTCAATTCAAAACTAAAATAAACTTCTTTTTCTGGTTTGCACATATTACATCACTGAGGTAAGGGATTGGCAATATTATTAATTAAGCAGTGCATTTAAGGTCTTTTAATCCCAAAGGCTACTTGCATGTAAGCTTGGCAATTGTCCTCGAGGGACAACTCACCAAGGTAGCTTATCCAGGCAGATACTCCTTGGCATATCCATTATGCTGACTAATATGAAACACATTTTTAGCAGAGTCCAAGCCCATCACCAACCAGTGAGAGACATTCTGAGGAGAAATGGCTTATGCTGCACATGCTTGGATGTTGGAACTGCTCTTTTGGAGAGGTATCCACTACCAGGACAAACCACTGGTAGAGTGCAGGGTAAATCAACTGAGGGAGTTGCTGCTGGAGAGGAATTGGCCAGTCTGCTGTGCCCAGCACTGCAAAGCCTGCTGTCATCATAAAAACGATGGCAAAGCAAGGTGGTCTCATTCAGCATGGGTGGGCCAGGGCACAGCTGGGTTATGGGCAAGGAAACCTACAGGTACAACATCACTGTTGGGAGACACCTTCAGGCACAACGATTTCCTTTTTATTCCCAGATCTCTCAGCAGGGTTCATGGGAAGATTATTTATAAAGCCCTCTTTGGTGCACTGTGATTTAATCAGCTATAGTTTGAATATTACAAGACGTATTAATTACCATTGCTGAAGAAGTAAAATGTTTTTCATTTGCATGGACTGAGAGTATTTGTTTAAAATGTTCTCACTATCATTAGGATCTAATCAAAACAGAGTGCATGATAGTTATGCAGGAAATACAAAAAAAAAATTACCTGATGCTTAAGTATCCAGTTTTCTAATAATATTGCAATAATGTCTTGACAGATAATTGGCTTCCCAGTTATAATGGAATTCCTTATCTATGTTGCTAAAATTACCTATTGGTATTTTCAAAAGACAAGGAAAGGTTGGGAAGAAAAAGGTAATTGCCTCTAGTATGGAGAGATTTAATCAGGAAGATAAGTAAAGATATATGACCTGACTTCTTTTGGAAAATAAAAATAAAAATAATATAATTAAGTTTTACAAAAGCTTCAACTCTTTTAGAAAATTATACAAACACCATTTAAAATTAAAATTTGGAATAAATTTATTCATAACTGCTGTTGTTTTTAATGACCTCTTTGAAGGTCCCTGCAGGTAGAACACCTGATGTGAATTTTACAAATAAAGGTAGGAAAAGTACAAAATATTTAAACAGTTTTACTACAAACTGTTACTAATTGTGGCCTCTCCTTTCCTGTCTGTCATAAAGAATGGATAATGAGCTACATACTTCACATACTTCATTACTGCCTTTTTTGAATTTTTGGTTGTCTGAATCCCAGGAAACTACAAAGTGACTCATTTTCCCAGATCCTGTGCATACAACTTTGGAAAAGCAAAATCTTCTAGAACTTCCCAAAGTGCTCTTCCATGAACCATAACACTGCTTTTGAATTTAAGCAAAGGATTTTATGAACTATCAAATGTTACTACTCTGTGAACAACACACAAAGCTGCAAGTGTTCCCTCATGCAGCCTGTACATGTCATCCTCACAGTTCCCCCACCACTCCCAGTCTCTGCAGCTTCAGCTCTGCAGCTACTTCTGCAGCCTTTGATTCAGCTGGTCAGTTCACATACAGAAATGTATTATCAAAGTCACAAGCTGGACTGCAATTTATTTTCAAAATCTTGGTCTTCTCAGCATCCTCTAATTCACAGTTGCCTGGGAATATAGCTAAAAGATGTTCCTAGATAAATGAAGGTACCACCTGAGACAAATATAAAATTTCCCCAGGGTTTTAAAAAAAGGTTTTTCAAACCTTTTTTTAATAAATCAATACTTTTTTTTTTTTTTTTTTTTGTTCTTTAGGCAAAGTACTTAATGATAGCTCTTTTAATACTAGGGTATTAATAGTTTAATAACAAAGCTAAGAGCTAAAGCCATGACTTTAACACCTATCATTAAATGCTGTCTGCTTTTTTCCAGAAATATTCAGGCATTTCTCTGATCTCTCCTTGAATTTTGCATTTTACCTCACCTGGGGTATAACATTTCAAAAGCATGATTGCCACTTGACAAAACGACTTTCTGAGGAGGCACCCCTCAGTAAGGTCTTCACTTTCATGAACAGTTAGCAAAATCTGAGCAAGTATAAAGCAGATACCTTAATGTGACCATAACAGGGGCTGGAGATGTGGGGAGAAGAAAAGACTAATGTTATAACTTCTAGGTAATTCTGTCTGGACTATGAAAAGCATATGAGTCAGCTAAAACCATCTACTAGCACAGTTTAAATATCAACAGTAAGTATAATTTACTAGTTGTGAGAGTTGCGCCCTTTTGAGGAATTGAAACTAATAGACACATGCAGAGATAGTAATTTCTAAGTAGTGGAATTTGTTTAATCCTCTTTTTAGTTAACATGCTTTGGTAGAAATAGGGTCTAGCCACAAAATCTCACTTCCTATCTGAGCTCTGGTATCAGCCTCCAAAGCAAAGTTTTAGTCACTGTGCAGCTAACAACTATATCCAAAATTCCATTTTAGATCTAAGTCTGGCTAGAGAAACCAGCTGCTCTCTGTCCCTCAAGTATTCAGAGGGTTTGAATACATATATCTTGTTCAGACCTACCCTCCCCACAAGGAAGGTAAGCCAAGTAAGTCCCAACAGAGTATGTATTTGCAAGTGGTCTAAGAAAAAAGCAGTTGCAAATGAGGACTGTACAAACATATACAACTCAGCATTTGTTTTTCTGGACAACTTCCTATCTGATGGTTTCTGTTTATTTTATTAACACTTGTGTTTCAGGACATGTATGAAGCATTATCTTCATTTTACGGATAGGAAACAGAGATATTTATTCAGATAAGGCACAGAAAGGTAAAGTGACTTGCCTGAGGTCACATTAAGGTTTCTGGCAGAGGCATGATCTTTCCTAATCTCCTGAACTCTAGGCCTCTGTTTTAAATTACAAGACTCCATCAGGTTTATAGCATCTCACCCAGCCCTACTGCCAATCTCTGCAGTGCTGAATTTGCTCCAAGCAAACGCATTCATTGATGAACTCTATTACTTGTTCCTAAACATTACTTATGGACTGCTACTTCAAATGAAATTCTCTGCACTGCAGTCATATTTTACCTACATGGTTATTCTAATTGAGTATTGAGCAAAGTGGCTAATTAGGAGTCTTCAAGGGACTGTTTGTTTAATTTTGTTTTGGAATGTGTGCTTGCATAAATGCCATACAAGAAAAAGTCTGGAGGCCACAATCATCTGCAATGTAAAAATATTTCAGTTTCTGTGAAGTTTTCCCTCCCCTGAGGGCTCAAATTCATCTCTCCTAGTTGATAAATCAAGTCAAAAACACTCTCCCCCCTTTGCTTTAGTGTCTAGCAGAAATATGACCCTTTTCTTGTCCAGGCATGCAGACAAATGATGAATCAGACTTTCCCCGAGAAACTGCTGCAGCTCTTTTCCTAAGGCACATTACTGCCTGAATAACTCAGGTTTTCCTGAGCAGTGGGCCTGCTTAAGCAGCCTTTATTTATATGAAGAGAACACAAGAGGTATGGTCTGAGTCTGGTCTGTAGAAGGTTATCAAGTGCCATCCAGATAACCTCTCCAGAACACCAAGAGGTCTTACACAGCACTTTGCTACGTCCCTGTGCCATTTCTGTCTGCCAGCTGAGACTGCCAGAGGTTTCAGCTGCTTGCAGCAATCCCAGACTGTTCTCTACCATTCACTGAAGTACATTTTGGTGCTCTGGGCACACCAAAACTATCCGTGATAAATGCTAAACATGACTTACCACTACCAGCAACACACATGAATACGCCTACCCCCTTAAAGTGTTAAAAGAAGTTTTAACTTGAATCATTACCATAACTCATTATGATCTAAATCACAAGTATTTTGAAATATTTCCAACTCATTAGAGCCCTAGAGCAAGTGGATTTCCCCACAAAACTGTTTCTTCCCCTTCAAAATGGAACAGGGCCAATTTCTTTTTTGCCCTATAGCAAAAAGACAGAAGTTGATCCAAAGAACAGAAGAGATGCAGGCTGTTTCATAATGTGAAGATAAATCTGCTATAGCTTTAAAAATGTAACTGCTCTGCTGATTACCCAGGTTTTCTGTGTATCAGTGGTTAAGCCCATGCTCTTCCTTAGCATGACACTCAACACTGTGGTTACTAAACCTTTCGCTCACACTATTAGGTACAAACATGACTGAACCAAGAAAATACAAGTTTGGTCAATGTTCAGGCAATAATAAATTAATTTGTTCTCATAGTACTCATGCAACATTTATGAATACTCACATTCTACAGAAGAAATTACTTCTGTGGAAAGACAAGGTGTACAGGCTCATTCCCTACAGGTTGTCAACTAATCATATAAAAAATTTGGAGTCTGGTCATTTTTATTTCTCACAGCCTGAGGTTTGCAGAAACCAAGTGCAATGATTTGGGTTTCCCTACCCATTCATTTTCTGCAATCTTTAACTCCAGGTACAAATATGGCTCCAGTGAACTGACAAGGAAGCAACTTTCACACTATTATTTAATTAAGCGAGGATCTCACTTTCTCTTATCATATAAGGCACTGGTCACATAGCAAAATGAACACTTGCTCCGAACAAACCATGAATGGCATGGCAAGGACTCAGTCCAGCTATTGCTGAAAATGACATGCAGTGTATGCCTCTCACTAGCTCTAAAAGTTCAGAGAAGGCTGTGGGTGATCTTTTATCTTCCAATTGCTGTTGGGGGTGGGGGAGGTTGTTCTTGTTCTTTTTTTCATTTTCTTTTAAATAAGAATAAGATAAAAACTGACAAATGTGCCAACTACTTGGAAGACAGGGGAAAGAAGAAGGCAAAAAAAAGCAAGAAGAGAATCCGTTCCTGTCCATACTGTCCTGCAGCTTGGCAGGTACTTTGAACTCTGCCTGCAGCATATGGTTTGCTACAGTATATGCTCCATAGGGAAACAGTAGGCCAACAGTAAATAAAAATCCTCCTAAAGCAATAACCTTGTGTATGTTAGACCTTCCTATGCAGTGCTTTCAGTTGTTTCCAAATCTCTTCTTAGTTGATTGTGTGTATTTGGCTTTGTATGCTTTCCCAAACTGCTTTGAAATACTTAAAGAATGGGATTAAGGAGCAAAAGTTATGTGCACTGGAACTAAAGTACAATGCACCCCATGGCTTTACAGATGTTAACTGCTAATCAGTTGTGTAGGGCACCAATATTTAAGAAATTTGGTGTATCAAATATGGCAAGCCCTATAACATGAAACAGACTACCAGCCTTGAAACATTTTTCTACAGCCCGGCTCCCATTCCATCCTTCTGAGTAGACACTAAACAGACTTTTTTCATGTCCCAAGAGCTGTGTAATAAGAGTGCTGCAGAATGTACACATCCAAATGATTGTTTATTTGGATCACTATAATCCAGACCAATTTATACAAGAAGGGTCCCCGTGTTATGTGGGCTTGTTTCAGTTCATTCCTACTTCACACTTAAACCCGGACTCCCCAAGCTCCCTGAGTTAATACATGTTTGAGAGATGAATCAGTAACTGAAACCTAATATAAAGTTTGCAGACACCAAGCAAAAAGCAGCACAGCTGTAATGCACAGACCCCCACTGTGCAAATGACTCCAGCTTCCTCTCTAAAATAGCTTCAAGCATTTTATTAATTCAGAGAAAGTCAGACTTACATATCAACATCCACTGGTTTCAAAAGTTTGTGCTTCGTGTTGTGAGATCACTGGGTATGGTAACCAGCTAGCCAGGTATGTCCAAGCAATAAATACTCTCCATGTGGCTGAGACCCAAATACTAAGCCTCAAGGAGTAAACAGAGCTTCTGCAGCACTGAAAGCTTTTGGGAAAGGCAGAGAACTGACATTCAGGATGATAGCTGGGATGTGTATGTAAAGCAGTGCACTACCTTGTCTCGATCAGGCTTCTGTTACTCACCCCTGCTTTCAAATTCCTACTCCACATCATTGGTAATCACATATTCCAAAAATTTCAAGGAAATGACTGAACTTGCACACTCACAGTGCCACTCTGAACATGGCATGGGCAGCATGGCCAAAGTTGCAGATCATCATTTTACAAACCCCACACCATCCTCACCTTGTGAAAACTTGTGGAGTTAGACATTCACACTGCTCTCAAGGGCTGCACCCCACACCTGACAGGACTGCTCCTCACAGCCCAGGGATCTCACTGTACCCAACTGTGAAAGATGACTACAGATGACTGGAAAGGTCAAGATTCTGGGTGCTTATTAAAGAGAACAAGTTAATTAAATAACACTGAACACTGATTGTGCTAAGCTTTGCCCTCCCTCCACTAGCTGAGCCAGGCTGATGGAGGAGGTCTAGGGGGATGTTAAACTTCCTACCTACTTAATATCAACTAACTTGAAAAATTAATCAAGGAAATTCACATTAATACAACTGACAGGCAAATGTAATTACACTGTGCATAACATTTAATTCAATATGGTTACTGAGCCTAAAAAGCACATTACTTTCTTTATGAGATTGCTTTGCTATTTATTAGGGAAAAGGTCTTTCTAAAATGACTCTTTATTCAGCTGCAGAGAAGAAAGAGAGATCTGGGAGCTACTCCCATGGCATGGAAATTGCTTTATTCCCTTCAGCTAGATTTGCTGTTTAAAAATGAGATGTAAATCAAGGCCAAAATTGCACTACTGGTCTTCCACTTCTTTAGAGTAACTGCAGGGTGACCACTGTGGAAACCTAGCTTGAGCTGCTGCCTTCCTATTCCTCCAACCCTTCACACTGCTCCCACATACATTATAAATTGCTGTTTATCTTATTGTTTTAATAAGACTTTCTCTTTTTTTCCTTACCCAATAAATGTCCTGTTCAACTCTAGGTTTCAAAGTTGTGTCAGATGGCAGAGTTTAGTTTTCTTGCTTCTTGGGAAAGGAATGAAGAGCAGTGGTGACAGAAGAGTCACCTATTTGTAGACCTCAGCAGAACTCACTAATGCGTTTTAAATTAATTTGAAAGGCTGTCTTGGCACAGAAAGGTCAGACCTTCCTCTTTTAATTAAAACTTAAAACAAAACAAAAAAAAAAAGCAGGGTGAATTTATACCTTAATCTCCTCTCTGGTCAAACCACGTAGTTTTACTCACAGCCAGCAAGTGGACTTTTTTTTAAAGCTCTGCCCTTCACTCATAAACAAAACCAGCCAGAGCTCTGTCTCATTATAGCCTGCACAGACACATGGTCCTGCTGTGAGGGCAGCCCCATGCAGAGAGCTGCACAACAGCAGAAGGAGCAGTTGCCTGCTAGTTTCTTATTATAACAGAGCCCCGTTCATACAGTGCTGGAGCTGCTTAGAAATTCCAGCTTGAAGCCCTGTTCCAATGGTTTGTAAACCTGGATGGGAAAATCTGCTATGGATTCCATCACCCCATGCCAAGCCCTGCTAGTGCAGGAATATGTGGTCGCTGTCAATGGACACTTACAGATCCAGGGCACTGGCTTCCAAAACCCATCCCCTCCAGCCTGTCACCTCTGCTCTCATGCAAACTGACTTTGGTCACCAGCTGCAACAGCAAACCACAGTGCTCTCATCTCTCTGCTACAAGAAACATGGCATGAGGAAACACTGGAAGTGCAGACTTTCTCATTTGCTCTTTGGTTTTGGATTTGAGCAAAACACGGCAAATTTAGCATGTACTGTGAACAATAACATATCTGTTGGTTAATAAAGATCTTTCTGCTAGCCCATGTGGAGCCAGCCTTAGTTCCATCTTTACAACTGTCTTAGTGAAGTTACAAATATCTCAATATAATCCAAAAAAATAAGCCATTTTGAACCCTGAAGTAACAATTATGAAATTAATAGAGACCTGACAGATCTGACAAAACACGCAACAGGACAAGCACCCGTTCTTGAGCTGCAGATCAGATGCTGCAGTGGGCCTGTCACTCAGCTGCTGATGAGTGTGACAGCCCTGAAGCTTGTGTGGCAGTGAGAACAGATTAATAATTGGAATAAAAGTGTGGATTGATCATTGCTAAGACAAGTGAGGTGCTCAGCGTGGCTGCTGATTTGGGTGGTGGCCCCTGCGCTCCCGTGGCTGGGATATAAGGACACAGGCAGGCTATTGCTGTGGGCAGCACCCACAGCCTCTCCAATGGCAACTCTGGGCGCAGGGAACCACCTGCCCGCAGCTGCTCTGCACAGGAGCTGGTGACCACCTCAAAAGCAATCCTGCAGAGCATCCAGCCTTACCCACTGACTGCTCTGCCCATGGCATGGCTGGGACACGCACACACAAACACACACACGCTCACACCGCAGTGCCCACTCCTCCCGGCTTGGGCAGGGCTCCACAGGCTTGACATGGCCAGGATCCCCACCTGGGGAATGGCGGATTCCAGGGCTCCACAGACTGTGTCCCGGGGTGCATGGCCAGCCTGGCAGCCAGCTGCTCCCTCTTGACATGGCCACGATCCCCACCTGGGGAATGGCGGATTCCAGGGCTCCACAGGCTGTGTCCCGGGGTGCACGGCCAGCCTGGCAGCCAGTTGCTCCCCCTTGACATGACCAGGATCCCCACCTGAATGGCGGAATCCAGCAGCCCTCAGTGAGCAATCTGTGTGATCCATTACCTGTAAATGTGATCCATTAGCTGTAAAACACAAGAGCCGGGCACAGGGCGCGCGAGGCCCCCTGGGCCGGGGCTCCCCAGCTCCCGGGGCCGGGCTCAGCGCCCAGGCCAGGGGCGCAGCTTGGGCCCGGCCTGCCCCTGCCTTCCCCACGGCGCGGCCGCATTCACCTCAGGCTCCATTGTAGCACCAGCCCTCTCTTCACGCGGCCTTTGTGAGGCTGAGCAGCCCGGGCAGGAGCAGGAGGTGTCGGCATCCCAAGCTGCAAAAGCTGCTCTGGGGCTCTGCGAGGGAAGGGCGCCCTCAGGGCAATGCCCGCCCTGTTGTTTGGGAACTTCCCGAACGTGAAAAAGAGCCAGAAGCTGCTCTGCACAACACAATATACATACCCTGGTACTGGGGAACCCACAAATAAAGCCAGGAGGGTTTGCACTTGGAAAGTATGAAGTGACCTAACTTGAAAAGAAAACTTAAAAATCCTTAAAAATCTACTTCAAATACGAGCCTTTCAGTTCTACACTCACGGCCATTTTTCAGCGCGCTGTCACTTTTCACTTCAAAGGTTATCCCTTGAAGTTAAATAAAATATTTATGTTATTCAGTACAAGGCATGAAAAATTTCTGGTTTGCTCATTTCTGCACATGGATTTGAAAGCTGCCTGTAATACCCCTTCCGTTGTTTGCAGGCTTAGCTGCAAATATTAAGTGTTCATTATTACTAAAACTGAAAAACCAAGGTCAAACCCGGATATTAAGTGCTGGGTCATATCCTGCCTCAGTGACAGATCTTCCCCAAAATGCTTACTATCACATCAAATCAATTTGATTTTTTTTTTTCCTTTCTGTATCAGATTATCAAGAGCTTAACTCACTGGTTATCATAAGGTGGGTTCCTACCCCACAGGAACCCTGCACAGGTTGTGAACTGCCAGACCCTTATGCACACACACATACACAATAAATGCAAATACCAGTGCTCTACTTATGAAACAGATTCTGTTTTATTTATTTATATCAATATATCAAGCATACCCAATTTTATTTTCTTCAACCAACTCAATTAACAGCTCACTGCATACACTGTGTAAATAAATCTCCTAATATTGCCATTCCACTTTTGTTTGTTTAAGCCCCCAGCTTTAGCAGCTCACAAATCAGAAATGAAAAGGCAGGTTTACTCATCCCTGAGCAAATTTCACTCCTGCTAAATTCAGTGTTATTTTCCTTCTAATTTCATTTAGGCTAAGTGAAAGTCTAAGGCTTTCTTACTGTCAAGTTAAAGACTAAACCTATAGTTTTCACCAAACTGAAAGGAAAAAGCTCCATAAAAGCACTATCATTATGCATCTACTCCCTGTGTGTTTGCTAGCAAAAACTAACCTTTATAAAGGCCAACTTTTCCTTTTAGTTTTGCATGAGTAAATCTAATGCTGTTCTACTGACCTCACTCCTGTTTTTCTGTTTTAACTTGGCTTAGGCAAGTTTGAGTCACCTGGATGAGGACCATGGTATCTAGCAAGACGCAGGATTTAGTTTTTTGCAAATACTGGCTTTATCAGAGGAGGTGCTGGTATCCAGCACATAAGACATATCACTGAAGCATTATAAATATTTTTTAAAATGGTTACTAAGTCATGTCATTACCTTCAGTGTAAGGAGCCAAAATACACCTTCAACCTGTATCAGATGAGAGGGAAATTCCTCCCTGCACATGTGAACTATCATCCCCATCACAGCAAGCATGGAACTAAGAGATACTTAATGGACCAAAAACCCAATCTAAGCTACAAAGGAAAATGAAACCTTCATTTTAAGGCAGGGTAACGACACATACTTCAAATGCAACACAGAACATCAGCAGGCCAACTTTAAGGACAAAGGCTGCATTCACACATGAGCTATGGCAGCAAGGGGGCCATGTGTTCTCAGAGCCTGAGGACACAAACGAGTTTCACCCCAGGCAGAGATCCATCCAAACACGTCTGGAGCCATCATTCAGCACGTTAAAATGTACAAAATTATCTTTAAAAGAATCCATTTGGTGTGATGGTAAGTGTGCGGGGCCATCACTGCTTAATATCCAACAGGCAGAAGAACAGCCCCACCTAAAATCTTCAAAAGAAGGCCTAATTTAAAGTTGTCCTCATCTTGACAGCATAAGAAACATAAATTAAGCTTAAACCAGTAAGTAAACTGTTATCACTTTGGGGATTCAAGTATTAAGAAGCTTCTTAAAGCCAACTGGGAGATCAAGTATTAAATAATAATGTATTAGAACTAATAAACATGAAACATGCTTTACATTTTGAGACAGAACTACCACTGGCTTTAATCTGAAAAATGCAACATAACTAAGAACAACTGAGGCAGCATTAACCTCTGAATTCAGTGCTGTGACAGGAAAAATAAAACAGAAAGGCTCCAATCTCTGATGAGGTTTTACCTTGCACTGTTTTGATCTGGTAACTTATTTTGAAGTTAGCTTGTTTTTGTAACATTTACTAGAGAATCATGACAAAGGCCAAGGTTCTCCATTCAGCCAAAGCTTCCCAGTATCCACCAGCCCCTGCTGTCCTTGCTCTGCTGATGCAACACCCAGAGTTCAACCTCTGCTGGCTGCACCTCCATATTAGAAGATAAGCACGCCTGCAATCTGTTCCACTTCATGCTAATTACAGACAAATCCTGTTTAGTCTACCCATGAAAGTAAATCGATTTGCATGGGATTATTTACAGGAGCAAACGAGATCTAGACTGGCCCTAAGGATTTGGGGCTTTTGGGTGAGATATCAATGAACCCCCCAGTTGGATGAATTTCTAAGTGTCTTTCCCACTGCATTAATACAGGTCACCAAATGTGATAGAGAGATATCCTCCCTCCACCAGCCTTCTACAACACAACTTTTTTTCTTTTTTTTTTTTTTTTATAATAGCAGGGTTAGTATACTAATGTAAATCATGAATTTTGCTTTCAATACCCAAGAGATCTGGTTAACAGTAGATAACTGTAAATGTATTTATTTATTTATTTAAAGATATTCCCAAAGGGACCACCTTATTTAAACCTGTTTTCATTTTTGAGGGAGGCAGATAAGGCAATACTACAACTTGGGTCAAACCTTTTCCTGTCCCATTTACTGCACCCCCTGGGGACCCATACATCTGCTTTAAACGAGGCATAGCTTATACACCTCATACATTATTAGCACAGCATTTTCTCTCCAGGCTTTCCAAGCTTTCAGTTCCCTACAGAGTTGTTGTTGACAACTCACATGCACCTACTATTCTATGGACTTTTTGTCTTACCACAAGACAATAGGTGCAAGGCAGGTAACTTCTTCCCATGCAGTTGCTAGCGTGGCTCCAGCACAGGGCAGTCTTCCTGAACTGGCAACCAGGCCAGACATAACATGTGGAGAGACCTCCAATCTCTGAATTTCAGCTTCTGGGAGTTTTCCCCTTCCATGACACTCCTGGTGCTGGCAGAGAGGGACCACCTCTCCTGTCATGCTGTGAAACTCAAAAGTCTCTGGTTCAGCACAGCTCCATGGCTCTTCCATCTCAAAACAGGTGCCATGGATTAAACTGTTCCCTCAAAGACTACAGTGTTTCTACACTGACTGTACTAGATTCATAGGTATTAACACAGATATTTTTCCCTTGAACATCTAAATTCAGGCGAGACTAGCCCAGCCTTGCTTTGACCCCTTCTCTCACGCAGGCCAGGCCAAGAGTTTGGCACTTTCTCACTTTATTCACTCTCAGACCCCATTAAGGTCAACTTACTGTATCCAACAGAATGGGTGGGATTTTTTAAAACCACTTCCAGGCTGACAGTATTTTAAAATATACTAAATGTTGCACCAGTTAAAAAAAAATTCTTTTGCTCTAGCTCTCATAGCTGGGTGGCTCTGTGAGTCTTTTTGGGTTATTTTCAGAGGCTGATAACCTTCCCCTTTAAAGCTCAGCAAATGTCAGGTATTTACAGTGTCATTGCTTTTCTAAGGCCCCTCCGATACAGATACTCAACCATATGCAGACCTCTAACACAAACAGCTGAGCTTTTTTTGGTCGGTTTTTTTTTTCAGTTTGCCTGCCCTAACAGCACTTAAAAGCTTTTCAAGCAGTAAATTCCAAGTCATCTAGAGGACAAGAGACAGAAATGCCTTAACCCAGCTCTTCTGCTCTCCCTGTGATCCTTGCTTACTCTATCCATCAGTGACCTCACGTTAACATGGCAATTTTCCTGGTTTATTTCTTGTATCCACCACAGCCTCTCTGCTGCTTAGGATAGGCAGCAAGTCTTCAGTAATCAACTGCAGGGACACAAAAGACAAACCCCAACTCCCTGTTGAGACTCCAAAAACTGCTAATGCACAACAGCAGCAGCTGCAAGACAACACCCTACAGCCCAGATACGTGCACAGTTCCCTCTCCTGGGAATCAATGAGCACGGTGAATAATTATATATGACCCTAAAATACACTCCAGTAAACACTTCAGCCTCAAGCAGTTCAGGGGTAAGAGGCAGTCATGGATCTCCTGCCTGTCACTCTCTTTGGGCATTATCTATAAAGTAGCAAGACTTCATGTGATGAGCTATTCCTTTGCCAAAGTCTCAGAAACACTGAATCATTGAATGGTTTGTGTTGTAAGGGACCTTAAAGATCATCTGGTTCCAACACCTTCCATGGGTAGGGACATCTTCCACTAGACCAGGCTGCTCAGTGCCCCATCCAACCTGGCCCTGATGTGTTCAGTCATATGACGTGGTGACTCATGCATTGTGTTCCTGACTCCACAGTGTCTCAGCTCATGACAGATCGGGATTTGGCCTAGGAAACACACTCATTCAGCCATTTCATCCAAGATGCCCCCCTTCCAGAGAAGCTTGTCTGCACTGGTTCAGTCTGGCTAAGAAATGCCACAAGGCATTTGGCTTTGCTTAATGGTGGGTGTATCTAGAACCGGTATCACAGTCAGGAATGACAATGGAAGGCTGCAACCCCCAAAATTAGCTAATTAGAAGAGTAAGATGAATTCAGCTACAACAGGAGATCTCCTCTGGTAACTCAGTTTATTGTCTGTATTGACCAGCACAATCTGGCCAAATCCCCAGTGCAAACAAGCAGCTTCTGCCAATATCGTCACAAAGCCAAAAAGTCTTAATTTGCTACAGGAAATGCTCATTTTACTGTATCTTGTACATCTGGCAACAGCTAAAATGCATCTAACTTAGTCAACAGTCAGATGTGATGAAACACAGCCAGCATTTTTCCACTGGCGTAACACAGAGCTCAGCAGACGAGCTGAATCCAAAATCTGAACACCACTGAACATCAGATGTTTCTACATTCATTTTCAATTAAATGTTTTTGTGCAGAGCCCAGAGAGAGAGGCTGTCTAGAAATATGCTATGTGACAGAAGATACATAAAGCAAGAAAAAATAGAAGCACCTACACTAAGTGCAAGCCTGTGCCAGTAGCATGGCAAAGAAAATCTCTTCATCTTGAAAATCAATTTTTCCCCCATCCCTGCAAATACTCCAAAAGCTAAATTATTCTTTGAAAATTCAAGAAGGGTTGGGGTTGGGTTTTTTTGACTGCTGCCCAATAGAAATAATGAAGTTCAACTGTTTTCCCATCTAAAACATATTTAAGCCTTCTGATTTACATTATATCATATCCACAGTATTTGTTTTGTATTTGTGCAGCATTTTGTAAACAAGCTCTATCCTTCTAGCTCTCTTGTCAGAAGGAAGCATCATCTTTCCACATGCCAATGCTACCTACAAAATAATGGAGTGGTCAGTTCTCTCATCCACCTTCCCCCACTCCTCCCTCCATACACACACCCTCCACTCTGATTTCAAGTTTTCCAGGATGGAAAACTGTCCGCACAGTTGCATATAGTCATGGGGAGCAGACTGGGAAAATTTTCCTTTGCTGCTGGAAAACATGACTAACCAGCATCTGAGATAGGTCCAACACTGACTTGTTCTCCCAGCAGAACAGAGGCAGTGGTTGCTGGTGTGGAAAGCCCAAACTCCCAGCAATCACACTTAATTTCTGACTCGTTCCCATTGGCATCATTCATTTATCCCTCTCTCCTTTGGTATGATCTTTCCCTGATCTCCAAATACAAAACCTTGTGAAAGAGTAATGTAGTGGCAATTGCATCGTATTTTATATTCAGTTTGAGAAATTGTCTCCATTTTCCTTGCTGATCAAACAGAAAGAGGAGGTGATAATCTCCAGGGCAGGGACAATAAACTGGGTCGGCAGTGAAAGCTGGCATCTACTGCCCTCCAAACAAGCTGGAAGAAGCTTCATATGGAAGTCGAGGGTTTTCTTGTTCCCTTCCTTTTTCATATTATCACTTGCTTTGGGAGTCTTTATTTTGCTCTGACACTTTTCACAGGGTTGGGATCAGCTCTGAGATTTGCCAGTTTTCTTGTGGGAGGGATCTGTTTGGTTTAAGAGAAAGTGGGGGAGGAAGCGTTTCATTTTGCAAACACAACCTGCACAAAAAGATATTTTTATTCCCTTGCTTTCCTATCAAAAAGTCTAGACTCAAAACCACTGAGCAAAAGTTTGATTTAAAATACCAAAATTAAACTGAAGGCTGCAGATGGGAGCACTTTCAGTTTTCACTGCAGGTTTAATCCTACCCGCTCCCCATTGCTTTGCTATCAGCTGGGGCATGAGAAAGACACTCAGGATTGTAGCATTTTTTCTCCTGCTACACTGCTGCTGGCATCCTAGGAGGCTTGTTTGCTCCTCCCAGTCATTTCTACTGGGTGTCAGACAGCAGCTGAAAGTAGAGGCAGGCAGTGAGTGTGAAGACACCAGGGCATCCCACCTTAGGACTGCCAGAGGGGCACAGGAATTCCCCACAGTCCATCCACTTGTTCCTCCAGGCAGCCCAACGGGGACCGTCACCAGCTGGAACCAAGGGAAGATTAAGAGAGGCTTGGCCCCAGTTTTTGTCCTGCGTTTTTCACAGAGCACAAAATAATCTTTCCAATTCATATGTTTTCATGCCAAAAGGAATAGCCTGTCCAGTGATGAAAACATCCTGACCTCCTCTTCCACCTCTCTCGGGGGAGAGAGCTATGAGGCTCTTGCACTTGGTGATTGGAACAGCATAACCCTGTCCAAAAAATCTCTGGGGAAAGACAAAGCAGGCAAACTGGTGCTGTGCTTCCTTCCAGGGTTAACAAAGGAGGCTCCCAGTCAGCCTGCTCTAATGAGATGCATCATAGGGGCATTTCACATCAAATCACAGAGAGTTTTCACTGTCTATCTCCCATCCTCTCTCTGGAGGATTCCCTGGCCCTCAAAGCCCCATTCCTGCCACAGGCTCCCTGCACGGACGCCCCTGTGCTGGCTCACACAGCAAGAACACCCCCCAAAGCAGCTGCTCAAAGGAATTTCATCTGCCCAAGCTCCCCCAGACACGGGCCCACCTTCCTTTTGTCTCCATGTGTGTCTCACAGGAGAACAGAGCAAATTGCTGAAATTATCCAACAAACCAAAAAGCTTTAAAACCAGGGCTAAAGGTGAAGTACAAAGGGGATTAATTGCCAAATCTAAACAGCACTGGTGTGGTACTGAAGTCAGTAGCAGCAGCATCTAAAAGTATTCAGCACATTTGAACAATCCATCAACAACCTAATGGATTCTTTTTTTCTGTGTGGAAATGTTACTTTAATGTAATTTCCCTAGTGCATTTAAAATGACAGGATGTGTATCTTTCTTCTGATCCAAAGTAAAAATGTGGGGTTTTTGCATCTCAAAGCCAGCTACAAATACCTATAACCTATGAATGTGAAACCCCCTAGGAAACATAAATAAAATCTATCCATATACTCTTTTTTTTTTTTTCATGCAACAGATCAGGACTGACAGAGGGCTGTAGAGCTGGAACAGGTTTTCAACTCTGGTAAACATACTGAGAATTCTTTAGCAAGTATAGAAGAATACAAAAATGTAACCTTTTATCTGCCCCCTATGTTTCTAGTGTTCCATGCATGATGCTCTGTCATAATACAATAAAAATTTGAGTAATTTAAGTAATTGCCCCCCAGAGAAAGAAAAAACCAAGGAGTAGGGGGTGAGATAGTCTCACATTCACATCTGGAGGAAAGAAAGCCAAACCAAAAGCAATCTTAATTTATTTCCAATCAAACATTCTCTTTGTGCAACGGCCACATTTCTGGCAGCGAGAAAGCAGCAAGATATACTTCATTTCCAGGTAAAATAAATACCTGGTTAGAAATAGTTTGAATGAATGAACTTGGCGTACACCATATGAATGCAATCCTCAAAGCTATTTACAACTAGACAACAATAATGAGAAAAACTCTTCAGCTGAAGAACTGGGTTACTTTCAAGCTGCATTCTTTTCTTCTGTATTTACTCCCTTCTCCCCCAAATGCAGTAAATTCATGGAGCAAAACTGTAGGAGCTGGGGAGTTTAGTTTCATTTTGTGTTTGGTTTTTGTTTCAGAGCAACCATTTCATAACCACAGCTATTCACAAACATTGTTTGCTTTTCAAACAGATGTTGCACTGTAATCATGTCCAAATGAGCTGATTTGCAGTTTTCTGTTTGATTAGAGAATAAAACAGGTAAGAGCAAAACCACTGGGGCTATGTGAAATTTGTAGGAGTTTCAATGAAGTAACTTGCAAGATTGCCCAAAAGCAACAAGACCCACCATTTGCACTTCCAAGATAGATTCATCAACAGAAGTGTTGTACTTCTCTCCCTAGCATGTGTCTCAGAAGTAGCCTCAGGCAGACCATCTCTCTCAATCCATAAGCGGGCTGAGGTCTAACAAGCTCCTGGGGATGGAGGTGAGGAAAGAGGAGCAGGACACTAGGGACTGCACACACACACACAGGAGCTGCATGAGCCTTCTCTCCCCAAGAGCTCACACTCACCCAGCAGAGCAAAACCAGATGAAGGTGGCAGAATGTTACAAAAGGACCCGAAAGCATGGTCTGAAATAAGGCTTGTCATAGAAGAGATAAGGGAAAAACCCACCCACACATGCCTGGGGAAAATGATGGTCCCAGAAGGTCAAACATTGCACAAAGGAAAAAAAAAAATGTTGGCTATTATGCAATATGAGATAAATTAATCGAGGCCAGAGGAACAGCAGCTGCTATGCAGATGGCACTTTCCCCATCCTGACTGCCAAACCGGACAGCCCAGGACTCTCCATTTCCGTTAATCTTCCTGGGCAATGACAGGCTGCAGCAAGCAATTAAAACAGGCATGTCCCAGCATCCTGGGAGGCTGTGGAAAGCCAGTGAAAAACGATGGCTCTGGGGTTAACTAAGCCACGACTCTGATGAAAAGCAGATGTCATTTAATTATTGGGGGGCTTCCACTAATTATAACCCACAGACATATATTTTATAGTACACCAAAGATCAGAATTATCAAAAGCCCAAGGCTACTAGTACACACAGTTCCTCCTATGCCATTAAAATTGTACAAGTGGGAAGAGCAAGAGAAAGAGCCATCATTTCTGTTGTTAGAATAAGTCTTGCATCTTGTTATAAAGAGCAGTGCAGCCTTAGTTCAGGTTCTTCTACTTGTCTGAGAAAACTACCAAAAGCTAAAAATCACAAACTAAATCTGTGTTAACCCCGAAGTTTGCTTCCCTAGCCTTCACTCTTGTGAAGAGAGTACCATTCTGACTGAAGTACAACACAGCCTTTGGTAGAAGATCCTTACAAAATTCAGTTTCACATTTTCTGCTTGTAGGAGCCCTGAATTACATAACAGGATCTCGATCAAACATTTTTTCCCCTGTCTGCATAGCGATTCTAAGGGTATCTAAAGCACAAGGCTCTTTTAAGCTATGAGTTCCCATTCTGCTATGTTTGGAAGCAAATGCTTTCTATGAAGAGTGAGCTAGGAGACAGTGGCAGGTAGCCAGATAAACTCTTTGCTTTGGTCCATATGCAAGCATTTCTCAGTACAAAGAAATCCTAATGACCTCAATTTCTGTGCTTAAGGTTCGCTTTTCACAATATTTTAAACACACCACCACCCCAAAAGCTCTTCAGATCTAATACATGCAACAATCCCAGGAAATTCCTTTTGGTTTACCCTTTGCTTACAAAGAAAGCCTCACATATGAAATTCATTTCTCTTTAAATTCTTTAAACAGTATGCAAGCAGCGCAGGCTTCGAACACAGTGCTAATTATGGGTAGCGGGCCTTTTTCTATCTAAATGGTCAGATTAAAATTTATGGTGTAGTTTACAGACTACAAAAATTCCTGCTTTAGTAGGTAATGTTTGTGGCCCTTCCTCATCAGGATCCTGTCTACCAGTAGGGAAATATAAGGGCATTAAAATGTCTATCAAGACATAAAGAGCAATATTTTAAATAATGTATGGCAAAGGCTAAGGTAATTTCACTTCTAAGTTTAAAAACTGGCACAGGCCTAGTTTTCCCAGTGTTTTTATTGTCACAGTTACCAAATGAAAGGGTATGAAAAGGGACACAGTACAGAAGCAAGAGTTTGCACAGAAAGGTGACTTGCTGTCCTTTGCCGGAAGAAAAATCAGCCAGACTCCTTCCGTATCAAGCATGGCAGAAACTCTCAGCTCCCCAGGTTAGTGGCAGCTTACACATCCCATAGTACTCAGCACCTCTTTCAAGTCAGGGAAAAAAGCGTGGAGGACACCCGTGCAAGTGCCTTGCCTCAAAGCCATCCTCCTGCAACTACAATGCTCTCCTGCCCCTCCATAGCTCCAACTCAGCCCATATACAATAAAGACCTCAAGCCTTGCATTTTGTACACTTGAGGACTGCTCCTCTGGCAGGCAGGAGATGCCAGCAGACAGCAAGTGCAAGGCTAGAGGGTCTGCCTCCCCCTCCCACAAGGGCAGACCACACACTGGCTTTCCTGCAAACCCACACCCCGACAGCCATGGCCTGGAGACCATCCTGTTCACTTTAAATGCCCGAGGAAACACAAAATAGAACGTGCCGGGTAGCAAAGAAAGCTTTTTGTGCCACAGCTTCCTCACTTTGCATGGTTAGGGTTTACTTAAAAAGAGTGGAGGGATGGTTTGAATTCTTACATCCCTTCTCCCCTTCCTGAGGAAGCTCTGCCGCTCCAGCCAGATGCTGGGAGCAATTCCAGCTCCATCTGTTTGAGAGTTTTGAGTTGTGCAACATAAATTTTACTTTAATGTGTGGTAATAATGACCTCCAAAACCCCATCTTGCCTCATTCAAATATGCTAGCTGAAAGCCAGTTTTCGTGTACATTAACACATTAAGTTTTGTGGGGTGCATGTTAAAATGCTGTTTATGAAGATTAAGCCACACAAATTCCTATTCGCACTAATAGTGGTTTCATGACCTAAAACCCAAGAAACATAAAAAACTGTCTTTTTGAGCAGTTCCAATCTCATACTCCCTATCCACACTTGTCTGATCATTCCCACCTTCGAACATCCCATGTGCATCCATTCTCATTAGGTCTCCCAGGCTCCACAGGTTCAGGACAGGTCAAGCCTTCAGACTGAGAAGGCTTTTACAGAATTTACAAAGTCATGCAGGAACCAATACCAGCACTTCATTAAAGTGAATTTTCCCTCATAAGATACCAAATCAGTGTTAAGTTTTGTAAGAAAGTTTGAAAATTTTAAACTTTGCTTAGAGTGAGTCTTGGCATTCTTACTAGACATCTGCATGGTCTCTTTTAACAAGCCAGAAACAAATGCTGGCTGTGCTCTGTTTCTGTAGCTCTGCTTTTCCACAGCCAATCTATCCTATTTCACCTACTTTTTCAATGGCAAAAACAAGACACAAAAGCTGATGAACCAAATGTTTTCAAATGTAAATCTCAATTCTCCTGTGAAAAAGTAGAAAGCACTGTATTTTCCTCCCCACAGGATGCTCCCCCAATCTTTGCTGCTTCACTTTAACTCACATCTAGCATATACAGAGAAGCACTGAAGTGTTGCTTTCTGGGTGATATATTATTATTGTAATACATGTTATTTGTGTTCACAAGCATATGAGAGAAAAAACTATCTCCTCTTTTCCAGGTGGCACATGTTATTCAACACTTTTGCAAGCACTCAAGCAAACATCCAGCTTTGGCAAAAATCAGCATTCGTTCTACAAAGATCTTTGCAGAGGTCAAGGTCACAAATGAAGGAGCTGTGTGCACTTCACAAGTTTTGTCAGGAACCAATGCAGGGGGCAGAGCCAGGTCTTGAGGCAAGTTCATGCTGAAACTGCCATTTGCAGTGAGCCAGGATTCCCAAAGGAGCAGGTTTCTTCATGCTCTCTCACCTCCTCTATCCCAAGACAGATATTAAAATTAGACAGCTCCTTCTTCTCCCCATTCCAACTCTTCAAGTACCCCTAAACCTGATGGCTGGGCCTTCCACATATGTTTGCTACACTGTCACACCAAGCAGCTCCAGGCTCTGGCTCAGTGGAGACAGGACTCTTACCTAGAGACTGAGATACAACACATTTCGTGCCATTTGTCTAATTTACAAACTCGGGGCAAGGCAGTAAGGTACACACGAGAAAATGGAGAACAATTACGTGCTTAATTTACCAAAATAATTCAGGTCTCAAGACTGAAATAGTGTCTGTTACCACATCCAGTTACCAGTATCCAGTTACCACACAAGAACAGTTGTCTCAAGGCACACAGAATGAAATCACATATTTGGCCTTCGAGGTAAAGGAATTTTTCTCACGAACTGTCACTGATAAAGAGATAAATGAAAAAGTGGTCATGCAGTCTTTATTGATGATACTACAAAACATGCCAGGTTATATACACTGCATTGAAGTTTGTCTTTCAGCTTAACCTAAATGGCAGTGAAGAAAACCAACAGATATATAGACTTCAAGTGCACACTCTCCCAGAAGAGAATCAAAGAAACTAGTGGTATAAAAAAGAGGGCATAATTATGTGCAACTGAAGTAACCAAGTAATCAAGTAACTTGTCTTGCATTCAACAATCAGGCACAAATATTTTTCCAGAATGAGCAGTGAGGTGATGGACACAAAATGTTTGTAATGGATGCAGAAGACTACCATGCCCTTGAACTCAGTTTGTATTCACTGTTCCTAGCAACTTTAACCACAAAGGGAGAAAAAAATGCAAAATGCAAAAAAGGGAGATTCTTGTCTAAGTAACCTTCAGAGCTTGAAGTTTAATAGGAACTAAGCAACTAAAGAAACAGGATGAGCCTTGATACAGAGCAGCTGACACAGAGAGACTGAAAACATACACTGGAATAAGTCCTAAGCTACGTTTGCAAAGCTTGAGCTGGATGCAGTGAAAGAGCAGAACCAACAATCACAGCAGATTTGAATGCCTGCAATGAAATAAAGAACAGCAGAGATATGGCCAAAACATGATGAAATCACATTTTATTTTGTTTAGGGTGGGGAGCCCAGACTTTTCCCACTGGCTCTTTTCTAAAATAAATAGGAAAAACTAACTAAGAGCCACAAACTACAGAAAGTTCAATAAGCAAAAGGATTTAGCCATGGGATCCACATGATGAGTTTTAATAGCTGGCACTAACAAGCTCCAAGCTTGCCTTTTGCCAATTTTTCAACAGCTCTAAACAGTCAAATAGAACCATATTTTGTGCTAAAGAGTTTTGGAGGAGGGGAGAATTCAGACCCTCTCTTCCTTCCCACATAATGTAACTGAAACACTTAATCTAGTTTCCTCAGTGGGGCCCTCTGCCAAAATATTTAGTCACTTTTAGTCTGTTTGCTCTTGATACAATTAGATGTTTCTGGTTTGTCATATCCTTATCTGATTCAGCTGGTTATTTGTTCAACATGAGTGGCTGGGAATGGGGCATACTGTTTGTGTGCATATTCACATACACCTCTGACCACCATTCTCTGAAATACACCCCCACACACAAACATGGACAGATTTAGCTAACTGCCATACAGAAAAACAAGTATGCCTAAAACATCCTGTGAAAGAAGACAAGATTGGTAAACTCCCAAGCAGTACATAAAGGGAAGTTTCAAGGCTTTTATTTGAGGAAGAAGTAAGATCATCTAGCATTCTGTTTAGGCGAATTTGTGTCAAATTGACATTCCAATTTCGGCAGCATACATAAAACTGCACAATTATTTAGCACTGTAGAGATTTTACATAACTCCTTAAGTTACTGACTCACTTCATTTTCCTTCTGACTATAAGACAGATTAATCTGAAATGAATTAAGACAGGCAACCCAAAGTAATGTTACTATAGCTGGTAAACATTCTTTAAACTGCTCTATCAGTAAGCCTCTTAAAAGCCTCACTATCATTGTATGCTGCATCTGCTCAATAATTATTACCTCTCAAATCAGGGATTATGACTGTGTGCTGAGCATTGCAACACAACAGGCAAAACAGTACAGGTAGCCAGGAATCCCAAAGGCAGCAACTGGTGAAGTACTTGACTGCTCACATACAAAGTGCTGGGCCCTGGAAAATCAGGCAATACAGGGCCCAGTCCCTCACACAGGCAGATGATCTGAGCCTTGAAATCAGAATTTCTATCTCATCTTTAAAAAAATGAAAAAAACATATGCTTCATTACAAGAGGTAAAATTATTTCACAGAAACAAGGAAAAACTGGATTAAGGACAGGACAGTATATTGTAATTACAGTTACTAAGGTAAGCAAAAAAAAAAAACAAAAAAAAAAAAGGCAGTGACCAGAGCAAAGTGGAGGAGGCAGGAAAGATTCCTTTCACCAAAAGGCCTTACATTTCAAGACTAAAATGAGAAGCACATTGTGAAAAGACCTATTAATTCCTATAGGACAATGCTCCTGTCATGGTTTAGTCCTATACACCTTAAAGGAAGTGAGAGTGTTTCACAAGTCCACAGCTCCAGACATGCCCAGGATAAAACATTAACTCTGCCCACGAGTAGTTTAGTCTAGAAAAAGCTTCTGATTGCACAGAAAATATGGCAATTGTGCACTTAAGAGAGTTTGTGCTGGTAGAAAGGGAATCATCACCACCAAGTGTGAAGCATCTCCTAAGTGACAACAGATTCTGGCTCAGTGCAAAACTGAGTATTATACAGCTGCAGTAGCTGCACTAATTACAAATAAAAACAACTCCAAAACAAAAATCACTCTGCTCAAAGAGACAGGCATAGACCACAGCAAGGAACAAGAATAAAGAGAAATTTGTATAATACGAATGTGTCTGCCGTGAGTTTAAAATTAATTTTGCCAAAGAAATACTTATCTCCAAAATCTTAATTCAGTAATGTCTCACTCTACAGCAAAGAATCAAAGGAAGAATTAATTGGCAATGCAACAGTTTCCAGTTTTGATTTGGTTTGTCTCCTTGAACAGTACTTTGCACATACATGTTCTAATACCTGGTGTTGGAGGCATCTGGATTTTGTTCTGAATTCCCAACAAGAATACAAGAACACATGAAAATAGCTGTCTTCCACCTGGGCACTTGTTCATACTCTGCTTATCAGATTGTTTCCCCTTAAAAGTAAAATTAAAAAAAAAAATCAGTTTAGTTA
This sequence comes from Erithacus rubecula, assembly GCF_903797595.1. Lineage (NCBI taxonomy): Eukaryota > Metazoa > Chordata > Aves > Passeriformes > Muscicapidae > Erithacus > Erithacus rubecula. The sequence continues at coordinate 134,708,275 of NC_136689.1, forward strand.
TTTACATAGAAATTTTAATTACTGAATCTAACTTCTAGACTACTAGAAGTTTTGAATCTCTTGTCAGAAATAACAGATAAAATTGTGTCCAAATACCCAGAGATACCTAAGTTTACAAGGAAACAGAGCTTTAATATTAATTCTTCAGTTTCAGGTTGTCTGGTAGCAAATGGACCCTTTCCTCACCAGAAGCCTTTTGAAAACAAATGCCACAGAGTCAAAATTTCAGGTAGAACCAGAATTACACTTAAACTGCAGCTCTGGAAAAGACTCAAAAGAAACAAGAGAGAACACAACCCTACAAGCTGCTTGTTTTCAAAGCCATCACATATAATTTAATATCAAGTAAAATTATGACTGGCTGGCAGAGTTTTCCTGAATGGGTGTGACTACAAATGCACTATTTAACAAATCAAAAGCATGAACCATGCAAATATTTCAATAAAATAGGATCAATGCTTGATATAAACTTACTTAGACAATGCTCAAGGTAAAAGAAGATTACAGTCTACAATGAGAATATTTAAGATGACGACTCTTGTATGAAATAAGCCGTGTCTTACTCTTGCCCCTCCTTTCACATCAATTATTAATTTGGGCAAGAGGACAAAATAATGGAAGGACTCCCATGAAGGATACCATTTTGTCATTACCCAATACAGAGAGTGTATAATTAAATACAGGCCTGGAATCAGCTCAGCCACAAACTTTTGTAACACATTTAATACCCTCACTGCTGTTGCATGGCTTAAAAAAATTCAAGAACAACCACCAGAGAATCAGGGGAATCAAGTCAAAGGGGGGCTAAGAAAATTACCTGGCTCTTATTTCCAGCCTGTTTTCTGATCCAATCAGGTCCCTGCATAGCCAAAGTGAAGTAAGCAAATCTGGAAAGTCCAATTCTGTAGCATGTATAGATGCAGTCAAACAGCTTCAAAAACCATTTGGGGGTCACACAACCATCCTGGGGCCAAAGCAGGTCAGCAACTATGAACCCAAATTCTCCCAGGGCCACAAACAAGGATTTAAGCACCTAAATGCCGGATTATTAAAACCACGGGGGAACCCACGTGGATGTCTGTGGATGTCACACTCACTAATAGTGCAGGGTATTAATGCTATGAACAGAAAAAACTGCTCAGGCTCCCCAGCTATGGACCCCTGCTTGGCACAGAACACCTGGGAAATATTTCCCAAGGCTGAAAATGAACACTCACTGGCAGTTACAGTAATATCTACCCACTCTCCTATAACAATAACCATCCACCTTCCCCATCTGTTCAAAACAAAAATAAATATATCCTGAGAACCACCCCCTTTGCAGGGCACACATCCAACAACCCAGTAATCTGTTTTATACATGTAAATCTGGTTGGTGTGGACAGTCCTGATGACTGGCTATCACCAGTGGTGACCAATGCTGGTTTTCTACCCCAGAGAGCAGTGGCTGAGTGCTCTTCTGCATATCAGATTTGTTTCAGGGTGACATATCTCTGTGACAAATGGGCTGAGGGCTTCAAATGACTTGGGGGGAGGGGAGAACTTTTCCTTATCTGTGTTTTGTTAGGAAACACTATGGTTCCAAAATCCAGTAAGAAAAGGTTCACTGTTATCTGAGCAGACAGAAAATGTGAATCTTCTTTTCAAATATACAACTGCAAAGCATTAGACAAAAGACAAGTAACTAATCCTTGTTTAAAACAGCTTGCTTTGTTTAAAATACAACATATTCCCTCTGGCATTAACTACCTCAGATCTCAGGGGCTTGAGGTTATTTCAGGATTTGGTAACTAATGGAATAATTGTATTACTAGGAGTTTAAGTAACAATGTCTACATTGTGTAAATATCTTCCTGTAACTGATAACTGACTGGTGATAACTACATTACACATCCTCCAGAAAGCATTATATTCTGAATATTTACAAGTTTCTTTCAAAGGTTTCTGATTTTATTTAGACTGTTCAAAGTGTGTAGGCATAGTCAAAGCAATACATTTCAAAACCCTGTCATAAATCATTCACTGTGCAAAAGCAAACTTTCATTAAAAAGAAATTGCTTAATTGCTGAGGACTTCCTGAATGTGAGCTGCCACTCTGGACATCACCTCTTGCACCTTTCTTTACAGACAGTCACTACCTGTGGCAGGATGGACACTCACACTGCCCCAGCCATCCAGCTGTACCACCCCCAGTGACCCTGCCATGGCTCTGAGATCCCCCAGCCAGCTCAAGCCTCTGCAGCCAATGCAGCAGCACAGAGCACCTTCATCACCCAGGGGCCCAGCTGTGGCTCCCAGCCTGAAATTCAGCATTTTCAGCACCTGCTGACTATGAACTTAACTACTGAATAACCATTAGCAGAGAGACCCGAGATGTCTTTTACCATTATGAAGATTTTTCTCTAGTGCATGTTTTTCAGATCTTATGTCACCTTGGTGATTTAAATAGACATTTATTAAACTTATGGATGTTAACAACTGTCAACATTTCAATTGTCTTCATGCAAAACAAGATCTAAGAGAGATTTCAAGAAGGCACAAGCTGACAGTAGTACATGAAACCAAATCCCACCACTTCCTTCCAGGCCAGTACTTCTGAAGACTATTTCACACCTGGATGAAACCATTCACATTTTAATATAAGTGCTTTGACTTCACAAGGGGATGCTGATTTGCCTCTCCTTTCCCAGCTTCTCCACCTGGAGCAGTCCTAATGCACATTGACACCACCCAGCAAGGGACCCAGCAAGGATTCTTTCATATGCAAGGGCCCCCAGGACGAATTCAGGTGACACCATCCGGTTTGCCAGGAGTTTGCAAGTGAGAGTCCAAAGACAGAGACATTGAAAACCACAAGGCAGGACGGAAATCAAAACTTCTGAAGGCAAGAGAGAGGATCAACATAGCCAGGGGGTAAAAAAAAGTTTAGTGGAAAAGAAATACAAAGATCCCTTGAAGATAGCTGAACAATAAATGGAGAGACAAGTATTCCTTTCTGAAGCCAACAATTGTTCAAAATATGGACACTGGGTTGCGTGCATCAGAGCTTTTACATCAGCACTCTGCAGATTCACACAGGTAAAACAACACAATCAACTGAAGGTGAAGGAAGAGGAGCTATAATGATCAATAAAACTCTGATACTGTTTGCAAGTATGCTCAGAAGAAGTTATTTCACCCTTTCAATCTCAGCTCCCAACCAAGAACAAAATGCTCTCACTCAGAAGAGCACAGCACTGCTCTTAGCTTTCTTCACATCATATCTTGTACAATATCCCTTAACTGGAGAGGCTGGGGCCATAACCCAGAGTACAGCTGCTCTAGTTACTGTAAAAATTGACTGATTCTCCTATGCCATCTTGATTAATACCATTTAGGAAGCTGAATTTGTAAGCATTAGAAAAATCAAATTGATTTCATCTAAATTACAAAAATTGAATTGCTTTCTTTCATAAGCACTAACTGACTTTGCTTATCCAGATTTTCCAGCAATGAAGCCTGGTCTTTTAAAAGCTGGTCACTGACTCTTTTGTGAGCAACATTCTTCTTGTACTGGCCAGAGATTTCACTTAGCTTTAATCTCACTTTGTATCATGTAATTGGAGGAAAAGAATATTCTGCAACACCCTACTCCTTGCAGTGAAATTTTGCACAAGAGCTCTGTCAGCTGCTGCTGTGATGGTCACAACTGGAGAAACCATGCTCCAAAGGGCAACTTCACCATTATGAACATGCAGGGAAACTTCCAACTTCCTGTGTGGTCACAGTCCATAACACAGTGTTTGCCAGCATAAAGCACTTATATATTTTAATATATGCTGCTATTCATGCAATACAAGATCAGACTCAGTAAGGAATGTGAGAAGAACAGGGGCAGCCAAGTGGACGAACCACTGTAGATTAAACAACATCCATGCTGCTTTGCTGGAGGGAGGACAATAAATAAAGGCAGAACTGCTGATCTCAGCTCAGTCCTTGAGGAGATGTAAGGTCCAAGCCAGAGAAAGGTACTAGCAGAAAAAAGCATAAGCTACACAGACAAATTGGGTAATGTCTGTTCAAGAGATATCTGGGCTTGAGCAGAGAAGGATCACAGATGTGTCACTGCTGAGAAGGAAAACCCAGTCAGGTAAAAAGATTTAGGTCTCCTGTGCAGCAGAACTAGGAAAATCCATGCTGGCTGACTGCCCTGCATGTGACCCACTGGTATAAAGGCTCAAATCTACTCTCCAGACAGACAGCTCCTTACAAAGGAAACTGGAGATTAAGACTCCACTGGAAATTACTACTTTGAAGATTAATCTGTGCACATGCACACATGTACACACACACTAAGGCACTGGAAACACACCTAAAGCAGGTGGAAATGCAGGATGGAGAGCATTCAGGCTGTAGGGTTTAATGCAGCCATAAATATTACCAGTCTCAGCTATTCCAGAACAACACAACCACCACTCATCAATCTGCTGTCAGCTCTGTGTTAGCAGCAAACCACAGACAGCCACGGTCACCCACTGCCCCTGGCCAGCAGGACCAGCTGCCGATGGAGCTCAGCGTGCCTGCACAGGCACAGCCTGGACACCTTCCTGCAGGGGCACAAAGGGCAAGCACACACTGCAATCTGACACCCTGGTGTCATCCAGGAATTTGCTTTATAGCAGCTCTGTGATCAGTTGCTGGGGTGGCCTTTTCAGGAATTATCCAGGAATGCAGAGGCAACCAGAAAGCTCCCTCTGAAGTCTCACTGCAGCAAGTGATCTGCCCAAGTGCCAAGGTGATGATTCCTGTGTCAGGCAGCCTGTCCTCTCCCCCCCAACCCTAAGGGGGACTCAGGGGCAGGGATGGGTATAATTCTCACTGGGTATCCACTGATTGCCACAGAGCCATCAGAACACTTTGTTAATGCAGCCAACCTTCTAAATAAAAAAACAAAACAAAACAAAATAAACTCTTCACTATTAATTTTTATTAATTAAAATTTATTAATTTTTAATTTTCATTCTAAGTTTTTTTCAAACCTCTGATGCTGAACTGACCTAGAGAGGGGGCTCCTTCCTTTGCTGAAATGACAGCTTTTAAAATGGCATCTGCAGTAAAGATGCATCAAAACCAAAGTTTGGTTCAAGAGATTTTAGAAAGTTTTCAGTTATTGTTCAGTGCTACTTGCTTTAAAATACTCCCCACTCCCCTCCGCTTTTACATTATGTCTTCCTATGACGTCATATGGGTTGAACTGTCAGAAGGAGCAAACTCTAGCATAGATTCACCCCCAGTTAAACCAACAGCAAAAACGTCAAACCCTCTGAATAGACATCACCTAGTAGCAGCTGGGGAATTTCCACTACGAACACTTATTTTCAAATTTAATTCTGCATATCCATTTCTAAAGATTTAAAAACATTTTAATGCCCCTTTTCCACAAAGCAAGCAACTTCACCACAGGATTCATGACGAGTGATGAGTCTACATTTCAGACAAAATCAAGTGGGTTTTGGTGAAGAAGACAGAGAAGCAGTCTAAACATTGTGGAGAAAGAGAAGCAATAGAGAGTCCAGTAGAACATTTTCTTACCTTCACTATAGATTTTAAAAGGCCTCACCATTGCAGCTTTCCTAGGAACAGACTGGCATAATTACACACCAGCCTCTGCATGACCCAGGGGCAAGCCTGGAACACTGCACCCCATCAGATATACTGGGCTGCAATACTTTGAAGAGACAAGAAAATGAGTTTTCTAGTTATTTATGTAAGCAATTCAGAAAGCATATCCACCAGTTTCTCAGAGAGATTTAATTTTTGTGGGGACTTTTCAAGGACAAAGGATTCAATTCAAAACTTTACCAAGGAAAAGAAAATAAAAAAGTCCCCATTACACTATTTTGTGCAACAAGCAATGCTGCACCAATTGCTACCACTGGTAACTTCTTGGTGTCCCTAGCACAGAGCAGGGCCCAGGTCAAACGTGATGTCAACAGCATTGACTGCCTGGCCTGACTTCCACAGCACTCCTGATGGATGCTGTGTTGCTGGTGCAGCATGGGATCCTCTCCTGGGCACCCAGAGCCCCTGTCTCCAGAGATAAACTCCTGCTGCAGCAAGGAGTCCATAACGAGATTCAAGAATAGTGCACTTGTGTTTCCTTCTGGCAAATTAATGGGAGGATTCAAGTTCATAGAAATGTTTGAAATGGAAAGTAGGAGGGAAAACAACTGATAAAACACAGCCTCAGAGCCTTGCAGGGTGCAGTGTACATATTCTCCCCTCAAAGATGTTGTACATCAGACAGGGATCTCTGACCACCTGCCCTCAGGAGCTCTGGGTGACAGCCCAACACAAGGTATGTGCACAGCAGCCAAGTGAGCCTGACTCTGCACCCCCAGTGTTGGGGAAGGATGTCAGGAGCACCCCAGCCAGCCTTACAGACACAGCAGGCACACCTGATCCCTCTGCCTTCCAGGGACTAATCCTGCACTCTCCAAGAGTAAGGGGCTTAGCTTAAAGAACAGGCACACAGTCTTCAGAGCAGAGCCAGAACCACTCTTCACACCAAGTGCATGAGCAGGGACCCAGCTCTACCCAGATAGTTGAAACCACAGCTGCCCCTCAAGCACAGGCATGGCCATCTGCCCTTCAGCCAGAGCCAACCCTGGAATGGCCAGCTAAACACTGCAGTGCCCTCTCTGCCTTTGCCCAGAGTGCAGCAGGCCCAAAGCAGGACCACAAGGCTCCTCTGTGTTTTCCCTTGCTTCCCAGCTCCCTGCACTGTAATTATTGCCAGCCATGTTAGACAGATAAGTGACAGGGGCAGTGAAAGCAGCAGGGAGGTGCTGGCCTTGCTGCCTGTAATGGTGGAGTCCTTCCCCAGTGGCACAGAGGTTGGCCATTAGGGGCCTCACCTGTCACCAAGCCAGAAATCACAGAATCACAGTCTTAAACATTTATAGAAGACACCATAAACAACTCCTTCTCTCTGGTGACAGGAAGGATGCACTTGACAGGTTGCTGCAGTGTCTGAACTAATGATGGGGACAGCAAGGCAATGAGGTGCACACTGACTTGAAAGAGAGACCAAGGGCATCTGAAATGGCTATGTATAGGGAAAAAACCCCACAGTTTTATCAGTATTTCTCTAGAAAACTCAAGTGATAAAATACAAGATGGAAAATATCACATTCTTAGCAGCACTGTGTCTTTAATACCAAAATCATCCTGTTAAATACAATTAGAGTATTGCTGTACTGAGGTATTCCTGTGCCCAAGCCAAAAATAACACAGTTGTTTGCTAAAGAATAGACAAACAAACCATGAATCTGAGAAAGAGTTAACCACAGCTGAGAGGTTTTCAAAAGGCTACTGGACAGGGAAAAAAAAAAAAGAACTAAAGAAAACAAGTGTGGCTGTGCAGAAAAAGTGGGAGGAAGAAATGACTTCCCCCTTCTCAGTATTTCCAAGGAATACCATTGCAAAGTTTTGACAATTATGAAGCACATTAGCTAATCATGAAAATTCATCAAGTATGTCACAAGTGACAAGGAAAGAGTACTTGACTGCTAAAATTGGATGAGCCACAAAACCTCCTGACAATCACTTACATAAATCACAGGAACATATCCATCATTTGACACAGAAGGTGTTTCCAGAGAGTAATATTTTTATGCCAAGAACAAGAAAGTTTGTATACCTCTTTTGGAATCACACCATATTTTGATCATTACCATATCAAAGCATTTCAGTGGTGGGGCGGGGGGGGGGGGGGGGGGGAAATGTTATGTTTTTGTGGTCTAAAACTCAAATATTTGCAGCTGAGGCAGAGGACCTTCCTATCCACACCAAGGCAGCATGAGCAAGGCAAAGCCACATGCCATCAATGCCGAGTGCTGCCTGCATGTCAGTAATGAGGAATGACAGCAAACACACACCAGCACTTTACACAGTGGCACTTCAGTCCAGGAAGTAGCACCAGATTACAAATGTTAATTCTAAATGGTTTACAACATTACTGGAACAAAAGGAACAGGGCAGAAGGTTTATTGCACTTTGTTTCAAGGACCTACATGTGGCATTATACCAGGAGGTACACATAAAGGTAAGATCGTTAAATGAGTGCAAATGTAATTCTTTTGTTTTCAAATCTTACCTTCTGGTTTTGCATGTGTAACTAGAAATGTCTTAGTTAATTTTGTAGCTGTTTTTCAGGCTTGTTTCTTCCCCCACACCCACCCCGCCCCAACTATTCCAAATACAAATTGGAAATGTCATTAATACAAAATTTCACTTCTTACAACAAATATAAACCCAAGTTAAGAACTTGCTATCTACTCAAAGTCTGTTTGGTTTTTCATTAAAGGAAACTCTGCTCACCTCCTGTGAACCTCCTGCTCTCCAGAGCTGATCCCAGCCAGAACTGCTGTGCTCTTTAGAGGTTTGGTTGCATCCACCCCACACTGGGACTCTGAATGCTTCCCATTAGAGCAACTAACTGACTTCCTTTCCCATAAATCCTACTGCAGAACAGGAAACAGCACATGGACTAACACAGTTTAGGAGTTTACCAGCTTTGGCAATTCATCTTTGCATCAATTAATCACTGGTTTCCCTTTGGGAAGGGGTAACATAGGGGATACAGTAGGCAGTTCTGCAGATAAGGTAGCAGAAGGATGCAAAGAGCAGCAATAAAATACATATTTCTTGACACATTATTTCAAGAAGAAATAACCTGCCATCCACAGCTTATTTCCTTCCTTCTGCAATTTTCCTTTTTGTTTAATTCTGAGTCTTGACAGTAGCTCTCAATATTCCACCATGGAATTTTACATAACATTATGCATTGTCAACATCCTATGGAGTTTGAAGATGTCAATGCTAGCTTAAAATATAGCCTGCTTGTTCTCTTCTCTACCATTTCTGAAATGCTGTCAAGAGATATATTGATAATTAAATCTCTATGTACATCAAAAGATATCCCTCAACTCAGTAAAATGCATACACTCCAGCAGCACAATTAGTCTGAGATGACATCCTAGATTTTCTACTTAACAAGGTCAAGAGAGAAAAGAAGGAAATCACACCTATTCAACTGCAGTCTTTACTGGCATATGTCTGTGAATGTTTGCTGTACTCCTTTTTTTGAATTAAAACTTGTCTTGCTAGCAAAAGGAGAAAAAGACTGACTTTACAGTCCATACACTAAAATACAGTATGTTGGAAAACAGATGCTAGAACAATATTCCACACATCCCAGCAATTGCACAGCAGTTCTCCTCATCTTCACACAAAAATTTCTGCACAGTTGCCAACTGCTTGAAAATTAAATAAAATGACATTATCCCAAGAGAAGTAAGGTATCTCCATATAATATCATGGGCAAATTACCTTGGTTACCAGAACCACAGAGAGGTGGATATTTGAAAAACAATCTTCAATTATTTTACAAAAATATTTGCCACCAAATATGCTCAGTTAAATTACTGTCTGTGCAGCTATGAGAATGTGGAAGCACAATAAACTGCTAAAACTCTTCAACAACAGCAGCACTGCTTATGGCCACACAAAGGAAACAAAGAAGTCACTGATACTCGTACTTTACTCTGTTTATGTGACATTATTCTACAAAAGAGAGTAACTCTGAAATCCCAGCTCTTCAGATGACCTGCAGGGTATGCAATATAATGCAGCTCAGTAATTTTGCTCTTTACCTCTCCACAGAAAGGAATTACATTTCTCTGAACATGCTGTGATTTATAGCGCTCTGTTTTGTTTGTGCTCACAGATTCCTATTAAGGCCATTAAATCATATAGCCACTGATGGACTTCAATTAGCAGTGGAAACACACAAAAAAAGCTTTGTTAAAAATAAAGTTAACTGACAAAAGACATTTTCGAATCCAAGTTTTCTCATACAACAAAACAAATAATCTGATGAAACAAAATACAAAATGGGAAAGTAGTTGCAACCTTAACAGTGGAGAGACACCCATCAGTTCATAATGAGCACGGGACTGTCATTTATCCTGAAGCTCAGAACAAGGCATTGTCCATCCTCTCCAACAGCTCTTTGTTACTACCCCCATGATTGTTTGCAAGCATATTCAATCCAATTAACAGTTTTTAGTAACAAGTATCTGGCCTTTGCTAGGAAATGGAACGAACTCTTTGGAGAGAAATCAGAACTTTTCACTGAATTCCCTTTCATTGCACAAGGAATCCAACTCCTTTCCACCCTGAATCCCAGAGGATAGATTTTGTCATGGTCACTTCACTCAGAGCTGAACCTTCAGAAAAGCCTGAAGAGACTCAAATAGATGGCCTAGAAAAATGTGTGTACCAGAAGTTAATTTGAAACAATATATACAGCACAGTTTAAGTATAAATTCAAATTCACCAAAGGCTAAGGGGTGACAAGAACTCTAAACTCTTGGCACTTGGCAGCCCTGAAATCTGACAACCAAAGAAGCCAAAAAGCAAAGAAATCGTTATGCATTTCTACTTAACAATTTACCTAAAATCTAGTGCCAATACTACAAAATTTGGTGGTTTGTCAAAATCTATTTTCAAGGTAACAAGAGAAAATGAAAAATTAGGTTAAATTAATGACCACAAAGAGGCATGAAACAACCTTTACTACTGCATTTGCTTTCTAGAAGATGTAGAGCAAGACAAATTCCTTCCCAGCATCTCCAAACCAATTATCTCATGGTTTAACACCTACACTGTACAAATGTCTGCCCAGCGATCACAACAGACCAGTCTTTTGCAACATGACAGAACTAGATGTTTTTTCTTTAAAAAGTCTCTAAAGTATCTATAGTCAAAATCATTAGATGGGAGAAAAAAACGAACAAAAAAAGAATAGTATATTTCTGCCCATTTTCTTTCCTAAAACAGTTAAAACCATTTCTAAAATATTTGATTTTAAAAACCTTGCATCAATTGCCTTGGTCTAAAACCACATAATATGCTTTTAATTAGCATAAGAAAAAAATGTGTGCATTTTTAAGAATAATAGATGGATTTAAATAGTAAGATATGCACAAAAGGAACTTGCAAAGATTTGCACTGACAGCAAAGTACCAACCCTATAAACCCTAACCACTGGGCACAGCACTGTTCCTCTTTTGCAGTTCTGGAAGAAATGGCTATTTTGAGCAATGGATCCCAAATTACAATACTGGTCCTTAGAGATCCTGGAAAATAAGGAACACAGTGAAGGACCATATAACATGAACATCTTTAATAGCATGAACATTAATAGCAGGTTACTTTTTGAACAGCCGGTAGTGGGAGGAAGGAACTTTGTGGACTGCCAAGGAATTAAATTTGCCTGTTGGCAAAAATGCATCACTGTTTGTGGGGTAAAAAAAATGAATGAGAGAATGTAGTCAGATCATAGCCCCTGGTCCTCAACTTAGACCTATGTAATGAGTCTAAGTTTTCTTTTTCCATCTAATCTGATAAAGCCATGGCCAGTTTAAACCTCGGGGAAAAAGAGGAAGTTTCAGAATAAAGCAGATAAATTCTTAACTGCAGGTAGAATCAGACACTGGTGATCCAGCAATTTATAATTAGTGGTGAAGAGTTATGAAGAAGGAAAAACTATATATTTGTACTAAAATAGCCATGGGGAACTTTTACATTGCAGGATCTGCATTTTCCCATATAAAAGGGAAAGCAAAACAATAAGCATTTAATCAGAATCATCCTTATTAACTAAATATCCAGACTCTGACTGAAAGCAACAACCCACATTCCAATCACAAACAGTTGCAAACTTGTGAATATCTTAATTTCCAATTTTCTACACCAGACTTCTGGCATTTATTAAAAGTAACACAGGTTTCTACAAAAAGAACTGGTGGGCATCATGTTGCCTGCTAAAATCAGGGATCAAGAAAGAACAATATTTTTCTTCAGAACTGCCATCTTTTTCCAGGGAGATGGCCATGCCATCTTTAGTAAGCATGCACTTCAACACATTTCTGTAGAGCTCAAGTAGACCAACTGACCTAATTAGCAGACCACAAACTACAGGAAACAAAGGAAAGCTTCCTTGGGAAGTGTGTCTGCCTTTCCATTGGTGCCTACAACCACAGTAGGTTTATTACTACAAAAATGTTCCACATAGATAGTATTTTGACTCAGTGTCTAGGAATACAACTCTTCTCTTTCCGGGTACTTTAATAACTTTTTAGAATTGGTAAGGAAACCAGTTCTGATGGCAGCTTTTTGGAGAGAGAAGGAACTGGGCAAAAACACTGTCAACTGACAGGTAGGCTCCTGCACCTCCCTCCTACTTCTTTCTACCAATTTAGCACATTCACATTAGCAGATGGAAAGACGACAAAGATTTATTTTCTCAAAAACACCTCTCTAGTCAGCAGCAGACAGCTGCTCCCTATCTCAGGGCCCAAACTCTATCTGACAGGCACATCAAATGCACTTGTCAATATGTATTTGGGCATGTTGATACCTGCTGCCTGTCTCATCTCCAAGTGGAACTTATTCCCATACCATGTGAAATCTCCACACACACTCACATACATACATCTCTTTCATCCATCTAAGCTCAAGACACAACTCTCCTCCAATATTCTTACCCTCACATTTGAAAACTGCAGGAGAGTTTCATTCGTTCGCATTTCTAAGCGAGATGAATCTCGAACAAGTGAGCAACACTGGAGGAAAAAGAAAGGCACACATCCAAATAAACAAAACAACTTGATCAGACATGTGCTCACGCTACTGTAATTTCAGAGGAGCACAAGATCCAGATTTGAATTTTTCAACTTGGTATGGCTTACTCCAGACCACCTTCTCCATCTTCTTCCACAAACTGAAGCTTTCAATCGAGGCAGATTACAGCTAACAAAGTCATACAATTTAGCTGATCCAATAAAATGATCCAGACAGGAAAGATTCTTCCTCAAATGCCTTGTTATCTTGATTAGATAATTGAGTTTCTAAAGTTATTCTGTGCTGCTAGGAGGCAGGCACATACACATTGACTCACTGAATGACTCTGGGCAAAGTTCAGCTATATCCTCGCACCTGCACCCAATTTTGCAAGACTATTCCTTGCTGCTTCACTACTTGCCACATCAGCTCCTTGATATTCTGCAAAATCTCAAAGTTGGGTGAAACTCTGTCTCACATGATCCCTTAATAAAATCAATCTTTGAGAAGGTGTCCTCAGCCTTCTCTGGAGTCTTTTGTTTCAGTCCCCATACTATTAATGCCAAATAAAAGAGGTTACACATACTAGCTGAGCCAAGAATGGAAAAAAGTCCAGATGGTTTAGTAAAGAGTTTGACATGATTACAAGAAGTTTCCAAAAATTAGTAACTTTCATGGACTAAGCTGTGTCCTACATTAGCAGAATGCGTTTTCCATGATGGCCTTTGGTCTTTTGAAACCTTCTAAAAGCTCAACATTTCAGTTGCTTTATGTCTGTTAATTCTTGCCACATTCTTCACAGAAAATGCTTCTTTTCCTTCACAACAGACATTTTAGAAATCTTCTCTGTTCATTTTCTGAGAAGCTCCACACGTTCTATATATGTGTCTCTAAGAAAAGCTCTACTGAACAAGGCAAACACATGCAGACATAACTAACATAGGCAAGAGGAAGATACTTAAATTGCCTCAAAATAAGACACAATTACAGCCACAATATCCAGAGCCTATACATTAAAATAATCTGACGAGGACAAAGGTGTTAAGTCCTTGACCCTCATTCAGCCTCCACAGCTGGAGTGAGACATCTAGGATAGGTCTCCTAACACCTAACTCCAGACCCTGAAAGCCAGGCACTGTTAAGTCAGCTCTACAGACTCTATGAGTCAAGAAAAAGAGATGAGTTTCCTCAAAACCCAGTGTATTCCATCTGTGGATGTGGGCAGTGGCATGGATGTAAACCATGTAGACACCAACTCGAGGAGGGCAACACAAGCTCTGAAGCTGCTCTTTCTTTTCACTGTGTAGAACAGGAGATTGGTCACCCATCCTGGATGAAGTATTAAGGTTTCAGAAGACTAAACCAGAGTACTACAAACTCCTCTTCAACAGCAGGTACTTTATACATCTCAGAGATGTCAGACACTTTTATATACAGATCTCACTCAGCAGCACATCATGTAAACAGCTACTGGAAGAAATTACTGATTGGAAGTAGCACTCACCAGAGCACCTTACTGTTGTGCCGTGCCAGTGGCACACAATCACCACTTACCCAGGCCATCAGTCAGATGCTGCAGCTTTAAGCTTACTTTATATACCAGAACAGGCATAGATGAGCATGTCCTATAATAGTCTGTAAAGCTCACTGCCCTGTTTAGCACATCAATAGCAGAGACTCTAGAACAAAACAGAAGCTGATCTAGTGATAGAAGTATGGCAGCAGGAAACAAATACTGAAAGCCACTTCTTCACAGACAGAAAGATACCTCCCAAAGGAAATAACTCACTTTCTTCTTTCCAGCACAGAAATGATATGGCAGTCATGAATGAGTAAAAAGGAGCAGAAACAACACAAAAGGAACTGAAGGCAGTTCAAAGCCCATTGTGTAAACCATGGACTTTCGACCTCAGAGCACGGTCTTGGAGAACTGCTGCCACTGAGCTAACTAAGCTGAAACAACCTGCTGTTCCCAGGCCACAAGGTAACACCTCACAATAAATGGCTGTGGAGTGAGTTCTTATGAAACAAGGTTAGCTTCACACACCATGCATGCAAAATCCAACACGCAACATCCAGTCCTCAAAGGAACAGCACTACAGGACAGCCTGAATTTACTCAGAACACAATCACTCATTTTATTTATCAGTTCAGAGCATGCAAAACTCAAGGCACTTTGTGAACAGACTACAACAACAATTTATGATCCACAATGATGGTTTAATATATGCTCAAAAGCTGGATACCAGCATCATCCAAAGTGGAACTGAAATATATCAGACCCTTATACAAACACTGAAGCAGTACTAATCAGAAATCCTGGCATAACTACTGCAGTCATTCAAAAAAACAGAAAAAACAAACAACAACCACCCAGTCCTGGCACAAAACATATCAAAACTAAAATTTAGAAGAAAAACAGTATATAAATACAACCAAATGGGGAAAACTCAGAAGGCTGCTTCAAAGTTAAGGCTGTGTGGGTCTAGATAACACTGGATCTATTCTGTGTTCCAAGATCTTGTCACTACTGTTCCAGCACGTTAATTTTTTGGACCTACAAATAAGGACAAGGCTCAAGAATATCTTCCATGCAATAATGTGAATGCTTTCTGTTCATGGGAAGACAGGTTTTGCAGACATCAACCTGCCAGACTATGTTAAGGTTTTTAAACACAGGTGCCAACAGGTTGGACTGAAACTTAGCTCAGTGGTTTTATTTCTAAAGATCAGTAGACAAGAAGCACAGAACTGCCAGAGCAGCACAAGGAGCTTGAGGGAAAGGATCACTGCTGGCCATGACAGTGGATCACTGCTGCCACAATGCAGGACTTGGTGCTATTACCAGAATAGTTTTCAAATTGACTCTTTGCAAGGGATGGAAAGTAAGAGCCACTGCTCTGTTTTGGATGGGAAAAGAAGCTGTGTACCGAAAAAAAAGAACCAACCAACCAATATAAAGATACTGATTTTACAATGCTAAAGTATGCCTGTTACTGAGCACCTCCACTACAAAGGGAAACAGTGCAGGGAGAGCTGCAGAAGAAACTACACATCCTGTGCCAGAGCCTTTCTGAACACATCCTTACAATCACCCTGGCTGTTCAGACACACATGTGAAACTGCTCAAGAGTGGTCACAGTGAAAAGGGACATATTTCTCACCCACTGCCAGGTGGTTTTAACAACTTTCATATTCAAATTTCCACATGCAGAAGTCTTCAGCTTACAAGCGTCCCTTCACATCATCAGGGAAAACAAGCTTTTGTTCACTAACACCTAAGTAATAACTCAACCACAAAGTATGACTAGAGCAAAACCATGCCCTGAGTACACAGCCCACGTCACACAACTGCACAATCTCAAATCAATGCTGCCCTTCAGAGCTGGCCCTGCTGCAGAGCCACCAGGTCCTCAGAGAGGGGATCAGTCTTTCATGCCACTCCATATTCTGCCCTCTGAATGGTTTCTTGTCTGTATAATCCAGGCAGTGGATGATTCCTCTGGGATACTCACAGGCAAAAATGCTGCATGACTTTATCAACTGTCTCATCAGAGAGATGCAGGGTGAGAGGGTAGGAAGCACTGCAGTGAAGTTAATAAGAAAAGAAACACACAGGGGCAAAGTCAACTGCCTCTGGCAACATTGTTTTTCGCCTTTCAGGTGTTAATTTAAAAAAAAAACCCAGATGTACTAGACATATCAAGACAGACACAGAAGAGAGTCAGAGGAAATGGCAAAATAAACACAGAGGAGTTTTGGAAATGGAATTAACTCTAACATGTTGATTTTCTAATACCAATGTAAATTTTACTAGAAATTTGTTTTATTTTCTTTGCATTTTTCCAACACACACACATTATAATCAAGTTGTTGCTGGTGGGCTTACTCAGCTATGAACACTACACCACTGCTATCAGTAAGATCAATCATGCACTAAATTGCTACTGAAAACATTCTCTCTCTTCTGGCTTTGTTTCTCCACATGGTTGAGCTGCTGTTTTCTACTGTACATTTTTTATGTAGAGAGTAACTGCATTTTGAAGTTGCCTACAACTTAACCACTGGCTTCTGAAAAAGGCTCAATGTGAAATATTTTTTCCCATACTATGGTGATACCAAAAGCTGTGGCCAATATGAACACACAGGCTGTGGGTCACTTTTTGCTTGGGAGCGTCCTGGTTAACCAAGGAATTAACAGGCTCTTAAACTGAACAGCATTATTTTGTGTCAGTTTTCACTGACCCACAATATTCTCTTTCTTCTCTTCAGAACAGGCAGATTTCCACTTCTCTCCCTTAGAAACAAATTAAATAAAGTTTACATTTTTAAAAAAAGTATGAACAAAAAAATGTATCAAGATTCTAGCACCACCACTTGAAAATTAAAACATACTTAAATAGAAGGTTCACAAAGTTTCTGTTTGACTTTGATTTATCAGCAGCTAAAATTCCAGGAGATACCTAGGCATCCTTTAAAAGTTTCCAGCTTGCTAAGCAGAGATGCATGAAGGGAATACGAGGCAGCAGGGTCAAGGAAAAGCCTGTGGCAAGTGCTTCTGATGCTACAAATACTGCTGGACCCAATGACTACCTTAAAGGTATCTAGAATGGAAAATTATTTTTCTAGCAATTGTTTGGTGATTTTTTTTTCCAACAGAATGACTATAGTTCACTGCTTCTTTTGGAGATTTAAAGAAGGCCTGGAAGGCTGGGGGGTAGGGAAGCAGAACAGGGTTTGGCAGTTAATTTTTGCGTTACAGAAAATACACAGAATCTGTTTTTCCCCAGTGAGATACTAAAATGCGAGTCCTAAATTTTGATTCAACTGAATGCTTTGAGTTGTTCCATTTGGGCTCGCTCCTTGTGAAAATTCATTAGATGTTGAATTTAAATCTGCTTTATAAAAATTTAAGACACGTTCATTTAATTGTTTTCATCCTTTCACAGATTACAATTGTTGTAATAAGTTCAGCCCACCAGTGTGTGCCTGCCCATTTTTAACACATTCTCCACTACATGTCATGACATTGTCAGCAATATCACAGAGATTCTGCAGCTTACAGAAAACTCAGCATACCACAAAAAGAGGAAACAAAGATTGCAACATCAGACTGAGAACTGAGAAACAAGCAAGCATTGCTACCCATCATGTAAGGTTTGGCTCAGCACTGGGTAAGCACGTCTAGGGTTTGTAACATCAAGAAACACAGGATTTCATTTTCTGTGGTCTTGAAGACTCACAATTCAGAAAGTAAGATCTGTGTATCTCTTCCAATTCTCCAGCTCATTGATAACCTTATTCTAAAACTGACCTAGCCCTTATAGGTTGGGTTTGGTAGCCTGAAATACATTATTCCTCACCCTCAGACAGAGGAAGGAATATAAAGAGAGTAGGTTTGAGATGGTTCACAGAGCTGTACAATTCTGAGCACACTAGTTAACTTTCCTATGCTTCATTCACCACCTTAAAGCTGGGATAACACTTGGACACTCCAAAAGCCTCCTACAAGGCTTCATTAACCAGCATTTGGGCCTTGGCTCAAACATACTGAAGTGACCAATACTCAATTTCTCTGAAGTTGGGCTGCAAAAGGGAGGTATTTTACCCTGTGTAAGGCCTCTGAGAGCACTGCTGTTGGTTGGTAACAATTTGCCTGCCAAGGGAGGATGAAGGTATTGCAGTCAGGACATGCAAGTGAGCAGGAGCACTTGTCACACTCAACCCTTGGGCCCCAAGTCCCTGCATCACACCAGGGGCCACCAAGCCCTCATTTCTACTCTGAACAGTTTTCAGAGGACAAATTGTTCTGTTTTCTTTCTGCAAAAAGAAATTACAAGGGCACAAACAGAGAGGTCTAAATTGACAAAAATTCTCCAGCACAGCTGGGATTTGAACCCGCTTCCAGTCCAGGGCCTTATCTGTTAGGCAAAGCTGTCCAAGAAGATAAGCTCTGTTTCCATGTCCTTGTTGAAAAAGATCTTTCATCTTTTTCCACAACAACCTAACTCTTTCTCATTACTGTTTCCCTTGCAAACAAACATGCACTTTGCACAGTTTTATCTGAAGTCTATTTTTTTTTGTTTGAGAGTAATCTCTCCTAAAATTAAAGATTTTTTTTTATTTGTTTACTTGATTTCCACGTGGATCTCTCTGATAAATGAAGAATGAAAGGCAAATGGAGTTTAACAACCATGATACTGAATAACCTTGATTTATGGATCCCAGCACCACTCTGCACAGATCTGACTGAGGAGCTGAGAAATCTTGCCCCTGTGGTTAGGCAAGGTGGTTGCTGAAGAAGAAGCATGTCAGTGTGGCTTTCAGCTTTCCAAGCTACATTCTTATTTTTTCCTCCTGCTGAGGAAATATTTCCTAAACTTCTCAAGTGAATGAACTGCATGCTATCTCTTGGACATCAGTCAGTATTCTCATGTCTCTTTTGGTAAAGAGTGCATTTATGTATGTGCTAATGTCCATATTTTGTGGAGAAAATTACAATGTACTGCATCAGAAGAAAGCACTTTTCAGAAAAGAAATTACCAAAAGCAACCATTCTGTCAACTGGCCTACAGTTAAAAAATTGTCTGTCTGTGCAATGTAAAGACCAGGTCATGCTGCATGAGACACCTTACCTGAATGACAGAATCAGATGCAAAATCTCAGGCAGCTTCCCACAAGGAAAACCTTTTACGAACATGGCCACACACAGGTGAGCAAACACTTTGTTCTACTCAGAACAGCATATTTACACTTACCAACCAGGAGACCTTTTTTGGTAGCACAGAAGCTTCACCTCTGTCTGAATGACAGAACGACCTGTGTCTGATCTTAATTCTGCAAGGGTTCTGTGCTATCACTGCTGCAGAACTTCTCTGCTATCACCACTGCAAGACTTCTGGGCTATCACTGCTGCAGGGTTCTCTGCTATCCCTTCTCTCACCAGAACTGCCACTGGCTCCTGCTGCATCTCCACTGTAAGGTCAAAAGGTATCAGAGGTGAGTATCAAGAAAGAAACAAGCTTAAAATATTTTTAGGAACCAAATGTGTTACACAAGCAAGGCCTCAGTCTGTAATTACCACATATAGCAAAAGAGGGCTGTAGCAAAACCAACTATCAGCTTTGCAAGATCAGTACCCAGAGAAAATGAAAAGCTGTGAATATACAGCTCCCAAACTATAGCTTTAGATTTAGAGAACAGGACAGGTGGTATTCAATCCCTACCAAGCTTATCTGCTAAGTCACAGCAGAAAATACTACTATTCTTGACTGTTCTACCTCTTCATAAGCAATCACAACAAACACACAATATGTTCACAAGTGGATGATAAATTAGAAATAGCCTATGGCAAAGTTTTGTTCACACTGCAGTATTTGTGTAAAGTACATCTTGGAGCATTTCTTATTTTGTGCCATAAGTCATAGATCCCATCCTCTCATGCATCATTCAAGTTTACTTCTTTCTGGAACCACTCAGAGTTACAAATCCATTTATAAAATTCAGTGAGAAACAGTCAATTATTTTCGTTTCTTTAAAAATATATTAAAATTAGAATGCAATAAAAGTCTAATTTCATTGTGTCAAGAGTACTACTCAAAATCAAGTGCTAAATTATTACTCATTTTCAATTCATCACTGTTCTGCAGAATTTACATACATCAAATCTCAATAAAAGCAACTTCACAAGGGTTGTAAACAAGGAGAGAAGCGAGAGTTGGACAAGACTATGTAACAAGAATGGCCATGCAAGCCAAGATTCTACCCTTTCTCAGGCTGTAAACCTGTGCACTTAGCACCAAAACTGAAAAGTGGGAAGTAAATATAAAAATTTCTTCAGTTGCAATGAACTGTAGAAAGAAACGTTTTCCATTCTGTAAGCTTTAGTTTCTTTCAAAATTATTTTTACTCTTATGCCCCTAAATAGCTAGGAAGCCAAAATTTATTTTAGTGTACACTTCTCTGCTCTTCTTGGAGGTGAAGCAAAGAAAGAAGGGATTTGCAAGATGCATTGAAACTCTAAAATAATCCTTTCAAATGACATTTTGCCAGGACATTCCCTTCAATGTAACACAAAGGAATTAATGCAAATAGACTATCCGTATAAAGAGAATCAAAACATTCCCATTTTCTCTTTGGCCCTAAAACCTTTAACCAGAACCACTATAAAATAGTTTTATTCAGAAACGTGAGCACAATACACCAGACTCTTCTTGTTTCAGAGATGCTGAAGCCCTTATTGCTCTAATCCTCCCACAAGCATCACACCACTCACACACAGCCCATTCAAACCCCAAGCAGGGCCATGCAGGCAGGCTGGCCTGCCTCCCACCCCACTGCCTCTGCTCACAGCCACCTCTTCTCTCACAAGGTGAAAATGAAGGGCAAAGCATACAAGGTAATTCTGGGGAGATTTCACCTGATCACAAGACAAAAAGCTTTCACAATGAGAACAAAGCAGTCATTGGAATAATCTCCTCAGGGAAGTGGTGGACTCTCCAGCATTGAATGTCTTCAGGATTTGGCTGGACAGGGTGCTGGGAATATTGTCTAGAACAACCAAGAAAGGCTGGACCAGATGATTCTTGAGGTCCCTTCCATATTCTATTCTGTGATTCCTATAGCATATAGGCTGTGCACAGGGTGCATAGGCCACCCTGTGGGATACCACTTGAAGATGGATTGGTTTTCCTTTTTTCTATTTAGCATAGAGGCCTGGGAAAAAGGATGTTTCTGAAAGACAAGTGGCTGATTTCCAAGTAAATGGAAGATACTTGACACCTCTGCTCCTTGTGATGTTCCCAGGGAGCAAACTGTCACAAAAACAGGGGGTCACCAAGAAGCCAAGATGGTACTTCAATTCACCTATGAAGTATTTTGACAGATACATGAGATTTAAGTGGCACCTAGGTCTCACACAACACAGAGGAAATGCAGCTTCCTACAGATTAAAACCTTTATTGGATGTTTCTCTGCATGGCCTGAAAGTGTTGCTCGCCAAAATGAAGACTTGTTTATGACAGAATTCAACTATTAAACAATATACCATGGCTCACCCTTAAGGCTCTGTAATATTATATCCATTAAATGGTACATTTTTCAAAGCAGCCTATGGAGTTATGAGAAGCTACAATTTTCTCCATGTCTGTCAGTGAGATGCTTTCCAATACTTGTGACCCAATGCAGAACTGCAGCACTGTGGACCATTACAATATTGGCATATCATCCTTTTCATCAGCATTCACAATACAAAAGAACCTTGTGGAGGAGAAACTGAGAAAAGAGCATCCTCATTCCTGCCTCCTCCCATGTCCTTTAAAAATGCCATTTTATTTGCTGTCCCTTTTTTAAACATTATTTTTATTTACTTGCATATTTAGACACCGCATTCCTGCTCTGCAGAGCTCAGAGTTGGCTCACAGGCAGGCTACCAGCCATAGCTTGGAGCAATCACAAAAAACTATGACCACCACCACCCTGAGAAGGACAATAAGCCATACAGAAGCCAAGAGTGAAAACCACAACTCTGTGAGAAATCTTCAAAGACAGACTCAACTTTTCTACTTTCTTTTGTGTAAAAAATAACTCTTGTATGCCAACAAATCACTGACAAAGCATACTCCTTATTTTAACTGTTAAATTTACTTGCAATATTTGAAGTACTACAGAGGTAAAAGTATTCCATATTCCACTTCTTTAAAAATATGAAGAAAGAATGGGCCAAATTGTGTTTCCACCATAAACCAGCATATCAGAGTAATGTGAAATACACTTCACTTTCTAATTTAGTGTATTCTGCTTTTATTGAAAACACGATCTGTATGTTTACATGGCAGCTATGGGCAATATTTATACTGTCCATATGATGCAGAAGTTGGAGGCCCACTAGAGAAAAGTAAGTAGAAGGTGATTATTTGACTCACAGAGGTTTAGGGCTGTAAGAGTCCCACAAAACAAAGAGGTGAGGAAAATGCTCCATTTCCTTCTTACTACTTGACAGTGCTGGTTGTTCAAGGACTTTTCATCTCCTTTGGTAAAATGCAGCTGAAGGTTTCCAGACCAAAACCTTACAGCAGATGCATCAGCCTCTGAACATCTGAAGCAGCCTCATCAGTCCCTCTTCAAACTACCCACCTGAACAAGGAGCACAGGACACTCATAAAACACCAGTTTCCAAAGTCAGCTGTGTACACAGGCTGCTTTCCAGAAGCACTTTCAGTATTGAAGTGTGGCAGTCACTTTATCTGTGCTAGGTCTGGTGCACAATTGGTTTTACCAGAACCCATGTTGGGTTCAAGGGTAGAAGGCAAAATTCTTCACTGAAGATGGAGGAGGGAAGTAGGACCAAAGGCAAGGACTGTTCAGCAATCTGGATACAGGGGCAAAGGTGATTGAAAAGAAGAACTGGCTTGTGGATAGATCTCCTCCTCCTATCTCCAATCACCATAGGACACATTTTAACCACACCATTCCAACCCTACTAAACAAAGGCAGAAGCTAAGTAAGCTGTAATTTCATGGGCCCTGCACTGGATTCCTCACAGTGGACTGCAAGCATCACTCACAATGGTGAGCAGTATGCAGCCAGTCATCAGGTCTTTTTATAGATCAGTTCTGCAAATCAAACATGCACAGAGAACCCATGACTTAAAACAGATAGATGACCCCACTCTTAACTCCACAGACCATGTGCCACAAAACCATCTCATAGCAAGGGCACCATGATAGTTCCAAGGGAGAGGGCAAATACGTGGTTGTACGTGCCCATGGACTTGCTGCAAGGGCAGGACAAAGGCAAACACACCTGGGGAAATTTCCAATGCCAAAAGAATGCAGAATGGTACCTCTGAACCTTGCCACAGTACAACATCCAAAACTAGCAAAGGGAAAAAAAAAAAAAAAGCTGCTCATTTTCCAGACAAACTGAGTATGCAGCTTTTCCACAGGTAGTGGAAATAACAACATTTGTTCTTCCATGAAAGCAGAACCTCTGCTAAGACTTGTTTAAAGCACAAGTCCAAACCCATATTCATCTAAGCCAAGTACAAGTCATATCCTCTTCAAGTAACTACAATCTGAACGAGGCATCTCATCTCTGTAGGGCTCATGGTAAAGCTTTAGGGCCTGAGTCATCTGACCTATTTTAATGCCACATCAGGAGGGGAAGAATTGCACCCTGGAGTGTGTATTTCTTTCTAGCAACTATCACACAAATCCAGACAACCCACCTTGCCCAAAACATCTCTAACATTTCATGTCTCCAGTTTATCTGCTCAGCAGATCTGATGGTACTCAAGGCCATGCTTCCAAGCATGCTAAACCTTGCCAGTCCCCTGGGGTGACACACCAGTGCCAGTGCTCAGAGGGGCTGGCAGGACAGCTGGGCACAGACAGCAAGAGCATGAACAGACCACGCTCAGTGCACGGCTGTCCCAGGAGCACCCCAAGGCACACACAGAGCAGGGACTGCCAAGAACAGCACACTTCTGTACATCTCCTCACTGCAGACACTGAGAAGGGCTTGGCTGAGGCAGAAGATAAACCCTGTCCCCGCTTTGCTGGATTAGATAGATTCACTCACACACCAGTTACAGCCTCAAGTTCAAGAGAGATTTCCCTTTCCTTTCTCTTGAATGTTTCTTGTTAGAGAAGATTGAGGGAGTAGGACACCTGGGGATCAGAACCTAATGGATTCCAGCACAGACTCTGAGCCTGAAAATCAAATCCTGCTGTCACTGAAATGTTGCTAGGTATCTTTGTTATTCTTTCCAGTATCTGTCCTCTTGTTTTGGTGCTGTCAGATGGATCATGTTACCTAAGACAGTGAATGCCCTGGGTGCTACCTTTACCATGCTCCCAGGAGCTCATGTGGCATTTCCAGTGCCCAGGACATAACAGGGATTATTGCAAGAACATGCTCCTGCCTGGGAACTTGAAAGATGCAAGGACTAAACAGCAAAATATAAAAAAGCCATAGATAAATTGCTACAGTAATTATACAGTCATCATGGAAGTGTTTGGTTGCAGCCTGCATTCATTAAAAGCATAATCAAACAATTCCTTGAGAAACTTTTTTTTTTTTTTAGCATACGTTTTACTATCAGCAGCAGCACAAAGATTACTGGTGGCTGCACCTCTGACTCCCAAGGACTTGTTAGCTCTAGCTATTGATCCATGAACTAAATATATTTTTCTGGGAATTTCTGGCCAGAAATGTCCATACTAAACTACTAAACTACTGCAGGTGTAATAGGTGGCTCATGGACTGTGACACTGCTCTCAGTGTTCATCAGGTTCATGCTTCTGAACATGTTATTACCCACCAGTTTCCCCACTAAGTAGCAAACTGCTGGGATTTGATTCTCTCTTTGTTTGAGGGTACTTATTTGGAGGGGGTGATGGGCTACTAACATCAGGGTTTAACTCAAGTACACAAAAGCCAGGAAATTCACAGCTAGGGCTGAAAATGTGTGCTGACACAGCACCATTATCTCCTGCCATTAAGCCTTTTCTGGATCTTTTGGCACAACTGCCTGGGTTAAAGCCTGCGTGTCAGCTGAGATTTTTCAGACTTTGCCACTAATTTGTTTGCTTTACTTAAGTTGCTAGCATCAGTCAGATATATTCTTAACATTACATGAACATCTCGTGAAGGCCCAGTACATATGCATACACATCCCCACACCCAACACCTTTCCATTTGTGGTTTCATCTTCCTTCTCCCCAGGGCTGTCAATGCAGCTTGAACCAACTTGCAAAGTCCCAGCTGTCCTTCCAGAGTGGACACAAAAGGGGATTAAGAGCACTGAATAGTGCTGACAAACAGACCTGGGCAACCGTAGCAATTGGTATTTCAGAGTAGCTCACATCCCAAGGATCCGGCTTTGGCTCCCCTCCCAAACCCAGGAAGGTGGGTGGGAGGAGGATCCTGGGGATTAGCCATGGCATAGCTCTCCTAAGGGGCAGAGATGCCAAAAATGGTGCTTGGGGAACTGTTCTTGGCTCTTTTAGTCACCCTCACTGAATTAATTTAGTCGCTCTTTTAACAGAAGGGTGAGGATAGGAAGTTTTGGCAGCCTTTAATGGGAAGTGACTTCCCAAAAAGGGGATAGTCTCCATTCCAATGGCAGAAGTGGGCCTGGGCACAGCCACGGCCACTGCCTGCCCCTTTTCTCTGCTGTCCCAGCCCCTCCAGGGGCTTCTCCAACCTAAAAATACCACAGAAAAAATAACAGCCCAAAGCAATAAAAAGGTGAGGTTTCTCCCATTTGTGTTTGTGTGACTATGAGCTAATGGGGGATGGTTGAAAATGGATTAAATTGTGAAGCTATCCCATCAGGTGAGCCCACTCCTGCAGGACAGCTCACCTGGACATAAGCTGCTGCAGCCATGGAAGAGTCAGGCTGCTGCCCTCCCACCACAACCAGCATGGGCCCAGCACAGCCCTGCTGAGTCCCTGGGGCCCAGCACACACAAAACACCCCACACATGCCACTGGAGCAGCCCCACACACGGCACTGGAGCAGCCCCACGCATGGCACTGGAGCAGCCCCACGCACGGCACTGGAGCAGCCCCACACACGGCACTGGAGCAGCCCCACGCATGGCACTGGAGCAGCCCCACGCATGGCACTGGAGCAGCCCCACGCATGGCACTGGAGCAGCCCCACACATGGCACTGGAGCAGCCCCACGCACGGCACTGGAGCACTGGAGCAGCCCCACGCATGGCACTGGAGCAGCCCCACACATGCCACTGGAGCACTGGAGCAGCCCCACACATGGCACTGGAGCACTGGAGCAGCCCCACACATGGCACTGGAGCAGCCCCACGCATGGCACTGGAGCAGCCCCACACATGGCACTGGAGCAGCCCCACGCATGGCACTGGAGCAGCCCCACGCATGGCACTGGAGCAGCCCCACGCATGGCACTGGAGCACTGGAGCAGCCCCACACATGGCACTGGAGCAGCCCCACACATGCCACTGGAGCACTGGAGCAGCCCCACACATGGCACTGGAGCACTGGAGCAGCCCCACACATGGCACTGGAGCAGCCCCACGCATGGCACTGGAGCAGCCCCACACATGGCACTGGAGCAGCCCCACGCATGGCACTGGAGCAGCCCCACGCATGGCACTGGAGCAGCCCCACGCATGGCACTGGAGCACTGGAGCAGCCCCACACATGGCACTGGAGCAGCCCCACACATGGCACTGGTGCAGCCCCACGCATGGCACTGGAGCAGCCCCACGCATGCCACTGGAGCAGCCCCACGCATGCCACTGGAGCAGCCCCACGCATGGCACTGGAGCAGCCCCACACATGGCACTGGAGCAGCCCCACGCATGGCACTGGAGCAGCCCCACACATGGCACTGGAGCAGCCCCACACACGGCACTGGAGCACTGGTGCAGCCCCACGCATGGCACTGGAGCAGCCCCACACAGGGCACTGGTGCAGCCCCACGCATGGCACTGGAGCAGCCCCACACAGGGCACTGGTGCAGCCCCACGCATGCCACTGGTGCAGCCCCACGCATGGCACTGGAGCAGCCCCACACATGCACAGCCTGGACCAGGACCTGCTGAAGCAGGCAAAGCCCTGGTCATGGAGACTGGAAAAGGGAAAGGGACCCGGGCAGAAGTGGCCTGAGAATCCAAAGGAGGCTGCCTGGGTTAAACAAATGGTAACACAGCAGCTCCCAACTCCTTTCCACACAATTCCAGTGTTCTGCCAAGCAATGGCAGCTCCAGCTGCCTGCAGGGCTGGGATATGTATTATATATACATTTTCTCCATTTATTTTTAAAATACAGGCTAAGATTTAAGTCAAATTCAAGAAATTACTTAAATGAAGCAAATGACCAAGAGATCCTATCTCATCAAGAAAAAAATCTAGCTAATTGCCCTCTAAACAGGCACCTAGAAATTGCAAACTAATCTAATTAGAGATTTTATGTTGTTGGTCTAAAGGCACTTGTTACAGATTTACCACTAAAGTAAAAATTAGGAGGTTACTTACACCAGCCCAAAATTTACCAGCTTAATACAAAGGACTTGCCGGAATGACTCAACATCAAATAAAAGAGCAGGGTTGGATTTTATATTCACTACGTGTCTTTAAAACTGTAATCTATAAATAACTGAAATAGTGTTTCTGAGTGAAATGGCTATTGTTCATTTTTATCACAGATATGAAGACAAGTGCTGTGGTGAAGGAGGGGAGATTTTTCCAATTATAGATTTATTTTATAAAAAAACAAAGCAACAATAGAGAAGGATACCGGTATGCTTCAGTACAATATGGATGTAAAAGAGATTAACATTACCAACACATACCAGAAAGAGAAAGAGAAGGAAGACACTAGCGACAGATAAATTTGCATCTTATTTGGACTCTGAAATCCTAAAGATTTAATGTTACTGTTAATTTAATGCAGCTGCTTAGGAGGATTTTTCTGATTAATATGAGCCATTTTGGACAATTGACGCTTAAGCAATTTTATTGTCTTTTAGAGCCTAAACCTAAATCAGTTCTTAGCTTTAAACCAGATCAGTTCCCAGTTCTGGTTCAGTGGGTAACCACAGAAGCATATGTCTTATCACAGAGGAGGCAATGGCACATTTAGAGGCAGATGCATTTCTTTTGATGGAAGTGACATCATTTTGACGGTAAAGCAACAGTAGAAATTCATCAAGGGGTTAAATTCCTCTCTGAAAATGCTGCTGCAATAGTAATAGCTGTCAGGACCAGGCCATGTCTTGGGCCAGAGAGCCTTAACCAAACAAGTCTGCATCTTCACCCATTAATCCAGCTGGAAACCAGTGGGTCTGTGCAGAACACACAGCGCTGTCAACTGCTGAGAGCAGAGCTCTCTGGATTGACAGGGCTGGCAGGAAAGCAGGAGCCCACCCAATTAATCTGCCCTGCAAGGCTGGCCAGCTGATGTTAGTTCTTTGGGGAAATCAACCTCTGGCTCCAAACACACAAGAGATTAAAAACCTCAGGTTCAGAACACTAAATCTTCCTTGCAATTAACTGAAATAAACAGATGAACAAAAGGGTGGATGAGGTTGCTTCAAAGCAGTAGCCTTAAAGTCATGTAATAAACAGGAAAACAAACAAAAAATAAAATTCAAAGCTGCCCGACATCAGCCTCCCCCCATACATATTTTATTCCATTGATGACGGAGGACTCAGTCAATCAAGATCTGCAAATTGGTAGGCAGTACATTCTGTGCTGTCTGTCAGTATTACACATCCTAAAGGGCTGAATAAATAATTGAAGAATAAATAATTGTGCCAGGGCTTTGTCTCATGGGCCATTTTTATAGATTGCTGTCTAATGATAGCACCATCTGCGACACTCTGCATTAATATGGGATAAAATTACATAGGGCTTTGTTTGTTCTGACACTGTGATGTTATGATGTCTCTTAATATTATCTTGAATAAAAGGCTAGAGCAATGATGGAAGTGTCCCAATTGCTTGTACATTCTCATTTAGGGAAACCCAAGTTTAAGCAATCAGAGACATTTTTCCCCAGGGACAGGACAGGGGAGAGTGGGGAAGACTGGATGTTTCCAAGGCATGTCTTACTAGGGTGATTAAAAAGAGAGGAGCTTGTTAGTAATATTTTCGTTAAGCATGTCCAATTCAGAGACTGCAGGTTACTAGTCCTTTGCTGACAAGACAGCAGCCAGGCTCACCTCCAAAAAAATTACACTTGAGCCCCAGTACAGAGAGGAAGGCCAAGAGTAAGGCACAGGTTCTCACTCTCTAAATCCAAAAGAAGTAAGGTTACTTACATCAGTTTAATCTGGCATGGAAGCATACCATAGGTGATGGGGAGGACATGCAAAGAGACAAAAGCTTTCTGCATGGGAAAGAAAGCAAGCACAATACAGCCATCACTTGCTTTTTGGTAATGCTTTCACAATTCTCCACCCAAGAAACACTTTCATATTTATTCTCAGAAAGTAAAACCTAAAGTCACGATTAAATATTCACTGACAGTACTCCTTCTGCCTTCTGTGCACTTTCCCATGCCTGCAGGACACCAGGAGCATTTCCCTTCCTTCCTGAAAATCTTTTGTGGCCATCATCTCTCCCTCCCTCCTCAGCTGAAGGCAGCAGGGGGGCCAGGCAGAGTAGCACAAGCAGCCTCACTCCCTCACCCCCACATGTCTGCAAGTGCTACAATGAGCAGCTGGGGCTGGTGGAGTGGTAGATCTGGGAGATAGAACAAATGCATTTGCTGCCTCTAAGTTATTACCTATCTGTGGAGCAAATGCAAACTTTTAAGTAGGTTTTGCAAAGCCCAATCTCGCTGTTGTCACAATCCAGCATCACTCCAGGTAGGCTGCAATGAGAAGTGCTTTGGCCTCTCAAGCCCCAGCCCTCTATTCCCATGTACTCCTCAGCACCTGTCTCCAGAACAGAATATTTCAATTTTCACATCCTGGAAAGCAAACCCAGAAGACATGTTGGGCACATGGGGTCCCTGCAGTTACGATACCCACAATGTCACAACTGTGACCACGGGCTTCAGGAACTAATTTGCAAAGCAGGAGGTTTCAAACTCTCCATTGATCAGGTTTAGCTCAGTGTCAGAAGTACAGAGATCAAACAGAGTTTGCAGGAAGCTTTGGAGAATGAAGCACTGTGGCTGCTTCAGTCAAAAAGATGATGGTGAAGGAAAAGCTTCTTGCCCCTAAGCCTTCCTTGTACCATCAAATATTTTTCTAACCCTCTGTCCAGTCTCACACTAAGAGCTGGCATACAAACTAACCTAGGATGTGTGGTTATAACTTGGCTGTAATAAGACACATCTAAATTAACAATTAGAAATAGAGCTACTGAGACAATTCCCAGCAGTAAGAGGTCTTCAACCAGCATGAAGCTTCTCTAAACAGACAACACATGCAGCACCCCATCTCTGCTCTCCGCAGCATGGACCATGGTTGAGATAACTGCAGAGCCACTCAACGGGTGCAGCAGTATGCCCATCAGCCTCTAAAACCACAGAAACCCAAATGTGTGACACAGGCTGCTAATGCACATCACCATAACACAGCAAGGGTGGAAACCTGCTCCTGCACAAAGGGCATGCTGGGATTTTGAAATAGATTTGGCCATTTACACATTAACCAGCACCAGCACATATGGATATCAATTCAGTGACCACAGTTCACATAATACAAACTCAAGAGCTTCACCCCCAAATTTGTATTGAGAAGATATACAGATGGCCATAGAAGGGCACCATGTCCTGCCCCCAGCTCTGACACGGAGCTGTTGCACAGTTCAGATGAATTCCATCACCATCCTGCAACTCCACTGGGCCAGCTGGGGACACAAACCCCAGCAGGCTGTTCCATGTCAGTGTTTAGGAAACACTTAAATGTAGCTGAGCAGATACCTCAATCCCTTAGCAAAACTTATTCTAACACCATAACACGCCCACCTTTTCCCCCATGCAGTTGGGTATCCTGGGCATGCATTATTATCCTTCCTGGAAAATCTAAGACAGCCTTCCTTGAGAACAAAACACAGCCTGTGAAAGTGCACAAGAGGTGGGGAACAGGAGCCAACAAAGACACAGAAAGATGACAAGGGAAAAAGTTTGAATTGAACAAATTGCCACCAAAGAGGAGTATCAGAATAATGTGGTTCCCTCAGCAAAGAAATAAAATAGTCAGAGGGTGTCCCAGACACTGTGGGTCCATGTTGCCCTCAGAAGTGGCTCTGTCTTGCAGACATTCCTCTGTTTCTGCTGCAGATAAAGAAGGCCCAGCGACCCATGAAGCGTGGGGAATTCATCCCCTGGCACCCAGGAGAGCATGGGACAACCATTGTACTCAGTGAAGTTCAATTGCAAATTCTGTACGAAAGGAACCACTCCCTCAGGGCTATGGAGGAGGAGGAAAGTTTAAGGTCTTGCTAAACTGCAGATGAAAACTGAAGGGGAAGGTACAACTGGGGTGTGCAGGGCATGTGGCTGCCATCTGGTCTATGAGAGCAAATATCCACTTTTGTCAAAGCAGAGCAATGAAGAAAAGAATAAAAGTAACAAAAAGTACAGCTCTTGACATTAAATATTCATGGCAATAGCCACTGTGCAGCTAATGGAAAATGTCTGTGAAACCTTCAAGAAGTTTGTTAATGCACAGAGACTGGCAGAGGTTACAGCACGCTTGGTGCAAATCAGGAGCCATCAAACAAAAATAGTTTGTCCCTTTTCAAACCTGCACTAAAAAGGTGTCCATTTATTGCACCAAAACCACTGAAGGCATCAGGAAGGGTCATAAACACTCATTAACAGTATTGCTGGTAGCTGCTGCCCAGCTGCACAGCCACTAAAATCTCCCCTTACAATCCTGACACCAAATTCCAGTCACCAGCTGAGAGGAGGCTCCAAGGACAGTCCTCTGCAATTTCAATGCCACTTTCCCCAGTTCCATGCTAAGAGCTAAGGGCCAAAACCCACATAGTCCAGTAACCTCCACCCTGCAGTGAGACTGGCATGGTTAGTACACAAAGTGCCTCTACAGAAACACCACACAAGCCATTTATCTTTGCTATCTCCACTTAGTAACAAAGCCACATACAGACCTCAACATCCCTGTGCTTTTAGGAGTGCCAAACATCTCATACTCTAAGGGCATATTAGCACAAATACAATTTGCCAAAGCACCCAGCTCTCTTCCTCACCCTTATCCTCAAAATAAATCTGTTACCCCAAACTGATAGTTGCAAACTCTGAATTTTGCAATTTCCATCACTGTTTTGCTCTGAATAGCAACAAAAGTTCAACCTCCCACCCCATTCCAGGCCATGCAGGGAACACTGGTGTTTGCTGGGCAGAGCAGCAGCTGAAGTAGTGCCAGCCAAAGTCCAGCTTCTCCCATCACACCTGTCCCCCAGCAGTGCAGACAGAGTGGGTACTGCCAGACAACTTCATGTGGTACACTCCCTGCTGACAACACAGGAGAGCACCACTTAAAACCACCTCTGGCTATTGTAACAAAGAGGTCCTGCAAGATCAGGTGGAATAGAAAGAGAGTCACTGCTTGCTGACTCTCATCTCTCATTCTTTCCAAGAGAAGAGCAAATGCAGCCAAGAAGAGCAGCCTTTTGTTAGGAGCCCAGTCTTGTACCATGTACACATCCATGAGCCCCAGCACCATTTCAGTTCTGATATCCACCTTCTAGAATTTATTCCATGCAAATAACAATCACAGAGCACTGCCACCAGCTCAGACACAATAGCAATTAAAACCCTGTAACATCTGAGCATCAAATACTAACTGCAAGTGTATCTTTGAGGCTGTCAGGCAAGGGCTGCCTGCAGAAGGTCATCAGGCACATAATCACTTGCAGAGACTGCACAGACATGCATGCTCAGGTGTTTAAAATATATATGGAAAGACTATAAAGCATAAAAAATTGTCTAGATTTCTCTTACTCCCTGTTGGCCAATAATTTTAAGCTTGCATCAGCACTGGACTTCAAACACTACTGCTAATGGCAAAAATGTATACAGCAGTTGCTTTGTTTTACTCTATATTTCAGAATGCATACTGCCCACATAAAAAATAATTTACAGTGCAAGAGTAGTTCACATTAAGAAACCAACATATTACTCATATTAATAAATTTTTTATCAAGGATTCAAAGGCACAAAAATCTGTCACTTCCATTGCTTGGTTCAATAATCTTTACCAGTTTATTTATCTCCTATGGGTTCCTCAGCTTTCCAACCACTAGTATAAAAAGGTTTTCTCTCTTACTTTTTAGCTAAAAATGAAGCAGAAAAAAATTGTAATTCACTACCAGAACACAGAAAATCTATTTGTGATGGAAGAGAAACCACCAACACATGCAAACATTTCCTAGAAAGTCAACAATTGTTAGTAGGTCTTTTTAGGTTAATAGCCATGGCATTCCTTCACTTAATTTTACATAGAAAAGGTCACCATCCATTACATCTTCCTCCCAAACATTATTAAGCCTCCATATTCCACAGGTCCAAACACCAGACTTTCACTGAGGCACAGCTTTTCAAGACATCACCACCTTCTGTGAATGCCAAAATCTCTGGTGCAGCACAAGCACTGGTTAAACCAATGAGCACAAAAAGTGGCACAGGACTATTTGGTCAGGTTGTGCTGCTCTTGCCACTGCTCTGGCTAGGTCTGAAATGGATTTCAGAGTCCAAAACAGTACCAGAGTCAAGAATAAAGCCTGCAAAACAGACCATGCTTCATGTGCTGAGTTGTTTCGTGGTCTGAGTTGCTGTGGTGCCTGTGCTCTGTGAGACTGACTCTTCACCTCTGAGGGTTTGTTTGGTATTCACAGCTAACATATGTAGTGCACATCATTTCAGAGAGTTTGCAGTGACCTAATAGTACAGATGATTAAAAGCAAAGAAAGGGCAAGCTGGTGAGATGACAACCAGCCAAACAGAGAAAGTCATGGTGTATTCAGTTCTATTAAAGATGTGTGTGTATGTGCTGGCATGTAAATGAAACCCACGATCTATACATCAGTTCTGAACATGCAGAGACACTTAAATCACACATACCCCAGAGCAGAGAAAAATGTGGACACCACCAGCCATAATATACTCCACCTACTCAGACTATCTCTCTTCCCACAAAGGATATGGCCCTGCAAATTAAACTTTGGTGCAAGATATTTCAGTTTGGGTGAAAGCTTTTGTTTTTAGTAACACATATTTAGCCTCCAGAAGCAATGCCAAACACAGGTAGAGCAAGTTACATGAGATTAACATACAGATTTAAGCTTGTATTATGTCAAAATGTACCTCTCACCCATTCATGTGTGCTCTCAGACAACATGTGACCACTCATTTCACTCCTGGTTTCTTCATTTTTAGATTGACTCCTGGCAAAAATCTCAAACTACAAATGTACTCACACACATTTCCCATACACAAACACTGTACTTTATTGTATTAAATATGGGAGGTGGAAAGACAGATTGAGTGAATT
Source organism: Erithacus rubecula (assembly GCF_903797595.1). NCBI lineage: Eukaryota > Metazoa > Chordata > Aves > Passeriformes > Muscicapidae > Erithacus > Erithacus rubecula. The sequence goes on from NC_136689.1 coordinate 134,742,964, forward strand.
GTTCAAAGCCACAAGCACAGCACAGGAGAATTCATATTCAAGACCTTCCCGGATTCAAGTTCAGCTTATTACATCATTCCTTCCTGAAAAAAAGGTTTTTCTTTATCTAGACTTTGCCACAACAACAAATCAAACTCTTCCACAGACAAACAGCATCAGAGATGCCATTATCCACAATAGACTTACATCAGGCATGAATATGACTGCAGTACCCAGAAGAAAAAAAATGTGCTGAAAATAAGATATTAAGAGCCAAATTAATTGGTGACATAAGCAGGTACAAGTACATTGAGTGAAATGGAGTAGCTTATGCCTGCCATGAATATAACTGTAAGCATTTAGAAGGTTCTTCCTCGAGTCTTTGTTTAAACAAATCTGAATTTATTAGTCTGCTACTGAATAAATATGATAAACTCTTATTGAAATTATCCTCCAGTGAGCAGCAATAAATACTAGGCAACATTCTTTCAAGTGATCCATTATCTTAAACTGGCTGAGAGCAACTCCAGGTTTTCTGCATGCACAGACAAAAGTTATCTTCAGTACAAGTGAGTGCAAAATAGCATACTGCAGCTAGTTTGGGGATGCACACACCAAATCAGGCAACTCAAGACACCCCATCTCCATGGAGTTCATATGGTAACAATATAGAACATTTTCATACATAATTTACAAACTACTATGAAAAGCTAGAGGTCAAAACTTCCAGGGCATAATGCAACAGGAAAAACGTGCAAGGTGTGTTGGATCAGCTTTTCTGATATTACAAAAAAAAAAAAAAAAAAGGCAGCATTTATAATTAGGAAGAAAAAAAAGTCAGCTGTTGTCAGACACAGCATCCAAACAATCTTCAAAGTTTAACTCACTAACCACTATTTAGACACACCTGTAGGCCTCAAACAGGAAAGCAGGGGGAGAAAAATCTTGTAGAAAGAATCCAGCTTGTGTTCCCATCATCCACACACCCAGGGCCATTTTAGCACTTCCCAGTGTTCTCCAAAGGCAATGTTTAATAAACCTTTGTGTTGTGAGACACTTTCAAGCACTGCATTTTAATACAGTAGACAACGACATCCTTTGGATGCTTCCATTGCCAGAAGCTGAGGCTCAGGTGGCTGCTTAACCATCCCCTGCACAGGGACAGAAAGCAGGCAATGCCTAATCTTCTCTATCTTCCCCTCCCTGCTTGCTCCTCCATCCCCCTTCCCATGTAGCAGCAAAGTGTCTCAAATACCACTGCAACACCTGCTTCCCAATGCATCTATGCCTGATTCTCTGTACAAAATAAAAATCAAAACTAAAACACATAAGGACGTAATATAGCATTTGCATAATGGGTGTGAGACAGAAAAGACAGTTTAGCTACAGTGATTACACAGACACAAACTCCCTGCCAAAGGGATACAAAACAAACATGCTCTGTTTAAAAATACATCTTGCACATCATTTTTACATGTTTAAAAGAAAATCATACTCTTTAAACCAGAGGCCTGGCTGCAGCAGCCAGGAAGCCTGTGGTGCAGATGGCATCTCCCTGCAGGCTGTCCCCCCTCTGCCTCCATACTGGTTTCACACCAGTTTCAGGTGACATAGCACCTGAACAGAGTCGGATGTCTCAGTGTACAGCTGTCTCAGCACAAACCCTGCCAGATCTACCTCAGATGATCACACTTTGGTGTTTTGGTTTGCTTTCTAACAAAATTTGCAGCAGTGGAGCAAATTCACACAAGGTTTGTGCATGCTTGTGGTGCACCATTCAGAACTGACAGTTCACAGATTTGGTCTGTTTGTCAATCAAGATGCCAGAATGCCAGAATCGAATGCCCTCACACCAGAAGTTCTCCAGGTCAACATGGAGGTGTTTCAAGCCATTATGAGAATTTCTGTTGCAGGCATATTTTTTTCAACAATATGACATTAAAAATTGAGAGAGTAACCTCACCTCCTCAATACCCATACAGTGCAACCCTACTTCTAACAAACATGAGAAGAAACAGAGCTGAGAGGGAAGAGTTGTTATAATAAAAGATGTAGTGCTGTTTTTCTAATTGTTAATTCTCCTCCTACTTCCATCCTTGAGTTTTCACACATAATATTTAGCTCCTTGAGAGCTCCTTAATGCTCACCCTGCTTCTCTTGATGCCTAGAAGATGTCTCGCCCATTACACATCAACCCAGAGACTGGGCCACCCCAGCAGGACAGAGGTCATCTCACACACCCTGGCACAACTCAACCAGAGATCCCTTTTTTCTATAAAAGCAAGCATAAACCTTCAGGCCCTTGATCATGAGCATACCCTCTGCTACAGGAGTGTATTTTACTGTTTAAAGCCAAGTGTGCATTGTTCTTCTTCTAAGCCACTCCTACTTTACGGTCATCTTTATTATCTTCCCCTAACTACAAAAATTACAAGGTCCCTCAGCAGGCTAATTCCTAACAAAGATGCTGATAAACAGAAATAGGTCAGACAACAGCTCTGTCTACACTTAAGAAAATATTGCACTGTCTACAGCCTCCAGCTCTTCACTTTGGCTTTCCTTTGAAAGCTCAAAGATAGCACCTTTGTCTGTGCATTTGACTATCCAAACACCCCCACAAGTTTATTGCTATTTGCTTGTGAAAACACCAGTAACTGAGAATATATCCTTTGCCAAAGGCAGCTGTTGCCTTGATTCAGTCCTTTTGCACAGAAGCCTCCACCTGACAGAAGTATGTCTGTCCTTTCCTCCACTTGTTTCCAACCTACCCAACAAGCAGATGCACAGAGACAGCACCTACATGAAGATGTTTCATCAGGAGTACACCACTCTGACAGCAAAGTGCCAGTATTCAGCAAAACCTATCCAGGAACCCGCTGTGTTTCAGCACCAGATCTTCAGAGTCTCTTTTCCTCCTCTCTTCTTCCCACTGGTCTTGTTTCACCCGAGTATTTTCCTCCAGCAGTTGTAAGGAAATGCAGATACAAGAATACACCATTGCCACTAATGAATTCACTCAGTCATGTCACTAACAGTCCCACTTAACTGTACTGTAGTATTCCTTTGGCAGCTTCCCCCACCATAATGTAACAACTCACCACTGTCCCAAGTGAGCTACCAGAGTTCAATTTACCACGTCACTTTATTCCCACATCAAACACCCAAAATGCTATGCCACTTGACTCTTACTGCCCTGTAATTAAAAATAGTCAAGATGAGAGTAGCCAATATCCATCTAAGCTTTCATGATCAACCCACAGACTTAAGGTCAAATAAAGAAAACACTGTATGGGGATACTTACCAGCACTACCTGCATTACAGGCAAACTGGACATTAATCATTAAGTTCTAGATTTTCGCCTTTTGTAACACAGAAATTAAGTCAAGATTATATAAACAGCTGGCTAATAATAACAATAACCCAAACCCAACCTCTGGCTACAAACATAGTTGCAACTGGAAGCTTTCACTTACTGTCCTAAACAGTCAAACACAAAAATCTGGACCCTTCCTCCCCATGCTTTAAATATTTGGTCCAGGCCATTCCCAACTTTTCCCTTTTAGCATTCCCTAAGAAACAGCTACTCTCACTGACCTACTATTGCTAGACATTCAGGCTCAGCTATGGATAAAGGCCAGAGGGGTAGCATGAGTATGCAGAAGAGGATCTGGCAACAGGAATCTTGTGAAACCTGAGCTTCATCTTCTGTTCTGCATCAGCTTCCAGGGAAACCTCAGTGAGTTGCTTGGGGCTGCCACCTCCTAAAACCCAGCACCTTGGGCAACAATAGCATACAGTGCCTCCCACCCTTCCCTTCAGCCTGCTCCTCTAGGCCAACTCAACCACACGTGGGAAGATGCCATCACTGTCTCTCATATTTGGGCTGACACCCTGAATGCAATGAGAGCCCAAAGGAATCACCTCCCAGTAAACGTAAATCACAGACAGCCTTTTGTTTCCCCAAACCACAGTCCCAGGCTTCTGGGATCAGCCTTCCAAACACCCAACTCAGTAAGCATCAAGCATGAGGACACCACTTCCATTTCTGCCAAAGCAACCACAGCCCATGGTGTGATGTGTGCACTGGCCTTGCTTCCTGCCTGGAGGACGCTTGCTTGATCTAGCTAAAGCAGACCTGCTACAAGAGATTACATCCATCCTGATACAAAGTCTGGAGACACAACATTCCTTGTGCAGCATATCTCAGTGACCCTGGCTTTGGAGACCAATTCCCAGCTGGAGATCATACGGCTGTGGTAGTGATGCCTGTTCCATCTGCACCATTGATGGGTCATGGTCACACCTGACCCCACAGACACGCTTTTATTCAAAAAATCTTTGAGTCAGCTTTACTTCTTCCTTGCAGGGGTTGCAATGGTGTCTTCCCCTTAAGTCTCTCAAGTCTCCCATTCATGTCTTGTTTTCTGAAAAGCACAGCTGAACTCAAAAGCTCTCAGAACACACAAACCTCCCAGGGCTACAGCCGCAGACATTTTGGACCACTCATCCTCCTGCACCTCCAGCCAAGAACCACACAAGGAAGTCCCCTGCTAGGTGTGAGATTGCAGAAGCTCTGAAATCCCCCTTTCCTGATAGATCTACTGCCAGCTCCAGAAGAGCCAGGAGATCCCCTGCCTGCCCAAGCTCAAAGGAAAAACATGGAATAGTTTGAAGTTGATGTTTTAAGTGTAAGAGAGCAGATATATTCAGTGTGTGTCATACTTCCTACAAAGAGTCTTACAAGTGACTCAAGCTGCCCTAAGTGAGTTCAAGCCAGCCCTTTCTTCCCCCCTTTTTCATCCTGCTTCTTTTCACAGGACCACACTCATAATGATGGAAAAGTTTGAGTTAGAAGTGTCATCTACATAAAGGTTGCCTAGATACTTTGAAGATGCATGCCACAGGATGTGTGCAAATAACAGGATTTCACTTTACGTTGCATTTAAAAGAAAATGTGCCAAAAGCAATCACTCTGCACACAATGGGTAAGGGAACAAATGAGTCCATGCCACACTGATAGCAGGACTGAAGCTAAAGGGCTCACACTGTTTGCACTGGTAAAGAAAAACCCAATTATTCCCGAGAAATAAGAAGTCAGAATCAGAAGCCACCCAAACATTTAAATTCAATTCTTTTGCTGTCAATGCAAAGCCACACTGGTCTCAGAACATTCTGGAGAATTAAGAACCAGCAAACCTTCCAGGGAGATATCTCCCTACTCTACACCTAAGTGAAGCAATACCCTAGATAAAAAATACAACAGTTGAATTCCAGACTTTATATGAAAAAGTAAATGGAACATTATATACTGTGTGGGGTGACAAACATCTCAGACCATTTGACTTGTAGCCAGACTCTGCAGCCTCTGACAGACATAGGACATTTAGCTTTTAGGTTAAATGAGACTCTGGTGCAAAAGGATGCATTTACACATCAGCCTGCAATGTGTAATCCATCCCCCACTTCTCAGGCTTCTGTTTGAATAGATCAAAGACTTCTGGCCATGGAAAGCAGCATCACATAAGGCAGTCGGATGCTTCCTAACACCTCCCCTGCTGCTGCTGGCCATGCTCTGGCTGAGGACTCTGAGCAGCCACAACAGTGCTGTTAAACAACTGAAGTCAGCAATAAGCAGATTACACCAGTATCCCCAGATATAATGAATAAAAAGCATATTTCAAGAAAGATATATTTCAAGGAAATTCCTTCAATACAGGGCAGCAGCAGCTCAGCACATGGCCATGCCCAGGCACGGCTGCTCCCAGAAAGCAGGACTTGTCAATGGAGCAACTCCTTGCCCCAGCAGTGGGTTTCTACACCTGGGGCTGCATCAAGGCAGCCTCTGCAAAACAAGACACAGGGAATGAGGCACTTGAAGAAAATTCTTCTCTCTTAAGTGCTATCATTTGACAATTTGTTATGTGCTCCCAATCCCATTGTTTCTGAGACTTAGAAAACAAATGCAGCCACCCATCAAGACTCAAAATTACAAGGCTTGTCTTGCAGAGAGAAAGCACTACCTAAGTCATATCTGGTTTTGAGAAGGCTACAATTCACCAAAAAGCTGAGCAAAGCTCTCTTCTGTCACTTCAATTAATTGTGCACAGAAGAACAGAATTGAAGCAAACATATTCCAAAGCATGCTGAAGTTGAAGGTGTGTTGCAGCCCCACAGCTTTCAGCTTTCATTATAAAAAAGTAGAATCTTGCTTACTACTATTTTAAAGAAAAATTTAAAAGTAGTAAGTTTGGACTGGGAGTTTTCTAAAAGAATTTGGTTTCCACAGTTCATCTTTAGACAGCCATAAACCGCTCATGTCTCACCTAACATCTAACTGGTTTAAATGATCTGGTTTCACTTTTTCCTCAGAGCATGTGGTGGCAGGCAGGGCTTTGCAGGGTTACAGCAAACCAAAGACAAGCAAAATGGCAAAACTGCCCACAAACAAAATAGTAAGCATCAAATCTAAGGTGAAATGAGTACAATTAGCTCTTCAGAACTGCTGAATCCTGTGCTGGGACTCCTGACAGCTGCTGGAGGTGGATCAAGCCAGCAATGCTCTGAGAAATGAGCAGTTCAAGTCTGTTCAGTAATGCAGTGAGGGCCAAATCAAGGAATCCTACACACATCCAAGCATGAGCATGGACCCATGACACTTTGCACACTGCCATGGATGAGCAGCATGCAGAAAGGGCTCAAACCCAACTTTAAGTCTTACAGCTCAGAAATACTGAATTGTTTGTGTATCCCACAGATTTACTTCCCTCTTACTTTACCAAAGCTTTCAAATAAAACTTATTGTTTGTAAGGGAAGGACTTCTAAAAGGAACAGAAAGACTATTCTCACCTCTAGAGACCCAGTAGTGCTATCCTGTATATTCACACCACCTCCTACCTTTTAAATCAGGGTTCTGAACACTGTAATAACTGATTCTATGTTAATCTGGAGAGGGGCTAAACCATCTTACAACTAGACAAAAACAATGCAGGAACAAGCTCATTCCTAGGCTTATAAAACAAGCCTTTACAGATAATTATGTTTTATTAGTTTTCATTTTATGAGGATTGTGTTATACGAAACAAATACCAGATGCCTATTTGTTGCATTTGGGGAGAGGCGGAATCTCCGCAAGCATTGCTGTAAGCAGCCCTGCTTTTAATTAAATACAATAAATGCATAAAAATTAATACTGTTGGGAGCCAGCAGGTAGGAAGTAAATGAATGAACTGTAGCTGCTGCAAGACTCCCTCCCCTCCAGGCTGCTGCAGCAAGAGCAGAGCCACTCACCAGCCTATTGCTTAGGGCAGGAGCTCTCTGACCAAGGCTTCTTACACATTTCCCTTTCATACATTTCCATTAATGCCAAACTTTGCAGGTAACCAAAGCTTAAAAAGAAAAAAAAAAAAAAAACAAAGGAGAGATGACGTAAGCAGGATTTAATGCTACTTTTGTTAAAGAGACACCCATGTACTCAGCCAGGAAAATCTGCAAATAAAGGTTAAGTTCTTAAAGATGGAGAAAAAGAAGATACAAGGCAAGGAGGTGTAAAGAGATTTCTGGACACCTTAAATCAACTATCCAAAGCCTGACATACCATTTCACTGTTCACTTGCCAAACTCATACAAAACACTCCCACACAGCCTGGCAGAGGGTGCAGGACAGGCCTCTATACCTGAGATGAACAACATGCCATCTGAAAGATGTGGACACAACCAGAGGGAAGCACACAAAGCATGACCCATAGCAAGCAAAAATGGGAAGCAGTTCCTAAAGGACAGCAGAACACAGCCAACTTCCCAGCAACTACCAGATGTCAGCTATCAACTCCCCTAGAGGCACCCCTATGAAATCTATTTCCCATTTTCAATGGTGATTTCCTTTTTCATTTCAATTGCATTATGGGGTGCCAATTGCAACCATGGGGTGACAATAGACACTTCTTTACTTAAGGATGACACCGCTCTACATTGCAAACCCAGTTTTCAACATTGTGTCTGATAATACTTTAAAGTTCTGCAGAAGAGACAAGTTTTGCAGACAGGATCTCACTGCACTGGGGAAACAACTTCCTTTTTTTTTAAGGAGAGATTTTTAAGACATGGTGCAGCGATAAATGCAAGGTAAACAGTAGTCGGATGGTTTCCATGCTTTGCTGCTCATTTTCAGGTTTCCATCTGTTCTATTTATCAAAGCTGAGGATGGGTCTCTTCTATTATCCTCCACCAGTGCATATCCTTAACCTACTTTCTAATCAATTCTGTTGACAAATATTCATTAAATTCCATACTTTATTGGCCCAGTCAGTTAATTGTAAGACCACGGTACCACAAGCTGCAATTACAGTAATCAGTGCATTGATTATTGTGAAACATGTTACTCTGAGACCAAAGTTAAAGTAAGAACTATTGCTAAAACCAGTAACTACACCAACAGAGCATCCAGGGATCACACCATTATCTCTAAATTCTTCAATCACCAGTTTTAGACCCAAACAATACACATAATTTCACTGGGAATTATTTTACTACGACCTGTGTCATAAAGAACTTTTATTAAAAATGAAAGAGTATAAAAAAATCTTGCTAGAAAGGATTATTATTACAGGCCATCAGAAATAGCTAAAAGATGAAAACCTGTTGTCACTGCAATTCACTAATGTTGTGATACAGAAAGTCAAGAGACAAGTGCCCTTTTTTTTTTTTTTTGTTCTCAGGAACAGTAACTGAAACAGGCTTCAGCAAGCAGTGAGAAGAGTCAAAAATGGCAGGGGCAGAGTGCAATGATTTTTTGACACCTTTAGCACAAACAGTTAAGACAAGGTCCCCCTGCACAAACACAGAGCAAGAGTCAACCCAGACCTTAGGGTGCTCAGCTGCTGAGCTCCACAGCAAAGACAAGAAGAAGATCTGAGGAGAGGCAACAGCTGAGAAAATAGCCAGCCCCACAGCTAGCTCCATGTCAAGAGACATGCACAGAGTTAAGAGATGAGTTAAGAGTTTGTGGCTTCTACTGAGCTGAACTCCAGACTGGGTGCAGAGCTCAGGAGGCAGCACCCACCTGTGGCTGAGCAAGGGGTGCAGGCTTGCCCCAGCCAAGGGGTCCCTTGACTACATGGGCTCAGGGTCTCTGACCATGCAAGGTCCAGCTGGGGACAACCAGATGCTGCTCATCCTGCCCACAGCAGCCTGAAATAACATTTACAGGCAGATGGGACAGTAAGGTGATGGGCTACCCTCAGCTGAAGGTGAACAGCCACCTCCTGTTATCCACAGCTATGGCACTTGTCTCCTTACACACCACATCTGCAAAAGCCATACTCCAAGGAACAAAGCTAAAATTTTATTACTGGTCTCTGCAAGTAAATGTTGGGAAGGCCGTAGAAAAGTAATTGCATTTGTGTGCGCGTGAACTCACAAATTAACCCCAGGAACTCTGTTTATGGCAGGGGGGTCATTTACAAGGAGAGGTGAGAGCAGCAAGCACACGTACCCTGACTTTGATGTGTCACCCACCTGCCTTCACACAGCTCCAGCTCCTTGTGTGCTTTGATTACTCGAGCTTTCCCCGCCACCGCCTCGCTCAGCTGCTTTCATCTTGCCACAACAACAGCGCCATGAGAAGAAAGGGGGAGAGGGAAGAGGGTGAGAAAGAGAAATAAAGAGAAAGAGAAAGATTTGGGGCTGGAAAAGTCAGCTTGGTAGTGGTACCTGGAAAGAACTGACATGCTGTCAAGCAGAGATGAAAGCACTAGAAATAAGGGATGTGTCACACACTTATTAAAATGGTGGCATAATTCTAATAAGAAAAGCACATTTTTGGCACCTCCCGTGAAAGAGCCACCCAACAATCTAGGACGGCTAAATTCAGCACCATTTTTATCTTTTGTCAAATATGCATAAAAGCTTCTGAAGAAAACTGTCCAACACAAAACTGTAACAAAAAGTATTTCAAAATCTTACTTTAACTGATCCACAGGCCAGACTGACCATCAAATCTGAAGTGATGGCAAGCAGCGAAGAGAAACCTAACACCAGCTTGAAATAAACTTGCAAAACTGTAGTAAAAGAAGTAGGCAGGGAAAGGGGATGAAAAACAGTTAGAAAAATGCAGGACTGCCTGAAATATTTCCCTATCTTCAAAAAATGTCGCCTTGAAATTCCTACCTGCTTCATTCACCTTGCTGCTATCAGATTTTTTATTATCCTCAGTTTTGAGAATTTGTCTGGCACTTAGTATGCAGGAGCAGTGCACAGGAATAGATCCTGCTGCCATAGATAATGCGGTTCTAAGGGAAACCCATCAATTGTTAATGGCCATGCAAATTGTTGAAACTAGAGAGTTATTCACAGTTATCTCACTGTGATTTGGTAAGTGTCCATGCCTGATGTGATCACTCACTTGATATATTATTCCATTACAATTCAAGTAGTAGTCTTAGCTTTTGGGTTTAGAGAAAAAAAATGTGTAAGGGAGTGTGGAAGGGTGAAGAGATGTTATTTGTTTTAAATTATTTTAAACAGTCACACACACCTTCTTATGTAAAGTACGATAAATCCCTTCCTGCGACTACAGTCATGCCTTATTGAAACATTTAAATCCCTCCGATCAGAAACTAAAGGAGCTTAGCATGCAACTTTAGACCATGATCCTGCAAAGCACTTTCTTATGTTTCAACCATACACATGGAGCACATGTCCTTTGTGGCACTGGATCTTCCAGCTGGAGTTCACACCGTTTTACAATTTCTGATCAGGGCTTTCTACTGCTTATGCAAAAATTTGCTGGCATTTAATAAGCTACAGGCATCTCCTCAAATCCATAATGCATTCACTCTCTCTTGCAGCAGCAACCTACTGATCATTAATTTTCAGCTTTATTGCAGCTCCAACATATCAGCTGCTTTTTTTTCCTTTTTTTTTTTTTGCATCTTGTCTGAGATTTATTACTCTTAGCAAAGTGTACTTTAGTTTATTCTATTTTGTTTGCTGATTTTTAAACTGCCCTTAAGGGGGAAGTGTTACTCTTCTTTATAAAATAATTCTGAAATCACAGTATTAAAAAATAAATCCTATAATTACGTTTCCCATTAGGATTAGATAAATTACATTTAATTAAAAGAAAAATCTGCTCACACCCAGCACAATGGTTGGTGGCAAACTCAGAAGATTAAACATTCATGTGTTTATCTTCCTGAAGCAGCTGATTGAGTCTATGAGAAGACACACCAAAACAAGCCTTCAGAGATATAAACCCAGACATTCTAACAAAAATTTGTCCTTCCCTTCAGACAAAGATTCTGATTGTTAGAAGCAGCCTCTGAATTTATTCTTGACTATTGCAAAAACTACAGTTCTGATGGGCTTTATGGCAGTAACACACTGAACTACCTGACTGCACCAGGAATTCCACAATAGTGATAAAATGTCTGCAATTATTCGCCAGGCAAAAACTAGTATCAGAGGTCAAGATCTTCTAGGAGAACAAAGAAAAACAGGATTCCTTCCCAAACACTGCCATGCTTCCTGTCTCCCACATTGCTGTTGGTCAGGTGATGTTCTCCATCAGCCTGAAGGCTGCAGGGGTCATAACACACACTACAGCTCTAGCAAACTATTTATACCATGCTCCTTTTTACAGCCTTAGAGAACTAATTATTAACGGGGCAGGATCCCCCACGGATACCCTCAGCAAACACTACGGTATGCGATTTTCCTTTAGGAATTTACTGCTACGTGCTGGCCGTCAGCATCACGCTCTCAATTTTGTTTAGGAGCTGAAGAATGATTGATCTTATTGATTTGTGTCAACAGTCTGACATGGTCATATCGACCAGCTGTAATTTTGTAGGAGGAGCTGGGAAGGGAACTGGAGATTGCATTCTCTGTTGCACATCATCCTGCCTGAAGAGAAAATGATGTTAGAGATGCTGGTACAGCCATCGACAGGACCGCACTGGGACTGGAACCGACACAAGTGAGCAACGAGAGATTTCCCACCACCGTGTTTACAGCAAATCCACTGCTAAACACCCAAATGTATAATTATAATCTATTACAATTATGCAAAGAAGTAACATTTCAGAAAGGCCTTCTCATTTCCCATTCTTAGCATTGAATACTTTTGTTTTGCAGCCAATCAACTAAATTAGCCCTAATTCTGTTTCATTCATAAGCACAAAGAGGATATTAGAGGGGGAAAAAGTGAATAAATGGGAAATTCACTTAGGAACCCAGGAATTATTTTGTTTTCATGTATTTCTGGACTAGAAACCATCATGGAGAAATAAGTCAACTTAGAGAAGCTTTACTGAATTTGCTAACTGCACCACAGGAGACCTTGCAGGAGTGATCAGGAACAACAGTGCTTCAGTGCCTGGAAAAGCAGTGGTCTTTGGTAGCAGCTGAGTGAAACAAAGAGAGTTGAAAGGTTCATATACCAAACATGTCCTGGCCCAGGACAAATCAAACCCCAAAAAAGCTTTAGAGGCTATATGCCCTCATCAGACACACAGAGAAGAGCTGCTTTATACTGCTTCTGACAACTGCCACCTTTCATTGGAAAATCATTTTAGACCTATGCTCACTAATACTCCCTGAGAAGGGGATACAAAAAACATAAATTAGTAGTATTTCTGTTTTACACAGGCTCTAAACATTATAAAGCACTAAAGTAAGCCCCCCAAACGCTTAGAAAAACAAAAATACTTCTTTCCACTTTAAAAGCACATGGAAATGGAAGCCTGATTTAGCCAATACAAACATCCCACCTGTACCACCTTACAGGGAACACCCATTTAACATCCTAGCCAAGGAGATAGCACTAAACCACCCAAAAAACCAAAGCTAAATCTCAGCAAAAGCTGGTGGGAGAGACGAGTGTGGAAACACAAAATGTTTAAAGAAAACAGCCTCTTCTTTCTCCTGTTACTGAGCAAGCCTAACCCTCCTGACTGGCTTACAGTTATGTTTTCTTATTCTAAGAAACTATAACATTTTAGGAAGTTAGATTGCATTGGAAAGCCATCAGCCTGGCAACAGTCATACCAGTTTTTTCCCAGCAAAGCAGTTGAAACACAACATTTTGCTGAGATAGGGTGTGTTGTTTCTTAAAACATTACTTGCCCCTTCTCATGTGAAGCTAATCTCTTCTCTTTCGTTCTCATTAGGAATTCATTTCTTAAACTAGTTTATTCTCCACCACAGCAGTATGCTGATCTCTCACCTCTTAGCTTTCAATACCCTTGGCAGGCTATGTGACACCTGTGCCACAATACCAGGATAGTTTCTACCCATGCATGGCTGTCAACTGTTAAAAATTATAATTTGTTATGCAAATAGAAGAAAGGACTCCCACCATTCTCTGGCTGAGATCTTTAATTGGTCCTGCAACAGCTCCCTGCCTTCTCCAGAGCTCTGGGGATGAGTTGTATCAGCACTACATAGAATCAATGCTCCCTGCAGTTGACTGAGGGAGGAGGCTCCTAAATTAAGGGCAAAACAGTGATTATATGTCCTGTTTCTTCCTGAAATTTGGACTGAAAAAAAGAGCAACACAAAGCCTCACATAAAAGTACCGTATAGCTGGATGAACAGAAGAAGAGGAACAAATCTATTGCTCAGTATAAACCACAAGGTTTTGAAACCTGTATGTCCCTAATACCTGGCAATGTGGAAAGGTGCAGAACATTAAATATAACCTGAAGTCATATATACATTCCCACAGGCTAAACTAATATTTGTATGACATGAGACAAAAGTGTAAATCTTTCATCGTTGTCTAGATACAGTCCAGTCCATGAGAAGTCAGTCACCTTGATGCCTTGGGTTTTAGCTTTCATATTTTTCAGAATCTCTGCTGCTCAGTGTGTAACTCTGCAACTTCATATCAGGTAACTTCTCTTCACAGGGTAGTCAGACAAAACAATCCCTTCCTAGCTAAAGAATCAAGGACAAATGGTACCCAAAAAGCATAAACAACTGCGAGGTAAACAGAGCAAGCCAGGGGGCTTATACTTCATAGCCTGGGGCTGTAGTTGGATAATTGACCCCCATACATGGATGAACCAAAACTTATAAAAGCGTAAAAACTCGTGACCAGGATCCATCTTGGATTTGATTTTGGTGTAGTCCCAGCTGGGCTCCTGCACTGCCCAAGGCGTATCCTTTCAATAAATACATATTTAATTCCTTTTGCTTTGCCTCGTCTCTGTTCCAGGTCAGCCTTTCCAGGCAACAACCTTAGCAGCTTGGAACACAGCATTTCACTCCATACACAGGCAGACAGTTGTCCATGTACCTACCAATTATTCCTCTCTGGTTAGCAAAATAGTTTGTTTACCCAAGACCACAAAACTCCGTGGATTTTCTGAAAGAAACCCTTCAGAGAGAAAAGGAAAACAATCACAGATAATACTCCAGAAATCATCAGATTACAGCACATTCTCTTGACTCACATCTGTTGAGTAAATAAGTGCTTCGTGCTGACCAGTTTCATTTACCTCCCTCTCCCACAAGCAGCTGCTGGTTTACTTTCCAGTGGGCTGTTCCAGGACTGTATGTGGGGCAAAAGGATTATCTCCAGCAGTCAGACCAGCAGTGCTTTTTGCTCAGGTTTGTCTCAAGCTGGAAGTGCTCTTGTTCAATCCTATTCTCCCAGCAAGATGCACTACACAGATGTACAGATGTAAACAGGCCCACAGCTAAGAGCACCCTCAAGGCAGCAGGGAGGAGCAGGCAGCTCCTGCAACCGACAAGAGAACTCCAAATTCAGCCACCCCTCTGTATTAGGAGCAGTTTCAGTGAAGCTTACTTTAGGCCACTACAAAATGACTTGCAGAAGTTAGACTTTGCCCTGTGAAACACCCAGCCAGTGAGGGTAAGAAGGCAGGAGCACCAAGGGATGCTCTGTAGCACCTTCTTGGTGAGGCCACCCCCCTGGAGGCAGAAGAGGACTTCCTCTTGCCAAAATAGGTAACTGGAACTGTTACTCTTAGCTCAGTCCTGATCTGGGTTCAACAAGTCCTTAAAAAATTGCTTGTTTCCAGATTAATTCTATGTGAAATGATAACTCAGATAATTCTTTTCTTTGAATTTTGTTCAATCATCAAGTGTCTCTTCAATGATGCGTATTCATTGTTAAACTATCCTAGATCAACTTTCCTAGGCAGGAAAAATAAAAGCAGAGCCTCTCTAGCTGTGAAATCTGTGTTCACATACATTCTGCAGGCAGAAAACACCTGCTGCAGACCAGGTCACCCACCTATTATAACGCTTTGTCACCACACAGCCTTGTATGAGATGCTTCACAGAAAGACAAAGAAAGGCCTGGGGCAACCAATTATAATAATAACAACTCACCCCACAAGAAAACTTAATTACTTGAGGTTAGGAGGGTGCTTGGTTTAAGGCCCACGGGCAGGGTGGGCTCCAGTGCCAGGGCCTGACCCTCCCCACGCGGCAGCGCCCGGCGCTGCTGGGGCAGGGACACGGAGCCACCGCTCCCAGCCTGTGCCAGAGGGAAGAGCCTGTGCCAACAGCCAGCCTGAGGATTGCCCGGCTGCCTGGGAGCTCAGCTCCTGCCAGGGCATCAGCCTGCAGCCCCTGGAAGCTCCTACCCCTCAAGGCCCTACTTGCATTAAATCAGCATCAACAGGCACGTAAGGACACTACAATAAATACTGAGAGCAAGAGGAAGAACGCAATAGAGCAAGTCCTATATTCTTAGACGTCCATTAAAGCTTTGTTATTTACCTGCTTACTGCATTTTGGATAAATGTATTGTAAACTAGGCAAATTGCCAGTTTCTCAAAAATCAATATTAAAAAGTAGTCTGGTGGGGACAGGTCTCTGTAGGAGCCAAGATACTCTGGGAAAATGCCCAAGCGCTCTCAGTAGTTTTTGAGTTTTATCCAAGCTCCCAAAACAGCCTGGTGACACACAAGATGCATTGACTGGTTCCCATCTCATTTCAGATGTCCTGAACACCAGCCACTCTGAACCCGATTTCTCAGACCTGTTCTAAATAGCTGCAAATGAGCTGACTTGTGAAGGCTTTCAGATAATTCAAAAAATAATCCAGTGAGTGATTAAGTGTAGCATTTACATTTGTGTTTTAATACAATACACGGAAGCTCAGTATATTAAAAATACAAGAATTTCACCTTTGTTTGAAACGTGCACATACATGCACATGGAGTGTTCACATTATCACCACATGTTGGATGGGCAAGCCTAAGCCTTACTTCACATTCTCATGCCAGTCTGCTGAGTGGCAAAGTCATCCCTCACGTGTACTTCTACCACTTCTTTCCTTCAGTATGTGTATTTTATTCCTAGTGGGAAGGAAGCAAAACTAAAACTTGCTTTTCTTCCCATTCTCCACCTATTGCATGACTGTGACCTTTACTCATGATTTTCAAGGGTGGGAGGTTCAGCTGTGATTGGCACACATTCCACCAGTAGAGTGCACACCAGGTAAACCTACCGGGTGCCAGGCATCAATGAAAGTGTTCAGCTGGATATATTCTCCTGTGGAAGTACACATCCAACCCTGCCTAGTGCTACTGTGTGCCCTGCAGAGATGTCTCACCGGTATGAGCATGCAAGGTGCTGCTGCTCTCCCTCTTGTGCCAGCACCCAGCAGCCCCAGGAAGATCTGTGAGCTCCTTCCACAGGCTCCTCCTCCACTACCACATCCCTCCAACCTCCTCTGGCAGAAGTCCTGCGTGCTTTACCTTCCCTTCTCAGTTCAGTCATGATCACACAGGCTTTTTGAGCACTGACTAATCAAAAAACCTCATTATAAAGAACACTTCATTATGCTATTCATATAGCTGCTCACTTTTCTCTAAAAATATGGGGTTTTTTTCTCATTTTTCCTCCTCCATTCTACTCCTTTCTTCTTTTTATTTTCTTTTTTACTTCATTCTCATCATTAACTTTAGATATCAAGCATGGATGAGGAAAAAGTCTCCCTGAATGAGCTTCTGGTGAGACCTCATGTATTTTGATACTATCACTGCTACCCTCTCCATCTTCCAAGAGCAGGGTTGCTGGAGGTCAGGGGACATGCCACAGACATTATTTTACTTTCCTAGAAAGATCCTCATTTTGGTGCAAACCTCTTCTCTGCATCTGGCTTTACTAGAACATCAAATTTCTCCATTTCTTTTGGAATCCACAGTCATTTATATTACCTTCCAAAAAGTAATTATTTGGAACCAGTTAAGCCTGTATATGAATTCTGCCTTTGTTTAAAACACATTGTACATATGTATATATTTAGACTGTCATTAAATATTTAAGAGGCTGTCTTCAAACTTCAGCAGCAGCAGCTTTTATTCCCTTAACCCTTTGTGAAACAGAAAGCTTGAGGCTGAAATCTTATTGTGGAGGAATTCAGAAAGCCCAGCTGCCCTAGTGCTGGGTGACAAAGGCCAACTCTGACAACCAAGGACACTGTAAAGAAAACCAGAGGTTTTCTTTGTTTTCTTTTATATCCTGTTTGCTAGCAGTCTAATCATGATAATGTAATTCATTTTAGTTTGCCTCAGCTTTATCTGCTGAGATGCATAACTAGGATGCAAATTAATTAGCTGTGACATACAGATGAATCTTTCAATACAATTCACAGAGACAGCCAAATACACACATGCCCATCCCTCCTTACCCCAAACAAAGTAAGACACTCTACACATTTTTCCATAGGTCAGGAAGTCACCTTTCTTTGCTTTTTCAATCTCTTAGAGAGGAAACACCACATCCAGCAGACTGGTGGACCTCATGTGAGCCCAACACCAAATGTTACACCCTAGATGAAACTCCAGCAAAAGTAACTTGTGATCTGTACAGCCTCAAGCCCAACACCCCTACCCTGCTAACACACAAGGTTAGCACTTTTTAAAATCCGGTCACCTAAATTACCTGGCTTGGAAATGCCTCCAACCTAGACCAAATCATCATACATCACCCCAGTGAGTACTGGTATCTCAAGGCCAGCTCTCCATGGCCAGGGCACCTACACTACTGTACATGAAGTGATACAAGTATCACAGCAGAGGGTAGGAAAATCAGCGCAGAAAAGCACAATATGCAACTGCCAATTGTATATGGATATGCCAGTAGGCATATCCTGGAGAGTATGTTTTTCCTTCTTTTTGATTAAAACCTTGAGGATGCATTGTTAAATCCAAGCCCCAAACACCTCACAAGAGCCACTCTATGTGCAGTTTTCAAGGCCCAGATATATTTAGAGACACTTCTTTTCAAACACTACAGCCTCATTGATGATTGGATGCTGCTTTACGTGGGATGAAAAACAGTTCTTTCTACAGCTTTCATTCCTGAGTTACACATCAGCACAGAAGCATTTCAGCTGGACAGCTGTGTCATGCTACCTTGAGGATGTGACTGGCAGATTTTATAAAGGGAGTGGAGCACCAGGCATGGTCCCTATGGGCACTGAGGAGCCAGGGGCCGTGGCAGGATGCAGTGCTGGGAGAGCAGCAGATGGCACACTCGGCTGTGCATCGCTCCGAGGCACGAGTGAGAAGGGGCAGCACATTCTGCCAGGTGCCCTTCCTCCGGTAAGAGGCTGGGTCCAAGAGCTGCAGCATCTGCAGCTCTTCACTGGAGCAAACCCCTTCACCTCAGCAGCTTGACCACACACTGAGCCTGCTTCAAATCTTGGAGTAATCTTATTTTCTTGTCAGCATCAGTTTTTAGTTCCTGTCTTTTAACAGCAGCATTGCAATAAACGTTGAAGCCCCCCACCCCAGATAGAGCCACATCCTAGCAGCAAGTATGCTTTTTGTCTGAATAGCACGGCATACCAGTCGGATTCATGCTATCATACCCCCCGAGGGTCAGCACAGTAAGTGGCAAAGACACTTCAGGGGGAGCAGAGCTCACAGGGAAATGTCTTTTATTAGACCAAATGGCATAACTGTAAAAAAATTGACTCACATGAAACCACAGGCAGGTATGTTTGGTTTTATGACAACTTTACAGCACACACACACTGTTAGTATACAGCAAATAACCAGGATTTTTCCCATCTGTAAATTAGCTCCAATTGCTCAGAGCTAAAAACAAAAAACCAATACACCGTGAAAGGCTGCAATTGTCAGGTCTCCCTTCTTTCTCAAAGCATATATTCCCTGAAGGAGATCACAAGCCAAAGGGACTCCGGGTGACAAATAACATGAGCTTTGCTTAGTATCTCTACTGATCACCCAGCAATGATGCTGTACTGCTTCCACGTGTCCATTATTTCACCACTCACCCATCAGTTTTCTGAAAACGAATGGGATTAAAAGTCCACTGAGTATTTGCTCTGCTCTTGCCTCCCCCTCTGCAACAGAATTACAGCAACCAAAAGGTGAGCAGAGTTCACCCAGGCAGCTCACGCAGGCTTCCCGACTTTGCAATGCTGACCTTCCCGGTCTCTTCCCAACCCCCGAGGATAGTTTCGGTGGAGAAACAGCCAGCCAGTCGGAAATTTTCACCAGTATTAACGCCAATGTAGTTTCTTCCCAAATGCTCTCCAAAAGTATTTTTCCACCCACGTTCCCCCGTGCACCACAAAATGCTCCAGCCCTTGGCAGCTCTGGGTGCAGCTCCACTGCACATCACCCAGTGCTGTACGGCTGGTCTGTTTTAATTCAGTAATTCATGCTACCCAGGAAATATTCTCGTGTGAAAAACTTCATATACAGGCACCTATTCCGCAGCAAACATAGTGGTGGTCAGCATTTAAATGAACTAATCAGCTGCAAACGGCTTAGTCAGCATCGCAATCCTGGAGGTAATTCCCAGAAGCGATTTTCCCGGCAGCTATATATACAAACCTAAAAAGCAGACTGGAAGACAAGGGCAGCAGTACAGCCAGACAAAATCTGGCTTCATAGTGACATTACCAACAAATAAAAATGAAAGTCGATAAAAGGCAAGCAACCAGGCATTCACAGAAAGCACATGCTGAGCTCGCATCACTGGTGTATCCTCTCACACGTAAAAACCAGAAACTCAGACACAGGACACAAACACAGCCAACACTCCCTCCTTCTTTCTTTCTTTACTGATACTGTGCTGGTTTGAACTGAGAGAAAAAACACGGCAAGGCAAGTTACTGGCTTGTCTATGGAGATACAGAGATACAGGTCACGCCAGGCAATGCTTTTTGGAGAGCGTATCCCAGCCATCGCCCTCAGCAACCAACCCGCTTCGGGAGCCTGGCCCACATGCGACCTGGAGAGAGCTGAGGACTCGCACAAACTTTGTCTCAGGGCAGGGAAGGCACACGGCATCTGGCCTAAGAGGCGCTAGGGGGACAAAAAGCAGTGCCAAACGCCAGCGCATCCTTCAACAGCACCTCCGCCGCTGGCAGTGTTTGCAAAGCCATCAGGCTGCGGATGCAGGTCATCAGTGCCTGGGCAAGGAACGCCACGGCTGCAGGACACCGCATCGCCCTTCAGCAACATACCCCCGCCAGTGCCCGGCCAAGGCAGCACGGCGCCAGCCGCCAGCCTCACGGGTGACGGGAGAAGCCACCCACTCGCCCAAAGGAGCGATGAATGCCTTCCTGCGGCCACTGCCAGCGCACTGGCACACATCTGCTGGCATCTGCCCGGCGGCCCGGGCATGCCGGCATGCCCTGGGGATACAAGCACGGGAAGGGGCACCGCTCACTTACTTTTCGTATTCGGTGTTGTCTCGATCGCAGCGCGAATCCTTGTGCTTTTGCCAGTCTTTGCCATGCTTGCAGGTGGTCAGGAGGACAACATCCTCTCCGTTATGGACGTGATATAAGGCATTCCTGGTGTCTGACCCTATCCCCGTCAGGTACCTTTTCCCCTTGAATACCAACATGTACTTCCTGAGAGGAGGGATGGTGTTAAACCTCAAAAATCCCTTCTCCCCTCCTGTCCTAGGATGATCCTTAGAAAAGAGCGGGATAGAAACGTCAAAGTTGGGTCTGAAGTTTTCAGTACTGATGCTGGCTTTGGCCAGCATAGCCTGGCCAATGTCGAACCCCACATCCTCAGTGTAGTCGGGCCAGGTGCCGGAGTATAAATTAAAAATTAGGTGGTTTCTGCCGTTGTTCCACAGGTGGAGGCTCTGCACCTTGGAGCGGAGGTTGTGCACATACTGGGGCGAGAGCTGGTCTCGGTCCAGCGTGTCCAGGCTGAGGACGAAGAGGCAGGCCTGCCCGGGGTCCGAGGTATAGAACCGGGAGCCCTCGATAGCGGCCAGGACGTTTTGGTAGCTCTCGGCGATCTTCTCCCCCTTCTGCTGGGGGTACACGTAGACCTTGAAGCCGTTTTTCCGGCACTGGGCGAAGTCGAAGCAGGACTCCATGCGGCAGCGGCGCCCGCGGTAGAGGCCGGCGCTGGCGTCCCGCCGCTGCCGGGGGGAAACGCGCCCGCCGCCCTCGGGGCCCGGGCGCTCGGCGGGCGCGAAGGGCCGCAGGGCGTCGGGGAAGCGGGGCCAGGGCCGCTCGGCGCCGCCGGGGCGCGGGCCATGCCGGCTACCGGGCGGCGGGTGCCGTGCCGCCCGCAGCCGCACGCCTCCCAGGTAGAGCAGCAGGGCGAGACAGGTGCCGGCGGAGAGCAGCGTCAGGTAGCGTTTTTTGGCCTGCATGTGTCCGGCGGGGGTCCGGGGGGCTGCGGAGGAAGGCGGGGGCAGCCCGAGCTCGCCGGGCGCCGCTCTCAGCTCCGCTCCGCCATCTTCCCGCCGGCGAGCGCTTCAAACTCTCTTCGCCCACCTCCGCTCGGCGCCGTTCCCCAAGCCGCCGGCCGCGGCCGCGCATGTGGGCGACCGCCGCAACTTTCTCGCCGCCGGTGTCTCAGGGGCGGCGGGCGGCGGCCCGGCGGCGGCCCGGCGGGGCGCCCCGCATGCACTCAGGGCCGGCCCCCCGCGCGGGGCGGGCACCGGGCAGCGCCGCTCCCGCCTTCCCGCCGCTGCCGGCTCTCGGCTCCGCCACGCTCCCGCCCACCCCTCTCCGCCCCGCGCCGCCAGCCCAGCCCAGCCCAGCCCGGCCCGGCCCAACCCGCCGGCTCACAGCCCGCGGCCGCCGCGCCGCAGCCTGACGAAGCCCCGCATCGCCCGGCGCCCCACGCCTGGCCCCGGCGGCGCTCGCTCCTTGCCTCGCTCCCGCTGAATGGCCCCCAGGACGGAGCGGCGGCGGCGAGGACCCTCCTCCCTCTCTTTCTCCTCCTCCCTCTCTTTCTCCTCCTCCCTCTCTTTCTCCTCCTCCCGCTGCTGCTCGCCCCTCCCTCCTTCCCGCCTCCCCCGGGCCGCGGCAGCAGCGGCCGCCGAGCCCCGCGCTCGCCCACCCCGCCCGCCCGGGGCCGCGACCCCCGCCCGCCGCACCCGGCCCGCGCCGCCCCCGCCCCGGCCCCGCGCGCTGACCTCACCCCGCCGCGCACCCCGCGCCCCCATTGGCGGGCGTCACGTCCGGGGGGGCGGGGCTTCCGCCGCGCCCATTGATAACCCGCGGGCGGGGGGCGCCGCTGCTGGGGCGGTGTTGGGGATGCTCGGTCGGTGTCCTTTGGGCCGGTGCTCTCGGGACTGCCCCGCAGTGATATCCAGGGGGCTCCGCCTCGGGGGCTCTTTCGCCCCCTGCCCGTGCAGCCCTCAGCCCCCAGCCGAGGCTGCCCCGACCCGGCTGTCCGCCGGCAGTGCCGGCGCCGCCGCTGCCGCCCCCTGCCGAGTGCGGCGCCGCTATGCTGGAGCGGCCCCGGGGGAGCAGCCCCAAAACCGGGGCTGAGACCCAAACCCCAGTTCCGAGGCGCCTGGCGGCAGGCGCTGTGTGCGGTTCGAGCATTGCTGGGGCCGTGTCGCTGCCCCTCTCCCCGGCGGGCTGCTAGACGGTGTGATGAACGAGCTTCCTAAGCACCCGGCCATCCTTGCAGCTGCCTATTAGAGCTTAACCTCCTCCGCTCCCTGGCATTCAGTGCCGTGGCCGGCAGGCTGTGTGCTGGGAGAGCCCTCAGCGCTCGGGCAGGATGGCCTGTATGGCGAGCCCAGGCTGGAGGGGATGGCAGCAGCACAGCTGGAGGCCCCCGCTTGCTTTGGTACCCGCAGTGCTGGAAGGGAGGATTGCAGCACAGAATGTATCTGTCCTGCTAGCTCAGCAAATAAAAGTGGGGAAATTGCCTGCGATGGGCTTCAGGGTGCTTGCACAAGACCCTGGATGTCAAGTAACTATCCGATGCTAAGGCCTGTCCCGACGTGCTTTCCTTGTCACTCTATCCTACGTTAAAAGTGTAATGGACTTGCCTTCCCTGGGCTCAATCCCCTCTCCATCTGCCAGGTACAGAGGGCTCTTACACCACCCGAGGGACACAAACCTCGCATCAACCAAAAGCTTCCCTACCCCTGCGCTCTTCCATGCATGTCCCAGGAATGAGCTGAGGCTGCTGTTGTGTCCTTTCCTCTTCTCCCTGCACTGGTGCTGAGCTGAGGAGGAGAAATGCACCATGATGAAATGTGGTGAGAGCTTATTATGGAAGGACACGTTGCTGATAGAAAATCCCAGTCAGTCCTGTAGTTGGAGCCAAGAGAAGACAATTCCCTTAAAAATAATTTGCCTGTGGGGAAGATTGTTGCAGGAAGAAGTTGAGAATAATAAGAAAAAGTCAGATTCTTAGAGCAAAATCATATGTGTGGCTGGTGTAGATTTAGGTACAGGGGTCAGCAATTTTCGACAATGACCCAATAGTGGGGAAGTGTGATTAAATATTAATCTATTTGTTAGCCCTGTAGTCCTTCTCTGAAACATTTGTCACAGCCCACATTCCAGAACTGAGATGCTGTTCAGGAAAAAAGAGGTCAGCTTCTTGAAAAGTGAACCAAGGCAGCTCACAGAGGCACCTTATGTCATGCACAGGAAGGTGGAATCTGGAATCCCATTACTGCAAATTTGCTCTGCAAATTAAGCCTCTGGGGAGCAGTTTCAAACAGAAAAAGAAGGCTGTGAGCTCTGCTGCCTGTGCCAAGGATGGTAGCTGTTGCAAATAGGTTTTGAGGATGGGATGCTGGTGAGCCTGTGGTACCATGGTGCTGCTCCCTGCAACAAGGAGTTGTAGGAGAGAAATGAAAGCTGTTGGGTTTCCAGCTGCCCTGTACTTGAGGTACTCAGACTGTTGCTGACTCCAGAGCACCACTGAATACTTCAGGTATTATTTGTATCTGGAAAAAGGCAATGAGATTGTCATTTTAGACCACAGAGAAATAAACCTCTACAGGTCACTGCTAGCAGGTTTTATCCATAGGATTCCTGACTTACAGTCGATAGCTCCAGACAGATCTGGATCCCATTGTTCCAGGCAGAACCTACTCCAGGAGATGTGAGTGCCTGTAGCTGGGGAGAGAGTGGCTGTGGTGATCAGTTGCCTTCTTGAAGACTTTTCTAAACCAGCCATCACACATTGTTTATAACTTTCCTATGTCACAGACTGAAATCAGCCTGTGCCCAGCCAGCTTCATTGCTGCTGCTCAGGCCCTGAGGGCAGCATGGCAGGAATCACACAGCCAGCCTTCAGCTCTTTGGCTGGAGAGTTATCCACAGCATGGGCAGGCACTGGAGGCTGAGCTCCAGAAAAGGAAGCCTACCTTTCTCTGCCTGCATCTGTCACCTGGCAGGTAGATGATGGAGCAGAAACCAGTGTATTATAGAAATTCTGCCTGAAGATGAGGAAGTATCAATGGTGAAAGGGTATTTCAGTGTATCCACATGGCAAGAACACGAGTCACCAACCCCAGGTTTGCTCTGCCACTGCTGCCTGCTAAGGGTCTGCAAGTTTGCAGGTGGCTTTTGACCCTGGTTCATTACCCTTTGCACTCTTCCAAATAATTTATATCTCCATGTGGCTGACAGTTGTCTGGGAATCTGTCCAAGCCTTTAAGTGAAAGGCCAGGAGAGGGAATTGGTTTTCTATTTCTGACTTTGTAACTTAACACCTGCCCAATCTGTGGCAAGTCACTTGGGGCCAAATTCTTAGAGAGGTAGATTACTGTGGGCTCCTAATTTTTGGATCTCTCTTGGTGTCCAGCTATAGCTTTACATGCCTTCAAAATTTAATTCCTCAGAGTTCCTGGCTCAGCTGTCAGTTAAATCTGGAGGTACCCTCTACTTTTTTAATGTGAAAAATTTCCTACTGCTTCACACTTGGATACATGTTAGTTTTGATGCTGTTGAGTAATGTCCTTGACTGATTCACTGGGCATCAGATGTTTGTCCATCTATGGAGTTCAAACCTGAACACAGAATCTTGCTTCTTGCACTGAAATCCACTCAAAACATAAGAGAAATGTTCACACACATTCATCCGTCCCTATCCCCTTTTTTTTTTCATCTGGTGACTCTGTGCTTAAAGTGTTTGCCCAAGTAGGAGACCTAAAATCACCCTCACAATTTCCAGGAGAGCATCCTTTCTGAGGGGATGGAATGGGATTCCCTTGCTGAGATTGGCTTGTTACAGGGAGCTACCTGGGGTAATCACTCTATTAGACTACCTGTGGGTCTCAAATTTCCAAATAAATGGGATTGATAATATTTTCCTGGCTAATAGGACAGCATGAGAGCTGATTTATCACCACTCTCATGATCCTAGAGGAAAAAGGATAAAAAATGCAATGGAGCTAAGATGTTTAAAAGGGCTTGTTGACAGACACATGTGCAGCTAAAAATTGTTACTCTGTGCCATGCTTAGCCCAAATTACCACTCTTTGTGCCACACACATGCTTTTCCCTGGCTAAGTGCAACAAGGATTTCCAAAGAATAAAGCAAAGCCTTGCAGAACCTGCAGTCTGGAGCTCCAGGCTTGGCTCTGTACTTATAAGCCTGGTTTCCACAGATGCCAAGTACCTGCAGATGCCACTTTGGTTTGGGTGATCGTACACAGATTGAAGAGCAAGGCTTTTAGCAAAATTCCTCACCTGAAGGCTGTGGGAGAGGAACTGACTCCTGTTTGATATTTGTTCACCTTCTGGTGGGAGGCAAAGTCAGTGCTCTCCCTTTATTCAGTGGTTCACAATGCCAAGTTAAACTTTGGAAAGCATTTTTTGAAGTCCACTCCCCTGTCTGGAAAGAGTTAAGGCTGCCTTAAAAACTGTCTCTGCCTAAAATTGCTCTTAGAGGTAAAAATTGCTCTTACCCAGGGCTGTAGTGCTTTATCAAAAAACAAAGGAATAGGGGAAAAAAAAGAGGGAGGGAAACACAACAGGCTTTCAAAGAGTTGTTTGTGGAATGCTAATTTTTTGTTTAAATTATTCCTCATTGGGGCAAATTGAAGTGATCTTTGCTCCACAAATTAATACTAATGCTGTGGTTGCTTATCATGTCTTGGTAATATCACATGGGAATAAAAATATTGACTCTTACCCATTAAATTAGCAGAGATGTAACGGTTTGAGCTTCAACATTGCAACAGCTGTTTCTCATGTCCTCAGAAATAATTAGCTGTTTAAATGTGAGAAAATCACAGTGATTTTATGATTAGTTTATTTTTAAGGAAAAAGGTACCTGCCCTTTGTTAAGAAGGTGAGATTTTCGGGTGAGTTGGAGGGATAGCAGTGTAGGCACCTGATTTGCCATGCTATTAAACAGATAATAAAACCAGAGGCTTATAAATATTAAGATCTTAATGCAGAGCTCTACTGGGCAAAAGCCTGAGACAGAAAAGGCATTGCCCGAAACCTGCTGTAGGGTTGGGGCCCTGGTGTTCTGGTTATGGAGCAGGATGGCAGTGCTGAGGGTCTGAGTACAAGCAGCTCTGACTGTAGCATTGTGAGATTCATTCAAGGACTTTGTGCTCTGTGGCTGTTTTGAGTGCATCAATTCATAAAAGTCTCTCTTTGGATCCAACCTAATTTGGAAACAACTTAAATCCATGAACATCTAATGTGGTGGGGGTGGGAAAGCTCCTGGGCTGCCTGAATGCCTGCTCTCAGGTGTGACCAGGGTTGGAGGTGACCTGGGGGCGACCAGCGGCAAAGTTCCTGGGTCCCACCCGGCTCTCCCTGCACAGAGCTCTCCCAGTTCCCCACCTGAGTTTAACTTTTCCCTCCATATCCCTCAGGAAGAGACTTGGCCAGCAGCTGCTCTGGGGAAGGGCCTCTCCCTGCACTGTCCTGCCGGGCAGGAGTCTGGCAGGGGGGGATGTGGGCAGCAGGAGAGCGGCTGGGTGTGGGCAGCATCCTGCCAGCAGCCCTGCAGTGGTGCCATGGGTTAAATCTCCACCTCCAGTTTTAGGAAAGAGCTGGCAAACACTCTGACTTTGTGAGTTTGTGGCCAGCAATCCCCAAGGAGGGGCAGGAAGGCACAGAATGACTGCATGTGACACCATTCTGCCCCCAGTATTTCACAAGGGCTTTTCCAATTAGCGCTCTGCCTATTGCTTCTCCTGGCGTGTCCTTGGGCTTTGCTGGTTGTTCCCTCGGCTCCTGAGCTGGATGGAGAGCACGAGGAGTCTGCGTGGAGCCAGCTGGGCTTTGGCCCCGAGCCCCAGTGGGACAAAGGGTCAGCTCCAAGGGCTCCTCAGACACGAGCCACAGGCTCCTTCCTGCAGCGTTTGCTCTGCAGGCTGCCTCACAGCCCAGGAGAGCTGCTGTCCCCGAGAGCACCGGCAGCCTCAGCACAGCCTATTACTGGCACCTCTTTCTTTGAGGAGTAATAACTTCCAGATTTACTCCTTTCTAACTGAGCATCTTTCAAAGTGGGTGTAGAACTATTTAAATAGCTTCTGTGGAGGTGGGATGAGAAATTGCTCTTATTCCATAGTCTGCAATCAGCACCAAACAAGCACTTTTCTCCACTGCACACACAAACAGGAAGGTATCTGCCAGCAGCCTCAGCACTTTAGATCTGATTTTCTGCCCGCTGGTGTAAGACACAAGGAATTTCACTAACATCAACAGAGTTTCAATCGTGTAGTTTTATTTTACTTTATTCTAAATCCAGTTAAATCTCCATATTTTTTTCACTCTAGGGACTTCTCACTGCTCCAGGAGGATGAGAGCTCCCACCCCAGTGAAGAGTCAGTGCAGAGCTGCTGCAGCCCTTGCTTCCCAGCATAGCTGGGCCATGGCATGGTTCTGCACAGCTCTTTGCCTGGGTTTTCGATGGGTCAGGGAACAGCTCTGTGACCCACTTCTTCCTGAACAGCCAAATACATCCTACTGCACCAGAGAGAGAAGCTTCCCTGCAGGAGGCAGAGGCTATGGATGTCCTAAGGTGCCCTCCTGGGATATCTATAGTCGGGCCCTTTGCTTTTCCTGCTCACCCATGGAAAGAGCCTCAAATCCCAGGGTGGGCAGAAAAGACCTTGTTAAAAATAAAGAGGCCCCAAACTCCTCCCTGCTTGGATGGAGCAGAAATGCAGGGAGGAGCAAACAGTACAAAGAGCTCACACACCCTGAGAGTGGTCAGAGGGGACCCAGGCTCCCTGGTGGCTTCCAGAGACAGCTCCTGCCCCTACCAAGTTGAAGTGTAGCCATTTACTGCAATAAACTCCAACAAAAGTTCGGGTCCTTGCTGAGTCAGTGCTGTAGCTGGTGATGTATTTTTGTGCGTGGCTTTTCTTTTGGTGCAAACATGGGTGGCAATCTGATTAGCTTATGATTCATGATTTGGCTAATGTGCCTACTTCCCCCAGTCCCCACCTGTTCAAATAACTACTACTGTAATGTAGGCTGTTAACTTGAAATAACTTTTCCAACTCCTTTGGTAAATTAGCTCTGGAAACTTTGTCCAGAGGCAGAAGTTGTAATAATGTAACTAAAATGCTTTTCAAACCAAGTCAACATAGTGCAAAACGCTCACTCTACATGAGCATTTAAGAAGAAACAAGTTTAATTTGAGCTGTTTCTATTCAACTAATGCCATGATCAGACATGCTGTTCTGGGAGTGCCTGGTTTCCAGACCCTACTGCTTGGCATTGCTTCTTGCCAAAGCCCATCCCCTCCCCAGCTCTGCCACACAGAAATCCGGCTTCTCACCCAGCCCTGAGAGCAGGAGCCAGGTGAGCAAACCCTCCCATTCAAGGAGTCACAGCTGATCTGGAATATTGTGCCAGAGCAGGGTGAGGAAAGGCTGCTCCAGGCAGTGTGGCTGTCAGAGCTCAGCAGGGCAAGGGAAAGGCTGCACAAGCAGCCATGGTGGATTGAGGCTGGTGACTTGAGCCACCTCTGCTACTGTCACATGAGCAGGCAGGCACTGCTCCTTTGGTCACCTGTCCTGTGCCCATCACTCACCAGTACAGGTGTACTGTACAGGTACAACAGCAGCTCTACATGCCCTTTGACCAGCTCAAACTGACCAATCAGACTCAGGACAACTTCCCAAAGGCCTTAAATTATTTAAGTCATACAGCAAAATAAATAAATAAATAAAATTAAAATTTAAATAAAATAATTTTTAAAAAACTAACAGAAAAACAATAAGAAGGAAAAGGAAATAAAGGAAATACTGGTACTGAACTCACCAAAGGATTGATTTAGTCTATTTCTCAACTGGCTCAGATATTGCCACATAAAAGTTGGATAGTTTTGAAGCACATATACATTTCAGCCTCTGTGCATACAACCCTCAGAAAGACCATCAGGCAAATCCTGACCTCACCTAGTCCTCTTCTGGCCAGGAATTCCCCTGCACTTGCCTGCCTCATTCCCTGCACAACCCTCAGCTTCTGGTTTGGTGCCCTGTTGTGTGTTTAGCTCTTGCTTCCTCCATTGCCATGGAGGTCCAATCCTTCTTCTGTAAATCCACCCTTCACTGGTGGCAGTTCCTCAGGTTGGGTAATCATGGGCACAGTGCAGAGCATCTGAGCCTCCCAAAACCAGGTGGAAGGCAGCAGGGAGAGGAGCAGGTGTGTGACCTTGCTGCTGCAATCAGCACCCAGGTTTTTCACCAGGGTAGGTAGATGCTTTGCCTGTGAGTAAAAGCAGTGGGTTCACCAAGGAAATGCCTCTCCATAGGTGGTGTGCTGATTTCACCCATGGCAAACAGCATTAATATAATACATCAAAGCTGGCTGCATTAATAGCAAACCAAGGGAAAGGATTTGCTATACATGCTAGCTACTTTTCAAATGCAAATGTCTGTTTTAAATCAGATTAAGACAGAAGGAAGCCTAGAGAATGCCAATAATTAATACACGATAAAGGAATAAACATCCAGTCCATCAAAAGGTAAAACACAATCACCAAGATTAAAGTAATCCATCTTCTCCACTGAGCCTTCTCTGCTGCACAGAGTGAGTGGGTGTGAGTCCCCATCCCCATTTCCATGGGTAGGTGGTGAGTGTCAGCCCAAAGAAGCTGCTGAGGAAATAAGAAGGCTCCTCAAGCTCAGCCTGGGAAGTTGAGAGTCCTCAGGCTGGGCTGGGCTGGGCTGGGCTGGGCTGGGCTGGGCTGGGCTGGGCTGGGCTGGGCTCGGCTCGGCTCGGCTCGGCTCAGCTCAGCTCAGCTCAGCTCTCCAGATTCCCTGGGTTCAGTGAGCCATGCTGCTGCAGAAAGGGAAGCTTTAGCAGTCACTTCTATTCATTGGCATGACCTTGGTCCCTTCAGGGTGTGCATAGCTGGCTCCTGTGGCTTTAACGCAGCTAGAAAGGTGGTGTTTGGGATCCTCACTGAGCCTTGGGTAGACCTCAGAAATACTTTGTCCTGGATTCTCTTCTTTTCCCCACATGAAAGCACACCAATCTCTCCCCTCCATCCCCCATGAACATCAAGTTACAATTGGGGTCACAGCAGGACCCTCAAAATTAACATATCTCCTCAACATTAAATTTTAAAAGAAGAGAAATAGGAAAATAAAGGGAAAGTGGTAACAAATTCTATCTCCCTTTCATATTTCTTAAAATTCACATGATGCTGCCATTGGACACTGGCAGTGCCTTGTGCTTTTACTTCCTTCTTCAGCTTCTATTGGAATAGCAGCTCTTACTGTGGCTGAGCTCACACAGGGCACCAGGCTGTCTCAGGCTTTGTGTACCAATGGTGGCAGAGACCAGCAGCCCAGCCAGCCCACAGTCCATGCATGGGGGGTGAGCTTTGCTGAAGGCAGACAGACATCCTGCTAGTGTTTGGAAGCTGCCGTTCACCAGGGAGCAAGAAGCCCTGTGGTTTCACTGACTGGTCTGTGTACCAGTCCCTGCATTTGGAGGGCACTTATCTCACCAAGTAGTTACTTATTTTCAGCTCTAGATTCCAGGAAAGAAACAGAAGTCTCTTCCCAAAGCTCTCAGGAGCTGTGTTGCTTAAAGTCACTTAAAGGTTTGTGAAGTGCCCCCAAATCAAAACATGGCCAGATTCATGGAACCACAGAACAGTTGGAAGGGACCTTCCACAAATAGCCAGTCCATCCCCCTGCCATGGGCAGGGTCATCTTGCAATAGATCTAGTTGCTCAAAAACTCAAAACTCCATCCAAACTGACCTTAAACATTTCCAGGGATGGTGTATCCACAACTTCTCTGAGAAACCAGTTATAATGTGACCACCCTCACAGTAAGGAATTTCTTCTAATATCTGTATTGGGTTTGCATGGCAAGACTCTGGTAGCAGGGGGGCTATAGAGGTGGCTTGTGTGAGAAGCTGCTGGAAGTTCTCCCATGTCCAGCAGAGCTAATCCCAGCCAACTCCAGGGTGGATCTGCAGCTGTCAAAGGCTGAGCCCAGCTGTAGTAGCAATGCCTCTGTGATAATATACCTTAGAAGGGAAACAAAAAAGTTATTGCACAGAAGTAATTGCAGCCAGACAAGACTGGAGTCAGAATATTTGAGAGAAACAGCCCTGCAGACACCCAGGTCAGTGAGCAAGGAGGGGCAGGAGATGCTCCAAGTGCTGTAGCAGAGATTCCCCTGCAGCCCCTGGTGCAGAACATGGTGAGGCAGCTGCTGTGCCCCAGAGCCCATGGAGGATCACAGGGATACAGAGACCCACCCACAGCCCATGGAGGATCACAGGGATGCAGAGACCCACCTACAGCCCATGGAGGATCACAGGGATGCAGAGACCCACCCACAGCTCATGGAGGATCACAGGGATACAGGGATCCACCCAGAGCCCATGGAGGATCACAGGGATACAGAGATCACCCACAGCCCATGGAGGATCACAGGGATACAGAGACCCACCCACAGCTCATGGAGGATCACAGGGATGCAGAGACCCACCCACAGCCCATGGAGGATCACAGGGATACAGAGATTCACCCACAGCCCATGGAGGAGCCCATGCTGGAGCAGGTGGATGCCCAAGGAGGCTGTGATACTCCGGGAAGGCTGCATGGAGCAGGCTCCTGGCAGGACTATGCACCATGGAGAGGAGCCCACACTGAAGCAGGTTTGCTGGCAGGACTTGTGACCCTGCAGGGGACCCACACTGGAGCAGCCTGTTCCTGAGGGACTGCACCCCATGGAAGGGACCCACGTTGGAGCAGATTGTGGAGAGCTGCAGCCTGTGGGGAAGACTCACACTGAAGAAGTTCAGTGGACTCTTGTGGGAAGGACTCTCCCTGAGGGGGAAGAAGAGGCAGAAACAGCCTGAGATGAATTGACCATAACCCACATTCCCTGTCGCCCTGCAGTGCTGTGGGGGAGGAGACTGAGAATAATGAAGTTAAGCCTGGGAAGGAGGAAGGGGTGGGGAAAGTATTTTTGAGATTAGGTTTGCTTCTTATTATCCTGCTCTTATTTTTATTTGTAATAAATTCAACAACTTCACAAGTTAAGCCTGTTTTGACAGTGATGGTAATTGCTGAGTGATCTCTCCCTGTTCTTATTCCAACCCACAAGCCTTTCTTTATATTTTCTCTCTCCTGTCCAGCTGAGGAGAAAAGTGATAGAGTGGCTTTGATGGGCACCTGGGATCCAGCTCAGGTCAAATTACCACATATCTAATCTAAATCTTTCAAATTTTCAGTTTGTTTGTTCGGTCACTACAGGCCCTGGTAAAAAATCTCTTTCTTGTGAACTCCCTTTAGGCACTGGAAGGCTGCTAAAGGCCTCCCTGGAGCCTTCTTTTCCAGTCTGAACAGCTCTCTCAGCCTGCCTTCATAGGAGAGATGCTCCATCTCTCTGTTCATCTCTGTGCCCCTCCTCTGGACCTGCTCCAACAGGTCCATGCCTTTCCATTACTTGAAATCTCAAAGCTGGATGCAGTGCTCCAGGTGAGGTCTTGTAAGAGCAGAACAGAAGGGGAGCATCAGCTCCTGCATCACCAGCTGACCATGATTCCAATGCAGCTCAGGATATGATTTGCTTTAGCAGTATTCCAGGTGGAAATCACTGCAAACAATTACAAACTGAGGAGTAAGGATACTCTGGGATTTTCTTTCACTTTGTGACCCACTTTGTAAGGGCCAAACTCTCCTGCTGTCCCTTGAAAGCTCAGGAACACACTCTTAAAAATAAGCTGAAAAAATTGTAATGCTTCCCACAAACTCCTTTTACCTTTCTCTTTCTCTTTTTCATTCAAACATCACATTGGGCTGAAGGAAGCCCCAGGCTAGGCCACAGTGTGGACAGATGGACAGTGTGGGCAGTTGGCCCCCTGCACCTGGCATGCCAGGGATGAAGGTTACTGCCTCCAACACCCACTGATAAATCTGTGCTTGCTGCCAGCAGAAGCAATGGAAGTTCAGTCGTTCTGGGAGAAAAGCTGGCTGCAACCCAGAGTGGCCATGCCATCATGGAATTGTAGAATCATTTAGGCTGGAAAAGATCTCTTAGATCAAGTCCAACTGCTAACCCAGCACTGCCAAATTCACCACTAAACCATGTCTCTAGGTGACACACCTACACATTTCTAAACACCTCCAGGATGGTGACTCCATCACTTCCTGGGTAGCCTGTTGAGTGCCTGCCACCCCTTCTGTGAAGACACTGCTCCCAATATCCAATCTAAACCTCCCTTGGTGAAACCTGACCCCATTTCCCTTTGTCCTGTCATTTATTACCTAGGACAAGAGACCAACCCCTACCTGGCTCCAGCCTCCTTTCAGGGAATTGTAGAGAGTGATAAGGTCCCCCCTGAGCCTCCTTCTCTCCAGGCTAAACACCCCCAGCTCCCTCAGCTGCTCCTCATCAGACTTGTGCTCCAGACCCTTCCCCAGCTCTGTTGTCCTTCTCTGGACACACTCCAACATCTCATTGTCCTTCTTCAAACTAGAGGCCCAAAACAAGGACCCAAAACCAGCACTTCAGATGTGGCCTCAAAGTGCAAAGTACAGGGGGACAATCACTGACCTGGTCCTGAGCACACTTTCTGATGCAGGCCATTGGCCTCTTGGCCATCTGGGCACATGGGATTCATGGTCAGTCACTGCTGGCCAACACTCCCAGGTCCTTTTCCACCATGCAGCTTTCCAGGCACTCTGCCCCAAGCCTGGAATGTTGCATGGGTTGTTGTGACCCAAGTGCATCCCTGCACTTCTGCAAGGGCCCCTCTTTTGCTGCACTAGGTGTACATCACCATTATCATCTTTCCTCAAATCATCCTCCAGGTACCTCCTGGAGGTGTCTCCAGTGCAATTGGAAAGCCTTAAGCACAGGCTGGGCCTCTCACAGGGGTGGAAGAACAGGTTCCCAAAGAGAGGTCTCACACTGAGCTTTATAGTGAGCCCTGTAAGTTCAGCAATCATTGCTTGCATAAAAATCAGAGAATCACAGAATGATTGAAGTTGAAAAGGACCTGTGGAGGACACCTGGTTCAACCCTCCCACTTAAGCAGGGTCATCTGGAGATGATAAAATATGAGAGATACAGTCAGTGACTGTGGTGGTTGGGCTCTTAACCACAGGTAATGACAAAAATCCAGCCAACCCTCACTGGCTGATACCCTGCCACCCAACCAGTGGAATCAACCAGAGGCATTGAACAACAACCAACCAGTCCTTGTCCAGCCCCTCCTCACTGCAAAGAACCCTGGCAAGAGTGCAGACCAGATGGTACCAACACTGCTCTCTGGGTTGCATGAAGAGGAGATGCCAGTGCCACCATCAGCACTGATGTAACAGCACACACATTACTGCCTTTCTGCCAGAAACTTTGTTCTGCAGAGGCCAGTGAAGCAGCCAGCAATGTCTGCAGTCAGTAGTTATCCTTTGGAAGACAAGCTGGGTCAGCAGAGAGAACATTCCTTTGGATTTCTGAGCAAGGAGAACATATCCCCTCAACCAGTGGTTGTTTAAGCTTGACCATAGGCCTGTTGACAGCATCAGAGCCTTCTGGCAGATTGCAGATGTCAGCATGGATTCTGATCTTTGGCTGCTGTCCAGAGAAAATTATTAATCATTTTGACAAGCACTATCCAAAAGAAGTCTAAACAAGTAATGCTCCAGCATCAGAATTACAGGTAATATCAAAGCTGTAAAAAGCCAGAATTTCTGCCTTGGCCTTGGGACCCCAGTATTTTGATCTAATGAATGTAATCACTGTGACCAAATATTGTAGAAATGCTTCTTGGTCAAAGGGGTGTCTGAGGTGGAAATTATCCAGGGTGGTGCTGAAGGCAAACACTCCTTCCAATACTTGTATATACCTCCAGGAACCAGGAGTTTGTCCTCTATACATGTGTAGGTGATTACCATGGGATGGACTAGATTACACACAACCCTTTACCTTTGTGAGGGGGGAAGAAAATGACCTCTTGAGGTCTATTGCTATATTTCAACCAGACTAGAATCCTATTTGGACAATTCCCACCAAGGACTGGACTGCTGTAAGAAGCAGCCAGCCCCACTCATTCCCTGCTAGCCTTGTGAAACCCATATGGTTTCACATGATGGTCTAGTCTTTAAACCCAGCATTTATCAATTCTAATGCTATGAAGGAAGTAGGATTTTCAGTGATGAAAGAAATCAGCAGAATCTGGATTGGGGACCCAACTTCATAAGCAATGAACTTTGCTGTGTTTTTTCTGTAATTTTCACAACTGGGGGGAATGAGCTGAGTTTCACAACATTCTGGTTGGACTTCAATGACAGGCAAAGGTGATATTTGCAGGTTGAAGTACAGCCCTTATTTACTTTAGTAGCACATCTCCCAGCAACTTCAACCAGGAAAGAGTTTTGTCCTTGCTGTCTTTCACTGGCAGGGCTTTTGTTCCCATGGTCAAGTCAATAACCTTCCCATTCACCCCTGGCCCCACAGCATGTGGCTGGGCAGCATCCTTGCTGTGCTCTCTCTCATAAACAGCCTCTTGCTTTGACCTGATTTCTGCCCTAAACAACGTTTCTTCTTGTAACTTAATTTTTACTTACTGCCTAAAATTCCAGATTAAATGCCATCTCCTAGCAACTGGTATATTTTTGTACCTAGTCTGCTAACTTTCAGTGTTTGAATATTGCTTTCCATTCATTTTGCTGTCTCAGACAGAAAACACTGGTTTCCTGAATCCTACTGGTATGTACATTTGTTTGTTAAATTTGTAAAAAGTTGAATCATTAAACAGCTAAATTTATATCCACCTGTTTGTTGACTCAACAGATATACTCCAGAGGAAAAAAATTACTCAATGTAGTCCTCCTGCTTGGTGTATCTTTATAGGAGAGATGGGGGGCAGGAGCTGCCTTGAAAGGGGTGTCTCACCTGAGATGTTTCGGTATGAGGTCTTTTTTCCTACTCTGCAAACCCTTGGCATTTCTTGTCATGTTAAAGAAACATTGAGAAATGAGCTTACCACCCTCTGCAGACAAACCACGTGTGTCCTCCCAACAAGCCATGGCAAAAGCCCATGCTGGCTCCCAAAAGCAGGACAGGGCTGAGTTATGCCCACAGTGAACTTCTCATGGACCTCACATTAAAAATGAGCCCTTTCTGTCTTGGCTGTTCAGCTCAGATTCTGTGCTGTGACTTTTAAGTGTGTCTGAAGAGGCAATTGCTGCTTTTATCTTTCTACACAGCATGGCAGGATCTCAGCATACTACAAAGGGCTCATGCATCAAACCAGGTGTCTCATTGGAAATTTTTAGAATTTTTTGGGACTTGTCTATGAATTTGCCTTCAAGAAGCATTAGCAAGTAAGGCTCATCTGTGGTTTTCAGCTTTAGTAAACCACAGTTTCTATCTGAGCTTCCTCAGGTGGTCAACAGAGGAAAATTGCAGCTTTTAGGGTGTGTGTCAGTGCTGCAGCTGTCTGCTGCAGACTCGGTTAGGGAATCCCCAGGCAGGGCCTGGAAACAGACTTTGCAGATGTTTTGTGCTGGGCAGGTGGATCCTCTCACACAACTGGGTGAAATCCATCCTCAGATTCAGATTCTTGTTTTGTCAGTTTTCTATCCATGCAAACTTCATGTTAGCTATTTTTCCTGTTTGCTATGGCTATAAATGGAATTTACGTGCAATAAAAGTTGCTGTCCACGAGAATAGAAGAACAACTGATAATTCATGACTTTTATTTCTGTAACTTCTCACTTCCAGAATATCTATTTGACAAACTGTGAGTCATATACATTGGCTGGGACAGATATGCTTAGCTCTGATTTGTACAGTGAGATGGAAATTATCAGTTAATTAAATGAAAATTTTCTCTGTGAACTCTCCTCTTCCCCCCACCCCCTCCCTTCTGCTTTAAGTCACCAGTGTTTAAAGCCATGAAGCCACTCCCAGACAACCTGAAAACAGGCCACACACCTTCTCCAGCAGCAGTGTTTCCTTCAGGACTGCTGGCAGGTATAAAGACTGAAGCTGCCCATTGGTTCCTGCACAAACAACGTGGCATTAGGACAAACAGTGGGGCATTTAACTTCACACTTCTGCTAAAAAAAGTACTTCCAGCCCCCAGGCATAAACTGTGTTGGCTCAGAGAGATGGACACTTAGGATGTCCTTTCACATTGCTTTGTTTTTCTGCAGCAGCCCCTGCAAGGTACTGGCCAAAACTCTGCTTTGCCAGATGATCCTCAAAGGGCAGATTTGCATCTTGCTAACTCTAAAATTCATAAAATATCTCTGTGTGAGGAAGGATATGTGTGAGTGATTCCCTGACAGCTGAGTGGAACCGTAGATAGCTGCGATCACCCGATGAGAACATGAATTTTGTCAGATCTTGCTGAGCTGGTTGGGTCTTGTCTGCTACATGTGATGGTCTCATTAACACCTTCTGACAGATGTTTTCCTCTCAGCTTGGCCAGAGGTGCCTGTGTGTCAATAGGCAGAACTGAGTAGAGATGTGTCAGTTTTTGGCAATTTTATGCAGTTTGGCTTAAAAAAGGATTAAACTCTGCTGCAACATAAAGTAAGGTAACCTTGTGCAGTTGTTTAGAGCAGTATTAGGTTAAAAAAACCCCTCTCTGTGCACTGAGGCTTTGTAAAAGAGGGTGTTTGTCAGATTTCATGGAGCAGGAGCAGTGAAGCCAGTAGATGCTCCTGTGCATCCTTCCTCCTCACTTACCTGTTACCCCAGGCAGAGCACCACTCACACACAGAGGGCAAGGAGCTCTTCTTCAGCAAGAAAAATCTGGGATGAGCTCCTCCATGATCTGACTTTTGCAGCCTGCTCCCCTGCTGTGGCACCTCCTGCTCCTTGCCCCAGCTCTCCCCTGACCACAGTGCCATGATGCACTCTCCTGCACTGAAGTTTGTCCAGCTGGGTTCTTTCAGAAGGACAAAGAGCATTAAAATGCAGGCTTTGTCTAGGTGCAAACTGTAGCAAGCTGTTGTATGCCTTGGAATGATATCCAGACATTTAATAATTCACATGAATGATTTCTCCCTGCACAAGAATCCAGTGACAAGGATCTGTCACTGATACACTGTGTTGGGTTTGAGTGGCAGGATTTTGATAACAGTGGCACTACAGGGGTGGCTTCTGTGAGAAGCTGCCAGAAGCTCCCCCATGTCTGACAGCCAATGGCAGCCAGCTCCAGGATGGTCAAGGCCAAACCCATCAGCAATGTCAGTAATGTCAGTAATGTCAGTAATACTAATGTGATAATGTATTTCAGAAGGGGGAAAAACACCTCCTCAGAGTAACAGTGGGGAGAGGAGTGAGAACGTGAGCAAAACTGCCCTGCAGACAACAGGATCAGTGAGGAGGGGAGGAGGAAATCTCCAGGCACCAGAGCAGAGACCCACCCACAGCCCATGGAGGGTCACAGGGATGCAGAGACCCACCCACAGCCCATGGAGGGTCACAGGGATGCAGAGATCACCCACAGCCCATGGAGGGTCACAGGGATGCAGAGATCCACCCCCAGCCCATGGAGGGCCCCACACTGGTCCAGGTGGGTGCCCAAAGGAGGCTGTGACCCCACGGGAAGCCTGTGCTGGACCTGCAGCCCATGGAGAGAGAAGCCCAGCCTGGAACAGGTTCACTGGCAGGACTTGTGACCCTGTGAGGACCCACATGGGAGCAGTTTGGTCCTAAAGGACTGCACCACATGAAAGAGACTCACACGGAGCAGTAAGTGGAAAACTGAAGCCCATGGGAAAGACTCATGTTGGAGAAGTTTGTGGAGAATTATCTGCCATGGGAACTATCCCACACTGGAGAAGGGGAGGAGTGTGATCTGTCCTGCTGAAGAGGAAGGAGGGGCAGAGACAGGATGTGATGAACTGACCCCCACCCCCATTCCCTGTCCCCCAATGGGTGCAAATGCTCTGAGAATATTTTCATTTACCAGCACTGATGTGGCTTAGGGTCCTTCTACATGAATTGGTGCTACACCACATGAGGTTTGTTCAGGAAAAAAGAAAGGGATATGAAAAAAAAGGTAACAAAGGGGGCCATGAGAGGCTGGACTGAGCTGATATGAGATGGGATGAAGAGGCAGAGGTAGGGACTAGGAGGAACAGGAGATGAGCTGGTGAAGAGGCAAAAGGGAGAGCCAGCAAGGAGACACAGGAGTGGCAAATGATCTTTGCAGCAGCAATTTGAAGGGACATGTGCCAGGAAAGATTTCATTTGTCAGGGCAGAAGGAAGGATGTGGTGAGATGTGAGATGATCTGAAGTTTATCCGTGAGGATGCAGGGGAAGGCTGTGTCTTGGCTGTGGTCTGAAGGAAGAATCTGGAAGGCTTCAGTGTGGCCTGGAAGCAATTGAGGGATGCCCTGTGGCCTCTGTTATGTACAAGGACAGATTAGATATTCACAGTAGTCCCTCCTGAGTTTACCATCTATAAATCTGTGAAATAGAAGCTTTAACCACGATAAGGGCCTCAGTCCTTGGAGCATAATATTGAAAGCCCAGAGTATCCTGAGATATTGGCTTTAAAACTGGGATTTGGGGATATAGAAAATCTATTTTAGGATATATTTTTTATTATTTTTTAAGGTTTATTTCATCTACCTGGTTTTACAGGCAAAGCATATTAAAAAAGCCTCTAATAAAATATTTAAAGCCCTTTAAATATCCTTAAAAGAGTATTTTCCTAACATGTGTTGCATAAATAGGCAGGATGCTGCTGGGATGTGATATACAGATGTCATCACTTTGATAGTTTCATGGATTTCACAGCCAGAAAGCACCACCATGGTGGTTTCCTCTGCCCTCCTGCATAATGCAGACCATGGAGTTTTGCCCAGCAATTCCCACACTGACACATGAGCTACATCATGTACAAAGACATCCACACTTAATTTAAGTATCTTTTTGGGTGATGGAGAACCTACCATATCCCATGGCAGCTCCTCCAGTGGTTAATTACAAGATCATTAAGGAGAAAAATGTGCCTCACTTTCAACTGGATTTTTTTTTTAGCTCCACTTTTTTAATATGCCTTTGCCTGCTAGGTTAAGTAGTCTCTGGTACCATATTCCTCCTCCATGTATAGATACTTATAGATCAATTCATCCCTTATATTCCTCTTGGATAATATAAATGGATTGTGCTCCTTTGGGTCATTCTAAGATATGCTTTCAATCAGCCTTACAGCTCCTCACCCAACCTTCCTCAGTGTTATAACATGATTTTAAGTGTTGACAGCTGAACTGGACTTGTTTTGTCTCATTAATGTCATGTACAGAGCTAATATGTTTTCTCTACCACTCAATATTCCCATTTTTGCATCCTAGGGTTGTATAAAGTGTTATATTAGCCCCTTTAACAAGAGCATCACACATGGAACTTGAATTCAATTGCTTATCTATTGTGACCTCTTAGGTAAACAGCCAAGAACAGCTTCCTGAATATTCCCTCTATAACACCTCCCATAGGATCATTCTTCTCTTTGGAGACTTGTCATTTAACTCCTCATAATCCATTTTAAAAGTGCCATATTGATTTTTACAGTGGTACCATTCAGAACAAACTGAATGGCAGAATGCAACCCCCAGCACAGCTCTGATCTTCCCCAGACCCATTTCCATGGAGATGCTTCTGGCTCCCTCCAGCAGCTCTGTGCTTGGCTGGCACTGAGGGAGCATGCAGCCACCCCAGCTCCTGGTTCTGCTGGAGGTCTGCTGCTGCTTCAAATCTATAATTGGAAGCACAGGAAACTGGAGCAAAAGCACCAGCCATGAGCTCTGAAACATCTAAAGAGGGTAAAATGGATTTGCAGCCAATGCTTCCAGAGACAGCAGAATGGTTTTCAGGGAATACTTTGAGACAATATCCTCCTCTCAGGAGGTCCCAAACTGGCCCCTGGAGAAGCATCAGTCTGAAAATCACATATAAATGCCCTGCTGCTAGTGCTTAAAACCACACTGTTTTTTAGAGTGGTTTTAATTTAACAGGGAGGGGTGTGTGACTGGTGACCCAAGAGAAATGCTGAAGGCTCAGGGTGGTCCTTGGTCCAACGTGTTTGGATAATATTCCAGACAATCTTAGTTTTCCTGTTGGTTGCCAAGTCCCTCGTGGGATTAGCAGAACACTGTCCAAAAGGTTCATATTTTGAGATTGAGAGGCAGCTTGTTATGGGCATGGAGAAAGAGGGGAAGTCTGAAGAAAGCCTAATTTCCCCTGCCTAATACTGTACAACATGTACTCATGGAAGTGGAGGAGGGCAGGAGAGATACTGCCTCAGGGTAAAACAAGCAGCTGCTGTCCCCAGGTGAAATCAGACAGTGGGAGACCTCAATCCCACAATTTCTCATGCTCCTGACAAAAGTTTTACCTGCCAAAAATTGCCAAAACCAGGCTGAGTCTGGGACCTAAGGGACATGGACAAAAACAGCATAACAGTACCCTCCATGCTCTGGATTAAAACTTAAACAGAGGCAGAATTTCCCTGCGATGTCCCCAGAGCACCAACATTTCCTGCTGCAATGAGCGACAGGCAGGCGCTTATCTGGCTCTCCTGCATGTGGGAGCGATTCTCTTGTGCAAATCCTTGCAGCTGCGCTTTTCAAGTGGGGCAACTGTTGCAGCTAAGTAAAATTGTTAAAATGAGTTAATCAGCTTAGTACAATGTTTCCAATATTTTCCGTGAAACAATTTGCCTCCCACATAGTGCGCTCTGTCCCGTTTCCCAGCGCGGAGGGGAAGCAAAGCGCCCCCGGGCTGAGCATCAGGGCTCACCCCAGCCAGGCTCCCCCGGGAAAGCGCCAGAGCAGCGTGTTCAAGCTGAGAATTAGGCTGAGCCCTGAAGTGCTTCATTTCTCTGCAGTGAAACTCCCCCGTGAAGGAACAGCAGCTTTCCCAATCCGCCTGGAGCTGTTGGTGGAGGCTGGAGGGGCCAGGCACGCTCCCCAGCCTGCCCTCTGTAATGGATGGCTGCAGCCATCCCGGCTTCGCCCAGATCACTAGAAAATGTTGCTTCTCTGCAGCTCATAATTGGGCTCAATACAATTGTTTTTTTTTTGTTTTAACTCCTAATTTCAAGGCTTTTCTGTAGCCATCCCTAATTTTCTGATGGTGCCTAGCAAAGACCAGATGAAAGCCTGGATGCAGGAGCTGGGCTGACCCTGGTCCTGCAGGGTGCTGCCTGTTTAGTGCCCTCAGGTATCACTGAGAGCTGTTTGTCACTGCACAGCACAGGAACTGTGCTCTGGCTCACCAGTGGCTGTGGATGGGAAGGTGAGCCTGGTCCCTGCTGTCACCCCAGGCTCTGGCTCTGCATCTGAACTGGCCACAGCAGGGGACGTGTCCCAGTTTCTCAGCTGACAGCCGGAGGTATTGACTAAAATTACTCTGGAATTAGTCATAGCTCCATAGTAGCAGGTTTCACCTGGAAGAGGTAGAAAATGAAGATGCAGTTCCATTTGAAATGTAAAGTAATGATAATTAAGAGAGGTCCTTTTGCTTCCCGTTCAAGTCTTACCTGCAGTAAAGTTAAACTGAGAAAGAGATCTTGGTAGACAACTTGGTCCTGTCATACCACAGGGTCAGGATTGCTGAGGGATGCTCTTCAAAGTTATTCATCTCTTTTAAGCAGCTGCTTCAGCATCCCTATTCCTGAAAAGAGTTGCCTTTTTTTTTTTTTTTTTTTTCTTTTTCCCTAGGAAGTGTCCAGTGTGCATCCTTGCTGCTATTTTAGCCTGTTGTTCCATCACTGACATGGAGATGAGGTTAATCCTTGTGTTGCCCTAAAAAAACCCTGTAGCCATTTGTTCTCTGCTTTATCTCCTCCCAAGGCCAATGCCTTGGTGCTATTTATTAAAAGGAAAACTCTTCTTTTTGACAGTGTGTTTCTCACATGCAATAATTCAGTGTTTCCCATGTGATGTTAATAACAGTAGAAGGCAAGAAATCACATCAGGTGCAGAAAAGCAAGAAGGCAATGACACGGCAGTGACATGAATGAGACAAAGGAGTGCATAAAAGAGGAACAGACCTCAGACAGGCCGAGAGTGGGGTGATGTGGCACCTCACCTGTAAAAGTGTCACTGCACACACAGATCAGCACCTGGGGGCAGGAGAGGCAGGCACTGGAGAAGCAGGAGCTGGGAATGACAGCTTCTTGTCCCCCAGAGAAGGTGTCTGTTTTGTACCACAGTGCCCAGCCTGTTCAAATCAGTCCCACTAGTAACACCATCTTGGAAGATTTGCAGCTCCTCGTTGACGTTCAAGGTTTAACAGTGCCAGGTAAAAGTTCTACAGGGAGGAGAGATGGGACATGAAGAGATGATGTGAGGGATCACGTCCTTTCACAAGCAGCAGGTCAACAGTGGGACTGGGAACATCACATGTGTCTCTAGGGGTGCCCTTCATCCACTGGATTTCACTATGGACTAAGGACATAGGCTCACATCAGAAGGCTTTGCTCAAACGAGCACAATCTGCTCTGCTAACACGATCTTAGTTCAAGAACACAAATTTTGGACAGGGACATGGCATTGAGCCCAAGGGTGCTAAGCCAAAATTTAAGGCATTATTCCAAGCAGCACAACTTGGGCCTGTAACCCATGATAGGTAAGGCAAGCCTTGATGGATCCATGGGATGTACACGGGTGTAACTGAGGACATGCAAGTTTCATCAAGAACTGATTGTCACTGTCAGGAAAAACAAACTGTACAACTGGTTGCTTCATTGATGGCTTCTGAGTAAAAAACTGTGTGTAAAGAAACTGCAACCCCATCCCCAAGATTTGCAATGCTAAACCCATACAAAGGGAAACACCTTGTCCACAGCTTCAACAAACTATTTCCACTGTCAGCAGGGAAAAAATGTTTCATGATCATGACAGCTGCTGTTTCATTACAAAGCAGATCTGCTTTAGGTGGCATATTGTTTATAAGAAATAATCTTAGTGTGCAGCACACAGAGTTGTAATAGCATGGCAGCACTGTAACCCCTAGGGAGACCCTGGTGGTGAAAGGGTATAGGAACTTTACTTGTATTATTGTACTAATTTCCCTCAGCACAAGAAGTAACATGCACAGATCTGTTCAAAAACAGAGCTTTCCCTGTTAACATGTTCTCCTTGCTGACAAGGTTTGTGGAGTAAAAAGCTTTTTAAAGATGTAAACAGATTTTAGCAAATTGCAGTCCCATCATGAGATATT
The DNA here is from genome assembly GCF_903797595.1 of Erithacus rubecula. Lineage (NCBI taxonomy): Eukaryota > Metazoa > Chordata > Aves > Passeriformes > Muscicapidae > Erithacus > Erithacus rubecula. Next base: position 134,787,838 of record NC_136689.1, read on the forward strand.
AAAAAACCCCACAAGATTTATGATTTTTTTAGATGACAAGTTATCTTGACTTTGTCAGTTATACCTTACACTGTGTAATTTTGTTCTACTATTTTGTATTAATACAGTGTTTTGTGTTTGACCAAAACATGTCATCAGTTTCTACCTTACAAATGTGAGACTATTCAGAATTATGGCTGAAAGAAAAAACCCACATATATGAAAGAGCATAATATCATGTTGGAATTTCATCATTTCAGCATTTTTGTGAAAACTACCTAATCCATTGACTTTTAAATTGCTCCCATGCCATAAATACTGAGAATAAATGGGGTGGGTGGGATGGAAGTGAAATGCCTCAGAGCACAGTCTAGTACCTGCTTCTTTTGCAGTTTGGTCCCCTTGGAGGATGCTTCACTGCTGACAAGGGCATCCCCAAGCCTTGAGAAATAAGGGCAGTGAAAGGAGAATTCTTCCTCACCATGTGCAGTGTCTGCTCACTGTTGCAGTGCACTAAAGCAAAATCAGAAGACTTGGTGGATTTGGATTCGCACCCAAACCCTGCCCAGAAGAGCAGAGCCCTTTGCTCAGGTAGCAGCTGTGATGTGCAGCATTTAGGCAACCCTGGGGGGAGACATGGGTGGGCAAAAGGCTCTGCCCACCTCCAGGTGCTGGAAACTACCTGAATGAGAATGATCAGACTGTCAGGTGAGAGCTGTTGCTAGAAAAAACCCCTCTGATTTTCCCCCCCTCCTGTTTATGACCTGGACCTTATTTAAATCAAACAAAATACTTTTACTGTATAATAAAAATTCCATGTTTTAATACATTGCCATGCACAAATGAAGTCAAACAATGCAGAGTACAAAATTGTCAAATATACAAAATGATAAAGCAGATACCCAAAGCTTCCAGAGATCATGCCCAAAGATACCAAAAATTTGATATTGGTTTTAATTTTATTGTTTAAAAGAACTCCTCCCTCCCACCTGGGCTTTATTTTCTGTTGATTTTTGAAAACAGAAGGAAGTAAAGACAATATAAAAACTGTAAGGTGGAATTAAATGATGGCCACTTTGTATACTAAAAATCAGTTTGCATGATAATTTTTGTTTTGGGAAAAAAGCACTGCTGTGCAGCTGAACACCTTGGATGCCTGGGGAAACGCAGTACACATCAAACAAAAAGGCACACTTTTGTCTCATGCCACCTCATTTGGCTCCATCATTAAAAAGTTCAGCCATAGATGTACTGGGAATAACAGTGTGTCACTTTATAAGCATTAGAGTGCTGGCATTTTCCTAGATTACCAACCAAGTTAACATTAAAAGGAGCTCACTGGCTTAGAGTATTTCCTTAGTGAATCTAAACCAGAACTGAGTCCAATGGCAGCAGACTTGCTGGCTTCAGGTGAGTGTTTTGACCATGGCCAAAGGTGTGCAGTCGGCCTTTCTGCATCCAGCTGTCCTGCATCAGGAGACCAGATCTCCCAGGACCTTGATCCCAGCCTCCCTCTCACTCCCTGCAGCTCATGCCCATCATCAGTGACTGATGTGGATGCACCAGCACAGCCTGGGATCTGATTCTGTCCATGGGCTCCTTTTTGGGAAGCAACCTTTGGAGACAACTCAGGTGCAACTGCAATTCCAGCTGTCAGCTGCTTGTTTTCTTCAGGGTCATATTCAAACAACCTTAAATTCAACTCCCCAAAACAGAGGGCCCCAAATTTAGAGCCCCCTTTGCTGGTTTATGGTGTGCAGAGCCAGGCAGGCATTCCTCCCATCTTACCCAGACAGTGAAAAAGAAACAATAATTTTGAGGCAGGTCCAGGTAGCTGCAGTCCCTACAGGAAACTGAAAGCAAAGCCCAGCATATCCCAAAGTACTCCCCTGCCACTTTCAGATTCTGCAATCGCTGTGAGAAATTTAAAAATACACATCTTAGCTTTGCCAAGCATTCCTGCAGCAAAGCAAAGGAGTCTCAGAGGACACAGCCTCTTTGGGGAAATGCTGGTCATTCCCATTGCCAGGGTATTGTCCAGTCCTGCCAGGAAACATCTCCTGCCATGGCTGCAGGAGCCACTCAGCACAGACAGAACACTGCTCTGCCTGTGCTCAGCCTGACATGCTCCATTCCTCCCCTTGCTCAGTGGTGCTGGATTCAGGGCACAGGGATGAGATGTGACTCTCATGCTGAGATGCTTTGCATAGGCTGGAAGCTCCTGCCCCTCTGTGCATCTTCTACTGTCACAATCTCTTTTCCACCTTTCTCAGAAGTGCAAAGAAGGAGTCTCTTATATACAAAGGAAGCAGACAAAGTGCTAAAAGGACTCCAAGCCTTTCTTTATCTATCTGGTCTTCAGACCAAAGCCTGGCTCTGTAAGGAAAACTTCTGCCTAGATGTAAAGCCACCCTCTCAACATTGAAAAAAACTCAACCAACTGAGCAAGTCCCCTAAGCATCTGATGGGACAATTTGAGGTTTTTCTTCCTTCCCTGCACAGCTTCTTATTGCTTACATGCAGTTTTGCTGCAATACCATTCTCCCTGCTTTATTTAATTTGGTGACTTAAAATATTAAATAGATAAATTTGTTGCAAAGACTTAATAGAAGGTGATTAGAGGTGTAACAACTACAGAATTTTTTTTTTTCTGAGAAACTATTTAGATATATTTGGAATTAATATCAGAAAGGAGCTTTTCATTTCCTTCTTAGACTGAGCCTAAGCTGTGATAATGCTGTCAGTCCTACTCTTATGGCAGAAGTCATTACATACAGAAGACATTACAGCCATGTGCCAGTTCAGCTTTGCCCCTGCCCAGCTGGGCCCAGCCATGCCTGCCACAGAATGCTCTCCTCCAGAGCTGCAAGGTGTCTAATACCAATCTGCAGTAAGTATTGCTTTTACATTTTCCCTTGTTTGTGTGAGCTGTTTACTCTTTAGACTGTACAACCCAGTTTGTGCTTTCCCCACCACTTGATGAAGCACATGGAAGATGAAGGGTTCACACTTGCCTCGTGCACATCAACAGTGGTTTTGTGAAATCTGCATCAGACACTGAGTATGCCTTTGTTTATTTCTGAAGGACAACATTCAAACCAGCCAACAGTAACAGGACCCAATCTGGCAAAAAAACACAGCTGGGAGCAGCTGTCATTTCTCTGGGTAATCCCACTGATGTAATTTCACTTCCAGGGCTTTATTAACCAGCTCCAATGGGGCTGGCCATGAGAGCAGAAGTTTGCTGTCTTTGAAGCAAGGAACCTGTGTACTGTGCTCAGCTGCACAGCAATACAATCACCCTTTCCATCAGCACTGCAGCTTCTCTGCCAGTTCTTGCAGGCAGGAAAATCTGTTTCTTGCCAGCAGGATGCTACCTCTTAAGAGGCAAACACACAGCTGTTACTCTTTGCTTTGACTACACATCCACATGGCCCCATCACCTGCATGCAGCATTTTGGCCCAGGTTGCTATCAGTGAAAGGCTACAGACTCTTGGTATGTCCAAGGGTTTTGTTGTTCTTTCTTATCCAGTTCTCTTCCTTTAATTATGTGCAGCAGAACCTTAAGCTGTCAGCAGATCTACTGATGCTCATACCAAATGCTTCCACAGAAGCTGTTTGAATTAATACCACTTTGTGGAAAAAAAGGATATAGATTGCCCTGCCTACCTGTAATATTGGAAAATTCAGGATATTTTTAATTCGGAAGTTTACATCTGATGATCTAGTCTAATCCTTGCATAATACATGCCTAACAATTTCATCCAGTAATTGCTGCACCAAACCTGGATTTCAGTTTGAGGTAGAGCTTATTGACTTATAAAAATACTCTGCATACTTTAAAGACTTTATGTGATGGAGAACATACCAGGTAACTGAGTAAGTTGTCTCCATGGGTAATCATCCTCCCTGCTGGCTATTTGCACCTAATTCCTAGCCTGAAATCAGTTTCCAACAAGTAGAGCACATCATTCCCTTCTAAATAGAAGAGCTACCTGCATTCAGACAGCACTTCCCTGCCCAAATTGTGATTGCAGACAGAGATCAAGTCACCTATTCAAATTACCTGATAAATAAATAGCTTGAGCTTCATTAGTCTGACACTATAATAAGACCAGTTTTCCTGACCTTGAATGACACTGGGAACTATTGAAATTAATCTTTCCAAGTTGTCAATACCTTTTTTGAAAGACTGACAGTGACCAAACAAACTAGGATGGCATCACTATTGCCAGGTCCTACATCCCAGCTGGCCAGAGCATCTGTGGGGCTGATGCTGAACAGCTAATCTGTGACACCTTCACAGCCACTGCAGCATTGCAGACATACTCCCTATGCTTCTAAGTCAGATTTGCTGCCATCCCTCCTGGATTTTTAACTTCTCTGTCCTCCAGGCTATTCTCCACCACTGACCTGCTCAGATCATTATTTATTGTGCCCCTGTTTTTGTCATCTCTGGATGTTGCCAACAGTAATTTTCTCTTTCCCTGGGGGGTATATTGAAAATAGAGCATACCTTGGGAGGTGCTCATCAGAAATAGTCTCACTGAGGATAATGAATATTTACAGCTATTTTTTGTGATCTAGCCTGTAATCCATTTTTAATCCATTTAATATGGGTGATATTGATTTTGCATTGTGCTGTTTTGTTCTTTATCAGAATCAAATGCTCTATAGGAGGCTAAGTATAGCATGCCAGCAGAGCTTCTTTTCTCAACAACCCTTTGATATCACAAAAATAATAACAAGTTTATTTGGCATGATACAGTTCTATAAAATAATATGGAGGGTTCTATAAATTTTTAATTGCTCTAATGATTATGCCATATCAACTTATTCCATGATTTTGCCTAAGACTGTTAGGAAGCTAATAAGTCTATATTTTTCTGTATCAAACCACTCATTCTTTTGCACTGTTGTGGGTCTGGTGTCATTTGAAGCTTCCTTGATACCTGCTGGTTCTGAGGAATCCTAGGCAAGTTTTTCCTTTTCTTTTGGATTCAGTTAAAGGTTCCACAAATTTAAAATTATGTTTGGATAGTTACTGCTTAATAATACCTGCAATTACTGATGGAGTAGGAGGAATTACATTTTAATGTGTAATCTGACTCTCTCCTTCTACTGCTTTTCAAGACTATTTGTTGGGTTTCCAGTGTAGTGTGAGCAATCTCTGTGCTGGGCCTGTCAAACATCACACTTAGCTTTGCTATGACAGTATTTATTAGGATATATGTGAAGTCTTTGGTGTAACCAGCCCTAACCTATTTGCCACTGACTTCCCATACATTTTTGGCTTCCTTCATCAAGCATCTATTTTTCTTACTTGCTGATTTATCCTCATGAGCCTGCCTAATCACCCATATATTATGTTGGTGGGTTTTTTTGCACTCCAGATTACTTTCCTGAATTTTACTATAAGAGGTTACAAGTAATGCTGGCAATATTTTCCCCTCACCTATCAATCTTAATTATACCAAAGGACCTTCTCTTTTTAAATTAAAATCTTATTGACAGCCTATATATACCAGGGTCAATTGCAGCTGTTCAAGGAGACTCTGATGGCAGAGATGGTAACTGTTAAAGGGGATCAGTGTGAAAGATGCAGGGCTTTACTTTGTTTTATTTTGAATAATGCAGATCTTCTGGCTTTGTGGCAGGTGGAGGGAGCTTCATTTTAGTGATCACAAAAAACAACCACCTTGATGCTGGCTCCTTGGCTGGTGCTAATCTGCACATCTCTGGAGACTGCAATGAGTAGTGCCAGTGGAGTCTGCCAGGGTCTGGCATGGGGTCTTCTGAAAATTCAGGGCAAACTCAAAATTTTCTAATTTTTAATGGTTTCATTTCTTCAATGACATTACAGCTGCAGTTGAGTGACAACACCCTAAGGAAGAGAGAGAGGGAGGGGTGGACTCCCTGATACAGCACTGCCATACATCTGGACAAGCAAAACCAAAGAGCTCATGAAGCTTTTTCAAACTCCCCTCCCAGAGAGCTGCCTTTCCCTTAACAGAATAAATGGCAGGTGTTCAGGGACAGAAAGCCACCCAGATGAAGAAAAAAAAAAGAGGAATAAAACAGTGCAAAGGATGATCTCATCTGCATTGTGCTCTCTGGGGTGACCAATTCCTTCAGGATTCTGGTGGAAGACTTCTCATGGTGCAAATGCTTGGAATGGCTGAGTTCCTGACAGGGACTCTGAGCGGGGTGTGATGCTGCAGCCTGGAATCCACACAGAGAATGCAGGTGAGCGTGGCAGCAGGGGCAGGCTCTGGGCTGGGAGGAAGGCTGCAGCTCTGCACAGGGAGCAGGGTCCTGGTCACAGCCCTGCCTTGTCTCAGAGATAATAACTGGTGATCAATGGAACAGCAGCACAGCCTTTATGAATTTATCTATCTCCACAGGCTGATAATGGCTGCTTTATGAAAATAGCATTAGTCTTCCACTCTTTTGCAGCGAACTAATGGCACTGAGCATATTTAAATTCACTTCCTTTGCTGGAATAACTTATTTGCTCCCTTTCATGTTGACTTGGTCTTTGGCACTCTCAACATAAATGATTTATTGACTAGAGATAAAGCATTCCTTCCCCTGAACTGTTCCTGCGACCCAGGCAGAAGCGGATATGTCTGCTATTAATAAGGTGTTGGGCATAAAAAATGCAATAGACTTGATTGTCTGCACTCAACAATCTTTCCGAGAACACAGTACTGCCTCCATTCACAAGAACAAAAATCTCTCCCACATGTTTATTTATATTAAAAAGTTTTCAGAAGGATACGCTGGGATCCAGAGAGTTGTTCAGGAGATGTAGAACAATTTCATAAATATCCCTGAGGAAGCATGGCCTACTTTGGGAAAATAACAATGATTAAAAAAACCCAAACACAATGAATAGTTAAATACAAGCCAAAAAGTACAGTTATTTCCTTATGGCTCTGGCAGACAGTCACAGATGTGAGAAGTGTCACGGGGCTGGGGGGAGCTGTGCCTGCAGTTGTGCACATGCACAGGCTGGCTGCAGGATGGGCACCCACACCAGCTTCAAGGGAGGTTTGTCCAATAGGCACCTACAGCAGACTTCTCTCCAAGTCTGGCTACTCAAGGGTCTGGACTTGATTTTCACATTTCTCAGGGCCTATAACACTGCTTTTCTAGGTCACCACAGCTAAAATCCTGGGAAGCTTTTAAAACAAACTGTTTTAACAGGAGAAGTGCACACATCTAAATTCATGCCCATACACTGGAAGATGTTCAAAACTAACATTGATACAAAAAAAGCTTCTAGTGGCTCTCTGCCTAACCCAACTTCTTCTCATACACCCTTTTAAGATAACACTCTCTGATAAACTCTTCTTTTATCATTCAAATTATTCTGGATTTTTTCACTAGGTAGTAAAATAAGAGAACTCCTACTGTAGAAGTATAGCATTCTCCTTTTAATTTAACATATCAATTAAAGTATTCTGTTTTTAATTGCTTTACCAACATGAAATTGATGCCAGTTGTCAGAGTGCATTTTTAAAACTTGTAGCAGAAAGAGCTGTTAAATTTGCTGAAGCTTACAGTGGACCTGTGCCATGCACATGGCCAGCTCTATTGGTATCAGATTCCAACCTGCAACCCTATGAAAAGCTCTAAAAAGTGCAAATGTTGCAGTTGGCAAAGATCCTTATGTTTTAAGGAGAATTTTTACACCAATTGATTTGAAATTAGGGACCAGGATTTTCAGAAAGAAAATGTAGAAGCTTACTGCTCTGTAGATCTTGGGAGCTATATTTGAGAATCCATGGAAAGACCCAAACCATTAAAAATCACTAGCAACTTCTGAAAATCTTTGTCACCAGTAAAAATAATTTGCCTTTGGACTGAATACCATAGAAGTATCCACTGTGCTGAATATGAGACGGGTGGAGAGCTGAAACCTAAGCCCATGACCATCTAAAAAAAATTAAACCCTGAAGATAATTATCTTTTTGTTGTACAGGCACCCTCAGTGGTTGACCTTCCATTCTTTAGCAATGAACTGCACAATAATTTTTAAGAATTATAACACAGGAGCTTCCTCCAGAAAGGTGCCTGTGACACTCTAGCTGCACATTCTCTCCATCACTCCATCTTCACACAGCATTGTCTCACCCAGAGTTTGGAATAAATGCTAACAGCAACTCTAGAATATCTGTTTATCAGGCTGGAGAGAGTGACAGTCTTTAAGTACAGAAAAAAGCTACCTTTGATTTTAAAGAAAGAAGGAACAAAGAGGTAAGCCCCTCAGTATGCTGATGACATCAGTTCATTATAAAGAGTGTGCCAAGAAGGTCCTGATGTAAGGGACAGACACTAATTCCACTGAGTCCCCACAGAAGAAACAGTACCACAGCCAGCTGTGATACAACCAGTGATGAGGTCAGCCATTCAGAGACTGAACAAAAAACAAAGTTCAGATTGAATGCAACAGTCTTGAGCCTGCTACAGTATATTGAAAGGCTTATTGGAACCATTTGCTTATTCCCAGTTCCTACCAAAATACTGTTTTGAGTAGAAAGTGGAAAAAGTTAATGAAGAAATCTGTCCTCTCCAAAGGGAGTGTCTTGCTCCTTAGAAGTATAGTCTTACACTTTACCTTTTTAGAGAGTTTGGTTTGGACTACAATATCCCAGCCCTGCCTAAAACATAAGTGGTGGCCAGCATAAGGAACCTGAATTCTTCCAGTTTATTCTGGTTTTACTGCAGACCAAACCCAGGGTCACGTACATGTCTGAGAAACTCTCCCTTGCCTCTCCCTCACTGAGTTAGAAAAGACTCTGGCACACCAGAAACGAGACCCTTTGATATTTGGTGGGTAAGAGGGAGAGCAGACACAGTATCCTACAGCTCATTCAAACTACCCTGCTCCTGGCTACCTCTGTGACAGCTGTTCTCTAAGTCTTGATAAAAGAAGTCACATCTCTGCCACGTGCAAATCTATCTACACAACCTACTGTGAATCAGTGAAGGGATGCTAGTACTGGGCTTCAGTTTGGATGCAGTCTCAGCACAAACACTGAAACATATCCTCAGTATTTTAAAAAAGGACCATTATATATATATGGACTGTGCTAGTTCTGTGAGAAAAGCACATATGAAGTGCTGATATTGTATAACAGAATACCATTAGACTGCAAAACTAACACATACAAGACGTCTACATTCCTATCAGGGTGTAATATTGTGAACATATCCACTGAGATTGGAGAATTGTTGTAAGTTTTTCCTAAAACATCATGCCATCTGCATACATAATAAAAGAATCCAGTAGTTGCCATGCTAAAACAGGACTTCTAGTGAAGGGCATAGACAGTCCCCTAAAGGGAACTCAAAAATTATGCACAGTGATGAAGACTGGAAGAAATTTTCCAGCTAAAGGTCTGTCAATGACCATTTTCAACAAATTAGATATTTCAGATATTTTACTCCACAGCAAACCAGGTCACCCCAGAATGTACCAGCTGAGTGAGCTGACTTTACTTCAAGTTTTTCTTCAATCCTCCATGGTCATCTTCTGGCACCACCATTTATTGTTTTCGTGAAGGAAAGTTCACTTTCATCTCAAGTGGCAGGACAGCAGCTTTAGAGGCTGGAAATGTTTATGGAGAGCTCTCTGCTGGGGCTGTGAGAAACAAAACAGAAATCCAAAACCAGACTGTGAGTATAGAACAGAGCAAAGAAATTATTATTCATTTCAACTAAAATTTAAAAAATCAGGTCTGAGCTTAGTAAATGTACTCAGAGAATACATATTGTGACCCCTTGTACTTTTTAAAATCAACTTTACTTACCAACCAAAAAACTCTAAATCAATTCCTTGGATCAACTGCAGACTAGCAATCATTTGCATGATTTAACAAATCCTACTTGAATTTTATTGCCTCATGTAAAAGCACTGCTTATTTTTCCTGTAGTCTGAGTCCCAGAGAGCAGGGCTCTTCTGTTTGGTTGGATTTGCATTACCAACTGAAGTCTTGATAGCCAAATGCTGGAAAGGCTCTGCCAAATGCCCAAGCAGTATTTGATGTTCCTGCTGGTTAAGATGGTAAGAACTGGCCATTGCTGCAATGTGAGAACAGCTCACCCATACCCTTCCCCCTTCAGACCCCATAAGATAATGAGGAGCTGCAGAGTCTCTCTTTCCCCTGATAAGCAGTACAGCACCCTCAGTGTTGGTGGCTGTTATTCTGTTCCTGAAAGCCCTTGCAGAGAATGTGGAAGTTACTTGTAACTTCTCCTCCCCTTCACCCAAACTTTTCTTTGAGAAGTACAGCAAAAGGACAAGAAGCAATGGACACAAGAAGCAAGAAGATATATTCCAGTTAGATGCAAGAAAAAAAAACCTTCTGAGTGAGAATGGTTATCTTTTGGACCAAATTGCCTGACCAGGCTGTGGGACCTCCACCTATAGAGATATCTGCAGCTCAACCAGATGAGTCCCCACACAACCTGATGTGGCCCTGCTTTGAGCATAGCTTACTGGAACCACCTCCTGAAGCCTCTTCCAACCTAAATATTTTTAAGCTTGTACATTTTCTGGTGGGGATTTGTGCTCCTTGTTCTGCTTTTCTGAACAGAAGATGAATGCCTGTGCAGAACTGCTCACACTGAGGCAAATTCAGTTGTTAATTCAATATGTAGCTCATAAATGCTTGTACACAGATCCCAGGCTCAAGCTTCTGGAGCTGAGGAGCTATGCAGAGACAAGTTCATTGTATTATTTCATGGAACCATAGAATCATTTAGGCTGGAAAAGACCTTTATGTTCATTGAGTCCAAGTGTTAACCCAGCACTACCAAGGGCACCACTAAAATGTTTTGGGATGCAGCTTTGTTTATCATACAGCCCTCACCCATCACCTGCTTTATGGAGCAGATCTCTGGTTAGGGCAGTGCTGGGATGGGACACATCAGAATGGGCTTTGCACCCTTTCCAGCTGATATCCTGCATCTTTCATGGATGCATGTACCTGTATGAGCAGGAAGAGCTGGGTTGTTGGGTTTTGGGGCCAGATTCCCCACTGTGAAGCTAACAGGATACTGATGCTGCCAAGGCAGCATTCACATCAGCTGAAACTCAGGCTGGCAATGGATTTCTGCTTCTCACTCCTTTGAAACCATTGCTGGTCGGCTCTGCTCCATGGGCTGTGGGCTGACTGGCTCTGCCAAGCTGCCACTTTGCCCATTTTTGCCTCTTCCAGCCCCAAACTCTTGTAGCAATGGACATGAAGGTTTAATTGAGCAGAGAAAGGATGGGATGATAGATCAGTGGGTATTGCACAGGACTAAAAAAACCACCCAGTCCCTGCCACGAGCAGTTGACCCCTGAGTGTAAATATGCCCTATGAAACAGAGAAACAGTAAAAAACAATTTCCTTAATTATTTCCCTCTTTATGTGGGCATTTTTACCTTATTATGGTGCTACTCTTGATTTCTATTTTAATAGCTGCTTTGCTTTTATCCTCCAGGTTCTCCAGGGCAATGTTCCCAACATCACCCATCATCTACTACATGAGATGGCCACATCAGTAGTGGCCTGAGAAAGATGCACATTTCAGACCCAGCAACTGGTTTCACTCCATGGGAGAACATACAGGAGCCTTCAGCTGGACTAGACAGATAACTGACTGCATCCCCAAGACACAAAAGAGAACAATGGTGACACAAGCAATTTTGAGGACAAAGGGCAAATCTATGGCGAGGTTTAGAAACCGGAGAGCAGCAAACAGTTACTTAATCTCAAAAGTGTTTGAATTAGAGGATGTCTTCCATCTGTGTAGCATCAATACAGACAAGCCTGTCTCACAAAGGCCTGTCTCTTTTTTTGAGCTTCTCTTCTGCAAAGAAGGGAAAATTTCAAAAACTCTCTCAAGCAATGGAAAACACCTTGCCTAGCCACAGAGTCAGAGGACTAAAATAAAATGGGTAAACTGGCTAATTATATTGGGTCAGGCCTCAGGACTGTACTCATGCTGAAATTCCCCAATCATCCCCATTGTCTCAGTCATTAGCTTGCACTTGTACTTAAGTCTGAAACGAGCCAGCTGGCCCTTCAGTCAGAAACCCATGAATGAGGACAAATGGAACTGATCCCAACCTGAGCTCCATCCACACCAGAGGGAGCACAACCACTTGGAGCCATGCAGAGGTGTCTGGATACAACTGGTGGCACTGAGCAAGCAGACAGCAGCAGTTCTGCCAAGCTCTGCATTTAGAGCAAGCAAACTCAGGCTTTAGTGGTCATCTGGCCTGTTTCTTCTCACTTTGCCTTTTGAGGACAGAGTTTTAGAAGCACCTATTCTTCCTCATTATCTGCATAATTTTTTGTGCCCGGCTGGAGGCTTCTCTAAGGACCCTGGTTTTGTAACAGTACATATCCAGTGTTTACTGAAAGTAAAGATCTTTATAAAAGGTATCACAAATGAGCAGTTGCCTGTGAAAACCCTGCCTGAGACAGTAAGCTCTCAAAACAAAGACAGCCCTTTTCAGGGGGTATATATGCTTACCAACACAAGTGAACAGATCTAATCTCACATGACATTTTCAAGAAGCTGATGTAGAAAAACAACTATCATTTCAAAGCCAGAGATGTATTTCAGTTTTTGAGTATCTGTGCTGTGTGATTTTTGTCTGAGAAAGAGATATATTTTACATTCATTTTAAACACATTAATTCAACTCAGCCTAGAGGTATTACCTATTTTGCCACATTTCCATAATTGAGGGATTCTGATAAAGAAAACAAGCATCTATTATCTTTGCTAGGTTTACTCTCCTGGAACTAATTTTATATTGTATTTCCAAAGTCAGCACATTCCAAACACAGGATTATAATGAAAAATGCCTATTTCCAAACAACCTTCTACCATCTATTCCTTGGAGTCTGTGAAAAACTGCATTCAGCTATATTTAGTAATACTTTTCCTGTGTTAAAAAGGCCATAGGTATCTGACTTCACATCTCATGTCACTTGAGACATTATAATATGCTGTACATTATTGCAGACTTCTTGCATCTTGCTATTAACTAATTAGAGTTGATATAACTGTCAAATGATTGGGGTTGGGAGGGACTTTAAAGATAATTTAATTCCAACTCCTCTGCCAAGGACAGGGAACTTTCCACTAGACCAGGTTACTCAGACCCCATCCAGCCTGGCCTTGGACACTGCCAGGGGCATCCACAGATTCTCTGGGCAGCCTGTGCCAATGCCTCAACACCCTCACAGTACAGAACATCTTCCTAAAACCTTATCTAAACCTGCTCTTTTCAGTTTAAGGCTCCTTGTCCTGTCACACCATCGTGCAAAGTTCCTCTCTAGCCTCATTGTAGCCCCCTTTAAGGCAGTGGAAAGCACTGTAAGGTCTCCCTGGAGCTTCCTCTTTTCCAGATTGAACAGCCCCAGCTCAGCCTGTCTTCACAGGAAGATGTTGCAGATCCATGATCAATTCAGTGGTCCTCCTCCAGACTCATTCCAAAAGGTCCATGTCCTTCTGGTTCTGAGGACTCCACAGCCAGACATGGTGCTCAGATGGAGTGTGTGTCCAGCTCTGGGGCCCCCAACAGATACCATTACCATTGAAGAGTTTTGGACACTGATAAAAGAAAATGCCTGGCATCCCATTCACAGATTTACCTTACTCTTTTCCTTATTGTGCATTGAATTATTATTAACACTGAGGTGTGAGAGAATGTCACAGGTGTCTCTGTAAGGCTCATGGAAGTTAATGTAAAAAGAAAGTACCCTGGGGAGCTGCTGATCCCAGTCAGTCACTGTGGTGGAAGGAGAATTGGCAGGGGCTGGGAAGTGCTGCCATGGGGCAGCCTTGGCAGGGACAGGAACCATTTACCTGTACTTTACAAATGAAGCTGTACCTGCACTTGGTTTCACTCTATCACAGAGCCATCCCATTCCTTCTCTGGGTGGTTCTTTTATCCTGTAGGTAAACACAGCCATTGCTGCACATCCTCATTACCTAACAGGTCACTGATAACCAGAGTCAACAATGCCAGAGATCCAAGGTTACCTCAAACAATTAAATGCGTGGAGCCAGCTGGAGCCAGCAGGAGTGGGTGGCCAAGCACAGCCCCCCAGCCTGCTCCATCCACCCACCAAGCCCTCCTCTCATCAGAGCAGCTCCAGCATGCCCAGGCTGCAAGTCCAGCCTCAGGCTGCACAGACACAGTGCCACAGCCCAGCAGCTGTGCTGAACAGTGACACACTAATCCAGGGACTGAATGCAGCACCCAGCAGCTGAGAGAATACAGACATGTGGATGCTTTTTGATAAAGCTGCCAATTTTGTTTTGATTCCCAAGCAGTCATGTCATGGTCTGACTTGCCTGATTTTCCCCTCACTACTAAAAATTCGTAGCTGATACAGTCTTGAAGGTAATTTAATGTTGTTTGTCAAATGCAGTTGCCAATATGGTTGAAAAATACCAAGGGGAAAAGGTAGGAAAGTCTTCTCTTACTTTGATTTTTTAATTTGGTTGCAAAGGAGGAAACCAAGATTTTGGTTTTGGAGTACCTTGACAGAAAAGGTGGGTCTGTGAGCACAACACCTAAAGCATCTAACACAGTAATCCCAATCCCAAGCATTTGATATTTTTCAATGAATCCATGCAAAATAACTATAAAAGCCAAAAATACATAGAATCAAATGTTGCCTTCTCTTCACACCTACTTTTTTAGGGGAGAGATAAGACATATTTGTCATGAACTATAAAACCCAACCATGAAACAAGACATTTTTTTGTTGAAATGATCAGGAACATTGATATACCATCAAAATACTCCGAGAGCAGAGTCTTTAAAACAAACAGCAGCTAGCATATTAATTGCTATTTCTGCAAGGATAAATTCCAGGTTTCTTTTTCTTCTTCTGGACAACTTGCTCCCACAAGCAGCTACTCTTAATCCTCCTGGATAGAGTTTTAATATCTATTGATACCATCACCATAAATACGTCCTGAATAAATATTCTTGCATGAGATCTAGGGAAGAAAATGACATTACAAGCAATAAACTCCTTGGTGTTATTTATGTATTGCTACACTGCTCACTGAGTGTCCCAGGCCCAGACAAGGGCTGTGAGGGGGCAGCTGGAACATGGCTTGGCACAGCCTGGCTCACTCCAGACATGCTGCCCAGACCAGCAGCACAACTCATCTCAAGGAAGGCTTCAGGGTGCCTTCCAAAGGCAGTTTAGACAGGATGCTCAGAGTTTTAAGACAGATGGTGAACATTCAACAGGCAAATCCCATCCTCTGTGTTCTGCCTCAAGAGATAACTCCCTTCTCGCCTGCATCAGGCAATTCTGAGATGAAACATTTCTGGGAGGATGGATGTCGTGGCAGATGCTCTCAGCAGGTAACCTTCTGAAAAGACAATTAGTCAGAGGTTATTGCAGCTGCTCTGTGGAACACAGTTGGTTCACACAGAATGGGTTGAAAATGTAGTTGTCCAAAATGTGTTTTGCTAAGCTATTCAAAGCCATCAAATAGTCAGATTAGCCAAGAGTCTCTTTATGAGTCACACATAACCCCAGTTTCCTTACCAAAGCAAGTCTCTCAGCAACTTGACTAGGTTAAACAAAATGAGGACACATATTGATTCTGTGTATAGATGATTTCAGTTCTTTGTATAGGAATTTCAGTTCTTTGCCCTTTCCTTCAAAAATCAGAGTTCTTGGTGGACAACTCTCTAAAGCACTTGAGCTCACACTCTAGCCTTGTTTTGAAAAATATCTTTAAAAGACTTTTGCATTTTCTGAACTTGATTTTACGGTGTAATCTGAAAACCTCAGGACAAAAATCTGTCCCAAGAAATTATGTCCTTTCTATGCTTGTGCCAAACCATTTTGTGAAAATTTCCCAAGCTTAGAAGCTAAGTAGGAGAGATTCTTTCTTCTTCCAAAGTGATTCGTTCATCTCAGCTCAAGCTGCTTCATACCTCCCACTCAGAAGCGTGCAGCAGTATTTGGGAATTATTCTGTGCATTATCAGTTCTGTGCATTATATCATCCTATTACTTGCTTTAGGATTCTCAATGAAATATGTATTAACTTAAGAAACACAATCAGATGAAACAACAACTACCTATCACTGTGAACAGTGAACTGGCTGTCCTGAAGCATTCTGCTCAAGAAACTCAAATTGTAGCAAGCAAAGATTTAAGGGAATGTGATGCTAAGGAGTCTGATAGTCTCAACTGGTGCTGTCTGAAACTGAAAATGCCTGTGAGATTGCTGACTTTATGCCTTATCATGCATCCCTCTCCCTGCCTGGTGGTAATCAGTTCTTGGTCTCCCAAGCTCTTCTGGGGTGCTCTGCAGGAAGTGAAACAGGCAGTCACAGATGAATGGCATTGCCCACGCTGTGGCTCTGTACAGCCATCTGCACTGCATTGTGAACCTTTGCATATCTATTGCTTTCACCTCCAGAGACTGGGTTAAAAATGAAGCTCTAGGAAGTGCTCAAACTGAGTGAACTCAAGACATAGCCTTTAGTGGTATCTTCAGCATACACATAAGGTGCTTAACCACACAGTCCCCAGTGGTTTGGTGGCTGCTCTGATCACTACCTGAAACCTGTATGTGCATTTATTCTGCAGATTCTGCAGGACACTTTCAAGCCTACCCCACTCAGAAGTGGGCAGAAGAATTTGTGAATTATTCTGTGCATTATATAATCTTATTACTTGCTTTAGGATTCTCAATGAAATATGCATTAAGAAACACAATCAGATGAAACCAAAGATTTCACTGGGAAAATGGAAGTATTATAGGAAAAGGCTTTGGAAACTCTCTGGAGCTAAACTCCCTCACTGGTTATGCAGAGCTTATGCAGGACTAATAGGTGGAACAAACTATCCACCTTTAGGGAGATATTCACTGTATGATTTTCTGAAATGAAAATTTCCTTTCTGTGATTAACCAAGCGAAAAACGAAATTATACCTACTAAAACCACCTAAAAGACTGCACACATACATTTACCACACAACAAAACAAAAATGCATCATGAAACCTACAAAACCAGCCCTCACCCCTTAGTTAGCTGAACAAGCAAATTTGTTTAGCTTTTTGCAGGAATTAATCAATAGATACCCTTTACCTGTATTATCACATTGTGTTATCACTGTTTTCTCCAGGACCCTTGCACTGCTCTGAGCACCAACCAGACAGAATGCAGACAAAGAGCATTTTGGCACCATTTTGCACTTGCTTTATTCTTGTAGTTCA
The DNA here is from genome assembly GCF_903797595.1 of Erithacus rubecula. Lineage (NCBI taxonomy): Eukaryota > Metazoa > Chordata > Aves > Passeriformes > Muscicapidae > Erithacus > Erithacus rubecula. Next base: position 134,805,089 of record NC_136689.1, read on the forward strand.
GCATGTGCCCCACCACCTCATTTAATGTCCAACCTCCTGGAAGATAATTATTGCTATTCTCAGGGACAGAATGTGGTACCAAAAAAGGCCCTAATTTCAAGATACCTCAGACATGGCCTTATTTTACAGTTCCTAGTTAAGCACAAAGAGCTCCACTGGTGCTGTCTGTCCAGCTCCTGTCTCCAGCAGCAAGTGCTTCAGGCTGTCTGAGCCACGTGGGGCTCCTGAGGAAAAGGGGTTTGAGGAAGCTTCTGGAATACATACTCCAGAATGCCAATGATGCCTTCTCCTAATCTGGCCCAAAGTCTGATTTCATCTCAAAATTGTACTTTACTGAGTGTCGTCTGAAAGAGAAATTGCTAAACCATCAATGATAACAATCCATCTTGGCCCTCCACAACCACTGGGTTGTACAGGATAAAAGCAGCCACTATTTTAGCCTGAACAATCTGATTGTGACCAAGTCTTCCTAGGCATCCTCAGAAAGGTCTACACAACAATTAGCACGTTGCATATACCACTACTGGTTTAAAAATAAAATCAAATAGAAGGTCCCTGGTCTCCTTCTCCCAGCTGCAGGAGCAAGCTAGGGAGAGCTGCAGTGAGGAGAGATCCTATCCAAGGCAGGGATCCTTTTCCACCCCGTGACTGATGCTGTGCCAAGGCAGCAGAGTGGGCTCACCCTCTTCACCTCGGTCTTCATGTCTCTGTCTAAACAGCTGGAAAGTGAACTACAGAGGTCAAAATGAGTTACCACTTTTGAAGAGTCCCCTAGGTGATTACTGAGACTGTATCTGGATGTATTCTCAAAGGAGACCCTAAATACCAGTAATGCTACCTTGGCAGAAGGGCTTGATAAACAAAGGATGGGCAGTTTACATCAAAGTTCTTAAGTCATGCATGAAGTCTAAGCACTGAAATTATGTGGGCTGTATTGATCACAGAGCCAAGTAAAGAAGTTAGTCATGAAAACCTGATATTTATGAAACAAAGAAAGCCAGTGTTCAGAATGTTTGAGATATTCAGTCAATCGGGGTTTTGGGGAGTTCCTACTCAGCACAGGGATTCTTTGACTGGTTGCAAATTGTGTTTTATTCTGATTTGCCTGTTTCCTATCATTTTAATTTGGAGACTATCCAAAGCACCTGCATATTCTGTCTTTTTTTGAATCCTGCACATGTTCCTGAAAAGATGATTGCACAGAAATGTACACAAATGGTGACAGACCACACCATATGCTGTGGAAGTGAAGCTGTGTGTGGTTGCTGCCATCCCAAGAAAAACACTGTGTTATCCCTCTCTTTGCCCAAACTAAGTGGCATCAACCACGTCCTATGGGACAGTTTACAGAACCTGCTGGAATTCTCCACATTGCCCTGTCTGCCTCCAAATCCAGTTTTTCTTCCCAAGGAAGCCCAGGCCCAGGAGGATGATCACTCCCTATGCTCACTCTGATGTGCCACCATCACTGGCCAGGCTGGGCATCCACGCTCTCAGGTGCTGCAGCAGAGGCATACCCACTGAAAACCAAGGATGGGATCAATGTACTTGGTGGCAGAAAATATTCAATACCAGGTAGAAATTGACCTATAAAAGTCAGACAGAAGGGGACTGCCACACTTTCAAGAGAAGGGTTTGGGGCTAAGTGTCATATCAGGAAAAAGACTTCCATTCATCATTCAGATTCTTTGCTTGCAGAACAGTAACAGTGTGGACTGATGGATGCAAGAAAATAAAATATGCAGCAGAGCAGCATCTCAGTGGGTAAGGTGAAGGCCTTATCTGCCATATCACAGATCACTAGACTTTCCTTTGCTGTCTAGTTAAATAAATACATAATTGTTCTGCACAAACTGGAACAGCATTAAAAAAAAAGATATGCTGTATATCTCTCTCCCACCTGGAAGCTTGTCTTTAAGGTTAGAGACGTAAATAAATAAAGCTTGTGTGGATTTCTGAGATGATTCACTCTGAATTCTGCAGATAGCCTGATTAAAGCCAGATATGTATTTCCACACATAACTGCAGACTGGAACCCCAGATAAATACAAAACACAGACAGGAGTGGGACGAGAGAACCCATCCTTGCCTGTGCTGAGCTATGAGAAGCAATTTCCTGTGCAGAGCATCAGCTCACTTGGCTCTCAAGTTTGTGTGGTGGCTGAACAAACCCATTCACCCATCCTAGACAGGCAACCAGCCTCAACTTTTACCTGGGCTTCTTCCACAAGCTGTGGAGAAAGACAGAGCCCTTGGAACAGCCACACACCTACCTACTTGTCATACTGGATAAAAGATCCCTTGGCTGCTCCTCTCTTCTCTGATTACCAAGAAAGCTGAGTGATGAGCTCAGAGTAGTTATCCACCAATTAAATGGCAAACAAGAGGTGACAGGAATTGCAACTTCATGCTTAATTTGATTGTTACAATTTCCAATTAGCATGTGAAGTGTAGGTACCACAATGTTTAGGATTAGCATGTTTAATGCTTGTATTTCTACAGATATCAAGAACAATATAGATTCTGGTGAGGAATAAGAGCCCTACATTCCTTTGAGGCCTTGGATATTGGAATTTGACAAGGAAATTACACACCAAATAATCTTCTTAAAAATTCATACACGTAACTGAGATAATGAGATGTTTCCTGCAAAAAATCCACAAAGTACTGAAGTTTTGTGGAGGAATTATTTACTCAGCACTCTTGGTATCATTTTGTAGCCAGATAATTTATTGTGCCTATGCTGCCAAATTGTTTCGAATTGCCACTGATTTATTTTAATTTCCACTTGGAATGTATGAACAAATGAAAAGAAATTCACATAAGGAAATAAAATTTGAGTAAACAAAAATAGTGGTTTGTTCATTATTAAACACCTTTCATATTTTCACTGTAGTAGGAAATTAGGTTGGTAAGAACTTGTACCTGGAAAAGTTCTACTATTTAATCTCAGGCCAAACAGTTTATCACAATTCATGTGCAGACAAACCTTCGTGCCTCAAAAATCAGGGGAAATTATGTAATGGGCTGTGGTAGTTCTCCCCCTGTGCCAGAACAGTAAGCATCCCAATTAAATTTTTGCTTCAAGGAAGGAAGGAAGGAAGGAAGGTTTTCTGCCACTGGAGCATAAAACAGATTTTGGCTAGAAAGAAGATGGACAAGATATACAAAAACCCCCAAGTCATTTGCACACCAAAGTCTCATTAAGTCAACAAGACTTTGATTTCCAAGTTACTTGTGAAAATTTTCTCTGATGATGCCTACAAGTCTTCCAATATTTATCTTAAACAAGTGCTGACAAATCACTCAAAAGCAGATCTGGGGTAGCAACAAATTTTGGTAACCCCTCAAGTAATTTCTAAAGCCTCACCCACAAGAGACACAAAACTTCTGGCATGTCCATATGTCTGGAATTTTCAGCCTGCATCATGCATTTGTGTATTTAGGGTAATTAAGGGCATGCCTCTGTGAACATAGCAGAACAGATGCTCTGTGCAACTGCCCGAGTGCCCTCGCCCCGTGGCACTGCCAGGGAAGAGCAGCAAGCAACACGTGCTCAGCTCCCACACTCCATCTTCCAGCAGCCTCACTGTCACCTGTCTCAGGTAGCCACGCTGTCAGATTTGTTCCACAAGCCCAGCCACCATCACACACTGCCTAAGAATAAACACAACCAGAACATCTTTTGTTACGCCATTTTTTAACTTGTTCTCCATCACCTCCAATACACCCTTCAAGGATTTTCTATTTGGTGCTCATCCCCACTTAGGCTGCACCAGGCTGGTTGCATCATGAAGAAATAGATGCTGGAAATGGCTGGTTAAGAGGTTAGCTAGGAGGATCCATGCCCTATGTTCCTGAAGAGCCAGTCACTGTATATAAAATGCCTAAATGGATATAACGAGGAAGCTGTGATGTTCCAGAGACTGCAAAACTGAACAGCAGTGTGAGATGCTCAGGAATAGCTAGTTGGTTTGCCGTACTAGTGAAGGATTTTTTTCTGGAAAAACCTCAGATTTCAGGATTCTGGAGTCTGGCCCTGAAGGGTATGGGAACTGGGAGAGCTGTAAATGTGTTAAATACCAACTTCTTAATGACACTCTCATTCAGCTTCTGCTTTCCATTCTGAGATCACAAAGAGAAATGATCTCACCTCACTAGGGTGTAACTACAACATGCTGCTGCAGCTCAGGTCTATCTGTTTTTTCCAGTTTTCTCTGGTTAGAGAATCCTATGAGATTAGTGTATCTGTGGCCTTAATGGAGCATCCTGGAGACATCTCTGCGATCATCGGGCACCGCCTGCCAACAAGTTTTGTCTAACCTCTGGGCCTAGATTCCAGATGAGAAATTCATTCTAATGTCTCAGGAAATTACATCTCCTGACAGAGATGAAAAGTATTTATTTATTGCATATGACTATTGTTAATTGGTATTACACATACCAAGCCACTCCAGTAAGCATTTCTAAATCCACCGCTGCAAATCCACCCCAGATTTTCCTGTTGCAGATACTAAGGGCTTTATGTAGAAAGAAAAAAAAAACTTTAATAAAAGCCTTTTTGCTTCTGATTCAGTCTCAAGAATTTCCCTAGGAAATAACCTGTGAAATCACTGGTAAAAAGGTAAGACTTCTGCATCTAGTATATAAAAAAGGTATATATTCTCTCCTACAAACCAAGTTTTTATGTGTGTTCTAGCTTTTTATTCTAAACCACGTGGTTTATGCAATGCTGAGACTGGGAATATCCCTACCTATGTAAACTCCTCATGGCATTTTGGTGTCTCTGCTGTTCAGAGTGTGCACATTCAGTGTTTCTTCAGGGTGCCTGATGGGAGTAGTCATTCTGTTCACTGCTAAACCAGCTTTCTTTTTGCACCTTCAGACAATGGAAAGAGATTTGCCCTCTGCCTGCAGGCTGAAGACCATGGCTGCATTTCCAGCACGCACACAATACTGGAGCACAGTTCCATGTGATGAATCACTCAGTGGTGGAGACAGTTCTCCAGTCTTTCCTTCCCTTCCTCCACAGCCCTGCTGCTGGTCCAACACTGCTGCACAGTACAATGGACCTGTGAAATAAGCCCATCAGAAAAGCTAGACCGAGGATTTAAACCAATTTATTTCCCAGATGCCTCAGAGCTCCAGCAGGGCTTCAGCAGTGCTGGCAGGGAGCAGGAGGGATGGCTGAGGCAGCAGCAGGAGCCCCTTAGCCAGCTCCACATTTGGAGCATTCATAACCCGAGTCCTGCCTTGTGTCTCCCCAAATGCTGACTATGGCCTCTCACAGAACATCGATGTTTAACTAGATTTAGAAAGGTAATAAAGAATGAAGCCAGCAGGCTGCAAATGGATAGACTGTGCTGTAGATAACAGGCACAGCTAATTCTGGTTTTAAATAACAATAGGGACAGCAGACCCACTGGCAACAGCCAGAGCATTTCTTCAAATTATGCATTCTCTGACTTTTCTTTTGCTACTGGAGGGCCCAACTCTGCAAACTATTTTTAGTAGTGTTACTTTGTCAATGCTCAGCCATGAATTGGGGTCCCACTGTGCTATTCAAACACTTAAATAAAGGCTGGTTTCTGCCCAAAGACTCTGAAATCCAACTTACAAAAATCCCATAGGTTTAAATGGCAGAAAGAACTATAATAGCAATACATTGGTTGATTGCTTTTTATTACTTATTTTACTAAATATTATTTACTTCGTTTGCAGCAGTTGGAGTAGAATTATGAAAAAAGTGTTTCCATGAGAAAGATTGGAACAACTCTGCAGTGCTGCTGGTGAAATAACAAGCCCTTTCAATGAAAGAAACTGTAAGCATTGAACAGTCCAAAATGGCTTCTGCAGAGCCACAGCAGTATTGTATGCAAATATATAATTTAGTTGTTTTTATGTAACCTGGCTATTTTGTAATCACAGAAGTAGAGATTAGACAAATGGGGCATATGCCATTTCTAAAGAAACTACATGGGAAAAATATGCACTGCAGTTATAGTCCTGATATTTAAAATTTGTTATTCAGAAAACACATTGCCAGCTAACAGCAAATTATTCAGTTTCATTAATGATGCTGATTTGGAGTAGAACACACAGAAATGAAAGTCTGTATATGTACATGATCTTAAAACAAATTTTAATGAACAGTGATTATCTTGCTTCTATTGAGTGCTGTTCATCCAGGTGTGCTTTACAAACCAACTGCACAATCACATACTCATTTGCCCATGAACAAAGGAGTTCACTGTGTCTATCACTAGACAGCCATCATCTCTGCTGTGACAGCATGAGGTGCTTGGAAGCATGTACAGCACTTTAAAAACACTTTTATACAATAAATGCAAAATATAGACAGGTTCTGTGTCTAGAATCTAGACAGGCTACGTGACTGCAGCAAATAGCTAAAATGTCATATATGACATTTTGCATATATATATACATACATGTCACATAAAATCTACTGATCATGACTGTATATAAAAAATAAACACAAGTGATTAGGACTAAATACCTACATTCTACAAATCCAGCAACTCATCCATACCACCATGCCAAAATATGATTTGCAACAACCTTTAGAGATGACCCCCATTCCCAGAGAGCAGACTGCCCGCAGGACAAGTGACTAAGGATATTAGCTCAGGATTGAGTGGCTAATATCTTCACACAACTCCAGTTCACTTGATCCAACATGAAAAACTGTTTGAGACCATGTTTTTGCTTTGTATTCCGACACTCGGCTTCCAAAACATCTGCAGCAGCCTCTAAGAGGTTTTTGGAAAGCCTGATAACCTTTTCCACTAAAACTAAGGTGTTCTGACAGCCAAAAGTTTAATTGGATCTCTCCAAATGGTCTTTAAAATCTGTGGTATGGATCTGGATCAATTCTGAAACCAAAGCACAGGACTGGAGCACCACTAAAGGTGGCAGACAGCAGCTGATTGTTTGAAATATCTGTTCCCCATTACACAACATTAGCTACTTATATTATGTAACATGTGCAACCCAAAGTCTACCTACCACACTTGGTATTTTTGGGCTCCTGTACCAGCAAAGGTCTTGCAAATGAAAGTGTGGCCCAGATTCATTCAACTATTTTTAGACACCTACTGCTGTTAACTATTTATGTCTTCAGACTGTCTACACAGTTCAGAGACAGGCCCTGCCTCTGCTCTCAGGAGATCCTTACTGCTGGCTACAGTGAGAACACCAAGAAATATGGGACACACCTGCAGGTAGATGGGACCTCAAAATTTGACTTAGTGATGCAGAAGAGCAAAGTTTGCAGTGAAAGCATAGCTCAGTTGGAGGGGACCTACAGTGATCCATCTATTCTAGTGACCTGACCTGTCCAACCATAATCTCAGTTAACAGCTGAGAAAATGAACTGTGAGCTGTGCTGCATCTACAGAGCTCAGGGGGAAGAAAAGTAACAAAACTATTCCAGTTAACCAAGGCTCAATGCATGGATCTGAAGAAACACAGAACAGATTTTTTTGAGTAATGCAGTGCCATTCTTACATACTGATATGTAATAGCACACTCTTATAGGATCTATTGTGAGAGAGGGAATTAGTTTGACAACTTTGCTTTTTGAAGACTGTGACAACCACTACAAAAGTGAAAAACAGTCTCCCTGAAATGGAGGTTTCTGATAGTAGCTTGCCTGGTGCTCGCATTCTGCATGGAAGCAGAATTCCTGACTTTGCTGGGAATGACCAAGACTCCCTGCTTAAATACCAAGTTATGATAAATCACTGTTAACTCTAGTGCTGGCTATAAATTGTGGTAACATTTTATTTGAGATTTTAAGGACCAGAAAAAGGATTTGGAAGACTGGAATAGCAGTTGTGCCCTGTTGACCAGTTTCCCTGTTAATTCCATACAGGTTCCTTTATTGTTGGACCTCTCTCTAAACAAAAATCCTTGAAGGTCTGATACCAGCTATCTGTCAGCAGTTAAATGTCCTGCTGTGACTGCACAGCAAATTACCTCATTCTAGTCTGACTGGCACTGATGGAGCTCTCTTCACCCAGAAGCACATCCATCCTAAATAGAGAGTGGCTCTCAATCCTCTTAGTTTTTTGGACTTTATAATCTCCCCATACCAGAGCACTGGCTTAATGTAAGAAAGGGACAAAACAAACACACAGAACTGTGTTTGTACATATGCAGATGCTATGAATGAGGATATAGCAAATTCTCCATCAACTCTGGGGGATCTAGAAGCATCCCTGTAACCCTACTGCATCAGAGAACAGCCAGAAGCTGGTTTCTAATGTCATCTGGCACCTTTCCCTGCGTTACATATTTGGAACTGTCTGCAAACTTAATATTGAATGTAAAATCACATTATGTAAACAGCCACTCTCATTCCAGTAGAAACATTAAATTCAATTTCAAGGTGGGATATTTAGACTGGGGAAGATTTCATTTGTACTTCTGAGGTTTAGTCCCCAAAACAAAGGTCTTTTTAATGCTGATGTTTTGCCCCAATTCGGTCACTGATGACAAGATGGAAGGGGCCAGGAGAAGGACAAAAATACCTCTGAACATGACATCTGGGCCTATGGCATGGAAGACTGCACTTTGTATAGACAATCAAATCTGCCTCTTATTGAAACCTGTCTATCTGGATAGATTTTTATCTTGTCTTTCTGTGTTGGCACTGATAACTGTATACACCCACCTTGTCAGCAGCTCCAAACAAAAATATTTTTCATTTTTCCAGCTTATCCTTGGTGTGTCACGATGCATGCCAGACTTACCTCTGAAAGTCTGTATTTAAGTCCTTCTGTTTTGTCTGAGTAACACATAGGAAATTTTCTCTTTGATTTCAAGGTAAGACTACAATGGACTCAGAGTAATAGTTAACCAGGGATGATTTATTTTAAAACATACTCTCATCTCTGTAACTAGCCCGTGCAAGCTAAATGCTTTAAAAGAATACTTTGTCTGTTACTAGTGCACCTGAAACCTACTGCAATTGTTTTAGGTTGTCTGCCATGTTTTTTGTCTTTAAGTAAGCCAGTCTCAAAACTAAGTTAAATCCATCATAGACACCTACAGAATGGTAGTGAAAAAGGAATTAATTTCTGAAGAGATGCTCAACTGTGGCAGCCTCCTTTAGTTTCAGGAGAGAGGAAGGGAAAAAAACCAACCCCAAGTATAAAGGAGACTGAGCATAGTTGCATATAAATGTTAAAAAATAGATGGGCGACAACAGAGTTCCATCGTTTATGTTTACCTAAAAATACAAGTAGACAAATTAAGTATATATATGCCCTGTGTATACATTAGTGCTGGTATTGCACATCTACAAAATAATTTCCCATTACACACTCCTTAAGCCACTATGAATTTGGTTGGCATCTGCATGCCAATGGAAGGAATGAAGCAGTCAGTGATATGAATTGTTGGTAAAATTCTATTTAGAACAATTATATATTTATGCTAGCTGAAATTCTTTACTGTCCACAGTCAGCTTTAAGCTCTAAAATCCAAGTCCATAGGATACATACATAACTTACATTACACTGTAAGGCTATGGCTGTAAAAGAATATTAAGGAGGAACCCTTGCCAAAGTAGTACTAAATAATTCCTTTCTAGTTAAGGTTAAAATTATGGCTAAGAGAGTAGGGATTTGCTAATTCACTTTAAGCACTGGGAGATCCACTGCAAATTACTGAATTTTCTAACTAAGCGAGAAACACATTAAAAAAGCAAGTGTAATTTATCACAAAATGCACTCTGCTCATTTATTTTGACAACTGTTATTTAAATTATTTATGCCCTTCCATCATGTACTAGTAAATGTACTGTAGCCTGTTTTGTAAAAATAGTCATCAGTGAGATTAGAGTAACACAACATCCCTATTACCCTTTGCTGGGAGGTGAACAGAAACCTGCATTTTGTGCCTTGCAGGCACAAACAGGTCTCAGAAAAAGGCGGTCGTAGTGGTTCTTGAGTTTTGTTTTTTTTTGTTTAACACAATGCTAAACCTACAGCAGCCACCACTGTTTAAAACATTTATACTGAAACTTGAATGTTCGTACAAGTGGGGCCACTTATTTAAGCATCTTATTTAATGGCTTAATAATATGGTACTAGGTTTCCCTCACGGGAAATTTTCATTGGTGCCCAGGAACAAGGTTCTAAACCTGGAAGCAGTCCCATGAGCTTTGTTTGAACAGGTTGATGAACATTAACAAGCACCTAGCTTTGAATTAGTGCATATCTTTAAAGGAAGAGAAATTTGGCCTTCTCCTTGTTCCTATTTCTAGGCTATCTGGGGGAACAAAGGAGAAAGCCACACCTTCCTCTCCTAAGCAGTGGTTTGAATTTACAAACTTGGATCACAGGCACAAAATCGAAGTAAGTGCACATGAGGAAGGAGAAAAGTTAAAGCAGATTTGGCTCTAGTCATTCCTGGAATCAAGTTATGTCAAGACTGTGAAACACTGAGGGTGTTGGCTGGAGTTGCATCACAGTCAACCTACGCTTATGAACACCATGTACTCAGGAAAGGAGGGAGCTGGGCATCCCATGAGGATCAGCACAGCAGGCGTGCCAGTGCTTGTGCTTCCAGCCCTTCCAGCAACTACTGCTATTCTGAAGAAGCAAGGGGGAAAAAACCCCAAACCCCCAGCTCCCTAGTCAAAGATTAACAATTGTGAAAGATGCTGGACTGATAGCCTGAATTAGGAATGTGTGGGGTTCATGAGGGGTTCAGGCACTGGTAACTGTGCAAGGTATATTACAAGATATCTTTGGATGGGAGCTGGTGAACTTCTTGAGACTCCTTTCCTCTGTTACACAGAGAAATCAGATCCACCAGTCTAACCTTACTGTTGCATTCATCCCACCTAATTTATACCTTAACTAATGATGATTATTAATTACCCTTAATTACATGAGATACCTGAATTAATGATGGCACTTCTCAATTAGAAGTGCAGTTATCCTTGGCATTTGGTGCCTCAGCAGATGCTAAAAAATCCAGGCCCTGCAGTATTATCTTTTCACTTACACACATTCATGATTGAAGGTATTGAATAAGCTTTCTGTGCAAGGTTAAAAAAATGGCCTTGAAAATACTTACTGTGAAATCAAAGTTATTATCTCCCAAAGCTAATAATTGACAAATGAGCTTTAACATGTGCTTGGGGTTTTAAAATCTGCCCCCAGCCTATGGACATGTAGCTCTGGCTCTGCCTCACAGGAGAAGAGAGCTGACCTCTCCACAGGACAGAGGGAGTTTTGGGCTTCAGGAAAGCAACAAGCCTTAAAAAGCAGAGTCATTAAACTGTAATTTAGGGGAAGAGGGGGAAAGTGGAAAAAGAGATTTACAGATAATCTCATCAGTCATGTGCATTAGCTTCCAGTATGCTGACTCACCCATAGCTGTTTAAGCATGTTTCCTTCTATTTTTTCTTTGTTTTTTTTTTTTTTTCAGTTTTAGTTTTGTTTGTTTGCTTTTGAGATTTTAAAAAGTTTTTAAAGATTTTGGGTTGGTTTTTTTAGTGATACTCTTCTCTAGTTAATATGGTAAGATGCAAAGACCAGGCCTTCATCCTGAATTCATTTATTCTTTAAATTTTTTTCTGCCTTCCTGGATCTGTGGAAACTTACCAGCTTCCTCTCCAATGTCACCTGTTTGAAAGGCACCCACAGGCAGATGAAGCAAGTCTATGCCATGCACTCCATCTAGCCTGATCCTCTTGTGTAGAAAGACACTTTCAGATAGCCAGGTTTCCAAGCAAGAGAGTTGAATTTACCAGCTGGAGGGTGGCTGGGGGATAGCCCTTGGTTCAAACCCATCAGATGTCCACATCAAACTGGGAGCAGCCTCATGAATGAGCTGCTCAGGCTGACTCACATTTCTGAGCCATTTACAACAAAAATATAACAGTCAAAGTTCCTTTGTCTCTTCCTCTGCTCTCTTCCCATGTGCAAACAAATGCAATTCAGTGGTTATTTATTATGTAACTTTCACTTCTGTTGTCTAAGGTAAGACAGCTGTGGATGTATCAGGGCTTCTGCAGGTAGGATCCTTCCTCCAGGAGCAGGACTGACTCCTCTTAAATCAGGGCTGAAGGCAGGGTTGTTATTAGTGGGGACTATCAGATTGCACCATGGACAGATGTTTTCCTCCAGATTTAGCTGAAAGCTCAGTTTTTTAGCCCACATCACTTTGTAACCTGGTGGCCACAGTCAGTTGTCACCTCTCACCAGCCGCCCACAACAAGCCCCAGCACCCAGAGGCTGCAGCCACTTCCCAAATCCCTGCTTTGAGCAGTAAAACAACCACATCAACATTTCTGGAGCACGTGTGTGTGCATGCAGGGGATAGTGCTCTTTTAACTCCTGGCTGGATCTCATTATGATTAGGCTAAGATTGCAGAATCTCTAAAACAGCCTAGAGAAAAAACAAAGATACTGTCAACTACTATTGGCTAACCTGGGATTGCAGCAGTAGTTTTGTGCATCTAAAAGCAAATTATTAAACACACTTCAACTATAAGTACAAATTGAGAAGCAAATCTTCTTAAGGTCTGCAAAACTCAATCTTAAAATTTTAGTTTGACTTCTACAGTTAAATTACAAAGCACTAAACCTAACATTAACTTGTTCCGGGCAACCTTAAAATAGTAGATTGCTGGATCTAAGCTATTGGGTGTTCTCAGTTAACTGCTCCTGAAGAAATACAAAAATGGTTTATTACATCTATAATTATAGCAAAACCTTGCCCTATACTTTTCTCTCCTGGCTAGAGGAGACAAGTTTTGATGTATTATGTGAAACAAAAGCAAAAGGACATAAATCTTAAAGTGTTTGAACAATCTAAGGTCTTGAGTTAAACTCCAGCCTCATCCAGGACTGTGCAGGTTTGTCTCTTGCAAGATCACTTGTGTGTACAATCAGAGACACACATATATATATATATGTATTATGTGTGCTATATATATTATTATATATATATAATGCATGCTTATATGTACACCCACAATTACATATGTAGAGATAAATAACCCAGCAGAAAAGGAACTTTCAGGGCACATTTCAAAACAGAAGCTCTTGCACACACACAAAATTACTTTTCAAAGCATTCACTTTTTTCCATATTTCTACCATCACTTTGTCTATCAACAGTTTTATCTTTGTATAAAATTTGAAACTTTGATCTTGATGATACACATGATAAAATACACTGCCAGAATTCACAGAATATTGACAATATTGTCAGTCTCGGTAGAAGATGAGAGTCAGACTCCCCTCCACAAAAGCATAAGGCTGGGTGAAAAATCAATCTGAGAGATTGACCTGCTTTCTGATTTTTCAGTTGTTGCCAGTCACATTTCCAAGCTGTTCTCTCCAGACCATGAAGGGCCAGAGACTTCTTTTTTATTGCTTAATGAAAGCTGAAAACTCATAATTTCACATGACTTCAGAAGCAGTGGCTCAAAGAAAAATAACAAATATTGTCACAGTCACAATAAACCATACAATTGGTCACAGTTTTAAGATTTTGAGGATTGAAGTGCTACCTTCAGAAGCAAGTCATGCAGACAGACTTTTAAGCAAGGCAACAGATGTAAAAAATACCTGGAAAATAATTTTTTCATAAGAGAAAAGAGAATATTGCCATTCTACAAAGAACTTCAATATTGCATGGATATTTTATAAACTTTTCTGCAGAAAATGCAGCAATCACAATTTATTTTTAAATTCACCTGCTTTAACCCAGGACATGTAGAAATATTTTCAGGTAGGAGATTTCTCCTGGAGGAAGTAATGCATCTGATATCCCACGCTCTTCCATGGATCAGATGTAGTTCCTGGTTCTTGATTGCATTTGCTACTGTATTGCAACATTTTATGATTAAGTCAGTAAACTTTACAATATTTTAACTGCTGTTCTGATTAGAGAGTTTAAATTTTGTGGAGAGTAGGGGGGGTTACTTTCAAAAGCACTTTGCTTTATTTTCCTTCTGCTGTAATACATGACTGATTCAGAGAACTAACACAGCAATACCAGTTATTTAGAACTAACAAAAAATTAAACCCCTTCTATTTGCCCTCTAGTGCTTTTTCTACTGTTTTCCAGCCTACTGATTTTCTTGAACTTTTAAAAATTTCCTCTCATGAAGTGACAATTTGGACAAAAGATGTGCAATATGAAAACAGAAAGAGCCATTCCCACGATTATGCAGTACAAAATTTACAAAAAATGTCAATACTTCAGAAAGATTAGAAGACACTTCTGTTTACAAAAATGACTTTTAGGGTCAAGACTGGTTCTGGAAAGGTACCATGTTTCTCTTACAGACTATTTTAATATTGAAGGCAGAATTTACAACATTAAAAAGGAAGTGAAACAATTACAAGCTAGACATGTAAAAACTCCCCTTCCAAACTGGTAACTAGAGAATGAATCATATGTTAATTTACAGATAAGCTGGGATTCAGCAGGGGATCTGAAAACCGAAAAATAAAACCACAACTAATGTCCAAAGATTAACTTCTCATCTCAGAGAAGAAGTAAAAGAATTTTACTATATACCTCCCAGTGTTTGCTCTGTTAAGCAAAATGAATTATGAAGATGTTGAAATTCTAGAAAACATGAGATAACTGATCATTTAAGTTTTTGCTAAAGCATTTTATGATTATATAAAGGCCCTGTTTCCTGAAATGCACCAACAGCTTTACATTCTTTTACATAGGAAATAATGCATTCAAATACCTGTTCTGCAGACAGCAATTTCAGGGACAACAAAAGACCAAAAACCATTCAATAAAGAATTTCAGACCCATTCAATTTTCCACAGCCTGTGCCAGGTCTGGCCAAAAGGGGCAAGAGATGTCTGAAACATATTGATCTCAATCTATGAGAATCACAGAATCATTTAATGGTTTGAGTTAGAAAGGACTTTAAAAGATCATCTTGTTTTAAAATCCTGCCATAGGCAGGAAATCTTCCACGAGACTGGGTTGCTCATGGCCACATCCAGCCTGGCCTTGGACACTTCCAGGGTTGGAGCACCCACAACTTCTCTGGACAACATGTTCCAGTGTCTCACCACCCTTACAGTCAAGAATTTCTTCCTAACAGAATCTAAATTATTTCCTGTATTTCAGTGAACAGAAATGAAGTTAAAAAAAATGCTGAACCACGTAACATTTCAAACCTTAAAATACTCAGTTGCTTTTGCCTAGGGATTGCATAACTCATTAATTAAAAACTCATAGCATAAGAAGAGCTCAATCTAAATATGAGGTTATACATTTGCAAAAGAATTTACTTTTTGCAGGATCAATATATTTTCCCTTTCTTCATTATCCTTTGACAAAATGACACCAGGCAGCATTTCACAGGCACTGCAGGTGAGGTTATATGCCATTTGCCAAATCCACTTGCACAAACTGCTCCCAGGGTTTCTTGTTTTCACCAGATGGTGTTAGGGTGGGATCGGTGGCGGGCACCAAACCTGCCTATTTCTGTACTGATCCTTCCTGAAAGACTTGCTGACAGCAACATGTGAAAAGCAGAGCTGTGAAGTCGTGCCTCCTGTGCGTGAACTGGGTTTTTCACAGCATCAGTCAACTGTCTGCAAAAGATAGCCATCCCCCGTATGCTCCCTGTCTCCTTCCCCAAGCCCCTTCCAAACACTTAAAAACAAGTCCTGACACCAGGCAACATTTTTTTGAGTATATATTATCATGCCAATCTTGGTTCTTTGAGCTTTGTGCTACATTTCAAAACAATATGCAGCAACACTGGTCCTGGGACAGTGAGCAGTGCATGCATTCTTTCATCTACAACAGACTTGATACATAAAGATTTATCATAGATTTTGCTTTAAGGAGACACAACAGAAAACAAAACTGGCTTGTCAACACTGCAATGTACTTGCTGTGCAATTTTTGGGAGGATTGTAAACAGAAGGTGACTTAAGATAGAAACCTGATTTTAACTGAAATTATTCAGGACAGACAAAAGTAAGCTCTTCATGATGTATCATGCCATCATCCTAGATTAACTTTTAGCTAAAATTAAGGCTTACTGGGAGTGTGAGTGATTTTGAGCCATTTCTTCCTTAAGTAGCAGGCATTCCTTCATCACACCTTCAGATGGCAAAATACTGAGTGCCTTTGGGCAAGTCTGAAGAAGGAACACCTTTCAGTCCTGCCAGTTTTCCTGGAGAGCAGATATTCTCAAAAGAATATTTGGTCCAACTATGATCTAACACACTTAAATCTTTAATAGCATACAATACCTATATATATTAATATTTTTTATAATAATGATCTTAAATATTGAGCAGATGCTTATTCATAACCCTTTTAACTAATTTTCTCTATTTTCTTAGTCTTCTCCTCTGTATTGCAATTTATCTGTTTTCAAACTACAGTTAAGCTGAAAACACACAAAGAAAAACCTGCCTGCACTTGCTCGATACTATTTTGTAGTTAAGGTCAAAAACAATGAGAGGTCTTTCATTGTATGCACAACACCTTCACTTGGACTGAACATGTCAGACTGCCTTCAAGCACTGGCTGTGAATGCCAGGAAAGCTGCAACATCGAGATTGCAGATTTTGGGAAAGCTGCAGTACATTTGGCTTATCTGGATAAGAACATGTATCAGCCAAAAAGTGTTCAAGTTTTTTGAAAGAAAAAGCTTGCAGAAAGAGGAGGTGAAAGTTAGGTACCCAACCACACTATTTTTGCATCTAAAAATGACCCAGCATTAACAAGGATGGCTCACTCCCACATTCTACCTCATGGAATGGCACCCACAGACTTCCAGCATTTGGAGGCTTAGGCTTCTTAATCAGAAACTTCCAGCTGACTGTGAGAGCCAAATGTTGGCGGTTCAGCAAACGAGTTCCTGGTCTGCCAGTCTAAAGAATGACAAGGTTTAACATTTTCACAGGAAACAAGTGGATCCTTTATCTAACATTTAATGTATTCTGTCCACCTCTCCTTAGGAAGCAAACTAGTTCCAGTGAGTCTCAAAATCTGTTACTTTAATGTCAATCCCATGAACTTCAGCACAGGAAAGCATGAAATCCTGCCTCCAGGGAGGAATAACCCCAGGCACCATGACACAACTCAGGCAAATATCAGCAAAGCAACTTTGCAAAAATGGCCCTGAAGTCTGGTGGACACCAAGGTGACCATGAGCCAGCATCAGGCCCTTGCAGTGAAGGTGCCAGCAGGCTCCCATTGCCAGCAGCCCAAGGTAGGGCATCCTTGCCTTTGCTCAGCACCAGTGACACACCGAGGTCAGGAATGCTGTGTGCAGTGCTGGCTCTCCAGTACAAGAGAGACAGGGACTTTGTGCAGCAATCCCAGCAAAAGGCTGCAAAGATGATTCAGGGACTGGAGCTTCTGTCACACCAGGAGAGACTGAGAGCTGTGCCTGCTGAGCTCTGGTGAAGAGAAGGGCTGGGAACATGTGCATGTGTGTAAACATCTGATGGAAGAAGGAAAGAAGGTGGTGCCAGGCTCCTTTAGGCAGCACCCACTGACAGGTCAAAAGGCAATGGGCATGAATCTGAGAGAAGGGAAATTCTTAGACTTAAGAAGAGACCTTTTAAGAGCCTTAAACTTAAGAAAGAGACCTTTTCACTGTGCTGGTACTCAAACACTGGAATACATTGTCTGAAGTGGTTATGGAGTCTGTATGCTTGGAAAGATTTAGCATCTGAATGGGCATAGTCCTGAGCACTCAGCTCTAATGAATCATGTTTTGTGCAGGGGGCTTGGACTGGACAATCTCAAGAGATCCCTTCCCACCTCAGCAATTCTTGCTTGCAATTGTTTTTTCTGACAATGCAAATTAGTTTAAGATTTGTAGCTGTACTTTACTCAAAATAATTTTCTAAGTAAAACAGTTTGATACTTCAGAACTAAAGCAGAAGTGCATTTAATGCAAACTCAACTCATAAGGAACCCTACTGTGCCCTTATGGTTGCACAGATTCCTCAAGTCCTTATTCTTTGCATATCATCCTTCAACTTCATCACCTAGGGTGTGCAGTCATCTAATCCAACATATTGTCCTCCCTCTACAGATCTGAAACTGCTTATAAATGTCTTCAGACTAAATTCAGGAAGAGGACTTGCAAACCCTGTGAGACCCATAGGAGGCTAAGGACAAGACCTGGGACAAAGGCAGCCAAGAGTCAACGTGTGAATGTGGAAGACAGTGACTGGAACCACAACCCAGCCCCTGCAAAAGCTGTTTGTAAAAATTTGTTTCAGTCCTTATCACTCAGAGATACTCACAAATGTTACAGTCTAGTGCTTTTTCTCGTGCATGTTATGTAGTTCCTCACTTTTCTGCAGGACTATTTCTGTGCATTGCTCCATGACCACTGAGTTTCAAAACACCATTTCATTGAAAATAATTTCATTGATTTGAATATCCATGAAATCCCACCTTGACCAGTGGATTGAAACATCTTCTCATCTACAGAAGAACTGTGCTTTGGTTTAAATTCTGAGTGAATGCTCAATAAATAATTATTTTTGATTCATGCCTTATTAATATTCAGGGAAAAGTATCTTTCACATGCAAATCCTTTTTTCTGAGCAAATAATTTTGCACGTTTAATATAAACTCTCAAAAATGCAGATCTTTACAATAGCACTGATAGCAGCTATATAATTTTTTTCCAAACTTAATCACATTTAGAAATTTGCCTTTATGTTAAAAGATAGTTAAACAGTAAATTAATTAAATTCCTACTGATTCAGTATTCAACTATCAGCTGAAAAACTAACTTAAAGAAACTAAAGTTAGTCCTAGTATTTGTGGTTAAAATAAAAACTTTTACTCTACAAGTGTAATGAATGTGGCTAAACAGCTGCTACAGCCACTGCTGGAGGAAAAAAAGCAATTTAATAAGGAGTAAAATGATAATTATCCAGCATCCTGATTCATTTTAAGATATGGCATCTTCAAGCAACAGAACACCCATACTTCCTTTAATTGATAAGTGAAAACATTTCCTTGGGCTAACTAAATATCTAGTTGACTGAATTTTCATTAAAAAAAAATTGTGATATGATCCCCTGGGGAGAATGTTCTTCAATTATAAACAGCCATATTTCATTTTATATTCTCCTCTCATACCTTCTTGAGAAGCCCACATTAAGCTCATGCCATAAATCTCCTCAGAAGCAGGCAGTATTTACTATCATTCATACTTTTTCCAGATCAAGAATAAACAAGAAGCCATTCTCCACATCTGGACAGCATCACATGCTATCTATTACCAGCACTGCTAAAGCTCCACTCTACCCTTAACAATTTTCCCCTATAAAGGGCATCAGCCACATTTCATACTTCACAGTGAACATATTTGTTCTGCACCATCTAAAAAGCTGGTAGAGGAAAGGTTCTCAGGAGATGACCTCCCATTATGCCACTGGCGTAGGAAAGAGAAAGTAGGGCCAGAAGAAGATTTATGGCAAATTATGATAATTGTTTTTGTTCCTGTCTCATTCCTCAACGCTTTATTTCTGGGTGTAGAAGGAAGGTAACAAAGGCAGAGGAATTAAGCTGAATGATCTCTCTCCACCTCATTTTACCTCTGTGCTGTTCTGTCAGTTCTTCCTACTGCTGCCTCCCTTCTTAAATTCCTGTTTAGTTGTGCAGCTCTCTAAGTGACAGCATTTGGTGTCAGCTTTATCAGTACAAATCCTGCTGATCTATTAATCCATGTGCTGTCAACACTGAAATTTATCCTTCACTCTCTGACCACACCATGCATTTTCTGCCTGCCACCTGCTCCTCCTCCCCTCCTATTGCCCAGTGATTTCCTTCTGCACTCCAAATGTTGCTGTGGGGGCCATCATCTTTACATACCTCTGACAGCTCCACCCTTGTATGCTCAGCACCTCAGCCTATCTCTGACTCCCACATGGACATGCCCTTCTGACCTAGGCAAATGAGCCTAGAAGAGACCTTTCAACTTAAACACACTCATTTTACCCTGGCTTGCTTGTCTCCCAGTTAGAAACTCATGGTCTGAATGGAGAGAGCACCTACAGGTGCCCAGCACCAGGGTTTTTTTTAGCATTAGCCATCACTCCTGTTGATCAGTACCATTTATAAAAGCCAGAAAGATGGTAACTGCCATTCCTCTGGCTGTTGCTTCTGAGTAGGTCCCTGAGTGGAGCAACTCCATGCCCAGGGTACAACTCTTCTTTCTCCAGATCTCATTCACCTGATTGTCTTCAAGCTGCAGACTTGCTTCAGCTGCCACCCACTGATTTGTCAGTCACAGAAGCTGAGAGCCCTGGACTGGGGCTGGAAACATCTGTGCAGCAGCTAACCAGACTACAGAAGGAAAGGACAGCTGACACACACATGGCATTTGTACACTGTGGGGAGAACTGGAAGCAGAGCAGAAAGAGGCAATATGAACCAGTTCAGAAGAGGGACAAGAAGTGGAAAGGTGAAGAAAGCAAAGCAGGAAGAAAATTTATCATGTTATCTATCATAACAAAACCTTTGCTGATTTGTTCTATAAACCTTTGAACAATGGACTTTGGGAGCAAAGCCAAGCCTTAAATTAGTACTATCCTTTGTGTTGATCTATGCCTGAGATGAACTGTATCACCATGGCTCAGTTTGTAACACAGGGCAGAAACATGTTATAAAATGCACCTGGCTCACAATTACACTGTGTTCAGGTTTGAGCCCCTTACTACAAGAAAGACATTGATGGGTTGGAGCTTGCCCAGAGGAGAACAATGGAGCTGGGGAGGGGGCTGGAGCACAGTCAGATGAGGAACAGCTTTGTGAGCTGGGGGTGTTTAGCCTGGAGAAAGAAGGCTCAGGGGTGACCTTATGTCTCTCCAAAACCATCTGAATGGAGGCTGTAGCCAGGTGGGGGTGATTCTCTTCTTCCAAGCAACAGGTGATGGGGCAAGAGGAGACAGTCTAAAATTGTGGCAGGGGAGGTTAAGACAGGACATTAGGAAAAGTTTCTTCACAGAAAGGGCTCTCAAGCATCAGAAGAGGCTTTTCAGAGGCTTTTCTAGGAGTGACCACTCCTAGAGGTGTTTAAAGATGTGCAGATGTGGCAGGTAGGGGCACGGTTTAGTGGTGGCCTGGGCAGTGCTGGGTTAAGGGTAGGAACTTGACAACCTTAAAATTTTTTTTCCAACCTAAGCAATCCTATGATTCTATCATTATTCCCCTTTGATGGCCAACCTGAGGGGGCCACTGGAGTATCCTGTGATGCTCTGCTACTTGGGCTTTTTCTGTATGTAAACTGAAGTTTTTAGGTCTACTGGAAAGAAGGAAATGAGAGCCTTCCACCACTGTGGAGCTGAGAAGTACCTAGACCCAAGTGCTGGAGAGCAGCACCCAATCCCCCACTATAGAAGCAGTATGGATACCACCACTGTTATTAGTGGGCACAGAGGTTCATATCAATGAATGACATAGCAATAAAATAAGCAAAACAGTGATTAACAGACAACCCCTATTTATTTCAAGCTACTTATGAAGTTTTCAAATGCACCTTTTGGCATGAGCTTGATTTAAAAAACTCAGCTGAAATAAACTCAGTAATATTTGCAAATCATATATTCAAACCATACATCCATTTAGAATCTAACAGTAGTCTTTGTTCTTCCCATACACTTTGATATTCAGATGCTTTAATCTCTGTTATGAAACCTCCTAGGACATGCCCTTACAGATTCACTTCCAATACCATAAGCAGTTATTTACTGACTATTTCCAGGCCACCATTTAATCCCCTTAGAAAGGTTTCATTTAGCCAACAGCAGCTCTCCACAGAGCAGAACCTCTTAGCCAAGAGGTCAGTGGGTCCCTTTCTTTCTTCCACAATAGAGAGAAACAGACATTTCTGGTGTGCAGCTCATCTTATTCCTTCTGGAGGCAGACACTGAAACTAGGCAAGATGTAGGACACATCACTGTGTCTGCAGTTAGGAGAGAAGAGCCCAAATGTATTCTTTATCAAATCCAAGCTCAAATGTCCTTCC
Source organism: Erithacus rubecula (assembly GCF_903797595.1). NCBI lineage: Eukaryota > Metazoa > Chordata > Aves > Passeriformes > Muscicapidae > Erithacus > Erithacus rubecula. Next base: position 134,827,131 of record NC_136689.1, read on the forward strand.
CTGTGCCTTGGCCAAATAGTCCCTAGGGCTACTAGAGCTTCAGAAACCATTTACTGGAAAATACAGGGCATGCAGGAAGAATTCAGGCTGTCTCTGTCTGGGCTTTTCAAGTGGAACGCATCACTAACCATGTAACACAAAAGTGTAATAAAATATAATCTCTTTATCAAGTTTTTGTCAGAAATGTAGTGGCACTGTTGCAACCATTACAGCCACCTTTGCTTGTAATAGAAAAAAAATACGTTATTTTTACAAGGTCCTGGAATTGCCAAATACCTTCCAGTCATCCATTTTGCATCAACCAACTGAACATACATTGATTAAGGAAAAGAATGTAACAAACTGATGTCTCTGGAACATAAGAGCAGATCCTTTAAAACACTTACAATGTACTTCATTTGGCAGAGGCACTGCTGCCACTCAGACCTGCTTGTTCAGCCACCCTGGCCCATGGCAGCCCATACCCAGAACCACATGGAGTATCCAGAAAATCTGCTGCTGGCACATGGGACTGCCTGCCTCACCCTCCCTGCTCTAACAGGATCTATCACAGTCAGGTCATGCTGAATATCCCTTTCCAAAGGTTTTTCAGAGTGTGGGAAAGGAAGTTCTTAATTCTGGACATTGCCATTAATTTATATGCAGAATGTGACTATTTTTGTTATTAATCTTCTGCACCTGTGCCCAACATGTTGGATGGGTGAATTTTAAATAAATTACATTTTGCATAGTCACTCCTTTTGTGATTTTATTATGCAAATAATATTCATCTTTTCACCTCTGAAACCATTCACATGCCACAATTTCAAAGTCAGACTAATTTATAAATATGCTGAGAAAGGCAGATCTTTTTTAAGGACTCAATACAATAAGGACTGATTTCTGTTACTTTGTAATCTGGAGGGTAAATGGGAGAGCCCATTGTTTTCATGTGGTTTTTCTCTTTCAGAAAATAGAAGTTTAATTGTAATTTTTATCTATGGTTATATTCTATTCTCTCCAGATTTTTGCAGGTCATCTTAAATCCTGCCTGTTCAATTGGTTGTGGGGATTTTATGATTTTCCGAGACACAGACTGCAATTCTGAAAGCAAAAATCACAATCATTTCTTGAGGTGGCTGGGGATGGATGAATTCCCAAGGTAAGGGGGGCCAGGTGGGGGAGCAGGAGAGGAGGACAATGGAGAGGACAGCAAGAGGGAGAGCTGGCAGCTTTCTGAACATTTGGATTGCTCTCCAGAGGTTGCCCTGGAAATCAGCAGAGTTTGCAGCAGGCTGTATTGAAAAGATATTGAGTGCATAATCCTCAGCTCCTTCATAAATGCTGATCCACAGCTGGGTCACATCAGCTGCTGCAGAGCAGGAGCAGCAGTAACAGATGTCACCAGTACAGGAGTATTTTGGCTTTGTTAAGCATTGGCTTTTGCAGAGGCAGACACGGTCTGGTCCCACACATCATGCTCATTTTTGACTCCCTGTGAGGTTTGATTAGAGAGGGACTCCACCACTCACTTTATCTGCAGGTTCAAACAGCAGAGCCAGGTTTCTCAGCATCTGGGACCATATTGCCTAACTGCAGGCATTTATTAAAGGCTTTTGATGTATACATACTGCTTACTCATCACTCAGAGCAAGGGTTGGCCATTCTTGGCTACAAAATCATGAATATTGCTCAATGCTTTTTCGACCTTAGTTTCAAGAATTAAGTTAGTCAACTGCCTTGGTTGGCTGAATACAGCCCTGGTCTAGTGGAGTTGGTCTGTTCCAACTCTAGAAACTCTTGGAGGATGTTTTTCTATTTTATTGGTTTCATGTACTTTCCCCATTTGAGCCTCCCTTTTCAGGCTAACCAGGAGAGCCCACAGTAGTCAAAATTTCTGGTTAGGAGTACTTGCTTCATTATTGTCTTCAGTTAATACTTTAGCTAATTTTTTCTAATGAGTGCCCTGTCACCTCTGTATTATGCAAGACTTATTTGGTGCATCCAAACCAAGCAGTATCTACCAACCCCAAAGACACCCACTCTAATGGTGAAGCCAGATCAGATAGGTACAGAAATAATTCAAATGAATCATTAGCAATCTTAGCTCGCATAAAAAAAAAAATTAAAAACCCAAGAAACAATAATAATAAAGTGTATTTGATCTGTTCACATTTAGCATCAATTACAGAGATAACGTAAAGTCGACAGATTTCAAATTTTAATTACCTTTAAATTTGCATAGTGGTTTACTAAATGCCTTTTTGTTTAAGTCTGTTTAATATAGTATTTAATTAAATCTCATTCTAGGTCAAAGTAATTTAATTAAAAAAACTTATTGCCTGTAGGTTCCTTCATAAACAGCATTGAGCACACCTTGTGCTTAGAAGCTCATGTGATCATCAACAAAGTTGCTTCCTTGCTCAGGAACAAGCTGATTACTTATAAACCTCAATTACTGGAAATGGGGAAGCAGGGAAATGCTTTGCCATTGGTAAATGTCAATGCAAAATACAGTTATCCCACAAGATAGCTCTTCTCTGCAGAGTGGCTGTTGTGGTGTAAGTGGGATACCACATGAAAGCCCAGATACATATCCTTCTCTGATAAGGAGTGAAGGGATACAGTATTTTAAATTATACTCCAAAGGATTTTACTACAAAACACTGAAAAAATCCCAAACATATACATTCCTCTTCCCCAGGGTGCACCTAACACGAAGCTTGTAGCATTAGGATGTCTTTAGATACCTGTACCTGGCTCAAAGGATGTAAAATTTGATGAATAATCCAGTTTAACAGTACAAACAGTGCTCCACCAAGGACCTGGGCAATCTTGTGCAGATTAAACACATATTTAAGTCTTGGCAGTATTTCCCTCTTAGCCTTACAATATTTTTCATTTCCAAATGGAAATTTGTCCAAGCTTATGACTATCTTGAGAAACAGGGTCCATCAACTGTGGGTTGTAGCACTTCACATATTCTCCTGGTCCTGCTTTCCCTCCATTCAAAGTGCTGCCATGGTGACTATTTTCTGTTTCTTTGCTTTGATGATAATAGATTCATATTTGCAACAGCAGACTCAGAAATGTCTGAAGATTCTCAAGGTCCCTCTGAGTGGAACCTATCTTTGCCCATAATTTCTTATTTATTACCAAGCTATTGATCCTAATTCTGAGAGAGATACCTGCCTCTCTACCCAGTCAAAGAAATCTCAGGCAGTCAAATTTTCTCCCAAGAGGAGAGAAACTTGATTTCTTCTTGAAAAATCTTGGAAGAAATCTAGAAACATTTCCTTTTAGCATGATGTCTACCAAAACCTGACAGATTTGTCAGGACCATGGCTTATTTTAACAGAGAGCTACTGTCTTATTTTCCTCCCATATATATTTGTGCATTTGCCTGCTGATTTCTGACACAGTTAGCATGCAATCTTTTGCAGTCTTTGCAGTACATACCCATAAAGCACTGAGTGTAGCAGGGAGGGCCCACAAAGAGGGCTTCTGAAATGCTGTTGTAATATAAATAAGCAAAAAGAAATAACAACAGCATGTGAAAAGGTACAATTTTGGCCTCTGCTTTCATCAGTGAGAAAAAGAAGACTCTAATATCCAAACAAAATAACCACTGCATATTGCACACAGACTACATGTAGCAGTTAATGTGCAAAGGCTTTCAGAGGATGCCTGATTACCTTCACAGGGAATCAGCTGCATATCTGCAGAGGAGTTCCACACTTCCTGATGACACCACAAAACAGAGTCCAAGCTGAAGCACAGTTAGATGGCTTCACATCTGAACTGCCACATTCTTGGCTCCTTCACTGCAGCTGTCTCCACTGGGGGTGGGGACACAGGTATCCCAAAAGGTCACTCGCTCCACATCTGGATTCATGCTCTTTAGTTCAAGACTGTTTAGAAGCATAAGTCAAAGATATTCTCACAAGTGGCATGCACTGTCACACAAACCATCTCTCTTCTCTATTTATCCTATTCTAAAACTACCTAAAATATACTAAAGAAGAGAAAAGATTCACTCGATAAGGCAGACTAAGCAGTTTTGAAAAAGCAGAGCTGCTGCTTGATTTTCAGAGGTATGAAGCCCCCAGAAGCTCTTTGTAGGGCCTTACAGTAAACCTTACAGTATTTAACACTGATCTGTTGGCACCTGTGAGTATCTGAGGAAACTAGGCTACCCCAGGGAAGGTGTACAAAAGCAGTCACTATTTTGGTAGGCTATGTGGCCATGTGCAGCTGCTTATCTAAGGCAAGCTTTGAACTGTGAATGAGATGCAGAGATAGAAAACCTTGCAACACTGTGGCAAATTATGTAACACACACAAGGAAGCACCCTCAAACAGTGATCTTGTATTCTCTCTAACTTTCCATGGGTGTGGATTCTCACTAAACAAACACGGTTCATCCTGTGTTGTTATTTGCAGAGAGAAACCAGTGGGAACTCGGTTTCTCTGAACCACATCCTAGATCTTTTCAGCTTAAAATCTCCACCACCCACATCCCTGGACATTCCTATTTCACCTGCAAAAATTAACCCTTGTTTCTGCTGTATCTTTTCAAATCCCAAGGCAATTGGTTACTAGGCAACCATCCCCTATTTCCCCCGGCTTGCTTTTAATTGAAGCCTGTGCTAAATAACATCACAAAAGAGGAAAGGCACTTTCTAACAGTGAACAGCCATTACTGAAGTCATGGGGGAGAGCTTTGGCATGAGGAGGATGGTACAGGAAAGCAGTCCCCTCCCTAAACTGTCCTCTTACCACCACCAAACAACTGCTAAACATACAAAGGATGAACTTCTGCCTGTTTGTCCTCCCAGCACAAGAAGAGGCCCACATGAAGGAGAGGTCTGTGATGTCTGCCCCAGGGTTATCCCATCACTCCTTCTGCCCACTTGCCCATTTCTCATCCACAGCACCTGACAGAGCCCCCTGTGCATGGAGGGAACCACTGAACTGCCCATCCTTCCTCTGGGAAGAGATCAACATCTTTTCCACCACAGACAGAACCTGCAGCTGATCTACCCTGTTTGCCTCCAAACAACAGGATACTGTGGATGCTCGGGAAGCAAACTGAATGGACAGTGCTGCTGGTGTTACAAGGTAAGCAACTCCATCACTGGAGTCTGGAGACCCAAACTGAGTTCAATTCAACAGCAAGTATTTTGGCACAGATTTTCAAAGAAAGCCAATTCCAGCATCCACCATTCCCGCACAAATGCAGTGCAGATGGAGCAGAGTGATCTAGAAAGAGAATTGGAATTTTTGCAGCTATTCTAGCAAACTCAAACACAAAAGGTGCCACCTTTCAAAAAGTACAGGTCCTTTTGGCAGTGCTGTCTCTCAGAGGAAGGTGGGAACATGGGCCAGAAGCCCTACAGTGCCACAGTCCAAATGGAACACGAACAAGCCTGTGTGCATGCAGGAGGTGAGAACACACTTGCATGATGCAAAGCTTGCTAATGATGAATGTTTCAGTACACAAACTCCCTAATGCTTTAGTAGCCATTAGTCTTTACAGTGACTACTTTCTGCCTAGATCAACTCATTAAATTAGTTCTCCACACTGCTATATGGACAAGCTGGGATGGACAAGCTGCAGTGTCCACCAGATGATGTTAAACTGCTACAGAAACATCTCAAAAATGGAATCAATCTACCAAATATTCCCATGGTTGTGTTAGATGGAAAATTGTGATGGGGATTCTGCTGCCACCATAGACATGTCTATGGCAGCAGGGGCACAGCACTTGAAAGCAGATGCTGACTAGACCTGCTCCAAGTCTGGCTTCACAGACAAATTTATGTAACCTTCTCAGCAAAGGAAACAAAAATTAAAACTATTAGTTTCCTATTTAATGCACTGAGAATGAATGATGCAATTGACTTTTAGGAAGAGTATTTTACCAGAGAAAGGACTGACCTAAGTATTGGGCAAAGAAGTCATGGTACCAAACACTTTGATAAACTGAGAGCTGTGGAGCAAGCTCTCCTTTCTAAAGAGGGCTCTGCCTGGCTTTTCCATAAACTCTTCACTCCCTGGAAGCCAAATTATTCTCCAAGCAAATTCAGCCAGGCTGCAGAGATACATCTCACAGACTGGCTTCATACCACAAAACTGAAAGCATTTAAGTAAATTATTTCATAAATTTAGAACCTTTATATTTATAACTTTATATTTACTAGAGGAATAATACTGCCTCAAATGTGAATTGCCCTTTGGAAGCCTATCTGAATCAGTGGATTAAAAGAGGTTTCTGGACTCCCAGCTCCAGATGTAAAATGCAAGTCTGGTGGGAAAACCCCAGGCTGTGCTATGCCATGGCTGTGCACTTCCAGCACCCAGAAAACAGCTCTCCATTGTGCCTCATTTGCTTCTCTGTTCCAAGAGAGATTTTCCTAAGTGATAAGAATGAAATACTTCACTCAAGATCTTCAAAAACTCAGAACTGATTTGTGATACCTGAAATAGCACTACTTTTACACTTCCTTTATACCTCATCCTGACTCATGACACATATCTTCACGATATCCCCTGCCAGACAGCAGATAAGACCTGGTCCAGAAGCTCCCAATGACTAACTGGTAAGACCATATCTTAAAGAGAATGACTTTTTCTAATTTAATTATGTGTTTGACACCTTTATATATGTTTTGTGAGATGATAAATAAATTGTCACCAGGTTTCAACAGATGGCATATGGTGGCTCACAAAAATGAGAACAAATTAGGTGTAATGAGACTCATAAAATAAACTAACATAATAAACTAATGAAGTAACTAATGAACTAAATAAATAAACAACAATACTACTACTACTAATAATAGTAGTAATAAAGGACCTGCTATTAAATTTTAGAATTTGCAAGATGATGTGGGGAAGATACTGTGTACCTTTCTCCTCTGGTATTTCTGGTAGATGGCCAGAAATGCCTCTACCTTTGTCAAAGGAACCAGTGGACTTGTGAAGAGAAACAGTCACAGGAACATTTCAAATATGAATAAATGGCAGAAGAGAAACACCTTTCACAAAAACAGATGCAAGCCCAACATCCTTAAAAGTGGGAAAGAATGTGGGAGATGCAGGCTGATGGACATGGTAATCCTGACTCAGAATCAGCTAACAGCTTCAATGGTCAGGTGATTAGAAAGTCAAAGCCACAGAGGCAGAAGTCCAGGTGTTGTAGTAGGGTGAAAGAGCTACAGGCAGCAGTTGGGAAGAAGGTTCAGATGGGATATTGCTGCCTGTCCTCTCTTCCCTTGAAAGGGAAGGAGGGTCAGAATATGTCTTGATGCAACAGAAAAAAACTCAAACAACTCTGAGTACTGTGGATCAGTATTGAAGATTCACAAAGGGATCATTAGGCTCAGGGCAGCACTGAAAGGAGCAGCAACTGTTGCCTGAAGAGGTTTTTCAGGGTTGGTTCACACTCCACCAAATATGCAGCCACCTCACTGCCAGACTAAGTGCATTTGGAGGGCCAGGAAGAGGCAGAATCTCTAAAAAAGGACTCCAACCTCTGCCTTAGTGCCCCTTCCACAGTTCAGTCTGGCAGGATGAGTGAGTGTCCTCTGGAAACTAAAGGGCAGACACTGGAGACTCCTGAAACTGCAGCAGGCCCTAAAAATGTAATATAATCTCTACTATCATCTTGTGACACATGCAAACAACTAGACAGCACTGTACATATTCCATCAGGATTATCTGAGTATTTACTCAGTAAGTAGCATGAAAGATGCTTTTGTGTGACCCTTGTTAGAATATGGACACAAACAGCTCAGGTTTTGTCTGCACAGGGGCCACTCTCACTTTTGCTATGCTAGAGAAGAGCATCTCTGCAGTGAAAATCTGTCTACAGCACTAGAGAAAAGCCCAGCTGGTGTTACTATGGGACACATGCCCTGCTTAGTTATTGCTGGAGCTATGGCTCAGGAAGATGATGTGGTTTAATTACAGTTGCTGTCAGAACCAGCCTTCCTCTGCCCCTCTTTTCATGTGTGAGTAAGTGCTGCTTGTCTGACCTGCCTGCAGGACAAGCCAAATGACAGTGACTGGATATAAGCACGATATAACAGGATGCTTATATTTAATTTTTCTTTTAATGGTGAGATTACTCAAGAAAATGGGCCAACATGGATCTGCAGATCAAAGGAAAGGACTCCACTGCCTCTTATTTCAAGGTAGGCTATTTGGATGTAACCCTACCATTACCATTATGACAGTAAAATCTAAGCACTTAGCCTTTCTTCATGTCTTTACATTTCCACTTTCCTCCCTTTTAAAAGATTTGTCAGTAACAACTATTGCATCTCTAACCTCTGGCCATTTCCTAAAGATTATTGCCTCCAGCTAAACCCATCACTCTGCAAGACTCCTCTGTAGGATTCCTGGTTTAGACATTAATGTCTAAAATAATGTCTTCAAAAGAAGCAGCAGATGCACAAGGCAGAAATAAAGACATACAGAGCAGGAAAGAGGGAGGACAACACTGATTAAGTTTTGCTGTGTTACAGCTTGTTCTTCCAGAAAGGCTTGTTGTCAGCTGTTCCCTAGCACTGTGCATGTGTCTCTTCTGGCTGGAAAACAGTGTGTTGTGTGTCAAATGCAGCACAATTTCTCCTGTCTGTGGCTCACTAATTGCAGACCCACTTCAGGGTCATTCAGCCTCTCTGCTCAACAAGATGCTGCATTTTGCCTTAATAAAAACCCTTGCTAGGCCAGGCCCTACAATGAGAGACATGATATACTAATTAAGTTATAACAGCTGTATTTTTTCTTACATCCCATATAAAAGAATGGTGCACTTCTCTAAAAGCTCTAAGGATACAGACCAAAGTGTTACTAACCAGTAAGGGAAAACCAAGGGCCCCCACCTATCCTGGCAATATGTCCTTAATAGTCCTTTCACAAGGAAAGCACTGCTAGGCTGGGAAATAGGAAATAAAGCATATTGATTCAGGCTGGTCAGAAATGGGCAGAAAATAGGGAATAGATATATCAGACATTATCAAAATAGGGGGGAAAAAAGACCAATTTTTTACTTATTTATCCTGTTCAAAAATCCAGAGGGAACCTGTGTAGCTCTTTCTTTAAATTCCCCAAGCTGAAGAGATGTTTGTAAGATTTCACTGTCCTGACTATATTTACCTTATTTTATGTTACCACAAAGAGGACTTTGAGCTGATAAAATATCCTTCCAAAAAGCACATTAGTCTCCTTTTGGAATGATGAGCTGCCATTAAAACTGACAGGTATTTTCTATAATTTCCCATGGGAAAATATTCCCTGACTCTTCTAAAAGCTTTTCAAATCCCACTGCTACTGCCATTCACAAGGCACAAGCAAAACACCCCACTGCTGCTGTCCATTTCCAAGAACTCTTCAAAAACAAATGACAAATTCCCCAACAAATTGCTACTGAATACAATTTGCCTGCCCTCTTTGATTTTGATTATAAAGAAGAGTGTTTTGTTCACATTACTCTTCCTGCCAAAACCATATTATCACAAGTTAAAGGGGGAAATTACTTTGTGGGACCCTTTAATTAAAAAAGGGTCACATTTCATTGCCTTTTTTCTCTGTGACAGACATTGCTATCCCTCTCCTCCCCTTTCTCCATCTTCCAAAAACCAGTATGGAACAGGTTGGCATGATTGGCTTTTACTGAACCTACATCACCACTGAAATTCACTCCTTTTATGCACTGTCAGAATGCAGCATTGCACAATGCAATCAAAACCTGCTTTTTTCATTGAGAGCTTACCTGCCACTGGCTATCACATTGCTCTTGTTAGCATTGAACAATAACTACAAATCACAATTTTCTCACCAGCGTGTTTATTTAGTATTAAAAAAAAAAGTAAGGAGCACAATATCACAGTCTTGCTTATGTTTTCAACAATTATTTTCTTGTCGCATTAATTGCATCTAAATTGCTCAATTTCTAATGTTTTTTGTTAATAGTAAAAATTAATTAAGAGTATATTTTTCTACACTTTTCTCTGAACTAGGAAACTACTTATTCATGCCTGCCATGGGTCTAAGCAAGCTGCTATGTTCATTTTCCCTTAGAAGAGAGATGAAGTTGTGTGAGAGTGTGTTTTTTGAATGTTTAGATTTTCTTCACTTCTACAGCAGTCAGAAACCTGACTGACATACAGCACCATTTGTGATCAGGTATCTTTCCAGGATTTGCTGCCTGGCAGACCACCACAAGATTTTTAAGACTTCTTGCAGTAATTTCATTTTTTCCTTGAAAGAAAATTTTCTCTTCTAAATGTATCCCCTCTTCCTTTTGGGGTTGATACACATCTATGAAGAATCTTGCTTTCCTAGCTTAGAAACTCCTGGATCAGCAGAAGTGTCTGCAACAGTAGGTGTTAGGGTTTTTCTGACAGCATGAGGCATTTGGATGGCACATTCCTAAGCTCATTTCCAAAGAAACTATGGGGGGGTTATTTTCATTGTTATACATCACAAATTTATCACAATTGGAATAAAAAGAATTAGCAAAAAAACCCCATAAGCACCTCCTTGTCAAGAAACCATTATTTAAATAGCCTTTGAGATGCACCACAAGCACAAAACTACATTCTCTCCTGCAGCAATGCCTTTCAAAGCCAAGAGGTAAAAAAGGCATGGTAAAATACAGGGTTCAGAAAAAGATGACCCAAGGTCTACACACTATAATTCAGCATACATGAACTCCAATTCAAAATATGGAAACACTGAGGAAAATTAAGATAAATCACCCTAAAGCATGAAGTCACTGTGTAGGAGGTTCTGTCCCTCAAACCAACAAGGGGATGCTTTCATTCAAGCATAAAGTAGTCATAACTCTCAACATCGTAATTCTCCTTAGAGAATTTTATGAGCTCTATCACAGATGCACTGACTTAAAGCATTAGCAGATTTGGCTTATCTTTACCCTATGTATTTGAGTATATATGGTCCTGCTCAGTGACAACTGATTTGAAAGCTGAGCTCAGATTTAACATGGCCTTTTTCTCTATTGCTATAAATCTCTCACCCAAAAAATAACTGCAGGAAGGGTGAGGAAAGGAAGGAAGTCCAAAGCACAGCCAATGCTATAGAAATATCTCCTGAACTCCACTTTGAACTTAAGTTCAGAAATATTTTAACCTCCTGAAGCTTTAGTCTCCACATCAACTTTCTCAGGTATTTCTGTGAACATGCCAAGTTACAGTCAGAGCACTGTGCTGTCTTGGTCCCCATGACAGGAAAAAATTGACATTATAGGACAGCAGAAGCTAAGGCTGTTTAAGAAACAACATTATAAAAGGCATTTTAAGAATCTGAGTTATAAAAGCTGTGGTTCTAGTCTAAAGAATGAGTCCATTAAAGAAAGCGTCACTAGATGATTCCATGTTTATTATGTGCTAGTAACTCTGGGCTGAATGTGTGCAATTTGTGACTACAAAGACATTTTTCCTCTAACAGCCAATCTTAAAAACTCAAGCTGGGATCTGAGAGGTGGGGTGGGCTTTTCATTCTCATACCTCATTACCAGGAAACATCAATTAATATATACTTGCTTATGCAGCTGTAAGTTATCTTTATTATTCTGTTTTATAATCTTGAAACTGGTTAGAAATCAAGAGCCAAAAAATGCAAACCAGGCTACAGAGTTTACACAACGATGACCCATGCCCATACTCTGTAACTCAGCATATGTGAGCACAAATGGAGAACATCTGACTAAAGCCACAAATGTTGCAAAATTAATAACCCAGATAAATGGTGAAGATACCACTGTTTAGAGTCAAATGCTCCCTAGACAACTGCATGGGCTGTTAGCATCCTCTGAACTCCTGCCAGTATCTTTTCAGGAACGAGTGCTCGGGGCACAATGTATTATCCCAGACAAAGTCACAAAAGCCAGATAGGAAGGCTATTACCTCCCTGTATTATCATGTAGTATCTCTCTCATCACTTCCCTGGTGGCAAGCATACAGTATTCTGAATATATATTTAACCTATGGCTTAAGTGCTAGAAGAGCAGAAAAGGCTTTGAGCAACAACTTGTGCTCTACCCACACGTGCTGTAAGCCACCAGCACAGCTTAGATGAACCCAGCTTGGAGCTCCTGCCTCTCCCTGGGATCAATGCAGGAAACAATTTAAGTCAGTAGCCATTCTCTACTGAAATGAGATTTTTAGAAGACTACCCTATTACAATAAGTTCATAATAATTAGCAATGAACAACAACAATAAAAATAGCATTCATTCACTTAAAATTATTTTTAATGTTATAATGACTGGTACATAATTATACCAGAGAAGGGCTATTTAAAAGAGGAGTAAAAAGAAGATAACTTCAAAACAAGAGAATTCATTTGCTGTTTATTTGCTTCAGGGTTCTAATTACTCTGGAAACCAGCACCCCTCCTGATAGGATTACTGACACGAACGCAACTGCAGCTGCAAGGAATGCTGAGCACATCAGTTTTTTAGCACCATTAAAACAGTCCTCTATAAATACCAGATGCATCTATCTATCTATTTCTCTCCCTTCTCAGCACTTACTAGTGGAGCAGTCGCAGGGCATATCACAAAAATGAAATGTGTAGCTGTGGCAGAACTGGTGCAGTAGAGCAAGTAATTTGTATCAGGCCGTATAAGAGTTTAAGTTTTATTATTAAGTATATGTCACAGATATACTAGCACCAGTTCATCTTCTTTCCCCTTATAGTTCAGATTTATATACTTATTAATAAAATCCAGACGGTCATTTCAACACCCTCATTTAGCAAAATAAGCCAGTCAAATCTGGTCAGAGTTGCCTGGACTCCACGTGGCAACGCAGAGAGCCCTGGCAACTTTAATTGTTGCTGTCTAGCAGAGATTTATGATGCTATCCATCCTGGTCCTAGCTAATAAATCACATCTTCCTCCAGTCTTCAGCAGATAGGTTGGATGAAAAAGGCTGGGAGGTTTCATTAGGGCCCCTGCAAGTGGTGCAGAGGTAAGAAGGGAGCCACTGGACTTGGCACTGCTTTTGCTTTTGCCATATGGACTCTCAGAGAATTGGTTTTGCTGACAGGGTTTTAAAAACCATCAAGAGGAGGATTTTTCCTCAGGAATGGAGGTTGGAGGAACCTTGAGCTGCCACTCTGTCCTGGCTCCAGCACCCACAGCCTTTGGTTTGGAGCCTCTATGCCTCATAGTCCCCAGACACTTCCTACCATTTGTCCTGGTTACTAGGTAAGCCCTGCAGGTCATCCACTGCCTTCTACCATGCATATGCAGCCATTCTCACCAGGGGGTGGCAAGTACAACAGCAATACAAAATAATAGTGAAAAGAGCTGGAAAACACTTTCAAATATCAAATTTTGGTATTCTGTCCCTCCCCCTCACTTTTCTAGCCAGCTAGTAAGAAAAACCAATGTTGCAGAGCAGTTTGGAATTTCTTAGGTCCAATGTGAACAGCAACCAAGGGGGAAAAAAAGTGGAAATGTACTCTAAAATAACACATTTATTAGAACATGCAAGAGACAGGGAATCACCAAACCAGCAGCTTCCTCAAGAGTTCATTCTGTAATGCTCTTTGGGCAGCAACATCAGAAATTAAAATTCTTATATCATACTCTTAATAACTGTATTATTGTAACATATGCAAGAGTGACAGGAAGCTGCACTTACAATACACTATGTGTGTCCTGAAGACTGGCAAGGCAAATCAGATGAGGCACAACAAGCACAAGGGGGTAAAAAACTGGTCATTTCAATGTTTAGTATCTCCATAAGAGAGCTGGATGATGGGATAAATTGTGTCCAAATGAAGTATAGACACTTAGGGACAGTCACCCTGCAGGAAGACTGGATAGGCTGGAATAGTGAGATACCAAGAACCTTATGAAGTTAAACAAGGACAGGTCTGTCTGGGGAGCAGTTCTGTGGAAATGGCCTTGGGGGTCATGGTGGGCAATGCTCAATATGAGTGAACAGTGTGCTGCTGTGGCAAAGAGAGCCCACAGACTGCACCAACACATGCAACCCCAGCAGAGATGAAGAGTCACTATCCCACCCTACTCAGTGCTTCTCAGGCAACACCTGGAGTACTGCTTTCAATTTTGGTCTCTGCTATACAAAAATGACATGGATAGGCTGGAGAGGGTCCAGAGAAAGGCCACAAAAAAGGAAAGGCTGGCATAAGTGTTTGCTCAGCCTTGAGATAAGGCTTAGGGGAAACCTTACTACTGTGTCTCAGTATTTAAAGGATAGCTATAAAGAAGATGGAGACTACCTTTTTATAAGTAGCCACAGGGAAAATGGGAAAGGTAATGGATACATGTTACTACTGGGGACATTCCAACTGGACACAAGAGGAAAATATTTCACAATGAAAACAATCAGCTGTTGGGACAATCTCCCCAAGGAAATGGTGAATTCTGCAACATCAGACACATTTAAGACTCAGCTGAGTAGGCTGCTGGGTCATTTTGTCTAGACCCTGCTTTTGCCAAGAAAGGTTAGACCAGATGATCCTTGAGGTCTCTTCCAACCTGTTATTCTTGATTCTATGATTTCTCCTGTCATTATAGCACATATCTGTAATTTATAGAAATATATTCCTTGTCCAATTAATGTGAAAACATATGTGAAAACATATTTATCTATTAATAATGGAACTATTCCCCTACTCATGTCAAGTGCATTCCCAATGCAAAACAGAGAGTCTGTGTACCAGAGTTTCATGTGCAGTAGAGAGATGCAAATCTAAATGAGCTGGCTTAAGAAAAGGAGCTACAATGGCAGAGCACAAAGCTTTTCCTCCTGCAGGTAGGCTCCTCCAAGCTGCCTGCTGGATAACCTTTCTTCATGACAGGATGCAGAAGGTAGTACAGACACATCCAAAGACAAGACAAACAGCAGATGCAGAGACACAAGAAAACAGTGAGCCACAGGCTGGCAAGGCAGCAAGCAGTCAGCATGCCTCAGTACCTCAAATGGCAAACTTTCAGCCAGTAAGACACAGTCATCAGGTGGGGTCTGAGGAGAGTGTGGGGTGACTTTGTAGGGAGTTCTTTCCAAGGAACAGCATAAGTGAGATCATCGTTTAGACATGGCTAGGGGAAGGTGGGATTGTAGCAATGGGAAATGCCCTCACTAATCCATACAGCTGCTAGGGAGGGAGCCCAAGAAGGACTGGAATAAAAGAGAAGCATCTTGTATTTAATATGTACTCAAGAGTCAGGTGTGAAAAGGATTCCCAATGGCTCTGGAGAGCAGTTTCCCAAAGAGTGCAGAGTTCACTATGCTTGTGCTGGCAGGCACCACAGAAGCAGGTTCATAAAAAATGTAACACTGGCCTCAAAATATTCGAAGTTTTCACTTATCTCAGTTCCATGGCTAAGAGGAGGAAAATACCCTATCATATCTTTGATAATGACCTCATCAATGACAAGAGAATGAGACTCAGTGCTGTAGCTCCTAACTACTGGCTAATGCCTAAAATAGCAAATAGTACCTATTTCTTGAGCAGTCAGTCATGTTAAGCATCAACCATATTTATCTCTCACATTTCTGAGATGATGTTCAGCTTTCAAAGAGGAAAAGAGTGAAAAAGAATGCTACCTGCAGGCTCATAATAGCATCAGCTGTGCAAAAGACTCAGCTTCATGTTTTCCAAAACTGCTATTTTTGTACTTGCTTGGAAAAAGCGCAGTTTAACAAAACTTCACCATCAGCGATCCTCACAAAGCATTTGGCATGTATTTGCCAGCTTTTTACTAAGCTAATTCATTTTTTTAAAAGCAGCTTAGCAGAGATAACCACTCAGATTTAGATTTGAGTTCTTGTGTATGACATTCATCAGTAGAAATGAAGTACTTTGGAGATAAAAACAATCATATTGTTTCATTAGCCTGAAATATTTCAGATGGGGACAGCAATAAAAGTAGATAGCTTTTGGATACAAGCATAGCAGAAAAACTGTGTTTCATAGTGAGAGCTCAGAATGACTGGCAAATAACCTGCTCTCCTAACAGAAAAGGTGGGAGTAAGGTCAGGCCAGCACGTGGACCACTTTGCTCAGCTGATGAAGGTTTTGCTGTTCTCTGAGCTCTGTGTGCTGTGCATTCTAACACACTGAATGTCAATGCTTTCCAGTGGCTGCTTTACCTCATAGGGAAAAGCAAACACAGTGGCAAATGTTCCATAAACTCCAAAGGCAGGACCAACCTTATGATCTATACACACTATTTTCCCTGAAGGCAACTCAAATAGAATGCCACTCATGTGGAGATGTCTCAGAGTGTTCTTCCTCCTTCAACCTCCTGATGGAATATCACTCCTGATAGGAAACATTTATGAATGTCCCTTTTTCCAGGTCAAAAATTAAGGAAGGTAGTAGAAGTCAGTGTGAGCCCCAAACCAGTTTTTAATCAGTCCTTTACTGACCTAATGCATTAATTTTGTCATAAAAAAGCTTAAAATTACTTGAATTAGAAAAAGTGGAATTTTAGAACCAAAGCACTATGCTATAAAGCGAACAAGAAAACTCCAGACCAAATATGTCTTAATTTCCTTTCATCCTAGAAAGTTACTAAGACTTCATTAGAATACAGTCTGGTAAAGCTTTTTAGCTTGACCAGCAGAGTATCCTGTGGCACACTATAAAGCCAACTTGTTGTATTAACACACAGGGGACAACTTAAGTTCCAACTTTGAAATGAAAAAAAGAACTAAATCAAAATAAATTATATACTGAACTTCAACTGCCTTTCATATTAAAATATTATTGGTATATATCACTAAGACTTAATTTTTAAACTTCAGAGGTCCATCATAAGTT
Source organism: Erithacus rubecula (assembly GCF_903797595.1). Lineage (NCBI taxonomy): Eukaryota > Metazoa > Chordata > Aves > Passeriformes > Muscicapidae > Erithacus > Erithacus rubecula. The sequence goes on from NC_136689.1 coordinate 134,843,945, forward strand.
CTTTTGGGATCTTAACTTAAGCTATGAGGCACAAGCTGACATTTTGAGATATCATCAGAAAGACTACAATGGAATGTTAAAGAGAAGAGTTATTCCCTCTAGGTCAGTTGAAGCAGGAATGGCAATCCTCATCTCTCCAAATCCACCACAAGCCCTAAATTGTACAATAGCACACTTCAATTATCCCCCTGCTTTCAATGTGCTAAAAATAAAACTGACATCATAAACCAATTTTAACTAATATTATAAAGCTAAGTGCATGCCAATGTCAGTAAATGAAATGTAAAATTAATTGTGCTGCAAGAGAGGAAAGCCTTGTGAAAGAATTACTGCAGTAGTAAATGGTGAGCACTTTGCCCTCAAGCTTCACTGAAGTCATTACTTCTTAGATGTCATGAAGGATAGTTCCACGAAGTCTTCAACATGATGTTAATTTATTTTCAGACAGACACAAAAAGCAGCCAGCAACCCCAAGATTCACAGACATTAGCTTCTGATGATTTCAAGAGACAGTACTTGGCCTCAGACATGTGGATGGGAAGCTGTGTGTAACTAAAGTTTTGATGGAAAACAACACTGTCTCTAGAAAAACAAATGCAATATTTTCTGAAACAAATACAAATGTTGCATTCTCAAAATGAGTGATCATTAACTTGAGGAGCTAAAATGAACATGAAAGTAAACTTCTAAAAGCTGCCACTGAACATATTAGCTTTCTACACAGCCTCAAATCACCATTGCTTCCTTTCCCAGCCAAACAAGATGTGACTGCTTTAGTGATGTATTCCCAGTGCAACCATGGACAGGCAAACTGACTTCTATATGCTACCCTCATACCTTAATTGCCAGATAGAGCAGGTCTCTTTTGGTGATGATTATGTAAAGAAACATGAAGCAGGCAGGTAAGAATGGCAGAACAGCACATACAAGGAGAGACAAGGCACCTGGTAACTTGTAAAAACAAAAAAACCCCAAAGAAGATGTTGAAATAATCCACAGGAGAGAACATATCCTTTCAGACTTCTTCCTCTTTAAAAGCCTCTTTTTTCCTTACAGTGACAGTTAATGAAGCAATAAGGGAGGACTGAGGTTGATGCTCAACAGTTTTAGGACCTGGAGCTGAAAGTACTGAGATGGCTTGTTCCATGTTTCCCCAGGGTGTGCAAAATGCAGGTCTGAGTGAGTCACCAGACAGGCAGGGCGTTTCTGGGACACAAACGGCCAATTTAACAAGCATGCTAATGTTCACTGAAGGGAATGACAATTAGAAGAACAAGCTGTATCTTAAGGATGAGCTGAAAAGACAACGAGGAGATGAAACTGTTTGGATGGAAACTGTTGAGTTGTGATTTTATCTGAGATCCTGACTTTATTACAAAAATACTGACTGTACTTTAGTGAGAGATGGTTTAAAACAAATATATCACATTAATACATTTTTGTACAATAAACCATGATCTTTCAACTCCCTGCATCTTGATCCTATTCTGTAGAGCAGATTATTGCCCACTACACAGGGACACTGGTGTTAGCAAAATGCTGTGACTAGCTGGTACTGCAGAAGGATGAAGAATTAGGAGCCTTGTTCACAGCATTGCTCTTGATCAAAAGAGGTTACACTAAATATACATAACTGTAAGTAATAAGTGTGAGAATAAGTGTAAGAAAATCTGTGGCCATGGTAAGGCCACCAGTTCCTCAAACACTCAGTAACTTGGCTCTGTCATGTTAATATTCCACAGACTTTACAAATGCATTGGTGTTTGAAGACATGGTTCCCAACACCATACCACAGAACTCCATCTCCATACATAATTTAACATGGCCATATGAATCTTAGTTTAATATGCAAAGCAAAGATCACATGAAGTGATAAAGATTTAATGTGAGTGGAGTTGAAGGTGACACGCTACCATAAAGCAGAAACATACAAAGCAGTATTTGTTCTTCCTGTCATCCTCTGCTAGACAACTTGATAACAAAATGACACACATGTATTTCCAGACTTAATCTGGATGCACAACAAAACCTAAAATTTAAATTAACAGGCCCCAAGGATTTGGATCCAAGAATATACTATGCCAAGAGAAAACAGTGAAATCTGATGATTACACTTTTCAAAAGAATGATCCCTCAAATGTGTCATGCCAAGATTATAAATGTAACTGAATATCCACAGAACCTACAGGCAAAATTTAAAATAGAAACCAGCCTTTAAATACAAGAATTTCAACCTGAGCCAAAGATGAGTATATTTAAAAAAAAAAAAAAAAAAAAAAAATTAAAAATTTGCTAGTTGTTTGTTTTCAGTGTTTTAGTCACTAATGTGACACTGACCAATTTCTTCTTGCTTACACCTAATTTAAAATAAATAATAATAATAATTTAAAAGTCTTACACCTACCGGAAAAACAGCTTTCTTTCCCTACCAATTTTGACCTTTTCTGTTTGGGAGACATTGATTTTTTTTTACCGCCTGTGTTTCTAATGGAGCTTGAAATTAACACGGCTTTTTGTTTACCTCCTAATTTGTGCACCACCATCATCAGTGCTGTCAGCACAGCTTTGGGAATAGGGCTTGTTTACTGCTTCTGCATAACCAGCAGTAGGAGCATAGGAGCAGAAAATAGGTTTGGTTTAGAGTTTTTCCTTTATTTATTCTTTTTTGTCCAGGTCCTTTTATAGCTTACATATTAATCACTTCAGTGATAATGTGGCCCATTTTGTCAATATTCTCTAAATAGAACACAGAAAGACTTGAGGTAGTTCAGGGATATGTTGAATTCCTATGGCACATGTACCACAAAAAGTTGGTATTATTGTTGTGTCAGTCCAAAGCATTTGTCAGCCTTTTGCACAGTGGGAGTTTCAGCAAGACCAGTACCACCTGTCTAATGTGGAATACCAGCTAGAGAAGTCCCACTGCAACTCATTCTCTGAGTCACAGCTTTGGCACAATATCCCAATCTCTGCATTAAGACAGCATCTAGTATCAGAGACCCCTGGTGGTATAAGGAAAATGTCACTGAGTCACATACTCAGGATCAGCACAAAGCCTTGTATTCTTGAAGATCTGCAGTATTGTCATTGCTGTAAGAACGAACTTATTTCTCTTGGTGACCACCAAAGTGCATGGCCAGGCATTGGTGACCTACAAATTAATTTAAGTCACCATCCCATATCATGTCCTTAAACAGCGGCGTGGTTGCCACATGACATGATCACTTAGTATTGTAATTGTGTAACTGACATTTGTGATACACTTTCAAGCCATTAATACTGCCAACTAAAAGTAATTCTGTCAATTTTCCATACAGAATTACACATTCTATGCACTGATTTTGTTCCAGTGCCAAGGGATGAACTACACAGTCCATAAAATCTGGATATCCATTTTCTAGACTTTCTTCTGAAGAAACATCCCCATGCCATGCTGCCATCCATTTCTGTATGAGTGCTGACATAATCTGAACATGTAAGAAAGCTATTTCTTCATTAAAATATTCTAAACAGTTTTAGAACAGCTGTTATAAACCATCCACCTCTTTGAATGTTATATCCCCAAAAGCATAGAGGCTTGGCTGACTCAAAATAAGCTCAATAACAAGAATTTCTTGTTCCTGTCAGAAATGTATCCCTCTTCCCCAAATTCAGTACAACCACTAACTATCCTCCCCAGGTTCCTCCAGCCTACAATATATTATTTCATGATTTTGAGAATTTAGTGCTGCATTGATTCAATGCCTTTGATGATGTACAGGCAACACATCAAGACATTGGGCATTCATAAATAAAAATCACATCATATTCCTTGTGAAGGATCAAGAGCTGTTTTAAATACAGTGATGTTTTTGTACCTTACCTACACTGTCAACTAGGCTCCTATGTCAAAATAATAACTTTTAGTTAACTACAGTTTATTCCAGTTGTTTCTTTTTCTGTATTCTGTCCCAGATGACAGCCGTGTTGATTTCTGCTTATATCTTCATGCCTAAAGCCTTTTTCCCCTACAGAAGGTCATTAAGTTTCAGAGGGGCTTTTTTTTTTTCTGTATGAAGCACCAAAATTAGTTTGTCTCTCAGCACTGCCTTGTTAGCATCTCAGTGACTAAACAATGCTCCTTCCTCTGGAGACAGCAACTCAGAAAGGTCATCTCTTGATCCAACAGGTCTGTGCATATGCACTCTGTGTCCTCCAGCTTGTCTATGAGCTTAGTATAAATCATTATCGAGTACTAGAAAGAGAAAAGTTAATCTGATTTTTGAAACACATCTTCTTGGGGTGGGAGTTTCAATGCTGGAAGGACTTTCACAAGTATTCAGTAAATATTTACTAAGCTAAGTGGTTTTGCAACAGTATGCAAAGATTTACCAGGGCACAAAATCAAAGAATCTTAAAGACGTAATCTAAAAATCAGGAAAATTATTTAAGTTTGTAGTCTTATCCATTATTACAATAATTGTCTTAAAAATAGACTCATGCATTTTGCTGTTTTCATTTCAACTTTTGTCAAAGACTGATGTTCTGGAATGTTAATGTTGTATAATTATATATTCTGTAAATTAAAGCAGCATGGAGTACTGGTTAGGAATAGCACATTTCACACTTCATTACTTCTGCTACAACTCAACGAATCTTCTCTTTCCAGCAGTCACAGTTTCTTTGCTTGTTACTTTCTTTTTTTCCCAAGTGTTTTTGCTCCCCAGTTCTTCATTGCTTATCCACAAGTTATACTGTCCTCAGTGATGGACATGTAGATGGTGATGGTGGAAATCTGGTGGCTTCCTTTAGTAACAAACACAACAATGGAAGTGAATGGCAGATTTGGGAAATGTATACAGCCATCAGAATGAGCACTGGAGAGAGGACAGAACCGCCACCAGTGGCCCAAATGTTACACCATGGAAATATTACAGCAAATGGACCCAAAAGCCTGACTATTTTAAACCACAGCATGTGTCCCAGGTTCATCAGATTAGGACAAATACCATATTGCAAGATTGCTTCTAAGTTGTGATACTGGTAGGTGCATTTTTAAACACAGAAGACTATTCAGAAACATGTACAAAGTGTATGCCTGGTGAATTAAGAGGGTCCTGAAATGCTACTAAGAACTATCTCCTGCTTTGACACCTCTAAAAATGTTACTCGTACTGGCCCTTCAAACACACAATAATCACCAAGGAAGGGGCATTTTTGCTAATGTAACTATAGAAAGATGCCACAGAAATTCACATCTTACTTTTCTTCAAAACACATTTCTACACTGATTTGGGGACAGTTTTGGTATCAGTAGTAAAAACAGAGAATCTTTGGTTTATTTCAATTGGTACTGCAGGAGGAAATTGCAGCATATTAGAGACTTTTCATTAGTCTTAAAAATTCCAGATGCGCTGGGTTCCAATTGGTACTGTTGTCAGTGGCTGAAGTATTAAACTGTAAACATAAAAGAGACTTCAAGGAGTTGTGGGTCAACTGTAAAAGATAAAAATCTTTGAATTTATTCGTATATGTTTAAGAATTTATGAGTGATGGAAGTAGTCATCTGTATGACACCAGCTCTAACCATATCACAAATGGGAGCTTTGGTAGGTTGCAATGCTTATTTAGCAGCTTAAAGGTGCACATGTGGATTTTCCAGGCAGCAGCCAGAGTGCCCTATCTCCCACTGATCACAGCTTCTTAAGTGCCCCAGCAGAAGCACTCAAGAGATGTGAAATCTTCCCCCATCCACACCACAAACAGCTCAGCTCAGAGCCTTTGGTTTCAGTTTGGCTTCTACTAGCAAGTGGATTGTGTGCAACAAAATCTGCTGCTTTCAAAATCTGTGCAGCACACACAGACAGTGTCAGCAGGCAGAGCACAGGCTTGTTCCATGAAACTCTCTTTCACTTTACACCTTTAACTCATTCTCAAGTAGGCCCCTTACTGAAGCTCCAGGTTACACTATGCTAACAACAAACTGATTCCCCAGGGATGCAGTTATACACTGTTTCACAATGCTTCCTACACTTTAAAGGATATAAACTCTTTTTAGTATCATACACAAAAAACTGCCATCACTGCAATGACACAGCTGCTTCTATTTAGGAAACTTCGTTTCCTTGTACTTTCAAGCACTACAAAACACCAAAACTCACAATAAAACCACATTTTACATATGGACCACAAAAGCAAATAAGGGTTAAGTTTCTGGTCTAGTATCACCCAAGAAGCTCAGAGCAGATTTAGAGCCAAGATGTCTCAAAGAGCAGTCCTACACTATAATCCCAAGCACATCCTTCGAGAAAGGTACCTTATTTCAAGATGCACATTTTTCTTTCCAGCTTGGCAGTTTGACTTCTTTTTAAGACCTTTAATTATAGTTCAAATTATGTTCAATTTATTTTTCTACGGCGGTTTTTTCCTGTCTAGTACTCTACTGGCTTTTCCTCTTTCCACAAACACCAAATGCTTTAAAAATCTCTTTTGTTGTTAGCAAGCAGGAAAGGAGAAGAATTTCTTGAGAGTGTCTCTTTTTTTCTCCATGGAGGAAACAAAACAGATGTTGTGCTCTCCTCAGGGAGAAGGATCCTATCACAGAGCAGGTGTGAGTGAAGGCTGCTTTGCTTGTGGAAAGGAAAAGAGCTGCACTAAAGGACTTTGATGGAAAAGCAGCACTGATGGCAAAAGCATTCATTTTTTTGAGGTAGAGAAAGGAGTTCATCTCCCTAAAGAAAAGAAGAGATATGGGGAAAGCAGTAGGGAAAATAGCACCTTGCTTTGCATTGGCAGAAGGAGCAAGAGCTCTCAGTATTAGTCAAGAATTTCTCTTAAAGCAACAGCTCTGCAAAAGAGGGAATGGCATGAAAATGTTTACTTTGTATTTATAAAAGGTTTAATGCTTCAGCAGAACAGGCTATAGACTCCACCTCCCAAAAAAATCCAGAGCAAAATATGGATTCCTTTTAAACCTCATTATTTCTGAAGGGGGTCAACACGGTGTTTTTACATATTTTAGGTTGACTGGGTAACTTTCACAATCTGAAAGATCCCCTAAGTCCATCATTGTGACTTCAAAAACTGATTTTAAACATTCCTCAGCATAACATGAAACAATTACATAAATATAATCTCACCTTTTGAAACACTTTCTTTGTATATATGTGAATACATAGTGAAGAAATAATAATTTTTGTGTTAACACCAGTAAATCTTAGACAACTCAGACTTAGGATGAAACAGTGATGTTCTATCACAAAGGGGAAAAAAGGTCAGTGCAGCTTTCTCCATCTCCATGAAGACTGGTCTACTAATGAAAAGAAAAAAAAAAAATCCTTTGGAGCTCCACCGAGTTTTCATTTTTGTTCTCTCACAGATTAAAGAGTGTCTTCTCTTGCATGACTTAAGTCAAGTTTGCAGAAATGCCAGCTCACTTTTTAGGACATTCATGCATTTATGGGCAGCCAGTCTTATCTGCACAACTCAACTTAAAGAAAAGGAGACATCAAATGAGCTGGTCCCAGTGCTGCTTCCAAGATCAAACTTAAGAAGGCACAGGTGTTCATAGGCATTATTTATACTGAAACACAGGCCCAGATCCATCTCTAGAACCTCCTAACTTCTTCTGTCACTGTCCCCTGGTATCATTTTTCTTTCACGTTAGAATAATGCTACAGCATACAAAACCCTGTTGGGAATAAAAGAGCTATAGTATTCAGGTACCCTCTTACTTGTTTAATTCAGCTGTTTCATTTTGATGGATGCATTTTTGACAAGTCCTCAGAAAGCAAAACTGTCTGGTTTACTCGGGGGCCTAATGGTGCTGGAGGACAGGCAAGACTGCTGCATAGTCACATTTATAAATAGGCAACAGCCAAATGCTGCTTATAATTGCTGATAAGGGTCAGCACATTGTATCAGGAACACCACAGTTGCATAGCTGTATAAATATTACCACTGAGTGCAGCAGGAAATAAATGGAGTGCAGCCCCAGAGATGTAGGAGGAGAACACACAGCCAAAGGCACAGCAGCAGGCCTCTTCAGAAACACCCAAACCTGTGTTCCTGTGAACTGTACACCTTGGAGCTGACACCACAGTACATCAGATTCAACTCATGCACTACAGAGCACAGACTTTTGTTCTTTGGATTAGTAATGGCAGAGCTGCACTGGAACATCTCAGACCAAGCCACTGTCACTTCTGCATAACTTTTTTTTTACTGCAGGCAACAGTGTCACAGTATTACAGAAAAATCCCTTTTCCTTTGAGGAATGAAAACAATTAGAAGATACATGAGCTGCTCTTGGCTGACAAGGGAGGCCAGCCAAAGATTGTAAGTGGAAACATTGCCTGGAATAACTACCAACAATATTCTAAGGACTTGATCCAGTTTTACATAGGAACACTATTCTAAAGCAAAGGACAGTTAAAAACATGATTGTTTTCTTTTTGTGGCATCATGTTCTAACCACTAACAGCCATTGTGGCCTCAGTGCCACCTTTCTGAGGCAGCAGCAAAGGGACAAGGGTACAATCTCTGCACTGTAGCAGTACTGCTGCCTGCAGTGGCCAGGACAGCAGAGATTCAGTCTCCTTGTGTCAGTGGCAGGCCACAGAATCTCAGCAAAGCAGGTCACTTCATCAGAGCCTATAGAGCTATGGTTTGGAGGAACAGAAGAAAGATCTCAAATCCACCACTGTCTTTACACTTAACCTTTTTATTCTCTTTGCAGTGGAATGACACATGTTTTGCTGCATGGATGAACCTCAAGAAATGCCAAGGAGCCAAGCTAGGTTTGTCTCCATTACCCAAATGCACTCTGTATTTTCTACTTGAGAAATAAAAAGATTAATAAGTTTGGTCCATCAAACAATAAATAATTTGATTTACAACAGCCCAATGGTGCACACTACCAATGCAGCTGTAAAAGCAATGCATTCTCAGAAAGCAAAGGGTACAGCTGCTGAAGGATGATGTGAAATTAAAGAGGGAGTGAAATGTGTGATCTTATTTAATCACACCTGGTGCTTCAATTTTTCAGTAACAGCACCCTGCTAGCCTGTGTCAAATCAGTTCTACAACGAAAAAAATTATGGATGGAGAAATGAATTAACTCTTTCATCCCTGCTGTTAATACATTATCTGAGTCAGTAACACCCTTAGCTGTGGCTGTTAAGGATCCTTTTTTCCCTGTTGAAAGGTGCTTGGCATCTGGCTAAAGGGAGCTCAGTGCCTGACAGGGCTCCTGTGCCAGCAGGTGAGCATGTGCCCCCTACACTGAGAGAAGCACAGGTTTTGGGGGTGTGAATAAACTATTATTATACACAAGAAATCTTCCTGGCCAGAATCAACTTGAAGTACTGAAGTGCCACGCTGGGACCAGTCATTTCTATTTGTTTCCTTAGGTGGGTGGCACATATGTGCAGAGAGAGACACAGAGGAAGCAGGACAGCTGGGCACAGCAGAATGCAGAAGGGCAAAAAGCAGCTCTTCCCTTGCTTTGGACACTTCGCTCAGCATAGATTTCCTGTAAGAAGAACATTTATCTCAGAAATTCTCTGGCTTTTGCCTTCTTTTGGGCTTTCTGTTTTTGAAGATTTTTATTTGTTTAAGTCTTATTTTCAGTTTCAGTTAATATCAAACATCAAACATAATTTGATTCTGCAGGCATTGTATGGTGTGATTTCTGTGTCCTGTTGGCTAGTCACTGTTTCTCAGTGTGACCTATGTACTAATAAATCACTTGCAGTAATAGACAGCAAGGTTCTCTATCTAATGTAAAAAATGGCATCTGTGGTCGAATGTTCCATTCTTCAGGGAAAAGGGAAAAAATAATCTTTCCTTATGATTTTACCCAGCAGCAGAAAACAAAAAGCCAAGGCATAATTAGCTTAACATAAACATCTTTATATTAAATTCATAGAGAAGAAAATCAAACATGAAAAATAACTAATATGCTTCCATTTTGGTCTCCTTATTGAATTAATGTCACCAGTACAACACTGGATAAAGTAAGATATACAAGGCTTCTGTCTGGATGAGCTGTGTGTTTGGAGAGAAGCTCATTTTTAGAGGGCAGATACTTCTTTATGCAAGTGTTACATGTTTAAGAAATTGGCATTTATTTGGACATATTGTCTGACAAGATGTCTAGTTTTTATGGTAAGGATTCAGCCAATTTATTAAAATACTAGGGCATTCACTAAATACCTGAAAACTATTTTAAGAACACTGTAGTCTCTTCATCATTACTTGTATAACTCATACTCAAAGAGATTATCACATCAAGGAGTATTTTTTAATAAATAAAGAGGCATTGTAAAAGACCTCTATAAACAGATGATGTTAACACTGCAACATATGGGATTAATTTAAACCAGGAATATTTGAAATGCTCAATATAATCACAGTTTAAATTAAGACAAAGGAACCCTTGGTTTAAATCAGTTTTACTCTTGTTTTACATTTTTAATCTGTATATTCCTTCAGTGGATTGAACCACAAGAGAAAACTGAAATGGACTTCAAAAAAATAATCTAGCTTACCCCTTCACTTGAGGCAAAGACAAATATCCACACAGGTGACTCTTATTCCTCACACCTACCACTCTACTCCAGTTCCTCCAATTACTTCATTATATTATGCTGATGCTATGTTTCTAATATCCAGACTAAACCTCCTTAGGTGCAAACTGAACTAATTCATTTTCCTCTTACCTCTGGTTAGGTGGAGATGGTAGCCTATGATTTACTATTAAAAAACCTTTAATATACTTCAAATATTGTCTCTCTTTCCATCTTTGTCCTTGCCTCCTGGACCCAATTCTTTCAATATTTTCTTACTGGTCTTTTCTGAATCTCTGCTCACTCCTACTGCTCATTTTCTGGCATTCTCCAGTTTGTCTATACTGTTCCATGGTGTGAAGCCAGCTCTGGACACTATCCCAGCAGAGCAACAGCCAGCCAGCAGGAAAGACTGAAGGATGTCCTATGGCTTACACACAAGACTCAGATTAGAGCCTGGTTTCTTCCCCATTTTCTCTGCCAGCCATATCATAGCATGACTCATATTCAGCTTGTGATATCCCAACATCACATGCTCTCTCACTCTTACTCAGATTTCCCTTGTCTGCATACACACATTTGTTTTCCCTTCCTGGGGAAAACACTTCACTGAAGGCCTTACTTATATTTGCTGAATTACCATCTTACTATTATTAATAATTTCTGCATTTTGTGAAGACTAAACCTGACCTCCACAATATCCAAAGCCCACTGGAGCTGGAGCTTTTAATCCCTTGCACACTGCCCTCTCCAGCCCATTGTCCAAGACTAATGAATGCCATGAGCAGCACCAACCTGGGGCGGAATGTAACAGCAGCACCACTGCACCTCAGGCTGCCTCCCCATCTGCCAAATGAACAATAGCTCTTCCTTAGACACAGTACTTCAAGGAGTCCTTCACCTGCCTTACAATAATTTCACCTAGATTATTTTTTAACCTATTTACTTGTAAGAAGGCTACACAGCTTTCCACAACACTGCCAAAAGCTGTACTAAAGACATACCTACTATTTCTATCTCCTATATGTCTTACTCTACTCAAAAAGGAAATTAGAAAGGTTTGACACATTTTTTCCCCCTAATAAATCCACACTGGCTGTTTTTCCATCAGCTTATTACTCTCTAGGTGTTTACAAATTGATGAATAATTTTCAGGAGCATTTCACCATGTATCAAAGTTAAGCTGACAGGCTTCCTCATTTTCATGTTTAAATTTGCCCTTCCTCATCCTTCACAAGTTCTTAAAAGCTAAAGTTCAGGGATGGTCTCATCTGAGGTACACAAGGGACATTTTGAAGAGACCCTGGTGATTTGACTGTGTCCAGCTTTCCTCCATTATTTCATCTCTGTCCCCATTTTAGCTTGTGTTCTTTTCCCTAAGTGTAAGTTAACTTAACCTGTTCCAAGCACCTTATCAAAATTAGCCATTTTGGGAAAACTGAATCCAACAAAGGCTTGTGTTCATTCTCTTCTTCGTGACCAGCTTTCCTCTCATTATCCACAAAGTAACAGCACCCTAACTTCCTGCATCTTTCCCTGATTTCTATAGCATTGAAAAAACAGAATTTTAATACCCATTGTAGTTGTCAGCCATTGAACTAGCTGTTAAGTGTTACTTTTAAATTTTTTTCCTTTACTAGTGCATTATCCTGTTGTCAATAGTTATAGAATTCCTGATTTTCAAGTAATTGCAGAGGGCCTGAAGTACTTGTGATATTTTGTGTTTACCTTCTTCAGTGGAACAGTCTGTTGCCATATCCATAGAATCTTGCCTCCTAAAAACCTATCAGTTCCCTTGAACTTTCTTTTCCCTTCCTTCCTAGCCCTTAGAAATCAATTCCAAAGTTCAAAGAAACAAGCTCTTTTAAAGTCCTTTGACATTATTCAGAGGCTTTTACTCATTCCTTCCTTTTCTCCAGATCAGAAACTTTTGTGATCATTTTCACTCGCATTGTCTTCTGTTTTCAAATTCTCAGCCACTTTCTTCTTATGACTCAGAATAAAGCATAAAGTAAATTCTCTCACTAATTTCCTTTGCCTTCAGAAACAAAAGTAATCCTCTTTAGGTTTTAACTCTTGTTGGACAGCCTGGACAAGATTCACTTGACCAAGGGTAGGCACATATTCAGCTTGTCACTCCAGAGAACAGACCAAACTCTCCCAGACTGACATTCAACTTACTATGTAGCAAATGCCTAAAGAAAATCACATGAAACATCTCAAACGGTTCATATTTTTCCTAGAGTGACCCACAGTGGGCAATTAGCTCACACACTGGCACTTATCAATCACAGAACTGTGCTGGATAGAAGGTCTGATGGAGGTCTTGAGTCCCACTTCCTGAGAGCAGGAATAATGCTATGCAGGCTGTACTGGGTTCTGGCCAGTTGAGTTTGGAATACCTACAAGGATGGAGATCAACACCTTCCCTGAGCCCATTCCACTGTTTTATCACTCTTTCTCCCCACCTTACATTTAGTTTGAATTTTCTGCATTCTGAGTTGAGTCCATTACCTCTTATTCTGGTCTTGTGGCTTTTGAGAACAGGCTGGTTCTACCTTTTTTCCACTCTCTCATTAGGCTGCTGCAGATGTAAGATGCTCCCCCCAGAATCTTGTCTTCAGACTAACAAATCCAGCCCTCACCCTCTTTTCCTTCATCATGTGCTCCAGACAGTGACTGCCTTGAGGACCTATTCCATGGCCCCACTCCAGTCTGTCATAGTCTTTCCTGTGCTGAGCACAGAACTGCACAGACTGCTCAAGATGCCATCGCTGGAGCCAAATGGAAGGGAACGATCAGTTCCCCTGACCTGCTGACTACACTGCTGCTTGTACAGCCCAGGATGTTCTTGTCCCCCTTTACAGTGAGGACACTACTTGTTTGTATTTCAACTGTTGTTTATCAAATCCCAAGGTATTTTTCAGCAAAGCACTACTCAATAGCTTAATGCTTTTTTTATATTGTGGTGACCAAAGCTGCCCCCAGCACTCGAGGTGAGGCCACCCCAGGGCAGAGCAGAGCAGGACAATCCCCTCCCTAGCCCACCTGGCAATGCCTGATGCCCCCAGGACAGGGTTGGCTCTCCTGACTGTCAGGGCACTGCTGGCTCATGTTCCACTTGCCATTGACCAGGACCCCCAGGTCCCTTTCCATGGCTCTGCTCTCCAGCCTCTCATTCCCCAGTCTATGCAAACAGCCTGGGCTGCCCCTCTCATGAAGCCATGCTGACTGTGACTGACTCATCCTAAGCTTGTGGGCAGTAGAAAACAAATGTTAGTGAAGGTTTCAGCTTGTTGACATAAACTTAAAGACAGCATGCATAAATAAGTATGCAATTTCTTATTCAGTTAATACAACCTACACATACTTATTTACATGATTTGCACTTTCACATACTACTCTAGATTGACTTCCCTTCCTTACAGTTTCATTATACTTGGACATGGGTAATGATAGATTATTCTAGGCAATTTTTTTTTATTACTTGGGATTCATGTTAAGTTCTAGTTGTAAAACTGATGTTAATGTAAAAATGAAATGCAATAAAAATGCTGAAGAACAGTATTTTCCAAATAAGCTACAAAACCAAGGCAAAAATAAGCTTATTATTAAACTTTTAAGTAACCAGACTCATCAAGTAAGGAAGCATTACCTTGGTGAACTGCATGTCAATTCTGGTTGCCATATTTCTCAAAAGCGTAGAACTGGCAGATTTCATCCTCAACCACACAGATTTTGTTTATAGATTCACAGAGGAAAACAAGCTTTTCAGCTTTTTTTTCTCCTCCCAAGTGGTTTCTTATTTTTGAATGAACCAGTCACTGAACTGAAATAGCTGAACAAACATGAAAAAGATATTATCTCTGCACCTGCAGAAGTAGAAAAAATTTAGCTCTTCAACAACAGGTGTTTAACCAGTGACTTTCACCAAGTCTGTTGTCTGACTTCCGTTGTGTTTCAGCAGCAGCCACTGCTATACATGGATAAATAGAAATTTAAGTAATTACAAGAACCTGTATGATTTAACTTTGCTGTCTGAAGTTCAAATAAATCCAATGTACTTTTCCTTAAAAAAGTAAATATGTAGCACAGTTTTAATTTAAAATCACATTGAATATTCCATATCCACTTTGCACTGCATCGTTTGCAACTGCTGGAAATACTGCTGTACATTAATAAAATTTTTAGTCCTTTTATTTTATTTTTTTTTAAGAAGAAGAAAAAAACTAACCCACGACAGAGAACTTGCTGTGAAAAAAGACAAAGAAGCATTTGCTGCCTCATCCCCCAAAGAATCCAAGTACATACTGAGGGGGCAAGAAATACTAACAGGATAGTTGTGAATAAAATGATCTTTCAATATTCAGAACTATGTTAAAATACCTTTTGAAATTACATTGCTGGCTTCAAAAAGCTTTTATTTCATGTTTTTGCAATTGCTACACAGGTTTTAAAATACCAAGCTATGCAATCTGTAACATATACATATTGCTTCACTACTGCCAGTATGTTTAACCTGGCCTCATTGCATGAAATCTGACATTTTTGCTATCTCAGATACTGCTCTGAACCAAAAAGCTGAATGTGTCAAACAATACTTTTAAAGCTCACAAATTGGTGTGCACTTGTAATAATTTATTTGTCCCTTTCTTTCCTCAATTATAAATGAAAATTTCTCCCCGTTTTGCACAGGCAAAGTGGGACAAGAAAGAGAACAGTTCAAAACAGAAAACACAGATGCTAAAATACATAACTCTGGGCATGTATGGATTTTATTTTCTGTTTGGCACATCTGTCAAGTACCTAGATCTGATGTGCTGATAAAACAAGACAGCTTACGGCAATAAACATGTCAGATCCATCTGTTCTTCAGGACATTGAGAAGAAAAAGGATGGCTCCCTGTGGTATTCTGTACACTGGAGACCACTCTGGAGAGATTTCCCTCTGCTGCTGACAGCAGTTCAGATCTACCAGCCTAAGCCAGTGGGTTTCCAACCTTGCTCCCTGTGTTCCACCTGGGCACCTTGTGTACCTGTGGCTTCCTCCATCTCGTGAAAATTGGTTGCTGGGGCAGGAATGTAACTATACCGGAAAAGCCTTGCAAAGTCAAGAAACAAAGCCCAGAAAACGAGAGTGAAGCCAATACTGAATCTACCTCATCCAGGATCCTGGCTCTGCTGTGACACTCAACAGCTGCAGGCACCTCACTCTGCATCTCAGACCTGGTTTGCATCCCTTGTGTCCTCCCCTTTTTCAGAGCCACAGCATCCCTTCACACACTATTTCCCTTCTACTTGCAGAAACTCTAAATACACCAGTCAGGGTGACCTGTACATTCCTTTGAACATAATCAGTGGTATAAACAACTGAAGGTGACCCTGAGCAGACAACAGCAGCTCCAGTGCTTGCCACCATTTGCCCAGCTCACCAGAGTGTGCTGCAGCCAATGCTGAGCTACAACACTGGCAGCTACCAAAGAGCCACCCACTGCATGGCTCCACAGCAGCTGGAGAACAAGCACAGAAACAGCTGAGAGGGCTGAGGTGTTAACGACAGAAATCATCTTCCAGCAGTGCTTTAACAAAAGCCACATTTCAGCCACCTGCAGCCACATTCAAGGGGTTTGGCACCGATTCAGGGGATCTGCTACTTTCTCATAGGAAGGTAGAATTTAAGGGTTTTTCACAGGATATATACAACCCTCTGATACTGGGCGGACTATAATTATCTCTCACTCAAGAAACACCCATTCATTTCTTGATTTTGACTGGCAGGAGAAAAGAGGGAAGGAGGCCTCCAGCTTAAATGAAAACAGGAGCCTCAGATAAAATGCAAAAGGTTCATCTGCTTTCTGGAGAGAGCAACCCTCAGTTTTGGTCATATGAATCTAAGAAATAAGTATGCAAAGGCTCCTTTATACCATACACTAGTCAAATATCCATATTATAGAACCCTCCTGAAAAGCAAATATCCAAGAAGTCACAGATCAGTAGAAAAGATTCTGCTTTCCTGTGCCCCTGCAGATTAGTCCCAATTTTGAAAGGTTTTTAAACCTTGTTTCAACTTTCCCCAAACACTTAAACCTAACATTGAGCTGCCATTGTTCAATGAAGGCTGTAAAAGTTTTTGGGAGAATCCCTTGCTCTGGCTGGAACATGCTATTCTCCCAAAACAGGATGGCCAAACAACACACTGGACTCCATGTGCAGGACACACAAGAGTAAGGGATAGATGTTATGAGATGAGACAGAAAAGGCCTGTGGAGGTGGAAGGATGCCTTTTCCAGAAACTGCAGCCTCTGCCACGCATTGCCAGCCAGAGCTGGTCTGGAGATCCCAGGTGTGTGCGCATGGATGTAGCACTTGGGTGGTGTCTTAGGTTACAATGTAAGATGCATTCTATCACTATCTTCATCTTCACCAATGTTCTTTATGTCTTCCATGATCTATCCCTCAGCACTCCCTCCAGGGGATATCTTCTGCTAATGGGCCAGCAAATCTCACTGCATGACTCCTAAAATTGTGAAATGCTCCACCCAGGGGAAGGAGCCAAGCATTCCTACCTGGATATAATCTGAGGCTTGGAACACCGTGAGGAGCCTTACCTACTGGATTCCCAGAGGACAAGAGCTGCATAACCACCATTGGACCTTCAGAGGAAGACCAGACCCTTCTACAGGATCACTCCTTCAACAGAACCACATCTATCATTTCAACAGGACTGCAGCCATAATTTAACCGGATGGCTACCACCACCCTGACAAACAGGTGCCAGGTTGGGTCCTGAGTCTGTCAATTTAAGCCACTGTTTTCTGCCTTTATTTTAATTTTCCTATTTAAATGTAGTTCTGACTTGGAATCTACCACTGGTATGTTTTCAAACTGGTACAAAAGAGCAAGTGAATTTGTATAGTTAGGTTTGCCCTCCAGCTTATCATGCAGCATGTAAATAAATAGCCAGCAAGGTGGGTCCCAGAATGGTTAGGGGCTCTGGTGAAGCCCTGCAAAAACACAGGCAAACCAGACAAGTCTTGCAATGCATGGGAGAGGACAAAGCTGGATCAGACCCATACTGACTCATTCTGCTAAGCAGCAGAAGCAAAGGATTAAGTGCATCACCCACTGTAGTCAAAGAAAGTCAGGCACATTATCAGTTACTTAAAAAAGGCTGGCAAAAATTGTGAAGGAAAAAAAAACAAGCAATCAGAGTTGAGGGTCTGATTACTGAAACCCAGAAATATCCTTTTATAAAGCTGGCCTTATTTGTTGCAAATCAGTTTCAGCAGGCAAATTGAAGCTATCACACCAGCATGCTGTTATGTGTAAGTTAATAAGCATTTACTACTGATAGTTTCTGCAGTGGCTGTTTAATTTTTAATCATATCCTTAATTTGCTGTTTACAGTTTTATCCAATTAGAGTATGTGCATGTGTGTGCATCTGTGACAGGGAGAACATGGAAATCTGCATTTAATCAGAAGCATAAAGCCTTGCTCTTTAAATGACAAGATACATGTATCTCTGGCTTGAAATTTTCACACGTAGCCCTCTTATTTTCCAGGAGAATGTCATCTCAGGCTGTTATGTTGCACCATTCTGCTGTTAGAAATAGGCACCACTGACCTCTCTGTGCAATGCTGTACCTGGAATTTGGAACTGAATGTCATTAAAATAGGCAGTGCTAAGAACTAGGCAGTTTTTCTGGCGCTTTCCTGAACAGAAATCCCAGCATTGCTTTTTCTCTGTAGATCAGGCATTTGGGTAACACCCTGGGTCACCCTCATCCTCCTCATCCACATTGCAACCTTTTATTAGATTCCTGCTCAGAAATACTAGATGCACTGAAGGGATGGAAAATGGACCATTTATTTTTAAGCACTGAAATTTTTTCATGGCGATCAACAGTAAAGTTTTCCATTACAGAGGGACAGTAAATAAACCAAATGATAGAGCTCCAAAGAAACCTGGGTGATGATGGAAGGACAGAGATTAGAACATCTCAGAGCCTAAGAGATGAGCTAATGACAAATAAAATAATATTACATTCCTATTACTGCCTGACATGCTGTTTGGTGTAATGCCAGTGATTAACTAAAATATAAAAAAAATGAGTGCCAGAAATGCACTCAACAGAGGTATAATTTGGTTGATATAGATCCTGGCACAGCCCTCAGGAGGTGATCTGACACCCAGCACAACTCCCTGCGCCTTCCACATTCACACTGCCTCCGGTCACAGGCTCAGCTGTACAGCAAATTAGGACAGGCAGCAACAGGACTGCACAATCCTCAGACAGAGACTGCTCTCACTCCCAGCAGGCAAAGGCTGAAGAGAAAAGGCAGGAGCCTTTGTTTCTCCCATGTAGCACCTACTTCAAGGAGAAATGATGGCAGGTACCTGAAGAGCTCCACAGCAAAGGTTTAAATGGAGGTACAGACCAGGACCCACAGCCTTCTCCTGCTGTGTTCATGGCTCAACATCTGGATACTCACATCCCACTGCAGCTGTATTCCCTGCAGCCTTGAGAGCTATGCTGAAAAACCCAGACTGCCATCTGCTTTATTTTGCTCTCAGGAATTAAAAAAGAGATGCAATTCTATCCCTCTGCAAATATAATATCTTCAATTTCACTTCTTTTTCTCTGCAGCACAAGGAAGGTAAAGATAGGAAATCAATATGTTCATGGAAAAAATAAACATCTAAAGTTCCCATAAGAGGAAGAAAGTACAGGGCTATGGCTATGGCTATGGCTATAGATGTCTTAACAATGGCAGAACAGGTTGGATTAATGTGCTGAGGTAAAAGACTAACAGACAGAGAAGGACCAACTGCTTTTACAGTAAATGCTACAGATTACAGCACCTATTTTCAGAAGCCACTGCACTCTGCAGCCAAAGCACAGGGAGGCTGCACATGGCCTTTGCAGAGGAGCTGTTCCTAAAAACACCATCCCAGGAGCATCAGTGAGGAGTCCCTGCAGCCCTGGGGTCCAGGAACTGGACTCCTGTGTTTCAAACAAAAGCTGTTGGCATCAGCCAGGCAGCTCAAAAAGACAACTTCAGCTCTTGTTTTCTTCTTTGCCCCTGGGAGCAGGAACTTGCAGCACGGAAGGAGGAGACTGTGTAATAAAAAGGAGACAGGAAGGTCTCCAGTAGGCTCTGAGTCCTAAAGATAGCAATGAAACTAGCATGAAGGGAAGGAGGAAATCACCCTCCCACATGAGAGGAAACCCCAAAATAAAACCTTTTGGCAGATGGTAAAGGCTTTAGTATTCAATAAAAAGAATGAGCTGCATGAGAATGCAAGAGAGCTTTGAAGGAGACACAGAAAGCCCTAACAAAAGACTTATGAAGAAGCTTGTTTTTTTCCATCACCCTTCTGCAACACTGTTCCATTTTTGATAGGTTTTACTGGCTTTTCTATTTAATTGAAACTATGCACTAATTAATTATATGAAACAGAAGAAGTTTTCAGTAAGTTTCCTGTACTATAAAGTAAAAGTTCAGTTCCTAGAGGGCATTCCACTGGGGGCTCTCAGCCCAGTCCTGGCCTTCCTGTATAAGACTGGATCCTTCTCCATAGAGGCAACAAATCCACAATCATTAAAAAAAAATTAGTATTTGTATCAGGCTTAACCACATCCAGATGAAAGAAGAACTCAGAGGACTAAGATCTGTCTAACTGCAGTTATTAAAGCATTCATGCCTGGGAAAAACTGAGAGGTGAAGGTAAGTTATAACCTATCCTAAGACAATATATAAAATGCATCCATGTCTGCTTCAAACTAAAGAATTATTCAAATCGTAACTAAGAAAACAACTCCAAAACCCTTAACCCAGAACATGCCACTCCTTAAATGTTCACCTATGAACACCTAAATGTTGCTTTAATTCTATGACCAGTGTATAGTAATTAGGCTCAATTAAAAAAAAAAGTTTATAAAATGTGTATGAATAGAATATGAAAGATGATGTTATCAATTGCAGAAAAAGAAGTGCAATTTAAAGGCATAGCTTAACCAGACTTTGCTAACAGATACAGATAAAGAAATAAAATTACTATACTAGGGCAGTGGAAGTATGCTCTCAAATTAGCACTGGGTAACACAACTTGCTGAAAAGCAAAGAGTAGGAGAAGCTACTGCCTATTTTTCCTCTCTTAAATATAGGTGTCCCAAATTAAATGGCAAATCCTCCATTTAACAGAGGCAGGAAGTTCCAGAGGGCAATATATTGCACCTATTATGGGCACCTGTTTTAGAAGGGCAGAAATTACCTCTGGGGTAATTTGGTTTTGTTCTTTGTTGATTATTTGAGGAATGCAAATGAGTTCAATTGGACACCAAAGTTTTAGCTGGATAAGGAAAGATGCAACAAAGACTCTTCAAACTGCTTAAGTTAAAAGACAATATAATTGTTTTTATCTTTGATTATGCCTTTCTAGTATAGAGTATGACTATAAAGAATAAGATAAAAGTGCAGCTTTTACTTTTATTTCCAACAGTGATTAAGAAATTGGGATTGCAAATAACACAGGCAGTGTACATCATCAAACGAGATTTTGAGACCAAGAGAAAAATGGGTCTTACATAGTTAAGAAAAAAACTTCTAAATATAATAAAATATCAAAACTGTATTTTTGATACAATAAAATTGGCAAGAGATCGTATTCTTCAATTTGACAAAGACCTGCTGGGTTAGAGAATAGAACCCTTATGTTTCTGTATTTGTGGTTTTAAGTTGTAAAAAGGTTTATGGATTTGATCCAAAGGTCAACAAAATCACTGGTACCCTTCATTGATTTGAATGGGCTTTATAGTCTCATGCTGTAGAGGAAAAATGGGGTTAATCCTATTCTCATTTTTACTAGTTTCAATTTATCTGCAAGCAATGGAGCATTACTCTTCCATTTGCCCACACAGAATCAAGAGCAAAGTTGAGGTCTCAAATTTTCAAAGGGAGATAATTGAGATAAAATCAAATCATAGCTGGTGGTAGACATAAATTTATATTTTTCTTAGTAGAGCAGCTACTCTTGCTATTTGTTTACTGTGCTAGAACTGGTATGCACAAAGAGTAAGGATCAGTTTTAAGTCAGCTAAAGACTTTCCCAAAGATTCTAGTCAAATTAATTATAAGCAGCATCAACTTAAGGAAGATACTATCTTTAGGTACTCCTAATTTCTAGACACATCTTTGATAAAAGGAGTTTTATTCTTGTCCCAGCATCTATTTTTATTTCTCACTTAAACAGCCTGGGTTCTGATCATCTGCATGAAAAGAAAATGGTAAAGAAATCAGTAAAACACATATTCTCATACCAGAATTATCCTGTGATCAGCTAAGCCATGTAGAAGTCAAGTAAAATTCCCACAGTGACATTTCCATTACTAGAGAGAACTGAAAAGTTGTCAAGAACAGCAGTAACAGTATAATAAAGGAAAACATGGGTTGCTGACAAAGCAACGGTCACACATTTTAGTGCTTATCACAGCAGCTAATATTTAAGAAGGGAGAAAGAAAACTTATCAACAAACAAATCTAGCAAGCAAATATCAGTAAAAAATAATAAGTCACCAGGAAAGAGCTTATTAGGATTAGAAGAAAAAAACCCAGAATTTTCATTACGCTATCTGAGATAAACCTCCACACCTAAAAGAAACATTTCTAGAAAAAGACAAAAAAAAGCTCATAGGTGTCTCAATGTATGAAGATACATCCCAGCAAAAACACATTCATTACCTTGATGGGCTGTAAAGGCTGGCTACCTTTTGATGACCCTAAGAACCTTCCAGGTTTAAGCAGAGACATATAAAAGTCAACAATATCAGTGGTTAGTGTCACAGACAATTGCTGTGACAGAATGGATAGCAGCCACACACATATCAGCATTAAAGCAGCTCTAGAATCTAGAGAAAGATCTGTTCAGAAATTACCCAGGTGACAACTGATATATCAGTGGAGCATTAGAAGTAGAAGTATTTTTCTCTTCCTCTTTCATCTGGAATAAAGTTTGTTTGCTCCAAAGTCTTTCAAGTTTAGACTGAGAATTATAACTGTTGTGATACTGGGAGTGATCAGTGTAGGGAATTTTCAAAGGTTTATCTGCATCCTTAATTGCCTGACACTTTTAAAAGCTGGTCCATTGTCTGAGATGATTGCTCCTTCCACCATCCAACATTCCTTAAATACTGGTTAAATACAGCTGGATCATCTTGGCACCTTAGGACAAATAATTACAAGGAACTGCTGAGAAGTGTTTCACATAGGTACTCTCTGGTACAAAGTAAAAAAAAATCCTTCAGCAGACAATTGTAGTCTAATTAGCCCTCTAAACATTCAGACTACAGGGAAATAAATAAAATAAAGCTAGAGCAGGAGATATTAATCTCTTGGTCCAACTTCAACAACAACCCTCAGTTCTTCAGGAGTTCTTAAAGGAACGAAAACCAAAAGAAATAGAGTATGAAAGAAGGCTTTCCTCTTTATTCCCAAAGAATTACCTAACACTTTAAAGAATGAAGAAAATGTGATCACCATTCTCTCTCCATCTCTATCTCTGACATATGCCAAAGTGGAAAGAAAACAAAAACCATAGGACTTAAGAGGATTTAGAGGACTTGGGAGAGTAAACTTTAAGTGCAGAAGCTTTGCATCACTGACGAAGGAAAATCAGCAAGTAAGAATCTCTTTTTGCTATGCAAGACCTTTTTTTCCTTTCAGATCTTTCTCTCAAAATCCAGCTGCTGAAAGTCCTACACAACAGTGCTCTTTCATTGTGGAAAACCAAGAGTCTGCTGACTGATGCTACCAGCAGTAAACCTCTTAACTGGTCTCACTAAAGAAAGAATATGACAAAATTACTTGTTTCCAGGTCCAGGTGCTGGAGCTGCTTCAACTCCATCTCAACTCATGAAATGCCAGGTGATGGCAGCTGGGTGTGCCAGATAAATGGACCAGGAAGATGTGAATCCTCTTTCTAGTGGAGAGGACTCAAAACTCCAAGACCATGTCAGTGTATGTGCCTTCAGACTGTGCTCAAGCTTGCCAGGGAACCTTGACATGCATTTTTGCTCATATACAGAAGTCTCTATCTTGCTTTCCTGAGGAAAGAGATCCAGCCCCTTTGTGTAGCTGAACATGTATGTTAAGTCAGAGTCCTGACATATTATACCAGGCTGGCTGGATATAACACACTGTGCCAGTCCTGAACCTGGCGATTTTCTAATCAGGTTGTCTTCAGGTGGTAGCCACTGATTAAACCAAATGTACATAAACAAATTATCCCAACAATGTGGATAAACTTAACCAAGAATAAACTCCAAGATGTGGAAAAAAACTTAGTGGGATTGAGGAGCTTCAGAACTGTCGTATTGCTAAGTACAAATTGTCTAAAACTCAACTTATCACTCTGACCCTGAGAAAAATAGTCAAAGATTGACTCAATGCCCTCCAGGTGATACCTTTGGAAATACTGAAGTTCTTACAGAGCTCTCGCTGCAGATTTTCTCAATGTATCTTTTCTTTGTACAGGTAACTTCTAATAATTCATCTGACTGGCATGCACTTTTACTGATAAAAACATTTTTCAGTTTTAAGATCATACAATAGAGCTGTAGCTGAACTGCAAATAGAGAAGTAAGTTGTTTTAAAAACAACAATTCTCTGTCACATTTTCATTCACATTCCTGTTTCAAATTAAGGCTGCTGTATTTATGCTGTCATCTACTGAAATGAAATTACACCAAAAAAATTACAGGTGCATATGATGTATAGATGTAAATCATGCATTTTTTAAAAACTGTTCAGAATTTTCTTAGAACTCTGAACTTGAATGTCAAGGACCACAAGACCATTGTTAATACACTTCAATTTATTATTTTATAGGAAATCAATTTCAATTAAAATACATTGAAATAGTGACTGGAAAAATTCTATAATATTGATCTTATGGGGGAACCAGTATAGTTAAAATTATTAATCATACTTGGGCATGTCATCAAACACTAGGTCAGTACCCATGCTTTATGATCAAGTCAAATAAAGGCTTTAAAATAACCTGCCCTTTCCTTTGTGGAATATGCCAGAGATCTGCATACTGCTTAGTAAAAAAGAAACAGTTCATAACTGCTGACTGCCTATGTATAACTAAGTGAATGAAGATGCTCTATCACATGAAGCATAAATGCCACTAAGAGAAAACTTTTATTTGAATAGAACCACGTTCATTTTTAAAATTACAATACAGAAAAGCTTTCAAAGAATGTGAATGAAGAAAAAGAGACGCTTTTAAATGAAACAGGTTCTTTTTACACAATACAGAAAAGCAACTTCACAAAGGCATAAAAATGAGAGGGTTTTTTCCTGCCTCTCTTGAACCTTTCCAGTAATTAGAAATTTTTATTGCACAGGCCATAAATGCTAGTAACAACAGGAAGAAAAATGCTTTTGAACTCTTTGGCAACATTCACCTTCAGGGATTCAAAACAGCAAAACTTTATTCTACGTTTTCAAAAAAGGTTTAAGTGACTTTCATGTTTGTTAGAACTGCCAATACTGTGAAACACTTTACCAACAGGACACATTCATGTAGGTGCAGCAATACCAGCTTCATAAAATCAGCAAGATGATGCTACCAAAACTCATCTGAGTGAAGAGGGCAATTCATCCAGCTTTCAGACCAAAGTTTTTTAGTGTAGGAACTTACATCTAGGCTTAGCAAGTGAGAATTGATCTCATCCACATTCAGTCATCTACTGTGTAGATAAATATATCTGCCAACCATTCCAAGAGTCTGTAATAACTGATGGAGAGCAACAGATATAATTGATCTGATGTGTGAGGTGTGACTGCTGGATCTGAAACACAGAGGATGTGCAGCTACTACTGCATGCACATGGCAGAGGGATTGCTTAGTCTCTGTGGAAGGAAGAAGTACCCAAATGAAGATATGCCAAGTTGGGCTTTGGCACTTCCATCACCACTGAGGCTGCCAGTGATGATATTTGCCTGTAAAAATCTTCTTGTGAACAACTTGTTTCTTAAGACTGTAAGACAGATTCTCAATGGATACTAAAGAATTAGGCAGGGCAATACTCTTCCAAATGCACCAATTCTGAGTGCTGGAGAGCCCAAGGGAATGGGACCACAGAGAAGGAACAGGATCCAGGGATCTGCCTGAACATCATCTGCTACTCTTAGTGGGACAGAGGGATACTGGATCCAACTAAGAATGGCATTTCTTGTCTTCTTATTTTCAATACTATACACTCAGTTTGTCAAAAAAAGTGTTAGTTGATGAAGACAGATAGGATTGAAACAGAAACACAGCAGAGAAAATTTCCACATGCTTTCTAAGGGTCAGAAATACAGTTAGGGCTCTGATTTCCTCAGTTCTTTTATGAAACAACTATCAAAGGCATGTAGCAACAGGACAAGGCTTCAGACTGAAAGAGGGCAGCTTTAGATTGAACATAAGCAAGAGATTCTTTACTGTGAGTGTGGTGAGGCACTGGAACAGGTTGCTCAGAGAAGCTGTGAATGCCCCATCCCTGGAATTAATCAAGGCCACATTGGATGGGGTTTTGAGAAACCTGGGCTAGTGGAAGGTGGCTGGGTGTGCCTGTATGGCAGGAGGGTTGGACCTAGATGGTGTTAAGATCCCTTCCAGCCCAGACCATTTTATAATCATTCCTAATTGTATTCTATGTCTGATTTCTGGAAAAATCCCATTAGAAATCACAATTATGTTACATTGTAAATGGCACCCATTTACAATATGATTTATTTAAACTCTGTGTGAAAGACTGTACCTATTCCTGGAGTCCCTTTTACCAGCCTGTTCTTTGTGAATGGGTGAAAACAAGTGATTTCCACTGGCACTGATCACAAACAGCTGTTGTTAAATAACAGACTGACTGCTGAAGGCTTTCCTATTTTAGCTAAAAGTCTTTCATGACTGGCTGCAGCACAAGCAGCAATAGTTTACTTTTTTAATTAAACTTTTGGAACTTGTTTTTCTCTTTCCAATTTACATGAGTGAGAAAATACATACATATATATGTGTGTTTTTATGTATATGTAATATGTATTCATCAAACATGTAAGGCAGTATTGGGCATGCATTAGTTCAGAAGGACTAAACATTCCAGACCAAACTGACCAGTAGGTTGACTTCTGAGAAATTTGAAAAGCAGGAATGAAGAAGAGAGTCAACATTAATAAAATAATAAGAAAACCAGGCAACTGCAATCATGATCTCGCAGTCATACAAAACAGCTAATACTACATTAGCAGTAGACTGAGTTGCAATACTATTTATAGAAACACATAAAAATGCAAGCACATCATAATTTTACACAGCTAAAATCTTGCCAGAGAAGTTCATCAATACAAATTTCATAGGTCCTATGTTTCCTTATTCAAATTCCAAACTAATATACTACACATATTGAAGGACAATTCTGTGCTAAACCTATCCAGAGTGCATTACAATGTATTGTTCAGTGTATTGGAACTTATTTTACCTGTCAGCTGAATCACTTGGTTATTTGATATGAATATGTATTAGCATCACAGCAATAACATAAAGGTAACTAACAGTCCCACAGCAATGCAATGGTCTGCCAGGGACCATTGACTGCATTGCAAGTATATTCTTAAGGGTAGAAACCAGACACATGAAATTCAAATTGCTGAAGCCATAGATGGAATTTGATATTTATCATCACTGATGCATGTATATTTGATATTTTATCTTTGCTCAAATACACACTGCACATACAATATTGTGTTTCAGCTAAAACAAATGAAAACCATATAGAACCCATCAGTGCATAGTTGCAACCTTAAAAAAATATTTTCAGACATCTTAACAGTGCCTAAAGTCTGAAAAGCCTCTCATGACCAACCATGGCTTCTGATTCCAGAGCTACATCCTCTGTTAAGTGCTGAAACTGTCCTTGACTGGAATGGGAAAAATACAACAGACTGCTCTTTTGTAGTCTAATGGGTGGTAGCAAAGTCGTTCTACAGTCTTGGAAAGCAGTATTAAGAATAAATGCAATGATTCCTGCAGTAGTACGGGAAAAAAGGACATACAATAGAAAGGAGTAAAAGGGATAGGGATGTTCAGTGAAAATAAACCTGTATTGAGAAGAAGGTTAAGATTTCTTTACCTGTAATCATGCAATTTAGCATGCTGAATTCAGGAACACAGTTTTCATGCTATGATAAGGGGTAAACTACTTTTATTGGGTAATTTCTGACAGAGCTTTCATGATGCACTTTGTGTTCAACTTGCAAGGTCTCTCAGACATTTTGGAGCATAAGAGGAGCACAGAGCAAAGGAAACCAGCTGGGAATTAAGTTTGCTGGAGCTCTTCTGAAAGAGAAAGTATTTTTATTGTACCTTGGATAGATGCCATGTATGCAACATATGCAAGAAACAGTTGCATAGTCTGTGCTTTGGGAAGAAAGGCCCTTCCTGACTGGCTGGAAGCTTCAGGGTTAGGTGAAGGAAAAAGGTAAGGTCAAAAAAATGAAAACAAACTAAGTGATATCTGGTAAGAAGATAGTCAAGATTTGAAACAGCACAGGTATATGAAACCATGGTTCCTTGGATGCCAAAACCTTGAGTCCAGAATGTACACAGAATGTAATTTTTTGCAGAGGTGACAAAAAATGTGCTGATCTCAAGCAACATTTCTTCAGGGAACCTGAAGGAGAGTAGGCAATAACAGTTCAGATACCACAGGATCCATAGTGTCTACAGCAGGGGGACAGCAAGCTGCAATTGCTTTCTCTTAACTCCTTGACCTTCTAGTCCTGTGCTTAGCAAGTTCCTGTGTTCTCAAAATTTCTGACCACTCAAGTCCCTTTTCAGCCAGGTATGTAACTCTAAATCATTCATGCTGTGTACTGGAGCCACCACAGTAGGAAAGGTTGTATTACATGGGAAATCAGAAGATGGGAACTGAGTCTAATACTTTAAAGGTTTGATTATGGAAAATGGCAACAAATCTCACATGTAGTGATGAAACCTGGTATGGCAGTGCTTAGGTTCCTCCCAGCTTTTGCATCCACATGGACAAAGCAGATAGGGCAAACAGGAGCTAGCATCATGTTTCTGATTGACTGGAAGGGTTCCATGCCAAATTTTCATCAAGCCTGCCTTTAGTACTAACAGGCTGATAATGCTGCCAAAATCCTTACAAAACACTTCTGCCAAGGAGAGTTTTCATGGTTCTGACTTACTCACCAAACACACCCTGAAGGCAATGTTCCTGTTACGAAGCTCTTCTAAAACCCACTGAATGATCCATCACTAGAACACAAGGTTCTCACTTGTTCTTTGCTCACTTAGAGAATCATAGAATATTTTGGGTTGGAAGGAACCTTAAAAGTTGTGTAGTTCCAACACCCTGACATAGGCAGGGACAACATGCACTAGACCAGGTTCCAATCTGGCATTGAGCACCTCCAGGGATGAGGCAGCCACAGTTTCTCAGGACAGCCCGTTCCAGTGCTTCACCACCTACAGAATAAAGAATTTATTCCTTATATCTTATCTAAACCTACTGTCTTTGTTTGCAGCCATTACTCCTTGTCCTATCTTTGCCTTTGGAAAGTCCCTCTCCAGCCCTTTGCAGGTCACCTTTAGGTACAATAGAAGGCTGCTGTAAGGTCTTGTCTCTCCAGAGCTTTTTCAGGCTGAACACTCCCAAGTCTCACAGCTTGTCTCCACAGAAGAGGTGCTCCATCCCTCTGATAATATTCATGGTCCTCATCTGTACTCACTCCAAAAGGTCCATGTCCTTCTTTGGAGCCCCAGAGCTGGAAGCAGCACTGCAGATGGGGTCTCATGAGAGCAAAGCAGAGGACAGACTCACCTTCCTTGACCTGCTGGTCACACTGCTTTTGATGCAGCCCAGGACATGTTTGGCTTTCTGGGCCACAAGTGCACATTGAGAGCTCATGTTGGGAATCTCATTAGCCAACACTCCAAGCATTTCTCCCCAGGGATGCTTTCAATCCATGTTCCACCCAGCCTGTATTTATGCTTTGGATTGTCCCCACCCAGGTGCAGGACCTTACACTTGGCATCACGGAACATCATGAGGATTTCATGGGCCCACCTTTCCACCTGACCAGGCCTCTGGATGGCATCCCTTCCCTTCAGAGTGTCAACAGCAACACAGTGTCTATGGTGTCCATGGCAAACCTGCTGAGGGTGCCCTGGATCCCACTGTCCATGTCACTGACAAAGATGCCAAACAGTGCCAGCCCCAATGCCAAGCCCTGATGAATGACACTCATCACTGATCTCCACTTGGAACATCAAGCCTTTGACCACCTCTCTTTTAGTGTGACCATCTAGCCAGTTCCTTATCCACTGAGTAATCCATCCATCAAAACCATGTCTCTCCAATCTAAAGAAAAGGGACAGTCTCAAATGCTTTGCACAAGTCCAGTCAGATCACTCTAGTTGCTCTTTCCTTACCTATCAGCCCTGCAACCCTATCATAGAAGGCCACCAAATTTGTCAGGCACAATTTGAGCTCGGTCATGCCATGTTGACTGACACAAATCACCTCCTTACTTCCTATGTGCCTTAGCATAGTTTCCAGGAGGACCTGTGTTCAGGAATACATTCAGTACAGGCAGCCTGGTGAGCAGCTGCAGTGAGAGCTGCAGGCTGAGCTCTGGGCAGCAGGAGCCTGAGGCAAGAGGCTGAGAACTGGCACAGACCCTTTGCATAGCAAAGGGCCAGGGACCTGTGGCACCAGCCAGGGGACTGAGACAGGACAGTGACTCAGCAGGAAGAGCCCAGACTTTCCAGGGTTTAGACCATAAGGATACAAAAGCCCAGGGTTTCCTTCCTTCTGAAGCAGCTGCTTGAGTTATTTTATTGCTGCACCATGATAAAGCTCTTAAAGAATTCAGAGGTCTGAGACTCTGCTGTGAAAACCCTAGGCTGAGCTGGTAAGGAAACTCATTTTCTGTGAGAGTGGTGTGTGTGTGTAGGGAGTCAGGCTGGGCACACATCAGCCTGGAGCCACCCACTGTGGAG
Source organism: Erithacus rubecula (assembly GCF_903797595.1). NCBI lineage: Eukaryota > Metazoa > Chordata > Aves > Passeriformes > Muscicapidae > Erithacus > Erithacus rubecula. The sequence goes on from NC_136689.1 coordinate 134,874,564, forward strand.
GGGCTTTGGTTCCAGCACTGAAATCTCTGACAGTGAGAGTGTGACTGCCCAAGCCAAACTTTTCTGTCAGACAGAAAAGTTTCCTTAACATCTGTTCCATGGCCTTGCTGGGCACAGAGATGAGACTGACCAGCCAGCAGTTTCCCCTGTCTTCCTTTATTCCATTCTTAAAAATTAGGGTTCCTGTCACTGAAACTTGACTGGACTGCCACAACTTCTCAAATATGATGGATAGTGGCATAGCCACTTCATCCATCCTTTGGGACCTGTGGACACACCTCACCCCATCAACTTGTGCATCTTCAGGTTCCTTAGATGTACTTGATTCTGATCCCCTACAACTGGTTCTTCTTTCTCTCAGCCCCTGCCTTTGCCTTCTGTGGCTGGAGAACTTGCAAATTGTGTCAAAAAAATTGTTGAGCTCTCTCCATGTCCTGGATAACCATATATTCCATTTTCTTCCAGAGAAGACTCATATTCACCCTAGTCTTCCTTTTACCAATGATGTACCTACAGAAGATTTTCCTGTTACTGGTGAAATCTCTGGCCATTTAATTCTATCAGAGCTTTCCTAACCTGATTCCTGCTTCTCAACTTTCTCTGCATTTCTCCCAGGCTACCTGTCCTTGCTTCTATTCTCTGAAAGGCTTCTTTTTGGTGTTTGAGTTTGCCCAGGAGCTCCTCATTTATCCATGCAGGCCTTATGGCAGTTTTTGCCTGATTTCTCTATTGTTAGGATGCATCACTCCTGCATTTAGATGAAGATGAGATGCAAATTTGAAGGCCCTCTAATTTCCCTCCTGGAAGAATACAGTACTAGTACTAGGTATCTTAACTAGTTTTAAAAGGACTAGGTTGGAATAGGGAGGAAGGGAGGGAGGGAGGGAGGGAGGGAGGGAGGGACGGAGGGAGGGAGGGAGGGAGGGAGGGAGGGAGGGAGGGAGGGAGGGAGGGAGGGAGGGAGGGAGGGAGGGAGGGAGGGAGGGAGGGAGGGAGGGAGGGAGGGAGGGAGGGAGGGAGGGAATCAGTCTTACTGTGACTCTCATTGGGCACATACATATTTCAGTACCTAAGCATCAGTGCAGGATGAGCAGAAAACTTAGTGAAGAAATAATTTCAACATGTATCAGCTGCTGAGATTATTTTCAGTGAAGCACAAAGCTTTACTCTAACATGTTTTGCTAGGAGGAGAAATACTGTCCTGGCAGTATATTCAAGTAGCATTTTGCCCTCTATGAAACTCACAGAGGAACTTAGAAGGGGGCCTAACATCATCCTAAACACAAGTTATCATTTAATCCAAATCCAAAAATGCTTCTCAAGCTCAGCCCTATAAGCAGATTGCTCTCTGTGAATACTTTGATCAGAAACACATAGAGAACTGTTCCACCACTTTGAGGACAGTCTCTTCTATGCTAGCCCAAAGCAGGACTCACATTGAAAAACCTCAGAATAACTTCTTCCTTCTTTGTGTAGTTATGTGAGGCTTTTTATAAAAAAAAAGATCTTTCAAGTCAGGCTTACAGTGATAACAGTAAAATAATGGTGTTTCCAGCAGTGTGTAGCTCTCCCCAAGAGACATTGGAAGATATTTTGTCAAATTAGTTCCTCAACATCACTAAGTCTGGGAAAAAAGCACAGATCAGTAGTTGGGCCTATGCCCTTCTGTCCTAGTGGAGGCTGGAATAGCATTTCTACCAATAATAGCTTCAATCAGGCATTTCTTGCTCCAAATAAATGTCTTCCTAAAACTCAAGACAAGACTCCAACTGCACAATCACACACTATTCTGGCTTTAAGGGACTGGATGGTGTGTCTTGAATGAAGAAGAATGAAACAGTTTTAAGCCACTTTCTGATCAGAAGTAGAAAAGAATGCTATTGAGTTTTAAAAATGAAGTTAACTTTCTCTGCATACAACATAACACAAAGCCACTTAAAATATCTGGTAACTATTATATAATGCTATTTTAAAACTTTCCCTGTTTGACCCAGCTTCAACTGGGGTATGTACTAAAGTCAGTGGAAGTCTTTTTGCTGACATCAATGGGTTCTGAATTAGGACCTCATTGCTTGCAACCCAGCTTGTGTGCTATATGAATTCAGAAATGGGTTCTAAAAGCTTCTTTCACCTAACAGTCTCCTGAGCTGTGCACTCAGAGACAGAGGGCTTTTCACCCCCTCTTTTTGGAAGACAGTAAGGCACAGCACAGCAATAGCTACAGTGTGACCTGGACTTTGTGAGCAGATTTTTCAAAGGGAAAAACACCTTCTCAAAGGTAAAAATGTTTTCCCAGTGTTCTGCGAAACATAAACTAAACAAACCAGTTACAGAAAGCTATTCCAGTAACAACGTGGATCAGGAACATATAAATCACAATAAGAATATGAGTGGACACAGTTTGGAGAAACTGGGAAAGAGCACAGAACCAGTTTTGGAGAACAACTGACATACAAAGAGCTTTACAACTTGTACTGTGGTTGAGAAGTAATATCCTAACCTTAGTACTTCTATCAAGCATTTTCATCAGACACACTCCAGCTTGGTGTAAATGAGGTGATAAGGGACAGGATTACTGCTGTCATCCTGTCACTCACCGTCCCCTCACCCTGGAATCATACAATTAACACAGGTTTGCTGCACAGGAGAATGTTCTTATAAATTGCTATTCTGACCATAACTGCAGCTCTATTTAAGAAGATGAAAGTAAACAGAGTTTTGGTTCCTCAATCTTTTTAAAATAAAGTCTGGTTAAGCACTCTGGTTTTATTCACCTGGGAGATGCCTGCTTTCATACTAACCTTGATGGACCAATAGCACATGAAGATTATTGACTTCCACACAAGAGGTTTTATAGTCCATCAGGTCCATTCATGGATTTGCTTATTAAAATGGTATTTGTATTATTTTACTGATATGAGTTTGGATTAGTGCCACTGTTTTCTTCCCCTCAAGGACAGAGAGTTCTTGCTCCCTCACACAGCCACTCCCAGCTGAGCTCTGGAACACAGGGCAACCACAAGCTCTTGTGGCTGGTGGTCACACCAGTGGCCACCCAACCCTGAACAGCTTTGAATGCAGCGTGTTCTGCCTTTCTGGCTCACATGGTTACTGTAACAGACCCCAGAAAAGCAAGGATTAAATTCTTTTGACAGAAGTTCTCAGACTGAGCCATTCCCCCAGGGATTTATTGGAGTACCTCTGAAGTGCAGCACAATGGCCAACACCATTGTGGGGGAAGACAGCCAGAGATGCAGACTTCCAGCTTTTTGTCAAACTTGTGTTGCCTTTCATAAAGCACACGATGTCTTGCTTTTACAGGATCAGAGTACATAAGAAGATTCCCTCTACATGGCAGAGAGAGACTACAATAAACACACATACATGCACCCAGTGCTAATCTGCCCTTCACAGTCCAGCATGTGTTTATTCATTCTCTTACTAAAGCCCAAACTTGAATCTTCAACTGCCTGGACAAAGAACAGATCTCAAAGGATGCTGCCCTGAATTCCTTGAAATGGCAGTCATTGCTGCCTGACTGAGCCTAAGTCACACACCAGTTATGCGTCCAGAGCAGAACACAGGAAATGCACAATGCCAGGAAGGAATCTATCTGGACAGCAGTGATCAGCTGATCCAAATTTATAGCTAATGTGTCTTCATTGTCCCATATCAATTAAATCCCAACTTTCATAAGCAGGCCTGTAATAGTGATGGTGGATGACCAGAACTTTGCAGTCCATCGAACTCTCAAGTAACATTCCAGATGCAGTGAAAGAGAGAACCTGGCCAACACTGAAGAAAAGGATGTATGAATAATGGATTAATGGATAAAGGGAAAAGAAGAGTTATAAACATCTGGAGAAAACATTCATGCTTCAGCATGTGCACGACCTTTGACATGACACAAGATGAGGTGAGCTTCTATTAACAGCTCATGGCAAAACAAAGGAACCTTAAAACCCCTCATCACAATCCACAAGACACCAAGACTGAAGAAACAATTCATTTGAGACTTCAGTTCTTTCAGATAAAATGCAGCTTACTCAACTAATCAGTTTTTCCCCAAACACAGTGAGCATGGCTTAATTAGGAACATAATGTAATGTGTGAAGGACATTTTGTTAAAAATACACTGCATGTACTGAGGAACTGTTTTTTTCATACAGTGTGACATACAACAGGCACTGAACCAAAACACCACAGAAGTATGTGGTTTATGCTATCCCACTGGACTACCAAACAGCATTTAACATTGAGAAAGTATAGCAGATATATATTAGAGGGTGTCTAAATGTTCCTTTACAGTATTGCCACAATAACTGCTTTTCTTCCATATTACCACAGCCACTACCAGACAGCTAGCAACAAAAGTCATCATAAAACATCTAAACCTCATTTGGAAAAAATATATAACCTTTTCTGTTACTCCTTCTTCTCTGTCTTCTAATCTAGACTTCGTATTGAGCCCAGTTTTGCATTTTCTTAGCAAAAATTAGAAGTAACTCTATTCAAGTCAATAAAATGATTGCAACATGAAGAAGGAATCAGCCATATGCAAAAAACAGTCTAACATGTAATTTTCCACTGACAGTTCTTACCATAAAACAGGTTACAGAAACTAGAATGTTTTATCTGACACTGTGTTTTATCTAACACTGGAAGTAAACAATTAATGCAAAATGGACAATGCTTTTAAAGACAGTAGGATCTCCATCTTTGCTCTTTATATATAATTATTTTTATCTTAGTAAGCAGACACTTAAGGAGGACCACCATCAAATTGTAGATGGAGCCTATTCATCACACAAAACAGGCAGCTGAACATCTGTATTATTTATGCATTATTTTACCTTTTGGAAAGCATGTGGACTCTATGAGACATTTTCACGCATCATTTCTTGTAGAAGAACATCAAGTCACCTTTTATGCCCTCAGGCAAACTTCTCCTATCTGATCTCAGTAAGTGTCCATATCAAAATTATATTTCATACCTTGTGTAAGCAGCTGGAGGTTTCTGACTTCTTCTCTCACCTTCAGCTGAAGGACTTGCTGCAGAATGTGCTGTCGCAGGCTTTCCTGGGCAATGCCCATTCGTTCAAGCTTTTTGTCAGTAAGTCTCAGCAAAGCACGGCCTGGAAGCAAAAGTCAAAAAGAAAAATCACCCAAGGATTTCCATTAGTGCAATAGGCTCACTCTGACATGATAACTTGCTACAGAAAAAAATTCTCAGTTCTGAAATACCTCATTCTGAGAGGATATTGTTCCATCTGTTAGGTACTTCCTTACAGTTAGAGATTTATGAGCTTTTCTATTGTTTTCTATTGTTTTTCTGTATTGTTTTGGTGCTTTGTGAGATACAGGCATATAAAGCAGGTATCTTGTGTGATTTTAGATAACCAATCACTGTTGTTAAGGCCCAGTTGGTACCCCATAGGTAGGACAACCTCTAAAAGTGCACAACTGACATAGGTGCCTAAATGGACTCTCATCTATTTTGAAATATCATGCCAAGAAATAACTGAAAACCAACAGGCATGGGTTTTACAAATTAAATCAATTTAAGATATACCAAGGATGAATATTGCTGCAATTCAGATATGTCTATAGTTTAGCAGCACCATTTCCCAGCATGGTTCTATATTTCATGGTTCAGTCTTCCAAATCCCTCTTAAAATCAAACCACCACAGCAAAATCAGAAAAAAATATCCTAGAGAACTCTATCAAGTGTATCTAAATTATCCAGAAAAATTTTTTGTCTGACTATAAAATGACATCTGCCCAACTATAAGGATCCTATGGTTTTTGCAGGCATTCACTCCCAGTTTGTGACTTATCCTATAATATTAGGTGAATGTTGAAACACAGTCCCAGGCAGATTGTAGATGTCAAAAAAAACCCTACCATCTCCAGATTTTGCTAGTGAAACTCTGACTCCATCTTTTGGGCAGGTCTATGCTATAAATAAAGGAGCAAGGCTATGCACTGGCTGAGCCAAAGGCAAGGAAGTTGGCAGAATTTTACCCTAGGAAGAAAACCAAAGTGTATTTTCTTTGGTCTTCAGCTCTGCTGTGAGGTAGTACAGGGAGGAGTGTTGTGCAGCCCTCTACTGACTCTTGATTCCCACTATGTATACATTTGCTATCTAAAGGTGCCCTGGCCAATAACAACAAATCAATCTGGAGCTACTTTGATACGACCTTGAAAATGAGATTATTGGTTCACTTTTTAAAACACATTCAACATTTACCTCCTCTGGTTTTTAATTATTACAAATCCCTTTTTTGACTTCTTAGGCCTTATTCAGAAACCAGAAGATAGCAAAGAGCAAGTTATTCCCTATGCAACACAGCAGCCTCTGTGCTACCATTACTATGGCTTTTGGATATTTGAAAGTGTTACTCAACACAGCAAGATAAGGCCCTTATTCAAGCTCTTCCCTTATAAAATAGCAAGGAGTAAAGAATTTTTATAATTATTTTAATTAAAAAATTTAAGATAAATGCCAAAAATTTAAAGAGGCACAGAATATCTGCCCCAAACCAAGGAGTTAGCTGAATGCCTTTCACAAACTGCTAGATTTCACTCACAAGAAGTTCTGTAGGATCTTGATATGACACAATGTAAAATTACTATTAATAAAGCAAGATGTTATTGATCAGATAAAAATGACAGCATTCATAGATTTTTCTGCCTTTCTGTGTCTCTCAAACACTACATGCTACAAAGAATGACCTTTTCATTAGGAAACCTTTCTTTGAAATCATAAACAAGAAGAATTCTAAGGGATAATGTAATAACAAACTATGGAAATTAGGTCTCTTGCAGATCAATGCCAGCTGTCCAATTCTCCTGGTGATAAAGGCAGCAATAACAACTTCAATTTTTATATTGTCTTATCACACTAAAACATCTTAAAGCAACATATGAAGGTTGTACAACAGTTCAAGAGTATGGTCTGTCATGTCAAATTAGCAACTGAAAGAAATAAAAACACAAGGCACCAGTTTAAAGAGTGCCAACACAGATGACATCTTAGGGGAGGGAGTCAGCAACAGTAATATAAAAGGACAGCAGAGGCCATGCATCTCATCCAGTGCCCTCCACCTCTTTTTGACCATGGATATAGTCATTACTCCTTCCTTCCTTCCTTCCTCTGGGCAACTCTTTAGTTCATATTCAAATTGTTTTTCCACCCCAGCCACTGTCTTTGGAAGCACAAAACAGAGATGTCTCTTTTCACCTCCTGGCATGTCAGCTCCTCTGTGGCTTAGACTCAAAGCATGATACTATTGACTCATACTCTCTGCAGCAGCTTGCACAAATTGCCTTAAATTAACTCTTTCTTGCACCAAATCCAAAGTGACATGTTGGCAGTGGTGAGGTGAGAAAGCAAATATCCCAATGTGGCATTTCAAGAATGCACTAAAGGACCTGAATGTGAAAATTCAATCTTCCTTGTACTTTTCCCCCTCTCAACATTTAGAACAACAACATCCATGCCACAACTGGAATAATTTTCATTCTGATACTAAATAATGCATTTGAAAAGATATTTTTAGCGCCTGGACCAGTCACTAAAGCCAATTAGTCACTAAGGCCAAGATCCTGACAATCAGCTAATGATTTTGGATGCTTCCCTGTCTCACTTCCTGTATTATACAAATCTGAAAGAATAATCATTTCTGCTAAGAACTCTGTGTTATTGACAATCAAAACCAACTGCCCAGAGAATTTGTGGAGTCTCTGTCTTTGGAAGCATTCAAAACCTGTTAGACAAGGTCCTGAGCTGCACTTTTCCCTGCTTTGAGTAGATGATTGCCAGAAGTGCCTTCCAATATCATGTGTTCTGTGAAATAACCTGTATGAAGGATCTTGATCTAAAGATCTACTTTCATTAAAAAAGCTAAGATTAAAAAAGGAAATTAATAAAAATACACAAAAAGATGGACATTTTATCAAGCAACACAGTTAAACAGGAAGACAGCCATATAGTAAAAAACTGGGAGTATATTTTTAATTTTCAGAGAGTGCAGATATAACACATTATCCAAAGCAGGGCATGTGACAAAAGTAACATTTTCCAAAAGTATACACTGATCTTTGCTCAGACACAAGTAGAATGAACTTAACTACTATTGCAGGAAAATTTCCCAACACTACAGACAGACACTACCTCCTAGATGTAGGAGCTACTTGCCTAGTAGGGAACAAGACATCTTTTTCAAAAGCACCTAAACTAAGAGAACCATAAAGGTTCCAGTAACAAAGACCTAGGCTAGTTTCAAGGTTGGAAACCAAATGTTTTAAACAAAACTCCACAACTCCCTCAGTACCTGTACTTGTCTTTTAGCACCTAAACCCCAACCCTCTCATACTCAGGGCAGATCAGACGTGGAATGCTCCGAGACACCCTGAGGGCAAACACAAAATATAAAACACTTTCCAGCTTAATAATAGATTGATGGCCTAATTTTTTCTAATATGACTTAGCTGCTGCAGATCTCATTGAATCAAGCTGGGATTAGATGAAAATCTGAATGGAGGGAGAAACATTGCATGCCACAGAACATTAGCAGGAGTATAAGCAGTGGTCCAATGAGGCTGGCATTGGCCCTTGAGCAAGGAAGGCAGCACAGACTGCTGTACCTAATGAGAGATGCTCAGACCCCCCTGCACTGGTGCATCCTATGGCTCTTCCTCCAGCTGCCAGCCCACAGACACATGGAGGGACACCTCACAGAAAGCCTTGAAAGAACTCTTGTGATGCAGGCAAAGGGATAGGTAAGAAAGGGCTTATCTAACATGTGGAAAGAACTGAAGAAATACAGGAAAACAAGGGCAGATAGCTAGTAAGAGGCTGATCTGACAAAAAACCTGAAGAAAACTAATTGTAATTGTATGAGTAATTTAAAGCTGATGAAAATGATCAACCACTAGTGAGAACAAATGATGGTGTGAAATATGGCCAAGACATGTGACCCTGTCTTCTAAGTACAATATGAAAGGTATACCTGATTATCAAGACAAGACATTCAGTTTGCTTACCTGCAAAATCTGAAAAAAATGGAAAATGAGATTCACTAAACCCTAAATTATGTAAGATGAAGCTTTTTTCAAGTCTTTACTTAAATGCTGCAAATGCCATTTTATTCTTAGTTAATAGATAATAGTGTGCTTCTCTAGTTTTTCAAACGTGGTGCTTTTGTGTTTACTTGAAATAGTCTGACCACAGCTTTCCTCTTGCTTAAACAGGCTGATTGTTGCTTCTCTTGACTGCAGTGCTTAAAAACAAGCCTCCTTGGATATATCATGGAAGAAATTTCCATGACAGAGACACAGGCATAAATATCATTGCTCAGGTGCTGGTGAGACACAAATATGAAATTCTCATCATATACTCAGGAAAGAATGCAAACAAGAATGGGCAAAGAAAGAGGCTATGATTTCATAGTAAGAAATGGCAAAATTATGAGAGGAGGCAAGAGATAGTCACCTGCAGAATGAGAATAACCTCATGATGGCAGTGGGGGGAGATGAACACTGGGAAAAGAGATATCTATTAAACTACAGAACTGATTTGAAAAGAGAACAAATGGATATAAATGCAATTGAGGATGCTGAGTTCAGAAATATCTTTTAAAAGAAACAGCACAAACCAGAAATCAATCCAATTTTCAGACCAAATTTGGTATGACTTCATGATGCTTTTCTGGACAACCTATCAGATCTTCTACAGTCCTACATTTTCTGCTTTTCCCATGAGAATTTAAGAGCTTGTCTCTCCTTCTCATGCCTGTCTAATCACTAGTCAACCAGACACATCAGCTGCTTTGTCATCAATGCCTTGTGGCAAATCTACAGCTCCTCTTGCAAAAGCAGCTAGATCTGATTTATCTTACTAATCATTTTAGCCCTAAGACTAATGTAGATTCTTGGTAAACTGCAGCTTGCATCACCATCCTCTTTGTCCCCCCTTCAGATATCTAATATGTCACTAATCAGGGAAGACTCACTCGCTTTAAAAGTAAAAATGGATTCATTTTTCATCTGATTTACCATAGCAGCAAATACCTTATTGATCTACCTGCTAGCATAAGGGCAGCTGCCAGCCTAGGCAAAGATTAGCTCCCAAAATTGCTATTGGCACCTGCCTGGTACTTCTGATGTGATGAAAATATCTCAGCTGGGAACCAGCTTAAATAGACAAGAGACACAAGGGACACTGGTATAGAAATTAAGAATGAACAATAGTTTCTAATCATAAGGACCAGGAGGAGCAGAGACTATTTAACCTTGAAGAATACTGAAGATCTCCAGCTGAGGAAGCTCTGCATCATCTGAGCCAGCATTCTTGTACTTTCCCATCCTGTTAACAAAACCAGTAAACCTCCATGAGGCCATTGGAACTACTTTCTGGTAAGATAGGGGATGGGAGAAGCCCATGACTCCAGCATGTCTCCAGGTGAAGCACAGGAAGGTTCACATATCAATTTTCTCACATTATCAAACTAACTTTGGACACACTTTTATTTGTTAGCACCATCAAAGATGATTCTCAGTCTCTTTCTCACTCATTATTTGCTGGACCTGGATGACATCCACTCTATTATAGAGTTTCTCAAAGAAAACACTGTCATACTGGTCAATAAACATCTGATCAAACTCAAAGAAGCAGCTATGTAAACAAAGGCATTTTCTGAATATTATCTGCATCCCTTGTTTCAACATCATGTTTGTTTAGAGTTCTGACATGAGGAAGTGATGACTATTTTTACTTCTGCCAAAAAATCTACAATAAAATAAGTTTATTTCCATAAAGCCCTGCTGAGGTCACAGTTTTCTTGCATCATCCCATCCTTCCTCCACACTTCTGAAACCCAAGCATGAACAGAATATTAAAAAAAAAGTAACTCAACAGAATCTTTAACTTAGCTACTGTTTCAAATATAAAACTAGTAAAAACCAAAACAGGGTTTCGTTTCTAAATTTGCTTCTGACAAAACTACTAAGATGCATCTGTGAAGCTATTTAACTCAGATTGCTTAGTTTGATGAAATTTCCTCTCAGCTTAGTGCTGCCTTTTCCAATCCCCTCTATATTCCATCATATACCACTGTCATTTTCTATTCCCTTAATTCTGATACAGTCCTCTGAGCTATGTAACTCCTGTTCAATGAGGGTCTCTGAAATCTCAAGTTAGGAGATGTCTTTCTGACACTCAGTTTTCCTTGTCTCTTCCCAAGGATGTCTCCCAGCTAGCTGCCCCCAGTGGCTTCTCCCCAGGCCACTCTCTTCGAGGCTCCTACACTCCTGACAGGCTCGAGCATGATCATCAGCTCAGTCACAACCACACTGGATTGATGCTATGGAACAAAAACAAAAAACCTGTGGCAATGGTGAAGTCATGTAAAAATACTGAAAGACAGTGAGTTAACAGAGCATGGATATAGAATATTCAATATAGAAACTGCAATTTAGAAGTATGTTTATTTGTCCCTGGTAGATACTTCCAGCCAAGTAGCTTTTTTTTTTTTTTTTTTTTTAAGAAATTTTTCCTAATATCCAATATAAATCTTTGCTGGTAGGGTTGTTGTAACCCATGTGCAGGACCTGGCATTTGCCCTTGCTGAACCATGGATTTGGGCTCAATGCTCCCACCCACTTGGTGTTGTCTGCCCTCAATACTTTTGTCCAGAACATCAATAAGGGTCTTCAACAGAACAACTACAGATACCTAAGAGCCTTAGTTATAAAATTTTGAATTAATTACTCTAGTGTCTAATGATTTACAGATATAGTCAAGAATATATTTATTCTAAGACAATATTAAAATACCAATCTCAATGCAGAGAAGGGAAGGGGTTAATGAGAAACTGTGCATTATGATTACTGGAAGTGGTTCAGTTGGTAATTTACTGTACTGATGGGAACTATATTGATTTCTTACAAGTCTTGAGTAAAAGACTCTTAGATGGTCCTGTTTTTCGGATGACCATATTCAGCACCTGATGATTTTAATAGGAGGAAATAGTAATAACTTGAATTCCCTTCTGAAATATAAATTCAAGCACAAATCATATTACAGCACTTTTCAAGTATACTGTAAAATGTGAGACAACCATTTTTAGTGCTCTCAGGAAGGACCCAATAGGACCCACAAAGTAAATTAAGGATAAATGCAAACCTTTAGCAGGCAGTCTATAAATCCACATTGTTTGTTGTACATACATCTGCCAACCTACTTCCTGGACATACAAAATTATATATTATCTACAACTATATATAAAGATAATAGAGACATATAATAATGAGCTTTTATTATATTGCACAGCATATTTTTAAAGAAAAAAATCCTAGGACTATTGTTTGTTGGTACCTGTGTTCCAGATTCATGGTCCCCCTATTCAAATAAACATCCTCAAGGTCCTTCCTGTTTGTGATGGAGTGAATGAATCTGTCAACACACTTGATTTTGTTCACCATCAGCAGGACATGCAGTTCTTCAATTCCTAGTTAATATAATGTTGCTCCCTGTGTAGCACATTATGCACTAAATATCTCATTTCTTTTTTAATTTAAAAAAAATCACATTAGCTCATTCTTGCTGGCAAGAGTCTTGTTAATTTATTCAGGAGTAAACATACATTCATATATTATAATGTACAGCTTCTACACAGAACAGATTAGGAAAGGGAAAGACAATTTGGAAAGCATTAGAATTGACTGAAGTCTTTAAAGCAAACTCAAACAAGAACTTTTTCTCTAACTCTTAATGGTAGACCTTACAAAAATCAGATTTCTTGCAGAAAAAGGGAGCATTTATTAACACAAGAAAAATAACCATACAAATATACCCACCAAAAGACCCTGACACTCGTTCTTGAAGGGACCAACCCAAGTGGAACTGGGAAATTCTTGAAATCACACAGAAGACAATCTATTTATAAGCAAAACCTTTCATTGTTTTCAAGCATTGGGTCTGGCTGAGGCAGAGCTCATTTTCCCCTCAGAGCCTGTGATTTGCAGCAGTAGCTGGGAAGCCACTGAAAACACAGCAGTGTTTTGGCTAGAGCAGTGCTCCCACAGCATCCAGCCTGTCTTTCCAACATCTCCCCCTACACCCAGGCTTGGGATGGGCAAAATCTTGGGAGACGACACAACCAGGAGAGTAAACTGAGCAAAGTGATATTCCATACCACATGACATATGCTCAGACATAAAATCTAAGAAATAGGAAGAGAGGACACTCATTATTTTACAATGTTTGCCTTCCAGAGCAACTACTACATGTGCTGAAGTCCTGCTTCCTAGGAAGTCACCAGATATCACTTCCTGAAGGGATGTGGAGGATAAAATTTTCAGAGTTTTTCCTTTGCTTGAGCATCACATTTTATTTTAGTCAACTGCCTGTATCTCAGCCTACGAGGTTTTTTCCATCTCATTTTCTTCCCCTGCCTTGCTGAGGAGAGGAGTGATAGAGATCTGGGGGCACCTGGTGTCAAGTGAAGATCAACCCACCACAGTCACGCCTTGGAAGGAGATACTGGGGCCATCTGACTCATTCTGCTGGGGAAAGCCATCCCTTCTTCCTCCTGATTATTCAAACTGCCACACAGCATTTAGGCAAAAAACCCTACACAAAGTATTTGAAACATGTTTAATTCATTTTCTGAGTTTCTTCTAGTGCCAAACTTGTGGGAAGCAAGAAGGACCGACATAATGTGAGCAGACAGCTCACTGTACTGCATTGCAGGAGGTCTGTGGGCCATCAAAACTCCAGCACAGCAGAATTTGAGAACTTACATTTTCTAGTAAGATTTTCCAAACACTGCTTTGTTTAAAAGAAAAAGAGAAAAAATTAAATTTTATTAAATATTAAAATTCATATGCTGAGGTACACACAGTATTAAAACACTTCCCAGTCTGCTTCCCTAGCTCTCTCCTGTTCCACATTACCTCCAAGCAGCTTGCAGTGATGCTTTCTTCCACAACCATATCATCTTAATCCTTCATTTTATAAAATAAAAATGAAATTGAGAGAGGTTTTTTGTTCATATTCATTAGGTTAATAATTCATACCAATAAAAATGGAAAATTAAAAGCAACACGTTCACAGGTTAAGCACTGTAGACTGCTTCAACTCTCCTAACCTGAAGGAGGAACCAGACACATCTCTGCAGATGCATGTTTTGCTCTAGCATCTCTCTTTGGGGGCTTTAATTAGAAGCCTGGCATCTGTCAGGTGACACACATCACCTCTAATATGCTTCTGATATGTCTATGCTGCCCATTTCACAACCACAGGAAATACAACTTTCCTGTTGTAAAAGTTACCTCTACTCAAATGTATGTACACTCTTACAGGCACTAATCTGTTGCTGCACTGCTGGCTCAGTAGTACACCAAACTTTGCATTTCTTCCAGTTTCTATTACTGTAGCTCTGAGGAGAATCAGGACAAAAGGATTTTATTTGATTGGTCTATTCCTCCTATTTAATAGTTACACTTGACTTGAAAAACACTGTGAGACAGTCCTTTTGGATAACAAAAACCCCAGATATCTAAGCAACAAATTACTGTAGCTAGTGACACACTTGGGAACTTCTGCAGGGTGCAAGGGCTCCAACTCTGGCAACCCCAGCCCCTTTCCAAGACCAGACACAGAGAACCCACTCCAGAGCTCCTTTTCCTACCTGCTAGAGAAAGGGCCAGCTTCCCTGGCAGGAGGATAATTTGGATGCAAGATTTGAAAGCCCTCAGTCTGAAGGGGAAGCCAGAACTTATTTTCCCTTCAGCTCAGATTGGGACAGCTTTGGGCACGCGTAAAGAATTGACTGCAGGCACTGAGGTAAATTCATGGCTAAAATAAAAAGGGAAGATGTTCAGGTGCCTCCAGGCTTTTTCAGAAAGCACAGAATAGACTAGTCAGGGTGATAATTTAGGAGTTCACTTTTTAATCCAGAGCATCACACCTAGGACCTGAGTTAGGCATAATGGGATCTGTGTGTGTCACTCACTCTGCCTGTTCAGCAGCAGATATCTAAAAAGGAACTTGGGACAAAATACTCTCTCATTCTCCAAAAGCTTGTAATTTAGCAACTAATTAACAAAAACAGAGTTGGCTAATTTTAGCTACAGCTGAGCCTAAGGTCAGTGGATGGCTTCCAGTGACTACAGCAATACTTAGAGCTGCTTGTGAGAGGAATATCACCAACATTTTAAAATGGCAGAATAATTCTGCCATTTCCAATGTGATTTGATTTAGCAGGAAGGGGGAAAGCAAGAAAAAGGTGCTGTAAGGTAAACCCAAACTAATTAAAATGAAACACTAATTAAATGATGAAGCTAATTCACAATCAGAGCCACCTAGCAGTGAAATGGGTGACTCTCAGGTCCTTGTAGTCTTGAAATGGAGGTTTTGGAAGAGATTGTTCAGAGGAGCTCAGGTTATTGGGGTCTGCACAAGAGGGAGGCAGGAGTATTGGAGGGCCCTTTATCTCTGCATGAGATCTAACATTCAAAAAGGCCTTGGGAAAAGTGTGGGAAAGAGTAAAAGGAAGAAAAGGAAATCTATATAAATCAAACAAGTACCAGTAAACTCCCAAACCTCAGGTAATATGGGGTGGGGATTTTTGCTTTTTATTGCCTTTCTGATAGCTTCAGTGGGTTTTCTTTCTACTATAAATTAAATTTTTCCTTTCAGAGAGAACAGCAAACATTAAATCACTGTATTATGTATGAATCTTCAGTTACAGCTTGTTTTTAAGAAAGAATATATGGAGAGGATACATTTGAATGCATGACATGATCCACCTTTAAGTCTTTCTTTAAAGAGGCACTGAGTTGAACAAACACTAATCAACCAATAAAATCAGATTAGAGAAAAAGCACAACTGTGGCTAGTGAACGTATTACAACTCTTATTGACAATTTGCCTGTAATAGTTTATATAGAGAGAAAGACTGGAAATTATCATCACAAGAATTTCCTACAGTAACACTGCAGACTAAGGCTCACCCAGTGAGCAGATATCACACTGTCTAAGCACAGTGCTTTTACTCACAGAATATGCATTAGGAACCAGTGACACACTGGTCAAGTGCAGGGCAAGATACTTCACTGATGCAGAGAGGGACTGTTCTCACAGGCTGAGTGAAGGTGCTATCAACTCGTATCTGCTCAGACACAAATATGCAAAATAATTTTTCCACTGGTTTACACACACACACACACACACACATATACACACAAAGAAAATAGAGAGAGAAAATATAATTTTCAGCCTTGCAAAACTTTCCTAAGCCACAAGAGTCTAGAGAATGTTTTCTGAGTACTGAGACACAAATTGAATCCTCAGTCAAGTACTAAATTGTTTATCTTCATCTCCATTCATTAGCTTGCACTCAGTCTTACAATATAAAAGCCAAATCATTTTAGGGTTAGTTTCAAATGTGATTTTGGTTATGCACAAGAGACTATTTCTTGTTTCTATGTTATAAATAAACATTTAGGCTTAACTCTCTTTCCTGAGTTGTAGACACCTGTCTCGTGAAACTCCAGCAAGTAATAATATTCATATATCAAGAGCTGAATAGCAGCAATATAAACCCAAAAAAGTGACAACAGATACTAAGAAATTATTTACTTCATCTTCCAGTGTATAATTAAAATTCTAAATCAAATATCCAGATTTGTAAACGCTCTTCCTGTATATTTCTCTGTAATATTCTCCTTTGAGTCATCTCTCTGGTTGGTTTGGTTGGTTTTGCTTGGTTTTCCTCGACAGCATTTTTCTCTTTTCTTCCCACTGAAACAAGTCATTTTCTGCAGCTTTCTCAGACTGCAAAGCTTCTCTGGTTAAGCCAGATGTGAGCACTGACAGTATGAACTCCTGTCAATACCCCTGAAGTAAATCATCTGGATGGTAGGATCACAGCATCACGGCTGTCTAGAGATTGAAGTATCAATAATAAATCCTTTGGCACAGTTGCATAAGAAGCTGATCTAAATAATTTCCAGTCTGCTCCCAAGCAATTTTCTGCTGACCTCTGAAGATGGGCAAGCCAAGATTCTTTCTGCAGCATACAGCAAGACATGGGTACTCCTAGTCATGCCTCAGGACCTTGTACTGCCCTCAGTAGCCATGTTCTCCTTAAATGATGAGATCACATAAGATCCTTTCATAATGGTATAAGAAACATTTTTGTTATGCAGTGAGGAAGAAAAGACCTGGGATCCTGGTGAATACCAAGCTGAATGTAAGCCAGCAATGTGCACTTTCAGCAAAGAAGGTCAGCAGTTTCCTGGGCTGCACTAGGACATAACATTCTACCAGGTCTGAGGAGGTGACCTTTGCTTCTACTCGACCCTGGTGAGGCCACATCTGGAATACTTTGTCCTGTTCTGGAACCCCCAAGAGAGACAGAGGCATCCTGGAGCAAGTCCAACAAAAGACCACAAAGAGGATTAATAGATTGGGGCATTTGTAAGGTAAGGAAAGGCTGAGAGAGTTGAGATTGCTCAGCCAGAACAGAAGGCTCAGGGGGTGTTTCCCAACATGTCTAAACACCTGACAGAAGGAATAAAGGGACAATGGCCACAAACTGGAACAAAGGAAATTCCATTTAAATGTAAAGAACCTTTTTTGAGTGTGCTTGAACACTGGAACAAATGTTCAGAAAAGTTGCTGAGTTTTCATTCTTGGAGATACAACTGGCAGGACACAGCCCTGGACAATCTGCCCTAGTGGAACCCACACTCAGCAGGAGGTTGGGCAAGATGACTTTCAGAGGTCCCCTCTAACCACAGTGACTGTGATTCTACTCCATGAAGCAGCAAATCAGGCAACCTGAACTTCAACAGAGTTAGCAAGGTCACAACTAAGACAAGAGTCTTATGCAATTTGTATACTGATGTATTTAATTGACATGTGCAAACCAAGGAGACAGGTGAAAAAATACCTACTTACATGGAACCTCCCTCAAAATTGTTTAAATACAAGTGTATGCCACCTGCAGTATCCCCCAGCAGCAGCAGTATCCAGACACTGGATTTCTCTAAAGAAAGTGCTATAAGTAGCAAGGTTATAAGGGCAGAAGGATGGGGCCCATTAGGCTTGTAAAACATGGGGGATTTTTCAGCCCTTTGAAGCTCACCTAATGTCACCCCTTCTCAAAAGAGGACTGTTTCTGGTTCCAAGAAAATCCATTCTCCACTGCTATCCACTCATTTAAATTAACCACTGCCACCAAGGTCCAGCTGCTGGAACTCAGTTGTTTGTACTATCAAATACCCCCTGAGATTTCATGAGATGATACTGACCTGTTTGGGCCACCTAACAGTTTCTCAAAAACTTCCAGATACATTTCAGGAATGAGCAGAGGCTGGGGGCTACTTCC
Organism: Erithacus rubecula; assembly: GCF_903797595.1. NCBI lineage: Eukaryota > Metazoa > Chordata > Aves > Passeriformes > Muscicapidae > Erithacus > Erithacus rubecula. The sequence goes on from NC_136689.1 coordinate 134,892,966, forward strand.
CATAGATGGCACAACAAAGCCATCCTGTCCTTAAGAGCAAGAACCCCTAGCAACATGGGCACAAGTTGTTGTAATTGCTTATTAATTAGCCACAGTGTCAAATGATGTTTGAGAAACATCACTGACATCAACATGGCAACATTACAGAGCCAGAAGTTCTCCTGTCAAAACCCAACCAGCTCCACCAACATAGTACATCTGGTGCATAGGGGTTTGGTCAATCTTAAAAGACAAGAAGACTTCCAGGATACATTCACTCTTCCTGAAAAATAAAAGTATAAGCTGGTTTCTCAGAAATTAGAGGTCAGAGGAGAGATAAAATTACCTCCTTCCTTGTGAATTCTAGGTGTCCATTGGCACAAGCCAGAGCAGCTGGAAAGGATTTCCTCTGCTGTTTTTTACCTGTTCTAAACTTTTATATGTCTTGGTTCTCTGAACAGTGAAATTTATGAATAGCAATGGAAAAGAGATGTCTGGTTAAGTTTCTAATGACTATGGAAATTTTATTTAATTTAATTTTCACTTCTAGGCATTTTAAGGATTCTGCTGGCTTTAGGCCTTGTCTCAGGTCTTACTTATAAGCAAGTTGTTCCAACATTTTCAAATACTGGAAATGAGAAGGAGAAAGAGAAGAGGTGTAAATGACTGAGATACTGTGTTTGAGGAAAGCAACACATTTCTTCAAGGAATGCTGCTTCTGTGAAGTCATGTAAGAGACAATGTGTGAAAAACAACCCAAAAAGCAGTAATGTCAAGTCCAATTTTGGATTACTTCTGAAGGCCAGCATGCTGCATATCACACTGCACAAGTCAGAAGAGCTGTCAAGGATTTTTATACATATATTCTGCCTGATTCACAGGGACCATTAATTACAGAGTGTGCCTATGTCAGTTCACTCATATTTCTCAGAACACCCTTAATGTCTTCTGCAATCCTGACCTCTAAGCCAGTAATGTTTCTCGAGCACTGTTAGGACACATGGAAAAATGCCATTGGTTTCCTCCCACCCGTGAGAACAATTAGACCACAGTCTAATTGGCATAATCTCCACAGGAACAGTTTTAGAGCAAAGGCAATAAAAGATCTGGGAAAGGAAGACTGACAAAAATCTGTTACTTCTAGAGAGTGTCACCAGATTTTGGTCTTTACCTAAGCACAGTAATTACTGGGATATCATTCCAGACTTGGGATAAACACTATGTGATCAAAATAAATCACCTTCCTACAACTCTGCAGACTGACCATCTTCTGCAGAGTAACTTCCCCAGTACTGGAAAGCACCTCCTCTTTGCTAGCCAAGAGCCTCCTCCTGTTACAGTGGCTGGCTAACAGCAGACCTGCTCTACAGGACTGCTGTAAGAGACAAGAAAACGAATCTGCTGTCACAAAAGTGGTCAATAAAAAGACAGCTCCTAATGGTTTGTTCTCTCAGTGTTCCTGAATGGTAAAAAGCTGTTAATAAGAAACATTGCCACTTCCCACTCTAAGTTTTTAGATTCACCACAGATACTTTCATCAAGCTTTAAAGCACCACACTGATCACCTGGAGAGGTGATGAAAAAGGTTAAAAAGTACCACAACGATGGGACTTTATAAAGGTCCTGATTTACACCCACAGACACGCTGACAACAAGAACATTTGCATCTACAGAGAGAGGAGCATCTCCTGAGATCAATCTGGACTTGCAGCATTTTGGCACTGCCAAACACTCAATGCACTCCCCAAGTTTGCAACACCTTCCACTGAATCCTTGCCCAGAAATGAGAATCAATTCAAGTCTGTCTTAAGAACTTTCAGAACAATCAAGAAAAATGGCTTTTTAGAGAGCAGCTAAACAGGCTCTTAACATAGAAATGTTTCTTGCTATGGCTGACTTCTGCAATGCAATCAAGAGTTTTCTGAAAGCAAGAGAGACCTCCACTTCAACATGCAGTATCAGATCATCTCAGTTACATGAAACAGGCACTATGAAATGATTTTAACAAGAGACTGATATTTCAAATCCCAGAGGGGTTAATGGGAAATCCATGTTATTAGATAAGAAATTCTACTTGTGTGACAAAGTAAAATGTTGTTCCATATATACTGTCAAGGTTTAACCCTAGCTGGCAGCTCAGCACCATACAGCTGTAGAATGGTAAGGGGAACAAGGGAAGGAAAAAGCCTTGTAGGTTGAGACAAGAACAGTTTAATAACTGAAACAAAGTAAAATATCATAATACTAATGATAGTCAAATATACTACTACTACTACTGATTATAATAATTGTAACAAGGAAAAAAAAAACAGGTGATGCTCAGTACCTCATTCTCCAGCAGCAATTGGCCCATTCTGGCCAATTTCCCCAGTTTATATACTGGGCATGATGTTCTAAGGTATGGAATATCCCTATGGCCAGTTCATGGCTGTCCTGGCCATGCTCCCTCTCATCTTGTGCAAATCCTCAGGGGCAGAGCCTGAGACACTCAAAAGTCCTTGACTCTGGGCAACCAAAACAACAGTGTGTTACCAACATTACCCTCACACTGAAACCAAATCACAGCAATGTACCAGTGACTAAAAAGAAAATTAACTTTATCTCAGATAAAACCAGGACACACTTACCAACCTGAGTGTGAACTAATACAAAGTGTTACTTATAACTGAGGCATTCATGCTCTCGTTCATATTCTACAGCTTCTTTTAATGAACTGTTACATACAAAGTTATTTTCACATAATTTTTCTTCTCTGTTTGTTATAGGGCCTGCTTGGATATTATGACAGTTGTGCTTCAGAACAGAAAGAGAAAAGTATAAAACTATCAAATGACAATGACATGTCAGGACATTATTTATTATTTTTAATAATAAAACCTCAATAGTTGTTCACATTAAATCATTTTTATTGCAGAGTCCTAAGGCTGTCCAAAGCTAGAAGAGCATTTGATAAAGAAAGCTAAATTATTTCTGTATCATTACATTTCTATCTTCTCACACTGATTCTACAATGGAAAAAGCAGATGAGCTGTCTCTTACCTTTCTTAAGAATCTTTTAATAAGGTGATATTTTAATTTTGTATCCTTTATTATTACTTTTGGATTGTGGTAAAAACCCACACAGTGGAAAGACAAGTAAAACTTTTCTGAGCTTTCTTAACCCCCCAGAAGAAGAGGAAAGAATTTGTGTCCCCTCTAAAAGCTACATTCAGTTCAGCAGTGGTTGGTGGTAAGTACGTAATTTCTCCTTCCATTAAGTTCTATTTCCACATAGTCTTAATTACTTACAGGAGCTGGAAATGGTATTGGTCAAGGTAGAGAGCTTCAGCCCAGGTTTTTCTTGTTTTAACTTGGGCTCTCTAAAGCTTTCTATGACTCCACATGCTTCAGCAGCACATGGTTTTGGATAAAAGTTATATAATTCACAACACCACAAGGTTTGAAAGCAATATGGCACCTCTAACAAGAGATGCAAAAGGTTTTTAAGTTAGAGCATCACACCTCTCACTGTATTGTTGAGAGGCAACAGTCAATATAGTGTAACCACAGCTATTCCATTTCACAAAGGCAGAGAGTCCTGGCTGCCTCCTTGCTTGGAACCTGCCTGATTCCTGACTTCACTGCTCTGTTAAACTTCTGCCTGACACCTGGCAAAGATAAAGCTCCCCTCTCTAGGGGTCAATTACACTGAGCATTTCCAGTACATGACCACAATACAGCAGCCTGAGGCATGACTGGGGACTAATCAGCACAAAGAGATGTGATCTCCCCACAAACTTGAATTGCATGGGATGGTCACAGTTGCACATTTAAAACTGGAGATGAAATACTGACTGGATGCCTCTGGATCAGGAGAGAATACATCAGTCTGCACTGAACTACTGCATTACTGGCTGTATGAATTATAAGGAACTACTTAGAACACTTAGTATGCTTGCAAGAATTGCAAGAGGACACAAGGGCATCCACGCCTACTTTGTGGAGGGCAAATCCAACCACGTCTAAGTTAATCCATTTCCAATGTGATTTGACAACCAGATGACATACAAATTTTAGTCACAGGGCTTGTTAGTGCAAAACAATTTGAAGTTGAGTTAAACTAATTTGTTGTCCATGTTGGGCCACTGCAGTTGCAATCAGTTTAAGGGGTTCTCAATAACCTCCTACAGAGGACAATTACATGACTCGTCACTGTGGTTTACATAAAACAAAACAAGTTCAATATTCCAGCTATAATTTTGGTTCAAGGTCAAATTTGGCAACTTCACTTTTCTGCACTCAAGAAAGCCATTAATTATTGAAAACCAGCAAGCTGCATGCTTCTTGGTTTTTTTGTTTTTTTTTTTTTTTTTAAATCACATATCAGTCTAGTATTAGCAAGTCCTCAAATTCCTTGGGAAATCTATTTAATCATTTTGATATATTTCTGAGAGATAATATCAAAAGATACTGCTTCCCACAGTCTCTCACTACCAATTATAACTGCAGGTTTGTACAAGAGAGTGTTTCAGACTACAGTTGTTTATACTACTCTTTTACTGTGGGTAATTCATTGAGGTACAGAATGGATCCAGCACATCAAAGCTTTTGCTATACAAAAGTGTTAATGGCACTGCAGCTTACAGCGTCTTTCTGCCAGATGGATGATCATATTGGTGTAACCATTCCCAGCAATTCTTGCAAGTCAGCAATAGACTGCACAAGATTTAGTGGATGCTGTTTAGCTAGAGCTTGCTTACATAAAGAGTATGCAAATAGTTGCTTACTACTGAAGGATTCACTCAGATGGAATGCAAAAAAACCATACTCTACTTTGCCTTATATTTTCAAGACTACTATGACTAAAAAGAGATAAAGTTTCCATCTTTTTTCTGTAAGTTGCATTCTGACATCTGGCATTCCAAAACATGCAATAAATGCTAAGGTACTGTAATTGTTATTTTACTGGCAACTAACTATCTCTCTAATAAAGGAGAAAAACAAACAAATAAACAGAGAGTCAGCCCTGAAGCACACCTGGTAAAAACAAACAGTCTGTCAGGGAAATGAAAGGCAGGCATCATTCATCAAATTCAACAAAATAAAAAGGCTCTGTGAGCTCTTCAGAAGTGGTGTCTCTGAAGGTCAGAACTGTATTGCAGCAGTAGGGATCTGTAAGTAAATACTGCAAGTTCCTCAAAGCTAACTTCCATCAATGTTGACAGAAATATCTCAATCTGTGGTTGCCCAGCCTATAGAAGAGAAGGCTCCAGAGAGACCTCACTGCTGCCTTTCAGTATTTAAAGGGGGCCCTAAGGAAAATGGGGTCAAACTTTTCAGTAAGGCATATTTTTAAGCAGGATAGATTTAGACTAGATACAATGAACATATTTTTTCAGTGAGGGTGGTGAAACAGTGGAACAGGTCACCCAGAGAGGCTGTAGATGCCCCATTCCTGGAAGCATTCAAGGTCAGGGCTGGACAGGGTTTTTACCAACCTGATCTAGTTGAAGGTGTCCCCAGCCATGGCAGGGCGGGTTGGACTTTTGGGATCCTTATGGGATGACTTTTAAGAGACTCTTATAACCAAAACTGTTGAATTAATCAAGCACCACAAACCTGGATCATGTATGAGAAGGGAAGGAGATTAACAGGAACATTTTGGTTGCATTTGCTGCTCATTCAGGGAATTTTCTGGATATAAGAGTGTATATGCCATCAATTAATCCATAAAATAATTTTTAAAACTAAAATACTGACTAAATAGCAATATAAACAACAAGCTCAAGGGGCACACAGTTTTCTAATTCATCAGCCTGGCGAGTTTTTGCTTGTTTTTGTGTTTTGTTTGAATTTTATTTAATTCTCTTATTACTCCCTTCCATCTTTAAATATTACTCTCTTCTAGTACAAAATACAACACTACCAGCATACACAAAGTCAATGTTAAAGCTGCACTGCTCAGGTCTCAGAAATCAGGAAATGTCAGCATTCAGGTTCCATGTCCTTTACTCATACATACTACCACAGAGATTTGGGCTATGTGTCCAAATAATGATGTGTTCAAACTGTTGGAAGGGAGGAGAATTTTAGGAGGAAATATGCTCATGCTGTATTCACATTCCTTCCTAAGCATTACCTTTGGACAGAGAGGCTTCTCTGCTAGATGCATCTTCAGACTGATGTAGCACACCCAAAACTACAGCTACATCACTTTAAAGATGCATATGGAACAGATTTGAAAACCATATATACCTAGTTTTGAGAGAGAATCCAAGAAAATCATTACACATTATTTCACATACAACATATTATGCATAAAAATACATAAAACAGTTTACTGGTAATTATTTTCTACATAAGGAATCATAGTGCATTCCTAGTTTGAAAAATTCAAAATTGCTAAATAAAGCAATATGAGAAGAAAAGGAAAGCTTACAAAAAAGTATACACTGGATGCACAAAATAGCAACAGTCCCTCTAAACACACATTCCCTTTACAAACAAAAATGTGCAATGCAGGTAAACAGAAAGACTTGTAACAACGAGCCATTACAAATACTCCTTTCAAAGGAGACCAAATACATGTTTTGGCACACACATACAGAACAGGTGTAGATAACTATGATTATAGCTGCTTGACACCTTTTATAATCATCAAGTGTTACTGAACTTCAACCACTGAGGCTGAAAATTTCTATGTCAGTTATTTTTATCAGACTGATTTTTTAGGCTTAATTATTGTTACCAAAATTTCAATGATTTTCTCTACAACATCAGGGAAAACACAGTTCAGTTAAAAGAATTAAGTGACTGCTGGGAAGAAGAAAAATACCCCACAGTTTCTAACTGGAAAGTAAAACGTGATGGTAAGCCTTTGTGCCAACGTGCTGTCTTCATGAAGATCAATGTAAATTTGCTCATGTTAGAACCTTCAATGCATTTCAGTCTGCAACAACTCAACAGACCCACTCAAAGAGTAATTTCAAGAGCCTGTGCATGCTCCAGCCCCAGGCTCAGGGACAGAGTCATCCAAGCCAGGCAGTGCTTTTGTGGAGCTGGACACAATGAGAGAACTGTCGTGCCTGTACTTCTAAAGGTCTCCACTACTGGAAAGGAAGATTGTTCAACAGAAGGACAAAAAGTCTCAAAGCAGAAGAAAAAAAACCCAACTAAGTCTAGGACAAAAAAAACACCTGAAGGTCCCAGTTAGGTTCTGAGTGTGCAGTGCTTTGAATGGACATTAATCAGTACCTGAAACAGAAGACTCTCAGTACTTCCTCTACTGTCAGCCACTTGCAGTGAAATTCATTGGCAAAATAAAGTCCTCATGGTTCTCCAGTGACTGGTCCCTGTAGAAGACTGGAAACCATCACCTACATCTCTAATCACTGTCAGCAGTCAGGGACAGAATTCAGCTGCACAGAATTCAGCTGTGATAATGAGCAACGTGGGAATCGATGCAGTTCAACATTTTGAGTTGAAGCTGCAGTCTGCAGGTGCACATGCATCAAAGAATGTTATTTCTCCACTGCAGTATCACAGACCATTGCCTCAAAGCTCCACCTTGCTCACAGCCCAGAGAGGAGTGCTCATGAATACTCTGTGTGATCCCTCACTAGCCTGAGAGCTGTGTTCAGGCAAAGCTGTGCCTTACTGCAGTAGTGCAGATGTAAAAGTTATGAAGTCCAGGAAATCAGACTCTCAGATGATTCAATTTCTCTTTGAACCATTTATGCAGTAGTGTAAGATTTAGCCTTATCAAGGAAAAAAAAAAAAAACCCAACAAAAAACCCAAGAAAAAATCTTGGACAGTTTTATGAATTATATTCTCTGACCTCAGCAGGTAATTGTTTCTGCTTTTGTTAAGGAAAATTCACGCACCACAGTAAAATCTCCTGGAAGCCTACAGTCATTGAACTATTCTGAACAGATATCAGAGAACACCCGAATTTCACAATCAGAATCCCACAAGAGCTTTTGCAAAATCTCCAACCCTGAGATTATGTAGTCTATTTAAACCCAAAGAAGCCATAAACACAAGAAAAAAAAAAAAAAACAAACAGCAAGGGCATTTGCACAAGTAGAACATACTCTTGCCTAAAAATGTAACAAGCACTGCAAGTGTGAGCCTTACTTTCTGTCAGATTGATGTGATGTCTGCACTTTGTAGCTTTAAGTCCCATCCCAGCAACACAGTTAGATCAGCAAACCTTATGGCAATACTGCATGTAGCATATGGAGGCCAAAGATAGTTCCATGGCTAAAATCCTTCTGTTGATCTGATCCAGGCTACATGAGTTGATGGCCACACATTTGTGAATCGAAAAACATACTCAAAGGGTTGTGCTTTTAGAAGAAATGGTTATTTTTTCAATATTTATCAATAGTTATCTTTCATTATCATTTTTAGGACAGTGCAAGAGCCACTTCTGAAGTGACAAATGTAAAGAGATTCCCAGGCGACAGCTTCAGAAGTCAGAGTCTCCTACCAGACTGCAAGTTGTGGTACCTGTCCTAGCAAAAGAGCATCACATGCAGCTTCAGCAACAAATGTTTATATGGTCTAAGAATAATATGTAAATAGACATGGAAAACAGATGGTATTAACAGGCTTGTACAGAAATTATGCCTAAGAAGAGAATTAAAGGAATGGCAGCTATTTGAGCATGCATCATCATCTAACTGGGTTCATGTGTAATAGATTGTTTACAGACATCATCTTTGCATGCCACATTTGATATATATGTAAAATGCAAGTAACAAGGGAATTCAAAGAGAAGACAGACAAGAACTTCAAATCCCAGATTTAGATTTTCCACGGTATGTGTATCTATCCCTGTTTGTCTCTGGTCACACACAGGAACATATAAGAGATTTGAACCACAGGAGAGGCTGACAGGAAAATACCACATAGTTCCCTAAGCACAAGTACTTATTCCAAACATGATGGTTACAACAGGGCTGTATCCAGGACTGCTCATATTCAGCCTGAAATGTGAATGCCTGTACATCAGTTTTATCCTAGACCTAAGTCTGACATAGCGATTGAACAAGTAGGAAAAAACATGTGTAGAGCACAGAAAGAACAATTAGTAGATGGTTTTACCTGTAGTGTTGCTAACTAGTTTCTCCTGCTGTGTTGGGTGCCTATTTCAAGGCTCATGTGAGTTTCTGGGGGTGTTTTCTTCTAAAGGCACAGACTCTCAAGAAGCAGAAAAATTAAACTGTAAATACAATTCATCCCCTACCCAAATTCACAAAATGAGGTTGCAGAGTGTACTGGAATCTAGAGATTGCTGACACTTCTGCTGAAGGATCCTCATGACCATGCAGCCTGGGTACTGCACATACACATGGCTTACCATGTATTTTTTTCCACCCACCTTTCTCACCTTTTGAAAAGTCGAATTTGTCAAAGTCTACCCTTTTTTCTAGTAAGTACTTTGACTGCTGAATGACCTGCAAAGCCAGGATTCATTTTCCGATTACTGAATCACTCAAGCTTCCAATTTCAGCTTCTGAACACACACTGTTGTCCTGCTAAGCCCCTATATCCAGTTATCAAGTCACCTATCAACCTTCCTTTCAGCAGCTTCATCTCCTGTAACATGGAGACAAGTGCTCACCTTCCAGGCTTGGGAAAAGACTGTGCTCTGCCTTCCATCTACCTCTATGCTACTCTTAGAGTTAAAACATCACAACTGGGCACAGCATCCTTTTAGATTTAAGCAGCCTGGCCTGTGTACATTACAACAATCCTTGCTATTCAGTTCAACTTTTTATAACAAGAGATTACATTAGCTTTTCATTTAGACTACATGTAATATATCTACCCACACTATCTCCCAACTCATTTTTTTCCTTGACAGCCTGCTTTCCCAGGGAGAAGAGGCTGTACCTACGGGATGAAGGGGGTTTCTCATATACTGTGCTACATTTGGCTCAATAAAACAAAATTTCTCAGAATCATTTATCTGGATTATTTATACCACACCTGTATTATTAACACACCCTACTGATTGTTTGCTACCACACCAACTGCTACACTTAAGGAATCAACACAGAAAAGCTGAAAGATGCTGCACAACCAGCTAAACCAGGGCACACCAATAAAGGTCCTTTTCATTAGTGTCTCCCCACTGTGTACAGGCATCTGTCAATGACCCAGCCTCATTCCAGCATGCAGCATACAGAATTAAAAAGCACATGTTTAATTAAGATGTCAGTGATCCTAAGCTGTGTGCTTTCAGGGCAAAAAAAGGCACATATTCGGCATGGTACCTGTTAAATACTAAGTTTGCACCCTTGCCAATGTAAAAAAAAAAAACCCAAACAAAAAACAAAAGAAAGAAAGAAAAATGCACCAGGTTAGTTTGACAGGCTGAGCATCAAGATAACTGGTATTACCTATACAATGCAATTCTTTGTTGACAGAAGCCCAAATTAACTGTTCTATTCTTTTGGCAGAACTGGCAAGAGGCTAACAGGTCTATAGCTCCTTGTGTTGAGAGTAATAAAAAAACTGCAGAGCATCATTTATTAACAGAAAGCTTCTTTCTCCATGAGACAGACTTGGAATGAGTTACTATGATGTGGGTCTGCATATGGCTTAATGGGACATAAAAAAGGGACTGCACACATCTGTGGATGGCAAATTCAGCAGTAGATTAGCCTAGGATAATGGTTACAGGTGACATTCATCACAATCAAGCTGTCTTTTGTTTGCTTTTGATAAGCCAATATATGACAAGCTTTATCTATATGCGTAGAGCATCCATAAACCAGTGGACACGAACAATTTTGCAAGGCAATTCAACTAGAGCTTGACAGTGGATTAGATTGCAGTACTTCATAGGTTTGATATGTTCATAACAGATTGTCACATTCCTGGCATTCTTCCAGACAGTGTTTATACCTTAAAACAGCAACAAAAATTTGGAACATGCAACAAACATTTCCTTATAGGCCATTTGGGATCACTGCACATTTGGCATTATTTTTTGAATAATCTTATTAATCCATCTTCAGGTTCTGAGATGTTATATTTAGATCAAGAACAAGTACTGTAAGATAAGATCTACATATCCTAAGCAAAACAAACATTAAAAATTATATCTTCAAAGATGTAGTCAAGGAAAATCTTGATTAAATAGAACAACTATGCTGACATCCAAAACCCAACTGGACACACTCCTGGACAATCTGTTCTAGTTTAACCTGCTTGACCAAGGGGGCTGTACTAGATGGTTTCAAAAGGACACTTCTGACCAAAACAGTTACAGGATATGGTGATTTTGACCTGCAAACAGGTAAATAATCTCAGTTCAGCAATTCCCTGCACCCAACAGAATTTACAGAGAGACTGACTGGGGTTTACACACATAAACCTGCTTTGAGGATCAAACATATAAGTAAAAGACCTCCCTGTAATTGCAGCACAATGTCACCAGGCCCTGTGCAATGCAGGAGCCCTGTCAGTACAGCTGACAGGACTGGGATTACATTGACAGCTTGTCTGAAACACATGGCACACTGACAAAAGATACACATTTCCTCAAGGGCATCATTGTTTGGCATTTCACAAAACAGAACAAAACCTCAAATTCCTCTTGGGAGAGCATTTGGGTTTTTTATTCAGGGATTAAGAAGCAATGCTTTTTGTCTGTGGAACTCAGAGGCTTCTCTTACCAACCTGGCAGGCACAAATTCCTCATGCTTCAAGTAGAAATACCAGGAAGCAGGTTAAGGTCTACACAGCTTGATGGGTTGCAGGCTCCTGAGATTCTGAAAACTTCTGTGGAACAGCTCATGTTTTGACATGATTTCTAGTTTTCATTTTTTGTGTTGTTTTTTTTTTTTTTTAATTTGGGTTTGTTTGTGGTTTTTCTTCCCCCATCCTTTTCTGCAGGGTTAAAAGACTAAAATCAAGATTAAAGAAAGATTAAAATCCACAGCAGAGTGCTGCCACTGAAGAACAGAGCACCTGATTTTCACAGCAACACAGCTATCAAATATAAGCACTCATATAGTGGATCAAGTTAGACAGTAGCTATAGTTAACAAGAAGCCATCAGGAGTCCCCCAAGTTTTATTTGAGGCCAAACACTTATTGTTGATTACTGTGTAACAAGATTTTGCCTCTAATAAGTACTTTGGGGCTCAGTAACATTAATGAAACTTCGGGGGGTGGGGAAGGACTTTACTCCCTTGTGGTTTTTTTTAAGGAGCCGTGTCTTTAGTCCACCTTGTTAAAAAGGTTCACAGATAAATCCACATGTACATGCTTCAGATCAAACCTTAGCTTTTGTGTCAGTAGACTCACATTTGTAAGTGTGGGGTTTCTCTCAGGTAACAGAATCAATTAAAAGATACAAGTTTCTCACAGTCAATTCCTCATTCTGAGCATTTTGTCTGGGAGCCCACAGACAGACAGAAGCCTTCTGCACCAGTTCAGTGCTGGTCACCACTAGGATCTGAGGAATCAGATAATCAGATACTTCTCAGGGTGTGCAGATCCTCACAGGGTGAAGGCATGAAAATCAATTTCTCAATGCAGTAAGGACTTGAACGGAATCCAGCCTCTTTTTATATTTTTTTCATTCCAAGAGATCCTTTCACAGAGTCCACAGAAAAATTCTGGAGCTGTGTCCTTACACATTTGCTGAAGAGCCAGGTTCTTGTGACCTCCCTGCATTGTGCATTCTGCTATAACAAGGACGAAGCTTGGGGTCAGGTACACTGCCCTGGACCCTGTCAGACTTTCAACCTGTTCAATTAACTATATCAAATCAAACAATTTCCACTGGAGCACCAAGAGCCAATTCTTTTTAGTGAAAGCTATTCCTCTGGCAAACCCAGACTAGTAGAGGGCAGCTGCTTTAGCACTTCAGCAACCAAAAAGAAAAAAAAAAAAAAGAACAAGATAAAAAAAAAAAAAAAAGATCTTTGTATTTCATTTTTATTGTAATGTGAGGGAGGTAAAGAAGGGAGAAATCCTTTCTCCTCCAGTCTCTTTGCTCTCTGCGAAATCTCAGCTGGCTGGGTTGGTATTTCCAAAAGCAGAATCGAGGAGGGACAGGACAAACGAGGCGCTGACAAGCTCATGAGCAGAGCGGGGAGGCTGCGGCTGAGGAGGCGGTGGCGAGCGCAGCGCCCAGGGCTCGCGGGGCCGCCCGAACGCCGGGACTCCTGCGGGACTCCTGCGGGACACCTGCGGGACTCCTGCGGGAATCCTGCGGGACTCCTGCGGGACACCTGCGGGACTCCTGCGGGACTCCTCCGGGAATCCTGCGGGACACCTGCGGGAATCCTGCGTGACTCCTGCGGGATTCCTGCGGGACTCCTGCGGGACACCTGCGGGACACCTGCGGGATTCCTGCGGGACTCCTGCGGGATTCCTGCGTGACTCCTGCGGGACTCCTGCGGGACTCCTGCGGGATTCCTGCGGGAATCCTGCGGGACTCCTGCGGGACTCCTGCGGGACTCCTGCGGGATTCCTGCGGGAATCCTGCGTGACTCCTGCGGGACTCCTGCTGGACTCCTGCGGGAATCCTGCGGGAATCCTGCGGGAATCCTGCGGGATTCTCCCGGGACTGTGCTCCCGCTCCCGCCGTTCCCGGTGCGGCCGCGCCCCCTGCAGGCCGTGCGCGGGGCCGCACCCGCGGGCTGGGCACGGGAAGAGGCGAAAGCCGCAGCTTTATCCCAAGGGCATCCTCAGCTCTATCCCAAGGGCATTCCCGGCTCCATCCCAAGGGCATTCCCGGCTCTATCCCAAGGGCATTCCCCGCTCCATCCCAAGGACATTGCCGGCTCTATCCCAAGGGTATTCCCGGCTCCATCCCAAGGGCATTCCCGGCTCTATCCCAAGGCCATCCCCTGCTCCATCCCAAGGGCAGCTGCAGAAGGCAGCCCAGTTCCTGTGGGCTATGCCCAGAGTCGCAGCAGAGGAAACAGACACTGGTGAGAACATAGGGCTGTGACAGATGTGGTTAATCCAGTCGTCAGACTTGGTGCAAGACTGGAGTCGTTGTCTACATATATATTATAAACCAGAGACCATGAAGAAGCTGGAATCACAGCATCATTGAGGGGTGGAGAGCATCTGGAGGCAACAGGAAGTCAGAGGTGAGAGAAGGAGCACAGGATATTGCAGAACAATTGGATGAGACTGAATACACACTTAGAATCACAGCATCATTAAGGTTGGAAAAGACCTCCAAGATCAAGTCCAGTCTTCGACCAAACAACACCACCGTGTCAACTAAACCATATAGTGCTACAGATCCAGGCATTTTTTGACAATTTCTGGGGATATAGATTCCAAGAGCTCCCTGCAAACTTGTTCCAATGCCTGACCATACCCTTTCAGTGAAGAAATTCTTCCTGTTGTTCAAAATAGAAGTCAAACTCTCAGCCATGGCTACATCCAGGTTCAGATAGCAGGAGCTCCTTCTGCATTTCACCATGAGGTTGGATGTGTTATTGGACTGAGAACACTGACAAATAATTTTAAGATTACACTAAGACTAAATCCCTGTATCATGAGTAGCACATGCTGGCAAGTAACAAACTGAAATAAAAAGAATCAGCTCGAGCTGCTCACTGATATCACAAACACACACCCACTAAGCAGCAAATTAATTCACTTTTTCAAAATTAAGAACTATATGGTCCTCAAACTAAACTCCTCCACTTAATCAGTCTAGTTTTCCTCACTTACAACTGAGCCATAAAATTGATGCTGTAGTTGCACAGCAAAGGCAACAAATATTTCTCCTTAAACAATAGCAAAAGTTACCTGAAAGGAGACCCTGTAATATCTCCTATTTATTTTCCTGGTGCACCATAATGGGATCCAAAAGTTCTGAAGTGTTGCAGAGAAGCCTGATTTGATGGAAAATGAGAAATTAGCAATGCTCACCATTAGTTTAATCAAGCCGGAAAAATTATTTCAAAACTCTACAAATACAGCAGGAGCTTGAAAAAAAAAAAAAAACAACAACACAGAATAACAGCCTAATTAGATTTCATTCAGGGCACAACACTTGGAACCCACACAATTAATGCAAAGGTCTAAATATTCCATGGCCAGTTCTAACTAAGGACCCCATCCTTTGGGTGGAGAGACTCCAGATCATCATGCACCATCTTGAAGTTGTTCATCAGCATTAATCAAGTGGGAAGAAAAAAAAAAAAAAAAAAAAAAAAGCGAATAACAAAGTGCTATCAGAGTTAAGAATGCTGCACTGCATGGCTTCAGGCTATTCCTTGGAGGTCGTCCAAGTAACAACAGAGCTTCACCTTGTCCAGCTGCTAGATAAAGGGCTCTCCCACAGCCTTTATCAATCAAGGAACATGGTAAAGTAATAATGTAATAACCAACAGTTAGATCCAAAAATGTGTAGAAAAAAAAAACGTCCTAAGAAATAAAATGAGAGGGTAGAGCTTTCATATTGGCCAAAGTGTTAGAACTCTTATAAATTAATCAATATCCCTGTCAAGCAGCTAAAGACAAAATATTTGATAAAAAGCAGGCTTCATCAAGAACATGAGAAGGGTCACAAAACAAAAAGTGGACAAAGGAAATAGGGTGAACATAAAAGGGTTGTTTTCATAACATCTTCTCTCTCCTATATTAAGTCCACTAAATTCAATTGTTTGGAGGCAATCCTTTCCTCTCCACTTACTGCTTCAGTAATTTACCCTCTTACCCTTGGTTTTACAAATCCCACTGAAGGTGGATGCCTGAGCTACCCAAGACAGATGGGTAAGCACCAAAAGGCTACATCAGTGGCTCTTAAGCTTTTTGGCTCTATCAGGGGATCACAATCAGTGTTCAGTTCAGTGGATACACTGGGCAGCCTTATCAGCAGACTAGGATATATCACAAAGCTTTACAATATAGTTCGAGAATTCCTGAAATAGGCTTTGCTAAGACATTTGAAACACTTTTCTATATCTTACCCTAATTCACATTTTTAGATCTCTTCTAAGTAAGGAACAGAAATTGATTTTGAAACTGGCTGCCTTGGTGAGAGTTTCTGGTGGTGCATTGTACCCAATATTGATGGGAATCAGTCTTCTGTAGAGAATACAGTGGATCACATTTACAAGGACTGTACAACAAAGATCTTTCCAAGGAGTACAGTAAAACATGATATGATCTCTAGTTAGGAAAAAATTGCTAAAGTAAATATAACAAGATTAAATTAAAAATGAAAAAATTCTTGTGTTAGAGGGAAGGAATAATCCAATTATCATTGCATGTATAATTATGAAACATTAATTCCCCATCTGACAGCATATGAAGAGTAAGTACCAAGGAACAATTAAACACTGCTTCAAATGAAGAGCAATATACCTTTTTCTTCTCTCCCCTAAATGCTCATATTCTAAGAGTACAGAAAAACTAAATGGCACTAAGTTGACAGGGAATTTCAGATCCAAAGCTAAAGGACTGGAATAATACTTTTCAGTTCAAAGATGATTTGGATTCTCTGTTCTACATTAGGCAGCAGTATGAGCTAAAGCAAATCTAGCTACCACAGCTCTACTGAATTCTGAAGGAAAGAAAAAGAGGCAGCTAGAATACAATTCACTTCTGAGTATGTTGTAGAGCAACTGTTTACAGAGACCATGAGAGATCTTCCCAGGTAAAGTGGATACAGCACACCAAGAAAAAGCTGCTTGACACAAAAAATATTCACTAAGACAGGAAACTGTGCAAAACATTAATCAGCTACTTGCACAGCAGATCTCACAGCTGATAATGGTTATCAGAATGATAACTTCATTCTGAATTTAACATCAATTTAACAAGCAAGGCCAAAAATGCCTCCATGGCCCTTTATCAAGTTCCCTTTCCTACCAAACAGAACAGATTGTATTATCACTTCTTCCACACAGAACTTTATGTAACAAATAAGAGCACCAAACACTCCCCACTGTCTTGTGCACAGAGGAAAAGAAATATCAATTTCATTACTAATTGACAAACTAATTTCATTACTAATTGACAAACTCCCCATATTGTTTATCACAGAAAAGACACAGAGAAGTTTATTATCAGAAAATAAGGAACTATGTTACAACTCCCATGAAGTGTTAGAACACCTCACTGTCCTCTTGTCAACTGCAGATGAGCTGTTCTGGTCAAACTAGATCTCTCTGTAGCCATCACAGCTTTGTCTCATGCTGTGGAATTCTGCCATGTATTTTATGAGCTATCATCTGACTGAAAAGACAGACCCAGAAACCATCGCTGAGACATGAGAGAAGATTACTTTCACACAAAATTTTCTATGTCAGTAGGAGGTTGAATATTGAAAAAAATATTTCTACTTTTCCAACTTCTTTCAATTTTATGCTATATAAATACAGGGTTACATTAATATATTTCTGATACTCCTCCATGCAAAAAGAACAGTTGCCACATATTATGCAAACAGAAGCCTTATCCTGACACTCATCACTCTTTGATGTGTTCCACATGTTAAAAATTTGAGAGCAGCCAAGTATGAAACAGGCAAAATTCTTCAGTCCTTCACATTTTCCAACACAAGCATCACAGCTCCACAAAGAATGCTGCAAACAGGCCTGACCTTATCCAGACAGCAGAATAAAAGCTCTCTCCAGGGTGAAGCAGTAATTTTATTTTATTTTTCAAACTGCAGATGCATGTAGTCAGGATTGATTTGACAGCCCACCAACCAACACTGCTGTTAAGACCTCACAGGAAGAGCATGGAAAAGTGGCATAAATAAGGACTGAGGGTAAGGCTGGTTTATGGTCTGCACCACAGAGAAAGGAAAGGCTTTGCAGAGATGGCTGCAGATGAAAGTTGCTTCTGCTCTCCTCTATCAGACTAACACTGCTTGGCAGAAGACATCTGCTGTGCTGAAGAGCACTGTCACATCCAAAACAGGAAAGGTAACTTCTACTTTATTGGAAATACCCTCAATTTGGACACAAAGAAGGTGCTTTCTGAGATCTATGACAGTGCTGAAGAATGCTCAAAACTTGCTACAGTTTAGGACCAAGCAAAGAGAAACTTTAATGCTGTTTTAAAGGAGGCTCAAGTACTTTTCCTACAACACATGGACCTAATCCAGGACCTTCTTTGCCTGGTATCAGTCTTACACCTTATCATAAACACATCTCTACTGATAACAACCTAAAGGGTAGGCTGTGACCAGAAATACACAAGGCATCTTCAAATTCCAATGTAGTATCTTAAACCATGAGACTATCTCTTCACTAAAATGCTAAATAACTAGAGCATTTAATCTGATATGATAAACCCTAACATCTATAAATACATTACTCAAGTAAAAAAAATTAATCAATTCTGATTTTGAAAGCATGGTTTTGTCATGTCATGTCATAAAGCTTATTTATGTCAATAAAGCTAATTTAATACAAGTATCTTTTGAAGATCTAGACTTAGTCAGATTTTAAGACTATTTGCAGCAGGTTTTCAGTATCAGTTGATATTCATTTTCCAAGGTGCCATTTGTATTTAATGAATACTCAAAAGTTCTGGTCCCTTCTATAACCAAAATGAGGCTTTCTTGAGTCCTGTTCCTTTCCTTCTTAAAAGTTTAATTTTAAAAGGCTTTAGTCCTTTCAAGTACCTCCTATGAAATCCCTTCAGTTGGACCCAGGTACCTCTTGGGTATTACTCTGACAAAATGAGGTTTGTTTAATGATCATAGCATTAAAATCTCTTGCTATGAAGACATGCACTAGCACAGTGGGGAACATGGTTAAAAACAAAACATGAAGCAGGGAAGCAGGGTTTCCTTTGTTCCTTCCTGTCTACCTTCCTACCTTCCTCCTTCTAAATCACACATCCATAAACAATTACTTAGACATCTGCTTTCTTACTTTGTCAATGGACCATTTGCCCCAAAATCTTTATTCTTTAGTTATTCTACACTCAGTCTTGTTCCTGTTAATGCTGAGACATTGGAAAAATCTTCATTTGCTTCAATGATACAGGATAAGACCATCAAAGAACTCACCTCTCTAGAACTGCCCAGCAAATTCAAAGTCACAAATGCACACAGAGCAAAGTCCATCTTTCAGGTTTATCACCAGTAACATACCAGTACAAAATGAGTGGGAAGAACTGGCAGGTCAAAGCAACTTTTTATGTCTCCTCCTACAGGTGTAAATGCCAACACTCGTTCCAGAGCATCCAGTGACATTACCCTACCATGGCATTGCCTTCTTTGTTGTACAGGCCACTGTCATGTTTTTTCCCCATCACTGTTAATTCTTGTCAAGTGCCCTTAGATCTTGCTCAGCATTGCTTCTTCAAATCCTTTCTATTCTGTCTCTGGGTCCAACACCTCAAAAATACTTCCCACATGTTGCTGAATAAGTCAACCACATGTTCCACTCCCTGCATCCAAGGATTAAATGTATTAACAAATCTCCCAGTTTTTTATTAGACTATTCTGTATTTAATTCTCCCTAATTGCTTGCAAAATGCATTTTACTGGCTGGATCTGAGGTACTCAGTAAGTACTCAGAAAATCATAGGACTATAGAAGGTTTCAGATTGGAAGGGACCCCAGCAAATTTCTAGTCCAACCTCCAGCTAAAAAAGGTCAGCTGTGAGACCAGATTGGATTTCTAAAAGTTTTATCTAGCTGGGGCTTGAAACCTTCCCAGAATAGATACTGAGCAACCCATTCCAAAGCTCCAAAGTCCTCATGGAGGAAGAAAGCTTCTCTTTATTTTCAGCCTCAGCCTCATGTCTCTCATAGATCACTATGAAGGGTTGGGTTCCATCTTTTTGACAGCCTCCCTCTGTATAGTGGGGGCTGCTGCTAGTGCCCCCATCCCACCCCATCAAGCTGCCTCTTCCCCAGGCTGAACAAGCCCTGCTCCTTCATTCCACTGGTCACAGGGAAAGAGCTCCAGCCCTGAGCATCTTTGGAGCCCTCAACTCTAACTTGCACTGGAGACCTAAGAATTGTAGTCTAAGAAGTACAGAGTAAAGGGAATAATGACTACTCTTGATCAGGTTACTGTGTTCCTGTTGATAGTGACAGCATTCTCTGCTGCAAGGCACAACACTGGCTCACTTTGTCTTCCAGACTATCAGGTCCTCTTCACCAGAGCCACTTTCCAGCCAGTCAGCCCCACCTACAGTGGGGTGCAAGAGCCTTGGTCTTCCAGTTGCACAACTTTGCAATTGTCCTTGTTGAATTTTATAAGGATTCTATTGATGCATTCCTTCCTGTGTCTATTCCCCGTGCCTAGATCCCAATTGACTGTCCCTACAATGTCCTACAGACAGTCCCTACTGTCTGTAGACTGGTACCCAAATATTGCTGTCATCTGCAAATCTGAGGAGAGTACACTCTGCCCACCCCATGACATCTCAAGATCACTGTTAATATGAAGATCTTTTCTATTAGGTAAGTTTCCAGACAAAGGATTTTTTTCTTACACATCTGCAGCTGCTCTTAGTCAGAAGTAGTAAAAAGGTCTAAATTTCCACAAAGAAAAGAAAAGATTTGGTTGCATCTTTGTCCACAACTCAATAAACTGTAATCAGGAAGTCTCAAGTAAAAGCCACACTTCTCAACATCTACAGTTAACAACTGTTAGATGTTTGCTCAAGATTATTTTCCTGGCTTATGACCATGCCTCAGATTTTATCTTCAAATAAATTTAAATATCCTTTTCGTGTCACTTTCTTTAAGAACTTTTCAATCATATTTTTCAATATCAAAACAGCCTGAAAAGTCACATTAATTCTTGAGAAATTTTCAACAATCACATCAGTTTTCCACAGTCGTACCTGGGAATAGTTCCACTACCTTGGCTCAATCTTAACATTAGTTTCCATGCTCCCTCTATGTTCTACTTTCTCTGAGCCACAAATCCACTGTTCTTTCCCTTTATGAGATTTCAAATAATCAGAGTCACGGGGACCAACAGCACTGGAAACATCCTCCTGAGTTAATGATTCCACTCACATTATTATCACATTACACTTTTATAAAATCTGTACAGATATTGATTGCATCTCTTCTTTGGTAGTTGCTGAATTGAAGTTCTTTTCTCTCCTGCAGATTTACTTTCTAACACTCGTACCAATATTTTCCCTATTCCTCTTTTGTGCAAAGTAAGAAAGACGGATTTTAATTCTTTTTCATAGAGGTCTATAAAGTTCAAAGTTTCACACATCTGCAATGAAACTCCAAGGTTTCCATCAGAGTTTATGCTGAAATGAAAATGTCTCCCTTTCATCTTCATCTCACAGTGCCTTAATTCTAGAAAGAGAATATAGTAAAACAGTACTGGGAAATATTTTGAAATAGCTTCATTTTCTTCTGGTAGTGCTCTGGATGCAGTCAGCTCTGTACACATGGGTGGAGACACAGACTACATTCCACAGACTGCATTCAGCAGATGGTGACAGAGGAAATGGGCACAATGGCTATGTACTAAACCCTAACACTCAGCAAACCAGTACAAACCACCTCTTACATGTGTGTACTTGTACTTAAGGGTACATAGTAAACAGATACAGGCAGTTTGTCATGTTTGCAATCATTCACATTATCAGAAAGAAAACAGCAACAGGAATGAAGGTAAAATTGGAAACAACACAAGTACACATGTACATGATCAGACAGTGACTGAAACACACATCAGCTAACAATGTGTTATTGTCAAGACTGAGATTTGTATGTGAAACTCTCACACCTGCTTAACGTTAAATGGCTGAATACCAATTTCCAGTTTTGTATACCACCACTGCAGAGAACAAATCAGTGCTCCATATTCAGTTTTTTACAGATTAATTACTGTTTGGTATATGAGCAAAACTTCTATTTAAGTCCCAAGTTGTGCTTGCTAAACTCATGCCAATTCAAAGTTATCAGTCAAAAGACAACTACAGCAAACTGAGCAGGAGTTAACAAGTCAAGTAGATCAACAGAAATAATATCAATTTTCAAAGTAAATAAGAAAACAATACAATTTTGCTTTCAATATATTCTTTTAATAAAAGAGACCCAGTTTTGAAGGTTTGAAGGTCTTGTGTGTCTTTGTGGAGTAACCATGATAGAACAAATAAATATTTTTTTAGACTAAGTAAGGAAAGTACATGCTACTGAGAAGCAGCACCCTATACAGTGAAGGAAAGACTGTAAGAAAGAGTGGTTGGTTGTACTCAAGCCACATTTGGGACATAAATCAATTTTGTTGGTTGGAAACAATAGTTTAGATTGATTTTAGGTTGATCTTAGGAAAACACTGACTTTAAGAACCATAAAATACTAGAATAGAGAGATGCAAAAATCTGCTTCATTGCAAGTTTTCCAGAAAAAAACTAGACAAACATCCGTCAGAAATTAACTTGCTGTACTGATCCTGCTTCAGGCTAAGGGAGAGGCTCAGTTGGGAACACTCTCGTCCTACTTGTTAAGAACACGAAGATTTATTTTTTTTTCAAAAAGAGTGGGGAGAAGCACAAAAAAGAATATGAATTCAAGGTCAAGCACCTCAATGAAAGACAAAATTTAAACAAAATAAATTTTCCTCATAGGATGTTTCTTTATTGTTTTTTTTTTTTAAATTTGGAATGAACAGGGCGAGGCCTTTACCCACATACAGACTGACTTCTTTCCTTATTATACTGACCCTGAACTATCTGAAGCTATCTTTTAAAGAAATGAGGATATCACTTACCACATCCTATGAAAGCTGGAATACTCACTCTGCTTTAAACCTTGCAACTCTCTAGTCACACATTCAACAAAAAACCCTCAGGGCACTGTCCCAATCTATTAACAGCAAAGTAAAACAATTCACCGCATTTTAAGTAAGTAAAATATTTCTGATAGTGCATACTTTACCAGTTATGTCATGC
Organism: Erithacus rubecula; assembly: GCF_903797595.1. Lineage (NCBI taxonomy): Eukaryota > Metazoa > Chordata > Aves > Passeriformes > Muscicapidae > Erithacus > Erithacus rubecula. The sequence goes on from NC_136689.1 coordinate 134,915,820, forward strand.
TGTTTGAATGACTCACTGTAGATTTGATACTGATTAGGGCAATGTTTCTTCAGCCATTTGCAGACATCCTGCTGGGTCCATAATGCCACAGGCTTGGTCAGCTTCACAGTCCCAGACTAGGAACACAGAACGAAGAAATAATGTTTAGTCTGCACACAAATTTCAGAAATATTAATCAGTGAGCTCCATACACGATATTAAAATACTAAATGCAAAACAAGGGCTGCTCTGAGAGATGCCCAGTAATAGCCAGCCCATTACACAAGACCTGCTGTATGCTGTTCAAATACATCACACAGGAATCACACACAGTGAAAGGTTCTTGAACATTATTTTCCATTGCATTCATGTTCCTTGCACCACAGAATCATACTGCACTTGAATAAATAGTTTCAAGAGTGACCAATGACTACAGCCAAAGGATAACAGATGCACACTTTGAATACTTCAAACTCACAGGAGTGAGTTTGTGCTCCAGTTTGGATATAATTCCAAAAGACCAGAAGTATCCTCAGGCCAGGCATTGTCCTCAACTACAATGACAAAAGATCCTGCAACAAAGGCTTTTAGTGCCAACAAGCCTGAGACTGGCTTTGCCTGGGAAAAGGAGACTACACAGCAATGGACATGGAACTGGTGATATTGATCCATACTGAACATTTTGGCTGACAAAATTCTTAATTTGAATGATTTTTACAAGCAGCTATAGTTTTTCTGCCTCCTTTTTACCTTAAACTTACCTACAATCACCTTTACATGAAATTAGTATGACTCCCACTTAAATAGTTGATCTTTTATAAATGAGTAATAATTTTTAAAAAGAACATCGTTCAATAATTTCCTTGGAATTCAGTTTTGTAATAGATCAGCAGTTTACAAATATATATTCATAAATTGGTTGCCTTATTATTTGTATAAAGTAACATTTCATTTAATCAAACAATTCACCTTTGCACATATACTTTTTTTAACCCTAAAGAATGCTGATTTCTAGGCTACCTGAACTGCAGGAATTTAAAACTTTTACAAACTAGGCAAAAAAAAAAAAAAAAAAAGTATATTCAAAGTGGTTTAATTTTTTATTTTTCCACAACAATCTGCCCAGAAGACTAAAGAAACTTTAAACAGATGGACATTTATTACCAACAATAAATGTTTCCCATTGGATACTGCTGATGTAAGTAGGTGTGAACATCAATATATACATTTACTTCATATTTTGTCAAGGAATGAGTCTAGCGAATAAAACTGAAATGCCTGTTTCAATGCTATGCATGCAGAATACTGTCCTCCAGATCCCTGGTGGTGTAAAAGCTTCAAGAGAAGTTTCTCTGCACAAATTTGAGGGGAAGGAGAATGTTGTCTCAATCCATCTTTTCCATTAGGACTCACAGCAGACCCCCTTAACGTCACCAGCCAGGGTTTATCCCAGCATTTACTGAGATGTGCTTTGTCAGACAGACTTGTACAAAGTTGCTTTGAAATTTTTCATTACCAGAAGCCCTAAAGACCAAAGCAGTTTTAAGCTAGTGCTTTGCAAGTCCTATTAAGTCCATAAAGTATGTCATGCAAAGATAGTAAGTTCAAGCCAAGGATTATGGTAGACCTAAAAATCCAGTAGGCAAATCTGTCTTGAATTTCTCATGTCCAGTTGTCCCTATCTCTTTTTTATTACCTGTGTCAAAGTTAAATAAACAGTAGGAAAATAATGGTTGAATATATAATACAATGCACATCCCCTAGCTCAGCATTTTTTGATTTGAAGAAAAATAGACTCATCAGAAACATAGAAACATAGAAATTTCCATAGAAATCCCTGAACAACAGGCTGAAAATTTCACTGTCTATCTTTATATGTGATACTGCTTAAATTTAAAGATTTTTTTTTTTTGACATTGGAATTTTGAAAACTAGAGAAAAGTCTATGATCCCTTGAAAAATAAATGGTTAATGGTTTTTCTCGTACATTACAAAAATATTTAAATGATAAATATTTGTATAGAAATATGCTAGCTATAGACTTACAATCTATTTATTCCTAGATGAAAGTACACAAGCAGTGCCCATGTTTGTTTAGTTTCTTCCCTGCTCTGAAGGCTACATCTGTATTCTAAACATACCTACTAAAAGACACCTCTGCCATTAACTAAATATGAACTACCCAGACATGTGAAACACATAGTATGTTTTACTTTATTCCTGTTTATCAGCTCAGTCAAAGAATAGGCTCAAACTATATAAAATAAAATAATGTATTAAAAAATACCTTTGGTCTGGCTTTCTTTTTAATTTTACTGACTTAAACTCATCCTAAGATCACCCTTTGCTGGCAACTCTGTCATAGTTTTAATCTTGCCAAATGCTGTGCCAAGTCTTGTGCCAGATATAGATTTAATGAGGAGTAAAATCTACAGTATTCTGACCTTTTCTTGTATATTTAAGGAAAACCTGTTTCTTCAGGATTTTGTGACAAACATTTTCTTCTAGATTGCCCAACTCCAGCTTTTGTAATATGTATCTCAAAATATAAAAATGACTGGCAAGAAGAAGAAAAAACATATTTAGTACATTACAAAATTTCATGCTCTCTTTGTTCCATGGTGCAGGGAAGATACTGAACATTACTAACTCAGGAATAAATAAATAAACAAATCAAACTTACAGCCTGTGCATTACTAGAGAGTGTATTTCAGTATTCAGAATAGCATCAGCTATCAAGCCCTGCTGGAGACAAGTCATCTCTTCAGCCTTCCAGGTGCAATTTACCAAGCCTGCCAGCTTTGAAGGTCAATTTATTCACCAGAATTTTTCTGTCTTTATCATATTTTACTCCAGAAAAAAAGGGCCTCTGTATGTTTGAGTGACGAAGGATTCAATCTCATAATTTAAACTATGCTACATACTTTGACACAAGCTATTTGAAAGTGCTTCTCCAACACTAACATATTGTGTATTTACAAATCTGCTCAGGTTACAAAAGTCAGGGATTGTGGAGATGAGAGAGCTCAGTCAAACAGGGCTGCAGGTTTGCTGGAATAAGGCTGTCTCATACTGTTTGTAACATCTGGTTTGCCAACATACTCACCCTGGCATGTAACAATAGTCAATGGGTATTTACATCCAAATTTACCCAAAGTCAGACCCTACAGTTTCTTCTATGAAACAGATAGATAAAAAAGGCACTGCTGAAAGCATTAAGGCAGATTCTACTCCAATATATATCTTGAGAGACCCTGCTCTGGATTTTCAGTTTAACTAGAAAAAGACAAAGCAGAACCAATTTTGTTACAGCTGTGTTGGTCAAAGGACTGTCATGGTTTAGACTCTGCCAGCAAGTAAATACCACTCACTCACTCCCCCAGTGGGATGAGATGACTCAGATAAAAAAAAGTTAAATTCATAGGCTGATATAAGAAGAGTTTAATAAGTGAAACAAAGTAAAATATAGTAATATTAATGTTAATAGTAACAAATTTTAATAATGATGATGATAATAATACTAGTGATTAAAATAAAGGGAAGAAAAAGAAATAACCCCCCAGTAAAAGAGGGATGCCCAATACAGTTGCTCACCACCTGCTCAGCAATACCCAGCCCATCCCCAGTGCTGTTGTGGTTTAACCCCAGCCAGCAGCCAAGCCCCAGGCAGCTGCTCATTCACTCTCCCACCAGCAGGGTCAGGGAGAGAATCAGAAGGGTAAAACACAGAAAACTCAAGGGTTGAGATAAAGACAGTTTAATAGGGAAAACAAAAGCCGCATACACAAGCAAAGGAACACAAGGAATTAATTCACTGTTTCCCACTGGCAGGCAGGTGTTCAGCCATCTCCAGGAGAGCAGAGCCCATACAGCAGTGACTTGGGAAGACAAAAACCATCACTCAAACATCCCCCTCTTCCTGCTTCCTCTAAACTTTATATCCTGAGCATGATGTCATATGGTCTGGAATTTCCCTTAGGCCACTTTGGGTCACCTGTCCTGGCTGTGTCTCCTCCCTTCCTGCCTGTGTCCCAGGCACCCCCAGTTTCCTTGCCACTGTGCAGAAAAGGCCTTGGTCCTGTGCAAGCCCTGCCCAGCAATAACAGAAACATCTCTGTATTATCAACTTTGTGTTCAGCTCAAACCCAAAACACAGCCCCATAGCAGCCACTGTGAAGAGAATTAACTCTACCCCCAACAAAACCAGCACATTGGCCAACACCCACCTCCCAGGTTTACATACTAAAAGTGATATCTTATGGAATGGAATATCTCTTTGCTCAGTTCAGGTCATCTGTTCTGGCCATGTCCCCTCCCAGCTTCTGCTACAGCTTCTCACAGGCAGCACATGAGACACTGAAAACTCCTTGACTCAGGGCAACCACAGCTTAGCAACAACCAAAACATACATGTGTCACCAACATTATTTTCTTACTAAGTCCAAAACACAGCACTGTACCAGTGACTAGGAAGAAAACCAAGTCTATTCCAGCTGGAAATAGGACAGAACAGAAGCAAGGTAAGGTGACAAGAAGAAGCACCACAATTCATTAGACCAGCAGTGTGGATTCTTCCAACTGTGCTTCAGACACAGCTGCTCAATGCTGAACCATTGTATGAACCCAGTCAGGCAGTTTGAGGGAAAAGGGGACTCACAGTTGTGAGGGTCAATATGAGACAAGCAAAGGAAAGAAGCAGTAAGGTCATTGTGACCTAGCAGGGATGGAGAGAGAGCAGTATGGGTGGCTGTCACAACAATAATACAGATTATACAGCTGGGGCAGGAAACATTAAAATGGGTCAGAAAACCACTGATGTGTCTGTGCTTAGAGGAAGAGACTGGAAGGAAAGAAATGGGATTGTTTCATACATCAAGTTGAAAAGAAGATATTTCTTAAATCAAAACACGACGCCTCCTGCAAGCAAACTACAAATTGGCAATGATATATTTAAAAATTATAAAAATAAAGTTTTATGTCTATATGACACAGATATATAAAGCAGGGAACTTAACTACACAGCTCCAGGAGCCATCTAAGTCATGAAATCTTTCAGGCTGCTCCAGAAACAAGAATAAAAGAATTGTCTTAATCATTTTATGAAAAGACGCAGCAGGAACAACAATGCCACGTAAGAATTTCATATGCATGATCTTTTAAAAACATGTTTGAGTTATATTTCTAAAGCTGAGAAAATATCATATATTCCAAATTACTTCTCCAACATTAAACTGCTTATAAAGAATTGAGAATCAACAGCTAACATAAACATGGCTTTGCATTATGGAAAAAAAAAAGAACCACACTTGTGAACGTGTCATCTTAAAATACTGAAAAATCTTGAAAGGGCACATTTTGGTTGAGAAATAGATTTTCTCAGGTAGTCAGATAGTTTATACTTACAGATTTTTCCAGAAATGCCAGAAGAAAATGACAGTAATAAGAAGACATAAAACCACTGAAACCTCCATTGTATTAGGTTCCCATCTGCATTGTTGAAAATCTTAATACTAAGAAGATGTGAAAACAACAAACCAAAAGAAATGTGTTTATTACAAAACAAACAACAATGAAAATACTGCAACACAGCTTATCTTTTATAAGATTGAATGTTAAAAAGATTGCTGATAAAGCATTGAATCTTTAAAACTTGAATTGGATCAGAAAGCCACTGAACAAATGGTGACAGTCTTCTGGTACTGGGGGGGAAAGAAGAAAGTTAGAGGAGTTGAGGATGCTGGGGCAGCACCAGCTCAGGGCTCTGAGCACTCAATGAACAGGACCAGGACAGCCCTCCTCAGAAAGGACCAGGTAGGGGAAAGACTGGAGACTGACAGGGAAGTATTGGAAGGTAGGAGAGAAGTGAAAAAAAGTACTGTAGTTTTTCTGTTCCTATCATTCCTCTCCCTAAAGGAAAAGGAGAGAAAAAAATGCCACTGCTACAGAGTTGCCTCCTACATGAGCAGCAGTGATTCACTGCCTCCTGTCTCTTCCTGGGTCTCTCCATCTTTTCACAGCACCAAGGCCCACCTCACTCAGTGGCTCCTTTTTGTTGCCTCCAGTGGGCTATAAAGGGCTGTCCCTGCCAAGACAATGCTCTGGTGGTGTTTAAAGGCAGCTCAGCACAAGCAGAGACCTCAGGGTCCCAAATCTGTGCAGCAGCACCACTTGTTCAAAGACTGAACAGAGGGAGGCTTTCCCTGGCTTTCAAACAAGGGCAGGACTGAGCCAATGCAGCACCTTCTGTACCAGCACCACAAACAGGAGTACCATAAACAGACTGCAAGGGAGGGAGCTGGGAGGGGAAACCACTTATGAAATATAATGAGAGTCATCCAAAAAGAAGTTGGTAGAAGGAGTTAAGTCCCTCTGAAGGTTGCAAGTATAAGCACCAATAGGAAATGCTAAAGTTGTCCAAATAATACCACTGAGCATTATCCTGATCAGGATAAAGGCAGAATCAGAACAACAGGCAAAGATAAATAAAGTGACACGTTTCCCATGAGAGTTCTCTCTTTCCATGAAATATTCCACTCTGAAAGCAAGAATCATGACTGGCAGATGCAGGTGTTGATATAAATGGCAGTGGCATTATCAGCAAACTGTGAAGAACTGAAATGTCAGAATGAAAAAGGAGAAAGGAGAGCACTCCTCAGCATTGTCAAGAGCCTAACATCATTCTAATTGCTATCAAAAATCCTGAAAGCTACAACTGGAACAGACAGGTCAACTACAAAATCACAGGTTGGACCAGGAACACCATCAATTTTAGGTTTTGATGTCCAAATCCAAATCAGAGCATACAATGTTTTAAAATTCACTTAATGTAAAAAACTTGTATTTTTAATCTTGCCAAATTTAAGAGCCTTATTATTTATTACCTAAAATATAGCCTGTAGAGCAACAAAATCCACTGCCAAATTACACTGGAAAATGCTTAATTTGCACAAAATTATAAATAATACACTAAAATTGTGTTGCCCTTTACTTAGAGAAAAATAAGCAGCCAAAACCAAGAGCTAAAAATGCAGAGATCTGAAGGACAAAACCAAGTCCTGAATTTACACTTGCAAATTTAGTAAAAAGAGTTAAAGGAAGTTGGTCAGCCAGTATTTGTTTTGTAAAACATGAGACTGCATCTGACTCATAAGTACATGTATTTGATGATACCTTATCTACAGTTCTTCAGCCACTTAACTGTATCCTTTCAAGTACAGCTCAATTACCAACTGTTAGCAGTACAAATCACAAAACAAGCTGCCCTGAAATGAGAAGAACTAGACAGGACCTTAACAGTTTTAAATGTACTTGTTTCATATTCACATTAACTATACTAACATGGCTATGAACTGAAATGAGTCAAATTATGATGTGAAGATTAATAGTAGCTTATAAAAATAATTTTCTTCACTAGGGACTCAACTACAATACAAATAGGTCTTTAATGGGGGGTGGGGGGGGAGGAGGCAGGAAGAGGTACAGAGCAGCATCCTAGTATTTTCAGAGATTTCAGGTAACATTGGTCACCTGAGCATAAGTGGGGGTTATGTGGTTTTTGGTGACATGCTTTTTAAAGAAATACACATCATTGGCATAATATTTTTTTTGCCAAAGCAATATACCTTTATCTGGGGAGCTGTCATTAATGATATTATTTTTTATTTGGGGGATTTACTAATGGAATTTCCCTGGCATAATAAATCTATGCAGCATGGACCACACCTCACTGCTTCCATTTATAATTACAGTATTCTGTTGAGAAGATACTCAACACTGTTGAGTTGTTGTGTATTTTTTAATAGCTGCTGTGTGTCAGAGGTAGCTGGTTCATTTTTTCATCTTAAACATACAAACAGAGAAGCATTTCTATATGAGAAGAGCTATAAAAGCTGTGACTTCAGGGTTAGCAAGTAGTGAGGTTAATTCTGCCATTAGCTCAGCAACGGTACATTTGTACAAGGAGAACATCCAACACTCTCAGAGGATCTTAATCCCTATTAAATGACATGCTTTCTTACAAGGTCTGCTCCTTCCAAGTGAATCACATTTTTGGCACCTTTGTTTCCAGCAGATGTGCCAATTAAGAGGCTTGCACTGTAAGAAGTAGTATAACCTTTCCATGCCAACTTTCAGTCTTTATGGATAGGCTCATTCATATGCAGAAGGCAGGTACAGCAGCCAAGGCATTTTAGACCCCAGAAGCAATCAAAGTTTTCTAAATATCTTTGCCAGTTGACTCTTAACTATGTTTTCTTGTGCCAAGTACATTTTGAGGGGAACAACTTTATAGTACGTAAGTACAAATAAGAAAAGGTCTGAACCTGACCTGACAGGTCAATCTCTTGCTTCACAAATAAGACATCCAGCAAAAACAGGAGAAAAAAAGGCAGATGTTGACAGAAGAGTCAGATTAGCCCAACTATCTGATTCATGCAAGAGCATTGCAATGCCTGTGGATTTCTCAAATAAATTATCTAGAAGGCAGATCCATCACTTATTTTTCAAAACAAGCAGAGCACTTCTGATGTCAATGTAATTCATTGCTACTTACTTTTGAGAAACTAATCTTCTCTCCCTAATAAGGGAATTCCTGTATTTGCTTATCATCCTTATTAAGTCCTATACTCATAAAAGAACTTAAGCACTGCAATGCCCTCTTATCCCCCACACTGGGATCCAGGAAGGCCAGGCTCTTTTGCTGTTAATACTGTTGTTACTGTGTGCACTTTATTCCATTGTTTTGGCTTTTAGCAAATTGTTATAGGAGACCCATAGTCTCTCCTTTTTTGCCCCTCTTTTACTGGATGGGGAATGGCTCATTTGGAGTTTGATTTCCTGAGGTGTTAAACCAGCACACATTCCCAGGAACATCCAGCAGGCACTACAGAGAGGCTAAGCAAGGGAGGAATGCCAGTGAAGATCTGCATTTTCAGTTTCAGGCAGCATTAAAAAATAAAGCCCAGATATGCCCAAAATGTTCCAGCAACATCTTTCTGGAGAAAGCACCCATGAGATGTGACAACACAGAAATGTGGCATTGAGGTTTCCAACAAAAATATAGTGCCCACCTCACCTCAATGTAAGGAACTTATGTCGCAAGGAGATGAAAGTGAGACAAGGGCTAAAGGAAGGTAAATTTAGCATAATAAGGAACAATGTTAATCTGCTATAATGTGTTGACTGCATATGTATTTTTTCTGGAGAGAAATCTGTGAAGAGATAACTAAATTAATGTCCAGGGAAGACAAACTGGTCCTGCATAAAAACTGGAAGTATTTTAATTAGATTTCTGAAAGAAACTCAGTTCCCTTCTCTTTCCTGGACCATTTGATTGCAGTTTAAGACTACATGAAAAATTCACACTAATCCTTCAGTTTCTGTTTGCAGAAAGACCAGTAGTTCAGACAGTGAACAGCAGGCAGTTCTCAAGATTCACTCCAGGGGCAAATCCATCTCACAAGCCAAAATTTAACTCTTGGCTAAGTAGCTGATGTTCTGTAAGACCACAGCATAAAGACACACATAGCTTTAAACCCATCAGCATTTCTGCCATGCTGTTCTGCAGACCAGATCAGGGCTTTTGTCTCAACAGCAGCCTTTGGCAAGTGATATTTTTAAACAATTAACACATTTAACATATTGTCCTTTAGAGCTGGCATATTTTCTGAATAATAAAATATACAGACTCCAATCACTTTAATAAGGAAATCTTCATTTTTATGCAGGTTTCTATATCCATCCAATTACTGATGCATAAATGACTCCAGGTAAAAGTCACGGTTGCACTGATTGGTTTAAGCCCTTTCTAAGAAGCATTACATTTAAAAATAAACTATTTCCTATCTATCCAGAAGCAGCAGGTAAAACTACAAAGTAAACATGCAAAAGAAAACTTAAAAATCACAAGTGGCTTGACAAATCTGCTTTGCAATTTTATTTTAGACCACTCTATTGCAGTGTTTTACAGGTCAGTTGCCAAACTGAATTACTCTGCAGCATATTCTCCAATCCACAATGTCTGTTCAAGGGTTTTATGCTGGAAGCTTTTGAATTTGTCCAAAATCAAAACAGTACACAATCACAAGCAAAAGTCGTTGAAAAAATTAAAGGAGGGGGATGTTTCAAAGGCACCTAGAAAACAGTTCTTTTCTTTGTTTTGGTTTGTTTTGGCATAACCTCAGAAGATACCATTTTCTAATCTCCCACACATCAGAATGCAGAGAAATGAACTGTTAAAGAATGTTACCAGATCTTTTATATGAGAGCATGGCCAAACACAGGCAGTACCAGTAAATAGCTGATATAAAGAGCACCATCTACTGACAGGCAGCACTTCAACAGCCCCAGAGTTTTGCAAGGCACTGCATTCCAGCATCTTTCAGCTTTTAGGAATTCAGCTTTCTCTAAGAGGTGTGTAGTACTTTTCAGATGTTTTTTTTTTCTCACCTGTCCTGTCTCACCTAATACATTTAAGCTGTTCTGCTTGGGGCTCACCAGAGCCCAACTGCTCTGAGATACAATAGCAGAGTCAGCCCCTCCACATTCCCACTTCTTTCCCATTTCACTTTGTGATTCAAGTTTCCCACATGGAGATGATCATGGCTTGTACCCAGTTGTACCACCACCGTATAATTACAAATTAACATGCTATTACCAGGACACTGTTTATGAGGACACTTCCAAAACCTCCTTAGTCAACAATGGTTTTCCACTCTTAAGCCAAAAACATTTGAACTGTCCCTAAATGAGAAGCAATCTCCTCCTTTGAAGGCTTACTTCGTGCAAAGAAATATCCTTCTATGTTCTCATGGAGAAAATTACATGGAGATGGATGTTTCTTCCTCACTTTTATCCTGCTGCTGTCTTATTTCTTGGAACATAAGACTATAACCTTTTATTATTTTACTACACAAATTATTAGCAGATGCATATAAGAAGCACTGAAGTACTCTGGCACAATCTGAAAGTACTTGCTAGTAGTATCACAATTACTTATCATGGCAGATTTGCTAAGAGCTAAACTCTTTACATGTATATATGCTTCAAGAGCATAAAACAGTAAATCAGAATAACTTTTCTAACAAAATTCACTGGTCTTTAAGACTTTCACTAATAATCATAAAAAGCATGTGTGATAATCTCAAAAGTGAAAGTAGAGAAGAAATATTCACATATAGTTTTTGCTTTGTATCACTTCACTGATTAAAACATCAATAACACCTCAAGCTCCTCACTTACATTCTTATATTTCATGCTGATTCCAAAGGTCAATGAAACTCAATTTACTGTTCTTACACAATAATCCTTGTCAATCTATTTAGACCAGGATTAAAAGAAAAACAACTGATAGGAGCTTTGTTAAGGGAGAGGCTGTAGTCAATTTGTTTATATACATGGCAGATTAATAACAAGTAGCAAAACTATGAGAGGAACTTTCTAGTAGGTAGGAAAGTTTGAAGTTCTGCCTTGTTTCACAGTCCTACTTGCTTATGTCAGCACAGAAGCTTTATTCTTCTTGTATACTTGCATGCAGCAGTAACAATTTCCTGTTGTTACCTCCTCCTCAATTTTAACATTTATAAATACAGTGGTATATTCAGACTTATCCTAGAAATTATTCTTCCTCTGTACTATATTTCTTCCTCTGCAGTCAAATTCCATCTTGCTGTCCATAACCTGCAACCTTGTCCAGTATCCATCACTTGTCCATAGGCTGCAGGCAGCCTGTGCTTTCTTGGCTTTTTCTTTTGATACTTTGAGCTCAATCACATATTGAAGAGTATGAGATGGATAATTCCACTGCTTCCCATTATATTGTTCACATAATTGTAACACTGCATGCAGAAGGCAGCTACATTTCTCTGAATAAAAAATACTTGCAAAGTTTCAATGCAAGGTACTCCAATTCTCATCTCTTCTGCACTAGGGCAAACTGAAGCATCTGGTAAAGATGGTGAAATGGTATAAAATCAAAATATATTTGGTTATTAATGTTATTTCTCTTAAGAATGATATCCCCTGGTCATCCTCCAAATCTGATTCAGTCACCCACTAGCTCTATTTAAATTTCACTTCCACAGAGTTTCCTCTCAGCAGCAAAAGCAGCAAAGCAGTATTCTCCTTAACTACTGCCAGCATGGTAAAGTAATTAAAATAAGCCAAATTAACGAGGAAACACTGCCAAAGGGGACAGCTCTCACTGGTTGATCTTGATCCACCAGTACAGAGAACCCTATTGTTAATAAAAGCCAAAATGAGATAATTCCAGTGGACGAAAAACTGATCAACTCACTGAAGTCAGAGCTGAGCTGCCAACTCAGTAAAATGAGAGCAGGTAGGAGTTGGGGACTGAAATGTGCTACATCATTAAATGGGGTGCTCCATCATCTCCACCATCAGCTCAGTTCAACTAGAAACACAAACACTTCCACTTCCAATGCATCCCACCCCCTCTCCAGTCTTGTAGAAGCCAAGAAAAAAAAAAGACAAAAAACCAAAAAAAAAAAAAACCCCCAAAAAAAACAACAAAAACACACAAAAAAAAAAAAAAAAACCAAAAAACCAAAAAACCCCAAAACCAAAACCAAACAAAACCAAAAAAAAAAAACATAACCAAAATAAACAAAAAAAAAAAAAAAAAAAACAAACCCAAAACAATGCGGACATGATAATACAACAATCTAAAATGCAGAATAAAAACCTAACCATGGGAGAGGGTTCTGGGAGGAGGAAGGTGATGAATATGCAAGAAAGAGTTAAACAAGTATTTCATCAACAATGACCCAGTTTTATTTGTCATCACTGTGCCTTGCATAGAGAAGCTAGCCTAATTTTCAAATTCAATTTCATCTGTTTATTTTATTTTGTGGTTTTAGAAATCACTTAATATTTTGCATAAAACACTGTAGAGCACAATAACAGCATGCACTGTGGTGTGGGTTTTTTCCCCCAAAAGTCAGCACTGTTCACATAACCTGACTGCACTGTACAGTATTATTTTTGAATCAAAAATTAAGACAACTTCCTTTCCACTTATACTACTTTTTGGCTTATATCAGCATTCTTGTGTCCTTTGGAATCTGGAAATCAGAGCAGGGAATAAAAAGTCAACAGGAAAAAAAACAAACTAAAACAAAAGAACCAATCAAAACCAAACAAATAGGTAGTATCTAGCACTGCTTTCTTCAAAGTAAAAGGTAGAAGGCACAGTATGTACAATGGATACACACAACTAATAGAATTTAATCTGAATTTGACAGTTTAATCAACATGGTGAACACTTACCTGATCTAAGCACTTTATTTGGCACTGTCCTTTTTTTTTTTTTTTTCTCCTCTTAAAAAATACTTTTTAAAAATTAAGACCTTCCAGTACTAAATTATTTCATCAGAGGATAAGGGAACATGAAACAGCAGCTAGGAAAAACAAAGCTGATAATTATTCAGGCAAAAATCTTATCCAAAATAATCTGCTACCAGTCACTATGGACCATTAACTACAGTTTGCAAGCCATGAAGTGGCCTTCCCTACAGAAAAAGAAATCCATGGTGACAGTTAAAAAAGCATGAACCTTAACAAGCACTTCAGATTCTTCTTCTACAGCCAACAATAAAGGCTTCAGGGAAGTTTAGTACAGTGAATAACAATCTCAGTTTTCCTCATTAACTTCACATATCACCACCTAATGCTGAAATGTTGACAATTAAGCTATTTGCTCATCAGGACAAACCTAAAAATAAATGCAAAAATTCCAACTTACAAAAAGAGAAGTAAGTTTGAGATAGTCATATCTGAAAGAAAGCATACTATTGTGATAGCCTTTACATCCAGAATTTTTTTTTCTATTTACTCAGTAAGAATATTGATTATTTAAAAATGCATCTTCAAATGTATAATAAGCTTTATTTAGATAGAAGACTATTGTCAGCATAGGTGTGCTTAAGTTCAGTCACATCTACCCTTTAATAATGAAAAGACATTGACAACATCTTTCACAATCTAAAGCATACTTCTAAGATTGAAAGCAATCAGCCTTGAATGAAGGATGGATTAACAGCAGTTCTAAAACTATTAGGTACAGACTCTATTGTCATGCTTTTGTTTAAAGCAAGGGGAAAAAAAGGCAAAAAAGTAGAGGGTGTCTAGGTCAGCATAGTCATCTGTAGTTGATGGATGCACTTATAGACATTAGAGGAAAAAAGAAAAATGGTAGAACATAATACCCACTTATGAGATTTTCTTTGTTAAAGACAGAAAAAAGGCCTCGAGATATGCAGTAACTCTATCTTGTTCAGTGCTGAAGATTTTCTATTTTTAGATATGCATGTTAAAGACACATTTAACCCCAGAAGTGCAGCTTGATGCATCATCACAATATTAATCCCTAGACATTGGCAGAATTAGAAATATTCATTCTACCAAATCTTCTGGCAACAGCCCCTTATACAGTTATAACCCCCCATAGTTATAACTATGACCTCTTGGTAAGGAACTAGGAGGTAAGAGAGATGGAATAATTGATGCTCCAGTCCATTTAGTGACTAACAGTTGTGAGAGCAGGAAATGCAAAGTTCACATCAGCAAAAATGGCCAACATAACAGCTTCCTGTAACCCAAAGAGCTGCCCCTCTCCCCAGCAGCCAGGGCTGCACACTTTCACTGCTTCTACTGCAGCTCTTGAGGTTGCAAGAAGGGTCCCATGTGTGAGCTGCTGAGGGACATGAGATGGGCACGGCTGCCTCTTGAATCCCATGTTGAGCTTCTCCCACTGCACTGGTGGGAAGCCCTAATCACATTCTGCTGGTTATTCATTCTGAATCAGGCATAGGTGGTGGGGTTTAGTAGCACTGCACCACAGGGCTGAGGATCAGCATCTCCCATTTCAGGCAAGAGTTTGCAAAGCAAGACTGAATATTACATTAGTCTTAACTGTTGTAGCTAACCCTAACTCAAGTGAACTCTGCTCTCCACAGGGGTGTAGATGAGAAAAGACACTCCTCATCTACAGAGGAAAAAGATACTCTTCATCTAAGCTTTAGGGGTAACAAAAACAGCTTGGCAGGTAAAGTGGAGACAGAACTGGCACGCAAGAGATGGCCACGTGTGAATCTGTAGGGTCTGACAGGAATGGCAGACTGAAGATGGCAGGTGGAATATTCAGAGAATAGGAAAGCATCACAAGTTTGCACAAACAGAACGAGAGACAGTTCAAAAGCTAAAGTAAAAAAACTAAAACATAATCTCTTTTCTCTTCTTAAACTCTTGATTTGCTGACAGAATTGGATACACATGCCCTAATCTCTAAAAGGGAATTTCCTTCTGATGTTTCATACCACTATCACTGATAGTATTTGTCTTTTCCAAGTGTTCAGGAATACATTCAGTACAGGCAGCCTGGTGAGCAGCTGCAGTGAGAGCTGCAGGCTGAGCTCTGGGCAGCAGGAGCCTGAGGCAAGAGGCTGAGAACTGGCACAGACCCTTTGCATAGCAAAGGGCCAGGGACCTGTGGCACCAGCCAGGGGACTGAGACAGGACAGTGACTCAGCAGGAAGAGCCCAGACTTTCCAGGGTTTAGACCATAAGGATACAAAAGCCCAGGGTTTCCTTTGTTTGGTCTCCTTCCTAAGAGGCAGCAGCTCGAGTTGTTATTTTGTTATTGCACCATGAAGAAATTATTTTAAGTATCCGGATATCTGACTCTGCTATGGAAAAGCCAGGGCCCAGGCAGCAAGGAAGCCTCATCTGGCCATCTGAGTGTGGGGGTGTGAAGGGGCCTTGGTCCCAGCTCAGGTCTGCCTAGTGTGATTCCAAGAGTGGCTCCTGGATGGTCAGAGAGAAAAGTTTCCTCACCACAAGTGCCAAAGGCCTCAGCTGCACATCAGCACTTCCTAAATTCAAAGAAACATGCTATTGTACTGCTTCTTCACTCTGTCCTCTCACTGCACACTTGCAATGCTTCTTTCAGCTTGAGAGTTTGTCATACTTGGACATCATGCTCATTTTTGACCTAACTGCGAATTCCAAGAGCTGATGAGAATATAAAAGCACAACATCAACATTACTAGAAGCACAGAAGTATTAGTAGTAGGACACAGGCACTTAAAGCCATCCCCAGGCTGAATCACTATATCAAAGTTTCACTTAATGGTATTACAGCAAAGGAAACCCCACTCTACTTACAAATGAGTTGGTAAAAAATAAAAAACTGAAAAAGAGAAGAATTGTCTCTCATTAAACACAACATTTGTCTTATCTTCTGCTTGCCCCATGGATGGTACATAGCATCATAGAAAATGCATGCTTTAATATTTGAGAGTTGTTTTCCTGCTCCCTGCAGTGGTACACCAGCAACACAATAATCTGCAGTCGACTGTAGAATTTAGATAAAAACCAAACCATTTCTGACTGAAATCCACATTCAGAAATAGCTAAAAAGAACTTGTATTTGCAAAGTATGACACAAGAGAATACTGAAAATCCTCCCCAACATCAGAGGTCATTATTGTTGGCATTTCTGCAGTGCCTAGAGGCCCCTCAAAGCAAAACAGCAGTTTACTGCAGTCTCCATCCACTAAATACTTCCAATCAAAACCAGAGGCATGACAAAGACAAAGCACCAGTGCAAGCCTCTACCACCATCCACCACTGAAAACAGCTTGAGAATCTGTCTCATGGAGAAGAATGGGAACAGCAGCAAATGTGCTGCTGCATTTGTTACTCTCAGACAGCCTGACCTGAACAATCAATTAAACATACACACACATGCAAAAAATAATATTTTGCTAATACATTTATTCCATATCTCAGATTTCTACTGGAACAATAGTTTTAACTGGTCCTATTCTTCTATATTTGAGTAAACTGCGCCAGACAGCAAGAGCTTCACTTCTAAAGAGAAGCAACAGGCTTCTAAAAGTCCAAGGCCAATTAAATGAAGAGGGAAAAAATTAAAAACACACCCATTCCAATAATTTGCTTTTAATCCAGAAGGTAAGACCATTTTTGTTTCAGATCACACAGTATTTGCTTGCCATAATATAATTTTGAACATAACCATACATATGTGAGCAGTTTATCCTAATTGTTCCAAGAATGAGTTTTGAGGTAAATGCAGCTTCTGAAACAGTCCCCTAATGCAAGGTTTCACCTCCATCAGACATGGATAACCATTTCAATATAACACTGGCTAGTTAGCCAGTAAAGTAGAGGAAAGAACTGAGTTTGAGATCCAAACAATCCCCAAAATGTAAACAGCTTCATGTGAGTGGTGCTCACTTCAGACCGAGGCTGATCCCTCTCTGTGCTCCTCTGAACATGCTGTCTAGATTCCACCAAATGCTAGAGGAGTTTACATACCTAGCTTACACACAGACATGTAATCTAAGTTACCCTTATCAGCAAACTGAACTCTACCCATGGAGACTCAGGGAAAGACAGACCTACAGACCTCTCTCTGCCCCAGACCACCCTTTTCCAGACTCTCCTAATGAAATTCCTCCCCTTAGTGCTGATAACCCAAGAAGCTCCTTTCACACATTAGCAAGGCTACTACAGTCCCACACTCCTTTTGTGACTATCACACTTCTCAGTCCCAGTTCACCACAATTACATTATTTTTTGAAATGGAAAGGACAAAATTCCCACTTGTAGAGAAAGCTGGAGGTGATTCTGCCCCTCTGCTCTGGTGAGGTCCCAGTCACAGTGCTGCACCCAGTTCTAGGATCCCCAGCACAAAAGGACATGGACCTGTTGAAGTGAGTCCAGAGGAGGTTACCAAGATGATTAGCAGGACAGAGAACCTCTCCTGTGAGGAAAGGCTGAGAGATTTGGGATTATTCAGTCTGAAGAAGAGAAGGCTCTGGGTGACCTGACTGCAGCCCTCCAGTACTCGAAAGGAGCTTTCAAGGAAGATGAAGGAGACTTTTTACAAGGACATGTAGTGGCAGGACAAGGGAGAATGGCTTCATACTGAAAGACAGTAGGTTTAGATTAGATATTTAGAAAAAAATTTTTACTGTAAGGGTGGTGATCCACTGAACAGGTGGCCCAGAGAAGCTGTGGATGCCCCATCCCCAGCAGTGTTCAATGCCAGGCTGGATGGAGCTCTGACCAGGCTGGTCTAGTGAAAGGTGCCCCTGCTCATGCCAGGGTGGCTGGAACAAGATCATCTTTATGGTCACTACCAAAACAACTGTTCTATGATTCTATAGTGACTACAGCAACTACCAGAAAACACAGGAGGCAGATAATTAAAATAATTTTATTATATTTATGAGTTATAACTCAGGTGAAATACACCATTTGCAGACCTGAGGTGTCAGCAGTGCAGCACTTTCCATTTTAAAGGCTAAATTGGTTCCATAGTAAATTCTGTAATCCATCCAATCATAATGCTATTATTTTCTTTTTCCATCCTCATCAAGGCAGTTGTGTCATTAAAATACTGCTTTATTTTTGAAGCCTCTAAAGTAGCTTCAAAGTGGAAGCAGAGGGTTTGTATGGCTTTGTGAAACAGCTTCACAATGAGGCAAGCAGCAGCATTGGCACTATAATGCATCCACATGCTGTATGGTATTGCTTTTTCCTCTTAAAGCTGCTCCATCTTTTTATCTATATTTCTTTTTCCCTCAAAGTGAAGTTGTTTTAAACAAGGTGTCTGTGTCTACATGTGTGTATAGTATTAAGACATCCCACTAATTTCTAGAGTATTGCCAGAGCTTTTTACTGCTTATGTTTGATAATATGTACTGCAATTGCTGTTCCTTTTCACACTAGTGTAATGAGAAAGAACACAAATTTCACATTGATAGTTTTCACAGGACAACAGGAGCCAGATCAGACTACACTTCCCTCCTTATGCTCTCTCAGCTGCCTCTTTGTAACCATCTGCTCAAGGCAGCCCTAAACAAGGGCTGTCTCTCTGCAGCAGAAGCCACCTCAGTGCTGTGCATTTGTGCAGCCCCGACCACACCCCAGGGTCACAGACTGCACTGCTTCCCAGGGGCCAACACCCTGACATCCTCCACATGCAAGCACTTGCGTGCATGGAGCTACCAAAAATGTGTTCATCCTCGAATTTTTCTGAAAGTCACAGTCCAACTGTTAAAAAAATCCAGCTGTAAAAAGCCTAGCAAATTCCTCTTCCTAATACTACCTGATGGACTGAAGTCATAAATAAAACGTGCTTGTACAGGTGAACTTCATAAAGGCCCTTTGTTTAGAAGATCAATCAAAAGTGTCTTTGTGAATAAACTTCACCTGTTCTACTTATACAACCTAAACAGCTAAGAATAAGTCTGAGTTCATTATTTTGATTTCCTGTGAAGAGAAAACCAATAGGAAAATAAATCCACTTTGAGATGAGGGGCAAAGGTGAAGAACACAAATGGTCCTTTCCACCTGCCCTTCCTTTCCCTCAATGTCCTGGACAGAGAACTACACATTAACTTGTCAAGATCTCCCACTTGCAAATGGATGCTGTCAGGGCAGATGACACTTTTCAGAATCCCCAGGCATGCAGTCTTTGTGAACAGAATGAATAGGAAAAGTCAAATCTTTTAGGCTGAATGGAGAAACCTTGCTGTAAAAATGGGGGCCTTCATATTAAACTATTTATAGCAAGAATGGGTGATACAGCAACAGCAAAAATCATGCTACAACAAGAATATAATTGGATTTTGAACCAGACATTTGTCCTCCTGTGGTAAGCTGGCTTACAGGATCCCGAGAGAGAGATGTTTCCTGTTTTTCTTAGTTGTGAGAGTATGGATTCTGCACTAAGCAGCTGTATTTTGCACTACAGGGTTACTACAGCATTTCATTCACTCCCATGAAATCCCAGGATGATAAACAAAACATCACTCTCAGTGGCTTGAAATGCACAAAGTCACCCAGCACTGCTGTTTCACAGCTCAGGATAAGAGGTTTGTTCACTGCAAGATTCTGAAACTTCAGGCTTCAGCCAGAGGACACAACTGTGAATGACAGGCTGAGAGAGAAAGGGATACATACACATCAAGCATTTCAGCCATAAATTTACATGGATACTTATTAACATGGATACTTATAAAGTACATTAAATATGAAGATAGAAGCAGGCACATCAACTATTGTTTACTACTAATAATCCCAAAATGAGATACTAGAAAGGAACATTGTCCTGAAGTATAATTAATTCAGCTATGTAATAGCAACATTTACCAAATGTTTTTAAATCCACTTCAGACATTCTACACTGAAATTCTGTGCCCATTTTTGTTAGTGATAAAGAAGATCCAATAAGTGGTGTTTTGTCACTATCACAGTCAGAACAGGGAGAGAGAAAAAAAAATCACATTCACACCGTATCTATTGACTTTCACTGTGGTGAGCTGATGTGGATATTGGTAATCTGTTAACTACTTCTCCACAAAAGTAAGCTAAGAAAAGCCAACTACCTATCAGTAAAGTAACATTTTCCCATCCAAGGTCAGCACCTCACTCAGAAGCACACAGAGATCTGCATTTCAAACACACTGACACACAATTTTAAAGCAAAATCTGGAGAAGCTGAACAGCCTAGCTGGGTTTTGCTGAACAGAAAAATGTTTCTTAATTTTAATCAGTTCAGTCTAGGTTATTTTTCCCATATCCTGTGACCACCTTGAAGTCTCACAAGAGGAAGATAATGGGAAGACAACACAAAATGGTAAAACCTCATAGCCCCACTTCAATGGGCATTGGTGTTTCTTAGCTGAAAAAAAGATTAAAAAAAAAAAAAGTGGGGATTTGGGGGGGATGGGTTGGAAGGGACCATGGAATGGTTTGGGTTGAAAGGGACCATAATGATCATCTAGTTCCAACTCTCTGCCATGGGATCAGATTGCTTAGAGCCTCACTCAGACTGGCCTAATGCTGTCTTTCTCATCCAACACATTTGATAAGCTTGACTGGAAAGGATACACTGTCAAGCAGAAGACACTGATTAAAAACTGGAGAATTTTTCTACAACACTACCTTTCCTAGTGTCTTACTAGAGAACAGTACCAGGACATTTTTTTTATTTAAATAACTGACAAAATTTTAATATTTCTAGGAATTCTAGAACACTTCTATTACTCAAAAGTCTTACTCTTCTGTGCTTGGACTTTGCACCACATGTTTGACACCTCCCACCTCTCCCAAATATTTTCTGATCAGAGCAGATCACTCCCAGGGAAGCCAGAGGAGGTGGAAACAGTCATTCCTGAACTGAGATGAATTCTTGTCCTCTTGGTACTGAGTTCAGTCAGCCCTTCAGTGTTGTTCAATATAATTTTGAAAAAAGGATTTTTTTAAAGAAAGCAAAAGCAAACAAAAGAACTAATGAGCTACACTGCAACAAAACACAGTCTACTGCTGTCTTACATAGCACTTATCAACAGAAGACAAGATAAAAGCTTTTTCACTTCTTTTACCAGTTGATTTTCATAGTTTTCATGAACATTTTAAAGGACTGTTAATTTCTCTCAAGTTAGATAAAAAACCTGCAATTGCTAACATAACATTGAAAGTCTAACAGCAGTAGTTGCCATTAAAAAGCTTTTATTATTTGCTTTTGCTGCTACCACATAATGAGACAAAATGTGTCACTAGATACGCACACCTTACGTAGGAAAGAACTCCCTGAATAAATAACCCCCTAATGAGTGACAGCCCAGATTTGGGTCTCACTCTCACCATCAACAAGGCTTTGTGAGTGCTTTGTGAGTGGGAGGACTTGATAAAAGTCAATACTGCTGTAAGAGATCATTTTCTGAATCTCCTTAGAAAACTGCCTTGTGTTAAAGCCTATACTCAGAGAAGTACAGGATTCCAAAAGTATAGTAAAACCTTTGTTAGCTTTGTTTTTGACAGAACTCTACTCTATGACTATGGCATTTAAACCAAACACACCAGACATAAGAGCCAGAAGTAGCATTTCAATGAAAAAAGATGAAAGTTCCAGAAAACATACGTAACAGTGGTTAAATATAGGTGGTGTTAAATAAATAATTTGTATTTTTTAAATGCTTATTAAAAAAAATCCTTTTATCCAGTGACTTTTACTGCTCTGTGAAAGTGACCACTCAACTACCTGAATTATGTTTATATACCAGGAATGCTGAAAAATCAATTACTGATCAAGAAAATGTGTATATTGAAGCATTTTTACACTTCATATATTTTCCTTAATTTGTATTCTATCCTGTACATTACCAGAGTCTGACAAGATTATGGACATCACTTTAGCCATGAATAATCTTGATGGTTTTGGCCTTGCTCATATTTGTAACAAGGTGGTTCCTTAGGAAACAAGCAGAAGGAGTCTAACATCGTAGTTCCATTTTCTATTATAATTCTACCTCAGTCAGCCTATAAATACTAGATTCCATATTAATCAGGAACTAATAAATGAGTGATTTTTCACTGGAGCTATACTTTCTGTTGACTGCATCCCAAATATAGAAACAAACACTTGTACTCCCATATTTACATTACAGTAGCTGTATAAAAAGGAATCTCAAATCTGTCTGTAACCCATGAGTTACTACTGTTCTTTAATCCCATAGCTGAGGACAGAAAAAAAAGGACACACTTCATTAGAAAGGAGATTTTGTTTCTTTGGACAGCAAAACCAGATGTTTAAAGTACTGGAAGCGGTCTTGATGACAAATTAGAAAGCTGAAAGCAGGAACAAGAGCATAGGAGGCATCTTAAATTCTGTTCAATACATTGCACTGCTTTGTGCAACACAGGTCTCACTACTGTGAATACAAGATATGTGTTTGAATACATAGGGCTGAAAAGAAATTATTTTAAAAAAAACAACTGTGCAATGGAAATATAAAACAAATGGCTCTGCTCACAATGTTTTATTTACAAAACTATCCTGAATTCCTGCTCATCTTTCCACTGTACATATATGATTGCATGGATGAAGTTTCCTAATGGCAGCTTAATTCAACTCTTTAAGCTACACAAGCTTAAGTCCAACTCCATATACACATTTTAGAGGACAAAGCAAAACAATATTTAAGTTTAAAGCAGGGCAAGCCAGAAAGGACAGGCCACCTCAGGCTGTAACATATGAAACCAGATGAAAAACATCACTTCATTAATACACACATAAAAGACAAAGTTACTAACAAGGCAGCAATAAATTTAGAAAAATGGTCCATTCCATTTGCTTGATACTATTATGTCAAGCTTATTCCATTAAGGAAAAATTCAGTTTGTTCATTTGCTTTTAAATGTGAAGCATGCCCAGTTTTCTAAATAAACCTACTGTAATCAGATGTGGCAAAGCAATAGTTGATTTCAGTACTTTGAGAGCATCACACTTCCCCTCTTCCCCAGCTGTGTCCAGCAAGGACAGCCTGTTTTATATCCATCAGTCCAACAATCACAGCTCAGTGAAAACAGGCTCCTTTACATTAAATCACTGATGTGTTTCTCTCTGATTTTTCATAAGGATAAGTCCTTTGCAAGCAAAGATAAGTATGATATGATTGAATTCCATGTCAACTACCTAGCCCCATTCTCAATTGGGAGCCCTATTGCACCATTTAGCTTTGTCACTCCCAAGCTTGTAAGATCTCCAGATTTAACACACTGCCTCAGCTTTCAATAAGGGGCAGATTTCCATCTGCTGATGTTGAAACATGAGCAGGGCTAGCTTGCCTTTGTGGAAAGCTGGGCAAATGCCTTATTAGCTGAGCTTTGTCTCAATACCTATCCAAAATCTGGTGGTCTTGCTACCAAATGGATATTTCAAAGCAGTAACCATAAACCTGTTCTCTCAAAGTTCATGACAAAACAGCAAGGTGTTTGATAGTGGCCAGCAAACAGATTGCAAGTAGCAGAGGTTTTTTAATTGTTCCAAGCCTGTAATCAAGGATCTAGTTTGATGCACTAAATCAGAATGAAATAAGTTAAATTCTATTAATTTTAAACGAGATGTTTTAGATAAAAATTAAAATGGACAATTCATACCAAGCCTTTATTGTCAAGGCAACTGCCCAAAACATTTAATACTATTTTATTCTAAAAGTGAAATACATTACAACCATACGTGTATTATTTTTTAGGTTTATTGTACTGTTAGCAGCAGGAATTACTCTCATTTGTTCAGTCATTGAAATAATTTCTATTGCCTTTTTGAACCTGTGAAAAAAACACTCATTTTATTTGCTCTAATAACTCTCAAAGTGTCAGATTCAGTAACAACTCAATTTTCCACTCTACAGAAATTACCCCCAAACTCCTGATTTTAGGCCTTTAAGAATCAAAAAGACTGATAAGGCTTTTAAAGAATGTTTCCCAATTATTTTATAAAATTCTCTTATCTTTCCTTTGACTCTGAGGCCAGATTCCTTGTTTACAGCCTGGTGCTAGTAATGCCAAGCTTGTGGGTTTCAATCCTTGTATGGGCTATTAACTTAGGAGTTGGACTTGATGATCCTTGTGGGGTTCTTTCCAACTCAGAATGTTCTGTGATTCCAGTTAAAAATGTATGTAATATGACAAATTACTGTCCTATACCAAAATATCTGGAGTACACATATTCTCTTGCACTTGGTAGTCACATCTGCTGCACTCATTCAAGAAGTAGAAGCTTATGGGTAAGAACAGATACATTTGTTCTCAGGAACTCATCTCTGAACTGTGTTTGCTCACTGTCACATCAGACGTGGAAGAACTGGCCTGGTATTTTACCTAAAATGAGTGAAAAGATTATTAAAATCAATCACCCATATAAAAATCCACATATTCATATATCCATAGAACTCTTCTCCTCCTTTACTTACTCCAAGGAAAAATAAATAAGCAAGCAAGAAAAAAATAATATAAATAAATCAATATAATATATATAATATATCAATACATAATAATAATATATCAATATAATATATATTATAAATCAATAAATCAATAAATATAATATATAATTAATCAATAAATCATATTAAAAAAACATATCTGTGCCCATTCTGTTTGTTACCCAAGTCATCTGGAAAGTCTCCACAGTGCCTGAAAAAGAGAGATCCCATTTTTTAAATTATCTTCATTTAGAGAAAAATAGAATAGTGCAATATCCATGATGTGTGCATGCTACAACTCCACAGCAGTACCTGCTTCTGTAACATCCACTTCCTCCAACTGTTATTTTCACACTTTTATATGTCTTTAATGGGATGATAAATGCCTTTTAAGCAGAAGCCAGGACTTCAAGAAGCCTGAATTCTTAAAGACTCACCAAAATAAATAAGAAGGCAATCCCACCTACCTTAGATATTTCTGGCTCCACTTGTCTCTTGGGTGTGTCTTTTGACTCAGGCCCTTTTGGAGCACCAGTGCTCTTAACCGTGGGTGATTCAACTCCTTCACCTTCAAGCTGCAGATTAATACCTTCTGTGGGGACAGGGTGATCAATACCATTTGGATTCAGATTGCAATGGATAGCTGGGAAAAAAATATGAGAAACACTGCTTTAGGAAAGGAGAATTCAATGGTTCAAATGTTTAGCCTGAGCTACTGAGAAGTGCCACGTGGTAATCACAGCTACGTTAGACCAAAGCCAATGAACCACCTGTACCTTGATGTGGATTCAAGGTGAGATATTTGAGAAAGAAAATGAGAGGAATGCAGCACTGTATAAATTTATTTAGTGCAGGCTACCACATGGAACTGTGCTCTGCTGGATTCACTGGAGAATTCAAGACCCTCACCTTGAAGCTTTTATTGAATGCTCATCATCCAACCATAACTTTTTTTTTTCCTTTCTAGGGAAACAAGTTGAAGGTTTTCTATTACATTTTTAATTCCTACAACATTCTAGGTCTTAAAGAATGTGAGATAAGTAAGCTGTGCACAAAAAAATCAGCAAGTCAGTCTCTGCACAGAGTAATGACTTATCCAGCTGATTATCTCTCCTTCAGTCCTTTGTACCACTGCAAGTTACCACCTACACCATCCTAACAAGCAAGAGATGTACTCCCTAGGAGTATATAATGAGGTAGGGACTAATGACAGCAGAATAAGGAAAGCATCCACAGAAAAAAATAAAACAAATGCAAACCATACAACAGAAATGCCCATTTAGAACTATGACAGGTCTTTGTTTTCTGCCCAAATCTTCACAGTTTCAGCACTCACACAGATACTAGTGATTTTAAAAATGTGTGGATCCTGAGGCAACTTCCCCTTTATATGACTTGACTTTTGCATTTATGTTCCTGCATAACTGGGCTACTTTTAGCACTGCTTGTAATTAATGGTCCCAACTTCCCCTGTGTACAAAAGAACTTTGCTCAGATACTGTGGTGCAATGTTTGACAGATCTGAATAGAAACCTAAACTACAATGTACAGCCAAGATAAAAGCTTCCCTTTCACTCTTGCTTGGCTTAGAAGCAAAGGGTGGGGAGCTGGGGAAGGAATCAGAACTACCAGTTTCTACCAGCTACAGAACAGCCCTTGAAAGCCTCTCATTGGAAACTGGCTCAAGCTGCCAGTGAAAGCAAAGGGGTCTTTACAACCATAGCCCATTTTGAAAATCTATTCAACTTAAATCCTAGTCTTAGCTGAAAACTTTGAGCCTAAGTTACAGCAATTCCTTGGTATAGAATTAAAGCAGAGGCCAAATGTTGTCCATTTTCCCTTGGGATCTTTAAAAACATTCAAATATTTCTAAAAGATAAGTGATCTCTGCAACCACTGCAATACCTACATCTGCAAGCTAAGTTCTCCTATGAGAACTTAGAAAGAAATTTGATTCTATGGTTTATATTTATTTACATAAGTGTGCCTCAAGACACCAAAAAAATCCTCTCTCTCCTAGATGACATCCACCATTTCCTAGCTCCTCTAGAACATATTGACCTACCTGAAAGAAAGAACTACTAACAACTTTTTTGCCTGTCCTCCAGAACACAGAAAGATAGATGTGATCCACCAAGACTGACTATTTTCACAGCACAATGAGAATAAAAACTGTTCTGTTAGTAACCTAATTAATTCCCCCCATACAAAAATGTAAATGTATCTTAACCAACCACTAAAAGAAATCTCAGTTGTGCTGGGGAAGTTTAAATTGGATATTAAAAAAAATTTCTTAATGGAAAGGGTTTTACTGGGCTCCTTCAGGATACAAAAGAGAAAAAAATGGAAGAGGTTGCTAGCAATTACACAGATGCCCACTGCCTTTTAATTGAAAACTGGTGAGTGGTTAAAAGAAAGTTAAGCTGTCTTAGGGGACTTTTCCATAGTTGCTAATATCAAAAGGGGAAGGGGAAAAGTGGGGAGAGAGAACTTTTTTATTTTCTAGGGGTATTAGTCTCCTAAGGAGAATAAGTATCTTAGTAGTCACTTGGCAAAGCTTATCTGTCTTTGCCATGACACATCTTCAGGCAGCCAGATCTATTATTTTTTTCTAGTGCTACCTCCAACCTTCAGCTACACAGAGAATAGGAACAAGGAGTATTCCCTTGCATGGGTCTGTTATTTCCTGTTGCCACATAGAATACATTGATCCATCTTTGTGGCAGACAGTGGTGGAGCTCTTGCTGCCTTTTAAATATCAATACAAACCAAACTGGTTGCCTTCCAAGATTTGTTAAAGGCAGTGAAAGAGGTCAATGTTTGGTCAGTAATTTATTCTCTTCTTAAATCTACATCTTATATAATTTTAGCTAGATAAGGTCAGCTTTAAACCCAGGATCAACTATCAAACCTACTGGAGCTTGGTGGGCTGACAGCACCCAGGGCTAACATCCCATAGAACTGAGTCCAAACAGCTCTTAGCAAATAATCACAAATCACTAACTTCACCACAGCCCAAGTGCTCTGACACTCTTAGTAGACACATTCTTAAATTTCTTTTAGGACTTTATGGTGTTCATCTGGGGAAAAAAATAAAAAAATTAAAAAAAAAATATTTTCTCCAGACAAAGTAGTTTCTAGCTAAAATATTGTTCAGACCATTACTCCTTCTTGCCCTGGTACTGGTTAAGACTAGTTCATCCTGCCCTCTGCACTCAGACCATTTTCCCATACTGCTCCTTTGACAATATCTCTACTGCCTCAGCACCTCTTCCTTCTAACAAACTAAATCCACCTCATCAGTTCAAAATTTTAACAGTTCATCCAGACAAACACCCTCCAAATCAGCTCACAGTATCAGCCTAATACCACTATCAGCAGGATCATTAGATTTTGCAACAGAACCTCTTCCAATATTCTTCCATACAATCTCAATATTCATATATCGTTCACATCTCAGTAATATAACCCTTCATCCAGATTCAGATCATTTGTATTCTCCTTTCCTTGTTGAAAACCCCACCTCAGTTGATTAATCTCTCTTCATGCTCCCCCACAATTGTTGTTCAACTTGTATTGAAAGCTTTCTGTGGTGGGAACTTGTTTCCTTTTGAGGAAGGAGGGTGGATGTTCTGTAGAGCTCTGACTGCACAGCAACAAGCACATAATGAATGGTGCTGGCTGACACAATAACATAGATCCACAGATTACATTTATGAAACAAACTATTATTTAAAACAAAGGTACTTAAGTGCTCTTGTACTCCTAACCCAATGGCAGAGCTGAATCTAATGAAAAATATCCACTTTTCCAGAACCTAAAGAGATTGCTGAGAAAACTCTGGAAAACTCTGACAAGTTATGAGAGTGAAAAGCTCTGTGAAAAAAAAAAACAGTAAGCAGAGCATCCAAAATGGAAAAATTACCCCATATCTGTCCTAAAAAAACTAGGATGCAATACACTGTGTACTTTTTATATATGGTGAAACACAAACTCAAGTCCTTTCCATTACACAGAGCAAGATAATTTGTTGCCCTGCAGAAGCTGGCCCATACATGTGAGCCAGTTCCATGCCCACACAGATCTTTCATGGTGCACATGCAGTTTCAAAGAAGAGGTGAAGAGCTCACAGAGCAACAAGAATGCTCTGCCCCCCCGGCTACCTTCCTCCCATGCCTTCCTCCCAGATGGCAAGCAGCCAACAGACAGCTTGTGTGAGCATGCTTGATGGTACACAGAAGTCACCAAGAGCCATCCCAAGTTACTGGCATCTGGGGCAAGCCTTGTATTTTCCTAGAGGGTACTCTGTGAATATTGTCTGGAAAAAAGCCTGAAGGCACTCTTCAAAATACAGCCTTGATATATCCGAAGTTTTGCATGGGCAGATGGAAAGTCTTTGTCTCTCCATCTGTAGGCTCAAGGCTTAGCAGATAAATCTATGATCAATCGGTACCTCTGTGCACTCACTGACTACTGTGTCAAACATTTCATAACTACTTGTTTCAGTGGGAATACTGCTGGCTGCTTAAAACTTTAGGCAGATCAATTAAGGCTACATTAAAGTCTATTTGGCAAGTACTTGAGTTATATGCAATAACAATTGTTCTATTCTAAAAAGTGATCGAGTAAAAATAGCATCTTCTTACTCATGTGCCCTGTTCTGTGTGCATCATAGTCATATGCTAGCTTTTGCTATTCAGAGACAAAAAGCAGGCACAGGAGATACCCACCCAACCTCTAACAATCCTTACAAAACTTTCATGTGTCAAATACTGGCAACCTTGCAAGCTCCATTTTATGCATTCATTCCACAGACTTAGCTGCACAATGCTAAGAGCTAAGTCCATACAATCCACCTGCTACTCCCACCATAAAATGCCACACTGTTAAAAAGGACAGACAAAAGTTTATCCATATAGTTTGAACATTAACAAACTCAGGCTGGACATAGCAGGGACTTTACAAAAAAGATGCAAATATCTTTTCAGTCATTTCAGTAGTCAAAAAGATTTATCAAGTATTTCTAGGGAAGAATACCTTTGGGCAACAGCTCTCACTGGACTTTTTCCTTCCATCTCTGCCCATTTCTTTGTCAAAAGCAAATCAAACATCCAACCACATCAAATTTTGCAGTCAGCATTTTCAATGAGAGTTCTATACACTTTCAGATGCTGCATTTTAGTCCAATGTAGCCAGACAGAAGCCCTAAGGCTTTTTGCTTGCCTTTAGTCAAAATCTGCATTACCTGGGTTTGGGTTGATCACAGATGAGACATTCACACTGAAAACACTGAAGACTTTTCAGATTGAAATGCCTTCTTACACTGACCAAATGAGCAAGACAGATCTGCACTGCAAAGCCCTTTTTGTATTTCAAGAAGCTTATAATTCATTAGTAGCTCTGCATATCCCTAGAAAACATGGGATTATTTCAAAGATATCTGACCTGAGCAGTTACTACCACTTCCACAATAGTAAAAAACAAGATTAAAAACAGCAAATAAAGATAGCTTTAATTTGTACTAAAAAATTTAGGACCATGTTAACCACTTTGTTTGGCAGAAATTTCTTACAGTAATGAGTTTCTGTACTTCCTATGGATGGTCCATCTGCCTCATCAATCAGCTTCTAGTTTTGAGAAACTGTCTGGTTTTTGCCTACACGAACTACTTCTCCATATAGTCCTCTCCCCACCTAACGTAAATTTGCACAATTCTCCCAAAACAACACTTTGAACAGCTGAAAATGTAGTCAGTTTCACCTGAATACAATCTGCTGCTTATGTTGCAACCTAGTAAATACTGCTGGCAACCTGCTGAGCAAGTAAATTCAAGATTTTGCCCGCTCTGTTCATCAAACCTGTCTATCTAATGGCCACCAAATCAGCAGCACTCACATGAAGCAAAAAAGCCCAGCAAATCAGTCAGGACTTTCCTACTTCAGTATGAATTTATCACAAACTTGTAAGTCTGAAATTCCAAAGTACTTAACTGAAGTAATATTGGTGTCTAGCTATCTGCTTCTGTTGGTCAGCATCAAAAAGCAGCACTAAGCAATTCCAAATACACTGTGCCAAAAGGCAGGCCAGTACTGAGCTGTGAATGAGCTGTACCTGTAGCTCAGACAGACACAGGCAGCAAAGCTTGGCAGACAGACACACACCTGTACCTGCAGGTCCCTCCAGTGAGTTACTTTCTAGCCTCTTATTATAACGACTACCAATCATTAATCAATTAAACAAAGAACCAGCTTATTACAAGACATGAATTTTACAATCAAGTCTCTGTTAAAGCAGTGGGATGTGCCCAACAGCTGGGCAGTGTCTTGAAGACAAGATAAGTGACAGCTCAGCAGCAAGGAAGTGGACATTGAACAAGGTCAAGAGGGCAGGAAGGGCAGATCAAAGGGGACAAGGGCACACAGGTGTAGGAAGTCGATAGAGGCAGAAGGGGATAAAGTGTTCAGAGGAGGAGCATCCATTTTAATTTGTACCTGTGACTTGTGAGGCTTTGGCCTTTTTTACCTCTTTAGAATTATTATTAGCAAGAAAATTTAAGGTAATGGCATTCCTGAGACAACTATCCCTGAACATCTCTATCTAGACAATGGGGTAGTCATCCCATGGTATGAAGCCAATTGCTACTATATGCCATTCACTCTCTCCAGGAACAATGAAAAAATACCCAAAACTAAAGCAAAAGAAGAACACTGAAAAAGTATGTTTTCAGAGACATGCTACTACATTCATATACATCTCTCTAACAAACTTTAGCTGTAAGACGGTATAAAGTCTTATACAGCAACAGAAATATATCAAAAGTAGTAACTTAGCACTTTCATATCTGGAATCAAACTAAACTCATAATTTGGTTGAAGGCCAAACAAATCTTGAGTGTAGAGAGAAGAGATCCCCTTAGTTCTTTACAGAACAGAAACACTAAACCCAGAATAAGAAATTCTCTTCCTGTATGGGTTGAGTTTGCCTTATAAGATCCTCATCCCACCAGGACATGCATGTCATCAAGTTTCTTCAGCTAAAAATTTTTTTTACGCATTTTTTACAGTTTTCCTACTAGAAACCATTCATTTAATGTATGGCAATATCCACTTACCATCTCTTATCTCACAGACTTTAGCAACTGCTGTAAACAGTTTCTTTTACACCTGCTCTTCAGGAGACAGACTGAATGTCATCACTACACTAGATAGACCTTGGTGTCTCAGCATTGCAACCTCAGCCTTTGTAATAGCAACAAGATCTCATAAAAAGCCAATGTAGTGATTGGACAGCAAAATTATTTCTGAAGCATTTTCTCATTCTGTTTCATTAAAAGTTCACTTGTTACAAGCAGCTCTTAAATTCAAGCTAGCAACAGAGGCTCATTGAAAAAACGAACCTATTCAGTCAATAAATAAGGCCAGGTTACCACAAATCCTGTGCAGGTATAGATGAACAGGAGAATACTGACAACTGAACTATGCAATTAACTTAGGGCAAAATGGATCTTAGTGAACAAAGTAATAAAGGTAGCATGCATCACCTGCACACGAGAAAACAATTTAAGCAATGGATTAAAGTACAAAATAGTTGGTCATTTGTTTTGCAAACAAGCAAATCAATAAGAAGGCTTGTGCAAGCATCTGCAGAGATTCTCTTAAATAGTGTGGAACTCTGGATTTCAAGATTGTGAGTCACACAAAGTGGCATGCAAAGAGGGTGCTACAAGAGGTAAGAATGATAAGTACAAAAAACAAAACTGGTAGATAGAGATTCAGAGACCTAAAATAATTCTCTCTCACAAGGAAAAGTATTCACCATATATTAAAACTGTCAGTCACCAATCAGCTTAGGGAAACTCCAAACTAGGTACCACTGTTGCCCTAAGGATTTCACAGAGAAAATGGAGATAAGGAAGAGTAATAACACCTGGGTATGAGTGTTCATTAGTTCCACTGCACTGATCTTGGAAGAAACTTGTATTGCATTCACTGATTAGGAAGTTGGGTAGTCATACTTAACCACAAGTTATATTTCTGAGTATGCCTCTTCTCAAGTCCTAACAGTCTATAATCAGCCAACATTACACTAAAAACCTTTTTTAAACACTAACATACCTATCCAGCACACAAAGAACAGCTCAGACACAAACAGGTTAAGTCTTTACTATGGCATCAGAGGTGTCCCACACATCCCACACTGTCCCACACATGCATGACAGATCTCTGCCTTTGCCCTGCTCATGAAAGCTGGTGTCTGCTGAACATGTGGCACAGAAATGGCTGTGATTCAGCTGTGGATCTGGGCTTTATTTCTTGTCCCATGAATGATGCACAGTCATCAAAATGCAAAGGAAAATATCTTTATTCATTATTACTAGCACAACTAGCTTGAAATCTGGCAGTTGACGTCTGTTTTCATCCCTGGCTTTCTCTCAGCTGCCTAAAAGCTACTTCTTTATCACTGTTCAAGTCTATCCCTTCCCTTGTACACTTAACTGAAGAGTCTGGAAATGCCTTCTTTTCCTTCCCCCAATAAAATTCTTCACCTCCTACTGCTTGTTCATACCACTGTATCCTACTCGCTCTAGTACCCCAGATGATTTGTGTAGCAACAAACCATCAGCCGAGAGCACACAAAGGACAATCTGAGAGAAAGCTTCTACTGATGCACATTACAATTCTTTCTTTATGTTTATGAAACAGCATTATTAAAAGTCTCTTGCTTTTACTAGGTTAGTTGCAGAGAAGCAAATCAACTCAACCAAAATCCCCTCTGGGGGAAGAAAATATATTTTTTTAAAGAGCCATAAAGGCAGGGCAGAGGAGAACAAATGAGTGAGGGAATGGAGGGAAATAATAACCAGAATGTTCAGCTGAAGAACAGGAGCTAGCACATTATATAGAAATGGAGAGAGCTGCACTAAAGACCAGCTAAAATCCACACTGTCTTCCTCACACCTTTTTTTTGTCAAACACACACTTCCTGCAAGCATAGTGGATCCTGTAATGGAATGAAGTGCTCACTTCAGCCCAAGTTCAGAACTGCACACCTCCTTTCTTCATCCAGGAGGAGCACGAACTAGGGTGAATTCCTATTATTTCAAGTAATGAAGCTCTCTTCAATGACAAGTTTAGCTCATGCTGCATAGAGAGCATACAGCTCTTCATATAGCTATTCACAGCAACTGCCTTACTTTCTGTAGTCCTTTTGCAAGAGGATGCTTCTGGCGAGAGGAGGACCTTACACAAAGGTGAGGGATATAAAACCTACCCAAGGCAGAAGCCACCAAGACTGACATCTGTAGATCTAACCTGCTTCAGGTTTTCCTGAACATCTCTGTCAGACCATACTTCAACTCACTTATAGAGGTTAGTGCAGGTGTTTCCAACCCCACCCGCTGTGGATAATCAGTATTTTCCAGGATAGCATTTCTACAGCTACAGCCCAATGTGAGGCCCCTCCTTCCCCAAATTCCCATAGCACACAGTTCCTCTTACAGAGCAGTATCAGTTCTTATATACCAGGAAAAAGAAAGCTGTGTATCTTAGCATCATGATCCTGCCTATTAATATTTTTATACCTCAGTGCCTAATTCCCCATTTCCTCTCTGTTTCTGGGTTGTCCTGTCCAAATTTCCCTCTCAGCTACTTGATGCAAATCAAATTCTTGTGGTGAGTGGAATTGTTCTGGACACACAGCAGATGAGCTAGACTTTGTCATAGAAGTCATCAAGCTGGGTCAGAGTGGAAGTCCAGCCCTTCATGCCACTGCTTAAGAAAACAGTGTGAGAGCAGGGTGTACATGAATTGATCCAGCCTTGAAGCATTAGGAATGACCCCCAAGGCTAAAAGTGCACCTGGGAAACTCCCGCATTATATGAAAAAACTATTTCCTTTTTTAGTTTAAAGCATAAAACCCTGCAGCTTCATTGTTCTGCCTTGTCACCTAGTTCCTTATCCATCATCTCCATACATCAAGGCCTAAGGATTCTCTCCATGGTTATCTCTTTTCCAAGCTAAAGAATAAGAATCTTTGTAACCCGCCCATTTTTCCTCCAAGCTGAAGAATGATATTATCTGTAACCTGCCTTCAGAGAACACACCATGTCTCTGACCAGCTGACTATTCTTTTCTGTATTCTTTCCAGTCCTTTCCTTCTTTTAGGGTGTGACAAGCAAAAGCTGCAGGGAGCATTCACAATACAAGAGCAATATGCAATGATACAGAAACAAATATCTCCCTTGCCTTGTTCCGAGCCCTCCTCATAATTCTTGAAATCTTATTTGCTATTTTGACCAGCACCAACCAGACAGTTTCAGAAGACTTTAAAATTACTCCATTTTTAGCCCTTTTCTCCACCTTTGCCTTTGGCACCTTCTAGAACTACTCCCTCTACATTCTCTGCATGTTTTGAGCAGATAATTAAGGGCTGAGCTGTGCAATTGTTAATCTGCAAGGGTAAATACCTGTATCCATTCAAAGGCAACAGCTTTCATGAGAAATAACATACAGCAAGATTTAAGCTAGTTTTAAACTCTTGAGTATCTCTTGTTCACAGAAAGGGACATTACATTAGAGATCACACAGTCTGGACAAAAGGAGAGTCAAGAGAAAAAGCAGGGCACAAGTGGGTAAAGCTGTCTCAGCCAGGACAACAGAAAAAACTGGCTCCAAAACTAGGCACAGTATCCTAGGAGACCCACAGACTCAATACTTAATGAACTGAAAAGTAGCCCTTTAACATCTCTACTACCTCTGCAAACTAACTGTGCTACTTCTAGAGACCAATGGTCAAAATAAGAACTTACAGTGCTCCACAGACACCTAGTTGTGCACCCACCAGCAAGCCTGCACAGAAAATGTTTTGGACAGAAATCTCTCCCTGCTTATCAGATCAACAACCAGCACCTGCCTGCAACTCTGACACCATCCAGCTATAGTGCCCTGTTCTGAGCCTGTCACTGCTGCTCTCCTGCCACAGCCCTTGTGACACAGAAATACTGGTTTTGTCAATACTTACCTGCAGTATGTTAGGAAATGCATCCAATGTCTAACTCTTGTCATTTGTTCACTTGTATTCCCCTCTTGGTAGAAAAAGCACACATCTGACAAGTTTTAACCTTATGATGGGATTCAATTTTACTGAACCAATAAATTTATATTAATCAGTGTCCTCCTTGAGATTCTAAGTCTTCCAAGTATTTTAAAAGGTGAGGTCCAACACTCAAGGAACTGTATCTAAACTGGTTGACATGAAAGTACTTCCTAGTTTCCAGAAACACTCATATCCTACAACCACATTTCATCCAAAGGAAACAGTGTGACACCAAGTCTGTACTTGGTACCTTGATTCCTGCTAACATGGGTTCATTTGTAAAACCAGGGAGGGTAAAAGGCTCACATAACTTCCCTAATGTCCACCCTCCACTCAAGCTGAACACACCTAAAGACACTCCTTTGGAGGGCAATTCTTTGTTGCCAAAGCTTCATTTTGGGGTCTCCAAGTCCCACAAGGGATTGCACCTTCTGAACTTCAGCTCACAATCTCCCTTTCAAATGTAGCAACAGACTGGAAAGCTCTAAGCAATGGTTAGCACACACAACCACCATGCTGTATGCACAGTGTGGGGTGGGTGGGAGGTTGAGCTGTTGTTGAGCAAGAAATAGATGTTACAGCCCATCAAGAAGGCTGCCACACAAATGTGGACAGGAGATCTGTGTTCCAGTCTGGAATCCCATAATTGCTGATGCATTTTTGCATCAAAAAAGTAACACACAGAACACAAGACCAAAGACCGATGTTCAAATCTTATGTGTCACTGTCCAATACACCTCCAGCATCAGTCCTATCCACCTTCCCTGCTATTACCCAATGTGACTGATTGGAGAGTTGAAATGAGGTGCATCTCTCAGTCTTGCTTCCAACTGGCAGCTATTTCCAAGCCACATGTCTGAATCCCTCGAGCTAAGAAGTGGTTAGAAATTACTGAAGATGATGAAATCATGTGCTATTTTTCAATCACAGGGCTTGTTACTTTGCTCCAAAGGCAAGTAAGCATGCTGAAACACCAGCCACTGGATCACCTTCCCTGAAACTTAGATATGGAGACATCCAGTCTGAACTCAAAGTGGGTGTAGAAATAAGACAAAGTAGAATAAATGAATACCTGTCAGAAGAGTTGCACTTTTGGGCACACCCTGGAACAGCATGATACGTACCTACACTGAAAGCAGCTTCAAAGCTGTCCTCTGGATGATCCTGAACTTGCTTTGACATTCTTGGCAGAGTTAGCATAGCACATCTATGAGCTCACCGTATCTCAAGTCTCTGAAGAAACACATGGCTGCATTCAACATCCATGGAGTTGCTAGGCACTGAAGGCGTTCAACCAAGGTACATCACATAGCTGAAATTCACAGGATCACTCTGATAAAAGTTGGTTATGAGCTGCAAATAACTTCAGTCCTGCAGCAGTTAACCAGGATGTCACTCCACAGAATGCCCTAACCTCCTTTGAGTCTTAGTCCCCTTAAGGATTACCAAGTGGTAAGACCAGTCATTGTCATTTTATGTCAGCAAGGCTCCACTTCTTAGTAAAAAATACTACCCTGTAGGAAAATCCAGGGCCTCAATAGCATAAGCCCACTACAGAAGTGCCATGGGAGACTGGAAGTTTACATAAACTCCCAGGAGAAGACCTACAACAAATGTACGTGGCACTTTCCAAAACCTATACACAGCAAGAAACTTCATTAAACACTCAGCATGAAAGAACTCCATGATATAAATAGCACTTTTCCTTGCAAAGGAATCTCAAAACCACCACAGATCAGAACTTCAGGGGACCCAACAGAACTGTGTGGGATCACCTGCATATAGACATCATCTGCTGGCTGCTGTTAGTCTCTCACTTTCCTGTGCAATAAACACTGGGGGTGGGGGAGGGAAGAAATCACCATTTCTCTCTTTTCCCCTTTACCTCTGCTGCACAAGAGCAAACCCAAAAAAAAAATTGAGAACACTGTTGCAGAGATCAAAAGCCTTTTTCTACTGGCTCTGACCTAGTTCTTTCATTCTTACTAGAAGGAGAAAAAGCACTTAAAGGAACATTGTCAAAACTGTTGAGTCTAAAAATAGACTTACCTTGGCAGTGCTGCCATCTCAATGGGCTCATATTAAGGAGTGCAAACTCACTTTCCTCATACACACACACACCAATCCTTTCATCAATCTGGAAGCACTGGCACTATACAGCCCAAAGGACCTCCCAGTCCACATAAACTCTTTTGGTACACTAAAGTATGTATTATATATAACTAGCAAAGAACTGTAGTCTTTCCAAATTCCCACTTCATATTTTACTGTCAGCTATCCCACTAAAAAAGTTTGGATATTTTCCTTAAGTAAACCGATGGACATTTGTTGCCATAGCTAAACCCCCAGCACACCATGCTAAGACAGCTTTAAAATAATCAGATTTGAAGAAGATTCCAGGATTTTTTTAGATAAAGTAAACAAATTTTTCGAAGATTTTCCAAAAATATAAGCTACAAAATATCTTCACCTTAGCCACACAGGGCATCTCTGAAAGGAAAAACAAAACAAAGACTGTGGGTTGATGGCTGAAGCTGACAAACAGGCAGTTCCCACAGAACAATAGCCCTGGTGGAGCTGGTGGGGCAGCGGATGTTGGCTCTGGTCAGGAACTCTCGTGCTGCAGAGTCCATGCCTCCCCTGTGCCCCAGGGACCTTTCCACTCCCTGCCAGCTGCATCCAGAGCCAGACACTTGCAAGTCTGCACAAGAAGCCAGGTGGCCCAACCATTCAAAGGCCTTGCATCACTCCATAAAAGAAAGCCCAGGAAGTCTATCCTAACCAAGCTCCCAGCTGACTACTGCAGAGACTGGAAGGCCAGACAACCTCAGTTTAAGCCTTATTTCCAAGCTTCCAAAGCTGTTGTACAGCAGGTTATGCTCTCAAGATCCCAAGCTGCAAGCCAGGAAAGCATGTTTCCAAAGAAAACAAACAAATTAAACAAACAGAAAACAAAAAAATCCCAACTGCCTGTTCTTCCTGAGTCCAGGACATTTTTCTAAAAAACTATTTATTTAGAAGATTCAATGGCAACTCTACTTTAGACTAAAGCAGGGTATGTACACTGTGATGACTGCAGTCATGAGGAACCAGAAACCTCTCAGCCTTCCAAATAAAAGCCATAATGCCACATGTTCCTTGTCAAAAGTCAGAGTTCAGGAAGAGAACACAGCTCACACCTAGGGCTCCAATAAGGCAGAAAATGCATTAAGAGAAAAGCAAGCTTTTAAGCACAGTCACACAGAAACACAGTCCCAACAGAAACTGATGGATAATGAAAGGCCTGAAATGAGAATGCATTGCAAACACACAAAGTAGTCACGGCCACACGGCTACTTGTGCTGAAATAGCCATAGTGCTGTGTTAGTGGGAGGGGAATGGAATAATGGAAAGGCAACAAAGTTGAGGGAGAAAAAAAACAAAATGGGAGGAATGCAGAATATACAGACAAGAATGCCTGTTCTGACACACCACAGGATGCATCCTGGGGAAAGGAAATGGGAAGAAGGAGTTAAAGAAAAAAATTCCATCTCGGGAGAAGGGAAAGGCACTGCTTCTCAAAGCTTTAGCAGAGCTTTCCTTCATTAATATTTACAAAGCTTTTAGAGATTCTCAGATGGAGGGCACTGCAGATATGACAGGAATTATTACAGACCTGAAAAGATGTAACAAACAGACTGAGAAGGACTTCAAGTAAATAAAGGAGGATGATATTAGTGAACACACTGAAAGAGGGGTTGCTGCTGGCATATGAACCATCTGGTGCATGGCAGTCCATTTCATTTACTTACTTACCCACTACCGGGCACGCATGCCCAGTTCATGTCATTATGCTTTTCCCACCAAAGAAATAATGTTTTTATTCACTACCTTCCTTCTTCACATCGTTTAGGTCTTCAAAATTGTCATTGGGGAAAGCAGCCTGTGCCTAAGAAACACTTGCCTTACAGAGAGGCTTGCACTTAGGATGAACAACTTGGGATGTTGGCAGACATCTCTTGGTACATAGTAGTCTCTTTTACCTTTATTTGAATTTGCATGGAAGCTGGTTTTCAGGGATGGTAAGCTCCCCACTGCCTCCAGAACTTTTAAGTTTTTCCTGGACTATAATTTGCGCTGTTCACTTGGGTACTCAGCAAAAGACAGCTTCAGCATCATTTTCAGCAATAAAGCAAGTGTCTCTGATAGAATTGTAGATTTCAGCATAACTGAGAAACTAAACTCACAGTGTAACAAGATGAACAGACAGAAACAGTGACCTACACAAAACTAAGCACAGGAGAAGGGGTCAGATGGCCAGTTTACACAGGATTCTTAAATTTTTGCAAGAGTAACCAAATAAAGCAAGATGAGGCACAAATCCCAGGACTGTCATTGCCTCAGTCTAAAGCGCTAGAAAACCGAGTGAATTTTGGGAGCAGACAGCAGGAAAGCAGATTTACACCTCTCTACTTCAACTTCCCAAAAGACCAAATGGAAAAGGAACACATAGTCAATGTCAGACGGCTAAAGGGAACCCGGCATTTGCTGGAAGACCTAGCAGAGCATCCACCTGCCCAGCGCTTGGTGACTATGGCTCAGCTACCGCGGTACTTCCCCAGGAGCCGGGCACCTTATGAACACCTCACAGCTGCCGGCTCTCCAGGAGCTGAGCATCTCGGCCCTTCGGCTTCTCCATCCCTCTGAGGGAAGGAGGGGCCGAGCGCAGCTCTGCGCCCATGCGGGGGACGCCCGGGGGTGCTGCAGCCCCGTGGGCATCGCGGTCTGGGGCACTCCGGGGATCTGGAGAGCAGCGAGGGGCGGCCGCGGGAGCCCGACCGGCGGCGGGGCGGGGGAGCGCCCGCGGCTGAGCGCGGCGCCGGGGCCGCTCCGGAGGGAGGCGGCGCAGGTCGGCCGCCCTTGCCGGGAGAGGCGGCACCTCCGGGCCCGCCGGGAAGTTGCCGATCGGAGCCTCCGGGCAGCCCCTGGCGCCTACTCCGCCGCGGGCGGGGGCGGCAGCCGCGGCCCGGCTCCGCGGCACCTGGTCCGGGGCAGCCGCGGCGCTGCGGGCGGCCGGGCCGAGGTGCGCCGGGGCCGGGGGTGCCCCGCGGGCGAGGCCGGGGCAGCGGGCGGCAGAGCGGCCCCGCCGGCGGACACCGCTCTCCCGCCGGACCGGACCGGGCCGGGCCGGCCCCGCCACGGCGCAGGTGAGTGCCCGGGGGAGGAGACAGGGGAGGGACCCCGGGGGCGGCGGGCAGGGGACGCGAAGCCCTTACCTTCCACCGCCATCCTCCCGGCCTCGCATAGTGCGCCGGCCGCCGACCCGGCCCCGGCGGCGCTGCCCCGGCCGCCCCCCCGCCCGCGCGGGCTCCGCTCATCTGCAGCCGCGGCGATCAACCTGCAGCGCTCGCTGACAGCGGGCGGGGCCGCGCCGCGGATCCCTGGGAAACGTAGTCCCGGGAAGGGCGCCCGGCCAGGCAGCGGCGATCCGTGCCGCCGGCGGGGCCCCGGGGAGAGCAGCACGGGCCGGCCGGGGCCGTGAGGGGCGGCAGGGCTGCGGACCCTCCCGAGGCGTCTGTGGGACAGGGACAGCGTGCCCCGGGAAGCTTCGTTTCACTGCTCTGGGATGTTTCTCTCCAGGGTTTCAGTCATCTCAGACATGCAGGCTGACGGCTCCAGGATCAGCCCGTCTTGTCCCCGTCCCGCCCCACCGCACTGCCTGGCCGGCCGGAGGAGTTCGTTCGCACTGACAAAAAAAATGACACACACGTACCGGGACCTCAAATTAAAGTGCAAGAACATGTAATATGCAAGTGAATATGGTCTTCACAAACCCCAGGAATTTTGACCTCTTTGAAATACCTAAATTAATTAAAAATTTGGTCTTCATTTTTTTATTTTAAGAAGGAAGCTCAGAGCCTATAAGAAATGTCTTGAAGCCCTGCTCTTTCCTTAAGCCTTCTATTAGCCAGCTTTGCCCTGAAGACCTGACTCGTTATGTGCTCTCATAAGCACTTGAAGTGTTAGCCTTTGTGTTGTACATGAGTACAGATACAAGTTTCCTGGAGCAGCATTCATGTGTTTGCAAAGTGTTAAGCATACTCACAGTGCTAGAAGTACATTCTAAATAAAGAAAATTGAGAGGTTATGCTGGTGCTCCCAGGTGCAATACAGTCACACATCTGATCTCGTGTGCTGGCAGAATGGACTGATATTCACATGCTTTCTGTGGAAACATAGGATGTCTATAGATATCACAATTTTCAAATACATACATACAGCCTTCATTGCATAATAAGCTTCTGTGATTTTGGTGACATTTTGTATTGAGCTTATGTATTCAAATATTAATAATTTATTTGACTGTGACAATATTTGGAGATATATTGGTGTAATTAATGCAAATGTGAAGTACTGTTTCCTTGTTTGGAATGAGTTGGGAGCCATGGAGGGAATAAATCAAGGCTCAGAGTTGAAGTGGCATGGACATGGAGAGCTGGAGTTCTATCCCCCATTAGTATGCTGAATTTCTGACTAGTAACTACATTTCAGCTCTGGACCCTGAGGACATCCCTGGTGAGTACAATTTTACTGAGCCCTTTAAACAGCCCTGTAGTTTTTAATTACAACTTCATGCTTGCTGAAGAACAGCAAAATTATGGCTGTGACTAGATAGCAAATAGGGCATGACAGATGTTAAAAGGTGTAGTGTGTGATACCTAATAGCTAGTGAAACCTAATATTTAACAGTATCTAAAACCTTCAGAAACTTAACAAATTCTGGTCAAAACTAGACAAATTGTTATTTAGTGTATGTTGTTCATTAGACCAAAGAGGCTGTGAATTGATTCAAGGGTTTGTGTGAATTGATTCAATTAATCTATGGTAAAGTACAATCTGTTTTGGGAAGAGCATTCAGAAGCATCAGGTGAGACTGAGCTAGCTTTCTTAAAACACCCTGCTAAATTAGAGTGTAGAAAAATATTATCTTTCTCTGCTCAGAAAAAGCAATTTCTTGCTTTCTCTGCCTTGCTTTCTTACTTTTCCTTTTACCTTGTCTCATTTCAGAAAGGTTTCTTCTTAACTTTCTTTTAAAAGTGTAGCAAACTTCCTTTAAACAGACTTGGTTTGTCACAGCTACAGTCAGTTTGCTCTGTACTGTGCCCTAGGTCACCAGATGAAAAGGCAGTACTGACCAGAGGCTCCTTAGCCATTCTAATTATTTCTGAATAGGATTTCTGCCAGCTAACATCAGATGAAAGTACAGTTGATGAATGTCTGTCAACAGCATTGCTTTACTGCAAGAGTTCTGCAGTCTAAACAAGATGTTACACTTGTATACTTCACTACACTGTTATCCATCATCATTTTTCTCTTTTTATTCCCCTTTCACCTTACAGAAATTCAACAGTCATTAAACTTTAAGCAACCCCTTGTGCTCCTAAGTCTTTTCTGTAAAACAGTGAAACTCTCACTCATCTTCATCTGATGATTTTGTTAGCAAGGTACTTCTGCCATATCATTGTGACCCAAGGTTTTCCAACGTTTTTATTTTATTTTGGGTGCCCAAACCACATGCACAGGAGCAGTTTTCAGGAGCAGTTGAAGAAACATCTGAAAATTGTTGACCTCAAGTCAGGCACCATGTGTCTCTGGCAGTGAACAGAAGTACAGCCATGTCTGAATATGTTTGGCTGTGATTTGCTTAGCTGAGTGGGCCTAAACTGTGATGGTGAGATTAAAACCATTCTAAGTTTGTTGTCAAACTCAAGTATGATAGAAACAGGACCACACCATCTGCCTAAAATTTTGGTATCTGGACTCTTACATTGCCTCACATATTCCTGGGAAAGAATATGTGGAAATGGGTGTATATTTCAAAGGTGATAAGTATGCTGAGATTGGGAAAAGGTGTGGCAGGAACATGTGGAGGACTATACAGATTTAATACTGATGAGGAAGGAGAAGTGGAGCTTTCCACTTCAGTGCCTCTGCCAGTATAGAGGGCTGGAAGAAAAGGGGAGGGCTGTAGATGGTTCATGTTCATGCACATGCTCAGCACACACCCTAGGCCAGGAGCTGCACTTGTTTGCTAATGAAAAACAAGAAAGTTTCATAGACACTACACTGAAGGATGTAGGTGGAAATTCAGGTGTGGAAGCAGTGAGTAGAAAATTCCCTTCCAATTCCCCTCCCTTTGTCAGAGTCAGCCACATAGCTGAAAAAACAGCTTGAGGAATAGTGGGTGCCAGATCTGGAGTGAGAGGAGGAGGGTGTGGAGTTTCTCTGCATTCTCTTTTTTTCTTGAGGAAGTGGCATTTCCTAAGAAACCTGCTGAGACTCATGCAAATACATGAAAGGCACACAGAGAAAGTGGAAAATGCTGGGTGCATAGCTGCTTCTTTTTTTTTTTTTTTTTTTTTTAATTTATTTTTTAACCCATGTAAGCATATACTGAGAAAAGGGGAGAAACAAACTTTTGGTATAATGCTCTGATCCATGGAAACAGATTCTTATGCTAGTGTGGATACAGGCTTACTGCCACAAAATGACCCAAGGTTTGGTATGTGTCAAAGTGTAAGTAAGCACTAATGTTCAGAAGCAGTGTTCTGGGATCTGAGAAAGACTTCAGAAGAGCTGTTAGGCAAGGAAATTATAGAAAAAATGTGTTTAAAATACATGTAATATGATTTTAAATGTCACTAAGGCTATGAAATTCAGGTTTTACTAGTGTAATTGTTTAATTATATAATTAATAGTCTTTGTTTATACTGTTGCTGAAATATACTTTGAGTATTGTTTATGTTACACTCCTGCATTTCCTAATTGTCAAGAATATTTTGCATGATAATCCATAATACTACATTAAGTGCATTTAGGGATTTGTAGGAGACTCAAAAACAATCACAAGATGTCTGGAAGGTGTATTTTATCATTATTGTAGCATTATCTGGTGTCTTCTCTAATTTTTTTTTCAGTTATTT
Organism: Erithacus rubecula; assembly: GCF_903797595.1. Taxonomy (NCBI): domain Eukaryota; kingdom Metazoa; phylum Chordata; class Aves; order Passeriformes; family Muscicapidae; genus Erithacus; species Erithacus rubecula. The sequence goes on from NC_136689.1 coordinate 134,960,673, forward strand.
AATTATTTTTAAAATCAGTTAGAACATTCTTAAAGAATCATGATCCCTGCTCTAAATTTCAAGGAAAAAAATTGTATGTGAGGGTTAAAAAAACCCAGAAGATTAATAGAATTTTTTGTGTTTTACTTAATTTGATAGAAGATGAGGGAAGGGAAGTGGGTGGGTTAACATGATCTGTACATGTTTGAGGCAGACAGCACTATATAAAAATGTCATTCCTTTTATAAATATGAGGTTAATTCTATTTTCCTGTAATATCTATGTCTTATGCACAAAGAATGGTACTGACTTTTGCCATCATTAAATGTTTTGATGGGTTATTCCATTCATTGCTTTATGGTAAACTAAAGGTAAGTTTTATACAAATGTGGAAACATGCCACAGGTTTTCCTCCCAAAGCAAGTTTGTGACAGCTCTCCCAGCAATACAGTCCAAAATCAGGAGTGTGGCTGCAGGCAGAGACCACAGCTGTGACTGCCTCACGTGGCAGCTTTTTGAGTCAGGCTTTTCCAATCATACATGGGACGAGGCTGAGAGAAACTGGGCATAGACTGAAAAAAGAGAGGTTCAGGCTGTGTATAAGGAAACTATTTTTCACCTGGTGGGCAGTCATTTATAGGAGCTCATTGCTGCTCAGAGTTTTTTGGTGGTTCCCAAGCCCCCTCTTTCCCACAGAAAGCCATAAGAAACCTGCTCAGATCTTTGCACCTGATCCTGCTTGGAGCAGGAGACTGGGCTACAGACCTCTTGTGGTTCCTTTTACCCTAAATCATCCTGTGATCTCATGAATGCCTTTAGCTGTCCTGGACTAGCACTTCTTTCTAAAGTGGTCGATTAACTTCCTGCAAACATTAACCTCAAACAGCCTTCCTTTCCTCTGAAATCTGGTGCAAAGCCTGTTGAATGCTACACCCATGAGTTACCTGGCTCTCATGCACTATGACTGCCCAGCGTGGTAGCAAAAGGAAGTGGGTGGTGAAGTTGGAACAAGTGAGGGTGGTTCACTGATGCAAAATTTGGCTGTTTCAGTTCATTTGTACTGGAGATCTGAGAGCAGTAAATGAGATTTGTGCTCTCCTGAAAAGTATGTGTCTCTTTCCTGCAGAGAAAAATAACATATTGAGTGCCCTCCTTGCTCATGATTGGAGAGTATGAATCACTGAGCCCTGTCACATTAGCATTTCTCATAATAAATGGAAGAATCATACCTAATAGAGGCTGTGTATTTAAACAGAACTAGAGAAGCAGTCTACTATAGCATGTCTATGTGATCAGTAGGCAAACAGTTGAGTAACTTGTTTAAACAATCCTGACTAATGCTGTTGTTTGCTGAACTGCAACTTGATGTGGACTGGAAAAATTCAGTGCTGTAAGTAACCTGCAAGTATTGAATTACAGAGCCATTGGGGATGGAAGGCAGCTCTAGGGATCATCTAGTTTAAACCTGTGCTCAGAGCAGGGGAACAAGAGAAGGTTTCTCAGGGTCATGTGTATTTTGGTTTGAGTATTGCCAAGGGTGGATACTGTACAAGGGTGAACTGGGATACTTGCTCCAGTGTTTGATCTCTTCTCAGTTTCTTTTCTCATTTAAATGGAATTTTCTGTATTTCAGTTTGTGGCTGTTGCCTTGTTTCTGAAGACACTGCTGAGAGGAATCTGTCTCCCTGTTCTTTGCTCCCCACTGTTGAGTATTTATGCACATTGATGAGATGCCCCCAAAGACTCTTCTTCTGTGAGCTGAACAGGCCCATCTCTCTGAGCCTCTTCTTGAATAAGAGATACTCCTGAAGATGGTGTACTACTTAATCATCTTCATGGTCCTCAATGGACACACTCCAGCATGTCCAGGCTTCTTTGAATGGCAGCATAACCATCTTGTGTATCACCCACTCTTCCCAGTTTGAGATTATCAACACATTTGGTGAAGGTGCCCACCGTTCCATTATCCCAGTTCATTAATGACAGACGTGTAGTGGCCCCAGTATGAACCCCTGAAGTAGACCACTAATGTCTGGCTTCCAAATGGATTTTGTGCTGCTGATCACAATCCTTTGAGCTGAGCATATCAGCCCGTTTTGATCCACCTCACCAACCACTTACCTGGCCTGTTCTTGATTGGTTTTCTAAGACAGTGTTATTGGACACAGAATTGAAAGCCAGTCGTTTCATCATAGGAGGCTGTCCAGTCAGGCATGTCAAGTCAGGCTTGATTTCCCCTGTGCAAATTTATTTTTGACCGTGGATTCCAATACAGTGGCAGTCCTATTCCAAATACAGGAAATGGTTTCCTGGATAAGTTTCTCCATCACTTTCCCAGGCATCAAAGGGAGGCAAACTGACCTGTAGTTGTTCAGATTTGCTCTGTTCTGGTCATCAAGAATCTTCCCAAGTTGCTGTGAGCTTTCAAAGATAATTGAGAGTCATGTTGCACTGGTGTTTGCTAACTCCCTCAGCACCTGACAGGTGCAAACCATCAAGCCCTGTGAGTTTATACATATATCCAGTATGTTTAAATGTTCCCTGACTTAATCCTCATCCACCCCAGTATGTTTCTTCTGCCAGTTCTCACTGCTCCTAGGGGCCTGTGATTGCTGAAGGCTGGCCCTACAAGTGAAGATGAAGTGAAGAATGTGGGATCTGACCTTTAACAACAGTAATGTTTGTCACTTACCTTGATGCCAGTAGAAAGAAGCTATAAGTAATAGCCAATACTGTGTTGATTTTGATGTAATATACCTAGTGTGATCCTCTGAATGTCAGGGCTGTCATGGTTGAAGCTGAAACCAGGACAGAGCTAAAAAAAACTGCATCTCCTTTTCAGGTCTTCTGTGTGCTGGATTTGGAGGGAAGTAGTTGTGTTATTGCAGAAAATAATAATTTCATAATGATTCGAGTTGATAAGGTCTGAGCACAATGACCTTTACCTGCTTATGAATGACTCAGAACAGTGTTGAAAAATTGAAGTGGTTAGCAGTGATTTGTGAGCATTTATTAAGGCAAATCAGATAATTGCATTTAACATCACAGATGGCTTGTATTTTCTAAAGTGCTTTTACTTCAGTGCAATAAGATGACTCAGAAGCTCAGTAGGATATTATGGCCTTGATTTTTCATTGCCTCACACCTCATATAGTGAAATTCCCAGTGCAGAGGAGGTGTAGGTCCAGTATTTATTGCAGGATTTTATGCTTTTAGTGTGCAAAAATCAACTGCTAGGAGCAGTGCAAAGCATCAGGGCCCTATCCTCTTTCTTATGCTACTTCTTATCAGTTTTATATTTTGAGAGCATTACTTTATGTTTCCCCTTTGTACATTACATACTTTTACTACTTGTAGGGACAAGGGAATTTATAACAATATAACAGAACATTAAATTATCTCTGGCATCCTGGAAAAACCATCTCTTTCCACATTCCTAAAAATCTTTTAATTATTTCTGAACAGGTTATTTTAGTTTGCTTTTTAATAGAAAGGGAAATCCACAATAATCCAGAGCACTGTCCCATATGGGGAAACATAACGTCTGCTATTTCTTGGCAGAGGAGCAGCAGCATAGGTCTGTTTCCTCTTGGCAGAGAGCAGGAAGGGTAGGATTCATCTCACTGAACTTTATCTACCAAAGCATCAAGCACTCTATAAGGGTGCATTTCCTAAAAATCACCAAAGGGAGGAAAAGCAGCATTTTTTGCATGTTGGCTTTTGAATTTGCTTGCCTTTAGCAGCCCAGGTGACCAATGAGCTTAAACATGTAGCTCACAGAGGACTAGGTTCACAGAAAGAAATCTTACTTTCACTTCCTACTCACTTTATTTTCGTTTGTCCTTGAGCAGAAATGATCACAAATATAATGTGAACATATATTTCTCTGGAGCCCCAGACTTAAAACTAGTTATTTCCTAGGAAGCTTTTATTTTTGCCATAATTGGAACACAGGAGAGCTTCAGAGATGGTGAAAGCTGCTGCTATTTGTAACACCATCAAAAAACTATAGTATTGTGCAATGAGGCATTTTTGCATGCCAAGAAACATCACTCCAGATACAACATTACCCAGAGAATCTCAAATAGGTCTCTGCTGGAGTGATGACAAAGAACCAATAGTGTCTCTCACTGACCAGTCAATGATCCCAGTCCAGGCTAACAATGGAGTTTGCAGCTGGTGTGGACCTCTGACATGTAAGCTGAGGGACCAGAAGCACTGGCTGCAGGCAAGGCTGTGAATTACAAACCATTGAGTATAAGCATGCACAGGTTTTGTCTATGCAAATGCACAGCTCAAGCCTCTGGTGCTGTGGGGATACATCAGCTGGAGCTACAATAAGTAATTAACAGTCTGTCCAGCCACTCTGCTAATCTAATCACTCAGCACTGCTAATCAAATCACTCCAGTAGCTGGAGTGGTGCTTCCTGAATGCCAGTGCTCCCTAAAGCTAGGCTAAGTACAAATGAAGTCATTCAGGTGTATTAAGTTAAACTAATGATTGCAAATGAAGACAAGCTTTGAGACTGCCAAGTCCTCAGTTCCTGCTTTCTTGCACCCATAAAGCATTATCCCAGGAAAGTAGACAGGGGTTGATTTAGATTAGGTTGGCATAGAAGGTAGGGGAGGATTTGAGTGCAGTATGTAGCATAGGTTTGTTGACCCAGGATAAGCTCAGGATAAGGGAAATCTTTGTTCACATTGGCTGAATTGGCTATGCATGGGTCTTGCTGTTAGTTCCAAGGATAGGTCACAGACTGCTGGGGTGATGTAAATAACCCAAATAATGTCCTGTGATACTTATTTTTCTGTTCTAGTGGGAGAAAATACTGACTTGTGGAACAGCACATAGCCATGTGTTCAGCTTAGGCACTGTTGCTGTCCAAGCAAGAATTGTGATGTGAGAGGTTGGTTTCTGGGAAGGAAGTGCACCTTTCCCATTATTGCCCAACAGTAGAAGCAGCAAGTCCAGTTCACCAAGGCCCTTTGGAGCTGTCACTCTAGCTCTCTGGCCCCTTTTCAAGATTCCCTGTGCCTGCTGTCTCTCTGTCCCCAGAGTTATGTGGAGGTCTGTCTGGGATAGGGGAGGAGGTTCTTTCAGTGTTATTAGTAGGAGAACATGAAGTTCTTCCATTTCCATCTGTATGACTGAAACCTCTTGCAATCCCCTGACATTTTGCTTCCTTAGCTCAGCATTTTATGGTAACTGCAAAACTCCATTCTATTGTTAAATTGGATTTTGCCATCCCAAAGATAAGCACAAAATAAGTAGTAAGTTATTTTGTGCCCATCTTGGCAAGTGGCTTTGTGTGAGCTGCTTAAAAGCCTTGGGGGAGAGGACTGGGAAGGGGAGATTATGGAAGACAGCAATGCCAAGCAGCATTGCAGGCTGAGTACATTACTTAAGTGCCCTTGCAGACATTATGCAGCTGTACCAAAGCTGGTGAAGGTGTCCCCAAGTGCCCCTCTCTGACACATTGCAATGGAGAAGCTCTGAAACATGCAGTAATGCAAGTGCTAGTGATGTTTGCGTAGAGGTTCCAGCACCAATTCAGCTGTCTAAACACAAGTGTTTGGTGTCCTTTGAGATTCTTTCAGTGACAGCTGTGACAGTCCTTGTGGTAGACTTTTCCATCACAGTGCAGTGTCCTACTGAGCAGCAGAAGCTGTGTGACTGTCCTCTGGGGCCCTGGGGGAAGGCTATGCCCAGCAGTTCTGTACTTACCATTTGTTGTCCCAGCTGCACAGAAATGCCTGCCAGGAACAACAGAGAGCTGGGAACTGCTCATTTCTCTCCTCCTCAACCCTGTGTGGAAGGTGCTGGTGGCCTTCAGAAGGTTCTGGTAGTCTTCAGGCAGTCACCCTGTGCTCCTCCCAGCCACAGGGCAGAGGAGCTGCAGGCATGGACATGCCCAATGTGCATTCAGCACTTTCAGTGGGGCTGCAGCCAGAGCCAGTGGAGGTCATGGTGCCCAGGGACACAGCTCTGACCCATGCTCAGCCCTGATGAACACATTTTGTGTGTAGACCAGGAATGAACTGCAGCCATCCATGTGGATGCTCTTGGTTCAATTCACGTAGCTGAAGGAGCCTGAGCTGGTGTTACATTACTGATATGATTTTTGAGGACAGTAAGCATCCATGCTCTGAGCCCAATAGCTTTCACAGCATTATTTGTTGAGGATAATAGGCAAAAGGAGTCTTTAACTTTGTGTCTTACAGGTGAAAAATCTGTGTTTTCTCCCTAAGATTGTTACTGCAGGTTATTTTTAGGAATGCCAGTTATAATGACTTCAGTATTTTTAACACACAGGAAGAAAGCAAAGAACAATCTTTTAGTTATGCTTTTATTTTTCCACTTTATTGCCTTTTTTCTACCAGTTTGAGCACATCTGTTTTGCAAGCCTATAGCAGCAGAAATCTGAATTATGTGACAGAACTACAGATTCCACATATAACTTTTTTGCTCTTTTCCAAATAAAAGTGAAAACAAAGTATTTTGTAACATACAACCACTTTGTAAGGGTTTTAATGCTTCTTTTTTCTTTCTACTTCTCCAAAAGATGTTTTCAAAGAATTTTCTTTTAACTGGAAACCATCCACTTGTAATGAGAACTTGCTGACACCTAATTGCCATCTGCCTCCTTGAGTTTGTCTCATAAGACTGCTTCATTTTTTGTTTGTGCTCTGAACTGCTCCTCTGTTGCTGCTGTGGTTTATACTCCAAGTGAATTCTTAAGTCATTGTAATTTAAGTTTTAAGGCATTTATTCTGTATTTTGCCCATACCAGAACTACACTAAAAAGCCTTTAGAGCTAAATACCTGTTAGCTGCAGAATGTAGATGCAAGATTCCTACCACAACATGGGTGGTGCTTGCTGGTATACCTGCGTTAAAAATCTCTTTTCTTATCTGATGACACTGTATCAGAAAGACAATGCAGTACACAGCAATATGGTGTGAGAAAATTACTGCAGTTCTCTCCAATAAGGAAGTACATGGTATCTTCCACAAAATTAAAACTACCCTTTTGTTGTGCACGCCATACCATTAATAAGGCCTCCAAAAGAGCTGTCAGTGCTGCCCTGTGCTGACCTTCAGCCCCATGGTGAGTTCACCTCCTGTCAGAAGCAAGGACTCTTTCACTGACTGAGGGCTGAATAGGTCTTTCAAAAATGTTTGGCAAGCCACATCTAAACGTGCCTCTTACCATTATGCCATAAAAAGCTTTTAGAAAGTCTCCAGTGAAGCCTGCTTTCCTGGAAATAATTTCTTTTCAAATGCTACTGATATTTTCAGGTTCTCTGTTTTCCTGAAAATAAGCTTCCAATGGTGCCCCAGCATCGTGCTTTTGTTCCTTAAGAAGAAATTCACATCCTAAGATGGTGACACAATACACACTCCACTGTCAGGTTTTTCTTCTGAAAATGAGTTGAGTTGTAGCATCAGCTAATTGTAGATGTTCTGTGTATCATTTAGTGAAGTAACAGGATAGTGAGTAACACTGCACAACTGCAATTGGGGCAAATCCATTTGCAATCTTAAATTAAGGTGTTTTTGGTTGTTAAGCCATCTTACTGCCAGAAAGCCACTTAACTTCTGTGTAACAGATGTGATAAGGATTTTCTTTCAAATAATTGTGGTAGCAATTCCAGTACTGTCAACAATTAGCTTTTATTGTTCAGACACCTAGTGAAAATAAAGATGGGTGAAACATGTCCTGTGGTTAGTTTCTGATGGGCTTTTTATATCAGTGAAGAACTGAGTTTATACCTGTAAATTCAAGTTATTTCACTGACTGATAAAATTAGCTATTTTGTATCTCTGTTCATTTGAATCCCTCTATTATTCACAGAAGAAAATAATCTGTATGCTGTTTGCATCTATGGCTTGAGGGGTAGTTTCTCTATTTTTATGTATATGAGTCTTTGAAGAGCAATATACTCTCTCTTGGTTTTATTAAGTGTTCTTGCATCAAATATAGTGGCCTTACTACTATCCCAAAGGGCTTAAGTAAGCAGAGCTCTGTCTTCGTAGAGTGAGGCATCAGGAATCAGAGCTGCAGTAGCACAAAATGAAATAAGGTAAGTGCTGTGCTACTTATGATCCAGGATTTCATTTTTTCTGTGCATCTGCCCAGGGTAGGCTTGAAATTCTCTGAAGTGGTTCTGATCTACACCTCAAGCACAGTTAAGGACAAAGTTTATTTAACAACATGCAAGAAATAAGCCTGAAAAACAGTTTGCCTGCTATTTTTCAGACAGTTCTAAGTTTTTATATTTGCAAACTATTTGTTTGTAAAATCAAGGTTAGATTCTTGTCCTGGTGAAAAAATTACATTCCTAAGAAAAGATGATTCTCTCCATCTGAAGTGTTATCTGGCAAAGTTCAATTTCTGTAATGCTGAGTTGGTGCAGGATGAAATGATTGGTGTTGCTACTGCTTGTTTTTCTGTATTCCTGCTGGGTAAATTAAAGAACTAAAATTAAAATTTCATCTAAGCAGTACTGGATTTTAGACAATTTAATAAAAAACATAGATACCATTTCTGAGAAGCATTCAGACATTTGTCCCAGAAGGTCCCAGAAGGCTGTGCAATTAGTTAAATTTAAATGCTTGTCTGTGGACAAAGAGGAAACACACCTTTTATGAAAAAATCAAGATTTTATGTTTTTACAATATAAATCTTAATAGATTAATTTAAGAATAACTTTTGGCCCAGATTTAAGTATTGCAGAAAAAGAAAGAACTACTTAAAAAATTCATATTTTATACAGAAAGGAATTATCAATAGTGGTAATGGTGATAATAGTAATAATAGGAATGAAGATAAAGAAGATAATGATTTTATACAGTTTAAATTGTTATATAGACATTTTCCAGGTCCTATTCCTTTTCCTGGTGTTACCCTTCCACTGCCTCTCAAAACCTGGGTGCTTGTGAGAGAGTATGGTGATGCAGCAGCATCTGGAGTCCTTTGCTGTAAACACCATTATATCTTGGTTTTACTTATTCAATCTGAAATGTATTTTTACACCACAGTTTCCCAAATAACTCTCCCAGCCCTGCTAGCTCTGCAGACAGGAGCCATGTTGGTCACAGAGGCCTCATCTGGTGCTCTGTGATTTTGTTGTCATTGCAGATCATATTTTGCCATTCACAAGACTCAGTTTCTCCTAGTTTTAGTCTCCAAGTTTTTGACTCATAATAAATAACTGGGCTCTGCATTGCATAAACATCACATGGTAAAGAAGTGCAGTTCCTGTTACATGTTTGCATATTTATTGTGGTAGTCCTGGAGCTATGTGCTTTTCTAGTAGAGAATTCACCAGGCACACAAATCACACCTACTGGCCCATCTACATGCAAACAACCAGACTCAGAAATTTCATCTTCAGGTAACAAACTGCACATAAACTTGGAAAGTCTTAAATATTCCAAGTAAACAGTTTCATGTTACAGGAAGTAAATAACCAACATCCAATGTTAATTAAATAGACCTCTTGTCTGCCTGATGACACAAGAAATGCTGACATGATGTGTCTTCATTGCATTTGAGTTTGCTTCTGTGCTAATGCCAAACATTAGCTGATGTATGCCACCCAAGCATGTCAGTACCGGTTTTTTTGCAGTGTTCCCATCAAATTTTCTTCATAAGAATGTGAAGTAATATAAAGAAGATTTTCTGAGATGCTGGCAGCACTGTGGTTCCTACTGTGCCTCTGTTTTTCCCAGAGCCTGGGGCTTGTGTCTGCAGTATTGTATTTTCTCTTGGCCAGGCTGTAAGCCATGTATGTACTGCTCTTACGGCTTGAACAGTGTGAACTGTGAATCACCTGCCCTCTTAGTTGTGCTGTCATCAGTTTGCTCTGGATGGCAATGACTGTACTCTTCTTTCATGTCACATCTTGTTCAGGCAGCATGAGCTCTCTGCAGCAAAGTTGAGACACTCTTCTGCAAGCAGGTCTTGCAGTGTTTTGTGTGCCCCATTTGCAAGCTCACCTGTAACCACCACTTGTCATAAAAGCAGCAATGGATGAGCAGATTCTCTAACAGCCCCAGTACCACATCACATTTATCACCAAGAAAAGGGATTAAAGCCTCTTTCCTGCATTCCAGTTTAATGCACAAAGAGAATGTGTCTTTTTCTATGTTGAAAGATTAATAATATGTACTGTAAATATCTATTTTTCAAATGTTGACAAATTCAATAATTTCTCCAACTTTGGAGAAATGGTGCATGTGCAGTGATGTTTTTTTTCTAAATCATTTGGCATCTTGACTGAAGGTAAATACAGGTTTTACAGGGTTTCTTCTAAATGTATAAAAGTACTGATGTGACATTGTCACAGCAATTGCATGACAGAAAGAATCCACCAATAAGCACACAGAGACAGGGCAGTCAGGAGGAAGGGTCTGTGTTTCCCCTGCTGCCCAGAGGTGCCTGATCAATGCCCTTCACAAGGGGAACAACATCTGCATCTTTTTGTGGTAGATGAGTATTTTCCACCACATAGAACTGGAACTGCTGGGCTATCTTCTCTTCCTGGATTACATGATTAATATGTCCGATGGCAGCTATTAGAAGGCTACAGTAAAACACAGAGTAACATGGGCTTTGATCCTCCTGCAAGAGGATGTTTGGCTCTCTACAAGAAGCTGAATGAGCCTAGACAACATTTACTTCCATGCTTTTGATCTGAAGGATGCTGCTTGTTAGTGAAGGCAGCTGATTCTAATCACAGTGGAGGGCTCTCATTTGCAGCTCTTTCACACTCACACTCTTCCTCCAAAAAGGAGAATAGGGTGGAAATATTGGGAGTGTAGAACCACAAAGGGCTTACTGGGTTGCAGTGTCTGTCAGAGTCATTTCCCAGTACAGGTGATGGGGAGTCTTTTCATCTTGTTTCCTGATGAATGAGGGAGAACTGGAAAGAGGGAAGCAATTCTGTGAGTTTCATTGAAAAATTTACAGGTGGTTGCAGATAGTGCTTACTCATTACTTAGCAGTGAAATGACAATGGTGAAAAGCAGAATTTGAGAGCAGGTGGTTGATGGGACAAGATTGGCTGGGGAACAAGAAAATAGAAATCCCATTTGACCTCTGCCAAATCTTTTTGCTAATGTCTGTATTTGCATTTGCTGCTGGATTGTTGCCAGTTCTTCAGTGAGTTGCCATCGAGGAGCTCTGTGACATCACTCTGCATCAATATACTCTATTTTTAGTACATTTGGATATAGTTCACTTTTTCAGCTGTGTATCAAAATCTAAACCTGTTGGCCTTATCTAGAAATGACAGAGTTGGCTTTTTTCTTTTGTTTTGTAGAGTCAGCCATCTGTCTATCTCCAGCTTATTCAGAGTTCCCACAGGCAAAGTATTTTTAAGTATATAAATTATAGTTGTATCAACTGTTTTGTAATTATTGCCTTGTAGCTCTTCCCTGCTGTATCAACACCTTCTTTTTGAGTCTTTTTAGAGAAATCATGATCTTGTTCCTGTCACCCAGAGGAAGAATTTTCCATGTATTATTTGTGGAGAAGTAAGTGATTGTAAAGCTATATTTTCATGTGGTGCTTCTACCTACTGCTGTCTAAACATCCTGTCCAAGTAAAAGATTTATGCACATTTCTTCCTCAGCAAACTCTTTTGTTATAACAGTGAAAAGCATATGTTTTATATTCAGTCTCTATGAATCTCTTTAATTTATTCTCATTTATTCTGAACATTTAAATGAAGAAAATGTAGATGAATGAAAGATAAATAAAATGACCTGCTGCTACTGGCCCTGATTCCACATCATAAAGTATTGTCAGTTAGGTAAGTAATCTGAGGATTTTATTTAGTGGACATCACTTTTTATGACTAGATTCCTTCATTTCTTACACAGTATTTTCCACATATGTTTAATAACTTCCTTAAATACCATGTAATTGCACTCTGAAGACACATGGGATTGTCTCTCATCTCTGCATCAGCAAATACTACATTTTCCTGCCAGGATCATGTAAATGTGAAGTCTTATGACACAATCTAGCATCTACTTCCCATTTGTCTTTCACTCAAGGCAAGGCATACACTATTTTATTCAAGATAACACATTATTCAGGAAGGCTAATACCTCTGTCTCTAACTCTGAATAAAAATTACATTGGGAATACTCCATAGCAACATTTGTAATGAGGAGTGAATTTTTAGAGTAGAAATAATTTTAATTACATTTGGTTTTCTTCAGAGACTCAGATTGTCCTGTCTTTGAAATAATCTAATATATATTGCATCATTGGGCTCTGAATATATTTTGCTATGTTATTAAGTCCATTATTTAGTTTAATACTGCAGTAACTATGAGCTGCATTTCCTGCAGAAGCTAATAGAGTACAGAACCAGGCAAGTATTGCAAAGTTGCTTTCACAGAGTCCTCTGTAAATCTCCCCCTTTAGACTTTTGGATTTACATGAATATGGGATTGGCAGAGCATATTACCTCCTGCTTATAAAAAGAATATAAGGTTCAGAAAAACTATGCTCTTGAGTTCTCCAGCAAAAATCTGCAGGGATTCTTAGGGAAACACAAAGTTCCTTCTCCTGTGGGTAGTAGATGACCTATTTGATAAAATAGATGTTTCTAAAACCCAACCATTTGTTTACTTGAAAAAATACTTAGAAGTATAAAATATGATAGGAGGGCAAAGATACTGAATTTTGTCCAGCTGGTTGGTCCCGAAATACTGCCAACATATATTAACAATTTCTGAGATAAGTAGGACTGGGACATCTGTCCTCTCAATTGTCTACTTCAATAATAATTCCATGAGCATCATGACCAATTTTGTCAACCTTTCTACTATTGTTTCTCTCACTAGTCATATCAACAAATATCTGCATGGATATAGCCTGCAGTAGTAATTAAAGCTGTGAAGAGACTTGGCATGCAACTAGCCTAAATGGTACCCATCTCACCACACCCATGAGGCGTATGGCTGTGGGTTTCATGCTAAGAGTGTTGATGATTACAAGTTTAGGGACAATCTGGAATGGAAAGTGCCTAGTGTGGCAAGCTGTCCTGGTCTCAGCTGGGATAGATACCAGTTTTTTGTAGTAGCTGGTACATTGCTGTGTTTTGGATTCAGTGTGAGAATAACACTGATAACACACTGATGTTTTGGTTGTTGCTAAACTCTGCTTGCCCTGAGTCGAAGACTTTTCAGTGTCTCATGTGCTGCCTTTGAGGAGCTGCAGCAGAAACTGGGAGGAAGCATGGCCAGAACTGCTGACCTAACTGGCCAAAGAGATATTCCATATTGCAGAACATCTTGCCCAGTGTATAAACTGAGGGAATTACCTGGAAGGGCCAATTGCTGTTGGGGGAACAGGCTGGACATAAGGTAGGAGTGATGTGCATCAATTACTTGGGGTTTCCTTGTGGTTTCTCTCCCTATCTCCATCTCCTTTTAATCACAATTATTATTAGTAGTATTATCATTACTACTGATATCATTATTATTATCATCATCATTATTATTATCTTTTACTTTGTTTCAGTTGTAGTCAGTAGCACAGGGTCTACTTGGAGGCTTTTCCCTAGTGATTTCACCCAAAGTTCAATACTGGGCTAGTGTCCTTTAACTTATTTATCAATTACTTTGATGAAGGGGCAGATGGTGCTGTGAACCCTTCAGAAGGATCTCAACAGGCTGGGGAGATGGGCAGAGAAGAACTGTCTGAAATTCAACAAACACAACTGCAGGGTAGGAGGAATTCCTGGGAGGAATAACTGGGCACCAGTACAGCCCAAAGGCTGATCTGCTGGAAAACAACTCTGAGGAGAAGGACCTGGGGGCCCTGATTGACAACAAGCTGTCTGTGAGCCTACCAGTGATATCCTGGAGTGCATCAGGGTGAGCATTGCCAGCTGGTATGGGGAGGTGGTCCTGCCCAGCCCTGGTGAGGCACATCTGGAGGTGTGTCCAGTTCTGGTGTTGGGAGACACAGAGCTCTTGGAGCAAGCCCAGCAGAGGGCAACAAAGATTATTAACCCACCTACATGTTCCCCTTACTACTGACTGAGCATCTGTCCAATTACAGAAGGGTGGGGCAAAGAAATAAAAATAATATTAACTAATGATTAATAATAATAATAAAAAGCCACAGGAGTCACTCAGTTCTGTTTTGTCCATTAGGAAAGCCATGCAACAGCTGTCAATTTGTGAAATTCCTAACCTGTATCAGGCTACTGCTTGAAGTATAATAATGCATCCCATCATTTTAAACTTCAAGCCTATATTAGATAAAGAACAAACTCCATTATAATGAATCATAAAAAAAAGGAAAAATTCCAAGAACTCGTCAATGTCCCTGGAAGGCAAATATTAAATAAAACTCTTACATTATACTAGGAAGTGGCCTGCGACTATATGTTGCAGAGTAGACAAAAGAAAGAGCAATACTTCAATTTCCCCAGACCACCAGTATGACTCCAAATCTGATGTTTGTTTTACCACTGAGTATTAGACCAGGATATATCTATCAATCCTCTAAGAATTTAATGACACTAGAGCCACCACTGTCTTCTATTTACATTATTTTAAGTTGTTCAACATCCAGAGTTTCATGAAAACATGAAATGATCGCCTTTCACATTCATTCCACTGTAGAAGTTGCATGATATTTATCAAGGATAACATTTTCCTTTCTTCTGCTAAGAATGACCCTCATAAACAAATCTAAGTATGATTAAATCTAAATCTAAATTTAAATAACCTAAATCTTAATATAGAATAACTCATATGTCATGTAGATACAGTATAAATATGATGCACACAACCAGCAAGCCATCCTTCATAGTCTCTTGAAGATCCCAAAATATCAAGTAGCAGAGGCTAATATACATATATATATATATATATATGACTTCAGTTTTCAGTGAGTGTCTTAGGTTGCCAAACAGCAGTTCCATTAACTTGCCAGGTCCATCTTAAAATAGATTCAGACTCTGGTTCTCACCACCTTTTTTTTTTGAAAACTCCTCATGAATTTAATTTTGGGGATGCTTAAAAGTCATATTCCAAATTTCTAGGCTAGTAAATACTCATGATTGTTTTATAGCATTTTTAATTCACGTAAGCAATTCTTCTCCCTTTTTAACAATTTCCCCTGAATATAAGGAACTGTCAATCCTCTTCAAACTTTCATTTGCCTAAGCTAAATAAACCCTAATCTTTTCATTTTTCTCTATAAAATGAAAACTCCATTTTCCAAAGCCTTCTATGTTCTTATTCCAATTTAGTTTTGTTTTGTTTGGATTTGCTTTTCTTTGACATAGGTCAGAATAGAACACTATATTCCAAAGTATTTCAGTGTCTTCTGCAGAAAGTTTTGTGACTCTACTTTCTTGCTGTTCATAATATCTCCCAACCTTGTGTCATCTGTAAATTCCATTACCAAATAATTTGATTCTGTCTCTTTGGCCACTAATATGAAGAGCATAGCTCCCAATACTAAGCATTGATCTAGTAACCACTGCCAGCCTAATAACTCTTTCCAAAATATGATTTAGGGCAATTTTTTCCCCTTAAACAGCTCTTTATCCATTTCACATTAATCCCTCATATTTGAAACTTAAAATTTCCTGTAAAGTGTTGTAAGAAACACTTAAACCTATCTAGATTATATCTGCTGTATACTTCTAAGTAGTAACTCACCAATTTAGCATTAAATTAAAAAAAACTATTAGTCTGTCTCAAGTTATCTTTAACAAAATCGTGCTGTGATCTAGTCTACTTTGTGTTGCCTATCTGGTATTATTTATGCATTCCTCTAAAATCTGTTCAAAAATTTATCACACAGTAAAAGTTACATTGAGAGGTGTTGCTCAGAATCAAGTTTTCATCCTCCTCTGAAGATACTTACTACATTTGCAGCCTTTCAGATAGCATTTGTGGTTTCACCAAGTGCCTTCTACTGGACTTGCCAGTTCACATTCCAGTTCTTTTAATGGTATGGAAGAGGAGTTTCCTACATACTAAATTTTATTACATCATATGGCCTAAGGTGGTTTTATTTTTGCATTAGAAACCCTAGTTCTCTAATTTAGTTACAGATTTGCATTTGTTCATATTGCAATTTAACTTGAAGAACTCAACCTACTTATAGTTATTTTTACAGCCATATTTCCTACAAGAGCTTAACACCCACTGAAACAGGGTCCAAATCAGCTCTGCTTCCTGGTCCTTCATTGAACATTAAAGAAATCACTATTCTAACTGTTCTGACCTTTGCTTCTTGCAGTTTCCAATCAACTGATATTGGGAAATTCAGTAATTTTATACAATTTTTACTATTTGTTATTTCACTTGTTATTTTGTAAATATTTAATTTAATTTAATTGATACTTGTTTAATTGTTTAAAGAAACCCCCTCAAAGGAATCCCTTACCCTTTTTTATCCTATATTTGTAGTACTTCCTCTGTCATAGAGATTTTCCCAAAGATATTCTGGCTTAACCATAGCCTTGCATTGTTGTCTTTTTACAGTCAAAACGTCACTAATTTTAGAGATTTTTTTCTGCCCTGCTGCTGCTTTAAGGCTGTTTTAGTTTGTTGTACATGGTAAGTGGCTAATTTTGTAGCACACATGACAAAACAGTTTACTTACTAGTTGTTTTCTCAGGCTTTAACATAAATGTTGTTTTTTATTTTGCATAAAATGCTATCATCTGTGATTTTTATTATTTTATACAATAATATGCATTTTCTATTAGAAATTTTCTGTGAGTTTTATAAACCCTGTTCCTTATTCATTCTCACAGTATGTTTTCATTGCAGAATAGATGTTTTTCTCTAGTAAGTGGTTTCAGATGGAGTAACCATTTTACTTCCATAGTCATGTTGCTCTAAGCAAATCAAATGATCATACTTTTTAAATGATTTTTGTGATATGGATACCAATCTATAAAAAAATTGCCTGATCCTTCTCACATGTTGTCACAGAGTCCTTATGTGGGAAGGACATTTAGCCATATTCTCATCTATCCCAGACTTAGGTGTAAAATGAAGACTTGAAAAGAAACTTTATTTCAAGCACCCAACAAAGTGACTTGATTTTCACAAGGACCTCAATCTCAGCAGCTCACCAAAGGGCCAGCAGGGATGGTCTTTACCCATGAACTGTGCCTTTGCCAGTCTTCATTTCTGGTGTTCAGTAGTTTTCATTGTGGGTTTAAATTGCTTTTAATAAAACCCCAAATACAGAAATGGTGATATATTCTCTCCCTGTGAGCACAGTCAGTTCATTTCAATTCCTGATACACAGAAGACACATATTTAATATTAATATCTCTCAGATCTCCCCTTATTTTGTACTCCTTCTGCTGTCCAAACTATGCTTGTTACTGAATATTTCCATGGAAGAGTGGGAAGCACAATTTCAGGTACCACTCAACTTTCTGACAGGAGTTCATCCAGCCCTAAGTTTTTCACCTTTGACATCTCATTTGCCTACATGAGTGCTGAAGTGTGCATCATGTCCTGTCACCCAGATGCAAAACACCAGCACCTTTCAGCATCTCAACCACATACTTGGCATGTTTCCCTCAAGGAAAAAATGTTCCTCAATGACAATATTGATTTTCAGAAGCATGCAAATTGCACAAGATTAGCATTATCTAAAACTACATCATTATGAACAACTGGGATTCCCAAAGCTGCCTAATGGTATGATCATCTGCAACACTTCCAGATTCTTGCAACTATTGATTACTCATCCAAATAAACCAACATTTAATTGGAGCTGACCAGGTGAAGATTTTTTCTCCAAATGAAAATACTGATGTTGCAAAAAAAAAAAAAAAAAAAAAAAAAAGGAATAATGCAAATGTCTTCAGCAAATAATCAATTTTCAACTCTAAATTATTAAGAAAAGAAAAAATTCTAGACGTCTTCTTTCTGCTGCTTCTCTACGATATGATCCAAACCCCTTGACTGCCCCTGCCCCTCCACACAGATCTCCAACCTGCTGGCTCTGCAGTGCTCAAGAGGAGAGTGGCAGGATGAAGTGCTCAGCCTGGGGTGACCCCAAGCTGCTCAGGCTGTCTCCAGGGACAACTCCAAATACAGCTGGGTTGCTGGGTCACAAACCAAAACCTTCTCAGTCCTTGGAGACAAGGATACATACAGAGGAGGTGTTTACATGTGAAATAGATTGTTCTGTTGTTTGCTCATTATTTTTCATCTGAGTATTAGAAATAAGTGAGATTATTTTGTCTATGATTAGAACAAGATTGAAATTAGTTCTCATTATTAGACAAATGGCTGGATGTCCACAAGAATCCTATATTGTCTATCTTTTTTACATAAATAATAATAGCTATTTTCTCTGGCTATGAATATTACATGTCAAAGTTAATCTTCAATTCCCTTTGCTTATTTTTTCAGTATTTTTTGCCTCTCCTTTAAAATAATACAGAAATACTTTTCTGCATGCTAAGTGTCTACCACCTCTTACAGGCAGAGTTAACGTCTCCTTGGAGTTTCCCATTAATCTCACAGTAGAAGAGTTTCATTCTTTCATTTGTAAAATTTTCTTTCTTTCTGCATAACTATGTGCACAGTCTACACTGCAAATCATTATTTCTAGATCATGCATCTTCTGCTGAAAGAAATTATCTTCTCCAAGTGTTTTTCTAGTGGTGCTTTGTACACAAAGATTTCCTAGCTTTCTCCTCTTATTCCTCCTACATACCATTCTTGATCAGAAATACCTCAGGAAGGTGGAAGGATATTAGTAAAAGGAAAAATTTGTCTTATCATTACCCCAATAGTTCCATGGCAGAGATTCAGCAAAGGAGTTTGGCTTTTGGGGTGTGGGCTTGTAATGAAGAGCATCACACAAGCATCTCTGCAGCAGCACATTGCTCTTGTTGGCAGCACTTGTAAGACCCAGAATACTTTGACCACGACTCTGCAATGTGCACACTCCTCAAAGTAGGGAGTTTCACCTTGGCCTTCTGCTTTGTCAAAGAAGAAAAACTTTCTTTGACAGCAGTGGTCTAGCTAGAATCAAGAACCCATTAGTGCTCTTGCAAACTGACCTGTCCTAATAAAAAAAAAAAAAAAAAAAAAAAAGAAAAAAGTGTTAAGCAAGTTAACTCAAAAAGAAACAAGTAATTAAAATTACTTTCTGTTGAGAGTATAAACAAGTGAAAATATCTTGAGACTATTTTAATGGGCATACAGTGGCTGTATGACTGTGTGAATCAACACATATAGATGACCAGGGTGACCACCAAACCACAGACCAAACCACAGCTGAGATACAAAGATTGGGGTTTTTTCATTACCTAGCTAGCAATGTTGGGCAGCAGAGACACATGGGGACACGGGCTCCCTTAGGCTCAGTTCATCCTTGCTCCCAGCAGCAGAGCAATGGGGTAGGCACTGTCTGCTCCAAAGAGCTGCTCACATATGCAATTTATCACAGGGCTGTGCCTTTAGGATCCCTCTCTCTCTCTCCCCCTCCCGCAGGAAGCTCAAGCATATCTCCAAGAGTTATCTCCACACAGGAATTACACCTCTCAAAAGGCAGAAGAAGAATAATACTAGTCATAAAACATCATTTTCCTACACTGACATTCTTAGCATTCCCAGCTGCAAGGTCAGTTTGAGAGATGCTATTCCATTCTCTTCGCCAAATCTTCTGGTTTTAACCCTTTCCTCCCAATGGTGATATACACACTGAGCTGGTGGCAAGGCACAGAAACAGAGCACAGCTGCCTTAGGCACCATGAGAGAAGAGCAGAGGATACCCGCACGTTTTCCCATGCCACGTTGTAGTGTGTGATCAGAGCTCAGTGACATTTTTTGATGAGCAGGAATTGGGGGGAGGGAGGGAGAGGGAAGGTCTTAATGACCTATCAGAACCATTAAGAAAATTGGATAGGTGGAACCAGTGTCTCAGAGCAAAATTATATATTAATGTATGCCTCCTGAAATTGCACAGCTGCTTGTTTATTAAAGATGCAGCACTCCTGCTACAGCTTGTGAACCACTGGCTAGCACTGTCCATTTCAGGAAAATCGTCACTAAATTCCTTCATTCTCATTCTGTTCCGTTCTGTTAATGAAGATCTTGTGTGTTTTTACATCTGGGATTCCTAATTGATCAAACACTTAAACCACCTAGAGACAAATTATCTTCTTTGAGAGGGGAAGATGTAATGAAAGACAAAAAGATCCAATCATTTTGGTTATCTTTTTCTTTAAGTGTTACAGAAAAGAAAAGAGTATAAATTGAATACGATTTTCCTTTAATTAAGAAAAATGAAAATAATTATGTATTCTACTTCCACTTGTGACACTGTTGTATGCTTGAAGTAAAATTAAATTGCAGACAATTTCAGAAGTGAAATTCTTGGTGCATCTCCTGAAGAGAAGACAGCTGTCTATAACAGCAATCTTATGAGATTATTTGATTTATGATCTTTGCATCCTGTGCTTTTCCTTTCTTTATTTTGGCTTGAATTTTTACATATGTATCCCATTTTGAATCCTTAGTTAATATTCACCTAGTTCTCTTTTTTCCTTCTTAATTTTGCCTTGCTTTCTATATATATGTCTCCTACTTTGCCTATTTCACCTCTCTTTTTACCTGTAGCATATGCAGCTGTGAAAGGCCACTGGGGAGATCTTGTGAATAATCAGATCTGATCTCATTTTCCTAAAAATATTTGGATGCATTGTTAGGTGATGCTGAATAATGATTGCACTCTTTTTGCACAGCCTTTGGAAGACATCAGTCAATGCAAAAGATTTGACCTTGACCTTACTGCCTGAATGGCAGTGATTACATATAGATATTGCTTGTTCCAAGAATCATGCAAAATAGATGTGCCAGACTGTATTCTGTCTCACTGTTCAGTAGCCATTGGGGGATAATTTATTCTTGAGATGACAGAATGCAGTTTACAAATTGTATCCTGTATACCTAATGAGACAATTATTTCAGGAGTCTGAGCTATCCTGCAAAATAGACACAGGCCAAATGGAAAGCCTGTGCTGGAAAGGATGGGCATGTTTGTTTAACCTGACAGGGTCCTAGTTAGGCTGTCATTTGCTTGCATGTAACTTCCACTGGTGCAAAATGAGGTCTCACAAATTTGCCCCAAAAAATTATTCAAGCAAGTTTTCTCACAGCTGTCTACAAAATATTTGGACTTTCAGAAGATGTTGTTCTTCTCTGGATATAAAGTTTGAAAATAAGGGTGAGTAAACTGAGAATGGGTGGGGGGAGAGGGACAGATCGTTCTTTCCAGTAGCAAAGCGAGAGTGCTGTCTCCCAAAGAAAGGAGACAGCCAAGAGCTGAAATTCAAGTTGTAAGCAGAAATGGCTTCCAGAGCAGTGTAATAAAGTGCATATATTTAACTCATTATTTTTAGTTTAGAAATGTTTGTTGACAGGAGTGACAAATATAATGTGCATATGAGGAGCAGGAAAGAAACATTCTGTCTCCTCTTGAAATAGTCTCCTTGTAATCCAAACAAACACACACACCTGCAAATTCCTCACAAGTCATCCAGCTGAAGCTCAGAAGATGACTCATGTCGTGCTTGACTGGAACACTTGCTAAGGTAGGCCTGTGTGGACTCGACGTTTCGTGTTGTGGGAT
This sequence comes from Erithacus rubecula, assembly GCF_903797595.1. NCBI lineage: Eukaryota > Metazoa > Chordata > Aves > Passeriformes > Muscicapidae > Erithacus > Erithacus rubecula. The sequence continues at coordinate 134,982,313 of NC_136689.1, forward strand.
GTTTAATAGCTGGGAGTAGCGATGTTGCAATGCAGCAATTTTAAGCAAAGACTTTCTTCATTCCAAGCAACTGAAAAAGATCTACCAGCAGAGTTATTTAAAAAACAAAGAAAAAAGCATAAATACAGTTCAACTTGAGCTAGAGAGGAGGGAGAATCTAAACACCACTGCAGGTCTGGATGTGATGCATCAGCTGATCTTCTCAGGGTCTCCTCAGCAATGCCATGGATGGGGCATCCCTTAATTAGGAAATGTTACTTGATGAGGTCAGCACTGGCTTTGACCATAAAACACAGGTATCATACATTAATAATAGCAAACAACATGTATTAGTCTTTAAACAGCCAGATTCTGAGATGTGTCTGACTGACATTTTTGCATGGAAGTGGGACTGGAGAAGAAACCACGATACCATATGATACTAGAAGTGGCTATTGGATACAGAACCCAGTGCATGTGAAAATGTATAGCTCGAAAACATAGCAGTAAAAAAGGAGGGACTCACAGCTCTATATCTTTGCCCTTTTTTTTTTTTTTTTGCTGCAACTCAGTGTAACTCAGTTTCAAAGGATAGTAATAGTGTGTAATTACTCTTTAAAATGACATCTATTTTTAGTAGGTTTGAATTATTGGGAACACCAGAATGGTTTGAGGACAGGTTGTTCAGTGAGCAGGGCACGTCAGTGCTGTGTGTCTGGTAAGAGCAGGGTGCAAGGTGCCTTTGCTATCACTGTGCAAGATGCAGAGCTGAGCCAGGAGAGGTGGGCACAGAGCAAGACCCAACATCAATATATCATTGATATTGGCCATGAAACCCTATCATAAGTTCTCGTCCTCTGACTAACAGTTCTGGCTGGCTGGCCAGTAGTCATGAAGTACTTATGTCAAGTGTCAGTGTTGAAGAGAGTGTTGAAGCTGTGTTTCACATGAAAAGTATTTAAATCAATGCTAATTTTTGCATTGACTCAATGAAGACTAGGATATTGCCATGCTTTTTATCAGAATGACACTGGGTAGACCAGGACATAGTCATTACTTTCTCAAATAATCTCCTTTGATTTCTTTGGTGATTTAATGTTCATTAAAGAAAGAGAGGAAAGAAGATGGTTGTCTGTAGTGCTTTTTGCTAGAAATGAGCTTAAACCTAGAATGAGGTTTGGAATTGGTGCTCTCCTTAGTCCTTCTTTTTCTTTGGAAGCATATAGTAGAGTAGAAAATAGTTTTTCCTGTGCTTTTCTGGTGTTTAATTTTGATCCCATAGGAACAAGTTCTTTGCAGATATCTTAAGGAGATGCTCTGTGCTGTGAGCAGAAATCCAGAGCGACCTGGGCAGGCTTGAGAGGTGGACCTGTGTGGACCTCATGAAGTTTAATTTGTCCAAGGTCCTGCACTTGTGTGCAATCCCAATCAGGGCAATCCCAAGCACAAACACAGGCTGGGAAGAGTGTGTATTGAGAGCAGCCCTGAAGAGAAGGACTTGGGGATTGATAAGAAGCTTATCATGATGCACACTTGCAGTCTGGAAAGCCAATCATGTCCCCAGCTGCATCATAAGCAGTGTGACCAGCAGGACAAGAGAAGGAATTCTGCCCCTCTACTCCACTCTGGTGAGTCCCCACCTGGAGTACTCATCCAGTTCCAGGGTCCCCAGCATAAGAAGGGCTTGTACCTGTTGGAATAAGTCCAGAGGAAGGCTGCAAGGATGATCAGAGGGCTGGAGCACCTCTCCTATGAAGGCAGGCTCATAAAATTTGGGCTGTTCAGCCTGGAGAAGAGAAGGTTCTGGGAGAACTTAAGGCATCTTCCAGTGTTTCTAGTACATCAAGGGCTACAAGATAGCTGGAGTGGGACTTCTTATGAGGAACAAGTTGTCCAGAGAAGTGGTGAATGCCCCATCCCTTGAACTGTTCAAGGCCAGGTTGGATGGGGCTCTGAGTAACCTGGTCCAATGGAAGGTACACCTGCCCATGTCAGGGATGCTGGAAGTAGATGATCTTTAAAGTTTCTTCCAACTCAAACCATCCTATGACTCTATTTCATAAACCCTTTCAACACACAGAAGATTCAAAAAGGAATCCTGTTCTTTTTGTCACTCCTGCACCAACAAAATATGTATCTCAGAAATTGATTCCAAGATTTTAAAGAACATATACATGTCAATCTTAATTGCATTTTCGATGTCATCTTCTCTGGATGGTGGGGAAAAAAAGTAATCAAAGACAAACAAAAAAACTAACATGCTAGTAAAAAAAAGACAAACCTAGTCTCATTTCCCTAAATGGAATAATATTATATCTGTATTTTGAAACTGAAATAAAAATGTTATTTTCCACTTCTGTTTCTGCAACAAGGTTGCACAAGATATGGGGACAAAAAGCAGATTCGCTCCAGTTGCCTAATTGGACAGAAGTAGTTGTTGAATGCCAGCCTGACCTAAATGGAACTGAAGGATTTTCACCAACCTTTCATCCTTTTGTATTTTCTAAGGTTAATCTTCCTTCCTTCACTAGGCTGCAGCTGGCAGAACAGGAGGTGCAGCTGAACTCAGAGCATCTTTCCATGCCTAGCTGATAAGAAAGTGGTTTGCTTGAGGCAAGAGCTAAATGACCTGTTAATAATCAATGTTTTTCAATTAATTTAATCTTTTCCCTTGCACATCAGTTTGTCATGAGGAGACCAGATTATATAAATACACTCCTCATCTAATGCCATTTGATGAATGCTTCAAGAGAAAATAAAGTAACTGCCTTGTATTGATAAAAACTGTCACATCAATGCAGTCTGCCACTCATTATCTCTGCTGCAAGTACAAGCACATGGGCTTGTCAGGGCCACTCTGAAGTTGTCCCCTGGACAGCACAAAGCAACAGGTAGCATCTATGTTGGAAGTAATCTTTTGAGTTTCAGACACTGCTAACCAGCTGAGTTGGTTCAAATTATCTCTAGAATTCCAAACTAGAGATGGAGGATGCACCCAGCCTATTGCATTTTTCATGAATATGGTAGCATGAAATATAGCTAGAGCAAAAGCTAGAGCAGGGCTGTGTTTTGTCTCTCCCTTTGCCCTGAGATGGCTATCCTTCCCCCTTTTCCTAATAAAGCATCAAAGTAGAGATGTTGAAGGTGTAAATTGGAGAGATAAAATGCTATAGATTATATCCAACCCACCAGTACAATGAAGTCTGCTGCAGAGACATATTGTCAGGAGACAAGGGATCTCAGGATCCTCAACCCCCATGCAAGAGAGTTGTGTGGTATATGAAACTTTGATGGAGGGGCTGCAACTTTCACAAAATATTCAGATTATTATTGAGAAATAGTCTTGATTTGTGTGCTATAGATTATTTTATACCAGTTAAGCAGATGTAATAGCAAATAACATCAAAGCAGAATGCCTGAAAACACAGTGCAGCTGCTGTTGGTTTGCTGTGCTGATTTCCTGTTACAGATTTCCTGTTACCTGCTGAGCTTTGCAGGCGAGGGGTTTAGCTGTCTCCTCCCAGTGGCCACTCAGATTAAAATCCTGAGCTCTGTGACATATGGCTGCTCCAGTTGCAGTGGATCTCTCAGCTTGCTCCCAACGTGCTATAACTTCAATTTACCAAAATGGCACTTAGAGATGTCCAATTAAAATGTCCCATTTTATTGGGGAAAATGCTTTCCCAGTGGTAATATATGCCATTGAATAGAATTCAAAAATCACTTTGCCTTTAATGACTTTTATTTTCATAAAGAATGCAAACATGAAATACTTAATGTGATGTCCTAATTAATGCAAATATGCCAAACCCCTTTATTTTCCAGAGAAAATTATATTACACTGTTACATTTCCCCATTTCATGGCTGCATATTTTATATATTGTAACCATGGTTACTGTGTCATTAAAGTCTATTCAGAGGGAGTTGGGCATTGCATCAAGCTATCGCAGAGAGTGATTGCTTTTGTAAATTTAAAAGAAGCTCTGCAGCTAATTACTGTGAGTTTGTGTAAATTGGACCAATGGAGACCATGAAATTTGGAATAAATTATTGTAGAATCTGAAACAAATGAAGAATATTTTCATTTGTTTAGGAACTTGCCTTCTGTATCACAAGCCTCTTAAACTTTTAATTGTGTAAAGCTCAAGCTATACACTGGCACATTGCTGATACAGGAACACAGACAGCCCTGGCTGAACTGGGATGTGAATGGTCTTAAACAGAAATTACTGGCAATGGTCAGAAAGCTGGGGAAAGGACAGAGCATGCCTAAGATGTTCTGATTTTGCATTGTTTGGAAATTTTAGAAGGAAATTCTGCTATTTGGAAATCTTTTGAGCGGTCCCTTATCTGCCAATTAAATATATCTTTCCTCCATGTGGTGCATTATGTATTTGGATAGAGTGGGGCTCTCTCCTCTCCTTAGCTGCTGTTGTGGTTTGAAAGGGCAGGTGTCTGCCAGTAAGGGCAGAAGTTTCCCTTTGGAATAGAGACTTTGGTTCCACTCCCCCCCCCCCCCAAGTATTATAATTGTTTGAATCAAGGACTCTGAGGCAGAGATAAGGGGGGTGGGAATAACAGCTCTTTTACTAAGATATCTAACTGTACAGGCAGAAAACAATAACAGTTAAAATTGCTAACAGAACGAAATAGATAACTCGGTGTCAGTCCCTTTATATGCAAGCACGCTGTCTCTGTGCTTAGTCCAGAGCCCGGATTTGCCAGAGGGCAGACGGGAACGAAGGCAGGAGGGAGGGGGGAGGGGCAGCAGCGGCCACGCCGGTCTCGGGCGGGAACGGGCTGGAGCGGCGGCTCCTCGCTCACCGTGTGTGTCCGGGGGATCAGCTGTGTCCGCAGAGGCAGGAGGCTGGAACAGGGCAGATGCAGGGCAGGTGGTCGCAGAGGGTCTGGCTCTGCTGTGCTCGGCCGCGTGGCTGAACGATCCCAGGCGTCCTCCTCCGAGCTCGCCGGAAACACGAGTCCCCTCCCGGAAGCCTCAGAGGCCCCTCCAGGAGCCGTTCCTGAGGAAGTCTATGCCTAGAATGCACGGTGCCCCTGGGCCAGTTACAATTGGATGTTTCTGCCACCCCTTCCCTGTCAGGCTAATCTCAGCTTCCAGCAAAGTGAATTTCTGTGATCCCCCCGTCACCCCAACAATGGAAACAGGTACCTTCCCCACATGTTCTGATGGTATCAGGGTGCATTGTGAACCAGTATCAACTAACACTTTCTGTTTCTGTGGCTTTGACGTGCCAGGCCATCGCACCCAGACTATCCAATAGATCCTGTCATCCCATGCCTCTCCCTGGCTAGAGGCAGGGCCCCTCTAGCCCTGGTTATTATTTCTTTCCTGGGCATACATAGTGGAGGTTCCTTTCAGGGGATCTGACAGAACTTCCTCCTTGCTGTAATACCCTGCACCTTGCTTGTGGGAGGTTGAGGCTACCTTCATTTTAGTGCGGCTCCCTCGGTTAGCATTTCCCTCCCTGAGCTGACGCACCCGTGCTGCCAGGACAGAAGTGGGTTTCCCATCCCATTTTCCCATGTCTTCCCCATGGTCTCGTAGGAAAAACCACAGGTCAGCTCGTGAGGTGTACCCTCTCTCCCTAGCTGGGGGACATGAAGCTCTGACTTGGGGGCCTGTGACTCGTACTGGTGCTACGCTGATCTTCCTCACCTCCTCAATTCTCTCTATCATCTCCTCCCTCATATCCCTCATCCTATCTTCGACCTGTTGGAGGTCTCTGGCCACGGCAGAGACATTAGCCTGCATTGGGCCATTCATCATGCTCTCAAAATTTCTGAGTTTGTTGGCAACAGAACACACTGTCTCTGGATTGTTATCAGCATTAATCATTGCTTTGTAGGTGGTATATTGAGATGGACCCAAGGTTGCCAGATTCCATAACATCTGCCCTGTGCACTTGACCTTGTCAGGGTCATTGTCATGCTGTCCATCCCTCCCAAAGAGTACCTCTAATACTGCTGTCTCTCTCAGCTGCTGGATCCCTTCCTCAAGGGTCTGCCAGCGCATCCTACAGTGGTGCTCCTGCATTCTCTCTCTGTGTACAAACTTCTCTCTCACACTCATTAAAAGCCGGTCCCAGAGGGAAAGAAGGCCTTGCTCCCTTACGAATATCTGGTCCACACCTGAATCCTGGGCCAAGGATCCCAAATTCCTGGCCTCAGTTCCATCCAGTTGTACACCTGTTCCCGTAAGGTCCCAGACCCGGAGTAACCAAGTTGTAAAAGGCTCACGGCCTCTCCGAGCAATGTCTTTACGCAGGTTATGGAGACTATCGTATGAGAGGGACTCGGTGACAATCTCAACCTCTGGCTCCCTTGCTGGTTGTGAGGACCCTCCTTGCTGATCCCCATTATCTAAGTGCCTCGTTTTAATCTTAGATTTCCTAGTTTCCACAGGAGCAACTGCTGCTGGCTGTGGCTGCTCCTGTGATCCAGCTGGAACCTGGACAGATACGACATCTACGGGTTCCACTGCAGCACCATCTGACTCTCCCTCTTTAGGGCAGGGGGAGGGTTTCTCACCAGCTGGAGAAAAATACTCCTTCATCATCTGGCTATGTTCTTTCAGCATTTGGCCTATATCCTTCACTAGAGCCCCCACCCACTCTGGATGGCTCATTTCTGCAGTGGGCTGTGGGGCATCATCCCTAGTCCCTGGGGCAGGTATCAGAGTTGTTGTCCAAGCCAATATTCCCTTGTTTCTGAATGCTAAGTAGAACAAGCCTATCAGCAACACCAGCCACTGTATAATAACAGTGGCAATTAAAGCAGATCTGAAATCCTTGAGAACCAGTGGGGTAGCCTCAAAAAACTGGGTGATGGGTTGGGAGAAAATTTCCCTTGCACTCATTATCTCACAGTAAGTACCATTACTGAAATAGCCCCAGAAACATGCAGTTAGAGTACGATAGCTCCGGATCCATGCAACCGCTTCCCAGAAAAAATTAAAAACCCATGAATTCCTGACATAATCAATCCACCAAACTAATCGGATAATAGCTACAGTAACTTTGGTGAGGGGGCCCAAATTCAAAAAAGGGCTTGCAAATGGGAGGGAGATGGCTGTGACCACATGGAACACAAACCAGATTAAACCAGACAACATATATTAGTAAAAGAGCTGTTATTCCCACCCCCCTTATCTCTGCCTCAGAGTCCTTGATTCAAACAATTATAATACTTGGGGGGGGGGAGTGGAACCAAAGTCTCTATTCCAAAGAGAAACTTCTGCCCTTACTGGCAGACATCTGCCCTTTCAAACCAGGACAGCTGCCTAGAATTGTAGTAGCTGATGTAAAGTAGGATCTTGCCATCATGTTTCCTTATCAGAAGACAGCATATCCATGGCCACACAGATGCCTGACAGCCTTTGAACTGTATGGAAATAGTTAAATATCCTTGTACTCTGTATGTTACTAATCACTTTTGCAGCTTGCCCCCCTCAGCTTTTCAATAGTTGCATTATTTGTGGTATCCTGATATGTCAGTAAGAATTTTCCATTCCTCCCTGTACCTCTGTGCTTGTCAAATACTTGGGGTTTTTTGTTCCACTAGCCTTTGCAACATTTGCATGGGCACTGCCACAGTGGGTGCAGTAAGTGGCTGCACAGAAGTGAGGGTATGTGGGGTGATGGCTCCATCAGCACAGCAGCTGATGCTTTATCCTTGTCCTGTCTCTGCCCCTCCACACACCCTCCATCTGCCAACAGCCAGGGGCAGTGAATTTTCTGAGCTTCATCTCTTATAATATTTTGCAGATACTGATAACTAAGCTTACTGTTCCTAATGGACTCAGGGAACCTTGTACTGTCCTGGTCCAAGCTGATGTTTACTTTGTATTGTGTTGCTTGTGTAACACTGGGTTACAACAGACATTTTTCCTTCTCACAGATCTCAGCAAATGAGCAGAAGATCAACAGCACCTTCTCCAGATGACAGTGAGCACAAACTGTGTAAGGTTTCATAAAAACCTCCTGTCCCAGTCACTCATCTTCCCCATACTTCGAATTCTAACTCAGGAGCTGTGGAAGGAGCCACATTGTCTCCATCTGCTTTGGGGAGCACACCCTCACAGATTAATGGGGAAAAAACTTAATATAAATCTTGAGCTGTCCATCCATGTCTATTCACCGTTATCCAATTTTATCCCTAAAAGCAGCTTTACAATACCCAACATGACAGACTTGGCCAGAGAAGATGCAAAATCTGGGTTTCCCATTGACCAGTGCCAGTGTGGCCAGTCATAGGCGGGTGCAAGCAGTCCTCCAAAGCAGCTGCTAAAGTAGGGATGAAAAAATCCTACCAGTCCTAAAAAACAGTGAGTCTCACATAGCCTTTTTGTAGCAAATAATTAGGCTGCTTTGATTTCAGTACTGTTAATTGAATAAATAAGATCAGTAGTAATATGAGTTGTCTATGTGAGTCCATTCTCCCTAACCTGATCACCAACAGAGTTACAATTTTGAGGCTCAGGCTCTCTGCCAACCTTTTCTCCACTAAGTGGTCCTTCAGTCCTTCTTTTTTTTCCCTCCCCTGCATCTGTTCACTTATCAAATTTATCAGCAGGATGCCTGAGCCCTTACCTAGGATAATACCCTGTCAGGAGGTAGATAATGGTATGGTGTGGTATAACATTGTATGCAGCTATGAGGCAATGAAATATCCAGGGGGTATGTCAAGAACATTGTATTTATCTTTCTGTGGTATTTTTGCATCATTTTGGAAAAGGCCAAGTATGCCTGTGATGATGTAGTATTATCAGAGAACATTTCAAAACCTATTTTGCACTCAGAGGGTTAACAATAGGAGAGACAAGCACTTCAACATCACCAGCAGCAGGTGATTCTGCACCTCCTCAGTTGCAAAAGTTCAGCAAAACCAGCCTCCAACCCTGTTTGGAAAGTGTGGGCATCACCAGTATGCTCAGAACTCTGGTTTTTTCTCTTGTAGAGCATAAACTACTCACTGGTAATGCAGGGTGGAAACACACTCCATTTCAGTTAAAAGCCTTAGAAGCATACATGAGACACACATTTGTGTGGGGACACAGAGAAAAACTGCCCTCCTGGCAAATGTGGTAAGCACATAATCCTCCATGTGACAGGGCTTGCAGCAAGTACAATACAGCAGAACTCCAGAGCACTCCACCTGATACCTCAGTCTGCTCCTTTTTTCATGGCTTCTGCTAAACCCACATTACGTTTCCCATTAAGTTAGCAAATGCTCATTTCAGAGAAACCCTGTTGCTTTTTTTTTAACATTTCCAAAAATAAAGCATAACCAGAGGGTTCCTGTTACATAACATAAATATTTTATTATCTTCCACATTACTCACTTGCAAAAAAATAATCTAGACACACTTTTGGCCTCTTTCATTATATAGCCTTGAAAAATATGATGCCATATTGCACAGGTTGTCCTTCTACATAACCATGGAATATTGCATTATGTATACCTAACCCTTTGCCAAGTTGATTCTTGAAAAGACAGGGAAAATTAAAGTCTACTTTTTATGCCAACTCCTATTTCTTTTTATCCAAAAATAATTGTGCCTGGCAATGTATTCTTTCTGCTTTATGGATATTATTTTTTTGATTTTTCAACAATATAAAATTGTAAATTCTGCTAGATCATCATTCCATACCACAGAGCTATAAAAAATTAAATTAAAGATCCTGCAAGTCTTGGTCTTCCCAGGCTAAGTGCTGTGCCATGGACAGCTCTGCTGGGGTTTGCCAGGTTGCTGCTCAGATGTAGCTGCTTGTGTGTTGGAGCATATGCAATGAGCCGGAGTGCCACAGTCTCTGTGCTTACTAACAAAGGGACACCTCCATGCTTTTATTAGTTTGAGGGTTCTCAGTTCCAGACTGTTCTGATTTTGGCAGGGATAGAGTTGATTTTTTTCATAGGGGAAGACATTCAGAGTAATGCTGCTTGTCTTATCATGTTACTATTACATGTGATGGAGCCTCATTCCTGAGGATGGCCAAACATCTGCTTGTCCATAGGAAGTGGTGGATCACCTCCTTGTATTGCTTTGCTTACCTCCTTGTATGGCTTTGGCTTTACTGAATTGTACTATCTTTATCTCAACCCACAAATTTTCTCCTTTTACTCTTCTGAAGGGCTGAGGGGAGGAGAAGGATGAGGAACCTTGGAACACACAGTACCTTAGCATGGACTCAAACCCTTGTTCATACAGTTAAGGCAGATTTGGGGCTGATGAGGAAATACCCATCATAGCCCAGGCTGCCAGCAGCCATCAGATATCCTGTTCTTCCTTCCCACTGACAGGGATCTTTGGGAAGCAACCTTCAAGCAGTGTTTTGCAGCTTGCTCTTAAGTTCAGACTAGAGAAATGACCTGTGTATTAATGGGCCAACTGCCATCTTTGCAAACATACCAGGCTTAATCAATACAGGTGAAGGTAACAAGCATGACATCCTTACTTGGCTGCAAGAAACATGTTTTCCAGGAATAGGGAATGGATAAGGCTACTGGGTAGTCAGCCTCCTCCAGAACCATCTTTCTCGATTCTTCTCCACACATAGTTTGGCAACTGCTCTATTTCTACAGGATTTCCAATTGAAATTATTCTCTGAATGTCTGGGCCTCTTCCTGTGCATTAAGCAGTTGCAAAAAGTGCTCATGGAAAGGCTGGACATGTCCACCAAGGGCCACTGCACATCCAGAAATCCTCAGTGCATCCTCAGCATCAGCATTCAGTGCGTGTGCTGCTGTACTGACCTTCTCTGAAGGGCACATGTGCTTTTTAGTCTTATGCAAAAGGCTCAAGATGTCTCAAAAATCAAGGGCCAGACAAAGAAACACCTAACTAGGCTATGCAGAAGTCCAGCCTGGGGCTTGCTGCAGAAGGAGCCAGAGGGGTGGGGGTTATCACTGCAGAGCCAACCACATCAAAGACAAGGTACCAAATTGTCTAAGAAAAAATGCTTCATTAAACATTTCATGCACCTACCAGGGATCACCCAACATAATCCTTATTATTCAATCATTACTTGAGGCCATGTCAACCTGGCATAATGAAATTCTCCATTTAATAGATATCAGGACTATTGAAGGTTTGTTAACATTTAGAGTTGCCTTAATTTTTATTTGAATTACATGCCAGAGATACCAGTAATATTTTGGTATTCTTGCCAAAGAAAACTTCTAATATTTACAAACTTTGAACATGCCAGCTGGCTGATGCTAAGAATTTGAGTTCTCTTCAAAACAAAATTAGTGGAGCCATTTACATAAGTTTCACTGACAGTTTACTTTAGCTTCCAAGACGTCAACATTAGCATCTATGGTTTATTTTGCAGTCTTCTGTTGGGAAAAGGAAAGCCCTCACCTCTGTATTCATAACATTTATAGGAATCAGCCAGTAATCACTTGGACCTAAGAGCTGCATGTCATGTTTTAAGCAAGATGCAATTGAGCTCCCAGGCACAAAATCAGTAGATTGGGTCATCCAGGAAATGTACATGATAGGCCACCAACTGCAAGCCAATGCTCTAAAAATTTTTGGTCCATGGATTAGCCAATGCCTTGAAATATTCTCATTGGCAAATTTGATCTTAGAACCCTGTTTCTTTTCCCAAAAGGATTAAATGAAACAGCATAACATGTCTTCTTTTGCTCCTTTTTTGCTAGCGTCTAGCCCCAAATTTTGATCCTTCTTTAGGCTTTTCAGAAACCCAAGCATTTAACCCTGATTCTGTGCCTGGACTTCCTTGTGTATGCTGTATAATTTTGAGCTTGATTACTCCTAGTCCTCACTTTACTCAGATATTTCTATTTCAGGATCACCAATGCACTTGTTCCTATTTTGAGTGTCCCTCAGTTTTGAATAGTGTCATAAGCTTGTGCTGATGCTGGTTAAATGCACCTGTCCATCATTTGAGATAATTCTGAGAGGAAGCTGCTGGTTTGCTTTACCTGCAATACTGCCATGTTCAACATAGTTGTCACAGATTACAGTGAAAGAATGATTTGATTTATTTGCTTGCAAACTACTGTGTATGATACTGCTTTCAGAAGGGAGTCATGGGCAGGCAGGAGGAAGGTGGCTGTTCTTTGTGCATGACAGCTGCCCAGAGAAGCCAACCATCCATGATGGGGAGATGGTCCTTTCTCTGGGAATGATAAATATGGCCCAGTGGAAGGAGCCTCCACATCACATGGAGTTCATCCCCTGGATCTTCATGGTGCTCTAGAGGACAACTTCCTGCTGCAGCTCAGCAGCAGGACTGTATGTTTTGTTCAGCAAATGTAGTGCCATGAGGCCCAGCCAACCCTACAGGAGTTTGCCCAAACACTCCCTCCCAGTCAGGGCCCCATCCATGCTGTCAGCTTTCAGCAGAGCACAAGCTGAACCCACCACCAAGAACAGCATGGTGATATAATATAGGCAGATTCAGCTTTCCTGGGCATTGTGAAGAGGCCAGTGCTGGTTACAGTAGCCCAGAAGCAGCACTAAGTTAACCTTTTCCCAGGTACAACATAACCAGGTTACATTTGCACTACAGCCTGCTCTGGAGCAGCCTGTGCTCCTTGGGTGCTTGTGAGGGGGGTCTGATCTAGCAGATCTTCAGTCCCCAGAACAGGGAGAAATCCCTCAATCACCACAAAGGGATATTCATATCTTTAGTGATGGGAAGGGCATTGTTGAACAAAGTAGTACAAGGAGAAGAAAACAGCTGCACCAGGAGTGTCCAGAGACAGTCACAGAACAAATCTGAGGAGAGCTTCACATCTCAGAGCCTACAGCCTACCCAGCCCCACTGGTGACCACCTGCAATGGCAGGACAGCCTCAGAGCTGGTATCCAAAGCAGACTATTTGGTCCTCCTGATGCTTGCAAAGTTTTGAGCTACAGATATTTTCTGGACAGCCATATCACAGTGGAGTTCTAGATGACATTTTCCTTCCTTCCTCAAAAAACAAAGTAAGTCTCAAGATCTTTTGTATGCCCAAATAGACAGCTGTGAGGGCTATTGAAATTCTGATGACAATTTTAGGACCTTCCCTACAAAGAGTGCTTTTTATCTATCTTGCTGTAATTTCAGCACACTATATACCTTAGTAGCAATGCTGCAAGATCAGATCTCTTCAAATACCAAGGCATTAAATTATATTTCTTTATTCTAGTTTGTGCTGGCAGCTCCTGACAATAAAAAAGCTGGTTGAAATCCTGACTTAGTAAGTGAAGAAAAATAGTCATATTCTTGTAGCATCAAAAAAAAAAAAAACAAAACAAAAAAAAAAAAAAAACAAAACAAAAAAACCCCCCAAAAAAACAAAACCACTTTTGATTATGTGTCTAGAATGGCTTGTAAAAACTCTAAATAGTGTTTCTTTGTCATGTAGCAACTACTATTGCCAATATCTTGGGGAAATATCTGGAAATCATATTAAAGGAAGTAAAGAAAAGGTGGAGGAGGAAGCTGCTTGTGAAAACATTCTTTCCCTGATCCATATCTGAATGTTCCCAGTCAACAAGCTCTCATCTTCACTTGAACTGTGCATCAAAAGAAGCAGCCAATGTGTATTCTCTTGTCAAGCTCATTTCAAACTGATGCATAACAGCTGTGTGCTAGCCAAGGTCATTTCAAAGGTGTTTACTTCGACTACAAACTAAATCTGTCTCTCTTCACTTAGATATAAAGTCATTAATATTTGTAAGCCAAACATTGTGTGAGGGGAAGGTCTGACTTGAAGCTGATGCTCACTCTGGAGCTGGGAGCATGAAACAGCTATATGACAGTGATATTTCCCTGTGAATGCTGACATGACTATAAAATGGAGAGAAATTCATAGGCAAGGCCTTGGGAAGTGTCTCTGGGACAAGCTAATGCCACCTCCCAGGGCAATACTAGAGCCTCTTGGAGGGCTGCCCTGCCTGCCCATGGGTGGCACTCAGTGCTTGGCCTGACATCTTCATCCATTTCTTCTGACCTGGCTTCATGGCACTGCACATCAGCAGACTCACCAATGACCCCCTCCTTAGAAGAGAGAGCTCTGTCACACCCTGATACCAAGGCTAATGAGATCTGGAGCAGCCTGAAAACAGTCTTGAGCATGTACTTTCTTAAGCTGGACCTGAGATTGCCTTCAGCTTTGGCAGCCCCTGGGAGCAGCTGGTTTCAGGTACAGCAGGTCTCATCTGGAGCACCTCATAATCTCAGGAGGTGCAGACTTGTGTCTGACAACAAACCATGGCTATTAGGTGGCCAAAGGACAGGTACCATGTCCCTACAAGACTCTGTGCAGACACTGGCACAGGCAGCTGGCATTCTGCCAGCACCAGTGCATCTTAAGCAACTAATCAGGGGCAAACACAACGCTGCTGTTTTTCCTGAACATGACTTTCTTCCAAGTATTTGGTTTATTTGCTTTTGTTCTTGTGTGCCACATAATACGAATTGTGTTTTGTTCAACCTTCTGGAATTTTTAGCATCCATTTACAGTGTTACTAGGATGGTTTGCATGGCTCCTTTAGCTGGCAAATATTTTTCCAAATTGCTTGAATTTCATTTGCTGTTTCTGTACTGATAGTGATAATGAATTAGCAACAGAATGTACTCCCTGTGTAAATAGGGATGGTCATCTTCAAATCATCCCATGTGTTCCACTCTATGACATTTTTATGTTGTGCAACATGAAAACAAAACAGTACCAAATTTACTTTAATGCTGCTAATGGAAGCAAAATGAGTTCTTTGTAGATAATACTAGGTTTTTGACATTTCTGACTAAGTACAGTATAGGGCTACATTTCCATGGTGGTAGTGCAGCTGCAAGCATTCGCCTGTGTCTAATCAAGCAAGAAGTTAACCTTGAATACCAAACACAAAATCTATAAACTAAATTTTAGAACTAACTTGATTCCTTGAAGGTCACAGAATTTAAATAGAATGGAGCAAATCCATCTGAAAATGAAACATTCTGCATTATCCCATATGTATAGCCTTATATCTTTAATACAGGATTTTCAGATTGCTTATTAACCCTTTAAAAAGTTTTGAAATAGTAGTAGTTTGAGTCAGATCTGTCTATGCTTATTCAGGGTTTTCTCAAGCCAAGACAGCACCCCAGGGTGAGGATGTCATTGGACCTGTGCAACCAGGAAGAAAGTGAGTCTTTCCTCCTTCCTTGTATGAGCACAGAGGTTAATGTAATCCAATTCTTTGTGCTCCATTAACTGGTGAAGCAGATGCAGAAAAAGTTTGGCTCTGCAGTATGGGAAGGTGAGAGCAGATTCCCCTTGACCAAAGAGGGCACAGAGGCCCAAATCATTGCTTGGATGGAATGTCATGCTCTCTGGGTTTGCTCCATGCCTATGGGAAGAGCTCACCTTCCCACTCTGCCCACAATGGTACTCACAGTTCATCATCCCATGAGCAGAGGAAATTGTGACTGAGAAAACACTGCCAGCTCAGGTCTTCTGAGATTCACAGGATAAGATTCAAAGGATATATTTAGCAGCACTGTAATTTCTTTTTCCAGAACTTCATTTACAGACCAAATATTTACAGTTCCTTTTCACAAAAATGTGAGGACATTTGAGATCCTGTACTCTGGTTTGCAGGGATTTGCTATGTTACCATCATATATCCTCTAATCACTGAGCAGTTAACACTCAGCCACAGATAACACATTACAGGTTCCAGTTGCATCTCTAGACAATGACATTTGCATCTAAATTTAGGTGTCTGAGCTCCTGTTTCAGTCAAGTCAATGGAGCTCAGAGCTCAGTCTGGGTGCCTGAACATCAGGCATTCCATTTTAAGGGGTCCTCAACGAAGCACCTGAGATATCTGCATGGAGCTGGTGGATGTGACCCCAGTCCTGCACACCCTGAAGAGCCAGATGCGTTTCCTCTGATCATGGACTGGATGGCACTGGACACTGCAGCAAGCCCACACTCCCTGCCCCCCACCTTTCTCATGGCACTGCTGAATGCTTCAGAGAAAAGCAGTCTTTGGTAAGCAGCTGCTTCATTCTTCCACCTTGGCTGTGCTGAATGGGAGAGGGAGATTTCTCCTTAACCCACTTAGCAACAAATTTAACACTCTCACAATGAGCTGTGGCCCACTGTATGTTCTCCTCTGAGCTGTAGCTGCTGGTTCTGCTTTTACTGAAGGTAATTTCCTGGTCATGCTTGAGACAGTGTTTTTCCCTTGAAGTCACAGTAACTTTGATGGGCCCTTCTTTAGGTGAAGTTCTTTCAATTACATGGGGACCTGGGCATGAGCTGGTTGTTTGCTGGTGTGGACATTGTCTCAGGGAGTTTGTTCTTGGCAGAGGGAATGGGCCTCAGGAGTCTCCATGGTCAACACGTACAGGATAACCTACCAAGAGGAATATTTATCTTATTATTAATTAGGAGATATCTGTGCCTGCAGCAGGTAGTTTGTGTATTACCTGATTTTTTTTCCACCCTATTTGATTTAGTATTATCCTTGTAAGATATAATATTTCTTTTAATGCTGTTAAACTCTTGACCTCAATATTTCGTAAAAATGAGTGTCACAGTTTAATTATACCATTGTAAAATATAAGATATTAATTATTAATCCTTTTCTTTTGGTTAAGAGTATTCCTTGCTGGCCACAGTGTGCACAAACATTAGAAATTAATCTCTTGTGCAACTTTTTCTCAAAAGACATGCCACCACTTGTCACTTGATATTCTCCAAATTTTACCTGTGTATTCATTAGGAAGTGTTCAGACACTGCAATATTGCAATGAAGACATTGTACCACCTGCCCATGTAGCATCACTTTGCACCTGCTAAGATTTTTGAAATTGTATCTTTGGCCAACCACAACTGAAGTGTTAATTGCTCAGACCCTGACTTCCTCAAATCTAGTTAAACTTATTCTTCGTCTAACCTTCCCACAGCTATTGTAATATTTAGTCAAATATTTTGAAAGATGTTAGAGAAAAGATAAGAGAATAAGCCAATCCAAAAGAATAAGATTGACAAATTGGTTTGTCAGTGACACTTTTTATCCTTCACCATCCAAGTTTCCTGTAGTTTGTGGCATAAACAAATTGAATGACAGATTGTTATTTTCATATTGAAAAATCCTCTCACAATTTGGGAGAGAAAATGCTGTGATAATTATTATTAAAATCAGTCTACAAATCATCAAGGCCAGAGGCTGTTTTTGATTGCATTTTTACAATAGCCATCTGGACTTCCTCTGGAGACTTGTGGTTGAGTCTGGTCTCTATTTTTTATAGTCACTTTGCAGAAGCACATCCTCCTAACCAGAAAAACCAAGACCTCAGGTGCAGTTGATCTAATGAATTACATGCAGTGATGTGCTTTGAGGGGTCTCTTAGGAAATCCTTGTCAAAATTCTACCACCAACCCAGAGGCAGGAGGGATAATATTTCTCCTTATTGAGGTCCACCAGATTCCTGCTAAATCAGCAGTGCCAGAGTTGACTTATCCTTCGTGCTCTTAAAAACCATCTAAAGAAGAAATTGTTTTCCTCTGTAATTACTTGCTCTATTTAGACTGGAGCTTACAACAGGCGCATATAATTTATTTATTTTGTGATAAGTCTGTTATTGACCTGTATTGACAGCACAGTGCTGGCAGAGTGCAAGTGTGCAGAAGTCATTTAGTGATATCAATCGCCTTAGCACTGGAAGCAGTCTCCCATCCCAGTGATTTCACACTTGCAATAAGATATTAAGTATTTTAGCAAGGGGATAATTAGACAGAAAGTGGCCTCTTTTGTCATCACAGGACTGATTCTGAGGACCAGTCACATGAAGAAAAAAGTTCCCATTTAGTCTAGAAGGCATGGACAAGGTACCTGTAGACTCTCTGAAACATGAAACATTTTCATCCATGAAAATGATAAACCATGGGGTAATACAGTCCATGTCATCCTCATCACAGCAGATGTATGTGCATTTTAACCACCACAAATGCATAGCCACTGGAATTAGGTCAGCCTCAGAGCAGAGGGTTAAACTACATTAAATTTTACACATTTGCTGCAGGCTGAAAATTCTTGTGCTGACAGTAGTTGTGCATATGCTATATTATTTTGGCAACAGTGACTTTATGTGAGCACAGAAAGACATTCAAAAAGCTCTAATGTCTTCCTAAGACAGGGACTCTCTAGCTAATTTAAGGGGTGTACATCCTAAAGACCAACAGGCCTTCCAGTAGAAAGTGTCCTGTCATTTTGTAAGATGGAAGGTTAAAGCTGTATTTTTTTTTAACTTTAGATTTTCATGTCATGGTTTCAAAGTCAGTTTGAAACTGATTATTCCCTCACTACTGTTTTTCCATAATTTTCTGTATTTTCAAGAGATATTTTGTTCTCCAGTCTTTCCATTTCCTGCTGTCAGCTCTCTCTTTAAGAGTTTTCTGTCCTGTAAATTCTGACAGACTGAATCCCGCCCAGCTTTAGATACCCAGGATTAGTATTGCCAGCTAGACTGCCTCCAGTGTGTAGTGATGACCTGGAAGAAGGCACGTGCATACAGGGGATGAAACTCTCCAATGGCACAAAGATGGGTGCAGGATTAGTCAACAGAATGAGGAAAAAACTATGCCCAGAAGGCACTGAATAGAGCACCAGCCAAGGAAAGAGGAGAAGTACATGCAGGAAATTGAGCAAGAGAAAAAATGTTAGATTAAAACCTGGGGTAAGTAAACAGAATGGAAAGATCAGGGGCTTTGGATGCAAACTGGCAAGGAAAGCCCCATTCACTGGGAGGTATTCAAAAACCCAAGGGTGTTGCTTGAGCACTTGGGCTGGGAAGAGCCCAAAATCCCAGAACAGGATTGACAGCATGGGATACTGGAGGAAGGAGGTGGAGAGACCACAAGCTAGACAACAGGAACAACAATGAGAACATCATGTTCAATACTGTGCTTCCTCTGTGGAATTAAACACCTCCCTTCTGCTCTGAGACAGAATTCTGGAATCCATGACCAGAACTGCTGCTTGCACGTTGGCTGCTGTGAGTCCTGGGCATGGATGCTGGAACATGCTGTTGGTTAACAAAACAATTTTATCCGAGCAAACTTGAAACCAAATACTTCATTTTCATTTTTGCTCAGTAGAAAAACAATTCTATTTTTCCATGAAGTTGTTATTTTTACCATAAAATGCTTTCATTTTGCCAAAAAAATATTTGTTGCTAAATAGTTTCAGCTGGAAGTTACCACTCTGCTAGGGCCCAAGTTGTTATTACAAACTTCTGGCAAGGTATAGGTTTGTTAGGTCACAGCTACAAATATATACAGGCTTCAAACCTGTATTTTTCTTGAGAATCAGATCTCCTAACATAGTCCTTTCTTGCAGTCTTCCACAATGCATGATTTTCAGGCAGAAGATGAGAACAAGTATTAGCTCTTGCTTGTATGACAGATACTTAATTTTGAGAATCTAGGTTAACCCAGATTAGGACTGACAATGAAATACAATGTATATTACTATGACCTGGCTGGTTTTGCATCCCTTGAGTGTCCAAGTATGTTATCTGTTGAGACACACTAGGTTTTTCCCAGTCTGTCTGACTGTATTACCAGGTTATTCCCTGTGTTAAATCCATCTTGAGTTAAAGCACATCCAAACTGGGATCACTAGGTTTTGTATGCTTGACTGGAGAAAATTAATGGCCAAGACCAACAGAGGTGAGAGCCTGGATTCAGTGGGCAGTGAAGGGTGGGCATGAGGAACAGACTCATGGATATCAGGCATGTTTTAAGAAAGCTATATCCCAATTTTCATGACACTAAAGGAACATTTGTTCTAGTTCCATGAGTCTTTGCATTAAAATGTTGCAAATAACCTGCAGGTCTCAGTTATTTTCCAGGTCTGTAGGATAATATTGTGTTGTACAGCTTTTGGGGGTCTGTGCACTTTACAGTTTGCTCTGTTTCCTGAGACTTAGTAGCTGCTGGTTTTAATCAGTACCTCCAATTCTTGGCTGTCACACTCTATAAATACTGATTTAAAGCTATGTCATATCAAATAAAGTAAAAATAACTTGTTTAAGATCATATTAAATCAAATGAAAGAAATTAGCTATAGGTTGGCTAATTTAGACAGTGATAATATCACAATTTTTTTTTCTTCACCATGGACATTAAAAGAAATGCTATTTTTAAAGACTTTCCTCAAAACTGTTGCATTCATTATTGATTTTCTTTCTACAGTTGTTTAAACATCAATATCTAACCGACCACTTAATGAAAATGCAGTTTACTAGAAATTATTTTTATTTCACAATTCCTAAGTAATTTATTTTTTATCTCAGTTGTATGGAAAGGTAAGAGTTCAGGGAGCTAAAAGAAAAAGCATATATCTGTGTTCTTGAATGTCTAACCTTTAGCATCAGAATTAGTCAAAATGTCTTTTACCTTCCTCTTTTGCTTTCCCTTCTCCATTGATATGAGCAACAGAGACTCAGATATACTGCAGGATATTTTGAAATGAAAAAATAACAAGTGTTTATTCAAGAAGAGGGAATGTCCAAAATTCATTCTGCAATAAATGTTACCAAATATATTTCTAAAATGGTTGTTCTCTGCCTTTCCACTGGCTTCAGACTAACCTTTTACATAAATGTTTTGCTGCATGTTCTTCTGTACAGGAAAGAAATCATTCCTGAAGAGCTTTTTCCTCTGTGCCTTGCAGTTACATATTGGCATTTAGACTTACAAGTCCTAATTAGCACAACTGATTTTCCTCTGGGAGTTAATATAAATTATAGCAGAAAGAAAAAGTGCTGCTGCATCTTGACAGTGCAGTCACTCTATCACAGACCTATCTTAGTAAATCCTTTAATTATGGACAAGCTGTCAGGTTGCTTAATGCTTCCAAGTAGTCAAAAATGTAGAGCATTCAGCATCAGGATGGCTCATTCCTCCCAGATCACTCCTTGCCCTGGTAGGAGTTACCACCCAAAATCACCCCTGTCAGCTCCAGGCATGGAGCTTGTGATCTTTTTTAACAAAAAATGTTAAAAGATGTGCTACATCCAGTTTGGAACAAAGTCTAAGTAAGGTCAATGTATGTCCTGTGTGCATACAGGGAGTCCTGGGCACCAGGATTAAAACAATTAGAAAGGTTCCTTGAACACTACTACTTATAGCAATGCACAGTAAACTTGGTAGACTACCTCAACACGTACACAAAAGGGAAGAAAAGGGAAGAGAAGGAAGAAGCAGATAAATTATTTCTTGAGGAAAAGTGCAACCAGGATGTAGAGCAGACGTATCCTTCTCCCCACAGGACAACATTAAAATTTTCTCAGCAATGAAGAAATTTGAATTAGTTGATTGCACCAACATTGAGGAGACACAGTTTCATACAGATTAAGAGCAGGTTTTTTTACTTTCCTGAGTAGGGTTTTATCTTCAAAACTGGCCTTACAAGTAGCTGCAGAGAGTCTCCCTGTACCTAGTTAGGAGGTCAGAGTGCACTCAACAGAATCAAGCCATGCATTGCTGCCCCTACACTCACCTATGCCCATAGCCTTGGGCTAAATGTAGCAAAGTTGATAAAACCATCAAAACTGGATAAATGTAAGGAAACATTCTATTCCTTACAAGAAATAATTGATCTGGTTCTCTCCAAGGACAAAGTCTAGGTTAATTCACCCTATTTATCATTTGGTTAATGCCTTCCATATAAGATTTCAGAAGGACGTGTTTTGAAAGAGAAGAATAACCTTTTGGTTTCAATCTTTTTTACATCCATTTGAAAGATTTCCCACTTTCCTATTTCTAGGTGTGCAGATTCACTGAAGGTAGGGATATTACTGATAGGACCCAGAGTGGAGGCAGTTCAAACTGCATTACTGACATTGGAAATGGGCAGACCCAGAACAAGCAGTGAGTAACAGTTGTCATACACTGCCAACCCTAACCCCTTGCTATGTTAGCTGCAGCAATAATGGCTATTTTGTTATTTAAAACAAAACAAAAAGCAGAGCAAAACAGAAAAAGGCAAGCTTTTATGTGCAAGCTTTAATTTCTATTACTGGGAGGGAATGTCCCACCAAGGTGAGCACCAATTTTTATCCTTTGCCTTAAGCTCTCAGTTTCACCTCTGCTGTCTTGTTTTATTTACAAGTGATTTGAAACACACTTTTATCTCAAACTATGGTGGAAGGATATATCTAGGGACTCTGATGAAGAACAAGATCATTGAAAATGATCTGAAACCAACATTCATATATTTTCCAAAAGGTGCTTCAAGGAACATTAATAAAAGAGGATTGCAAGTGGAGATTTGGGTACTTGTTTTCTGTATGGGGAAGGATCTGAAGGGTAAGGTTTCAGAAGTGAGTAGTTAAATGGTTTTAAGAAAGCAGTTAATCATTGGTAAGAGTCTTTAAAATCTCAGTGGGATATTTTAGCACTTGCCAGCTTTTTTTTTTTTTTTTTTTTTTTTTGGTGCAGCTTTAATTTAGTCTGAAATCAACCTAGTTAAAAGAGTGCAAATCCCAGGACTGTGCACCATTATTTCAATAAAGTGAATCTCCTCTGCTGGCATAAGGTAGTTTTATATACCTCTCTTGAAAGTAGTTAAACCTTTTCACAAACATTATGTGTAAATAACTGAAGAAAACTGGTAAGAAAAGCAGAAGAAACCTTTGTGGATAGCACGGATCTGAAGAGAGAGATCCCTGAGCACAACACAGATATTGCCTTTGCTGAGATAACAGAAATTATGGGCAGATCTGACAAAAAAATGTCAAAGAGATAGATGTAAACAATTAACATATTTTGCAATTCAGACCTGGATGTTTTTCAAATCTTCTTTTTAAATACATTTTCTCTATATTTTTGGTAACTACTGTACTATTAGGATATTTCACATTAGTGTTTGCAGAGAAAATACAGTCCTGGAGATGTGCTAATGGAAGAATTTCTGAGATCCCATCCCTAACTCAGGAATTAGACAAGTAGGTGACTTCTCATAGACTGAGGAATTGCAGGACGAATTCCCAGTGGTTTAGAAGTACACATGCAAAGTGATGTGCATGTCTCCTACTGAGGCTTTACTTCATGTTTGTTATGATCTAAGGGCATGCATACAGCTACTCATCAAAGCCCATAATGCCCTAAATTGTTAGACCACTTCTGTGCCTCAGCCTCTGACAATGATGACAGAAACTATGTTCATGCCTACCTGAAATGTGCACATATTGGCTCCATGCACTACCACAACAAAGCTCATAAAGAAGCTGTCACTGCAAATTACCATCAAATGGAGTCTGTCTTGTGGTAAAAAATAATGTTTATAGAACAACAACAGCAACAGATCATTTCTTAAGCCATGCCTTTTCTAATCAATTGACTTTTATTAAAGTCAAGTGAAAGTAGAGAATCAAGAAATAAAAATGTAGGCAATGGTTGCAGAAAAACCAGCAAGAGTGCTAGAAAGCAGAAGAGAGAAGTATAAACTTTCAGTGTGAATCCTCAATAGAATTTATATGGTCATAGATATGTCTAGATATGTCAACATAGGACTCATGGGAATTGGGATTTTCTTCTGTCCATGGTCTTCCTGACCAGACTGAAATTGTAATAAATTTGTGCAAATCAGGACTTCACTTTTCAGGGTGGATATTGAAGAACTGGAGGAAATACTACAAAGAATAAAAATAGCCAAAGCTCTAGAGATATTACTTGCAGTGATAACTGTAATAGGCCTAGCCAGTTTAGCTAATAAAAAAACGTGCCAAACAACTGAGAAAATATGGGATTGCATTTCTACCAACTTTTAGAAATAGAGGCGGGAGGGGGCAAAGCAGAATTGCAGATAAAGCCAGAGAGATGCAAATTAGAAATTAGTAATTAAAATTTAACTGAGAGGGCAGTTAGTCCTTGGATCAAATTGCCAAGGGAAGCTATGGATTCTTCACCTCTTGATCTATCTTGAAGGGCATCTTTCTTTCAGAGAACTCAGCATGAAAATAATGGTGAAATCCATCAGAAAATTATCTGAATCTTTTTCCCCTGAGACTTTATGAACATGTGGTAGAAAGGAGTTGAAAGTGTGAGCCAAAGACAAGCATTTGCAGCGAACAGGTCACACCAGGCCACTGGCAATTAAATGGCAATATTATTTCTCCAACAGTTTTACAATCCAAACAAACAGCTGAGATCATCTCATTTTCTCCATCCCCTCAGACAATGCACTCTCACCTTGGCCAGCCACTCTAGTCCCAGATGCTGATTACTGCAGGAGGGAATATTTATGCCTCCCAGAGATAGCTTGGTGGGGCTAGCAAGCTGTGTGTTCTCAGCAGGATGCATGTTCAAGGATTGCTGAAGGATTGTTTTGGGAAGATGAGCCCTCTCACTGCTGTTGGAAAGGATGCTCAGGCATTGGAAAGAGCTCATTTTCCTGCCAAAGCTAGACCCATCAAAGAGCAAGGGATGCTTTCCACAGGGAGAGGCTCAATTCAATTCACTATGGACATCTTGGCCAAGTCTAAATTACTGGAGCTACAGATGCTGCAGGTTTGCAGACAAAGCTCTGGAATTAATTTAAAGCTACCTGCAAGAGATAACAAGAGCCAGGAGCTGAGTGGCAGAAACCCCTGGCACATCAGTAGGTATGAAGATGACACTGAGCACAGCCTGGGGGCACTGGCAGAGGGATCAGGGTGAAGTGCATCAGGAAAAGCTCATGGCCTTCCTCTTCAGTACCCACTTGTCTCTGAACCTCTCAGGGACTGCAGCTGGGATGCTGGATGTTGGGATGCTGGCTGTGATGGCATCATGCTCAAGGTGAGACCTTCACCACCATGACACCTCTGGATGATGTGCCATTCCCATGCTTTGAGCACAGGGAATGTGCCTGCTGCCCTGGCACCCCCAGACCCTGCTGATGATGGCAGCCACCCTCACAACTGGGTGGGATGGATCTGCAGCCCACACGCCCTGCAGCAGCCATGGGGCAATGGCAGGCTGTGGGGGGCTGGCAGCAGGCCAGACACAGGTGGTGCTGGGTGGTGCTGGGTGTGTGTTACAGGGCAGGGCAGGTATATGGTACAGGACATTGTTGGATATATGTTACAGTGCATGGCAGGTATATGTTACAGGGCGTTGGCAGGCAGTGGCAGAAGACATTGGCCACATGTTACAAGGCGATGTCAGGCCCTGTTCCATGACGGTGTTGGGCACGTTATGGGGCGGTTGGGCCCATGTTGTGGGGCAGTGTCAGTCGGTGTCAGGCACACGTTATGGGGCAGTGTTGGGCCCATGTTGTGGGGCGGTGTCAGTCGGTGTCAGGCACACGTTATGGGCCGCTGTTGGGCACGTTACGGGGCGCAGCCCCCGCGCCGCCCCCGCCCAGCAGATGGCGCTCGCGCCGCGCGCGTCCGCCTCAGCCATGGCCCCGTCCCGCGGGATCCCCCCCGATCCCCTCGGCCCCGTCCCGCGGGATCCCCCCCGATCCCCTCGGCCCCGTCCCGCGGGATTCCCCACGATCCCCTCGGCTCCCCCATTGCTGCCTGCCGGTGTCCGTGCTGCTCCGCTGGCCCGAGGGCCGCGGCCGCTCGCAGCCCCCACCGGCGTCTGTGCCGGTCCAACATCCGCGCCCCGGCTCCGGCCCCGACTCCGCGACAGCCCCGCTGCACGGCACCGCTTAGGATGCTGGAGAGTTTCAGGCTTCCGAGTCAAGCTGATAAAGTCACTTCTACCCCAAAAACTCCCACTTTAATTAGAGCTATTAATTAATTAGGCGCTTTTTTTTTTTTTTTAATTTTTATTTTTATTTTTATTTCCAAGCAATCTCCCTTGGGGGACAAAGAAATAGGATCTTCAGGATCCTTCCAGTGCACACACTGAGACACTTCGCTCACAAGAAGGTGAAAGGAAAGAGAAATAATAGTCCTTAAATCATGCGGTTCCCTCTAGTCTCAGGGATGTTCACATGTGGAAATCCCAATAATTAGGATGACTCCTTGGGTGTCATCTTTGACTAGCTTGTTTTCCAGTTCCCTGTCCCTCCACCTACTGGCCTTTTCTTACTGCTGGATGTCATTGTCCCACAGCTCCACGGCATGACTGATTACTTTCACTTAAAATTCCTCCATGCTTTTTCCTATCCTGACCCCACACCCACTGCAGAACTACCTCATTGTACTCTAATCAAGCCCCACTTTGTTTAAAGGCTCTTATTTTCCCAAATACCTGTGGTAAGTAGGCAATATGCAGACAGATGGTACCTTAGGATGATTTGCCAGTCACACTGAATAGGATTTTCTTATTGTTTTCCTGCGGTCTCCATGTCTCTGGATCTATTTGTGTTCTGTTTTCTAAAATTTGGATTATAAACTATTTGGAAACACAGTATTGCAGACACATCCCTGTTCCATGTTTGCATGAATTTTACACAGTGGAGCTGTGGTGCCTGAGCAGCATTTTTGGGGCTACAGTAGCCCCAAAAATCGTTGTTATCCATACTGTGCTACCCAATACTTCAAATTGTTCAATGCTTTTAATTATAAATTCCTATTCTGGTTATTTATAACTTTGCAAATTTTTATGCTGGGTGTCTGCCTGTATTTTGATTTTTTTTGGAAAGTTGCAGCAAAAATGGTTATACTATTTCCCAGAAAAAAGATTATGAAAAAAGACATTGTTTTGCCAATGTTAATGAATTGGTTGTAAGAATTCTTTTTTGGAAACACTAGCTACTCCATGCTTTGACTTGCAGGTTGGCAGGCTGGAGGCCTCCTGGTGCCAGACACATAAGCATTTGCCCATATTTGGCTGAATTTTAAACTCTATTCTTTAGTAATATGGCAGAGTTTGGCAGATAAATTGTTCAAAATTTCTGTCTGTCCTGAGCATGTGCTACCTTTTGCAGGCCAACTGCATTATCTCCACAGAGTAATTTATGCCTTCTGCATTCTTACCAACTCAGGACCTCTTTGCAAATGCTTTAAGAGTTGCAGCAAGATGGCTTGTGACTGCTGCCTCCTGTGCCCACACACTGGCAGGTCCACGGAGAGCAAAAAGCCATCTCTCTTCAGTCCAGGTGAGAAAAGACCAAGATCTCAGATATATGTCCAGGGAGGACCAAGAGCTTAAGCTAGAAAAGCATGGGAACTGGTGGGTTTTGTCAAAAAGAAAATAAAAGGATAAACTAGTTGGATAAAGGAGAAAATAATCTAAAGTCAGTAAGAAAGAATGGGCTATATGAAAAACTGGTAAGACTGACAATATCAGAACAGAACAGAGACAGGGATGAAGAAACTTCTGCTGGCCACCTGAAAAACCATAAGGAAGAATGAGTGCGAGGACACAGGTCACCTTTAGACATTGTAGGAATGAAGAGCCAGTTACTAAAGAAAGCAGAGCAGATGTGAAGTTAGTCTGGATGAAGAGACACTTAGGGAGAGAAGACTGAACAACCTAAGGAGAGGATTAGTAATGGCAGTTTGTGAGAACTGGTTGGAGTAAGGGAAAGATTGAAACAAGAACCCCAGGTGATGAAAAAAAAGTGGGTGGAAAGTAGATTCACTAGATGCAGAACTAATTTGGAAAGGCTGGGTGTAGAGCCAGGATCATGTACACAGAAGAAAAGAATAATGAAATTGGAAGAAAAAGAAGAAACAGGACGCTGTGGATGGGAACAGAAGGTTTAGTGTTATGCTGAATAGTGTTCAAGTATGGGACTTGCCATACAGGCAGGAAAAAGAAGCTTTGTGATAAGAAGGGAGATTAGAGGGGATAAAGCAAAAAAGGTCATGAATGTGTCAAGAGAGAAAAACAAAACAAGAAAGGAAAGCCTTGTAAATTGGTACACATCTGTGGCCAGGAAGACTTGAAATTATACCCAGTTGCTGAGACTTACTCTGTCTTCATGTAAAAAGTATCTGTGAAGTTCACTTTCACACTGCCTCTCATGCTCCCTTAGAAGACTGGCCCACCCAGAAAGTGACTATCTGGTCTTACTTTGTTTGGGTAGAAATTTCAGCCCTGCCAATGGTCCATCCATGCTGTCAATAAGATTCCATATAGTGGAATAGAGGGGAAAATTTTGCTGGCTTTTCAAAGAACCTTAAAAATTGAAAAAAATCTCCTCCTGTCTTCAGATAAAGAAAGCTTGCTGAGAAACAGCCTATTAGATGCTAAGAAGCATCAAAATTACAGCTACCAACTGTAATCTTAATTCAATGTGCTTCTGTGTAGCTGCATGCAGAATGGCTCTATTTGGAATTCACTTTCCTGCTTTCATTTCCTGCACTTCCATATATACATATAGATATGTACATAGAAGTCATAAGGAACTTTGCACTGCAGATAATTATAAAGGGAATAAGCAAAGAATCACAGAATATGCTAAGTTGGAAGGGACCCATTAGGGTCATTGAGTTCAGCTCCTGGTCCTGCACAGAGCACCCCAAGAATTCACTTCTTGAAATCTGGTAGTCTCCATGCTGTGGCCACTTCATTGGGAAGCCTGTTTCAGTGCTCAATTAATCTCTGGATGAAAAGAACTTCTAATATCTAACTTAAACCTTCCTGTGATACAACTTCATGCCACTCCCTTGGGTCCTGTCACTGGTCACGAGAGTGAAGACGTCAGTACTTGACCTTCACCTGGTGAGGATGAGGTTGCCCTTCAATCTCCTCTTCTCCCGGCTGAACAAAGTGACCTCAGCTGTCCCTGATAAAGCTTCCCCTCAAAACCCTTCACCACCCTGGTGGCCCTTCTCAGAATGCTCTCCAATAGTTTAATGTCTTTTTATTAATGTGGTGCCCAAAACTGCACCCAGGACTCAAGGTGAGGTCACCCCAATGCAGAGCAGAGCAGAACAGAGCAGGACAATCCCTCCCTTGCCCAGCTGGACACAGCCCAGATGCTGTGTCTGATGGTAGAACAATCTTACTAAGCACTAGTTTATACTGTCCATTATAGTGTGTGGCATTGTACCTGTGTTTGGAAGAGTTACTGTGACTATCTCTATACATAAGGAAATCTTAGGAAAGTACCTGTGATAATGGTCTGCAACTCCAGTCTTTTGGGAGAGAGGATTAACTGGGACCTATTAATTTGTGTTCTCTAATTAACATATATCTCCTTGTATCTGGCTTAGCATTTGTATGAAAGATTAGGAAGGAATGTTGACTTTGCTGTATCCAATTCACTGATGACTTTCAGTTCCTACATCACTGCTATTTCTGACATGGGTGATGACTGATAGACCACTTTGAGGAGCTTAAGCCTTGGCTGAAATCTCACTACTCATGCCAGATAGGAGGAATTGAATAGGGAAGGCAGCCAGAAGAGTTGGCAGAATTCACACCAGCACTCCTCCTTGAGAAAGCAGAACTGACTTTTGTAGCATGGTGAAGTACAGCATTCAGCATATTCCAGCTGCATACCTGGACTCTCCAGGAGTAATTCAGTCCAGAACCAATTTTTGTGGTCATGTCAAGGCACATATGATTTTTTCTGCCAGATGCAAACCTGTAACAATCATCAACATTTTGGCCACCCAAAAGGAGGTTGCTCCTCTGATGAGGAGTCATAAATATACTGAAGACTCTGAAGACTGCTGAGGCTTGAAAGGAGCTATGTAGTAAAGGCTTATGAACTAAATGCTAACCCAGAGTGTAGGTCCACCCTTAACTATGTTTCTCTATACTCAGCAGTTTTCTTGCTTTTCCTTTGTACTTCTTCCATTTGCAAACTTCTTGCATGACCCTCCCAAGCCATGGGACTCTACAGATTCCTGGCTGAGGGAGCAGGACATGCAAATGGATCTGCTTGCTTCTGAGATTAAAGGACATAGAATTTTTTAATATTCTGAGATACTTCATTCATGCCTTATAGACACATTTATTCACCTGCTGTTTGTGGACTAGAGATCCCAAAAGAGATATAATTGAATGGGGAAAAAAAGAAAGATCTAGCCCAGGCCTTTCCATTATCATAGATACCACATTTTTCATTACAGTGTAGGAAGAAATGCATCTGGCCTCTTACTGGGCTTTAAAGCAAAGCAGAGTTTTATCTTGCTATGACTGTCCCTCCTGAAATATCTGAGGATTCCTGGCCTAAAAGAGGCAGGAATGATCGGTGTTGTAGGGAGATAAGCTTTGTGAGCAACTGTGTGACAGAAGGGAAATTTAAGAAGCCTATAACTGTAATGTAGGAAAGCGGTGGATATGCAGACTAAGGGTTTCAAGTGCTGTCTGGAAACATGAACTGCAAACTCAGTTTGCTCAGCAAAAACTGAGCTTGCTTTTGCTTTGCCATATGGACCAGGTTAGATGGCTATTAGAGCTTCAGTCAATCTCCCCAGTTGCTTGTCTTTAAGTGTTCACAAGTACTCCCCAGGCTGGATACATGGGATACCACCAACACAGGGGCTCCGTGCATGTCGCAGCAGGGATAATGGCAGGAACCTGGCAGAAATGTTCAGAACAATAGGCTCAAAGACACTGGAGATGGGCAGCACTGCCATCACCCCCGTGCTCCCTACGTGCCTCCACATGCTGCTCAGTGGGTTACAGGACCCTTGACCAACAAGGGTTGCTGACAACTGGAAGAGGCTGCAGCTCCTTATCTCATATCATGAAAAAATTATTCATTGAAAGAGTGATTGGCAGTGGAATCATCAGCCCAGGGAGGTGACAGAGTCACTGTCACTGGACATGTTTAGAAAGACTGGACATGACACTTTGTGCAATGGTTTAGTTCATGAGGAGGTGTTAGGTCATAGGTTGGACTTGATGATCTCAAAGGTCTTTTCCAGCCTAGTTTATTCTGTGATTCTGTGATCTGTCTGCTGCCTCTCCAGCAGCACATGAGGCTGGCTTTGCATCTTAGCCTGGAGTCAATTTCCAAATGCAATCCAGTGACAAACTTATTACTTTGGTCCCAGAATGAAAACCTTTCAGGAGAATGTAGGTGAAATAATTAATTCTATTCAAAGTGTTTTACAACATAGAAGAAAATTTAAAATTTGGTATTTTTGGTGGTGCAATAAGATGTTACAAACGGAATGGTGATAGGAGGTGTAGCTGAGGTGCCTGTCCTTTTTGAGCTGCTTGAGATGTGGTGATTGGTTGGATCCCAGCCACCATAAGTCATATGGCAGCAACCTCATCCTAGCTAGCACTTTTTTTATTCCACCAGAAAATGATGATTGATTGTTCTCTTTACATGTGGAACTTACAATAATGATCTGTCTTTTCCCTCAGAAAGCTGAATTACTGGCCTGAGATTTTTCTGTGAATTCTTTAGGACCACATTGAAAGACCCACCTACTTCTTTGAGAGAGCATGGGATATCTTAGAGGTTGCAACACAGGGCAGAGAAGGGTCCTTAAGACTTCAATAGATATGGGAGAAGAACCAGAAGCATCGGGACAGTTTTGGACACTCAGAAATTAAAACAAACATGAAAAGGTAGTTTAGCTAATGAAAACTAACCTGTCACAAAATCTTTTTTCCTGTATTTGAGTAACAAATAATGCCATCAGATCATAGGAAATCAGATGATTTAAAATGCAAGAATAAAAGCCAGATACAACAGACAAAAGGCTCATATTTACATGGTGCAAGACAATGCACCATGGATATTGAGATAACTCTGTTTGTTAAAAACACAGTAGGCCAGGGGACCTGTGTTATTTTATGGGAGGGTTCAGACCTATTTGTTATGCAACTTAGACCTAGGAAGTGGTATGGTTGGTTTTGGCTTCTTTGACATGGTTTTGGATAAGAATTTGGTATGTGGACTTAAAGAGAGCTCAGATTGCAAGCTTCAAGAATTCATCATTTTTAGTGGTCCAAAACCGAAATCCTGTGGGAGAATTGATGTTTGAAGAAATGCCGCAATTAAAAATGAAATAGGGAACATGAAGTAGCTATTGGAAAATGTGGTTCATTTTATAATATGATTGAATAATAGAACAAACACTTATGAATCCGCAGCTAAGCCTGAAAGTGTGGGACCAGGTTTTAGATATGCAGCCAACTATTTCAGAAATAAGTGAAATGCTGTAATTGGTGAGGTCCTGAAATGAATGTGCTGCCAGTTTTTAGATGCACTACACAAACTTGAATTTGTATTTGTTTTGACTCAGTCCCCTGAAATAAATTTGGATCAGATATTTAAAATCCAATTATGCTATCTACCATATTTCAAATGCTAAAATAAGCCCCCCCAAAAGGAAATAAGGTCTCCTTACTGCTTTCAAGTGGGTATTAGTGCTGGAAACAACTGAAGAACACTATCATCTTGGTATCCTCTTGGTTAACACAATGGTTTCATTTCACGTTTGATTCCCACTAAAGCAATGGTATATTGGAAAAAAACACAGGAACTTCTTCCTCCCCACTAAAAATATACACTATGCTCATTAAAACCCAAACAGGTTTCCAGTGTACCCACATGCTTTATGGTTTGTGTTGTCTTTTCTGAAAAAAACTTATCAAGCATTTAAAATTTAAAAACCAAATTCCAATATGTTTTTACTTTTTGCTAGTGGAACTCAAGAAAAACAAAGAATTGGGACAAATTTTCCATAGTAATCCCATTGTCCCCTAGCTTGAAGTAGAACAAAATTCATCATTTACATTATTTCTTCTTTGGAACAAATGATTCTCACATATTTTGAGATTATTGGAAATAGAAAAACACTGAAAAACAAAAGTCAGGTGTCTCTTCCCTTTCCTTTTTTTCTTTTTGTTTTGTTCTCAGTGGAATTCAGTGGTGGTCTTCAGGAGCTTTTGATTGTAGGTGTGAAAAGGACAATAAGGAATGCAGTCTAAAACCTGCCAGATAGACACCAAAGTGCAACTCTCAGAGAAAAATGACATCTATTACACTCTGCTGGTATGACAGGGAGGCCTGGAAGAGCTCTGTGAGCTCAGACAATAAGCAATTCTGTTTAGCCTTCCTAGTGTAGTTGTGAGTATTTTGCTGTCATGTGAACATTTATCTTATGTGCAAATCTTATATGAAAAACCATTTTCCTTGTAATTTAGAAATTACTGATGGCTATACAGTGTATGAATTGTAGAGCTTTCACTCACACTAAGAGGAACTCTTGATATTGTACTGCATTGGATTGAATGCTTCAGCTTTCCCTGATTTCTCTACTGTAAGTGGAAGAAAGAATTTTTTAAAAAAATTTAAAAATTTAATTGCTATTTTCCTTTAACTTGGGCTCAGCAAGAGTTTCATGTCATAGCAGCAGTTTGCCTGTTCTCACAATTATCTCTGTAATAGCTTTGTTGAAAGTCCAGAAAAAATGTGGGGTATCTCTGGATTTAAGCAATTTTATCAAATTTGGACCTGTCTGGCCTTAGTTTGGCTGCTTTCACCCCTTGACTTTGTCGATCTTTTCTGTGGATGGAGCCCCAGGCTGAAAGCACTCTGCTTGGTTGAGGTCCTACCACACCCTCTAGGTAAATAACAATCTCGCCACAAAGTCTCCTATGATTTATTTCGCAGGGATGAAATTCTCCTTCTTTTCCTGACTAACAGCCTAAAATGTTTTCTCTCATGTATCCCTTTGCACTGACAAATTTGTCCCTAGCTCCTGCATCCTACCTGCTCCAATCTGGCCTGTGTCCACTAGCCATTTTCTGTTTCTGGGCTCAGACATTTTTTTCCTTTCCTGGTATTTCTAATAAGGCACTTCCTCAGCTCCAAGAAATACACTCTGTGTCCCAGGCTTGAAGAGACCCATGGTATCACCTTCCCTTTGCCTACCAGTCTTGTTGATGCAACTCTTTCTACTTTGCTCTTTCCTTTTTTGTTCCTATGACCCGTGGGGCTTTTAAGGGGTCAGGGTCTTAAATGTCAATCAAGATAGTGTAATCACTGATAGTATTATTTTAGACCTCAACATCATCATGCTTTTTATTTGCCCTATTCTGGATACTGTGGAGTGGAGTGGAGTGGAGTGTAGAGAGTAAATACTTTTCTTAGTGTATTTCTAAAGGCTGGAATAAGCAATGAAAACAAGATTGGAAATGTCACCGTCTTCCAGAATTTCCAGTCTAGAATAATGACTTTTTTCCTAATATTTGTTCCATAAGTAATCTTGGCTGAGATTTTTTGCAATCTTCTTTCAACACACTGCAATCAAATTCTTGAGCATTTGTCACCTAAGATCTGAGCCACTCACTTCTCAGTCCCAGCTACCCCTAATACTGCTTTCATGTAATCTCTATTCTTATACTGACTTTTTTTCTCCTAAAGAAATTATTCTGTGAACTCGGTGTTAGTTCCCCTGAAAGCCAGTGATTCCAGAAGCATATGTATTTGAACCTTTTGTATGTGCACAAGGACCAACCTTATGAAAGTTTTACTATATTTTTAGTTATGGATAGATATGCAACTAAAACACTTCATCAGTGCTGGCAGCCTGTAATTCCAGATAGTCCCCTTTATGTTACCACTTCCTTCCTGTTTTT
Organism: Erithacus rubecula; assembly: GCF_903797595.1. Taxonomy (NCBI): domain Eukaryota; kingdom Metazoa; phylum Chordata; class Aves; order Passeriformes; family Muscicapidae; genus Erithacus; species Erithacus rubecula. Next base: position 135,016,774 of record NC_136689.1, read on the forward strand.
GTCATTGTTGGACACAAGTACAAGGAGTGCATTGTTTTATTGTTTGACCATCCACATCTCCTGTAACAGTAATTTTCATCTAAAATGATGGGTTGGCATCCAGCTAATTTTATGCAAAATTTGAAAATTCCTCAAAGTAATTTAATTTTCTTTGGAGCTGAACCAATAAAGCCACATGGTCATCCTGAATGCTCAGAATGATTTACCTGCCATTTTCAGAATGGGAGGGAAGGAAGGAAGGAAGGAAGGAAGGGAGGAAGGGAGGAAAGGGAGGAAGGGAGGAAGGGAGGAAGGAGGAAGGGAGGAAGGGAGGAAGGGAGGAAAGGGAGGAAGGGAGGAAGGGAGGAAGGGAGGAAGGGAGGAAGGGAGGAAGGGAGGAAGGGAGGAAGGGAGGAAGGGAAGGAAGGAAGGGAAGGCAGGAAGGACGGAAAGGAAGGAAGGAAGGAAGGAAGGAAGGGAAGGAAGGAAGGAAGGAAGGAAGGAAAGGAAGGAAGGAAGGAAGGGAAGGACGGAAGGAAGGAAGGGAAGGAAGGAAGGAAGGAAGGAAGGAAGGAAGGAAGGAAGGAAAGGAAGGAAGGAAGGAAAGGAAGGAAGGAAGAGGAAGGAAGGAAGGAAGGAAGGAAAGGAAGGAAGGAAGGAAGGAAGGAAGGAAGGAAGGAAGAAGGAAGGAAGAAGGACAGGAAGGAGGAAGGAAGGAAGGAAGGAAGGAAGGAAGGAAGGAAGGAAGGAAGGGAAGGAAGGAAGGAAGGAAGGAAGGAAGGAAGGGAAGGAAGGAAGGAAGGAAGGAAGGAAGGAAGGAAGGAAGACGGAAGGAAGGAAGGAAGGAGATCACATTCGACATTAACATAATGCAATCAATAATTCTTTAGGATATTGATGCATTTCTGACAATTTTCCTAAAGCAACAGTCAGACTCCCATTAGGTGGCTATCTAACTCGATATTTTTAAGTTATATTTAACCTCTTATGTGTTAAACCTTTATGAATGTGAGGAGTTGTCCTTGCAGTGACCTTGAACAGGCTCTTCCTACCCTGAATGGTGGACCTTCTCGCGACACATGCCTGATTTTATAAGTGCAAGTGGAGTAAACCACTTCTGCCATACACATCCTATTTACTACCTTCTTATTTTATTAACATACTTTACTTCAAATTTACTGGAAGTATCAATTCCCTTGTTCCCAAACTTATTTTAATATTGATACTATTTTTACCCAAATAAAAGTGAAAGCTCTTTCTGATCATTTGAAGAATAAAAAATATTGGCACACATATAAAGCCCCAGGAGCTTTCAAGTAGCATTAAATCATACCTTTAATAAACTTGAGATTTCTCCCAACTGACTTCATTATCTGAAGACTGCCTTACCTGAGCAACTAACCAGAAGCATTATTTTAAAAATCAGAGTTTCTGTACTTTTTACTTAACTTTTTTCTGAATTTCATAGTATATGCCAAAACTGTGAACTTTCACAACTTTATCACATCATCATCTGGGTGTTTTACTGCATCCATTTCACATAAGGGCACTGCCATGGGAAAAATAGAAGTGACTTGCCTAGTAACAGTGAATTTTTTTTTTCCGGGGGGAAGGAGGGGGGGAGCGGTTGTTGATAGGAGTACAATTAATTCAGTCCACTGACAGTAAAGGACTAATTTACCTTTGCACTTGAATAGCTACCTGAGTAAGCAAGATCAGACTTCTACACTCTTAATCCCTTAGGAGAAGGTCCTATAGTGTTCCTGCCTTGCACATGCTTGGCATGGCAGAAATCATAACTGGGCTCCAGCCAAAGGCTCGTGACTTGCCATTTTTGGCTGTGTGTTTTGGTCTCACACACAGCCAAAAATTCATGGCCTTTCCACAGAGGCCATGAATGCTATGGGAGTGAGCATGCTGTCGGGAATGCTGCATGTCGTAAACATGGCCAGTCCTCCAGCAGGGCTTGTGGCCCTCATTCTAGGGATTGCAACAAAATATTTCTTCATCACTTCAGAATTTTAGAGCAAATACAGAACAAGCCCATGGTCTCTCCAAACCTCAAGCAATTTACTTTGGCTACCAATACACCCACAGAAAGAGTTTTGTGATTTATATATTTATCCTTTCCTTACTTAGTATTGATTCTAAATAAAGAAGAAACCATGCTTGACGGGAAACCTATGAATAAGGACATATGAATTAAAGAGTTTGTTTTATCTACCCACTTTCCTTCTACTGTTGCCAAAGAAAGTTTTCTTCTTTGTAGTAAAAGTAATGGTGCTCTGCATAAAAATCAGTATGATATAGAACATGTAGAAGCTTCTTTTTCAGATACTGAGTACTGAAAAACTATCAAATTCTACTCCATTATTCACATTTCATTAATCTTATCAAATCTACCCAACAAGGAACATGTACTGACAAGCATTCAAAAACATTCACCTTTCTTATTTGCCTATCACTATAATCCATCATTTTATACATTTAATTTATTTATTTTAAGTTTAGTTTGACAGATCTTATGACTGCAGCAGAAGCAAAAACGAATACTTCTGTGACAGCAAGTGTCATGGAGAAAATTAATCTGAATAGACAACACTGTTATGTTTCCAAAGTACCAATGATTTTATTTTACATTCATATGCTTCTATCAGTGGTAAAATGCAGCCATTTTTCCTCAATGGATAAGTTTAAAATAATATTTTTGTTATGTCTGTGGAGAACTATAATAACCTTGAACCAGCACTCCAGATGCAGGTTGCACTATATAATTAGGTACCCTAGATAAACATTACTGTAGAAGTTAGAACTGAATGAACTTTTAAGGAATGGAAAGAAAGGGAATTATGATCCAGTGGTAAGAATACACTTTGGGCAATGGTCATGTAACAGTGTTTTCCTGATGATAGTTTTATCCATTTCTTTTAGTAAATAAGCAAATGGGCTTGGAAAAAGAATTAGGTTCTTTTTTTTTTTTTTGTTTTTTTTTTTTTTTTTTTTTTTTAACTCACTCCTTGTATTTGGATTCCAATGGGATACATATTACTCCATGATGGGATGAAAAAGCAGTTCAGCCCCTAAGCACTCACATGTACACACTTCTCAGCTTCTTTTGAAATTGCAGTTTGGTTTCATTGATATAATTCCAACATTTGCCACTACTGCACTTCATAGAAATGGCCATGAGGCACATGTTGGACCCAGTGATATGGTTAATGGCAAGAAAAATAACAATATTCCACAGAGAAAATAAATCACCAGAGGAAGATACTCGTGGGATGCAGAACCAATGGTACTTTTTAAGCATGCCAGGTTGTCTCTTCTCTGTCCAGTAGTATGAAATAGTGGATGCTTCTCTGCTGCTCTGGCTTTGGAGTCCAGGTGATAAACTCATTGAGGCAACAGAGACTAATATCATGTGGTGTAGCTCCATGCAAGTAAAATGGGTACACTTGTGTTGAGGCCAAAAACAGTGCTAAAGTCAATTCCACAAATTTCCAGATGCTTTGGACAAGACCTAAAATTTAAACAATGTTCTGTGAGAGACCTGCATTATCCAGATGAATGGTCCTTCCCTGTGTCTGGCCCAAATGAAGAGGCAATTTTTAAACTCCCTTCTTAGTCTATAAAGTTGAAACTCAATTTAAGAACTGACTGATTATTTCCTCCTATGCCAAAATAAAGCTGCCTTAATGGTAGCTCTGAATTGGCTTGTCATGGTGATAATAAAGGCTTCACTGGTAGTAATGGAGAGCATCTACTCCTCACTAGTGCTCATACTCTGCATGCCATTTTCCTTAGTCATGCCTCCATTTTAGTTCTCGGAATGTGGCCCATACCTAAATTGAACATGTAGGAAATGGGTGCTGGCAATCAAAATAAGACTAAAAGGAGAGAAACTTAAAAGTTAAAAAAAAGAAAGGGAGAGGGAGGGAAAGACAATGCTTACAGAGGGTCAGAAGCAAAGTTGAGCAGGACATTTAAGCAGGATTTGTGAAGAATATATGAAATGACCAGCTTAACTTCTGTGAACTGTCTTGGGAGGGCTGTTCTGTGGCAAAAATCTAGGAGTGACAGATACGCAGTTCAGTTTTGATGGGTGTTTAAGGATGGATGTTTTAATCAGTTGACTTTAGTGTTGCAACATGTACTAGTTTAACCAGGACATGGAACAGCCTATAAACTACTTCAAATACCTAAAATAATGAAATAAAAGCTGTGTGTTTATGGTTGAGTGTAATTTCAAGATCTTTACCCAGAAAAGCATTGAAGTTAAGGGCATAGCACACAGCTGGGAGTGATCACCTGCCTTTCACAAAAACTTGAATAACTTACCCAGCCAGCATCAGATAGACACACGCAAAGGCACATACTTCAGCTATGGAAATGACTACAGACTCACCAAAGTGAAGTTTTTGCTTTCACTTTCATGTAGAGGAAGTAGCCAGGTGATCTAACATCTCCCAGGTACCACACAGTGCTGGCTCTCTTTGTTTTCTTTTTTACCTTTTTTTTTCCTCTTAGTCAGACTACTTGGAAGTGGACCCCTGAACCCTGATGTATGTGGTCCTTGCTTGATGCTATATAAAGGCTTTCTGAAATAATCTCTGGATTTTTTTCTTGGAGCTGCATTTGTCATCCATCAGCACCCAAATTTGCTTTCAATCCTATCACACTACTGCCAGGAGAAACTGCAAAAAATTTAAGAGGTTTCCAGTGTCTTGTTGCAGTGACAAGAACCTTTAATGTTCATTCCACCCTTAGCTCTGTGTCTCTCTGCAGCATGATTCCTTTTAAAAGAGGTGATAAAATGAAAAGTATAGAAATCCTTTAGATCTGGCCTTTAGATCAAAAAACAACCTGAGAATCTGTGTTTTTCCTCTGGGAAATCCCTTATTTTCAAGACAGGCTTATCTGTCAAAATAAACTACGGTGACATTTAAATACTCTTCCTTAGTAATTATATTTCGCTTTGCAGTTTTGTAATTAGTTGTTATTTCTAATACACAGTGGCTGCAGAACTCTACAGGCTCATAACTCACACCTGAGTTCTTGAAACTAGACATTTCTTCGTGTGGAGGGGCATCGAAAGTGCTTCTCCCTTTCTAAATCACAGGTTTGGTGAGGGGAGAAACAGCAATTTGTCAGTGACTGAAATACTTGCCTGAAGGCAAGTTGCAGAAAAGTTGATCTGGAAAACAGAATTTACATTGGTGTTCAATAAAGACCTCTCATAATTGTTGAATAGACATTCCAAATATCCACAGTACAAATGGTTGTAGTATAAGCAACCACAGGGCAAGAAACCCTTGGCAAAGGCTTAGAAATGGTTAAACAGTAGGAGCCTGGTCTTTGGCTCAGAAAAGAAATTAACCATGGTATAAAGCCAGGGATTTTTCCTGGGATTGGGGGTATCTCAGGCATGGATGTCCTGCAGGAGGAGGCAGGCAGCCAGCTAATTAAAGTCTGCAGATGACAAAGTTGTTTTCAGTAATAAAAACTACAGAGGCTTGTGAGATGCTAAATGATTTGTACACATTGGACATTTCCCACATGATTAATTTGCTGTCAGTGTACTTTAAACAGAAAAACCTTCTTTTGTATATATAGGACTCAAAAACTGCCAAAATATTTTATGGAAAAGCTCAAGGACACGGTGACATCCTTCTTGATTATCTGAAGAGACTTGTGTCTTTGCAGCTGCAGATCAAAACCCAGGACAAGTGTCTGAAAGACCAGGATCACACCTGGGTCTCTTGCACAAGAGTACATTCCCAGCCACGAGCTGGAAGGAAATGCCTGGTGTGGCAGAGGGATACCCTGTGCTGCTGTCATGCACGGTACCACCCAGGCTTACCCACGGCATCCCCGCAGTGGCACCAGAAGTGTAAACGTTGTGGCAAGCAGAGAAACCCAGGGAGCCACAGTGTTTGACTGCAACTCCACTGCGCAAGCTGTGACACCACAGAGAGGTCAAGCACACTGGATGTCCATTTGGCTGCCTGCCCACTCAGTCACTCAGGTAGAGACCCCTCAATGCCACATTTAGCTAGTGTCAACAGGAAACAGCCTGTGATGGTGAGGTGTCGTTGCAGAAGAGGGCTATATATAGGCGAATACTCAGAAATGGTGTGTACTTTCAGAGGCCGAGTTCAAGGAACCAGAATAAAAGTTTCCACCAAGCTGGGAGGAAATGGGGAAGCCTTCAAACTAGTCTGAGTCAGGCCTTCAGGGAAACCTCGGGGAAGTAGCCTGTCTGGATCCTCAACTCACTTTCCTTACTCCTTTGATGTGTCAGAAGAAGGTTTTTCTGCTCAAGGGGTGGCCTCAGAGCAGACAGCTCTGCCCCAGCTCTGGCAGGGCTGCTGAGGCAGCAGGGCCCAGGGCAGCCACAGGCTCTGCTGCCCATGGTGTCCTGCAACGTGTCCTACTCCCAGAGCCCCTCCTTTCCCCACAGCCTTTTGACTACCAACACTTTTGGTGTGACCACCCATCTCCTTTTCACCACTTGGTGATCTACTTCACAGCAATTTCCATTTCACAGATTCCCAGTTTGTATTGTGTCGCTCATCTGTGGAGTTTCTCTCAACTGGCAGTGCAGGCCACTTATTAAAGAAATTTTTGCTAACTTCTTCCCTGCCATTCATATGAAAAATAGTAGAATGTGAAATATAAACCCCTGTTTAGGCTTTATAAATATAAGGTTTAGCCAGTAAGTAAGCATCAAGAACATCTGAAATCACTGAAGAAGCTAAAGAAAACAGACAGGACTTGTTTTTCTTCATAGGTACCAATGGATTTTCATTTACTTCTTTCTATTAACTGGGTTTCCTTGACTGTGTCTACAGCCATCTCAATTGTAATTATGTAGCAGTTAACCTGTTCCTCATGCCTGACACAACCCATAATTAGTTGTCTTGTGTCCACAGTTTATGACTCAACTCCATGTGGTTTTTCTATATCAAAGGCTTGGTTACCAGATTTTTTTTTTTCCCTACCACAGTACTTGTGCCTGCACTGGAGGAGGACAGCAAAACCTGAGCACATCTGTTTTGTTTGAGGACAAAACCACCAGAAAACCAGACAGTTTTATGGAGATCTTACTTGGGTGCTTTCCAAATAGTACACAGTCTTGTAGGACAAACTGTTTTCTTGAGGAATGACCCTTATATTTATATAGTCAAGTCGTCACTTGGATATAGATATAAAACCTTCTCAAAACAAATACTATCTTTGTGCCTTATCTGGAGATAGAGGGAGAAATACACCTCCTAGGATGGAGATGAGTTATTCTTCACTGACAGGCAAGAATTTTTTATCATTAATTCATCAACCTCTACATTAATTAAGTTTCATTATCTCTTAGAGTTCCTCCTGTGGACAGAAAAGATCATTTCACATGAGAAAACAGATTACTTAATTAATAGATAGATTTGCTGAATAAGAATGAACATTTTAATAAATGTTTATGCAGGTTTTCCATTTGATTAACTTTGCAGTGACACATGGGGAGAAGAAATGTACAAAAAATAAAGGAACTGACGTAAATGTTAGCTCCATGGCTTTGTATGAAGAACAGCCTGACCACCCTGGACGCTGCAGGCTCAGCTCAGTGCTGCGTCAGAGAAATGGTTGCAGCAGAGAGGCAGTGTCACAGGCACTGGGTTATGTCCTCTCACCAGACTGGAGCAGAAACTCCTGGGAAAACTTTGTTTATATCTTTGCAGGAGGGATGTATTTGCCCTCCTTAAATCACAGCTGGAGACATTATCTCAAAGCTGTGATGTAGTCATTACTGAGTAGTCCTCATTAACGAGGTTTGTGGTTAAAGGAACACAGCAGTTTAAAGCTCCAATATCAGATAAGAAAGAAAAGTACCCTGGGAAGGACTTATTTTTCCTGAAGGAATTGGCAGTTTATATGAGTTTTGTTTGTTGAAGTCTCCAATTTGACCATCAAAGCTGTGTGTTTTTGTTCAAGGACACGATAAGCAAAGTCTGATGCATGCCTTCAATGCTTTTACAGAATGGGCAGTCTGTCTTTCCCTGATCTTCTGGTTTTTGAGTACAGCTCTTCTGGCAGCAGAGCAATGAATACAAAGTCCCTTGTATAATTTTCCTGGCAGCAAGGAATAAATGATGTACTAATGCTTTGGCTCTTGAAGGATTATTAATTAACATGTATGAATAACTGAATTGTAGTTCAGTAGAAGGGGAAAATACCATGGCTGATGATTCAGTTAATGTGGCCCAAATTATCTTGCCCCAAAATATTTATAAAAAGTTGAACCCTGATGAATTTTGTGTGTGTTTAACCGGATCAGAGCCATGGTCAGAGAGATCTGGGAGCTTCTAGAAGGACCGACTCAGAGCAGTGGTCCAGACAGGAGGAGTTGTTCAAGTGCAAAATCTACTGCACATTTCAGATTCCTGTGAAATGAGGGAGGGAGTGAGATAACAAGCTGACCAGTCTTGCATCAGTATTTATAGTAACCGGGACAGACACTTTGAGTGAGACTTAAGGCCAGGTTGTGACCGAAACATAGATGGGAACAGCTGAGAGCTGTACTTAACAGATTGAGCAGCAGTAAAATCAGCCATGATGCTCATTTCCATTGAAGAAGCTACTGATATTTTTTAGTTGGTTTTAATATCCTTTTTAATAATACAATATAGTTGCTTTTATATTAAAAACCTGAAGTAAAGGACTGATGTTTCAGCTTTTTCCTTCCCAGCAGAAAGGGATGTTTAGTGTCTTACTCTCTGGATAGCAATACAAGGCATGCATGTATCCATAAAGGCATACCTTTGCACAGCTAAAAATAGAAAGGGGACTTGATGTAGAAATTTAAAAGCATTTAGAGAAATATGTAATGCTGCCTGTTTTCTGGTTAGCAAATATTTCCATTCAAGTAGTGACAGCAGGAATTGAAGTGTCAATTATCATATGATTTTAGATCAGCCTCTAATATCCGCTGCATTGATTCCTATTGGCTAAAAGAAATGTTATTTATATCAAGGGGCAAATCTATGGCAAATCAGACATGACTTTTGGAATTTCTTTCCAATGAACATTTTTTTAAAGTTTTCTGTTTGTTAGATCATCAGATACTTTAGAAACAAAACAAAACAAAACAAAAATCAGGACCCATAATTTTTCAATTGGAAAAAGACTAAAAAAAATCAAACCAGCCAAGAAATGGTAAGAAAACATTTTAGACCTTAGGGTAACCAAATGGCCTACATACTCGTAGTTCATGGATTTTTACTTAAAGTAGAGGAACATGAACAAGACTAATAAACTACAAATTAAAAAGACACATTAACATGAGACATTGTGGGTTCTAGAGCCTAGGCTCTAGGAGGTATTTTCTCAGCAAACTTGCTGTGAGTTTGGGAGATTATTTGTTGTGTTTTAAGTCCTTTGCAGACAGCATTTAACTACAGGTTTGGACTTTACTCCTTTGCAGTCCTGAAAATAAAGGACAATATTGCACTTGAGTTTGTAGGTGTGCATTGCGTATCTAACCTAAGAAATTTTGTCCCTTTTCTGGGGATCAATTTTCTTATGGGGAAATGGAAATACTTGCTTTCTTATAGGAGTGGATTACATCTTTATGTATAGAAACACCTTTAGGTTTCCATATAGGAGGCACCCCAGAATAAAAGTTTCATGAAAAATATTCATAAATTGAATCCAGGTCACCTAACTTAGGCAACTAATTAGTGGCTAAACTTTGGAATCTAATACATTTTATAGAACAACATTCTCTGTACCACAAAGGGAGAGAAGCAAGTTATTGAAGACTCCCTGGATGGAGGTCTTCCTTGCATTAGAAAGAAGAATTTTGTTCTGAAACTCTTCTGAGGCATTTCCTTTACTTCATGGACAACTTAGGCACTTAAGAATTACTTTTTTAGGTTTTAAAATTATAACACAATTTCCAGGGCTCCTGCTTGTGCAGGATGGATCCTACCTAGTGTTTTCACATTTACAAAGAGAACTGCTACCTCTTTGAATATTTGTCCATGAGTTGGGTTAAACCCAGCAGTGAAATGACAAGTACTGCCACCTGGGGTATTTTCCAAAATACTGAAGTGAAAACTTTTTGAATTTGAATATTCAAAGAGAAGCTTGAAAAATAGAGCAGGCTGTTTTATTTGATCATTGAACTCTTCATTTCATAGATGGCTGCTGCAATAAGCAACCTCTCCCTGTAATTGTGGTAGTGCACAGTCATTGCTCTCTCAAGTTGGTTGGCTCATTTGAGATGGGAGTCAGAGTATGCTGCCTGTTTTAGCTTTTAATCCCAACAGTTTAGAACAACCACAGTTTTATAAGCATATAATTCATCTCAGTTTCCTATGAAAGTTTTAAGGGTTTTCATGGTCATCCCAGTTTTCAAAGATTAACTTTACAGGTCACCAGAAGCTTATATGAACACCCCTTTGTACATTTCCTCTCCTTATTTTCCACCTCCCTGATTAGATACTTTCAACTGTATTACATGTTGTAGAGGTCAATACCATCCAACTTCTCACTTAGCCCTCCATTTAGAGATCTATGTTGGCCAGTCTGGCTTTCAGCAGTGACGCAGCTTTATTACAGTAATAATGCTTTTTAATTTATGGGCATCCAGGCCTGAAGCATCTTAACAAAAACAACTAAAATCTAAATGGCAATAAACAAAGGCAAAAGAGAGCTTGGAAGCCAAGAGCTTAAAATCCCTGCAAAACAAAACAGGAAAGGAAATGAGAAAGTCAGAAGCCTTGCCTAAAAAAGTGTTCTGGCATAAGCAAGAGACAGTGTGTTCCTGAGGCAAGGGAGGAGACCATCTCTTTTGACCTTCCAACAGACAGTGACCAACACCATCAGCTTGAATTTCTGAGAAAGGGCACAGATGTACTGGAGGTGGATTTCTCTTACGTCAGAACAAAGAACTTCATTAGAAAAGCCACGCTAATCTTGAAGTTATGTTGTCCAGTTTGCTCCCTGAAAAAAATCACTGCAAATCTGTTTTCCCCTCTAGATTTTGTTTCATTTGTTTGAAGACATAGCAACAGATCTCTCAAAAGGCAGTGATGGTCCTGCAGCATTTGATCTTAAATTGGATAATTGTGAGAATAGCTAACTGTACTATGTATGCCTACATATGTAACTATACTACACATATATAGCTAACTACACTGTATATACACTAACTATATCAAAACCCAAAGGATTAGTAGAAGGTGTGTTAGCATAGTTTTTTTATGTCTCTTCAGCACCATTTTTAAAATCAATCTTATTTCTCTGCCTCAAGTGTCTGATCTGTGAAGTGAGAATACTTATCTGGTATGATGGAAAATACCATTGACTTGGCAAATCTCCTTTTCTTCACTTAATTCTGTCTGCAACAAATCCTAGCCTTGGCTTGCAGCTCTGTCTTGTGGCACACTAAGCTCCTCTGATCTGCCAGGGTCCCCTCCAGCACCTTTCCTAGGTCAATTCAAATTTTAACAAAGCCCTTGACTGAAGGTTTAGTGCCTGCTTTGGAGGAGCTAATACCAATTTCAAAAAAAATCCACTGAAACAACTTTAAAAAATGAGGCTTTTGGGTTTTCAGCCTCTAATTACAGCATCAGTTCCCTTTTATGCTTCTAAATTACAGAGAAGCAAACTGCCCTGTGTTCTGATGTTTTATTTTTTTTAAATTACTCAGTGGCTTTGTGGGGAAAGAGTAACTGAATATTTTTGGTGGTGTTATATAGGCGACGCCTTCCCCATTAGCTCTTAGGGAGTGATTCTTCCTCACTCCCTAAGGTTCACTTCAGGGGGAATGGAAATTAATCTGCTTAAAGAGAAGTGGTAATAAAGAATGTCCCCTTTTCATGGTTTAGCCAGTCATGGTTTAAACTCTTAAAAAATGTGCACATCATTTTCAACAGCGACTTTGCGTTAACGAGGATTAGGCAGGCTCTGTTCTTGCTTCACAGCACAATTTTCCGGGTAGCCTTGCAGCACGGTTGGCATGGGCCTTGGCGCAAAGAATGGAATGGCGCCTTGGTGCCAGACAGGCAGAAATGTCACCCCACCTACCCCCACAGTTCATCCCATCTTGGCACCCACATGCCCTGCACACGGGCCTTGCTCCAGCCGCATCACTCATGCAGGCACCGCGGCTTTGCTGGATCCAGCTGCAGCCTGAAGAAACACATTGAGATGTTTTTAGAGGTTATAGGAACTATTGATCCATCTTCAACAACAGTCGGCTAAGTTTCAACTTTCCATGGAGGTCTTGCCTTTTGCTGTTATTTTTTTCCCGTCTCTCCAATTTTAGAGTGTCAGTCTTTCAGGTTTTCCCCTTTACACCGAGGACCTGGCTTTCAGCTGATTGTCATGACAGCCTGTCTCACAGTTTATGCCAGCAGCTGTCTCCCCCAAAATTGCACAATGACAGGAGGGCTGGGTGGCGGAAGATGGGTTGGCAAGGAGAGAGTGAAAAAAAAATTGCAACACCTTCATGTTTAAGTACTTAATCACTGCATCCAGAAAACGTCCCAGCTGAGGAATTACATGCTGCTGGTAGAGCACACAGTAGGTTAATCCACCCCACCAGTTCACCAGACTATATAGATTAAAATGGAATAGAGTAAATGAATAGAATAGAATAGAATAGAATAGAATAGAATAGAATAGAATAGAATAGAATAGAATAGAATAGAATAGAATAGATAATTTAGTCTAACTGCCTGAACAATTCAGCACTGACCAAGTTAAGGCCTGTTATTAAGGACATTGTCAAAATGCCTCTTAAACACTCAGAGGCTTGGGACGTTGATTATCTCTCTAGGAAGCCTATTTCAGTGTTTAAACACCTCTTGCTAAAGAAGTACTTTCTAATGCCAAGTCTAAATCTCCCCTGTTGCAGCTTTGAACTATTTCTACATGTTCTATCACTGGATACTAGGGAGAAAAGATGATCACCGCCCTCTTCACTTCCTTTCCTGAGGAAGGCACTCTTCTCTCCATTTATTCTTGTGCTTGGCATTACTTCATCCTAAGCACAGAGTCCAATCCTTAATTTTTTTCCCATTAACCATAGCTCAAAGCTCCAATGTATCTAGATCCCCCTGAAAGGCATCTTGTCTTTGAAATTATTCAATAACACCTCCCACTTTGTTCTCACTGGCAAAATTTCTAATGGTGCACACAGATGGGCTGCCAGTGCATAGAGCTGGGCATTAAATCCACTCAAAGATGTTTGTGCTGTCGGTCCATCTCATGGAACCACTGTTGCCATGCCTTTCCTAACTTTTAGGGCAGTTTGTACAGGCCTTTGCAACCAGCAGGTCGTGTATGATATTGTTGAAATGCAGTCATGGGCCCATAGCCATTAAATTGTGCCTATTTATGATGGTTTTTACAGCATGGGAAATGAGCAGCATAGACTTGTCAAGTAAAGAGCTGTCTCAATTTACTGCTTGGTTCAAAGAAAACATGAAGTATTTCAGAGATTCTAATTTCTAAAGCATTTCTCCAATAACTCACAGATTTATATTTATTTATGGATCAGTAACTGGTTTGATTAATTTCTGATGTTTTTTGCCCAGGCTGTTCTGTTGTACCTGGACGATGATCCAGCCAGACCATTGACTTTAATAAAGTCTAGGATTGTCTTTGGACCCCAGACTTGCCAGATGGCAAAAAACTTTCCACCTCTTTTAGATTTTAATTTTCCTAGGCTATGGCAGACATTTATAAAAATTACTAACTCTCTGATTTACAGTCGGGCCTCCTTATTCTTTTAATATTATTTTTATTCTAAATTTACTTTTCTTCAGTTTATTGTACTTAGTTTACACATACTCTTAAGTCCTGCTTCCTCCCAGAATTAACAATATTGTTTTATGTCAGCCTCATGAAAACAAGGCTGGATGAAAACTAATCCAATGGTCATTGCACACAAGTCAGGAAAAATCTCATAGGCTGTGGAATTCCAGTTTTTCTGGTATTATTAAAATTGTATTATAAGTGATATTGCACTGTGGTGAATAATATATTATTTGTAATGTGCTTTTGATTGACTTTGTATGACTAGATATGTGGTTGGGTTTCATGTATTTTGTCGTCGCAGAGCGGAGCAATAAAATGAGAAAGAAGTCATCATTCTCAGTGGTATCTTTAACAAAATCTGATTTTTCCTTTGAGAACCTCCAGTAAAAATCACTATTCTCTGTCCATCTTGCTACAGCAAAAACAAGTCCACAACACCTTTGGTTGTTATGGTTCATTGTTAGAACACTGGGATTAAATTTTGACCCAAGTAGCAATTGTCCCTTGTAGAGCACAGGAAACAAGAGAGGGCTTTCATAGCTTTAGGTAGGGGCACCATTTGAATTTTGGCCTGCAAATTTGCAGAGGTGAGCTTTTCCACAAAGAGTCCAGTGCTTCCATAGCCACTGCTTGCCAGAAAGGGGTGGATTTGGCTGCCCAGCCCAAATATCTATTCAGGCTGTGCCTGTGCTCACACCTATCACACATTCACACACCCAGGCACAGTCCTGAGATGGGGATCTGTCCCTGCTGGGACAGGGACCTGCTGCACCTGGGGAGGGATGACATGAGCAAGGGCAAGCAGCTGCCCTGGCCTGTGGCAGCCCCACCCAGCATGCTGCTCACCGAGCACCTCAGGGCTATTGTGGATCAACTGAGATTGGGGACACGGCTTAGAGGCCATCTCTGCCAAAGACTACATCTGTAGGGGCCAGGACATGTCCAGACACCTGCCCAAGTGGGAGAAGGGGGTCATATTTCAGGACATTCTATGAAAGGGAATTTAGCCATGTTTGGGGGATGCAGCTTCAAGGAATAGCATTCTGTCTTGCAAAATGACTCCCAGTACTAGGTGAGTTTGAAGTGTCAATAAGAAAACCAGTGTTAATCTCCATTATAGTTCTGAAATACAGTTTAAATTGATCATGTTTGGATTAGAGTTTCATTGCTGATGGGACCCACAGATTGGAAGAAATTGTGATCTGGTGCCAGAATCATCTCTTGATTCCAGTGTGATCCAAGTGTCCCCAGAGAGATGCACTTTCTGTATCTTTTCAAAGAGAATATTTGGCCATGATATGAGATCAACAGATAAACATATGCTTTCTTCTTGGCAGAAAGGAGATTTGTTTTGTAGAATCATCCATATCATGACCTTGTCATCAGACCTTCATGCAACAGTGACTGGCATAGTCTGTACAAACTGCTCACCACTCTTGACTATCAAGAGGACAAAGAAGTATGAGGATAGCTTGATTTTCCAGGTGCACTGGAGTCTCAGAGCTGTCAGAATCTTGCAAAATGGTTTTATTGGTTTCCTTCTTGCTGTAGCAGTTCTGTTTTTTCAAAGAGCCAAAGTGGATGAAATAACCAGAAGTGGCAAAGGGAGGATAAGCCAAATGAGTGAAAGCAGGAAATTGCAAAAGACTCCAAGCCATTTTTCTGAATCTTCTTGGAAAATAAATCCCAATGCCTACCTTCAGCTTAGTGGTTGGCTGCAGGACTCACTTGCTTCTCCAAGCATTCAGGTATAGATAACTTAGATGAGATGATGGAGTGAAAAATGTGATGCAGTCAACAGATTGTGTAACCCAATATGTTAAAGGAAAAATTTATGATGATGAGTAGAAGGATTATAATTTTCTTGTGAGGGAGATTTAATAGACTTCAGGTTTACTGTTGGAATAAATGACTCTGCAACAAGTTTGGGTCTATTTGCAGGCCTGTGGTGCTTTGACAAGAGTAGCCAGTACTTTACTGGGAGCTGATTCCAACTGTAAAAACACGAAAGACAGCATCATGGCTTCTAGGTGGCTTGGTGGTTGGAAGAGCTGACTGGATTTTATCTTGGAAGAAGATGAGAAACATGCAGATACAAACAGGTCAGACTGAGATGGGCATGATAAATTAAGCCATGTTACATTTCTTGAGGGCATCTCAATAAAAACTAAATAAACATCACAATTAATTGGGAACTATGCTTTTAAGTTTGGTTAAGTTAAAACCAGTTCTTTGTGAAACAGTTTAAGGACTTCCTAAGTAAAAAGATTATGTTAGTAACATCAAGGCTGACATAAAAGTTTTGTTATCCCAAATGTGTCTCAGCATATCCTGTTTCTGAAGTCTTGCCTTCTTAGGCAGGAATAATTTCAACTGTAGTCTGTTTTGTTGCTCATTTGGGTTCTGTTCTTGGATAGAAGAGACATAAGATCCCAAACTGGTAGTATATGGTGAGCACCATCAAGGAATATTGGGGAAGGTTATAAAGGTACACAGAGACATATTAATATCATCATGTTGCACAGCTGTGACATAATTTTGCATGCTAGTTCATGTCCACGGAGTCAGCTAATCCAGAATTATAGGGGGTATTGACATTTTTTCAATGTTCTTTACTGAAATTGACTACCATAATTCAACACCTTGAAGCTTAGGAAATACACACAAAATATGTCAGACTTGAGGTCTGTATTTTGTACTCAGCCCATGTTCTTGAAGATTTCTCTTCCCCTTTGTAAGTGCCTTCACATAACTTTATTGTCTTTCTTTGGTTAACACTCTCTCACACTATTTTGCTTTAGAGCACCAGTGATATCTTTCCTGGAGCCAAGGACTTGACTTCAGAACTCTCATATCCCAAATATGTGCCTTGATAAACAGCCTGTTATGGAGACTGAGCAGCCTGTTTCAACTGGAAATTCCAGGTAGACGCTGCAAAATTCTTCCCAGGAAAGCTGGCATGCAACCTCTCACTGAAATGAGTTGCTTTTGACAAATACACACTTTCTAACAAGATGGAAAATTCCATGCTGATCCCATACTTGTGGAGGTGCTAACTTAAGTGCACTTTGCCTGAGTGGACAGTGCAGTAATGCCTAGCATCTTTAGAAAATGAGAAGAAAAAAACCCAACCCAACCTCAAAAATCAAGAGAAAAATTAAATGTGAACCCATCATTCATAACATGCCAAAAATATTGTGGTCAGCCAGCAAGACAAGGTGATAAGTCACACTTCTATCTAAGTTTCATGCTCACTTCTGATGAACAAAACAACATACAGTGTTGGTCTGTTCCCACCTTTATTTGTCTGGAGTCCGTTTATGACTGATAATCATATCCATAGATCCTGCTGCATCAGACAGGCCAAAAGATCTTTCTCATCTCCCTTTTTGTTTTCAAAAATGTTCTGAATTGTCTCCAATTTTCTTTGTTCTGCTTCCCTGTCCTGCTCACCAAGGGCTACCTGCCACTCCCATTGAGGACATGCATGCACTCACACCCAGAAACAAATTTTATGTCAAAAGAACATACTGAGAAAGAGTTTCAATGGACATTCATAGCCCTCCTGTACTCAGCTCCTCCATACTTAGCTTTCTCCTGTCCATTTTCCTCCTCTCTTGCCTGACCCCACTGCTCTAATCTGCAAATTATCTTCATAGGCTATGCAAAGCACTGCACAAAAGGGCAAATAATCACAGGAATGTTTAAATTGTAAACAAATAAGAATGGACAGTCAGGTAAAGGACACCTATTTGCTTTCTTGCAATAACAAGGAGATACTTAGTCATTTTTAAAGCATTGCAGTGTAAATCTTACCAAAGGCAAATGATCTTATATTATGCAGAAGCACTAATGCACAACCACAGGATTTAAATAAAGCCAAGGTCAATAGCAATAATGAGGAGAATTCAACATTTGTATACCTAATAAGACTGCAAAATTATGTCTGATGGGAATATGTTGTTTTTTTAAAAGGAAATGTTAAACCAGCATGTTTTTTAAAACCATCTAGGAGTGTTACTGAACACAACTCATAAAGAGAGCTGATGAGAAATGGGGGACAGGCCAGTACACAGAGGGAAAGAGGGAAGTGATATAACTCTCTTCCAATGTCTAAACCTGTAGACAGAACAGTAGAGAGTTCCAGACTCCTGGTCTGCCTTTGCCAAGCAAAAAGCTGGCACAAGCAGTGTGGACATCCAGCACTGTCTCAGCCATTGAAGAGTGCCTCAGTCCAGTCAAGGTCACACTTGGTACAGCTGGTAAAGTGGAACAGTCCCTACTACCCAATCTCAGACTGGACAGCTTGAGATTCAGGGTCAGGCAAATGGATTTATCATATCTTCCTAAATAGAAATTTCAAAAGAAGCTCCACTGCATTGCTTTCTGCAGCATCTTGCAGAGCTGTTTCACTTGAATTCTGAAACCATCTTAATTCTTGTATTTCATTTGTTCTCCATGTAAACAGATTGGCAAGACTTCTCTGTCTAATGAGGTAGAATCCCTTCATCTTAAATCTCTGGAAGCTTCTACTGTCAGGAAAAAAAGCTTTTCTGAGAAATCATTTAATTCTTAATTCATTTTTATCACCACTTAATCAGAAAAAGAAAACATGAAAGAAGTTTACACACATTTACTTTAGCTTGTTTTATATAAGTGAATGAGGGATTTTCTTATAAATTGTAAAACTGAGAATTATTTACTAGCAAAATCAAGATAAACAATAGCACAATTCTGCATATACCTAGTGTCTATTTCTGAATGTGGAGCTGAACATATTAGATCAACATTAGAATTTCTGCATTTGAACTGAAGAATTAGGGACTGCAAAATCTAGCAATCACTCCAACCAAGCTGAAATGCCACATTAGTAAAGAAATGAAAAACTTAAAATAAAGCCAGGCTGTAATTATCCATCTGCTTTAAAGCAACTTTTGTGCATTTGTTCAGAAAATGGACAGTGCCTTCAGAATAGCAATCCTTGTGAGTACTGGGTGTGTAACAGGAAGGATTTTTTTTTTTTTTTTTTTTTAATGTTCAATGGAGAAAATAGAAAGATTTGCCCACCCTGATGCTAAAAATACAGAATAATTATCATCTGAGGCAGGTGCACTTCTGACCTAAGCATACATGCTCGCCATGTATATTCAGGTCCCCTTTGTTAGAATAAACAGATGAATTTTTCCTCAAGCACAGACTTTTAAAGTGGATGCAAGTGGCTTTCCTGGGGAAGGAAAAACAGTCCCAAAGAGGGAGAGGAAAATGGAGTCTTGATGTATTTGACACCTTGTTGCAATGTGGCTTCCCCAGCAGGGCAGTGACTGTGAAACATGTGCCACAACCCCTCTGGTGACACAGGCCTACACCATGTATGGCCTCTGCTCCCTCTGGCCAAGGTCCAGCATCGCACAAAGACAGGCTGTGGCATTCACAGAACCATGGAATCACAGGATCACAGGATGACTGGGGACAGAAAGGACCTCTGGAGGTCAACTGGTATAAACCCCCTGTTCAGACAGGGCCACCTAGAGCCAGTTGTCCCGGACTGCATTCAGAAATGCTTCAAATATTTCCAAAGATGGAGACTCCCTAACCTCCCTGAGTGACCCCTTCCAGAGTTCAGTCATCCTCACAGTAAAAAAGAGTTGTTTGGTCTGTTTTTTTTTTTTTTTGGTGTTCATAGGGGAACATGGCTAAAAGCCCTGATGTTCATAAGGGATCTCCCATTGGGACAGTCTGTCTGATATTTTTCTATTGTGAAATACTTCAGTAACCTCAGCAATTAATGGAATTTGATTCCTGATTTTTGACACATTGTAAAGTCAATGCACATTCAGCCAGCATATTTTTGGTGAAAGAAGGCGAAATTTGCTGCTTTCTTCATTCTGCTTGGATTCCAGTTCAGTTTGTCAGTGTGTTTCACTTCTATTGACCTCCTTGCCTTCTCAGGGTGCAGTTGTGGTCTTTGCCTCTAAGCATGCAGGTCACCAACAGCCCCCTCTGGAACAGCTTTTTTATGACCAAGAGAATATGTAACACATATGAGATGTTCCTTGTGAGAGCTATGACAAACTGCTCCTTTAATGATACTGACTCCTGTTTTATCCTTACTCCTTCACTATTGTCTACTCTATTGTCTACTCTTTTTGCAGTCCAAGTCTCCTGCATTTCCCTCAGACTTCTTTTTCCTCTCTGCCATTTTGTAATAGATGATTATTTAGCCATGGGACTGCTGTTCAGCATGGACAATTGGATGAACTGCCTACAGAAGACACATTTCATACTGCTTCTCCATGTCCATGAAGCCAGCAAGACTTTGGAATAGAAACAGATTTTTTTCTTTCCACCTCACTGAGGAGTGCATGGCTGGGGCAGAGCTGAAAGCCTGGACTCTAATCACAATTATGCCAGACTTGAAAGGTTGCTCAGATCCAGGATATAGGTCTGGGCTCTAATATCTTCAGTGTGTCAGCTCTTCTGAAACAGTTCATCACTACATCCTTCCTTAACATTTATTTCAGGGCCAAAGGAAGAAGGACAAGTTACACTCCACAAGTGTCAAGGCCTTTTTTGATTCAGGGCTGTGTGAATGCACATAGGCTGCTAAAGCAGAAACATCAGCAGTTATTTAAAAATGAAGGGCCTTTCTTTCAGAAAGGCCTAAATAACTGACTTCCTTAGTGCATGGTCTTTCCAGAGTTATTCATTTGTGTAATATAAAACAGCTACACTTCTGAGAAAGAAACAGTCTTACACAATGGCAAATAAAACCACTTTCACTGTTTGTTGACCATTAATCTTGTCTGAAATAAAAAGTAATGGATAACCCAGGTAAAAAAAGGCTATGTAAGAATGTTTGTATTTCTGTATTTGAGCTGTTTTGAAGGTAATCAACACCCAGCTTTTGCTCTCACTCGGTAAGAAAAGCTCCTTTAATACCTTCTGCCAACTCTCTTAAAGTTTGGCTTCTTTTATGAAGAGATGCAGAAGTGCAGGCAAAATCCATCTTACTTTGCAACTTTGGGACCTATTTGTTTTGGATATGATGGTTAGTGGGTTTGATTCACTAATCTGACTTTATTAAGAGGCTGTACAAAGTATCCCACAAAGAACAGCCTGCAAGACAGAGAAAAACAGGGAAGCACCAGGGACAGGGGACCTATACAAACTGAACATACCATAATGGAACAAAATCAGGCCTTAAAAAAATATTTTATCTATGCCAAAGGTAAATGAGTTCATTTTGTTCCTCACAGTCCTCTCAGGCAGAAGGTGAAGACAACTGACAGAAGAGACTTGCTAGAGTCAGAAACCTAGTGATACCTTCAGTCCCCATTTTCTCTAGTCCTTCTCCATTATAGGGAGTTTTAGGCCAGTACTTTTAGTCCTTTTTTCACAGAGCAACTAAGTAGTTCTGTCTACGTCCCACAAATTGTACGTGACAGCACCTGCTAAAGGAAACCTGTTCTGCATCCATTGAAACTAAGAAAATATATCCACAGTATATTTACACTGTGTAAGACAACACTTTTTTTTGGTCCTCCTGCCTTCTAAGCAAATATCTTACCATTTCTTGTATAACCATGAACACATACAATTTACTCACAATTTAATTATTTCTGAAGGTTTAAATTAATTTCCCCCTAATTTTATAGCTATATACAGTTTTTGTGTGAATGGTAACCACTCCACTTATTACTGCAGTGGAGTTGACATCTATGTTATGTCAGCTCATCTCATCTCTTTTATGCTTAGAAAATAAAAACAGGATAATGAAAAGTATCTGTACTTTTTCTCTTTTGTTTTAATTTAAAATGCTTTAAGTTAAACATACCCCATTTGCTTTTGGTTGACTTGGTTGAGGGGGGGAGACAGATTTGCCTGTTTAACTTCAAATAAATCAGTCTTTTCAGAAGGAAAAGCTTAGTTTAACCTTGCTTTGAATTTAAGAGTTCTTTCAAATTTTCCTATGTGAATGATCTAACTCTCTGACTTTTGCAGCTGAGGTTCCCTCAACCCCTGGTAGCAGAGGAAGGGCAAATTTCACATCAGATGAAATCCTCGAACCCCTCTGGGCTCTGCCCACCTGTGGTTGCAGTGGGCTCTGTGGGTGAGGTGGCTCTGTGGCCGTGGGGAGGAACAGAGCAGAGTGCCAGACAGATGCACTTAGTGACCATCCGAGCCAAAACTCCCTCTCTGGACATATTCAAACAAACCTTGGTGGCAAATTTTTCTGAGCACAAAGCCATTGAAGTGAGCAGTGAAATGTGAGGTGTTCACTGCAATTGACAGAGACAATATGAAACACTTTGCTTCTCGACTTGTAGCATATTCATATTTAATCAAGAATTTAAAAGGAAACCAAACTGTTGACTCAGGGTGGGCTGGTGAAGTGACCCATGGACTTAAACTGAGATTAGTTTTTTTCTCTGCTCTTGCCATCAACAAGCAGCAAGCAGGCACTAATCCTTTCCTTGAGCTTCCTGCTGCTTCCAGAAGCAAGTAAGATATGGTAACAGAAGTTCCCAGAGGCTGCTCCTTAGTGGTAGCTCCTCATTTGTCCTCTAGCTGGAAATGCATCTTCAGGAATTAGGGAGTTTGTTCATTACTCTTTCATATTATCTGGGGCCCCTTTCTACTGGTAGAGCTCCAGCAGCAAGAAGACAAGGTTGATCTGGGGTAGGCTGCAGAGCCTGCTGATTCACTGATGTTGTGAGTAAATGAAAAAAACTACAAATCAAGATATAGAGCTGTGCAACATCAGTCTGAGCAAGACCAGAGTCAGGCATCCACTGAAATTTCTGTTCACAGAGAAATTCACAAGAAAAGAGGAACTGAATCAGGGTTTGCAGAAAATTTGCAGACTGAAACCAGACACATTAGCATAACCCAGAAAGCTTTTGGATAATCAGGTGTCTGTCTCTGTGGACTCAAAATTCCCCTCTGGCACAACCAGCAAGTATTTGCTTGGGAGGCAGAAGTGAAAAGCCAGCAGATGTGAAACCTGAGCTTCCACAAGAATTTCTCTGGTGGGTGCTGAGCGTGGCCTGGGGCTGAGCAGGGAGGATGCTGGCTGGATCCATTGCTTCTTAGCACATCTTTCCAGAAGAAAGGAGATTTGCTTACTCTGAATAAACACCAAAATAGTATTTTTCCTTATAATTCTTTGTCTGAACACTGTAGCTGAAAATATTTCCTTTTGTAGCAATGCTAGCAATAACTGCACTGGCAGTGGTGCAGACTGGCTTTATTTTACTTGCTTGTGGCAATTTAATTTTTCAGTAGGTCTTTCCTTTAAAACATTTACAAATCCCACAGAAAAAAGTAAGCCTTAGACATGTGAAAAATTCCAGGCATAAACCTTAAATCATAATTTAAAAAGAAATATAAAAAGTAAGACACATCTTTTCATGCCTGACATGGGCCTGAAGATTGCCTTTTACTTTTGAGAATAAGCTGGGCACCCAAAACCACGATAAATCACACATAAATAAAACCATATCAAATTCAGATGCCCTCCCACAAAGGGCAGTTCTAAAATGTTCATTTAAAGAAGTGTTTTCTCATCCATTTCAGGTTTTACTCAGATAATGGAGTACTATGGCATGTCCTGTGGAGAGAAAGGAGAGGAAGACTTTTTTATTGGCTTGGAATAAAAGCAGAATTAGGTGTCCTACAATTTAAAATTCAACACTGAATTTGTATTCCCTAGGCACAGCACAGTGAACCTGAATAAAACAAATTCATGCAGTCCAGCTAAAGCCATGTATGACAAATGAGTCTAACCTCATTCTTCATACTATATGACTTCATTCATAAGGAAACAGAAATCTGTTTTTCTTCATTCTTGCTTTCTCATTTCTATTGCTTTTTTCTTCCTGACTGAATAATGCAATTGTCTTAACTCTTCATATCAGAGCTCAGTATTGAGCCATCAATACCAGTGAGTCAGCATCCTTTCCCACAAGATTCAGTACTTGGGATTTTTCAGGGAAACACTGCCAGCTAGTTATGTCTCAATGGGAATTTTTTTGGAAAACACCTTACATTTGGGACATTAAAAACAACCGTTGAGCATTATGTAGATGAGGGCCAAGGACCCATTATCTTCCCAAAGGATCCCTTACCAAGAAGGTGGTTAACTGCCCAGGAGGTGGGGAAATTACTCCAAGCCTTCTTCCAGTGTTGGCAAGCAGTTCCCTTCAGGCATCTCAGGATTGAACATTAACTTACTCTAGAGAGAGTGAAAAATATCTCCAGGGCTGAATTTGAAACTCTGTGTTCTCCTACAGAAAAAGAACAGAAATGGCTATTAAAGAACTGTAGTTTTTTATTCTTATTATTGTAATTCTTTTGATTTCATGTATAAATAGCCAGCTCTGGAAGTATATTTTTATTTCTACAGATAACCTTTCTGTGGGAATGGTATCTCTGGGGCATGAGAGCAAACCCAGGAAACTGCTGATGAAATACTTACTGTACTGAATGGGCTTGTAGGTATTTTTACCTTAAGCAGGCTAACCAGGACCAATGCTTTTTTTAAAATCCAGATTTATTGTTGCTTCAGCAAAACTAGACCATGTGTCTTATAATACCTGCACTGTGGGAGCAATGATGATTCTTCACAGGGCTGTATTTTCCTAGCATAAGGGTTTCCTAGTCATTACTCTACATATAATCCAGGCTTTTTGTTTGCCAGAGTCCTTTTGCTCTATGTTCTGTGGGTGTTTGACTTTGTCCCATACCCTTCAGGATCACACTGTGGGATGTGGCAATAACCACCCTCTTATCATCATTATGAGGAGGAGCAGGGACATTTCTTTGGGAATAGGTGCAATTTCTGCACTTCCAAAGCAGCTTGTACATACAGCTTAGCACAGAGCAGTAACACTGCTCTGCCATCCTGATCACTGCTGATGGATCCTTTGTAGTAACAAAATATTTTTTGTATGTACCTTGCAGACTTTCTGCATGGTGACATTAGGATGACAGCGTGGCTGAATGGGAGAGGGGCAAAATGCAATGTAAGAACACAGCCTTCCTCTCTGCCAGAGCAGGGGAAGGAATTGCATCAACAAATTGTGAGCAGCATGAAAGCAGAAAGAGCTGTAATAGGGTTATTGTGTGATTAGAATGCTTTTAAGGGAGTGAGGAAGATGGGACATGAACAGACAGACCTGTGTTTCACCCAATACTTTTGAAATTCATTTCTTTGTGCATGTAGAAATACTCTACAATCAGTTTAACTGAAGAGAGCACTAAATTAACAATAGTTAACTCAGAGTTTGAGTTCATAGAGCTGTAGAAGGCAGTTTTGATACTTCCCTGGTTATGGCTTCTGGATATCACTTTTTGTCTAAGCAGGCACATTTTTTCTATGCCTGTTTAATGCAAATGCAGTTCCTGCCTGCCAATTTTTCTATGACTGTTTAATACACACTCAGCCACTGGTGTGGCTCCATTCCAGGATGCAGGCTGGAGGCTGGTGTGTCCTGCCCTGTCTTCAGGCTGTCAGGGCCCCTTCCCAGCAGTGATGGGTAGGATCCCCTGAGGCTGGGGAGGAAGTTCACTCCTGTTGCCACCTCCCTTCTGTGTGTGCTGTTGGACAAGGAGAGGTGGACACCAGCAGCTCCAGGTGTGGCAGGAAAGTGAAGCAATTGCCTGCACCCAAAGGAATCACTTGGCTGGATTGCATGCCAAGGGAGAGCTGGGCTGTAAGACCATGTTTCAGTAAGACAGTGATGGGGTGGGAAGGGTGGGACCCAATTTTAGCACATAGACCTTGCAGCAGCTTCCTTGGTGGGACTGAACACCCTTGTGCTGCATTTAAATTGTCAAGTCCATGGAGGATATAGGGAGAGTCTGGAAGCATCAGTGGGTCCTCACTTCTACAGCTGGGCATTGAAGTGCTTGCCTGTGAGCATCCTCTCTCAACACATCACCTCCTAAATACTGCTATGGGGGCTTTGTCAATAACTGCCAAAGAAATCTCTTCTTTTCTGAGTACTTAGCCTTTGTGATTGTTTCAAGAGACAAAGTCTGGTGTGCAAAATTTTTCTGCGTCA
This sequence comes from Erithacus rubecula, assembly GCF_903797595.1. Taxonomy (NCBI): domain Eukaryota; kingdom Metazoa; phylum Chordata; class Aves; order Passeriformes; family Muscicapidae; genus Erithacus; species Erithacus rubecula. The sequence goes on from NC_136689.1 coordinate 135,042,636, forward strand.
TTCCTCTGTCTTCATGAGGTTTCAACATGTCAGTCTTCTCAGACTTCCAAAAACACTTCTCAACAACAGTAACTACCCATTCCTCGTATGCCTGCGTTGGGTCCCAACCCACGCGGCGTCAAACCGAGCTGCTTCTCTCGAGACGGGAATAGCCCGGTTTCCCAACGGCTCCACCAGCCTGCCAGCTACTCTCAGTTTGTTTTGCTGCAATCCCAAAAACACACCCTACTTTGCATTGACACATCTCCCAAGTGTGGACACCCTTCCCAAAAATGTGAGCCTATGTTAGTCTTCCCTAACTGCGGCCAGGAGAATGAGGCTTCTGCAAAACTGCTGGTGTTTAAGCACCTTGGTGTTTGTTGTCTCAGTCTCTCCCTTTCAAAGAATGCAAGACCTAATCTATCTCTTACTGGCACTGAATTTTCCCATAATAATCCCATTGTATTAAATGGGATTAATCATCCTTTTAGGATGTGTCGTTTTACTCATCTAAAGTGCCATAGGCAGAACTGTAGCACAGCTCAAATACCAAACTACTGATACTGTCAATAGACAGAAATTGTGTTTTGTCTGCTGACGAAGTTCTGTATATCCAGAATGATATATATCGTACTTGCCAGAAAGCTTATTTATTTATTTAAAAGTGAATGAAGACTGCCCTCCTTAGATAAAGAATTAAAGGAGAAAAACATTCTCCAGAAAGTTCTGTCTTCACCATTATTGAACCACACCCTGTCTTCTTCATATAAGAAATATTGCCAAAGCCACAGTCTTTCATCATGTGGTTCCTTTTAAATAACCTCCTAGGTACTAAAGGTCAGGATGATTTAAAAAAAATAGCCTGGTAGAATGAAAGAACTTTTTTTAAATGCAAAAAGACAAACAGAGGAATCCTACGCAAACTTGCCATAAATACAAGGGATGAAGAGGATGAGTGGGATAAACTATGTTCACATTGTGTTCATCTGCTTTACTTCATCTCAAGCTTTGTTCAGTTCAAAAGTCTAATATAAAAATAGAATTATTCAATTATTGCAATTCTGTATCCATTCTTATGTCTTTTCCCATAGATTCGTCCTTGAAATCCACCACAGCCTGAGCTTTGTATATATTTTTTGTCTCCTCACTACTGAGCTTATTGCCAATATTGCTTCTTCGACTAATTAAGGTAAAGAAAGAAAAATGCAAAACTTCTTCTGTTTTCAGGTATTTTTGTCCAAATTTTATTTCTCCATGTTATTTCAACAAAGAAATATTTTGAAGGGTGAGCCTTTCCCATATTTGACATTTGTCCAAAATTGAAAAGTTTCCAAGAGTCTGCAGAAATTACAGGTACCTTATTCTTTAAATATTTGCTTATTTCTGAGCCACAGTTTTGAATTATTTTAAGGCTGAAAATTTGGGCACTTTGAAGGTGATTCATGAGCAAATCAGACACCTCTGCCTTGGATGTGGCAATGCTGATCCATATCAGGACAGGCAGGGTGGGTGTCTGAGGGTGCTGAAGAGCTTGGTTGAGTTGCAATCCCCACCCCAGGATAAACTGTGTCCCTGATGTGTGTGTGTGAATCTGTGTGTCATGCTCAGTTTCAGTTTTATGCACATTCCCAACCATCACTTTGAAATGTCATTATTCTGATCTCTACACTTTTTAAAAGCTATCTAATAGCAGGTGGCTCTGTTTTTAAAACATTCAGTCTATAGCAGACTATACTATTGATTTTTACTCTGAGAACATTACTGGGCTGTCCAGGGACCAGATCAGGGTCTATTGTGCTTGCTGATGTGCACAGCATAAAAAAAAATATTATCACAGAGCTTAGTGATTTAGTTTCTTCATTAATTTCCCCCATATTCCAAAGCATTTTCCGGGATTCAAGAAACTGCCTTGATGGAGGACAACTGCATATAAAAAAAACTAAATTAAAAAGCAGGGTCGTAAAAGATTTTGAAATGATAAGGTTGTGCTTTAAACCCATGGTATTTTTTGATAGCTCAGGAGAGGATGCTTCTAGAGCAGAGCTGGGCAGACAACAGCCAAAGAGCCTGCCTTAAAGCCCATCTCACTGTGTCCCTCAAACCTTCCCAAAACTGCTTTTCCTTTCTCTCAGTCAAGGGGAAGCTGACAGGACAGGATAATCCCTGCCCCTGGCTGGGCAGCAGAGGCAGCACACTCCTCTTGCTTCTCTGTTCCTCTACTCCTTTCCACCTCTGGCCAGAGGATGGCAAAACATTTGCTTTCTGAGTCTGGTCAGCAGCCAGGCTGGGAGGAGAGCAGGGATTGTTACTCTGGCAGGTCAGGGCACCCTGAGGACAAAATTCTTCTTCAAGTCACCTCCAAGGCCCAGGTCTGGTTGTTTGTCCCCTCACACCTCACATTTTCCTCCCCATAGCAGCATTTCCTCCAAGCCAGGACACAGGGACCCCTCTGCTACCTGCTGCCCATTGTGCACCTTCTTCCTCCTGCAGCCTTCCTTATAAAACAAGCTACCACCCCCAAACCCACAATTTTTCCAAGCATTCCTCCCACTTTCTGTTTGCCTCACCCTCTCCCTCATTATCCTGGGTCTTGCTTTTGTTTGTCTTGGCTATTTTGGGCTGGAGAAGGGAATACAGTTTAAATGTCACCTGCCCAGGATGTGCTCAAGTCATTCCAGCTGAGTGAAGCTGAATTGAAAAATGAGGCACAAACTGGCTGAGAAGTGTCTACCTGAGCATGGGCAACTGATTAACTGAATCAGCTTCAAGAGGTATAATTCATTAAGCACATGTAACACCGAATTTAGGAGGGAAAAAAAATCTTATTTTGAAAGGCACAGATTATAGTTCAATGCTCCATATTCCCAGGAGATCCAGTCCAGGCCATACTCTACTGTGGTGAAGCATAACATGTTTACATGTTATGTAGTTCAGTTTAAATCTGTAGCTGTGGCTCCAAGCACCTTCTTCACTATTGTCATTCCTGAAGGATCACAAACACTGCATTGTTTACTATGAGAGTTACATATGTCCACTTGAACAATGGAAGTATAAATGTATAAATTAAAATCCAAGTACTAAGAAGCAATTGTGCTTTCCTCTAGAGGGCTCTATCTCTGTGAAAAATTTTTAAATTATAGTTCTACTTGATACTATATCTATACTATCAATTACAAAATTGTTGTATATGTAGAAAGGATTAAGAGGATATTGTTTACAAGATGTGTGTGATCTTCATTTTGTTGCCAGTAAGATCATTATTCTCACTTTAACACCTATTCTCACTAGAACACCCCAAACCTCCACACCTGTCAGAGTCATGGAAACATCTGGTATCTATTTTGCAAATTTGAGTCTGTTGTTATAATCTTTTAATTACATGTAAAACCAATTTCTGTTGTAGAAGTATGCAAATTATCCCAAATGAATCAACACAAAACTAGGAATTTTTTTCATGTTCAGCACCATTTCTCAGCTACACCAACAAATGAGATGCTAATAGCATGTGAAATTTAAAAGGGAGTTTATTCCTTTTGATAAAAAAGTAATGTGAGAATTCAGTGAAAAATGAATCCCAAGTATTTTAAATCAGTATGTCCTATCTGTATTTGCTATATGGAGAGCAATTCTGATGGGCACCTATCTTATCAACCAGAAATCTCTTTCTTGTTCTTTGCTTAAGATCCTCTCATCTTAATAGAAGAATATTTGTCATACAAGGCTAAATGCTGATGGATTTCCTTCCCTTACACGATAGGAAAGAATATGTTGAATATTCAAGCTCTGTTCACAGGGTTTAAAGAAAAAAACCCCAGGAGTATAGTCTTTCTCTGAAGCCACCAAAGCCTTTGGTTTGCATTGTGAATGACCACTGGTCCTTCAAATTGTGAGCTTTTGGTAATGACACTCATCCACTCTCTGTTCTGTTTTTATGGGGCTCAGGGCTTTGTAGGTGCCTCATTCTGCAGCTGAGGGAAATGGTAAATGACTATTTTTTATATGACATCTCTGTGCTCCCTTCTTTTAAACACAGTGGCAATATGTGAGGCATTCCAAGCCTGTCAGGCCCATGCATCATCTTTCCTCCATGAAATTACAAGCTGTGGTTAGGGCAAAGGTTGTGAGCTCTCCAAGAACATCACCAGACCAAGAGTGGTGCTGGGCCAAATGTGTCTATGGAGTTGTAGTTGTTCATATCACAACCACCTGGGCCTCTTAGGCTGGAACCATTACAACTTTTTTAGCTTCTTCTACACCTTTGCAGTGACCATGAAAATCCAGTGCTGATCAATATTTACTTGGTTCACATATTAACTACTAGACCAGACAGGAAGTAGCAGAGACCCAAGCCCAAGATAAAGTGCAAAAATCCAGACAGTCTGTCTTTGTATTTAGTTCCTACTTTAGAGTCAAAAGTAAAACACCAGTCAAAAAGTAAACTGAAAAATTTAATTGCTTTATAAAATAAGATTATGAAATTCTATATAAAAATCCAGCTTCTTAAATATGGTACATTCACTTCCTCACAGAATATTTAAATATTCAGGTCACTTGAGCTATATTTTCACCATATTTGAGTTAAACTCATTGGATAAATTAAAACATCCTTACCAAAAGATACCACAACTTATACAAATAATACTAAGCAATAATACATTTTTTTAAATACAAAATGTAAAGAAATTAATAACTCTTAGGGCATGCTACAAAATTTTGCCAGAAAAATATATGGAATCATTTTTGTTTAACTAGAAAATATACAGTGTGCTTTCCAATTCTCTTCCTAAAATTCAGTCTCAAACAATTTCCATTTAACTTAATAAATATGTACAACAAAAAGGTTTATTCCTTGAAGAATATAAATAGCAAATACTGGAGTAGAGCCTGGTCTGGCATTCCTTTCTCCTCTAGTGACTATAGTGGGACTTTTCAACTCTGAATGTGCAAAAATGCAGAATCAGGCTCTTGTGTTACCATCGGGTTAATAGCTTTTACAAAAGTGATTTTTATTAAAGAAAAAAAAAAAAAACAACAAAAATTAACCAGCAGAAAACACTTTCAAAACCATGGCAGGAGACTTAGAACTATTCCAGTCAGGCATTTCTATAAATAGTAAATGAAAATGTGGTGAAATAACGTTCCAGTTTAATTACTGCTAGCAGTAATTAGGGAAAAATAGTCAGTGGAGAAAGAAATATATCTTGAGTTAGACACATCTTACTTTCACAGATTTCAGTTGGTTCCCTACCATTTCTAAAAAGAGTTTCTGGTATAATCTATACATTGTAAATCTGTGAAGAAACTTAATCACCTTCTTCAGGCTCTGGATGGTTCGTTTTGGAAAGTGGTACATTTTCAAGTGCTTCAGTCCATACATTAAACCCTTAATGGTGTCTTGGTCACCATTCTTTATTCTCCACAGATTGAGAAGCTTCAGAACTTGCTCTGTGGGTTGGCATAGTTTCATTGTGCGCTCAACATCTTCTTTTCCCACTTTCTTTCCTGGTAAGCTTGCCATCAGCATGTTGAGATGTTCAAAGGTGAGGTTCAGGTGGCCAACGTGCTTTAAGACGCTGCTTTCGCAAAGATCGATATCTACAGAAAGCAAAAAGAGAAGAGAGGTAAGTACAGCACATTACAACTTTACTGTAGCCTGAAAAAAAACCTTCCAAAATTCCAAGGTGAATTTGCTTTCCAAATTCCTTTGCTTCAAATAATTATCTCTTTTTTGGGCCCATCTATCCTGTAAAATGTTGTGTGTATCTGATAGGACTTCCAGTATTTGGTTCCAGTGAATGAAAATTTAGCTTGTTCTCTTCAGAAATGGCTAGGCAAGCTTTGTTAAAATAGTGATTTTGAATTTTGATGTACTCTAGACACTTCACAGACTGACATAACTGTACATACTAAATAGCAGAGGGGTAAAAAATTCTGCAGCATTTTTCAAATCTGTTCCGAGTGGACAAAATGTCATTCAAATGTGGTTTTTGATGGTGACTTACATGAAAAGAGTTGGCCTGACTGTTGTAAAAAACCTTAATATTAATACTTCAGCACTATTTCATCTTTGAAACGTGTCTTTGTAGACAGCACAAACAAAGCAATGAATCAGCATGACAAAGAGGTACCAGAAGGGAAAAAGAAGGGAAAGCCTGTCAATGTATTCCTCACTCCCATGTACTCCCACCCTGTGGATAAATGTCCTAGTCCAAAATATCAACCTCTACTTTACAGAAGACAAATTGCACTCTCAGCTGCAGGGAACCAGCTCCCTCTAACCTTGGTTGATCAAAATTCTTTGTATGTTGTGCAGTCTCAAAAGGGGACCTTGCTCACAGCACAACACACGCTCCAAAGTGGGCTACAAGTCTGGGAAGAATACAGTCCTTGACTATTCTGGAGAAGTGGAATTCTGTTCCTGCTTCCCCCAGACTACTCTATGCTTACTGCATCAATGAGTCTCAGTGAAAGCTTGCAGGCCCTTCTCCAAACACAACACATCTCCAGGGGGTCTTTGATCCAAGAAATTTTTAAAATGCCATTCAGAAGGTTGTTTATAATGCACATGCTATCACAATAAGATACCTTGGATAATCTTCTTGACCATATCCTGTTCTTTGTTTTGCTGCTTCCATAGTTTCAAAAGATGGAAGGTCTGCTCTTGAGGGCTGTGCCTTTGTTTAATCCTTTCAATATTTTCTGTGCTAACCTTTGTCCCAGGCAAGCTGTCTGCTAGTATGTTCAGCCAGTTAGGTGTGAGATGAGTAGGAACAGCAAACCTGAACATGGCCTCCTCACACAGGGTTACATCTGAAATGAGAAAGAGAAGATTTCAATTGTTCTGACATCTTACCTTGCCTGTCTCAGAAAAAAAAAAAAAAAACAAACCAAAAAAAAAAACCAACCAAGCAGCAAGAATGATAAAAAAAAAGTGTTTAAAAAACAGAATAAGAAGTTGTCTTTGTGCCTGTGTTTTTTTTGGTCTGAGCCACAATAATTAAAATTCTACTAAGGCCACCACCATAGCAGGCAGAGAGCTAACAAGCTAGGTTATTTGTATCCTGGATTTTGGTAAATTAATCTTAATGATAACTAAAGGTATGTTTTCAGAGAACTCTTCCTTAATATGATACACACCTATTCCACATTTTTGAGGTGTCGTATCTGTACCTTCCTGACAGATGTTGTCACGAACCTCATTTCCTTTCAAAGCTATTTTGAAACCCAGGGCACTACAGTTTGTGTGCTTAAGACAGGCTGCTTTGGAGGAGGTTTCATTTGAGAAAAATCCCTCTGGACATCTCTCACATACAGTGTCACTCTCAGGAGTACCTGTGGAAACAAGAAAACAATGCATCCAATTACATATAACCTCAACTGTGGAAAAAAAATTAAAAAGGATACAGAAAGCAAGGAAAACATTCCTCTCTAAACTGTCATGCTTCTGCTTTTTGTATTTGTGATGTATTAAGGAATCACTTAGAAAAAATACAGACAGAAGATGCCTTAGGAGAAGCATGTTCCTGCTGATGTAATACAGTAAATAGTACTCTTAAATATGTTTGCTACCAAGTTTAAAATCAGTGATTACTGATTAGATCAGTAATTTATTAAAGTAATATATTTTAAACCTCGATTATTTGTGTCTATTCAGACATTACACTATGTCTGATCTTCATCCTTCAACTATACAAATATTCTGAAATTAGGTGGCAAAAAAAAAGTGTTCTTTATTTCACTCTGCAATAACTGCTCAAATCCTTACTTGAATGGGTTACTTCAGTTCTAGATAAAAGTACAATCCGACTAAATTTCAACTAAAGCCAACAATTTTGAAACTCTTTTCTGGGCTTGAATAAATTGTTACTAAAAGCAAAGAAAGCAGTTTCCAATATACAAAAAAATTTAATAGACATACATGTTTTGCTTGTTGATTTATAATTTATAGTTTTACTTCAGAACTAAATATATGCTACAACAACAGAATGACAACATATGGTTCTAGACATTTACAAAGAGTAAGAAAACAACTCCATGAAATCTGAAACTATGCAGCCTAACCACCAGTGGCAGGCAAGTAACATTATCAATAATTGCTGTATATTTACTCCTAATTCGTCCTTATTCATCCAACATTTAACAAGTGCCTGAAGTCTGGTATCTAATACTGCATTATTGAACATGAACTTAAGCACATGCTTAAAATTTATTTGAAAAAAATGGAAACTATATTTGAATAAGAAAATACCTCCATCTAGTGCATTTTTAAAGTATTTACATATGGATGCTTATTTTAATGTTAGCTTTTTAATAAGCTTTTATTTATTTTGAGAAGTCCTTAGAGAAAAAGAGTATGCATCCCAAGTTCTCAATCAGCTGTGAAATCAAGAATAGTGCTCGCACACAACCTGACCTAGCACTTCATCAGACTACCAGTGAAAACGAAGGAGATTATAGTTGCCAGAGACCCTGTATGTGCCAGCATACCCTATTGCAAATCCCAAATTCTGCAGCCACTGCTCTTGGGCACTGCCTGCAGCTCTGGGCTGGACAAAGCTGCAGCCAGCACCTGCACCTCAGGGGCAGCAATCAGCTGTGCTGACACAGCTGCATCTTAGCGACTTTCCCTGCTACAGACAGGTGCTGTGTCCTGGCAGAAAGGAAGCGGAAGAAAGGAGTGTTCCTGCAAATGGTGCATCGTTCTGCTCAGAGCTTGCTGCATAATCTTTGCAGCACAAGGGAGGAATCTCCCGAGTAATCCATCAGTGTTCTCAGGTCTGAGCATGGAATCACCCTCTAGCTCTGCCAGCTTCTTATTTCGCTGCTCTTGTCCGGGGCGCGAATTGCCGCTGTCTGTCTGTCCTTCTGCCACTCCCTCCAGCTCTCCTGGAATCCCCCATTCTTCCCAGGGAAACGGCAGCCGCCAGCGACAGCCAGAGCAGCCTCAGCAGTGCAGTGCTGCTATAAACCCTGCCTCCTGCAGGGCCGGCCGTGCCAGGAAGGAACAAAGCCTAATCTGCACTCACAAAAAGGGACTACAAGAGCAAGGTGATATCCCAGTGTAATCACGAGCAATGGGCACTGGGGTAACAGATTCCTAATGTTTTAAGCCTTAAATGAGGCACTGGACCATCTCCCTGTGTGGGAGTGGAAACATATTTTTCTGCTCTTGGCTTTTATTTCACCTGAATTTGCATCATTGCAAAGTTCAAGGCTATCATATGGCAAAAAACAGTAACACTGTGCAGTACATGCTTATTAAAATCTTAGTTGTTGCCTCGCCTCAAAAACTGACTATTGACACAGGGAGATGCAATTATTTTTACAATGTTTTCATTCTTTTTTGAGGTCTGTTTGGGTTTAGCTGCTTCAATCCGATGTTTTTTTGGAAACCAACTTTTCAAGATATTACAAAATCCAACATTTTGTCTTCTTTAAAGGTTTGCTTCATTCTGAACTGAGGGATTGCAATTTGTCTGTCTGTCATGTTTCACCATGCTCGTAGGGATGCAGCAGGCTGGCTGCTCAGATAATTTATACTTTGTTCACCTCCCAAAGTCCTTCTGAGGACTTTGTTACTGGCCTCTTTTGACTTGCTGCTGAGATACAGTGGAACCTCATTAACCCAAGCCCCTGGGCATAATAGTTTAGGTTAATGAAGGTTTACAATATGGAAATGTGGTAGCTGCCAGTGGAAATGCTTAACAGCAGAAGGGCATCAGAGTAAAGCGTCATCAACCAATTACTCAAGGACTAGTGAGCAGCTACAGCAGCGATATTTCTCCTGATGTCAAAGTTGCTCTCCAGTGAGAGGTTCATAACCCAGAAAAGGATTCCCAGTCTGGCACTCAGATCAGCTCTAAAATGTACAGGTCAGCCCTAGTGTTTCTCACTGCAGGCACATCATTCCTAGGGAAATCGTTCTGTAGTCTGATTGCCTGCAGGTGTCTGAGACACTTTGATTTCTGCATTCCCTTCCTCAGTGCTCTTCTCCAGGCAGTTATCAAGCCCTGGCACAATGACAGTTTGCAATCCTTCCAGGTTGTGTTAAATGCTGGAGCTATACCGGGCTACGGCATTTGCCAAACAATAAATGATGTATTTTGTTTTGAGGGAAGAATGAATTATTGGTTTAACAATTTATGTTGTCTTAAATGAAGAATACACTCCACTGAAAAGTGCTGCTTTGCTCTATATTGCCACCAGACTTTCAGCACTATGCCAGCCTGCTCAACAAAGAAATGGTTGTTTGCTTGATAATAGTAACAGTTTCCCTAAGAATTCCACTTAGGATGCTGATAATTAATTATTTCTGCATATCGCAGTGATGCTAGAGCTATATTAATGTTGTTATAATTATATACTTAGTGTGAACCATGTAGTGCTCCTGGTGTTTGCCAAGATATACAGTTATTTGAAACAGCAGATTTCAAAATGAAAAACATTATTATTTATCATGCACAAATACTACATTCCAGATAATGTTCCTTTAAAAGAGGCAATCCATCATGTTTCTCATTAGAGTGCAATTTGCTACATTTGCTACTGCCATTAAGTTATATATTACAGCAGGAGCAGAGTATTCCACTGAGAAACCTTCCTTTGGCTACAGTCCAAAAAATGCAGATTAGAACAGGTTCAATTGGCTTTACAATTTACTGTCCTGCAATTTCATCTGGTCAAGCCTCTTTCCTAATCTGGTAATTGCCACGAGTCGTGGAGGTGCGGCGGAGCTCTGATTAGCCTGTCCCATGGAGGGAGGAGCGGGACCCACCTGCCTGGGCAACACCGAAGCCGGGCGGACACTCCGTGTGCCTCAAGCAGAACTCGAGCTCCAGGTACCTGCCCGGGACGCACTCGCAGACGCGGTTCTGTGTGCTGGAGCACTCCTGCCTGACGAGCTGCAGCTCCTTGCAGACGGTGCTGCAGTACTGGCACTCCTCGTTGCTGTTCCACTCCTCGGCGTAGTACTGCGCCGGGCACGGCGCGCACTGCGTCGGGCTGCTGGCGCTGCAGTGCCGCCTCACGTAGCTGCCGGGGGGACACTGGTCACACAGCAGCTGCCGGGATGTCCCAGGGTCGTAGTGGAGATACTTGGGGGGAGAGTCATCCTGGATGGTCCACTTGACAGAGATGTCCAAGAGCTACCAACAGGAAAATAAAACATCACTTCCTTTTAGTTCCGGAGAGCACCATGAACACAAGGAAACCTGCACTTTAATGAGTTTATGAGTCTACTCATGTCACTATCTTCAAACAAATATTTGCATTAGAAATTTCCGAGATACTGACCAGCTTCCAGACTCTCCCATGTCTATCTTCGAATAGGGAAGTTTTAGGATCTTATCTAACAAATCTTCCTGACCTAAATTATTCCTTCCATAGATGTAGATCCTATTCTTCTCCGATTCACACCCTCTTAATACCACTGGGCAATGAGCTTTTACTGTCTGGCACCAGAGAATTTGTCCGATGCAGAGCAAAGGTGGAGGTTGTGCACCTTTGTGGTCTTAAGTATTGAGTATTTCAGATGCAAAAGAAATCGTGCCTGACATATGAATTTGACCAGTGTACTGCACCCTCACCACAGATACCTTTAAAGGTGATTCCTTACACTTTATCTTACACTATTTTCTACCACAAATTAATGGCTAGAACAATAGGGGTTACATTTTAATTGCCTTCCATTTAACTTTGCACTGATACACAGAAGCTCTTGGGATGTAATGTGGCACCTACATCAAAGGTGAAGACACAGCTTGAGACAGAGGTGAAGAATGATGCAGGTTGTGAAGGGCACATTAAAGACTTAATTGCATGACCTGGAAGAGACCAAGGCCAATGCTTTCATTTCCTGCTTAAAGCCACAGGCTCACAGCTGTGGTGAGAAGCTGGTTCAGTAGCAGCACATGCCATGACAGCTACAGCCCCCCTGCTTCCTAGAGCAATCTGCTTTGCTGGTGTGATTGGGGACCTAGAGATTTGAGACACCTTGCCCTGCTGCAGAGACAACCTCCAGATCACTTTGTTTTGGCCTTATGACTGAACATTTGGTTCTGTGATTCCACCAGTCCACCACAAAAATGACTCTTGAGAACCACCCTGATCCCCACAGGGTCTGCCACCAGCTCACTCTCCTCACTGGTAATCCAGCTCTGTCCCAACATTGCATGCATGGCTGCATGTGCCACTTCTCTTCCAAAACTTGTACATTTTATAAAGATGAAGTAAACTGGGTCTGACCTTTTTTCTGTATCCAGTAAAATTATAGATCTAACCGACTTGTCTTTGTTGCTATTTTAACCCCCGTCAGCTAATACAGTTACCAATTCAATTTCAAAAATATATTTCCTCTTTTACAAATGTCCCCAAAGTATAAGTGGAATTAACTATTTTTTTCCTGGAGATGCTTCATTTAACAGCCTCACTTTTGCCACATCATGGCACTTCTAAAGCCATAGTCTTATTAAGTTTGGAAAGGACAATTTAAAACTTCATCTGCATTAACACTGATCACAGTAAACAAGTGATATGAGATGCTTAACTTAGGAACTCTGACTCATTAAGCAAAAACTCTTAAATGCATTCTCCTGTTGCATGTCTATGTCACTTTTCATACAGCTATATTGAGGCTGAGGAATGAAATGCAGATAGTATGGATATTCCCTACAGCCTCTTGTAGCTACCCTTGACTAAGTCTGATAATTTATCTGATTTCTAGACCACTTTTCTTGTGGTCTCAATGCACAATACCTTTCATTGTGAGAAATTTCTTATTAGCCTTTGAAGTTTGATGAGCAACTCCATTTTCCTTAAATGACTGGATCTGTTTCATGTGATCTATTTAACAAAGAGGGTGCAGCACATTTTTTAATAGTGAGTGGCTTTACATTGAGGAAAAATGCCCCCACCCTTGGTAAATCTACAGCTATGACTCTAGTAATAAGGAAGTCCTAGTAATCTCATTAATTGTTTATGAGAAGAGTAAAGTTTTCTTCTATGGTTTTAATTCAGTAATAGATAATGCAGCATCCCAGTATCCAAGACTTGCATGGACACAAGCATTCCCTTCACAGGACAGATCTGAATACATCATGTGGCACAGGCATTACAAAGACAAGCATCAACCCATACTTCACTCAGATGTCTGTGAAAAGCCAAGACAATTCCCAATAGAGATAAGAATCTGACACTGAAAATAATTAGGGACAGCAACCAGTCCTATGGGCAGCATGTTTTTGTGGAGAAACACCAGTACTCCTGCTCTGCATTGCACAGCTCCCCACAAATCCAGAGCTGGCACTGCAGTAGAATCTGTTCCTCTGGGTTGTGCCTCTGCCCTTGGTGACACATTTTCACATAATGAACAGGTAGGTGAATCATTTCATACTGTTAACTCTATTCTGCAACATGTAGGAGCAAGAATAACAAGATTTTATCTATTTTCCTTACTCAACTATTTACATTGGAAACTATGTATGAGACAAGTAAAGAGTTTTGCTGCAGGGGATGATTCAGCATTAAAATTAATTAGATTTCAATAATCAGGGTATGAAAGCATAGGGGTTTGTAGGGGAAAATGGAGGCACTTGCTTCCTGAAGAACCTACAGCTGTGGGAAACAAGCCAATAAAAACTGAAAACATTTCAACATGATTTGAGAGGAATTGATTTTTAAAACTGAGAAAACAATACTTGAACCATATGTGTGTGAGACATACAGAATTTTGTTCTTGGAAGAACAAATAACTATGAACTAATAATGGCAACTAGAATATTATTAATCTAAATGAGCATTACCAAACCCCATAATAATCAGATTAATAAATCAGCATGACAAAAAGAACAGTCCTCCCAGTTGATTTTTTTCTTCATGCTTTTAAAAGCAAAACACATCATACTTGTTTCCCTTTTTTTTCCCAGAAACACATATTACATAGCTGCAGTAATCTATTGATCAGTGGCTGAGCCACATGGATGCAGGATCCAACTATTTTATTTAGTCAAATATTATGACAAAAAGATTCTTCAGTCAAACAAAAGATACAAATGCAATGAATATCTCATAATTTTACCAGAGCATTTTATACACAATTTTCAACACAGAGCTAGATTACCATTACTACTGTTAGACTACTATGAGCCTTTCAGCACAGTGAGCTTGCAACTCACTGTTATAGGACATTGCAGTTGAGTTCAAGATGCTACCTGACACAGTAATGGATGAAAATAATAAAGGACTATTAAACATAAACATCAGATTTTGATCAATAAATCCCAAATCAAAAATTGAATTCACAAAAACAGTAATATTTTTCTGTTTCTTTTCTTCCATCTCTTCTATGCATCAGGTATCAACCACTGCCATAGACAGCATATGGGCCTTTTTAGGGCATTTTTTTCTGGATTTTTTTAGACCAAATGTAGCCATTAGTATGTTGCTAAGTACATTTCAAGACCTCAATCCCCAATACCAAACTTCACAAGACTATTGTAAGTTGCTTGATAATAAGAAAAAAGATCTACAAAATTGTCTTCTATGCAGGCTGAAAACACATAGGACACCTGAAGTATTCTGAATATTGATATGCAACCTGCAAAGTGCCAAAGTAAAGTCAATCTATTTTTCAGATATTTTGCAAGAATTCAGTAGTAATGGTGGAAGATAATGAAATTTTCACTAGTTTTACTGCAGCATCTTGGTACAAACAGAATGAAAAGACTCTTTTGCCCTCCAGTTCACAGAGTGAGCTGGAGGGGAACATCACTAAATTGTCCTTTCTCCTGGCCTAATACACACAGAGTTTGTGCTTACATTAGGAATTTGCATCACCTGTTACAGCAGATTTGCAGAGCAAAACAGATGGTGCCGAGCACCTGACATCCACATTATGTATTATTCTGAGGGGATATTTTGGACTGACTTCAATCTGCTCTCATGGACAAGCATACATTAGTGGTTACAGTGCATCTGGTGTGTCTCTGGGGTCCATCTCTAGATTTACTTTCATCAGTTCAGTTTATTTTGGTAAATCCACTTTGTGCACGCCAGGGCTGCTCTGATGTGCAAACTAATATACAGTAAATAAGGATGATCAGGAGAGGCACTTCAGAACCATGTTCCTACGACAGATTAAAATGGTATTTAAATGCATTTTATGTCATTCCTGACATTTCCTCTCCTAAATTATCCTATGACCAACTTGATGGCAGTTTCATAGCTGTACAAAACCTCTGATTGATCTGAATGCCCATATTTAAATGTGGTCTACATACTAAGCACCTGAAGGTCTTCTGTAAGAAACAATACTATTTGAGCACAGGAAAGGGCCATGATCAGAACTTAATAGTTCTGAGCAGTGGTCTCCCCAAAAGCTTCATAGAAAGCGAGATTTCTTCCATAATAATGCTGGCACTGGCCTGTTGTGCTCTTGCTGGAAAAGATGTCATGCTAATTTGAAAGGAGATAGAAATTACAAGTCCAGCTTCAGTCTACTGGAATCAGAAGTAGGGACAATGAGTATGTTCATCCTATAACCCTTAAGAAACCAAAGCTGGCATCCATTAGTGCTGCACATGACCAAATCAATGGTTCTGTCATTGAGAAGATTGTGTAAAGTTCTGCATATCCTTGTTTAAAAAAGGTTAATTCACTAGGAAATGGCACAGAGAAGGTTTAGAAGGAAATGCAGAGCTTCTTCTTGGAGAGGATCTGGACTTTTTCAAAAGCTTGGCAAGTCTCAAGAGAAGGTATGGATTCAGTACAGATAGACAGTGAACTCAGAGAGAAGAACTTTCTTCATTAAAGGATAATGCTGGCAAATGAAAAGGGGATTCTCTTGTCAGTGGAAGATTGGGAACAGCCTTTCAGTGAGAAGCAGGTGTAAGAAACCCATGTGTCTTAAATATAGCTCTCAACACCCTTCAGAAAGCAAATATGACATTTGGTTTCCTGGAGGAGATGGCAAATGGACTGAAGAGATCCAGGCAGTTTCTTTCGGTTTTAAACCCTCAGCCAATTCTTCATATACCAGCACTAAGGGAAGAAAATAATGCTCAGTATCTTTTTCATCTTGACAAATTAATTGTTAGTGTGATTCATTTGCAAACAGTTTTTCTAGAGTTAGTGAAATGAAAGGCTTGATTTAAAAAAAAACTCCCAAAGGTTAGAGGGTTTTTTGTTCTATGAGTATGAAATGCTATCAATAACAAAATTATTACAGCAAAAGATAACCAGAACAAAACCTAATATCGTTAACTACATTTAACAACTTATTGGGTGAAAATGAGTTCTAGTGTCTTGGGCTCACTTCTAAAAAGAATTCAATCCTTCCTCCATCTCCCTGGGGAAAATCCCCACTCTCAGGATGGCTGTCTCAGTGTGAGGAATTGGGATGAACTGTAAGTATTGAAATACAAGTCTACCGTAAGTCAGTGTGATGCAAGTAAATACTGAGAACTTCTTCAAGATGAATTACCCAAGGTTAGACAGCAGTTCTTTCATTGTGTCACTCAGCACATTAGGCCTGAAGCTATATTTCTCCATACCATTCTTATGTCAGCATATACAATGCTAACATAAAAGGCCTGTGCAGTCCATTTGTTTGATTCCTTAGAAGATGCTTTTGAAAGAGAAATAATGTGACTGTAAAATTTCATTTCAGATCTTGGGCATAAAAAAATACACGGCCTTTTCTTTCATCTTTAAATGTAAGGCAAAGAGCTGCTTGATTTCTCTTGTTGAATTAAAATGAACTAGAAGACAAAGCACATGAAGTAAAAATCCTTCAAGCATCATCCTTTAAATCAGTGCTTTGTGGCAGAAAAGAGAGTGGCTTTTCAGCATATGAAAATATTATTATATAGCTTGGCTTTGTGGTTTTGGGTTGTAGACCAAAGGAGAATGTTTAATTTGCTGAGAAAGATAAATCTGTTTCTGTTTTGCATTCCACAAGTATTCCAAAGCATATTTTCTCGTGTGATAAATAATCGTTCAAGACATCTGTCAGATTGCTCCCAGTGTTTGTATTGGGTTCAAAGTAAAATCTCACAACTCTCCTATTTTGCCTTGTATACAAAGTATTTGGACAAAGCAAAGGCAGGAGGCCTTCACATATCCTCAGCCCTTAGGCAGAATTTCTCACTGAAATCATGCACAGGCCCAGAGAAATCCCACTGGCAATATACAGTGCTGGATGATATTATCAAGGTCGTCCTCACCAATAACTTGTATCTCAGATTCAGCATGTGATAATGCCATGCTGGATCAGATCCATGTATGGAAAATGACCATTGTGAAATACTTGTCATCCTGGGAGAAATTACTCCCATCTAGCTCTCATCTTGCTGTTCTGCAGGCCCATGCAATCAGCAGATTTAACCTCTTTGGGCTCTGCAGCAGTGCTGACCCCTGGGCTGCTGCAGGCTCACGAGAGCACTGCCCAGACTAAGGACCTTTCTGCAGACCATGGCCAAGTGCCAGGTGCACAATGAAATCTAACGTGGAGTTATCTTCACTGGTTTGAGTTCAGTTTGTAAAGCTCTTCCACCATTCTACCAACTGCTTCATTGTAATTCACTCACTTTGGACATAACAGGACCTACTTTTGTTTGGCAGACACTATAAAGTCGAGGCTGTTGTTTCACATAAGGAGTTCTGCTGGTGACTCTCCTGAGTGATCCCTATTCAAAACCGAGGCTATGAAACACTGTCTTCACTTCCCTGTCAGTAAAGAAGCATGTCAAAAAGTCAAGTCCTGTAGAGAGTTTTTGAGGCACCATTAGTTGTCATCCACAAAGCCATTCAGGGGTCTAACCTACTGTTTCATTTTCAGTGGTAGCAAAACGAAATTCAGCTGAAGAGCAGTTTTGGATCTTATCAAAGAAGTGCTAAATTGAAATTCTTCATTTATATTAGTTACATTTGCTTTGAAACTCGTAGAGGGAGAAAGCAGGGAAAACTAGCTAGATACTCTCCAAAATATGTGTCTTACATTTTGGAATGTTATGCACCAGTGTGACAGCAAGATTTAGAGCTAACCTAATCCTGGAATGTTCCCACTGTAACTACAGTCTGCCTTTGCACTGACAGAATTACTAACAGCTGACTGCAGGCTAGAAAATATATGTCCAGTACTATGTGCAAACAGGTGTTTTCACAGAAGGAACAAAATTAAGTTTTCCATGAGATTTGAACAGTGGGTGTTGCTTCAAATGTGACAGTATCTTTTAAAATTTCTTCTGGTAACCTTAGTGTTTTATTTTTAACTAAGACACATGCAGACAGACAGAAAGAAAGTCAGACAGAAAGATAACTCCTACCCTCATGGGCTGCAAAGCCACTACTGCCTACACACAGCAAACCCAACAGGCAGGCCAGAAAAAGAATGTCACATGTGCCCAGAGATCCAAAATAGAGAAAGGTCAAGTATAAGGGTCAAGATAGTTACGTGACAAGTAATGAGATTCAGCTCTGGGGAATTTCTTTCCATTCAGTCCAATTTCATAATGTTTGTAAGCAGCTTCAGTGTTCCAAGCAAACAACACAAAAGTAAATGCACCACCACAGGTATAACCTTTCTGAAACTTCAGCAAAGAGGCCCAGGCTGAAAGTACCTCACGCCCCAAAAGTCTTTTTTAGATACAATGTCTCCAAACTAGGTTCCCAGGTACCTGAGCCAAACACACAGAATTTTGAACTAGAGTTATGCCTCCTAAAAGGGTAGTTATAAAACAGATACTAAGGGTACTTTTCTGAGCTCTAGCACATCTGACAGTACTTAGACTTCACTAATCTTAAATTTGACAGTAATTTTAAATAAATTGAATAATAATAATAATGATAATAATAATAATAATAATGCAGTTGAATAATGATCTCTTTGGTATGTACTGTCACCAATGTATTTCAGCTCCAAAATTCATGTGCCAGAGGATTATCTTGAACTTCAACATGTGCTTCAACTTTGTGGGAGAACACAAACAGGCACATTGCATTTAATCAAAATCAAAATCTTGATGCGATTATTTTATGACAGCCATAGATAAGAAGCCAGGTTAATAACCAGATATTGCTGAAATTCCCAGATTAACTTCCTGTGATTTCATATTGGCAAAGCAGGCACAACATCAGACATGGGATGAAAAAGTTGAACTGTGTTTCAATCTGCCGACCACAAGCCTGACAAATTTTGCTTCCCTTGCACCATTAATTACTTTGGGTTTGTTTCTCAAAAAGCTCTTTCAGAAAGTTGTACAGAGAGTAATAAACACACATTACTCATCAGATCCTGGAAATCTCGTTGCATTTATAAAAAGCTTTCAGAATAAATGGATCTCAGTTCTAATGCTCTGCCACAACATTAATGCCGTTGTACTCACCAAAACAACCCAGAAGCAAGTTACTGTGCTGGCAAAAGCAAAAGTCTACTCTGAATATTATTTTTTAATGTTTTTCTTTGAAAGTTTCCTTATGCAAAAGATGAAGAGCTTCCAAATAGATGTTACACAGGATCTGTCTGTAGGCAGGTTTTAATTAAACTGAACTCATACACAATTCCATATGACAAAATGGATTAAATAACATTTTGAAAGATTTACTGCACTGGTAACATCTCTAAATTTCCATCTGGAAATATCTTACTAAATCACTAAGTAAACAAAACTTATTAAAGCAGGGGCTTATACCAGATTTAATAACCCAACTTCTTCTGTAATAGCTACTGACACAGCTTCTAATTCATCACTTTCTTGCATATGAAGCTGAATTTTCTAAGCCAAGACAACAACCACACACTTGTGGGGATTTTTTTTGTGGAGTTCACAGCGGTTTTCCTGGGTAAGAAAGTCAGCCCAGTACCTGAGATACCAAGAGAGCCACTGCAGCAGAGATTAGAGGCAGTCAGGGAGGAAGCTTTTGTAAATCAGAAGCAAACATTCCAGCCTACAGCTTCTAAATTCAGAATTAAATTCTAAATTACTTGATACAGGGTTTTGCTTCAGACCAGTATGATGAGGCCTTACAAAAGGAGGGAGGAAGTCAGGGGAAAAAAAAAAAAAAAAAAAAAAAAAAGCAAAATAAAAGCAAATCATGTCACTACCTTGAGAATGGCATGAAAATCCCTCCTGTCTCCCTGGAGCTGGACTTGTCCATCACATTCCAAACTCACCAGGAAAGTTTGGAGAGATTAAACAAAAAGGGTTTACCAAGAAAACGGAGAGGAGACAAAGCGACCCACAAACAAACAAACAACTCCCCAAAAAACCCCAAACGCCAGACAAAAGCCCCAGAAGAACAGCCGTGTGTCTCTCGAGCCTGCGTCTGAAGCTGCAGCGCGTCCCGGAGCCCATCTCCCTCTGCGAAGGGACTCACCACAAGCGTGCAGCACAGGAACTTGTTCATTGTGGTCGGTGCAAGAAACCTCAGCGCGCTGGGAATCAGGCAGAGAGTCAGCGCCAGGCTCCAGCAGCTGCTTACATTCCCAACATTAAAGACACGATATATATATAGTCCCGGTGTAACAGGAAGCTTGGGCTCAGCTTTGATCACACATTCCCTGCCATGACCAAACTTTTCTCTCGCGCACTCCCCCTCACCTCCCCCCACCCCCTACCCCCCCTTTTTGCATTTTCTTTTTCTTTTCTTTTTCTTTTTCTTTTTTTTTTTTTTTAAGGAACCTGTAAAACTTGGTGACTTAATGGAACCCTTTGAGCGCCGTAACCACAGACTGGAAAATGCAGGAGGGAGTGTCAGGGGCTGGCCAGGGGAGGGTTTAATTGCCCTGTCTGGCTGTCTGGCTGTGCCGCCCTGCGCTCCGCTCTGCAGCGGGGCCGGCGGCGAGGCTCCGGTTCCTTGGCTCGGCTCCCCGGGGGCTGCCAGCAGCGGGGCTGGTGCGAGCCAAGGCCGGGGGGGCTGAGGAGCAGGAGCAGGAGCAGGAGCAGGAGCAGGAGCAGGAGCAGGAGCAGGAGCAGGAGGGTCTCCGTTCGCTGCCGTTCCCCGCCTCTCGCCCGGGCTGCGGCGCCGCAGCGCCCGAGGGGCTCGGCCCGGGGAAAGGCCCCGCAGCGGAGCGTGCTGTGATTTCCCAGCCACAGTGGTGGCTTCGGTGTGCTCCTGCCCACAGGAGAAGCCACGCTCAGGGGGCTGCTCTGCCTTCCCCCCAAGTTTAAGTTAGAAAAGGGCATTTTTCGAAAGCTATAAGGATCAAACCCTGCTGTTCATACTTCCCTGGATTGCTCCGAGGGCCCCGTGGAAGGCCCAGAGTGTGCCAGGTGTGCAGCAGAGAAAAGGTGCAGGGAAAGGATTTCTTTTCTCAAGCTGCAGATGGCTATAAAGGATTATGGAAGCCCGTGGGATCCTGGGGTAGGAGCCAAGCCTGATGTGCCTCCAGATTTCACAGATGGTTTTCTCTCCCTTTTCACAGGCCAGACTAAAGCCTCAACCCTGGATATTCCAGCTCTTGAAGCATTTGAAACTGGGGCCCCTGTTGGCACTGGGCTGTTCAGTTTTACCCCTGTGAGTCACAAGGATGAGATGGATTGCCAAGAGTTAGGTGGAAAAAGCCTATATATTATTTCATAAAAATTCAGCTACACTGTCTGGAAACCATAATCTTCAAGGACAGCCTCACACGTGGCCCCTTGCAAATCCACAGCCATTTGAACATGCATCAAGCATAACCTAAGATTGAGATAGATGTTGGTTACACTTATCAGAATAAAAATTCAAGGTACTTGAATTAGTGGTAAGTTCTCTGTAAGAAGTGATGTGAAAACTGGCACAGAAAGCCTGCCACCCACGGGAGCATTGCTGGTGTTTGATGGGTAGTGGTCACCACTGGATTGGTATTGTACCTGGAACGAATGATGCAAATTTTCCTGTAATCTTTTCAGAACTTTTTAGTACTTTAGCATTTATTCTTAAATATATTTATGAACATACTGCCCTGAGAAAAGCACAGTACTACCAACAGGTGAATTTTACCTGTACATTCCCACATTTTCATTGTGGGGAAGTGGGAAGAATTGTTCCTGCCATGGACATCTTTGAGCATGTCAGGATAGCTATGTGTGAGTATGATATTCTCCATACAGGGACCAACTTCATGTGTCAACCGTACTGCTACAGCAATTCCATCAGCAGAAGTTATTAAGTTCATAAGCAGAAGTTTAAACCACTTTTATCCTCTCAAAGGCTAAGAGCTGGACATGGCAATGTGTCTCCTAACTGGAAACAGCTCCAGTGTCCAGTCAGGGGGTTTTGGGAGGTTAGGTGAGGCTGATTGTTTTCATCTCAGATACACCAGAAAGAAAAGCAGCAAACACACAGCAAGTTCCCTGTGGTTAATTAACACTGTTAACTGAATTTCAATGGGCTTTGGATGGAGCTATGTCTTCTCATTGCTGGTACTAGCCATAAATGCCCAACAGCTGGCTCTGCAGTGAAATAAAACTATAGCTCATAAGCCTATTTAAACAAGTTAATGTGTATGGACAGTAGTGTTAATATCAGATTTTATTAGAGATGGAAATGTTTTATGCAATTAACCAGACCAGAAAACAAATTTGAAAACCATTAAAGTTCTTCTTCTGAAAATAGTGCTGTTTTTAAGTGGCATCTTCTTCAACACAACTGTTTTGTGTATATATTTTTATTCAGAATTAGTTATGCTGATTTCTCTGATGAAAAGACATTTTTCATCCTTAAGCAGCGAAAAAACTGATGGAGTTTGATGAGAAGAAAACAGGTTCTCCTCCAGCTCATTCAGCTAAGTGGAAGAGGGGCAAGGTGTATCTGTTTCAGAGATGATAACCTGTTGGGACAGCTGATGAGGAGACCATCATCTTAACCATACATGAACATGAAAGCTTCATCTAATCTCATTGGGATCTGTAGGGCTGGCTATGGATGTTAGGAGAGAACTGTATGCTTGTACTTAGCATGTTTGATCCTGAAATCACATATACACAATAAATACAGGATCCCACACTGCCATTTTCTGTGTCACTTTCCAAAGAAGAACTGCACTTTAACAAGGTTTAAACTGCAGTTTGAATGTTTTCACAAGTGTTTTACAGTGTTGCCACTTTGCCTTTGGGAATTAGTTAAGATGTGCTTTTGCAGAGCATAGAATCATAGGACAAGGCAGTAAACCCTGTAATAAACACTTGTCTATGCTACAACAAAGTCGTTCTCAGCAGTGTTTAACAGAACCACATTTGTGACTACATGCCATAACAGAGAAGGGACACAGCCTGAAATTATTTTTTAAAAGTTAAGTGCCTAAAATATTCATTATTCATAGTATAGTTTACAAACTGTCATAGGAAAAGAAACTAAAAAATCAGGTTTTCTTCTTTCATTAACAAATCTGAAGTGTTGAGAATTACAGGTGTTAAGTACTTCAGTCCATTCCATGTTACAGGAATACAATTAGCTTATTTTAACAGTCGTTAATTAAAAGTGATGCAGAAACAGCCCTCTAGTTAACAGAACTGGTCCACTGCAACTTGTAACCATGCATAAGGCTGGAGAAAAAGGACAGCTTGCATTGGGCAGACTGAAGGTTACCAACACTATGTTGCTTTCAGTCTGCAGTGATGTGCTTTTGCTAGGACATCAACTTATTGATTCACTAGCAGTCATATTTCCAGACAGGTATTTATCTTTCCCTGGTTTTTATCCTCACTATTTGTATTGCTGTCCTGGATGTTATTATTGTTGTAAAGTATTTTTGTTCCCATGCATCATTATAATCACCAGGTCTATAAATGGCTTTGCTCTTCCAGCCTGTCTGATATCTGGAAAAATTCACAGTCCCGACCGGTGAGTCGGTGCTGGCAGGTGAACACTGCCTCACTGAGTCATCTCAATATATCAGTGTGATGTTTACTGAGCCCAAGCAGCAAACAGTGGGAAGACTGTGGCTTCAGGCTTGGGACTTAGAGTTCACCACATGTTGCATTTAGAGAACACTCAGAACCTTTCATTAAGAGATTTATGTCAAAGTAAAGGAAAGAAGAATCTCAAAAAGATCGATGGGTTCTGAAAGCAAACATATTAGTAGCTGCAAGAAGGCAACAATCTGGCATTCTACCATGCTATTATAGCTGTCCCTTAGAAATGAAACTCTCTCTTTCAATTGTGAGAGCTGATGATCTAAATTGAGAACATTTTGAAAATGGAAGCTTAAAGAAAACTGTTAATCTGCAGGCAGTGTGGTGGTGCAGGTAGCAGGAAAGTATGTCTCAGATTTGACCAAAGTAGGAAAAAACCTTCTGCAGCTATTGCCCCATCCTTTTTCTCTCATATAATTCAGAAACCTTGGGGTAAAGATTTCATACCAGTATATACTGAAGAAAGAGAAAAGGTATTTAGCTAATAATGTTGTCAAGAGAAAGCTTATACCCACGATTATCTTTGTTTTAACTGTATGGCTTGTTTTATCTTGTAAGTGGATTTGCCTATTTTTTTGTTTTTGTTGAGACTTTGCCTTGTTTTATAAATCTGAGGCATATACATGGGGCTAATATACAAAAAGGAAAATCAAACTGTGTCCAGAGAAGGAAACATGGAGCTTTTCCTATCAAAACAGAACTTGATTTGGATTATAGGATATGAAGGTTGCAGCAAAGGAAGTGGAAAATTAGGTCACAAAAGATGTATAGAATTATCAGCCATTAATAAAAGAAAAAATTAAATAGCACATATGCAATTTCAAAGAAGGGCATATATTCTTTGCTATTAGGGCTTGTCTACCTAGGTAATTAAGTCAGCTTGTGAATTTGAAGAGTGCTGATTCCCTCTGTGGGCACCTTTTGCTGGTAGATGATATTATCTTCTCTAGTTCCCTTTTGAAGTGGATTGACACCATGTAATTCAGTTGGATTTGTGACAGTTTCATGTTGTATGAACAATTTGAACTGGCCAGATTCCTACCTTTCAGATGACTGTAATTCAGGGTTTGCTTCGGGGCCCTAACTGCTGCTCTGTAAATTTACATCCCAGCCTGCTTTGCAGTCAGTTCAACCTACAGTCAAACCAGCATGAGCATAAGGAATGCTGAAGAGCTGTGAACTGAGAAATTACAATTTTATTTAGCTATTCCTGCCATTGCCATTTTTGGCCTTGAATTTTTTCCTAACTTCATCTCTGTGATATCAGGAGGCCTGAGACAATGATTCAGATCCTTCAAATACTCAGAAACCTTTGAGGTTTTCTGAAAAAACTCACTTGTAAACTCCATTTGATAAGAAGGAATTCATTGTTCCCAGAATCAACATTTCCAGTTAACACCAGTACTCTGAAAGAGACAGCACATATTTTACCAAAAGCTATGGAAACTGGAACTGAAACAAGACAAGCTTTAGCCAGTAAGATTTTCTGGCAAACAGGTTTTTCTTTTTTGTCTCTACTAATTTGCTTGCTACTCTGTAATTGAAGGTCACGGGTTAAGGAAAATGGTCCTCTTAGCTCATGAGGAGTGTCTGCAATTTCATTGCTTTCAGTCTGACTTCATTGTGTATATTTGGGCAGTATTAACATGGCACCAAGTTTCCCTCCTTCTGGTTTTCCACATACACAGGATTGTCAGGCTGGAAATGATGCCTCTTTCAGCCTTCAATGAATTTTGTATGGAGATCTGAGGGGTTTTTCCTGCATGTTCTGAATTAAAATCTCTCAGATACTGAGTTAATTCAGCTGTGAACCAGCTGTTGGCTTGTGCAGTTTGATGGACAGCCTGTATAATTTACATCCAAATGGTTTCACCACCTGTGGATTGCTAGGCTCTCCCCTTTCAACCAGGGAAGTAGTTAAAGGCAGTTGTCATCTGTGAAGGACACAGGACTGTGGCTGCTTCTTGTGGCAGTAAACATCTACACTACAGCAGGGGCTTTCAATGCTGAACAATCTGAAATACAGGTGAGTAAGAGACTGGAACCTCGAGTGAAGACTTTGCTGAGGTTGGACAGAAAAGCCACTGTGAGAGAGCAGAGTCTTGTAAAGGAATCAAACAAAATAAGAATATTTGGTATAAAAGCAATATCTTTCAGCTGCAAATAACAAGCCATCTGCATGACAATTCTATGAGTTGCATAAATACATACATAACATTTACAAATACAGTGATTTCAGACACAGAGCACTGCTTTTCTCCTTATTTATAGAGCGTTGCTGGCTTTGCTGTCCATTGTATCAATGCCATGCTGTTTTGAATTTCTCCAACAGTCTTTCCTTTTCCTGTTGAACTGAGTTTAAGCATTTTGTCCCCACCTTTGAGAGTGATATGTTCCTTTCCCTTGCTATTTATCTTTATGTCTCTTTTCATGTGGCTTCTGTTTCCTTTCCCATGCCACTGGGGCCAGCCTCAGCTTGCCCATTTTCCCCCAATCACCTCTATGTCTTCATCATCCATAGATCACCCTTCTTAAATGAATATTGAAGACTCTTTACTTACTACTCTACCCACCCTCTCTGGCTGGGAGCAATGAATGTTTGATGGGCAGGTGCAAGTGTATGCAGTATATGTGTAATATATGTGTGTAGATATATTACAAAAAATGTATATACTTCTCTGCCTTCTACTTGCTGTGCCTTTAAAAACATTTTGAAATTTCTTGTATATGCTGCCTTCCTCAGGCAGGTTGCACAGCACATCCATAAAAACCCCCCATTTACAATTATACACAGAAAATATCACAATAAAGTAACAAAATCAATGAGCACCTAATATTTCCTCCCCAAAACAGCCATTAGAATTTATTTGAAATCTCTTGTACAATGTCTGCGCTGCAGCTTCTGTCTTCAAAGGAAGTGAGTGCAGGGTTGCAAGCCAAGAAAAAAAGGAGGAACCTTTGTGAAGTAACACAGAAGGAATATGCAATTTGTGGATGATGGCAAAAGTCACTGGGAAAGCTTGCCATGTCCCTGCAGAAATAGCAAATACTCTTGTATTAAATGCTCTGAAGCACCTTTTAGGTAATTTTGTTTGTGGCCAGACTTCAAGCATAATAAAGCTTTTGTCCTTTTCTTGGCAGAGAAGGTTGAAAACCAAAAACAGGAGAGGGGAGGAGATGGAAGGAATTTCAGACTCCTCAGGAGAGGCATTCCAGCAGCTGTGGACTGTGCTACATCCTTCCTGGATGCTGCAGTGCATTCCTTTGTTTCCTCTGACCAGACATTTTCTTTTGTTTAGTCCATCAGTGCCCTGCAAAGTATGTAGTACCTCCTCAGCAATGTGGAATGCATTGCACAGTCTTTCTCTTCCAGCTCTGAAGTTTTCCCAGATTTAGCATTTTTATCACATGCTGCTCTTTACTCACTGTGTTAAAAGAGCTATTAATTATTGGTTTTAATTTCTCTTATTCAGCACTGAGAAGGGAGCTAAATTAAGCTTTGGTGGAAGCCAAACTAACTGTCAACTTCATGCATATTTATTTTTCATCACCATAAATGCAGCAGGGAGAGCAACAGCACAGATTCCAGGGCTTCACACAGCAGGGACCAGGACTTTTAAAGAGATTGCCCAGAGTCAGTGATTATTTTCCACAAGGGAACATACTGATTTAAAGATTTTGCATACTGTGCCTCAGTTAGCACTGGGAGTTCGCTGTGTTGTGCAATGTGAATTTTGCATTGGGCTTCTGTGTGTGTGTATGTGTGTAAGATGTGTATCTTCCCTGAATCCACCTTTATTCATCCCTCCAAAAATTTATAAACTTCCCTCTCAGCTTTCTTCTAAGCTTGTCCTCTCCCAGCGGGATTTTTTTTTAATGGAGAACTCCCTACACTTCCATGTTTCTAGAGCTACAGGGATTCTTCTGTCCTGCTCTCAGAGGAGGCAATACAACTTTGTATTGTAAGACAAGTTTGCTCATTACCATGAGCATTACCTCCTTTTCAATCAGGATTTAAGAATATCACTACTAGGACAAATACTGAAGGAGCCTAGAGTCAGTGGTGCTGGGCCATGAACCAGGCTCCTTTCAGTGAACAAGACATTAAAAGTTCCTCCCAAACTTTTAGTAAGAAGCCTGTTTTTGCACAGGAGTAAAGCAGAACTTGCTTGATAAATCCATGTATTGTAGGTGATAGTGACCACTTGATCTTTAGTGAAATTTCCCAGTAAGTGTTCCTGCAGCTGCAAGTTTAACTCCAGGAGATGGGAGCATGGCTCCTTGGCAGTCTGCTCTTGGACTGGCTTATGACTCAGGAGGCTTGAGAAACAGAGAATAAAATGAGAGGAAGTGAGTGTTCACCCTGTTAAAAAGTATTAACACAGAAAAGATCAATATACTTTTTCCTATGTACAAACAGATTTTGCAAACAAGAAAGAATAGTAATAATAATAAAAACAACTTTAAAGAGCCCTTTTGGTTAAAGAATTCAGTGTTGCTGCTTTGAATTGTTGATGCTGACTGCAAAAGGAAAGCTAACAGCATTCTGATTTGTTGTGAGAACTTCTCCCTAAAATGTAAAAGCCTTTCTTATCAGACAAAGCCTTTTCCTTCCCTGCTTCTGCCATCTTTTTTCATATTGCTATAAAAAGGCTAACAGTAAATATCAATAAAAATGAAGGCAATGTGGAAATACATAGAAACTGCTGCTCTGGTCTTTTTTTTTTTTTTTTTTTTTTTTTTCCCTGTGAATTCTTTTAAATAATTTTGATCTGCATCCAGAGCAGTTTATGGAGGCACAAAATAGTGCATGTGGAACAGCAGGCAAGAATGTGCAGTGAATACTAATGCACTCAAATACCCTCCCCCAAGCTCTCTAAGCCTGAAAATCCTTCTGCAGCCTAACTACTAGTCCTGTGGAGCTTGCTTATATCCTCTTGGAGGAAAGTCCTTTAGTATTTAATACAAAATTATTATCTTTTCACACAATTTTTAAGCTGTTAGAATTTAATACAAAATTTCATCCTTTCCATATAGTAGACTGGGGAAAAAAACCTCTACAGACTATCATGAATAAATTCTAAAATGCTTTTAGGGAAGGTTTTTCAGGCCATAATACTTTTTAGTAGGACCTGCCTGAATACCCCTTGATAAATAAAATGTGATTTTTTTTCAAGCGGAGTCTTGAACTAAATTGATTTTATAGGTAAATTTACCAGGACAAATTTTGACTCTTTAGTGTAAGAGGAGAACAAGAAAGGGCCACTTATGAAAAACAGAAGAAAATTGAAAAAATAAAAAAACCCCTTTTTTTCTGAAAAACATATTAACATTTCTGGAAGGGTAAATACTTAAATTATTGGAACCTTTTTTGATACAAAATGCCAAAATAGGCCTTTCTTTATCTTCTAATTTCAGAGGTCTAATTACAATCTGACATATCACTCAGAGATGCCAGCTGAAGTCAGCAAAGTGCACAGGATAGAGTTTGGGACCAGACTGGTATCAGATCATATTTTTTCCCTAAACCATTAATTCTGTGAAAGGGGCCATGTGATGTCTGGCCTGCAATAGCAGAAAACTGCAGTCAGTGGCTTTCCCTTTTCTGCTTCCTCTGCCTCCCATTTCTCATAAATTGGGCATTCATTTTTCCTCCCATTCTGTCTATATAATGACTTTACATGTTCAGAGTGTAAATATACTTAGGTAATCACTCAGAAGGGCAAATGTAAAATTTCAGTCTTAAATGTGTATTGGATACCTCCCTTTCATAAAAATTCAAGGAATTTCAAGGACAAAGTGTTCCTGCTTATATGCAGAGTTTGAAATTGCAAACAGACAAAAAGCATCACAAGTCCGTAACTAAAGACAGGGAATTTACTGTTTATAAACCTTGTGTGGCGTGGGCTGTTTGCAGATGTTTGCTTCCCTGAGGCCATTTCTCCACAAAAGGGCAGGGGGGCCCAATGTAAGGCTTTTGAAGGAGCTGACTTCACCTCACCCATGCACTCCCAGCCAAACATCCACAGTGCTCTCCAAGTTATTTTGGCTCTGCAAGAAGAGATGGGATCTGACAATCTTGCAAAATGGATCCTGTCATTTATTTTTTGCCTTTTAAAAAAATTCTTTTTGGGTAAAATCTCATAAACTGGTATTGCTAGCAGCTGGATTCTGCAATGAGAAGAGCTGCATGATTACCTTGGGTAGGTAACTAAGAAGTGGTGCTGACAGGCCTTTGGCATTTAGCATGCTGACTGTGACAATGGAAAGATTTATTCAAAACTACTGCATCAATTAGAGTCCGTATTTTATTTCACTGCAGTGTGCTTCTTGGTGTTTTGCTTTGTAGCTTATTTAGAAAAATAAGCTCCCTGTTGAATATATCAGCTGACTGTTAAAATGAGTGAAAATCCATGGCCTTCCACAGCAGCACTGCACAGAAAATAGAAAACCAAATTAAATCCAGACATGCTGATGAGAAGGGTGAAGGAGATTCATCAGACACTCTGGCAACTGCAAATGCCAGACAGACAATGATGGTTATCTCTCCATCTCCCTTCTCCTTACCTCATGGTGGTTGGAGTTGATTCAACAATGGGAGAACCAAAATTAATGAACTCTTTAATGGAATCTCATTGTCCTATAGTGTTGTTTTTTCCCCTCCCCTTATCTCCATTTATGTTCATGCAGCCTTGCCATCTTTCCCTTATTTCACTCCTCCCTCCCCACCATAGTCCACCTTCTATCCAAGAAGGAAGATGCATACAGCTATGATGTTTTTTTCTGCTACTACCATATTCACTTTCCTTGCAAGTTGTGACATCTCTTTTGGGGCCTGTCTTGAATGTTTGCATTTCATATTTCTGTGTTTTACATTCATCACAATGGGACTGTGATCTCTTGAATGTTTTCCAAATAAATAAGCTCTAGGTAAGGTCAAGCATGAGTCAGTGGCACCCCACCCATGAAGAGCGGTGTCAGGCACTACTTTAAACATCAAATCAAAACTCCAGTGTATGGTGCTGTGACACTCCTCACCCTTTTTCTACTTAAGGAAAAGTCATCAGTAGTGGTCAGAATGACTGCATTGCTATTGTTGGACTCTGGAGAGACAGATAACAACACAACAGCTAAGGGCTATAAATCTTGCTCAGCAGCCAAGGGCTAGTTGAGCATATGCCAGCCAAAATATGGCTGGTATGCAGATATCACTATGAAGCAATCAAGTTATCCCATAACTAGTGGGCAGCCCAGGACTTGGTGAACTCCCCTGCATTGCTGAAGAGCTGTGTTCCAGGATCTCCCCTTGAGTGGGGTTGCCTCTCAAGGTTACTCCTCAAGGCTGAGAGAATCCTTATCACATCAGATACCCAGTAAGTGAATTGGGAATTGGAGTACTGAAACTTTGAAATCTTAGCTAAGTCATATAAAGGCTTTATTGTTTATCTACGGTCATACAAACATACACCATTGATCAGGTCTGGAACTAAGCCTGAATCCAGCCACACCTGAAAATCCCTGCTGGGAAGGGGTTTAGAATGCCAAGGGGATTCTTTCTGTACCTCACAACTCAAAGGAGGGTCTTCTGGCAGTTTTGCCTTGCACTGTCCCCTGTGCAGCACATACTTTTCCACTGAACATTGTTAAGCCACTGTCCCATTTACTATTGAACTTTGGTAACTCACTGTCCCCTATGCCAACAAAATGTATTGTTGCTTCTGCCTTGCAGGTGAAGCACATGACTCCATTTGTGACAAGAGACTCAAATGGTGAAAGGGTTCCCCGTACTCCAGCTGGTTTCATTGTATGCCAAGGCCTCATTCCTGGGATGTGCAAGCATGTGTATATCTCTCAGTGTGTCAGTGGCCCTCTGCTTTGAATAGGATTACTCACACTATGAAGTACCTTCCTGAACTGGAGCTTCAGTATTGAGTTGAATAACAGAGAAAAATGCTTTTGAGATCCATTGAAAAAGTGCTAATTCAAACCCCATGTAAAATGTAGGCTAGTCTGAACAGCTATGTTATTTCTTTAAAAAAATATACAGTCATCTTGGCAGAGCTCACTTGTTATTGAATTCATTTTTATATGACAAGTTACAGGAAATTTAATAATACCTCATATTTTTCTTTTTTTATGGAAACTATGTGAAAATATTTGAAGTTAACAAA
Organism: Erithacus rubecula; assembly: GCF_903797595.1. NCBI lineage: Eukaryota > Metazoa > Chordata > Aves > Passeriformes > Muscicapidae > Erithacus > Erithacus rubecula. Next base: position 135,074,677 of record NC_136689.1, read on the forward strand.
TGCTAAAAACCTTTAGTAGTCTTCAAAGCATAACTAGAAAATTAATTTTTTCTTTATGATGGTCTTATTTAAAAATCACAGATTTCTTTCCCTCTGAAAAAATGGGCAACCTTTTTAAGTAGCTCATGTCAATGAAAGAAAATGCTAGTAGATATGGATCTAATAGCACCAATATGAAAATAGTTCTAAATCAAATAAATTTTTTGTTTTACTGCCAACCCCTGTGGGGATCCTTTGTTTTCTCACATGTAGAATAGTTGCTCAGGGCAAACTTTGGGAATTGTGTGCGTTTGCCTACCATTGCTTTTGTCTCAATGTCTTTCCACAGTTTGTGGTACCTCCTAAGGGTATTGACAGTGAAAACTTTGTGCATCATTTTAGGGGTGTTGAAATTACTGAAATGCTGTGAGTAAGAGACATACAGGAATTTCCCTTACCAGCAGAGATGAAGTAAACAAGTAAGAAAATTCAATTTCATCAGAAACCCATTAAGGGCTGGGGTTGGGTCACCATGTCAAGCCATATAGAAAGAATAGCTTAGTTTCCATGTTCATTAAATAGTATTCATCTCTGATGAAACTGCTAGCAAGAATGCTAATTAATGCTTGTTGCTCTCCATTGGACTGACACTATGAGATGTCTAAACATTCATCTGAATAAAAAAACTGTACCTTCTTGTCACCTAACATTTCTGAAGCAGTAATTTAAAAGTAAAAATGTCTGCTTTCCTTTTCCAAATCCTCTCTCTCCATCTTAAGCTGTTCTAATTTTGAACAAATGCACAATTAATGTATCTAAAACTCACAATCACTAATTGTTACAATACTGTATTGATGTTACTCAAAGGATCATGTAACAGCTGTAATATTTTGCACTGAAACTATTGGCTAGATTAATGGTATTGGCCACGTTAATGAAGTCCAGAGCTGGAGAGATAATTTTGCTTAGCAAACCTGATTGCTCATACAGCATAGATGACGTAAATGCTTTGTGATCACTTACAGAAGATCACAGAATCATAAAATAGTTTGTGTTGGAAGGAGTCTTTAAAGTTCATCTAGTTCTACCCCCACATAGGGAAATCACAGAATACTTATGGTTGGAAGGGAACACTGGAGACCATCTAGTCCAACCTGCCAAGGCAGGGTCACTTAGAGCAGGTGACACAGGAGCTTTTCCAGGTGCGTTTTCAATGTTTCCAGAGAGAAACTCCATGACCTCCCTGGGCAGCCAGTTCCAGTGCTCTGCCACCCCCAGTGTAAACAAGTTCTTCTTCATACTGAGGTGGAACTAATTGTGTTTTAGTTTATGGCCATAGGTTCTTGTCCATTTTAAATAAGTCCCATTTTGACTGTAAGATCACTCCCTGAAACTCTAAATTGCTGTTCCACTCATTAATTCCAAACAGGACAAAAAAAAGAGAGTGTGGATTATCTTGTCTGTGTACACAGAGCATCAGCTTATCTTTTATGCCATACAGTTCACAGAATACCACTCTGCTACCTCAGTGTTGAGTCCAGCAGCTTTTGTGCACTTTTTCCAAAGAGACATCTTGACTATATTTAAAGACACAAAGAAGTGGGGAATACAACAATATTCTTGCTATTTTGTCCTTTGTTCACCACCACCAAAATAATTTCACTGCTACTTATTTTTGATATCTTCTGATTTAAATTATGTAGACTGTTCTTCCTGATGTCATTTTGAAAACTGAAGCCTCAGTTCAACACCTATTTAAATCAAGGGAAACATTCCTATTGATTACAAAGAATATTGAACCAAGCTCTGAATTATATATAACACTTCTCTGGAGTTTATGAGATGAATGTTAAAGAAAGTCTCTCTTAATTGTCTAGCAGAAAAAGAATATGGATGATAGAGAGAATGCTGCCCTCTCATGGTTTTATGGATAAATATGATCTCATAATATATAAAAAATAGAAAAATAATATTTTAGGTCACCGCATGCTGATCTGTTCTCTTTTATGTATTACACTGAAAGGCACACTTGCAACAGGTCTTACTCCTACCCCAAAAATGCTATAAAAGCTCTGAAAACACAGCCCATTAATTGCAGACATGGAAGTAATGAAGCCCAGGAATAAAGGGTGTTGCAAGATGCAAGATGCAACTTTCTTTCAATCAGTTGTTAAGCTCATTAATTTCCCAGATGAACTGTTCCACACACTGTGCTTTCCCTGCTGGAGAAGTCCTGGGTGCCACTGAGCAAGAGGTACAGAAAGTATTTTTTCTAGTTTAGGAGCAAGTCAGTTCCAAATTACTGGGATCTTTTTCCTCTCCAGATGAGTAATTGCCTGAGCATGCATAGAGGAATAGAAACTGGTACAAAATGTCTGAGAGTAAATCAGGCTTCCTGCCCATCCTTGGTAGCTATTGAACAGTATGGACACATCCTGCACACCCAACATACCCAATGCATGCAGCTCCTGGGGCAGCTGCTGAACACACTGCAAGATCAGAGCTGGTGTTGATCTTCTGTGCCCTCTGTGCACATTTTCTGCCCAATTGATGATGACCTTTATTGTCTTCATGAACAGTATGAAATTCACAATGAAAAGCATGGCATTAAATGAGAAGACCCTGTGTGGTGATTTCCCTGGAAAAGGACTCCTGCAGGCTGTTCAAAGCAGTTTTGTATTTTTTTTTGTGAGAGCTGCATATCATAACTTCAGACCATGAGCTCAATCACATCTCACATTCTGTCCAATCGTTTCATGCAAAACCATGTAAAAAGCCACATCAAGATGTGCAGACCACTGAAATCTTCAAATAAACATTACCCACATTTATCTATCACTTCTGTACTAGGAATAACCAGATTCCATCTTGACTAACTGCTGAACTATGTTGAAACGGAAAAAAAAAAAAAAAAAAAAAAAGCATAAAATAACTAGTTGTATTTAAACAAATCATAGGCCAGAATAGACCATTAGGTCATTTAGTTTTGTCTCCTGCATAACAAGAATTTCCCCTAATTACTGCCAATACGTTATATTCAACTGTAACAAAATACTCCAGGAAAGCACTGGTGTGAAAATGTCAAGAAAGGTAATTTTCTTCCTTTGTCAGTTTGTGAAGGTTAAATATCTGTCATTCTTAGGATTTTGAGTATTTCTCCTTCAATTCTCACTGAAAGGTATCTGTCTGTCATCATTTTATAACCTCATTGACAAAATATATCTTAATTTAATAGATGGATCTTTGAGTAACAGTTGTTACTCAAAAGATTTTTAAAATATTTTCTAAAAAAGCCTCCTGCTTTGTCTCCACAATGGTATTTTTAGTAGTTTTGGGTGTAGTAGTGAAAATACAATGTAAAATAAATTTTTGTTCCCACATGGGGTGGTAAACTCAGAAGTTATTGCACTGAAAGTGGAAATTCACCCTGGGAATAATATGGCTTACCCATTTTTTCAAAATAGGACTGGCATGTTTTGATCTGGCCATACTAAGGCTAAAAAATTACTTGGATACCAAATGTGAATATTCAACACATTTTAAATTACTTTGGTTTTAATCAGTTTACAATGCTTTAATAGGGTGAATGGCAGCAGAGTAATTCTGGTTTCCCGTTGGTCTCAGGGAAACCTGGTATATCTATCACAGTCAACCAGATATATTCCTCTGAGCACAGACTGGATTTAACTTTTCTTGAGTCTCCTAAAGGAAGTCTGTGTCCAGGCTTCCTCAGTTACTCATATTTGTTTCAGTGTTGCATGTCATGCTAAACAATTTTGAAATGTCAGAATATAGGTAGGGTAAAAACATACTGTAAATATCTTTTACTCCTCCATTTCTCTGTAGCAGATTTCTAAGCTTCAAGAGTCAGCTTAGACATAGAATTATATTTTTTAAAAAATCACCTCAACATATACCTCTGCCTCTTCTCAAAGTGATTGCATCAGAAAAAACACAGGAGAAGAAAAGCTCATGGTGATTAATATTGCCATATGGACCAAATAAAAGGGTAAACATCTGCTTGGTACATACTTACACAAGAGGACAATTCAGACAGCTAAGCAAGCATACCTTTTCAATTTCTTTGAAAAAACTCAAGTGGAATAAGTGTCTGGCAAAGGTATCTGATAAGGTCCACTTTGGGAACTATCACAATGTCAAATTTCCATTTCACTAAGAGATCTGATGCTGGCAAACAGAAAGAGATGCACCTGTAGCAAATCCACAGATCCAAAGTGAAATACTCAGCTATTTGCATCCCCTGTGATTCGTATGTTGGTGTAAGAGGCTTGTGTCTTATTCAGATACACATCTTGCTAACAAGGCTATCCTGTTACCCGTTTACTCTAGGCTAAAATAGTAAATGTGTCCCTAATAGAGGGCTACATTGAAATATGACCACTTGGCATTTATCATACTCCATTGAAAATGCATATAAGCAATGATGCAAGTTAAATAAAGTTTGTCAAAAACTACCCTGGCATTTTGATTCGTTCAGTCTTCTGGTAAATGTTCTTTCTTCTTCTCTGCAGTTATGCTAAATACAGCATGGCATATTTTAAATATTCAGGATTGGAAAGCATTTAATTCATTACATCATACATCTTCAGAATCTTTACCAGAAATATACCTTGCCAAATACATATATTTAGCCAGTGGCTAAACCTCATGTTACAGAAAACAGTTTCAGAAGGCTGTGCAATCCAAGCAAATGATAAGCAAGCTCTGTAGCCTGAAGCTTTGGAGAAGTGGCTTATGGACAATGCTACAGACTCTCCAGCTTTCAGGATTAGGTGTAGCCAGGCATGACAGCCATTACCATAACCCAAGCTGATAAGGAAAATAAATGATCTTGCTCCAGAAGGTATTTTTACTCTGCATTGTCACAGACCAATAAAGTTTTGGGTGTGTTGCTCCACTGGAAACAGAGCTCCGCCTGAAGGGGCTGAAGGGTGCATGCTGCAGAGCCATCTACCACTGCACATGAATGAAAGATCTGAGATAAAAGGCATGAAGAATGGGAAATGGCATTTTCTCATAGTTGTCTTTGGGTCCACTGAGCCCAAATTTTCCCTCGCTGTTGAGCGTGATCAAGTGCCAGAGAGAATTACAGAATCACAGAATCATTTAGGTTGGAAATGACCCCCAAGATTATTGAGTTCAACCTTTGACTGATCACCACCTTGTTAACTAGACCATGGCACCAAGTGCCACATCCAATCATTTCTTGAACACCTCCAGGGATAGTGACTCTACCACCTCCCTGGGCAGTCCATTCCAATGTTTAAGAACTCTTTCCACAAAGAAATTTTCCTGATTGAGGTGCTCTCACTGTATTTCAGAATTGCTGCTTTTCTCTGTGGAAATCTGCTTATTGAAATATCTGTACAATGAAAACAGCTCCAGACCTACAAAACAGAGACCTTCTGCTTGATACATGTTTTGCATTAGCTGTGCCTTGGGGTTGTTTTTCTACCCATACCTCATCTTGCCTTGTTAGTATGGATAAAGGAGCTGATAACTACAGAGATTACAAAGTTGGTTTGTTTTGTTTTTTTTCAGAATACCCCAAGGGCCATTTTGAGCATTTTTGTAGCTATTTATCTACCCAAAACAAAAAGCAAATGGACAAATGAAAGAGAGGGGAATTGTTATGCAAAGAAAGAACTGAAGGAAGTGGGATGACTTAGTCTGAAGAAAGGGAACTTCTAAAAAAGCAACAGCAAAGTCAGCTATTTTCTACCATTGAGCACGGAAGAGAAAGAAATAAAGTTAAAACAACAGGAGAACTGAAGTCTGCACCCTGGAAATACCTTCTGGTTGGAAGACTTGAATACTGGGAGAGGTTGTGTAAAAAGCCATGGCTTCAGTGTCACTAGAATTGTATAAATAAAGATTATAAAAATCTTGGTCAGCTACAAATGATTTTATGTGGAGACCAGCAGAAGGTCTTCACTGGCTTCCTCAGGGTCCTTTCTAGGGAACAGCCACAGTCCTAAATAAACTCTTCAGCTTCTGCTCCCCTTTTACTGACACTGAAATAACAAGAGCTGGAAGTTATGAAAGCCTTGGGAAAGAACCAGGCAACATTTCTGAAGGGTTTAGGGAGAGGCTTCCTAAGTAGTCCTGAAAACTTCAGGCCCATTTCACCCACAGTCACCACAGAGAGTGCTAGCAGAGGTGAAGGGATGAAGCCATGTGCTTAGAGGACATTTTTTGTTGGGTATTTACATGGGTAGACAGGAAACCAAATCTTGGCAGAGCTATGAGGCAAGAGCTTTGTATTTATCATTATAAGGAGGTATTGCCATTTTCTACCACTAAGCCTGTGTGCCTTTTCCTCTGATTTCAGTTCCAGAAATCTATAAATTATTGGACCTCATGGCAAGTATTGTGTATTTGGGGCACTTCAGGAGGCCACACAGTCTGCCAGAGGGCTTGAGCTGGGGATCTTGGTTTCAAAAGGTCTGTCCAGGACCTATCCAAACCTGTTAATTTTTTTTTTTTTTTTTTGCCAGGAACACTAACAAGAAGGCTTACAGCCGGGAAATCACTTTCTTCTAATACTGACCAGAGGTCTTTTTTCAGGAAACAGAGAAAATCAAAGTATCTCCTAGTAGAATTACCTTTCTGCCTCCCTAGTGGTCCTTAACTATCTGGTCTAAAAAGTAGCAAGTAGGTGCAGAACGGGTCTGAAATGTTTGATTAGGTATAGGGGAAGTAGCAAAGCTCAAATTTTCAAGGAGCTGAAAGTGCAGGGCTGAGTTTGGGATCTATTTTGCAAAAGAAAGTGGGGGAGGCATTCACACCAAACAGCTGAGGAAAGACGGGGAAATACACCTGTGCACTCCTATCACCATAAAATGACTGTGCTTAAATCCCCTGAGCAGCTTTGCAGGGCAGAATCTTCTAATAAGAACCTCTGATCAGGAGAGGCTTTGGGAGAAACCCAAGTGCACATCTGGAACAACAATCTTCCCCCAGCTACACCATTCTCTTCTGGGGAGTCAGAAAGCAAGTTCGAAGATAGCTGAGGCTTTTAAATACACCACAGTACTTTTATCTAAGCAAGGCATGTCCTCTGCCTGTCCCACAGGTACTGTCAGGTGCCAAGTACCCTGGAAGTCATGTAGTGTCAGTCATTCTTAGTACCCAGTCAATTTTTCTAGTGAGCCTTTTCCAGGCACTTTAAAGCAAGAGTCAGCCTTTTGTTGCAGTCTTTTCCAACCATTTCTAGGATTTATCTGGTGTGCTTCAGACATGCTGTAGGCTCTGCTCCAAATCATGTTTCAAGGATCATTTGTTTTAGTCATTTCTGGTTAGTCTGTACCTCCCAGCACTGCCTGGTCCAGGCACTTGCTCTCCCTACACAAAAGTGACTCAATCTGCCAAGATACTATCTTCTCCACCTCTTTTCTCTTGGGTGAACTTACTGTCCCCAAATAATTGAATCTTTCCATTTGGCTGTAGCTGGCTCTTCCAATGAAACTAAAGCCACTGGCAATCAAACCTTCATTCCTGAGAGAAACACCAGGAACAGTCCATTGGTCTGTGTCTTGATCTTTTGAGGCTGTTTCTTCCAGTCAGAGGCAGAAGATAGAAAGGTAATTCCAGGGGCAGGTTTGAGCAAAGGGGAAGTAGCTTCAGAAAAGGAACAATAAAATATAAAATATGAAATGAAATAAAATTTTTTAAATCAAAATGAAATTAAATTAAAATAAAACAAAATAAATGAAATATTCAGTGTGAGAATCTGAGTGGCATTTATGGCTATACTGGAAAATATGAGCCTCTATGTGGCCTCAATATTTTTAGAGAGCAATAAAGCTAACATGGGTCTAGTCCAATCACTAAAATTCTGCCACAGTGTATTATTGCTAATTCTTGAAGATTAAAGCAGCCTCTGGCTCTCCCTCAGTGGCCCAATAAGTATTGCAGGCTGCCAGAAAATGAACAAGCTGTATTAATTGCCCTCTGTGGTGGTGTTTCTTCCAAGAATGGTTGGCACTATCTTTGTAGCCATTGCAAGATCTTGCCAATGGCCACCACTAAGAAGTGGATGGGTAATTGTGACCCTGTTTTTCTGGTTTCCTATATTCACCACAGATATATCACACCACAGTGAATTTGGTATTAAAGATCTTGATGCTGCATAATCTCCGAATTTTCTCTTCAGGCATTCATTATCTATAAGAAAAATATTGAAGAAATTATCCCAAGTTTAAACTTTGCTAGTAACTGCTGTGGATTTAAATTGATTTAACAATGGAATTCGCACTTGAATCACAGCAGCATTTTCCTTTCCTAGGCAAAGTTTGGACTGCTGACAGGATTTTCCAGTAAAGAAACTCAAGGGACCTTCAGTCATTCTAGTTGAAGACTCTTAATTGTGAATCAACTTAGAGCTGTGTTCCATGGAACTATGGAACTGGAGAGAAAAAATAAACACAAACAATGCATTCCACTCTATTTTAAGAAGTTTGGCATTTCTCTCTCTCTCTCTTTTTTTTTTTTTTTTTTTTTTTTTTTTTTAATCAGTGCAGATATTAGCTCAGATGCACATTCTCAGCTTTCCCATTGTTCTCCATAACACATCTCTTACAGGAAAACCCCAATGAGGTCTGAGATTCAGACTGTGTTATGCTTGTGCTCTGTCCAGTACTCAGGGGAAACAACACATTGCCAAAGCTCCTTCAGTGTTTGTATCTTAGAGGCAATACCTGGTGTGTGAAATCACTGCACACACCCAGGCTTTTCACTTTGAGACAGTTCTTGTAAGTTATAATGAAGACAATATGTTTTGCAAAATGCATTGTTTCCAGGACCAACAGTTACAACTGCTCACACTCTGGTTCATACTTTATCCATGTTTTCTCTGATCTTTGGGTAAAGTGTCAAGAGGGTGCATCAGGTGGTATGGAATATTGATGTAGTTTTCTGGTGGCAGAGGAAGAGAGGCTTGCGAATGAGATCTGACAGCTCTGAGAAATGATGTGGGTAAAAGGAAGAATACAAATCTGAGTATTAAATTTCCACTGCTTTTTACTTAAAATTTAAGGAAAAGAAAAAGAACTGCTGAGACATGTAAGCTGCTAATCATTACTGACTACAGCACATGCAAACATACAAACCCACTGGTTTGCATTAGATTTAAAAAAAAAAAATTCCAGTGTAATTGATAAAGCTGTGTAAATAGCTCAGTGTACAGTGCACTCAAGAAGCTGGTACTCAGTGGATTCTGTGAGAACAAGCAACATTATGCTATTATATTCCATTTATGAGATGCCAGTATGCTCTGGGAAAAAGTGAATCAGGCCCTGTTGCTGGGAATTTCCACCTGACAATATTTAATAGCTGCCTAAGGGGGTCAACAGGAACAAGAAATCTGGTCAGCTCATTTCCTAGGCCTTAGGTGCTAGTTTGGGTTATACAAATTTCTTGTCATTAGCAGTAGACCTAGGATTTGAACAGAGGGAAATTTAGTGCTTATGAGTTATGTACACACTCTCCCTGCTTTTTTGTATGGTTTTTTTTAAATGTCTTTTCCCGATCCATGGATTGGGACTAGTGCTCTGAATACAGACTAGAAAAAAAGGAGGATGTCATTCCAGTCTCAGCAGGAGCTGCTGCCTCATACAAACACAGCAAACACATACACAATGTCTAGCAGGAAAGATTTATGGTTTAAAAAGCAAAGCCTTTGAACTGAACACAGATCCTTTGCAGCAAAAGTTGGAAGAATTCTTGTGTTCAGCACAGGAAATACTTTATGCGTTTTTCCTTAGTGGAAGCAACACAAAGAATAACTCACACTGAATTGAAGTTTTGTGGTGTCTCAACTTTGTTTGAAACAAATCTGAGAGTCCAAGTCTGGTAAAAAATCTATTTTTTCAATCATTAGCTGACACAGTGTGGTCTCCTTTGAAGGATGCAGAGCAGCCAGAGCAGTCAAAGAGCAATTTCCTTTAAGACAAGAACAGGTTGGATTTTTTCTTGACAGTCTTTATCCCTTTTTTATTGAAATACAGAACATTCTTACTCACTCAGATGAATTCTGGGCCTCAGAAGTCCTGTAAATAGTTTTGTGTTTTAATAGCTAAAGAAGGTGAATGGATATTTCAGGATGGGAAGTGGAGGGGCAGGTACAGATCCCTTCACTCTCATGACCAGTGACAGGACCTGAGGAAATGACCTGAACTTGGGTCAGGGGAGGTTTGTGTTGAGTATGAGGGAAAAGTTCCTCACCCAGAGGGTGTTTGAACACTGGAACAGCTCCCCAGGGAAGTGGTCACAGCACCAAGCCTGCCAGAGTTCAGCACTCTCAGGCACATGGTGTGGGATGTGCTGTGCAGGGGCCTGAGCTGGACTCCAGGATCCTGGTGGGTCCCTTCACACTGAGCACATTCTGTGATTCTGTGATACAACAATAAACTCATTCATTGACAAACCTCATTTTCAATGAAAAAAGACCCTTGAAATGCAATTAAATGGGTAATTTTGACTCCAAATGATGCAGGAAAACTGCATCTAATCCAAATATGCATCAGTGTCTGGACAGCACATTCAGTTGCTGCTGATCACAAGCCTGATCAAGCTCAGCATTCAGAATCCATTGTCCTTCCAAGGGCTGTTTGGGATTCATACAAAAGGAAAATGCAGCCATAAATTGCTTGATAAATGGAATGTGCTCACAAGAAAGTAGGGTGCACTGAGGCCTGAGCCACAGACACCTTCACTTAAAGATGTGGGAGAGGTGAGCTACAGAGTAACTCCAAGGTTAAGATCCCTGCTGGAGCAGGAGAGCTGCCATATGGACCTTCTAGGATGGCAGAGCCCAAGTCCAGAGCTTTTTCTTCACAGGACAGAGCCTGACCATCAGGTTGGGAATGAGGAATACACTAGTCTTTCTTGCTGAAATCAGGGCACTCTGTAACTTAAATTTGAGATGCCTGAGGTCAGAAAGACAGCAATGAGCAGACCTGGAGTTGGTAGCTCAGCAGTGTGTGCTCTCTGCTTCTGAGGTAGGGATTAGATTTCAGGTATTCAGTATCAACACACTTAAGCTTTTGTTGTCTTTTGACCTTTTACTTCATGAAAAAGAGGGACTCAGCAGTAGTGCTGCTTCTTTGTAAGAGAGACCAAAGTGCAGACTGAGTGAAACTGGATTGAAGTGAAGAGCCATTGCAAAGCTTTAAATGAAACATTATAAGTCTCATAAAATTATTCTTTACCCTCAAAAAGTTTCCTTTCCATCTCATTCCCACAAAAAGACTTACATTTCCTTTTTCTTTTTTTGGGGGTACTTACAAAAGTCTTAGTGATGGCTGCAGACCACCTATGTGATTTTCCTGCACTAGGTAATTTCAAAAAACCCACAGAACTAAGTCACAATGAAGTGTCTACGAATATAAACACATAAAATTCATGGAAGCATTGTTCCCTTACCATATAACATAGCCAAGCATTCCTTCCTGTTATTGCCATCTTATTATTGGGAAAATGCCCAGTTCTGCTCATTCTTAAAACTCAGCAGGTTCTTTTAAGCCAGAAGTGTGTTTCAATGAGAGATGAGCTGGCAAATTCACTTTTAAGTTTTTATTAAATGATTTCATGTGGCCTTTGCAACAAAAAACCTTTTTAAATAATTTCATATGACTATGATGATCAATGCAGAACCAAGATTTGCAGACAGTAAGTTGGTAGAAATTGCTGAACCTAAGGTTGAAACAAAGACACTCATTCTTCCACAGGGGGAAAAAAAAAGGATACTCCTTTGCCATCCCTCTGTTTTTGCAATAAACTTTTCCGTTTGTTCTGTGCTGTTTGTGTCTTCTGTGCTGGTGATGAGTTAAATTCAACAGACAACAACAACATCCTGAAATTTAAAGCAATATTTTATTTTGATTTAAGTCTACTGAAGTAAGTAGTATTAAGGGTGAATGGATGGAAACGGGTGCAATATGCTGAAGAATCAACTCCTTTGAAAGCAGTGAAATAAACAAAAAATTGCCATTAGAAGCACTGTAGCAGCAGGCTGAAAGGAGCATTAGACAGATGCACAGAACAAATGGAGAGCTCATTAGACTCTGACTGCAGCAAGCCAAGAAGATAGACTGCTTGGGTATTTCCACATCCAGCTCCAGAACTTCAGTCTGTTACCAAAAGCGTGACTTTTTTGAAGCTGTATCTATTTTGCTAAAGTATCAGCAAGCCAAGCTAAATGAGCAGATCTTGGTCAAGTAAGTCCCCATTATAACAGCTCAGCTGACGATACAAACTCACACTTGAGTTATCACTTGATACAAACTCCACAAAAATGTGATACCACTTCTGCTATACAGCTTTGACCAGAACAATTGTAACTACTTCATTTGACTTTGCATCAATAGTCTCTCATTGTGCTTATATTCACAGTATCACATTGCTATTTCCAACAAGACAGCAGTGGCAGAATTCTTTCTAGTTTTTGGGAATGTTTCAAAGTGGGGAGCAGTAAGGAACTGTTTTGAACTGCCAATGTAGAATGTTACTGGGGATCTTGGCAATGAGAAGTAGCATACAGGTTTGGGTGACCTATAAGTAAAAATTTAATTTTTGGCATCAGGTTTACTGGTCATTAAGGAAATGGTAAAGATTGAAATTGCTAACTCCTTCCTTCCTGTTCCTCTCAACAGAGTCTGTTGTTTCTCAGTTTACATATAAAACAAGTCTTCATGGTAGAACTGATAAGTCTTATTTCAGTTTCACTTTTACATTTCCCAGGGCTGAGCAAGGGACTCCAGGGAGTCCAGCAATAGCTCTCTTTCAGCAGTGAGAATAAGGAAAGGCTTGGCACTGAAACATCCATCAAAACAGAATTCAGTGATGACAAACATAAAGGGTTCCATTATCTGCTTTCCTGTATATATTACAGACTTTGGACCTCCCTGATTTTCAAGATCAGAGAGACTAAAATGTGTGGCAGGATATGAGGCTGTTAGAACTATTCAAATTCTCCATGTAGCAAGGAAGCAGGGCTGAGACAGTACTGAATTTTATGCTGGCTTCCTGGGCAGGTGTGCTTTTCACCCTGGCTAAGGGACATAACATTTTCTTAACTCCCAACAATTGTGGAATGCATTGCTAACCTCACCACAGCCTGCCACAAGTGCAAACAGCAACCTTCAGCAGCATGACAAACCTCCCTCCGTGTCCAGCTTCGAGCTGCCTGCTCCTTCCAGCCTCATGCATCCTGGCAATCATTCAGTGCCTTACTGTCCCTCACCTGCTTTTTGTGAAAACAATGTCATTTCCATTACTGGCATCCAAACCCCAACGTTATAAATATAAAAATCAGACGGCTATTCCCTCTTTCTTTATGGGATTTTCCAAGATTGTCTTGGATATATTTAGTATTCATGTGTAATGAGTCAGAGTGTCCACCTGTGGTCTCCATAAACCGATTTTGTAAATAGCATTGACTGATGTGACTCAAAAAAAAAAAAAAAAAGAGAGAGAGAGAGAGAGAGAAAAAAAGGCCAGTTTCTGTTTTCCAGTTTTAGTCTGAATTCAAACACTGTTTGCAGTTCCAAGAACTCTGTGGGTTTCATGCTCTGGGTCAGTGGGTGGGGAATACTGGAAAAGGCACACTCCATCCTGTCCCCTTGTTCCGGTGGGCTGTAGGTCTGCAGAAAGATGACTTTATTTTATAGCACAGCAAACAGCCTTTTCATTTAGCAACTGTTTAATATGGAACCTGTAGAAGAGGCCCTGGCATACATATCTTCCTGTGTCTCTTCCTCACTTGGACGTTGTTTTTGAAAAACACTGAATTTTTACCCAGCACAAATTAATACAGAAAATGAGCTGAGGTCTGCTGGGAAGGATGGAAGGATCTAAATCTGACACATTCTGTAAGGCTTTGAAGAATATGAGAGAACAACTTACTTCAGTATTCTGTTATCTAAGTTCAATTTAGACTGCTGCTGGTAGAGGTGGCCACACTGTGAAGTGCACCTAAACTTCTTAGGTTGGACTGAAGTCACTTGTGTGTGTTGTGAGGTCCTTTGGGGCTGGAATAGAACCACAGGATTGTTAAGGCTGGAAATGCTCTCTAAAATCCTGGAGCCCAACTGTTAACACAACCCACTGTGTCCATGGCTACACCCCACACATCTCTTGAACACTTCCATGGGGGAATAGTGATTTCACCACTTCCCAAGGCATTCATTAAAATGCCAGACCATCCTTTCAGTGAAGATATTTTTCCTAATATCCAATCTAAACCCCCTGAGTGCCACTTGAGGCCATTTTCTCTTATCCTGTCATTTACTGCTTTGGAGAAGGGATCGATCCCCACCTGGCTGCAGCCTCCTTTTAGAGAGTTGTGGAGAACTAACAGGTCTCCCCTGAGCCTCCTTTTCTCCAGGCTAAACATCCCCAGCTCCCTCAGTTGATCCTCCTCAGATTTCTGCTCTAGTTTCATTGCCTTTCTCTGGACATGTTGCCCTTCCTTGGACAGCACTTGCTTTTGGTTTTTGAACAGCTGAATTGTGGGTCTGAAATGCTCCTGTGTGAATTGAGAGGCCTTTTTGTTGCAAGAGTGAAGTTTTGGACAGACAGTAAAAAAACTAACAGCAAAGAAGAGGCAGCTCGTATCCTGTTAATAGCAGAAAAGTTATGTTAGTTGAAGTTTAATTTAACCTCTCTGGCAGATCAACATCTCAAGTTAAAAGAAGCAACATGCATAATATATATATATATATATATATATTTAGGTTTAAAGTCAACTATAAAAGGATAACTGAAATCAGCTCTGCAATGATGGCAAGCTCCATCTCCAGAAAAGATATACCTGAAATGTAACAGAAACTCAGGTTTGAATTTAAAATTTGACATTTCTTAAGACGTTCTTAAGACTTTTCTTAAGTTCTTGCATTAAAATATTTTGTCTGCTTCCTTTGTAATTACAGGTGTTCTATAGATGATAAAGATGCTATAGATGCTATAAAACCAGTTCAGATTGAGGTGTTAAAAGGACATGTAGAATTGCACAGGTGTATGCACTAGAAAAGCGTATATATTCAAAAATAACCAACGAAATAAAGCAAAAGGTTGTGCTGGGTGTTTAAACAGTCAGTTGACTTCAGTGGAAGTTTTGGCAAAAGCTAAAGGCAGACTGGCTGCTTCCTAAACAACTGAGTGAAATAATTGATGATTATGGCAGCATCTGCTGTGTTTCTTTTAGTTTCTGCATTAAATGCATTTTGTTTAGGGCTTAGAAATAGACCCCTAACTCTCGACGTGTATTAAAAGGTCCATTAAGACTCACAGAGCTTTTGCTCTAAGTTGCAATCTTAATAACACTGCTTATTTTCCCTTACCGTAATTTTATTAAATTCTTATTATTACAAAACTGTTAGCATGTTTTCATTCTGAAAATCTAGAAACGTAGTACCTTGAAGGACTTTTACATTAGTGCTTCACAAACACTTGAGTCTTGTGCTCAAAGGAAACTTCAAGGCTTTCAAAACCACTTAGGTGAGAATGTAAAACACAATGAAAGACAATATCTGCATGACTCTTGGCTGACTGTAACCACCAAGCACCACACAGATATATTAGGACAGGATTTCGCCAGGTGCTGACGTGTCTTGTGAGTCATTGTGTACTCTCAGCTCTTTGAAATCAACAGAACCAAGTCAAGGAACACCCAGGACCTACTGAGATCAGGTTTCTTACAGATCAGTAAAACGGTGTTTTCTGCCATATTCTTTGAATAGAAGAACAAAAGCCAAAGCATTCACTTGCAGACATCACAATTACTAAAATTTCCAGGGAACCAGCATTTCTCACGTTTTAATAAATGCAAAGGAAGCAGCTGAACTGGAAGATAACATGAAGCATGTTAATATGGAATTACAGAGGCATTTGATAGCAAGGCGATGGCTAAAGTTTTATCACCATTCCTATTATAAGCCACCATAAAAACCTACTGAACCCAGATATTGGTGTATGCTTTCTGAGCCTCAGACTCATTCTAATGTTTGCATTTGATGAAGTAGTTTCCACCAAAAAGAAATCAAATCAGTTGTAGTAACTGGCATTCTAGATAACTATTCAACTTAGTTTCAGGAGAAATAATTTTCTTTATAGTTCTGTTACCTAGCAAACTTTGGTCTTTAACACTAATCACAATTGCTTATTATTCTGCAAGAAGGAACTTCCTTATTTTAGAAATAACCTTGTATAAGTAGAGTGATTGCTCATTATTTATGACTTGGTGCTAAGTGTTCTTGATGTAGATATGTGTGACTGACAATTTCATCTTAGTGTTAAGATATGCACTAGAAATAAAATGTAAGAACTACTTAAGTCTGGTGTGGGAATGGTCTCTTCTGCCTATTGTACTTTGTGCTTTTTGGTGTCTGTGATGCTATACCAAGCTTTTTTAGTGGCATAGCACAAATTTCCAATCTTCCTCAGGCTAGCAGTATTCTTTCTTGCATATGAGCTCCAGAAGGCTGGGCACTTTCCAAACAGGAAAGGCAGCTCAGCTTTTGTTTTAATGGTGTCATGAGCTAAAAAGGCACAACAGAAGCAGCAACTTGGCAATTAATGAAATCCAGCCAGGTCCCCTTGAGCATTAAGCAAAGCCAGACACCCCTAGAAACACAGAAACTGTTATGGCAATGCCAGCAACTTGGCACAGACCAAAGGGAAGGAAGTAAAGAAGAAAAAAACATAGGCAATTAAAGTAACCAGAACTTTAAGGTAATTACCCAGTCTGTAATACAGCCCAAAGCCAGGATAAAGGCTGCTATTCTTGTGACAAGTGCCATTCAATATTTTACAGCCTGAGGTGGTCAGGACTCAGAGCCTTAGTGCTGGCATCCACCTGCAGGAGAGTACCCCAGCAGGGCACGAGTGACTCAGGGTGAAGAATGTCATCTTCTGAATCATGATGCCACTTCCTGTGGCATTTTGTTTTATTTCCAGGATTCTCCTGGCTGTCTGATACTAGGTAGGCAGTAAATTCTTAGGAAAACTGAGGATATCTAAGGTCTTGGACTGAGTTTGTGCCCACTGCAATACAGTTGGTGTTGCTGGCTTTGACTCCAGATTGAAGGTTTCTTTTAATTTCCTCTAGGCCTTATAAAAGTAAGAATGGTAGGTCTAATTTTAAAATATGCCCTTGTGTTTTTTAAGTGATGACCAACTTTCTGGTTCTGTAGCATTTTAAAAATTTACCAGTGTTTCCATTGCAAACTTCTCTTTTGGGGATTTATCATTGCAATAAAAACATATTCTCATGACATGTATATACTCACACAAATTCTCTGGTGAAGGAAGCTGAATTCATGCATCAAAAATTGCTGTATTAGAGCAGGATACAAGGAAAATGACAAAGAACTTGATTCTGAAATGAATGTAAAATACTTGGGTTTAAGCATCTGAGGAACTCTGTTGAGTTACAGAGCTTCGTTTACATTGTTAATAAGCAAGCACAGGGATCAGAGTTGTTAAAAACAATTAATAAAAAATTAAATAAATGGACACCATAAATATGCCTTGCATTCATTCATGGAAAAGCCATGTTTGCCTAGAAGAAAGTACATAGAAGAGCACATATAGCAGAAAGGACATTGAAGAGCACATGTAGCAGAAAGGACATAGCTCACACACTTAATAGAGAAAACATCTCAAACACATAATTAATTTCAGGTGTGCTTTTTACCTCTGATCTTGTTCAGCTTAACTGTAAGAAACTGAACCTGTTAAAAGAGGTTTGTCTCCTACCTTCTGATGCAGACAGTCTTATGCATCTTCTTCCTACCTTCTCATAATATCTATCTTGCATAGATACAATAGGAAAATTATTATATATTACAGTTATTGAAGGAAGTTTGCTGTGTGATGGAGAGAAACTGAATGATGTTTCTATAGATCACTGATTCTTCTTCTGAAGCTAGAACTCTAATCCAGCATTCTTTCTCTCTTCTTTCAACTCATACCACACATACCTGCTGAAAGGATAAAGTCATGATTTGTAAGAGTTGCTTTGAAGGATAGGGGAAGAATCTGGATAAAGTCACATCTTTTTCACATATTCTGCACCAAGTCCCAGGAGTAGATGTATTCCCAAAACAGCAGAGTGGCACTTACTATGTTGAAACAAGTAAAGCAGCTGAGGATAATCTGGTGAAGGAAAACAAAAACCCCAAGCCAACATTCAGAAAACAAAACCAAACCAACCTTCCTAACAATTTTCCCCATGGGGTTACTAAGCTGTTTCTTTAAAATTCAAATATATCAAAATGATTCTTTGGCCTGAAACCTTTGTCAAGGGCCATGCTGCTTCAGACAAGAAAATGTTTTACAGTAAAATCTTTTGAAACTCGAGTCACTTTTAACCATCAGTTTATAGTTACAAGTAAGTGGAACTCACATGCCTTTGGGCACTTGCATTGAAAAGCTTTTACTGAGAAAGGGTCAACACACTCAGACCCAGCAAAGCCCTACTAATACAGAAACCTTTGTCATATTTAGCCAGTATTTACAATGAAGAAAAGCCATCTGGGAAGGGCTCTCTCCTAATAGCTCAACCAAGCTGTGTGGAAGGTTACTTGTCTTAACAGTTCAACTGTATCTGTTCACCTCCACTGGCAGCACAAAATGCAAAACATCAGAAAAAGATTTTTTTGTGAAAAAGGACAATTAATTTGAGCTGAAAATCATAATATATTGTTATTAATAAATTGGCCTTAGGGCTAGATATGCACATGAACAAAAATCATAGTAAAGGGGAAATTTGCCATAAATGCTTACTTCTTAACTAAGCAAAACACTAAATATCTGGGTGTGCTTGTGTTAGGCAGGAAGCCAGTGATAAAAGACACCCTGGAGGTGCTTAAAAGGTGTCTGAATCTGGCACTTGTGATGTGATTTAGGGCTTAGAGGTTACAGTGGCAGTGCTGGGTTCACAGTAGGACTGGATGATCTTCAAGGTTGCTTCCAACCTTCACTTTCTATCAAAGTCAAAATCAAGGAGTAGGTTTGCTAAGCCTCAGCTCAGAAGCCTGGTTCAAGACTCAAAATAAAGAAGTGTCAATAACACTTGGTCTTCTTTATGGCTGAAGCTGTTTTAAAGCTTTTTCATAATTTGATTTGGAGGCTGGACAGGTTATCTTCCTATTAATTTTAAAGTATCTGTCAGTTTTCATACAATTCTGCTCTAGTTTTCAGTACAAAGGCTGCATTTCTGCATACAGACCACCTATTATTTGCTTTTCCCTTTTCCATGCCTTGGAGCTTATACTTGTTTAGGTTTAGGTTCTTGAAAAGTGATAGGTACATATGAATGGATGACTGATCCATTAAGTGCAGCAATGCTGTATTGGTAATCACAGTCCCTGCAGATAATTGATCCTTTCAGGTTATTGGACTCAATGGGAGATTTTATACACTATGACACTTAGTGTTCAGTTTGGGCATGACTAAATGGGGAATGGCAGGGTGCAACATTGAAAAATGGATTCTTGGGAAACCTCAGGTTTGGTTTGGTACTTCCTTATTTCAAAGTGTTGATTTTGTAACCAGATCTAACTTCATCTGGATTAAGACCCAAGGGAAGAAAGAGTCCATGAAAAAGGCAACTGAGGATTGTATCAGGGCACAAAACTGCCTGGCTGAATTTGGGTTGACCAGATAAGCAAATATCTGGCAATTTCAACTTTAGAGGACTTGATTTTACACCTAAAAAGAGCATGAGTTTCAAGTGTGCGTTGCTAATTTATTTTGTTGAAGAAAGTCCACTCTGTTCATGAGAAACCTCCTCTCCATCACCAGTGGGACATTGATGCTGACTGCTTGTGGTGCTGCATGTAAGCCAGCTCTCTGAGCAGTCATTTACACACTCAGCTACCAGCCACACTCACCTTGTTTTCAGTGGAGAGAACTGATGGTAAATAGGGTGGATAGGGCTCCTAAAGTGGGGCAAAGGAGGGAGCCTTTCCCAGCCCCTGTTCCCCAGAGAGCAGCTCCAGCATCTCTGCAACCTTTGCTGCTGTGCTGGCTGCAGTGGAGCTACACCAGCACCAGCTTGTGGTGCTGGCAAGCTGCCACAGCTTCCCTGAGCTCTGATAGGAGAGGCAGAAACATATCTGGAAAAACAATTTTGCAAGACCAAGGTTATATATTTTCTTTTACAATAAGGGCTCCTCCTTTTTGTCCTGCCACACTTCTCAACCACGTTTCAAAGCCCTGCAGGAAGCACCAATGATGTTAAAACTTCTCAGGATGAAGTAACAAGAACATTTTATGCTGAAATGGGTCAGGGCTCCCAGGCATGCAGGTAGAACTGCCACCCTGATGATTAAAGTAATATTAGCTACAGACTACCACAGGATGGAGAAATATTTCCTCCTTTCCTCCATACCCATGTATGAGTTGCAAGTTGCTGGTCCAGATTATTCCAGTAAAAGTGCTATCACTGTTAAAAGAGTGAGAGGAATCCTCAGCAGGTTTCTTGTGTGGCCTTCCTGAATGAATCTGAATTTTAAATGTGCAAAATAAATACTGAGTATCTGCCACAACTATTACAGGAAGAAAAAAAGTATAATGTCATATAATAGCTCATGTCTCAAGACACTTTGATGTCAGGAAACAAAATACACAAGTACAGCTATTTTTCTAGCTTATTTGTCTTTGGGGGTTGCCAGAGGAAAGTCTTTTTTGCCTCCCAGACCACCACAAAGTTGAGACATGGGGAACAAGTGATTGTCCACATGACTCTTCTGTGAAAGTTCTGGATTTTCCGAAGGGCCGTTTACAGTTACATGTTTATTCATTTTTCCAGTCAGTGAGCATTACAAGAATAAAGGACAGAAAAGCAGAGGTTATGCTAATAATTCCCAAGTGACTATCAAGAGCATGCAGTTTCAGTCTCTGAGGCAGATGACAGCAGAGTTTCTCAGGAAGCAAAGACACAGCCCAGCTTTGTGAAGTTGCTTAGAACCTAATAATTTGTAAAATTTGTATCATAAGATCATACCAACAATTGATTTTTAGGTAATTCTTTGAATTATTGGTAGCATTTGTCACATTCTCTGGCAGATACCAACTGTAATAGTTGTAGTTAGGTAGTCAGGAATTTTCCATCAGACCTGAAAGCCCTGATGGTCAGCAAAAACATCTATAACTTTAAAAAAAAAATAAACCTTTTAATTGAAGAAACTGTAACAAATTTCTGGTCTTCTGACATTCAGAAATAAAATATTAAAAAAAAAATCAAGTCAAATTAGAAAAATTTTGTGACCTTGACTAAATACTGGTCCATTTTACTGCCCTCCAGCATGTTTCACTGAATAATCCAATGTGTTGCCTTGTTCTAGTAGAGGTGAAATAAACTATACCTTGATACCTAGATAAACTGTTAATCTGCATTAAATGTAACAAGTCTTCTTTGTGATTTCTCCTTTTTTGAAACCTCAGAAACTTTTGAAGAAAACAATGCAGACTGCTAAGCCATGCCAAAAAAAAAAAAAAAAAAAAAAAAAAAAAAAAAAAAAAAAAGCTGTTATGGACAAAAAGTTGTACCGTTGGGCTAAAGCACAAAATTGTCTTCAGAGACACCTTTCTGCAGAAGTCTCACTATCTTTATCATATTATTTATCATGTGATTTCACCCTGCATTTTTTCTACTTTGCAAAGTAAGTGAAAAACAATCACTTTTAATGGAAGGACCTTGGATATGTCCATTCTTATGCTCTTTTACACATACCTGTTCCCATTGTGAATGTGCATCGTCCTATTGAAATGAAGCTGGTGAAGAGGTGGAGTGGGCTCTTCATATTTAAACACTCCTTTTTCCATTCTATATTCACACAGGATTTGGTACAAAACTCAGGGAAGTTAATGGGAGTTTTTCATTCATTTGCATTGAAAGACATGATGGAGAATCTCATGCTGTAGCTTCTGTAGCTTCCCTTTATTTTTTCTCTTTACCTTATTTCTTCTTTCCACAAAAAACATTGGGATATTCTCTGTTGCTCCCGTGTCTTTTCCATTTGCATCATGCATCCTTCCCAGCCCTTGTCACACACCTATCGGGTGGAACAAGGTGTCTCTGAAAAAGCTACCTGGTTTCTTATTCTCATTTGTTTCTCCCACATACAGGCCAAAGTCAAATGTTTTGTGGAAATCTAACAGAATCAACTCTGGAGTTATGAGATACAGGCAAAGAAAAAATACAGGCACAACTTCTGTTCTTAGGAACAACTGCATAAGCAATTCTGTGGCATTGTGCCAAAACCCCTCAGCTTTGCTGGATGTGGACTGACTCACAGGATCATCTTAGCTCTCTCTGTAACCACTGCACTGGTTGATCTGCAAACCAAATTGTCTTCCCCTGTGTAATGGGGGATGATTCTTCCCTTTATCAAGCAAATTGTCTATATCATCTGTAAAGTTATTTAGGCAAAATGTCGAGGTTTTAACTTCAGATAAAGTTATTTGCAAATACCTTAACTCTGTCCTGGTTTGATACTCCCCTTTTTTCAAGAGAGAAAATGTAGTATCATGTGAGAACAACTAAGGTCACTAGGTAAGCAAGGTACCCCTAATTTCCTCACCACTGTGGCCATATGAAAAGCAGAAAATGCTTTGGGTCTGTGTAAGCCCTACTCAGCAATTACAGAAACATCTCTGTATTATCAACTTTGTGTTGATTAGAGCAACATCTCAGTCACCTCTCTAAATGAAAGGCAGAGGTAAGACAAGGCTGTAGCTTAAATAGCAGTGGAGTTTGTCAAGAACACTGTATGCTGCAGCAAGTTAAATCAGTGGGCCTGGGGACTATGATCTAATGGAAGCAGACCAAGCATTGCTGTAGCTGGAAAACTTCCTTGGTAAGTGTTAACACTTCAGGAAGAAAGCTGCTCTCTAACTGTAATACATCATGAGATAAATCAGCTTTTAGGAAAAGGATGTAGAAGTATCTGGAATTTGATGGAAACTATCTGAAACTATCTGAAAACTGATGGAAAGTTATAATTTTTTCAAATGCAATTGTTTATTTGAACAGGTAATGTATTAAAAATACTTTACTAAACGTATCCCAGAAGATCCAGCAGGTTACAAAGCAGTGGTAGCTAGCCATTAAAACAGGGTATTAGAACTAGAATTTTCACTCACTTGAAGCAGTAAAATAGAGATGACACATCTGCCAATCACCACCAGCAGCTC
The DNA here is from genome assembly GCF_903797595.1 of Erithacus rubecula. NCBI lineage: Eukaryota > Metazoa > Chordata > Aves > Passeriformes > Muscicapidae > Erithacus > Erithacus rubecula. Next base: position 135,097,879 of record NC_136689.1, read on the forward strand.
TGACCAGGAATCATTCTGTGAAATTCCCAGGCTTATGTTATGTACATGTGGTGGTTTTGGCTGGGGTCAAGATTACTTTCTTAACAGTGACTGTGTTTTGGATTTGTGCTGCACAAAGTTGATAATACAGAGATGTTTTTGTTATTGCTGAGCAGGGCTTGCACAGAGCCAAGGCCTTTTCTGCTTTTCATATGGCCACAGTGGGGAGGAAACTGGGGCTGCCTGGGAGGAGACACAGCCAGGACAGGTGACCCAAAGTGGCCTAAGGGAAATTCCAGACCATATGATGTCATGCTCAGGATATAAAGTGGGGGGAAGAAGGAAGAGGGGGACGTCTCAGGGATGGTATTTGTCTTCCCAAGTCACTGATACACGTGATGGAGCCCTGCTCTCTTGGAGATGGCTGAATACCTGCCTGCCAGTGGGAAGCAGTGAATTGGTCCTTGTTTTGCTTCACTTTTGTACAAAGCTTTTGTTTTCCCAGTTAAACTGTCTTTATCTCAACCTGTGAGTGTTCCAACTTTAACTCTGCTGATTCTCTCCCCACTCCTGCTGATGGGAGAGTGAGTTAGGAGCTGCCTGAGGCTTAGTTGCTGGCTGGGGTTAAACCACAATAATGGTTTCGACTGAGATAGAAGTAATTTTCTTCACAGTAGCCGATATGAGGCTGTGTTTTGGATTTGTGCTGGAAAGTATTTTGATAAGACAGGGATGTTTTAGTCACTGCTAGGCAGTGCTTACACAGTATCAAGGCATTCTCTGCCTCTCACATCACCCCCACCACAACAGTAGGAAGCCAGCCTGTATCACCATAATGATCCCTTCTGTTTTAAAAGCTCTGGATACGATACATAATCCCTGTAATTAATCTAGCTCCATAGGCTTCTGTTATGTGTCAGTTATTTTGGCCATGTGTATCAGAAGAAATAACTGGTTGCAGTCAGTCAGGGTTTATTGAAAGTAAGGAATTACTATTTGGAGTGAAGTCTGTTTCTCAAAAGCCTGCTGTATAAGCCTATGCTCATTGGAAACACCGAGTTGATCTTGATGACACATCCTATTTGCTGAAAGTTTACGGTAGATTGACTCATGCAGTTTTATGTTGTGTTCAGTTCAAAACACTTTTTTCTTTTTTTTTTTTTTTTTTTTTTTTGGTTGAGTGGTAGCTGTTTCAGTGGTTACCTTTTGGTTTGATGGTTTGTTTTTATAGGGCAGAGAAAGTTTACCCAAATTATGAGCAGTTGCCAGTATTGCCTGAAGAAAAATGTCATCCTGACATTGATTTCTTTGAGGAATGAATCATGCAGCTCCATGACTTTTAGCAGAACTGTCTGTCTAGATTTGTGATCTTTTCCTTTCTTTTAGTACAAAGTTTGTCACTTGAAACAATGTGTGATGTCTCGTCTTAAGCATATTTATAGTTTTCCCCTGTTTACCAACAGCTCTGCTCTGTGTGTCATGCATGTCTGGCATATGCATCATCACAAGTTCCATTTCAGTATACAAACCCATAATTTCACTTTATATTTTGTCCATATGCATCATTTTTGTGGCTATGTTTTATCCATGATGGAGCATTACAAGGAGGTCTTCTTAATGACAGAAACCATAATGTGTCCCAAATATAGCACAGTGTGGATAATTGCAGCCAGGAGTTTAGGGGTATTTTTGGTTTTGACAATTAATGACTGCCTACATGGAAGTTTTATTGAATTGCTGCACATAAAAAGCCACGAACAGAAAACCAATGACACATTTCTTTGGAGATCTCCCTTGAGCTCATCTAATCCAAAGAAAATCAAAATGGCCAAATCTTGAAATCAGCACAAACAGAAAGTCTAAGTAATGAATACAGCTTGATGGATTTCTTCAGGCCAGATTCTCATCACTTGAAATCTACCACTTACTAGGAAAGAACTGAGGAATCCCAAGAGCAGCAAAATCAAAGCAGCTGATGTTTCTAGTCTGGTTCTAATCTCATGTAATTAGAAAAACAGATAAATCATAACTTCTCACTGTCTGATCCCTGCTTTCTTTTTAAGACTGTAATTCCCTTCTTCCCTTGTACTGTGGGTCCCTGTTACTTACTATTTGTTAAGTGCTGATTGATGCAAATCTTTGCAGGTATAAAGCCATAATGTTTGCCCTGATGTTCAGGGGCTCTTGTCAACAAATCTCATCTCTTGCCCTTTGTTTCCTTGAAAAAGGGCAGCTCAGCATTCATTTTCTGACTCCATTGCCTGCTGGCCCCCTTATGGAGCAGCACTCACAGGACATGTGCCTGTCTGTATGGCATGACAGCAGGTACAGTCATCACATCTGAGGAAGCTGTCACTAAGCTTCAGTCAGTTACTGACTCATTCCCCACCACAAATCCTTCTTAAGGTAAAACACGTGAATATCTTCCTAGTGTTAATTGGCAGTACTTCACTCTCAGATTGATTAAGCCTAGAAATTGTTCTTTTTTAAAGTTACTATTGGAAATAAGCCAGTTCCAGCTGGGGAACTGGCATAGGCAGCATTGAGCAGGATGCAAGTCAAAATCTATTTCCATTGCTCATCTGTACCTCTGTGAAATTGGTTTCCCACCTCTGTGAGCAGGCACAGAGCCATCCTGCTGCATGGGTACAGGGGTGAGCAGCCAAACCATCGTGGGCACACACTGACTGTGGGCAGGAAGGGCACAAATCCAAGCCCAGGAATGTGGATGCAACAGCATGGCTGGAGTGTAAGCACAGATTCAACAGTAAATGGACCGTGTCAACAGCATGAAGCTAGAATCACCTCTGATATCAGCCAAACAGCCTCCTCTGTGTAAAGTCATTTTCACTGCCAAAGGAAGAAGACATACTGCACCAGAAAAGAAAAGAGCTAAAGAAGAGCAGTCAGATCTTTGTGATGGGTTGTACATTCACGTTCTCCCTGCTCTTTGCACAGCCTTTTTGCTTTTGATTAGGTCGTTGGTCTTTGGAAAGAGAACAACTGATCTGTGATGCAGCACTGTGGATGCTCTTCTGTGCTGTAAAGCCAAGGACCAGCTAAGATGAGAGGTAATCTCTTACCATTAACACAACTGCTCATAAGTTCAGGTTTATTCTCAACTAATTCTGGCTGGTAAGAACTTCAGATGTGCTTTTAACTGCCTGAGGGGTAAGACCCCTTTGCCACAGAACAGTAGAAGAACCTGCCAGGACCTAGTCTTTGCTCCCAACCCATGCTGCTCTGATCAAATTGCAAGCACCTAGCAGATTGTGGCAATTTCCTGACCCTTAGACTGAAAGCAACCCTGAAACTCATAAGAAAAAAGTTGGAATCTCCAAAACACTTGGAGAAATGACAGTGCTACATAATGTTTTACTGATACTGTTGGACACAGTCCAACATTGTCTTTGGATCTGATTTAATCTTACTTGTAAACTCATAAATTCTTTTGAATGTTGTCATAAAACTGCATACATTAAAAAAAAAAAAAAAAGCATGCCCCAGTTTTTGGTGATGAGAACCACTGAATTTATGAACCTTTCTTCTATATCTGTACTTACATTGCTGCAGCCAGAGAGCAGGTAGATTAAAAAGCAAAGCATCCAAGTAGGTGTCAATTCCCATATGGGGATGAGACAAACAAAAACTTGAAGACTAGGAGAATCCTGCCTCAGGGAAAATTGCAGAAAACTCTGTGGTTCTCAACAGTTTCCATCAATGACAAAGCCACTACTATTCAGAAATCTTTTTATAAGCCTTGTAGCTCATTTTTTTCCTTGCCAGAGGTGGCTCAGCAGTTATTCCAAGTGATGTGAATTACTCCAAATTGGTAGAAGTCACAGCAGTCCTTTTATACTGTCTGTGCTAGTACTGTATTTTATATATTAAACCACTATTAAACTAAAACTCAGCCATAATGACATAACATTGTACACCTAAGCAAGTGTCCACAATTCAGAGAAATGCATTTGAACTGGGGAGTGGAATCCAGCCTTCCAGTTTCCAAATCACATGTCAAAATCTCCAGAGATACCAGCAAGAATCATCACCATGTAGGAAAACCTTATAATTTTAAAATCTTTTTTTATTACATAAAACTTGAACTTGTGAAAAGACAATTCATTAGCAGGTTAAAAAGAAAAAAAAACAAAAAAAACATAACAAAACAAAGGGCTTTCTGAATATGAACTGAGTGAAGGAGTTTTTTTCCTTTAGTTTTGTTATGCTCTCAAGTGGAAAATAAGCTACCACCATCACCCTGCCTCCTTTACAGCAGCAAACAGTCTGGCAGACAATACCTAAGAAGATGAGGCTCAAAGGGAGAATGAGGTTCAAAACTTTCTTTTTTTTGCCAGAAAGACACCCACACAGATATGAAACCAATGTTACAACACATTACACAATACTGTGCGTCCCCAAACAGCAGGGAAACAACTTAGGATGTAAGATAGAGTTCACTGGGCAGGACAGACATCTTGAAACACATTTGGTAGCAGAGTTCAGGCAGTGACTGAGGCCAGGAGCCTCTGGGCTTGGAGGGAAGTTTTCAAGCTTGCTTTGTATTCCTGCTCTCTCAGAGAGAGCTTTCCTCACATCCTTGCCTCTCTTTCAGCTGGATCTTGCAGGGCAGGTAGCTGCCTCCTGGTTTGTGGGTGTTTCCTTTGCAAAGAAAATGCCACAGGAAGTGCTAAAAGCTGTTTGGCTCTAGCTCTCTTCAGAAGGTTATGCAGCAGAGTGCAAACTGAAAAGGAAGAAAAAAAGAGAAAATAAATAATTATAAATCTAGATGATCTGTATAATAACAACTTTTAAGGTTAACCTATAACATGGGTAATGCATAACACATCAGCTGCATTCCAAGACCAGGAGAGTAAGATCAAGTAGGACTGGTAGAGCTTGAGGTCTGAAGTTTTGTTGTTGCTCTGCATGATAAACAGGTTACATACAAAATCCACAGATCAGCACTTCACCCATGTACCACTTAGTATTTTAGGGTTGTCTCCTGGACACAAGCCTAACATCTGCCATCTTCTGTGACTATGTCTGCCCCATCACATGGATTTTTCCAGAGCCCCCCACACAGTTCACCACTTCATGGAAGGGTTTCAGAGCATGCAGGAAAGCAAAGCTCAGCTTTGCCCTTATCCAAGGCTTTGTACAAGGTTCTGTCAGTTTGTGTTGCAGCATCAGCAACTTTTCTCTTTTCTGTTCTCTTAAGTGTTGAAGAGAGCAGAATCAACCTTTTTCAGTTTGTCATGTTTGTCATGGTGGGAAGTATATCTATTCTCTTGGGGCAACTTGTGCACCACTTTGCCACTAATCCACCTATAAACTTAGAAAACAAACACAAAAGACTGCACACCAGTGCTATTTCAGTTCACAGCTGTGTGTCCAGGTCTGTTGCTAGATATAAATACTTTCATTAGCCATGCAATCCTCTGTTTAATTGCTTACATGATTTTTATTTTTTTAAGAAAGGAGCCTCAAACCAGATTGGGAAGGGTATAACTAGGCAGGACTGAAGTGTGATTCCAGGCAGAACATTATATTTGGTTCCTATTTATGCAGCCTAAAATAACAACTCTCCAAAGAGTATCAGGGATGTTCAAATTCCAGAGCCAGAAATGAGCTCCATAGCTATAGACATGATGTGATCTCTACGAGGAAAGTGAAGAATTCTAAAAGATAGAAATGCCTGAGATAAGAATGTAAAAGTCTGAGGCTGGGTACATGCCCATAATCTCTCATGTGTAAACAAACAGTTAAATTTATGTCAGGGAGCAGCATGTTTAGTTTTCTGTAGAAGACATGCTTCCCAGAAGGAATTACATAAATATTTATGAAAATGAAGCAGGAAATATTTTCCCAGGGTAGGACACTGTTCAGCACTGCATCAGGTCAGTAGAAGCTGGACTTTATTTTGTCAGTCTTCTTCTGGAACTGAATCATTGCCCTCTTGCTTGCAAAAATCTGTTCTGACACAGGAAGAGGCTGCACTTAAATAAACACAATTACAAGCCACACTGAGTATTTCATTTCTATCACATCTCTGAATACATATGAGAATGCCTCACATTTTTGGACAGCTTCTCTGAATGATTGCATGGAAAACAATATCAATAGGTATTGTCTTAGGACTCTCTGAAAGTCTGGTGCCATTATGTCAAAGTTGTCTTCAGTAGAACTGCAAGCCTGCAGGCTAGCAGACAGAGAAGCATTCTGAATCCCAGTGTTCACAATAAAGGTGTTTATAAAACATCCACTATGAGCCAGGACATTCTTGCAAAGTGCAAAAATTAGAAACAAAGAGTTGTAATGCAGTGCTACCTGAGTGAGCAGCAGTTACACACAATTGAGGTCTGTTTACCAAATGGGGTACAGGGTTCAGTACTGCACCTCATAAAACATCCAGCAGCTCTCTGAATCTGTGCTCTGCAACTCGAACTCTTTATGAGATTTCAGTGCTGACCAGCTGTTCTGTTCCCTGGGCACCAGCTGTCTCCAAATCCCTCCTGCCTCACAGCAGATATGTACAGCTGGAACCTGTGTCAGCTTTTCTGTTTAAGGGCTAAAAGCTGAGGGGAATAGGAGTGGGAAAGGACAAATAGGAGCATCCCAAGAAGAGGTTGTAAGCTCTAGTGCAGACCTAAGGTTCTCCTCAAGTGCAATCCCTGTGTCAGACCAGAAAAAACTCACACCCATCCCCCAAGGTACCCAGCTCAGCAGAGAGCCAAACTCATCAGCAGGAAACCAGAGTGATCATAGCTGATAGTGGACCATAATTTTTTATACATCTGAGGCTGATGAAGCCTCTCAAACATCCAACAAGATGTTGGATGATGATCTATAATCATTAGAGTCCTACAAGCTCTGTTTACTAAATATATATAAGTTGGTTGGTTGTTTCTGTCAGTTATTTTCAGGCATATCAAAATCTAATAATTGTTTTAAAACTTAATCAGAGGAATGACAACTGGTGGAGACTGTGTGTACAGGCTCAAATAGCCATTGCATGGTGTCAAAATCAAAAATGGCGTTTTACAAAATAGTGTAACGATTACTTTTCTCCCTACATATTGCAAACCACAATACTCTGCCCTTAGCCACCATGACTGATATATCCAGCATGACAGAATGAAACACCAAAATCCTCATGACCCCTGATACAAGAAGAGAAACCATCTTTTTTTTTTTTTTTTTTTTTTTTTTTTTTTAGGTGCTCCCAGGTTTATTCAGTACAGTAAGGTAAAGAAGGGAATATTCTCCTTAATGCTGAATTTGGGTCAGAAAGGATGCCAGTGGACTCTCAACACTTATGTGTGAATCAGCCCGTGTTTACAAACAGGATGTATTAACCTGCAGTCCAACCACAGCATCTGTGACTCTACAAATGATGAAAATTGGCTGCAGATCTGGCCACCTTTTGATGAGAAATATTTCAGCATGTTGTCTGTGCTCCTTATATTCTGTAGGCATTTAACTACTAATATCTGAAAAGTAAGCAAATGAAGGTTATGCAAATCTCCAAGGAAGTTACTTGGACTCCAAATACACAAAGCACAAGACAAAGGTTACCTGACTAGTGCTCATTTCAAAGAATAGAATCTTTCTGGATTTTTTTGGGGGGGTGCCTTTTCAGGGTTTCCTTGTAAAACATTCATACCCTTGGAAGCCTTTGTTTTGTGACTTTTTTGTCTGGATGATGTGGCCTAGATTGTTTTCCTTCCTTGCCTACAGTAATTTCTTTAAGCCTGATTCAATGAGATTTAACATGCACAATAGGCACTCTGCTTCATTGAATCTCCATCAGCAATGAAGCTACTTGAAGATTTTTCAGTGAAACTGGTTTGATAAATACTCATTTGCCAAAACCCAAGCTTTTCATGGTAGTACATCAGTTTTGATGGATTGCCTTTTAAGGCTGGTTTTCTAGCTCCAGGACAGCATTCCTGGTCCAACACACAGGAAGACATAACTGATTAGCACACACCCTTGTAATAAAGCAATATAACTTTAAGGCTCTACTGCAAGCACTGGTTTGAACTAGGCAGAGAAATAATTGAAATCTGGATCTTCTACATTTTGAGTAAGTGCTTTAATTTATGAAGTTTTTAGATCCATTAAATCTAATTTCTCACAGTATTTTCAGGAGGCTTGTGACTGTCATGGAAGGTGGGGTGGGGGGTGGAAGGTGGGGGTCAGGGGAAGAGTGGAGTCTTGATTTATATTCTAAAGTGGAATGAAAACATTTATAAATGATCACACCACTGTCAGAAAATTGTTGCCTGCTTAGTCCAGGATAGTAACTGAAGTAGTTAAACAAATGGTTTCCTCTCTCACTTACACTTACACCCCTCTTTATCCCTGATAAATAACAAACAAGTCAGTGTGAGTCTCTCAGTACCATGGAACAGATAGCATCATTCATGTCAGTTTGGCAACAGTTCCAAAAATGCCTCCTCCAGCCCTAAGTGCACTAGCTTCCCACTCCTACGCTCTCTATTCTTGCTCTTACATTGACCTTCTGCTCACAAAATGGAAAGTGAAGAGAAGAAAATGTTAAATAAAACAGATTTACAGTGTACAAGTCAGAGGCAGAGTGCCCAATGCAAATCACAGAGGAACAAGTTTATTTCTGGTATGACTCTACTCAAGTGTAATCCTGACTGTCTTTCCTCCCCCTCTAGCTGTTAGTACCCCTTATCAAGGCCACATTTGAGGGGGTAAACTAGATGACATTCTTTAGGACAAAGATTATTATTTATTTCTGAAAAGCACTGTATACAGTTTAACAAAAAAAACCCCCTAAACAATCAAACAAAAAACCCACCAAAAACCAACCAAAAAACCAAAAAGTGTTTTAGATTTTTAGAAAGGGGGACAGTCTGTGAGCAGGCTAGAAAGAAAAAGGAAGAGGAGTATCCTGACCCTTCCTGGGACTTTGGCCAATATTTTATTATCATTTACAGATGAAAGCCTGAAGTCTGAGCCTTCCTTCAGGCTTTAAGTAAAGGTATTGACTTTTACATCCATACTGCTACTTATTCTGTATGCCCAAAGGCTGAAACATAGGACAAGGGAACCAATACTCCTAAATAATGAGGAAAGCCTCTCAAAAGCTATTAACATAGGAAATGCATTTTTTCCTAGAATGGAAAGCAAACACCCTCTCATACACTACATAGTTCAAAGGCCTAACTCAGATTTTGAGTAGCTGTTTCATTGTGTGAGAAGTTAACAGTTTTCCTGGAAATATTACAAATAATCATCTCCCCTTTCTTTTCTGCCAGGCTACCTTGAACATCCTCCTATCCCTGGTTACTGTGCTCTTCTTAAGAGAAAGCTAGAGTATTTTCTAGGAAGGGATTGCACACAGGGAGTTATCTGTCATTGTTCCTTCCAAAAGGAAGGATTCATGCAAGTGTTCCTCCATCCAAGATGACTCCTGCACTGGTTTCAGGGTGCCAGCACCCAGCTGAACATCTGAAAGTTACCTCAGGATTCGAACCAGCTGGAGTTTTCTCTGGACCCAAAGCTAATGTTCTGTTGGGATCTATGCTACAGCCCTGTCCTGATATACGGCCTCTCCCAGTGCATAGGAAGAGTGATACGGGAGAAAGTGATTCCATCATTCAAGCTCATCTTGCTCTGTGTCTTCTGGGCTAAGGGCTAGCTTTGTGGAGCTATCTGTAAGCATTAACCCATCACTTGTGGGTTTCAGACTAAAACACCCATGGATAATGTCAACTTTTTGCTTGTTACTCTGGGGACTGTGGGTACCTGGCACCCAAAAGGTGAGATACCCACAGTAGACTGGCAGCTCTTCTGTTGTCACTAACAGTCTCCTTGGTGGAAAGCTTTTATGGAAAGTATCTCTACATGTTATATGGAGTCTGCATTACTCTTCCAGCACACAAACAGCCAAATGTATCCTATAACTAATTAGTACACACTTGGATACAATACCAAAGTCTTTTGTCCCTTGAGTAAGTGAAAAGAATCAGTGCTGAGAGGAAAAAAAATTACAAGAGAGATATTCCCATATGTTGGAGAAATTTTCCATGGCAAAAGGAGCTAAATGTCTCACAGATAAGAGATAAATTGGAATAAACAGCTGTCAGTGTTAAATAAATATCCTGGATAATGTGCAGGACAGAAATAACCACAGAATCGTCAAACTCCTTTCTTCACTTATTTAGCTGTTCTTGCATGTAGCTCCCAAGCTTTCCACTGCTCCAGTCAGTGAAGCATTTATTTTTGAGTCAGCTGCATTTCTTAAGACTGTAACAACGAAAGGCATTTCCTGAGAACTGCAAGGATGAGCAGCAAGAAAGAACAACAGCTAAGGAAATATGGGACCTTTCTAGTGTTTGTTATCTTACAAGTTCAGATTTTTGGTTTTGATGTTGACAATCGACCTACAACAGATGTCTGCTCAACACACACAATTTTACCTGGACCAAAAGGTGAGGAACTATCAGGTTGCTAATGCTGAGATCAGTACTTGTATAGGCTGATTTTTTATCAGTAGAGACTTGAAGGGCTTGTGGCATGGGCTGGGCATGAAAGATGTGAAATATTGTAGACTTTAAGACATCTAGTTAGCTATAATTGTAATGGAGGAAAATGAAGAAGCAAGGAGATTTAAATTTTCATTTCTTTAGTTTCAGGAATGGTGTTACATATTTCCATATAAGTTAGGGGTGTCTTTTTGCATCTTTCTCCAGCCAATCAAATATTCTGTTATTTCTTGTGCTCGGCACACAATGAAAACAGCCAACAGATACAAACTGAGGAACTTGTTTAAAAGTAGGCATTTATTGTGAACTGTTCATGGTCTGCTTTGCCTCTCCAGACTGGGAGAGATATACAGTATTTAAAATTACCAAGCTGCCATTGTTTTCAAATGTTTACTTGTAAATACATCAGACCTGATCCAGTAACTCTTATTGAATTAAACAGGACCTTTGCTACAGATTTCAACAAGAACGAGATCAACTTTGGCATGTACAAGTCTTTTATCTTCAAAACACTTTGCAAATATCTGAAATAAAATTTTCTGCATTAACTTACTTTTTCTGTAACACAACTAACATCAGTGGAATTGCCTGAAGGGTATCTTATTAGGTCCATGACATACAAATCTATCTTGCAGTGACAGGTCTAAAATATATATTCCATACCATGGCTATTGCAGTTTCAAACTATTGCTTTCTTTTTAGTAATTCATTGTATTTTTCTATAGGCTACAGACTGAGAGAAAAAAAATGCAGCTGATTTAAATTTAAAGCAGGAAAAAGATTATCAAGTCAAAAGCACTGCTATAGACTCATTTGTTTTTATGATGGATTATTCAAATGCATGTTGCTTAAAGAAGCATTTTTAATCAGGAAATTAATTTCTTCATGATTACAATCCAAGCTTAAACTTTTGCTGCCACAGCATAAATACAGAGAGATGTAATGATCCCCAAGGGAGCTAGTGGGTGTTGGTTTAGTTAGTATCTAATTAATGGCAGGCTGGAGAACAAAGTTTGACAGAATTCTGTTTAACAAGTCACAAGGCTAATGAGGGGGTCTCATGACAACACAGAGTAGCTGGGACTCCAGCTGGCTTCTGTGGTCTGCCTTGTATAGGAAGCATTTGAAGGGTAGATATTATTATTCTTTGTAAGTGCAGTACTGAAAAGGTTAGGATTTAGTCATTACCAGTCCTGTTCTTCCTGGCTGACACCAAAACACAGGATGAGACCAGCAGTTTACTGGCACAGCTATATCTACTATTTTAGATCACCATCCCCAAGACTCATGATAGAAGGAGTATTGAGTATAAATCACCTCCAAATTACAGGCTCATATCCACTGCAAGTCATCAAATCCATTTTGAAGACTATGTGATTTGATCCTCCAGATCAATTTCAGTTCCTACCAGAGCTGAGCTCATCCAGGACAGTCACAAATAGCCCTTAATGGCACTGGTTGTTTTAACTCCCAGACATCTGGGCAATTAAAGACCAAGCAGGCTGAGTCTATGAACTACCCTGTTATTTCTCAGGCATTCCTTGTCGTCAAGGTTGAAACACGCTTACTTAAGATGTCAGAAGAAAATCTGTCCTGCTGTCAGTTTTCCATCATGCATCTGATGTCTGTGACTCAGAGTACATGGTCCCAAGCTTATGACCACAGCCACAGGCAGAACTCTGCTGTATAAACTCTAATAACAGACAAGCCTCTGATCTTGGTTGCTGTAGCTTTTATTCTCTGTGCTACGTCTCTTGTGTTCCTTTGCCCACTGTTGTCTTAAAAATTAGTTTATCCTGAAAAAGTTTCACCTCCTCACCTCCATCTCCTCAGCATCTCAGCTATGGTAAAATATGGTGGTGGTACCAGAAGACAGAGATGCTGATCTTACACACTACAATGACCAGCTGTTTCTACCACCACAGGTTAGATTCCTGTTGTAGTAACTCCTTCCTTCCATGGGAACATGGAAGTGTCTAATGGGCCAAGGCAACCAGAAGTGCAAAGAATTAAAAGGTATTCAATAGCTGCAAGACTTCCTACACTGTCCCACCTCAACGATCCCAGAGCAAGTCATAAATTGTCCTATAGGCTAGATCAAATCCCTGTGCTAGAGGTGGGTCCTGTGCAGCAGAGCAGATAAAGCTGTTTCCATCACACAGCACAGTGGGGAGGAGAGTCCCAAGGGAGAAATGGGGGGTTGGGAGAGTTCAGAATTTATAACCCTTTATTGCCTGCACTATTGGAGGCTGCATGACTCAATTCTCTGGGCATTCACAGTTGCTGCAGGAACAAGCTCTCAAGCTCTTCACAGGCTTACCCTGAAAATCACCTGTTCAAGAACTCCTGTGAAGATAAACCACTTACACAATCCACATGTAACTTGTTCAAGTAACTTTGTGCACACCGTATTCTTCCCCTTCAAAAACATCTCTTTGTTATGCTCATATCTGAGATGTCACAAGAGAAGTATGACTTGAGGAGTGGGATATAAAAAAGGGACAATTCCAGGCTGATTATCAGAAAAGCCTTCAAACCATCTGTGACAGTCCCACCAGCTCCCAGAAAGCATGAGTCAAAACCAGAGGCCATTGTGTACAACAGTAAGAGTTAGAAAACACTCTGGGAGTCTGCAGTGTCCCAGGAAGAGGAGGGATGCAGTGAATGCCCTGTCAGGGCTTGCAGGCTGTGCTGCAAGGACAGCAGTGTGTCTGAGCTCCAGTGCCCAGGGGGATGAGCCCCGTGGGTTCAGCCCCACCTCTGGTGGCTCACACGGTGCTCACCAGGTGCTGCTGTACCCCCCAGCTGCTGGGGCAAGCAAATGAAACCTGAAGCCAGTTTGCCAAGAATTATGCAAAGAAATATGCCAAATGTGCACTCCAGAAAAATGGAAAATTAAAAAGAGTAAAATAAGAGAGAGGCAAAAGTTGGCACTCTTCTCCATTTCCTTTTCTAGGCAACACCCTCTCAAAAAGAGGGGATTGTTTTCAATGAAAGGAGCTCACTGCAATGGCTGTCTTGTACTGCCTTCCTGAAAAATGATTTGAGGTGCACAGCCACCTGGCTTATATGGCAGTTAAAAACAGAAAGGTGTGAGGCATTTTCTACGATTCTGATTGAAATACACTAAGAACATCCCTGCCCCTCTTGTCCTACCCCCCTCCCCACCCCCCTCCTCGCCAAAAAAAGTAGATTTTTAGTGTTCCTAACTAGTGATTTTTGATATTTGACCCCAGATGTTAGGAACAACTTGGTCCTAGCCGGGCTGCTATGGCACAGGAGCTCTGAAAACTTACATTGGGTAACACTGATTCATGGCTGAGTAACTGGGGCAATAAAGACCATGTTCTGTACTTCGTGGACTTCTTAGTCCAAGGAGAATAAAGAAATGAAGCATAAATGATATAATGAATTTTCCAGGGCAGCCAGGTTCTTGGTTCTTGGCCTAGCAAAAGCAGTCATGGCCCTTTTGCTTACTTTCTACCCTTCTGAGCCTGGAAGGAAAGCAGCTGCTGCTTTGGAGGAGGCTGCTGCTGCTGAGAAAAGGTCTGGGACTGGGGCAGGCAGCAGATAACAGAGCAAAGGCACCAGCTGTTGGTTGAGGCCCTGGCAGCATCAGGAGGAACAGTCTCTGATCCCCTGGACTCTCCCTTTGAGGAGTGCCCCAGCTCTGTCCTTTCTTCCAGCCTGCTCTGCCCTAGAGACTGCAAGCTCTGTTCTGCAAGGGAAGTTTTTAGTGGGCTGTTGACATAGATGAGACAGGAGTTGACCTGCTCTGACTAAATCAATAAGCAACAACATGAGGGTAAAATAAGCAGATGACCCAAAACTCTGACTTCTGAGCTCCCATTAAATATGTGAGCAGGGGCTGGCACTGCAGAAGCTGGTTTCACATGGATTTATGGGATCTCAGCACTTTCTAGATCTTGCTATCTGTCCCTGATCCTAGTTCATTTTCTTTGAAATCCAGACACAAGAACTTTGAAAGTCTTGAATCAGATCCAGGTTGAGAAACTGGAATGAGATGAAATTTGAAGAGCACCGGGAGTTTCCCATAGCAGTTTAGACCTAAAATGTTTCCTTATTATTATTTCTGACAAATGATGCTTATAAACTCTGTGACATTGGCTGGTACCTCAAAATAGCATTTACTGTGGTCACTAGTATAGCTGTCCATCTCTCAGCTTTAATTGTGCTTACGCAGTTCCACTCCTGGAAAATCTCAAACTCTTTCAGAAACCAGATATGCTGCTATCCACGTTGCCTTCCAAAAATATAAAATGCCTTACCACATCCTATAGCTGTTCAAATCTATAACTAAACTTCCCTCTTAGTGCCTCATTTTTTATCTGAAGAGTCTTTTAATTTCAACACATAATTCTATTTTTCATGGCTTCTAGAATTCATTTTAAGCACACAGTAAGTTTGTGGAGATTATCAGCCTAAGCTACAAAGCATGTATGTGGGGACTTAAACACATAAATTCGAAAGATAGTGGGTCTGTACTTCTTACCAGTGGCAGCCTGATTCCTCACTGAAGCCACCATAATTCGTGAGTCTCTGAGATCATGTCAGAATGGCAGTGCAACAGGCTGGGAAAATCAAATCAGTCAGACCAAGTAAAAAGAGAATCAAGAATGATTGAAATTATTTTTGTGTTATTAAAGTGATAATGTATATTCTATTCATGCACAAAGGCCCACACTTTCAAATAATACAAGTCAGCAGAGGTTCACTGAGCCTACTGAAGGTTGGGCATGCCTCCTTCAATGCAATAGAGAGGAAGGTATTTCTAATGAAGTCAAATTTATAAGTAGAAAAGCAATCAGATAATCCATTTTTTTCTTGAAGAATCTTTTTATTTTACAAGGGAAGGGCTTGCATTGTCTAATTTGAACCTGGATGAAGAAAGATAACCTGTGTAAGAATGTTGGATATGTAGGAGTCCTGCACATTCCTGCAGGACACCTGGGAAAGTGACCATGGATGGATGCAGCTTCACACTACAGCTGAACACACTACTCAGCTCTCAAGTTTTCTGACAAAACAAAGGAAGCCAAACATCTTTTTTTTTCTTCCACTCTGACAATGTGGTCCCCATTTCTACTTGTGCTGGCTCAGCTAATTCACAGAATATTCTGAGTTGGAAAGGTCCCACAAGGAATATTAAGTCCAACCCTTAAGTGAATGGCCCATCTAGAGATTGAATCCACCATTTGGGCAGCACCAGGCTCTGGCCAAACCAGGCTCTTCATTGAGCTGCTTCAGCTCACTCACTAAAAATATGTATCTGCTTAATTGATATTCCTCTGTTTAGGGAGACAAATTTCTCCAAAATAGGGTCAAAAAGGTGCTCAACAGCAGACAGAAGGGAGGGAGGCACGCAGGACAGTACTGGGAGCTGAGGGGAGGAGGAAGGACAGGGAAGGGAGCACCATGTCAGGCAACTAAAGTCAAGAAATCCTGTCCTCACTAGCCAAATGCAGCATGACAGCAAGAATGCACACTCTTATGGGAAATTTGCTAAGGATCTAAAAGACACTGAAAGCGAAATTAGAGGAAATTTTGAGTCTTTCCATTGACGTAACTGTGACGCGCTCACACACTGGAAATACCAACTGGGCTGTGTTTGTTTATTTCTTCAAGTCTGTGACTCCCTCTGGTGACAAACCCTCTCAATGCCCAATGCTGCAAAGCTCAGGGTTACTTGGTATCCCAGGCTACAGAGCTAATCCTGTGGCTATCTGTGAGGTTCTTCCAGGAGGGAAGTTGCTCTTGTAGGATTCTCAAGGCTTCAGAATTATGCTCATCTCCTTATCTTTTTATTTTAGTGCCCAGGAGAGGCAGAAATCACCTGTACTCTTCACATTCAGTCTCTGGGGGTGGGGAGGGTCCATCTGCCACTTCAAGTGAGACTAAGAGCATGCAACATGGAGCTCAGCAGAACTGTGTCACACATCTAACAAATTCCATACAAAGCCTTTGTGGCAGGGCATTGACTATGCCTAGGAATGATAAATGCATCTAAGGCAAGTAGTGCAAAGCTTGAGAATACCACCTTGTAGTATTGTCATCAAGATTAAACATCCTTCCCCTCTCACAGTGAATTAGTCATTAGGCCTAGGGCTTTCAAGGACTTTTTGGCCAGTAGTGGGATTTTTTCAATTTAGAGTATATGGTGTAGAAGGACAACAACTGTGCTGTAGCCCAGCATAAGTAATGTTTCTATTGTTTGAAAGGGTAGGCATGCCCTGGGTTCTGGAGGGAGACATACCTGCAAAGGAGAGGATGAGCCTTTAGGCAGCCTGCAGACATGCTCTCAGCCTGATGCAGATAAATGTGGGCTCCATAACCCCCAGGAATTGCATCCAGGTTCTCCAAGAACCATGGGCATCCCTTGATTACAAGACTTGTAGAGCCACTGAATATATGGGAACGATATCAATGAACATGAAAATGTCCTCAGTTCATGAATACAAACCAGATAAATTGCCTACAAAAGATTCAGCAGGGAAATCTAAGTCACTTGAAGGTCAGTAAATCCTTGCTAATTAATTTCTTACTAAAGGTAACCTTCAACATTTAGCTATTTGGTGTTATTTAGCCAAACTATGAAAAAGACAGAACCCCTTTCAACTGACTAAAAATCCTGCTGGAGATTAGACCTTCAGCTTTTTCCGGAGCTTGTTTACTAAAGGTTTGTGGTTCCCTCTCAGTTACAATTAACATTTTCTAATGGCTGCTAAATTTACTTACTTCTTATGATTGCTGCTCTTCTGCCTTGCACAGTCCCAAGCTGGAGGAGCCTAGTAATTTACAGCTTCAGGTGTTTCTTTTGGAAATCTGGTATTTCATATCTGTGACCCAGAAGAAACCAATCAACTTGAGGAAATACTAATAAGGCAGAGAAATAGTCTTACTTCAGTTAATGACTGCAGGTGCTTTTTCAGCCATTCTTCAAATGCCAGTGCAGTATTTTATCTGACATCCTTAAGACCACAGTTTTAAAGTGACAATCTGCTAATTAGATTAAAATTTAACCTGACATCGTCCCAAGTGAAAAGCAGCACAAAGGAGAGGTTGACCTCTAGGTATTAACAACGAGCACATGAGGTCAGTGGTAAGAAAATTTGTGTTGCACAAAGCACAGTACTGCAGAACTCCAAAACATAGTCCAGAGTACTAGCAAGACAGATTTTTTTTCCTGGAAAATTAAAAAAATAAAAAGGTGGCTAATACAGTGGGTTGCTTGTTCACATGTAGTCTCAGAGGAGAGATACTTATGGTAAACTAGAAATAAAGCCAACTCAACCCCTGCCCAGAACAGTTAGCCAACCTCTCAGTCTCTCCTACCTGGTTGCAAATCATAGCAAGACCACAAGAGGGAAGCACAACCCAAGAGATCACATTTCATGCCAAAACTTGAGATCGCTGCACATAACAGCTAAAGGAGGACACAGCATGAACCATATCAGCAGGCACTGGGCTTAATCTAGTCTTAAATTAACAATAAAATGGTATCACTAATAATACTGTTTGTTTCTACCCTTGTTGTGTAATGGCCTAGCTATTCTCAGATAACAGATGGGAGAAAACCAGGATAACCCTCTCTTACAGACAGACAAATTATAGTTCTTCCCATCTTCCTGATATGAAAAGTAAGACAGAGTGTGGCAGGCTTCCTTACACCAAGATGAAACAGGTGATGGAACTTATTTCCCTCTCCCATAGGCTTTTAGAGGTCTTAAGTAAAAATTTGGATCACATAAGGTGTTAATAAAAGTTGAGGCACTCCCTGATCTCTGGAAATCTCCAGAACAAACTTTGCCACACCTTTCATTCCTTTCACCTATCAGCTTTCAGGCTGATTGTCCATACAGGACAGAATAGCTTCAACTCCAGCAGCCCCAGGTGTGAAAATCTTGTTCCAAAGTCCATCAGGAAAAGTTACTGGATCTTTTAGTGGCTCAGAATGTTGAAACTGAGACAGGAATAAAATATCTTTAGAAAGTAATCACAGTTTCTCCACTTGTATATTGACTTTCTTTCCTGGGCTCTATTTTTAGGATAAACTGTTTCACAAATGAAAAAGAGAAGGAGGGAAGGGAGGAAGGAAGGGAGGAAGGAAGGGAGGAAGGAAGGAAGGGAGGAAGGGAAGGAAGGAAGGAAGGAAGGAAGGAAGGAAGGAAGGAAGGAAGGAAGGAAGGAAGGAAGGAAGGAAGGAAGGAAGGAAGGAAGGAAGGAAGGAAGGAAGGAAGGAAGGAAGGAAGGAAGGAAGGAAGGAAGGAAGGAAGGAGGAAGGAAGGAAGGAGGAAGGAAGGAAAGGAAGGAAGGAAGGAAGGAAGGAAGGAAGGAAGGAAGGAAGGAAGGAAGGAAGGAAGGAAGGAAGGAAGGAAGGAAGGAAGGAAGGAAGGAAGGAAGGAAGGAAGGAAGGAAGGAAGGAAGGAAGGAAGGAAGGAAGGAAGGAAGGAAGGAAGGAAGGAAGGAAGGAAGGAAGGAAGGAAGGAAGGAAGGAAGGAAGGAAGGAAGGAAAGGAAGGAAGGAAGGAAGGAAGGAAGGAAGGAAGGAAGGAAGGAAGGAAGGAAGGAAGGAAGGAAGGAAGGAAGGAAGGAGGAAGGAAGGAAGGAAGGAAGGAAGGAAGGAAGGAAGGAAGGAAGGAAGGAAGGAAGGAAGGAAGGAAGGAAGGAAGGAAGGAAGGAAGGAGAGGAAGGAAAGGAAGGAAGGAAGGAAGAGGAAGGAAGGACAGGAAGGAAGGAAGGAAGGAAGGAAGGAAGGAAGGAAGGGAAGGAAGGAAGGAAGGAAGGAAGAAGGAAGGCAGGAAGGAAGGAAGGAAGGAAGGAAGGAAGGAAAGGAAGGAAGGAAGGAAGGAAGGAAGGAAGGAATGAAGGAGGAAGGAAGGAAGGAAGGAAGGAAGGACAGGAAGGAAAGGAAGGAAGGAGGACGGAAGGAAGGAAAGGAAGGAAGGGAAGGAAGGAGGAAGGAAGGAAGAGGAAGGAAGGAGGAAGGAAGGAAGGAAGGAAGGAAGGAAGGAAGGAAGGAAGGAAGGAAAGGAGAAGGAAGGAAGGAAGGAAGGAAGGAAGGAAGGAAGGAAGGAAGGAAGGAAGGAAGGAAGGAAGGAAGGAAGGAAGGAAGGAAGGAAGGAAGGAAGGAAGGAAGGAAGGAAGGAAGGAAGGGGTTTTCCAGCATAAAGGGACAGACTCAGCTCAGTCCATGTAACTGGAATGGAAAGATGCAAACATCTAAAACTACATTTTATGTGCTGCACAACTTTCAGCAGCCTCTACCAGATCCTGGCTGTGGCACTGCTTCCCACTGCATGGCAAGGCTCATTGCCAGCATGGGCAGGGAACAACAGGAGAGGCTCTGGAAGGTTGCCCGTGTTCAGTGCAGGAGGGTTGTGTGACTCCTCCCCACCTCTGCTGGGGGGAGAAAAAAAAATCTTCTTAGGATTTGGCTCCAAACTAAGAAGATGAAAACCATCTTCAGTTGTGCCTCCAATTTCCTGCAAAATGCAAAGCAATATTGTATGCTACTTGTGGAAGGAAATAACATTCTTTCTGACTAACTGCTGCCTTGTGCCTTTAGACTATATATTGCACAGTGAGAGACTGTCTCTTCCAATAGTGAAAGTGCTTGTACACAGCTATATAGGAGCCTGTGTAATAGGGTCTTGATCTCATTTAGAAAAATCTCTGCATTACCATAATAAATGCAATGATTTTGCCTCTTACACATCCTCTGTGTATGACCTTTCAAAATAAAGCACTGGAGTAATTGCAAAACAAGTTTCTTGTATCAACATACAAATGCCATCTGTCAAAAAATGAAGTCAAGAATTGTGTCATATTAAGTGCCAAGGTCTATGTCAAGATGTATTTCAACATATTTACATTCCTCTCATTCCAAATGCATCTGCAAACCCTGAACACAGAGTCACTAGGAATGGAATCACTAGAAACAATTAATAAACACCTGTTGCCTCCCTTGGCAGTTTGTCCCTGTGTGCACAGGTTTCCCAGTACTGAATGACTGGCTTACTTATCTGCTTTATAGCTAATAATGTTTGAAGTGTGGCAGTAGAAATTGCTATTGTACAATTCTCTTGCTGTAACAGCCTCCCTAAAATCAAATGTTTTTAGTTTTCCTAATGATGGTCAGATCTTTTGTCTGGAAATTTATCCCATGGCTACTGTGCCTTCAATGTGAAATAAAAAGAAATCAGTAGGAAAAAAAAAACAAACATGAACTTTTTTTTCTGAGCACAAATAGTTGTAATTACTGCACTGAGAGAAATGTACCATGATGTCTTATTTTCTGTTTATTTTGGAAGGGGATGAAGGTGAAAAGGGAGACAGAGGAGAAGTAGGCAAACAAGGAAAGGTTGGACCAAAAGGATCAAAAGGTATTTATGATGATTTGTTGACTACTGCTGGTATATGAATATCATTATACACAACTGTACTCATGCATATGATTAGTGTTTAATGCTTTTCATTCCTGTTTCACTGGTGGATTTCATCCTGTCAAACATTAATTGGTGAACACAATACTTAGACAGCTTGGTTCAACTCCTACTGATACTTAAGATAAATACATATGGCTGGCATGAGAGTGACTCAGAAAACCTAGGTCATATACATAATCATAAAGATTACTCTTGCTGAAATTAGTCTTTAGTTGAAATGGAATTTTAAGCATTATTTCTTAGCAATACATCAGGATGCTAAAGTAAATTTGGTTTCAGTTGTCTGTATTCTGTGGAAAAGCAAAGCCATACACAAAAAAAAAAAGTTAATCTGATCAAACAGCATCCAAGATAAGAACAAGAGTTGCAGATGTTTCAGGACTTGGCTCAATTAAACATGTCTCATATTTACAGTGTGACCTGGGCAGATCATTGGAGGCACCAGATGTGACCTAGCCAGCCTTGTTTGCATACTCTAATTTGAAAGCTTAATTTATCTTTAGAGTTTAATTTCTAATGCATATCCAGTCTTTCTTCCTTGACGGTGGTTTAAGACTAATCAAGAAAGTTTTTATTTTCATAGAAACTTTAAAGTCACTCTATTATTATTGTTGTAATCAAAAACTTTTTCAATTTTTAAGTTCATTCTTATGCTTTTGCTTCTTACATTAAAATGAACATCAGGTAAAATACAAGGAATTCAGGGAATCAACCATTTACAAAACATCTTATTGATGTTAAACTCCTTTTGCAAACTGAAATTCCATAGATTGGCCTGCCATCATTAGACAGATATTTCAGAACTTGCACTCTTTATTAATAAATTAAAAAGGACACTTGTTATTTTGGTGCTCTGAAGACTGGGAAATACAGCAAAAATAGTAGTTCCCTACTTACAGTCCTGCTTTGAGAAGGACTCCCAGCAAAGCCACAAGGACTTTGGAAAGTCTTTTGCCTGAGGTGAAGAAAAATAAAAGCTGCCAGCCTGGCTTGATTGTGAAGTAAACCACTAGCAGTTTTAGTTTCTATTTTCTCTAAGACAGGCATTTAAACAGGCAATTCTATTAAGGTTCTCTGCAATGTCTAGTGCTGTACCTTACAGGAGCAGAGATCTGGCTGTACTCTTTCAAATATCCTCAGGGCTGTGCTCACTTCATTTTGCCACACTGGCCACACTCAGGAAAAATAGCAGCAGTTGAGACCTAAACAGTGCCTCAGAAAAGAAATTACAGCAACCATCCATACTAATTTCCTCTTCATTTCTTCTTTTAGGAAACAAAGGGCCAGTGGGTGATGTTGGTGACCAGGGAGCGCTTGGTAAAATTGGTCCAATTGGTGGAAAGGGTAAGCTCTGGTTCAGGAATTTTCTTGGGGTGTTTTCCCTCAAGGTAAATATGTGCTTTATGAGAGCTCCAGATATGGAGCAATATCAGATAATGATATGACCAATACTCTCCAAATAAAGTTATGCATAAAAATTGGTGATGAGAGCTAACTAAAATACCCCAGTTTTATTTGACACATGCAATATGTCCAATTAATGTGGCTAAAGTAATTTTTTTAATGAGATAAGACATCAGTCCTCTTTGATGGATCTAGTTGGAGGTGTTTTGGCTCATTGCATGTAAGTTGGACTAGATGACCTTTAAAGGTCACTTCCACCCCAAACTATTACATGATTCTGTGGTAAAAGAGGAAGGGAGAAATCCAGCTCCTGTGAAGTAAATCCTCTGAACACTCTAGAGACAAAGAGACAAATTTGTGCCTTTGATTTGAATGCTGAAGGCCCAAGTCAATGTCCTGCTGCTGCTGAGGATGCCACAGCTTGTCACCTGCACTGCTGTGGGTCATGTGAGCAAGCAATGCACAGGGCATCCCTGTCCTGGAAAGGAACAAATTCAGGAGCTTCAAGAAGGTGCTCACATAAGCAGGGATGGCAACTACTTGCAAATCAAGGTAGACTCCAAATCTGCTGGGACAACAATTTCATGAAATTGTGCTCTATTTTTCTTGAGAAGAAGCTCAGTCATTCCTTTCTGATATTCCAAGAGCACTACTTAAGAAGGAATATTACTTCTGCCACAAGGAGACCTGCCTTGAGAGCTGTTCAGGGACCCCACCATTGCAGGGAGAACTCTGGTCTCTAACCAGCACCTCAACTTGGGTATGCTGTTGGGTGGGTGGAACAGCCTCTCTGGAGAGCTTCTTAAACCACTGTTTTTAATAAACCTTTCATGGTCTCTAGCCAGCCTCAGTATCACTCAAGAAGAAAAGATTTTGACCTGAGGGATTAACTTTCAGAAGTACCTAGAAAACTGATAACTCAGTTATCTTCTAAGATGTCTTCAATCCCTAAGGTTAGAAAAAAATGAAGAATCTCACAAGTTGCTTTTCTTTATCTTGAAGTAAACCAATGCTCTGAGCCTTTAAATCAAGCTCTCTTTTATTCTGAATGCACAATTTATTGTCCACTTACAGTTTTTTCTTATTTTCTTTATTTGAGGAAGCAAAGGTCACTAAGTCACTGTTTAAATCTATGATTAAACATTCGAGTTCTTAATGAAGCAACCTGAAATTCCAGCTTGCAAGTGTGCAGTGTCAAGCACTGCTAATAAAATGGCAGCCAATTCTTAAAAAAAACCACAACCATATAAAGTAAAAAGTACATAAAAACACGGTCATCAATAAGGCAGAGCAAGTATTAGCATGTTTTGACCTCTGAAGTTTTTATTCATAAAAGAGCTGACATGATTTTCAGATAAAGTGCAGCTGTTTCTGCCCCAAGTTACAACTGAGATTTTTTTAAAGAGCTGGTCACCTCCATTTATATAGTAGCAGGGCATTTGGAAAAGTATTACTATCATTTTTATAATTTACAAAAGAGGGGAAAGCAATTGGATGCAAATTAATCACATTTCCATAAACTGAACTGAAACGCTGCTCCTTAATGACCTCCCTCCGTGCAGGTGCCAACTGCTGCCCACACACACAATCTCTTGCACGTGTGAATTCAGTGGCTTAGAGCACATCTGCTGCCTCATCTCACCATGGAGCTACTGAACCTGGCCAGGGCTCTGTCCTGCAGCCCCTGAGAGAACTCAGATCCAAGATTTCTTGAGTGCTTTCAGCCTCTCTGGATCATTTTGCAGTTTATATTTAAAGTAAGTGGTACCAGGAACCAGATGCCAGTGTTATCAGTGAGTTAGCTATTAGAGGGTTCTCATTTCCATGCACTAGAATTAATAATTGTGCTTTGTTTAACTTGGCACATCTTCCAGTACAGTCCATCAGAGCTACCCATCAAAAGCACACTGTTCATATATTATTAAATAGGTTTTTTAATAGCCTTCCCTGACATATGCACTGTCTGAGATCTGAGAATATATCTCCTCTTTATTTAGGTGACAAAGGAGCCAAAGGCTTACCAGGGGTTTCAGGAAAAAAAGGAAAAGCAGGTATGCTACACATCCTTCTGTGCAGAATGGTCAAGTCTGCTGGATCTTTGATTTCAGGGTTGGTTTGTACGGAATTCCATGAAATTTTGAGGCCCAAGAAAAAATGTGAGAATAGATGAAATGTAAGGAAGAGACTGAAAATATTTTGTTGAACAAAATAAAGGAGAGTGTATAGGGACATGACTGATTCCTATGAAAACACCAGCATACACAAAATACGAAGTCACCCAAATTCATATCATAAAAATTAACACACAGGCCAGCAGTATGCATTTAAACTGGATAGCAGAAGAAAGTTTCCTAATAGCAAAGGAATTAAGCCCTTTAACAGTTTCCTAATAGGAGCATGGGGACAAAAAAGGTAAGTGATTTTAGATAGAAAACACAATCTGTAGTCAAATTAATGCAACACATTTGCTTACAGGAGAATTTGATGAACTAGAAAGTTCTTCTCAGTCGTAGTAAGCTTGAATGGTTACCCACCTTGAACTTATAGTTGTGTTTAAGAGATTTAATATAAAATTACCATTTGGTTCTTAATGGGAAATCATCAGCAACTTATTTTCTTTCTGTGAAAAACAGAAGAACAAACAAAACCTCTACCAAGCCAAATTCCAGTTAAAAAAAAAAATTAACTGAAACTTCAGTGCTTGAAAGCTATTGATTATTTGGGTTGGTATTAACTTAAGCCAGTTAGCAAGGGAGTGTTCAGACTGTACAGAGCCAAAACATTAAATACTTTGATCAACAGAAGTATAGCCAGTGGGGTAAGGTGAGACTGGCTCTCCATAAGTGGAGCCTAGGTCTTCAGAAGCTTTTGAAGTGGGCTAGAGGTCACTCTCCATGCACACACACACACACAAATGCTTCTCAGCAGGTAAATCCTCTGTCCTTTGCATTGCACCAGGCACAGTCTGTGACTGTGGAAGATACCGCAGATTTGTTGGACAACTGAATATCAATGTGGCTCGTCTTAACACATCCATCAAGTTTTTGAAGAATGGTAAGGATCCCTATATATTTGATGGGATTTATTTGACTCCAATAACAAATATCATTGCTATTTTTCTGCCATTGCTGCTCTATGGAAGTGTCCACAGATGACCCAGAGACAGTCCTCTGTTTCAGATACTGAAAATCTAAAAAGAGACAGTTTTACATCTGTAAGGATAAAAGGACCAGATGGCTAAAAGTAAAAACAATACAGAATTTATCATCAGCACAAGAGAATGCATCATGAAAAGCACAAGGAATTATTTGCTAGCCACCTCTGCACTGTCATTCTGCTCAGGTTTCGTGGCCAGTCAGGCAATATAAGGCAGAAGTTTGTGCCAGTCTGCTCCAGACAGGCAGGAGGAGGAATAAGAACCTCTTGATCCTTCTGCTGCCTGGGAAGGCTGCAGACACAGTATTCCTAGTGCTCCCCTCAGTGCATGCACAATTTTCCTGTAACAAGGGACCAAGACTCAAGGATATGGATTACAAGAAGCCACATTTGCAGGCAGCACTGCTGGGTGGACAGTGCAAACTTCCCCACTGAAAGGGAGTTTCCTGGCATAAAAGTGATTTTGAGACAGCTTTACCACTGCTTCCAGGACTAGGGCTCTATCAGTAAATTAAATGAATTTGAGACTGTCACTGTGGGCATCCAGCACAGAACAACACCCTTCTGTATTAAAACTACTACAAAACTGGATGATGTATTATCAAAGAGTGTCCCTCTACAAAATCCTAAGCTATGCCTGGGGTAACTCCTGAACTGGGGAGAGTGTTAATTTTCCCAGGCCAAATTCTGCTCAGGACTATTCCAGCACTCCATTACCAGAGACAACTTCCAGCAACCCAGGCATGCTCCTCAGCATTCACTAAGCTATACACTCACTGGTTGAGAGGTCTGCCTTTTAAAGCTTCTGAGCAACCACAATTTTCTTGCTAGTCAATGCCACAGTACTACATCAGCTCTGAATATCAGGCCATATCTAAAATGTGTTATCTTAGCAGTCACATTCATTTTCCTCTACATGGAAAGGGCCTGAAAAACTATCTATAACCCTGTGTTTCTACCCCTGGGCCCTCTTTCACAATCTATATTCAAGAACTTACAAAGCAATAGGGTGATCCAGAATTAGACATTGCCATTTGACCCTTTAGCATACCTTAAGTTGATTAGTACTAGACGTTCAGGAAATAAAACTGAAGTGTCACGCCAATCAGGACTGAATAGTTCTTGTATTAATGTGTAATGTATTAATGTGTGCTAAGTGCTGACAATCCCATTAGTCACATTGATCTCTGATTGTGTCCTCATCATTCATCATAAATACAATTGTGGGAATAATTTTTCTCCTTCTCTTTTATTAATTCTAATGTAAAAATCATCTCATTGTCATATTGGAATAGAATAACCTTCAGCACCTGTTGACATGCCATTAAACAATTTTTCTTCTTCAAAGTTATAGCAGGTATCAGGGAGACAGATGAGAAATTCTATTACATTGTGAAAGAAGAAAAGAATTACAGAGAAGCCTTGATCCAGTGCAGGGACAGAGGAGGATCACTGGCCATGCCTAAAGATGAGGCAACCAACGCCCTGATTGCTGACTACATCTCCAGCAGCGGCCTGTTCCGAGCCTTCATTGGGCTGAACGACATGGAAAGAGAAGGACAGTTTGTGTATGCAGACAACAGCCCCCTGCAGAACTACAGCAACTGGAAGCAAGGGGAGCCTCATGACCCAGCTGGTCAAGAGGACTGCGTGGAAATGCTCAGCACAGGAGAGTGGAATGACTCTGAGTGCCAAGTCACCATCTACTTCGTCTGTGAATTCCTCAAGAAGAGGAAATAAAAGTGTCAGAGGTGCCTGGCACCTGCTGTACATATAATAACCCATCCTCATTCATTTATGGTAGGGAGATCAAATCAGGGGTAGGAAACCAGAGACAGAGCTCAATCCTGCCTTCACATCACTGGGCTAAGAAAGAGTAACTACTGTTTAGTCATCAGTGACTGTAAAGTCAGCACAGGTCTGCAGGGCACCTCCAGCCAGCTGCAAAGTTTTATTTCATTTCTACATGCATTTAAGGGTTGGCATTCCTGTGTGTAATTAGGGGTAAATTTAGAGCATGCAGAAGTGAATATAATTTCACTAGTTCCAGAAATAGTAAGATCATTGGTATATGAAGTACTGATGTGATTTGCAATGTCTACAGATGGAAAGAGCATGACCTTCATTAATCTCTGACTTGCACAGGCAGTCCCAGTAATCTCCCTAATGACTTCAGAGCTCGGAGTAAAGATTTTAAGTATATCTTGAAAACTTCTGTCTTTTGTTAGAATAATAGTTGGAGGTGGAAGGTATCTCTGAAGGTCATTTGGTTAAATCTTGCATGCAAAATAGGACCAACCTCAAACTTAGAAGTTGTTATACTCTCCTTTGTTTGGCTGTGCAATTATATTGCCTGATAGGCATTTATGGTGTCTTCTGTAAAGCCTTTGACAAGGTCCTCAACAATAACATTCTTTCTAAATTGGAGAGATGGATTCAATGGGTGGACTGTTGGATGGATAAAGAATTGGTTAGATGGTTGCATCCAGAGCATGTTGGTCAATGGCTCAGAGTCCCGATGGACATCAGTGACAAGGGATGTCCCTCAGGGATCTGTAGTGGGTTTATTATCACTATTTAATATCTTCATTAATGACACAGAAAAAGGCATGAAGTGCACCCTCAGCACACCTGCAGGTGGCTCCAAGCTGGGTGGTGCAGCTGACACACCTGAAGGATGGGATGCCATCCAGAGGGACCAGGTTTGAGAAGTGGCCCATGGGAACCTTACAAGGTTTAACAAGACCAAGTGCAGGGTGCTGCACTTGAGCTGGGGCAACCCCCAGTATCAGTCCAGGTGTGGGATGAACAGATGGAGAGCAGCCCTGCCTAGAAGGACTTCGGGGTGCTGGTGGGTGGGAGGCTGGACATGGGCTGACAATGTGCACTCACAGGCCAGAAAGCCAAACATGTCCTGGGCTGCATTCAAAGCCCTGTGATTCTGCCACTCTGTTTCACTCTGGTGAGGCCCCATCTGCACTGCTGTGTCAGCTCTGGGGTCTCCAGCACAGAAAGGCCATGGACCAGGTGGAGCAAGGTCTAGAGGAGGCCACCAAGATGATGAGCAGGATGAAGCACCTTTCCTGTGAGGAAAGGCTGAGAGATTTGGTTTTGTTCAGCCTGGAAAAAAGAAGGCTTTGGGGTGACTTAGTTGCAGCCTTCCAGTACCTGAAGGGAGCCTACAAGGAAAATGGAGAGAGACTTTTTACAAGGACATGTAGTGAGTGATAGAAGAAAGCAGAATGAATTTAAGTGAATGAGAGTGGATTTAAATTAGATATGAGAAAGAAGTTACCTGCTGTGAGGGTGGTGGGCCCAGAGAAGTTGTGGATGCCCCATCCCTGGAAGTGTTCAAGGCCAGTTTGGATGGAGCACTGAGCAACCTGGTCTAGTGGAAAGAGGCCCCGCTCACAGTACAGGGGTTTGAACTAGATTATCTTCAAGGTTTCTTCCAACCCAAACCATTCTATGATTCTACATAGGAGATATCTTGCTTATCTCTGTTTTCAACTCTACCATCCATCAGGCTGGCCTGAAATGTGACAAATTAATAGTACATAGGCATGCAAGCCTGCACAGCTTGTAGGCAATCTAAAACAAATGAAGCAGTTCTAGTGTCTGAAGTCCCCAAAATATGAAGTCTAGCACAAAGAAAACAGTGTAAAGGAAGCAATACCAATCCTGTAGGCTGTAAATAGGCACGTGTAATATAAGCTATACCATGTGTGCTGCTGGTTTAACAAGTGATTCCAGGAACATATTAACTCTCTAACCGAGAAGCCAGTGACGTTTGATGTTTAATGCTAAAATCACCCGTGCCTTTGTAATACAGGAAGAAGCTATAGAACAGGTTTTACCCCCAAGGAACACAGATTCAGGTGTGGTTCAACAACTTAGCCATGCAGTTCAGAGGGACTCACTAAAAATGGTGAGCACTGAACATGAAGGCTCTGCTGTCACTGCCTGGCTACTTAGGTCTCCATGTCAGAATTCCCACAAAGAATCACATTTTCGTATCCTTGAGAATACTGACAGAGCTTTGTTCTTCATACACAGAAAGTGCTTAATCATGGTTTGCCTTTCCTCACAGCAGGAGATGCCAAAAGAAACCTCAGGGCCATTGCAATGCAAGTCTGTAGCTTTACTTTCCCACTTAACACTAAAAATTAAGGAAGGGTATCTGGAAGCTAAGGAGAATGCTAGATGCTCGACACCACATGGCAACATTCCCTGCAGGTCACTGAGCACCAGTGCACACAGTCCTCCCCTGGGCATACAAAGAGCTGGACATGCCATCAGTTAGCAATGCAGAGGGTCAGCTCTGAGTCTCCCTTCTACTGCTGAGTACAGCACTGCAAAGGCAACCAAACAATCATGCATCCTCACCTAAACAGGAAAATCCTCCAAACCATTTGCCTGGTTGTTTGACTCCAAGTTCACCTCTGAGCATTGACCAACACAGGAGCATCCTAGGTGACTCTGTGACTCAGAACCACTCTTGTAATCTGGTGTCTCTGACACTTGTTCCTCCAGAAAACTTCCTGTTGCTACCAACAGTAAATTATCTGTGTTGCTACACACCCTCCAGGAAACTATTCCAACCTGTGAATAAAGGGGTGGGACCACATTTATTTTCATTGCTCCCCTTCTATGCTTTGAGAGTATTTGGGCAAACAGGTTTGCATGACATAACTCAGCCTGAATTGTTCCCTCTCTGGGAATTGATATTCCTCAAAACTAGGCAGAATTATACTTTTTAAGATCTATTGTCATAAACTCATTAAACTAAACACTTTGGTTTTAGAAGCATTAATGGGTAATGAAAAAGAATTAATGACTAATTCAAGAAAAAGCTTCTCAAGGAAAAATAATGCCTTTTAGAAGTTCAAGCCCAAGGCTGCTAGCCTCAATCACAGCAGGTCAGTTCCTACCAGTGGCATAGTCATATCCCTGTGGGTAGCCACAATCACTTCTCCACACTTCATCTTTATTTTTGACACAAAAAGCCACCAAAACATGCTTACCAAATTGGAGGTCCATATTCTGAAACCCTCTGGCCACAGAGTCCACTGGCTGACAAAATTTAGAAGTGTCCTTAACGCTACATCCATCAGGGATAGGCCACTTTCCTGTTTTTTAGGAGGAAACTCAGGGCTAGGAAAAGGTGAAAGTGGACTTTGCTGCAGGATCAAGCTCTGCCTTAGATTAGATCAGCTGCTCTCCAAGACATTCAAAATGAGGAAATGTCTAAGTTGAAACTCTGGGGTTTTTTTAGGTGACTATGAGTTATGTGTAAACCTGGACCATGCTGAGTGAGGAAATGAGTGAGAAACTTGTGCTGGATTTCTACAATGGAAAGGCTGGGACTGCCCAGTTCTTCCATCCTTATCCTCTATTACCACACCAGCTTCATCCTTTCATAAACAGAAAAAAATAAACAAAACCAACCCTTTACCCACTATGTATTATTGCAACATTGGGCAGAGCTACACCAGCTGAAACAAGCAGACTTGGGATGGCAGTTCCTTTGCTAGCTAGAGAAGAGGGACAGCGGAGGAGCACAGCAGATGATCAATGTTCAAGACAGCCAGGCATAAATATGAGCAGGTGCTTGTACAGCCTATTCCTGCAGCACTAGCTCCAGTTAATAAATTCTGCCAAAAAACTCAACTCATAAGCCAGGCCAAATAAAAAAAGCCTATACCACAGAGGAAACCTGGCAGGTAGGTGCCTGCCCCATGCCTTGTGGACACAGGCTTGAGCCTTAACTAACTGAAATATTATAGTCATGTTTTGCAGAAAAATATGCTTGCTATAATTAAGAATTTGGGCTACATCAAAGGTTTTCATTGCTAGCCAATGGAAATTCACTGTGGTGGGTAAAGTATCTTAGTAAAGTATCATTAGGTGGCTGGAGCCAGGAACATAGGAAATGGTGTCTGACTATTTACAATTTATGGTCTGTTAATGTGTGACACCTAAACCATTTTACCCAATCCCAGTATAACTTTTTCACATGTTTTTCTTTCCATTATTCCCAGGTCAAATGTTCTTGTTTCAATTTATACTTGCTGTTTCTTGTTCTCCTACCATTGTGAAGAGCCTGGCTTTGTCTTCTTGAAGACACCCTCATAGGTGCTGGCAAGCTGCTATCAGGTTCACCTGAAGCCACCTCTTCTCCAGGCTGAATAAATCCAATTCTTTTAGCTCGTCCTCACATGGCTCTGACTTCAGCCATTCTGGGGAATCTCAGCTAACTTGGCTCCAATTTCACATTGCCTTTCCTGGAGGGGCTCAGAAGGACACAGTGCCTAGGTGTGGTCTGACAGGTGATGAGCAGGAATCCCTTCCCCCAAGCTCCTGGCTGTGCTCTCTCCAGCACACTCAGGATGCCATTACTTTCTTGCTGCCAGGGCACACTCCTGATGCACAGCCTGTGTGCTGTCTGCCAGGACTCTCCAGAGCCCTTGCAGTAAAGCCTATCACCCCCAGCATGTATTGATGCAAGGGCTCAGCATTTCCAGGTGACAGGAACTCTGCATTTGTCCTTACTGAATTTCATGAAGTTCCTCTTGCCCCATCCCTCCAGCCTGCCTAGGTTCTTCTGTATGGTAGCACTGCCCACAACATGTTCACTGTTCCCTCCAATTTGGTAAAATCTGCACACCTGAGAAAAGTGGAGTTTATAACCTCCTTTTCCTGGTAAAGATGTTCCAGTCTCTAGATCCTTGTGGCACTCTACTAGGTAAACAGGAAAATGTTGTCTGGGTAGAGAACAACTCATTTAACCATTCTCCTCTGAGCTAAATCAATGAATTTTTAGCCATACAGAGCAAAACAGCCATCCCAGCTGGGATATAAAAATGTTGTAGGAGACAATGTCAAAAGTCTTGCTAAGTTTGAGGTAAATGACAGCCACTTCTCTCCCTTCATCCACAAATTCAGTCATAGAATCATAAATACAATCAGGCAGTCAGACATGATTTACATTTGGTAGATCCATGCCGATTGTTTCTCACCACCTTCTCCTTCATATACCCAGAGATGTGCTCCAAGAGGATCCACTCCTTTAAGTTCCACAGGGACCAAAGCTATGCTGATCAGTTTATATAGTTTATAGGTCCCCAGATGGTCTTTGGCCTTCCTGAAGAAATGGTGGAACATTTACCTATTTCCAGCTATTAAGAACCTTCCATGATTTCCATAACCCTTCTGATATAATAGAGTGGCCCTGCAAAGATACCTAATTTTCTTTTTTTTTTTTTTTTGGCACCTTGAATGTGGTCTCTCTGCTCCCATGGCTTTTTTCTGGTCAAACTCTCTCAAGTAATCCCCAGCTAAACACTCATCTACTGCTGGCAGCTCTCTTTGGACCTTTTCCCTAAGCACAGATGCATGGGATAGTTTGGTGGTAGAGATAGCAAATAAACCTTAGAATGCCTCAATTTTATCAGTGTCTGCTGTCACTACATTACCTCCTCCATTCAGCAATGGTTCCATATATATTCCTTCCTCAGCCTTTTTATACTAACAAAGCATTGGAAGCTCTTCTTGTTGTGCTTCCCATGTAGTCTCAACTGCATTTAGCCTTTGTATCTCCCAAGGCTACTCCTACAAACTCAGGTAATACTTCTAAATATTCCAACATAGCCTGTCCCCACTTCCATCTCCTCTAAACTACCTTTTCATGTTGGAGCTCCACCAAGCTCCTGACAAAGCTACCTGTAGATGTGCAGGAAAAACATGAGTGCTGCCTAAGATAGCAAGAATACTTCAGCATGCTTCCTGCTCTTGGAAAACCAGGAATTTTTGATCTTCTGTATTCTGAAAAATGTCACTCAGTATAAGCATTATCATGCTGTTCTCTCAAGACTCATAACATATATAAGGCACAGACATCTATAGTATATATAATGTTTTAGAAACTAGCTCTAATAAAAATGGCCACAGAATCAATATGTCCCATTAGAATACATTTTCCTCAAGCATTTTAAACAGTCTCACATGGGCATTCAGGCTGATCCATTTCTTTCTTTCGTTCTACTTCTTTCATTGCTTTTAATAATTTTTTTTTTTAATTGCACCTAGAGCAATAGATGGGCACATTATTGACATAGCCACAAGAATATATAGGCATCTCTATGTAGCTTTACATACAGTCTTAAAAATACATTGCAATTGTAGTTCAGCTGGCTGAAATGCTTATTAAGATGCAATTTGATACCATGCGTGATGACAAAAATAGTAAATGTGTCACAGAGAGGGATTAATATGGTTATTTGGAAAGCATTGCTCTAGACTGTCTTGGCTTAATAGACTTGCATGGATATAAAAGTCATACATTGCTATTTCTTTTTTTCTCCTTTTTTATTTATTAAAGTCACAAGTAAACTACTTAACATGTGGAAAAAAGAATGAGCAAGATCAAAGTAGCAGCTTAATCTGTGTTTCTTTTATGCTTTTGTGGCAAGGGACAACAGCAAATTGTAAAAGAATTTCTGCCTACCTGCTGTGTGCAGTATGCACAGCCAAAGTTCTGGGCCCCACCCAGTCCTGGCCTGCAATGGTTGCTCCATGCAGATCTTTCAACATAAGGGAGGAAAAGTTTCAATTGATTTTTAGGTGGGTGGGACCAGGAACTCACATCACTCCATTGTGCAGACAGCAGCAGCAGCCTAGTGAAGCACAATAGCTGACACAGAGCTGTCTGTGGCTGGGCAGTGTGTGTGAACATGTGCATTGAGTTCTGAATCCCTAAGCACCTTAGTGCTACACCTCAGCATCCTCAGTGCTATCTCTGCTTAAATCCCACAAAGGTCCTGTGCTCAATCAAGTGCAGACCTGCAGATGCTGGGGGAGTCAAGGAACTGTAGCTTCTCATTGGTATAAGGCAGTACATCACAGATGCCTCTGCAGAACCACGACCTCAAATTATGCCATTTCATTATATGTCTTCTTTTTTGTCACATTTTTCATTACTTATGTGTTCTGCAAAACAAAAATAACTTCTAAAAACTAGCCAGATGTCAATAATTACTTTGGTTTTATTGATGTGGACATAGTTCAAACCTAAAGAGTCCTAGAAAGTATAAGTAATCTCTTTTTGAAAGCAGATTTCAGTGACAAATCCCCTGTTCGGTTTTTTAGGTTTTTTTTTTCCTATTACTAGATGCTACAAGTTTTGCTATCTTGTTAACCTCAGCAGTAAATTGCCTAGTAAGGGATGCTAATTTTCCCAACTTCATACAATAGAAGTCTTTATATCAGTTTCCCACAACATTCCTGGAGTTCATGGAGTTCCCTCTACTATGTGGAGGATGGAAGGAGTCACAATAATGATTAGTCAATCCATAGAAGATTAAGTAAAACATTGCAGAAAAATGTGAATACAGAATTGGCAGATGCTTACCATGTGAGCTGATGGATTATTTCCCACTGCAAGTTAATTTCTAGGTCTTGAATTGGGCTTTAGAGTTTGTCAGAGAAAATCTAAAATGTTGTCAGTAGGTCCAACAAGAAATTTCAGTTCAACAGCTCAGGAATACTTTCTGCAAGTCCATGTTTGCAGGAGAGAGAAAATCTTCTCAGGACCTGAAGAAGCAGAAATAGATTTTCTGCAAAACCAAGTACAAAGCAGACACAAGTGATTCCTATGATCTATACCAAGATATCTACTAAAGTACAAAAAAGCTGTTTTCTTTCTGGTTTCGTTCACTGTGCACCAGAAACTCAAAAAAGACTTCATGTGAGGTTAAGTATTTCTTTTTGAGTATAGCTAGATGTAGAAATGTATGAAAACACCACTCCTGTACAACAAATTATTTCTTCAAAGCACCCCATAAACACTAACTACACAGCAATTATACTGTCCTATTAGTAAAGTAATGCACAGAATACTGACCTATTTATTCTTTTGCTATTATGTAAAATTAATGAACTGTGTTTTTTGACCACTGATTCATCCTTCTTCCAAATACCTGTGGATTAAAATTTAAGCTACTTAAATAGCTCCACAAAACTACTGGTAGGCAGAAAAAGGCAAGGCTATTCAAGTATTTGAAATGCACTGCTGCAGACTGTAAACACTCTGAAGGATATGTGAACATAAGGTCCTATTCCAAATCAAATTCCAGGGTAGAAAAATAATTTTTTAAAGATGTTGATAGTCTACTGTTCAAAGTTTGTTTGGTTTTCTTTTTTAATTACTGCCTTGTAAATAAATTACAAAACTTACCTTAAATTACAAAACTCACCTGGTAGTCAATTCACCATCGCTTTCTCTCCCCACATCCAGCACATGTGAGAACAATGTGCAAGTCCGCTGTCAGGAATTATTTACTGTATTGGATGAAAACATTCTCTACATAGGAGAAGCATGTGTACAAGCATGTCCATCCTGAAAGATGTCAGGAAACAAAGCACAAAGCCAGACATTAATGAACATAAGAAATCATCAGCAACTGTGAATGAAATAAAATATTCACATGTGGAAGACATAAAATATTAATGTGCTTGTCACATTAAAATCATGGAGGGAAAGTGAGATGGTTTTTAACTTATTTTTCATGGTCTAAACCACATCTTAGCAGAGTTTGACTCAACATGAGGATAGCACAAACCACCTCACCTTCCTTGATGATGCATAAGCTGAACCTGCCAGCAGAACCACAGATTGTTTTCTATCCAGAAATTGCATACATACTGTGTGTAACACTTATTTCTTCATGTCAAGGACGTCAGGCCAACAGGAATGTGGTTTAACTGGTTTAGGATTTAAGAAAGAAAGCAAAGAAAAAAAAACCCCAAACCTGTTTGCTTTCCTCTGAATCAAAACCTACGTAATTCAAATACTTAAACTTACAAAAACATTATGAGAGAATCTGAGGTGAGGTTCAGTAGGAACTAAATAGCTGAGATAGGCATGCAGAAATATAATCACTGTAATTCCCTGAAATAAATGTATTGTTCTCACGTGTTATGTTAATTTCTGATGTACCTTCAGGACTTGATAGCTCAGAAAGAGTTACTGTTTGGCATCAGAACTTGAGAACTTCGGCATGAGAACTTGCCATCAGTATCAGGACTGGTGTTTTTCAGATGATCTGAGCACATGAGCAGGCAGCATTTCTCAATCAGACATGAGAAAATCAAGCATTAGAAGGAAGGTCCATGTAAGGGGCATTCAGTTCCTGAAAATACCTGACTGTCCTATGGGACTTTATCATTGCAGAGGATGGGCAAACTCAAAATCTAAAGTTCACAGTTAGAGAACATGTATTTGTGCTTACTGTAATTAAAAAATAAACAAAACAACAACAAAACAAAAAAACAAAACAAAAACCCCACCAAAAACAAGAGAAACCAATGCTGATATATCATGAATCATTCATGTCAATTAAGATCCTTGGAGTCCTCCAGGATATAAAATGCTGCAAACTTCACTCAAGAAAATGACACTCCAGGTACCAATATCCCTAAAATCACCTATACATAAAAACACTAAAAGAACACTTCATGAGCAATTTGAATTTTATAATGAAATCAATATTTTTTTCAGTACGAACTAATAACTGTGATAAGTTTATTTTCCCCTTTAATTAATATGGGAACAGCAACATAGTGTCTAAGGATGCAGAAGCATGGCTCAGATCACCTGAATGTTTCTAGAAGCTGCATCAGCATTTCTTATCTAAAACAAAAATCCCAATAATGCCTTTCCATCTATAATTTAAAAGACTAAAAATATACTGTACATTCCATAAAGAAGCTAGAAAGTGGCAGAGCATCTGACTTACAAGTTTTAGTTTTCTTTTTAAACTATTCTGTTAGTACTGAAATTAATTAATTTTGTCAACACCAGAGGCACTTGGATGCTTGGAGGCTTGGGAGACAGTTTTGAAATGATGCACAGTCAGTAAAAGGATTATAGGTTTGCCAGTGATTCAATAGCTCAGGAGGTCCCTCTCAGCTTTATAACTCCAGAGTTAGTTACTGTAAGTAACAACAGATGTCATTAGAATAAGACCCTGCTGTTTTAAAAACTAAAACTAACTAAAAATATAGAAGTTACTTATGATTTCCCTCATGATGCCTAGACTTAGAAAGAGCTCTTTACCATCCTACTAACAGTCATCAGGTAAGTCCTAATTATGTGTATACATTGTAACACTGATAAATCCTTTTTATTACAAATAAACCCTGAGAGCTTTGAAATCAATAGACTCATTCCTTTTGCAGCAGCATTTTTATGTTATTTCAAACCATTATAGTGCTTTTTTATACAATCATATTTTAATATCTCCATGTTTCTCCTTCCTGAATTTAGTCATCACAAAATAAAGCCACCATTGTCTTTTGCCTAACTATCCTTTGCCTTTTATTGGATTTTTAGCCAGGATTTTGCTCAATAAAACAAACAGTCCCCAAAAGGCAAACAAACTACAACTGAGGAAAGAGGTGACTTCCTGAAAGCACTGATAGTTCATGAAAACAATGGATACCTACTGCTGCCCAAGGAGAGATAAGATCAGAGGCCAACACATTATGAGCAAAGATTACTGCATCAAGTCTCGAGTGCTGACAGAGTGAGAAGAGGTCCATGCCACCAGCAGTGGCAGTGGCAGGGTCTGTGCTGCATCCTGCCATGGCAGCTCTTGGCACAGCCTCCTCCATCCCTCTGCAACCTGCTGAACTGGTCCTTTATACCGTGAAGCTGCAGGGGGACAGGGAAAAAAATGTACTGCTACTGTCTACTGCTTCCCTGGGGAGTTCTGTCATGAACAACCAGTGCTATATACTCATCCCTCATCTACAACAATGTTATGCTCCCCATTTGTACCTCTGAGTCTTTCACACTCTACTCTGAGGACAATCCATTCATTTGAATGGATTTTTCCTGCTGGCTCACCTATGCCAAGAGCAGAACACTGATTTCTTGTGACATTTTCCCATTAGGTTTCTTGGCTTTGCTCTGCCACGTCCCTCTCTACCCATCTTGCCTCCTGCACCATCTCAGGTAACGATCCTTCTCTATGCTATGATGAGATTCTGCATTTTTACCTTTGCTGCACCCTCATACATCTAAAAGGAATTTCTCAAAGTAAATCAAAGGAAAATTGGCCCTTGGCACATTACATTATATTGCTAGAGAACAGCAGTGCCACCAAGTCAAACAAATGACGTGCAGGTAACCTTAGGAACATGGAAACAATGTTATGAGCACAGGTCAGGAGCCTCAGCCTGATCTCCCAAACACCAGCATAATCCACCAAGGAGGGTTCCTGGCTCCGTGCCAGCCTCCAGCTGCCTGGTGCCTGTGTCAGGGGACCAGCCAGCAAAGGATTCCCTGCTTTAAAGGGTATCCTGAGAGACAAAGTAGCCAGGTCAATCCTTTCATCCCACAGCTCTGGGCACAGAAGACACTTCTGCAGGAAGAGGCCATGTCCAAAGTACCACCACAGCCTTCTGAGCCAGCCAGACATCTCTGACAGCTCTGAGACTGCTCCAGGGACTGGCTTGGTACCCAGCCATCCCTGGCACTGGTGTACCAAACAGGTGGCACACTTATCTTCACTTCCTCTCCTCAGCACACATCCCAAGCTCAGTTCAACTGGATGAAGTGAGAAACTTCAACAGTTGTTTTTCCCTGAGCGTAATGATGCAAGAAGGGGCACCATGCATTCACAGGCCTAGCCCTGCCTGTTAAAAAATTAAAACTGTTGCACTACCTCCCAAGAAATCTCAACAATGTGGTGGTATTTGCACACTAATTTATAATATGCATGACCCTGATGTTCTGTTACCACTGAATAAATACACTACACAAATGATGCTAAAGGCTTTCCTTATCACTCATCTTATGAAAACCAGTTTTGTGCCTATTTAATTTCACTGCCTAAACGGGAATGACTCCAGAGTTTGTACCAGTATGAGATCAGAATCCTGAATGCAATTTCCAGGAGCATGTTAAATTAATTCATCCATAAACAAAAAGTCTGTTTCGCATGATCAGCTTCAGGCTATTTTTGATATGTTAACTAACTATTGGACTAGGAGAGTTTGTGTTCCATATTAAGAAAGAGCAGCTTTGCAAATCTAAAAGAAACACAGATGACTTTGGAGGCAACTTCCTCCAGAATAAGAATGTAACTGGAAGAAAGAAGCAGATCCTAATACTGTCAGGAAAACCTTGCTTAGCTCCAATCTGGCTTGGGGAAATCTGCTTGTGAATAAACAGAGCCACAGGAGAATAGGGTTACTATAATTTATTTGGTTTGTATTTTCCATTTCTTTGACCACTTTGGCAGACCATCCTTGTGCACGCTGTAACATAAGACATGAGATTACATCTGTTACTGAGGGGGTCCTGATAACATACTCAGAAAAGGTGTTAAGGACCATGAATTCTGAACTTGACATTACTTTCACATATTATTCTAGTATCTTTACTTATATTCAGTTCTTCCAGAAGTATCATGCCATACATCACAAAAGGTAGTCTGAATCTTGCTGCATAGGACTGCTGTGTAAGTAGTTTTCATATCTGTTTTTTCAAAATACTAATTTATCTTTGATTATAGCTGACTACAGATTTTTATAACCTACTGTATTTTTCTAATGGTTTGTCAGCTGAGGGAGAAGAATTGCAGAATTCCAAAGAATATATTTTAATTTATATATATAATATGCAAATCACTATATGTGGTATTAAATCATCAATTATTTTTCATAATCTAAAATTGATAGCACCTGGTATGGTAGTTCTGTGACAATGCCTCCTTTACATTAGACTGCCATAAGCATAAGAACCCAAAGGCAAAGGGGAGGTTTTCAAAGCCATTTAAGAGCAGTTTTTAGTCCCTGTGGTTGTACAGAACAGACTTTCCTACACACAGTGAATCAATACATTTCTGTCTACTTGTTGCCTCTGGTGGACTGGAAGCTGCATCATTAGTTTATCTTGTAATGTGCCAAGATGCAATTAGTTTCACAAAAATGCTATTAAAAAGAAGTTCAACATGAACATGTGCTTTTGCATGGAAACTTAAAAATGCAATCCTGACACTATTCTCTAAAAAAATCCAGTTCTTTAAAGATTCAACCAGTACATGAATCAGAATAAAAGCAATCCCACATGCCACTGTAGCATATCTTGCCTGAACACAGCAAAAATATATTAAACAGATGCTTTAATTTAAATGATTAGGATTTAAGAAAAAGCACAGCCAAAAATCTACTCAGTGGATCTATACCTAGCTGTGAAAGTGAAATTTTGACTTTTTTGTTAAAACAGACTAAATTTCAAAAAAATGTTACAAGGAATGTGCAGGTAAAAATAAGTGGTATTTACAATCAAGAAACAGTGACTGCACATGGCATGTAATCATTAGTAAAATCCAGTACTGCTGGAGTTCACACAGATTAGCTGTGCAGCTGGATAATAACACTGGAAATGTTTATAACCAAGATAAGGACAATCACGTTTCTTGTTCTGAATCATAAACTAACCAACCCTGTTTTCCACCCACTCAGACTTCTCTCTCTGCAGGGAAGTCTTAACAGATTTAGGGCCAGACTGTGAAATTAATTGGATATATGTTCTCCAGAATGCAACCCCAAGAGCAAACCCCCTACACCTAATCACTTAGGCACAAGTCTGAACCCCATTCCTTTCCAAAACACACCCAAACCAGGTCCTGCACATCCAGAGCCTGGAGTCTTTTCCTGAAGGTAAAAGGTTGGGACACAAGGTTCACTTATAAAATAGGTTTAGAGGAAAAAAAAAAAAAATTATGACATTGGATAAGTGATGGGGTAAAGCAGTCAGAATAGAGGGGAGGCTGGGCTTAGTACCTTCTTCAGCCTAATGGGGATTCAATCCTACATCTACTTAAGAGTTCAAGAGGCATCCAGCTACAAGACGCATAGGGATGCAGACAGAGCACATGAAAGAATGCAAACTTTTGCTTCTTCCTCCTTTAGAAGCCATGATTTCAAAGCCAAGCAGCTATTAATGCATTTTGAAAGCATCACAAACCTATTTATGTACAGAATAGTAAGGCAGAAACACGGATGAATCCTGTTTTATGGAGCTAACTGCTGTCCAGCTAGAGCTTCAACTGGGGTGGGGAAGACAGGCATCACAGGCTGTGGCACTTCTCATCATCACAAAAGCATATCCGAGAAACAGCACACATCTAAAAAATGAAGGAATATAGTCTTCATTCCCACGCTAGTTCAACTTCCAGAGCAGCTACACACACTTGCATGAAACCTTCTTAAGATAAAACCTCTGAAGCTGCAGCTGTATGTGTGGAGGGTAAACCCTGCATGGGACAGCACTGGGTGAAGCTCAGTCATTCCAGATGCAGACATACCAGCCTAAACTACAACTTACAAGAAAGAAATAAGCCAAGTGCAGCTGGATGGCATATCCTTCATCTGGAGAACATGCTTCTACAAATAAGCATAAGGGGAAAAAAAAAGGATTATAAGTGGTCTGGTGAATGTTTACCTTTCTCTACCCCAAACTTGTACAAACATTTTATACTACCTTTAGCAGTGGCGCACAGCTGAGCCAGACAGAACAAAAAGAAGATAAAATGAAATGTTTTCAATATTTTGAATGGATAACGTAATAGGCTCCTTTAAAAAAAACAAAAAGCGCAACCACGCAATTTCGAAGCCCAAATATCCGTAACCAGAAGGTAAATAACAACCTTTTGCAAGCCAGCATTAGGAAATCACGCCCCGAGTCTGGCTGGCCTGATTCAGGATTCGTGAATGCGGAGCGCCGCGCTTGCGGGGCAGCCGAGAGGCGGCGGCCGGAGCCCGGCCCGGCCCAGCCCCGGGCGAGGCGGCGGCTGCGGGGCGGTGCCGGGCCGGGCCGGGCCGGGCCGGGGGAGGGCCGGACCGACCCGCCCGCACCTGCGCCCGCCCTCGCCGCCGCCTCCTCGACCACCTGGCCGCGCTCGGCACAGCAGCCGCCGCCGCAGCAACATGTTGCCCAGGGGAGCCTCGTCCATGCCGCCGCCTCCCAACCCCGCTCCCTACTCGCCGCCTCCGCGGGTCACGCTGCCCTCCGGCCTGGAGATCCTGCGCACCTTCTCGGGAGCCGTCATCTTCCTGGAGATCGTGAGTGCGAGGGGCCGGGGCGGGGAGCGGCCGGGGCCTGCCCGTGCTGCTCACCTGCCATTTTGTGAGCGGGACACGTGTGGGGCCGGGCCGGGCCGGGCCGGGCCGGGGCGCTGCGGGGCGGCACCGGCACCGGCACCGGGACCGGGACCCTGCGGCCGGCCCGGCTCGCTCCCCTCGGGTTTCGCGGGGCTGTTGGAGCTGTCGAGGGCTCTGAGCCGCGCTGTGCCCCGACCCCAAAGGCAGCACGGGCAGCTACACCAGGTTTTGTCTGCACGTGTCCGTGTAAACTCCTACAAGTGTGTCCAATGTCATGTGTGTGTTAGCGCTGCTGTACGGGGCTGAGGACCTTTGAGCTGAGGTTGGGTATGACGCTCTGCGGTGCCACTGATTAGTGGCAGATAGAAAGCAAGAAAGCTTGGTAGAACTCATCTAACTTTATTAATTCTTTTTTGGTTTTTTTTTGTTTTCTTATGGTCAGAGCAGAATACTGCTTGGGTCCCAGCCTGTGAGCTGGATCCCACCTCCCATCTGTAAAATTGTACCGAAGCAAGGAGCAAGTCGAAACACAAGTCCGGGCACTAAATCAGGCCCAGAGGCAGCAAGGACAAAAGGTTAATTCGGTTGGCCAAGCAATTGTACATCTGACAGCCAAGCTGTAGTGGACATGTGTAGTGTGAGGGAAATAGCACAACAGTGGATGCTGAAATTAGCCTTCTCCACGGTACAGTTCTTAATTTATTTTTAAGGAACCCTGCAAGTTTGCACATTCAAAATACTTAAAACATTTTATGTGTCTCTGTTTTTTATTTAACAGACACTTTCTGGTAAAACCCTTTTGCTTCCTCACTGCCCATCACTCTCTGGTCACCCAGTAACAGACTTGCACCTGCAGTCTTGTGAAACTAGAGAAAGTTTGGTTCTTCACAGCTAAAAAAGGAACCCTA
Organism: Erithacus rubecula; assembly: GCF_903797595.1. Lineage (NCBI taxonomy): Eukaryota > Metazoa > Chordata > Aves > Passeriformes > Muscicapidae > Erithacus > Erithacus rubecula. Next base: position 135,141,486 of record NC_136689.1, read on the forward strand.
GAGAACAACTTGACCAATAATATATAAACCCATGGGAGCTTTGAACTGAGACTAGCAATGCATCTTTACATATGTGCTGCTTCAGTGTAACAGCTGAGAGGAACCGACTAATTTTATAGCAGGCATCTTTTGAAAGGTATCTCTTATGTAACTGAGATACAAAAGAAAGTTCTCTTACTCTGAAAATGTAACCTCTGACTTCCTGGTTTGGAAATCTGTAGAATTTAAACAGGAAAGAAGTAACTTGTGCTTGGAAATAGATTTTAGTTGACACTATTCAGCAGGTTGGATTATGAAGTTCAGTCTTTCTGTAATAAACAAACATCTTTGGAGTGAATCATAATTGTCATCTATCCTTTTTTTGTTAGGTGGCAGGATTTGCAGGACAAAATAGTAGTGTTCCTTCAGCCAAGAATTGATTAAACCAAGGAAGCCTTAGAGTACATAAATTCTCCATCAGGCCATCCCTAGCAGTGTCCCTAGCCCTCATTTGCTGTGAGGAGTCTGCTGAAATGAAAATTAGCACTGCTGAATTCATATCAAAGTTGTGATTCTAGAAAGCTCTAAAGTTTTTAGTCTTTACAGCACAGTCTACAACTCACCTGATTCTGGTTTTTTTTTTTTTTTTTTTTTTTTTTTTTTTTTTTTTTTTTTTTTTTTTTTTTTTTTTTTGCTTTAATGCTTTGTGTCCTCTTTCAGCTTGGTATTACAAATACTTTGAAAAAATGGGTGTCTTTGTAATCTTCTTTCTGTTAGGACTACAAAGCGAAACAGTATGAGATTGAATCCAAAGCAGTAGAAGTACATCCTTTTTGTGCTAATTTGTGTATGTAGAGAGAGAGATGTGTGGGGGTGTGTGTGTTTGAAGCATGTTTTTCACATTTCTTATATTTTGATCAAAATTACAGTAAGGATAAAATTTTCAGCAGCAGCACAGAAGTCACCTGGATTTGTAAATCCCATTTTCAAGACTATTTTAAGAGCTTTTAGGAATTTCAGAGTGGCTTTGTCACTTAGTGCCTATCATTTCTGAGAGGAGGACTTGGGCTCTCTGAGTACTTTTGAAGTGTTCCTGAGAGTCATCTGATGATATGTAGTGTGTGATATCAGCTCTTAGGCAGAAAGTTTATTCTCTGTACTCCTTTCCTTGCAGCTGTTTGGAACAATAGTCTGGATTTTGGTTGCCTCTACTGGAGTCCCACTGCCAGTGCTGCAGGGATGGGTAATGTTTGTGGCAGTGACAGCGTGGTTCCTCTCCATGGTGTTCCTCTCTGTGTTCCTCTTTGGTTATGCAAATAGAATTGCTGTCAACTGGAACCAGGCGGTAAGATTTTTTTTTTTTTATTATTTAAGGATTATCTTTGTTTTATAAACTGAAAATTAAATAATGAGAAGTGTTGATCTTAAGTCTTAACACCTGGCTTTCTGCTTTAGCACAAAGCTTTTCAAACAGGAATTAAAAACTGGAAAAATAAAGAATAGGGTTACAGAGGTGGCAGAGGAAATCCAGGTTTCATGATGGAGGCTGAAGGAGCTTTTGAAGCTGTTTGGAGGAGTACACTTGTCTTCTCTGAACACATAAAATGTGTGAGTAGCAGGAAGAGGACTAATTTAACAAGGCATGACAACAAATTGGTTTAAATGGCCAGAAATTACTGTGGGCTGGAAATCAGAAAATACTTTCTGGCTGTTAGACAAGTAGTAGTAACACCTTGTGAATAATGGGATGTGGAAAGAAATATCTAATATTATAAAGGAAAGAATGCATTTATGAACATACTGTGTGATGTGGTTGTCTGAGATAGCACAGACTGGACTTCAGCAGCCAAAGGGTCCCCTAAGAAAGTCTACTGGTGACTTGTGAGTCAATTCCTCAAAGCTAGGGCAGCAATGCTGAGTGGCTGTTAGACCTTAGGTGGTAAAAGACATAATAACCTGCACTATATCTTAACCTCTTATTAGGAGACTTAACATCTTCATCTTTCTTAGAGGGAACTTGGTGAGACTACAGATATAAGTATTCTTTGCTGAGCTTTTCAGCTTGAAAACAGAGCCTGAACCTTGCTGTAATTGATAGTTATGGCTTGTGCCAGTAGTTCTCAAAGACTGTAGATTCCTGTTAAAAAAGGGAAGTTTTTTGTATTAGTTTTTGCCCACTGCATGGATACCTCAGGTTATGGATTGGTAATTTACATAATAAGAGGTGGCATAACTGTGATCAGAATTTTTAATTTAAAAGAAAAAAAAATTCTTCCTAAAGGACTGCAACTTTTAACCTACTGAAGTATGTCTGCCTGTAACTGCTGGTCACCTTCACTTTGCTCCTGGGCAGCTTAGTGTTCCTTTTGACACTTCCCTTGATCATAGCTGGAATTGCATGCTTCAGTATCAACAGCTGTGGATATTGGTTGGTTCAGGTAATTCATGAACACACCCTTAAAACAAAAGTTCTTTAAAGCAAATCATAAACCTTTATGAGATTAGAGCTCTAATAAATCAAAGCCCCATCAGTACTGACAAACTGGATTCTATTAAAAAACAAACTTTAGCACTTTAATAGTGAATAAACATACATTCAGCATCAGCTTTCCAGCATGATACAGGCAGTAATTAGGCTAATAATCAGTTACAATCACAGAGACCTTTACAGGGATTTATGCTGCAACATCCTCACAAATTATGATGCAACAAAGCCCTTGAGCATAACTAAAGTAAATTAATAGTGTCCTGGGTTTCATTGAAACTGTTTGCTAGTTTACAATCATGCATCTATTTAAGAGTTGCTGGGTAAGGACAAAGTCTTTTGTAGATTGAAAATGCTATACAAATTTCATCTTATAGCAGCTGTGTGTGTGTTGCACATTGGCTACTTGATGCTGGCAGTGTGTTGTATGGTTAATTTTGTCCCCTTGTATATAATAAATTGCTGGAAAAATTTCTATGTCAGCAAATGGATACATGATTGTATAAAAACTGCATCTGTAACTTTATCAAAAAAGCTGTCATAACTCACCATCTCAAATAAATGCAGAGAGAATAATTTTAACTTGGAAGCTGAAACCCAGTCCCTTCCAGCTGTCAACAAAAATAAGAGAAGATACTTTACCACTATTTTCCGATACCCAAATATTTGTAACTTGTTGACTCTAAACTCTTTAGCAGCACTTCACAAATTGGGTTTTTTTTTTTTTACCTTCTGTTGCAAATAAATAATTAATTATTGGAAACACTAAAACTGTTTTTGTTACTATAAATGCAGTCCTGGATCTAGTAATACCTTTTGCTATAAATATATCTGCTCATACTAGCAGAGATATTTAAAAAATAAGATGGTACACAGTGGAAAAGATGGACCTTATGGAGCTCCATCACTCAGTACATCAGTGTATTAAACCAGATGGTATGACAAGTGCTGCCCTTTACAGCCTGACTCACAACACACTCATTTACAAAATTAGATGTGAGCCAACTTAAATGCTGCTCTGATAGAGTTTTGCATTCACTTTGTATGAGGTTTCAATGATTATACAAGTGTGGGATCAATGGAGAGTTAGGCACTATGATAACACTTAGTAAAACCCAAAGAAAGATCCCTCATAAGGTCTTGGGGTTTTTGGTCACAGAAACCATAGCCATGTAAGTGTGAAACCTTACTGATGCTACAGAGCTTCACTATAATTGCTGCCAGGAGAAGGAAATTAGAGGGTTTGGCAGGAGAATGAAGGAGATGAAAGAGTCTATCCCAAAAAATATCTCTCCTGCATGCAATCAGTCCTGATCTAAATGGAATGGGGAGCTGTAGTAGCAGCTTATATCATAACTTATTGAAACTGACTAGGGTGTGATTTAAATATCTTTAGCTGCAATCAAATATAAAACAAATAATCAGTTTGAGAAAAAAATTCTTTCAATTAAAAGAAAATCTCACATCTAGGAAGAGAATGCATTTCTCTGGACAGGGTAGTGCAGCACGTTCTCACTTTGCTCTCAGGCAGGCAGCAGGTAAGGATTGTTAGTAAGGATTGTCACACAGTAATTTCTAGTGCAGGACACATAAAGTATCCAGGTTCTCACTCTAGGTATACTGGTAGTCCATTACACTCAAGTGAAGTTAAAGTTCAGAAAGAGCTCATTAGTTAGACTGCATATTGTGGGTATCATAAAGCATAAATATACCTGCATATATTGTAAAATTTGTCTCTGTGGCTTTGGCAGACCTTCACAGGTCTAGGTACAAAGTATATGTTGTATGGATCAAGAATTGAGAGCAGTGCAAATACCAGCTTTTCAGACTCAATAACAGAAGATGTTGGAAGAATACTTCAGACATTTTAAACTGTATTGGAGGATGCCTTAGATCTTGCTGCTGGAACACTGGGGTCTGAACTAGGGCCTACAAAGGCACCAGACCTTTTTTATGTGTGTCAGTAATGGAACCCAGAAATCACAGTTAGGTGTTTAAACGTTACAAAGGTTTAAGTTAGCATTCATCATAGAGGATGGAATTGCCTGGAGAGGGCCAGGAGAGAAGCATATTTGAAGTAAATCCTAAAACCTTTCCTCACAAGTCTTGGACATTTTATTCCAAGTATCATGAAGAGCTGTCAGGTTACTGACTATTGGGTAGAGCCAAATCAGAGATAGTTGTGGAAATGCCTCAATTCTTGGATCTCATTGTATTAGGATGTTGGACATTTCAGCTGTGTCAAAGCTGAGTTGCTTCTCAGCTTTAGACATTTAGAGCAGCTAAATTTAAGCATGGAGGGAAGATTTTTTTAAGCTTTGGTTATAGCTGAGAAGGGACTTACGGGATTGGAAGATTGTATTGTACTGCTTGAATTGTGATCAAGTTGGCTTGTATATGTCTTCTTTTTTTATCTGTCTGAAAGGGGATTTCTGTAAATCTACTAACTTTAAGGTGGTCTAAAATGTCAGCATAAGTACATGCAGATGAGCATGTGCCTCTTAATTTGAAAGAATATAAGATCTGGGGAGAGAGAGAGCTGCCCTTTATCACTAATAAGGTTAATGAGTTGCTTATAATTGCAAGAAATTCTGAAAACATGTCCAGGTTAAGCTGTCAGATGGATCTAATACTGCTGATCTCAGGTTAGTGTTATCAGCTCTTGTTTCATGTTTCAGTATTGAATTTCATTTGTACTGAGATGAGAGGAATTAGATGTGTATTGGAGCCCAGACTGATTCTGTTATTTGCTTTTTAGGATTTTATTTTCCATGGGGCTACTTTTGTCTTTTATTTTGGAGCATTTCTACTGCAAGCAGCAACTACATCTCTGCATCACTTTCCCCGCAAATTCAACTCCACCACGCAAGAGACTATTCTGAGTGGTCGTGAATATAACATCAGCATAGCAGCCTCGGTAGGTGCTTTGTATATTTGTACCAGGGGAGCAGAAGTCTGTGGCAGGCACTTGTAGCCAGCCATTCAACTTGGGAATTTAAAAGCAAAGTGGAATAGAAAGGGGAGCTGTGAAAGAATTGCCTTTAATAGCAGCAAGTAGTATCTAACAGAAACATACAAAAATACTGGTATAAGCTAATGCTTATGAGATAGCTGCATACTCTTCAGTATAGTGTGGAGTTGATAATCTTCACTGTAGTGTTTTAAATATATGATCACTACAGCTTACAATTTTTAGACAAGATATTTTGTAAAAACAATTTTGGTTATTAGAAGACAACAACTGAGCCTTTATTGGAGGATGAGGTATGAAATTTACATCTGTGCTCAAAATTTCAGTTGCTTTTTTTATACCATTTACATAGTCCTGAACATGCCATGGAGATAAAAAAAAATTGGACTAGGTCTTTGTAAAGCACACATATGTACTTACTATATCAGGACCCTGCTGTCTCTTACTACAGTTATTAGGGTGCATTGATTGGTAGCCTAAGCCCAGAATGCATTTTTCTCCCTGTAGTTGCATTATCACTGAATCTGTGTATTTGGTGATGCATGTGGTGTGCATAGCTGAATCAGAAAATATATTGGATTTTAGTTTTCATCCTGGCTGGACTCTTCATGGATAAGTAGAGGTGTGGCAGGCTTAACTTAAAGAACTGAAACAACTGTTCTTAATTTTTTGTTCCATCCAGAGACTTTCCTACCAAGGAGTTGTGTCTATTTGTTAAACTTCTAAACCCTCTGTGGTTATCTGTTGTCCTTAAAACTGTCTGCACCATAACTTTTGCACAGTATGCCCTTTCATTTCATCTTAGATAAAAACAGGTGAATGGAAAGTGTAAGGTTCACATTTTGTCCACAAGAGCAGAATAGAGAGGAGAAGCCTTTAGCTTTGGCAAGCCAGGCCCTGAAGAGGTGAAGTGGGTGTGTCAGTGTGCCAAGGCCAGAGTTCCTCACATCACCCACCTGTAACACACTCTGATCCCTGGGTGGCTGTGTGGCACAAGGACAGAGGTGGTGTTCCAGCTGTGCCTGAACTAAGGGAGATTCTGTATACTAAACAAATGCATTAAATTATACCCTTAAGAGTACCTCTTCAATCCTAGTTTAGTGTGTTCAGATCCCACTGAATATATGGTCACTGCAGTCATTTTGTCTGACAGCAGAATACTGGGCACTCCAAGAAACCATTCCCTGCTTCCATACTAATTTTTTAAGGGAGAATTCAGTTCTCCAGCCCCTCAAATCCCTGTGAAGATAGAGGAGGAGAAGACTCTTTTGTAACTTTGTAATCTTAATTAAGAGTAGCTGGACAACAACGAATGAGATAAATGTAGTCTTTAGTGTCTTTGCATTTTTTGCAGTAATGTATATTTAGAAAGTCAAACATACAGAAAAAAATTTTGAATCCTTAAAATATTTCATTAAAACAGTCCTGTGAGCCACATGACAAAAAGAAAAAGGGTTGCTAACATTCTGACTTTGACATTTTTATACCATGATTAGAAATATATATATGTTCATTTTTCACAGGTGATGATTCTTGGTGTAGCATTTCTTCAAAACTTTAATTAGTCAAATTAACACTTGTATGTAAAGCAAAAGATGATTTAATAGGTATATTTAAAGAGACAGAATTCATTGTTATCACTGGACAATATGAGAAACGTTTTTTCAGAAATTTGATTTCTCATTTCTTCTGTCCATTGTACATTACATGCTCACTTTCATTATGGTGTGACCTTCAGTTCAAATCTATCCAGTTCAGTTCTTGAGCAGGGCATCATCCCAGGTGGAATTGCCAGGGAAGTTGCTCTAATGGCTGGATATCTGGTCAAGGAGGCCAGATGGGAGTTGTTTCTGTGTTTCTGCAAGTAAAAGAGTTCTGCTATTTAGAGGGATATCTTCTTTGATGTTTGCTGGGGTAAAGGCATTTAGCTGAAACATCTGAGATTGATGTTTGATCAGTCTAGATAAGAGAACTGAAATACACAGTGGGCATATGCATGTTTACTTTCACCATAACTTGTGCAGAAATTCTATTTCATATTCTATTTCTAAATGCCTGCTGAAGCAAGCAAGTGAAAAGTAATAACATGAGGTAGTAGTAAAATGGGTTTATTACAGGAAACCTGAGAAATAAACCTGGGATCCTGAGAAAACTTCAGAGATCCCAATTTATCTTTACCTTATTAAGCATTTTGGTTGGGGGAGTTAGCTTTTGAATCACTCGTGTCCCTGTATTCATTTAGAATAGAAAAATATTGTAGAACAATATATGTGATTGACTTTTTTCTTTTTTCTTTTTTTCTTTGCTCCTCCTCTAGATTTTTGCCTTTGCAACAGCTATTTGTTATGGTTGCAGCACAGCCCTGGCATTAAGGAGATGGAGGCTAAATAACAGTTGAAGAGAGGTTAATGGCCACGTGTTCCACTTCAAATTGAGTGCTACTTGTCTGTTTTACTGTAATTTAATTCTAAAAAGACTTTTTTTTTCCTGCTTAAAATCTGCTTTAAATGCAAGTACCCCCTAATCAAGATTTCTCCAACAGAAAAAATAGTTTCCATCTCTTCCCTTTCTGATGTTTACTTTTACTGTGTACTCATTGTAAGGTATTAGAGAGGTTAGGGATAAAGAGATATGTCATAAGCAGACAGCAGAATTCCAGTGCTACACCAGAAGAGGAAGAAAATGGAAACCAAGCCAAGATGTTAACTGCACAGGCAGCTAAAAACTTCCCCCCTTATTGTCTTGGAATGAAGTGCTTTGCAGCATTACAGTGCACTCCACACTGGTAGAGCCTTGAGGCTCCTGGTAGAGTCATGGGTGTTCTGTGTGCTGCTGTTTGCATGACCAGAGCCCAAGCTGACTGAAATTCCACCTTAGTATATATATGTTATTAACTTTGATGTACAGAGATAATATTTTAAAAAACCATCCAGTGAATTTTTTTATACTCTCTTATAGATATATCTGGCTAGGATCACCTGAGCCTTAAAGCTTACTGTGTTCCATTTTAGATGAAAACTGGGACTTTCAATCAGTAGTTTATTAGTTTTAGGTATTTAGCTTAATCAGATCTATTTATATTACAAAACAAAACAGTGCATTTGTGTTGTGTATGTATATACATGGTATATTTTTGTTTAACAGGAATTTTTGCACTGTTTAACTTTGTTGGAGTACAGCTTTGTTCTTGCTACTTCAAGTTCTGCATTTGTCAGGTATTATATGAGTCAATGTCATTTGAATGGAATGTTACCAAATAGTGAATAATGTCTGACCTCAATTCTTGCCATGTGTTATTTGTTGCATTCTAAAGCTGCAGTGTTGTAAAGGTGTTTTTATTTGGGCAGATGCCTTTGCAACATGTTGCTGAAAGCAGTGGAATGCAAAGTGCTCCGCCCACTGTGGAGTTTGCTTTTCTCACGAATGATGTTTAATTAACCTCTCTTGGATATCCTGGTGTATGATGACATGCAATATTATACACAGAAAATTGATTTAGCAAAACTGAACTATAGCATTGTGCTCTGCTCCCTGACAGTCACGTCATTTTGCACATGGTGAAGCTTTTTGTTATTTTGGTAGTAAATAATTTTTGCTTTTGTGAATAGTGCCAAAAAGATAAGCTGGGACAATGAAGGCTCCCTGTCACTTGTAAAACAACTTGTTCACTACATCTTGCCAGTGCACCTAATTATTCTGCAGAGACTAGCAGTAATTACTTAAGGGAAGTCAGGATTTCCTTCATTCCTAGGCCTACTCACTCTCCTTGAGCCAACAAGGGTGTCTGCCCTTAATCAAACTTGTCAGGTACAAGGATCTCCAAGGGGCAGCCACCCTCAGCACTGCCCTGCTGACCCAGGCAGGTTCTTGTGGGTGGCACAGCAGTGAGTGGCACCCTTCTGACTGTGGAACCACTTGGTCATCCTGAATTACTACAATGGGATGTTGTCATATATCTGTTTTCTGAAGGGTTTTTTTCTTCCAAAGATTTTGTACTCTGGCTGATATTTTCCCCCTAATGCTTGCATTGAAACTTTTTGTGAACATTTTATCTGGAGCCATATACTTTTAAAAATGCTTCATATTGTATAAATACATTTACACTGGAGTATATGGATGAAAGTATACAATGAAGACTTATGCTAAGCAGCATTAAAGTTACTTAATATATTTATGGCAGTAGTCTGGTTATTAATTTTGTCTTAGGAAAGTATCAAAAAAGCTACCTTGCTACTCTGACTCACCTGATGCTAGATACACGAAATCAAGGCTAAGACTTCATGAGAAGGCACAGCTGCATTGGGACTAGTTTGATATATATTTAATTCGTTTAACAGCTGTTTTGCCATGTGAGTATTGGTGAGAAGAGTAAAGTCAGTTACAACGTTTCAAACACATGCTGATCTTTGGTTTGGTTTCTCCTGTGTCCTGTAACTGGCTGTGCCCTGCACACCACAGACTGCATCACAGCTGCAGTCTCTGCAGCCAGCTGAGATCAGGGAGGGCAGATCTTAATATTTTGGATATTTAAACTTACAGAGTATGAATTCCATATATGGAGTCACTGTCCAAGCTCAGTTGGCTTTTGTATCTAACCTCCAGGTTTAAACTTGACGTGTAAAATCCGTGATTGGTGAGTGCTTTTCAAGTCTCTTTATCTACTCATGGAAGTCCAGATAGCAGAGTGCAGTTAGTGTAGCATGGAAACTGTTTGCACAGTGAGGAAAGACTGAACTTTCCCTCTTAAGTATCAAAGATAAACAAAGGACAGAGAAGAGATAAAGGTAAAAACTACAGTAATGAAGAACAACTTTCACAGCTAAAATGAAGTGAAAGAATAGATTTTTTTTTGTTAGTGTGGACAGAGTTTGGCTGTACTTTGAGGAAGATCTATAGACAGTCAAACTGGAATATTCAGTATTACTTTATACTGGGAGCTAAAAAAGTAGGTGTGACTAGAAATGGTATGTGAGTGCTGAATGTATGCAAATATTGATATGGTATAATATGTAATCCTTGTGGTAGATATTCCAGGGAAAAATGTGCAAGCTGATTCTGAAAAAATCTTTCTTCCTTTAAGAAAATTCCTCCAAGCTTATTGTGACCTTCAGGAACACAAGCTTAGACCTCACCAAAGAATGGAAGGCATTGGGGGGTGGGGGGGTGTTGCAAAGGGAAATAAATTATCTCCATTCATTTAAGGTGAAAGGAACAAGATCAAATAGCCAAATACAATTTTCATCTAACATCTCTATTTGATGTGAAGCTGTAGTGCAGCATCTCTAAGGATGCATGCTGGTCCCTATTCTTATAAAATATTTCATGGTGTTTTGGATAGCACTGAGTGGTAGCTTCTGGTGAATAAGGAGAAGGAGTGTCAAAGGAGACTTTCCTTCAAAGGGTGCAGAGATAAGCAACAGTTAATCTCTTTCTAAAAGGGACATGAAAGTGCACCTTAGAAAGCTAAAATTTTGTTAGAGTTTTGTTAGAAAATATGCACAGCACATACTTCACTGTAGTCCTGACTCTGCTTCTGCCTTGCTAAATGTCTAGAAATAATCCAAAGTGACACAGGTCCTGCAGGATTATTGATCTGCAGGGGATCAGTCTATTCAGATTCTTATGGCTGCGTATATTGGTTATAACTCCTGATGTGATTAAAATTGTGCTACTTAAAATGTTTCCTTAAAACTTTTAAAAGAGAGAGGCAAACCCACTGATTACACAAACCTGTGCCCTTCATAAAAATAGAAGAAAAACTACTGGATAATCACTAGACCTGTGTTGTCTCTTTCACTTCCAAAACCAGATGACAATGCTGACTCCTGTTGCACTTCCTCTGATTGTTGTATTATTGCATTTGCTTTATAACTTTAAAGAATTTTGATATGCATAATTTCTCCATCTGAATTTCAAAAAATAATAGAACTTAAAACTCTTTAAAGCTTGTTTGTTCCATTTTTATCTAGATACTGTGAAATTGGTCTCTGGACAAAAGCATCCTGTTGCATTTTATGCTCCTTTGCCAGGCTGCCCAAGTTGTACAGAAAGGTCTCCCAAGTTTTTGTCCAAAGATAACAGTGAACCATTAGTTCTCAGACTGAGATGGAAATAGAACATTGCGCTTTTCAGTCTTGCAAAAAGAAAAACTTGAAAGTGAGAGCATGTTGTCTTTCTTTCTTAGCTGTATTTGTACAGTTGGTTGTGACACAGTAGTCTTTGTTGACTAGATAAAGAAAACCAGAAAGAAAAAAAAAAAAAAAAAAAGGAAAAGCAAATCTTATGTACCAAAATTAGTAAACAGAAATGGAAAACATTTAATTTTTTTTACAAAGCTGTATTCAGCATGACTGCTTTCTTTTTTCCCACTTTCTTTTGCTCAATTATAGTGTTTATCTAACACCCTTACAACTTGACCAGCTCAGAATTTACTGTATTTATCCTCAAGGTGCTCCTGTAAAGAAGGTAAGTGCTGTGCCCATTTCTCAGCTGGAGAACCTGCATGCAGAGACAGTGACAAACAACTTGCTTGCCAGAGGCCTCTCTCAGGAGATCTGTGGAGCAGGAAGAGGAAACCTGGTTTGTCAGTTGAGAGTTTCTTGGTGCCTTGCCCAGCAGCCTCTCCTGCTGCCCACTGTGGGCTGGAGGGAAGCACTCTAGTGTGGATTGTATGTGACCTGACCCCACTCCTGTCTCTGTCATAGTGGTGCTACTCTGGCAATTACTTACATGGGGTTAAAAGGTAGAGTGATTGTTTGTGGAGGATTATGAGTCAAAAGGAGGTTTGAAATGCCAAATCAGCAGTCCTATATGAAACATTATCGTTTCCAGGTGTTCTAACAAATTTTGGTTATCCAATTGTAATAATTGTAGGTAGAGATTGAGTTCCTGTTTTGATGTTTTAATTTACCCTCTGCATCTTAAGAGAGGATAAAGGTCCTCAGGAATCTGTAAGTTTCAGATGCTCCCTGCTGTATGACATGTCTGAGCCCTGAATTCTTGGTGCTAGAAAAATACTATCTGCCTTGAGCCTGCCAGGACACAGCACCTTTCAGTTCAGAAACCTGAGCTGAGTTTTGGCAATTAACCTGTCACGTTACCTTTCAAGGGAACACAATGATCAAACTAGGTTATGTCTAGGTGTGGTTTTAACATCTTTCTTGCCATAGAGTATTTGTAAATGTTGATAAAGATTCTGGATATTGTGGACTATGTATTCATGCACTTATGTCCTGAGTTACTGTGCCTGGCTACAGAGAGTCTCTTAAGCAAGGACTGAACCCTATGGATCCATACAGGGTTTGATTATGACTGCAAATTTTAATCTCATCCAAACACCTTTTCCTGGTCATCTCAGCAAAGTGTGGTTTGTGTCATTGGACCAGTGCTGTGTCACAAAAAACAGCAGACCAGAACAAACCTGATAAAAGCTCTGCATACCTTGAAGAGAAAAGCACATTGAATAGTTTGGTTTTGGAAGTGATCTTAAAGGTTCTGGGCTCCTGCTGCAGAGCTGGGACCTCCCACAGTTGTGTTGCCCTGTACAAAGGTGCTGGGACTTCCCAGTGATCTGATTGCCTGCTTGAGCAGTTCTGCTTGCAGTGTCCACCAATGATTGGCTTTTAACATCACTTTGTTACAAATGGTTTGGGTTCAATAAGCTTTACCAAACAGACTAATGAGGCAAAAAGTGTTCTATTTCCTTAAAAATAGAAATGTGGAAAATTTGCTGATTAATGCTTTGTCCAATGGCCTTTTTTTTCATTATTGTTTTGAAAGTGCAAAATATACTTTAGTATAATTAAAAATGATGTTAATGATATCCTCACAAGCTTTATGGCCTGGAAGTATTTCAAGATTCCTGGGTCCAGATGAATATCCCAGATAGGTTGCATCTCTATGCCTCTGTAAGAACTAAAACTACATCTTCCCTGTCTCCTCCCCATTTTTGGAAAACAAAGCGAGAGCTGCAGCATGATCTAGACAGGATGGACAACTCAAAAAACTAATGTGGTGTATTGAGTATGATTCACTCTTCAGTAGCACTTGTGGGCATAGACAGTCTTGAGGTGTTTCCTTCAAGATAAAATACACAGTTATGGCAAAAGGGAAAATGGGGTGGGAGGCCTGCCTGATAGACAAGGTGCATAAGAGCTCAGTACTTGGCTGCACTGGCTTCCTGCATAAAATCTGGCATCAAATCCAGCACTTATCTCCTGCATATACCTGTTTTTCAAACAGTTAATACCTTGGCCTGGGATCTGAAGCCCTGGGAACCTGTAGGGCCAGCTTAGAGCTTTGGGTTGTTGGAATAAGAGGCAAGGTGAATCATCACCAGATACTTTAACTCAAAATTCAGGAGCAGAGGAGAAAAATAATTGTTTGTAGGTCTCTTTTCCAACTTGTAATCAGCTCTAAGAGGTGAGAGAAGGGCAAGAATAGTTTTCCTCTACCTTCATTCCTTGGCTGCAATCACCATAGACTAGAATGAGCTGCAGGACAGAAAGGATGAGGACTTGTACAGAACCATCTGAGTTCTAAGATGCACCTGACCTACCCATGGCAGTGACAGCTGTTCTTGGGCCAAGTCCCAGATCCATCCCCTGACCTAAAATGAAAATCAATAAAATAAAAATAGTGAAATTTTCAAACAACAAGCCTGAGTCTTAGCTGGAGCAAATGTTCTTAGACAGTTACCTCAGGGAGAAATTTAATGGTGAACAAGAAGCCAAATTGTTCTTTTAGTTATATCAATGCAACTTCCTTTGAGATCTAGTTGCAAGTGAGGAATTTCACTCATGGAAGTAAGAGCAGAATTTCCCTTCAGCACTAAGTAGAGCTGACCTTTGAAACAAATGGAATTATTAATTCCTTGGCCTTGTGTCATTTGCTATTTCTCTTAAGGATCCTGTTGCTAGGGTGAGTTGCTGCTGCTCTTAAGGGACAGATAGCCTTTGTGGCCATGGCAGACTTAGAAAGTGTGAAGACTCCAAGATACAAATCCAGCACTTGTAGAATCTCATTATTTTGGAGGACCTGACTCACAGTTCGTGGATGGTTTAGGGTCAGCAATGCTGGGCAGGGTACATGAGATACAATGTCACATAAAGCTCCTAAAATGAAAAGCTTCTACCTTACCATGAAGTGACTGCAAGGATAGCAGGAGAAGACATCCATTCTGAGTTTACTGTAGCTTTTTTGGTAAGAGAGAGACCGCGGAAAGGGCGGGACGAGCTGCCTGTGGCAGTGCCGGTGCCCGGGGGTGCCGGCGCCGGCAGATGGAGCCGCGGTGCCGGTGTTGGTGCCGGTGTTGGTGCCGGCGCCGGCAGATGGAGCCGCGGTGCCGGTGTTGGTGCCGGTGTTAGTGCCGGCACCGGCAGATGGAGCCGCGGTGCCGGTGTTGGTGCCGGTGTTGGTGCCGGTGCCGGCAGATGGAGCGCGGTTCCCGTGTGCCGGTGTTGGTGCCGGTGTTGGTGCCGGTGTTGGTGCCGGCAGATGGAGCGCGGTTCCCGTGTGCCGGTGTTGGTGCCGGTGCCGGTGTTGGTGCCGGTGCCGGCAGATGGAGCGCGGTTCCCGTGTGCCGGTGTTGGTGCCGGTGCCGGTGTTGGTGCCGGTGCCGGCAGATGGAGCGCGGTTCCCGTGTGCCGGTGTTGGTGCCGGTGTTGGTGCCGGTGCTGGCAGATGGAGCGCGGTTCCCGTGTGCCGGTGTTGGTGCCGGTGCCGGTGTTGGTGCCGGTGCCGGCAGATGGAGCGCGGTTCCCGTGTGCCGGTGTTGGTGCCGGTGTTGGTGCCGGTGCCGGCAGATGGAGCCGCCGCTCCGGGAGCCGCTCCGGCCCGGGACAGCGCTGGCAGCATCACCCAGCGCCTGCCAGCGGCATCCAGGGCTGCAGCTTGGGCTGCTCACTGCAGCTCGGGTCTTAGAGAACCAGGCTTGCTTTTCATCTTTTTATGGTAAGGAGACATAACAACAGCTTAGCATTGTATATGACTTCATACTTCTGCTGTTATGATTGTATATTGCAACGTTCACATTTTTCAAGAAGGATCCCAGGACACAAATACAATGCAAAGTCTTTTTTTGTGACGGTAAGAAGTAGTTGCACACAGTGTTATTCAACCTTCTCACTACAGGACACAATTGGCTTTATTCACTTCTATAAATCATCTGTGATTGAGATCCATGTATTTCCACCAGGTTAGGGAAATAGAAACTAGCCTTCAAACCTTAAGGAGGTTTTGGAGGGTTTTCTTTTGCTAGGGAGTTATAAAAGTTAAACAGGTCAACTAAAATAAAATGACAGCTGAACGAACTCATACCATGGAGTGGCTGTCATTGCATTGTTTGGGGCTGATTCTTTTTGGACAAGTTCTGGGCAGGCCATGAAGACATCACCAAACTCAGCTGGCTCAAAGGTGGCAGATGAACTTTAATATAGATAAATCTGGGGAAATGCATCTAGGAAAAAATTATCCACATTAGATCTGGAGCTGGGAGTTATAACATAGGAAAAAGACCTCAGCCATTATTGATGGTTCTCTGAAATCATCAGCTCAGTATGCAATGGCAAACAAACTCCAATAAAATGTTGGAACTCATAAGAAAGTTGTTAGGAACAGGGAAAAGGGTGTAATGTTACTGCTACATAAAAAAGGAACAAATACATCTCAAAAAAGCCCTGTTGTGCATTCTTCTAAAGGGCAGGAAAAAATAGTTGAGGTGTTGAAGCTGCTACCTTATGAAGACTGAAAATACTGGGACTCCATTCAGGAGTGAAGGAAACAATGGAGTGGGGTAATGATGGTTTACCAAATGATGAACACCGTAGTTAAACCAAACATGTGACTTGTTTACAAGGACCTTGTATGGGATCAGGGGACACTTGAGGCAACTACCAAAATATCAGTTTAAAAGAGATAAAAGAAAGTATTTGCTGACACAATGAGCAGTGAACCTCTGGAGCTTGCCAGCACAAGAGCTTGTGGAGGCAGAGTGTTACCATGTTCCAAAAGGGATTAGACAAATTAGTGTGTCTTTATGCTGAAAGGATAAGGCAGGAGCATCCCTCTAGTATCCCTAATTTCAGAGTTACAAATGCTACTTATTGGGGAAATGTACATAACCAGTCTTACATGGTCTTCCTAAACAGCCTCTCTTTTTGCCACCACTGGAAACAGAGCAATGGGTGAGGCAGCTCATTATGAGATCAACAGGCTGTCCTTTATATGCAGTTTGGGCCATCTTCCTCTTGGCAAGGCTCCTCTGGCGTATACAGCCTCCCTTGCACACTCTCCTTGCTGCATCACCAAAATGCTGAGTTCATTGGCCAGCTGATAGCTGAAGATCAAGGCAGGTAAACAAAGATTTCTTGGAAAAGGTGGAGTTTGTATATCCTAGCATAGACAGAGCTGCTTGATTTGGTACAAATGAATAACAGTGTTGGCTCCTCATCCTTCACAAGGCAATGGGAGAACAAGAGGTAAAATCAGGTCTTATACACCTTTTTGGGAGCAGAAAATAGATACAATAAAGATGCCCAAGTCAGCTGAGGAAATTCTACCTTACCCTTCAGTACTGCTCCTCAGACACTCCAAAACCATTTTTCAGCAGTGACAAGCTGAAAGCTAATTGTCAAAATGAATTATATGTACAAAGGAACTGAAAAAAGATTAATGAAATTTCCATGTTATTTCCTATATACTTCCTGGCCTGTTTTTTTCTCCCCAGTTACTTACCTTTCCTTCTATGATTCTGCAATGGCTGGGCTGTCTTTACACACATGCTCATTGAAGTTTCATAAGTCCAAGTGCCAAGTCCTGCACAACACTCCCCTGCAATGCTATAGGCTGGGGACGGTGTGGCTGGACAGTGCCCAGGCAGAAAAGGACCTGGGGCTGCTGGTCACAGTGGCTGAACATGAGCCAGCAGTGTGCCCTGGTGGCCAAGGAGGCCAATGGCACTTGGCCTGGATCAGGAATGGTGTGGCCAGCAGGAGCAGGGAGGTCATTCCCTCTACTCAGCACTGGTGAGGCCACACCTTGAGTGCTGCCCCTCAGTTTGGGAAGATGTTGAGACAGACCATGTCCAGAGGAGGGAATGGGGCTGGAGAAGGTCTTGGAACACAAACCCTGTGAGGAATGGCTGAGGGAGCTGGGGTTGTTCAGCCTGGAGAAAAGGAGACTCAGGGGTGACCTTATCACTCTCTGCAGCTTCCTGAAAGGTGGCTGTAGTCAGGTGGGTTGGTCTCTTTCTCCAGCAGCAACTGACAGAACCAGAGGACACAGTCTTAAGCTGTGCCAAGGGAAATACATGTTGGATATTGGGGAAAAGTGTTTCACGGAAAGAGTGATCAAGTACTGGGATGGTCTGCCTGGGGAGGTGGTGGAGTCACCATCCCTGGATGTGTTTAAAAAAAGACTGGATGTGGCACTTGGTGCCATGGTTTAGTTGAGGTGTTGGGCATGAGTTGGACTTGATGATCTCAAAGGTCTCTTCCATTTCAGTGATTCTGTGATTTCCTACAAACACACACTCACACTTCCCCATCCCACTTGGTTCAGCCATTCCCTCCCTTTTTTTCTTTTAATACAGTCTCAATCTCCTCTGTGTAGTGTTTTCAGGTCCCATA
Source organism: Erithacus rubecula (assembly GCF_903797595.1). NCBI lineage: Eukaryota > Metazoa > Chordata > Aves > Passeriformes > Muscicapidae > Erithacus > Erithacus rubecula. Next base: position 135,159,547 of record NC_136689.1, read on the forward strand.
TACCTTGCTGCTGTTTCATGCCTGCCTGTTCTCACAGCCCTTCTGTCACATTTTAATCTTCCCTGGAATCAGGTTTTAACTGACTCATCACTTGTGTTAAGACACAAGATGGGGCTGTCATACTCCAAGTGACTTGAGCAGGGCTGTGGGACTTCAGGTGGCCAAGGAGTTACACTCTACTGCTGGACATGCCACTAGCTCTGCATGTTGAGTGAGGGGTTCAGAGGTGGTCAGGTACTTGCCTTTCCCTTGCTAGGATGCAGCTGCTTGGTAATATGGATATAGGATTATTTTTCACTACAGGCAAAACAGTTTTTCCCAGTTACTCTTTTTTAAAGGATTGAATGATTTTTGATGAAACCTTTCCCAGACAGTTCAGCAGAAAATAAGCAACCAGAATGGAGAATTGGTTTAAAATCTGGGAAATTATAAGCAATTGAAAAAGCCTTTCAAAGGAAAGTGTTAGGCTTCTTTAATGATAGGCAATGCTTCCTACTCTGGCCATAGCATCTTTAAACCCTTCACACCAACAAGTCCCTTGATACTGAAGCAACACTGCCTTTTTTTGACAAAATTCCAGCTGTATGATCATCACTGGAAAATGCTTGTATTGTTATGACCAAATTTGCTCAATCACAATCTGAATGCCATTTTTCTGAAGTAAACGAGACTGAGGTTTGCTTTTCATACTGAGGGAAATACTTTCCACTTTTAAAGTACCCCTTTTACCTGACCACTTTCCTGGAGGTCTGAAGCTAAGGAGCTCTTCTCCTGCTGCTGTCTTGGCTTGTTCATCTGTGCCAGCTCACATCAGCTGAGCATCCAACCTGGTCTTTAATAAGGTTCCTTTTGAAGCCTTATGCTTTGTTTTTCATTTCCTAGCAATCACCAAGATGGTGAGGGACAACTGACAATAAGACCAATGGCTCTCTGACAGAGATATTAGCATATTAAGGGCAGGTGGAGAGGACAAATGTCAGCACCAGTGTTTCAGAGCTTCACAATAACACACTTCCCTCAGAAAGTATTCTTTATTCAAATATCCATTAAAGGGTAGCAAGTAACCACAGGATGCCATGTATCTCAGGGTTATAATTCTCAGCAGAGAGGCTGCACAGCTTCCTGGATTGTCTTTAACAGGAGGCGAGGCAGACCTGGAAAGCTTTCCATTTTCCAGCCTGCTGGCTTTAGCAATAATGTCATGTAAGTCCAAAGGGAGACAAGTGACCTTCTAGCTCATGCTAGTGTGCTAGTAACATACATAAACAAAGCCTGTAGCTAGAGGGGGGAGAATTTCACCAAAACCAAGGTCTAAGAAGTCCTTTCCTTTGCACCTTTAATCACCTCCTGTAATTAAAGCTCTCCTAAGTGACTTTTTTTTTATCTTCCATTTGCCTAAGGGGTTTAAACTCACCTTTCCCACTCTCAAAAGAGATCCTTAAATACCACACTCTCATCAAGGCTGGAATAGCTCACAAACATACAGACACATGCTGAGTTTGTATCATAGTGAATAAAGGGGTGTTGTGTTCACATGGTGAACCACCAGTAAAATTCAGGTGATAATCATTGTCCCATTGTAGTCTTGTCATCCATTACCAAAGGGATGCAGAATATCTCTGACAGGCTACAGGTTAAAATCTATCTCTGACAGGCTACAGGTTAAAATCTTAATAGTTGTAGAAAATGGTCAAATCCTTGGACTCTTATGTCATTCCTAGTAGCCATAGCCACTATCAGCCTGGATGGATTTTTTAACTCCTCTGACAGCACACAGTGTGCTGACATCTGTCCCCAAATGTCTTAGGTGAGCCTGCTTCCAGTGGCAATTTTGGACATCCCCACCCAGGTTTCTGCTGCCAGCCCAAGGATGCCACTGCATGTCCCATCCAGGTACCTGTCCCAAAGGGAGCTGGCAGCTCTCTCTCCACAGACATGGGCAGGGTGTGCTGAACAGCAGAAAGGGGAAAAAAAGATTTAAAATATTTCCTATCTTTAACATTTGAAAAAATTTAGACTGTTCTGATCTACTAGTGTGTCCCTTGTGGCTCACTCTGCAGCTCAGTCCAGCACTCCCCTTTGATGTTTTGCCCACAGTATAATAAACTTCACCAAAGAATAGAAAAACAGCTCTCTCTGTAAAAGCCACAAGCAAATGAGCTGGAAATGTGAACTGAAGCTGCACACCATGTTGTTTTTTTTTTTTTTTTTGTTTTTTTTTTTTTTTTTTTTTTTTTTTTTTTTCAGGAGCAGTTTCTTTTGTATTCAGTGGGTTAAAACAATATGGTAAAATTCAGCCAAACTGAATGATGGTCAACATTGCTAGAATTTGCCTGGTTAAAAAATGTTGTGTTTATAACAGTTATGGTAAACTAGTAAATTTTGCTAAGTGCCAAAATGGGAAAAGAACTTTCTTTAGAGCTAAGTGTCTTAGGTTTTTTTCCTCTTCAGATTTCTAGTTTCATCTTGTTCAGTATCAAAGAAAGCAAGCAAAAATATGAAAAATGTGACTTCTGGGAAATAAGAAGTTGTGGGAAGAGCAGAACTCAAATCTGAGAATTGTCATTGGAAAATAATCATTTCTCTAAGATCAAATCCCTAGTGCTCCATAAGTTTTAAAGGGAAATATTCTGCCTAATCCATCCTGAACAAGGGGAGATTTTTTCCTCTCACTGTATTCATTTCTGTTTGTGTCATTCCTGGAAAGGGACCTCTTTTTTAGATATCTTCTAATTTTGTGGTAGGAACTGTGGATTTTGGTGAAAGGCCAAAGTCTAAAGACTTTCAACACTGAAAGTTTCTAAGAAAGAAATTGTGTCAGATCGATTCTCTTACCTCATATGACACTTGGCCTGAGATTTACTGCTGCTTTTTTCTGGGATTCTGGAAGAAAGCTGTGCTGCCATTTGGTGAGCAGACTGTAGTTCAACTTTCAATATTCCTTCACAACTTTTATCCACAGAGGAACAGAAAACTTTCACAAGAAAATGTATGAATCAGCTGTAGCAACATGCCACAAGAGCTAATTTTAAAAAGCATGTATAGGATATGAAAGGCCAAAAATCCCATTGTCTTTTTAAGTAATGAAGGGCCAACTCCACAGAGACCAAAATTATGACCCCTCTTGCCATACATAAATATGGATGGTCAGTGCCTAAACTCCTTACTGGATTCAGAATGAGAAGACAGGTGAAGTGTGTCAGTGCATGGCCAGGAGACACTGTGATGCTCATAGCTAAATGTCACTTTGTTTTAAAGGCACAATGTGACAAAATTCACTGGAAAGGGGTGCAAGAGAGGAGGAAGCACCCATCAAATGTCCCTCACCCACAGCCAGCAGTGATGCTGAGGTGCATCTGAGTAGGAAATATCCTATTTTACTCTTCTTTTTGGCATCTGGTCTAGCTTTGAATTTCATGAGGTTTTGTGCTACACTGAAAGACCTGGAGCAGAGATCAGTGCTAAGCTAAATAAGGTGAATTATTCCCTCAAGCTGTTGCAGAACCCACTGTTGGAGATTAGATCACCACGTGGGACAATCTGTGGGATGTGTCTGCAGACAGCCATTATTTGGAACAATTCTTCCAAGGCAAACAAGACCACAATTCAGAAGCTGACTGCAGTGAGTTGGAAGAATTGCTGTGAGAAGTCCTGCACTATTAAGCAAGGATCAAACTATTTATTCACCTTACTTCATTAATAAAGACTTACTGTTCCACATACTGACCTCACACATGCCTTTTGCTCTGCAGAAGGACTCTGTTGTCTCACTAGGAGCTAGACCATGAAGTCCCAAAGGATTATCTTGGAGGATGTCTACATATTCCTTTACAGCTGCAGGTCTTCATGAGGATGAGAAAAAGCTTTCTTCATAGAATGCTGTACTCTACCCCCTGAAACCTCATTGCTCTTTTGCAGACCCCAGCAGCCATCCCTTTGTGATTTTTATTTGAGCAAAATTCCCATTGTACAGTCAACCTTTAGACATTTCAGGGGGAAATTTTCATTATTAGGGACAGAAATTAGACATACAAATCATTAGTACATTCTAGCTTTTCCAAAGTATTTTGTCATCTAGCTTAATCAGAAGCCATGAGAAGATAAGAGGATTAGAAAAACATATTTCCACAGAGAGTTTCCTAACAATTTTTCTGCTCTAAGGCTCAGCACTTATATGCTGGTTTTGGCTGGGGTAGGGTTAATTTTCCTCACAGTGGGGCTGTGTTTTGGATTTGTGCAGAATACTGGCTTGATAATGCAGAGATGTTTTTGTTATTGCTGAGCAGAGCTTACACAGAGCCAAGGCCCCCCAGAGAGGAGGCTGGGGATGCACAGGCTCAGCTGGGAGGGGACACAGCCAGGACAGCTGATCCCAACTGACCCAAGGGCTATTCCATAATTTATGGCATTGTGCTTAGCACATAAAGTTGGAGGAAGAAGAAGGAAAGGGGTATTTTCAGAGTTTTGGTATTTGTCTTCTCAAGTCACCTACATGGGATGGAGAGCTGCTTCCTTGGGAATGGCTGAACCATGGGAAGAGGTGAATGAATTCCTTATTTTGCTTTGCTTGTGTACATGGTTTTTGCTCTCAATATGATTATTATATTATATTATATTATATTATATTATATTATATTATATTATATTATATTATATTAATGTCAACCCACTAGTGTTCTGGCTTTTACTCTTCCAATGCTCCACCCAGTCCCTCTGGTGGGGGGATGAGTGAGCAGCTGCCTGGGGCTTGGCTGCTGCCTGGGGCTAAACCACAACATTTTCATTTGGAAACCCGTGCAAAATCCCATTGCTGTGGAATACCAAAAAGACATTTTTGAATATAAATTTGACTCTGGGATGCTCCAAGGCACTGAGTGTCCCAGAATGAAGAACAGAACTGGTATTCCAAGGGAAAAGGCTCCAGCCCTGGTGTCTCAGGAAGGCTCAGACACGCCTTTGTGAGGAGTCTTCCCATCAAGTACAAGTTGGCTTGGCCAGCAGGTGTGAAATTTCACCACAGAAATGTATACAGGCCTAAACTGCAAGCCTCTGGCAAACAATTCTTGTACAATTTCCATGCCAAGTGCTCATGCTGGGGCTTACACAACAGCTCTGCCCACGAGTCAGAACAAAACCAACTCCCTGTTCCAGCATTATTCCATCCCCACTTGGCTTTTGCTGAAATCACCTTGCATTTCATGGCTCCTTAGCTTGGCTGACAAGATTTAAGACTTACATGTGCTCACACAGCAGAGCAGTTTCACAAACTGAGCCCATTCTGCAGAGGAGCAGTGACTCTCCCAGAGCATCCTCACAGCACACAGCAGTGTCCCCCTTGCTGGCTGAGTCTGACCTGGATCTGGAACAGGGCCAGGGTTTGCTGTTTGGTCAAGAGGGACAGTGAGAAAGGTACCAGATGTGTTATACAGGGATAATGTGGCAGAGAAGCCACAACAAGTGACTTCCAAGACAAGTGACAGCAGGAAATGTCCTCAGATGAAGTCCTCAGCATTTGCTAATGCCTTTAGTGGATACTATGAAGAAAATCATCCAGAAAAATATGTTTATGACAACAGGATATAATTTACAATTTATTTTCCAGTAAGGCTTCATCCTCTATCCTATTCATGTTCCTAAGCAGTTTACACAATTTTTTTTTTTTTAATCTGAGTGCTTAGCCAATATTTGAACCCACCAAGACTCATTTCCCTCTGAATGAGAAAGTTAATAAGGTTCAAGTATGCACTCAGAAAAAACCCCTCTATTTATTTACAAATGTGTTTTTTACAAAACCTTTCTTCCATTAAACTCACAACTGACATAAAGAACAGTAGTAAACTATCCCAAATCAAATTTTTCCCTCCAGCAAGCTCTGGGCTCAGAAGCCTGCACCTCTTCCTCCTCTTCTTCCCTTAAGTTTTCAGTGTCCCAGTGACTGTCCCAATGGCTGCCTGTCTCCAACACACCAATTACAATTCTACTGCCTCAAAAATGCAATATCACCACAGTAAATTCCTCTCTGCAGAGTCTAGGAACTGTTGGATGCACCTTGGGTGTAGATGGTAATGGAAATCAGCCACCCCTAAGTTATACTGTCTCCCCCCGAGTGCTTTGCAGCTCACATTATTTTCAATTTATTAATCCTCCTTCAAATGTTTTCCAAGGGGTATTGAATGCATTTCAAGGGGTATTTAATGTATTTCTCAAGGGGTATTTCTCTTGGGTTTTCCAAATTTATACTATTGAGGAATTTTCCTCCCTTTTCTGATCAAGTTCAGATTGTATCACTGATTATAATATTTCTTTCTCCAGATTTTTGGTCAGATTATTTTTTTTCAGGTATAATTATTTAATCTCTTGCAGTAACTGCAAGACTCAGAAGCTTTGTGTTAGATATCCAATGAAGAAGTGAAATTTACCAAAGAAAATCACTCAATGACATTCTCTATACTGCTGATATCCAGTGAGTTCAGGCAACAGAAACATTTAATCTATTTCTTTAATCATATGGAGCTGAATACCTCAGTCTTTCCATAGGCCTGGAAATTTCCATGACTTTCCTAGGCCTGGAGAACATACACAGTGCATGTAGTGTGTCTTCACCACATCAATAACTCGTAGAATGTTCTCCTAACACACATTTATGTGTGTATATATATATATATATATGCCTATATAAAAGGAGCATGATTTTATTGCCATGGCTAGGCATAAAAGCAATCATTAGGAAGCCTTACTTTGCATGTTGTGCCTACTCTAATACTGAGGTCTATAGCAAAATCCAAATCTGGAGGAATGACAGGAAGCCATTATTATTTTTTTTCTATGAAAATGGTATTTTTATTAAAAGCAGAAGGTGAGCTGAAGGAACCAATCCTCTTTAAAACAGCTTGGGGTTTAGCATCAATAATGGAAATATACATACTCTGGCTGGGATATGTCTAACACCTCTCCCATCTTTCTGACTGTCCATAAATAAGAAGTTTAAGGCCAATGAATATAATAAAAGAATGATCTTAATATTTTGCTCTCAAATTGTTTCCATTTCACAGGAAGTTCAGGTTTCCTTCAGCAAATGGTTTATACTTTTCCAAGTACACTTGCATTCTAGAAAAATCTATTATATATGCATTAAGGCTTCCTTTATTTATTGGGGAAGAACAGGAACAGCACAGAAAAATCAAGACTGATATTTTTATGGTTAGATTTCTTTAAAATAGTTAGCAACTCCTTTTCCCCTGCCATTTTGAATTGAGTGTATGCATCACTGTTTTCAGTTTCTTGTGGAGAAAATGCTCATTTCCTAAACAACAGCCTGACACAGGTGTAGATTATCTGAAATGCAAGTCTAAATTCAAAAGTGGTGACAAACCTTTATGACCACAGTTTCCAACTGCTTTCCATGGAGTTCTGGAAGGGGCAGCAGGGATCAGACCCTTGGATGGAGCCTCTCAGCTGCTCCAGGAGGGGGACTTTACCAACTGGTGTCTTGAATAGTGGAAGTTTGGCACATTTTCCTGCCCTTTGACAGTCAAAACCTGGAGCCTCAAGAAAGGAAAAATATGGTGGGAAAAATAGGTCATGTCAACTGCTTCTAATGAATCTGGTTTATTAGATGTAAAGAAAAAAACATGTTTTTGATAAAACCACATAGTTATTTTCCTGAGAAACAATTTTCTCAAAAAATTCAACATCTCCTTACAAAGAATACAAACCTTTTTTAAACCTTTTTAAACCTTACTGCACATACAGTATATCCTGCTAAAGTACTGAAGGAGATAAAACTCTAAGCATTCCTGCAGCAGTTAACTACAAAAAAATTGAAACACTGGAATCTACCTTTTTTTTTAATGTCTCCAATATCTATAATGAGTCCTTTATTACAAATTTACATCAGACATTTGCTGGCTTTGTGATACCACCCTAGGAAAATCTTCCACTTGCTCTTACTCTTTTCTTTCCACTTGTCTAAAGGAAGTTTGCTAAATCCTTTCTTACCTAGGTTTATATTAATTCTCTACACATCACAAATATTGAACACTTTATCCTGGATGCTGGTTAAGCAGTAGATACACAAGCTCCACACTGTAAGCCAGATGCTTGATGGGGCTGGAAGAGGAAATAAATTGTGGTGAAGCCATTGCCAGCTGTCCCTGGGGTCTTGCCCTAGAGGAAGGATCTGCTGAATGGTTAGGGCTGGCTAAAATCCAATGGGAAAGCTGCCTACAAAAAAAGTGCTTAAATTCAGGCATTGCACAGATTCCCTGGCCATAGACTTGCAGAGGAGACAGGAAAATTGAAGTAGTTATGAGAAGGGCTTTAAAAATGCAGCAGGTGTTAACACTATATCTATATACCTATATCTATATCTATATCTATATCTAATCTATATCATCTATATCTATATATCTACCTAACCTCAAGTTATATAGCTATAGCTTTATCTATATAAAAACCAAGTCTGCAGAAGCCTAGTGCCAACATGTTAAATAAAGTGAATCTCCAGTAATAACCATTTGCTTTTACCCAGGATATTTGGGAGTCTGGACAGTCTATTCAGCCTTCCACATCACCTGAAAGCTCTCCCAGTTCTGTTTCCAAACAGGGAGGGGAACTTAACTGCACAAAGCACATCACTTCATGTTTTGTTCCTTGCAAAACAGACTAAGATACAGGTAAAGAAAGCCATGGTTGGCTTGCACCCCCTAAACCTGGGGAAGATGAGATTTTGGGGGGGAAAGGAGGAGTATTTGGGCATCCACTTCTGTGAATTTTCTTTAAAATTCCTCCCATTTCTTGTGACCTGGTCTAGGCCAAGAATAAGAAAGAAATAAATGTGCTCCTTGGGAGCATTTCAGTAATACCTAGTGATAAGTTGTCTCTGGCAGAGATTATTTCAGCAGGGTCCAGAAAGGATTTAAAATCCAAACAGAGACAGGAAAGCAGCCCAGCACTCCATTTGAATTGGTGGTAGAATTAAATCAAGTGACACAGCAGCACATGAAAACTCTCAACAAATATCTCTAAGATGGCATTTTAACAGAGGATTATAACGTGGCTGCTCCTTTTGAGAGTCTGCAGGGACATAAAGGAGCATCAATTACACAGACACTTGTCTGTACTGTGTCTCCAGATTCTAGCAGTACACAATGAATAAGAGAGCAGGGGAGGGACAGCCAGTCCTCTCACTCCTCTCAGCTCCTGCTTTGATAATAAAAGGTACACACAGCAGGTACAGCCTCAATCCCATTTCCAGGGTTTGGGTGATGAAGGAAGGTCAGCACAACAGCTGAATAAGCTTGCTGTGTACCCATAAGGGCTCGAGGCAACAGCTCCTGTTTTGGGACCCTCAGGGAAAGTGAATTTATGGGCCATCTCACAGACTGCCTTAAGACAGAACCTGGATTTGCAGGGTTTTCTGTCTTCATCTCTGCAGAATGTGCCTCCCATTTCTGTGTCTGGCCTCTGAACACACCAGGTAGTGTGTTCTGCAATTCCATCCCATGTGCAGTGAAAAGCACACGAAGGAGGGGCTGTGCATGGGGATTTCTGCAGGTACAGCTAAAGCCATGCTCCCCCCTCTGATGTGACCTCAGCATTGGGAGAACTCCTCCCAGCTGCAGCTCACCTAATTGGAGGCATGAAAACTGAGTCTGTAATTAAGAAAGCACTGAAAGCACAGGTCTCTAGATTGGATGCTTATCAGCTACACGTCAGACTCCCTCTACCAGCAGAATCATGTTGTGAACCTATTTGTGGAACTTGATTTATGAAGATTAATAAGACAGACAAATTATGTCAGCTTATGGCAAAATCCATGTATTTTTCTTTCAGTTCAGATTCCAAAATGCTATTTTCTTTCTCATAGGGCTATTTTTAATGGCAGAGCCTATGTGTACCCTACCCAGCCCAGTAAGGAATGCCAGGACAGCTAAAAGCAAGGCAATTATGTGGCCCACCAGAAGGTCAAGCAAAAAAATACATGGTGCTCACCAGTATTTATTAGCCATTTCTATACCTGGAGTGAGCCAGGGGATTACAGTGGTTTCTCCTCTTTCTCAGCACTTTGGGCAGAAATCATTGTTTTCTATTCAATCTGTGTCTTCATTTCTGACTCAATGTTAGCTTGAAGATCCTTGGCTAGTAAACCAAATTCTGTTAAGACTCTACAAATATCAGACACCATCTTATCAGTCTACATTCTCACTGTTTCTGCTACCATTTCCTTAAATATGAAGCACTTAAGGTTGTGAGTAGCCACAGACCCATTGGTCACATCTATTCTGTTGGGCAAAAGAGGCCTTAAGGCCCCAGTAATTGCCCTCAGGAGTATTTCAGAGTTCTTTCTGAGATAATTCACTGGATTTGGAAAAGTAAAGCAGTGCCTGGCTGTTTGCTCTGCTTTCAGCCTTTGGACCAGCCTTTGGTGCACTCTTCCTCCATGCATTTCCCCCTGCAGTGACACAAGGCTGACAGCAGGCAGAAAAGTCACCCATGGAAGAGAGTAAGTGGGGAAATCTTTCTTAGGAAAACTCCTTGACACTCAGTGCTACAGTTTATAAAGTGCTGAAGCCTTTCTTCAGGTATCTCATTTATCCAGACTAAACAAAAGCAGTGTAAATAGATATAAATGTAAATATATATGTCTATACATGTACATATGGAAGTGTTTGTAGCTCCTGGAAGCACAGGCTTGTTTCAAGACAGGATAGCTGAGGTATAATGTTAGTATAGGCATGAGAGGAACTATTCCAAAATAACCTTCATCTGACCCTTTGGACCGAGGTAGATGTTACCAGAAAATCCATTTACAGCAGACATTGGGAAAGGGAAGAACTCTAAGCTCTGTAATGTCTGTTAGTTCAAAATCCCAGAATGCTCTCCAAAAGTAAAGAAACAAGACCAGTGATGGCACCTGTGCATTTATTATTTTATCTGAATATGTACATTTATTTTGCTAGTCAAAGTAGTCATTTTGCTAAATTAATTTGTTTCTTCTATCACATTCCTCTACCAAGTTAGACATTGCTTCTGCAAATGGGTCATTCTTGGGATGTCCATCCTCAGAAGGAAGAAAGAGAAGTTTTGCATTGCACCAGCAACCACAAAGTTGAGCCAGTCCTGGTTGGGCTACTTGGAGAAATTTAAAACGTAAGGACTGCAACTCTATGCCAAACACAGACCAAAAAAAATGCCCAGGGCACAGACAGGAGCAAAGGGAGGCTCAGATAGGGCTGTGACTGACCACAGGAACCTTGCACCTGGTTACTCACTGGTAGAATGAGGGCTCAGTATTTGCCAAACCCCTGCATTGGAAAGATTTTTTACTGACTGATTTCACATGGCTTTTTCAGTGAGAAGGCTTGAAAGCTAAGACAGTTATGGAGAAAACAAGATGAATTTAAGTTATATTCAAGTGTTTCTGTATTTTGGTGAGTAACACTTGCTTCCAATACCTGGAATTAATTGCTAAATAAATATACATTCCTAATGTCAGAAACTCAGAAGTACTACAGTGAGATCTGCTTGCCTGGAGACTTAAAACTCTCTATTTGAAAAGCTGGACTTTACAGGCCCAAAACTTGAAATTTTTTTGTGCTCATATTAATCTATCATGTGTACCACACTGCAAATTTGAGCATGAATCAGTCTCTGAAAGACTGAGTGAATTCTTGTAATATTTCTCCATATTATAATAGTTTTCCATATTCCTGCTTCTCCTTCTGCCAGAAGTGTTGGCTGACAAACTGTACATACAGAAAAATACAGTAGCTAGCTATAAACCTCCAGGTTTTAAACAGTTTAAACATTAAACTTCTCTGTATTTTTCAAATTTCAATATAAGTTTTATTCTAATTTCTTTCTCACTTTGAGCTTTGATATCTGATCCTGCTGAAGTGACTTTGAAAGATATCACATTGACATCTTTGACTCACTGGCATAATAGAAGAAAGAGAAATTAAAGCCTATTGTCTTGTGTAGGAAGAAGTACAAATACTGATTTTTTTTTTTTTTTATTGCAGAAAATAGCTAGAGGGGAATAGACACAATTCATCAGCACTTGATTGCAATTGCTGTATCTTCATTTTCTATGTGAACCAGTACATGTTTATTCCTGTAGTATGCAGACTGTGTGCTTATCACCAAAAGCTTCAGAAATATGTGGGTGTAGTCAACATCTGTGATTGCTTTCCTGAATGTTTTGGGCTGTTGCAATCTTCTCATAATAGAGGCAAAAGGAAACACCTTTCACTGTGCATGTAAGGCAAAAAATGCACATTTATAATAAATTCTATTTGTGCCTGTCTCATGCTTTCTATTTTTAAAATCCTGAAAAAATATTATAATCTTACCAGGGTTTCCTTAAAGAAAGAAAGTAGATAGCTTTATCTCCACTGCACAAATGGGAAGATTGAAGCAGAAATATAACTTTATTACAATATATACCTCTAATTCAGAAGTCAGAAATCTGTACCACTTAATCCTGCATACTCACCAGAGTGGTCAAAATGGACCAGTATACTTCAAGCATTCCATAATGACTCTTCACAGAGATATATCTTCATTTTCATTCACAGAAAATAGAAAGGAACAAAAGTGCATCAGGGTTTCTTACCAACATATATTCCCATTTCTGAACATTAAATATATTATATGCTGCTTCTGAAGTCCATATCAGCACTGGCTTATACAGTCAGTACCCATTTCTGATTAAATGATCCTGCAGTCTATTTTTATTTATTACTTGACATAGAAATATTTTTTTGCTCCATTTGAGAGCTACATATGGATCACTATTTCAGCTAGTTTTGCCTAGATAACACATTTCTCACCAAAGAACAAAGTCTTAGAATGAGTTATGCCCAGACTTTGGCTACTCCTTATATCTCACTTTTTAGAATTTTTTTCACATTGATACAGAAGCAAGGGGTGGATTATTTTGCCCTGTTCAATACTGCTCATTATTATTTGAGATGTGGACTTCTAAGACAAAAAGAATTGGCTGCATAGGGCAGGATGAGTCTCTTCTGCCCTCCAATTTGTGCCTAAGCTCTTCTGTGGTTTCTGCGTCTTTGGCTGGTATCTCTGACCAGGGTATGCTGAATAATTTATGGGTCAGGAGAGTGCTACCTGTTCCAGCTTCACTACAGCTAATTTCTTACAGAAGACATGCACAGATGCTCATCTACCAGCAGAAGAGATCTTTTAAGTACAGGGAAGGGTGTGTGAACTCATAAATTCATAAAGACCAGAAAGGAGGGTTGCAATCTCTGTCTAACCCAGTCTCCTGTATGGTGCAAGGGAAGTTAACACTTTTTCCCTACTATCTTCATTTGGCCAAGATCCACCATCCCCAGAGGACTCCACAAACATCTAACACTGAGAGGTGTCCCTGGGCCTCCATGAATCTTTCTGCTCCACTCAGGAATGAGCTAGAGCTGGGACTTTGCTTGGTCTTAGGGCAAACTGAAGATACTGTCCCTGCAGTCCCTGTAGCCTGAGTCTGTTCTCAGCCAAATTCAGGAAACCACAATAGTCACACACCCATGAACCACACATGGCTAAAATGCTGCTGGCCAGCAACCCCTGGCTAGCACTGGCTTTGAAAGAGTTAAATTCTCATCACCTCTCTTATTGTCTCCTGGCCTCCTTCACCTTCCCTTAATGCTCATCCATTCCCCTACTGGCTTCACCGAAGAGGCAGAAACTGGACTGTGACAAACAATTAATTGATCATTTACTTCTTGCCACACCAATATTTTTCCTTAGAAATTGATCTAATATACATTGTACAAAGAGAGGCTGATCTCCTACTATAATTCCTGGGTGAAGTTTGGTAAGAGTCAAACATGCTGAGACACATCAGAATTCATCCTGGAAAGACTGAAGAGTGAAGAGTTTCACCCCAAAGACTGAAGTCTAGTGCTGCAAATATGGTCAGAGTGGGATTTTGAAATTCTGTCACCTTCATTTCAAGCAGTTAGATCTACTGTAGTTGCAGTTTGAAGGTAAACTTCATAGTGAACATCCTTAAATTTGTTTGGGTATCAATTTAGTTGTACAATTACACACACTTATTTTTAAGGACAAGGATATTGATCTTGGCAAGGCAATAAATTCCAGTAATATCTCTCTGTAGAATAAAGCCAAGACAATTCAAACACGACTATTTTTTGTCTTCACAACATTTTGCCAAAACTATGATATTGTTGGAAAAATAATTCTGATTTATATTCAACAAGAGTAGTAAAAAGATTTTATAGAGGAGACAGCCAGAGCGACATTTTCCTATAAATCACAATGATTTTTACTGACACAAGATCCCACGGCTCAACTTCAAATACAACTGAGCTGTAAAGTGCATGGCTGAAGCTGCATTCCTTCTGAATGAGAACCATGTTTCCTTTTCTCAGTGACTCCACATTCCTATCAGTGTCTAGCAGATAATAACAAGATCCAAACAAAAGCAGTTTTTAGAGCTGGTAGAGCAGTGATGGGAAAACATGTTCAAAGTGGTGCACTCTACAGTACATCGTTCTTCTAGAAAAGCAAAAGAGATAAGCAAGGTGCATACCAGACAGTAAGTCCCTTCTGTCATGCTTCTGTTTGTTCTCTTCTGGGATAAATTTTCCTGCTGATAGAGGATGGAGAATGTAACTAGAACCAGAGCAGTATTTAACTACTGACCTAGAACACAGTACTCCTGATATTTTATATAGCCCAGAAGGTACTTGAATCAGATAAAGGGAACTGGAAAATGTTCATTTCCTAACCTAACAAAGGAAAATCCATCAAGGACTGTTGAAATTAAAATAACACTAACTTCTTATATACTAATAGGCATGTATTTCCTGAGGAATGCTGATATCTCTATTCCACAGTTCTTTCATTTTCTCACTTGAGAACCATACTCACCAAAGCCAGGGATATGGAGCAGGGTCAAGGGTGCAGTGTTCTGATCTGACCCTGGATTAGATTTGGGCAAAGATCCATCTCCTAGGCTCAGGATATGCTCTTGCTGTTCCAATGTCTCACTGAGAGCTGGCATAAGCATGAACCCAAAACAGAGTCTAAAAATTATTTTACTGCTGACCATCACACACCCTTTATTTCCTAACTCTAGACATCATCTCAGCTCAGGTGGCAAGGGTTCCTGCTCTCAGATTCTCAGGACTCCAGCTCACTTGTGAGGCCTTATGTTCAACCTGGCCATGACTGTTCTGTCAGGATGAGGCCTGGGTACATGTCCTTACATCCACCTCCCTTGTAGAATGTGGAAACCAAAGTTCCCACACTCTCCCTCTGCACCAGGAGTCCAAGGCAGCCTCACCCCAGAGCTGCAGGCAAGCAGCTCTGTCACTGATCTCCCTCTCTTGCTTCTTTCCTTCAAGCCACAGCTTTGGGGACAGCTGGGTTCATGGATCATTTGCTAAGTGGTATGGTCAAGTGAAAATGTGGATATAGAAGACACAAATATAAGAAAGCACAGAATAAACATATTTTCTAGTGACAATACAAAAGCCACTTACATGGTTGGTGGTGTGTGGATCATGATAACTCATAAATGACATCCAGGGAATGACAGTCCTGAATTTCCTCTTCACAGCACACTCTTCATCTCAGCCTCTCTCTAGAGCTGTGGCAGATAAAAATGGGATTTGTGTGGGAGTGCAAGCTCAGAATCTTCCGACAACCTCTGTGTGAATGGAAGAAAGTTCACATTTAAATCTCTTGTCATAGACAATCTTGGGGTGGGGAGGAAATGCACTTACACTGGTATGCTAATAAAAATATATCAGCTGTAAACTGCTGGCATATGCAGAAAGTTGTTCATCCAGAGCTCTTTAAAAGAAAGAGCCACTTCCCTTGCTCATGCCAAAATTATCATCAATAAATTTTAGAAGGGATAAAAGGCTTTTTATGATTTGCACCTCAGTATGAAATAATACTTCCCTTTCTGTTTTAAAATAATTTATTTTTCACTTTGTCCTAGTTTGGAGGACAGGTGTCTGCTAAGAAAGGCAGAAGACTCTTTGAAATGGAGAATGTAACCCCATCTCCCCCCCGAATTATTATAATTATGAAATTAAGGGGCTCTCAGGCAAAGATATGGGAATTAGGAATAACATTTCTTTACTAGGAAAATTAAAATAGAAATACAGTATTACAAAGAACAATTCCAAAACACTGACAGAGTCAGAATACAACCTGACACCCTGTCAGTCAGACAGCAGTCCCGTTAAATGGTGGCTGCATCCTCCTGCAGTGGCAGATGTGGTTCAGCTGGAGCAGTGCTCCTGTAGAAGGTGCAGTTTTCCTCTGAATGTCCAGGGATGATGTAGAAAGGTCTGGATTCTTCTCTGGAATCCAGTGAAAAGAAGGTACCTTGGTGTCCCAAATCTCAGTTTTTATCTAGGTAGGAAAGGCTTGGCTCCTCCCCAGGCTGGAGCATCTCCCAGTGGGATGATGTAATTCTATCAGTCACACAGTGGGACTGAATGGGCCAGCAGCAGATGATATCTTCCTGGAGGGAGGATGGGTTGTGGAAAAGATAAAGATGATTGCCCCAGCTGATTTAAAGATGGCCCATTAGCAGATGGTATGTGCCACAGGGATAAGGAATCATTGCCCCACCTGGCTCCAACAGATGGTGATAGAATACACACTTCTGGTCACATCCTGTATTGCAACCCAAGACATACTTCTATGGCTATAAATGTATCCAAATCAGGAAAGTCTTGCATGCTAAGCTACTCTTTGTGGGGGCCAAGGGAAAAAACTTCTTTCCCATAGAGCTGTGGACAGTGGGCTTGCAGCTTCCTTAGTCAGGTGTTGGGCCGTGCTCCATGCAGCCATGATATTTCTGGTGTGCTTCAAAAAAAAGCAAGTTACAAATTATTAAAGACAGTGGCTATAGAGGAATGTGAGAAGGTTCAGGTTCAGCTTGCCAAAGAGTGGGCACCTCTCACCACTCAGAGCAGCAGCACCCTATTCTCAGCCAGCTTTTCCCCCTCATGGCTATTCAGAAAATAAGGTCAGTAGAAAATAATGGTCCTCTGCAGCTTAAAAACACAACAATAAAATCAGTGGACCAGGCTGGATTGCCTTTATCTCCTTACCAAATTCAACTTTTCTTGAGGGTCTTTGTAATTCAGAAGGCCAAATTAAAATGGCTAGAGGTGGCCCGGAGGAGTCAGTGTGTGACAGAGCCTTGTGGTGTACCCAGCCCCTTCCATCACAGGTGAAATTTTGGGGTCCCTCAATTCCCTTTGATTTCATAGATTTCCTTGGCTCCCTTTCTCACAATGCACATTGCAATCTGCTTGCCCTTTCCTGGTGAGAGGTTGGGATATTGAAGGCACGTCCTCCCTTCTCATGGGCTGTAGAATGTGAGTCCAGGCAGCTGCTTCAGCAGGTCAGGGTCAGGGTTGGCCTGGACAGCTACAGAAACTCTGTGTGTTCTTCATTGCACAGAGCAGCCAAAGCAATTAGCAGCTTTACCCTACTTTTGGGAGGGGTTTTTGTTTGTTTTTTATTTTTTTCTTTCAAACACTAAGAAGTAAAAAAATGTGCTCTGAAGTAAGCCTCATGTTGGAGGCATTGCATCTAAAAAGTGAAAAAACTTGAATTTGTCTTATGTTGAAACTATCATGGTAGTGACAGTTTCATTCTACTGATTTTTTCTTAACATCCTCAAGTGGTTCTGATTAAATAAATTTTGATTAAATTAATTTTCATTTCTTCTAGCCTCCACTGCCTATAAAGGCACCAAAACTCAGTCCAGCATTAGGATGCTGAACAGTGAGTTCTGGCAGCAGGATAAAGGCCCTATTAGCCCTCAGGTCATCTGGAATCAAAGCAGTGTGGTTTGGCCATTGCTTTATTTGCCATTCTCAAGGTCAGTTGATGCAGAGCAAGACTTCTATTTGGATCAGCAAACAGAGGTGGAAGTTAAAGAAAAGAAAAATTTAAATACACATTTGCACCTCTGGTAGACAGCAATCTGAACTGATTTGTCATACAAGACTGAGGAATGGGAAACGGTGTGAGTCTAAGAACGTTAAAAGAAATATCAGTATGGGAATGAGAGAAAAACATTAGACCAGGAATCAAGACCTGTGGTATTCCACCTGGGACCAGATTTGCCTTTTGAAAGTTTCAGATTGTCACCTCATGAGCTGCTCTTCTACAGTGGGGAAGATGGAGACAGAAATAGTTTTCTGAGTTTGAGATTATTGTATATTTTGGCAGCTCCAACACAAGATCTGGCCCACTGGAGTGAGTGCAGAGAGACAGAGATGGTAAATGCAGGAGCATGTCCTTGCAGGGGGCTGAGGAGCTGGGCTGGTTCAGCCTGGAGAAGGGAAGGGTTTGTGGGATCACAGCAGCCCCAGGCAGGGCCCATGAGGAGACTGTCAGATGTAGGGAGCCAGGCTCTTCCCTGCTGGGGAGATCAGAGACTGGGCAGGAGCTGAAGAGGTTCAGACCTCTGGAGTTTTTCCCCTGAGGGCAGTCAGGCACTGGAGCAGGTGACCCAGGAGCTGTGACCATCCTGGAGTGGGGGACTCAACCCCAGCTGGATTTGCTCAAAGCCTTCAGCAATCTGGTCTGACCCTCCTGCTTTGAGCAGGAGGTTGGCATAGAGACATCCTAAATTCCCTTCCAATGTGAGTTTTTCTATGATCCAATGATTTATTGTATTTTTCCCAAACTGTACATATAAGAAAGCTTATAATGATTTTGCCTAATCTTTTTAAACTCTATTTCATCTAATGTGTCCAGCAAATTCCTTCCTCTGACTGCTGAAGTTTGCTGATAAGCATGCCATTTATTATGGTGATTTTTATGATTTGGCACCACTTTCCCAAAAACTATTCAAAAGTCATTTTATATCAAAGGATGCAATCATGCACAGTCATTTCAAATGGAAACCACAGGTCATGATGAGCTGGACAATTCTCTGATTTTTGTGAATGAGAAATGAAGATTTAGATAGTTACCACCAAGAATTTAGTCTCCACATTCAATTAATCAGCACTTCTGTTTTTCTGTTTTATTGAGTATAGCTTACTTGTCTGCCCTAAAGAGTCCAACTTTTTAAAGACTGGTGGACAATTTATGACTAGAAATATGGGTAAGCACACAGATGCCAAGAAATGTTCTCAAAGTATTAAGCTGTTCTGAATAATATTTCAGTACAAGTGAAGCTGCTGTTTTCATGTCCCTGAGACAGCAAAACCAGAAATATTTGGAAGCTGTTTTGACATTCTTGAACATACCATTAAGCAACAATAAAAGAGGTTGTCATAGCTGCTGTGTCATAACGGAATGAGTTTGTCTCTCTTCAAACTGGTAGTGGCATTTTGCTGGTCAGAACATCAGGAAAAATGTTAAAATCAGAGCAGGGGGAAAAAACTTATAAATCACTATTGTTTGATATTCATTCAAGACTTATTCCTTTTTTCTTTCAATCTTCTGATCCTTCTTTGAAATAAAAAGCAGGGATGTAAAGTCTAAACCGACCAAGAATAGTCACACAGGTAAAAAACAATATCTGTAGTTGTTATTTCTATGCTTTGTACAACTTGTCAAGAGAAATTTGGTAAAGCAAAGTTTGGTTTCAGTACTTTGCAACTGAGTTTGCATTCTGTGTATCACCTGCTCTTTCCAGGCTCTACCAGAAGCACCTCACATGCACTGGCCTTGTGTCCTACTATCTTTACAGATTAAGGATATCTAGATGTTAAATATCACAACTAAAATATAAATATATAGTAGATTAATTATTGATGTAATGTTATCTAGCACTGGGCTTTTCACTAGAACTGTCTAAAAATTATAAATTGTAATAAATTAAAAGCTGATCCCCAGATATTTAATAAGTATTAATATTTAATAAGTATTGATATAGAAGCAGTTACAAATATGCATCCTTAGCATCTTTGATTACACTTGTCTACAACACTGAGATATTAATTTCACTGTCATGATTTCTTTGTCATTGTCCTATAACTGAAGTAGAACAAAACACTTTTGCAGAAGTTACTGTGCACTGAAGGCAGCACCTTTCCAGAAATAGGATTTTCAGGAAAACAACATCTGCTGCTCATAATATTAATGCACACCTAGAGGTGCAGCTGTTATTAGAGAGGTATCTGACAGACAGGACAGAAAGGGTACAAGATTTACCTGTTAGTTATTATCACAAGACAGGTTTTAATACATTATATATAAAACAAGTGAGAAAATCCTGGCTTAGAGATTGACCTGAGGTATTAGGCTTTTCAAGCTCCTAGTAATGTAAAATATATAATCTATGTACTCTCAGAGTTGTACAAACACAGACAAAATAGTCCCTGTCCTGATCACTCCTGACTGTGGAGGGATCATAGGAAGCAGTGAGCAGAAACATCCTTTGAATTCAATCAGCCTGTTGATGTGGTGAGAATTCTCATAAATAAGCCTTCAAATGGGCATTGGCTCTGTCATCTGTCACAATACAGAGTACAGACAAGCCTAGCATGAAATTCTTCAAAGGAATTTGGGTTTTGATCTTTGCTTTCATCCAACACTGAGTAAGATCTACAGCATTTACAGCATTGAGGAGTGAGTTTTTCAACTTTGGCCAAAACTGGGGAGAGAAGCAGAGTCTGCAAAAGTTTAGAGCATGGACTGAGGGAGAGGCAGCCACAGCAACTGCAGGTGTGACAGCTGGAGGCTTAGAACTTGCAGGAGTGCCTTGTCCTCTTGAGAAAAATCAGAAAGTACAATATTTAGTATTTCATCTTATGTTTTCAAGTCTCTGCCACAGAGCATATTTGAGGACAAATATCAGTTGCTTACACCTCAGTCCCAAGGAAAAAAAAATCTCTCTCAATTTCTTTTTACTTTTCTTGGACTCTCACTGCAGTGATGTTACAGATCCTCTCCACTTTAGTCTTTGGGCATTATAAGTGCTAGAAAAATATGCAACAACCTAATATTTACCTTCTATTGATTTCCCTGTATTTCCCCACTTTGTTTTCTGTTGTATTTCTGCACCAAACTGGCCACAGCTGTTACAGAATTTATAGCAGAGAATTTCCTTCTGTAGTTACAACTTAAAAAATATGATCAAGCTGTTAGTCAGGGTCTGTCTGGGCACAAGACTGAAAAGGCTGAGGAGAAAAATACCTGTTAGGACTTGTTTCTAAGCACCATCACTGACTGCAGTTTCACAGTTTACTCAGGCAATCTGCCCAAATACTTCACAGTCATTCCTGTTAAAAAGTTTATATCACTGTTAAGCAAGAAAATTTCATGCTGATTTAGGCTGATCATTTCTTGCCCTATACACATGCATCTTTGTTTGTAGCCCATTGATAAATCCTTGCTCCTGTAAACCTCTTCCAGTTACCTCAACATTGCTTCAAAGGCAGAGCCCAGCACCAGACACTGCCCATTGTGAACAGAGTACCTGGATTATTATCCTGGGGGCCACATTCCTGTTTGTACATCTCAGCTGAGGCTGCCTTCTCCCAACATTGTGACACTTCTGGGCCATGGTCATTTTGAATGTCTATTCTTTAATTCTTTTCTTTTTTCTTTTTTTTTACTTTTTTAACATCAGCCACCTAGCCAATTGTTCCTATCCTATATTAAGACAATTAGTTGTTCCTATGTTCCTAGTGCTAATCTGTACTGTTTCCAGTGAATTTTGAACAATCATTTGGATGATTTCTCCAATCTTTCACAATTTATTTGAATCTTTACCTGAAGCCCTTTTTTTCCCGAAGTCCCTCCCAGCTGCTTGTCTATGGCAAGCTTAATGCTACTGTTCTCTGCTTTATCACTGTAATTTATTCTGGTATTGAAGATTTCACTCAACATATTTATACCTTCACTTTGGCTTCCAATGCTGTCCTATTTGTGGGTATAACAGTTTCAGCAAGATTACATCTTCCTATCTTGCTTGTCATTAATACAATTCAAATTGTCTCAGAGTTAACCTATGTTATCTTTTCCTTTAGTCATCTAAATGAGCTTTTCATTTTACAAGGAAATTTGATGAGCTTGATATGAACCTTCCTTGAAAAAACACATTGCTCATACTTGTGTTATCTTCCAAATGTCTACAGATGGTTTCTTTAATTATCACTTTGGTCTAGAACACTTTAGCTTAACTAGAATTTTCCAGCTCTTTACTTTTCAAGGGTAGTGCTGTATTTGCTGTTTTCATACATCCAGAATTAAACTTGTTCTCTACAAATTCTCAGAGTACTTAATTTTTTTCTGATCTTTTTCCATCCACTTCTTTAGGCACTTATGGATGACTTTTGTCAAGTTCAAATGATTTCAAACATCCAGCTCACCTAAGGGCTCTCTAATTTATTTTACATTTGTTCTAGACTGAGTCCCTACCCAGTACTGGATTAGTTACCAATTAGTTACTTTTAAATTATTATGGATGCAGAAAACTTTTGTATCTTCTGGGTGACATCTTTTGCTGGTTCTCCTCCCCAAGGAACAGCCAACTGGAAATGACATTGTACTTCCTGTTAGTGTATACATATCTAAATTTATATTAATGAGTTAATAAAAACATTAATAGTTAATAATAAAATAATAATAAAACATCACAAATATTAACTTAGAAGAAATAGAATGTCAGTTAGTACTGTGCTGTGCCTAGCCAAGTGCTAGTTATTGATTTACAATTAATTTATAGCCAATCCAATTTCTATCTGATTTTCTATGTGCTTCCTTCTAGAGTTGAGGGCCAATGTAAAGGCAAACATGTGATCAGAACTCCTTTAAACTTCTTCCCTTTCACCATTCTTGGACTGATTATGTTTGTTCCTCTGGAGCATTTTCTTTCAAGACTTCCTTTATGTCCTGAAGTCCCTTTACTTTGGATTACATATTTATGAAATCTTACCTACAAACCCTGAGTTTATGAATTCCTGCTCTCAGAGAGCCTCTCCTTTTCCTAAGCACAGGGAAGTCACCTTGACATGTTTGTTACCTTTCTCCTTCACATGCATAACCAGCTCATCCCCTTTTGTTAGAATCAGAACCAGAACAGCATCTCCTGTTAATTAATTTACTTTATTTACTTAAGTATTTAAGCAAATACTTAAATCTTTTCTGTCATGAGAACCTATTTTTTGAAACAAATGTTAACTCTGGATATCATAATGTTACAATTCCTTTTAACTCTTTTCTATAGAACTGGTAGAGGGAATGTCTAGTCTGGTTATCTATGCACTCCATGTTATGTACTAAAATTCAAGACTTTTGTTATGGTCCTATTTTGAAGATTTCCATAAAAGTTGTATAATCTAGTTCTTCAGGCATGAGAAAGAGTTTTATTTCTGCAGTGTTTGACTTTCAGAAGCCTTTTAAACATTTTGGCAATTGGAACCATCATTACAGATTGGAAGTCTGTTGAAAAGATACCTTAGAGACTTTTGGCTTTACTTTGCATTCCTACAGAAAGAAATCATTTGGAGGGAAAAAAAGGAAAAGAAAAAAGGAACTTTACTGCCCTGCTGAGAGTCACTTTACCTACTTTTCCCCTGACCAGGCCTTCTATGGAAGAACATTGCAATAGACACCTGGACTTCAATGTCATCTCCAGCAGAATATGGATTTTGACATTTCTTTTCAAAGTCTAGCTTTTTTTCCTTTTGCCACCTTCTGATAATATCACAACAGAAAGACCCCTTGCTGAGAACAGTTGGACACACAAAGGTGTGTGAAGGGCTTTCTCATTCAACTGATCTCATTCTGGAGGGAAAACATGGAACTGGTGCTAGATCAACATGGGAGTCCCAGCATATTGAAATGTAGAATGATCCAGAGCTCAAATCCCTGAAGCTCCAGAGCTGCCTTGGAGAGGCAGAGGTCTGTGCAGCCCTATAAACTGTGGTGTCACACACCTCTGTATCACCATCCCCTCCACAGGGAAAAGAGTAACTCCTTGATTTCTTACCTGAAGTTACTGAGTAACTTCTCCACAAGCAACCACTGTCTTCATGTTTTGCTTAACCTGCTATTTCCTATTACCCAGGCACATCTGCCAGCATTACCCCTCACTCCCTTTCCCTCACTGACACCAGACACCTTTGGAAGGCCACCAGCTTGAGCTAAGAACTGAATAATGACTAATCTGAAAAGCAATAGGGAACAACAAAATCCCAGTTTCCCACACCATGTTATGGGACTGTCCTCAGGAGGAATAAAATTGTCCACAAGTTTTAGCCCTGTAAGGTCTTAATTGCTTTTTTTTTTTTTTTTTTTTTTTTTCTTTGTGAGTGTCATCATTAGTATGAGAATTGTAGGACCTCAGGATGCCAAGGTTTTAAGCGATTTGCCTAAAAAGAAGTCTGGAAAAGTCAGGATTTTCCCCTTGGTCTAATAGTTGCCTCCTACCTGCTGTTATTTAATACCCTAGAGAACATGCCTGCCCCAAATCTGCTGATTTTGATGGAATTTTTCTCTATTAACATCACAGGGTATTGGATAAGACTAAGAATGGGTGTGGAGACAGGACTGCTATGAAGCAGAAAAAGCAGAAAGTTAAAGAATTTGGGAATGCATTATTTTTGAATGACATATGAAATGGATGAAATTCCAGTTAAGAAAGAGAGAAGAAAAGAGAAGAGAAAAAATTGAATAGGTGTCCTGGAGTTAATCAAAGTATTACATTCTATTGCATTCTAAGAAGTAAAAAAACTAATGAGGAGATTTATATTTCTAATTAAGAAATATGGCTACAGGCTTTGAACTATACTCTCCATGGTTGCTGGGAGGAGAGGATGATTTTCTCCAGATGGACAGGGCTTGCCATCTGTCAGGTAAGAATGAGCATCAAAGCCCAATCCAGCCATTATTCACAAATGTTTTGGGACGTTTTTGTTTTAATTCTATGATCCTCCTTCGGAAAATGGATTGAGTTTTGCAAAATATGTAGATCTGTATTTTGCTGACTTTTATATGGAAAACTCAGACAGCTGCATCCCAATATTTGGCATTTCCATCTCTTTCCCTCATCTACACTCCAGTGGTTTGGCTCACACCAAAGCAAGTCAGCCAAGGATATGCTCGATGGAGCACTGAGCTGGAGTCAGTTTTCATGCTGACTCTAAGAAAGGATTTCCCAACTGCACCTACAAGTAAAACTGATGAACTAGGTGAATTCTCCCTCACTGCCCTCCTTTTTGTCCTCCCTTATTTTTAGCCTCCTTACTTTCCTCCTTCACCTTCCTCTAGGCTCATGTATTTCATTATTTTGTTTTCAAAAAGGTTTTTGTCTCCCCAGAGTGCAGAGATCTCCTTGTAAATGTGGGTGACCAAGATGTTAAGTTCCACAGGTCAGGGTAATTCTGGATGCCTTGGCTGACACTCACACTGAAGCTGGGAATAGGACCAGTACTGACTTCACTGGGAGAAGCATTAAATCCTGGGGACAGCTATAGAGCATTTCCATATCTAAAATTTTCCGGTGACTTTGAAACTTACAATGAGGTTTGGATAACCAAAACATTCACAGTAAGATATAATAATACTTTATCCATTCCACCCTGCCCCCCCCCCCCCCCCCCCAAACCTTCAAATTACTTGAGTAGAAGTACTCTGAGAAAAATGTCAGCTTGGGTAAAGTTAAAATCGGAAAAGGACAAAGAATAAAACAAGTTATGAAAAATTTTGCTTAAGAGCCTTGCAACCTGAGCACCTTAAAACTACTGGTCTTTAAAACAGATTGTTCTGGGTTTTGGAAATCATATGGGAAAAAATTAGAAATTAATATTATTAAAAATAAAATATTTTCCCCAATCACTGCATGTTACTGAAAAATTGTCAATCACGGTTATTTACATTTTTGCTCTTGGAACTGCTAAAAACTAGCAGCTGTTATAAAATGGAGTACTTTAAAGCTAATTCAGTTTTAAGTCATAGAATAATATCATGGAATCACAAAATAGTGGGGTTGGAAGGGGTCTTAAAGATCATCTATTTCCAACCCTACAGCAACAGCTTCATCAAGGTCATGCTAATTGAAATGCAAGTTCTTTAATTTCACAGAGAGATTTTCTCTTGTACAAAATCAACCTTGGCATTTTAAAAAGGTACCAAGTATTCAAGCCATTGCATACTTTCTGTGAGAAAAAAGCATATTTTCACTTGGAGAAAAAAAACAACCCACAAACCACAATGGTTTTGGGCTCTGCTCAATGCAGAATCAAAACTGAGCTGAGAGAATAGAACAAGACACTGATCCATATAAGTGCACAACATTATAATAAAAAATTCCTACAATGAAAGAATATTTATGGGAATTCCTGGGATTCCTAGGCAGCTGGGCAGCCAGGGCAGCCTCCCCTCTGGGGCAATGATCTGTTCTAGATCATTGTGTAGGTTTAAACAATACTTGTTTAACTGTGTAGGTTTAAATCCATTCTTCTAGATTTAGGGAGATGTAGACAGGTTGCCAATGCTTCTGTCCTAAAATCTAAAGCTCACATTTACCAATCTGGGAATCATCTTTCATCTTATTATAACAAAAACAATCAAAATATGATATAGGCATTTTATATGACATTTAAATGGAGAGAAAATATCTAAAGTACAAGAGATATCAGTACACTTAGAAGTAGAATTGTGACATCTATCTCAATGTAGTGAGGGCTTTTATTCAATAAATTAAATGGACCTTACACACAAACCTGATATTACATTGAGCATATGTTCTAGGACTAGAAATGTATATTCTCCAGTGTCTTCTCTTTGTCTCTAAGAGCAAATTTGTCTTGTTCCAGTGATGAAACATGGTGTGTTTACTAAACAAAAGGCTCCTTTCCAGTATAGTGAACTGTTGAAATCTGGACAGGTATTTCAGGCTCTGCCTGCACTGCTTTCTTCCCTGACACTTTTGTCTCCACTAATTGTTTCTTTGACATTTCCAAAGCTTCTTTTCTAGGTACTACAGACCAAGATGAACCAAGAAGGGCTGTAATTAGCAAAATCTGACAGTAAGAAAAATCTCCCCAAGTTGATCAAGATATGTTATAGCAGATTAACACTCCTGCTAGTAGGCTGCTCAATTAAGCTGTGGATCTTTGAAACCTGTGAACCTTGTCAACTTTTCACTCAGATCACAGTACAGAAACATCTGGATGAAATGGCATTGAGCTTACTCACTGTGAAAATACACATATGAACACTTAACCTTCTTAACCTCTCAGGGAAGCTGTTTTCCACTCCTTCTGCTAGACTCCTCACTGATTGATGGTATGTTTCTCCATTCATATTTAACATGTTCATAAATTTTTGATACCTTGTTTCCAAAGATTTTGGTAAAAAGAGTACACAGAGAACCCATGAGATGAGCTTAATTATAAATAATATTTGGAATATTCCTGAAAAATCCCTGTATCAAAGGAGCACAGAACTTTCAGTGCTGCTCAGCCTGTGCACTCAGCTCTGTCAGCTGCCTCCCACTCCTTTGATCCCTGTTCTACCTCTGCTGGTCATGACACCATTTATTGTAACAGTAGCTGTGACATCGGGACTTACTCCATGGATGATGAACCAAAGATTTTTCTATTTCATAAAATAATGTATCTCATTGTGATTATTATTATCAACAAAGATAGACCACCAAACAACCAAAATCTAGTTTTGATTAACATCTGCTAATCATACATAAAAAGGGTAATGCCTATATTTTTGTCTCAAGCATTAAGAGCTTCTAAATGACTACACATTTTCCTTACAAATTGTTGCTCCATTAAGCCATTTTACAAGTTATTAAATTCATTACCAAGAGAATCCTTATTTACTAAAGAAGAAATTTTAGTTATTAATTTGCTTGTTAGGTTTTAAATGTAACATTTACATAATCTAGGCTACCAATTTTTATACAACCTAGCACCTTTTCACTTATTTACTGGAATTAGTGCTATCTCTGCAGTAAACATTTTAGAGCTTAGTTAACCATTTTTTACCAATTTTGATGTTTTGAAAAAAAAGAATTATTTTATAATGCTACCAGTTTCTTCAGTTCATAAGAAAGGTTTTGTAGGTTTAATTAGATTTTTCATTTAAAACTATCACTCTTACATGTATGTTAAATGTCCTGAATTATACTAACAGGAGATGTAATTAAATTACTCAGATGAAAACATTTTAGTTCACAAAAACTGAATCAGAGTAGAAAAGAAGGAAAATATGCTATGCAGGGAAGAGGACATATTTTGTCAAAAGGAGGAAAAGAAAATAGATCATCTTTTTAACAAAGAACTCACATTTGTTTATAAGAAAGTGATATTGCTGTGACAATTTTTGGATGAACAGTATTTAGATGATGAACTAAACATATTTTTAATCTTATGCTGTGAAACCAGAGTGATGAACAGAACAGTTTAGAAATGCCTTGCCAAAAGTATTTAGCATGATCAATTTCCGGTTTCATGTTCAATATGATGAAACAAGCTTCTTAATTTTGTTTAGGTCAAAACTATCAGGATCAGGGATTCTATCTTTTTCTGTATCTGTATTGTGCTTACCACATAGTATTCTAGGAACTTGCAATATTATCTATTACAAAAAATAGAATATAATTATTAGTTAATAACTATCATATATACTGTATCACTGAATTATTTCTGCCAAGGACTAAGGTTTAAAACTGGCTTTATTTAACTTATGAAGATCCCTTCATTAACCTTCAGTTTTATCATTGCTGGTTTTGGAGATAAGGTTAGAATTACACAGTAATTGATTAAAAAGTTGCAATATTAATACAATACATGTCTTTTTTTCTGCTTGCATTTCTCTAGCTCTTCTTTTCCTTTTTTTCTGGTTTGTTCCTGACCTCCTTTCATTTCTTTTTCCAGTTTATAAATTTTTCCTCTCTTCTTGGCAAGAGGAACAAATTTGTGGCCTGGAGACTTTAAAACATACTACTGTAGCCATGGATTTCACATACCTAGCCTCTGTCTGCACCACATTTCAACTAAAAAACTACACTGAAGGAAATATTTCTGGAAATTTTTATGAACCAGAAGAACTTTACAGCCATTTCTAATTGCCTGGCACTGGTACTGAAGGATGAATGGGTGTCAGTAGGCAGGACACACCAAGAATCCTTTGCCAGCCCTGTTAACACCTGTATGAGCCACTGCAGAGGCTCAAGAGCAGAGCAATCCGACAAAAAGAAACAGATCAGAGCACAGCTCTGCTTTGCTTTATGATCCACCTTTTTTTTTTTTTTTTTTTAATAAGACTGTCAAACAGAGGGAAAGCAGCCTGGAAGAAAGTGTTTTCCCTAGCATTAAACAAACCAGTGAATGGCCATTTGTTGACCAGAAGTTCCAGCCTTCCTCACCAGGCACAGCTTCCTTCACTCCTGTCAGCATCCTTCACACCATGCTGGTGCCTCACTACAGGAGCACCCAGCAGCAGGAGCTGCAGTTGCTCCACATCATCCTTTAGTGTGTTCTGAAGTTCCACACTTCTCTAAAAGAAATCTACATTCAGGTGGATGGCTACATCCCTATGGATCAAGTAATGAATTACTATTTCATTGTGGCAGTGCAGTGGTAAGGAAAGCAGTCCCCGACAATCTGATTTGATATATAGGGTGTGATTTTTCCATTATTAGATTTTATGACCCCATTTACACTTTGGAATTCCTAATTTCTTCCAACAAAACTGACACAGGATTATTAGTACAGTACTTGTCATGGATCTAAGATTTTCAACCCAATCCTGCCTATTAGAGATGTATGAAGTTATAAAATTACTTGCCAGTATTTATTTGGAGATTTTCTTCTTTCTTTGTCTTTCATATTAGATTTTATTACAATCTAGGCACTAAATAGCCAGTCACTGAAATTCACAGTGAGACCCCTGCTCTGCAGGTTTTGAAGCATTGTTTGCACATCACCACAGTTTTAGATTTTTATGTTTTGCAGAACTAGTCAAGACACTGCTACGATGTGGGAGAAGGATACAATTATATTGCAAATGCCCATGAGTACAGATGTACATGAATACTAATGCAGGGTGCTCCAGAAGCAGGGGGTAACGTTGATGTCATCAATGAAGTCATTTTACACAGTCAGAAATGCTTTTCAGTCTACTCCATCAGCTGTGTGGACTCTCAGAAGATAATGGCTGATCACATTTCCAGCACATTACTCTATATCCACTAATAATCTAGAAAACTTAACATTCATGTTTGCTTAGTATTTGCTTTAACTAATTAGCTTTGTGCTAACTCATTAAACAAATGGGATGATGCCTAAATTCAGATGAATTTAGGCATGTTCCTCTGCAAAAATGTTGAGGTTATATTGCTCCAAATGGGAATGTTATTCTGTAGGGATATCAGTTTCTTTCAAGGCTAGAAGAAGTAGTTTAATTTCACAGACACAGCATTATGCACCAGATCAGGGGCTACCACCTCTCCAGTGCTTTCATCTTGGTAAATTCCCTCCAGTGCTCCCTCCAGCTTTGTCAGATGCAGCAATTTGAGGTTAGAAGCATTGCCCTGGAGTTTCTTGTCACACCACCTCTACAACTGAACTAATAAAACAAGCAGCTGAGTTGGATTTTTTCCCTTGTAGCCACACCATTCTCTTTGCATCTGTTCTCCAGCTGAACAAGCTGCAGTGGTGTATGGTACACACTGTCAGGTTGAGCCCTGCCCTGGAATGGTTTCCCTTCCCAAAGAGGCAGGACCACTTTTAATCTGGGACATCCTGCATCCCTCCTAAATCTCTTCTTTGAAAGAAGGCTTCAAAAACTCATCTCAAATTTTATCCACAGATTTCTCTACCTTCTTTCCATTCCTGGTAACTTTCACAGAGCAAGCAACTGTCATGCTAACTTCAGCAAATACTTGCACTGAGTTTATTTTCAAATTAGAAGTACATGTATTGCATGTTATCAAGGAAAAAATATGGGAAGGGGGAAAAGTTAGTAGAATTCATATTCATCTTCCATTTCCATAAAAGAGAAAATAGAGAGAGTCTGCCCTGGAAGCCTTTTAGAAGGACCAAAATAAGAACAGGGGAAGAGGGCATGAACTGTGTTAAAGCACTCTCTGTTAAACAAGACCCTGAATTTGATTTAGAAAAAATGGTAAGCTGATCTAAATACACTTTTTCCTCCTATAGGGGTATCAGTAGGAAAACCTGGATAGGATTTAAAGAAACACAGAAAAGGCCTGAAGATAATTTACATGGAATATTGAAAGTATTAAATTATTTGAGCTTGGCTAAACAATGACACGATAATATTTTCAGTTCACAAGTATTTTTAAACTTTATTTTTAAATGCTGTTTTCATGATGAAGTGAAGCTAATATGTGGACCACTCCTTTTAATACAGTATCTCCCTGGCAACCAGACCAGCAAAAACAGAAAAAAGAGATTAAATGACCAATCATTCCTTCCATCTCTCATGTCTTCGATTTCTTTGCTGGATGGCTGATAAAGTGCTGGGACTGTGTGACTCCTGTGGGTGAAGCCCAATGCAGTGTTTCCTTTGGCAGCACTCTGTGTGTGCAGTTAGATGTTATGCTGTGCTGGTATCACATGGCTGTCTGAAGGAGAAAAAACCTGCTTGGAGTGCCAGCAATAAAGGCTTGGCTATCATAGGGCCAAATTGCAGTATTTCCCCACGAGTATTATTAACTTGCAGAAACATCAAGGAGGTTTTGGGAAGATGAGACAACTGGTCCAGGAACTATGGAAGGGAACTGTTCCCTGGAAGGGCATCTAGCTTGCCAGCCCAATATAGGTAACTCACAGCCATGCAGGAACTCAGAACAGATGATGGAGAAAATGCCAACGTGTTACTGACTGAGAAAAATGATAGATCCTCAAAATCATATATCTGAACTGAAATGTATGGCCTTCAAAATTATTCCAGCTTAAAGAAGGGGCATCTTCTGTCAGGCATGCCCCTGATGCAACCCTCTTTGTGTGTCACTCAGTGCCCCTGCCCTTCTCAGTCTGAGACAGGGGGGCTGTCGTGCACTCTCCAGATCACTCGTACTGTGCAGCTGCCTCTGGAGGAATGTATTGCTGTTACACTTCTCTGTCTTTTCTGGCTACTCACTTGCTCTATGAGCAGAAGCTAATTTTAACCTTAAAATAAATTATAGGAATTACTTCTGAGACTGACTCTGTACCCACAGTGCAAAGGAACAAGAGAGACTAGAAAAACTGCTCAACCTAAGAAGGCCCAGTGTGTTTGTATTTCATTTGTTTTCTTCACCTCACATTCTCAGAAGTTTAGAGTTTCTAATTCAGAGCTCTCCTAGTTCAAAACCCTATGGAGCTGCTCATTCCCAGGATAAGTTCTTTCTTACTCAGTTATTACCAAAAAAAATTTGACTAAAGCTTACTGGAAAATGAAATGAAAACTATAAAATATGTTCTCAGTACTTATGGCCAGATTATTCAGCACTTGGCAGAGAACAATGAGGATATGGGAAATAAGCTCAAAGAACAGCCCTAAATTTGGTAACAATAGTTACTTGAAAATATTTGGAACTCTTAGCTGAATTAAGATCTCATCAGTCATATTTATGTCACACATGATCTAAAAAATGGCTATGTTTTAGTGAAGGAAAAAAAAGATAGGGGAATCCCACTCAGCTGAACAAATTTTCTGATTTCAGAACACCCATTTTAGTACCACTAGGTTCTTCAGTTTGTCAGCATTTTTTTCTTGCCTGCGCTCACACAGATAAGTCTCATTCTCAAAAGCAATCTGTGAGGAAACTCTTTAACAGCTGTTTCATCCAGGAAACCCGACACAATCCACATGGATCTCTTACTGAAGCTCTCAAAGGAGAAATTAGGTGACACATTCCTCAAGGATCTTGTTGGCCCTCTGAAATTAGTTTCATTTGTTGAATGAAGAAAGGAAAACTTCCCCAGTTCTGTTTATCCATTATGATCTCATGTGGTAAAATGGGCCCATCTTAGATTCTCTTTTCAGTAATGTTAATCTGGTAATTTCAGATAAAAATATAATTATATATTTAGGTTTAATAAATTTTAAAACCAAAATAAATAAACAAATAAAGACTATTTCATTTGTTTTGTGAGCAAGTATTAATGACCTTTTTCTGGCAGAAATGTCACCCCTCTGGTTCCCAAGAGAGTAGAAATTGTCACTAACCTGTTGCTGAATATAACCTCCTGATATACTGATCAGGCATTCATACCAAAGCAGCACCTACCCTCAGGCTCCTTGTGTAAAAACATCATTTTGGAGGGCTGTAGCATAGCCCTTATGTGACTTCATGTAGCTAAACTTCAAACTTTTAGTTTTGTCACCCCACTCTTGCCCACATAATAATGGTTTATGGCCATAAGGGCACAGGGAATTCCAGGGGCATAACAATCAAAAGCTAGTTAGTGTGTACAGAGTATCTGCTCTAAAGACAGCTCAAACCACTGAGGACATGAGCCATTCCTACCCTACTGTTCACATGATTTGTACTATCTCTAACAGGACAGATGCTATGTTTGTGCTTCTTGTCTTTCTTCTAAAAATCTCAGCCTGCAGGAAACCACAGCATCTGCCACCTTCTGACTAAAAAGGGGAACATTTCTTACTATGCACCATAGCATTTTGACATTGGGACCTATTATAAATGAGCAAGTAATAATAGCTTTTGATAAACATCTACATCTCCTCATACATTCCCCAAAATAAAAAAGCCATAACAAAGCCAAGTGTAATAACTTCACCTGCTGATGGTGCTGTAAGTATTCCCAGCAGGATCTATAACTGAAATAGGTGTGGGGGGAAAGAAGCTTCTTTGGTGGAACATGCATTTTAGAAGAAACTGGAACTTGTGAATTTCTTTTGAGCACATAGAGTTGTCTGACTCAGTGATGCAACTCCCCATTCCCATATAAGTAACTCTGGCATTTTTAAAATAATGTTTTGATTTTAAATGCAAGGTTATTTAATTCCAAAATTTTCTTCAATTATATGTAAAATATTTTAAAATAATGCTCTAAAATATTTTACTTTCAACATTTTCCCCCAAATTTCTTATTTGCTAAAGCTGTTCTTTCTTTTATGAATGACACAGAAGGCATATCTCAAAAAATTAAAATCCAAGTCACTGTCATTTGCACAACTCTTACTATTGCAAAACTCATATTATCATAGCATAAATTCAGTGGAGTTGCAGGCCACCACACAAAATAGAAAGTAAAAACTAGTAGAATTATTCCATTGGCAAAAGGATAATATGCTTTTAATTTCATCTCATAAGCACAACCATGATTAGGTCTGTGGGATTAATTCTGATAATGACATTAAAAATAATTAGAACTTAAATCCTACTTAAAATAATGTAGAGTTAGCAGAGTAATCAATGAATAACCCTGCTTTCCTGGGATATGTGTCTCTCAGTTGAAGCAGGATGTCTCTGAAGAGAGAAGACAGTGGGTGCAGCACTATGGGGAAGATTGACCAGCCTGGTTTATTCAGCAGGAACATCCATAGCCACGTGGATCCCCGGTGGCAGCAGTGGCCCTGCTGTCCCTGTCACAGCACACACGAGCCGTGTCTGGCCATGGCTGCTGTCCTTCAGCACCAGGAGCTGGGGTCACAGCTGGGGCAGGGCTGGAAGGACCGGGGCCGGTGGGGGCAGAGGGGCTGTGTGATGAAGGATGAGCACCCAGGTGAGCATTTCCCCTTCTTATCCTTGGCTTTTCCTGCCAAAAACACACCCCGAAATGGGGGTGGTGTGCAATAAACAATCACACCCCCACAGTGATGAAACTCGGCTCCCTTTCTCTGTCACAAGGGCAGTTCCACGTGTAGCTCATGTGCCTTATTAATAATGCAAACAGATGTTAGGAACTTGCAGCTGTCAGCTAGGCTGGGAAGGGATAGCTAAAAATCAAAATCTGCAATATTTTCTAGAAAAATACTGCCATTTATGAGGTAGACTACCAGAGACGTTATTGTTTATGAGACAGTGCAGGACAAGTGCTGAATGACCCACCTTATATTTATCAGTAAAACATGGTAGGATGAAACAGCAGGAGAAAGTGGAGGATATGATGTTTATGACAATTTTACTCTAAAAATAGCATTGCTTGCCATACACAAAGAATGGAAGATAATTTTGTGGAGCTACATGTTGTGAAGCAATGATTTTCACAGGCAGCTGGCGTGAAAAAGAGGGGTAGCACTATGAATGCTTGAATTTTTGTCATCCTTGATATATTCCCTGACACCTATGGATAGTTACAGGTCAACCACTCCCCTCTAATAGTTGAGCCAATTTTATTTGTAACTCTATTTCCAGTCTTTTAGATACAGCTTTTTCCAGCACTTTGATGGTGCAGACAAACCTTTAAGTATATTCTTAATCCTAAAATTCTGCTGCTGGGCTCTGTTCCTGAACTCACACCTCTCAACACTGTTCTCCAACTGCGCTTCCCTGCAGAGTGAAGAACAGAGGTTAATTTCTTTACATCTTAGGAAAGATTACTCTTTGCAACAGCTACAGCCAAGGTGACAATCCAAATATTAACTCACTTAAGTACAGTTCTTTTAAAAAAGCAAACACAGAGAAACTAAAATATTTATTTGTACTTACTAATTTTATATAATGAATAAATGCTATTCATTGCCAGCTGAGCTAGCATGAAACCCCTCCAGTGATCATTATTTTACTCTAAGAGAAGTAACAAAGGCCACTTTCATATGATAAGAACTGTATGGCACACTTTAAAAAGTTGTAAGACAAGACAAACAAAAAGATTCAGTTACTAAAATAAAGCAGCATCTGAGAACTGGTAGTTCCATGGACTCCAAATTATGCATGGAGGAACTGAAATACCCAGAAAGTGATATTTGGTCCTATTTATACCAAAATATAGCATAATCTCATTTTCATAAATTGTATTTCATAAACAGAGTGTTCATAAAAAATAGAGCTTTAATAAATCTATTAAACACATTTTTTTCCAAATTAAGCGTGCTGGCAAATATTTTTTCATTTCTTTGACTTTTTCTGCATTTTTTCCGGGGTGAAACCTTTCTTTAGACACCAGAAGATATTAAAGACTGGTGTGAAGTAACCTCATTGAAAGGTAAGGAAACTTTCAGTGACTGTGAATGATTATCAGCACTGAAAACCTCTGCAGGTTCACAAACAGAGAGATGGGCAAAAACAAGTCTTGCATGTGCCCTCTGGCTTACAGGCTTGCTTCTGGGAAAACTACAGAAACATCCTTGCTTGCTTTCAGGAAGTCTTCCTGCCTGGCCAAGAGCACTGGTTATTTGTTCACAAGCAAGGTGCTGTAAAAAGTGGCTGCACTGACTGCCTGAGTCAGAGATGAAGAAAAGAATCAAGGAAGAAAAAAAAAAAAAAAAAAGGAGATAAGGAAGGCAAATTACCCGTTAGCAGTGGATGACTCAAATAACCTCAAACTCATCCCCAAGCTGCTAATAATGTTTGAACAATCCACTGTTGCCCTCGGCTGCCCATGCTATTTGTGACTGCGAAAATGAAGGGCCAATACACACCCAGAGATGACATGTTCCTGCACCAGTGAAGTCTGCTTTCCCCAGAAGCCCAGGCTTTTCCAGAAACCCTGCTGCTGCCACTCAGCAGCAAGAAAGGAATGGTCACTGTCATCCAACCCAAAACTTCTGTATTGCCATTTCTGGTGTTGTGTTTTGCTTTGGTATAGAGCTACAGCAGCCTTGTAAATTCATGATACCACTTGTATTCTGTCTCAAACTTAAAAGAGATCTTGTTTTCACTAGTCTGTCGACAAGTTTTGTTTGCTTTTCAAATATTTTCTCTTTAACAAGCCATAACAGAATCCAGTGTATATTATCTGCCTGAGACAACTAACGATAAAGAATATCTGTATCCTAGCAAGACCCAAGAAGGCGACTAAATCTGTTAATGGGTTTTAGTTGTCAGAAAACTTAGGCAGAAAGCAATTCCTGACAACTAAAACCCATTAACAGATTTAGTCTCCCTTAGACTTGGACTTAAATCTGTCCTGAAATAACAGCACAGAGCATTGGAGCGACTTCCACAGAGCATTCCTGAGGCCAGGCGTGTTGCACACACCGTGTACGGTCTGTGTGACTGTGACCGCTCCCGCACCGTGTCGCAGAGCGGGGAGGGCTCCCTGTGCAGCGTTTCCCATCAGCTGGCACACCTGCACCGCTCTGGTGAAGAACAGCGCCCGCGGCTTGAAACGGAAGAGTTCAGTGCCCACCAAGGCCGAAACGCCTCAGGCCGGGGCCAGGAGCAGCCCAGCCCGGCTTGTGGCGCGGGTCTGCAGCGCCAGGCACTGCCCAGCCATGCTGGCACTGCCACAGACGGCGGAGCGGAGCCGAGGAGCGCCGTGCCCCTCCGCAGTGCCGGCCCTGGCGATGGACACTGCGGGCACAGGGGCGGAGGGGCCGCGGGGACCGGCTGAGGGCTGCAGCCCCCTCAGGGGAAGCGCTGGCCAGCCCGGCCACGGACAGGGCCCGGCTCTGCCCCCGGGGGTCCCTCCGGCCCCCGCTCCATGCAGAAGGGTCGCGGCCGGCGGGGCCGGGTCTGGCAGGGCAGGGCACAGCAGGACAGCGGCTCGGCGCCGCCGGGAAGGTGGCGGAGGGAGCGGGGGGAGCGGCGGGCCCGGCCGCTCACGCTGCCCCGCTCCAGCTCCCCGCCTCCGGCCGCGCTGCCCGCCGTGCGGGGGTGGTGGCGGAGGGGGGGGAGGGGGTCCCCGGGCCTCTATAAAAGCGGCTGCAATGGCTGTGCCGGCACAGCCGAACGGGCGGCGGGCAGGCGGCGGCAGGACCAGCCATGGTGACGGGCGGCGGGCAAGAGCTGCCCGCCCTGCTCCTGCTGCTGCTGCTGCTCCGGCAGTGCGAGGCAAGTGCGGGGCTGGCTGCCGGGGAGAGCCGGCGGCCGGTCCGGCCCCGTGACGCGGCCGCCGGGGCCGCTGCGTCCCCGCAGGTGAGCGGCCGGGATCCGGCGTGTCCCCGTTCGTGCGACGGGCGCTGCCCGGCCGAGCCGCCGCGCTGCGCCCCGGGCGTGCCCGCCGTGCTGGACGGCTGCTCCTGCTGCCTGGTGTGCGCCCGGCAGCGCGGCGAGCGCTGCTCCGCGCTGCTGCCCTGCGACGAGAGCAGCGGCCTCTACTGCGACCGCGGCCCCGAGGACGGCGCGGCCGCCGGCATCTGCATGGGTAGGTGACGGGCGGAGGAGCCCCGGCATGGGGCGGCCTTGGGGGCGGCGGGAGACTCTCCCCGGGCCGGGTCCGCCGCGGGTGTCCCTGCGGGTGTCACCGCGGTGTCGCCGCCCGGCGCTCTCCGCCTGCCCTCCGGCGGAGCGGCGGATCTTCAGCACCCCCGTCTGGGAGGGCCGGGGAGTGCACGATGCCCTCTGCGAAATGCCTCCCCTTTTCCCGCTAGTGCTGGAGGGAGACAACTGCGTGTTCGATGGGATGATCTATCGCAACGGGGAGACGTTCCAGCCCAGCTGCAAGTACCAGTGCACCTGCCGCGACGGCCAGATCGGCTGCCTGCCCCGCTGCAACCTGGACCTGCTGCTCCCCGGCCCCGACTGCCCCTTCCCCAGGAAAGTCGAAGTCCCTGGAGAGTGCTGTGAGAAGTGGGTCTGCGACCCTGACGATGAAGTGATTTTGGGAGGTTTTGCTATGGCTGGTGAGGAAACTAAAATTAGTTATCATAGTCGTTGTGAGCAGGAGGTGGTATCATCGTGAAAATATCCACAGGATTGCCAGATCTAAGGCATCTTGTATGGTCGGGTTTTTTTCTGATCTAGTGGGACTAGTAGGTATACTAGTGGTTATCAATCAAGACAGAGGTCAACAGGTAAAAGAAAGATTCAGAGGATGAATATGCATAGCAGTTTTAAAAGTAAATTAAATTAGTTCCCAATTCTTAAATTTCTGTTTATCTGGTGCACATTAGTTTTGTGACCAGAAGAAAAACAAGGATAAGATTCTAATCCTCAATCATTCCCACACCAAGGTTAAAAACAACAACAAAAAAAAAAAACACCCCAAAACAACAGGCTGCGGTCTTGCTAGTTGCTCTGTAAGAATATGTTTCAACATACAGACTATTATAACATCTTAGTCTACAAGACACTTCCCCCCCTCTGAATTCTGCAGGTTTTACAAGCGGTCAGCATGGTAGATAAAATACCAGTGAATTCCAACGTGTCTGTGCTAGAGTCCTTGTGTTTATTGATGGCATTAAAAACATTAGAGTACTTGTAGAGGCAGTGGTTATAAACACATAAGAAAACCCAACCCATTCCAAAGTGCAGAACTCAGGCTTTTAAAAAAGCTAGATAATATTTTCCCCTTTTTCAGTTTTTTTCCCTATTTTCATTTTTTTCTATTGAATTATATTTCCATCCCCCTTAAATTATACTATTAGTTCAACATGAAATTTTGTAACTTTCTACTTAGAGTGAAGGATACTGCATTCTCTTCCAGTCACTGCTCTTTGTGATCTTGGGCAGTTATGCCAAAACTCAGCTAATCCGTTTAAAAAACAAGTGAGAAAGGATTGAGGAAGAAAAGCTTGAGTAGCTTTTGTGTGCTATGAAATGTTAGTTGTAAAGCCCGTAAGGTATAAACAAAAAGTTTGACACTTTTCTATTACCTTTCCTTTTCTTCCATTTGTCTGACAGTGTCAGGTTAATCCATAAGATGCCTACAGATGAATTCTTTGCATTCTTTTAGCAATGACCATCCCGCTTGGGAGGTCACCTTTTTTGGATCCTTGCCATTCAAAAGGCAGAAAGGCTCTTGTAGAGGAGCTTAACAGCAAGAGCTGTGACTGAGGCTCAGTTATATTGTCTCCTTGTGGTTTAGCTGCTGTGCAAATCACTGAACCAAACTATGCCCTAGCAATATTTGCATGGTGCAGCCATGGGGGCAGGTCAGCTCTGACCATGGCTTTAAGAACCTGTGATAGCCCCTGGAAATTACTTCCCTCCTGCCTCTCCACCATCACCTTGCCTGTAGTCTGTCAATAATTGACAAGATGGAGTGACTTTATGACTCTCAGGAGTAAAAGGACTTTCATTCCATGCTGTTCATTAGTTTAGATAAAACATTCAGCCTCTCTTCAGTTATACTTAATAAAAATATTTTTATGACATAGCTTTAGAACAGATTTGTTACATATTTCTGTTAGAGTGAAGAATAAAAATCTGTTAGGGTTCTAAAGTGGTTTAAAAGTTTATAGTAATTCTTCTAGATGTGGACTTGGGTGAACAGAATCTAAATGCTTTCTGATTATACTGATATGCACCTTTCTGGTTTGGGGCTTTTTTTTATTCTTTTTTTTTCAGGTGTAGGAAGTTACTACTCAAAATTCCTAAAAAACCAGCCTTTAAAATTTCTAAATCCTATCAAAAGCATGGATTTTGGACCTTTTTTTTGTCTTGCCTGTTCCTTCCCAGATATGATAAAGCTCAATTAGATATTAAGGTTTCATGTGAGTTTTTCTTAACAAAGTTCTGTGGGGTTTTGTCTCCAGCCTACAGGCAAGATGCCACACTTGGGATTGATGTGTCAGATTCAAGTGCCAATTGTATTGAGCAGACAACAGAATGGAGTGCTTGCTCCAAGAGCTGTGGAATGGGCTTTTCCACCCGCGTTACCAACAGGAATCAACAGTGCGAAATGGTGAAGCAGACACGGCTTTGCGTGATAAGACCTTGTGAAAATGAAGAGGCATCTGATAAGGTATGCTGCAGAGAGTGAGGCAAGGCAGCAGAATCTCTGCAGCTCTAATTCCAGGGTTGCAATACTACAGTCTGCAATGGTCCAGATGCAGCTGTAGATAAATACACATTTTAGCACAAGTGCAGCAGGCTGAGTGGTTTTGGTAAAGGATTAGACTTGCTGTGTTTACTCTGTAGCTTTGTGCTGCACCTCCAGCAGGCCAAGGGAGCTGATTCTGCCCCTCTGCTCCACTCTGGTGAGACCCCCCCAGAGCACTGTGTCCAGCTCTGGGGCCCTCAGGAAAGACATGGACTACTGGAGTTAATGCAGAGGAGGGCCACCAAGGCAGGAGCACCTCCCCTGTGAGGTAAAGCTGAGAGAGTTGGAGTTGTTCAGTTTGGAGGAGAGCAGGCTTTGGGGAAACCCTCTAGCCCCTTCCAGTACTTAAAGGGGGCCTACGAGAAAGGTGGGAACAAACTTTTAGTAGGGCCTGTTATGGTAGGACAAAGGCTAATGGTTTTAAAAGAGGTAGATTCAGACTAGATATAAGGAAGAAACTTTGTAGCCTAAGGTTGGTGAGGCACTGGAACAGGTTGCCCAGGTTGGTGGTCGATGCTGCATTCCCAAAAATGTTCAAGGTCAGACTGGACAGTGCTCGCAACAATCAGATCTAGTGGAAGATGTCTCTGCTCATTGCAGGGGGGTTGGGCTGGATAACCTTTAAAGGTCCTTTTCAACCCAGACTGGTCTATGATTTTATGACAATTTAAGTCATCCCAGACAGATCACATGTATTGCATGTGCAGGTTGACAGTTCACACAGTCTAATGTTATTCTCCCACAAATGCAACTGTACTTCCTGTACCCTGTACATCAGAATTTCAGTGATATAGAATGGATATATCAGATTTCTAGTCTGTTGAGCATCTGGAACAGCAGAGAAATGTGTGAAATGTCTGCTTGATAAATTAAACCTTATCTTAATCCTTATGATGTCTTTTTTTTTCCAAAAGCAAACCCAACACTGACATTTCTGATGTTAAAAAAAAAAATATATATATATATAAATCTAAGGGAGAAGACTTTCTTCAACATATTATGCAAGTGTTTCTATCAGGGAGAATAACATAGCTAGGTAAGAGGCCCATCAATTTATGAAATCCTCTGAGTGTTGGAAAGCATTTCTAAGGCCTTTGCTGAACAGTCTCTGCAGTTTTAAGTACCATGTTTTGTAAAGGAGATTAAACATGTGGGAGGAGTTGAGGAGATTAACAGGAATGATCAGAGGTTTAGAAAACATGTTCATCTAGGGAAAACCAGATAGAACTGAACTTCTAAATGCAAGGGAAGAGAGATGTGTTCTCACAACTGTATTCAGATATTGCAGCCTGTTTTGAGTCCATGGATGGTATAACAAGAAATGGTGAATTTAGACTGCATGAAAGTTAAGACATGAGCAAAAATGTTCCAAGTAGTAAGAATAGTGAACTCTTGGGGTTGTCTGGGGCAAATATGGAGTCTCTGTCATTGAAGACTTCCAAGGACAAATTAGTCAATAATTTGTTAAAAACAGCATGGTTGTAGACCTGGCTGTATCTTGAGACACAGGAATGAGTGAAGACTTTTGCAGTTCATTTTAGCCTCTTTTTTTCCCTCTGAATCTGGTCCTATAACTTGCTCATTTGACTTGCTGATTCTCTGATGGAGCTACACTAATCTGCAAAGTTTTTCAGCAGAGTATTGTTTCTTAATGAATGTAGACTGAGCTTGTCTGGGATGACAAGAGTGGATTTTAATGATCTGTCTTTCATTACCGGTCCATGCTGGTGTCGAAGAGCAGATCTGACAAGGTGAAAGCAGTTGCAGAGTCTTCTATCTGTTGAATGAATAAAGACAACAAACTTAAATTTTCAGAATAGACCTTTATCTTCGCAC
This sequence comes from Erithacus rubecula, assembly GCF_903797595.1. Classification (NCBI taxonomy): domain Eukaryota; kingdom Metazoa; phylum Chordata; class Aves; order Passeriformes; family Muscicapidae; genus Erithacus; species Erithacus rubecula. Next base: position 135,202,233 of record NC_136689.1, read on the forward strand.
ATCAGTTGTTAAATGCTTAGGCAATGATGCATGGCTGTCTGTCGGTGTTTCTCTCAGAAGGGGAAGAAGTGTGTGCGGATGAAGAAGTCGGCGCGCGCGGTTCGCTACGAGTTCCGGCGCTGCAGGAGCGTGCAGGCGTACCGGCCGCGCTACTGCGGCCTCTGCAGCGACGGGCGCTGCTGCACCCCGCACAGCACCAGCACCCTGCAGGTGGAGTTCCGCTGCCCCCAGGGCAAGGCCCTCACAAAGCCGGTGATGGTCATCAACACCTGTGTCTGCCACAGCAACTGTCCGCAGGGTAACGTTGTTTTCTTCCAGCCGTTAGATCCCACCTCTAGTGAAGCAAAAATATGAATTAGGTAGCACTAAAAGGAGAAGCAGTTCATACAAAACTTGTCCCACAATCACGTGAATGTAACAATTGCATATATGAAACTTCTAAAATATTTTTCAGAATGGTCTTTCAAACTAGGTGCTTTTCTTCCCCCTATAGTTTATTAAATACCTCATTTTACATTTGCCCGCTCCAAATGTCTTTTATTCACTCTAAGGAAATTTTGTACCTTGGACAGAGCCTTCTTTTTATCTTGATGGTGGCATAAAGATTGCAAAGCCAACAGCTAGACTTTCCCCTTGAGTTAAGGGGATCATGCAGCAAGTTTCAGTGGTGTGAGACTGGGCTTCTTGAGTGTAAATGTATTCCTTGAGGAATGCATCACATAAGCTTCCAGGCTTTTAACTTCACTTTCTATACTGCATATAAACACTCCAGCAGTGTTCTTTTTGCTTTTTAAGGAAACTCTGTTTTTTGATGACAGTAAAAATCTTACTGATGGAAGAGTTACATTATTGCCACTTATAAAGTACTTTCTGTCAATATCTCTAACTAAGGATTAAGATTGCACATAGGCCCTGAAATGGCATAGGTAAGATCTCTCATCCTGAAGCACAGCTGGTTGATAGCTGACAGCAATTAAATTTCTCTTTCACTAGCAGTCTAATCCAAAACAAACTGAAGTCAGTGTTGTATAAGAACTTGGTTCTTTTCCATGTAAGTCTGTAGATATAACTATTTGGATGCAAAAATAACAGATCTGTAAATTCCTCTAAAATACTAACTGTATCATATGGTGCTTCATTTCTTAGAAAGGTGTATATGTAAATAGAAATTGTACATACTGTAATATAACTTTACTAAGTAAATAAACTTTATGTGATTCAAAATATTTTTTCCTACAGTTGTTTTTCTTGCTAAAAGCAGTGGGAAGAAGGAGGGTCTGCAGACTCCTAAAAGCAATAGATGATTTCTGGTGTTATTCTTAATATACCTCATCCTAATCATGCCTTAGAAGTCATGCAGTGCCTTCCTTACTAAAGATTAATAATTTGTGGGGCACATATTAGAAAGGTGGTCTCTGTCAGAGTAAATTAGCCTGGGAGATAGGATAATGTAACTAAGGTTAGTGTGCCCTGAAATATAGTGGTGATGGTGAAGAACAATTTCACGATTCAGAGTTCACATTTGGGCCTGAACAACTAACAAAGTATTTCATTAGATTGTGCAACACTTCAGCCTCACAAAATCAGTCTGTGACCATGTTTGTGTTACATACTCTATGGCAATACCCTCAAGAAATAAGAGCCTGAGGGTGGCAGGTTTGTGTATATTAAATAATGTACGTAGCAGGATTGTGCCAAGAGTTCATAAGCACAATCATGGAGACATTCAGCTGCTTCAAACTGTGAGACCAAGTTTACCCAGTGTGTGTCTGTTAGCAACAACAGAGTTGTTCTTATGCCACAACTCTCCTGTAACCATGTGGTAAGAAACAACTCTGTCTTGAGAAGAAAGGCAGAAAGCCAAATCTTAACATATTTGGCCTAGTATTCTATTCCTCCAAAGGAGCTATCATACTCTGGCAATTCCTGAGATACAAGGGGGAATTCAGTTGAGGGTTAAGACTCCTCATTTTAGCTGATGAAGCATAAGGTAAAGATAACTATGAGCAAGTATTAACAGCTGATAGGTTTTAGGTAACTTTTTGGTTATCCTTGAAATTATGAGGCTCTGGTGCTGATTCAGTAAAGGTTTAGATATACTGGGTCCTCACCTGGGCTCTTGCATGTCTTTCTTCACTAACTGCACCAATGATGAATTTCTCTGTAGTCATTGCTGTTGTTATCAACACATTCTTGCCTGCCTTATGCCCTTCAAACAGCTGGAACAAGACTGTTTGTGCATACATGCAACACTCCCTGCCCTTGCACAGTTTAATTCCTAATCATAGAATCATGGAATAGTTTGGTTTGGAGGAGACTTTTACAGGTCATCTGGTCCAAACCCTCTCAAAATGAGCAGGGACATCTTCCACTGCTTCAGGTTGCTCGATGTTTCCAGGGATGAGCACCGACTACTTCCCTGGGCAACCTGTTCCAGTGTCTCACTACCCTCATTAAACAAAATTTATTCCTTATATCTAGTTTGAATCTATCTCTTTTAGCTTAAATTTCTTCTCTCTTAGCCTTTCCTCAGAGGAGAAGCACTCCATCCTTCTGTCCAAGGACCTCCTCTGGACCCAGTCCAAAAGGTCCATATCTTCTGATGTAACACCTTCTGTGCTAGGAAATGCCAAGACTTATACAGGACATGGCCTCAAAACAGCTGAGAACTGATTAAAGAGTAGACCAGAATCCAGGAGAGATTGAAAAAGATTATTTTTTTTTAAAACCACTTTCACCCCACATCTCCTCCTGCTTCCCCTCTCCACCCCAAAAATCAGGCTGGTTTGTGCAATGTTTCTCTAAAATAATGCAAGCTACCAAGTGTTTCTCAGGGTCATTTTGCAAATTAGAGGCACCTTGGTTTGCAAGAGATGCATTAACTACTGAGCAATGCAGCAATAATATCTGGACAAATTTAAACAGTTTTTGGATTAATAAAACTCAGCTAATGCTGAGCCAGATGGAATTAGAGAGGAATGCAGCCAACTACTGACTTCCTATGAAGTAAAATTGTTCACTCACTTTATTTTGACAGCATCCATACCCAAAGTAATTTATATCTGTGCATCAGCTTATCGTTGCTACATTGTTTCTCCTCTATCCTTCTGTTTTCTCTTAATGTTATCCAGATGTTTTTGTCATTCCTTAAGTTTTACTTTTATTGGATCATACAAACAAGGCACAGGCACCAGGGAGAAGCAGTTCAATCAGCAGCTTCCACTTTGTAGGCAAGTTAAAAAGCTTGTCTGGGATATGAACTCATCACCCTTTGTACATTAAGGTCATCCACTACTCTTATGTTTGTGAGTTTTCTCCCCCTACAAAGGCAGGAGTTTTATTTCTGATATTTTTGAAGAGACATAAATGCAGCTTCCTGCTGGGACTCTTCTTGTGGATTGTCCATCACTTCCTTTGAAAAGGAGAGTATGTGCACTATGGCATATGAGTTCAAGACAACTTGAGTAACTCCTGTTGCTTATACTGTCTTCCCAGCACTTTAAACTACAGTTCTGCACTTCAGCAAACCAGTGCCAAAATGTCCCCATCACCTTTCTTAGTGCTGCTGTACCTGGTTTCTGTGTCCTTAACCTATTCTGTGAAAAGGCAATTGCATTGTTGCAAGCACTGCAACCTCCACAAAGGAGAACTTCTATGGTGTTCAAATCCTTGTTAGCCATCTTTATAGAACTACTGCTGTCTCAGTGTCTTCTTATGTTACTATAGCAGTTCAGCAGGAAAAATATATTTTGGAAGGAACCACAAATGTTTCTTTTGGACAGAAGGAGTCAGAGATCTGATCCTGTTTTACTGTCTTTTAGACTATATACAATATCAATTCAGGGCTATTTTTATCTCAGCTCAATTGATTCAGCTTTTCATCTGTTTTGTTTGGTTATATGCATTTAGATTTGTTTTACTTTAATGTGAACAGTTACTGCCTTAATCTTTGAGCAAATTTCAGCCTCTTCCTGAAAAAGCTCCACACTGATTTAATTAAAACACAACAGTGGTGTGTCAAGCCTGTGAATTGATATAAGGAAACTCCAGTGATAAAATCCTGAATATTTCTGGTGTAGAACTGTGGTTTTCCTAAAGAAGCAAAGGCAAATTACTCAGGTTGAGAAAAATTAAATTAATCAAACTTCAGCAATTCATTTTCATATCTCCAAGGATTCATATCTGAGCATGTCAGGGAACATCAGTCAGTGTTCTAAGGATGGGTCCATACAGCAATGTGTACTGAGCATGTTGATGAAACAAGAACAAAACATGCCAGTCAGCATGTTCATCCCTTGTTCTCTGAACAAATGTACCTTTCCTTTGCTACTACCAGTGAAGGACTGCCCCCAGAATAAGTCACTTAACAGTTTTTGGTGTTAACTGGTAGGCTAAGAACACCTTCAGTTACAAATGTTGATCATACCCAGGGTTACACTCCACAGCACATGCAGCCTGACATGTTTTTGGCCACTTCCAGGACTCTTTCATCTCTAGGACTTCATCAAAGCAGGACACTTCTTGCATTTAATCTGCTTTGAATTTCTCTAGGGCAGCAGTCAAAGGCATGGAAAATATGTTTTGGTTTTTTTGCCTTCACTGACTGTGTAAGGAGATCAGATGACAGCCTGCTCACTGATGCCTGACATTGGAGTAAAAACCTCAAAATGAGTAGAATTCTACAACTGACTTCACTACAATCATGGTCTCACCCTTTCTGTTTTCCAGTATAATTCCAGGAGTAGGATAACATATAATAAAATCTTCAGGAAAAATAGAATATTGCTATTTTTTTTCTTTCTAGTCTAAGCTATACCTTTTCTTCACCCTTTTTCAACAATTTCTCAATGCATAGGAAGATGGACAGAAAAATATTTACTTACTGTTTCTAGTCCTAATATTTATGTACTATGACAAATGTGAACTTCATGAAATAACATTTTATATCTCTCCTCTGAGAACTTACTACACTGGAATTTATTTTCCTTTTTTTTTTTTTTAATAATAAAATAATTATTTTGTACAAAATCTTTCTGTATTAACTTCTGTTTCAAAAATTCATTCTAGTTACATCCACCATGATAGATTTTGTAATATGAACTGTCTATTGATGGCACAACATTTAGTGCAACCTGAGGGAAAATTGTGCTCTTATTTTCCCTTTATCAATCCCAGTTTGTGCCTTGTACCTGTTTTATGACCAGAGTTACTGTGCTGATGTCAGTCAAGAGACTTACCATGCAACTACAACAAGAAGAGTTTAGTTGCAAATATCTAGTAAATTCTTTTAATATTAGTTTAAATCCCTGATGTTAAAATTTTTATTTCTACAAATGTGTAAAGTTAGAGCTAAGTCTGTTTCTTTATCATTAAACATGTTTAAAATCTTATGTTCTCCATGGACTGTGGAGGGAGCCCAGCAGATTGTCTGCCAGTGAGCTTGTTGGAGAATCAAACTCAGCCTCTCCACACAGGGCAACAGGTCTGAGTAGCCATTGCTGGTCAACTGACTTAATTGAATGATTTGTAGGTTAGCAAACAGGCAAAAAAAACACCCCTATTTATATCCCAAGACATAGATTTATTCTTCCTTGGACGTGCAAATGGTCACACTAAAATAATGAAGAAAAGTACCCCACTGACATAAAATTCCTCAGTGTTCATGGATATTAATTTGGTTGTTGTTATTCTCAATGTCATAAAAAAGTATTTCCCCCAAAGTTCTGTGGTAGAGTTCATACAGGGACACCTGGATCTCTGGTTTCATGTTGTCTCTCCTCTTCTGTAGCCTTTCCTACTGTCACCATGTGTTGAGACTGTTTTCCACCCTCTTCCATGTTTTTTTCCATGCTTTCTTTATCCTGTTCCTTATTATTCACTTCCACTGTGCCCTCAAGTGGTAAATCAATCATGTACATGCAATATCCCACTGCCAGAGGCCTTCCCTATGACCCATGCACCCATGCATGCTGCATCCCTTTCTCCATGAGACTTGCAGCCTTCAGGATACATGCTGTGTCTACTGAATTTGCTAGGAGCTAATTAGAGCTTTTATTTTTAAGCATGACAAATTTACTTTTTCTGCTGGTAAAAGATAAAGGATATTTAGAAGGATATAATAAATTATTTTCTTAAGAGAATAAAGTGTGTTTATTCTAATTATGTAAGAGAGATTTGTTCTCCTATGCCTCTGGGTCTGGATTAATTAAGACCTAGGCTCAGCACTTCATGTTTCTTGATTCACAGAAATTCAGAAAGAGTCTATTAGGCCAAACAGAGGCTTGAGGTTACACATACCCAGGATTGTGCTCTGATCATCAGAAGACTAAGTATGTTAGATCCTGTGGGAGGGTTGTTAGTTTGGGTTCTTTTGGCTTTTTTCGCTCTGTGTTTTTAATTAAAGAATTTCACTTTAATATTAAGTTAGGAGTTTGTGCAAAGAAGCAAATCACAGAAATCCTTGCATAGATTGAGGCAGAATTAAATTCTTTGAATGGCCTTTGTATACAAACATGATCATTGAAATGCTTGAAAGGTTGGACCCTCACCACTTTGCAAAAACTGCATTTTCAGACTGTAACACATTAGACTGCCTAGCACAGAAATAAAATGCACCTCTCTGGGGAAGAAAATCCAAACTTTAATATAATGAAAGTATTCTGCAGCAAGTATTTAGCATTCTGCAGCTTATGTTCTCACTCTGTGGGCTGTGAGTTTGCAATTGCTCATGAAACCCTGTCATTCCCATAACAGGACCATGCTACGGGCTGCCTTTGGCACAGCTGCTCTGCTTGGACGAGCCAGAATTGCAAGCAGTGTTTCACTTGCAGTCGCCAGTAAGAGCTGCTCCAGCGGCACGGCTCAATCCATGGCCAAGGGGGACACCTGGTGGCTGTGGCTCCTTGGGGCTGCTCAGGGAGGAAGAAGCTGGAATGCTGGATGCACCGGGCAGGAGGAGGCCAGCGATGTCCCCAGGGAAAACGCCATGGTTAGGGAGCCTGCAACAGCAGGGCGAGCCAGAAGCCTGTCAGGGGGGACTTTGTGATGCTTGTATATCCCCAATCGTCTGTTCTGTTGGTGCTGGATATTGAGCTGTGCAGTTTTAACGCGGGTTCCAGGAGGGAAGGGGAGAGAAGAGGTGCAGGGTTTGTTGTCAGAGACTGCACTTGCTCCCCTGGACCCTTCACACAGACCGTGCTGTCTGCAGTGGGCAGCACGAGAGAGCTCTCCTTTGCTTTTAGTTAGTTTCTGGCTAGATGAGGCAGAGAAGCTCCTTGCACTGTGTGTTTTTTTCCTTTTTCTTGGCACTGTTTGAACCTGCTCTGGACTGAAAATCCAGAGGAGCACTGGGAGCTCACACCTGTGTCCCACCAGGCCAAGCCTGGGCCATGGCATTTCCCAGTGGCAGAGGGACTGAGAACAGCCTGAGTGAGCTGAGACCCACAGAGGGGACTCTTCTGCATTTGTCATGTCTTCGGAGCGGCATCACGTTTTGCTCTTTAGTATTGTTCATTTGTATGCTGGGGAGTGCTTTGCCTGTTAAATAAACAGGTGTTTTTTCCACTTCTCTCTGAGGAAATATTTCCCGAAACCAGTTGGGAGAGGGACTGCTTGAATCTGTTTCCTGGAGGGACCCCATTCAGAGGTTTGCTCCAAAATTCACCCTAAACCAGGACAAAGCACAATTTTTAAATGCATCCAAATTTTTAAATGTATCTAAATTTTTCTTAGCATTTTGGCAGGGCCCAGCCTCCTCCAGGACCTTGTTTGTTTTGTGTGAATATACAATGCAGAAGAAAGTTTCTCGTCCCAGACTTTCCAGTTAAGTGGGAAAGGCACAAAGGATGAAGAGGAGGCTGTTTTCTCTAGTTAGCACACAAGGCACTGAGAGCTCAGAATATATGAGCAGCTTCCTCCCCACCACACACAATTTGTGGTAAACCCAGGAAATGAGCCATTTCTCTTAAGTCACCATCTACAACCTTAACCACAAAGCCTCTCCTCCTGCTCCTCCTCCTGCTCCTCTTAGCTTTACCCTTTTGGGTCCACTCTGCACTTCAGAGGATCATGTTGCAGAGGAAATGAAGCAAAATGCTTTATTTTCAGAAAAGAGGGAAGTTTCTCAGAAACCTCCTCATGGGAGGCTTCTGAGGCTCCACAAAAGAGAGGCCTGTAGAGAACAGAAGGACAATGAGCCCAGGGAAAATGAGGGTGTTGGGAATGGTGGTTATTTGTTCTACAGAGAAATTGCTCTCTGTGTATGTTGCAGATGTACTTAAGACAGTCCTACTTCATCTGATTGTTTTTGGTTACAGGGTACCTGGTGGAATATGGGTTTGCATCTCTTCCTTGGGATGCTTATGAAGGAAATAGCCATCCCTCACCTTCACTAAGCATTATTCAGGGTGGCTGCCAAAAACTCTTCCAAGCTGTAGTGAACATTTTAGTTTCCATATCAGAGTGAAAAAAAAACCACAAAGGGACCAGTATCTTCAGCCCATGCAAAATGACAGAACCCCAGCTCCATCAGGGGACAAGATCAGGAGCCCCAGGGCTTGGCTGTGAGGCACTTGGCACACACACACAAAAAAAAAAAAAAAAAAAAAAAAAAAAAGAGAAGTTTCTGCTGCAACCTTCAGGCCTGTCAGAAGTGGGAGAGGAGAGGGAAGGGCAAGGGAATTGTTTTGAGAAATAGGAAAAGCCTCAAGGCCACTGCAGCTGTTACACGAAGTTCTTTGAGGTTATCTGTGTTCTTCTATTTAAGCTTATTTGGGCTTTTGGTTCCTGGAAAGACGGATGTGTTCTTACTTTAATTAACATTTGTTCAGCATTTTAATGTCAACTAGAAAAGAAAAAAAATCTCACAAAATGCAAGTGCTGAACTTTACCCAGCTTTTTACCATTTCCATGAAAAGAGGTTTCCCAGAGGTTTTCCAGATTTACCACGAGGGGGAGGCAGCTGAAAAATTATGAGACATCTGTTCTTTGAACTCGATTTTTAAGAAAAAACACTGGGACATCCACAAAAATAGTGCAAGCAAAATTGTTTTCAGCCTTAAGGAAAATATTAACCTTTTATGTCTATTAGCAATTCATATACTTTTAAGTAAAGTTGTTTGGTTTTTTTAAATCTTATTAACTGAAGTTAGGCTAAAATTCAGTATTTCCCAGGGGAAGGATATGTACTAATGGAAATGATGCTTTTGCTTTTATGTAGAAAGTGAAATAATAGAAATTGCTTCTCCAGAACTTAAATGAACCCACAAACACATACTGCATGATTAAAAAATCTTTCTAAATTTCTCATCTTACACTTCACATTGAGTTACACAATTCATACTTGTGCTGAAAAAGCAGCTGTTTTCTCTTTCTAATATAATATTCTACACACTCCAAATCCTTCCCTTAAACTAATGAATTTCCTGTGTGTCTTAAAACAGGATTTTTAAGGACATATCTATCAAAACTTAAGAACATGAAAAGTCTTAGAGTGATAACTAAGGTCACCAAAAGCTTTCCACTGCCACAGCATGACCAGACAAGGCAGAGAAGAAAGCCAGATGAGGCAGAGAAAGGTCAGGTCTCCAGCAGATCAGTGGCAGATCCAAAATACAAGGGACTTGTAATGTGTCTTTTGGATGACTTTTCTTGCTGAAGTGATGAAAATGAAAGGAGGTTTCTCTCTCAGTTTCTCTGATGACTGTACTTCAACAGCCATGAAGAATTTGAAGTCCAAGGTCAAAGAGCTATGAAAAGCAGCTGGGGAACCCTTGGGGAGCACTAATTATGAGCCTGTGAGAAATGGGTCTTTTCCCCTGTGTGAGACATGAATCTGTCAAAGATTGGTATTCAATAGCAAGCCTTCAGAATAGGCCACCTTTGAAAGCTATAATGAATAACCTCGAAAGAAGCCCTTATAAAATCTTAAACATGCACAAGATACTAGCCAAGGGCTTAATAAAATACACAAGCCCCGATGCAAAAAAAACAGGCAAAACAAACAGAAAGCTATGGCAACTCCAAACATAACAAGATGGACCTCATAAGGAGGAATTAACAGCAAATCTCTCAATAACTTGCCTTTTGTGGCCAGAGGTCTGCTATCTCCCCAGGGTACAGAGCACAGAGAAACCAAATTAAACTGTGGTTATCTGATGTCTCTAGTGAGATTCACTTCGTCGCACGTCACTGTTCAGTGGGTAGATGAAGTCCAGGGCTGGGAGTCAGAAAGTCTGTGTTTGGTTCCCAGCTCTGCCACAGGCTTGCTGTGTAGCACTGCTCTACTTACTCAGCCTTTGTTTGCCTCAGTTTCCATGGCATAAAGAGCCAGGGATTGCAACAGTGCTGCTGCACAGGGCAGTGCTGCAAAGCCCAGAGCAGGGCTGCTGGCATACCACCACGTCAAGGGGGGTAACCACTGTCAAAATGCTAGTTTCTAGATGTGCAGCATCACATATTTTTGAGTTGCTAGGATTCCTGGCAAGGAGGGATGGCTTTCAGACCAGCTTCACTCCATGGACAGTGGATTAAGTGAGTGCTGGAAGATGTGGCATTTCCTAATTGCAGGAGGTTAGTGTGCCCAGATGTCGAGCAGCGTGGTGAGGGGAGACCACACAGCAGTGCCATGTCCCAGGAGCCTGAGGCCACATTGCACAGCACTAACAAGGCTGGAGAGGGGCTGTGGTCCCTCTGAACCCCACTGAGCTGCTGGACTCTGTTTTTCCAGATATTAGTGACCATGAGTTGCTCAAACTGTAGCTGTAGGAGCAGTCTGCTGAGTCCCAGAGAACTGGGACCATATCATACGGCAGTGATGATAGGGAACAACTGTACAACCTTTGTAAAATGTCAACACTAAAAAGGTGTCCTCATCCCCACGGTTACATGACCCCATCTGCAGCAGAGCCAACCCCAGACAATGCACATTTTTGACCTCCAGTGATCCCTGCTGTTTACAGATGGTGTGTCATGGCCTGGGGCAAACTCAGTTTCATAGAAAAGAAACCTTGGAAGGAATTCTGAGACCCTGGTGCAGATTTGTAGCTACACTTGGCAAGGTCTCATCCCATCATGTGCAGTCATTTCCCATACAAGAATTCTGCATCCTCTCTGGTTTGTGATGGAGGTGCACCTAACCACAGAGAGAGGAATTTGCAGGAAGCCTGTGGAGAAAGAGAGCCAAAGGCAATGGGAATGCAATTGGTATGTGGGAACATGGGATAGCAGTGAGACAGATCCTGGCACAACACTGGGATTTAGCTCAATGCATATGCACTACACATGGAAGAAAGTCAACAGAGCCTCTCCAATGCCAGGAGATCAGGCAAACAGTCTGCAAAAATGACTGCCACAAAAGGAAATACTTGAATTAAAACCTAAATCAATTTAGAAGAGAATAATTAACATTATTGCAAATTCAATCCTTCCCAGTCTAGAAATGTCACTAATAAAGCTGCCTGTGTGAGCTGTGATTCAAACAGGTTCCCTTATCTAACTCACTTTTTATCTGCTTTAAGAGTTGAATCATTATCATCATAAAAAGGTTTGTGTTAGAAGAGGCCTTAAAGATCATCTGGTTCCAACAACCTTCCATTAGAAGATATCTTGATGTAATGAATTATGAATTATATTATTGATTTTGCTGTTACAGTCCCCACAGAAGAAAGTAATCAGGACATCATATCTTACCTGGAATCTGTGTAACCCAAGAGCCCACCTCTGAAGAGGCTGGGTGTGCTGGTTATAGCAGCTGGAGGAGGCTCCATGATGGCAGACCACCCAAGGCAGTAGGAGCTGATTTCCCCTTGCAGACAGCCAGGGAACTAAAATGTAAGAGCCAAACGATCTGTGCTTACTCTGAAATAAGATTAAATAAGCCAGGCAGGAGTGGGATGGCTGTAGTGGAGATGTGCTTCTTGACTTCAGACCAAAAATGGAAAGGTCAGTGGATGCTACAGCCAGCTTGGAGCATCAAAGGAACACCAACCTGGTTCCTCTAGGCATTTCTCTCTGCCAAATCCATAGTTTGTACCTCCAACATATTGACTTCCTACTAACCCTTAGAGGAAAGATTAAAGGAAGTTAAAGTTCTCTTCATCATCCTCAACATAACATCCTTTTACACAGACCTTACCTGGTTGAAAGCACTTCTAGTTTCTACAGCTTTGAGACTTGTGTTCTCTCAAGGCTTGAATTTGTCCCTTTGGGAAAAAATGAATGAGTGAAGTAACTTCAGGCAGTTTTCTTGCATTTACATAGCCAAAATTACTTGCAATGATTAATAATCATTAAAATAGAAATGGTTATATGGACTGTAATCCATCACCTTGTGTCACAGGAACTGCTTTCTTTTTACTTCTAACATCAGCCACATCTTTACTTCTATGATACCTCAGATCCTCCTTTTACCTTTTTGTGTTTCTGGCATGAACTTTGCTTTCACAAAGTCATTTTTAGTTGTTTCTATATTTCAGATGAAAATGTCATTTACATTTCACTTCTAGGAATGCAACAAGTATAGGAGTACAGTAAGACAAGACAATACAATAAAACAAAAGGAATACAATAATACAAGATAAGGAGACTGGGAGGCCAGAAATGACAGAAATTTATTAATAAGTTATCTGGGTCATCACCCAGCAGAAAAGATCCCAAAGACCACGGGAATCTTCATAAATTGCTCTGTTTGCATAATGGAGCCCTGCAGAGGGGACAATTCTCATGAATGACTGCAGCTGAGATACAGGCAGTGAGGAGCAGTCCTCCAGCCTCCAGGGCTTTCTCTGCTGTGTGCCATTTGCAGGTCTCTTTTCCACTGTTTGATGTTTTTGAAGTTGTTTGAAATTTGCATCCAGAAAATAATTACAAGAGTCAATTGTATCAAGATGTGTTTTAATAGACTTTATTTTTCCAGGCAGTCCTTCTATCCACCTCCCAAGTCCCAGAATTGTACTGAATACATAAATAATGAACAGGGTTGTGAAATCACCTCCAGTGTGATGCAGCCCAGGCCAAGGCTCAAAAGACTGTGTTGTTCAGCCTGACCTACATCAGAAGGAAATGTAAAACCTGATTCCTGATGCCCTCACTGTGCTGTGGCAGTGATCCAGTCTGAGCACAGCCCTGTCACTGCATCTTACAATCTCTCTGCTGAGTGGTACTGCTTTTGATCTGATCCTGTAAGTCTTGAGAGCTCTGGATAAAAGCCAGTTTTACCAAATTTTTTTTTTTTTTTTAATGTAAAAAGCTCAGTATTTTAATTGTGGTAAATATAAAGACAACAGTATAAAAAAAAAAATCTGTGTACTCTTAAATTATACATGAAAATGCATAGCCAAAAAAAAGTTTCAGAGCATCTCACAGGCTGCAATAACATTTCCACCAGAAGAAAATTGTCCCTAACATGATCATGTTGCAGATGTCTCTGAAGTTTGAACAATTTTGGCTCTGATTTTTTCTGTTTCAGTTTTGAATTTTACTTTTTCAGATAAGCAAGAAGTATCAGATGACACACACACAAAGCAGGTGCTTACCTGAAACAGAAGTTGTAAGATTTAGAGTAAATGGTTGTGACTAAGAGAAAGGTTGAAATTTAAGCATAAACTTTCTCCAGGTATTTATAAAATACTTATATCACCACTTAAAAAGCAACCTAATTGCATGTGCCTAGCAGGATGGTGCTTGTACTTGCTCTGGTGCAATGTAGATCATGATGAAATATAAAAATAATAGATCCAATGTGGAATTAACCTCCACACAAACACATAGCTCTCACTTGTGCCTGACAAACAGCAGCTGAGATTGTCCAGCACCTGGGAGTTTGAAAGTTGCAAAGCCATTCAGATCCAGCAAGAAAACCAATGTGTTTGGGCCAACCAAAGAGCTTTCTGCTTTGGGGCAAATTAACACAAGATATTGGTCTCCATGGGGAGTCCATACAAAGTGGTTTTCACACAGCCTTGCTTTACTGTCCCAAAGTGCCAGGACATGCCCAGCACTGTGTTTCCTGCAGGAAGGTGCAGATGCTCAGTGAGCCTGGCCCTGGCTTGCTTAGCACTGGGAGAGCCTCAGACATACCAGTCCTGATCAGCCTGCAGAGAGAGCAAAGCAGTACCAAGGGAGACCTGGATTGCTGGGGCCTGGAGGAGCAGAAACAGGTATATGGTACATGATGCAAAACTATACACCTTGGGGATTAAGAGGATTTGTCAGAAACATGATACTGTGATTTGAAAACGACAGAAGAGGAGAATGGCTGACATGTATTAAGCTGTTACAGTGAGCCAGCCAGGCATGCACATGGCATACAGTAGGATAAACATTTCTGTGGGTACAAACTAAAACTGATATTCCAGGTTTTAGTCAGTAGAGGTAAAGGATTCTTGTTTGGTGGAACAGATTTTATATGCATTTTTTCTTACATATCCATTTTCACTGTGGTTGATTTTACAGCTAGAGGAGCTATGAAGGAAACAGGCAACAGGAATGCCTGCCTTACAGGACAATATTAGAAGCATCTGTCTTAGCCTGGAGCAAACACTCGTGGAGAAAAAACTGTGATTACTCTCTATAAACACAAAGTAGAAAAGCTCATTCAAGGGCACATGAGCACAGGCTGGCCATGAAGTTTAGGCCAGAGGTTTACAAAAGGGTTCCTAATGGAGAAAGCAGTATATTCCAGTAGGAAGGGGGAAAGCACCAAACCAAACTTGTTTCTAGGACAGTGCGTGTTAAAGATCTCTGAACCTTCTGTTTACTGCAGTGGCAAAGGACTTGAATTTAAAGTTGGATTACTTTACAGACCTAGGCTTGGAGAGTCTCGGCTGTGCACAGTCTTATCAAAGAAAGCAGCTGGAGATTTCACTGACACTTAAAATTAACTGGGATGCCAAAATTTGGATTTGCACCTTCTAAATTATTTCAGAGGTGCCAGTTTTGGTGGGGGGCTGCCAGACAGCAGATTCTGCCACCTCTGCACACACAGTAACAATTCTGCTTTCCTTCAGGTGACAAGGGCAGGAATGCTGCTCTCTCAGCAACAAAAACATTTCTCTGGGGAGCACAATATCAGCACCTGTTGGCACCTCACCCTGTTCCATGTCCAGTGGAGGGTAAGTAAAGCAAGAGGAGGTCAGAAGTCTCTGGGCAGACAGAACTGTCCCTGCTGTTCCTGCTCCTGTCCCTGCTCTGTAATGTTACCAGGCATTGGATAAAATAGGAGAGCAGCTCTGGGGGTAGAGATGAGAGTGAAGACCACTTCCTTCCCAGCTAGATGCTCTCTGCCCTGAACTAAAAGGTCATGTTTGTGTCCTTCCTCTCCTGCAAGGAATGCTGAATTTTTTCCTGCAGTTTTCCCAAGAATAATGCAGTTTGCACAGTCCAGAACACTCTAGAGCTGGTCCCTAAAAAGCTGCTGTTTGAGGGGAGCCATGGGTTTGAATGATGGATGCTGTTGTAATCACCATGGTGTGGGAGGAGAACCAGCTCTATACCCTACATCTGCCCAACTCCCACTTAACTGAACAAAACATGAAAAACATCCCTCTTCTCTTCCTCCCAAAATACTCCAGATTTTTGGACAAATACTTCTGATATGTGAATACAGTAGTGCATACGAAATGAAGAGCTAAATAAATCATAAACTGGGGAGACAAAAACACGAAGAAACACCTGTAAAACTTCATAACACTCTTATTTTTAAAACTGACAAGCAGAGCAGGCAACACACCTCCCAACACATGAAAGGAGGGGCCATGCTGTAACATTTAACTTCAAACAACATAACACGAATAGACTGTTGATCTGCATAATTGTTTAAGCCAGTGTTTTCAAACTTTTAGAGTAATGGGACCACCATTAATGCTAAGACCCTCTTGTGGACCACCATGTGCCCTGGATCATCAAACTCGTAATTGAAAACACAACTGAATGCTGTTCAGCTTGGTTCTGCAGCCCATCTGTGGACCACTTACCAGAAGACTGTGGACCACCAGTGGTCTGCAAACCACAATTTTGTAATTATCAGTCCAACTGACTCAAGACCAGGCATGTGCCAGAAAAAGCAATGGATGTAATGTCATTACAAAGATGTTGGGCACAACTGGGATAGAGAGCTCTTTATACCACCCACAGCTTTCCATGTGGGAACACTATTCCAGTTCCTGATTGTCTTCTGGCTAATGTCTCCCATACAGTGTACTTTTTGCTGCATATCCTGGGACTTGTTTATATGTATGAGCTTTGTGCCACAGCCAGTAGCTACAATTAAGGCATAATTATAAGTGGTAGGGAAGGGAGGAGAAGCTGGCTACCAGTAAATTTCACAATCAATGGTCCTCCTGCTGCTCATAAAAATGTTTAATTGGTCTCCTTCTTGTTTGCTACATTGTTTAACTAGTTTTGGGCCAGGCTGGTTTTAAAAGTCTCTGAGTCTTGTGAGTCTGTATTTGAAGTCCTGGTTCTCCTCCTCACTCACAGGAGGTGGAGCAGTGCAAACCAGAGATCTCTAGCCACTAATGACTACTTCTAGTCTTGCCCAAATACAGTTTTCTTATATGTTTTGGGCATCCTTGAATTCTTGGTTTATGTTTTTAGGTTCATCCAAACTCTAATTACATGCTGAATAGCAGATACTTGTTTAACCTGCTGTAATACAGGTAAACACACATACTCACATACACAGAGGGTTTATCTGCAGCACACAGTGAGGTGCTGTGCAGAAATGCCTTAACTATCTATAGATGACCTTGCAGAGGACTACACAGCACTGCACAGAGCCATGCTCAGAACCCAGTACACCTTAAAAACCAACATTTTCATTCAGCCTGTATGTGGATACCACAAGGTAGAGAAGCCCAAGTTGTCTCTAAACAAGTTTCCTCAGTTAGTACAAATAGTGTAGCCATGACCTCATGAAGCAGTGTAGGCACATTGTAAGGGACATATTCTTTAATACTAACACACTTGAGGTTTCCATGGTGCCTTTGCAAAGGAAAGCTCTCATTCTGTCCTTACTCTCTCATGGACAGGTAAATAAATGCCAGAAAAGTCCCCAAGGCAGCAACAGGCTTAGATCATGCAAAGACCAAAGAGACAAGAAAGTAGGATCCTAGCTGCCAGAAGGATAAGTGGGTCTCTTTGGGGCTTCTTGACCATCCCTAAGGTGGACCCTTGCAAATGCATTTAAAGCTCAGACGAAATTGTATGTGAAATTCATCTTTGGCACTTTCCAGTTTGGACTAGGTAAGGCTCTTTGGACAGCATTTGTAGCTGCTTGGAAGCAAACAGCACATTATCATTTGGATACAGAAAGGTTGGGCCAGTTGCTCTAAACTTTGCAGAAAAATCAGTGGCAGGGCCAAAAACCCAGGCAAGGAGTGATGATTACATGTTCTGTTCTCTTGACCCTACGCCTCCACCCCAGAGCTGCAGAAGGCAGCTCACTCTGGCAATTGCAGAGAGGGAGGGAGCAAGGAAGAGTAAGATTAAAAACTCTGGAAAAGAGATTGCAGAGGAGAAGATGTTACATACCACCCCTAAAAAACTAACACATGGAAACAGCAGCAGTACTCCCAGGCCAAGCCTGTGGAGACAAATTTATCTCTTGTGCAACATTAGTGAAGGAAAAAGACCAAGTTATTTCAAGAATGGATTTGAGCCAATAAACCAACACAAATTTGCTGTGTTGTAGCAGAAATTTTTCTTATTCTTCTTTATCTTTGACCTTTTATTGGGAAAAAAAATAGGGCTGAGCAAAGCTGTACTCTGGTAAGAAAAATGTATCAGTAGCACATAGCTTCATGAAATAGAGGAGCCATGGATGTTTTATTCATGTAGATATACTTGGTTTACACAAACACTAAGCTGATGCTAATGCTTGCCCATGGCTCCAAACAATGTGCTGTTCCTCTACTGCTGAGTCTCCGTGTCTGAGAAATGAATTTGACATCAAATTACACAATCCTAAATCCCTTCAGGGGAGAAGAAAAAAATTCTCTTCTTTTGCTTCCAGTGCTTCAAAGCCTGTGTGAAGCCAGGGATGCTCAGAGGCATCCACAGCCCCCTCCCATGCTGGGGCCAGCCTGCAGGAGGCTGCTGGTGCAGACACTGAGCTCTGTCACACACAGGGCAAGGCACAGGAGTGTCATCCCCAGCACTCCAGCCCCCAGAGCTGGGCTGGCACATCTCCTCTGGGGTGCTGAAGGCACAGCTCAGCTTCCAGGGAGGCAATGGCTCCGTGTCCTTCTGCAGCCTTGCAGCTCTCTGAGAGGAGAGAGCCAGCTCTTATGTTTTTGACAGGGCTGTGTGTGTGAACAAGCATTTTTACAGTTTGTAAAAATCTTTTTCACAGATTGTTTTTGGAATCTGGGGGCTTGTGGGTCTGAAATAGCACCAAGCCTGTTTTACTCATGATACTTCAGGTGCTGCATGGAGGAAGTACAGAAAGAAGACCAGATCTAATCTTATGTAATTTCATCTTGGAAGCTCCTTGAGGAATTCAGAAAGCCTGTGAAAACCCAAAAACAAACAGAGAAAGGAAAGAGAAAAACCTGCAAAGAAAGAAATCCATGTTTTTTGGGTTCCCCTGAACACATTTGTCAGCTGCACACCACTGCTCACTGATGATATTTCCTCAGGTATCTTATGACTCACTGAGCTGCATAAACTGTTTTCCAGTCTCTAGGACCCTAAGTGGCTCATATTTAGTGCACCTCTATCCCCTTGCATTCTTCTCCTTATTTATTCTTCCCACCTTCCTTCCATCTCTGACTATGCCCATCATGACCCCTCAGATAAACAGACTTACAAATTAGTTTTTGTGCTGTTTCAGGGCAGGTTTTGGGTGCATGTTTCTTTCTTCTAACTTGTCCCAGCAGCTGATTTGGTGTATGGTGAGATCTCCCCACACTTTCTCCTGCACAAACAGCTCTTTTGAGGCCTGCCATGAATTTTCACAGTAGAAGCAGTGGAATGGACTCCCAAGCTCCATTGAGTTTTCATTCCACCAGAGACCTTAAAAGGAACTCTTATTTTAAAGTCCCTCAGTGGGACTTACTGTCCACATCAGTGTGGACAGGATCTTCAGATACATCTCCTGTCCCTAACACTAGGAGTTTTAAACACTTTGCTGGTGTATTGCCATGCTTACACTGAGCTCCTCCTGTGCCTTAACTTGCATAAATATCCTTGAACCCATGTGTCCCAGAGGTGCTGGAGCTGAAGAACCACCTCAGGGAGCCAGCATCTCTTGGACTGAGCCCACCAAACAAAGCTGTGGGCATCAATCCACTCGTGCTTGTCCTCACCTCGAGTCTGTGCAGTCCAAGGCTGCAGGGAGGACCTTGACCCAGCACTCCATGTCATTCCCAGAAATAGCAGTGGTGGCCCCCCTCTCCATGCCAGGCAGAAAAGTTCAGCAGCCCCTGATGCTGCCAAGGTGGCTTGGTCATCAGGCAGGGACTCAAGAGTCACAATTCAACCCCTGCAGCTGCTGTGGTTAAACCATCTTCTTAATTACACAGGAAAATGTGCTTGAAATCATGAGTTTCACTGGTTCAGTTCACCCTGCCTGAAACCAGAGTGAACTGGGCAAAAGAAAATTATAGTTCAGAGCCAGTTTTGCCTATCTGCACCAGCCTTATGAGGATGTGGGCACATTTGGAGACTGGGATCCAAAGATTTTTCCTGAAACAGAGAATATCATAACTGAGACATTTCTTAAACCACACAGATATTTTTTCACACTTTGTTGTGGTTCATATTAGTTGTTGTTTTTTTACCCCACTCTCTAAGAAGCTATTGCCACTGATACCTGTGGTTAGCAGGCACTGAAGGTTTCTCTATCATATGCACAAATGATATTTTAAAAATTTGTCATAGGTAGCTACATCCAGGAATTTGGAACCAAGAACAAACTCCGAGACAATCAACTGGAAACTGTAACAATTGCTCTTGCTGGACAATGATGTTTAAACCATACAGAAAATCTTTGCAAATGTGGAATACTTTGCTTCAGCAGCTGTGCTTTTGAAGATACTGTAGACTCCTTGCTGCAAGAAGACTGAAAATTACTTTCATCATACTGTTTGGAAAAAATAGACAAACCACAGGGATTACTAATGATGTGTAAATAAGCCAAAGTGAGCATTCTGGGGAAGAAGTAAACAGCAGCAGTGCTTGGAATCCATCATGGTGACCAGGTAAAGACACTGATCAGTGCCTTCCCAGAGGAGGAGAAATTAGAGAGTGTATAACTAGAGACACCATACAGTTTAAAATTAATGCAGCCTTAAGCTAAACAGAAGGAAGAACCTCATAAGGCTGTAAAGGGACTTTTTGCTCACTCTGTACCATGCCTCCTTTCATTGTGCAAGGCTGTTATCAGCTTTCATTAGTGATTCTTTTGGCATAAAATTTTTCTCCCATGAAACATGAAGATTTTTATGGACCAAATTAAGATTATTAAATTAAAATCCTGGATGCTTGGCAATGAAATATGCTGAGGAAAGAAGTCTGAAAGCACACAATAAACAATCAAGTCACTTGACAAAAAGAATAAGCAAATAAATACTTTGTAGCTGGATAAATTTAATGTTGTGCTAGCATCAGGGGCATAAGCTCACAACAGACACAGGAGAGCAAATTTAAATTCTGACACAGAGGTAACCACATGGAGCTCTAGATTGGGGTCTCATATTTTCTTTCAAGAAATGTAAATTTATTTTACTAAAACAATCACTGCATCTGGAACCCAAGACAAGTAACCACAACTACTGAGCTGTCGGATGATAGTTGCTTCCTCTCACTGAAGGAGTCCTGCAGGATTCCTGCAGAGGGTACCAGCACCATCAGGAGCACAGGAGATATCCCAGACTGGTCTGCCCATACCATGAGAGCTGTTGTGTGTGCCTGGAGAGAGGCACAGACCTCCTCCAATGGAAGAGTGAGCTGAGTGTGGCTCTTATCACCAACAGTTGTCTCCACCACCAGTTCACAGGGACAGGCTCCCAGACTGGCCCCTTTCCTGCTCCTGTTGGGCCTGTCCTTCCAGAACACACTTCCTGTGTTCTTCTGTGTGATAGATGATCAAAAAGGGGTAGAAAGAAGATCAAACCAGGTTAAAGCATAATGCATTAAAGGAAAATTTTAATAATCACTTTGCTGAGTCTCATGGCAGGCCCTGCTCTCAAAAGGCTGTGCAAAGCTGGAACTCTCTTATGAAAAGCAGCAAGTCACAGTTTCACAATTTTTCTTCTACTTTGTCTATAATTGGGCAAGGAGAAACATTAATTTGGCTTTTAACACAGATCTTCCACTCTTCTCCCAGTACCTCTTACTAGTAATGGAAAAAAGGCCATTTGATTATGGTAGAGAGCATCAAGAAACACCTTCAGCTTGAGAAGCAAGGAAGGGAATCCCCACAGACAAGAAGGAAAATACAATATAAAGGTCTAGAGAGCACATAGTTCTTACAGGAACATATATGTAATAACACCTGCAGAAACTCTTACATAAGAAACACAGACCCAACTGGAGGCAGGACAGCACTGGGATTGTCTTGACACTTACAAAGGAAGGAATTGGAGAAGCTGGTTTTCTTTAATTGCATGCAGAGAATGAAATCCACAACAGCAGTTCTATGTGCTTAGTGCTTTCAAGAAGTCAAATTACACAAAGCTGAAAACAATTATGAACCAAATTATTGCAGAGAAAGAATTTAAACAGGAAAAATGTGAGTGATAATTGGGAACTATTTAAACACAATTTAGTAAGTACCCCAAAAGGCAAATTCTCACATTGCACCAAAGAGGTCAAGTGGAGTTAAAAACAAAAGCAAAGCAAAACAAAAGCACAAGCTGTCTTAGAGAGGAAATTAAATCAGCTTTTGCTAAAAAACTCCGCAAACAATCCCCCTTCACAATTCACCCAGCAACAAAATATTAAACAAACAAACCCCCACATATATCATCATTAATAAGGAAGGAACTGCTGATAACAGCTGAGTATCAGATATCAGCAGAGGCAGATGAAAGGAAACAATGGAATACAAAAGGGGGGGTTGGCCATTGAAATGATTGCAGGGAGGATCTTTTTTTCCCTAAGCATGTCAGACAAAAAAGCCTCCTAAGAGTTGTAATTGTTCACTGTTAGATGGTAAAAGTTAGAGAATCATAGAACCATAGTTCTAGGAATTTTTTGTTTTGATAAAAGTCATAATAGTTTCACTGTGTTCTTAAATCTCCGAAAGGAGGTTTTGATGGGGGAAAGTAGAAATGCAACAATAGAAATTCAGTTTGTTGCATGTTAAACGTGTTTAGAAATGCTGACCCAAAGGAGCAGTGCAGTGCCTCTGAGGCAGGCAGAGGGTCCAGGGGACAGTGCAGGTCAGGGAAGGGGTTAAACTGGACCTTTCCTGGTGCCCCACAGCCCTGTCCAAACCACACACCAGGCACACAGTGCTCCCAGGATCTCAGAGGATGCCTGTGGGGAGGAAAAGGCCACATTGTCAGCTGTGCCAGCTGGTGGAGATGCTCTGCAGGAGATGCCTCTCCCCTGGCACAGGTGTGCCAGCCTCTATGCACCATGCCCACGGCAGCACAGACTTAGCTACAAAGCACTTCTGGGCAACTCATGAGCCCAAAAATCAACACAAGCATGACCTAACCAAGGCCACATGTGCTGAACACTGAACCCAGGCCCCTGGACTGCCTGGAGGGCAGTGGGTCAGGCAGAGATGGACAGCATTCATGGGGCCAGCACAAAGTGGCTTTCACCCTTCATGTCTGCCTCCCCAGCTTGACAGGACCTTACACAGACACCCTTGGGTTTTGTAGGCTTTCTGCCAGTTCATTTAGCCTCTAATGCAGGCTGATATCCTACACCTGAAAGACTATTGCCATCAGTGCTGGTCCCTACAAGAGGTGTCTTTAAAGTGACTGCAAAGTCCAGACTCCTATGGTAACTTGATCCATGGCATTTATGATAATTTCCAAGAAGTCAGGCCATGAGAACAGTGGTTTTCAGTTGCTGTGACAGATGCTATGTGCTTGGCTCACAGCTGGTTGAATGTGAATATGTTACATCCTTTTCAAAGGATTTGGCTGAACAGCAGAGAGAAATGCTGCCAGTTTGCCTCATCCTGGTAAAAAAACCCAGCTGTGCTGTGGGTCAGGCAGAACCATTTGTGGGGAAGGCTGATGGCAAGGTGACATTTTCTCTGAAAATCCTGGGAAGGGGAGAAAACTGTAGGCAGGAGTATGTGATGAGCAAAGGGAATATCCTCCTTTGGCAAAGCAGGAGCCCTTCAACAGAGCAGCAGATGAAACATGCAGCAAGGTGCTTCTCCCAGCTGCCAAGAGGGGACTGGCAGGGCTGGATGCACCTGGAGAAGCTGGTACAACATGGCAGGAGTGAGCCTAGGCTTGGAGGAAAGGACCTATCCATAAGGACACAGGGAGCAGGAGTGAGATTTGTTCACAGACATTTTAAATTTAATCCCAAGTTTCCTTGAAGCTTTTCTTGTAATGATTTATCTTCCAGTAAAGTGTGGCCATGGAATTCACAAGCTCTTCTGGCATCTGGATGTACTCATTTTCAGAAAAAAGCATAGATCTTCCAAGAGCACTGCATATCACCCACCCTTCTGGCAGAAAACATCACCTCAAGACAAGGTTCAAAACCAGACCAAGGCCTTTTCACCCATTGCTGCAATTCCACCTGTTGTTGCAATTCCACCCTCTCCTGACAAGTTTTTTTGCATTGAATATTACTCATAGGTAAAGAAAAAAAGAAATTCCACCTATGAGAAGCCCTAAAAAAATTAACAACCAAAGGATATTAAGATATCTGCTGGCTAGAAAAGGAAGAAAAGCAACCATAGAAGCATTTCTGCAAAACAGAGTTTTGCTGCCTGTTTCTGCCACACTTAAAGGACAGCCCAGAGGGGAAATAGTGGGAAATGACCAATTATCTTGGACACAATGATCTTATAAGTCTTTTCCAACCTAAATTATTCTGTGATTGTATGACCCCATAAAGCAAAGCTGTGGTTGAGGCTCTATCTACTGAAGCCCTTGCCCTGGTTTTCTTCACTGTCCTTGGCCAACAGTGGGCTGGAACTGTGGATTTCATACAAGCTGGATGTGAGGTCCTTTTTTCCTTTTGTGTACAAGATGGCATTTCCAAATTTTGGTAAAGCATCTGTAGAGATAATTGACAAGCATGTACCCAAGCGTGGCTTGCTCCAGCTCCTCCCTGCCTTACTGTCCCACTGGTCTGGGATCTGCTGCTGCCACCCCAGTTCCTAGGGACCCTTGGAAGGCAGTCAGGTAAATTCTCAGAGGGGCCCTGCAAACAAGAGGATCTGGGTGTCCTTGGATACTGCTGGGAGCTAGGGAAAAAGCAATCTTGAAGCCTTGGTTGCTCTCAGGCTGCTCAAGGACAAGAATTATAACAATGATTAAACACCTCTGAAGATGTGAGAGACATGATGTTTTACAGAAAGCATATTTTCAAAGAGGTGTTGCCTCTTGGACCAATGAGTCTTTTCTACTTTATTCTGCACGCTCTATCTTATATAAATGTGATAGCTTTTCAATAAATGGCTGCTCCTTGCTGCTTTGAAGAAGTCGTGTGTATTTTTAACTTTTACCTCATTGAAAAGAGAGATTTTAATTCGACATTTAAAGACTATTTAAGAACTGTTTTAATTGTGAAGTGCTTACAAATTTTCCAAGGTTCAACATGTAAAGTTTCATTTATACCAAGAAATAAGTTGAGATGAAGCTACCACTTAAAACCATATGGTAAGACCATATTTTGTAAAGCACTTGCAAGTTAAGTGTGTGGGTTTAGAACAGAGAAAGAGGTTCCTTAACAGCTTTGAAACTTGTGAGTTAAACCAGCAAAAACCACTGCAGGGCAGTCAATGACCCATATGAAGATAGGAATTAAAATGCCAAAATCTATTTTGCCCTTTTCTCCCCTCCCTCCTGACTTTACAGAAACATTTTTCTCAACCTCTGGGACCTCAGACCTAAGCATTTTATCTAACCAAAATAAAAGTCAATTTTTATATTTTTTAATAATTTGCAATACCGAACATCCCATCAAGAGACAAAGATTGCTTGCTTTGTTAGTTTCTTGCTGAAAGCTCACTACCAAGTAGATCATGAACTACTAAGCTCTAAACATTAATCACTGCTACTCTGCAGGCACTCTTAGAGATACATCTTTGTTTTCTTGTTTCCTTCTATATGCTATTTTGGATAATCAGTGAATATAAGAATCTATTGCAGGTGAACATACTTAAAGAACAGAACAGATAAGAAACCCCCTAAACTCCTGCATTTTGAAATTAATTTAAGCTAATGAAGCAAAGAATTACTATTCCAGCAAACAGAAGTTATACAGAAATGCAATGAGCAAGTATCTTTATACATATAATTCATAGATGGCAGACATAATACTTAAACAAAGATCAAGGTTGTTTCCAACTATACATTACCATTCCTGGAAAATCAATCTACATTATTTTTAGCACATGTTGGGAACTGGAGTAATGATTAAGTGATTTGCCAAGGACATGGTTAGACAGACTTGGAAAATGGGAAACAGTGATTTCTTTCCAAAGGGAACACGTAGTTTATAGTCCCAGCTGGTATCAGCTATGTAGTAGAGTTCAGTCTTACAATCCATGGTGTAAGAGATCAAACACATTTTAATACAAAGCCTCCTATTACCAGAGTAACAGGAATAGTCCTAAACTTCAGTCAGGTCTGGGACCAACTCTGGGGCTGTGCTAGAACACAGCAGGCAACCCAAAATATATGAAAGGATTCACAGTTTGTAAATACTGCTTCCTACACCCCAATGTACTTCTCCCCCAAAGGAAATCCCAATGTTGAAAAAGACTTTGCAGCTTTAATGATCACATGATCAAGTGCCCTCAAAACTCAAAGGGATTTGAATATGGAGATGTGAGCTAAACACATATTTAAGTATTCTGTTGGATTACACAAATTTGATATGACTGATTGAACCCACATTCTGATTACTGGAATATGTTGAAACATATCTATTGTACAAGACCCCAGAATTTTGACAAGGAGTAGTTTGTGAAGGGTTATGTGTCTATAAAAGAGATTTAGGGAAGAGTAGAGATGATGAGAAGAGTTTTCTCCTTTTCTAGTGTCCAGCATTATCTAGAAAAATACTTTTAAATTCCACTATAATTTGAGCTACTTAAGGTCAAGTTTCCTCCTGATTTTCAGATGAGAAATTTATCCAGGCAGCTTCTATGCTACAGACTTGTTCCCTGCTGCCCTCAGTTCTGGCTTTCAGTGCTCTGGGGGCAGCTCAGATCCCAGCAGGTGGCAGGTGTGCTGTGCTCATCCCATGGCCTGGGATGTCCTGGGGTGCTGCAGGAATGGCTTTGGGGTGTTCAGAGCATCCAAGGGTCTCTGGGTGTGCCACAGCCAGTCTGTCTCTCACTGCACCCATCTTCTCAAATGCCAGGCTAATTCCAGGAGACTTTCCTGGAAATTAACAGTATCAGATGAATAGCATTACTAGGTTCTGCCTCTTGATTCAACCAGCCTTTGAGACTCCAGAGTTTTAAATAACTGGCCAAGCCAGAAGGAACAAACTGTTATTTAATATGATTCAATCTGCTTTTGCTGTCCCAGTCAGAGACCATCAATCCTTGCAAAAAAATTATACTGTGTGACATTAAATACTCATCTTTTCTAGAAAGGTCTGGAGCACTAAAATTCCTTTTGGTTTGAAAGGAACTTCTTGGGACTGTTTTACACTTATAAATGTACTAATTTTTACAGCTTGGGAAACCAGAACAATGCCAAGTTTAAACCACAAGTAGCACCCAGTGTAAAGATAATCCTTTCCCCTCAATAAATTTGTTCATAAATGGCTTGACAATGTTCAAATTAGATAGGAAAAACAAAAAACAATTTACTGTGGAAAGTCTTGTTCTAGAGATGATTCAGCGTAAAGCCAGCATAAAAGGCAGGAAGAGATTAAACACCTTTCAAAGGGAAATACTGTGTTTTACATTGCAAATAGAGGGCATCAAAGAAATTGAATCACAGATTAATCAGATAATAGCTGCAGCTTTTTCATTCAAATGTTAAAAACATTTTGAAGAAGATATCCTGCATACACTGACAGTTACAGTGAAGTGCTGCAAAAATGGCTTCTTCTGTTCTTTCAGTCTTGAAAATATACCCACTGAAAAGGAAAAAAAAAAGTGAACAGAAAAAATGGCATTTCCTTAAAATGGGCTTGTGAGGATTCAGGAAGAGGCTCTTCAGCTGGGAGCGAGGTGTGAAGCAGCAAAGAAAATGTTTGATGCAGAAAAAAGTTCCAAGAAGGAGGCCTTTGGGAAAGGGGAACAAACTGCCTGTGAAGTGGTTAAACCTGCTCTTGGGTCACTTCTAGTGAAGTGAGAACAGGGGACATTTGCAAAGGCAAGAATAAAGTCATCTAACCAGGGTTTTCCATTAATAGTGTCTGGTGTGATGGAAGATGCAGAAACTGCATTTCTAGCAGGCCCACATCTCCTCAAGGCTGGTTGCTTGCTATCACAAAAGTGGCACATACAGGACTTACAAAAGTTGTATAGATGTTAAAATATGCATCCACCATTTGCATCTTCTGCTTTCTCCTGACAAGCAGGTCTATTGATCCATCTGTGAAGGGCCCCTCCAAAAGAAAGCACTGGCAGACCATCACTTCTATTTATTGCACCTGTTAGGCCCAGACTTTTACTCAATGATTATATGAGTTGAAATAAGTCCATGGAGACAAAGGTTGTTGCAGGTAGGAGATCACACAAATGATGCAGTCACATCATTTGGTCAGAAATATGTGTCACTCCTGAGAAGAGTGTATTCTTCACATAGGGAGCATTCTCAGCAGCTGCATTAAACAAATACCTGGACTCAGGGAGCTGCTGAAATGCTTTGCTGGATAGAGCTGTGCAGTGTCAGAATGTTATTTTCAGGTCTATGACAAGTAGAGTCCAGAGAAACAATCAGCACCGTTAAAAGTCAAGTTGTGGCCAATTGAGTAATTAGGCATTCAGGCCACTGCCTTAAAGTGATTATTTCAACACATACAAAGTCCTCATGCTCTGGACCGAAGCTCTCTTAAGCAAGAGAGAGTTGAAAACATGGAATCATAGAATAATAAAATGCAATGAGCAGGAGCAGAGTTTGTTAGAGGAAAGCACACGAAACAGAAAGTGTCTTAGCTCTGGCCCACTGCAATGGTAACACATGTCTGTAGAGAAATCCTCTACAGACACCCTCATTTGTACTTTTCATGAGCAGGAGTAGAGGTTCACTGTGTTAACATTTGACAGCTGAGCCCCTAGTCCCTGCTTTTGGGAGCAGCCCAGGATGATGTGCCAGGGGATGGGCTGAGCTGAGAAGACACCGGTGCCTAGGTGGTAAAGATGTGCTTTGGGTGTCAATGCATTGTCTAACAGACTCAGCTGCCTCATAGCACTACAGGCAAGCCTGCACCAATAAGGGTAACTGCATTAGTTTAAAGCATTAGTAAAGGTGATCTAAAACCATCAGGCTTCTTAGTGACTTAGGCAGGTAAGGGCTGTGAAAGATCATCTCACCTAATTCCATCTGTCTCAAATGAAAATATCTAGTCCCCACTAGATCACAAGACCATATCCTTAGGCAAAAACTAACACTAAATTATGTGGGGATGGACTGAGTGGCTGCTGAAGAATTATTAACCTTGTTTAAGCTTTATTTGCTACTGTACATTTAATTATGACAGTGGAAAATACAGTCCTCTCTATGACCTCCATATTTTGAAACTAGAATTAAGCAAGGGTACCCAGGCCATAAATGTAAGCATGTGCTGTCATAAATCTAAATCTGGAAGATAAATACAAATATTAAATGAGCCTTTTCTTCAGGAAGCAGTTGCAAGATTCTTTTTTAATTCAGAAGATATGTGCTTTCAGATTAAACAACCAACCAACAACAACAACAACAAAAAAAAAAAACAAAACAAAACCACAAAACAAACAAATAAACAAAAAAAAAACTACAAAAAACCAAAACAACCTCCCTAAACAAAAAAAAACCAAAACAAAACAAAACAAAATAAAAACAAAAAAAAAAAAACCCACCAAACAAAAAAACAACCAACTAAAAAAATATTTTGGAAAGAAGTGGGTGGATTGTTTGAATACCAGTGTGGAAGGCTAGCTTGTTAGGATAAGAATGATGTTGACATAAAAGTGATAAGAAGGATAAGAAGATATAATCTAACCATGAACACATTAAGACTTGCCATTTTTTATCATTTCAGTTCTGGGTTTAGCTTTCACTTGGAGCACAGAGGCCAACAGCTTAACCCCAACTGCTTGTTGCAGTTCTTACTAGAGGTTTCCTAGACCAGCTGCCTACAGCATCCAGTTGGGATGAAGTGATCTCAAAAACTCAGTACTGAAAGTATTTGTACACTCTTTTGAGTGAAATTCAGCAATGCAACTTCTAATACTGTGGAGTTTGGGAGAGTTCTTTTTCTGACAGGTAATGCTTATGATAAAAACAAAGCTCAAAAAGCCCATCCCTTGTGAGAATTACACAGTGTACATTTGATCCTAAAATCTTGGTTGGAATTTTCCATTAACCTCAAATGTTGTAACAGTGGTGCAGCCCAGAAACTTCAAATCCTTTTCAAGCCCTTGTGGTATGTGCTGTATTAGCTTACAAATGACAAGCCTTGAAGTACTCACTTCATGAATACCCAACTGCCTTTACAAATTCAGGGGCAGAGGGAAGAGCTGAGGCTTTCAGACCTTCTCTGCCCTTCTCTGCCACTCTGTGTAGCAAATCCAGCATCTCCAATGGACCTCTCTGGGATCTTTGATGCAGCCACAAGCAGCCATGGTGAGGTAGCACAGCTGGGAGGGTGCTCTCCTCTTTAGTTATACAGCAGCAAATAAACACTCAGTGTTAGCCTCACTACAGGCAAAAGCAAAGGGGCTATTTCTCCTCTTGCCCTTCCTCATTATTACCTCACCCTTTCCTATCCCTCATAAATCTGCTCAAGATTGCTGACACTTTTGCTTCTCATGCACAATGAAACACTGTTGAAAAGGAACTAATTGCCCATGTGGAAACAGGGTTCTCCTGAGGGACTCTACAAAGGCCACAAAGTGAAGGGAATGTAAAATCTTTTCTACAGCTTCAGCACAACGTTAAAAATGAGCACACCAAAGCCTTCAGAATCACGTCTCCAGAGAGGAAGACAGTAAACTTGGAATTTGTGATGGTGACATTACTTAATGCACAGCCGGAGGGTTTCTGGGACAGACAGATGATGAGAGCCTGACTAGATCAGAGCAGAAAGGGAGAAGCCCACAAAGGACAGCAAACAGGGAGGAGGAACACGGAGGGAAGAAAGATAAAGTAATGGGCAATACTCCAGCCTTGGAAAAGAGATGTGGACAGCATCAGATAATGGCCAAGGGCAGTGAGATGTAATGAGACTGACCCATGCAAAAGCTTAGGAAACTATCTAAATTTTTTTCTTCCTTAACTGATTGAACTTTTCTCAATGAATGCTCCAAAGATAAAGTTTAAAATGGAATTTACTGCATCAGATTTTGGGTTACAACCAGAAGAATAGCTCATGATTTTGACCACAGGAGGGCTCCAAGGTTTCATGAATGCATATGGAAACTTTTGAGAAAGATTAGAATTAGATAATGAGTCACAGAAGGTGAAAGCCACTGAAGTGCTCTCTTAGTTCAATGTGGAGGTCTAAAAGCCCAGCTGAGCATGCTGCATATAATGGCTTTATTTTTTTTAAACAAAGAAGAGAAATAAAAGGAACTATTTTTCTGCAAACTTATTTTTTCTCTTCTACCTTAAAAATGATCATCATAAAATTATTGTTGTTAGATCCTCAAACAGCAGTATTTGCTCTGGTGGTGCCAGTAAGGAGAATCTTAGAATTTTATTTTTTTTATCATATGGGAAAAGACTGTCCCACATCTGCCCCAGGTGCAGCCATGCAGATTAGATACAGCCCAGGAGCAGCTAACACATCATGTGTGACCTGCTTCCTACTGTGTTTTTCTCTAGACTCTGCAGAGGTGTACAGTAAGTGTACTACAGTCCTGGGTCCAGCAAGGGGCCTGTGGCCATGGGGAAGCAGGGACAACAGTTCATGTAGCACTACAATGGAGGAAGAGGAAGATGTAGTTACTGTCAGCCCAAACACCATGTCCATGCACCCAAAACATATCCCAAACACCAACTAGAAATATGGGAAAGACTACAAGTACAAATGGCAGTGTGCATCCAGCAGAGAGCAGGTGAAACTACAGCCATCAGCAATGTCCTAGAGATGTTGTTAGGTGAAAATGGGCCAATGAGCAGAGGTGACTTGTGACAGTCAATGCTGAGATAGAACATGAACTCTGGCTCATCTGGATTGGGTCTGAACTTTCTAGTCCCCGAAAAAAAAATACTGATGTTATGAATAGCTAATTTTCTCTGTTGTTAGTAATGGTCTAGTCAGTCATGGTCTGTGTGAAGTTGTGGTTGATTCATCAGAGATTTGGCATTCTACCCTCAGTGGAATTAAATGCCTTCAGACAAAGACACATACCTGGGTAAAGGCTACCAGATTAAATACTCTGAAGAGGGGTTTTATCTGCACAACTGGCCCTGGGTTTTAACTGCACTGGAAAAGAAAATGGGGATATATCAGCATCTCCCACATCCTCTTCTCTCCAGAAGTGTCTAAGACCTGACAGAGCTGAGAGCTGGTAGGCTAACACTAAAGCTATTTGCAGATGATTAACAGATCAAAGCTGAAATAAAAAAGGAAGGTCAGCAGAAAAAAAATTGCTGTGCAAGGAGATAAGAGAAGTTTCCCACTTCAGGAGACAGAAGAGGTTGAACAGGTTGAAGGTCCAGGAGATGCTGCCAGAAGGGGACTGGGGCTGGAGATTTATTTGGCAGGTGTACAAAGTTCCTGTTCCCTCTTCATCCAGCCTCTTCTGACGTATCAGTCCTCCACACAGAAAAGAAGAAATAATTCTCTACTTGCTGCACACAACCAGAAAAAAAAAAAACAAAGGAAAAGATCCCGTGAAAATGATTTAATCCTTTTCTGTTGACTGTTTAAGATGTCAAATAATCCCACCTCTTTTCTAGTAAATTCCAGTTTGAGGGTCAATCAGTTACAGCTGTGCTAATCCACAGTTACTAACTTCTTTGCCCGCTGATGTCTCCATGGTGAAACCTGCAGATGAAACCTGGGTGACCTCCATCTGCCTTTCCCTGCCGTGTTTAGAAAACAACAGATAAGGGAACGCAGGTAAAGGCTCCACAGCAACTGTGCACATGCCGTGGATGCTGTAAGCAGGGCAGGGATTTTCCTTTGTGAGGACAGGTCTGGATAAGTTACATCCAAACCTTTTGACATGTAAAGGAAAAGAAACCTCTAGGTTTTTTTTACCACAGCTGACTGCAGCAATGCTGCTTTTTGTGTCAACATAGGTTTTTAGTAAATGTTAGTTTGTACTCTGTAGTGACAGGCTGTTTGCAGTAACCTTGGGAATACTGCTCTTATCTTGTATTTACACAACAAGTGCAAAGAAACGAGATTAGGTATTTTTCCACAATGTTTAAAAAAACCTTTTTTCTCCTCTCTTGAACAAGGCTGAACTTTAAACATTTCAAGCACATTTCCCTCATCTGGAAGATGTACTGTTCATGTGGTATTAATAATTTACTAGCAGGTCTATCCTGGTCAGGTTATACTTATATTTTCATGACTGTACCATGTCTCTTAGGTCAAGTGCAACAGTGGTCTGAGACTGCAGTAAGGGAAATTGAAGCTACTCAAAAAATGACCTGGACTAGGACCACAGACAGAATGGACAGACTGTGGCATCCCTCTGGGATACAAAAGGACTCTGGTAAGGAACCAGGCCTACCAAAAGCATTTTGATGCATGGGATTGATGGAAAACTAATTCAGCATTATTTATTGCCCCCGAAGGAAGTTTTGTTTCTCTTGCCCTGTATTTAAATTTTATATCAACTACATTATTCTGAAGCTTTTGCTTTATAAAACTTACCTTGTGCTGTCCTGTCAGTGATTAGCACTACCAAAATGTCACATATCAAGCCCCACAGGAACACTGTGACCAGCTTTAGAGGCCATACCATGTGCATGCCTTTAAACAGACTATCCAACCTTTCCATGCCACAGTTTAATCCATGCCTGTGGGTACAGCAGCCTCCCAGGTGTGTTGTGAAGTTTCATTTGCCTCTCTGTGCCAAGCCAGCAGAATAAACCTGGCTGCCCTAAGTGCCAAACTCATTGGAAGAGCACTGTACTGGAGCAGAGAGGAAGTGGCAGCTCTGCAACACCCAGACCCTCCCCTGCTCTGGGAAAGCAGTTATATCCCTCTCTCACAATGCAGAACAAGTGAATTTGCCCCTCTGTTGGTAGGGGCTTGCAGGTTGTTTTTTTTTTAATGTATAAAGGGGGAATTTTCTAATTGCACTGCAAGCGGTATCTCCTCTGTCTCCTGCAGAAAGGAGCCAAGGCAATCTGCACAGAAGTGTAATACAAATTTAAAGGTAATAAAAGATGTTTGATGTGGATGTGACACTGAAGGGAAGGATTGCTGGTGCCTGCTGCTAATTTTTTTTTTTTTTTTCTTTCAGGTCAGGTCCTGCACTCTCTCCTCACTGTCCAAGATGGGCACTGCCCAAGTTCCTGTTCTCTCCTGCAACTAGCAACACCTTCAGAGGGAACCTCCTTCAGCTTTCCTGGGAAGGTTTTTGCTTCCTGGCTGTATGCAGGAATTAGAGAGCTATTTCAACTATTGCACTTGACAGACTGATGTATAGAAGGAGCCAAATGCAAGGGAAACAGGGACTTCATAAACCTGCTGTGTGTGTATTTTAATTTGTAAAGTCTTAAAATATTCACACCTTATCTGTCCAGATGTTTGCATATGAAGCACTGAGAAGCAAGGGATCATAGAGCAGCCTCCACAGCAACACTGGCCAATTACACGTGGTTATTACTCACACTAAATCCATGTGAACTCTGGAAAAACCATCACAAGATGGCACAGACCTGACAATTAAATATTTTAATTTTCTTGTTCATCTGGAGATGAAATTGCTTTATATCACAATGGAAGCTGATCTGCTGTTACCAAAAACAGAACCAATATTCAAAAAGCACAGAAACTGTTGAATATTGTACTTAACCCCATGAAGAGGCTGAAGGCTGGACATGGAGAAGAGGGAAACAGCAAGTAGAAAGTCTCTGATTGAGCTGTTTGCTGACAGGACATGACATAATCATAAGTCATTAAGTACTCTGGTACTGTCAGAACAGGACTTTTGCTATAATTTCACCCTCACACCCATTCTGTTGGTCAGGTTACTTGATCTGCTCTCGGTGCTTATCTATTAAGGATATGTGACTGTGGAAAAGAGGTTTAAAAAAGTAAGTTTCCAGTAGCAAGGTTATTCCAGTTGCACAACTACATCCAAAGGATTTTTCCCAGAGCAAAAGGATTTTGCTAGGTGTGCAGGACACCACGATTTTTGTTGTTGTAGCAGTTGCTCAACTGAGGTGCCTCTAACCCATTGAACATGCCTCAAATTTGTATCACCAAGTGCAAACAGTAATTACCCAAATCCTCAAAAATAGTTTGCTTGACAGAAAAATTCAGGGCTTGTTCTCCTCAATGCACCTCTTGCTGAAGCCAGAGAAATATCAAGAAAAGGCAACATGCAACAGAAACAAGTGTTATTTCATCTTTTGAAAATAGTCTAACAGGACTGGAAGGCAGAAGGGTTCCTTCCCCCTGCCCTAAGCTAACATTCACCCTGAAGATTAATGAAGGCAAATTACAAGTTTCCTTTAAAATACCTGTTGTTCCTGCAGAGCTCATGCTGCTCAGAGGGATTTACAAGGCTTTAACTTTGCATTAGAGCTTTTGTGTTCATAGGGTGTCTTTCAATGGGAAAAGTACCCCATGCTATGCACAGAAGTCACCACAAATATTTCTCATCACAGTTATTTCTGCTAATACAGTAAAACAAAACACCAGTATCATGCAAGAGCATGGAACCAAAGGCTGAAGAGAAGTAGGTAGGACAGAAGTAAATTGCTAGAATTTACTGTCACAGTAAGAAACTCAGTCAAAAAATGTTTCCCTACACACTAATCACCAGTCTTTAGTGAAACCAAGAGTTAAACTGTCTCTCCCAGCCATTTCCAATCACTAATTACATTTCAGAAGCAAACTTCTCTGAACACAAGATTATTTTTCAGAGCTTAAATGTTCCTTTGGTATATATTTCATGTTATTTTGGGAGAAAATAAAAGAATTACATAATTTGTTCAATTTGATTAAAAACCCAAACAAACGGAGCAACAGATTAATGTCAAAGCAAAACAGCAGTGGTGGTCTTTAGTTTAGTTTATGAACCACCACATGAAATTATTGCTAAATTTCATGTTGAAGGAATTAGATGTTAAGAGAAAGCTCTTTTGTATCCAAAGGAAATACCCTTTGTAGTACATGTAAGAACATAAAGTTTATCATGGCAAGAAGCCCTGCTGAAAGCTTACAGGAAAATATTTCTGTGCTACCAGACAACCACAAGAGACAATTTTTAAGTTGCAAGAATAGGATGTTTCCCATAGCTTTGTGCAGTTTATTAGAATTTCCATCCTAAAATTTTAGAGATATTATAAGCTGTTCAAGTTTTGTCCTTTTCTAAATTAAACAGAATTTGGCACCTAGAATAATAAACTTTTGTCTGGTCACAAGAACTTTATTATCTATGTTAACACGATTAATTCCAGTCTCTTAGATGGATGCTACAGGGATGCAAGTTGCTGTTGTGTTACATTAATTTTACTTAGGAGATCCTGGCTACTTGTCTGTGTGCATGGCTCAGAAGCTTTCCAGCCCTTCCCTCTTTCCTTCAGCAGCTGCAATTCTTGAGGAGAAAATAGCCACAAATAACTTTTGCAGAGGGGGAAATCTGTGAGCCCAAATAAAGGCTTTACAAAAGTGTCATTAGTGTGTTCAGCCTCAAGGGCTTTCTAAACAATGATTTCTCTTTTACATTATCTAGGTATACTAACACAAATGCTCCATAACATGTCTTCTATAAAAGCTGTCCAAGTCAAATCAGGCCATTTTCCAGGTACCAGCACACAACAGTGTCTATTCTGCTGTCTCAGGACTGACTGCCCTCAGTGACAGTTGAAGGGGCTTGCCCAGATTATGAGACTGCACTGAAGTAGCAATCAGAGACTTGGCTCACTGGACCAAGTAGGTGATAGATCTAAATCACATGAACTGTATGGACTTACTGTGTCACAAGTTATATGTGTGCAATCAGATCTAGGGGTTTCCTTTGAGAATGAGGGCTGGCATTAAGCCTCAGACTTGGGGAGCATATCTCAGGCTCTGTCCATTAGTACAAGATGATAAAAATCAAATGTTCTCCTCCCAGCTAAAAGCCCACTGCTGCATGTTTAGCAATGTCACCTCCTTCAACATCTGTCTTATTTCAATTTTTCCCAAAGTAAAAGCAAAGGATCCCAGGAACCAGCCCAGAGCAGCTGTGGTAGAGAAGGGGAGTGACACAGCCCTACCAGTGGCTACAGATGTTATCACCTTGAATCCTTTCCACAGCTCTGGAGAAGGGCCAAGTGGCCTCAGGGATGGGGTACCCAAGCTAGCTCCTGAGAACAAGCATCCTTCCCTCCCAGCTCTGCCCCTCTAGCAAAACCTAACCAGTAACAGCTGCTGTGGGTGTTTATTTTTTTGTCTCATTGCTGAGTATCAGGGCAGGGCACCTGGGCCCCTGGAAGTCCTCTTACCAGCAAACCTGAGCTCTTGAGAAGGGCTCTACCCAGTAAGAGATCTGTCAGCACTCAGCTGCCTGCAAGCCCCTGTGAACATCCCTGTGAAAGGAAATCAAAACACATTAAAAAAACTGAATGTGTGGTTTATTATATTTAAGATGCTATTTGTCTATAGTGTTTAAATATGTCTGTCACACAGTTACCAGTAAATGAGTGTAATTTTACATGTTCAGTATTTTGATACACAGTACAGGACTACAAGTGTGGTAAAGGAGCATGAGAAATTAATATTTCCTTGATGCACGCATCAAACCTTGCAGCACCACTTAAAAGCTCAGAGTAAGCACTCAAAATGCAGTATTACAAGCACTACTAAATCAACCAAGAGACATACCTATATTAAACATTAGAGAAACAAAACAAATGACACAAAGGTTTAATGTTTAAGATTTGATACAGGATTAAAATACTAATATTTTTAATGTCCTGGCTTCAAATTAATAAATATAAAAACAATATAAAAATATACACCAGTTGATAAAAGGATGCACTGAGTAAGGTTAGAAAGCTAAATTTCACTTTCAAATGTATGCAGGTATGTCTTTAGGGAGAGGATTTCTGTGTAGCTGCGACTGGTCTTTCGGAAGAAATCCAAGCTAGTGAGCTGCTCGATGTCACGGACACGCGCAGTGTGCATCTTCAGAAGGTCTTCAACCCACTTTGATTCATCCTCTGAGCTCTGGGGAAAAAAAATAAAAAAAAGTTTTATGACAAGTCTTGTCAAAAGTCATCTCCAAAAGCAAATGCAACTTGGCTGCGCATTTGTTTGAGATTTGAAGAATCTCTGTGCCTTATTCAAAAATGAATAAGGTAAATGAGTTCCAAGAAAATGAATTTGACATTTAACGTGCCAGATGAATCCTACAGATTTATTTTAGTACCCATTTTATGATGAGATTGACACAAAGACCATAATCATCCAGAAAAATCTAGCATTGAGTTGCAGGTGTCTCAGAGGAAGTTTTTAGAGGATCCACTGGTCACTCCATGTTTTTTTATCCCACAGAAAGAACTCCACATTAATCAGTTTCGAATTACCAAAGCTGAAACTCTAGGCTGTCTGGCTTTAAATTCTACATCTACACATTATTCTCAATTGATCATCACATCATCTAATACAGTAATATTTTAATCTTTCCATTTTTCTTTTAGGAGACCTTTACAATTCATTACACAGTTGGGACAATGGTTCATATAGGTATCTAAAAACTCGTGATTGGAATATACAACTCTTGTGATAGAAAAAGGAATTTCACCAAGCATTTCCCAATACAAAGAAAAAAAAAATAATCAGGAAGGTTATGCTGCCAGAGTGATTTGGGTCAGGTTATATCCTCTTAGGGAGTAGCTGCTGCCTCATGCCTTGTGCCAGCACTAGCACGTTGGAGTCATCCACAAACTAAGGTAACTCGCAAACACATCAGAAAATCAGCCCTGCAAAGCACTGCAGTGAGTGGCTGTTTGTGTGCCTTAAACAGCAACATGTGCCACGAGCACAGCACCCAGGCCTGGGGATGGCATGGTGGGGAGCAGACGTGGGAAAAGGACAAAGCAAACAGGACTTTTCCCCCTTTGGCCCCTCTGGCTGGTGTCTCTACACCAATGGTAAGGAAGAAAGGAACTGTGGGCTGTATCTCGGGTATTTAGACTTCATGTGTGTGACTTGGACATTTTGCTGATAAAAATCTATTTCTGGGCCTGTTTTTGAAAATTAACCCTTTCCTGACTGTCTCAGCAACATCCTCCTACCAAATGATCCTCTCATGGATCAAGAATAAACTGCAGCCATGCCAGAGCCTATCCAGTGCAGTAGCTGAGCCACAGACCAGGCAGTGGGTCACTCAACAAAAGGCAGGAGGGCGAGCGTGATCGTTTGCACAGAGAGGACACAAAGTCCCAGACAGACCACAGCTGGCTGCTCTAAAGCAAACATCCATGACCCAGTCAGCACCTGTTTGGTTCAAAGCTCTCAGCTCCAAACCAGCTTCCCTGTCCATATCACCAACAACCTGAGGACCAAAACCAGGTCTGGAACAAGAAAAGAAAGATGCAAATTAAGAGTGAAGAGGAGGGAGTGTGTCCTGCTCACTCCCCTTGGGCTGCAGTGCCATGATCCAGGGATGCCACCTGGCAGCATGTGGCCATGGGAAACCCCTGCTCAGCCTTCAGCCTGGCAATCAGGAGTCTGCAAACATGCCTCAACAGGCTTGTTAGTTCAAATGCAGCCACACTGACATTTTTGCTTTCTTCAAGCCTTTCTTCTGAGCAGGAAATCTGCAGAGCTCAGAAGGAAGTTATGAGTGAGCTTCAAAGCTCACTTTTTTTTTCTTTTTTTTTTTCTTTTTTTTTTTTTTTTTTTTTTTGATACAAGCAGTTTGCAAAAGATCTGCAACATGAATAAATCACAGGATGAGGAGGCCTGTTTAACCTAATTTAGCAAGACAGCATTTGCATGACTCCAGAAAATCAAT
Organism: Erithacus rubecula; assembly: GCF_903797595.1. Taxonomy (NCBI): domain Eukaryota; kingdom Metazoa; phylum Chordata; class Aves; order Passeriformes; family Muscicapidae; genus Erithacus; species Erithacus rubecula. The sequence goes on from NC_136689.1 coordinate 135,241,684, forward strand.
CAACTAATCTACAATGTTGTTTTTTTTATTTTTTTTCTAGTCCACAACTGGCCCATGAAGCCTCAGCCCAGCAGCAAGGATTTTAAATACAGAGATCAACTAACAGAGTATTATATTACCACATAACAACAAATGAAGTGTATACATTTTTTAAATGCCAATTTCCTTCAGCTTTATTGCTGAGTCTCACCTCAAATATAAGGAGAGTTTTAGAAGGTAAAAGTAACAATTGAAAACATGGAGATAAATAAGAATAGGTGATCAATTAGGAGGCTAACCCAAAATCCAGTGGAAAAAATACCAGATATTTGGCACAACAATCTCTCTGGCTATCAGTTGGAAAGCTGAACATGATGCATGTGGACAGGGGGATGAGGAACTCACTTATGATAATAAATTAAAATGTTTTGCTGAAGCAGAAAACAGTGGTCTGGAGAAATTTTCTAGTAGTTTCTAGGGTTTCTTCAACTTTGGTCTTAGAAAGGATTTTTGTAATGTTTTCACACTCACTTCTTGTGCCAAGGTCATTAGTTGCTAGCAAAAACCCCAACAGTTGGGAACTCCTGTCAATGCGGAGGAAGACTGGAATAGCACAGTGGAGGATGCAGACACAGGAGCTTCCAGGATAGCATGAAATTGGGTTATCCAAATAGACTGACAGAAGAGAAGGACCTGAGTGTACCAGTTGTGCATGGATTGAGACATCATTATAACACAGCCATGGAAGAAGCAAATTATAGGTAGTACCAGAGGAGCTGTGTCCAGTGGAAAGAAAACCATTTTCATTTTGAGATCTAAGCTATAGTACTTAATCTCATTCATGATCCAGGTGAAAAAAAAAGATTGAACTGGATGAGATGCATAGGAAGTCTACCAACGGTCCCAAGAGCAAAAAAGATCCTGGGTCTTCCATGAATACAGAGAAGTTATTTGCCGTGAGAATCATTATAAATCATCTCTGGGGTAAATCCCAGAGAAGGGCTATTTAAGACAGAAAATGTTGACACAAGAAAAAATGGCCATAACCTCACCATGAATAAACAGAGTTTAGAAAAGGAAAAAATTCAGAGGAGAGTAATGGTGCTCTTCAACAGCTGTGTGAAGAGAATGTGTGTGTAGCTAGAGTAGAGCAGAGGGAAAGCTAACATTTCTTCAAATCTTAAAAGAAAACGGAGGAGAGGTTAAGGTAAAATTCCCATATTATCCCATGCATTTCACCCATGAAGTATGGTGAGGTTTTACAATCACTTCTTTAAACAAATAACATGGAACATCAAAGTGAGGCCGATGATGGATTTCAATGGCAAAAATTTGCCTAGCTGTAATTTCATTCAAGAGCAATATTTAAATATTTTGGAGTGGTTCTTTGCTACATAAAAGGCATACACCAATAACTGCTAATGACCTTGCAGTAGCACTGAAGTTTCTCTCAAATTGTAAATACATATACTGTATGTATTTACAAGTAGCACGACCTACAGAGAAAAGAAGCCCGTTTTGAAAAATAAGAAATCAAAGCCTGAAAGAGACCATTATCGTAAAGAGCTCATAAAAAAAGATTTCGACAGTTTAAGAGAACTGTGGCACACAATATAAGGAGAAAAACTAAATTACTTTGTCATAAAATTACATATGGTCAGAGTTACAAGGGTAGAGACACTAATAACTGCCAAAATAGTAATTTCCAGATCACTAACTGGATCTTGATTCAGAGAAAAGCAGTCCAGAGAAAAGCAGTCCAGGGAAAAGCCACAATGCAATATATGTAGGTCTTTATGAGACTTCTATGTAAGACATCTCTGCCCAAAACAGTTGAGATCCGAAGAGGGGAATGCCAGACCTGCTCAAGAGAGAGGGATACTGCTCCAAAACCATGGGTTTAAAAAGCCCTGAAAGCAAGCAATGTTTGATGAATGATAAAGAAACAGTATTAAAGGTCAATTGTGCTCAGAATTGGAATGACTATTTCTGCCTGTAGCTGGAATAGGAGTCTCAACTTTTTTTGCCAATATAAAATTTATAACATTAATGTGTTCATTCAGGAAACAGTTGTTTGATGAGTGAGAAAGAAACAGTGTTCCAGGTGAATTGTGTACTGAGTTGGAATGACTATTTCTGCCTGTAGCTGGAATAGGAGTCTCAACTTTTTTGCCAATAAAAAATTCATAACATTAATGTGTTCATTCAGGAAACAGTCTCCTGGCAGCCCATAGTGAAGTGTCTGTGTGCAGGAATCCACACAGCTGTGTAATGGGAGAACAAGTTCAGCAGGAAGGACAAGTCTAAATACAGCTGCCTGGGAGCTCTGCTGTCCTCTCAAAGTGCCAGAGCCCCCAATGCCCTCCTGCCACACAATCAGCTGCCAGGTGTGCACTTTCTGCAGAGCTGACCAGACCAAAGCCTTCGCCATGATTCTTAGAGTAGAGAATCTTGCATCCTAATGGAAGGCAGAAAAGAAACCAGTAGGGTGTTTGGCCATCTCTGTAATAAGAAGCCAAACTTTCCCTTGAATCAAGGTGTTCTGGAAACTGCAAGAATTGGCATTCTTCCCTTGGCAGCTTATAGCATATACTTTTGATACTGTGTGGGTTGGATGTAATCATGCTGACAGATGAACCCAGACTGCCACAGCAGACAGATTGCATTGTACCTGCAAATGGAAATTGACCTCCATAAAAACATTAGGCTGGCTGCCAGTACAGTATGTTCATGCATACAGCCTCCCCCCAATCTCCTCTGAAGTTACACTGACAAAATGTAGAATCCTACAGGAAAAAAACAATACTGCCAACCTACTGTATGTCAGTCCTTCCACACAATTTTAGGCGCAGTAATAGTTCTATATTTTTACTGCTGTCATGGAGGACTGCTTTTGTCTAATGAGCTAATGACACTTAAAAGACTCACTACCCTGTGCTTCTCATTCAAAACATCAGTGAACACTTGCTTCTAATGGTAATGTGTTTTCACATGTCCCAGGGATATGTTTACCATGGAGCTGCAGCAGTGCAACCCAACTTACATTGCAGCTCTCGTCGTTGTCAGGCCGGTGGGGAAGGATGTATGAGAGGACAGAGAGAGGTCCATCACACTTGTCAGCTGGCTGAGTGAAATCTAAGCAGCTGGTTATGATGGCATAGTAATGCGTTGGAACAGGGATTGCACTGCCTTCCACAAACCTGGGGGAATAAAGCAAATATTTATCCACAAAGGATGAACTTGTTTGGAAGAAGGTTACACAAACAACATGGTCTTTCCTCTCCTACGTGTGAGGACACACATATGTTGTTGAGATGTGTTTGATTCCTGAGCATTATTGAAAGTGAGCATCCAATTAGCTCACATTGTGCTATAGAAATACCTCATGCAGTGCTGAAAGGCTTCTTCAGTTCAGAGACACAGAGACAATGCATTAGTGAATTAACAAAAGACTTGAGCATGTAACTCAATAGCACAGCTCTTAAGTTCTGGAGAATTTTAGAGACAATGGACTGTGCAGAACCTAATTCAACTTCATCTCAAGGATGAAAACAATTTCAAAGTCAAGGTGAACAGTTAACTGCTGAATTGTCATTTCCTTATTTTTACCACTGTTCTACCTACATGGGCATTCAGTCCCAATAACTTTAGAAAGAGCTAGAAAATTACATCTCACAAAAAATTAAATAATGTGCAGGCAATTAATTGTTCAAGATGAATTCATCATTAAAAGAAGCAACAGCAAACCACTTTAAAGACAAACTCTTACTGTTTGATTTTGTCAGGTGTGTCATGTAAACCATCGTAGTCATAGTCAAAGATTGGTCCACTTATAACATTGACTCCATTTCGTTCAGTGGCATACCTCTTCACCAAAACCCTTTGGAAATAGTTCCATACCTCTGTGGGGGAAAAAAAAGCAAACCAAACCAACCAATCAACCAAAAGTAATAAAAAACCACCAAACCAAAAACAAACAAAAAATCCAACCAAACAAAACCCCCACAACTCACCAACATTTGGATAAGTCAAAGCATGCCAAGATTATAAAATTTTTTCTTCCTGAGATAAAAATCCAGGGGATATTATTCATGTGACAGTAGGGGAAATCAAAGACTAAGCATTACAGAGTTACTGCAGCTTCATTCAGTTTTGTCAATAAAGCCTATTCAGACTTCTTTGTTGTCTGTTGATTTTTTTTCCCCAACCAGTGATAAAGGAAGTACATGGTACCACTCCCAGGCTGGCATTGCCATAGGCCTTGCACAGAGATTCTGCTGTTCCTTCACCAAGCTGGAGAAAAAGCTATTCACAGGTTTTTGATATCTCTTTAAACACTGCTTTTGTCTTTGTTATCTGCTTACAGGGAACTGTGCTGGGGTAGTGTATTTTAGGGCTTTTTAATAATCTTACAAAGGATACAGTGCTGTAATTAAAAGCTAAAACCAAATATTTTAAAAGAAAGAGAAATACAAAGGTCATATTCATTCCGTTAAATTCTCCTTAATACAAAATATTTAACTTTTTAACTAGGTGCCATCAAGCATGACCAAAGTCATGTCATTACAGCAACCTTTGGGAAGATCATAATATGCTTTCTCTCACCATGTCCTCCTCAACAAGTTAAGATTCTTGCAGAGATGGAATACTGGTACTTTTAGTGATATAATTTTTTACTTCTTTTTAATTTTTACTAACAGAAGTGTGGGTAAACAAAGCTTCTCAGACTTTTAAGAGTTTAACACTTGTCTTGCCAGCTCAGACCATTAAGTTCATGGTTCTCTGGAGCTGGTGACAAAGACAACATTAGAAAGCCCCCTTGTACACTTTGCTCTAAGACTGCTCAGTCCACATGCAGTCCCAGCTGGGGCTGATAGCCAGTGCTTCTCTACCAGTAGTGGTCTAACAAGAACCTCAGCCTAATCATTTGGCAATAGCACTCCTCCAGTGCATATGCTTTAACAATAAAACAGCCTAAATAGGAATGATTCCCTCTTGCCACATTACCTTGAGTTTTGTGTCTAAATCAGATCCCAGCTTCACTTCCCACTGCAACCACATACAGAGCAATGCCAGGGCAATGAGGGGCCAGCCCAGGGGTATCACTTTTGGAGCTCCAGCAGAGCAGGAGCTGCTTAAGCCAGTCTCACAATGGAAAAGGTGGGCACAGAATGATTGCCAGTGGGGATTTGAGGGACGGTGATTTATAAACACAAAGCAGAGGAGGAGGCCTCTGCAGGCAGCACTACCACCAAAGCCAGCACAGCATAATACTGCTACCTCCTATTTAACCTGTAATGGGAAAAGATCCATATAATGAGCTTACACCTGGCTCTCAGCACTGCAACCTGCACACATGGAGTGGTTTGAAATTCCCCAGGAATGATGCTAGTACCAGAATTATTTTGTAAGGAATCCTTCACCCACATGTGATGAAGAAGGCCACTAGACAAAATGAGCTGCTAGAGGTGGGTTGTTCTCCTGTGATTAGCACTGCAGCCAAATACTTAGATTAATATTTGCATTAAGAGCATTTTTATGAAGTGATTCAGGAGTGGGAAATTCCCAATAATTTTTCACTCTTTAATCAGTCAAGTGCTTTTGCTCAAATTTCCAGCAAACATCACCACTTGGTCCTACATAGAGGTTTTTCAGTTAAAAACACTCTTTTCTGGTTAAAAAGAAAAAGGCTCCCATAGGCTTTGATGTTTATCCAAACCTCTCTGGCCTAAAATCTGAATTGGAAATCTCACAACAGGCTCTTGAGATTCTTCCAAGGCTTGTCAATCCCTGCCAAACCAAAAATGCCACCAGAATAGCCTGACGGTTTTCCTACCTCTTGGCAAGACTAGAGAGAAAAGGGATAGGCAGACAAAAGAAATGTTAGTAATATAACCCTGCAGCACTGAAAGTTTCAGACAGGTTTAAATCATCCCTCATTTTCCATAGATTGGTTTTCTCTTCTTTTTTCTTTATAGGCAATAAATATGTTCAGTCTCCCTCCAAGGGTATGGGGAGAAAAATAAAATGTAATCCTTTGTCCCTGAACTACAAAATACCGAGGGCATACTCCAGGCTTGTGCACACTCTCAGGCTCCAGTTGTTCCTAAGTATGTTCTGCACTAGCTTGGGCCACAGACAAGAGAATCTGAATGATCTTACAGGAAGTGAATTACTATGGCATAAAGCACAACTGCAGACTTACAGCACGGATGTGCCCTTACCTTAGCCCAGCATCTAGGAAAATAAACCTTTCTTAAAACTTGAGCCTTTCTTGGGGTATTTTGCTTGCCCATATCTAGCACTATACAGGTGCCCAAAGGTATCAGCTGCTGGCTACAGGTAACTGTATTTTACATTTTAAACTTCTTCTATCAATTAATTCCATAATACAACAAAAAAAAAAAAAAAACAAACCCCAAAAAAAAACCAAACAAAAAAAAAAAAAACAAACCAAAACAAAAAAACCACAAACCAAGAACAAAACAAAACAAAAAACAAAACACAAAAAACCAAACTTGCTGGTAAAGAGAAGTGTGGTCATGAAAGCCCACTTACTTTTGAAGGCAGGATACATTGGAATGATATTTGTTATTAGAAAAGCATCATATTTTGCTTCTGCAGAGGAACTTAATTCTGAAAACAGGAAAACAGAAAAATATTAATAAGATGAAAGATAAAAACTTCAGAGAATATAAAAATGTTTTGAAAATGGCATGAGATTAACCAAAGGGGGTACCATAATCTAAACAGCAATCTGGATGCTATATTCAGAAGTGCACACTACATACACAAAATTTGTCTTTAATGTGACAGCTGAACACGGAAAGGAAGAATTTTATTTTTGCTTCAACTGTCAATCAGTTCAAAATGTTTTCATATAGTTTATCTATTTTTGATGTCTTAAAAGGCAGAGAGCTCTGCAGTCTTTTATAAAAGAGCCAACATTTTCTCAGGAGAGGAGTGTGGGATTATCTTCTAGTTCTGAGCGAGCCTCTGCACCAGTAATTCCATTTCAGAAATCTACCATAAAGTATATCAGCCACTGAGTGAGGAAGGCAGAGCAGTGATGTTCACAACAGTGAGACAGTTGTACCCCTTCAACTTCTACTAATCCCAGAAAATCATTGATCCAATACTGAAGCAAAGCAAGTGCATCAGGAGAATTGAGGATGTTTGTTTACACAGGTTTTCTACTATCACTATTTCTATAGGATGGCAGAAACTTTTACAGTATGCAAGAGTCTAATTTGGATTTATAAATTAAAAATATGGTTATCATACTGGTGTTTGAAGTAAAAAAAATTCTGTTTATATCTGATGGGGCCTGGAGTATGTTCACACCAAAGGTTTTCTTCTAACAAAACAAGAAAATTACAAAATCCCTAGGAACTAAAAAGCTATCTAAACTTACGAGGAGGGAAAAGGAATCCATAGGAGAGATGTTTGTCCCCTCTGTAGGCAGAGCAGCTCTGGCTGTTTCCTGGAGAAATGCGGAGGTCAGGCCTCACACAGCTGGCCAGGTGCTCCGGGATACCTGATACCTCTGCCTGCATTGAGGAACATGGAGACAACAAAAATTGCAATTTCAGCCTTTACAGGTAAAAGGAAACTAGGTCATACAGCTGACAGACCACACAGAAGGCCTGGTGTTTGCAGTAAATAAACCACTTGGCTGTACAACCAAATCTGCTCCTGCACTGCTGCACAGCCCCTTCTTCAGGGAGCAGAAATCTCCATGGGAGATAATTCAAATGAAATTGCTCATAACAAAACAAACACCATTGAACAAAACTTAAAATTAAAATTGGAGAAGAATTACACAACCCTTCCACCTTAAAATTCTTCTCTCATAAAGGAAATAAAATAATTTGGGCAATGTTTAAATGGTTCTTGACATAATTCCTAGTGGAAAAGGGAAATTTTAGGACTTTAAGAACATAGATATCAAAGAAATTTCCCCAAGATTTTTAAAATACATTTCAAGAGCAGAGAGAACAGTAACCTGTTTGGAAATAGTGTAGGATGTCCAGAGAGGCATCAGGAATGTTTCACTGTAGCCACTTTCAAAGTCATGGTGATGCAAGATATTGTATTTTGTGCGGTACAGTACTGCAGGGCGTCCATATAAAAGATGCTTCTCTAAAGATTAAAAGAAATTACATTTACATTTATTACTGAAAATCTTAAGGATGGAAAAAAAAAGGGGAAGTTGGCTTTCCATCAGATGTTGATTTTTCAGTGATCATTAATGGGCTACTGACCCCAAGAAACTACTAAGGAAATCTTTTGACAGAGAGAGAAAAACAACTCTTCAACTGTTCTGGCTGCAATCCCCATTCCAGGCTCACAAACACCCTTTGGGATTAAAAGTCCCTTCTACACTTGAAAGCTTGTTTGTGTCACAGATGGAGAGAGGATGTTTTTCCAAAAACTGGAGACTCTTACAATCTTTGTGTCCAGATCTCAGTCACACATGAGGTGATAAGCACGTTTTATTCATAGCTTTAAATCAGTCCCCAGTCTATCAGTCCTGCCACTCTTCAGTGGGCTTTCTCTCCTTCCTATGTTTTCTGTAAAGACTGTCCCAAAAGGGAAGCAAAAGTAGTCACTTGAAGAGTAGTTTTTTCCCACTTGGCTGACACAGATTTGTTCTGAAGACTGATGAGCTATTTTTTGTCAGTAATATCAAAGAAACAAATCAAGGGAAAAAAAATCTTTTCCTGACTTCAGCTACCATCGACGCCTCCAGCTCTGTAAAAACAGCCCTTCTGTCTTGGTGATATGGCTAAATGTCCTCAGATAACTCTGACAAGTTTGCTTATAAAAAGGCAAGAACATTAGAAGAGATAAAAGAAAAATAAATTTCCTGGATAATCTTGCATTGTCCTGTAAAGGCTATTGAATTTGATAACCTTTTGGCAAACACACTTAACTTGCTTTTGGAAATTAGAACACAGAAACAAGGAAAGTGGTCTAACACAGTTCCCAGATAGGCATTTAACCTGAAAGAAAAGGGCATGTTTTATTAGTGATTGAGTACAAAGACAGGATGTTTTTATAGGGCTCAAGAAAAAAAGTAGGAAAGGCCTAGTCTAAGGATAAAGATGATAAACTTGTTTTATTCAAGAGAAACTTAAGTAATCTTTTTCTTCTGCCCATGAATAACAACATGGTGCACCATGTGATAAAGTGCACCATGAAGTAAAACAAAACTTGCATGAAGCAGAACTGCTTGTTTTAATAAGGACATATCATGCTATTTAACAGCGGATAGACAAATGAGCAAGTGCAATTGTTTTAAATGCTTACATCTTAAAATACACCAAAAATACTATTTTTATATTACTACAGTGAAGAAGAATGAAAACAAGAAAGCAAAATAAAGATGTTGAGATTTGAACTACAACAGCGAGGGGTTTTTTTCCTGATGCCATAAATTGCCACAGTGAGGAGTAGCTCTTCATTAATTGGGAAAATCAGTTTAATAAGATGAAAGATGCAGAAAGGCAATTTAATTCACAAAGAAGAGGAATAAGGTCACCTGTAGAAACTAAAGGATAGGCTGCATTGCCCATTCACAACAGAGAAACTGAAAACACTTTCATAAGGGAATTGAAACAAATCTCCTTAATCATCTGAACAATGCAATTTGAGTTACCTCCAAAATCCATGTTTAAACTGAAAGCTTCAGAATTTGCTAATTTGGACAACTGTTATGGTAAGGGAAATGCTGTGAATTACTATGCTGTACTTGATCACCATTGTGAGAAGGAAAACTCTGCTTTGGTGAGCCTTTCAGTCAGTAGTGCTGCTCAGAAAAGCAGTTCCCATCCCCTTTCCTCTGCTCCTATTGCTCTACTTTGTCCTGGACCACGGCCCTGATGCAGCTGAAAGTGCAGCCATGCAGGAGTCAGCGCTGGCACACAGCAGGAATTAATGTCTAGGAGAGCTGGGAATGCTTTCTCCTGGGAATAACATTGACTTGAACACTGAAGAGGAACAGAATGTCACTGAGCAGTCTGAACAGGCAGGGTATTTGTTTCACTGTGTAACTTGCACCTTAAGAGGCAAGCATTAAGACTTAGGGATTGTCAAAGCAGCTTAGCATCCTTTCTAGGTGAAACCTAAGCTGGGATAACTATGGGAAAACCCAGCCTGCAAATAGAGTCTGGTTTCTTCCCCATTTACAGGCTGTAGCTGAACAGAGTACTGCTTCATGCACCCTCTCCTTTCCTCTTGTCTCTGCCTTCACATCTGAGCTTAAAACTCCTAGAGGTGATGAAATGGAAGAGTTAAAACTTGCATTGCTTTGAACTATCTTTAGTCTTGGTTCTGCAAAAGGTAATGTGCATTTTCTCAAGTGAGCAGCACTGCATCTTGCCCACAAATCTCATGTATGTCTGTGGGCTACTTTGACAGCTACTCAAAGACAGTTTACCACACGTTAACTAAACCACACCAAGAGTTCCTCTGGTATTAATGATGCAAAGTGATTTACAAAAGAAAATGGGATCAGCTTTCACTAACTGAAGCACCAGGCTCTTACCTTCTGTTCCCTTGACATGAAAGCGCTTGTTGAGTTCATCCAACTTGTTCTTCTCAAGAATAGAAAAAAAGGAATGAGATTAGGACCACTGGAGCACTCTGACATTTTGTTTTACTAGCATGTAACAAAGCAAAACTAGTGCTATAAGACAGTGAGGATTTTCTTGTCTCCTGTTCTACAAAAAAAGTAATTCTTCCAAGGGGGCACAAAGTCTTCAAAGGAGGGACCTGGGGAATTCTTACAGATCAAACACTCTCAAAAGAAATAAAATGGCTACAACTTTGCCAAAACTACTGCTAATAGTGGAGGCTTCCACAGATCCTAAACACCTACCTTATCATCACATGTACATCCTATATCAAAATCTGATGCAGATGGTAGAGCTACAGGATACAGTGGTTTAGCAACTTCATCTGGCACAGTTGGTTTATAAACATTGGCTCTCAGCAGGTGATTTAAACTTCCATGGGTGCCATTATTGGGAGCAGGCTTTAATCCAAGCAGATCTATGAAACCACCAAGGAAAAATGAATGGTGGTTAGACTCAAACATGCATTCAAGCAGCAACTCTATCCAGCCAACACATTTATTAGTAATACTGTTTACACCTACAGCAAGTTATTGAAAGCTTTTCATGTAATAAAAACACAGATTGTTTTTGTCCAAATCATACAATTGTAAATGCCACATGAATAGTATCTTTGCCTTTATGACAAAATGTTAATCTTCCTCATGACACTGGAAAATTTTTTTTCTAACTACTCCTTCAGCTTCCAGTGCAAACCTATGGTTAATGTACTGACCTCACACTAAACATCTGCAATACAGTGATTTCTAAATAAGGGCTAACTACCCCTAGGTATTACATGTTCAGGGGGAAAAAAAGTGAATTGCATCTCTGAAACACCTCAAAATTTTATTGTGAATTAAACCTTTAAATTTCACTGTTCTAGAAAGTCAGTACTAAAGAAAAGACCCTAATGAATGTCTGTATACATCATCAGATTCTTTCTCATGGCTTCAGTAGAAATTTAGGAAACAATCATACCAGGAAGTGCCATAGAAAACTAAGTGATCAACCTGAACTGCTGCATGAGACATGCAGATGCAGAAGCAGTCTCTGAACAGAAATTTCCTTCCTAGACAGCTGAGATGTGGACACCACACATTGTAGAGGTGTCCATTTGATTTCTGTCAAGCTGCAAACATCAAAACTATAGTAACCCCCTTTATTGGCTAGCTCCAGAGCAAACTGAGACCCCTGAGAAGTGCCTTCAGCCCTCCTGGCAAGTGCTTGGAAAAGGGGGACTAGGATAAAAAACACAGAGAGGAAGTCAGGGCATAAGCTTATGGCTACCTTAATGAAGCCCTGTTAAAACAAGTTGCTGCTTTTGAATTTCTCAAGGAGGCAGCTTACCACACATGACGTTGTAAAGTTCGATGTTTTCAAAAGGAGGCACTTTGGTCTTGTACTTGAAGGTAGGGCCATAACCTATAAAGACAGTCTAAAAAAAAAAAAAAACATGAAAGAATAGCATTAAAATTTAGGGGGTTTTCACTGAATATTTACAGAGACCTTCAATGACCCTCAAAGACACTGCTCTTACCTGCATGCTGTTTATCTTGTTGTCATAGCCATGGTCTCCATGAAAGAAACATTTTCCTGTTGGTTTCTTGTAAACGTCCATGGCTTTCCTAAATTAAAAAAGTATTAGAAATTTTCCTCAAAGATGACTGACCTGACAATATCCTTTGGGGCAGGAAGAATAAGTTTACAGGGCTATGCATTGTTTATCTTTCATGAGTAGCAGTAGTAGGGGCTTACAAGCTTATACATCACCCCCAGAATTTCTCCCTCTACTCCCACTCTAAGAAACAACTCTGATTATTGATAAAAATCTTAGTGTCTATTATTTTCTGATGTTTTCTCAGATCAGATAATCTCCTACAGACTGGAGGTGTTGGACCACATTCTTCCAAACCTCAAAAGGCCAGCAGAGGCTGCTCAGAAAGCACTTTTGTGATGTTACAATGCTGCAAATGTCATACAATGCTATAAAGTGCTTTCACCTGTTTGCCTTCAGCCCAATAAACAAGAACAGGTAGCAGAAAAAAAGCTGAAAAAAGAAAGATTTTCATGAAGACAAATAGCAGGAATAATAAATGCTGTACCCATAGGAATGGTAATTATCAGCTTGTTATTGTTTTTGTTTTACAAAATACGTGGAAAAATAAGTATTGTGTCATAGGAATTATAATCACCAGCTTATTTCAGAGTATTTCAATGCAGTTTTATGTGCAGGGCAGAGCACCACATTACCCTACAAATTAATTTCTTCATCTGCAATAAAAAAGTTTGATTTTGGCCTTGTAAATTACTGGAGTTACAGAAATTAGGGCTGTAATGACCATTTTCCTCTAACTATCAATTACAGCTACACTAATGAATGAATTACTGATGAATGAGACCTCCAAAATTAATAAACAAGGCAAAGAAAGACTGATGCAATTAATAAGAAATTACTAAATGTAAATCAACCTGGGCAATCCCATCCATTCCAGCAAAACTCTTAACACTAAAGCTTACATAGACATAAAATTCAGAGTGTGATTCTGTGAAATATACATAACCCCAATGGGGTAGCCTGCCAGCAGCCAGTGGAGTTATGCAAGAAAGAAAATGGAGTTTCTCATTCATTGCTTCTGCAGAGTGATCCTTGCATAATTCATGGAAAGATAAGCACAGATGTCAAAAGGAACTTACAACACACTGTGTGTTTGCCTGGCAGCTATATGGGCAAAAATCCTACCATAATCTAAAGCTCATAACAGTCTAGCATGAGCCAAAAGCTGTGTCATCTTCCAAGAAGCACTGAGTCAAATTCATGCAAAATGACCCCACCATTCTCATACTGCAATACATAACATGTGTCAAAGTATACTCAAATAGAAAGCTGTGCACCATCCATAAACAACTATTCCTCTCCCACTCACTCTATACGTGTATGTGCCAACTGGTTTTTCCTCATTCAATTTTTAGCTGACTAATAAACACTGTCCATATTCCATAACCAAAAAATTCAGAGTCATATGGCTAAGAGGAACCAAAAGCAGAGTTTTTGCCTGAGCTAAAGCATCCTGGCTTTCTGTGGATTTGTTTTGAAATACACTTGATGGCCACCCTGTTACCTCCTTCCACATATTCTCTGATATTCACCCACTCTGCCAATATCTCTGTTTTTGTTCCATTCACCTATCAAACTCTTGTTCCCAAACATCCCCTCACCATATAAGCCTGCTTCTTCCTCTCCTATTCTCTGCTCCCCTGCTGGACTAAGCTTCCACATCATTAGAAAGATTTATCAGCTTCTACATTTGAGCTAATCAGTCAAAACCACCAAGGTGCTTGAGCAAATCAGTCTGGGTTTCTACCTTTTATGCAGCAACTGATTTTCCCACTCTTGAAAATATTTTGTGTTCTCAAAACTCCACTTGCTCACAGAGTGCTAACAGACAGGGCAATCCTAAGCATCCCATTTCCTCAGAAGACTGAAAATCAGGATGGAAGCAAAGGCAAGGATTTACCTTGCCACATGCCATTTGCGATCCACCAGTAAATGGACATCCTCAATTCTTCGGTTGTTAGCATAGTGCAAGCGCTTAGGCAGGTGCTGTTTCAGGTAAGGTTTGAAGTGCTGGTCAGGCTTTCTACACTGAAAAATAAATGGTTACAAATAGCATGCTGTCAGTTAGCTTAAGATGCACATAATAACTTTGACTACTGAAATCAAGCTGTTAAGGTCATCACTGATGGTGTCTGGAAAACCAAGTGTACACTTAGAGTATGTAGTCCAGTCATTTCTGTGCAGTATTTACATGCAGCCAAGGCCCAGGGAGCCATTCAAAGATATATTTGGAAAGTTTCGTTCTCGTGATAGTCTTTATGAAGCCATCAAACAAAATATCACACATACTTAACTCACAGTTGAAGAATTTTATTCTAATTGGACCAAAACTTAAGTTCCAGCAGAAACCTGAATGCTCAAAAGTACACCTCATCTGCAGAAATATTTAAAGCCATGTGGCTACAAAACTTGGGGGGTTTGTTTTGTTTTTTTAATTTTAATTTTAAACACTTTTCTTCCATTAATGGCAAGGTTACAGTTGAAGACTACCAAATCCACTTTTTCAGAGTCTTCAAATTGCTAGTAAAATGTTTACCCTAAAAGATTACTTTCCAGTTCTGAAGCAATGAATAAATAGATTCAATTCAGAGAGAAAAGACAGTCCAGAGATTCTGTCTCTGCACTGCCCAAAAAGGTTATAAAAGCTACTAGTGCAGCAAACAGCAGAAAATTAATCTGTGCTCATGAAGGGCACCATTTAACATTCCTTATTTATAACAATGGTTGGTTGATTTTCCTGTCTGAAGAGTGAGAAAAGAAAGCTGAATAATGTCACAAATAAAGTTAACAGTGAAGCATAGACAGATACCTCCCAGTCCTAAATACTTACTGTAAGGTTGGCAACAATCACTTTAGGGTCATCTGTTAAGCAAAGGTAAAAAAATAGAAAATATTAAAAATTTGCAAAAGAAAACACAAGGTTTACTTAAGCATACTTCCTAATGCTTGCCTGACCTTTACTAAAAGTGCTTTGTATATATTATAGAATCACAGAATCATTTGGGTTGGAAAAGACCTTTAAGATCAAGTCCAATCCTTAATCCAGCACTGCCAAACCTATCACTAAACATGCCCACAAGTGCTGCATCTTTTAAATACCTCCAGGGGTGGTGACATCACTTCCCTGGGTGGCCTGTTCCAGGGTTTGACCATCCTTTTCATAAACAAAATTTTCCTAATATCCAATCTGAATGTCCCCTGGTGCAACTTGTGGACTTTTTCTGTTGTCTTGCCCCTTGTTACCAGGCAGAAGAGCCTGACCCCCACCTGGCTCCTTTCAGAGAATTGTAGGGAGTGGCAATGTCTCCCCTGAGTCTCCTTTTCTCCAGGCTAACCACCCCCAGCTCCCTCAGCTGCTCCTCGTCACACTTGTGCTCCAGACCCTTCCCCAGATCTGTTGCCCTTCTCTGGAAAAACCCCATCCCCATCATTTTTTGAGTGAGAGGCCCAAACATGAACTCAAGATTTGAGGTGCAGCCTCACCAGTGCCAAATACAGAGAGACAATCCTGCCCTGGTCCTGCTGGCCACACTGTTTCTGATCCAGGCCAGGATGCCATTGACCTTCTTGGCCACCTGGGCACAGCTGGTTCATGTTCAGTCACTGTCACCAGCACCCCCAGCTCCTTTTTCAAGGGCAGCTTTCCAGCCACTGTTCCCAGCCTGCAGGACTGCATGGGGGTGTTGTGACCCAAGTCACAGCTTGTACCCAGCTGCAGGACCCAGAATTGGCCTTATTTAACCTCACACCACTGTCCTTGGGCCACTGATCCAGCCTGTCCAGATCGCTCTGCAGAGCTCTCCTACCCTCCAGCAGATCAACCAACACTCAAGCCAAGATTGGTGTTGTGTGCATACTGATTCAGGGTGCCCTTGATCCTCTCACTCAGATCATCAATAAAGGTATTAAACAGGACTGGCCCTGATACTGAGCCCTGGGGAACACTCTGGGCCCAGCCATCCAGACAATATTTTTTTTAGAGTGTACACCTGCCCAAGCTGCAGGATTCCAGTTGCTCCAAGAGAATGATACAGGAAACAATATCAAAGACTTTACAAAAGTTCAGGTAAACGTTATTCACAGAAGCAGGTCACCTTGTCATAGGAGATCATGTTGGTCAAGCAGGACCTGACTTTCCTAAACCTATTCTGGATGGGCCTGATCCCCTGGCTGTCCTGCATATGGCCTGCAATGGCTTGGTGACATGTAATTGCTTAGATAGTGTTCTCGGTTTTATAATCTGGGCCTTAGCTTAATACTTATTTTGTTTTCTGCAAACACATACTTTCAAGACTTTTGGCTGTTTTAATTTAAAATAAAAAATTATCCCCAAATGCAATGACTTTTCTTGAAAAATTTTGAAAGCATACTTGAATGCAACAATGCATTCTTTGAGAAGGAGCTAGAGAAACATGTAGCATTTTTTGATTTCTTTTAACATTTGACTAATTTCACAGGCTACTGCTGAGTAAGAGAAAAGCCACAGTAAAATATTCAGGATCTGTCTTCAGGCTATTAAAAGAGCATGCAAGATGTAGTAAGCCCAAACCCTGTAACAGTCCGTACAACGATGCTTTTCTGGGGAGTGGGTGAAACATTTTTCAGTCATGAGAGGAAAAATAGGCTAAAAGAATATTTTGGGAAGTGAAAATCTCTTGTTCAAATACTATTGTTTTGATTGCTTGAAATAGGCTCTGTTGCATTTCAAAACACAAGCTGCAGGCTTTTGCATTGGAAAAGTGTGTTTGCAGTATGAAGACAGTGCTATGGAACAATAAAGAATAAAGAATTTGGTAATTTGCCATTTAAGGAGATCTAAAGGTAAGAAACAGCTTCTTTGTTCTATGTTCAAACTTCTGGTTTATAAGCAATTGAAAATATTCAAAGTAAGAAGCTGCAGACAGAGGACAAAAGAGGAAAATGTTATTGTGGGAAAACCAGTGGTATGATTCAGAGGTCAGACAGACAGACTGATCTTTTGAAACATATCGCCATTGATTCTCCAAGGAAAACTTATTTTTCTCAGCAATTTGGGAAAACAAGATTGAAAGACCTTAAAGAAAAAAAAAAAACCAAACAACTTCTCAGAACTGAAATTTGTTCACAGTAAACAGTAGGAATTCAGTCTCATGCTAGCCTACAAAATTTGAACAACATGCACTATTTTCAACAAATCTTTACACACTCATCATATATTCCTTGAGCATAAACACCCAGGTTAAAAAGTTTATAGTAAAATAAATGCATACACTAATCAGTATTAAGAATGCTTTACCACATTCCTATGATTTTTGTTATTATTCTGGAAATATTTAATCTTCAAAGATGGATCTTCCATGAAATTTGTCCTCACCCAGAGCATATCTGAAATGTTGTGAGGGAACACTTGGCTATCCCAGCTTTATGATCTTCCCCTCTATCAGAAGTTGTCACTCTTGGAAGCATATGGAGCAAAAACCACAGGTAGTTATGGTTTATTTATGAGTTACACAGTTTGCATAGTAGCTTAAACTGCTGGCAAAGCCTCATATGCTGAGCCAGAGCAGTCAGGGTGCTGGCACAAGCCCTGTTCTGGTACTGCTGCCCTGGAGGCAAGAGGAGGGTAACTGGTCTGAAATGCTTGAGATTAGAATTAGTTTCACCAGAGGACTCTTGCCTGAGACCTGAGAGCTATTGTCAAAGATCGATTAATCTCAAACACTAAATCAGGGTAAACTAAAAGCATGGTTCAAAATAGCAACAAGTTTTACTGACAACATTGGCCCTGAATGCATGTTCTAATCTTCCTTATATCCTTCAACATCTCCAGTCTGTTGCTGTTTAGCAGCCCACATGACTTCTCATCTATGCCAAAAGTATGATAATACTACTGAATTCAAAATTAACAAGTCACTTGTTTCCTATTAGCTCATAAAATGTACCAGATGCTTTTTATTCTTTTATATCCAAGCTGTGCAGTGTTGAGATTGCCCAAATACAGTTTTTGTTGACAGAGGAGAAAAGTGCATGAATAAACTCACAATGACATGCAAGCTGGCATGTGAAACTGGCTTGGAGTTTCTTTCTATTCCTTCTTGAGATAAAGGAGTGGTGTTTAACCCACACATTGAAGCCCTCCCCTTGACAGTTCTACCACTATGGGGTTTGTGAAGTACAGACTGCAAAGGGAGCAAGCAGCCATCTTCAGTGGCATTCCCTCTGAAATTCCTGCCAGCATCCTGCAAATTTACACTCTATGGGCAGCATAATTTCAAGGAAGGAATATAGTTTAGTTCTCAGTATATAAAGGGTACAATTAAATTAACTTACACTTTAGGTTATTGCTAGACCTAGGACGAATTCGCCCTAAAGATCCAGGAAGCAAAATTATATCATCCACATTCATCAGATAGTTGCTTAAAAATTCAGTTCTTTCACAAGTCGTGTCTTCCATCCCTACAGAAAGAAAATGTAAAATTAATCCTGAACCTTAATCCTGAAAATTAACCCTGAAAATAAACACATTTTCCAGGACAGCAAAAAAAGGAGACTCCAAACACCCTATGTATTATTTCATCTCGGATGGCTAATCTTGTTCTTCACAGCCATCGAATTCCAACATACTGCACTGGTAGGACTCAAACTAGGAGTGCCTATGTGAGAGGAATACCAGTCTCAGCATGGTAGGAACAGTCACCACATACACCATGTGTGCACTGACTCAACTCCAAATTAAACTCATGGAAAAACCAAGGTCTGTTTCTAGTTTAAAGTACTACTTTAGGGATTATTTCTTTTTAAACAAATGATTTTAAGAGAAATAGCACACAAAAGGTATTGTCTCTTGGTGGTCTGTTCTAAGGCAGCCACAGATAAACAATTTTCTCTTGCAGATATTTGTGGTGGGGAGGAATGTACTGCCAGCCACAGGAGAGTCTCAGTACAAAACTTCCACCCCTGGAAATCCTTCCTGAGCCTTACCCTTCTCTACCCACAGCCAGAAACGAGGCATATGACATTTCATTGCTAATGTAGCAGTTCATGGGAGACTGTCAGGAAAAAAAGACCTAAAAGAAGAGGGCTTTTGGTGGTATCACTAAAAAGTTATGCAAAGTCAAGTTTCCCTTTCATAAAACTTTCCTTCTCTTTTTATCTTTGCTAATATTTACTATTTCCTTTATTGCAAAGTTTATTCTGTTTGAAGGAATAAGACGAACCAAATAATATCTGTGCTTTTAGGTGACTACATCTGACCATGAAATATCTTTTTACCTTCTTCCATTATTTTGATGACTTTTCCATCTAAGTGGGACACAGTCTTATATTCCATAGATATAAGTTTTCCAGATATTCCCGTATTTCTTCTGATAGGATAACTTGACCCAGTAATTGCCTCAATCTAAAGTCCTAATCTTCTTATGTACAGGAGAACAAGGCTACTAAATTTTTCATTCCATAAAAACTGACAAGAAGATTACTCTAGGTAAATTATTGCCCTCCAATACATGCAAAAAAGTGCTACACTTGGACGTGGTATCAGAAAGACCAAGATTTGAAAAGCTCTGAGTAAAGAAGTAAATATCCAAATCACTTTTAAGAAAGTGTCCCTCCATGATAGTTAACAGGTGAGCTGAACTGCCAGTCCACACCAACTGGCTTATTTTGTGAGAGTTAACTTCCAGAAAAAAGATCGGCACAAAAATATCTTAAATGGAACTTTGCTTTAGGTTGCCTATTATATTTACAGCTACATTACTTAAGCACTTGTCTTCTGATAAATATTATGGTTTAAAATTTACCATGATCACCAACAAATATAACATTGACACATCGATGTAGTTTCAACTGTTTCAGTCCATCCATTAGTTGTCCTACTGTCTTGTCAATCTCTCTCAGGGGATTCACCATCATCTGTATAAATATTCAGAAAGAAAAAAAAAGTTAATTCTGTCATTGCAGTGCTCCTGCTTCTATACACAGGGGTCCTCTGGCAAAACTCCAATGGGAAAATCATCCAGGTCAAGAGGCAAAGCCTTGGCTGAGCTGTTAGTCCATTTCTTTTTGTATATCCACACCATGAGTTCATTGTGAGAAAGCCCTGCTGAGATGCTGACACAAGAGCAAAAGGTCTTTATGGCTGATCCTAGGCCTCCCATGAACATGTGTACAGTTGGTAAAACAACGTGTTGGTAGTAGAAAATCACATGTGACTTTGGGGTTCAGTTTGTTTCTTATAGATAGAACGCAGTGCCTTCAAAAGAAAACAGTATTTTATGTGAATGGTTTAGTCAAACAATGAGCATGAAATGAAGATTTAAACTTGGGATTCACATGCCAAGTCACTTAATGAAATTCACTTCAAAGGACATCTGATACCAGGATGACAACATGCACGTCACTTGAGTAGCACATGGGGCTCAGAGTGAGTGTTCTTCAGCTTCAGAGCCAAGAGTTTCCAACAGCTCAAATGACAGTTCTGGCAAAATTTCAGCAGGCCCCAGAGGACACAGATACTGTACTGTGATTTCTTCATTTAAGTTCCTTTCTCATTAAGAAAAACCCACCCCAGAACAAAACAAAAAATGAAACAAAACAAACCTAACCAAAAATGCCCAAAAAACCAGAAAAAAAGCAAGACACAGGACTATGTTTTCAGCATTAAAAAAAATGAAACATTTTTTATCAGATGGCACAGAGAAGGGAAAAGTAAGATTTTAGGCAGAGGACTAATTTTGTTTTGATTTTGAGAAGAAAACATTTGTTGTCACTATATGGCAACTCCTTCCTCACTTGTCTGTTTGATTTGGCTGGTTCAGGTATTGACATAAAAAGTCCTCCCAATGACAAACAGAATGATAATAAATTCTGGATGAGAAAAAACTAAATTTCAGCAGAATTTTCTAAAACAAACACCATGTTAGTGTGACCCAGAAAGAGATGGTTCAGAAATTCTCCCTCTGCCTGAGTCATTAAGGGATAGATGTTAAATGAGTCTACTAGGTTACGAGACAGAAAATGTCAGCTCCCATGTGGCACTATAAATACACAGAGAAGAGACTTATAGGAGAAGGAATCACAGTGGGGAACAGGACAAACAATTTCTGCAGCATATGGAAGTGGTTCAGACAAAGGGTGAATTTTCAAAATCTTTTAATTCAGGAAAGCCTAAGTAGTCACTTAAGTTAAAGCTTTGAAACCTTCAAGTTCAGAAAAAAGAAAATTTTCTGTTTCAGCATTCTTTCACTATCCAAGAAGAAAGAGTTTCTTCTACAAATGGAATTCCATTTTTATGGAAGTCTATACAGTCTGGAAATACAACTTTAACTCATAATTCAAAGAGTATTCAAGGAAGCTGGAAATCCAGACAGATTTTCCTTTAATGTTTACTTTTGTCAGCAAGTTTGAGTCTTTTTTTAAAAAAATAATAATGATGATAAAAAGATAGAGAAACAATAATTCAAGGATTTCAAGTGATAGTTCTGTTTAGCTACCCTCTTGAGCAACCTGACTTCCTCTTCCACCTCCTCCCAGATGTAACTTTCAAAGATTTACTGGCAAATAAATAAAGCTGTTGCATAAACCTTTCTTCACCTAATATCAAGACTTTGGAAGACTGTACAGAACCATATCTTTCAAGATAGATGGATCTCTTGGATAGTGCTACAATAAAGAGTTTTGTAGCATTGTGAAAATGCTGAGTGTGCGATCTGAAACTCAAAAACCAGCTGGATTCTCTCACAAATTCTCCCATAGAAGTCTGATTAGAAGGAATGAAGAAAAAAAGAATCTTTTAAACTTTTTAAAAATAATTGGTAGGATCCATCCTGCACAGCATTTCATTGCTGTCAAACAGCATCAAAATTGATTTGCAGATATGATGGCAACTATTATGTAATAGCAGGGGTTTTTCCTGAAACAATGGTGTCAAATTTTCACAGTAGACTTATCAGAACTTCTTTAGGGGTAAGGTTGGATGACCTTTTCATTCAGAGAAAGAAAGATAAAAAAAAGAGCAACATATGAACATATGTCGTATCACTAGAATGATTTTTCTGCTCTATTTCATGTCAGAAGGGTGTGGAATGGCAAATTAGTGAATAATAGCAATATCATCCATAGTAGTTATTAGTTCTCAGATAAATCTTAAAATGTTAAAAGTTCTCTGGAAAATTTCTAGGGTTCTAGATGTAGGCTTTTTTTGCATGTCCCTGTCTGCCATGTTTTTACACTTAAATAATGTGTCTCAAAATAACTCTTTAAAGTTGAATTGTGCAACAAGTCAAAAAATATCCCCACAAAAAAAACCTCTTGAAAAGAATGTTTATAGCCTCTTATAGGATACTGTGGAGTGTGAAGTTTTTTGTTTCTAACTTGAAGGAGAAAGACATAGATTGTTAGTGCCAGGTGGATGAAGACAGTACCCTAAGGAATACTCTTTTCATTCACTTGCCCTTTTTCCTAATAAAGCAATTTCGATTTGATGCTTTCCTTGTGAAAACAGACTTATGCACCACCTCTTGCAAATACACCATTCAGAAATCCTGCAGTAAAATTCCTTACCCTCTAATGTCACAAAACTACTTGAAAATGTGTATTTTTGAAACAAATGTTCTTTCCCTTTTAGATTTATTAGTTGCATTTTCAGGATATTTCTACAACCATGATGACTAGACACAAAACCTCAAATAATCACCATGCTCCCATGAGCTGGGAGTTACGGAGGCTACAACATATTGCAGAACTTGTAATAGTTCAGAAGGGTTAGCAGCAGTGGTAGATTTTTCTGACACTGCCTCCAGCTGATGGCTGGATTTTAAAAAATAAAGAGGTTATAAAGATAACTTTCCCTAATGCAAACAGACTGAAATAAGAAAAACACAGCTCCCAAAAGGCTTAGTCTGGGTTTGGCTGCTCTCCTTTGGTCCTTTAGTACATTAATATTTTGGCTGCAAAATCCCAAAATGAAGTATGGAATGAACTCCCAAGTTGAAAAAATAAAGACAGCGTAGTGCCTAAAAAGTGGCACTTCCATCATAAATTTTTGGAACTTACTTTCTTCCGACGAGTTTCCGTAGAATATTGATCCACTCTATGTACTTTTCTTCTTTTCTTTGGAGCTGCAACTGGTCTTTCCTGTCTCCTCTTAGGAGGAAGCTTTCTCTTAGGTCTCTTAGGCGGAGTAAGAGGGGAGCCATAACTACTCTCCTGTACTGGCAGGGAGAGATGTCTGGACTCAGAAAAAAAGCCTGTCTCAACTCACATCAGATAGTAAAGCTACCTGTGCCAGATAATCCTGAAGCATAAATGCTATGGCCTTATCAAATATTTAGGCTTTTGGACAATTTAGGATCTACCCCTTTTTAAGGAGGAATTCACCAAATTGTACTGAAAGCGGAACAGCAGTTATGAGAGCAGACAGCATAAAAGCAAATTAAATTGGGTTTTGAAAGACAGGTGGGGCTTCTGTGTGTGAAAATACATAATTATATAGGGTGTATTCAGTACAAAATAATAATCCATTAATATCAAGATTTAAGTTAATTTCAATTACAGCAAAAATTATTGCACACAAGTTAACGAGTGTCCAGGGTAAAGTACTGGTGGAAATGGAACATTTCACTTGAATGACAGTTCAGGTATGAGTATTAAAGGCTGTCCAGTCTCAATGACTTCTGCAAGTTTTCCCGCACCAATGTTTTGGCTGAATTAGTGACATTAAGTACACTCACCCATAGCAATAGAAGATACCACTACTGTGTGCCACACCCTGCACCTCACTGAAATCACCAGAACCCCATTTGCCTCTATTTGGAGTCTGCAGATCAGAGCCATGCAGGTGAGACTCGGTTAACAAAGAGCTCATATCTGTCAAATTTACTGGGTGGGACACATTGGTGGCAGTGCGTGAGAAATCCATGCTGCTACCTGCCTTATTACCAGCTCTATGGGCATTTTGAGAAATTAATTTCCTTGCAGTTTCAGTGTGGCATCTCATTGGGTAATGTCATTGTTCCTAAATGCACAGTTACCTAGGGCAGACGTATGGAAGGAAAAAGAAAAGCATAGAAGGAAAAAAAATCCCAAGATCTATCTAGAGTAAACTAGTATCCTATTAATCAACTTGGTCATAATTTTGAACTGTTCTTGATGACTGTAACACAACTTGCAGGCTCTTGGCACTGCTCAAGATGGCGTGAGAAGAGCTGACAGGTGACACCTACCAGGAGATAAACCACAATCTGCAAGGGAGCACGCTGAGTGGGCTGGGGGAGAGTTGGTGATTTATGATGCTATTTAAGTTCTATGTACTTAGGCAGCTTCTCCCAGTTGTTGAGTTACAGAGCTCCATAAACAGGGAAGGGGAAGAAGGGGATGTTACCATCTGCCATGCTGTTTCATTGCTTCCAACGCAAGCAGCTGGAAAGGAGATTCTAGTCCAGTCTCATTCGTCTTTCTCCAGAAAGGCATTTTAATAAAGCAGCACCAGTTTTCTGTTTTTAAAACGCTTCAAGCTTTGTGCAGTCCTGATGAGAGGAGCAGCAGGGAAAGGAAGGATTCTCATTTTACTGTCTCTGAATCGGCTCAGAGCTCCACAATGCCAGAAACACGTGAGCGCGGGAGACCCGGGTCTGAACACTGAAATGACTGTCTCAAGACAGCATGTTAGAGGAGCAGCAGAAATGGCTTAGCATTGTCAGATTTCAATGTGTTTTAGAGTTCATATGGTAGTATATTTCTAGAATATTTTATATAAAAAAAAAGTTAGCTAGGAAAAAAAAAAAAAAAAGCCAAGTTCTTATTAACCAGCCAATTCTTAGTCTTGCTTGAGAAGAGTCAGAACAGAGTTATGGAGGAGGGAATCAAATCCCTCCTCACTTACAGAAGGAAACTGTAACATCACAAGGGTAACTAGCCAGCCAAAGCTTTGCTTCTTGACCTGGATGGACCAACCTACCAGAGTTCAACTGCAGAAGCACAGAGGGAAAGAAAAAAAAAAAAAAAAGGCAGAAGTAAATCAAAAGCAAGCATATATTTTATAACTCCCACAACTCTCCTGGAAGCATGATAGAACCCACTGAAATACCTCCTAAAATGTTTTTAAACAAAAAAAAAAAACCAAAACAAAAAACCCAAAAAAAACCAAAACAAAAAAAACCCACCAAAAAAACCACCAATCAAACAAAACAAAAAACTCCCACAAAACACCAAAACCTAGATAACCAACTCGTTTACGCTGAAATGCATGTTAGTCGATATGCAAAGTTACACTTGTAGAGACTAGCTTTAATAGAAATTCTATTTATATGAAAAACACTGGCAATTCACCAATAAATTGTAAGTGTTTCTAAGTCCTTTTGTTTCTTGCTTTAAGACACTCTGTACACAGGCTGCCGTGCATGTCCTGGGAATATCTCAGAGGCATCTGGATGCCATTAGGCCTCTAAGATTATACATTTAAAATAAATTTAGGATAAAATAAATAATAAGCTCAAAAATTTCCTTTATTCTAATAAAGATTTGGAGGATTTCAAGGTAAAAAACTATTCCTTAAACTACTAACCGAGTAAGAAAAATCAGCATAAAATATTCACTCTTCAAAGGAAGTAAGAAGCCCCTTGTAAATATAAGAGTTGCTACAAGCCTGTTTTCAAACTTTATTGTTTGGTTGATCTGCCTTTGCATAAAGGAAAATGGTCAGTAATACTCCAAATGTCTAATTGCTGCCAGCTGTACACAAGAAAAAATTGATTTCACAGGGAAGTTATGTACTTGGTATCAAGGAATTTGCTAAAAGGGATCCTTTTGAGGACTTTCTTCCAGATGATGTAGATTTCATAGCTCCTAAAAATTATACTGAAACCAGTTTCAAGAGAAACAATATAAAATACATCCTCTAGCTTTTCTATCCCGAAACCTGGCCCCTAGCAAACCTCAGCATCTGTGTACTTACACAGCTGTATTCATTTACTTAAATTTCCATTCACAAAGTTTGGTCCACTGTTTGAACTGCAAACCCATACATGCTCTTCTGCTAAGCATCTGTTCTCAATTTGCTAAAACTCCGTTTCATGGTTTTCTTGTGTTTAATACAAATGAGATAAAACTATCTATTTGCAAAACTCTCATAAACTATTAATTCACACTTATTAAGAGCTGAAGCTTTACCTTGCAATTAGAGATCAACCTTCAGATAACCATCCACAAGAACCCCCACAGAGCAAGAGCCTTTGGGGGCTTTTTGCTTTTATAATGACTTTTCCTATTACAAACACTTTGCTACACTTTGCTTTTTAGACTCTTATAATTTGCCTGAAACTAGATTGCCACATTGGATGCTGAGCAGATTTGCTAAACACCATCATTTAAAGAACATTTTCTATGTCATCATTGTAATATTCCCCTTAAAAGTCCATGGAAAAAGCTTCACAATTCTGTTTAGAAGGAAGTGGCTTTATCCAGATACACAAAATCAGAGTTTTCAATCATAACACAAGTATAGTAATTGCAACATTTCACTAAGAGGAACTATAAAACATTATTAAGAAATACATCATTAAATCACAGAACTCTTATTACCAATACCTTGATTGACTGAATCAGACACAATTCCTGTTCTGAGCCAAATGACAACATGGACACATATCCATGTCTGTCAATTTAGCAAGTGTTGTCAGATTTTAACCCCTGCTTATCCAGAAAAAGGACTGCTTCTCTCCATCCAACAGGGTGCTTCAGTGAAGATTTGGAATAATTCCTCACAATCACTGCTCTAGGACCAGGGCTCAAACTGCACCAACAGGGCTGCTACTCACAACAACTTCATAACCACTGCAAACTGTTTAAACAGCCCAAATAACTCAACCATACTAAAAAATATTAATGCTGCTTCTCTTTGCCCTCTTCTCCCATCAAGAACAGCCACCAGATGTTAGGCAAACAAATAAGAAACTACTACTGGGTACCTGGCTGCTCAAGGAGATTGGCATTGCCTTCCAGAGGGCAGGTATCTGATACACTCCTCACTTTTTGAAGATTGCAATCATTTGTTTACCCTTTGAAAATCTTACATAAAATGTCTTGAAGCCTTGTGATGCAAATCTGCAGGCATGCATTTGCACTGAAACTAGAGGACCTTTGCAAGATGTTAGACATTGGAAATGCCAGATCCCAGCCACTCAAAGCAGGATATTTGGGTACAGCATTTACTTTACTTTTTATTCATCTGGACAGTGCTGTCAGGCAAAACAATACCCATCAGTCCCAGCCAGCTACACAATGTCAAACAAGGGGTTAAACTGCTGCAGCATGTTGCACATAATTTTGCATTAAAATACCTTATGGTGCTTTAAAACTTTTTCCAAACTCAACAGTATGGTCCTGAGGGAACCGTTTTGGAAAAGCTTTCTGAACCCCTGTAGGGCCTATATGAAACTGGAACTAGCAGCTTTTTACATTTCCTGACAGACTGGAATTATTACTTTGGCTACTGCTGGCTGTCAGCTTTAAAGAAAGCTTTTTTTCCTCCTCTATATTTTATCTCAGTATTTTCTGTATTATATTTTAATTACTTTTCAGAAGGACAAATTGTTATGGGAAAGTTACATTTTCCTGTTGCACACAAATATACTCCTGTCTTTGCCAAATAAATCTTTCCATTTGCATTATCATATCACACAGAGAAATAGCCTCCTGAAAGGCACAAGCAGTTCCTTTTCCCAGAAGGGAATTTTACATGATAAAACCTTTAGAAGACGACTGTTTTTTCTGGCAGAAGGGAAGCATACTGCAGAAACAGGTGAAAACAAAGTTGCTAAAAATGTTACTCCTGATCAGCATCAATGTTTCAGGGAAAAAAAAATGCGTTAGAGACACCTGCTTTTTCTGTAGGGAAAAAAAAAAATCTGTGCTAACCTCTGAGTTGAAAGGACCGTATCTGTGGCCAGCAGCATCTGGTTGCTCAGAGTAGAAGGCATAAACATAAGGCCTGAAAGAAAGAATGGTCTTATTCAGGTTAGCTCTCCTTTGACATCATCACAAAAACACAGGCTAGCCAGGTCAAGTCAAATTGACTCAGTTTTCCAATGAGACTAATCTCTATGGAAAAAATAACTTTCTCAGTCACAGAATCCTGCAATTATTTAGCAGTTCTTTGTTTCCATGGTATGATTAGTTGTTTAGCAGCTTTATTAAACCAAAGAACACATGCAAGGAGGCACATGGGGTACCTTCTGAGGACACATGCTCATTCTAAATCCTGTAGGAGAAATTGTAACAGCAGCCCTTCTGAGCCTTGCAGCAGCATGTGGGAACTTGTGTAGTAAAACCCACTCATAATTAAAATCTTAACATTTTCCTAGAGCTCTGTGTCCAGTTCTACAACTGCCATTGCCTGTAAGGTTTTTAAACCATATTAGGCTCAGTAGGATAAGAACAATCCAACTTAATCCATGTGATCACATGCTTTTTGATAAGAAATAAATTAAAACCATGCATTTATTTGGAAGAATCAAACTGCTGATGGTTAAAAGCTGATATGAAAAAAATCCCAAAAAAACCCAAATCAACCAACGAAAACCCCACAAATCTCAAAGAACTCACACTAAGTGCAGAACTCAAATTCTTAAATAAGTGATGGCTTGTAACAGACAAAAATAAATTTCAGAAATAAATTTTTTCTTGCTCTTCCAGCTACTTATAAAGAAAAAGACAAACAAGCACTTATCTAACAGCGGGTGACAGGTGAATTACCTTTCATTGTCTGGAAGGGTTAACCACTGAAGTATTGTTAATATTCTGCGCTCATGGGGGATGACACTGGATCACAAAACACAAAGATATATCTTGTTACCATAGAATACAAAAAGCATCAACAAATGCTTGCTATGAACTGAATTTAATATGAATATAATGTATCATAATAGCATAATTTGCTTTTAACATGCTGTATTTTCTTTGTTGCTTAATACTGGTTCTTAATTTGCAAACAGAATAACATCAGACATCTGAATGTCTACAGACTCCAAAAGAAATATGATTAAAAGTTCGCAAATGTAGTCAGAACTCAAAGCAGTGAATCTACTGCTTCTAAGCAGGAATGAATAAAAGATCCATTCTGGTGGCTTTAACACAGATGAACCCTTTTGTATGCTGCTATTGGATAGCTGGCATGGGTAAAATCCACAATATTGCTCACATCAGTACACCCTGCTCTGGTAGCATTCCTTTTTTCTGTTTCCAGATGCTGGAAAAATTTCCATTGCTTTAACAGTAGCCACTGAGGGCTAGACTGGTGTGAATCAGAACAGAGCCACCTGAAACACCAGGTCAGCAGTACGGGGACTTGAACCCTGAGAGCTTCTCACTCTGCAGAACAGACCTCTCTTGCTTTACTGTTTGTACAGTGATTGCCATTCTCACTTGGCTGCTGAGGCCAAGTTAATGCTATGAGAATGACTAACCTTAGAAACAGCTGTTATAGTTCCAAATATCTCATCTTAGGAAAGCTCTGCAGGTCAGTGACCACACAGTAATTTAAATACAATAGACCAGTGAGTCCAGAGTCCATAAGATCAGTAGCAGAATCCCAAGGCAGGAATCAGACACCACCACCAGTCATCATAATGAACTGAATTCAGCACTCTTTGAAAACCTCTGACAAAGAAACACAGATGGCAGGAGCCATTTGGAAATACCTTCGTTTTTAATGTCTTGCAGATAAATAATAGTTCGCAGTCTCCAACTACATGGAGAACTTTGGGTTGTAAAAAACCCATAAAAATGAGAATTTATAATAAAATTTGCAAATAAGGCAACATTTTAAACTGAAATAATAATTTTGGGTGCTGTCCAAATTTTTTATTTTTTTTACTTGTGCAATATGTTAAAAAGATAAAACATTTTTTCAATTAACTAATTTCTGACTAAAACCTTTTAAAAATGCTGTTTTCCCGAGTGTCTGAAAATTCTCCCAGAAGTATTCTTGGTACCAGATGAAATAATGCAATTTTAAGGCATATGTTATTTCAATCATACATATATTGGCTGCCTCACTCCCTTAGTAATGCCATTCATACAACCTGTCCTTGGTTACCTTTTCTACATTCTATATCCACGAGCATGCATTGGCCAGGATCTTTATGTAGACTATCTAGCTGTAGAACTTAGGAATCACATTCATTTCTTTGGTTTGTACAGCACCAGAATGGAATTCTCGTAGATTTAATCTTGCAAGCCTAAACCTATCATCAGCTTATGGTTTATTTTATTATTCCCTCCATGTGCTTTATGATATTTAGAACAGTAAAATGTTGTATTTCTAAAGGAACAAAAAAATAGCCAAATCCCCTTGTTACTTCAGTTTTCTTTGCTCCTGCAATCCTCTTAGAAGCTGTAATAGAAAGACTGTTCTACATGAATTCCTCAAAAATTGTCCAAATTCATTCATTTTTGGTTGCAAAAATACATTTTGCTGGGGACAAGGGAAAATAAGTTGGAATCATAAAAAAAAAGAATAAACAGCAAAGATCCTCAAGGCTATCTCTTAGAAAAGGGAAATTGGATATCTTGCTCAAAGCACAGACTGTATTGTAAAATGGATGAATTAGACCTTTAAGACAATTAGACTGGTGATGTCAATTAACATAAGAGGACAATAAGAGTCTTCCACACTCAGAAGACTAAGAAACATTGCTAGCAAAAAAACACACTTTGAAATTAAAGACACTAATTTTTCACATAGTCACACATCTTTTCTTTAGACAACTGTTAAAGTCAGTGCATTAATCTAAAGCAGCAAACTGTAGCATCAGAAACGTTCACAAATGAAACAGTAGAGGGTTACAGGTAGAGTCTCCCACCTACCGAATGCTTAGAGAAAGGAAAACAACTTGAAAAACACTTAGATTGAATTAATTCTGAACTCTTAGTTAAAAATCTCCAGAAACAGAAGGTACTTACATAGACCAGAAGAACGTGCCAGCTTTCACCCCTTGCTTGGCTGCAGTAATCCAAATCTAATGAGGAAAATATAAGAGGATTAGAATGCATTCAGATCTCTAATGACTCTCTGAAATCAAAAGAAAATGTTTTCAAGACACATTCTTCTACCCTGAGCCTAGAAGTGAAAATTGCAGTTTTCAGCCTTGGCCCTAATTTGAAAACGAGGAATGACAGACCTATGCAGACTCTGTAGCAGTGAGTCAGCTGCTGTGCTGTAGACTTTCACCCCTAAATCTCTATGTTGCTTTTAATTAAAAGCACTAAGTTTCATGGCCAGGAATTCCTCCGATATTTAATTTCATTTTCAAAACCCAGCTACTATTCATCTGACCCTTTTGGTGTTCAGGTTCTGGAGGATACTCAGTTAGAAAGGAACATACCTTGACACTAATTAGTATCTGCATAAATGCCCAGCATCCTACAATCAGTAGCCATCAACAGAAAATGTGTTAGAAGAGAGCACATGAAAAAGTCACAGAGAGTGATGAGGTGTTAAGTCTGCAGGAGGGACACATTCCTACATAGATGTTTAAGAACTTCTTGAGCTCACCAGATGGAGTGATTGACAGAAATGATGAAAAAATCTCCATGAAATTTCAAACCCTTTTTTAAATCCTTCAAGTCCCTTGTATTTTTTTTAGCTATAAATCAGTTTGCAGTAGAAAGTTCTGCAATGTAGTCACAGACCCCATGAGTATATTTTTAATTTTACTTGCTTCAAAACCTGCTGGCTTTCAGTGGGGTTAGGGTACTGTTCTCATACTTTGAAACAGATTATTAATCCTTTCTCTTCCTTCTTCTATACAATGTTAATGATATTCCTTTCTCTTTATTCCTTTTCAAACACGAGTTTGTTTGATCTTTCTCTAATGAAAGTTATACCATATTCCTGGCTATGCTCATCATCCTCTTTCTCTTTTCTATCCTATGACTCTATACAAGGCAGGGGAATGAGAATGTTAGAACATCAGAAAGGTTCACAATCAAGGAAAGCAAACAATGAGTTTGTAGCTCAACAGAACTAAATTTCTCTTGCTAGGAGTTATCTGAATTATCTCAAAACTCATTTCAAAAGTGGCAATGGCTTAAAGGCCAGCACTGTGTACAGAGCAAGATTATCTCCTCCCATTATTTATGCATACTGCAATGTATACACTTCATGAGGAGTTAAGACAAAATGTAGCTCACTTGCATAATTACAGGGGTTTTTTTACTTTAAATCAACTTTTTGAAAATACATTTAAAGTCCCTGTACCTTGCTCAAACAGGCACTTGGAAGCTGTCATCTATACACACAACATTCAAATGTCATACCTGAATTATTCATACATCAGTCCTAATTAAAATTCATTTGGCACAGTAAAGAAAAATCAGTTAGCAGTTAGATTTGGATATTGTAATGTTATCTATGGGAAAATTGGTCATATTTGCCTTTCCATTTCCCTGGACACAACCCCTACATCTCATCTTCTATTCCACCAAATCTGACAGGACTCAGTCCAATTAAATTAAAATCACAGCTATAACAGGTCAAATTTTTTTCATTTTATTTTGACCTTTTGATAATGTGTCCTCTTTTCCAGTGAAAACTGAATCCAGAGTAACACTATAGAAATTATGTTTTGCTAAATACATGCAGCAAGATCAGGAGCAGAATGGCTACGGTGACTCTTTGTTTTCAGGTTCTTCCTCAAAAAATCTGATTTTGGGCCTGGTTCACATTTACACACACTCAAGCTGCCACCAAACAGGGAATCCTTCAAACATCTCCCCCAGCCTCTGCAGCCCCAGCCTTCCACCAGCACCACAGTTTGCATGGTGACAGTGATCAGATGATCACAAGATGATGTAGCTGCACAGTAACTGCCAAAAAAATTGCTTTGAACTTATATAGAAATGTAGGAGTTGTAGTTGAATAACAGCAGTATTGTTTTCAATATCTCAGGATACAGAAATTTGAATATCACAGGGTAACCAGCTCTGATAGGATGGGACAGAAGGATGCAAGTGAACAGGAAAGAGAAGGAAACATGTCTACAACCCAGTGACCATGTCACTGATCCCACACACTGCAGTCAGAAGTACAACTGCAATGCAAGAATGCTTGCTGGTGCCACATAAGTCAGCATAGTCAGGGTATATAACCAGCCAAAATACTGTCTAATTAAGGCAGTTATTCATTACATATTCATTAGTGCATCATGGTATTCCCAGGTGAAAAAGGACCCACACATAAAGCAATTTACTTTTCCCTTGCATTGCAGATGTATTCATAGAGAAAAGCCCAGTCATGTCACAGAAAGGAGGTCAAAGTTACATTCATTATCCCCACAGTATATTTATTTTTCTTTGAAAATGTTTGTGTTCTAAGTCATTTTGCAGATATTTTTTGGGAAGGTACCAACAAACTAAGTCCAGGGAATTCTGTGTTTGGATTTTACAATCTGCAACCTCTAGTTTGACTTCCTAGTGTTTTGGCCCACACAGACCCAAACTGTCCAGTCTGCCTGGTTGTCTAAATGAGACCAGGCAATTTCTGCCCTCAGCAGCTGAAGATGCCCCACCTGCTCCTGTCTTAGCACAGCCTAATTCAGCTCTGACGTATTTTAGGCAATGATTTTAAACGTGCCAAAAGACACTCTCCCTCCAGCCAGACAAGGAAGACACTTGTCATCCTGACAGATGAATAACTGATCATTGCCAAGGTAGCCAGCACATTTGTGAGAAAGTGGTCACTACACTTTTATTCTTGTTTAGCATAGAGTGTGCTTCATGAACATCACCTGAAAACAGGATGAGCACCTTTCTGCATGGGGTAATGCACATAAGGGGAGATCACTCCCAACTGAGCAGTCCTAAGAGCAGTAAGTGCAGCCTAAAGGCACCCAGACTGTCTTCAGAGAGGGAAAAGCTGCACCTGCCA
Source organism: Erithacus rubecula (assembly GCF_903797595.1). Taxonomy (NCBI): domain Eukaryota; kingdom Metazoa; phylum Chordata; class Aves; order Passeriformes; family Muscicapidae; genus Erithacus; species Erithacus rubecula. The sequence continues at coordinate 135,275,798 of NC_136689.1, forward strand.
GTATTTCACCTCAGGAATGTAGCCATTTACATTGGCATTAGCTGTTTAGATGAGTCCATGTGTCTGCTGCACTTGAAATAAGATGAATAGCTAAGACAAGGATCTGTTGAAGGCAAAAATCAGCAAATCAAAAGGCCCCTATCTGTCTACAACATCTGAGTGAGTCTGAATGACTCCATCCTGACTTTGGCAGGCAGAGCCTGATTCAACTCAAGCTTACAACAAACACTACAGGATCTTAGATCTCTTTATTTTTAGGGAAAGAGAAAAAAAAAACAAAAAACAAACAAACCAAAACCAGCCAGCTCTTTGATTTATTTAAACCCAAACTAAGAAAATTCAACACTATCCAGAATGATACCTAAAAGTGGTACTCAGCAATATATGAAGCAGCCATTTCGAGGTGGAAGAATTTCTATTTGCATTGATCAAGCTCTAAATAAAATACTCTATGTTTTACAGTTGAGAAAGTGCTGATGAATCTAGCAGTAGCTGTTTCTACTAGAAATACCCTTTGTTACCCCAGGCCCTTTGGGAATAGGCAAAATTAGACAACAGACTGGAGCAACTGATGTGAGCAGACAAGTTTATTTAGTACTTTGGCTATAGAATATAGTAGAAATGTTGGGAGCAAACTTACTGCAGCCTTATCACCAGTGAATATCTCTCACTGTCATTAAGTTAAATTCTTTGTCTTTCAAGGCAGACTACATGTTGTGCAGGAGGATGGGATACAAAAAAGTTACCAGATGCCCTCAACCTTGTCCATGCAAACCAATTGGAATTAAGAAGCAAATGAGAGTATTGTTCTGCAAGGTCAGTATAATTTTGAGCTTATGCAATATTTTTGTAATACATAATTACATTGTGTTTAACTGTTAATATAGAATTTTACAGTCACCTGTTTAACCATGTCTAATGTCCACTCTTGGCTTGCATAGGGGACAAGCCTAATTGTACTGCAAACTATATAAAGGCCATATTTCTGACTTAATTTGAGAATGGAGGGGAATGAGAGAAGAGGAATGAATATTTGAAAAATAATAAGAGATCAACCAGTCTGTTTTCATGCCGTGTCACAGGAAATTAACAAATCCAGCTTTTCCAGTACAGAAAGACCTGTTAAATTATGCACTCAGAGATTCAAACCTAGTACACTGACACATGTCCTAAGAAATAGTATACATTCTTTCCTAGATACATATGAAACATATCCTAAGTTGAAACATATCCATAAGTCAAATTACTTTTATTCTTATATCTTCTGTGTTGAATGACTACAGTTCTCCTCCTTTACTTATAGATGAAAGTAGACAGGGCTAAGCAACAGATTAGGTGTCAATGTCATATGGAATATGGAAGTCCCAGGTTCCCTCTTCTTCTGACTGCTAGACATACTTGCAGGTGTGCAAGTGTTTCATCCAGAGTTATTCAAGACAGCTGTGGAATTTTCTTTGAAAATCTGCACAGAAACTGGGACACCTTCCTGGTTTTAATCTTCTATGAATAAACAAGAGCCCACAACTTCAAAAAGGCTGACACGTATTTGATGAGTCAGACAGATCAAAGGCTGACATAGCAATGGGAAATCCCTTCCACATCCAGGCAAAGGTGGGAAGGAGGAAATCACAGCATTTCCTAGTAAAGGAATGTGTACAAGACTGGTGCATGCATGTAGAATTAATACCACTCCTGAACCATTTGCAATTTGTTCTGCTAACAAGGTAAAATGTGGAGCAGCCCCTTCCACACTTCTAACATGACAAATGTTCTCCCAGAACTGACAACTAAGCATTGCCTTCTTGCCCAGACAGAAGATTTTTGATAGAAGTCTATTAAATAAATAGACTCAGAGTCCTGTTGCTTGTTCATGACTCAAGCTGGATGAAAATAAATATTTATAAAATAGAATTACAGACATCTCCCTTTCTGCTTCCCCTACCAATCAACAAAGTGATTGCAAGACCTGTTCAGTATGGAAAGGCAGATGACAGCTTTCTGGAGCTCCTTCTGTAATTATTAAACAGAGAAAATAAAAGTCCAATAATGGTTTTATTCTAAATACTGATATATAAATTTGGATGAAACAGGAATATCATGTTAAGATGCAGGGTGATAATAGCTAATGTCCACAGACATAACTTGAAGACTACAAAGACAGCTTCACAACGTGCTGTCTGTTACCTAGGAATGTCATGGCCAAGTTAAAGGATTATCATCTCAACAGTCCTTTTTTGAGAGTTGCAGTCTTTAAAATGTTGATAGTGGATTTAAAGCTATAAACAAGGCACCCTAAACATCCATCAGTACTTTTACAATTATGATATTTCTGAAGTGAAAGACATCTTTTGGACCCAAACTCAGATCCAAGACAGGTTACCTTGTGAAGGAGCCTCTCTGTCCCCATATACCACAGACCAGAACTTTTATGCCTTGCCTCTTTTGACCTTAGAGGTGCTAATGGATTATTTCTAACAATCATGAAAGATCACTTAAAAAAAACAGTGTATTGTGTGTAGTGTAAGTTTAAATGCACTACATCAAACCAAGACATGGAAAACTACTGCTTACCAGAAGCCAAAGACAGCTGGGGCCTAAATTTAGTGCCTAAAGTTACTTGGGATGAAAACAAGAATGTCAGTGTCATGAAAAATGAGCAGTAAACTTTGTTTCCCCCATGGGCCCTAGTGCTCACCATTTCTGTGAGATGCTGTTGGAGTATGAGGAGTGGTTTTATGGCTGTTTCCTATGAAACACTCTTGTTTTGAAAACAAGGTTGTTTTAAGCTTATATAATAAATCAACATTGTATACTAAATCAGGAAATCACATAACCAGCTACAGCACCCTGAAACACTTCCAAGCTACTTTCTCCCCCCTTCTCCCTTTCGTAATGCTATTAATTTCTCATAATTCCTGGAGTAAAAACATTCAGATACTCATCTGCCAAATCCCACTGATGACCATGGTAATTTGGCTGTTTTACAGCAAAAGACTAAATATTAGAACAACTTAAGAAAGAGGAAAGACCACAAAACTCCCCCACATTTTCATGGAGCCATATACAGTAGACCAGTTTCCAGGGGCAAGAAAGTATATCAAAGATTATCAACATTAAATGACATTCTCTTCTAGCAGTTTAAACCATAATGCAAAGCTGGAAGTGATGCTCAGACACTTTTTCTGCCTTGCACAGAAAAATACTAATTTCCAAACCTGTGAAAACTATTTGCCATCTTGCAGGTTTTGAGTACTTCAGTTTGAGACCCAGGACCTAAAAAGAGCCAGCTGAATATGTGATATGATAGATGTGATATGACAGGATTCTTGGGATATGCAGACCAGGCACCCCTTCTTACCCCCTTAATTGTACTGGCTTATCTTTCAATACTCAACTATTTCGGGCAGTCTGTGCTGATGTCATATTTAAAGAAAACTATAAAAAGCAGTTAGAAACTGACTATATCTAATCAATACATAGACAAAGATAACTTCCTCTCTCTTATAAAAATCTGCAGTTCTCTTATAAAATGTGCAATTCCTGCACATGCAGAGGGAGTATAATAGATCTCTTGCAGAAATATGATATCAATCTCCTCCTTAGCCAGCTATTGTGGTCACTCCATTGAGTTTGCCCAGTTTATGGGTTTCCCTCATATTATGTGTATGGGGATTAAATTACAGTCCTTCCTTTGTGCATTGGCTTCCAACTTTCCAAAGACGTGTCCAGTTTTTTACATGATTTGTGTGTTTCCTTTTTAACAATTCTTCAGAACAACTGGTTTATTTTATCGTCCCTACTTGGGTATACAACACCCACACACACTCTCCCCCCCATCCTCTGAGGATTTCACCCAGCACAAGGTCACCCACTGTTGTGTAACTTTCTTGAACTCTTCTCAGATGACATTTTTCATCCAGAAAATCTTTTATTCCTCGGAGTAGCATAGGTGTGGGAATTAACAATGCTCCCCATACAACACAGCAGGTGAAGTATCGGTAGACTTACATCTTGTTTCTAAAATATTATAGTTTAAAAGCAGAGATATTTGTACAAGCCCCAACAATTAGTTCTCCATTACCTCCTACCTAACCATAATTAGGTAAGATGCAGAAATAAATTTGTAATGCAAAATTAAATTTCAGCTGCTTAATGAGTTGTCACATAGCAGTTGTGCCACAAGATTATCTATGAGCTGCTCGACTCCAGCAGACTGGAGCAGGTTTTAACTGTGTGGCTCTGGCTCTAACTGAGATAAAGAGGCTGCACACTATTGCTCTTTCACTGCTCCTAGTTTTGATCCTGATTCTTTGCTTCCATGTGGAAAGATAATAGGTATGTTCCTCATGCTCTCTTCTCCTCACTACCCATGCCAAAACCTAACCCAGGTCATAGTTAGTCAAGGAAGAGTCTACACTCACTGACATTTTACAACAGCACAAATACCTCATTCTGGCTCAGCTACAGCCAGACACAGCTGCCTGTCACACATCTGCCTGCAGCTTTAAATTGCCTTGTCTCACATTTGTTGCAGAGTAAATGACATGCAGACAATACACACACTTGCTAAGCCTACAACTGTCTTAGTAACTCCCTTTAGCTTCCTGGGATATTTGTGTCTTAAGAGATTTGGGGGATGATATGGATCAGTTTAGCAAACTGAAATGACAGATTATGGTGTTCCCCAACCCTTTCCAATGTCCTCTTTTAATCACTGAATTAATCTCGCCCTTTTGTAAGGATAATTCACCAGAGAGCATTTAAACCATAGTTCCCTAAGCAATCAGTGCAAAGAAATGTGCATGCACCTTGGCTTCCTGCACTTAAAATTTACTGTTTTTACTTTTGTTGTCAAAACAAGTCACCATAGCATGCACTAATAGGGGAAAGTGCAGAAGAAGCACAGGGACTCTCTTAGATGTAGTAACACAGAATACTTGGAAGGACTCCATTTCCTTGCCCAGAATTAAGGTTCAGAGCTAGACAAACTAAGTCCAACATTAATCTAAGAGACTGGACATAGTTCAGCCTCTGCTGCTGTGCTCAAGGCAGAAATTAATTCTCAAGTTTCCACAGCCTCTGCAGTAAATCAGGTATTAAAACAGTGATTACTTGTGGACTTAACTAATAATTATGAAATTATGCCATGCTATGCTGACAAAATATTTATACTAAAACTGCTCAAAAACGTTACTAGGACAAAAACCTGAGAAACCCATAATGAAAAGGAAACATTATGCTGTAGTAACAAAATTACAGTGTTACACTGCTGACTCAAGTGAGGGTTTTATCCTAGCTGCGTCTAATTTATACTTATCAGTGCAAGCACCTTTCCATAGTCAATGGATTTATTATTCTGAAAAGCAAAAGCCAACTCAAAACATTACATTAAACTGATAGACAGAGGGCCAGCCAGTGGGGCAGGGGGTAGGGATTAGGTACAAATTGTTCACATATGTTTTTTTTAATTATTATTATTGGCTAAGTTCCACAGCACAGGGGGAGGGGAGAAGAGGGAGGAAGAAAGAAGTAGGAGGGAATTTGAAACTTACTGGTTGACCTCCCCACCATCTGTGATTGAATTTCTCTCGCCCTCGAAGACTGAAGCTGGCATCAAACACTGGGTCATACATCGAATTGCCAACAATCCCATGTGATTCAGGATAGAGTCCCTTTGTGCAGAAGTAGATTAATTAGTAAAACCCTAATGCACACAAATGCAGTGCTTCATAGCTATCTGCAAATATTACTAAATTATTTTAAAATAAGTATCTTTGTAACTACATAACAGAAAAGATTTTTACTTTCAGATAAGTACATTTAAATCTGGCTGTAGTAATGAAAGCAGTAAGAGGTGATTGAATTGTGCTAAAAATCATAAAAACTCCTGTTACTCAATACTTTTAAGTTTTTCACAATTTAAAAATTAGTTTGAGGTCATCAAAGAAAAAGCATAAATGTATGAAAAGAAGATCGATTTGTACTTTCAGTTCCTCTTCATGAATGCCCTTTCTGGACACAGTAATTCATTTCTGGTTGCAAGAGCAACACTTAGTATTTCTATTTTGAATTCATGAGTGCTTGCTTCTGTTAGATAAGTTATTTCCAAGAAAAAAATAGAGGCAGGTCACCCAAAGCCATAGCTTTATATCACAATTTCTCCTGCATTAAAAGTAATTCAGGGAAAAGAGCAGAAAATTCCTTTCTCTGGGCCCTCTCCCCTCCCAACCTATTCTTTCTCCATATGCTCCCGTCTGATCCATTTAAACATTTGTGCAGTGGCTGCACCCAAATAAATAAATAAATAAATAAGAGGGGAATAAATTGCAGTTGCAGGTGGAGAGTTGCTCATGGCAGCTCTGGAAGCAGTATCAGTGTCACACAGGTGGGGACAGCCTGGCTGCCAGCCCTGCCACCGCAGCACAGCGATAGCTCCTCTCACTGCAGGGCCAACGCAGCCTCCAGACACCCCCAGAGCTGCACACTGCCCCTCTGACTCGGGCTGCTCCAGCACAGAAACAACTGCTGCTTGTATTCAGGGCAGCATTTCAGGGGTGGTTTTTCCCCCCCTTTGGAAAACTTTGACCTGTAATTATGCAGCAGTACAAATAACTGAAAAAGCAGGCATGAAAAAAGCATAGGAAAGCTGTGGCAGCGTATAATGGTGAGATACAATCCATTTCACCACTTCAAAATAAAAGAAAATACTTAAATACTTTTCTTCAAAATGAAGAAAATACTGAACATAAATAAATACCAAAAAGGATGGATAATGAAGCAGTTATATATATAACACATATATATATTATTTTTTTTTAAATCTTGCTTCCCATAACACACATTCCTACTCCAGTGCAACATTTTATCATGAAAAAATCCTTCCCAGGGACTTACAGTAGCAAGAGTGTACAAGTTGGGGAATGTTTTTGTAGGGTAAACAGGTCGCATGTAAGGAGAATGTGTTCCACAAGATCCTGAAAAAATCAAATGCAAACATGAGGAAGCAAAGCTCTTTGACATGGAAAACAAAAACCAGAGAAAGTAATTTCTGTGACTCAAAATTATGCAGAAACTAGTTAAATTTTAACTAATTTAAGTGAACTTTCTGCAGCTTAACAGGAGTCAGCAGTAAGGGCAGTAGTAAATCTACTCATGCACACTTTGTACTTTACAACTAACAACTGAAATAATGCATCCAGATGATACAGAACCAGCTATATTCCCATAGACTGTTTTTTTTTCCTGAGCTAGTCTCCATCCAAAGCCATTGGAAGTCTCTTGTTAAGTAAAACAACATGAAAAAACACAGGTTTATTTTAAATAATAAATACACCAAAGCTGCAGTTTCACACTGGGCTTTGTGGCCTCAGCTCCCCCATCATAGAATCACTTAGGCTAGAAAAGACTTTCAAGATCATTGAACCCAGCCATAGTTGGCTACAGAAATATGAGGGCCAGCACACACACAGGGGAAAAAAACCCAGCACCTTTCAAGGGTATAGGCACACACAAACACCATGCAATACAGAGAGGCTCAAATATGCAGTGCACCCAGTCCTCCATAAACCCAATGGATGCCCATTCCCAGGAAGGTGAGTGCAGGGCATGTTTTCAGCCAGTTACCAGGCATCCAAGTACAGCTTCTGCAGCCACTTATCCACATCTCTGACTTTTCTGAATCAAGTGGGAAATTTCCTGGGCACCTCCCAACTAGCCTGTAAGCATGCACGATATGTATCATGTACTAAAGATGAATTTCTTTGCTGACAAAACTATATGAAGGTTGCTGATTCTGAGCAGCATTTCCCAAAGCAGCGTCTGTGTGCTGCATTATTCAGGGTGCTTTCAAGTCACCAGTTGATAGCACCTAATTTAAAGGTGAGTTCTGCCATTTCATCTCCATGCTGACCCTTCTGTTACTCAATGAAACAATGAAAGCAGTTCAGCTGCAAGAAACTGTCTTTCTTTATTGACAGAAAATAGATTTACTCACTCAGTTTTTCAATATTGGGCATGACCTTGCTCCCTTTCTTCATATATGATGCACGGAAACCATCAACAGAAAAGATGATCAAAGGAGGACGAACAAATCTAAAGGCAAAAGCAGCAGGAATATAAAGCAGCATTTCAAATTTTTTTCCAGGAAATCCAGAAGTTCAGTTACTGTATAAACTATATACCTATAGTCTTTTACATACTTAACAGACCTAGAGAAACTGATAATCCTTACATTTAGCAACAGCCAGTGTTCACTCAGTCAGTGAAAGGGCTGATATCCAATATAAAAAAGACATCTTCCCCTAGCAGCTAAAAACATATAACCCATAAAGGCAAGTGCTCATAGGAGATGGAGAAGGAAATTTACCATGCACAAGTATCCAGCTCAGCACACAATCTCTAGTCAAAAGCCACATGTCTCATGACAGTCTTTTTTTTCTCCAACAGAAGTCCGTGGGGCATTTGGAGCATGCTCTGTGAGGCACAGTTCATTCTAGCATACTAAAGATGACAGTGTTTCATGTCACTTTATTACTTTTTGAATTTACTACTCCTACTGAAAGTCAAGTCCAAGCAGGCAGATACATGCCATGGATGGACAAACCTGGGTTTTTAATGTCACCTGCTGCAGGGGTTAGCAGCTGTCACTGTCACTGGGAGAAACATCTCCAAATTATCCTCCTAACAGCACAGGCTGAGCTGCAGCCTAACACAGCACCCAAGCAGATCTTACCTTTAGGGATAATAGTTAGACAAATGGTTTCAGAAGTTACTTACTTCCTCCATGTTACTCATGTGCTCAAATTCCTCACTAAGTCAAGCCTGTACCCCATTGCAGTTTAGAAATCCTTTCATTTAAGAATGTAATGCTAAAAGGACAAAATTCCATCTAAAAAACAAAATTGCTGAACTGTATTCACATATGGCTTAACCTGAATTTTACTGAAAGCAGAACAACCTAGGCCTTTCCACTGACTTCAGAGGAGTCTGGCTGCCTTCCCTATGCATGTAAGAGAAGCAGACAAACCCAGAAGCAGGTCATTGAAGACCAAGAGTTCAAACCCAAATATCATCCACCACTACTCACCCAGCAGCTCAAAGGCTAATGCATGACAATATTATGAGCCTAACTGTACAAATGGTGAAGCCCAGGAAAGCATCCAACCCACAGTCATTCAGCCTGCATGACAGAGCCAGTGCAGAAATGTGGTAGGCAGAGGTCCAAGGCCTGCCGACCAGTGGCTTTGCTGCATTTGCCTTTCCAGGTGCAAGCAAAACACTTACCCTGCTGGACATTCAGGAGCCTTTATCTCTTCACAGTCATCATCCACCCAGTGAGTTTCTCCTACCAGAAAAGTCACATTGGAGTTTCAAAAAACAAAAAATACAAAATCTGTGGATACAGCTACACGTTTTACAGAAAATATATATTAAAAAATAAAGTCTAGCTCCAGTTAATGGACTGACTTTTCAGGCTTCTCATGAATAATGAGAATGTCTTTTCACAAAGCTGAACAAGTGATCTGGTTATATTCTATTCTACAAAAATATCCAAACTAGCACTTCTACAAGCAGCTCTTAGAGCTGGAGTTAAAAGTGTCCTTTTGACCGCAGGAGACAGTGGTAATGCTTGAGACAGAGTGGTCATGGTCATCTATTTTAATTTTTTTTATTTTTGATCTGTCATAAACAGGTAGTGCTGCTTCTGGCTGTGAATTCCCACCCTCCTCCCATCAGTTCTGATGCCTAGAAGAGCTGATTCAGCTGGCTAAAGGCCCAAAACAAAATTCATTCTGGGGAAGAAAAACATCTCTAAATAGTTTCCAGCTGTTTTAGAGAGGTGATCAGCTCATGGATCAGGTGAGACTCCTGCTAAAAAAAGCATTGAATACTCTTTCAGAGCTAGATTAGTTAAAATTACTTTATGTAATCAACTATTTTCTTAATGTTTTCACTGCTGAATGCTGTCTATAGAGTGGCTCATGACTTGCACTTTTACAGGTCAATTAAAAAACCCCAATTTATTAGCTAACAGCCTACTTCCTGAATCTGGGACTATTAAAGGAAATTAAATTCAATTAAAAGAACAAAGCAAGAAACATCATTGAAAAAAACCTGCGGGAAACATGTGCTGCAGCAATTCCTACTGACCATGACAGGAGGTGGAGGGACAATTTCCAAGGGGGAAAAAAGACCCAAACAACATACTATCCCCAGACAGGCAAAGGAAGGAATAAAGAGGAAGCACTGTTTTCACATAAAGCTTAGTCCTGTCAGATTTCCAGGGTCATTGAGATAGTTTGCTATTACCCAATTAAACAAAAATTATGTACATAAAACTTGAAGACATACAAATTCCTCTGTCTTGATTCTTGTGAGAGGAAGCTCCCAAAAAAGGCAGGAACTAGAAACCATACTAGTATTTAAGTGGTCTCAGCTTCTGGTTTCCTTGGGAAGGGGAAGGACAATCTACAGGGATTTGTTGGAAAATACATATTTCATTTGGATTCCCAACAGCAAAACCCAAGTAAACAAAAAGGCCAATTTTCAGTGTATGGATAGATCTGGACTATTATAATTTTGTCAATGTATGCATTTATCCAAAATGGCGAAACAATTTCAAACTGTTACCTTTGCCCCAGTAAATTTAACAAATGAAAAAATCTAAGAACCAGGTGAGATACAAAAGCAAAAACCTGTTGAGCGTATTACCAAGGATCAGAAGACCTGCTGTGAATGGTAGACACACTAGACAGTATCCTAGGCAGGATACACTCTAAATGAGCAGAGCAGTGGATGAAAATCAAGTGTTCGAAGCTCATCCACCCGCCAAGCAGCGCGGGCTGTTCTGCAGCCGGGGTGTGTCATGGTCATCTGAAACCCACACCTCCCACCTGTGAGTAATAGCCCTTGGATTCCTGCAACTCCTTTTCCACAAGAAACAAAGCCTACAGGTATTCTGCCAAGCAGTTTGAGCAGGAGCTTTTGTGGTGGGGGTGGAAAGAGTTCTTTGGGACAGAGATAACGTATCTAGGAATGCTCCGTTCCTTCTGAGATCATTAGATATCCCTGCACTCCCTGTGATGCAGACAAATGTGTCTGAACTCTTTAGAGCCTTGCTTTAAACTCTTCTTCATCCACCCCTACTTCTTGTCCTTCTACCATTATCTCTACAGGCAAAGATAACATCCTTCAACATACTATTTAGCTCTGCTAGTGCCCAGAAAATTGCAAATGCGATCCCCCACTTTCCCCACCTTCTAAAAAAAAAAAAAAATCTAAGCAAAACAAGGAGAATTCCTCTTTCAGATGAAAACTCTTTACCTTGCCTTCTATTGGGTTTGGTGAGATAAGAAGTAGAAAGACCAAAGACGTACCTTTGCAAATGACTTGGTAATTAGTACAACAATCTCCCCTACTTAAGCAGTCTTCAGAGCAGTGACAAGCATTGTCATCATTCCTGGTTTCTCCACAGCGATCTTTGGTACACTCCCAGCCCCGAGCTAAAATATTCACAATATAAGCAAGAATGAGAGACTGTAATGAAAACAAAAACTATTCATTCATCTACAATGAAAACACTCTAGTCAAAGTATGTATGTCAACCAGAACGAAAGGAAAAGGACCATTGTCACTTGCAAGTGAGGGAGGGCTCCTCCACAAACAGGTGTATTTTTGCTACCTTCAGGTTCTGTATTCCAGGCTTTGTACAATCTGAGTGCCAGAAAAAGCGTGCAAAGGAAAAGACATAAAAGGATCTTCATAAATAAATGGTGGAACCTAAAGCACAAACTAAGAATTCTGGTGTTTCTTGGGTAATCTTTGCTTTTCCTCACAACTACTATAGTCCCCTGTGAAATCCTTAGAAATTAAGAAAGCAGAAAAAAGACTGTATCGATGCAAAGTGATGCCTTACTCCATCATCTCCTCACTCATAGTGCAGATGCAGTAGAAACCTCAAAGATACAAAAAACCGAGCTGTTCTTCAAGGAAAAGCATGGCATGACTGCTGAAAGCTCCATCTTTTCTTATCTTGCAAATGACTTTGAGATCTGGCCTAAGTTAGGTGCTCTCTCAAGGTTAATACGTTGCTTTGGAGCAGGGCCTATGGTTCTGAACATGTGCTTTTCCACAATAAGGTCCACCTAATAAACTATTAAAGTCACTTTAGACCACATGCACTCAGTAAAAAACCACACATCAGAGCAACGTCTTGTCCCATTTTCTGCTTTATTTGGGGCTTATTTCCATGTTATATTTACAAATCACACATGTGATAATTGCCTGAATAAACGACTGTGGGAGTATATGACCCTTAGCACAACAGCCCCAGGGGCTATACAGATATCCACATGCATATGTCAACCTATGTGTCTGCTGTGGACAGGAGGGTGAGGAACTGAAATTCTGCCCTTCAGTAGCAGACATCATTCTGAAAGTCTTCAAAAAGAGCCTCTCATTCTGCAGCCATTTACAGCAGGGGTGGAATAGCATCAGCCTAAAATTCAGAAATTTTTGGCTGGCCTGGAACCAAACTTGTTTTTCATACTAGATTAGCTCACTCTTTTTTTTTTTATCAATCTATAAAAATTATATAATCACAAACAGAACTGAAGAAGTCAGAACTTCCAAGCACGGCACATCCATGGGCAATGATATTTTTAATCACTGCACCTTTCTTCTGGCTGCTTAGTAAGTGTAATACTTCAATAAAGCAAGAAATATTTCAATGGCAAAAATAAAGGGCACCTGTGTCAACTCTGACCACTGTGCAAACACTGAATGAGATGGGTACAACTAATAATTTAAATGCACTATGCTAAGAAGTAAAATATAATTCATGTCTCTCTTTGAAGTTCTCCTTACCTATGACTCATGGAAAAAAAAAAAAAGCCTAAAAAAGAAAGTGAACCTAATGCTATATTTCCGTCCCCCAGGGTCCAATGAATTGAAGTCAAGTGTTTCTACCAGTGCAGTAATATGCATCCTAACACCTGGAAATCAGGGTCTGGAGCATGGGTAACAAGCCCTGGCTGTCCCCTGCTCCAAAAAGACCCACACCCCCTCAATGACCCCAGCTTCCAAGGCACCCTATCATGTGGGACTGAATTGCTCCAATATTAAGTTATCAATTGGGATGAAAATGCATGGCTGACAAGAAGTGGCTAATGCCCAGTTTTTACTATGGCTTTTGATTGCAAACTAGAGGCCAGACTGGTGCCTGAACACTGATTATTGCTTTTAACTTAGTGTCAGAAGATCTGCTTTTCTATGTGGTATGAAGAGTGCCCTGCTTTTTCTGCCCCTGCAGTCAGGAGCGATAAGTGCACAGTTCTACTGCTCCTTGCAAGGAAACATGGGCTGCATTTTGGGCTGGGCTGAGCCTGCCTGGCCAGGGCAAGGTGAGGAGGAGATGCTGGTTATGCCAAGGAGAGCACTGGTTTATCAAGCAGGTCCTAACCAGTGGTAGAACTCAGGTGTCAGCAGCACCTGGCAGTGCAGGACAGGAGACCCACCATACCTGTCTTTAAGCACAGCTCATCAAAGTCGAAGCAGCAGCTGTTGTAGCTCTTGCACAGGTTGTCACAGCGGCAGCCAGGAGGCTCTGCCTCTTGAAGCTCAAAGCATCTGTTTTTGCAGGAGCCAGAGGTATTGATCCAGGGGGAATCTGACAGGACTGTGTGGAACAAGAAATGGCAACATCCATCAGGCTGGCAGCGATGGGACAGGCAGCTCAGCCCTGAGCCACTCGAATGAGCAAGACCTTGGACTCTTGCTCTGGGAAAGGGAAGGGAGCAGGGAGAGCAGGAGACTTGCTTGAAGAAACAAAACAAAAAAAGAACAAATTTTAAAAAGGTTGTTCTTTTTGGGGGGGAAAAAAAAAGGAAGCAGCATGCTGTGATAACATCCTGCAAAGAAACAGCCCTGGCTTTACCTCTGTAACAATCAAGAGATCATTAGCAGAAATATATTGAAGTCTCCAAGGCCCCATTCCAGGAGCTGCAGCTATTCCACAGAAGCAGGCCTTTGTTTTCAGAAACCAAGTGACATTTTCATGGCTGGCTGGGCAGTTTACATAGGAAAGGACTCCAATTAATCTAAGTGCAGACAGCAGGACTTGGTTTGCTACACTGGAAGGTGTCAAATCAATGTGAAGCATGAAAGAAAATGTTAAAATGTTCTATAAATTAATGGAGAAATAAAGCAAGGCTTTTTGATGGGCTTCTGCAGGGCACCAAATTATAAAAAAACTTTAAAAATACAGAAGTATTTAAGAAATCAGTAATTATTATCTGTACAAGTAAATGGAGGACTGCCAGTCTGCAAACCATGAATAATGTATCAGACTTCAATAATCTATTTATTAGTAAGGGCCCTTAATGTCAAAGCGGATATATGTGTGCTCTTTTCTCAAAACTTACTATTTTATACACTTTACATACTTTACAAGTATTTATTGTAGGAGAATCCTACATAGCAGCTTATATGAAGCAGGAAAACTGAGTGCTGTTCTCTAGGGTTAATTGCATTTTATGAAATAAAGGAATGTATGTTATCCTTTAAATACAAAGGTGTTCCAAGGAAAATTTCACAATGCCTTTTGTTCCTTGAGAGACCTATTAAAATTAAGTATTTTTAATTGTCTTGTGTTCTGTTTTCTTTCAGGCCATGGTTTGGTTCTGGGTTTGGCAAACCTCACCACGATTATCAGTATGATTTTTAGAGGACTGACGCAATGGCACTTTTGGGAAATAGTTGCTCTGATATTTTCTTATGTATTTTTCCCCCTACACTTTCACGTAGCTGAGAATTTAGTTTACACATAAACTGAAGGAAAATCTCTTCCCATATAAAATGACATTAATTCAACACTGTGAGAATGGATGGAAAAAATGATGCCGGGCGAGTTTGGAGTGACATTGTAGCAGCTGATGTCTCACCAGCTCTCATCCCAAGCACCACTGCTCCACCACCTCCCTTGGAGTGGCACTGACTGGACACCAGCACAAACCATTCCAGTGAGTAAACCTGTCAGAAAATCAGTGCTACAGCAAGATCATAGTTAAGAACCCCAAATGTACAATGGTTGCAGTTGTGGCTCATGGCAGTGTCAAGGCACACTCATATAACTGCTGGAAAGGGTAGCAGCAGACAACTCCATCTTTCTGTTTTTGTGGGGTTTTATTTCAATCAGGTCAGCGGTGCTCAGGGTGAGTAACATCATACACACTGTGAAGTTTCACTCTATAGTACATACCCTGCAAGCATGCTCTTAGTGAGCCATTAGTATTTTGGCCATCTGAAACTCTAAGGAGATAAAGATTGTGCATCTATGCTGGCAATACACAGATCAGTGTTTTCTTTGCTTACATAAATAGGTCACAAAGCTACACTAGAAATTAATCACATGAAAAGTGTTTCAAATCATCTTAACACTCAAAATTTCAGAGTTACGAAGCTGAGGTCCTTATTTTTGATGACAGCTGCTTATTATCAAATGCATCTGAAAATCTATTACCAAAAACTATTTTCATGTTATTTAACCTCTTCCACTTCTTCCTCTTTTGGAAACTAGGTAATATGTAATCAGATCCAGTAAGCTGCAAATTAAAGGTATTAGAAACTTGAAGGTATTACATACCAGCATATAAACCTTACCCTGAGCATTACCCTTTTCATTTCAAAGGGCTGAGTGGGAAATGTTTCCAGAAGGCCAAAAAAACCCAACCCAACACATCAACATGTGTTTAGGAAAGAGAAGGTGTAAATCTGACTGCAGATTACGTAAGAAACAGCTAACTTCACCTCAAGGAATGTCTACCTGCTGTAAAGAAAAGCTCACTTATACCAGGAAACTACCTGAACAAACTGCCCATATAAGATGTGCAATCTCAGAGCTTGAAGATTTTGAAGAAGGGCTAGGCAAAGATCTGTCAGAAGCACTTCTGCAACAACTGACCAGGTCTTGGGATATGGAGGTCAACATGGCTGATCAACATCCCTGCTAGCTCCATCTTCCATAACTGCAAGTAGGATTTCCACTTCAAGTAAGAAAGATTTAGCCCACCTACCTTGTCCAATTTTTCACATCTCTTGACAACTACTTCATTAGTGATGCAGTGAATTATTCCAAATCACTTAGTAAATTCAAGTCACATGTCCTGAGTCAATGTAGGACACTTTCATATCACAGCACAAAAAAGAACCTGCTAAATTTCTCCAAGTACATTAAGATCATTTCTTTGTTTCTCATGCTTGACCTCGCCTTTGCAGCCAGCCCATGATTTTCAGGTCGTGCACAATGCCAAGCACAGGTACTAGCACTTGCAAAATAGTTTGAAAATATATCAACAGGAGCTCTCTCCCTAGTGAGCACTTTAAAATTAACAGAAAACTCTGTACAGAACAAACTTAGACAGTTTAAAATCATTTTCAAATTTACTGCATCCCTCCAGAGCTCCTGCAGTCAGATGGTGCAGCAAGTAATGGGACCTTAGCCTGAAGGTCCTTCTCTCTTTATTTCATAGAAAAAACTTTTCACATTGTTTTCCATACCTTCCTTTTATTGACACTAAGTTCAAAACACATCTAATTATCTTCTGTGTCATAGATTAGAGAGCAAAGCTAAATAGGGCAATAGTGCCTTTGTGATTCAGTTCAAGGAAGTTGTTATATTTCCATTTTGGAGGTGTCATATTTATCTTAGAAAGTGACATATTGAACTATTTATTTTGATGCTGTCTGATAACAAGGTTTAAAAATAATAAAATCCATTTATTTGTAATAGTGTTTAAAACAGGGCTACACAATACAGACATGCTTAAAGTGTCATTTTAGTAAAAAAATTGCTATTTTGGATACCATATGGAACCTACATGAAACAACAGAATACTTAAACAAAACATCTGGAGTTCTAGTTCTGCTAGATGACACTCCTATTATGAAGTTGCTTTTCATTTTTGCAATGAGTTAAATCTAAATGCAAAGTTAGATAAGGGAAAAAATATAAGTATTCCAACAGAAGAAAAGCATGACTCCATTTTTAATGGTATGCTTAAAACTACTGTGAGAAGAGATAGAAAATCTACAGTGTTTCTTCACCCAAAGCATTAAGGCATCCTACTGTGATCAAGAACCATGCTTCAAGAGATTATTAAGGCCATTTTCCCTGAAAGTGCTTAAAAAAGATGGCTAGGAAATTCATAAAGCAAGTAACTTACAAAGGCAAAGCTATGGAAAGATATGAGCTTTGGTTCTCTACTGTCTCTTATAATTTTGAGTAAAAAATTTACTTCAATTAAATAATTTGTTGGGTACAAATATTCAACATCTCAAGTGTATAAAGACATACACCTGTATGTCTGCACACCAGAAAAAGAGAACAAGAAGGAGTGTTTTAGCTGTGGTGACACTTTGCCATGCATTTGCAAGGCACTAGGGAAAAAAATTATGTTTTTTGCTCACAAAAGAGTTCTATGCTAGATGAAAACAGAAATTTTCTTACAATCATGGCCTTCCTCTGGAGAAATAACAAATTGATTTCTACAATAATGATTGGTAAAGAAACTGTTTTGAAAATATAAAATAATTAATTCTCAACATCAGGACACTTGGGGGCAGATAAGCTAAAGAATAGTGAAGTTGAAAAAGAATTTATACCAATTTTTTTTTCTGGATATTTCGTTGGACTGTTCTTCTAATAAAGTATAATTAGAAATCATACAATTAAGAGTGACTAAGGTTCTTTGATCACAGTGTTTTCAGTTTGCTAAAAACCCCACACATCTCCAGAGTAATTTTTTACTGTCTATACTTTACTGTAGCTATACTCCCTTATGCTTTGCTATCATTTTTTTTCCTCCTGCAACCAAACTAACCAAGGTACATAAATACAGAATGGACAAAATCCTCCATTACTTTTGTCTCATTGTTGCACCCTTGACTGGACTACTTCAATGCCAGGTGCTGAGTCAATACCACATGCAAGCCAATTTTCAATAGATTGACAAAAGTACCCCATCTCCTGCCCTTTTCAAGAGATCCTGTGTTTCTTCCTACTTTTCTGGAATGCTGAGCTAATCCTCCTGCTATTGGAAGGAGCCCACAGTTACTTTTCCCAGCCCTGGAGGTGTTGAACAGTGCTGGCTGGCTCAGCAGAGCTGGCACTGATCAGCTGAAATGGGACCCCAATATCAGACCTCTGGATCTTTGGTAAAAACCAGCTGAGCCCTGCCCTGACAGTCACCAGCGAAAGCAAAGCAACTGGCACTCTGGCACTGAACACTTGAAATGCAAATTCTTCCCATCCCTATTACACACATTACACATCTGTTCTACAGCTAACATCCCAGAAGACTTCATAAAAATGATTTTTCAAGTAATTTTTATTTTACTGCTATAAAGATCAATAACAACAGCCACTACCTTCTCAATTACCTAAAATGTCTCTACTCAGTGACCAGCAGCCCTGATAGTGGCTGTGCTTAGACACCAATTCCTCAAAGAGGGAGGACAGGAGGACACAGATACATTACCAGGAGCACATCAAACTCTGTCCACAGCAAACAATTTTATAATTAAAATTCACAGGCTATCATTACAGATGGGCATTGCAAATGAAACCCTTTCACTTCAGTTACGTTAACCAGCTCTAAGTCAATGACCACAAGTTTCCTTTCTCCTGCCAAAGGAACAGACACACAACTCAAGCCTGCCTTTTCTTGAATAAAAAAAGACGAGTTGTCTGGTTTATACATTTTTCCATTTGGACTATGCTTGAGCTCACAGAACCCTATACTGCCCCACAACATAAATAACAGTTCCTCCTGTGGTATGTTCTTGCTGTCTTCCAAAGAAAAAATGTAGAAGGCATAAGAAAAGCAGAGGATTCGGTGACAGCACATCTGCACGAACACCTGCTCTCCTCTCCCAACCCTCTCCGCCGTCAGATGTCTGCCGTCTACTGTTCACAAACCAGCATGACCTCAGGAGCCACAGAAATCCCAAAAGCTTTTCTCACCAGTGCCTCTTGAAAGCATTAATCAAGTTTCTAGAAACCGCTTCAATAGCTACCAAAATAAACCCACCACCCTTAAAGCCATCAGGGAGTTTCTCTTAGCACTAGGAGGAAGCCATGCAGGGTACAAAACACTGCAAACACTTCAGGAGCTGATGAGACCAGTCTCTGTGAAACTGACAGTGCTCAGTCCTAGAATAAGCTACATTTTCCATAGTCACATGCACACAGAGCAAAAGTTTAAGTAAATAGGAGACCTATAGGTGAGTCCCAAAGGTCAACTGACTCAGGCTCAGTGAGTTATTTATTCTTCTCTATATCCTAGAGGGAAAAGGAACAAGCAAACTACTGTTACAGAGTAGGAACGGTTTCTAACCACAATCTATAACATAAGGGTATATGGTGATGCACAATTTATGTCTGTTACTGTACCTGAAACAGGGCCCTCATCCCATTCTTCAGATCTCCTAAACCGATTTGTTGTAAATCCCATGCAGACATTTACTCCAAAGGCAAAAGCAAATAAGGATATAACCTGCAAAAGTAAAACAGCAAAGTAAGTAAACTGTGCAAGAAGCAGGACTTTTGCACTAAGAGCATTATGCATAAAGGACAGAGATGGTCCTCAGTACATTGGAGCTCCCCAGCACTGCAGTTCCCATCACTGGAGCAGTAGCTGACAGCGTCACCGGTGGAGAGTAACACAAACCAGAAGGGGTTTATGAATAAAACATCTCTTTCTGAAGCTGAAACGCTCCTTTTTGTAGGAACTTATTCAGGAGAGACGGGCTACTCCTCCTCTAAAAGCAAACACGCTCCTCTCCTCCCCTACCTGGTGCGAGTGGACGCAGCCCTGCTTAGCCATACCAGGGAATTCTTGAAAAGCCTGCGCCGCACCGTCGCCTTTTTTTATAGTGAGCGCAGAGCTCTGTTTGCTCGGGGAGTTGAGGCTATTAGCTACGAGTAATCCCACCTGGTGAGGTTGACAGGCTCGTGTGATTTGTCCAGGGGGTGATTTCATCATGTTTCACTCACAAATCGCAGCTCCGAGTGCAAGAAGCTCCAGGCATCATCGCTCGCTGCGCCCTCCCCCCAGACGCACACCCGCGCGCTTTTATGTGGTTTCCTCTGGCAGAGCAGGGCTGGCTTGTGCCGCTGCGGCCAAGAGCTGTTCCTGCTCTTTTTATTCTCTTCACAAAAGTAACATGCTTAAAAGAGAAACCAAATGCGTCTCCATCTGGCTCAGAGAAGAAGCGGGGGAAGCTCGCTGCGGGCTGCGAGATGCAGATCTCCCGCTGGCAGCCCCGAAAGAGCCGGGCCGGAGTCAGGTGTGGGAGCCGGGGCGCTGCCCTGGCTCGGCCGGCGGCTCCGGCAGCGCCCGGCTCCTCTCCGAGGGCTCCCCGCGTTCCGCGCTGGGCTGCGGAGGCCTCTGGAGACACCTTGGGAGCGGGGGCACGGCGGCATTTTTCAACTGCGTTCTCCCGGCAAGGCAGGGCAAGGCTCGTATCGATGGAAACACGAACAGTTTCATCTGAATAGCTGGAAACCTCCGACTTCCAGAAAGGAAGGGAAGTGACACGTTCCCTCTGCTCCACATTTCCCCATTTTCATCAAGAACAGAAAGCTTGGCTGTTTGGATAAGCACTTTTATTTACAAAGCAAATGATAATGCTGAACAGAATTACGGTTCAAATCAGTGGCTTAAATATTATTTGCCAAGGCAAATTATTTACCACTGTAGTTTGCCACTTTTTTTTTTTTTCCTCTGATGAAAGCTTCTTTCATGAAAGTGTTTACTAACAATTACATTTAAAGGGACAGAGTCAAGGTTTGTAAGCCCTCAGATGGACTGAGCTTCCCTTGGGACCTGTCCCAAATTCTATACTGGCATTGAAAGACACAGTGCAGTTTTCTTTAAAATATTTTGCAATATTAAACACATACAATTTTGAACTTTGTTTAGAGGTAACTTTTACCTGCAGAAATAACTCCTCCACCGTGTAGCTTTACGGGACAGAGTCTAAAATTCCCTTCTCTTTGCTGCCCAAGTGTCAGCCTGCCAGCCTTTGCTAGGACCTGATCCTTTTTTATGCAGTTTCTTAACCGAAAGTGGCTCCATTGTGCAGCTGCAACTTTGCATTGCAAAGCTCAAGGCAATGTAATTAGCTTGAAAATTCCTACACAAGGACATTGTATTCCTTTTCCTTGCACAAACTGAGACTATGAATTCAAGACCCATCTTCCAATGTTCGCTTTATCACTAGCTGAGCTGGAAAAAAAAATAGGTGGCAATATAGGCAATATTTTTCTAGCAAAAATCTGTGCATAGAGGTCTAAAGAAAAGTAATCATCAAAGGTTTTACTAGCTGTTCCTATAAAATTCTTCATCCTTAGCCTCTAGTATATCTTGTGGCTAAACAATCTTATCCTCAGATACTCATAAGTACAGCAGTGTTTGACCACAGCAGAAGGGAAACCTAAAGTGTCAACAATAAAATTGCTCAACAGTGTTGCCTATGTATCTTAACTAATGAAGTTCATTATTTCAGAGGCAAAATACAGGAATCAACAGCCCCAAGCTCTCCCCCAGGCTAGGACCTTGGGATTACCAAGGGACTCAGGCCAAACACAATGGACTTTTCAAACTGGGTGGCCAATTTTGTGTGCCCAAACCAATACATGAAATCTCAGAGATGCTCTCTATTTCAGAGCCTTTGCTGTTCCTGCATATCTTCCTAACACACAATTGGTGCTCAATTTCTTTTTTTTTTTTTTTTTTTTTTTGGAAGCTCCTACCTGTGTTAAGAATGGCCATTCAGGAAAAAAAAACCCTTAACAAATAAAACCAAAAAATGCAGCATTATGAATGACTTCTACCTATTTAAACATACATATTTCATTCTTCCATTCATATAAAACCTCTGGAGCTTGTAAATATCACAATTTTACATAAATGGAAGAGCTTATTTTATGTTTCCTAGTCCATGTTACAAGTGTATTAAATTAATTAACCTTCTTTGTAATGTCTTTTAGAACTAGAGATGATGACTCTGAAACTGCTAATCTTTTTCATCTGTCTTATGTAAGACACATTTTCCAGTAGCTCTGAACTGAACACAGATGCACAATGTTCTTTTTGTGACTAGGATTGTGCCTGAAGCTATCCCACAGATTCAAAAGGAACTTATTAGCATGAACAAGGTCTAATGATTTTGTTCAGGAAAAATTTCACTGTTGGGATCAGTGGCAACTAATTTTTTCAGCAACTAATTGCCATGTTAGTAATCCAAAGAGACAAAACTAAAGCTGCAATAATGTATTTCTGGCCCAATAATTCAACAATTCAGTGGAAGTTTTAAGGCTTAAATGAAACACATTAAAAAGGAATTTTAAGAAGATCATCAGAATATGAAATGTCTCTTCCTCAGGTTTTGTGCATAAAAATTGGCCTTTGGCTTTTCAGGCTTGTATGATTTTACTGATTATTTAACTCGGGATGCAAAGCTTACAATGAGACACCAGATGGCGCCTCACAGGAGACGTTCGTGCTGTGACATTTCCAGTTACAAACATTCACAGAGTCACAGAATCCCAGAATCGTTTAGGTTGGAAAAAAACATTAAAATCACTGAATCCAACCCCGTGTCCACCACTAAACCACGTCCCTAAGTGCCACACCTAAATGTCTTTTAAATACCTCCAGGGATAGTGACTCCACCAGTTTCTCTGGGCATTTTGACAGCATTTTCTGTGAAGAAATTTTTCCTAATTTCCAGTCTAAGCCTCCCTTGGTACAACCTGAGGCCATGTTGTCTCATCCTGTAACACATTACTTGGAAGAAGAGAACAAACTCCACCTGGCTCCAGCCTCCTTTCAGGCGGTTGTAAGGAGTGGTAAGGCTTTCCCTGAGACTCCTTTCCTCCAGGCTAAACAGCCCCAGCTCCCTCTGTTTGTCCTCATCAGACTTGTGCTCCAGACCCTTCTCCAGCTCTGTTTCCCTCCTCTGGACATGCTCCAGATCCTCAATGTCCTTTTTGAAGTGAGGGGCCCAGAACTGAACCCAGGATTCAAGGTGCAGCCTTCCCAGTGCCAGGTCACTGTCCTGTTGGCCACACTGCTTCTGATCCAGGCCAGGATACCATTGACCACCTTGACCTCCTGAGCACATTCTGGCTCATGTTCAGCCACTGCTCATCAGCACTCTCAAGTGCTTTTCTACTGGGCAACAAACTGACTGAGGGTGCCCTCAATCCCCTTATCCAGCTCATCATTAAAGATATTAAACAGAACTGACCCCAGTACGGAGCCTAGTAGACTGGACACCAACTGGATTTAATGTTGTCACCACTCTCTGGGCCCAGCCATCCAGCCAGTTTTTTAATCCAGTGAGGAGGGAGCCCATGCAGCTAATGAATAACCAATTTTTCCAGAAGTATGCTGCTGAAAATGGTATCAAAGGCATAAACTTAATCTAAGCAAGATACTTACAGTCTTATATAAAACTCATTTTTCTTGAGGAGTTTTACTAATGAGAAAAGGAATACAGAGAAATCAAGTACTGGCTGAGTCAGAGGGTGGGGATGGAATGGACTCTAATAAAATAAGCCTTTTTAGCTACTCTTGTCAACTTTGCACTGGATGCTAGATGCAGTTGGTGACTGGGGGACCAAGGTGAAAACCACTAGTAGGATTGACAGGAACATGAAAGACAGAAAGGTAAAGGAATTCCCAATAGTGTCTCAGAGTTCTCATCCTCCTAAAACACAGATAATTGTGGCCAAGAAAAACAGTCACATTGAGCATTGCACAAAATAGCAATTTCAAGGAACAAAACCTTTTGACAAACTCTGGAAATTCAAATAGTACACATCAAGTGTACTCAGGTATGAGCACCGGGAAACCAAATGAACTTCCAGCAGCCAGAGTGACTACTGGAAGAGTTGAGTACTTGACAACACCCTGAGTCTTAACAAAACCAAAGAGGCACAACATATCAAGTAGAGCTGATTCCTGTGTATAAAGGAATTTAAACCATGTTTTTTTTACAGACTCAGAGAATGGTTAAAGTTGGAATGGACGACTGGAGATCATTTAGTCCAACCTCCCTGATCAAACAGGATTCCCTGGAGTACATTTCTAAGGATGGTGAATATATCCAGAGAAGGAGACTATAGCCTCACTGGGCAGGTTATTCCTGTGCTCAATCACTTTCACAGTAAATAAGTTCTTCCTCACATTCAGGTGGAACTTCAGAAGGCCTGACTGCCAAGGAGCTGCACCACTATGCCCTCTGCTACCCCATGAGCCTGGGGAGAGCCACAAACCAGGCTGTGCTCACATGAAAGCACACCCTCCTCACCGCAGCTTCTCAAAACACTGCCAGTCTTCTAATTATCTGTCTGCTCATCACTGCCCCAAGGGGAATGGTATGCAAATCATAGTGCCTGGTGCCCTGGAGGGCTGTGCTGAGGATGCCTTTCTTGGCCAGAAAGATCCATAAAGCAGTGCCAGACCCTCAGGGACAATCATGGACAAATTAAAGTCTTCAAAATTGCAGTTTGCTGCAGCCCAACCCCTGTAGCACCAAATGCCTTAGGAACATATAGGCCCATCAGCATTTCTGAGCATCCTATATAATGCCTGCAGGGTTCACAGGACTGGGGGGAGAGCACCCAGATCCAGCCCAAACTCAATGAGTACCACGCAGCAAAGCACGTCGGCCAGCAAGGCATGTTGCACCTGACCTCACCTCACCCTCATGTACGTGTTCTGCCCAAAATACAGGGACAGTGGGTTCATCCCTGTCTGAAACTGAGTTCTGCCTACCCAGAGACAGAAGAGGTCAGGGAGGATGTGAGTCCCTGTCTCTGCTTCACTTATGTGGAACATTTGTATACTCACTGGGATAATGACTGAAATACTGGTGAGCAGGGTGGTGAGAAAAAGGAAGACATAATGCAGTAGAGAAATAAATTTTCTCACACCTCACATCAGGTACAACAGCCTCAGTGGTTCAGTGAGGACTGTGGATTTGGTGAAGCTGCCTATGATGCCTGTGGAGGGGTCTTAGCCCACGAGCACCCTCCACACAGTCACCATTTGTGGTGGCATACAAATGGAACAAGGTTTATATGGGAGGTTATGCCTTAGCAGGACAGCTAGGTCAGCTGGAAAGAGGAGGAGGAGTTTTCAGTGACCTGGAGAAAGCTTTGGGTACCTGGCTTCTTTGTCTCTCTCAGCAGTACCACAGCTAATACACATCCACTTCAACACAGGGAGTTCACCTCTCACTGTGAACCACACGCAACAGCAGCAGCATTAACACCAGTCCCATATCTATGCCTTCCTCATCTTCTTAATATATACCCAATTCAGTTTCTGGATAACATTACTATCATGAAGCAGCCCAAGTACTTCACTAAAATGCATTGAGAATTATATTTCTTAAGATAGTCATATATAAAAATTCTAGCAACTGCAGAAAAAAAACCTGCTCTGTGATGAAAAATCTTCAGAGAGAACATGAAGAAGTGAAACATGGAGCCACAGGGCCCATATATGTTTTTAGCACAGCCCATAAAAGGCTGTGTATTCAGGTCCTCACTTTTGTTTTCTACTCCCTGACATGGGTGTTGCAGGTGCCCATTATCAGCTTAACACTGGTCTTTTCAAAAAGCTGCAGATTTTCAGTGGTGTGAATCCACCACCTACCCCCCAGACAGCAGTCTGGAGGTTTCAAGGGCCTTGCATGGTACCTTGCATATGCCACACACCATCACTGTTAATTTATTTGAACTTTACAAGTGATACAACCTATTGCATGCCACAAAAAAACATAACCCCTTTAAAATAATTAATTAAAGCCAAATGAGAAAAAAAACAAACAACTAAAACAAAAACTAACAAACAAACAGCAGCAAAAACCAAAACCAAACAAACAAAAAGCACACTAGGATGGGAAAACTACTTAAGGATGTAAAAAGCAGGTTTTCTAGAACTTCAGATCTTATTTCTAGTTTCTTTTTGTAATTTCTATGTAGATCGTTTACCATGTTCAAACCTTTCTCAGTAGAATATTAGCTTTGAATCTCCTGTGTATATAAAACTTCTTGTGGGGACTTCTACAATAACCCTGTAACATATCTCTGACTTGATTGCATTTACTCTCAGCTCAAACTCTATTTTGGCACATTTTCAAGGTCAAGGCTTGGATATGATTAAAAAATTTCCAAGTGCTAGTCTCTCCCCTACAAGTAAAATGTGGATTTAATTAATACTGTTTACTTTGTTTTCTTTGCAAACAAAAGTTTCTGTTTGTTTGAAATATTTCTTTTCATGTTTTCAGCACTTGGATCAAAAAAGAAATATTTTAATTAATATCTTTCTCCTAGTTAATCTAAAAAAACCCCACTGATATTTTCAAAACAGCAAAATCCTATTTGATTTCAGTTTAAAGAGATATGTCACCAGGAATATTTTACTCAACTGCAGCTGAGGCTTTGGATGTGAGGTCAGGCTGGAAACAGAGGATTCCCACAAGTAGGCACATGCCTTCAGGTGGGCACATTGTCCTCCTGGTTCTACATAGGAAGAAGAGCCACCTAAGGATGAAGTATTTGCTGCTGTTATGTGTGTTTCCACCTATGAAAGCTTTTTTTTTTTTTTTTTTTTTTTTCATGATAAATGAATGCATTAGCATAGAACAGACCTTGGTGGTGTTGCATTTAAGACAGCCCTCTGGGGCTTGAACCTAGTGTACATGAGCATGGGCCTTACTCAAGCAGATCTATTTTATTTGCATAAGGACTGCAGGTTTACACTACTAAATGCAATCAGTCTAGCACAAAGAGAAGGAAATCCTGAAGAAATTAGGACTGCTGAAGAAGAGATGTCCTCTTAAAGAAAAAACCTACAATTACTAAACACTGCCTAAACTGCCTGATCTGATTTGAAGGCCACAGGAACACTTATGTGGCAGAGGGTACAACAGGAACTGTCCAGGCTTTTGTTCATAGACAAATGCATATAATGGGGACACAGCTAACATGTTGACAAACTTAATTCCATCTGAAGCCCTTTTTTGGGTGTTCTGATTTATCTCATAGTTGAAAGAGACATCTTTTTAAGCTATTCCTAGATGTTGAGAGGGGTGAGGTATTCCAATACCTTGGCAATAGCTGGGTTTTTTGCCCTTTTCCTTCAGAACAGAAATAAACTCAGAAAGTAGAATCCAGATACCTAATGTCTACCACCAGTACTGGCAGATTGGCAGGTCCCTGCTATTTCTTCCATCCTCTCACCCCAGCCATTTCTAGAGATACACTGCAAATCAAAACAGGTTAAAAACTTCCCTTCCTTTGACAGGGTCGACAGTTGGATGAGTTTTCTGCCCTGGTCCTCAGCCCTGGCAGCAAACTGAGCTGCAAACTGCTGCTGCTTCCAAGCTCCAAGCCGGGCACTGTAAGTGAGGAGCATCCGTGGGCAGGGGAGTGGGGAGGGGGCAGGGACAAGCTCTGCTCTCCCCCCACTCACTCTGCTCCCAGGGTAGGGGTGTCACCACAGCTTTCACTGAACACCCTGCACTTCTCAATAGGCATCTGCTGCTGCCTGCTGCAAAGGCACAGCACAAAAGGCTAGAACAATCACATCTTGCTTTTTGGGTCATTTCGGACAGATGGGCCACTTTCCAAGCATCACAAATTTTCCTAAGCTGAAACATGTCACCGCAAGTTCAGTTGAAGGTCACTTTCTTTTTTTCTGATTTCAGCTGAGTGCAAAGATGACAAATGTAAGTACAAAGGAAAAAACATCCTGTTGGAACAGTACTCCCTGTTTTCTATGAGTGAGAAAAGTATATGCAACATTTCAACAAGAAAACAATGTGATCCATTGCCGAATGACTATTTTTAAAACCCATGTCATAATGTATAACTGAATATATTTCAAGGTCTGCAGGAATTCAATATAAAAATAATGAAGAAAAATGCTAGTAATCAAAAATATGCAACTCTGCATGAGTTTGCATAAGGATTATCAGGGGGTTTTAGGCAAATACTTTTTTCACTTTCTCAGCATAAAACTTTGGAAAGGAATAAAGTGTTTTTTCTGATGGATCAAACAAGTAAACTGAGGGGAAACTCAGGTCACTTAAATATTAATAAATTTCTTCATTATTTTAAAGAAAATAATCTTACTGAGTTAAGTTTTGTTTAACTCATATTTTGTTTTTTTATTCAGCAAAACCAGACTTGGAGAAAGAAACAGTTCATTGGTTTAGTGATTGCTGACTGCTATAGACCAACAGCAGCTCTGCTTTGCTCAGCCTTCAGAGAAGGCTCCCCACCCTGGTAAATGCCCTTTTCACAGCAGGCAAGACTGAAACCAGCTTAAAATTATACTTGTTGAAGATTTCCATGGCAGAGACAGATGTTTCTGGGCATCCACAGAGAGCCTGCAAAAATATTTAATTTATTATCTTTTCACTGTCTGTGGCTAACCCTTCTCCACGACACTGAAACCAAACAACTTTGATGGTAACATCTGATCCAACCCATGTAAAAAAGACTTGAGTAAACTGATGCTCTGGTGAAGAGAGCAGGGATATCTCCTTTGCCAGCTGCAGGGACAGCCTCCAGCACCTGCTGTCCTTGCTCAGGTGTGCGAGCTCAACATTTTGGTCTTTTGGGAGAGGAGGAACACTATGATTAAATCATCCTTGAAACATAACAAAAGCAAACAAAACCAAACAAAATAACCAAAAAAATACCACACTCTGGGCAAAGGAGCCAGGATGGATGATGGAAAGAGGTAAGGAGCAGCAGTATGTTCAGGTGACAGCTAAGTAATTTGAGGAGGAGAACCCCTACCACTGTGCACACTGAGTTCCATTTGCACCAGGACAGAGCAGGAGCACCAACTTCCTCTGTGGTAGCTTAAGCTGTGAACACTGGTTTGAAAATGGGTGTGGGACTACAACCTCATGTTCATACCCCTGCTTGCTGAGGGCTAAGTCTGCTGAAGCATCTGCTTGATTCAGCAGATAATTCCAGCATGGTTTTGGAAGGTACTGAATTTAAAAAAAAAAAAACAACACTAGAAAACTTCTGTAACTTCCTACTCTGATGCATTATGAATAAAATAAATAAGCCAAACTCCATTGTATAAGGACAGGTGGAAGTACAGTCCAACTGCAGGACAGAGGGCACAGGAAACTTTTGGAGAAGTGGCAGATTCAACACACAGACCAGGCTCAATGCTGCCAGCAGCAGCTGCCAGGGCAGCACTGTAGATGAAGGGTACCCAACATCCCATGAGTGTCACAGCCATCTCCTGCATCTGTGGGGAATTCTGGGCTGGCTGGGCAGAGCAATGGGAGGATGGAAAAAGACATCTTAGTGTTGAGGGTGAAAAGAGAAAATATATCAGGAGAACAGTGCTTTAGAGACTCCAAAAGGGAATCTCCTTCTTGTTCCTGCTGTTGTGGGGTTTGGAAGGAGGAAAACATCCTTGTGATCTTTGCCCTATTGATCATGCTCTTTCTCTTGTACTCTACTGCACAAGTCCATTATATGTAAGGGAATGTGAAAAATGTAGAGCATCTTTAGGTGCATTGAATGTATGCAATCAAGCACAAATGACTTGAGTCAGTGCTTTTGGACTTGGCAGCCAGCTGAGACTGGGACCCTTCAGGTTGTTCCCTGTAAGCAAGGACTTAGATTCTCTGGTAAAATCCTGTCATTTACAGGGAATATACAAAGAAATACTGTTCCCCTGAGCAGGGAAAGGTATCCTATTATCCTGGATATCCAAAAGGCACTTAAGGGTTTCTTACATTTCTCCCAGATGAAGGGTCATCAGCTTCAAGGGAATTTCACCCCATCTTACAGCACTCCCTCAAACTGGAGGGGTGACCTTTTCTGGGATTTGCCTATTGTCTTCACTGTCACTTTAGCTGCTCAGTTTCAGCATGGAAAGAAATAAAAACAGGCATTTACAGGTGATGTTGTTTCATCAAGACATTTTCTCTTACCCTCATAATGACCACATTTTCATCCACTGGATGTTTATGATTTCCCAGCCAAAATTCATTTTGGGTGTGCAAAGAGGCTTTGAAGAATGCCTGAAATGACTGAGGAAGCCTTCTAGTGTCACCATTTCTTCTAGACCATCTTTTCTAGTGTCACCTGGTGTAGGTACCAGGCTGCAGCCATAAACTCATACTCCTCTTTCTCCCCCAAGCCATATTTTCTCCTTATACAGCTTGTGAAGTCTTTCCTTCACTGGTCCTGATACAGATGAGTGCCAGTTCCCACCATCCCACTCACACCTGAGGCCAATGCTGACATACCAAACCAGGAGCTGGTGCAGCTGGAGGGACACGGATTTGTTACAGTCCTTGCAGTTGCAATCAGAGTTTCTCTGTCCCCTTTGGTAGCTCCAACACTGAATTTGTTGCAGGGCTGCTCCCCCTTTGCTGCTACCACAACACAGGCTCCTCACCACCATCCTGCCCCAGCTCCAGTAACCTTTGTTCCATTTCCCCATTCTCCTGTCAGTGGCCAGAAAAGGTTTTCAAGCTGTCACATTCATCAACAGCACCAGGGACATACAGCTAACACTACTTATTTTTCATCAAATATACAGCAATAGGTTCAGATCCACAAATGTCCTGTGGGTAGTAACTCCTACCTTGGAATTCACTTCAGCATCTTTGCCCTTTTCACTGCTATTTGTCTTGAGTGCTGGTGCATCCTTCTCCACCAAAATCTCCTGCCTCAAGGATTAGCACTTAAATTAGGCAGTCCAGGGCAATTCTGCAGAGCCCAGTTGCTGTAGTCAAGTAATTGAAAATTCAGGGTGTGGGATGAGGTGTCCCTGGGTTGTATTCTCCCCTCTGCTTTGTTATGCTGTTTGCAAAACAGCTGAGGGAAGTGTTCCAATCCTGTCCCAGCTTTGCACTGGGCTCTCTGTAAAACTTGAAGTCCTGCCTTTGCTGCCTCTGAGAGCTTTTGCTATTGCAGAAACAGAGCAGTACAATCATCCTTTCTTCAGGTTAACACGTTTTCCCCTTGCAAATTATCCACTTTTGGCAAAAGAATGACAGGGGATGGTTTGTGTGTAAACACAAGGGTAGGGATGAGTCTGGGAACTAGTGGGCTAGTGCTGGCACGTGTGGCCTGGCAGCTCATCCTGCCATGTCCCAGCAGCCACCTCCACTGCCACACGTGCCAATACAGAGCCAGAACTTTGACATTTAGCATGGATCAAGAAGCCTGCCTGAACAAAGCATTATTACCCAGGACAATCCATATATCCCAAGTTCTTTGAGCACATGAGAGGCAGGATCTCAGCTGAACATGCCATTAACAGCAAGCAGCAGGGAACAGAAATCTGTGAAGGGAATAAAATGTGACAATTCAGTGAGGGGGACATGCTGAAGGAGGGAGGGCTTCAGGAGAGGAATGGCAGGAACAACTCTGGCCATGTCCCAGTAGTGGTATTTCTGCAGGTTTCTACATCAGATGACATGGGAGATAAAAATTAGGTTGTGGACAAGGATGAATTTCCAAGAACGTCTTCGAAATAAAAAAGGAAGATAAAACTTCTGAAGAGCTCAGTGACAGAAAAGCCAGAGAGCTCTTCAAAACTAGAAGGCTTTTAGGTTTAAATTTGTAACTAGCCAGAAAAATACCTGGAAACAGAAGATCAGAGGGTGGGAATTCAGAAGCATGAGCAGTAGTGCATAATTTGGAGAGGCTGGGGCTGCCATGGACAGGCACGGCCCGTCCCTCACGAGGCCAAAATGGCGGCGCCCTGGTAGAACACACCAGAAAGGGAGAAAAGGCTCTGTGCAGGCAGTGCTGAGTGAGGGCAAAGCAAGAGAACGGCTCTGTGGGCACCAAGGTCACTGAGGAGGGAGGGGAGGAGGTGCTGCAGGCACCAGAGCAGGGATTCCCCTGCAACCACCAGAAAATACCTCAGTGAGGCAGGTTTGTCCTGAATGAGCCTGGCCCGTGGAAAGGCCCCAGAGCCGGGCAGGGGCGGGGAGCAGGAGGGAGCAGCACAGAGGGGCTGAGCATCCCCCCAGTGCTGCCTGGGGTGCTGGGGACAGGGAGGAACCAGGAATGGAGAACTGGGAAAAGGGCAAAGAAAGGTGCTGCTTTAATTTTTTAATTTGCTTCTCATTATCTAAGTCTATTTTAAATGTCAACAAATTGAATTCATTCTTACTAGGTTGAGTCTGTTTTGCCCATAACCTGATTTCCTTGTCTTGATCTCAATCCACGAGCTTTTCCATCTTATTTTCTCACCCTGCCCTGTTGAGGAGAGGGAATGAGGGAGTGGGTGTCTGGCAGCCAGACAAGGCCAACCCCAACACAGCTTCCTAGTAAAAATCTCTACAAGAAATGATGAAGTTAGATAAACAAAGGAGCAAGCTTTTGGACAAGACTTCTGAGTTACTTCACAAGAAAAACAGTATGGAAGGAGGGTATGAAGCCCCACAAAGAAATGAAAAGAAAACAGCTGGCTGGAACTGTGTTAGAAGAGCAGGTATCTGAGAACACAATCTATTATATTATTATATAATTATAATAATAGATTATATCCAGCCATGGATATAATCTATCTGCAATAGGAGAAAAGTTCCATCTGGCTTAGGGCAAGAGGACAGGAGATGAGCATACCTGCTATTATCTTGTATTTTTAATCTCTTTTTATCCAATTTTTCACATACAGCACTATCAACTAGAACTTCTAAGCTATTAGGCACTTCAGTGTTTTGAAACATGAAGCCTTCTAGGACAAAAGACCATTTACCATTAATCTGTCTCATGGAATTTAGACAACTGCACACAATAGGAAAATAGTACTCTAATAGTGATAGAGCCAATATTTCTACATTTATGTATTTTTTGTGTACCAAAGTGACAGTGACCCTGTTCTCTTTTATTCTAATTGTGTGGAGCACACACAGTTTCACGGGTTTTGAGACAAAGAAAGCCTGTGAGATCATTTGGTCCGGCTGCCTACAAACACAGTTGTCATCTCACCCGGTGATGAGCGCAGGGGAGGGAGGGTGCACCCCAGCTGGGCTGGTGTGGGTGGCATGGGGACATGGGTGAGGCTCAAAACCCCTCATCCAACCACGTGTGGCGTAG
Organism: Erithacus rubecula; assembly: GCF_903797595.1. Classification (NCBI taxonomy): domain Eukaryota; kingdom Metazoa; phylum Chordata; class Aves; order Passeriformes; family Muscicapidae; genus Erithacus; species Erithacus rubecula. The sequence goes on from NC_136689.1 coordinate 135,308,973, forward strand.
GTCAAGGATGCTGTCAGATTTGTAAGCACCTGAAAACCAGTTTGTGATACTGATTTGTCAGCAACATCAGGTTTTGATGTGTTTCCATAAATTAATCCATTAATGGTCCATTAATCTGGGGAAGTGCCATAAATGAGCACTTCCAATAGCACACGGGAATTCCTGCTGGGACAGTCTCGTGCACCACCCTTCATTCAGCTCTCACAAATATTCACTATCTCCACTTCCAGTTCAGCTATCTCAGAGGATTCATCTGGCATCCTTTGGTAAAGGCTGCAGTGCTTTCAAGAATGCTCCAGCTTTCAGGAACCATGCTAACATATTTTAGCTGTCTGGCATTCAAACTCAGCTGATATCCTCGATAAATAATTGGAAAACTCCTTGCTGCAGTGACTTTAAACTCATAGTTTTACCTTCATATTAAAACCTCTGAAATAAGCTAAAATTTTGTAGAATAAATATTACTACACAAATGCAGCACGATTTCATTTTTTTAATATCTTACACAGACCAGCCTCCTAGGAGGCTTCCTTCCTAGGAGGGAACATTTCTCCAGCCTTGCACTTCATGAGAAGCTCTTAATCTAAAAATGTCTCTATCTGTCCCTGAACAGGTACAGCAGGTTCTTTATGGGCAGCCAATCTTAGGGTCACAGTCCCCTTTGCTTTCTTTTAGGTACAGGCAACCTCCCAGTATCTGTGCCTACCCACCAGGCACAGCCAGTGTTCTCTGCCAGCCCCCAGCCCACCTCCCCAACACCCCAACACATGTCCAATGGGGAGGGCTGGAGCACTCTTGTAAACTTTAGGCAGAAACTTGACACTCCTGAAATCCCATTTCCCTTCTTTGTTTTTCATCGGACAAGTCATTGTCCCAAGCCCAGTTGCAGAGCTCAGTTTCCATCACAGACGTGGTGGCACATGCTGACAGGAAGTTTACAAAGATCAGCAGAAATTAGAAGTAAATCACAGTCAAAATCTAAGCAAATCAGAAGCAAAAGAAACTTGAAAGAAGGACCGAAGACTAATACTTCAAAATCGGAATAATTGAAATCATTATGAGTTCATTATGAGTAAGGGAATTACAAGGCATGCAGCATTTCATTGCTCCTTGCCTTTCTAATCAGCACTTTATAGTTGTGGCATAGGGAGTTATGGAAAAAATACAGGTACTTGAAGTGTTACTACCCTGACTAAAGAAATCCCTGTATTTTCCCTGGAGAAAAAGGCTTAGGGAGAGGTACCTGGAACAGGAACCTTATTGAGATAAGTTACCTTTAAGCCCAGGGCTTTATCAGTGAAGCTCCAGACTCTAGAAATTTTCATATAAATCAAAAGCCAAGTGATGTAGGAATTATAAACTCATATTTATATTAGTACTGTAGGAGGTAAATATAAACAAAACACAAGATACTCTGCTCATGTCTATGCTGGATGCCAATTTTGATATTGCTATAAGGTAAGAATATGTATGAAAAGCAGTTTATATTAAAAATGTTAAAAGAGGAGATCTCTTCAGGAGGCAAAACAAGCTATACAAGAACTATTATGGTTTCTAGAATACATTTTCTTCTCTCTGCATTAAATAATATTTTCTCTTTCATTATGAATCAGGGGGCTTTCAACATCACCCCCTAATGCATTTCGGAAGGACTTCCTACTTGCCAAATCACAATCCGAGTTGCATTTTGCAAAACCACATTCATGCTGACTTTGCTTGTAATGATATTTATTTAAGGCTATTTTGGCAAGCCAAGAAAACACGCAGGGCAGAAGGGGAGTGCAGATGCTCCTACCGTACCAGCGAGTCTTTTTTCTCCATGTTTGAAGCTCGGTGTGGAAACTGAGCTTGGCCCTGGCAGGAGCAGTTCGGGCAGATGTGCCGGGCCGGGAGAGTCCCGGGAGATCGGGGCTGTCCAGGGAGATCAGGGCTGTCCCGGGAGATCGGGGCTGTCCAGGGAGATCGGGGCTGTCCCGGGAGATCGGGGCTGTGCCAGGAGATCAGGGCTGTGCCAGGAGATCGGGGCTGTGCCAGGAGATCGGGGCTGTCCCAAGAGATCGGGGCTGTCCCGGGAGATCGGGGCTGTGCCAGGAGATGGGGGCTGTCCCGGGAGATCGGGGCTGTCCCGAGAGATCGGGGCTGTGCCAGGATATCAGGGCTGTCCCGGGAGATCGGGGCTGTCCCGGGCTGGCTCGGGGCTGTCCAGGGAGATCAGGGCTGTCCCGGGAGATCGGGGCTGTCCCGGGCTGGCTCGGGGCTGTCCAGGGAGATCAGGGCTGTGCCAGGAGATCGGGGCTGTCCCAAGAGACCGGGGTTGTCTCGGGAGATAGGGGTTGTCTCGGGAGATAGGGGCTATGCCAGGAGATCGGGGCTGTCCCTAGAGATCGGGGTTGTCTCGGGAGATCGGGGCTGTGCCAGGAGATCGGGGCTGTGCCAGGAGGTCGGGGCTGTCCAGGGAGATCGGGGGTGTCCAAGGAGAGCGGGGCTGTCCCAAGAGATCGGGGCTGTCCAGGGAGATCGGGGGTGTCCAGGGAGAGCGGGGCTGTCTCGGGAGGTCGAGGCTGTCCCGGGAGATCGGGGCTGTCCAAGGAGAGCGGGGCTGTCCCAAGAGATCGGGGCTGTCCCGGGAGATCGGGGGTGTCCAGGGAGAGCGGGGCTGTCCCGGGAGGTCGGGGCTGCCCCGGGCCCGGCCCCGTGCAGCGCGGCTGGAGTCAGGGTGCCAGCTGCGCCGGCAGGACAATGGCTCCATTGGGAGATGGCTGGGGGACAAAGGCGCTGCTTTCAGGAATGATTTTATATGCATACATGTGACCTTTGCCTGAAATGGCTCTTTGGAAAGTGTCCCTGTCCTGAAGCTCTGCTTTCAAATGCAGAACTCTCGGGCACTTGCTTAATCTGTCCTTCCCCCCAACTTTTTACTTTGTGCCGCAGATGCCTCAGGAGAGGTCATGTGCAGATAACATATGAGCTGGTGCTCAACTTTTCCTCATCATTTAGTATAGCTATTCAGTAATGGATAAGATTACTTTCTTCACTTTGCAAAGTCCTTCACCAGGATCTGCTATCTGGAGTGCTTTTTCTGCTTTTAGGAGTTTAACTACAACACCAGAGCACCCCAATTTCCAACCCCGTGCCTTGAGCCAGCCTTCACTGGCTGGTGCTTCCAGACACGTCCAAGCTCAGGTCACTTTTGCTAGAGTGCGTATAATTTCAAATTTATGCATCCAGATTACAACAGCAGGGCCCTTGGTTTTTAATGTATTGGAGTGACTTGTATATTATAAATAAATGTATTATGAACTAGTTCATTTTCATTGTGATTTTTAAGTATTTTGAAGGCTTCTTGCTTGAATGGGTATAAAATAGTGGGTGGCAATACACAGCATGCATGAAATCCAAATATCATGCTAGCTGGGCTGGAGGTGAAGGGGTGAAGACATAGTTTATCACTTTTGCCTTGAGATATGGCAGTGTGAATGCTGAATGCTGCAGGTGAAGTGATGGCTCTCAGTGATTATATATTGGGTTACAGGGAAAGTAAGTAGCCGTGTGACTCTCAGGTTTGCCAAATTTTCCTTTATAAGACTTTGAATTTTGCTGTTTATTGCTCTGCAAAATTATATTTGCACTGATATTTTTGTGCTGAGAAGAGTTGGGAGTTTTTAATCTATTTTTAGTTTGCAGCAAAATACACTGAACATTTTTGAGATTAAAACAATTAATGTGTTATTTTCTATACAAATGTTAACCAAAATTATCTGTACTTTCCATAAACAGGTCTCAGGCTTACACACCCTGGAGCAACAGACCAGATTTTGGGCAACAGGTAAGAATGGCCTTTGTCAAATGAACACATTCATTGCTACCAAATTCCATACAAATTTTGTCAAGTTATAAATCTTCAAGAGATCTCTGTGTATGCTGAGCACTGTGGCAACTTGCCCACACTTAATGGCTGAGCTCTCTGGAGATCATCTTCTCTGGGTGTCTTTGAGGCCCTTACTGACCATGGGCCACACTGCAGGCTTATGTCAAAGGAAAGGAGTTTTAAAAAGCACTCACAGTCTCAGCCACATCCAGGAGTGTGGTCATGGCTGTCTGTCATACACCACTCCCTCAGCACAGCTGCACACACAGCCTGAGTCTCTTTTCATAAAAAAATGTCGTGTTGAGCATGCTGGGAAAGCAAATTTCTTGTGCTGAAATAAATCCCAGCTCACCCCTCAAAAAGCCCCAAACCCCACTGTGAAATCTGCCCAATCATCCTCCCTGTTCCCTACAGACTCTTCCTTCAACATCAGTCTTTCAAGAGAGGTAGCATTGAAAAGGGAGATAAAATCAAAGCTTTGAGGAGCTATTGCATAGGTAGCAGGTCCTGTGTCATAAATGAAACAGGGCTGGCTGTTGGAAAGACAGCACAGAACACCTGATAATGCAGAGAACATAGAAACAGACAGATTTCAAGTCTTTGAGGAATATTAAAATTTCAAAGAATTTTAGATACAAATCCAGTTAGAGTACTACAAGTAATGATTGCAAGCAAATTAAAATATACATATATTCTGCAATATCTAAACACAAAATATCTGAGCCAAGGGAGCAAAAAAAATTACCAGGGAAGAAGAAACAAACTAGCACACGCACAGATCTCCAACTCATAGTGGCTGTTCCCAACACTGTGCTCCCTAGTATTTGTTTGAATTCCATGTAAAAAGCAATGTATCTCACTTGCCTCAGAAGTTAATGTGCAACCTGCCATGCCATCAACAACCTTTTAGTCCTATCTCACTTAAATATAATTGTCCTTGTTTTTTCTTTGATTTTAGCGTATTACTTTTAATTATTTGTTACAGCATGAAAAAGAATCTATACTACAACAGAGGGGCTTAAACTTATTGTTACAAATGGTCTGCTGAATAAAGACATGTCTATGTTATAAACTAAATGATTTTTCCACATTTACAGAGTTAATATATACTGTATTTGGAGACAAGCACAAGCTTCCCTACTTAGCTTCCCTTCCTTCAGCATGGTTTGCAAGAACTGGCAAGATTTATCATTTCCCAATATATTCATTGCAGTCTAAAAATATTTTGGTCAATCTTGACATCAGTTTAATACCACAGCATTCTCAGTCATACAGCTACTCACTTTTGAGTCATACTCAATTAAATAAATCTTAGGCAACTCTCACTCTGTATAAACACATTCAGGCTATTTAGCAAAATAGATGCTGCTGTCCCTAGGTGCCATGGAGAGCAGTGGCTATGGCTTTAGCTAATGCTCCCTCAGAATTAACTACCACAGTTCAAGCAGTGGCAGTGACCTGGGGCAGAGGCGTACACAGTGATAGAAGTGGAACTGGTGTCTGTCCTGAAGGGCTTTGGGAATGGATTTCTACCCAAAGCCACACAATTTAAAATGTGTATGTATAAAGAGTTATTTAAGATCCCTAAAAGGCAATCTGTGCAGTGCACCACCACTCTTTTACAGGCTGTGGCATCCCTGTATTTCCACAGACTCACAGAGCGGTTTAGGTGAGAAGAGACTTTAAAACTCGAAATTCCTTCCTAATACCCAATCTGCACCTGCCCTTTTTCAGTCTGAAGCCACTTCTCCTTGCCCTATCATTACATGCCCTTGTTAAAACATTGAACAGCCTCTCCCTGCAGCATACCCTCAGTGAGCTGTGATCACAGATGTTGGATCTGCTTTCTGGACTTGGCTTTAGCCAGCAGCAAGGCACAAGTTGCTCAGATCAGGGCAGGGCTGCACTTGCACAGGTATAGCATATAAGAAATTTCAGACACCAAGGTCCTATTCAGAACACGTAGGAGACAAGGTTGTACAAGCTCAGCTTTAAAGCATCTGTTCTCCTCATCAGAACCAGAAATCTGAACATCTCTTGATCTCGTGTAATCAGAGGGAGTACCTATACAATTAAATCAGGCCACACATTGAGCAACTATATATGGACTTCTGGAGCTAAGATAAAACTCTATTTTTATAAGCTGTGTTTACAGATATCCCAGACTTCTAGAAATAAAGACCTTTTAAATATAACTCCTTTTAATCCCTGCACTTACTGCACTAATTTTAAAAAGTATTGATGCAAATAAATTCATCAGAAAATTATACTGGCAGCTTGATATGCCATGGAATTACAGCACTAAAATCAACCATAAAAAACAGTGCTTCACAAAAATGCACTGCAGATAGTCATGAGTAAAGGAAAATTGTGACTTACGAGAAATGTACAACCCCTTCTCCTGTTAATCTGTTCCATGTTTGATCACTGAGCTTGCATTTCAGTTGAAAAATATCCTGGGGGACTACTTAGTGTACAGCCTAATCCAGCCATCACCCCCTGCAAAGTACAACCTCATGTGGTTTTGTTTCATTAGGAGTCCTCTGCAGCTCCAATGACCCAGCTCAGTTTCACCTCCAGCAAACAGGTCTGAGCATGAAGAAATAGCTTCTGTGGCCAGAACTGTGCAGAAATATGTAATTCTGTACCAGCATAATTGTGCGAGCTGAGCTAATGGAAAAAACATACTTTGTCCAGTTACCTTCTAGGCATGGCTGGGGTTACTGCATCTGCAATCTGAATGGATTATGTGGTCTTGTATCTCTGACTTTGCCTTGGCATATATTCTTATTCTTAACCCTTCATTGACAGTATTACAGCTACACAACAGATTTGTTCAAACTCCAAAAGCTTACATCTTCTGTTAAACAATGTTTTTCCTGCCGTGAAATGTTTTTTTATTTCTGCCACTTTGCCCACCAGAGGGATGATACAGTATCCTTTATCTTCAGTTAAAGCAAAAAAATATTCTCCCCCTGAAAAGTCATCAGACCCAGAGTTTCTAAAAATCATCTGCCAAAATACTAATCCTCTTTTCCTGGGCTCTGTTTACCACAATATACCAGGCTGTGAGCAGTTATAAAATATCACATCTTTACAAAACTGCACCAGCAGGATCCACCTCTGTGAGGATGTCTTGTTTGGGATGAAAAAGAAATGGCCATAAACTGTAACCAGGGGTACATGTGTGTGGAGAGATGAAGTCTGGATATGTGAAGAATAATAAAGATCATAAAGTAAAGCTTAGTTCTCCCTGATCAGCATGAAAAGACTCTGCATGGGCTGCAATTTTCCTCTGAGAGTGCTAGAACTAGCTGAGATAGCTCACAGCTTTATCTTTTTATATATATATATATATATTTTTTTTTTTTGGCCACCTTACAGGGCACTCCAAGCCCTGGATAAGACCAGCCAAGAGGCACAGGAAAGAACAGAGCATTACCAGCATCAGCAAAGACCCACAGCAGAGAGCCACAGCATCAGCCAAGATCCTGCTCCATGGGTTGAGGGCTGACACCATGGCTCCTTATCTACCTGCCTTATCACTGAGACATTGCTCTCTACACCTTCAATCCTTTTCTACTGCTTTTCTTGTTCCAAGGCAAATCTCTTATGCCCTCTCCCAAACAACACCTCTTTAACACAATTACAGCTCCACCTAATTTTGAATTTCCTAGTCTTGTACAATATGTACAAGTGAAGTCAAATTCTACATCCTGAAAAAGATGCACAAATTTCTTAAATTAAAAAGTAACTCACAAATTGTGACTAGGGACCAAGTTAATAAAATTCCTAAAGAAGGGAACACAATAAATGTCAAGGCTGCTTTTGCCTGCTACAGAAAACCCAGTGTTGAAACCTGACTGTAGAGGCCTGACAAGAGATGCTGCACTAGGAATGAGGGTTGTGAAGGTTAAATTGAAAAAAAAAAAATGATGATTGCACACTCCCAGATGCTAACACTAATCCATAGGTGACAGTAGCCAACAAAAATAGCCACAAATACAGCCCACATACCCTAGAGAACAGAGAAGTAAAGCAAATCCAGACCAGGCTGACAGAGGAAGGACTGGTGACTTCCAAGGGTCCCACTACAGGACAGGGTTGGAAGTACACAGGGATTTGCAGGTGATACACCAAGACCAGCCTCTGGAGAACAGTCAGGAATTCTGACCAACTACTGTGCCAGCAAGAAGCTGTTGGTCCAAGCTGTGACAAGACCTGGGTTGTTGATGTGGCATTTGTAATTCAACATCAGTGGGTTGGCCACCATTAATATAGTGCTTGGATTTTCATCTTCCTGAAAAGAAAGTTGAATCTGCAGAGAACATAAACGTCTCAATATTTCCAGGGCAGGGGAAATTGGATAAATGTTTTAGAAGTAAAAAATAATAATAATAAAAATGTCTTATTTCTTACCACCTCCAGTTGGGGTGTAAAAGCTGTTTCAAGTGATTGAACAAATCATTCTTGTGTGAAGATACATTGTGAGAGGAAGTTTCAAGCCCAACTCCAACATGGATTATGGCCCTTACAAGTGCTAGATTGAGCAGGTATCAATCACAGTGACAGGTGCTGCTGCACTGAAATGTACACAATTCTGGGGAAAAAAACCCAAGAGTGAACTGACTTGTTTAGCTTTGGATGCTGCAGAGAGGAATGACTGTGCAGCAAAGGTTTTTGGGCTGCATAAATCAATTTTACATACAACTACTTGAGAATTCTAAAAGGACTTGTTTGTTCACAAAGCTTAGTTTATATTTCTGCTTACAATTTATACTTCTGTTTTTGATTTCTCACAACGTTTGTGTCCTTTTTCCAGACCCCCCTGCAAGTCTTTATTCACTAAAGCTTTCAAAGTTTTGTTTTTGTTCCAATGTTTTTGCCTTCTATGTTTTTTTTTTTTTTTTATGATGTACCACACTGAGTGCTATAACAGCCTGTAAGGGATAGTTTCTAAGAAGAATAAATTATGGGCATTCATACAACAAAGCACAGAGCTTTTGAACATTTGGTTTAAACGTGGAGAGATTCTCTTTCATATGAGAATCATGTTGAGGATTTATTTCTAGGGAACTTTTTTCTGCTATTAAGATCTAACAAAGCAGTATTCTACTGAAGGCTTGTTATTTTCCTTGCACACTCAGTCATGGTTATTGCAGAGCTCTTCTGCTGTTTCTCATTTCACTGCAAGGTACCTATGTGCATATGAAAGGTACACTGTGCAGGGTTTGTTTTCAAGTTTTCCATTAAGTGGGGAGAAGGAGAGTATGGGGGTTTTGAGTTTCTTTTGTGGAGAGAGATTAAGGGAAGGATACGGAAACCAGGGGCAAAGTAATTCTTTAAATAAATCCAGATCTCCCCTCTGCAAACACATGCCAAACAAATATACAAATTATGGTAAATTAGTTGTCTGTGTGCACTACTGGGATCATGCTAAAAACTAAGAACACTGTAAGCGTGAGTTAGAACATTTATTTGGACCTCCTTGAAAAGTCTTCCTTTCAGTAGGTTCAATCCTGCAACATAAGTAATTTAGCTCTCATGAGTAGTCCCATTGACTAAAAGCTGGGCCTGGATTTACAGGGTCACCTAAACCAACAGAGGAGTTTTGAATGCAACATTTTCCCATAAGTCACTTCCCATTATACGCTTTTGCCACCTGGACTCCATCTCCTTAAATCTGCTTTATTGGTCCCATATGCTTTTATTCCATGAAGTGCTCGAGCTTTGATGGAATGGAAGGGACACAAGCAAGCACCAAGCAGCTTTTCTGAGCTGGAGCTGCAGCCGTGCTCCCAATTAATGCCTCCATTCATAGAGCTGTGTCCCCACACTGCACACAGGGAACAGCCTCTCACTTGTAGTGGCCAAACATGCTGGCTTTCTCTCCCAAACCTGCTCACAAAATCCACTGCGTCATGGCTGCCTGCAGCTTGCAGCCCTGTGTCTGTGTCCCATGGGGTTTGTTCCCTCCTGGTGCCCAAGAGCAGGATCTCACCTGCAGCCCTGCAGGTCTGGAAGCTGGCAGCCCCCAGCTGGCACACTGCTCTTTCTTGTACCAGCTATGGCTCCCATTTGGCTCCCAATGGATTTAGTTTAGTTCTTCAAAAAGTACAAAATACTTTCCCCCCCAATATTGGTTGGATCTAGTTTCTAGCTGTTTAGCAAACTGACTCACCAGATCCAGCTGAGCCTTTGGGCTGATTCTCAGGAATCCCTAAAAGTGGAGTGGGAGGAGGACAGGACCACCACATCCAGAAGCCCTGTGTTAACTAATAGTAGAATCATACACAAATTAGGGAAGAGAGACACAGCTCCATCTATCCTTCTGGCTGCATATCTCCATACACCTTCTCCTTTGTGTCTGCATTTTACAATACAAAAAATGCAAGAAAATATTTTGGTGAAGATTTCCTGAAAATAATCACAGTTTTTGGACTTGGACAGATTTTTAGCAGCACCTAGATGTATTTTGAAGCTGGTATGTTAGCTATACACCTACTTTTAAGGTAAAGATGTGAACAGTTTGATTATATCATAATCCAGGTCAAAAAATGGGGGGTGGGAACAGCAAACTTTGCAATGTTTGACTTGAACTCAAGTGGAAACATCTGAAGGCTTTTGTGGGTGTTTGAACTTCTCAGTGACAGGAATCAAGGTAAAAGCAACTTGATTGTTTCTTTTTATCATGTTCCAACCTTGGTACAAAACCAGGAATTCGTACTTCAGACACCAGTGGGGCTGGATTGGCAGCAGCAAGGAGCTCTGAGCTTTTGACTTGTAACTGCTGTGCTGAAAAATTCCTGTGTGTTTCCCTCCTCACAACATGACTCACAAAGAGATTTACGGCTGTGTTTTAACCACGTGTCAGCAAGCCAATGCATCAAGATTTACAGCAGAAAATTTGGAGACTTATCTTCAGCTGAATTTTCCCACTAACAGCTATTATAATTTATTATAAGTGTTTGCACATTTAATTAGCTGTATGATGAGATTAAATACTAGAGAAAAGTGGCCTGGATGAAGGAAGCAAGTCAATGGCACTGTATCCCTTCCTATCCCTGCAAAGAGTAAGCAGGACCTAAGTAATGAGATCAGATTTTTTAGCTGCACCATGCTGCTCACAAGCAGCAGCAAGTAAGTGTATAGGAATACCAAGAAATGGATGTTTATTTGCATGTCCTGAGGTTTTGCTTTAGTTCTTACAGGATCTCTTACCATCAATGCTACTTCTGTGAATTCGTTTTCAACCGGACTTCCAAACATCCCAGCAGAGACAAGGACCCATACAGCAAATTTAAGGTGGTGATCACTTGCTTAGCCACCTTTCACTAAACAAAAAATTTAAAAGCCCTTTCTCCAGGGTTGATTTATTTTGTTTTGATTTTGGTTCATTTTTTTGATTTTGGCAGTCCAAGTGCACAGGGCAGGGGTGGGTCTGTGAGACTGGGACAGAGAGAGGCAATGCACTTGTGAGGGGATGCCAAGGCAGGGAGCTGGGGCAGGTGAGAGCTGAACACCTCTATTTTCTTTACATCTCCTAGCACTGCATTTCTTGACAGCTCTCAGCTGCTTTCATGACATGCATTCCAGGGAATGAACAGCACAGCAAGGAGTCCCTGTAGGTGGCCTAAGCAATACAATTTGCTGTTACACAGATGTACTTTTTTCTCAGACCTTTTTTTTCAGCCAACAAAAGCTCAAATCCAGCTAAGGTGATGTCAGCTCCTCCCTCTCACCTTCTGGCTCATGCCTAGAGCATAATCTTGCTCCATGTTTTAAATATGAAACGTTTCATTAGGGCTTTGAGCATTTCCAGTTTAAGTTGTTGCACTGTAGCCAGAAGAGCATATAGCAATGCAATATTGCAATGTAGCCAGAAGAGCATATAAAACTCAGACACCACAGCAACCTGCCAAGCTGTGTCCAGCTGAGTTTCTTGCTTCCATTTGGAGTAAGCTGTTATGGATCACAGTATTGAAATAAACATATGCCAGACTGCATTAATAAAGAGCTGTTGAGCTTAGAAAACTCCAAAAGGCTCTTAATCATAGCCTAATTTCAGGTTTCAGATTTTTTTTGGTTCATCTCCAAGTTCCAGATTCATTATTCTCAGTACCACTGCTGATTCTTATCACCACTTTTGGTTCAAAAGATGAAAGTACCTCCAGATTAAGCCTGCTGTGTCTCTTACTATCATCCCACCCCTAAATCCATTACCTCAGATAAAAACATTTAATAGCACAAGCCTCGGGAAGACTGGCACAGACTAACAAGTGACAGCACCCATCCTTCTTTCACTTGCTCTTCTTGCCTCACTGACAGTAATTTCCACACAAACTTTAGCATATAAACATCTTTCTGCAAAAAACACATTTTATCTTTTACAAGGTATCACCTTCAGAAAACACATAATTACTACTTAAGTATAATTTTGCTGTTTGAACTGTCAGTCCTCACACATCTTCCAGGGGACCAATATGAATTTCTAAAGTAAAATTAAGCCCAAATACACTTTAAGACATTTAAAAGATGGTTTTTAGGTGTCTTCCTCCATTCTAAAGGATTTTTAGAACACAATCCCAAGTTTCTTGTTTCCTTCCCAAGTTACCTGCAAAACATTCAGGAATTCTTGATGCACAACAAAAAGCCAATTTAGGTATAAATTCAATACACCCATAGTAGAAATAAAACAAGTAATAATATTTTTAAAACTAATTATTGGAGCATGCACTCTCCAGCAGAGTTTCACCCATCTATTAATTCAGCCCATACTTTACCAATAGGTAAAGTCAGTAGAATCAATGTGGAACTATGCAAATAAATAACACAGTATCAGGGGGTTCCAAGAGTGCTGCCTCCCTCCTGCAAAGCAGCAGTTTCTCTCTCTGATCCCTCATGCTTTTGCCATTCATCTCAGGCTGGACGTAAGATGAAATTGTTAAATCAGAGGCTGGGGAAGATGCCAGACTTCCAAACCCAGGCTGTGAAAGGCCCCCTCTGTCCATTGCAGAGTTCACAGGGACTGCAAAGAGCAGATCTGAGACAGCCTTTCAAGCCTGTCTTTATCAGTCAAATCTCCTCTTGTGCTCTGGAGGAGCCCCTGGAGAGGCTTCAGCCCCCAGCTGTGCTGGTGCAAGGGGGCTTGGCTCTGTGCATCCCCAGCCAGCCAGACCCCAGCCTGCCAAACTTTCCCTTTACACAGGCCAGCTCTCAGGCAGCACCAGCCTACCTCTGCTCGCAGGACTTCTGATCCTTGAAAAAGTTATGATATACAGAAAAATAAGATACTTGTCAGGAGGAGAAATTAAGCCTCTGTCAGTTTCATGACATTCTTTCTATTTTATAGGCATGCTTTTTATTTTTTGTTTGTTTTGCAAAAGACATTATAATATAATAATCAAGTGGAAGGAGTTTGCTTTTGATTACTTTGGATGAACTGCCTTAGACAGACTGTGTCTGAAGTAGAAAAGATTAGTCCTGTATTTACTAACATGCCATAGGCTCAGGGAGAAAAGGGGAGACTAATCCCTCAAAAAGGGCTGTTTGTTATAAAACCCACCACAAGTCATCAATATACCCCAAAAGAGCAAAGGCAGTGATGGAGCAAACCCTTAATGTGAACCAGACCAAAAACACACAACAATCAGCTTGATGGGTGAAGTAGTGATTTGGCAAATGTTCTGACATTTCTTGCCATGGGATTTCTGGACAGTCATGGTGAAAGTAAGTAAACATGCCTCATCAGAAAGAACATTAGCAGCAGGCCCAAAAGTAACACACAGCTGGGCTGCTCATTCAGAGCAGGGATTCCTTCTTTTACCTGATACTAAATCTTACCCTCCTCATGGGGCCACAAAGCAGCTTGGATATGAAATTTATATAAAAAATTCACTTCCATCAAAATGCTTCTGAGCTGAAGGTGCAACAATGTGATTGCCAAGTTCACCCTTCATGACAAAACCAAGGGGTTCTCTGAATTAATCCATGCCCATTGTGAATGTTTGAGGAAACAATCCAGGGGCTGGCACTTTCTGATTCCTCAGCTCATGCACTTTTCATTACACAGAGAAATCCTGTATTTCAACAACTGGATTACCCAGGCCTTTCTGGGACATTTTAAGCCAAAACAAATTCCTCACCTAGAAAACAAGAATAAGAGGGTTAAAACAAATTAAAGGTTTAAAAAATTGAAAATATGAATTGCTATTCCCCTGTAGCAACTGAATCTTGAGTTTTTTGTTTGTATGTCATTGAAGGAACTCCTCCCATCTCTGGGGAGCATGAACTGTGCAGAATGGAGAGAAGCAGAAAAATTGTATTTCATTTTGTCAAGAGATGCATTCAGTCTCTCAAAAAGGAATATAATACAGAAAATCACTTAATAAATCTTCAGCTCAAGAGCTACTAATCAAGGGTTCTTTCAGTGTCTATAAACTCAGATGATCTCCTAAAGCCCAGCTCTTTTTTCTGATTAGCTGCAAAGAGATATGAGCTTTTTTTGGTGACACCAAACTTGGGGGGCAATTTGAGACAGTCTCCTAGACTGGAAATCAACAACAGCAATTGTATACAAAGGTTGGGACTCTTGGATAAAACATCAGGGCCCATGGGGAACATTCCTGCATTAAAATCAGTGTTTGATTCCAGAATTTGATATCTCCAAGATGGTAAGAGAGATTTTAAGAAAACAAGACTATCACTCAAAGCATGACAGAGGCTGTTACAACATCATCTCCAACAGGCATTAACTCTGAGTTTTAAACACTGAGTGCTGGGGTTTGATGCAGCTCCAGGAAAGTGCTATGCTAAGCATCAAAGAAGATGTGCTAAATTTGGAGTATTGTCCAAAGAGAAAACCAATTATATTCACCAAAAATCCATCTAATGTTTTATAATGACCCTAAAACAGGCAGATATAACAAGGTGGGCAAGTAGCCACTGATTTGACTCGAAGGTCACCTGTCAAATACAAAAAGCTATCAAGTACGGAGAAGCCACAGTGTTCAACAAGTAGCACAAGGCTGAAGGGAGCTTGAAGTATGGCTGAGGGACAGCCTCCTGCCTATTGCAGAACGAGCTCTCAGCTGGTTTTGTGTTTCTCTGCTACCAAGGACCTGATCAAGACAGCAACCAATTCTATGTTGCAGAAGATATCCAACATGGATGTCAATGTTGAAGACATGCAATAATTTTACTGCATTTTTTAGTATATTTTTATCTCTGCACCTTTACCTTTAGCACAGTCTTAGGGTATCAGCATTGTCACCTAAATGCAAAACACATCACCCAAAATGTACTCCAGGTCACTCAGACTAGGATAGATTCCCACTGCCACTCAGTCTGCTGGTCAGATGCAGATTCATGTCTGTTGCTCTGGCTCATATATGTGCTGTTCAGGTGCTTTCTGCACAAGTCTTGGTGCTCTAGACCCTTGTTCAAGCAACATCAACCACAGCAACAAACTTCTTATACCCTTGCTTCATCTGCTTCCCACATCAACACCACACAGCAAAGCCAGGCAGAGAGCTGTTCCAGATCAGAAATGTTGAGCCAGCTTGCTCTCAGACACATCCATTTTGCAATGCTAAATGCTGCTGTGAAGAAAGGGACACAGAACACACCCCTGCTGTTCAAATGCTGCAGAACTGCACATCAGGGCTGCAGGACCAGCTGGATCTTCCAGATGCTGCCAGTGACACTGACAGCAGTACTGCAGCTCAGCACAGTCACTGCATACAAATTCCTGACTTCTTTATTGTGAAGCACCATTCAAAGCTTCTCTATGGACAAGATGATCAAGAAATGTCTTTGCAATTTTGTCCAAGCAGCTTCCATGACAGCACTCCTTTGAGGTAAAGGCAGCACCATTTGCAGATGAGACACAGGGACATTTACAAATTATTTCTACTTCATTTAAGAGCCAGACTTGAAGAATGCCAGTTTCAAGAAAACACAGCATTATAAAGCATACTACCACAGTCTATAAAAGACACTACCAGAGACTGGCTGTACTGCATGTGTGCAGCACAGACCTGCTGCCTTCAGATGAACCCATCAAGACTCAGCAGTTCTAATCACAGCTGGGCATTTCAAGATGAGTGCTGAACAGAGAAGTTGAAAAATGACCTTTTCTGAAAACTATAGCTGAAAAGACCTGGCAGCATCTCATAATAATTCTGTCTATGGACACACAGAAATAGGATCCAGCTCTCCAGAAAAAGATTGAACTGATCTAAGCATGACCAGATTTCTCCTGCAGCCCAATTCTCCACTCTGGACACTGTGTTGAGAATGTCTTATCATACTTGAATGCCAAGGTGAATGCCATTGCATGAAGTTGCCCAGATGGTCGTATGTCCATTCAAATGGACCTTATTCATATTCTCCAAAGAAAGTACTTTGTGGTTTGCTTTATTTTAAAATTATTTTAGAAGGCTGAATTCGAAGAAGAGCAATTCCTAGTGTGCTGATGATGTGCTGACTCCTTCATGGTTCAACAGGAGTACTGGAACATGTCTGGCTCACGTGGGGTAAGAGATTGGCAACCACAGCTGTTGTAGGCTGTCATCCCTTTGGTAACTCATACCTACAGAGGAATAAAACATGTATTTTAAGCAAACAGATATGATACCTGCTGGCCAGGAGCAGGGAGACTCCTGAACTTCTGGTTACAACCCAGTGAATAGCAGATCTAAATTATTCTGCCTAGTCATCTTTGCCCATTTTTCCTTGATGCCCAGCTTTTCTTCCTTGTTGCTACTGCCTCTCAGATCTTCCTGTGACTTTGTGGACTGTCTCTGGCTCCCTTTCACAGTTTTTGACTCTTTTGCTTAGCTCGCTCACTCCCTGGGCTAGCTTAGCTCTTTATTTCATGTTCGATTCACTTTGATCAGAGGTCTGTCCATGCCAACAGGCTTCACTCTGGAATGGCTGGGCCCAAAGTTCCTTTCTGCTGGCTCAGCCCTGGTGGCAGTGATATGTGAACTGCTCCAGCCTTGCATCAAGGTGTTAAATTCATAAGCCTTTGGTTTCGCCATGCTGGAGTCTCTTCTGGAAATCAGGCAAGGACTTGTAAATCACGTGAATGGTTTGGCCAGTTCTACCTCTCACATCCAGTGAAAAATGTGAGTCTTTCAGTATTTCAGGCAGATGTTAGTAGATGATTCAGGGAGCAGATACATGGTTGCCAGCCATTGAGTTGAAGAAGCCCCAGAGAGAGTCCAAGAGATTATAAAGTTGAGCAAAACTGAGAGTTAATCCAAAGCTTGTAACTTGCTCTCAGCTCCCCTGGGAGCACACAACACACACTGAGCAATGGATTCCAAAATATTAAGAAATAAGCTAGCGTGTAAGAAAAATAAGGATCTCCTGTTGAATTAAGGAGTTAGGTCATTAATGCTTGTTCATATTACATTACTCACACTTGAGAGACAAATAACTATCTGTTGCCTCACTAACCCACATATTTATTTGAACAAATATTTCCTAAGAAGTAGGGAGAGAGAACCATTTCAACAGAAAAGTTCTATATTATGGTCTTATCATAACAAGCCACTTCACAGTACGCTGATGTGTATCGTATACAAGCATCCATTGTGAAAAGCTATTAAGTGTATCTCATTTTACAGTGCTGACATGTTGGTTCCTTCACAGAGGTCATTAGCTCACAATGGGGCCTCTTATTTCCCTATGCCTTTCTAAGGTTTTGCTGTATTTCAGAACCAAATTTTAGTATAAGCATTATTAATTCTGGGGGTGGGGCATGATTGGTGCCATATAAAGTCAACTTATATAGAAATCCTGCCATCATTCACAACAAATTTTATTTATTTATATACATGTATTAGGAAATCTACAATCTCTGAATGGAAAGGACATAGTACATGATTAGGTCAATTTCAGATGCTTAAGATGTTTAAAAGAGTAGCCTTCCAAAAATGAAAATATACCCAATCCTAAACAAAACTATCTATTTTCCTCTAGGCTGAAAATGCTGCTCAGTCACCTGTTCCCAGGCCAACCTGTAAACAGTGCTGGATGTGAGCAGTGTGTGGAGGTGAATTGCTGCCTGTATTTTGATCAAACAGATCTCTGATTGCTGCTGGAGCACCAGCACGACCCCCAGTCCAGAAAGCAGAGACATGCCAGGCACTGGTGCTGCTCCCTGGCCCCAGTCACTCCAGCACCCCAGTGCTGTGCCAAGGGCAGAACACTGCATCCATGTGGGCTGCAGAAAACACTAGAGACAGTCAAAACCTCTGAAAAAGCAGAACAAGCAGTTTTGGGAGCAGACAGTGGCAAATGACCAGAGTGCCTCACCTGCACACATGCAAATGCAGCTTTTACCATCTCTCTAAGTGTCTCAAGGCCATGAGACTATTTGGTGGCATGTGCTGATGCTCTGTGCATAAACCTACTTCCATCTTCTGGTTCAGCTCTTCATCTCAGTGAGGTTTGAAATCATGTCTGAGCTGGAGAATTGTTATACAACACTAGAGGAAAAGAAAATGGAGAGAAGGAAGAGGGGAGACAGAGGAGCAGGGGGATGGGGCCAGGGAGAAGAGGAGCTTGAGAGCTGATGGGGGGTGAGGTGGCCTTATCTGTGCAGTGTGTTCAGCTCATGGGAGGTACACAGTGGTTCAGCTTCCAGTCCATCCCCTCCTCTGCCTGGCAAGGTGCTGGTACAGCATGTGCTGGCACATGAAATCTCCAAAAAGCTCATTTGTGTGGCTGATGAACATACCAGTCACAATGCAGAAGGTGGGCTGCAGAAAGCTCCTGGCACTTATGCCTGCAGCTTGGCTGCCTACAAGTGCTTTTTTGCCCTCCTGAAAGGGCAGAGAAGTAATTAGTATGTAAATAGAGGACCTGAGCAGTAATTTGAAGGAAGAGAGAGATGCTGCCTTCACAAAGATGAACTCTGCAGATACAAAAAGAAATGAAAAAGTTCTGAATTATACCAGGATCTAAAAAACTGAAATAGTCATGTCCCTCCAATGAATGTCAAAGGCCCAGGAATATTAAGAATATCATACATGCAACAACTCACCACCTGGACTTTCTTTTAACAGTAATAGCATTGTGGATGCCTTATCCTAATTCATCAGTTACCAAAAAACACTCTAGGATTTACAACTTCCCTCTTTTCTGTAGCAGACAAGTAACTGCCAGGAGTTTCTTCAGGAGACCAGCAAGTGGAGCAGGATCACCTCAGCCTGAAAATCTGCCCAGAAAAAATCCTCCTTGGCTGAAGCCTCCAACATATTTAAGTACAAGAAAGGTGGATGAATTAGAAAAACTGGCACTCAAGCTGAGGAAGCTGGAAGGGGCTCTCAATGGTGGCACTGATTACCCAAAATAATCTCAGACTCTAGGGAAAGGTACAAGTCATTGCCTCAACTCACAGCCATAATCAGAAATATAAACTGATAAAAATACAGCCCAAAGGATAATTCTCAACTGTGTTTCTGTGCAGCCCAAGTATACATTACATATGTTATTACAGAACAGGTAAATCAGGTACAAAGTATATTTGATTTTTATCAACCAGCTGTAAATCACATATTTAGGAGCTTTCTCTGTTCCTGATAGCACAAATCACTAAAGGAAAATGAAAATGAATCACCAAGCTGTTAATGACTGTTGGATGACAGATATTCAGTCATGACACACTGCTTGACTCTGAAAAAGAAATGGGGCTCTTGCTAAGCCCTCAATGGTCAAAAATTAAGCAGCTGTTGCAGATTACAACTTTCTTGTTTTCATTTCACAAATTATTTTATTGCCAATTAAATTTTTAAATTTTTTTTGCAAAAAGAGTATAGTTTTCAGCTGCCCTCTCCACACTATTTTACTCTGAGGTTTTCGTATCTCTTCATCATAGCAGTAGTCAACAACCAATTCCTTCAAGTCCTTTATCAGTTCTCTTACAGCACTTCTTTTCTGTGAAGAGATGTACAAAAAGCTTTTGTTCTCTCTCCTCCTTTGTGTCTTATCCTACTTGGTAAGTGCTGAGTGTTTCATAGAGCACCTGGAAGATTTTCAGTGCTATGAAAAGAAAAGCTGACTCTCAAAAGCAACAGAAGTGTTCACTATTTTAAAAATAGTTAGCTACTGAAACACAAACATAAAAATTCCAAGATTATAAAATTACATTTGAGATGGAGAAGCATTTTTTATACATACTCTTCCAAACACAAGAAAGATGCTTGCACAGACTCTGGAACCATAAAAACTCTACAGGGCACAAGGAATGTCTATGTTTGGTTTTCAGAGAGGAGAAATAAGCTGTAGCAGCCTGCTGGCCACAGAGCTGGGAGCAGACCATGAACAGCCATGACAAGACTCAAATCCCCAAATGTAGGGTATTAACCTGCTCCTAAGCAGCTTAAGCCCTCTGCTCTAGTGGATGTCTTTGAGTCATTTGTCTTTCTTGAAGCTTGGTCATCTTTCTGACATCTATTATATCTATAAATTGGAAGAAGACTCAAAGGCAAAGAAATAGTAGAGGAAAACAAGTGATGACAGCAGCAGCTCCATAATACCTAAAAGCAGCAGAAGCTGCCTTAGGAGGGTGACAGAGCTAATGGGAGACCTTTAATCTCTCCAAGTCTCTCTTCCCTGAGGTAACAATCCCAGACTCTTCTCTTCCTCCCTATCTCAAGATTTTCACTCTACAGAAAAATTAGCAATTGACTAAAACTAGCAAGACAATAATGCATTGTCAAAAACTTCCATGACGTCTGTATCAACTTGAAAAGTTGTAGTCAAATAGCTTCAAAACTTGTAAGAAACCTTCCTCCCCCATATGCTTTGATTCAGCTCCTGGGTGGGAAATGAGCTATAAAACAGGTAAGTTTTGAAAGAGACTTTTCTTCCCCAGAAATATAGTTTTGAAAAGGGGAATAATCAACCAGGTCTTACAATATGCTTTCATTTGTACACTGCTTTCAAACTCTGCCTTTTTTTAAAGGGAATATTTTAATTTAGAAATTTAACTGGTTACTTACACTTCACAGTGTGCTTTATTTACAAAATATATTTAGAAAATGAAAGGTGCATTTTCAGAATGAATTGCTTCAGATTAACTCTGGTGAAATTCAGTTCTGTGGATAAAAGAAAAATACAATATAATAGATTAGAACAATAACAATAGAAAGAATAAAAGTAATTAATAAAACTCTATTTGACCTTAAATGACTTTTGGAGTAATTTTTGAAGTGAGTTTCTTTTCCACACTATCATTGAGACCAATTTTTTTTTAACACAGCAAAAATAACTGCCGGTCACATAAGCTCATCTCACTCCAACCTTCCAAAATGTCCAAAATTAATCTGATTCAAAACAATCACTCAACCAATTCACAACAAAATTAAGACTCCCAGAGAGGCACAGATGTGAAAACTTGAGTTCTCCCTATTGTATGATTTTCTCAGAGCAAAGTCACAAGAAGCAGCGGAGCCAGATGAGCCGGCTGCCGCTGCCAAAGAGGGTTTTGTTCCTGCTCACACCTCCCTCCCTCCCTCTTCCCACTCCACCCTTGACTGCACAAGCCAGGCATGAGCCTCACTGCCTACTCAGCCTCTGCCCAAAAGTTTCAGCTCACTAACAGAGTAAGAATAACCCCAGTTTTATTCATGGCTTAGAGAGTTTTATCAGGCCACAGAAGAGCTCAGTTAGCAAAAAAATCCTACTTGCCACTGTGGGGTCAGGAGCTGTGGGGGAGAAAGAGCTTCTTGCTGCAGGAGGGACAAGCTGTTAACCAGCCCAAAGCATACCCATGCAGATTCATTTAGAAATTAAGAAAATCCAGCTAAATATGCTTTTTTTGATTCTATCACTTTATGGCGGTTACCACAACCTAAGCACCACACTGACAGAAGGATTTTTCCCTAAAATGCAAAGCCATTCAAATGAAATCTTGACTCTTCTACATCAACAAAGATTGCTAACATTGTAGAATTATCAGGACAAAAATAACAGTAAAAGCAAGCCTTAGAAATGTGTTTAGAATACCTGTATTTATGGGATCAGATGACTGTGCAATAATGCAGACTTTAGATATTAGGTGCTGTGACTTAATTCATATGCAGACACTCATATATTATTGTCATTTAAAATTATAAAATCAGAAAGTAAACATATATTTTAATGAATATATAAAAATTTAAACATACAAAAGTAACTAAATCTCATCTAAAATATTTTTACTTACCACATGTATTTTAAGCGCTGTTGATTAATACAGATGCTCCATTAAAAACAGGGTTCTTACATTCTGAGAATAAACTCTCATAAAGAACTAAAAATAATGATATTACTCAAAATTTCTTCAATTAGAATTTTAAAAAATTCTATTTCTATGAATATGAAATCAACTAAAAGTAAGAAACTCTTATATTCCCAAAAACTGAAGTGTAAGACACTAATTGTCATTGATAGGAGCCCTTGTGTCAGCTTGAGTGCTTTATGGACAGCAGAATTTGACAATACAAAGACATTATGAGCTCACCCAAGGACTCCATGAAGGTGCATCCTGCAGTCCCTCCCTCCTCAGCACTGGCACACTCTGACAGGGCCTGGCAGTGACTGACCAAAGCTGAAACTCCTGCTTACTTTGGCACCTAAGGACAGGAGCTATGTCCTCATTAGATACCTACAAATTTAAGAGATGCAGCACCTACTTTGTGGGCATTTTATTCTCTAATTATACTGAGAAATAAAGAAAATAACCCAATGAAAAGTCTGCATTAGAAACGCATACATATATTTTAGCATTACATATTTGCCCTACACTTATGTGTGTTCTAATGTTTATATTAAACAAAATAGAGGAATTAATGTTCAAAGCTGATACACCAAAATAAATACTCCAGACTTTGACTGCTTTGCATATTTTCAATGACACATTAATTTCTACTTATATATGTAATATGCATTCTGGCAGTATTTGGATAATACCCCACACAAATAAAATGTTTTTCTGTTTGTTTTAAGAAGAGCTAGAAAGCAGGAGTTTTAACAAAAAATCAGAACCCAGATCAAAAGCAACTGCATAGATTACAGGCAATCTATGAGGTCTGAAGGTGGAGAGAACAGAGATTAATCCACCATCCAAATATCAAATTTTAACTCGAATTGATGACACGTTACAACTTTGAAATAGCCATCAGTTTTTCAGCAGAAGACTCAAGCTAAACCTCAGTTGGTGAGAACTTTGGCAGGCAAAGACCCCAGTTTCCAAAACCTTCTGCAAGTGCTGGTCACATCCAGGGAGGCACCACAAGAACTTCACTGCAAAAACAAAGATTAAAGAAACCACAATAACAACCATAGCAGTGAGGTGCCTGCAGTGTGGTGGGGTGAAGCATCCCATAAACATCCCCTCCAGACATTTGCCAATCTGCTTCTTACAAACCTACTAGAAATTAGTTTTCACATCATCATTAGGTGCCTGCTTTTCATCTTAATATTCAACAAAAATACTTTTTATTGTCAATAAAGCTAATCCCTCCCTTCCCAAAGGAAGCATCAAGAACTGACAAACATTTTTTGTTGTAGCAATATTTTAGGTATGTGAAGGGTGAGTTCCTCCCTCAGACTTCTTTTATTCTAGACCAGGAATGCTCAGTTGTGTTTATGTATTTTCTTATATGCAATATTACCTCTTGTTTCCATCTGCCCACTTATTTCCTAAAATATGGTGCCCCAAATCATTTGCACTCAATAGAACAATTACTTTTACATCTTATATTAAAAAAATCCTGTTAACTCTTAAGTGATTTTTACTTTGCAATAGTATAAAAAACTGCTCACCTCTGTGCAACCAGATGCTTTTTTTTTCACTGCATCATACAAGACAGGGAGAATTGCTTGCTTTCATGCACTTCCCTTTCCCTGGAGTTCACTATTTCACATTCATTTCTTCAAAATTTCAGTTTTTTTTTTTTAAATCACCTGTGCCATCTGCCAAAATATTCTGATTTCTGAGCACATTTACCAGTTTGTGAACATTGCTTGTCCATGTTCCACCATCTTCAGATCTTAAACTTTGTATTCCACCATCAAATATACTAATGGATTTTCTGAACCAGGAACAAGATGTAGCCTCAGAAACTGCATTAGAAAAAGTTTTTTTTTAGATTCTCCCCCTCTCTCCCCTACCTTCCAATTTTCTATTGGCAGTTATCTTCACCATATTTTCTCAGCATGCATTTAATAGTTCACTTAAAGTCATACAGCAGAACCTCTGATGGCAGAGTTCCTGTGCTGCAGCTCTGCCTCAGTTCTGTGCCTGTATCACTGAACAATAAGTTTTCCCTCAGCCTAAGAGTGTAAATCCATAACTCTGAAAGTAGAAACTACACCAGCTTAAATTATCCATGACCTCATTTTTAAAACATAATTGTATCTGCCCTCAATCTCCCAAACAATGCCAGCTTTCATTGCTTATTAGCCCAGGTCTCCCACAAACACCCCTGGCACTGTTACATCACTGCTTAGCCAAGGGAAAAACACCTCAAAATATTTCCATTGAGCTACTTACTGTCTCCCCAGGAGTGCTGAGCTGAGCTGCACACATGGTTAGAACCCAAAACACACCCAGTACCTCATTCTTATGCTGAGGTGTTCCTCCTGCACGTTTAGCTCACAGTTACCAATAAAAGGAAACCAGGGGAGCTTCCCCTGACACAGCAAAGCAGCAGATGAGGAGAGGCTGCAGGGCTGCCCAGGGCCATTGTACCTGAATCCAGCCCAAATGTGCTCCAATTGAAATGATTAGCACAACTATCCCTGCAGTATTAAAAAAATATGGTGTTTGATAAACAAAATAAGTATATGTATATTACAAAATACCTGAGCCTATCATCTTTCTAGTCTACAAATAACTTTTTATTCCAAGAACTACAGGATTCACCAGCAGGTATAGAATATAAAAGTATTTATTAACTTTCATGAAACAGAATATGGCTTTAAAAAAGTCTTCTTGGGTCCCTCTTGAACTTTCTCTCTTTGCTCTAAGAAGGAGAATCAGTCTCCCATGAAAATTGTGAAAACTGATAAAAAAATATTTAACCCAAATACAACCATCTTATAGAACACTATGTGAACTCTGGGCAACAGAAGCTAACCAGTACATGGAAATAAAACACTGCCTCTACACACATACAGAGAAAAATATATAAAAAGTGGCAGAGATTATTGATCTCTATTATTAAAACTTTTTTAAAATTAAGTTTTTAAATAAAACACTTCCCAGGTGTAAATAGTACACTGCATAAAACACAGCTAAAGAAATTTAAATGCATCCATCATTTAAAGTCCCAGACCTAGTTTAATCTACTGATATATCTCTCCTGTGGATTCATGAGCTGATCCTGCTTTCATGCAAATCACCCCTCAGGAGGAAGAAATACATGTTTTTCAATATTTTCAAACTTTTCAGAATTATTTTTTAAATTTTAGCAAACATATTTCAAAATCATATTCCAATGTAAGCTTGAAGAAAAAAATATGCCTCTGTCAAAATAATTCGCAAACTTTATTGGATTTTTAAAAGCCTGATTACAGGACAAAACATGCATTATGCATTTTGCTAAAATTCCAAAAACAATTGCAGAATTTAATAATATTAAAAGGCTCATGTCCATAATAAATACCACCAGCTTAAAAGCAGCCTGGAATTTTTCAAGAGTTTTAGTATCTGAAAATTGAAAATGTTCTACATACTGTTTAGAAGTCTGACATTACGCTGCAATGGTTAAAGCAAGAAACAGGTCAGCTGAAGACTAAAGAAAATCCCTGTCTTCTGAGGAGATGTACATTAGTTATACAATACTGCCCTGGAAACAGTCTGTCACCAAAGGTCTGGCAACTGGCTTCTGTTTGAAACATACTCTGCCTCTAACATTCTTCAAAGGATTAAACCATAATTCATTCTGGCAATACACATGGTAAGCGTGATGTGCAGGGGGCTGCCAGTGGACATGAGGCCCTTACATAAAGGGCTGTTTTCTTTGTTTAAAATGGAAAAAAGAGTGGGAGGTGTGGAGAACAGTGAAATACAAAATGAGTCAGAATCATAAACCATATTTTTTGAATCAGATTTCAACAACCACACATGCAAAAAGAAGGCTTCAAAGGTGGCAGAACTTCTGAATTGCTCAGGCAATTCACATATTCTTAGTTCCATTAAAAAAAAAAAAAAAAAAAAAAAAGATAGAAGCTCTAGTTATGTACATCCTTCTAAGCACTCCAAGAGTATTGCAAGTTCAGCTCCAGAGAATCCATTGGCATCAGTCTGAAAGTGATGGGGAACGGATTGATCGTGCACTGGCTGGACTGTTAGAGAAAACAAAGGGATCCTTTTCCTTTTCTTTAGTATCATGTTTATGTTTATGTTTATGCTTATGCTTGTGTTTCTTCTTCTTTTTCTTGTGCTCATGGTGGTGATGGTGATGGTGGTCGCTGTGTTTTGAGGAGTTTGATTCTTTACTGAACACAGAGAGTGGAGCTGCTGAGACAGGGTGCATGTTTATCTCTCCAGAAGACTGTTCCTTACCTAAAAAAATGGATACAGTGGGATTAGCAAATGTTTAACTTGCCATGTTTCCAAACATAAGGATTTCTGAAACATTACATAAAACCTACATTATCATTTAAGCATAAAAACATGGAATCTGTTATGATGCTTGTATCATTTAGCTTCAGAGAAGGCTCTGAAAGTGCCATCAAAGTTCCCACACTACTGACAATTTTCAGAGATGGTCCTCCCTTCCTCAACAACATAAAAGTATCCCAGACAATTAGGAAGTGTAAAGAGCCCTAAAACACTTCAAGTCATACTAGCTTCCTGAAATTAATTTTTAAATAGAGTAGGAAGACCACTATACCCTGAATAATATAACTGCTGAGAAAATTCTGATATAAAGTGCAAGACTGGCACAATAAAGTGCATTTTTGGCATGTGAACTCTTCTTAGTCAAGAGGTAAAGCTCCCCACAACAACACACAAATCTTTTGATAATGGAAAATTAAACTGATTTTTCTAAAAATTGCCTCTTGTAACCAATTTAGCCTGTTTGAAAGATTACAAGGGTTTTTTTTCCCTAAACAAAACTGGAGCCCAATAAAGACAACTCTACCATCTTTATCAGTGTATATTTCACAAGCACACCAGAACTAGTTATATACTGAACAAGCCTGGTATCTGAACCTGAGGAAGGAAATATTATCCATGACATCTCAATGCAGGAATGACTTTCACATTCTCTCTTTGGCTCATTTAATATTTCATTTTCCAGACAGACTGCAATAGCTTCAAATAGTAGAGATTAAAGGGCATTATTCAAAGGAAACCTTTGTTAAAGAGTGGAAATGCTTGGAAGCTAGGAATACTCAGATTCCTTTTGTGGAAATTGAATCAGATCACTCACACTGCAAGAATGCTTTAACAACTAGATAAATATAGAAATGCACCAGCAGACTTTTGAAGGCAACAAATCCTCTAAGTGTTACTTAAAATGGATTTTCTTCATTGCTATTTTAAATATGGGGGGTTTTCCCACCCAGTTTTTGGTAAAAATATCCCAATTAAATAACAAGAAATGATGCCATTTGATGTTACTATGCAATTATCTTTTTCTTTATATTTGAAAACACATTTATTTTCCAGTACATCTTTTTGTTTGGATGGTTGGCTGTATAACTCTAAGGCCAAGAATGATTTGTCTATAGTAATGATTCCTGGAAGTCTAAAGAGATAGCTTCCTGTACTATGACAAGCAAATATTGAGAATAATTTCCAATTGTTTCCAATCTTTCTAGCCTCACCCAAAATACTGAGAACTGATTCAATCATGTATTTACATAGGAAAATTTCTAGATGGTACAGCTATTCTGGGTTTTGTTTGTTTATAAATATATCTGGAAAAAACCAAAATCTACATCTATATGAAGTGTTTAGAAGTCACAATAGAAAGACAGAACATTGTTATAGTGAGGATAATCAATAACTTACTATGGGACATAGTGGAATTTCTACTGCTTCGAGTCTTAAGCAGCAAAATGATGTCTTTCTAGAAATATGTTTGGTCTTAACCACAAGACAGGAATATGGTGCAATATAAAGCTCTGTTGAGGTTATGAAGGAGGCTAGTCTGGAGTACAATAGTTTCTTATAAGCTTGGAATCTCTAAAAGTATTTTAAAAATCTTTAGTTTTTATTTAATCAGAACTACACATTAGTAAGCTCATGTTATCAATGCAAAAATTTGTTGTTAGAATTCACAACTTTACATTTTTATGTATCTTATGGCAGGAAGAGGAGATGCACACCAATTCCAGCTTCCATTTGCTGACTTCAATGCATACCTACTACCATTTTTTTACATTGTTGTCTGGAGCCATTCTCAACAATGAAGACAGTGTGAAAGCATTTGATGCAGAAAGGTATGAGGCTGCTTTACTATGTAACTATTTCCAATAATATTTTTAAAGGAATTCCTCCTGTATATAGACCTATCCTCATAACCTGAGCTCCTTCTTCTAAAACATTCAGTGTTTAGACAACTTTATTTAGCAGCTGCAAAGATTCAAAACCAGACATTAAACAGATGACAATGGTGAAAAAAGGAGTGTATCTGACTCAGGCCATTAGAAAAAGAAAGAGTGGAGGCTTTATCTCAGAAAATCAAAGCAGGTAGTATTTGACACTGTTGAAACAGGCTGCAGAAGTTCCAGGTGAACTGTGGCAGTGACACAAACAGAGCTCCTAGAAACACAGAAATAAAGGTCTTGGCAAAAAGCCTGAAGACACTGGTTGGTTGTATAGAACATGTATAAAACTTCACCTGAAGTACAGAAGACATTCTCATCTGTTCTCAAGCTACAGGCACAAGATACATTAAAACACATGTGGCAAACTCAAGTCAACTTCAAATAGAAGAAAAAACCCACACAATGCGACACAAATTCTTAAAACTCCTCAGCTCCATTAATTCCAAATTGTGGAGTTATTTTATTTGAAAACTAAACCTGTAAGTGTAGACACTACATTTGTAACAACCTCAAGCCAAAGCTAAGCCTCTGAACTAAAAAAAATTTAGTTTTATACCAGAACTGGTATAAAACCACTGGTTAAAGTGTGCAGGGATGATGTAGCAGTAGTGTCAATTGGAGATGGAGGATGCAACCAACCAGACTCTCCTGACTCTGTTACATGATCTGTCACTTGTGCTAATTTCCTGCAGTTTATAGAACTGCCAGCTCTGCCAAGGCAAAAGTCTGTATTATCACCTCAGTACTTATTTCAGGTGTGTTATTAAAAAAATAAATCTGTTTGTTACAGCAGTTAAACACCACTGACTGGAGTAAGTTAAGGAGCAAATCCAACAGCAGCTAAAGCCAACAGGACCAAAGGGGTGGTGGTGACCACCTTGAGAGGTGGGAAGATCTTCAAGAAAGGGAGAAATGGGATCCAACTGCAACTCAAGGGCTACTGACACTTAAGGAAACAGTCAGCATTGGTGGTAATACAGAAAAGATATCAGTAAGAAATAAAACAATGTCATTACAAAAATCTGCTTGTACTGAGCCAGCAATAGGAGTGTACATACAATTTCTTCATAGAGGTCAATAGTTGGGTTTTAAATGCAAAAATAACAGCTATCCAGAAAATTTCCTGCTACTGTCAAAGAGTGCTTTGGAATCAAGAGTCAAATATATTGATCCTGGATGACAGCTATAAAAGATTGATCACAAACTACCTAACTCAGTTATGTGCCAAAATGGACAGACCTATAAAAAATGTTACAGATACCCATGCATAAAATTCAGTGTTGTACCTACAGAACCTTTTTTTTTTTTTTATTCATTTTGATTAGTATCTACTTAAAGCCTACAGCAGGAATATGACAAGTGTAGCTAAGGAAAGCAAGGCTAAATAGAAATTGCCTCACAGGGCAGTATAATCATCTTTTTATCAACGGGGGTAGCAGGACTGATGCAAAGAGCCACAGAGCACTCTCTCTTCCTGCAGGGAATCCACTTCTTCCTGGCATAGAAAGAAGGACTGAAACCCAGGTTTCACAGAACACAGAAACACACAGAAAGGGGAGGGCGAGCCCAGCAGCTCACTTCTCAAGTGGTTAGTAGCATTCCTTGGAAGAAAATGCACATACATGTGTCAATCCACATGGATCTCCTCCTGTTTGATGTGGAGATTCCAGTGTAATTGTTGGCTTTGTGGTGTTCAGCTAGCTGGGTAGGTGCTTAAAACTAGACAGGATTATGATCCCATGGGAGAAAGATTAGAATATTCGTGTACTGTTTGTCCCAGGGACAACTACAAATGCTGCAGATGTCATGAGAGAGAGTAAAATATAAAAACATGCATCTTGTTTAAAAATTAAAGGGATTTGGATCCTGGTCAGCTTTAAAGTAACATTTTCTGTCATAATACAAATTGCTGTCAGATAATGCTAACATCCTGTTCACTTAAGTTTTAATACTCATTGGTGCATTAACATTGGACTATATTGTTGTTTCACCTATTTTTCTCTTATTTTGGTTTTCAACTTTTACAGTTTGAAAACCTGTAACTTGAGACTTCAACATGATGACAGGCTTTCATGAAGTCCCTCATGAAAGCTAAATTTCTGATTTTGTGT
The DNA here is from genome assembly GCF_903797595.1 of Erithacus rubecula. Lineage (NCBI taxonomy): Eukaryota > Metazoa > Chordata > Aves > Passeriformes > Muscicapidae > Erithacus > Erithacus rubecula. Next base: position 135,339,516 of record NC_136689.1, read on the forward strand.
GAAGAGAGTGGGATGCCACCAATTTACAGTTTTTCGCATGGCCAATGAATGTAAAACAATTGGCTGATACAGGATTTTTACAAACTGACACTTGTTTGAAATTTCCCCATTTGCACCCTAATTTACTGAAACATCAGAGAGGGAGAAGTTCACAAATCATAGCAAAGGCTGAAGCCCATGGGTGCTGAGGGCAGGCTGGTGCTGCAGCACCTCTCATGGAGAGGCTCTGGCAGAACCACTTCATGTGCCTCTCCCAGAACCCAAAGAAGGTTCACCAATGAGAAAGGGAATGCACACTCTACTCCTAGCAGCTGAACTGCTTCTCTGGCTAGCATTTTCTCTAAGGAGAAAACATGCAAAAAAAGGAAAATACCATAAAAACAGTTTCAAAATTATGCCTCTTTTCCTTATTTCTTCTTTTCTTTTTAGTGTTACTGTGGAAACGTCCAAGACACATTATTTTTTAATTTAATGCTGTGTTTATGCATCTGTTGAACCACCAACAAAGTACATAGAAAAAATTACCAAGCATAAATGACTTCAAGTTTCCAGAATGCAATGTCCTGTAATTAGTCTAAACAACCAGAATTTTCAAATTATACATCTCTGAAGAAGGTTATCAATTTTCTCTCTAGGAGAGTGCTTGTTTAAGGTCCATGGGACAAAAATTAAAGTTTGAGGGTGAAAAGCAAAGGTCTAGTTAAAAAAAATAAAACCAGCCAAAAGTTTTCTGAAGATATCCTAAGCAAATCAGTTAATTTGGCATCAACATAATCATTTTAACTAGTTCCAATTTCCAGATTCATTTGACTTCAATTTTTTAGTGGCATTTAAATCCAGATAGGCAATTCCTTATACCAATACCAAAGGTAAAACAAAAGTATTGTATAGACAAGCTGGTGTTTTAACTAAAAATACAGTTTTAAGTTTAAAAAGTTTGATTTCCTCATCTTTCATTTCACTACTACATGCCTTACATGTAAAATAATAGCTTAACTGTGGTGTTATTTCTACTAGATTTATTTTAATATTCTAGAGCATTCTAATGAAATCCCTGTTTTTGAAAGAAAGAACATCTAAATCAGGAAGCCAATTCAGAATACTTTGTTTCTACCTGTTTCAGGTAGTTGACTAGAAAACTTGCTAGCCTTATTCATCCTCTAGATGTGAGTGATTACTTGTGCTACAGTATTATGTCGATTTTATTAAATCAAGGAGTTGACACACTGCAGCCACACACTGATGCAATTCTCATTTCTGTTATCACTACCTACAGGGCTTGCACTTCTATTAAAGCTGCTTTCTTTACTTTAGAGTAAAGCACTGGAAAACACCATTCCTTGTGAAGTGTGTTATTAACCAATTTCAGTGAGGCAAATTTATCTACAAACCTTAAAGCCTATGAGCTACCACTCTGGAAGCAGTTAAATCTTGAGTAAAAAAGTGTAACAGATACTGTATTAATATTGTATGTTATTAAAAGGCATTCGAACAGAACAGTTGTAAAAACTTTTACCTCTTTAGAAAGCAAAGCAAAAGGTAATCATTGTCAGTGGTGTCCTCAAATCCAAGAAGTGCTCATTTATATATCTGTCTGTGTGCTGATGTTTCCATTGCACTTTTTGGCAGAGTCACTAATGGCAGGACTTTGAGGTACTGGTGCACTTACAGCTATCTTGGGTAACTGCAGAGGACTGGGCTTCTCACACAGTTTGGACTGAATTCCTATTTTACTCCTGCATCCAAACTCCAGGGGCAGTGATCTGCACCTCAGGCTTGGATCTGCTGCTGTAAATGTACTGTTTAAACATAATATCTACAGTAGTTTACCTCTACACTTTATTGCAGCATATGCAGTATGTCCAGTTTCAAATTGTTTCAGAAAAAAGTCAATCCAAATAAACCATAATTTCCTGAAAGTGCAGGAACTGTGATAAACAAGACCACAATCCAATCAACATTATGACTGTGGTCTAGACCTCCAAAGTTTCCTGTACACCTACACAGTAAACAGAGCAACCACAAACTCAGCAGTGGCAATTGCCAATTTGACTATCCTGGAAAAGTGCAAAAGGATTAACAGAATGGAATCTGTTTGATCTGAGTCTGAATGCTCAGGATGTCCTCAAAGCCCACTGCCTCTGAATGTCATCAGAAAAAGAACTGCTGGTGCACGAAGAGACCATCACTGTATTTTATTTTTCCTTCCCTTGCAGAAATAAAGAGAGAATTGGATACTGCTTTTTATCAACTTTCAAACCACTAACACTCATTGAAAAAAGTTCACTTAAGTGTTTATCAGTGATGAGCCATAATGATGAGCAACTTCACTGGCAGATCATGTAGCCTACAGCCAGGCATTTATTTTGGAAGCAGAAAAGACCAGGCCAATCAATAACCACTGACAGATACAGCAGAACCTTTTAAAGATTATTTCTGATGTAATGTACTTTCAGATGAGTGAAATATTAAAGAAGGGTACCTTTATCTGATTTCACTGAAGTCAAGAAAGCAAGACACAGCCTGAGAGATCAAATCTGTTGCTTATACAAAATCTCATCTTGACAGTCTTTTATCTTAAGATTTAAGTGAAGGGAGCATTCCTAATATTCTTGATGATTACTGGCAAATGAAATCTGCTCTCACATAAGAAATGCAACATTGCACAGTCTTGGAGGTTCAAAGGAGGCTACCAAGTTTCTAGCCCTAAGAGCAGATGAGTAATCATCACAAAAGCATTCTTAAGGCAGTTCACAACTAATGTTTTGTTTGTTCTAATAATTTCTTGATAAAATGATTAGATTCCCTTACAGCTGCCAGAGTCAACAGTTCTGACAGTCAGGATGCTTTAGTAGGACCATTAATTTAAACCATTTATTTTCTATATGAACTAGGACAGGTGCTGTACTTTTAACGCTGAAATTTGTAACCCAGCAAGAGGTGTACTAGAAAACTTTTTTTATTGTCTCACCCTTAACCTTTCATATCCACAGGCAGAACCATACAAAAACACTGCCCCCACCCTCCCACAACTTTTAAAGGAAAATATTTTCCTGGTGTTAAGGGGGTTACATAAACTTGACCAAATCCAAATCACCATTTGGGGTGGTCCTGGGAAATGGAAAAAAAACCCAACCCAACAATTCAGCACAAAACCACAGATACAACAGGACCCAATGTGAACTTCCTCCTGGCAGCTGCTTTTCACATGCTGTGTTGGGCTGATGACCTAACAGTCCATGTGACATGTGGGGACACAGCCCACAGCTGGGGGAGGGACACTGCGGCTGGCCTGGAGCTCACTCCTTCCAAGCTGCACTCAGAACTGAGATTTACTAACAAGACACTGAGACCATTTCAGAACCTGCTGTGAATCCATTTCACAATAATCACTCCCTGAAATGCACCCATCCTCCATCACTGCTGTAAAACCTCACATGCCCTGTAATTCCTTTGTAAAACAGAACACTTACATGTGAATGATTTTATTTATGCATGCTTTTATTTTTCCCCATCTGCTTCTTCTCAGCAGTATACCATTTCCTAAAGATTGAACTGTCTTTATTTACTCAGTCTGTAATTCATTCATCTCAGCTTCTAAGATAAATGCCACAATTAAGAAAAAGGTGAAATTTTAGAGCAAAAAATATGTGAAGTTGAACTGTTTATAACTGCACAAACCAAAAAAAAAAAAAAAAAAAAAAAAAAAAAAAAGAATAAAACAATCTGAAGTGTGTCCAAGGTAATGCTTTTCAAAGGCTTATAATTTAAAATGAATTCTGGTGCAAAACCTGGCACTTGTCTCATTTATGAGCTAGGAAAGAAAATGTATTACAGTGTGCTCAATGTCTAAACAGAGGTGAGAAGGTCATTTAGGACACAAGTGAGACTTGAAGTAGCTTGTGTCTGCTGTGGGTCTGTAAAAGCACCAGTCAAGTGGCCACTGCTCCACTCCTGTCAGACTTCACCCTTTCTGATCTCCAGTGCAAACTCAAACAGTCCCAGAGCACAGAGCTGGCACACAGAGGGTCCCCTAAGTCCTATTTGTGACGTATTTGGCAGAGTTTTGTTTATGACTTTATATTCCATAGAGTGTGAAAATCTAGTGAAAAAATTGTTGCAAAATATCATGTAAGAATTTTAAATACTAATCCTCAGCAGATCAGCTTTGCACTTATATGCCCTGGATGCATCATTCTTTGGTATAGAAGAAAATGTTGGTTGACTGTAACATTGAGAACAGAATTCAAAGCAGCTGTGAGAAGTTTCAATTAAAGGTATAGGCTCCTAAGTTCACAAGAGTAACCTACATGCAGCCTGCTCCTTTACCCTGTTGAAATAAGTCAAAAGGCTGTGGGTTTTATTGCTCTAGATACCTAACAGCAAAGCTGTCCTGGTGGAGTTGGCTGTAGGCACATCATTAACTGAAGGCCATCTGGAATCCAGAAACTAGACCTCCCTGTGTTCTAATGTCCCCATATTAACATCATTTCTTAGCTGAGAAGTGACAGCAGCTGCCTTTTATAAAAAAAAAACCCAAAACAAACAAAACACAAAAATCAGAAGAAAGAAATAAAGTCCCTTAGTGACTAGAGCATCTGTCAAGGAAGGAAAAATGTTATGGCCAAGGCTCATAATGGAGTATGAGTCTCCAGCTCTTGCACTCCTGGCACCAAGGCACCAGCCTCAGCAGGATTCCCAGGGCAGCAGCATCCACCAGCCCTTCTCTTAAATGGGGCCACTAAACTGCCTGGTCACTGAGAAAGCAGATAAGGTCACCAGCCAGCACAGCTCAGGACCTAAGGCAACTCAAGATGGAATCAACACTCCAGATCCTGCTGCTAAGGTCTATTTCTGTTTTACTCTAGGCAGTCACTGAATAAAACAGAAAAACAAGGAAGAGGGTAATTGCTCTGAATTCTAAAGCCAAAAACTTCACTCTGACACAATGCAGTACTGCAACCTTAAAATCTTGTTCTGAATCTGAATGGAAGATCCCTCAAAATGCTTGGTAAATTGTCACATGAACTCAGCTTTGCTCCACTGGCATATTCTAGAACTGAACTTTAGAAACGTAGTTAAAACATTTTGAGACTAACCCTTGAATTTCTTTGCTAGAGACAAAGAAGCAAAGAAGGTGGAAGCTCAACAATGAAGTTCAACCTGTTTTAATGTTTCTAAGAAACACTATGCCTAGAGAATAATTTTGTCAAGTGTTGTATAAAAAAATATACTAACAAGTAGTAAAAGAAAGGAAGTGCTTGAAATGAAATAATTTTACTCACAGATGCAATCTTTGCAACTTTGGAAAGCACTTCTAAATACCTCTGAGGCTTTTATGTTTATTAACAGATGATGTTAAGTTATAATTCATTAATATTTGAGTGGGTTTTTTTAATCTGAGGAGTCTTGCTATGTTTTTTTAGCCCTCAAAATTATTATTTTTTAAATGACACCTATGGCAAAACAAGTTTTACCTAACTGCTTATGGGATTCTACTCAAATCTTGTGCTCTTTTATTCATTCCTTAGCTTTTCACTTTCATAAGCATGATTTATATTTGTATTACTTAGATATGTGTGAAAATACATATGTATACACTTATCTATGCATCTACTGAAACCTAAAGAAAATTTCTTTATGCCTCCTTTACACAGTTCCTGAAATTCCAGTAACATTTAGCACTTATCAACACTGTATGTATGGAAATTAACAGTAGCAAAAAACACCTCACAATTGAAGTAGTCAAAAAATTACAACCACTCTGCCTAAAAAATTTATTCATACCTGGTGTGGATGGTCTCTCCAGCATATTCAAATGATGATAAATGAAGGCTTGGCTGTCATGAACTGTGTCCATATCAATTTCCTCTTCTTCTTGAGAGTTTGAGAACTAAGATATCAGGAAAAAAAAAAAAGCAGATGCTAATAACTCACAAAAACATTACCGAACAGAATTTTAATTTTTTTTGGAGGTAAACTGGGGGTGAGAGGGAAAGGAAGTGATATCTACCACTGCAAAGGAATAAAAGTTCAATAAAACTAAAAAGGGTCAGTGTCTTTCCTTTCTAATTTACTGTGAAGCTGTGTGAACAAGAGCATTATCTGTCAACTTTAGTTCTTGCCAGCCAATAAAGAATCTGATAGGAAATGATTTTGCCAAAGTAAGCATAACAACTGCTGTCCATATATACACAGCATGCCTTTTGTTTGAACACAGCTTCAAGGGAAGCCAGCAGACACCACTGCTGTTATTCTGAACACCCTACACATTGTGCAAGTTGAATTTCCATTTCTTACTCTGATTTTGAGTTTGACTTTACTGTCTTCATTCTTCTCTAGTATTTGCCCTGGCTCCAATGGAGACCCGAGTGGCATATCAGCCTTCCTCTTCACCCCCTGCTGATGACCAGAAATGCTGGATGCTGTTTCCTTAATAAGATGATCATCCTCCTGAAGTAGCATTAAAAGACCAAAATTAGAAGATAGCAAGATCCATGTTTCAGAGAAAGCGACCTGATACCTGAAAAATCTTCTGAGTAAAGTGGGTGATTTGAACAAAGTTTTCCCTGTAGTTCTGGCATGAAGTATTTTCTAAAACCCTGTATGGATTTGTGCCAACCACTCCTACAAATGTAGTTTTTCTTTACTTCTATCCCTGCTCCCTCAGCATATCTAGCATTGGCATCTTTTCTGTTGCTTCTTACAATCATGGTACTGTTGGTGTGCAACAACATTTGCTGCCTCTGAATAGCCTGTCTATAAATCTGTGCCTTGCAGACTCTCCTCAGGACAAATCTCAGTTGAAAAACTGTGATAGCCTCTGATCTACACATGGGATTTAGCTAAATCTTTTTTTACTTTGTTTTAAAAGCTAACATTTTACTTAGTACAAATCATCATTATGATTACTTATAATTTCTTTTTCTTCAATTTACAACAGTATTTATTAAAAATAATGAAACTGTTCTGTATATTACTGCTTAGATAATAAAAAGAACAAGTTCAAAGAAATAGAAAAATAGGAGAGTCTCCTAAGTTACACATATAGTAATGAAAACAGGAGACAGGTGCTTCAACAAGTTCAATAAACAAAATTTAGAAGGGAAAATAAAGCATCCACACAAGCAAACATAATTAAAAGATCACTAAAAACTATAAAAGGCATATATATCACAGCCTCTCAATGGCATATACTGCTCTTCTTCTATCCTACAAAGGGCACTCTAGCCCCACAGACTCTAGCCCTGAACAGTTCAAGTTCCATTTTATGAAGTGGGTAACTTTTACCATACTCATCAGCTTCAAAGGCACTACTCTATCAGTACTGATTTTAACATGTTTATGCTCTTAATGTATGTCTACTTTAAAGAATCTAGTTAATCTGATAAATTCTATCACCTGTTTATTCTTTTTTCTCCTCAAATATGCATCTCTCTTTTTTCATCCCTATGATTTTGTCCCAGGCACTGCTATTGTGAAACACTCCTGGATTAACTGTGTCTGATGTAAGAGACAGTCTTTGTTTTATACTACTGGAAAACCAGTTCCCTGAATTTTGGGAGGAGTTACAGTGAAAATGGTAACCTTAAGGTAAGGGGCAGGAGAGTGAAGATGAGGAACAGGAGAAAATACAAGGGATGAAGTACAAACTGAGGCTTACAGCAGTGCTGTATTTCCACACCAGTGCAAAGCAGTACACTGCTAAATGAAGCAGCCTCATCCACACATGGTTCTGTCCTGGGGTGCCCAAGCCTTTTTACAACTGCATGACAAACTGGCTCAGGAAACTGAAACATCTGTTCATAAAAGGTGCTGTTCAACCAGACCCTCTCTGATCCAGCTCACTGTTGCAGCAACAACTATGCTAGCACAAGGGAGAGGAAAGTTTAGGAAGAGTTAAGAGGAAATTTTTTGATAGTCTGGCTGCAAAAAAATGTTTGGGTGTTCACTGAACTGCAGCCTAAAAATCTGCCAACAAAATGCCTCCTGCTATTTAATTCTAATGATTATGTGCAGCAAATTAGGACTTACCACGTGCTCTGTAGATATGCAGGACAGGTCTAACAATATCTGACTCTATCAACATTTCCTCCCCCTGCTGGAAAGAGCCTGCAGGGTACTGTTAATTAGTACTCTCAGCATACTTTTCAAAAAAAACTACTTACACATTGACTATGGGACTGATAAAGTAACAGCAAACTATCCCATTCAAAAGGGTGGAAAGAGTTTCAAACGTGCTAATCACATGCTGGTTTTGAAACTCTTACAAAAAATCACTTAATATTTCCATGTGTCTGTTGATTTTCTTTTCCTCCCATAATTAAATTTGTCCAACAAAAATACTTAGTCTTGCAGCACTGGCAGTTACTCTTGAAGAAAGTATGACCTTAATATTTTATAAAAAATTATTTTCTATCTATGCAATGGAATATGTGTTAGGACTGAAGCCTCTGAATCCAGAACAATACCAAACTGAATGTATGCCTTTCTTCAGAGCTAATCCTGTTACAAATCCTTCAAAATATCAGATTCAAATGTCCAATGCAGATGTGCTAAAATTTCAACCTTCACATCACTTGAAGTTGTTTAAAATGAGGTGTATCTATGTGTTTTAAGATGCAATAGATTCACTGATAAAAGGTTGTGTTTTGGAAAACTGGATAACTTGCCTATAAGAAACAGTTTCATGAAGAAAGCTTTTATCACAGCATCAAACATTTCTGTGAATCACTTCATATCTCATAAGCAATACATAAAGTTTCATAAAGAACAGAAATTATGAGACTAAGAAAAAAAAAACAAGTATAAAGCTTGCATGTGTGATGCAAAACATTAAAAAATGTCCAAAAAGTCATGGTATATGCCAGCTTTTCAAGTGGACAGAATCAAGAGCAATGAGGAAAGAAGGTAGCTTAGGTAGAGCATGAGAGGCTTGAACACAATATCAAATTAAATCAGCAACCCATGCAAGAACTCAGAGGCAGCTGAATAGGATGGATGCAGATGGTTTGTGCTTACTGTGTTCTGAAATCCTACTGACTGTCCATGATTGTTAGTACTGTTGACAGGTTCCTGATTATTTGCAACTGATTCAGGGATAATTGTTGGATTGAGTACAGCCTTCTTTTCTTTCAGGTTAAGAACAAGTCCAAGCTCTGGTAATGGTAAACAGGAAGGTCTGCTGAGGCCAAAGAGTGTGAAATAGAGGTCCACAGCACCACATCGTAATCTCCAGTCATGTGAAGTTCCTAAAATACAAAAGAAATTGTTAATACAGAGAGAAAATCTTCTCCTCTCCCAGTTTAAGTAATCTAAACCTACCAGAGTATGACATTTTCTGTGCTTAAGATACACTTAGTTCATTACTCCTGCCTCTTAATAGCTCCTATTCACTTGCTTTTTTTTAAACTTTTTTTCTTTTTAAACTTTCCTGTTTAAAGGAAGGATTTAAGTTTCCATGGTTGTAAGTTAGACAAATTTAGTAGAACAAGACTGGAAAAGTAAGTGCTGCAATAACATTATGAAAAATAAAAGAAAAATAACCACACCCATAAGCCTTTATTTTTCAAGTTGCTCTCCTAAGTTCTTCTACTGGAAAAGTAAACAGAAAACTTTGTTACCAAATTGGCTTCCTGTATTAATGGATTTGGTTACATTTGCCTGTGTATTCCATAAATGCATTATATGATATATGATATATGATATGAAATATAATATAATATAATATAATATAATATAATATAATATAATATAATATAATATAATATAATATAATATAATATAATATAATATAATATAATATAATATAATATAATATAATATAATATAATATAATATAATAATTTTAAGCACAACTAAGATCTTTACTCTCTGGAAACTGCACTGATAGAGAAATGCACAACCACAGTTTTTAATATCATTACTATGTCATATACTTCACTGAATACTCAATACTTGCAGTGCTTTATTTTTAAATTCTTTTTCACTGCAAACTGTGTACTACTTTAATATCTTCATACACAAATGGTCTAAGCACTTTTGGCACCAATCACAACAGAAAGACATTTAACATCTGGTGCAATGCTGCAAATACAGCAATGCTGGTGTTAACTCAGCCCAGCTCTTGACTGATTTCAAGTTTATTGAACATATTGTTCCCCAGCAGGAATTGAACTATATCTGGTAAACAAGATACAGATGTGCCCAACTGCCAAGTTAATGGGGCTGTGCAAGACTTAGCACAAAATAAAATTACAAGATCTATCCCTGTAAATAGTAGTTTTATGGGACCAAAACAGTGTTTGGAGTAAGCTTAGCTTACCCTTACTAGTTACAAATTACCAGTTACACTTAACCAGGTACAAATATTAGCAATATGAATATTAATCTGGATATTTCTAATTTTAAAATACTCCCCAGAGAATGATACATTCAAAATTATTAATTTTAGAACTATCATAACATTAACACAGAAAAAGCACCCTGGAATGCTACAGTTATCCCTTATAGAAAATTAACTAAAAACATTACATCAACTTGAGGCATAGAAATTTAGGTGCTTAAAGCCCCATGAACCTTAATAAGAATGTTCCCTATTTGTTACTTGCAAAAAGAGGTAATGCTTTTAACACTGCACACACTTTTCTCTCACGAAAAAGCCAAAACAAATTCTCTGATGGGAACATCAAAACTGTTTATTTTCTGTGTCTGACACTTGGCAAATCCTATGAAACTGAACTACTAGTAGTCTCCCCACTTCAACCTCTGGAGTGTAGCTGTAAACTTTTAAACACTGAATAGAATGACACACAGAGAACAGAAAGCCTGCAATGACCTAAAAAAGCTATATAAATGTTTATATGTAATCTGTGTAGTAATGTGCCAGATGTTAAAGGGCAGTTTGTCAGGACTGGATAAAACTGCTTCACTAAGGAAAAACAGGTCAATGATAAAGATGCAAGGCCTTCTCTCACCAGGACCTTTCCTAATCTCACAAGGCAAATGGAGTTTTAGGTCTACAATGCACTTCTGAAAATATCATTTAAATTATCTATACCAATGCTGTCCTCTCATATTCTGTGAGAGTTTAGAAAAAGAGGACAAAAAGAGATTATCTAATGTAAAGCAAGCTCTAAGTGTAGCACAGACACCATTATTTGAGGAAACACTTGCTTTGAACAATTTTGAACATTAAAAGCATGATTCTGTGCAGAAGGATGTCAAAGCACACTACATCAGCAGACAAAAGAATTAAAGACAAGGTTTGGTAGCCTATGTCATGGAAGTACATAAATGATTTTCAGCTTCTGAGACTGGATTCTTAATTTCTAACTACTGAAACTAAGACAGCTCTTGGCATATTCTGAAGTAAGTTTTTAATACTTATTTCAAAAAACCTCACAATAAAACCCCAACACAGCAAAACAACAAACAAATAAAAAAACTTGACCTGAATTCATCAGTTTCCAAAGCTGATCTACCAAAGCTTCATTACATAAGGGGGACTCCATATTCTTGGTGAAAGGTGGATTCTTAGTCAGCATATCCAAAATCTTATGCCTGAAAGAAGCAGAAAAATAATCTTTATTAAATCCAAAAGGAAAACCCTACGGATACAAAGTCTGTTAAGTCTGCAATATTCTTCTAAACTTATTAAGCTTACAGGATTACTTCCAAATTTTTAACCAATGTTTTATGCCTCTAGTTCTTCCTTCTGTCCACAATATGCATGGACACAGATTTACCACCAGCAACATAACTTAGAGATAAAAAGTAAGGTGCAAAGCAGTAGGATGTTTTTGGACAGCTGCAGGCTATGCTATGCTCTTCTGTTTAGTAATGATCTTTTTTTGCACACTGACTTCACCAAGAAGAAGCAACACAGGCAAAGAAACTCCTTACATACTCAAAACAAAGAAGTTTTAAATAACTGAAAATTTATGACTGATAGAAAATGGCAGGACCAAAAACAGTGACTTGCACATTTTTCTGGAAACAAACACTGCCACCTCTTCAGTTACATTGGTTCCTGAAGATCCTGCACTTACAATGCTTCTTACAGTATTTATACACTGAGCTGAAAGTAGATACATTTTTATTTGTTTAAACTTGGCCTTGAAAACATACAATGAATCCTTTGTTTCATAACTTATTATTTTAACAATTTTCCCTGTATAGCTAGCTTTCACCTTGATGTCTTGCACATTTGGAACAAGAAGTATCTTGCAGACAGTTTTTTTTTTCATTTTCTCTTAGAAGAGGCTAACATATAGCACTCAATTCAAAATTAAAACTCCTCTTTAAAGGGATAGAAAGAAAATTAAATCTCCTTCTTAACCTGAAGCTAAATCTGTATTTATTTTCATTAACAAGAACGACAGAAATGAAACAGAACAACCTTGCAGCCATGATATTTGTAAGAAATCAACTATATAGAGAGAGTAAAAGTAGTATTATTTAAGTTTGAATCTCAGTATTTTAATGGTTACCGTAAGAATAAAGTGTTGGAAAAAAACAATTATTATGAAACTGGGTGTCCACAGGTTTGCAATGAATATTCTAGTATACCCAACCACTTGTGTGAAAACAGAGTTAAAACAAGCAACACTAAAATTTCACCATGTGTTTACATGATCCTTTCACCCCACCTACAGTCTGACAATTGCTTTACACCCCTTAGTGCCCAAATATTCTGTGCACTATGTCTCAGCCTCTTTTTTTAAGTACCACAAAGCCTTTTTTGCCATATGCAACATCATATTTATACACTTTATTTATGATCAGGAAATAATCTCTAACTTCAGACTTCTGCCACAAGATAGAATAGTAACAGAATAAACTAATTTTTGAGATGTGAACTGTTGAAACATCTAAATGTGTTTCAATAAATGTAAAATAACAAGAAGGAAAAACAGTTTTGTGAAGAAGCAGTTAGATTCCAGCTGAAAAATTTACTTAATAGCCTCAGCATTAGTAAAAAACCTGTATTTTTATTAACTCAATTACCTTATGTAGGGTACAGGATCACTCTGAACCATAGCAAGTAGCCACTGTAATTCTTCATAGCTCCTATCAACTGCAAAGCAAAATCAAACAAAACACCTATTAATATATATAAACTGGAAGGATTTTGATGAAGACATGAGTTCCTGAACTAGCACATGAAGACCATGACTCATTGCTATTAAAGAGGAATTCCTCTATAGAGTAAATTCAGAGTAAAAAGAGTGTTATTTTACATGGAAATAGAGGAAACTCTTACATGCCTCAATTGTTCAATAACACCAATTTGACTATTTGCATGAGCATTGGTTGGGAAAATCAGAATAAAGGCTCATCTGGATATTGTGTGCTTTCTAGAATAAACACATTCAAATATCCTTTCAAGAATCAGAAGCACAACATCTTCTGTAGAGAATATACAATTCTCATACACAGGAATCTGTGAAAGATAATAATCTTTACATAGGACAGAAAAATGACAACTACAGAGCTTATATAAAACTGCAATCATGATCACCTCAGCAGCCTTCATTGGTTTTATAAATTATTACACTTTGCAACTAAAATGGATTTTGAAACCTATCAGCACACACTTCTAGAAAATTGCTGTTTGACACTGCTGGAAACAAAGTCAGCTTGTTAGTTTGAAATGTAACTTACATTATAAAATTCCTTCGATTATCAGAGTAGTACTGCAAAGTAGAGAACTACATGGGATATCATCATCACTCATTACACAAGAAAGGAAAAAATTTTTACCTGATCTTTTTGTCAGGTACATAGCTATAACATTTTTACAGCAGTATTCTCATTTCTTCAAAACAATGAAGAGAGTGTATTAATCATTACTGGATAGACAAGTCCAAAAACATTTCTATTGCTTTCCATCTTGAGGTCCTAGCAATGTATTTCTTTCTTCTAGCAAATTTTATTTCTAGTTCTAAATACCTCAGTTCAACTTTTCTTCCTTATCTTCGTTTGTTTTCAGTCAACAATTTTAAAATATAACTTCTTTAGTCCACCCAATTCTAACACCTATTATTTTCTTGTCATTTCACTAGAGTAAGTTGCTTTTAACAGAATACATATTTATTTAAAATAAAAGAACCAGCACATCATTCTATTACAAGTTTTTAAAATGCTTTGGCCAGCTAGAACATAAAACCCCTTTACAGGCTCAGAGAAGGCAACTACATTAAAATATTGCTTATGACAATGGCTGAGGAGTCTTTTGCAGGACACTTGCAAGTCAACCCTGCTCTTCCTACAGCCCAGCCAAAACAAAAATGGTTACACTGGTGAGCTCCAGTGATCCCAGCTTAGAAGCAGAATGGATTAGCTCACATTAGCTCACTGTTCAGAGTTTACTACGGTTCTAGATGATGCCAGAGGAAATTTGTATCCATACAGCTCAGAACTGCAATCTCAGATTTGCCTTAAAAACCAGAAACCTTTGAAAAACTATGCAGAGAAAATACTTTTAAGGGATTAGTGACTTCCTGTGCTCAGCTCAATGCACAGCTGCTCTTCCTGGCTTGCAAACAAAAGTTGTTTTGCATCTAACAAAAATAACATTTTATTACCACACAGCAAAGAATTGCAACACTGACTGCAAACATGAAGTCACAATCATTAGCAAATTGCAATTATTTTGACTAACAAAAGGGATTTTAAAGCCCTTTTTAATTAGAAAAGGAAAAGTCTGGAAGGCTAATCCTTTAGGCTGATGATACTGGATAACAAAGCTAGGTAACAACATACTTTTGTGATTTAAAAAAAAATAATTAATTGTGTGCTTAAAACTTATTTCTAGAAATGAAGCAAGTCTTCAGTCTTCCCTGCTATTTGCCTTACAGTGTAAATTAAGCCTTCCAGGCTTCCAAAGCTTTGCTACTAAAGCATTTAACCTGCTCTTCAAATTTATACAGGAACTATGTAACAATCTGGACAGCAATGACAAATTAAACCCGACCTCAGGCAGAAAAAATCTTATTAGCCAGAAGAAGCATATACCAGGCCTGGTTTGGAGACCTCACAAAATCACCTGCTCCAACCTTCCATGGAAAAGGGAGCCTAGCTGAGATTATCTAGCACTCTATCCAACTACATTGTGGAAACCTTCAGCACTGGGGACTCCATCCCATCTCTGGGGAGGCTGTGCCACTGAGTGATTGTCCTCACTGTAAAAAAATTATTTTCTTGTCTCAATCAAATGTCTCTTGCTGCAACTTTTACTTGTTAATCCTTCTCCTTTCCATGTGGAGGGGAGAGACACTCCATCCACTTTGCAGCTGCTCTCAAAGTACTGGAATATTGTGATGAAGTGCCCTTAAGCCTTCTCTTCTCCAGGGACAATAGAGAGCAACTCTGTCACTCCTCCCTGACAGAGCAGGTTCTGCACCCCTCTGATAATCCTCATGGCCCCTATCTGGACCCTCTGTAGTCTGCCCACAATTTTCTTGAATTGCAAGGGCTGCAACTATACACCCTGCTTGAAATGCAAACTGAGTACAAAGCAGAGTGGGATGATCACATCTCAGTCTCTGTTGGCATTGCCCCTGCAGATGCAGCCCAGGATGATCTGCTGCAGCCACACACTGCTGACTTGTGGCCATTTTCTCATCCACCAGACCCCCAGGTTCCTTTCACTGATGCTGCTCCCCAAGCACAGATCCTGGCTTGGTCTGGGCTCTTTGGTTATGTTGTCCCAGGACCTTGCACTTGTCAAACTTCATCCAGCTCTTGCCCTCCTGCTCTCCCAGCCTGCCCAGGTCTCTCTGTCTCTCCCTTCTGACATGCCCCCCCTTGTCATCAGCTTTTTCATCAATAAATCTGGTGAGGCTCTTTTCAATGCTGTTCTCCACACTGGGGGACCCATTTGTGAGACATTGCCAGCCTGAGCAAAAACCACTGATCACCACCCTCAGAGTGTGGCCCATGACCTGAATTCTTACCACTGCACTGACCACCCATCCTGTCTGCAGCTTGCCAGTTTGCCTAGGAGAAAGCTGTGGGAAAAGCAACATGTGTAGATTTTCATACTTCTGGTAGATATAAACACAAGTGATTGCTTTCTGAAACAAAAATCCCCTTGCAATTTTTTATTCAAAATACAAGTAGAGTTGTCTCAGTTCTCAATTGCAGCAGAACATCTTTGACACTGAACATTAACATTTAACAAATTTGATAATCGTTATTTATTTACAATAGTTTGTTGCTATCTCTTCTAAGCATGCAACTACCTTGTTCTATACAAGTAATAGTTATTATTAAAAGTTTATATTTAAAGTGAACTTTAAAAAGTTCACTTCAAGCCACTTTAGATAAACTGTCCAAGCCCTCATATGCTGCCTCAAGCATTTTAAAAAGTTATTATTTCCCAAAAAAAAACCCTTGCTATTAATGGCAAAGAAAACAACTTATTCAGTTCCATGGAGAAATTATTTCTTTTCAAGTAACTCAAAAAAAGGTAGTGTTATTCCTCTCTGAAAGTTCCACCCAGAAAATACAGACTTTCCTTTTTATGGAAATTACAAAAGCTGCTAGTTTCCTTTGCAAGAGCTGTTAAAAGCCAGCTTTGGCACAAGCAACAGGCACTTGATAGCTGTTGGTTTGCATCCAGTGTGAACTGGAAACCAGGTAACTGAGAACAATGAGAATCAGATCTCTTGGCAATAGATGGCCAATCACTTCTCCTTCCAAAGCCAGGTTTAGTGCTCTGCAAGACAAGCACTGCTAGCTCCTCTATGGGTAGAGGAAGAAGTCAGCTATCACACTGAGTTTCTGGATTGTCCCTCCACCAAAAACTCACCAGTCTTACAGCAGGAGCACAAGCTCCTGTGTTCAGTGCTTGGAAGCTGATGACCAGCTAGATAGCAGGCTGTGTGGTGAACTGAAGTGACTTTGTAGAAGATAGATACTTGCATCTGCTACCTCTGCATCAGAGGAAAAGCTGCTGGCAAGGGGCAAGGTAGTATTCTAATCTGTCATTATCAGATCTCATAGTGAGCTCAGTCAAAAAGTCTGTTCAGTTCAACCAATGATTTCAAGTAACCTACTGCTTTTCACCATTCAAGTTTTAGCCTCCTGTAGGTTTCGAGCAACTTATAATATTACCTTGCTTATACAACACTCTGTCAGACCAGCTGTTTTAAAGATGTACTCTACTACTCTGTAATACAAACACTTCCATACTGGAGACAGTTATTAACTATAAATACCATCCATAAAAGGTCAAGAATTTCATAAGGAAACATTATTTCTATCAGTTTGTCTTTCCATAGGGTGGGACGAATTAGTGAGGAGATTGCTCTAGAGGAAAAGAGCTGATGAGTAAGCTTTCTATTCTCCAGCAAGTATTTCCACTAACATTCTATGAAGGATGGAAAAAAGCAATTAGTCCACTGGAGACAGATATGCATAGCACTAGCACAGTTCTGAATTCTAGCTGTGTACCACTCATCGGATCACCAACTGGTCTGTGTGCAGTGCACAGCCTCCCTCACAGTCATCAGCTGTTCAGAATGGAAACCTGCTTTCAGCCTGTGACTGGATGCCTGAGTTTCACCAAGTGCATTCACTCAAAGATTCTGACTGCCTTAAAACCTCTGACTGCTTATCTAGTTTGAGAATAACAGGAGTAATGTCAAAGTAATATAGCCCTTTAAAAAAAGGAGAAAACAATTATTCATGTAACAAGCAAAGGAAACTCTCCTTTACCCTGAAAGCAAAACCCACTAAATCTGAGACAGAACAATTAGAAATCTAGATCTACCAGTCTGCTACAGAGGAAAAATTTAAGGATTTGGCCACTTTGAAAGGTATAAACCTCCAAATACAAAAGTATTACAAATCTGCTGAATAAACAAAGATTAACCAAAATAAATGATCAAGATAATATAAAACTAAATTAACTTTGAGTAATGTAAATCACTGAAGCTGTATTTTCTAACTGTCATTAGAAATCTGTCAGGACTGAGTATCAACTACAGAGCATTTAAGAAACTGTCCAGGGTTTTGGGGTTTTTTTTATGGACCTGCAATAGTAAACTAGGATAAAAACAATATTAAAAGAATGCAAACATCTCACAAACATAAGCTATGCATAAGGAATGGCAAAACAGAATCAGCCAAATATCTCTACAATAATCTAAATTTCCAAAATTCATAAGCACAAGATGTATGCAAAAAGCACAGTTAAGATATCAGGAAGAAGGTAAAGCTAAATCAATGACTTTGACTATCAATTACGGCTGAAATCAACTAAATCCAAGTCGCTAAAGTATTAAAGACAAATTACCAAATCCCCTTATTGCCACTCATAATTTCAAAACATTGTTATCTGATTCAATTTGCAAAGCACTGAGGAACAATGCTCAACACATCTTCATAACACTCGTACTTGCTGGCACAAAGCAATAATAGAAATCTCAGCTTCTTATTAATACACCTGTCACCATACAAGCTCTTCTGGTGGACACTCTTTAACCTAATATCAATGAGCTAAGCATTACATTTGGATGAGAATTGTTAGAAAATGTCAAAATCCTTGGAAAAGAAGTACCTTTGGTGTAATCCACAACAGCCTCCAGCGCTGCTATTCGGACATCGATGAAGTGCCCGTACTCCGCGTAGGACTTGAAGAGAGCAGGATCACTGGGGACATGGCCGTTCTTCTGCAGCACCCGAATAGCTTTCAAACAGCTAGAAATGGCACCAGAAAATTCACACCAGCTTTATGGAATACCAGCCAAGAAAAAGAAACTTACTTTCTTCCAAATCAAGTACTATAAATTTTCTGAATTATGTTATCTGCATTAACATGATTAATATGCTACAATTACTTTCACAGCATTAACATACAGCTCTTATTATCTCTGAATTAGGCAGAAACAAATTTTTCTACCCTGTCAAATCCATTGCTTGGTTTCAACAGAAACATGATAACTTAGAGAAACACAACTCAAATGATATTGCATGCTCTACAGTTATTGTTACAAGGCAAAACTTTCATAAATGCTCTTCTTAAAGAAGCATGGGACGATCAAATTATGACTAAAGGTCTACATTATTGCTAATTATTACTAAAGGTCTGCATTTACAAAAATTAATGCTGGAAAGTAAAGCAATCAAGACAAAGTTGCATTAGCAGCTTTTGAAACTTGAAAGGAATTTGACATTTAAGATTAAGACATACAAGCTAAAATCTCAGCAAAAGCTAATTACAGAAAGGTGCATAAAGCCAAGAAAAGTAGTGTCATTAAACCATACCTGACTGTGATGGTGTGTCTGTAACTGGGAAGAAGCTTCTCCATATTCAGGAAACGGGTAATTTCCTCAAGAATAAGTCGTACATCAGGATTTAAGTTATCCAGTGTTCGAACTTCATTGTTCACACTGACTGCAGGAGTCACAGAGTTGGCCAGGGCATCAATCAGCTCAGCACGATAGTAGTTGTCTGAAAACTAGATAAACCCAATATTTAACACAAGAAAATATAACAATATATATCCTTTCAAAGCTAAGAAATGCTTAAGCCCTGTTACAGATCATAAAACCAAGACCATGGGAGAAACTGAGAAATGAAAACAGGAAAAGAATGGTTCTGAAAATTGTACCACTAATCCAGCCAGCAACTTCATGAGCCTCTGAAGTGAACTAATAAGCTCACTGCTGCTTAGTGAAGAAAATCTTACTTATCCATCCACCCTTCTTACCTGGGGCTCATAGTTTCACCCCTTCTATTATGCTGATTTTTGCATCTGTTGGTTGTGTTAGCAGGCAACAAAACATATAAAAATAAAATTTACAAAAAGCAGAAAGAAGTCCTGGATTTGAATGTTAGTTACTTTAATCTAAACAAATCAAACATCTGTCAGATGCAGCAGATTATGTCAAATGTGCAGAAGAGACACATGGAGAGGTGGGGCTGAACCTCTCCCTCAGTGATGTCAGCACATGTCACCCTTTTCTGTGACTACTGATGCTTGCATTCTTGTGTCCAACTCTCTACCTCTCCCCACCCATCATCCTTATTTCAGTAGCAAGCCACACATGTCTTGTTATAGTATGTGTTCTATCCACAAGAAAAAATGATTTTTAAGACACATCAGATTGGTTACACTTCACTCTGGATACTTAAATGGGAAACATGCTAAGCTCCTAGCTATAGATAGGGAATTCTGTATCATCTCAGGATCTTTAAAGGTCATTTAATCATCCTTCAGAAGTGGTCTGCATGGGAACATTTCCAACTTAGATGGTTCATTTTAGTGATGGACAACATAAACCTGTGGTTCACCTGTTATTAAACCAAATGAAGACAATCCAATTCTGGGAGCTAGAACTGATACTCAGAACACAGAATGCCAGAGTCCTGCATAGTGTTAACAAAAAATATTTCCTTTCCTCGCTCTTTCGAATACTCCTCTCAAGGTGAAATAAACATTAAAAAAAACCCACCAGCTCTTAACTTCTCATGCTACCTTTTCTCCAAACACTTGGGTATTTTGAATGAAAAAGAGTAAAGCAAGAAAAGTATGTGTGCAAATGAAGTCAAGTGGGTCCTTAGTAACAACAAGCACACAGAGCTTTGAAACATCCAAGAAGCGCTGCCATAGAAATGTCAGCTGGACAACATTCTCTAACATTTACTGCATGACCTTTGCATCAACTCTGAGCTAGGTATGTGCAGCTGTGGCATCAAACATCATGCAGTGTACTAACTAAAACCTTTTTCACAAAAAAAAAAAAAATCAGTAAGAGATTAAAATAAACACAGTCTTTACCTTATTCTTTCTGTTATCGTTATACTTGATCAAATCCAAAATAAACATTAAAACCTCCTTAGGACAAAGGTTGTGAACATCTCTCAGAAGGGCCATGGCAACAGGCATAGTCTGTGTAATAAAACATAATTAATATCACTCTTTACATTATTGAAATGATAGTTACACCCTGAAAACAGGTACATCCTGAAAATCAGCAATTAACAAATTTACAACAGCAGCTGCCTGAAAAGCTGTATTTACATACTTTCTGAAAGTCAGACCACATACTATGCAATTTTCAGATCAAATAAACTATGTAGTTATTGCTCAGTAACTAGTCACAATACAGACATTTAAAAAAAAGAATATAAAAAACCACACTCTCAAGTCAAGACACTATTAAAAAGGCATCAAATGAAAAACAGTGAGACACAGAAAATGATGATGGAATTTATTTTGAGATAGACACTGAATTTGAGTGTTTTCATGTGAACACAAAGTCTAAGCTTCCATTTTCACTGAGACATATAGACTCAAGAGGGTCAGTGAAGCCTGAAGAATTATTAGCCACACAGCTGTTACTATAATTTATTTTAGAATGAGCTAAGCAGATCTCTAGGCTCCACTCAACACAGATTTAAGAATCCCACTCTAGATCTACAGACTTGGCACACAGGATTAAGAAGGGAGAAAAATGGAAGATTTAGTGGTTAAGAATGAACAATGACAAAAAAAAGCAAAAAAATACAAAAAGAAGGTCCAAAAATGACATGAAAGATGAAGCAATTTTGGAGAGAGTAAAAAAACCCAAAATGTGAGTCTTCTATAAAATCAGTAAGATGAAATCTATGAAATAAGAACCGAATCACCCAGTCAAGCGAATCATGAGAGAAAAACATTGTAATTAATTTTGTTACCCAATGAATAACCAAAAACTATAGGTTACAGCAAAAACCTCTGTGTTAACACCAAAATAAACAGCAGCAATATGTGACATTGACAATAGAAGGATTATGCAATGTCTTGAATAAAAAAGCCCATCAATTTAACAGTTATGAGAGTTTACTTGCAGTATGATAATAAAGGCAGTTGCTGAATTCATCTAAAATATAAAATTAGTATATTTCTTACAGTCCTATTTAAGAATAAGCTTACAAATAATTTAAAGTAATGATATAACAATATATAATTCTCCACTCTCCTGAAGAAACTGCTAATTTAACTTCAACTACTCAGAAAAAAGCTAAGAATTGTTAATTGATTTTTTAGTAAGATGGAAAAACAAAAGCTATATGAGAAAGAATTAGTTACTTTGACTTTTATTAAAGAGTAAATCAAGTTTGTGTTATCCATGTTCCTGTAATTGTCAATTGTAGGAACATTTTTGTATTTTTGACAGTTCTTTCAAAACACTCATTGAGAAAAATAAATTTTACCTTCTGAAGAAAGTAGCTCTGAAAGTTCATGAAGTTGTTGGTCTTCACAATGTTTGGACAAGTCTTACAACAAAACATTCGTGTAAAGAGTGACTTCATGGCTGGTGGTCCTGTCCATGTACTTACCATGGAATTTGCAATCTGAATAAGTAGGGGGAAGGGAAATTGCATTAACATGACCACTGCAAGTTTAGTTTGGCTGTAGAAAAATACACATTTCCCACAATCAAAAAGGATAATTGCCAAGAACATTCTCTCCTTTAAATGGTTACTTACTGTCATGAGTGTATTATCCTATATTAGCTAAGTTTTCACTGTCATCCTCAATATATCTTATCTACATTAAAGGTAAATTTTATGAAATGGTTCCATTTGGAAGTCATCTGCAACTAACTATCCTTCCACGATAAACTTCTGTTCTTAATTATTTTCTCTGTTATATACTTTAGATGAAAATTCTGTGTTTACTAAGTCAAATTCTCTGACTCTACGGAAGCCAGTGATGGAAGAGGATTTTGCAATACTGACTTCCCAAATTCACCCTGCCAGTAACCTGAGCCTAGACTTTAAAACAGGCCTCAGCACCCTAAGAATAAAAGACCACCCCTAAAGTTAAAGACAAGGCAGCTCCCTCTAACTTTAATTGTCATTTACTAAAAGACTGTGCACTGAGAACAATTTTTTCTATACTCTGCTTTGGTGTAAGACAGTTAAGGTTCCACAAAGACAAAACTGCTTTTTGTGCCTTCCCAGCATCCTGGGTTTTATACATTTGCTGTATGGAGCACTGAAAGCCTGCAGACAAAACCACCTGTGCCTGCTAATGGACAACCTGCCTGGTGTGTGTGTGCACAAATGGGATCAATGCACCTACAGTGTACCAGGAATTCCCATTGTTACAGACCCATGACAAATAAATAAAAATCTGTTCTTACAAAGAAAAACCTGAATCTGATGATTTCCTTCTAAATTATGTTGCTTCTTTCAAAGGCTATTACACAGGCAGCAAGTGAAGGAAGAGCAAGAGCTTATCTGAACATGCACAGCAATGCACTTCACCATTGCTGTTGTGGAAGAGTGGTGCTTTATAACTAAAAGCCATTCTTCCACTAAGCCAGGCTTCAAAGGAAAGTCAGAGAGCAGAAATACTGCAATTGCTCTTCCCTTTGCAGTAGCTGAAGGGTTTGAACTAAAGATGCAGGTACAGCTTTTTCTGAAAGATACAGTAGCTTCCTGCAGAGGAAAATTAATCCCAAAGACTGCTTAGAAACCATGATAAAGAACTTAAAACTACAAATATGAAATTTATGTAGCAATGTCCAATAAAATTCAATCCAAAATATCAAAGTGTACTATGCTTATAAGATATTCACTATTCCATTCATATCAGGGTGTAAATTTTAAAATATTAACATCTTATTGTAAGCATTTAAGTTCACAAAGTCTGTAGATAGAAATAACTATTTTCAATTAAAACCAACAGTAGTTAAATCATCATCTTTTCAGTATTTTTTTGGTCTTATGTGTTGTGACTCAATTAGAATTTCTCTTTATTGACAGAATCTGATTTTTCTGCTTATTCTACTGAGACATTACACATTCTGAACTAAATGTAACTGCACATATCCCATACAGTAGCACAAATGAACCTGTCTTGCATTATTCCTACTTAAAAAGGCAGGAGGCACACTCCATTTCTGGATTATTCAATTCAATACAGGATAAAAATGCAGACTAAGGCATGACCCTCATGCACATTTATGGAACTCCTCAACATTTGGGGGAGAGAAGTTTGTGATAATAATGTTCCTATTGCAAAGCCTGTAACATATCACCTACACTGCAGTGGATCTGAACTGGGAAATCTGCCTGTGTGCCCTCAGGAATTAAGACTGTCACTTTATTTTCTCCTTTGTCTGTATGGTTATTTGTCCTGAAAGCCCCAGCACAGTGTGTGTGCACACATCCACACACATCTTTTAGTTTATCAATGAGGATTTAATGTGTCACCTGGATACTTCACTGCTGAGAGACTGGAGTCCTGTTTTACCATGAAGTACACCAAAAGAGTGCAGCAAATTCAGTTTGATAATTGCATTGTCACATATTATTTGTCTGTATCAACATGAGTACACCAACAATATTTGACATCAGTAACTTCAACCCAGCTAGAAACTGTAAATCAACAAAAAAGAACCCTCCTCCTCAATAATTACAAGGGACTTGGCTTTTTTCAATAAAAATACAAATCCTGAATATTTACAACCTGAGAAAATTACATTCAATGACAACAGGAAATTATTCTTATTAATGTTCTGATCCTGGAATCAGCAATAAAATGTATTACACTTTCCTCCCAGGTAACTTACATAAACATATCTACAGCTTTGTCCTGCCAGGCTCCTTCACCTTGATTAAATGTCACTTTTTGCTTGCCTTATCTTTTTTTCTGCAAGTCAATCACCTTATCCATAGACCCAAGATTTTCCATACAATTACAACTGAACAAAACTGGCAATCATTATCTGCAGCCCAATTGCCTAAGAAGTTGGAGTAAAGACAGCAAAAACTATAGCATTTAAATGTTGCAACAACTGCTCTTTTAATATTTACTTGTGGAATATACACTATTAGATATTGCAAGTAAATTTGTTATGAAAAGCACATATTTTAAGTCAGATACTGGCAGCACCAATACTACAACATACACTGTCAGTTTCACATCAGTGTTTTGAAATATTAAAGCAGTTTGTCAAAAACACTGGGATTTGATATTCAAAATAAGGCTGAAGGCTTTATTTCTGTAGGGGAACTAAATTATTCCCAGCAGGTACACAGCAAAAAGCAAGCTGTATGTCAATAATCTGAACTCTACAAATTGTCAATCAATATGTCTTCTTGTCCATAGAAGTCATCCCTATGCCATTTTAGAAATTCTTCTTCTGTGTTTCTACCCACATGGTGCAAAATTAGGGGTGTACTAATTTTCATTCTTACTGTTAATTTTATGCCTAAGGGAAAAAAAGATCTTCCCTTTTCAAGGCAATTACTTGGCTTTTTAGTATTTAATTGCAGCCCAACTTGATGCTTATTTTGTGACCCTATTCAATCTGAAATGCTACAGAGTAGCAATCTGCAGTCCAATTAGAAAAAGATGAATTTCAGCACTTCAGAGTTCTCAACAGACTGGCCAAGGAACTGCCCACTAAAATAATAAAAAATATACTTTGGTTCTGAAAAACATTAAACAGAAGTCTTTTATTTCTGCCACTTAATGAAATCTGGAAAAATCCCTTGTGGTTTTCATGTCTGACATCTCAATTTTGACAATTACGAAAGCCTTCTGCAGTCTCCATTTACAGACTAAAATAATACAACTTTCCTTTCACATCGGTCATGTTAAAAATACTTGGCAAATACATTTAAGAATCGAAATATCAATCCTGTTTAGGAACTGTGATGAGTTTTGACCCATTTTCAGCCATTCACAAAGTCTAGTGGATTTCCTCTCTTACTCCCATCCACACAGCCTCACCTTTGCAAGGCAGAAGCAGGCCAGCATTCTCACCCGGTAGAAACATTGTTCCTGTTCCAGGATGTCAGTCAGGGCCAGCCGGGATGCAGGAGTAGGGAACTTTTCCAATGCCAGGATAGCTTCTTCCTGTGCCACCACATCCCTCTCATACCGCAGCTGATACTGCCACATGAAATCAGACTGCTCAAACTCCACCTTCCTCAGCACCGACATATCGGGATCTATTCTTATCCAGAGCAAGGGGGAATCAGCACTAAGACAGACAGAAAAAACATTAACAGCTCACAAAACGTCAAGGGTATAGAAATTCTAAAGATACTCTAACCACTTATGAGTTATTTGTGAAGTATTTAAATTCAAAGAACCATAACAAAATACAGGTTAGAAAGAACCTAGACTTTTGAAAGTCTCCTGCTCCAATCTCCTGCTTCTACAGCCTCCCAGGGCAATCTGTCCAAACCTCTGATACACCAAAATTAATACAGTGCTATGGTATTTTTAACCCACACATCTTTGTTTATGGTAAACTACTGTATGATCTCAGTATATTTAATTCTATTTGCTCAGATGCTACAGTTTTCCTAACTGATAAACCTTTTAAAGGTTAAGACTACCAAAAAAAAAAATCCAAGAAAGAAAATCAGGGTTTTTTTAATCAATATATGTGAAACTCCTTTACAACCACTCAGATGCTATGATGTTGAAAGCTTATATGGGTAACCATGAAAATGATGATAAAAATCAGGATTAAAGTTATATTACAGATAAAATGACTCTGTTGTATTCCTCCCAAACAAACATTTTGCACTTTAGTATTCACACAACACCATGACTGCAGAAGTAATTTGCTGGGAACAACAAGCACAAACTATGCAATACATTCTCTTACTCATTATTCCACATAAAAATCACAAAACCAAAACAGTGACATGGCATTAGGAGAGAGTTTGGACTGATGAAAAGAGCATCATTATATATGTGCATTTCTGCATATTTTTGTAAAAAAAACCTAGAATAACTAGAATTACCATCAAGTAGCTGGAGAAGAAACAACAGTGAAAGAGTGTATACACAAGATTTAGAAAATAGAATGTGTATTATCATACATGCTTGAGGAGCAGAGGAGACCAAACTGGATAGCAGAATGACCACACCACAGATCTGGTTATCAGATAAAGTGCAGGTGTTTGGCATAAAATCCCATCCCAACTCAAAAGTCTCGTTCTAGGATCACTGAAGTGTCAGCTCAGGGTAACACAGCAGGGACCTGAGCCTAACTGATCAAAAATACTCACAAATATTTAGGGTAATTATCCTTCAATACAATTCAACTACTCATATGTAAACTGTCATATGGAAACAACAGCAATGACTTGCTCAATGTAAATAGGCCTTACAAAGTTTTTTCTCATCATGTGTAAGATGAGGTTAAATTTATGAGCATCTGCAACACTTTCAAGGTGACAAGCAATCTATCTATCCTTCAAAGAGACATCACTGGCTTTCAAGAGCAGATTATTTACTTCCCTCAGCCATAAAACAAGGTGCCAACACCTTCACAGTTTCTGAGGGCCCCACTGGCTCCAAGTCAAGAAGGTAAGGCAGGTATTTACACTGGGCAACAATTTGCTTCCAAAGAGCTTAACAGTTCCAACTGAAATTAATTGTCCATGTGGATTTCAGTGTGGAGCACTTTATCATTATTTTTAATCTAGAGCAATTGTTTTGTAATTACAGATTTCAGGAATTTGTGTGCATTAGTGGCAGTTAAATGGTTTTCATCAAGACCCAACAATATTTGCTCTCACTTTGTTTCAAACAAATTCTTGTTTACCTCTTACCTATATAGTCAGCTGAAAGGTATCACTGGAAATGTGTTAGTCAGGTAATTTATTATCACCACACCATGCCCAAGGTATTCTATAAAATCTGATTATATTTGTTAACCCATACATTTTACACTTCCCCAGCATTTCCCCAGCTACAGCAGAAAAGACAAAGAAATGTGGGATAGCCTTCAAAGTTGTCAGTCATGTAACAAAGTACAACTTTATTATCCAATCCTTCAACATGGCATGCTTTAGACAAGGGGAAGATGGCTCAGACCCACACTGAGAAACTCCAACAAGCCAACTTACTCCATAGCAGAAAGGTCCATGTCCACCTCTTCTCCATTCATCAGTGGAATCTTTTTCTTCTTATTTCTATTAAAAAAGAGGAAAAAAGTATTACTTACCAGACTGGCAAATATATGTTTATAAATTAAGACTGTATAAATACTCTTGTGTATTTTACCACACAAGAACATAATGCTCTCTCCAGCAAAAAATATTCACAAATTTGAGCTATGCAACCATCTCTACAATTTTTACTCCCACTATTTTTGCAATTACATATAAGCACAAAAAAAAGTTTGACAAGTAGAATTCAAAGTAATCATTGAAATGCATTAGAAGATGGAGAGATCCTATGTGGGAAGTATGTCACTTTTCTTGTTCCTTAGGTTTAACCTAACAGTCCCAGCATCCCTTCACTTGAGGCACTCCTCTGGTCTACATTTGTCTTCCCTCTAATTTGTGATTGCCATTCAAAAGAATTTTGAATTCAATTCATTCTAGCTAAATTAGGTCTTCATAAAACTTTTACAAAATAATTTGTAATTAAGAACTGTGTAAGCTTTCTTGCTGTCCTTAAACAGAAAGAAATTTCCCACTTACATCACAGGTAAATCTTGTTTAGTAAGATTAAGAAGAAGCATACATTTATCATCAAATGCCCTGTATGTTTTCATAAATCCAAAGTAATAATACCTGCAAATAGTATTTTAGCTCTTACCTTCTGCTTTTAGAATGGCAAGGTATATCATGCTTAAGACTGTTCTCTTCAATCTGCAATGTATGGTTGAATGAGCCATCAAGTTCTTGCACGGTCACTTTAAGAGGACCCTTCAAGTTCACAAGATTTTGTTATTAATATTAAACTTATCATTAATGTATACATCAAATTTTTACATGCAGGTAAAATATAGAAAATGGAACTTACCACATATTTCTGAGTCCCAGGAGATGTGTAATCTTGTTTTATTTCCAATTCCAACACGTTCCGTTTTCTATTAAATGCAAAGCTACCATAAAATTTTACCACTCCACTCTGATCCCTAATAAACAGTATAGGAATTCTAATGCCCAATGCAACAGTTACAAAAAACCATAATTCTCAATTCTTAACACTTGCTTTATGCTTCTTTATTCCTAGAATTTCCCATTCCAAAAAAATCTGGAAATGAAATCACTCATACACATTCACAAAATTCTGGGGTTTTACATTCTTTAAATTTTTTTTCTTTTAATAATTTTTTAATGTCCAATCATGTCTCTTGTGGAAAAAAACTGAAGTGTAATAAAAACTACCTATACAAAGAAATTAGTTATGAGAAACTATTCTGAACTCCACTACATCCAACGTCCTTGGCATGCTCTCAGAAAAAGTAATTGTGTAAGACTTCAGAAATTTCAATATGGTTTTACTATGTATTTTAGTTAAATAAAACTAAGAGGGAAATGTACACATTAGTTTCTGCTTTCTACCCACACTACATTTAACTCCATTATTTTATTGCTCTCCTTCAAACTGGGTCATGTGATCATTCACCTTTGTGTGTATATGAGTTCACATATGTGTGAGAATATACAACATAAATGACAAAAGTAACAATCTCACTCTAAATTTTTGCCCAAGCAATGATTTCTTCAAGACAACTTCTGTGAATAATTTCATCATTCATTTCTCTATGACAGCCATTACTACACTTTACTTACAGTAAACAAAAACACTAAACTGAAGCATTTTAGTCTAATGCTCTCTCACATGTCTCTGACAATACGAGACAAAAGCAAGGGACAAAAATCTATTATTTTGTGTCCCAACATTTAAGGGAGGAGTTTTCACAAAGACACTTCTTATTGTACAGGGGTTATTAACTTTCCTCCCAAAACTTGGCCATTTTGCTAAATACCTCAGACTGGTAATGTTCATGGAGGCTGTCTTCATGAAGCTCTGGGACTTTGTGATCAGGTACAGTTTAAGAGATTTTTAGTGGTTTCTTCAGCACAAAGTTTACACTCAGAATCAACACTGCCCTTGCTAATTGCATAAGACAGCACTAGTTAATAGCAGTAAGATCTCCTCTCAAACAACATAAAGACCTGCTGTGATCTTACAAGATCACAAAATCCATTTTCACAGGAATAGCAGTGTTTGAAGCATGGTAGGGAGGTTGCAATCATAAGATTAAATACAAGTTACAGTTAACACGATCAACCCTGGGGCCAAGGTATGGAGAAGGTGAAAAAATCCCCAAATGTGTAGTTAAGATTCACCCAGCTCAGATAGTAATGCTGACATTTAGGTGTAGCTGCAGTTTGAACAAAGAGCTCCTATTTTTCTTAAGTGCTTGGCATAGCCAAGTAAGGAAATTAGAATAATGTGTATTTATACTTTATGAACACTTCTGATGCATGCAAAATACTAATCTCTCAAATTACTCTATAAATACTAATTGTACTTTTTTTAAATTGTGCTTTTTAGTTAAGATATTGAGATGCATGAATGCTGTTAAATCAGCTCAAATTAAATACCTATTTTTGTTGTCTGTTACAACAGCAAGGTATGCTTTTGCTGCAGTCATGTACAATTCTAGCCTGGAGTCACAATAAACAAAACTAACAATTAAAACTGTTAAATGGAGCCACTTCAAATTTCCCCTCACAGCAATTCAAAACAAGAAACTCTGTTTCTTGACTAATATCACTTAAATTTGAAGAATCAACATACAGAGGTTTATTTTACCTGAAACTGTGCTATTAACACAAGCCACCAAGCTATTAAAGTATATTGTAAACTAACAGCCTGTGCTTTAGGTTACTTATTTCATGCTGATTTACTGGAAATCACATATTAATATGCACCAGACTATAGCATTTTCCATGTCCGACTTCTGCATATTTCTATGGGCAGTGTCCTCTGGAATCCTTTTAGTATAATTTGGCCTTAAATTCCAGCAGAGTTCCTGTGCTTCCTTCAAAGGAAAACTTAAAATAATGAAATCCCTTCTAGTAAAGGACATGCAAAGAAGACAGCATAGTTCAAAGGACTATGAAAAGATTGTGAACTTGTGGCTCACATATATATGTAATTCACAGAATAATGTACTAAACTGTTTTATGTAAAGACATTTCATACTCTTCTTCACATTCCTTTCACAGTGCCAATATAAAACCAATTCATTCTCCATATTAACAATCCAGACCAAGAATAAAAAGGATACACCCATTGCTTTATTAAAGGTTGGATGTCTTTGCCTGAGACATTTGAGATAGATTTCAAAAACCCAGATGTGGAAACCAACATCTGACTCCACATGTGTGACTGGAACTTCTGAGATGAAGCAGTACTGGCCAGACTCAACAACTTGTTGAAAACCTAAAGCGATAAAAAGTTATTACTTTCCCTAAAGTAATATAAACTTTATAACCTAATATAACTAATATAACTTAGATATAAAATAAGCTTTTCTGTTAAGTTTCAGTTGAATTGCAACTAAAGGCCTATCAGCTCACTTTCTGATAACTGCCTTAAAAAAAAGATTTTCGAAATCAAGCTATTATGGGAAATTACTTGCTTGACCATATCAGCAATTTTCAGTCCAAATGTATCTTCCTCCAAGTTACCCATCCATATGCATATACAAAATCCTTTACAAGATCATCAACTTAGAAAAATTATCTACAGTAAAAGAAATCACTGACTACATCTCCTTTTCCAGAAATTAAACATTCATCAGATTCTCTGCAGTATTTTCAACCTGACAACTGCCTATAATAGCTCTAGCACAACACAGATGTTTTCCTTAAAAAATAACCCCAAACCAAGGAAAAAAACCTCAATCCCTCAAAAACCTAAAGCTGATATAAAAATATCATTAATTTTTAATTGTTTATTTGTATCACCCTATTCTTTCTAAGGTATGTTAACAAACATTATTAGTGAAGAAGAGAAACTACAGTTCTGCTGAAGTTCAGTAATTCAGAATAAAATTACAATCTTCTATTCAATGCTTCTTCTAATATAAGCATCTAAGTTTCATCTAGCACTGAAAACTTTATATAAGGAGAGAGCTGCATTATCATTATTGTCATTGTTTATAATTATATTAGCTGACAGCAACACCAGTCAGGAACAGTAAAACAGGCTCTCAGTGTTAACAACAAATCAAAATAACCCAAACCAATGAAACACCTTGAGATTAAAGAGAATATGCAGCAGATAAAAAGTAAGTTATGCCATAAGAATAACAGCTAACCTTATCCTAATCCAAATGATCAACTGCTAAAACTGAAACTACAAATGGAATCTAATGATGACCTTCTCTGCTCCTCTCTGAACTCTATTTAATGAAGATAAATAAAATTGAAGACAAAGAGTTTTTTATATTCCACATAACCATCTAAACACCTACCTGTAACATGAACTCCATGCTAATTCTGTTCTCAATCAGTCTCATAACAAGATGTGCTTTACACTGGAACATAGTGTAATATTCCCAGGACAGCGTATGAGGGTGTTTGATTGAAAAATGCAAATGTGAAGCAGGGCTGAAAAAAACCAAAAAACAACATATATGTTGTTTATTGAATGAAACTTAAAATGTACCCCAGCAACCAAGCTTAGAGCTGCACCAACAATTACTTAGGATTTCTTGTACTGCTTTAGTTACAAATTATGGCAGACTTACAAAGATCACTCCTTGTCCAGAGAGGTAACAAGAGTGTATGTACCTGGCAGGCAGCAACACTGTACAGAGACCAATGGCCAATGACAGCTGCTGTGCAGTGCTGTAGAAACAGTGGAAGCACCAACAAACTGAGCAAGGAACCTGTGACTGAGTCTGGAAATTACTTATGAATCAGCAATCCTCCTGCTCCACTTCCATTTAAGAATGACTGTATACAGTAAATATTTTACATTTAAATAAATAGTTGTTGCAATTCAAGAAAAGTAGGAGGAGTTTTTTACCATTCACAGAATGCTTTCATGGGATGAGTCTAAGGAATTTTTCCTTTTATTTTAGTTAGCAATTTTATATTTCATTATTTTGGCAAACTTGGTATCTTCTAAATTAGGTAACGTGTCAAAGAAGACTAGGCAGGTAATATTTAATCCTCGAGAAAAATAAGACTTTTTTGCCTCCTTTTAAGGAGACTCTTATTTGAGAAGTAGAAATTATTAATAGTTTGACCTAATTTTATTGATGAACCAAGTTTGTTGTCAACTGTATGTTGCTCTGCTATGGTTTTTTTTTTTTAGTATTTTAGTATCTTTCACAGGAGTGAGTTTTCCTTGAAAGAATAACAAACATCTGAAGAAACCAGGTTTTCTGAGGTTCACTAGCAAGTGTTCCAGCAAGACATTATCAGCATTTAGCTCCTTATCTGCAGCCCTTAGTATTTCTGATGGCAAGAACCATCAGCTGCAATACCTTAATAACTTTAATAACTTTTCTATCCTTCTACTTGCTGGGAGAATCCCTTGACTTTGCTCATGATTATCTGTTTAAACATCTTAAGAAGATACAAAAAGAGAAGTATTTCTATTTTTAAGCAAGTATTATCCTCCTTAGGTACAGCAATTTTGTGGAAAAGAAGTACATAGTTTAACTCCTTGTTTGTAGCTGATAAGCAGTTGCTGAAGTTCCCCTTATCACAGTTCTCCTGTTATTCTGGATACTTCCCTATTCCGAGGTAGGGAAGGATTAGCAATCATGAAAGAATTGAAATTCAAGGAGGAAACTGAGGTTATGGCTTAGACATTATATAATAATTTGGTCTCAGAATAAAAACTATTTATCCAACTTCAAATTATACAGTTGATTGACTTTAGTAAAATTCTTTTCTTGCAAATTACAACGAGCCAGGACCCACAATCCCAAGATCCCTTTTTAAATTTACTAAGTGTTGATTGATTTTGGTACTGGATACATTATTTAACTGCAAAACAAGCTGAGACAAATTTGCATTTGACAGTCATATTTTGTAGCTCCTTCAATATTAATACATTTCTTAATAATACAGATTATATTTTTTTCCAATCATTATAATTCCACAGCTTTCATTGAATTGGCACCAAAACATATTGGTTAAAATTACCAATATGGATGTAGAACCTTTTTTGAAACAGAAAGCGCACCAGATTTTCCACAGAATTTTGTAATGCTCATGCTCTTGAACACAGTCCAGCCATTCAATGTAAACCTGGTTAGTAAGATTCTTCCATACAAAATATATCTACATAAATTTCTAGAAGTTTTTAATTTTTTACAGTAGGGTGGTAGCAGCATAATCAAAGGCTGAAGAAAACCACAGTCTGAGAGAGGAAGGCAAAAGATGAAAAGATTATACAGAAAGCTTTGTTCTGAAGCTTTCATGCATACAGCAGTTAATCTGCAGTTTTCTTCCCTTCATTGTCCCAGGCTCTGGGATTTTGTCTTTTAGAATAAGCACTCTGGAGTGTAGTGTTTGTGCTACACCAGACATAAACAGGAAGAATCTGAGACCTTTGTTTTGCACACAAATTAATTCATGTGTCTGAAACAAGTTGGGTTTTTGTTTTTTTTTCCTTTGATGATTCATTATGGTATTTTACTTCTAGTTTAGCTGAAAAATGAGATTATTACTTAAGACAAATTTTCTTCATATTATTATTAATTGGAACTGCTATGCTGCAAATGCATTTGTCAGAAAACTGTATCATAACAAGCAAAAGAAAGAAATGAAATGCATACAATATACTGGAGAAAAATGTTCTAGGCCCCATTATGAAAATACCTTCCTTAAATACAAATTATCTCCCAGAGTCAGGAACATATCCATAATTTACATACAAGGGAACTCTGCAGTCTACAAAGAAGAGCAAGTTGTAATCCATATTTTAGTGATGCTGTGGTTATTACTAACAAGCTGTTATACAATGAAGTAGTAAAATAACTGTGAAAACAGTTTCCAACAATATATCACAGCAAGAAAACAGAACTTTAAGAGCATTAGGACAAGATTTTGTCAATTATTTGTCTCCAAATCTAGACTAAATATAGTAAAACTAATAAATTAGCAGTTAGAGATTTTGATTTTAGTGAATTTCCTTCTTTAAAAATGTGCCCCTTATGTCTAGTTTCATCTGATCTTATTCTTGTGAATTTAGTGATTTTCACAATTCATTCAGTTATAAATCCAGAGTTTTAACTTTAAATTAACTAAAACTGGATTTGCACACAATCAAATGCAAAAGAACCACTACTACAGGCAATTTTGGTTGTATTTTCATAATACAAGGGCTTCTGCTACAGTAAAGAACAGAAGCTGACGTAACAGTCCACCCACACAGGCTCAACCTTGCAATTGTGCACATGCTGCTTGTGCATTTCCAAAAAGCAACTCCTTGTGAGGCTGTGTTATAATGAGATCAATTCATGCAAGAAAAGAAAAACCCAGCCAAACCTTGTCACTGAAACCCATATCAACTTACTGATCTGACATGTTGCAGTATTTTTCTATCTCCAGTATTTAGTACTACTCAGTGGGTAGTTCTGGAGTATTACCAGAGAAAGAAGGGGAATCATTCTAAGCCAGATATACTGAAGCTACAATTATAGGGAAAATAAAAATCCAGCCAGTTCACATTGGTAGCTAATAGTACTTCACAGATTACTGATCTAATACTTTTCTACCTCCAACATACCAGGAAATCTCAGTCTAAGACTACAAGGTGATATCGGAGAGCAGAAAGAAAAAAGGGCAAAGAAATAGAAAACTAATGATAGCATAAAAAAGCCTGAAAATTACTAACCACTCCAAAAACAGCTCATGTCAAAATCCTGGCTCCATGTTCTCTCTTACCCTCTTACTAAAAAGCAGTTTCATAACAGCATTAAGAACACTCATTATACTTCATTTCCTTTGAGATTCAAATTGAAAGAAAAATAAAACAACAGGTATTACAATATACTCAAGATGTACTTTATGAGACTGGTAATACATGCCTTGGGCAGCTCAAGATCTTCAGTCTTTGGCCTTGTGCTCCACAACACACCCAAGGCATACATTAATAACCCCATAAAAACATACCCAGCAATGACTTGCAGATTAAATAAACATACTTGTCTTTCTCTTTTCCTCCTCCAAATATTGGATGCAGTAAAACTCCTCCAGTCTTCAGCTCGTATGCCACGATTTGATCTAACTCCTAAGAACAACATATGTAAGTCAGCAATTATTTAAAGACAGAAAAGCTTTCAATATTGTTCAAGTCATACCTCCTAATAAGCTTATTTCCAAAGGGAGAAATATTTTAAAATCAGGGATGATCTTCAAAAGACAAACAACAATAAAACAGTAGAAATTAGCAGTTTATACTTGTTCAGGGGCTGAAGATGGGGTAATCCCCAACAGTGCTGAACTACATTATAACCAGAGTATTTTTATTCAATAAATAAGTTGTCTTTGACCAAAGAAATAGATGTGATTAGCATTTCATGCAATGGAAAACAGCTACAGACACACACACACAGAGATAAATATAATGTACTAAATATAGATATAAATAAATAAATAAATATTTATGTCTGGCCCAAGCTCTGCACTGAATCTGAACTTGTCCAGGTTAACAGGAATACTTTAAGGCAGGATGCTGGTAAGAGCTCACTGTCACCCAAAAGTCAACATGAATCAAATTGTGTCAGCTTAAGCACAGGAAACAGAAACTGATGCCTGTGTGCAACCCAGGGTTAAAGATTTTCCAAATATTTTTATGTATTGAGATTATTGATACATATCAACTTTGACACTTTCATATATTGGTAATACATTTGAAAAAGGGCAAAAGTGCAGAACTGGAGGCTGTGACAGTAGCACCTCTCAAATCTACATGGACACCTTTAGTTTAGTGTGGACAGACAGGGAACAACATGAGCAACTTTGCTGCAGACAGCAGTGAAATCTTACAACAAACCTCCATCTAGTTCTGCTGCTCTCTGCAACAGCCACAGCTTCAGCACAGACAATACAAGACTGGTGAACTGAAGCATTAGGCAGAGAAGGACTTGGTATTGGGTCCCCAGGTGAATAAGGGATGTACACAGAACAAGTGGTGTTAGGATTTACTTTTTGGAATAGAGAGAGTAAGAAAATGTGATGAGAGAAAGAAGATACATATCTTTTTGTGAATAAATGTTACTGGTAAAGAATGAGAAGTCACAGCTGCTATTACTAGAAAGTACCTGTCTCAAAGATTACATCTGGGAATGCAAGCTACAGACAGAAATTTATTTTCCAAAAAAAGAACTCCCTTTAAACAGGGATTTTTTTACTGTTTAATTATTTCATGTAGTACTTCAAAGACACTAAAAGATACCTGAATCACCACTGATCCAAGCTAATACTGGAGCCTTTCAGAGCTGTACAGACAGCCATGACAGCATAATAAATTCACCAAATACAAATCTTTATGAATCCTACATTCTATTCTAAGTATTCCAAAAGAAGTAGCTTTTTTGACTCTTTTTTTTTTTTTGTTCAGGAGTCCAAACAAAAGAGGAAAATTAATTGCATGGAGAGACAACAACAATTATTATTCATTATTCATATAACAGTCACAAAAATCTATTTTGGTTTGTACATTCAGTGTTCTTCCTTGCAGCAAGTAGTAAAAATATTTTAGCTCTGAAGTTTGTCACTACTGAAAAGGTCTTTAGATTGCAATGCAAAGCTATATTATATTCTGGCTTTATATTTCTTTGATGCAAAGTGTCTGAAAGGTATAAAAAATGCTGTGATGTTACCTGTTTAATCCAGTGACGATACTCATTTACACCAAAGGTTTTTTTCATCCAAAGGCCATAAATGTAACCAGAGATTCCCTTCAGCACCCATTCATCTGACCTATCATAAGAAAGAAATTATATCACTTTAGAGGATGTTTTGTAAGAGATGGTATTTTTGACTAGCTCAAAAATAGCCACAAATTTCAAGAGGTTGTATAACATCTCTAAGTCAACAGAAGTCTGATGAGCTGTGAACCAATTTATGGAACTTGGCACCTGGATGGGACCAATGAAACTGAAAAGTCAGTGAAAACTGAACTTTTACCACAGAAATCCAGATTTAAATATGAAACCAAACTAGTTTAGCTAAAACAATAATAATAAACAGGTGGAAATGGACATTAAAGCAACTGCTAATCTATGTGATCTTAATTTCTTGATAAACAACTCAATGCAGTGCAGAAGATTTAGACAACAATAGGCTATCTCACAATTTGGTGGAAACCCTTTCAAACACATCTTCTGTAAGTGATGCTCTAATAGAGAAAAAATACACAAAAACTCATCATGAACTTGAACCTTAAACAGAAAAATTACATTGTACACAGGGTATGATGAAGTAAATAGGACAAGAACATAGGAAAATTGAGTGATTATGAAGGATGCAAAAAATTGCCTTCATCACAGAAGTGGGCTAGAAATAAAGAAGAGAGCCAGAGAAACTACAACAATACAAACATCAATTTAAGAACATGTTGATTTTCGTTGTTTTTAAGATAAGGTTGCTCTGGGACATACACTTTTGCCATAAAAAAAAGTAATGGGTTACTTTATTTATTGGGTCCCCAATAAATAAAGTGTATGTCAAAGGATTTAATATAAATACTGATCAGAACTGCCAGAATCATTTTGGGGGGGGTTGTTTCTGAGACATGGGGTTACAGCTACCTTAGCAGGAATTTTCCTACTTGACACTAATTTCTGCATTCTCCTTAACTATTTAGTTCTTAATTTATTAGTTCTGTGCTCTACAAGTACTTGCATGCAGGTTATACTTCATCATCCAAAATATCTAACAGAAATTGACTGACAATGCAAAAGAGTTACCTTTCTATAATTTTTAGATGCCAAAACACTACAACATTCAGGAAGATATATTTAATCTGTACAGTCTTTGGAACTTTTATCTCTTACATTCTCCTTTCAAAACAACAATAAATGCTAATGGATTTTCATTTATTGAGTTGGGTTTATTACTCTTACTTTTTTTTCTCATTTTTGCCTTCTTCTACAATTACTGTTTTACTTATTTTTCTGATAAAACGGAATTTGTGAATTAAAATTTGAGCTTCCTAGATCCTCCCCATTTTCTGGAGAATACTATGGTAAAATACTTACCAGGACATTCTGGATATGAAACATCCAAAGAACTGCTGGGCCAGGGCCTGTGCCAAGCATCTCCTTGTCAGTGGAGTTTCATCTATAATCATTGCACTGTGCAAGAGATTTGTGCTGGACCCCCATAAAAAAAAACCAAACACACAACATGAGTACTGGCTCCAAAGAAACACAAGAGCCTTAAAACAAAACAAGTAAAATAATTTCTTCAATGTTTTTTCAATGAGTTAATAACATCTTTTAATTTTTTTTATTTTTTAATAATCTTAATGCAAGCAGATCTCTTGCTATTATAATGTATACATAACTCTCTGTGTAGAATCTAAGTAGTTTAACTGGTGAAACTCTCTTGGATTCTTGATAACCTATTTCAGCTGGAGAAAAATAAAACACAATCAAACTTCTGCACTTAAATGAGATTAAATACTTCATGCATGGCATTTCTACTTCAGAAGGAAAACCACTGCCAGTGTTTTCTTAAAGTAAATCCAACATCTTTACAAGAGATAAAAATGGAAATGGTGTTAAAAGCCTGTAATGTCAATAAAAATAAGACTTTTCAAACTAGAAAGCTCAAGCCTTTCTTTTTTAGGCAAACTAGAAAACCAAAACTCAGACTACAAAAATAACTAGATATTCACATATTTCCCAACAGTCTTGGATCTAGAGCTTCCAGCCCATGGATTTAGGTGCAATTTTCTCAAACACTAACCTGAAAATACTCATGGATGCATAAGCAGCTACTTCAACATAAGCTTCATCTATAAAAACCGTCTTGAAGCAGGAGTAAGGATAGCGGCAGGTAAGAATCTCCTCATAAAATTCAAACACCTCATGAAGGTAGGATGTGGTGTGTTTGAGCAATGGCAGAAGCTGTGGTAAGCAAAAGTGAGTCACCTACAAACAAAGGAAAATTTGTTACAAGACTATGAATATATTTAAATACATAAATATCAAGTATATTGTATGTCAGGGAAGAAACCCAATTTGAACTGAATTTTCCCCATAAATTCAGACATAAATGGAATTGCTGATTATTTAAAGGCTTTTTTGGAGATAAATTTAAATACAGGCATTACTAGACAAGCTTTATGATACAACTGTACTGATGGTTGATCTAGAAATATTTGGACTAATATATACTGACTATATATATATATAATATATACTGATTATTACCTCGTGCATGTATGGATCAACAAGGATTTCAAAAGGTCCAATTGCCAAGGAGATGTTAGAAGCTGCAGTTGGAATAGTCAACATGTAATGAAAAGTCTTCTTTCTCATATCATGGGTGTATACAGTTTCCACCAAATCTCCATTTGAAACAGCCACCATTGCAGCATCTACAGTATACTCAAGTTTCCAGGTACACAACTCAGAATATGAATCCACACAAGGAAACCAAAACCTAGGAAAGTTAGGATTGGGGGAAAAATAGT
The DNA here is from genome assembly GCF_903797595.1 of Erithacus rubecula. Lineage (NCBI taxonomy): Eukaryota > Metazoa > Chordata > Aves > Passeriformes > Muscicapidae > Erithacus > Erithacus rubecula. Next base: position 135,379,973 of record NC_136689.1, read on the forward strand.
TAACAATTATACTTAACAATCATCTTTTTCACAGGTTATTTTTCTTTCAAGTTCCAAACTATACCCCTAAATACTTTAAGAATATATGAATGTTGACATACTGACTCCTACAATACATTAACTTTATAAAGCTTTAAAATTTTTTTTTTGTTTTTACCTCCAACTGAGCTCTAAAGACTAGACATTCTAATTACTACTTCACACTGGTAAGCTCCTTTCAAGCACAAATTAAGTTTTAGTATTTTTTAATCTTAAAAGAATCCAAATAAATTGTTTTTATGTCCTACACTTGGAGAATAAATAGAAAACACAAATCTAACACTCATAGAGTTTTCTTACCTTGTAGAATTTTGATAACCACATGAAAAGACATGAGCCCCTCTTTCTGCCATGTTGCCCTCCATGTTGGGTACCACAAAATGAAGGCCTCCCTTTGGCTGGTCCAGAGAAAAATTTATATGCACCTTCAGGACTTTTAATTCTGCAGCAGAAATACCAAAACTGGAGTAAGTATAAAGATCTCACATGAAAGTAATTTCAGAATAGTAACTCAGTTTTGGACTCTAGGTCTTTGAAGATTATGTGATAACTTCATTCTCATGGACTCTCAAGTTCACTTCCAAAATACAGCTCAAAGCTTAGAAAACTGAGACCTCCCTAAGCACAACTTACAGGAGATTTATTTATAAGAATCTTTATTAATTAATAAAAACTGCAATTGGAGTCACATTTCATCTTCCAATTCCCCAACAGTAAAGCATATTTATACAGACTACACCCTAACCATCATCTCCTTGGCACCCTGCTGAAAAAATTTTCTCCAAGATCTCTATGAAGCAGGCACATTCTTAAATGAGATATTACTGTAATTTGCAGTTGCTTAAAATCTCTTATTATAGTTAACACTTTTCTTATAACTTAAGTGTCTTCATTTTGGTTTAGTTTCACAGAAATCTCACCTATGAATAGACAGTCAAGAAAAGAAATTCAAGCATATGCTGAAATTTATCCCACAAGTATCACCTTTTGGCACTCCAACTTTGAAAAGTGAAGCTGTACATGTTTGAATATTTTCCCTTCTAGGCTTGCACCTAAGGCAACAGGAACTTAAAAACTAAAATAAACAAAAATGTCTTTCCCATTAAGGTGCACCTGACAATACTGCATGACTCAACCTCATGATACAGTTTTATTATTCTCTCAGAGGTCTCATAATCCATGAGAAAAACTGATAAAGCCATGAAAGAAATAATACAAGAAACTAGTAAGATCCCTATAAGAAAATAATCAACACTGGAGAATAACTTACTAAAACAGTTACTTGTTGCAGGATCTAGTATGCCAGTTTTTAAAGGAGTCTACTTTCATTACCAAATCCATTTTAAAATGACCATTCCTCAAGGTGAGATGGCATAAAATTAGTAAAGCTTTGTAAAAAGATGTATATAACTACATCTTTGTAAATTATTTTATTTGCTGGATCATATATATTGTAAGCAGCTTCAATATCACAATTTAGCTCCCAGTACACTCAATTATTCCCACTTCCTCAAGTATTCTCCAGGGGTCATGACCACCCAAGAGTATGTTTGGATATAGTGTCAAGAAACCTTGCAACACTTCATATTACCAAAAAGCAGAAGTATTTTTCAGAGTTCAAGTGGAGAGGAAAAAGGAAACAGTAATCAAAAATTAATAAAATAATGTAGCACTACTTCTGTTTCTTCAAAGCTACTATCTTCCTAAGCAAAATTGTAGTTGACAGCTCTGACATCCTAAATGAATTTTTCAGTCTGGTCTCTTTACCATCAACATGTTTCCACAGCTCTGAGGGAACCTTAATGCAGAGTTCTCCATTTCCAGCATCTGGGTCCACAGCACTGACAGCAGCAGCATAGGCATTGGAGAAATAGTTGAGATTCCTCCTGTCAGAAATAGCCAGTTAATTCTTAAAGTACAGCTGTGCTGAAGCACAAAAAGCAACTTTGCAAATTAAGACAATTTCTATATTGAATTTCAAGGTGCATGGACAACCAAGTGTTTTGTTTTGTTTCTAAAGGAATGGAAGAGAAAAGGAATAAAGATTAGATTTCAACAACCAGAACTTAACTTCTGCAAGAGCCATATTTTATCTGTGATCAAAAAAACTTAAGCAGTAATAACTCTCAATAAACTGAGAAATGTTCAGTTCTTTTATTGCCAATAAGAGCAATAACTACATTTATTGGAACAGAAATTTAAAATTCTGGACTTTGGATGAAGTTTTTATGTTTATTCAAAAGCTCTGTGTTGAAGATTTGCTTCCTCATATACTGCAGTTTTGCTCTTATCTTGCTTTGCCAAAGGTAAGATTTTAGCTTGACAATGGCATCTTAGTTTAACCCATTTAGCTTGATGTATAGCATTAGGAGTTTTTTAATGCACTTGCAAGTAACACATAAAATATTATATGTTAAGAGTTTTGGCCTAATACACAAACACAGAAATATGTGCTATACTTTCTAGATTTTAGTTATATTTGAAACATTCTTTTTTAAAGATAACCCTTATTTATTTAAGATGCAAACACAGTGTTTTGTAATCAGATTTGAACAACTATGTATCAGTTGCTCATTAACTGCTCACTTCATTACAAAGTCTCCTATCATTACTTCAGTTATGACCTAGATTAATTGCTTTCTACTGAAATGAGCAGGAACAAGCATATTTCTTCTGCTAAAGTACTTAAGAGGATGATGTTACCTTATTTAATGTGATCATATTTAGCTACTGGACAATGACCAGTCAAGTTGAAAAACAACCCTGCTTTTACAGCTTCTTTATTTTTTAAAAATGGATTTCTAAACTGTTTAATGCATGGAAGTAAAATCTTTCTTAATTCTAATTCTCCAGAACACACAGTTTTTCAAAAGTTTTCACAACCATACCTGAAGAGAAAGTGTTTGACTAACTTATCATCTTTCCCACAAAATTGAGAGGTACTGCTGATGAATCCAAGCACTGTGGAAGCAGGGCACAATCAAGCAGTCACAGAATCACAGAGCCACAGAACACTCTGGGTTGGAAGGGACCTTCAAAGGTTCTCTAGCCCAACTTTCCTTGGGGAGGACAGGGACATCTTGTACCAGATAATGTGGCTCAGAGTCCTGTCCAACCAGACCTTCAGTGTTTCCAGGGATGAGGCATTTACCACCTCTCTGGGAAACCAGTTCCAGGGTTTCATTGCCCTCACAGTAAGAGAGCTCTTCCTGGCACCCAGTCTAAATCTACCCTCTTGAAGTTTAAAACCATTACCCTTTGTAGGACTACTGTAGCATGACCTACTAAAAAGTCTGCCCCATCCTCTTTATAAAGCCTCTCTAAGCATTGAAAGGTTGCAATAAGATCTTCCCAGAGCTGTATCTTCTCTGGGCTGAACAACCCCAACTCTCTCAGCCTTTCCCCACAGACAGATGCTCCATCCCTCTTACCATCCTGGATCTGCCCAAGAGGTCCAAGACCTTCTGTGCTGAGGACTCAGAGCTGGAAGTGTTGCTGCAGGTGGGGTCTCACAAGGCTGGAGTCCCCACCCTCACCCTGCTGCCTGCACTGCTGGGGATGCAGCCCAGGACACTGCTGGCTTTTTGGGGTGCAAATGCACATTGCCAGCTCAGGCTAAGCCTCTCAGCCACCAGCACCTTGAAGTCTCTCTCTGCAGGGCTGCCTGCAATCCCTTCATCCTCCAGCCTGTACTGACACTGGGGGCTGTCCTGACCCAGGAGCATGATTACTGCACCACTATTAACTTCTGGCTGGGGACTCCACCTTCCATGGAATCTGAAGTCCACACAAAGCAGACATGATCTCATTTCAGGATTTTGCTCTCATCTAACCACCCTCTGTTCACCACCCACAGAGAAAACAACCCAAATTACTGTACCCTACTTGGAAGAACAAAGTGTAATTAACCATGACACCAGCACCATTCCATAAGTCTAGGTATGTCAAACACCATGCTTAATATTCTGAGTCTCCCACATACAAAAATCTTTGCTAAAACACAGAAATATATTGAGAACATATTTTCACATAGTTCTTCATCTTTGGCAATAATAGTGCACAAATTCCCTGGCACCACTACCAAGACTAAGAATATCAGGAGCAGCAACCTTTTCTACTTTGCTTGGAAGATTCTGAAAATTGGACATGAGTAGTAAATGGGACCATTTCAGTAGAGAAACACACAAATCTCAAGTTTTAATATATTTTTCTTTGCCTTTTTCACAGTTAACTGTACCTTTGTGCAAGACATAATGCCAACAAGATTTTAAAGGAAAAGGCTGAGCTTGTACCCTGGAATATAGTATAACTTCAGGTATGGCTCCAGAACAATCCCCACTTAAACTCCAGCTGATGTGCTTTCTCCTATCCCCATTCATGTGCTCTACTACCTCACTAACTAAAGAGATTCCTGTTCATATGGTCACGTATGGATGCAGCTGAAAGTGTCAAATGGGAAAATAAGTCATTTCTTTCTGATCAGGCAGCTTTTAGTTGATTCATTTCCTTGATCTGTCACACTGAGGGGACAAAGAACCTCGCTAAGCAAAGTTGCTTTAAGTTGTCCCTCAAATGGCACCCTAGAAAGGCAAGTAACACCACTGGAAAATCTCTATTTAAAAAGAGACTAAGTAATCAAAAAAAAGCTATCAACAGAAAACCACAGTAACATTCTGTTAGACTCTGAAGTCCAAAGTGTTTAATTTTACTCCAACTGTTTTTGCAAATTGACTGTTACTGATAGGGATCCCTTTCCTACACATCAGTGAGAATCTGTTCAAACTTTGAGGATTGTGATGAGCTTGTGGCTACACTTCAAACGTCACTGGGTTCACAAACAGGAAAACATTATGATTTTACATCAAAGAAGGTAGACTCCAGAGTTTAACGTTTTATGGAAAATAAGTCTATTCTTGTATTTCTATTTTTCTGAAGTGTTCCAGTTCAAATGGGTGATTCATTGTAAAAGGAATCCATTAAAGACGTAGTAGTACCACAGATTAATCTTTTTATAGGTTGAACTATTCTCAATAAACTGAATATGGCTATTTTAAGAAAAACTGAGCACATGCCAAAAGTTACAGCCCAAGGAACAATGATAAATTTTCCTAATGCTAAGTGTAGAATGACAATGAAAAACAAATGTGTATTTGTGCATTTTTTTTCCCCAGTAGAGATACATTTTGTTATCAGAATTCACCTTGGGCTGTTAACTACAGCCCAAAGAATGCAGCTTGAGAGACTGTAAAGAAGCAATTCTGCAGAGACTTATTTTTTAAAACTACTAACTGATCTCAAACTTTGCACAGCTTTTCCCACTAGTAGCTGCAGCAGTGCTACAAGTCTATAGTAGTTTACAGTCTATAAACCACTGTTTTCCTACAGTACTTAACTTCAACTTTTCAAAGTAAGTTCTTTGCTCTACGTGTAATTCATTGCTCTTCACTACCTTTAATTCATTACTATTTTACTTTGCTTCCCATATAGAATAAGCACTTGATACTGGAGTACATACAAGATATCCCACTTAAAATATATAAGACATATAGGTCATTTATTAATAGGGTAATGATTTGAATCTGTCATGATGAAAAATCTGATTTTTATTCCTTGTCAAGTTTAAGGACTTGGTCATCTCTTTTCAAAAGTGCTCTGCACCTTTGTGTCACAGCCTAGGAATTCTCCCATTTAGTGCTTCCACTGAAACTACCACGTGCCACTCTATCTCTCTACCCTCTCCTGTGGTGGGAGAATTGGAGCCACAAAAGGTAGATATTATAGATTGAGACAAGAACAATTTACCAGAGACAGCAATGAAATAAGACAGTAACAGCAACAATACCAATGACATCGTGTATGAGAAAAGAGGTGAATGAAGCCCTGAAGGCTACCACATTGCTCTCTCACAGCTTACTGCTGCTTGCAAACAAAGCAACAGTGCAATCAGAGGACATCAAAACATCTTGATATTTGTAATGCTTAAATGCTACAGTCTTCAAGCTAAAAAAAAGACAAATGAACCAGCATTGCACAGGAAAGCATTATGTGCACATTAGCTAACTATGCAAAAACACAGCTTCCTTTATACAGAAATAATAGCAAAATGCAACAGCTTCTCCCTAGCTAGTGTCCTAATTATCCCACAAACATGAAGCATGTAAGCAGCACAGTGGGATCATCACAAACTTCACCTATCAGAGATCAAACTACTGCACCCAAACTCCAAACTTTTGCTGCACCTATTTAACAGTTTACAATCTCAACCATAAGATTTAAAAAAAAAAAAATCTCTTTTGCCAATTTAAATAAATAGGGCTGAGATACAAGCAATTGTCTCAGTATTCAGAATATGCACTGGGATTTCTACATAGAATGTAGAAGGATAGCCCAGAAAAAGCAAATTCATTTCTCTTATACTGACAGAATCAAGAAAACAACAATTTACAAGAAAGATGAAGAGGATAAGACAAAAACTTTAACAGCCCTGAAACATGACCAAAATAGACATTCCCCAACACTATATGCAGTCTTCACAAGATTTGAAACTCTTCTCAAAAGCAGGAGCAAAATGGGATTCTGTGCCAGCCTGTGTACACACAGTAAAGCAATGTGAATTATTTCATACCTTACACCACTGTTCAGGTGTTTGCTGGGTCAGGAAGGAAGGGACTCCATTATCTAAGTTCCTCCATCTATTCTGACATGAAAATGCCATGTTGTCCTGAAGCCTCCAGAGGAAATTACAAGATAGAAGTCCAACTTTATTTCTAGATAAACCTTTAAACACTCTCTTACCTGAAGTTATGGTTTAGGACTAATGGATAAATTTGCTATGGCATCAAAGTTAAAAATATATTCAATGTGCTAATGAATGGCTTCGAACCTTTCCTACAAATTTCACTGATTCTTAATTACCTTTTCAGTAAATGTTTTTCTGATATTCAGAAATACATGAAAATACATGACTGAAAAAATTGCTTCATCCTCTGCAACACTAAATGTGAAATGACAAACACCATGTGTCAATGATTTTTTTTTCCTCAAAGATGCTAAAACCCAAAAGTACTATTTGAACTGAAAACAAGTTGAATATTTCAATTCAGAACACGAAGAGGTGCCCTGACAGATCTCACCAAGAAGTAGCAAAGAACATCATAGTGAAACAGACAGAATTGTGTCATATGTAAAGCTGAATTTCTCAACCCTCTTTTAACTGTTTCCTTGCATGCCAAAATGTGCACAACATAACAGTGAACCATTTCTCAATTTCCTACCAGCAAACATAACCTTTCAAGTCAGAGATGCTGTAGCAAGTTTCCTAATTTTTACTCCATACAGAGTATGGGAGTAAGGGAGTAAGAAATCTTCAGATTATTTTAACTTTGCTAAAAAGGTAGAAAATCGTCCATTAAATTAACAACTTTTTAAATACTTATGCCCCAGATAGGCTATTTGGAAAAAAATTCTCTACAGAAAAGAATGTAAAGGTTGGAACAGACTCCCAGGAAAGTGATGGAGTCACCATTCCTGAAAGTGTTTAAAAAAAAAGGTGGACATGGCACCTGAAGACATGATTTAATGGTCATGGTGGTGCTGGGTTGACAGTTGTACTTATGGATAATGATCTTATGGGTCTTTTCCAATTTCAATGCTTCTATGATTTCAAGTGTTCTTTTAGAAAACAACATCTAAGAAACTAAAAGCATTATAAAAACAACATTCAGTGTTTGTATATACAGTCTTATAACTCGAGCTTATATTTGCTACACACGACAGGGAAAAGGAAAGACTGAAAAAAATTATTTTGAGTAAACAGGTTGCCAAGAAACATCTTAATTTCCCATTTACTAGTTCAACAGACTATTTAAGAAAACTGTGCAAAAGGTAATTATTCCTGTAAGATCAGAAAGAAACTATCATGTCTCATCTGTGTACCTTTTAAAATAATTGCTGCAGCTAGTTCAGCTGCAAGGGTACAAAGGACATCATCACTAAACTTGCCACAACAAATGAGAACTTGGAAGAGATGACCAGATGATGAGACATAAAGACAACTATAAAGCACTGTTTCTAGAAACAGTTCTTTGTACAGAAGGGCAGAGAAAAACACACTGACTGGTTGGTTTTTTTTTGAGGTTGTAATTCTAGAGTTTTTAGATTTCTAGTATTTCTGCCTGCAATCCTGCCTAAAGAGCAGAGATGCTATATTTAACTACCCAATTCTGACCAGATATTTCAATGGAACAATACATCTAACTTCATCTACTATTTTATAACTCATGTTGCCTTTAACTTCTGAGATACAGAAAGAGGCATACCAGTTTTTGTAACGAATATTTGGTGACCTCTGTCTTTCATAACTATGAATAACATAGGAGTTATGAAATACAGAGATTTTCTATTAAGTTTGAATAGTATGAACAAAACACCCCTCACCTTCACCAAAAAAGGACAGAATTCTCTTTTCTAATTCCTTTTTTAACATAATGGAGTGCTCCCTCTGATAATTTTAAATGCTGTTGCTGTCTCCCATCTTCCAGGAGTTACATAGGATTCCAGTTATCACAGAATCAGAGAATAGCTGAGGTTGGAAGCAGTTTCTGAAGATTCTGGTCCAACCCCTCAGCTTCAACAGGGTCACCTACAACCACTTGCCCAGGATGCTGGGCTTGCTCCTTCAAGTCCAGATGGCTGGAATATTTCCAAGGATAGAGACTCCACAGTCTCTTGAGTGAATTGTCTCAGTGGTCAGTCACCTCACAATAAAAACTGTTTCTTGATGTTCAGAGGGAACCTCCTGTGCCTCAGTTTGTGCCCACTGTGTCTGCTCCTGTCAGTGGATGTAAGTTAAAACATGTGAAATTCTACCAGAATACAGGAAAATGCTTTTTACTGTGAGGGTCACCAGCACTGGAGAAGGTTGCCTGGAGAGACTACAGAGATTCCATCCCTGAAGGTACTCAAAATCCAAGCAGGCACAGCCCTGTGCAACCTGCTCTACCTGACCCCACAGAAACAGGGGAATTGGACTAGATGATTTCAGCCAGTCTTTTGCAGCCTAAAGGATTCTGTGATTTTTTTATCATTTGCTGTTAAACAATACTTTCTCTAGAAGTTTTCTAAGAATTCAGCAAACTGTAAATTCAACCAAGCCAGCTAAAAGAAGGAGTGAGAATATGAACACTCCAGCAAATCAAAAGAGAATACCTAAGAATAACATTTGCAGTTCATGCTCTTACCAAAAATGAAATGGCTACAAGATTTTTTGCTAAAGTCCCTTTGCATATCAGTTCCCTAGAACATGCAGGATGCCTCATGATTTTAAACATACTCTTCAATATTAGATGGTGAACAAATTTGAAACTGTTCCTTTCACATTTTGAAGTGAGTTCAGGTTCTAGGACTTATACTGTATATAACAAATAATGAAAGTTTGATTCCTCAGGAAAGGCCAAAAGCTTTACTTCCTGGCTCTTAACAACAATCTAGAATCCCTGCAACAAGGATTCTGAATTTTTGACATTAATGAGCAATAGCATCAATAACAAAAAAAACATCAAGTCACAAAGCAAACAGAACTACAAATATACTCAAGTGGTTCAGTATCAAGGCTCAAAGAAAATTGCATAACTCTGATAATAAATTTGGTGTCCTATATAAATATATTTGCAAACTGAATTATTGAAGCCCTTGCATAACTGATGAATAAAGAAATACACAGTGTGCCTTGAGCATATAGCTCAAATCCAAGGCCTTTTCTTCCCATAAAGAAGTACTTTATAGAATTTTTGCTAATCTTTCAAAGAACAATACAAAGCTATATTAGCACAAGAAATTCTAAAGAAGACTAGTGTAGGAGTCAAAATTATTGCCAAAATAATTTCCCAAAATTAAGGAACTATACCAAAAGTTACCATTAGGAAATTACCAAGTAAAACTTGACAGAAAAATAGAATAGATTCTACTTAAGAGTAACAGAAATCATTGCATCTGCAGAGTCTTAAATACACCACTTACTGCTTGGACTCATGGTGACAGACCTCCAGTGTTGGATCATTATAGATGAAAGCTGCTTCTAAATCATTGACTCTCACTCTGTAGATCCTGCACTGTTTACTGTTCAGCTTGATTCTGTTCAGGTTTGCAACTGTGGGAAATATTGTCAGTTCCACATAACCCTAAGAAAACACAAATCAAAATCTTCTGTTAAATCTTTATCAACTCAAAAAACTAGAGAGATATAAAAAAATATTACCAATACAATTTAAAAAAATCACTGCTATAAAGATGCTATTTTCATATTTTAAAAGGCAAATTATTTGCCCTTCAGATTTTCTACATTTTCTTTCATACCATTTAACAAGTGAATTTTTGCAGATGTAAATGAAACAAATCAAAACAAAAAATTAAATATGCCTGGCAATCATGCCTGTTTTACTGGAAAAAATCCACATCTATTGACTAGATTTTAAGTTATTAGTAACACTATATTGTTTATTTTGGTATCTGAACTTGAGACAAGGATTCTTAAAACCTAAGCAGAATCCTTTTAAACAGACATGCAAATTGACAGAGACCCTTGAAGACTTCAGGCCTTAAATGATGAAAGCCTCTTCAAAGTCCAAATGAACTCACATACATGGTAGAACACTCAGTAATCCTATCCCTAACATCAGCTAATAATGTGTGAGCAAGAATTCTGAAATTAAAATTGCTCTGTAATATTTACAATGCAGCAGCCTTCATTTAGAAATCTTCTTCTAAAAACGCTCACAGTTAGGTGTTTTATTTGATATATCTCAACAATGACATACTTAGGAAAAGCATCTAGAAAGTAGACCATATGAACTAGCTGAACAGCAAAATCAGTGAGTGCAGTTTTATTCTCTAAAAGCACGAAGAAAACCCAGACACTTAATTTCTACTTCACATTTTATTAACAAATACTTACTACAACTGACTTTCTCTGAAAATTTATGTTGTTGATACAAACTACCTGATGAGTTGTGCTGAAAAAAAACAAAAAAAAAAGTAAAGTTTTGCACAAATGCCAGCATTCAAAATAATACTTTAACAAAGTTTAACAGAGAGTCACACAGGATATATGTACATATAGATAAATACTGCCAACAGAATATACTTCTATAAAAATCATTAATGATTGTCTCAATCGTTTATGTGGTCTAAATCAAATAATGAATAGAAGTTACCCACAATATCAGGAAAGTCCCCCAAAAAATCAAACACAGTATATCATACCAGTATGAACTTACCAGTAATAATTAAAATAGGAAGATAAATGTTCAAAAATCATATTATCTGTATGTAAAATAAAGAATTACAAATGGCAGTGTCAAGGTCTAACACTATAATTATGAGCAGGATCAGTAATGGCAGGAGCCATAACATGTAAAAACAGAGACCTGTGGAAAGTTTAACTGGGGAGTTGACATTTGTACATGATTTATATAAGCAGGTATTACACATTAAAAGATACAGTGTGTGCTTTTACAATTAGCATGCCATTAGAATTTATAATAATGCAAATACACTAATCCAGGTAAGTATTTTATACTAGTCAAACGCAATTGCTTAAATTTTGAGTGACATATTAAATCTTCTAGTAAATAAAACTCTGATTTAAAAGGTAGGAGAGAAAATAATTCCAACTTTTTAGAAATCCTGTAAGTTATTTTTATGTATTTTCCTGTAGTAGGTGCCATCTTCATAGTAGTGCATTTCATGAGTCAAGATAAAACCTTGAAATAATTCAACTTCCATGGCTCATCATATCCTGAGCATTAAGAAGTGACATTGCTTCAGATGAGATAAAGTTTGATAAAAGTTCCTACAAGAGACTTCCATCTAAAAATGGATTCAGATATTACTTATATTAAGTGTATATGAGAAGACTGATTCTAACAAATTTATAAAGGGATCAAGGAGGTGTAACAAGAAATCTATTTAAATGCACTAAAATCCACCACCAAGTGCTTCGTAGCTTGGTTACAACCCAAACAGTGAATGTGTGAAAACGACAATTTGCTTAACAAAGCGGTTTGCTGCAAAGGCAAGCATTTTTTTATAAATAAAAGAGCCCTTAAGTCAAAAGGGCTTCTTGACACAGCAGTACATATGGAACATCGCAGTACGGTCTTTAGTACTGCTACTGTGTGAAGAAATGTCCAAGGTTTGAAGAGCATAATGTAAATATCTTCGTGAGACTGAATGGCTGACAGACTTGCTGTAGGTCCATTTACACATTAAAACACACATCTGCAACACGCATTTTCTGAATGCAAGCTACACCACAAGCAACAGCTCCAACCTTCCCAAGTAAATCATTATTAATCAGCCCGTGGTCTGATTCAGCGAGCATTGGTTTCAAGTATAGCAATTTTAAAAAAATGGATACTTATAATTTATAGGGTCTTGGGCTTTCAAATCCTTTGTCTCCTTTCTTCCTATTCATCCTGAACCGCAGCACTACAGACACACTGCTGACCGTCAGACTGGCACCAACACCATCCTCACTCAACGGCTCCTTCCAATTTCGCCCGGGTCACGCCGCATTTGATCTCTCATCTCCTCAGCGGATGCGTGACCCTCAGCTGCCAGGAATCTTCAGCCCGAGCGAGCGCCATCGTTACAGCACAGCCACCAAGGAGTGTTTGTACATAACCTCCTGTGGATGCACACAGCCCCTCTGTGCGCTGGGATACGGGACCAGTCCAGAGGCGCCTCCTCTCCGCGGGAACCAGGGCAAACAACGGGCTCAGCGCGCAGCGGCAGCCACAGAACCAGCAGGGCCGCGGCCAGGAGGCCGGGCAGGCAGCGGGGCGCCGGCTGGGGAGCGCGTCCGCGGAGAGCCGGGAAGGGGCGGAGAGCGGAGCGGGCCGGGCCGGGCAGGGGCTCCCTCAGCAGCGCGCCCGCCGCGGCTCTTCCGCAGCCGCCGCCATCTTGCCGGTCACCCCCGACCCCGCGGGTGAGAGGTCACGGCCGATTCACTGAGCTCTGTCACTTCAGCGGGGAAGGCTTTTGGAGTTTTGCGTTTTACAGAAGGGCGGTTCAGCGGAGGCAGCTACGGAGGAAAAAAAGAGGGAAAAAAAAAAAAAGAAAATAAGAAAATAATCCGAAAACCGAGCGGGGCCGCGCCGTGTCCCCGTGCGCAGGCGCGGCGGCTCGCGCAGGCGCGGGCCCGGGGAAGGCGGGAACGGGCGGCGGGAGCGCGGCGATCCCTGCCCGCCACCCGCGGGGTCACCGCTGGGAGGAGCGGCACGCGAGACACAGCCCCTCACACCGAGGCTGTGCACGCGGCCCCTCGCACCGAGGCTGTGCACGCGGCCCCTCGCACCGAGGCTGTGCACGCGGCCCCTCGCACCGAGGCTGTGCACGCGGCCCCTCGCACCGAGGCTGTGCACGCGGCCCCTCGCACCGAGGCTGTGCACGCGGCCCCTCACACCGAGGCTGTGCACGCGGCCCCTCACACCGAGGCTGTGCACGCGGCCCCTCACACCGAGGGTGTTCACGCGGCCCCTCACACCGAGGCTGTGCACGCGGCCCCTCGCACCGAGGCTGTGCACGCAGCCCCTCGCACCGGGGCTGTTCACGCAGCCCCTCGCACCGAGGCTGTTCACGCAGCCCCTCGCACCGAGGCTGTTCACGCAGCCCCTCGCACCGAGGGTGTTCGCGCAGCCCCTCGCACCGAGGGTGTTCGCGCAGCCCCTCGCACCGAGGGTGTTCGCGCAGCCCCTCGCACCGAGGGTGTTCGCGCAGCCCCTCGCACCGAGGGTGTTCGCGCAGCCCCTCGCACCGAGGCTGTTCGCGCAGCCCCTCGCACCGAGGCTGTGCACGCAGCCCCTCGCACCGAGGCTGTTCACGCAGCCCCTCGCACCGAGGCTGTGCACGCAGCCCCTCGCACCGAGGCTGTTCTAAGGAACGCCAGTCATCTAGTTTAGGTTAAAATAAATGCCCGCATCGAAGAAACTGGTCAGAGTTTGAAAGCGTCATTTCATTTTGAATCAGGAGGAATGAACACACACAAAATTAAACAAACTCTTTTCACGACTGTAATAAATCTCTCTTCATGAAATACTTAATTTCTTATTTGTTTTACAAAGAAACCCCTATGTAAATATAAACTTGGACCACACATACAAAAGTATCGATGGTGTTGAGTATTTTAACTAAGGAGCATTCTGTGATGCAATGGAAGGAATTTCCAAGTCTTTTCCATTAATATTCATTGATCTTTGGGAATGAACATTCTGGTGCTACTGGGGGACTGCAGCTGTGGGAACCAGACAGCAAACAAGGCAGCCCTTCCCAGCAGAGCCATTCCACATCTCCACACAGCTGGCCAAGCACCACACCCCTGCACAGCACTGTGCAGCACAGAGCACTGTCCTTGCAGCAATAAACAGAGCTCAGGGAGTAGCTTTTATTCGGCTTTTTATCTGTAACAAATTCCAAATACACACACCCTGCTTCTTAGAGTTACATTTGATTTAGAAGGAGTTTCTCTCCTCATTCTACAGCTGGAATGCTGGGAGTTCCAAGGGATTTCATACCTCACATCTGAGTCCGATGGAAAAAATGCTTTTTGTATCAAACAACCTACAACTGTTAAGTTTAAAATATAAATCTGAAAACTATCTAATATTAAACTCTGGTTTACTGACATACAAACAATCCTTTTTAATTATTACAAAAATACCATTTCAGGCACACCACTTCATGGCAGTATCATAAAAACATCCTGTTTCATTGCTCAACACAGCACAGTATTATACTGTAAGGTTTCAAGGCACAATTTCTATGTGCAGTTATTTGCCACAACAAAGTTTTAAAAAAATAATTGTACTACAAAATTTATCAGTTCTTTTTAAAAAACTTGAAGTAGTCTTCTGTAAATCAATAGCTTTACCTCAGCTACATTTTAATGACAATTTATAGGAAATTCGTAACAATGTCCAAGTACTCTCTTATATTCACACTTCACTGCAATTAGGTTTTTTGTAATATATATAAGGCCATTCTGCCAAGGATTCAAGTGTCAGGTGCTTGTGCTGATGGTGTTCATAGACAGGAGCTTAAAAACAACCACATTTCAAAATCAAGACTGGTACAGTCTCGGTGGGGAATGATTTGTTCATGAGCTTGATGAGCTCTGTGCTATTCAAAACGTGAACACTGCATTGAAAGTTTAATTGTTAAGAATGGCCACTAATGGGCAGAAGACCAAAATTTCCATTTTGCTATCCAAATCAATTGATTGAACTATTATCAAAGAGGTTTTAAATTTTCATTTCAGACTTACGAATAAACAGATTAAGCTTATTCAAGAAGTAGTTTGGCTCCTGGCTTAACCAGACACAGAGGAAAAAGAAGCTGAGCAAAGAAAGTTTGCCAGCAAAGAAGGCTGGCGTAGGAAGGTGAGCTGAATATCATTCCATGGAGGCCCCAAGTGTCCTCACATTCTCCTTAGCTGAGCAGAAAACACAACTTGTTCAAGTAGCCTAGCTGCTTAAACTCCACTGTATAATGATGGCTGGCAACTCTCTTCCCCAGAAGGCAGCAGCAAGGAACGTTCCTGTTACTACATTCAGTGTCCTCAGTTCTTCAAACAATACTTGTTATGAGATGGGTCTTCTAGAATTAAAAACTTTAACACCATTCAGCATTGATGAGCGAGCATATTTTGTCAGAAGAGCACCAACAGTCTGCTTCTCTGCACACAAATCTCTGAAGAGGAAATAAAGCACATGACATTGGCATTCAGAGACACACTAAATGAATCTGTAAAATATTTATAACTGCAGCAATAAATTGGATTGAGTTATTAGGAAAAAAACCTAAACTATTATAACTGTAACATAATGCTTTAAATTACCTAAAGTTTAGAACTTCCCTTGACATTTAAGCACTAGGCCAAACTACATTACATACTTCAGAACAAAGAACTTTGGGGTTTAGGCAGAAAACTGTTCTCTATTAGAGTTTTCAATCTAGCAAAACAGTCAGCTCTGACCTATTCAGTTATATTCAGTTATATTCCAGTAAATTTAGAGCCACTCATAAAGGGTTGATGCAGTTACTTCTGGGTTACCATCAATACCTGCTCACATTTATCACAGCTGGATGTTCCAGCTAGTGCAGTAGAGTAAATCTTATATCAAAGGAACAAAGGATGCAGTACAGGAAGCACTGTTGCTCTACAGTTCAAGTGTTGTAAATATAGAGACTCATTGTACATGTCAGAAAGTTTAGCCTTTGAATTGTCTGCCTTAATCAAAGGAGAATTATTGCTCATTTAAACCCAGTAAAATCAGCTTTTTACACACATTTAAATAAAAATAAAAAAAAAAAAAGTTACAGATCCCAGAGGTGGGTATTCTAGTCATATAGAATCCATATTAATTAAAAATGCAAAGTATAGTAGTACAACTGAGGCAGTGATAGGTTAACAGAAGCCTGCTAGGCAAAAAGAGAAGAATATAATACTAATTATATTTTAATTTAAAAAACTACATCCTTACTGTATGTAAGGGGTAATATCCACTTCTGTCCACTTTTCCCGTATGCCAAATAAGCTGTTGAATCTTTCCTGATTGTCTTCAGGTAAGTCTTCTACTTTTAACAGAAAAATGGTCTCTGGTCTTGAACTTTTATCCACAAGAGCCAAGCCCTGTAGATCAGCATCAGAAAGGAAATGTTAAGTACTGACAAAACAATTAAACTTCCTTCTTTCTAGCAATATTCCATACAAGTTGCTCTTTGCAGATCCAAAGCCTTCCAGAACTGCACTACCAGAGGCAAAGTGAAGAAGTATCATAAAGGCACTGTTTTACAGGCAGTATTTTAATTTCCTTTAAGACAAGAAGGAAGGGAGAATCCATTGAGTTCCACCATCTCTCTGCCTACTTTGAGCAAAAGGATTCCTATAGTGTTTGCTACTCTACTGGCTGTCACTACCATCTGTCCAACAACAGCTTCAGCTTCTGTTCCAGTCACATTTACAAGTAGTAATGGTACAGCTGCAACCATTCTTCAAACAGTGAAACGTGCCTGAGTCACAGAAAACTGAAATATCATGATTACAGACTACTGGTGCTCATAGAGGACATCATAAAGTGTCCTTGATCTCAAAAGCTGACAGAAACAACACAATACCCAATCATGGATAAAATCTATATATGACACAAGTCAGTTCTACTACTATATGACACAGTCAGCCTACTCACAAAAGAATCCATAATTATTTATGTGTTTACCTGAAGCTGATCAAGCCTTGTGGTCATCCCCTCAGGGACACTCTGTTGCCAGACTTCTTCAAACTCTGATAGGTTGAATTTAACTGCATTTTGCAAGAGCATTCGTGCTATAGCTCTGCATATTTTATCTTCACGCATTTCAAAGAAAACCTCCCCTGCCAAGAAGTAAAAACTAGGTTATCTTGGGTTCTTGCCTTTGATAAAAGAACAGTCTTGTATTTCCATTCTGTTCTACAGTCTTCTGTACACCAAGCATTCTTGTTTTTCTTTCCCTTGGGAAGTAATATGACTTGGTATTAATTTGGATAAATTATGGCATCTTCTCATTCTGAAGAACAAATTATACAGAATACAGCAGCAAGGTCCCAACTACAGTGTTAATTCATATCCATAAATGTGCTTACCCTCCCTGTTTTCCTCTTTCACTCTGTTCTGTTTCTCCTACAGCTCTCATTCCTATTTCTAAATGGCTTGTATTATTTGCTTGAACAATTAATAAAATTTTCATTTCTTTAATCACCCTTATGAGATTATGAGGGAATAAGACTTCATTTTCTCTCACACTGACTTAGCTAAAATTCTCTGAACCAAATCACATATAAACACTTCCTTCTATTGTTTCAGCCACCTGTCTGTAACTCAGACTTGTTCCTTGTGCAAACTGCCTAAATATATTAAGACAAGAGTCTGTTGTCACTCCAATTACTTTCCTATGTTCTCTAAGGTTGAGTGCAACTCCTACTTCAGGTGAGATGAAAGCCACTGTGGAGAAGAATTCAGGCTGAGTTTAGGGCAGTGCAGTATCATATGTGTGTGTGAGATGGACAATGGAAATCTAATCAATACAACCAGCAGATCTTGAAGTGCAGTTCAAGAGATCAAAGGCAGGAAGCTACTTCAGGTAAGCTGAATTCACCACTGACTACTCCTAATAGCACAATTAACTGTTTAAATATCTGAGATCTTCTAGGGTATCTAAAGAGATGCCATCTAAAGTTTACTAGTGACCTCTCTTTAGTGATGAAATTATGACTTGTAGACACCTAATAAATCCTTTTCAGTACCTCTGTGCACAATTGTCTTGTACAGTTTAATAATCTTTTTTTTCCTATGAAACAAACTTCCTTTAACAATTGCACTGATTTTTAGCCCAGTTTGCTCCCTCCTTGTACTGGAACTGCAGCAAACTCATCTGGCTCATTTGGGCCATTCTTTGCAAAACCTACATTTCCTAATTAATAACTATTTCTTTTATGCAAAGTTAACCATTTAAGCTTTCCCAAACTTACCATCATCAACATATTTTCTGCCATAACTTAAAAGAATGTGTTCTATCATCTCCCTGGGAAAAAAAAAATCAGAAATCAAGTTCTAATACTGTTTAATAGGACACTACTGAAACCATTACCACAAATATTAAGAAACAGGTATGGAGGAAAAAAAATGAAGATAATAGATCAGAAGACATTTTTGTGGGGGAATAAAGAAACTGGTAAAAAATAGAAGTAAAGGAGAACAAAAGGGGACAAATAACAGAGAGGAGCTAATTTAGCCTGTCAATACCAAAGGTCTCTTCCACGTTCTAGTTATAACTAGCAAATAATATGTCCCTATAACTTAGGGACATGGTTCAGTACTGGACTTGGCAGTGCTGGGTTAATAGTTGGACTCAATGATCTTAATGTTTTTTACCAGTCTGAATGATCCTATGATGCAAGTCAAAAATTTAGCAATTAATTATCCTTACTGAATAATAGGCACTTTACTGAAGCTGTGTCATGAAATTGTATTCTAACTGCAGGTATCTTTTTGAGCCCAAAGCCAATTAAATGGAAAATGCTACATATTGTAAACTTAAGACTTTCTTTGAATGGTAATTCTGAATTACACCAGAAAACATACCCCCCTCTCAGCTAATATGCAATAGATAAACCAAACATTTTTGGCTAGCTATAGCTTCAGAACAGGTATTTTGAGATGCTCAGCAATTTACAATTTAAGCACATGCTACTTCTAGCAATTTACAATTTAAGCACATGCCACTTCTATCATTTACAACTCAGAAGTAATGCTTCTGTTATGAATCAATGGAAATACAAGCACTAAAGATTAAAATCGATTTACTAACCTGTCTAAAAATTCCCTTGAGTATTTTTAGAAACAAAGAACATATATCATTTACATCATGATAATGAGAATCTAGACTTGCAAGACTATAATTCTAATAGACAGTTATCAAGTACTGTAATTATTAATAGCTAATAAAGAACATGGGTAATTTCAAGTATTAAAAATAATTGTTTACCTGGGTTCTAGAGATCCAAGTTCTTCAAGGCAGGCACATAGAGGAACCTTACTCAAAGGCCAGGACTCTGAGTCTATTAGCTGAGTCACATGACTCAAGAGTTTCATCTCATAGTCGAAGTCTAGAATTCTCCAATATCCTGCCAAACAGAGCACCACAAAACAGTGTTAGAAGGAAAGCATTAACACCTTAATTCTACTGCCATTAAGACACATTACTGGAGTCTGAACATTCAGGTCACACCTTTGCAACATACAGCAGCATTGTGTCTTTTTCAAGATTAAAAGCTGAGAAAAGGAACCAAATAATAAGAGCAAATGTAAAGGAGAATGAAACTTAATTATCTCAATTGTTTGTAATCCATAGATACAAAGATACTACAAATATCCCTCCAAGATAAATCAGATGTGGCAAAACTAATAATTAGTTCAGGAACAGAACTGCATGAACAGAACTGTCTGCATTGGCCCTATAAAGCAACAGCTCAGGTCCAGAGAAGTTTACAAAAATCCAGAAATCCACATAAGTCAAGGACTTGCCATCACTTTGTCCCAGGGAGGGTTTGGGCAAGGCCAAGAAAAGGATGAGAAGGACCTGTCCCAAGGTGAGGGACTTGCTCAAGTCTTTCCTCACATGGTAAGAAGACACTGAGATAAACCCAGTCTGGGAGGAAGAAAGGACTATGAAAAGCATGGGGTTACCTAAGAATCAGCTAATTTTGCCTCTAGAACTACAGAAAGCAGTACCCACTCATTCATGAAGAGGGTGAACAGCTAAAAATATTTGTGCTGTGGGTGGGACATTCTGATGCCAGTGTTTGTAGCAGCAAAGGAGGAGTCATCCTGGAAAGGGAGAGACTGCCAGTGCCTGCTCAGCTTTATCCTTCTGATCAGATTCATAGCAGCAGAGGACATGGATCTTTGGAAACAAGTCTTAGAACTTTGAAGTAACTTGCACCTTGAAAGTCAAGGATATGGAACGGGCCTTAGCAAAAGGAGACATTTATTCTGGGGAAAGTAGCAGGGTTATTTCCTCATAGGTAATAATATTCTTTAGATATAAATACCTTCAATTTTGCAGGCATCTATAACCTGCAATTGGTGGAGTATTTCTTCTTCACTTGCTTGAATCAGACTTAACAAATCTTCTGTTGTATACTGCAATAAGGGAAAAAAAAAGAAGGAAATAAAAGAGGTTATTCTTACACCTTCTTTGCTTCAGCAACCACACTAAATGCATTATAAGCTAAAATGAAGGAAAGGCTTAAGAAACATGTTTTTTCCCAGACTCTGATTTTCTAAGGTTTGCTACACTCTCTGAAAATTTTCCTGTAACTTAAAATGTTTTCTTAAAGGGTTATTCAATATAAAAAGCAGTCTATCTACAGGAAAGTCTTTGTATCAGGTGCAAGCAATAATATATTTGTATTCCCAGAACATCAAACTAGCACAAGCAGACCTTGCAAGTGAAGTATCCCAGTAAGTATGAAAAGTGAATGTGTTCTGGCTTTCCTGAAATCACATACTTTAATCTTTGAGATCCAAAGAAAAGGCAAAGTACAATCACTTATCACTTTTGGATAGAAGTCAGAACCTGCACTTAGTACCTCCACTGAGGGAAAGCCTCCTCCACCATGACCTCAACAGTTACATGCTGTGTTTTGGTGTCTGCTAATCAACTGGCACACACACAGCACAGACCCAGCCATAACACAAACACCTCCCTGCAGAACAGTTCTGTGGTGAGATGGGAAGGTGCTGTGAGATACTGTGGTGAAGATGTGGGTGGAACAAAAGTTATCATGAAGAGTGAAGTAAATGGAAGATATATCAGACTTCAATGCACAGGAAATACGACATCAATTCCTTTATTCACATTAGAGCCTTTTTAATCAACTCCAATATTAAAGTTTTGTTGATTATAGCTCAAGAATATTTCCTATCAGAAAGAAAAACATTGCATTAAGTGTGGGATTGAGATCTATCAGACCATGGGAACACCAACAGAACATACCAACTCTAAGTTTGGAACACCACATGTTTAAAAAGCATTTAATAAATACAGAAAGGCCTCTACTTTCTGATATGCTATTCCTATCAGAGTGTGTTGAAATATCATCAAACCAAACTCCCAACAGTCCTGGAGATCATGAGACTTAGCTTATAGTAAGCAACCAAAAGAAAGTAATTTGTTTTCAAACAGATTAAAGGTGGCCTATTAGTTCCAGCACACAATAAATGTTAAGTGTAAGCAAACAAAACAGTGGAAATCATTGTTTCCTACACATCCATTGTTGGGGATTTCAGTGAAAATTATTCCCATTGGAAAGAGTTTTCCCCTAGAGAGCTTTCAGATTCATGTAGGAGTTCCACCAGAGGCAAGGTTAAGACTTGTCTACATGTATCAGACACACCTAGTTGTTATCCATAAGCTCATGGAGGAAATACATTCTCCTTCAAAAATAAATGGTGATCAAACCTCAAACTGGGCATTAACATTTGGGAGACACTGACATATTTTTAGTAATACTCAATATTAAGAATAAATTATTATTTCATATGACTTTTTCATGTTGCTAGCCTTTGACAATGCTCATAATTTTCAAACCATTTAAGCCCTTTAATCTTTGCCACCCCTTATTTTGCTGCATGTCCTTCTAGATCAGCACAAGTAGGCAATTCTGGGGGCAAGATTCTGTAACTAATAAGAAATCAGCCTGTTAATCATCTAAGAAGAGAGAGGCATCATGTCTCTCCAGGGAAAAGTAACATCTGTGTTTGCACATCCAAGCACATGCAGATGGTTTGCTGGTGTCAGCTTCACTCAAGCCCCAGCATAAAATACTTGGGAGCAACTACTTTTTGGTTTTAAACTTAAAAGGAAAACCTATCTGAGATCATATGCTGCACAGTCCATGTCTCCCCACTACTCTTTAGGTCCCAAACTGAATTTCCTGGAAACATAAGACAGCAGGACAGGATTTCATTTGTGCTTCCCCTTCTTTTAATGTGTCTTATTCCATGCCTTACAATAATCCCTGTTACTCTCTTCCCTCTTCCTCCTTGTCATCACCAATTACTGATTGGAAAGCAACTTGCACACGGGTGTGCTCTGACCTCATACATGACAGACCCAAAGGAGAAGGAAAGGCTGCATTATATCTTAGTAGTCATGTAACTCTTATGGAATTTAAAAAAGATTCTAAAGGCCATCCTCCAAGAAACTTCCCATAGGAAAAGAGAAATGCCCAGCCTCCTTCCATGTCCTTAATTTTCCTCCTTTAACTAATAAAAAGGTTGCTTATATGTACTCACTGAAAGTGCTAATAACAACCAATTTGTTTAGAATAGAAGAGCTAAAAAATTAACTCAAAGAAGCACTGTGAATCACGTAAAAAAAGGGATTTTTCTACTTAAGGATGTATCTTCACTTTAATTTGCTCATCACCAATTGCAAGGAAGCAATTTACACAGATGATTTACCTTTGACAACGTTGAAGTCTGATCTTTCTGGCTATCAGGCCCTTCATATGGATCTTCCATTAAGAGCTTCCTCAGTTTCTTCAGTTTTGGTCGACATCTCCTTAATTCCCAATAGTTCTTGGAGAAACCAGCAATCTACAACAGAAAACAGTGACTCTTTAAACATTTTAACACAGCATCTGGATTCAAGCTGCTTACCAAAAATTATCAGCAAGCAGTGTTAATCTAGTCACTGAAAACAAGAAACTACTAACAGAGTAATTACTTTAAAGACAAAACAAGCATTCTGATGTTTTCAATAAAAAAATACTACAGACAGAAAAATAAAAATCCACTACTAATTGATAAAGAAAATGTTCGTAGTGCATAAGACAAAGCTAACAATTCAACTCTGCCTGCAAATGACAGGAAATCACCATGGGATATATTTCTGCACAATTCCCCTCAAAACTGCTTTTTGTCTTAACAGTAAATGATACTACTGCCATAAGGGCCCTCCTGAATCAACCTGTGTCCATCTTCCCCACTTCCTCCCATGCATGGGATCTAATTCATGGCCTTTTTACACCTTAATGAACCATCATAGCCCTAAGCTCAAGCAAAGCAGACATTAACAAGGACAGAAAGCTGCACTTGCACACAACTGACAAGACATCTCTTCTTTGCCCTGAGTCAACACACAAATGAGGAGTGTGCAACTGGAAGCTCAGCTGTTCTTGATTCAACAACAGTGATTTACCAAAGCTTTACTTTCAAAAGTAATCACTGCTTTGACTTCCTGCAAGATTCTTTGAAGAGGGTGGACTATTGGAGGCCTTTCAGCATCATTTCTGCTACTTACCAAACTGACAGAAATGGGAACAGAATTGCAGAGGCAGAACAGGCTCTAGCTCCTGACCCAATCATTAGCCCCATGTTAAAACAGCTTTCATAAAAAAGCCTCTGGACAGTACTTTATAATACCCTAAGTGCTTTATCAGAGTACTTGGTGTATTTTAGAAGTCCTCCATCAAAAGAAAACAAAACAACTAAAACTTTCAAGTAATCGACTATAAGCAAAACCACCTATACATAGAAGAAATCCCATACAAATTCTAATGCACAGAATCTCTCAATTTTAATCTATTATATAACTGGCTCAGGAAAAAATTCAGCTAAACACCAATTTCCTGATAAACTTCCAAGCTTCATGTCAATTACCATTTACTTAAGTGCTAGGCTTTTTCCTGCCAAGTTGTCTTGTGATGAATTTGGTAATAAGTAGATACTCTGCACAGAAAAGAAAATAAATAATTCCAATTAATATTCCAAAGCTCATAATCTGAGCTGAGCTGTGTGAGGTAAATAAAATGGCAGATATGAGTATCAGCTGTGCAATTCATAAAAAGATCAGCACCAAAACTGCAAGTGAAGGGCAGTGAAGCCCCAAAGTACTGAGTACACATGGTATCTTCTGCTATGTTTCACAATTTACAGTGTCAATGAACCATCTAACATTTCTGAAACCATTTTGAGAGCTCTTAGAAATAAAACTTTTTAAATAGTTCCTAAGCAAATTACATTTTAATGAGGTGAAACTTCAACTAATGAGGAGTAGTGAAACTATTAAATATTGCAAAAGAAGAAAAAGTATATGGAATAATGTGACTTTCTCATTAATCTACTTCAGCTTGAATTAACTTTTTACATTAGCTCATTAGGTCTCATGAAAGAACTGATGCCAAAGTAGGATTATTCCTCAATGACACCTTTATGTCCATTACAGCAAATAATTAACTAATATTTGCCTAGCTATTTTTAATAGGATTTTATTAAATATGCTTCAGGAGGGCAGAGAACTATAAATTCTTAAACCAAGAACACCAAAATCATTCACTTTGATAAATGTTTGGATATGCTAATTGAAAGAGCCAGCTTTGAATACATTTCTATATTTAGAAATAATATTCAGACATGACGTGGTAAAATCTGCTTTTTAGGGAAAGCACTCCTAAAAATCAACCTTACTTTAAAAATCATTCCTAACACTGAGAAATTATATTCTCTTTGCAATCTTTTAATACTCAGTACAAGTAATTACTGTGCACTGAATATAAACCACAATTTTAACTTCTTGGAAATAATAATAATCATACATTACAGAGAAAGTTCAGCTGCCTGAAGAAGAGCTCCAAAGCCATTTTGGCCACCTAGCATGGCCCTGTATAAAAAGCACATTTATAAAGACATCTTCCTGAAACTGGTCAATACCCAAAGAAATTACAGGAGACTCATTCCTTCTCCAGTGGCAGCCTGCAATAGAGGCTAAGCAATACCACAGGGCATCTAAAATGGCATTAGAAGCCTATGTTTAGGCAAGTGAATCCCAGCTGGGTTTCATATATGCAGCTTGGACAAAATACAAAAAAAATACAGAAAATAAGAAAGCACAGAATTAAAGCAAACAAACAAAAACCCCTGAAAGACATACCTGTGAATGAATAATATTACAAGATGCCAGATCTGCATTCAATTCCTCTGGAGTTTTGCAACCAGGAACAAACAGCAGCATATTTGAGGTATCTGCTATTTTCATGTCATAAGTTTTGTCTTTGCTGCACAACACTGCATGTTCATCCTTTTCACCACGGATTACTAGGCTGGGAAAAAAAAAAACAGCACAGAAATAATGATGATGACAGGGGAATGTTTAGTTCCTCCCAGGCTACATACACTAACCCAGGTGCTCAGATTCAATTTAGTTAAACTGCTCCTCTTGTTTCCCAAAGCCTGCATGAACAAAGCTCAGCTGTGCCCCAAGGGACCAACATGATTCAAGCCTCCAACAGATAATACTTTATCAGTATTGCACTAAATAGGAACTGTACTAACATACATCTCACAGAACTACCTTCTTTAGAGGGACTTCTCATTTTGTATCACTTTGAAGATTTTCCTTATGTCACTGGCACAGCAGTAAAAGGAAGAAATTTAAAACAGTATCAAAACCTTATTTAGAACTTGCTCTTGGTCCAGAGTTTGGTGTCACATAACCATGTTACCCTATGCCCATGCTAATACTGCACATCCTTCCCTGCCAATTTGTCTATCTTGTAGGCACTCTGCCATCCATCAGACCTCGAGAGCTCTAACAGGAAAATCTCAGAGTCAGCAGGATTCTTTTAGAGACATAATCTCTTTTCTAAACTTGTATTTCTGATCATAGAACATCCCGAGCTGGATGGGACCCACAAAGATGAGTGAGTCCAGCTCCTGGCCCGGCACAGGGCTGCCCAAATAATCACACCCTGTGCCCGAGACACTGTCCAATTGCTTCTTCAACTGTGGCAGGCTGTGCCCACTTTTTGGGAAGCCTGTTCCAGAACCTTCTGAGTTTTGTTTAGAAGTCTCCAAGTCTCCACAGCAACTCTTCCATTAACCAAAAAATGCAAAAAAATAAAAAAAAAAAACCAAAAAAACCCACCCAAACACAAACAACGTTTTTTTTTTAAGTGTAAAGAGACTTTAGTTTCCAGTGTAACTGAGACAGGTTTAAGGGATTTAAGGGGCACCTATGCACACCGCATCTCAAGAACCCAAGTGCGGACTGAGCCGCGTTCCCGCGTTTCCCCGCCCGCGGTACCTGCGGCCCGCCTCCAGCTCGGCGCACAGCCCGGGCTCCAGCTGCAGCAGGCAGCACTCGCCGCCGGCCTGCGGGCCGAAGCTGAGGCACTGCACGGCCGGCAGCAGCTCCGCCGGGTTCAGCTTGGCCGTCTGCAGCGTGGCGTCCACCTCGGCGCGGCTCCGCACGGCGGCCACGGGCACGGCCTCCATCCCCGGCGGGGCCCGCTCCGAGCTCCGCGCCTCAGTCTCCATCCCCAACACGGCCCGCTCCGAACTCCGCGCCTCAGTCTCCGTGCCCGCCCCGGCGGGGCCCGGCCCACGGGGAGGCGGCGGCGGCGGCGCGCGCAGCCTGCCTGGGCTCCGCGAGTGACGGACGGACAGACAGACAGGAACCGGGAAGCGGACGGGAAAGGCTCGGGGTGGTACCGAGGGGAGTCGCTTCGCTAACCTCCCCATTTCTGTCCCCCTGCACAGGAGCCGGGCTGTGCTGCAGTAAGATCTCCCCTTACGCCAAAAAATGCAATAAAAATATACAAAACGCGCAAAACTAAATAAAATGACAAAACATTGCAAAACAGGCCCAGTATGGAAGTCACTGCCTAGCTCTGAGACAGCATAAAATCATAGGCGTGTTTAGGATGGAAAAGGCTTCCAAGATGATGAAGTCCAACCCTTTATCCAGCACTGGCAAATCCGTGTCCCTAAGAGCCGCACTTACATCTCTTTGGTGACTCCACCACGTCCCTCGGCAGCCTGTTCAGTGTCTGACCACCCTTTCTGTGAAGACACTGTTCCCACTATGCAATCTAAACCTCTGCTGCTGCAACCTGAGCCCACTTCCTCTCATCCTGTTGCTTCTCAGCTGGGAGAATCCCTGCCTGGCTGCAGCCTCCTTTCAGGCAGTGGTGGTGAGCCTTTCCTGAACCTCCTTTTCTCCAGGCTAAACAGCCCCAGCTCCCTCAGCTGCTCCTCAACTGAGTTGTGCTCCAGACCCTTCCCCAGCTCCACTGCCCTTCTCTGGACAAGCTCCAGCCCCTCAATGACTTTCTTGTAGTGAGGGGCCCAGACCTTAACACAGCATTCCAGCTATGGCCTCACCAGTGCTGAGTTCAGGGGACAGTCACTGCCCTGGTCCTGCTGGCCACCTTATTGCTGACCCAGGCCAGGATGCCATTGCCTGGGCACAGCTGGCTCATTCAGCTGTTCGCCCACGTTGACCAGTGCCCCTTTTCCACCTGACAGCTTTCCACCCATGCTGCTCCAAGCCTGGAGCATTGCTGTGCCACTCTCAAAGTTTTTCCTCAACACCAGAGCATGACAGCAAGTGTGGAGAGAGGGAGATTGAGTGTCCCAGCCAGCACAACAGGGCCTGACCGTGGGTGGGAAAGCACTGCTGAGGCAGCTGCCACCATGGCACCACTCACCCTTCTGTCCTTCTGGGGACAGTCTGACTGAGGACAGCTACCTGCAGGTGCTCATCCACACATGAGCCCTCAGGAAAGGCTTGCACAGCCTCACATGGAGGTTTGTCTCCCCCTGACTCAGGGCTCAGCTCGGGCTCTTGCTGTGGCCTGATGGGGCTACGTCTGCCGGAGGAAGTGCTTGAGCTAAAGCCATGACACAAATGAGTGGAAACCACAGGCTTGCAATGGAAATAATCTGCAGCTCAGAGATTCAAGGGGAGGTCTATTGATGTCCTTAAACCATGAGAAGAAAACAGAAGTGGAAGCTCAGAACACAGCAGCTAAACAGCACTGGGAATCAGACTTCTGCAAGGAGCAGCACAAGATGCCTCTTCCCTGCCTTGTCCAGGACAACTGGCTCCTGAGATACTGATTTTTGCTACAGAGCATATTAACACTCAGCCTGGTAGTGTGTTAGCCCCAGCTGCCTGCTGTGTGCATCAGCTAACAAATAGTTCCTCAGTGCTCCTAAGTTATGTCTATCCACTTGCAGAGTGCCTCTGTGCTTGGTAAGAGTCTGTACCAAATGACCCAGACGAGGAGGTCACATCCACTTTTATGTGAGAACCAGAAGCAGGAGCTGGTGGGGTGAGCTGGCTTGGTTCAGTCCCAGCCTGGCAGAGACCAACTGGTGTTGTATGTGACTGAGTCAGGCATCTGCCTTAATTGGTCTTGGAGAAATCTTTGGCTGAAGTTTTGAAATTATTAGGCTGTTACCTCTGTCACAACACATGTGCAGTGGCTTGTTCAAACACCCAGACACCTATTATGTTTACATGTTTTATTTCAGTCATTGGAAGTTGGAAATATCATCATTGTGTGCACAGGAAACCAGAGACACTCCAACTTTGGCTGGTTTCTACTAATGCAGGGGTGCAAACTGATATGTGTATAATCTTATTTGAGATTTACATTTTGCTTCAATGTGAATCTCTTCATGCACACTTCTCAGGTAAACCACAAAATCACTTTTTACCAAGTAAATCCTGAAATAGTTGCTAACTGAATAGCAGCTTATTTTTGCTGGCTTTAATTTATACCTTAATTTATGCAATTTTCCAATGACCTTGCACACTTGCTTATTCTTCTTTCTTCTTTTCATTCTGTGAAATAAAAAAAATTATGGTATAGCCAAGAAACTGCGCCCAAGGCATGGGTTCATGGAGTTTCTATCTTAAGAGATCTTCTATGTAACAGAAATTCAATAGGAATTAAATCACTGGATGTTATTCAGGAGTTGGCATTGTTCTGTGGTCAGGAACATTTGTAGTAGTTGTTAATTCTTCTAAACAGTTTTGTTTATCCTGGTAGTTCTGGTTGAAGATGCTTTTTGTTTATTTTATATTTCAGAACTGAAATGTACATGCTTGTGCTGCCTGCCATCTTTCTCTGCCTGTCCCTTGTTTACCCCTCTGGAAGTTGATATTCAAGTTCAAGCAAATTTGGCAGGTGAATTTCCTGGAATTTTGGTAGAAATCAGTGGCTGGCTGATGAAGCCCCTACTTGGGGGAATGCTGCTCTGATTCTAAGAGGTGGAAGCCAATGCACCTATCACCAAAGACATGGACATAAAGCTATAGAGATGTCTCATTTCTCTGGAAACAGCTGCTATTATGTATTATATGAGATTGTTTTAGAGCAGTGACCTGGCAAAAATAGGTTTGTCTAGGACCTCATGAAGTTGGTTTCTTGAAACATGAATGAACCATTTAATGAATTTGAATCGCAGAGAAAATGAGATGATGAAGTAGCAACGTTCCTGTTTGAGCTGGTCTTATGGGCTGAAACTGTCAGGGTTCAAGAGCATGTAACATCATGGTACAACAGGAGTGAAATTCACCTGTAGGAGAATGGAAACAAGAGTTGAGGAAGCAGTAAATGCAGCCATCCTGATTTAACAAATTACCATAATTACCAACTGCTATCAGTCCACCCAGGTGCCCACTGGAGGCTTTAAGTGGCTGCTGTGAGTGTGAGGTACAACATGTACACCTGTAGTAGCATAAGGGAGAAGTAGACTGAACTGCTAAATAGCCTCTGCATCCTCAGCTGGGCTGGAATCAAGTCAAGCCTCGAGCAAGATAAGCTTTGACATAGTTTTTCAACTGACAAATGTTAATGGAAATTAGTGTTGATGGAATGTGGTTGACAATCGTTGAGTGAAGTTAGCAAATAAAAAAAGGATCATTGAAGATTGTTATAGTCTTGTCTTTGAAGTCCTTGACCCTGTATAATCCTTCCCAGGACTCAAACATCAGGGATGTGAACTGTTAAATAAATGAAGGGTATCTGAGACAAATCAAGTAAAAGAAATAACTCTGAAGCTCCATGACTGAAACCTAGAATGATGAAGCAGGAGGTAACAGTGCACGTTAGCACTGTCAGGCTCTAGTCATTAGCTGCTATGTTGGGAGGATGACTTCCCATGTGTGATTGCAATTCAAGTGCTTGGGAGCTGTACAGTAAAATGAAGTGAGAAAATGGGGCTACTTGAAATGGGATATTCAAATGACAAAGATGTACACACTAGAAATTTACAGATGTCCTTCAAAGTATAACAGAGGTAGCTGAGAAAATAATTTAAAAAAAAAAAAAAAAAGCCAGCCCTGGAAAAACTGGCAGAGTGCCAAAGTTGAATATAGCAACACATTATCAGCTCAGTGATAATTACACAATTCACAGTTACAGTTCTTAGAAATTATTCTACAAGAGAGACTCCTTTTGATTAAAGCCACATAAGCCCTAGTTCAAGGATTTATTTTTTCAGCTGGAATGCCATCTGCAATATTTAAAATTAGCGTGTGTGTTACATTTTTACTCATTAAATGACAATTTCCCCTTGTCTAGAAATACCTGACATAGAATGTGCTCATTGTGTTTCAGTACAGAGGGTGACAGAAGTTCTAGGTGTGACTGGGGTTAGAGCACTGAATGCTGTTTCAGACACTGGGAGAATGACTCTACAATGAATGTCGGTACACAATGGAATACTACATTTCCTTCTGGGAAAAGAAGAAAGAGAAAAGAAAGACCAAACAGAAAATATAATTGTGCCATTGTATAAATCCATAGTGCACACCTATCCTGAATAGTGATTGTCTAGTCTGTCTTAAATTAAGAATTGCAGATTACTGATTAAAATAACAGAAAATAATGGATAAGAGGAGAGAATAAATTTCTGTGCAACCCATTGAGAAACTTATGAGATGTGGTGAAAGTTGAAATGACTGTGATCCACAGAAGAGTTAACAAGGTCATAAAGATATGCTTGTCTCTGTTAATCACAATATTCAGGTTTTAGTCATAACTCAGGATCCAAAATAAATTCAGACCCACTAAATCACCAGAGCACACATTCTTCTGCTCTCGATTAGAGTTGGTTCTTGAGACATACTTTAATTTTTTTTAACTTTAATTTTTTTTTTAATGGAAGGTGAAATAGCAAAACAGTGGCTTGCATATTCTGTGTTGCATACCTTGATTCATTTGTATTACTGTACCCCAGTAAAACCATCATGCCTGATGATGTCAGCCAGAAAAACACCACAAAACAAGAGCTAATGAATCCAAGACTCAAACTGGGGAAATTCTAGCCAATTAGTAGAATAACCAGACAGCTCATTGCTACCTCAGACAAAGCTGTCATATCAGTCTTAACAGGCAACCACGGAGATGCAAAACACATATAGGAGAAAATAAACAGCTGTAACCAAACCTAAATATTCATGTAAACCATACAATAGCTTGGAGTATTTCGGTGACATAAAATTGGTTCTGGCCTGGAAATACTGGAGAAGGGACACTCAGCCACAGAGCTGGAAAGCATACGCCAAAAAGCTGGAGCACAAACACAATCGAGACAATTTGGAAATGATTTTGAGAATTTCACCACACACCGTAGTGACAAGCAAGAACCCAGATGCCCAAAGCTTCTCAGACAACTGGCAATTAGAGCCCTGTTTCATTGCTATGTTATTTCTCTGCAGGGACTGCATGTCTAACTGCAAACAAAGGCAGAGGATCAGTCATGCAACACTGATTTCAGGATAAGGTAAACCTGAGCAAGCTGATGTCCAGCCTATGTTCAGAGCTTCTCCCAGTCTCCCCCATCAGCCAGGACATTCATTGCTGCACAGCATGTCCTGCCACTGTAAACACTGGTCCAATGGATGGGGGAAGGTGCTGTAATGTCTGTTCACACTGGCATGAAAGAATAACCTGTTTTTTTCAAGAATGTAATAATTACAGAGACCCTTTTAAATTTGGCATATATATCAGGCAGCCATGTTAATTCATGCAAGAGCACATCATTAAAATATTTTTCTCCCTGTACATCATTTTCTGGGTAGATTTCCAGAGTGCTTCTACCACAGCAAAGCCTGTAGTTCAGACCCAGATGATTTTGCTAGCTGGGAAAATTAACAGCAATACTTTACTGCAAGCCCTAAAATTTAATCACATAAAACACCTGCTGCTAGAGATATTTAAAATGATGTTAACATTGATATCTTGGAGTTACATGAGATAAATGCAAATAAATGTAGTTTTTTTAATTCCATGTAGAAAATTTTGTGTCTAATTTCAAGGCTCAGTCAGCAGACCTCATTAATACTGACAACCTAAATATCAGTATGTGTCATCTGGCAAGTTATCCCATCATCTCTCTTCTTGACTAGATGCTATCTGCATAGTAGTAACCTCAGAGAGTGGGTGGATTTAGTTTATTATTAATTTTTAAGACATTGCTGGGGATATTCACTACAAATATATCCCAGCAAAATACATACTTACACTTTCTGTATGAATCTAAAATAAATAAATAGATTAATAAAATTAATGTGAAAACTGTAGCCATTGAATGCAAAATATTTTTAAAAACTCAAATAGGAAAATGCATCAAGTATTCTATTTGTAAAGAGACTACAATGGAGGAATGGAGGGGCACAGGAAACTAACAGTGAAGAATGGCAGGATGAAAACTTAAATGAGAAGAAGCCAATATAGGAAAAGCTCATGTAACAAAGGGAGCAGAAGCCATACATGGGAAAGAATAAAATGAACATAATAAAAAATTCTGTCCAACAAACTTAATGCTGCAATGGGCTGCAGAACAAATACCTGATTCTGTTACATTCCAGGTGTTTCTTATTTTCTGCTTGTAGGGCCTTCTAGTTTCACTCTCAGTCATGATGAATAATGCAATCTCAGCTGTAACCATCCAACCAGTTCACTTGATTTTGTTATTCTCAACTTTCTTCCCAATGCTGCAATGTTAGAGGAGCAGGCTATACCCTTCCCATCCTGCTCCCCAATATACCTAGAAGCCCTTCTAGTCCCATGCCCTTTTTCATCCCAAACCATCCACCTGACATGCAAATGGAAAAACCCTGTAGACATCTCTGCAGGAAACATTTTGTTCTGAAGATTTCCATCTATCCCCCTCATCAGGTACTAGGGTCTATGCCTAAATTATCCCATATCTGTTATATTGTTGATATTTTTCTGTGAAGATGCTAACCATCTTTATTTTTTTCTCCTGCTGCTGAATACTGGAGTTTGTCATAAGGACAAATATTTTTCCATTGTAATCACTGTAAAAATGAATAGTTCAATTTTTTTTCTTACGACTCTGAGTAATGAATAGTAGTGAGTATATCAAAAGGGCTGTCAATATCTTGAGATGTTGAACAATTTGACATAATGTGGTAGGCTATAACCAGGATAACACAAGTAATTCTCCATTCACTGGATGTTTTGGCCTCTCAATCATTGTTGATTCAGAAAAGTTCACTGCCTGTACACTTAGGAGAGATTCTTGTCCTCTCACTGCTCCTGTCTGAGTTGGAGACTGGGTCATGAGTTGTGACATTACCTGACCTTACCTAACAGAATTGCCTTTCTGTGGGAAATTGCTCAGTAAGTGGATGAAGAGGCTGCTCTCATCATGAACTGCTTTAGAAGGGATACTGTGTGAGGCAGGAGGCAAAATACTGCCCTTTAAGCCCATCTTTAGAGAGCTAAATGAGTTTTCCTCCAAAATGTAATGAAATGTAATGATTTGAATGAGAGAAATATTAAAGGCAATTAAAAAACTTCAAAAGCTTTAATTAAAAATTCTATGCAGGTTCCATTCCTGAGGGAGTGCACACTGGGGCCTTCCAAATTGTGTTACATAAAAAATACAGGTTTAGCTGATCCTATTCCACAGTGGAAATGTTCAGTAAGTGGGTTTTCTGAGATGCTTCTGGGTGAGTTTTCTATATTGACATCTTTAAGAGTAGCACTTTGGAGGGCTCCTCTCCAGAGAGAGAAGTCAGTGCAGATAAGTCTTGTGTCTCTGACAGTTGCTGTGAAACCAGTGTAATACAGGGAGAAAACTCTGAAGGACTGCACAAAGAAAATTTATTCCTTCCATCTCCTCCCTCACCACGGCTTTATTGTTGCTGTTCCAGCTTCTTTTCCCCTGTCTTCTCCAGCTCAAGTCTTTTTTGTGTTCTTAGTGGGATGCTTTTCTCACCAATCCTCTTTTCTTTGCTGATGCTTCCTGGACCTTTTTATCCTCATTTCATCCCTCTTCCCTGTGGGAGTGCACTTTGGTGAAATTTTCTTCTTGGAGTCAACAACTTCAGACTGATTTTTACATGTTTTTTTGTTGTTTTTTTTTTTTTTTTGTTTGTTTGTTTGTTTTTTTTCCCCACTGAGCTGTTGAAAGCAGAACAGTGTTCCCACTACAGTTCAGCCCTCGGCAATATTGTTCACCTATTTCAAGAAACCTGAATTTGATCTTGTGAGAGACCCTTGATATGCTTCTGTTTCATCCCAGTTCTGTCTTGGGTCCCTCCTTCCAACAGTTTTTTGGCATCCAGTTATCCTGATGCAGAGCTGCAGAAGAACTTTCTCTCTATAAAGAATTCTGGTTCTTAATAGCACCAAAGATACTTTCTCTTTAGTTCAATAGAGGGACTGGTCATAATCATTTTGCTATGTCTCAGCACAATGTAGATTCTGATTTATTTTAGAATCATGTTCTACAGAGTTAATCTCATTGCTTCAGCACTGTAGGACATCCAGAAATAGTCTGAGAACCCAGGAAGTCCCACACAAATGATTGCAAAGTGCCTTCCTGAAAATGAATATTGAATTATCCAGTGTTTTACTGACCTTTTCATTTTTACTAGATTGGGCAGTTATTTTTAGTGTCCATTGAGGAGGGAAATTAATGATGGAGTCAAATATGCTTGTGTTTTAAATTGTGTGCTAAGACTGTATTGTCTAAAGATTATTCCTTTATAAAATTAGTCTTTTTCTTTTGTGGAGTATCGATCCACTACAATTTTCCAATTGGCATTTTCATAGTTAAATTCTTGCAAGGGCCACAGGGTGGCAGAGTGATTGAATAGCGGCAGCAGTTCTCTCTGCGGGCACGGAGGCGAGTCCGGCGAGCCAGCGCAGCGCAGCGCTGCTGGATTGTGCCCGAGGATGAGCGCTGCCCATGTCCCGCAGCAGCGGTGGCACATTGTCATTGTGTCATCGTGCTGTGCTGCTGCCTGTGCCCCAGCGAGCGCTGTGACCACAGGAGCGGCTTCCTCAGGCCGGGATGGCTCCGTGTGCCCCACAGCCTCACCTAGGGAATTACCGGGTGGGATGTGGGGGAGGACGGACAATGCTGAAGCCTCAGCAGCCTGTCGGGAGCCCTGTGATTCTGTGCCTCACAGACGCAGCTGTTTGGACTCTGCCAAGCTGTTCGCCTCTGTTCCTGCCCCCAGAACCCCAGAGAATCCCCGGAGATGTGCACACTGCACCCAGCACTGCCCCAAGCCCTGGCTGGGATGCTCACCCTAGGAAACAAACCGGTGTCCTAAGGCAGAGTCTGCTCCATCGTGGGCACTGTGGAAAGAGAAACACTCAACAAAACTTGCAGTGAGAAGCAGAAATGGATAGCAAAGGATAGTAAGGTGTCTTAGACTGAATCTTTACTCTTAGGTGTTGTCTCCCACAGAACAAGAAAACCAGCCCATGCCTGAGTGTTCAGGGCTGTTGGCAACTCAGTGTCAAACCGCCAGTTCAAGCCACAGCGCTTTGAGCAAACATTTTAAATCTTGCAAGCAGACACCAGAGTGCATTAACGCAGAAGTGGCTGGCGGGTGGCTTAAGAAGCTGGCTTTTACCGGAGCCAGAAGGTGTTGTCTTCACACTTGAGAAGTGGTTTAGAAAGCAGCTCCTTTTCAGCTCTTAGTCACACTTCCCAGCTGAGTCA
This sequence comes from Erithacus rubecula, assembly GCF_903797595.1. Lineage (NCBI taxonomy): Eukaryota > Metazoa > Chordata > Aves > Passeriformes > Muscicapidae > Erithacus > Erithacus rubecula. The sequence goes on from NC_136689.1 coordinate 135,416,395, forward strand.
CACCTCCCAGTCCATGCATTAGGCTGGATACTGCACAAGCCTAGGACTATGACCTGGACTAAACATAGACAAAACTCTAGTTGTACAAGTTCATAATTGCTCTTGGTTAAAATGCACAATAAAATAAAGAGAAAACAAACAAACAAAAAGAACTATAGGAAATACATATGAACTTCAAAGATAAACCTGACGTTTCCAACAGGTTTACAGGTGTTTTTTGATTTGTAAATATTTTTGTGATGCTCAAAATTTGAAATAATTGGAAAACAGATGAATATATGAAATAAGAGGAATTAAAAAATATTCCAGGTATAATAAAGTAGGGGGCAACATGCCTTGGGTAGTACAAAATGCTGGTTTAAAAGAGCATACTGTCAACTGGAATTATTTGGGTTACAGGTCTGATGCGAATTTCTGATCTTTTATCTTATTGAATCTGCTTGTTTCTATAAAATATTTACCTGCTCACAAGAGCAAGCACTGAAGCAGATACCCACCTCTTGGTCATGCCTTAGCTGTCATTCTGCACAGAAATCTTGCTACCTCTGTCTGGCCTCGTGAGTGTTTGAATATTTAATACAAAATGGAAAAGCAGTGCAAGGACAGGCTTAGAAAACTGCTTTCAGATTGTCTCTGCATATCTCAGGATAAAAATACCTTTTTCTCTGCACTTCATCTCACTATTATAACAACTACCAGGTCAGTAACACATGAAACATAAGAATATAAACAGACATGGTTCTCATTCTAGTGCTGAAAAGCTGGACAGACTGAGAAAAATTCCTTCTGTTATCTCACCATGGAAGCTTTTGCAGGAACTTGGATGCAATAATAGAAAAAGAGAAGTTTAAAACATATCCTTGGTTTTTTGGGGGGTTGGGGTTTTTTCTTTCTTTCTTTTTTTTGAAAACTCACTAACTTTTCCTGTGGTTTATCACAAGACTAAAATTAGCTTGGCCAGATGCATTCTTTGAATCACACAGACACTGATTCTTATGACCAGTTCCTAGCAGACAACTTAAATGATTCAAACTTAGAGCAGCAATGAATGTAATCTATGCACTTCCATGTATGGGAAACACTATTGTACAAGCCTGAAAAGAGGAGGGGAGGTTGGACAATACCTGGTAGTTCCTATGGTGCCCCTTCCCAGGCCTCTAGTGCTAAGGAAGTCAACCAGTTGAAACACAAAGACAAGTGAGCTCTCTGCAAATTAGCATGGGAATATAGGAAAAAACCTTCACACTAATTTTCCATGAGTGTTGCAAGAGCTACTTAGATAAAAAGTCAACTTAAAAGCCAAAAACCATTTTGTACTTGTCTTTCTCAGCAAAGACAGTGGGAAAATATTTTTAAATTTGATGTTTACATAATGCTGTCTCTTATACAAAAGATTTTAGGGAAAAAAACCCACAACCATCTAACAGCTTACCTGCTAATGCCTGTTGTCCCTGAAGTGCTTCACCATCTTTTGCATCTGTGTCATTTTCCTGTTTGAAAAGCTGCTCTAGTCATCCCAGCAAGGGAAAACCAAACAATTTTATATGGGACCCAAGAATAATGCTATAGGAGAAACGAGAAGTATAGACACGAATACTTGCAATTCTTTTATGAAGATGTTTTGTATTAAAATAAGCTTGCAGAAAATTGACTAGTGAGACTAAAAAAATAATTTATCAAATATCAGATTAATTTATTGAGTCAAAATGTAGGCCATAGATACAACAATCTTCAAAGCAGTAAAAGCAATATTCGTATTTCATTATGTAAACATCTAGTGTTTCACCACTTGAGCATTTACTAAATGAGATAAGAAAGTTTATACAACTTACTAACATGTTTTCTAAACCCAGTACTCTAATACAATGTGCCTATTCATGCATTAGGTTCCACAGAGCATTGTGACCTTGGTGGTTCAAGTGTACAGCCTTATACCTCACTGCATGCCAGAGAGCCTCTAATGTCATCAAAAGACACTTGAGCTACCCCTCACACCTGTGACACCAACCCTCTAGCAGGCCTGTGCAGTTTTTATTGCACTCTTGATGTTGTGGAGAATGAGTTTTGAAGTGTCCCAGGGCTGCAGCTCAAAGATCTGCCATGCTTTTGGCTGAGGAATGCCTAACTGGTGGCTAGCTACCTCCTAATTTCAGCCATGCTAAAGTAAAACTCAGGTATTCATATCTAGAATAGGCATCAACTTCTAAAATTGATCCTTTATCTGAAAAAACAAAAAATCACTCTACTTACAGGAGGCTGTCTCAGAGGGATGCCTCTCCCTCTCTTGCTGTTAGGATTTTAGATCTGCAAATGCTGTCCCATCTCTTAGAGGAGATGTTTTAGTCTTCCTGACCCTGGGAGGAAGGGTCAACACAGCATAATTTTTGTGAGACCTTATGTTCTATATCACTCTGTAGATTAAAAGCAAGTTGCAAACATCCCATCAGGTTATTTTGTGTAGCTTTTTACTGGCTCTTGACTGCAACATAACCCTTCAAGGTTATGTCATTACCCTTTTTAGGGTGATGGTAGGCTTGGAATGACTCATAGCCAATTCCCTCCTCTCAGGATAACTGTCACTGTAAGAAATTTCAGTGTGAAGATGCAGAACAAATTACAAATGGGATATCAGTGTGCAAAGGCCAACATGAAATTCTATAATCATTAAATACAGAACAGGAATTTGCACTGGCCTGCATTTTGCAAGTTGCGAAACTGTGCAGGGAAAGATATGAATTTCAGGCTTCAGTTCCACACCCTGTCACGATACCTTGTCACTGCAAAAAGACAGCCTCTTCTCCCTCTTCCTCCTCTTTTGTTCCTGTTTCAAGCTACCAAGACCCACTCTATCTTGGTGTCACCTCTGGCACTCATTGAACCCTGCAGTCATCTGCACAGCTCTGCTCACTAGCTCAGAAGAAAGTCCTCTGCTTTTTGTTACTCTTCTGCCTGTTTAATGAATTGAATTGCAACAAGCAGAGGTCCTACAAGTGGGAAAACTAACACAAGACACACTGCAGACTGTCCTGCCAGAGCCTGGAACACTGTATCTCCTTTTAGCAGCAGTGAAGGGATGAAATCAGCCAAACCCAGGTGATAGCGCCAAGGATTTACCCAGAAATGGTCTGCAATGTACATTCTCTTGAAAATGTCTTTCCTTCAGTCATATGATAAAGTGCTTGATAAAAATTGCTGTGTACATTCTTTGTCTTAAAACTAAGGTCAGATGAGATGCTTGTTTCAATTCCCTTTTTGTTTCCAGCTCTGTGAATCTGTACTTTGTATGTTTGCAGTATGAGTGGAATTAGAGGCTGTTTGCAAGTATTCAGACTAAATGTGTATCTTCCAAATTTACAGAAAGTAATCTCAAGCTGTAGTGCTTACAGTTCTAAGGTGTCCCTGTCTCTGGTCCAAAGGAAACAAAGGCAGATTGTGTTTTTCTCCCTCTGCCATTCATGGACCTCTAGTGCTCTTTGAGACTCACAACAGTGCTCATAAAAAAGACTCTACTGGATTGAACCAAAGGCCCATCTAGTCCTGTGTGTTCATTGCAGTGGCTATAAACAGATGTGTAGGGAGCAGCAGGGAAAGCACATAAAAAATGTCACACAAGAGCTTGCCTTGTGAGACCATTATTTTTAGAACAGAGAATTTCCTGAGCTAGATGTGGCTGCTGTCTGCTTAGTAACCCTATGTAGATTTCTTTTCCAAGTATTTTTCTTCGTGGTTCCAATTCCATTCTTTTATATCCAGAGCCACCTTTGGTAATAAATGCCACAATTCTGCTATGGGTGATGCAAACAACACCTTCTTCTCATTGTCTGAACTCTCGTTGCTATTAGTTTGTTGAATTCCTTCTTAGTTTTTCTTGTGGTTCTGTAATTTTGGTTCTGAATCGACGACAGTGTTGCAAGTACTTTAGCAGACATAATTTCCATGCATACAGAGTCTGTGCAGACAGATATAAAGGCACTGAGTAGGTAATCAAGGTATTGCATGTGTTTGCAAATGAAAGCCATGGTTGGACCACTGCAGAAGATGCCTCCTCCTGGACGTTTTTAAAAGAAAAGAACGATTTTTTCCCCCCATCAAAAATGTTGACAAACAGTGTTCGTGACCTTGCAATTTATTTCCCGTTGCCACGACAAAATGTTCTTTTGCCCTTAAGAATTCTGCATCCTCTGTCGCCTGGAGACAAAGAGTTGACGTGAGCAGGGGACCAGGGTTTGAAAATAACCCCTGGGTGGCAGATAAGCGGCAATGTGGACAGCAGGAGGGCAGTAGCAGTTTTGCGGGTGAAACCCCAGATCACCAGCTCCCTTTCTACTGCCCGCCCCGCGCTGCATCTCCAAGGAGCAGTGCCAGGGCGCATCCCGCGCCACCTGAGCGGGCAGCAGCCGCATCTCCGCCCGCGCAGTCGGACCGGCTTCTCTCCGAGCAGCGCGTCCTCCCGGCAGCCCCGGGCCAGGGGAGGACGCGGGACTTTGCACCCGCGGGAAGGAGCCGCGGGCGGGAGCGCTGCGCTGCTCCGTGCGCCGCCGCTTCTGCCCCCGGCCGGGGCTGGGCCAGGGCAGGGCAGCGGCGGCAGCGCCTGGCTCGCACCCCCGGCGGGACCGGCCCCTTGCCGCGGGGGAGCGCCGAGCCTGCCGTGTGACAGCCGGGGGGGGCCGCTGCTGCCTCGGCGAGCCCGGCTGCGGCGCGGCGGCTGCAGCCATGTGTTTCTCCGCCTGCCAGTGACACAATAACACGGGAAGCGGCGGGAGGGCTCCGAGCCTGCCGAGGAGAAAAGTGACCTGAGGCGCTCAGGTGAGCCGGGGCGGCAGGAGTGGCTGTCGCTGCCCGGCACCCCGCGGAGAGCTGCGGAGCTGCCGGCGGGGCCAGCGCGGCCGGGGGGCGGCGAGCCCCGCTCCCCGCGCAGCCCGCGGCGATGGAGGAGGGCATGAGCAGCATGCAGCAGAAAGCGGCGGAGCTGGAGCACATGGCCGAGGTCCTGCTCACCGGCGAGCAGCTCCGGTAAGCGGTGCCTTCCTCAGCTTGGCCGGGGTCAGCAGCGGCCCCGCTGGCGGCGAGAGGGGGAGGTTTGGGGGGCGGAGGGCTCGGGTCCCCGCGGATTTGCTTTGCAGCGGAGCACCTGCCCTGCTTCCACCGCGGCCCGGCTCCGGCCCCGCTCTCAGCCGCCGCGGGGAACGCGGGGCCGCGGCCGGGGAGCCGGAGCAGCGCACGGGGGCTCCTGCCGCGCACCGCTGCTCCCTCCTGGAACAGGGGAGAGGCTCTGCGCCACTCAAGGATCCAACGCTGCGGGAGACGGCGTCTTTAAATATGAAAAACCCCAAAGAAACCGTAAGAGATAGTGTCGGCTCCCCGCGGAGAGCAGGCAGGGTCCCGCACAGCCCGAACGGCACTGACCCCGCAGAGCTGCGCCGCACTCCAAGGGATTGTTTTTATTTTGCATCAGCTGGTCCCAGCAGATGGAAGGGGATCCCTACTGTCAGTGCCAGCAGCAATTAACAGTGCTGTGTGACTGGAGTTGTGAGCAGCGCAGGAGCCTTGAAAAAATGCCTGACTCAGTTAATTTTTAATTTCTGTGGTGTATGCTGGCTATGTGTGCCGGCTCTACCTATACAGTACAGAGGAGAAAAAGAAAAGTAATTTTAATAGTTTCAGTTTGGTAATGGACCATCTTGTGATCCAGGAAAAAAAATCCCATTATGATGTGTTACGTGATTCACTAGAAGGGGATGGTAAAAATATTTTCCTAGTAGTTTTTCTTGAATTTTTAAAAACTTTTTTCTCAGATGCCAGACAAACACTGAATAGTGATAGAAATGTTCCCTGCTTTGGCAGATGCCATCACTGCTGCTAGTACAGACACTGTAACTGTTTGCATCCATGAAATGAGGAGTGCTGCTTTGTGATGCACACCAGTGATACTCCTGTTTGGCAAGTAAATGTTATTTTGGTGATCAGTCTCCAGTACACACCAGTGCCTCCTCCAAGCTTGAGATTCTGCATCAAAGTAGCCTGACATGACACTTAGGGTAACAGTGCACTGGCACAGGTCCTGCATGGTGGATTTGGTGCAGAGTTGAGCATCCAAGTGTCAGATAAGAATCCTGCTATTCCTAATTTATGTTACTAGAAGTTGAAGATTTCAGGCTAATACAAAATTTCTTTAAGGATCGCATTAATCTTTTTGTATAACTCATAGTTAAATGTAAAAGCAAAAGCTTTGCAATCTTTCTCTAAGGAAAAACTCAGGAAATGTTATCAAATCAGGCTCCTAAAATCAGCTCATCAGTGTTGCTATCAATGACAAAAATGACATGTGTCATTTTATTTATTAAGGAATTGAAACACAGTGGTCTTTTGGGGCAAGGTGATCTGCATATACAAAATAATTATTGCCCATCCTGTGAAGTTGCCTGTGGACAATCCTTCATGAATCTGTAAGAAGTGGTGTACCTCTGCTTGGACGGGAACTTCATGAACTAGTTAGTGTGCATGATGTCTGGCTACTGCTGAACAGGGAGATCCACTCTTCTTCTGGCCCTTTTCCTACTACCCAGCAGTGTAGTCCCACCTCCTCTTTGTGCCTTCTCATGGAACTTCTTGGACTTCTTGAAAACAGATCCAATGTGATGATTTGTTGGGTAGGTTAATTTTCTGATCTGCTGACTTCCAGAAGCCACAGAAGATAGGTGTTGGGAATGTGGAGCCAGGAGGAAGAAGTGGATGTGGTAGAGAAGACACAAAATTTCCGTTTCAGTAACAGTGAGCTGTTGAGTCAGCTGGAACCATACTGTTGTCTACTTCCCCCCAATTTTTTCTTTATTTCATTTTATTTCTCTATTGCAATACTCTGTGCAAAGGATTTGTGTTCTTCAGTTTTCCAGGCAGTAAAAGCCACAAATAAGTGATACAAGACTGGCGGGCAGACAAGTTTTAGCCAACCCTGCATTTAAAGTTTCCCTTTTCCGGTCCAAGATAAGCATATAATTGTTAATGTGAAATGAAAATGTGGAGTGTTTTTGGGATCAAAGACAGTTTCTATCAGCAGCCTTTGGGGCAGGCAAACAGATGATAGAAAACCAGCACACACATGCACTCAAGGCAACATACTATACTCTATTCTTAGATGCTTACAACTGCAAGATTCCCCAGTGGGATTGATGCAGCCAGACAGGTGATTATGTGTGTATTTGGGTGAAAGTGCATGCAAGATGAGCACATAACTTAGGAGTAAAAAGTGTAAAATGAAACTGTGAGCATGGTGTTACTTACACAAACCCAACCAAATGAAGGTATTTAAAGCACTCTTGTACTAGACCAAACAGCACATGTGTCTAAACTCAAATACTTACCAGAGCTGCTTGATTTAAATTCCTTGCAAAGTTCCTAGTGCCTGTCTCTCTCCAGCCTCATGCATTGCCTCATAGTTCTCATTCCCATGGGTTGTTGCATGTCAGTCCTTCTCTGGCAGGATCTGATGCAGTGAGGGTTGAAGTTGTCTGGGCTGCATCCTGATTTTGCAAGCCTGATTTTGCACACTGGCAGTGCCTGTGGTGGGAATGGAAGCCCTGTGCTCTCTTCCATTCCCTTCACAAATGCACAGTGACTGGGGGAGGGAGAGGAGTAGGACAGTGTTATTCCCTTCTGCTTGTTCCCATCTCTTGGTTGCTTGTGATGTGTGTTTTGCCTTTGCAAGGTCAGGAGCCTCTGCCCTGACGTGTGTAATGTCAGATGGCACCCAGGAACTTGGCTGCTGGCACAGGCTGTAGTATAAATCCTGGCCCATGGGTGGGGTGATTTATGGAAAAAGCAATGAGATCTTGAGCTATATGTTAGATAATGTGGTAAGTTTTTACATCGAGTACTGTCCTTTGCCTCTATACCCAGCAGCTGTCTGAGCAAATGCCTAACTCTTGCTTTTGGTTAATAGAACGTATTTTTTAAAGTGAGGACTTAGAAGTTTGGCTCTTGGCAAGTCTTTAAATTATTAAGCTGACAGCTGTGAAGGAAAGCTGAAGATTTCAGCAGTGTGACACATCACAACAGAGCCTTTGGCAGCTTCTGTTGCCGTGCAAGAGATTAGCAAGAGCACGGTGAAAGCTGGGATGGGCACGATCCAGCTGTGAGCTTTGGCACTGCTGTCCTGCAGGGACAAACTGAGGCTCTGGCTGCCTGACAGCTCCAGCCACCCAAAATCTCAGCTCTTCCTTTGTTCTGCTGCAGAGACCCTATAGCTGTTCAGTGGTGGGTGCTCTCTACTGAGGAGGTTGCAACAGCACTGCCCTTAAAATGTTTGAGAAGATCATGGTGCCTTCAGATTCCTCAGGACTGGGAGAGTTCTTCCCTCCCTGCTGCATCCCTGCCTGCAAATCCATGCCTGCTACAGCCCTGGGGAAGCAAATATCCCTGAGCTTTCTTGGCCTTGCTGGCAGTGCCTGAAGGAAGGTGTCACATCAGTAGTCCTTGTTAGAAGCTTAATAACAGCACTGCTGAAGCTGATCAGAAGCAGAACAATTCCAAGCTCATTTCTCTCACAGCTGAAGGCAACAGGTTGTGCCCATTTCAGCACTGTTTGGCAGAAGGATTCAAGTATTATATCTGGGTTTGAGCACTGACTTGGATAGAGCTGATCTTGCCCTCTGGTGAGCAAAAGCAGTTTCAATGGGCATGTTTTGATACAAATGAAATGGTTGCCTGTCTTACAATGTAGGGGTGTCTGAAATCTCCTCATCTGCTAATTGTTTCTTGATGCCAGATTGTCACCACAATCTTGTGTATCTCACAAGAGTCCCTTATTTTTTGCAGAAAATGTGCCTAGTAATTCAGGAATCCTCAGGTTTCAGTCAACCGAGCAGCAATATTTAAATATCTATTACTGTTATTTTATAGGATGTGCAGTTCTCTGTAGTAGGTGTAACTTGAATGACTTTTAGTGTCTCTGCAGATTTTTGGGTCCCTCTTTATCACCAGCTTTCACAAGAAGCTACATCTTTCCCTAGTCACACTTCTGTTAAATAGTTGGGTAAATAAATATGTTTTATTTATACATGCTTCTCTAGATGAGGCAGTGATTTTGATAGAATAGTTTTTATAATGAACATCATCTTTCTTTTTGCTTAGAGGAATAAGAAGCATGTTTCTTAGATATATTTCTTTCTCTTGGAAGAGACAAGAGATTCAACAAGAATTTATTTCCCTCTTTCTCAGAGATGGTGTACGAGTTTTGTTTTACCTTTGTTTTAAAGATTTTACATGGTGAACAGCTACATGTTTTGAAGCTGTAAGAAAAAAAACAGTTTCACTTGTCTTTCAAAGGTTTCACTTCAGGAACCTTGTCACTTTCAGAAGCCATGTTAGAATGCATAACTTTTAGAGTCATTAATTTGTGAAGGATGGCAGCACCTACAAGTCTACAACTTTTTTCTTATTCTAAGCAATAAACAGTCACCATTTTTTTTCATGGTGATGGGATTGAAAAGTTCATTAGCACACTAAGGTGCAGAAAGCCCATGGCACACAGCAGTGACACTTTCTAGAGCAATATCAAAAGACCCTTAGTGTTAATGTACTGTTATGATACATGATTATATAAATTATATAGTTACAGAATTTGTTAAATGCTATCACTGTGTTTGAAAATGTGTTAGACTCTGGTGTAAGCTTAGACTCTAAAAGGATTTAAGATATATGATTGTCTTATTCTCACGTCACATCCCTAGATGTTAGACAATCATCTATGCTATTTGAAGAATTTACAGAATTTTTTAAAATGAGATTTTGTGATCTTCCTAAGACAATCCAATTTTGTACTTCCTCTTCAGGGAATGATTGTTTTTCTACCTCCTGAACATTTTTCTTGCAACTCGCTTAGTTCTTCGCAGTAGTTGCATTTCCCAAGAGCTACTGATTGAGTTCAAAACTAACCCTGAAAAAAGTAGCTTTCAGTTGTCTCACTTGAGAAGACCCTCGTATGCTCACTTCTTCAGAGAGGACAGAACACAGAGATTATATCATCAGATCTCCATGGAACAGATTCCTCCAGAACTCTCTGTACAAATAATTTCACTTCCATCAAGTTGTTTTCCAAAATCAAGCAACCAAAAAATTGTCAGTTTTTTTTCTGTGAGGTTTCACCAGAGTGAAATGCTGAAAGAAAACATGTCAAAGTGAAGGTTGGTAAAGCTGCAAAATGAAGTGTTCTGAAGTCAGGTTTCCTGCTAACTCTACCCTATTCTAATAACAAACTCGATCTATATATAAATATATATTTTAGATTCCTGGGCCAGGATTTTCACTTTCTCATGTCCCTCAGTAAAACTGGGGCTATTCAACATTTCTAGAAATGAAGATGTAAAGCTTTGTTTCCTTAGTTCTTTCCTTTTAGCTATGCTTTTTAATAATTCAGCAGCTTTCCTCAAGCACAGCTCAGAGATCAAGTAGTTAACAATATATGTGCAAATAGCAATTGTTCTTTGTACATAAGAAAGCAAATGTTCATAAGAAGGCAAATGTACTTGAGAAGGCAAATGTTGTATGAGTGGTTTGTGCTGTATATTTTATGTATTCCATTCCACATGGAGTCAATCATTAACTTTAGTCTCAGGTTAGCAGAGATCAGCAGGCCAGTTTATATGTATAACATGTGCAAGAATATTTTTTATTTATTTTATGTTAGAGGAGCTGCCTGTGAAAAAATGAAACTTGTTTCAAAGTTGATGATAATGCAAGGAAGGCATAATGAATGTGCCAAAATCAATCTAGGTTTGCATTTATTACATAATCCCTGCTTCTGTGAGAGCAGTGGCCGTAGGCTGGCACCATGACAGAGAAGTCCTCCTATCACTTGTCACTATAATTTACCATTTGTGTAGCAGTAGTGCCTAGGAATTTGAGCTGTTTATCAGATCCCAACAGGGGTAGCTGCTGAATGCTCTGAAAAAAAATAAAGCCCTTGCAGCACAAATCTTGGTAGCATGTCTTATATCAGTGGTGGGTTCTGGATGGTGAGGGATGGTCTGTGTGCAGCCACCAAGGTGGGATTCTGTCAGGAATGGGATTTCTGTTTTGGGAGGTCAGACCCTGAGCCCAATAGTGGCATCCTGAAAGCACAGAGAAATGGGTAGTGTACAGAAATGGGTAGGGAGCTCTGGGTACCCTCTTTGGGTAAGGATCTGCTCTTGTAGCCCCCCAGAGTCACACCAGTAAAGTAAGAGATGGGGCTGGAGCCAGGAGGGAGGTTAGCCAGCCTTTACTATTGGGTAGGTGGAAAAGGATAAGGGAGGAATCAGTGTGTCTCACTTTAATTAAGGTATCTGTAGATTCCAGTACTTTTTGAAGCATAAAACTGTAGATGTAGAACTTAAGAAAATGAAGGATATTGTCACAGCAGCAAATGCCAGCCTCTCTGCAGTCAGCTAAGTTCCTGACATGGACTTCTTGGTCCCCCTCATGAAGTGTCCAGGTACTGAAAGCCAGCTTGGTGGTAGCTTTGGACTTTGGGTCTGCTCTCAAAAATAGACATTGCCTTCTTAGGCTCAGGGCCCTTCTAACTCTCTAGCTATTTATTTTTTATTTTCATAATCCTGGTATGGTTATTCTGTTAATTATCTTGCTTCTACCATCCTGGCATAGCAGACTTGTGTAAGTCCCTTTACTAACTCAAAGGTACTTCTCTTTTCCTTTGTTCAAGGCCAGTCATCTCCTCAGAATAAATTTAAGTGGAAAGAGGTTAAACTGATTAAGAACTGGCAAAGGGGATCAAAAACTGGGGAAGAAGCAAGAGCTAATCAGGTTTGGTTTGTTTATCTGGTCTTGGAAGAAGAATTGTGTTGAGGCTCTAAAGGTTAATAAAGACAGAAAGTGTAAGCTTGAAGTCTCAGCAGAACCACTGGCATTTGTTGAGGGAAGGATGTGTTAATTATGAGTTGTTCTTTTGTTCTTAAGCAAGACCAGGACATATAAACCATATGTTTTAAACCATTTTAATATATAAACCACTGGAATTAAATAGGTGTCCTTGCCTTCCAGTTCCCTCCTCTCTGTCCTTCTTTGGACTGGCTTAAGCATCTCTGGACCATCACCATATGGTGGCCTGCCCTGGGGAAGTGATCAGCAGAGGTTTTGGAAGACTGGTATTTCAGTTGGGTCAGTTTTACAAACCAATTTACCACATGACCACAAAAAAGCTTTCTCTGAAGAGGTACAGGGGGAGAAATGGGGGCTGGCTTCCCCCATGTCACTGAAATATGTATGGTTTGGGGCTGTGGTTTACTGATAGAGCAGATCTAACTGCAGCCTGCTGCTGCCCCACTCTTATCACTTCCCTTGCACCTCACACTGGTGTTTGTCTGGGATCAGAAGTTCAGGGAACTGAAGCAGCTGAAGCCAAATAAGAAAAATTTAACTTTCCAAACAAGTTCAGCATGAAGTCAGACCAGTGCCAACACTGGAGTGAATGAGACAGCAGAAACACATGGCCAAGGACAGGGAGAGGGAATGGTGGCAGCAGCCACTGCTAGGTTTGCTTGACCACCCCCTCAGGGCTTAATTTTCTGGATTCCCCCTAAAAAATGTCAGACTCAGTAGAAGATATATTGTAAAAATGGCATTGAGTTTAAAATGCACAATGCACATGCTGTTACTGAGCAGGAACAGAGACTAAGTTTGACAATTTTTTTTTCTTTCAAGGCTTTTACCTTTACTTATACACTCTTGTTACAGTATTGTGCATGAATGAACGTTCAAATACTGACATTTCATATGTTTTGAAATTTGTATTGTGCAATTTGCATGACCAATTTATCACCACTGTGACAGCACTGCTTCAGAATGCAATTCTGACAGTAATTATCAGCCTTTTACAGTTTATGTATTTCATGTCTTAGCAGTGCCTCAATCTAGTAAATGCTTCAATCTAGCAAATGCATTCAGATCTCCAAGGTGCAGTTACAAATAATTAAAAAATGTTCCTAAACTTGCTAATTCAGAGTGAACATAGAAGCATGTTCTCACATCTCAAGGCTGTAATTCTCAGTTTCCTTGCAGTTGTGTGGTTGGGTACATGGGCTACCACAGCCATGTCACATCGATTTGCAGGCAGGTGAGAGTTTTCTGGTTTTTGTGAGGAGCCAGGGGCAGGTCATGCTGTGGGTTTTCTGTGACTATTGGTCCATGTGTCTGCAGAAAGGAGCAGCCCAATTCCCTTGGCCTGGGGCTTCTGCTGCATGGCTGGTGCACTGCACTGGTGTGTCTGAGCCCGTGGTGAACAGTCTGGGAGGCTCAGCCAGGTTATCATGGTGTCAAACTAGTGCTGATCATGGTGTAAGGGGTAAGATCAGCTGGCCTGAGGTCAGGGGATGGGGACCCCACAGTGAGAATGGCTTCCCAGGGAATCAGTTCTTGAAGTTGAAAGTGCAGCTCTACCAGTCCAGGAGTGCCTTCTCACCCTGCTCAACCCTTGTTTACATGGCAGGTTTTTGGTAGAGATCACAGCAATGCTAGACAGGGTTTGGGTGACTCCATCCAAATGGATCTGTGGCTGTTTGGGTGAGGGTGCCTCCTCTATTAAGGCAGCAAGTACAGAGATGCTCACCTGAAGGTAAAAAATCACATGACAAACTGTTACTAAATGGTTGATCAGAGCAAAAGCCCATGCACCTAAGAGATGGTGACAGTAAAGATGGGAGCTTGAAAGTCAAGTATGAATACTGTGTTTGGTGTGACAGAAGAGAAGGCAATGGAAAGAATCTGGGAGATGGACACTGTTATTCCTCTCAAGAGCAGTGGCAACTGTTATTTCCAAGCTGTAATGCTGGATAAGATTCAAACAAGATCATGTTTGTTGAGGACAGTGCATAGAAGACTTGAGGTGGAAAATGGCAGGGAAGGAGAATTTGAAACAGAACTTAAACTTTATGGGGAAGTGGTATGACTGTCCTGAAAGGGCATGCACTGTGTAAGGAATCTGCAGAGACCAAAGTTCTTCTGCTGATGGAGCACTATCATATTTTTTCTATATTAATCTTATATGCTGTACCTGGTTTGGGAAGTTTCTTCCACCCACAGTAACACAGTGGCCATCCAGCACAGTAGCCTTTTGTTATGGAGGTTTGTGTGGATTTGCTGCCTTGCTTCTCACACTAAGAACTGTTGGGTGTTTTTCTCTTAGTGTTCAGCTGAACCACTGCACAACCCACTGTGTCTGCACCACTCACCTGTGTATTGGGCCAAATGGGTTTATTGGCAGTTAAAAATAAGTGTTTGTATGTTGTGTCTGTTGCTCTTTGTGTTGTGACTTGTGTCTTCAAGGCATTGTGGCTGCTTAAAGCAGGCCTGCCTGTCCTGTTGTGTTTTTACAAGTCTTGGCCCTGATTTAAGAGGCAGAGCAAGTGCAAGACATAGTTACAATATGGTTAGCAAAAACAATGATTTTTAATTTAATTCCACTGAGTACTGCAAAATATTCACAGGAAGCTGAATTTTTCAGGGCTTATCTGAGGTATCAGTACAACATTTATGCTCATCCTCCTTGGAAGGAGGATCTGACAACACACAGCCAACACATCACTCAGAGTTAGGATTGCAAATAATGGAAATGACTTCTGGAAGGGTATTAGCTAGGCATTATTTATAGTGCTGATTGTCAGCAGTGGAACAATTTCCTTTCATTTTTTTCTGAAAAGATCCTTGTCTTGATAATCATACATCCTTTTTTGCAGTAGCATATAATTGTATAGCTTAGAAATTAGGGAGGTATAATAGAAAGCTGTTAATTGTTTCCTGATGCTCAGGATGTAATTAACTTACACTTTCCTCTAGTTGAAATTGATTTATTTTTACTAAGATGTAGAAAAAGTATCTCTTAGCTTAAACTGCTATTTTGCTGGTTGTTCAGTGCAAACAGAGGGAGGTTGTCACAGGCAGAAGCTCAAAGTAACGTTATCATGTGTAAATCCCAAAAGAGATTGTACAAATACCTTTCAGAGAGTGTCTAGAAGCTTAAAGACTTGCCTTGGACAATTATTTTCAAAACTCATAGCATGTTGGACAAACTCAGACCTTTCAAGTCTTTTGGGAAATGACTAGAAATAGATTAAATGATGTTAATAAGTAGATCTCTGTGACAATAAAAATGGGTCCATAAGTGCAGCCATTGGTAGACATGTTACTACATGTCTAATTAGACAAGGGATGAAGATGGGTTCTTAAAAACACACTGAACAGAACAAATAAAGCACAATTTATTAAAAGCTTTATTTATCTTTAATTTTGCAAAACTGTGCAACCCTAAAATAAACTGCAACAACTTGTCTTCCTACAAGACTCAAGCCCCAAGGAGGGCTGGCTCTCAGGCTGGGGTTGGGCCAGGGCATATACAGGAGGTACTGGGTCTGCTCAGAGAAGAAAAGGCCTGGGGAATTCTTCTGATTGCAGCTACTAGAATGGGATGATGTAAGGAAAACAAAAGAGAATTTTCCAAGGTGCACAGGGATGGTACAAAAGGCAGTAGTCAAAATTTGCAAGGGACTTTCTAGTCAGATATTTAGAAAGAATTATTCTCTGTGAGGGTAAGTAAAAAACTGGAATAAGAGTCCAGAGAAGCTTTGAAATACTAAAATCTTGCCTGGACATGACCCTAAGCAACTTGTACTAACCGGTTATACTTTCAGGATAGGTTGGACCCGATGACCTCCAGAGATCCCTTCCAGCTGAATATTTTATGAAGGCATAGTGTGTTGTCTTCTTTAAGCTGTGGTGGCTGATATTATCAGCTTTTTGTTATTGGCTGGTAACCAGAGATGGTTATCCACTCTCTGCACTGGTGGGAGGGCTGCTGAGAATGCCTCCTAACCTCTTCAGTGCCAAATCAGCTGGCAGCTTGTTCCACTGCTCTCACATTGCCCAGCTTTTCAAGCAAATTTAAGGATGAGAAACATATCCATTCCCAAATAAATCCCAAGAACTTTTGAAATCTCTGTTTCAACTGAGATTTTTAGGAAGATGTGAAGGTGACAGCCTGACTCCCTTGACCTCAATGTCTTACGTTAGGGTAGGATTTTACCTCAGTTCACACGAGATTCATCAAATGCCAGCATCACAACTCATCCCACCACCAAGACTTCTCTCCAAGATGTTTGTGATCTGTAGATTCAAGTCTCAAGAATTTGGGGTACAGAAACCAAAGTGCACTTATTTGGGACATGCTGGTTTTATAGCAATCCCTGAAGAGTGAGAATAGGGAAAAGGTGGGAGACAGTGTAGATAGTAATATGGGCTGTAAGGGCAGTAGGTCAGGGTGCCAGCAATGCTGCTGGCTGTGCTCTGATGGCATTGCAGGAGGAACAGTCATCTCAGGGCCAGCTACCTGCTCTTCCTTCTTGCTGCCTGCAGGACACTCTCAGATCCCCTCCTGCACAAAGGAGGGACCAGTTTGGGAGTTCATTTGTGTGCACAGTGTATGCACAGGTTCCTGTGCATAGTTCTGCAGCTCCAACTTTGTTCTGTGGAAAGAGGATTTGCATTCACATATTGAGGGAGGAAAGTATTTGAACTATTAAAATTTTCTTCCCTTGGAGGGACACATCTCATCCTGCAATCAGAGATGATTATATCAAGCATGTGCCCAACCACTATCCCACCTATTTTAAAAATAATAATGTCCCTTTCAACACACACACAACAATGGGATTTTTTGCTTTCTCTGTATGTGCTTTATCACAATGTTGCAAGGCCTATATCCTTTAAAAAATATTTCCTCCTAGGGAAAAATCCAATCTCTTTTTCTATAAAGTGGTGGTTTTTCCAAGTGCTATGCTTTGGGCCTACTGTAATGAATCAAACACCAGTGGTTGAAAGATAATTGCTTGCATTCACTTTGTTGGGCTACAGAGGGGCTAGAGCTGCTCCAAACTAATACATTAATAGCTTCATATTAATTTTTTGGTTGAATCTGTAAATCAACACCAGCAGAAACAGCGTTTCCTACATAATTTCACATGAAATATGTTTGTACCCTGTGTTGCTTGCTTTTCTGAATATGGAACATCTGAGTTTAGATGGGGCCAGTAACAACAATACTCTTGGGAAAGATAGTACAGGGCCAAAGGAGGAAAAAAGAAAGGATTGCATAAACTGTTCAGAATCACAACAACAATGGAAAGAAGAATTTATTTAAACATATAGTGGCTAAGGAAAAGTTCCGGTGGAGTGGAAATGATGAAATTTTGCTTGCAGGCTGAAAATTACAGCACATTTTTTTATGTGAAATATCAGTATTCCCTTTCAGAAAATGAAAAAACCTGTAGAAAAAGGCACAAAAAGGCATTGGCCACTTCTTCAATGGTTTCATGTCTTCACTGGCCACAAATCTTTTGCAATTTCAGCAGTTGATATCTGCACAGCCTACTTACATATGGACTGAAATGTTGTTTGTCTTCATCTGCAATCTGGACAAGGGAATCAAGGGCACCCTCAGGGGCTTTGCAGGTGAGACCAAATTGTGTGGGAGTGTTGATCTGCTGGAGGGCAGGAGGGCTTTACAGAGGGATTTGGACAGGATGGATCAGTGGGCAGAGGCCAATTTTATGAGATACAGCGAGGCCAAGTGTCAGGTCCTGCATTCTGTTCACACCCCCATACAGTGTTCCAGTTGGAGTTGCGTGGCTGGAAAGGTGCTTGTTGGAAAAGCCTGAGGATGCTGGTCAGCAGTGGCTGAACATGAACCAGCTGTGCCCAGGTGGCCAGGAAGGCCAATGGCATCCTGGCCTGGATCAGAAACAGTGTGGCCAGCAGGACCAGGGCAGTGACTGTCCCCTGTACTCAGCACTGGTGAGGCCACGCTTCAAATCCTGTGTCCAGTTCTGGGCCCCTCACTACAAGAAGGACATTGAGGGGCTGGAGCACATCCAGAGAAGGGGAATGGAGCTGGGGAAGGGTCTGGAGCACTAGTCTGATGAGGAGCAGCTGAGGGAGCTGGGGGTGGTTAGCCTGGAGAAAAGGAGGCTCAGGGGACACCTTGTCACTCTCTACAGCTCCCTGAAAGGAGGCTGGAGCCACGTGGAGTTGGGCTCTTCTGCCAGGTAACAAGCAATAGGACAGGAAGTAATGGCCTCAGGTTGAACCAGAGAAGGATTAGATTGGACATTATGAAAAATTTCACTGAAGTGATTGTCAAGCACTCTAACAGGCTGCCCAGGGAAGTGGTGGAGTCACCATCCCTGGAGGTGTTTAAAAGATGGGGCACTTAGGAACCTGGTTTAGGGTGGGCTTGCCAGGGTTAAGGGTTGGACTCCATGATCTTAAAAGTATTTTCCAACAGAAACATTTCTTTGATTCTGTAACTCTCGCATTCAACTGGTTTTGTTTACATTCAAATTAAGACCTACTGAACACTGTAATGTGCTTTGATAGCCAGCATGAATAAGGGGCTAAACCTTGGCACATGCTCTAGGCACCCTTCATGTGCCTGGGTAGCTGCAGCAAGAAGTGCCTGTGGTCTGTCTGCCCAACTGTGCCACTTCAAACCATCTGAGAATCAACCATAGCCAAGCTCCTACACATCTTCCTTTCTTCAAGGCAGGTGATGTCAGGGCTGGCCTTGCAGTGATGAATTGGATTAACACAGTGTTGAGCCATTTACACTGATGATAGGTAAGTATCTGAGCTTGTGTAAAGGCACAGTGCAGGTCTGAACCACTTAGCTCCTCTTGTCCTGTTGCCCATCTAAAGTCTATCTCTAGCTGTCTGTGCAACATGTGTTTTGGATTCGAGTTGAGGCCTGAGACAAAGTTTGGTGTGTGCTGTAAACACAACCATGTTGTTATAATCTAAATCCAGCGGCATTCTACAGGGGCTGATGAGTATGTAAAGCTGATGCTGTTCCTTGGTAGGTAAGGTCAGGGTGCATGGTCTGAGTTATTAAAGGAGTAAGAAGTCATATTTTGAATTTATTGTCAGCACATGAATACCTGTTCATTGAGCTTTCTGCATGTGGAGAGAGAATATTGCATACAAGGAGAAATGGCAAACACATGGCCCAGCAGTGGGAGCAAACTGTTCAGTAGAGCAGCAGAATTTCTCTGGACTCCTTAGGGATTTATTTGTTACTTTAAAGGAAAACTTCGATTTAATCTTAAGAGGAGAGGAAAAATACTTCTGTAATATTAATCTTTTCAAAGCTTATAGACTTGTGAGCTTTTAACAAGGCCTAATCAAACAAGACAAGATCCTTGATAGCATCCTGACAGAAGGAACTATTCATAAAGAGTGGTTGTGCCACAGCTGTGTTCATATAATAATATATGGGATGTAGAAAAATGCTGAGTTAATCAAACAGAACCATCCCCAGGCTAGATTTTTGCAAAAGGAAAATATTTTAAATAGATTCAGTGTTTAACTATTCTTTTTAATAATAGATTTTCCCTAATGATGAAGTTCTTCATTAGCCTACCAGAATTTAGGCAGTGAGCAACTTCATCCCATTAAATAATCCCCTTAAATTCACATACCATAATTCTTGCTGTTATGTGTTTGCATGACCTAGATAAAGAGCGATATTTAAAGCAGATAGAATGGTGTTTTGCCATTAAAACATTTGTGTCAGAGGGCAGTCCTTTCTGTGTTTAAAAAATAAATGCAGTAGTGTTGTGTTGCAAAATTGTTGAGTAAAGTCATTGTTACCATTGGCGTGCATTCATTTGGAACTCAGCACAGTCTGGGGCAGTCAGTAGATTTCCAAGACATTTTTAATTTTTTCATCTGCACATGGTGGTTTATTTTTTTCTTCTTTTGGCAGTGAAACCTTACTGAATGTTAGAGGATTTTCTGTAAGAAGAAAATGTATAAATGAGCAGAATGTTCATTTGGATTATGCTGCTTTGTTGCCTCCAGCTGACTGGAAAGGTCATACTGGCTTATATTTTACTCTCAAAGACAAGATAACTTAAGGAAACTCTAAGAGGCTGTAACACCATTTGATTTAGACTTCTAACCTATTTTGATTTATTCACTTTAATAATTGCATACTTTATATTATTTCAATAAATAAAACAAAGTTATGTGCCACTATATAAATTAGACAAATTCCAGGCTAAGAATACTAAAGTGACTATAACTATAAACAGCTTCTTTGCAGTAACTTCACAAGATCTCAGGTTAAAACTGGTGGTTCCTCCAAACCTGGTGATCTGGATCTCACGAGGATGGGTCAATGTTGCACGTGGAGGCAGGAAAGCCAGCTCAGTTCAGACATGTAGAGATTTCATCCAAGGGCAAAATGCAGAGCTGGGCTGTGGGGCTGGCAGAAGGATTCTCAGCCATTGAAGTTCCTCCTGGCTTTCCTGGCTTCTCCACTTTGACTTAGCAAGGAAGCAGAGCAGACCCTTGGTCTCTATGTGTGCTGCTCCCCAGCTCTGTCCTGACACAGTTGTCTGCCACAAAGGTTGGATGGTTTCCTTCAGATGCTGGAGGAAAATATGCCACTAGTTTGGCGTTGACTGGCCAGTTAAATCCCCATCCTTCCAATCAGCCAGGTAAGGACTGTTGAATGCTTGCACAGTAAAAATGAAAGCCAGGGAACACCCTATGGCACAATGAAGGAAGCATGTTCACAAAATGGGGACATCTCTTGTACTTAGAACTCCTGAGTTTTGGCAAACACACAAAGCAGGTCTGTATATCTGCATATACACTTGTAATAAGAGCTTTGATATAAACAGCAAGTGTCTTAGTATAGGCAGCATTTGAACTTTTTTGCTGACATGATCCAGGACTTTAAGAAGGCTGAATCCTGATACAGTGCATTCAAAGGCCAGCCACTGATACTCTTTCACCTTACAATATTCCCAAGGTTGTTTGGAGATAGCAATGTAAATCATTTAATTATAAACCACAGGACTGGAAGGTCATCTGAAGAATATTACAATACATAATCCTTTGACATATTTATTACTATTATTGCCTTAAGTAAGATTTAGAAATCTTTTCTCCAAAACTTTGTCTAATTCTTACGTTAGGATCTGTCAGCATTGCTTAGATTTTCATGTCCTCTACTTTCAACTCACCTGAAAGATTATAGACAGCAATTCTGCTCCTCTCACTTTTTGTCTAGGTAAGGCCAGACTCCCAATCCAGTATCTTTTTCTCTCTGCTCATGAGGCTGGCTCAGTATTTCTCATACCAGAGTGAAGCAACATCATTGCATCTCTTTGAGCTGATCCTTCTTGAATGAGATGTCATGAGCAAAGCACAGTATTTAGATGATGTTCTGTAGTATCAGAAACAATGACATGAACAACTGGATTTCCCATCATTTCTGAAAACATCTCTGTTAGTGCAATGTGAGGTTGCCCTTGGTTTTTGCATGGTCTCAGCCTGTACTCAGTGAAAGTTTCACTACCACATATTCAGCTATTTCTTGCTCTGTTGCTTTTAGCCTCTGAGTTCTCAGTTTTCAGCAGAGCATTTTGTTGTTAGTGTACAGCCTCTACAGACATTTTATAGTCTTACCTGTTCCTCCATGTCTGTTTATGACCTGTGAAGGTCATCCTCTAACAATTTAATTGCCTCTAGGCAATCCAGTCAAATGGATCATTACTTTCAGTGTTTAAAAATCTGCATCAGTTTTCCAGCTTTGTTTTACAGTTTAGTGGTCAACCACTGAGTTTCAATAGACTTCTGGAAGACAGTGGAAAGAACTCCCTTGAATCATGTCTTTGGTCAGCATAGCATCCTGCATATTGTGGTGTTGCCAGCTGGAGGAGGTAAAAAAGCATGTACCAGTGTTAAAACAGGGCAGATTGATTTTTTTTTTTTTTTAATTTAAAGACATTCAATACAAAGTGCCTTTTCAAGTGAGTGCTTTTGCACTTACTGCTATCACAGCTTCCTTAAAAAAAAAAAAAAAAATCCTAGAAATGCAGTTATACTAAACATGAAAGAATGGAAGCTATTAATTTAGAATCTGAACAGATAAACAAAGTTTAATGGTTTTAATATGACATATTGTATATTGAAATAATATTGCATCTCTTTTCATTTTAAGATGGACCTACATATTTGTTGAAAGTGAATAAAAAAATTTTGAGTCATAGCCCCAGTAAAAAATCAAGTTTTTTAACACTTTTACGTAACACTAAACATTTTATTACTTATGATCTTACCTATCAGGTACTGGATATCTATTCTTAATGAATGATTCAGCACAGTATTTGGTTAAGAGTTTTGCATAGAGGTGAAAAAAATTGCTAAATGCAATTGATATATTACTGCAGTACGATGCTTTATTAATGATGAAGGCAGATTTTTTTATCTTGCATTCAGCAGGCTTGCAAAGGACCACTAAGAAGTGCTGAATATCAGGGAGAAAATCTCCTGTAGGTCTGTGTTTCTCAGGCTGAGAGCAGCCATTCCTGGAAGGACTTTGAGCTCACAGTTACCCATATAATGTCCCAGTAAAACTATTTGTCACTTATTGACAGGATGGGAGAAATACCAGGCTGTGCTCAAGATTAGGCACTTGACTGATTTCAGTTCTCCCATGGATTTCTTGGGTTATCTCTGACACTTTTACTGTTTGCCCTCCAGGCTTGTGTTCAGGATGTTTGAGATTTGCTCTTCCCCAGATGTTCTGAGATGGGTGATGAGAAGACCTTGTTTCCTGGGTGGTCTGAAACTTGCTGCACACAGTGCAGGTGCCTACCAGGATTAAAGACAGCTTTTCCCTCTGGGTAGAAGAGGTGCCAGCCTTGCTGCATGAGGGACCTCAGCCTGTAACTTTGTATGTTCCCCTACCCCCATGGCATGCCAGGTGCATCCAGGAGAGGAGTTCTCACACAGCAGGGCATTCTGGCACCCCCAGATGTTTGTGTCATTGGTGCAGCCCCTCTTCCTGACTCCAGTGATGCACACCTGCAGCTGAGCATCCTATTCCCCAGCTGCTGGTCTGTCTCTCCAGGTTCCTGAGGGCTGGAATATCTATAGCAGTAGAATTTAGGCTGTCTGACCTGTTTTTGCCCTGTTTAGCCTGTTTAGCATTTCAAAGGAACATTCTCTTCTTCCAGCCATGTTATTGAGATAACAGGCCTTCATTCCCTGACACAAATTTCATTGGTTTTCACTGGGCTCCCTTGAGACCTCACTGCCTCTTCCTGAGTTTGCTATCCATAGAATAATTCCTTTATTGAGAGGTATTTTTGCATAAGAGCTGGTGAGCTTATTGCCATGTTAATCCAGTCGTAGGATGTCTTTAATGACAGTTCTGCAATGGTTTCTAGTCTGTACTTTGAAATTTTGGTGGTCTTCAGTTTAGTTTTGGGAAAATGTCCTTGCAAAAATTAATCTTCCGAATACACATTGATTTAATAAGCCTAAGAATATCTGTGCAAAGGAGATACAGAAAATTAATGTGGATAAAAGCCCTAGTTGATGTATATTAGCAAAGATGACTTGTTTTTGAGTCAAAAGTAGATCAGTTCTTCTGGGTATCCACACAGTGATATCCCATAGACTTTGACCTGCATACATTTGTCCTCTGGTGCATCCCAGCTCATCCATAACTGAGTAGAAGCACAATGATGTCTGATTTCCATTTAGAGAAGGAGGGCTGTGATTTGCTGAGTTCTGGCATTTCCAGGCCGGAAAGTGAGCAGCCTGAGACAGGCAGATTTCCACTTCCCTTATATGACTAGAGGCAGGTGGAACAGAAACTTGTATTCTGTGTTTTCCTTTTTATAAAACCCAGTTTTATGCTTTCCAGCAAGATAGAATCTCTCAAGGTTTAAGTGCACAGGCAGTTAGATATGTTTTTCATGTTTGAACACTTTTTATTTTAAAGTGAAATGCAAGTGAAATGGCTTGGCAGGCAGGGAGATTAGTCACTTCACAGCTTCTGTAGGTTTTACAAGGGGTCTCTAGTCTTATGACAGATCAATACAAACACACAGATTTAATTTCCTCTGCAGTCTGTAGTGCTCTAGAGGCTGTGGCTCAGAATTTCTGACCTGAATTTGTGGGCTGTAAGAGATTATGTGAGAGACATCATGTTGATGTCATCCCATACCCTGAGCAATGCCTGTGTCTGTTCCCCAGAGTTTGCTTAGAACTTAGTTAATAAGATGTTATGAGTGTTGGGGATGTCCTTGTACATCTTTGGTCACAAGCTCAGTGGCCTTAGTACTTTCTGAATGTATAAAAAAAGATTTCATAAGAGGCAGCCACAATATTTTATTTTAAGCCACAGGGACACTGGTGAACTCTAATCTTTCTAAGACTTGGGATTTCCTCTGCAGTGCACCAAGACATGGTTTATTTGAAGTCTATCTGGCTCTGTGTTCTGGCATCTCCTCACTTTGATTACATACATGGCTGTGGGCAAAAAAAGGGAGATTGCCACAGTGATGAGAGCTACTATCAGGAGCTGCTTTGAGGACAGCCTTTCTGAATGTATTTGAGATGGCAGAATTCCTGCTCTGCCACAGCTACCAAAACAGAAATGTCTTCATCCTATTTCCAGTACGACCCCATGCTATAAAGGGTAATTTAGCTCCTGTGAATATCAAGTGGCAGAAATAAGTGATTGCAGAGCTGAAGCATAAATAGAAAGAGGAACAGGCAGCAGTGAAACGCTGACACTTCAGCTGAGACTTGGCAAGCCCAGCTGGAAATGCTTGTCCCAGCAACACACACTGCATTCACAGAGTACCTTCACCATTGCCTCTGTGTACAAAGTTCATATCCTCACTGACCTATTTTATTTTTTTGCTGACAGTGCAAAGGCAAAAATTTAGTATAAAGGACACTTTAAGTAGTTTTTTTCCTGTGTGTATATATTTCTACACAAATTCTACCTTATGCTAATATATTTTGTAATGATTCACGTGTATAACTGACTTGTAAGTTTTAAATTTCAGTGGGACTTCTGCTTCTAAGTCACTGAGATGCTTTGGAAAATATGTTCTTTTTTAAGATGCCCATCTACCATCCTGTAGACAGGTCATATGCTTATGTTGGAAACACCAAACTTTGTGACCTCAGGGAGGGTACAAAACTGTTCTGTTTCAAACAGAAAGGGGCAATTCTACCTGCCAGGGGAGCACCTAGGATGTCCCTTGAGAAGAGGTGTGGAAAACCTATGTTCTTTGGCCACCACGAATTGTCCTTCTCTTTGGCAAGATACTTCTTTTGTCCATACATGTTTCTCACAAAGGACATCATGACTAGTTTTCCTTGGAAATAACTAAATCCTTATAGAAGGATTGTGTAATTCTTACTTGTGTAAGAATTTTAAGATGGCAGAAGCCACCTGCAGGGCTTTTCCTCTCTGGATACAGCTGCTATTTTTCAAGGGATCTAATACAGTTTGTTCAGTTTACCCAAATCTGATAAACTGTAGTAGCTGAATGAATGCTGCCTGGCAGTGCTCAGTGTGGAGTAGTCACTGCAGCCAAGGGTGTATGCAAGGTGTAACACAGCAGTAACCCATGAGCATGCCAGAACTCAGCAGCTGAGCATGCTGAGGCAGGACATGCATTGTGCCATGGCTAATTACACCATCAGTGTGTATTGTTCAATAATTAGCAAATTCTGATAGGGATTTCTGTTTTAAGCGATCTCTTCACCAAAATTTTGTTCTTCCATTAAAAGAAATTGTTTCATCCAAAGCACTGTGCACAGCAGGTTGAGGGAATTGATTCTGCACCACTACTCCACTCTGGTGGGACCCCCCTGCAGTGCTGTGTCCAGCTGTGGGGTCCCCAGCACAGGAAGGACGTGGACCTCTTGCAGCAGGTGCAGAGAAGGGCCCTGAAGATAGTTAGAGAGATAGAGCACTCCTTGTGGAAATAGAAACACAGACTGAGAGTTTTGGAGCTGTGCAGCCTGGGGAAGAGAACTTACTGTGGCCTTTAAATACTTAAGAGTTATGGGGAGAAACTTTTTAGTAGGGCCTGTCACAATAGGACAGGGGTAAGGTTTAAATTAAAATAGGTAAATTCAGATGTAAGGATAGATATAAGGAAGAAATTTTTCATAATGAGGATGGTGAAATACTGGAACAGTTTGCCCAGAGATGTGGCAGATGCCCCATCCCTGGAGCCATTCAAGGTCAGCGTGGAGGGGCTCTGAGCAGCTTGGTATAATGGAAGATGTCCCTGCTCATGTTGGAACTAGATGACCTTCAAATGTCCTTTTCAACCCAAATTGTTTGTGTGTCTATGATTCTATTATATGTGCATTTCATGTGTGTGATTGTTTCAGGAAGGCTAAAAAAGGTGAAAGAGAGGAGCACAGTGTGAAAGTCTTCACACCATGTTGTCTATTCAGAGTGTCAGGGACCAGCCTGTTACTTGTACGTTTTTTTGAGCCTTTCTAGGATGAACATAGGGACTACATAGGATGTAGAAACTAGCAGATTAATTACTCAGAAAATTACCAGGAATAGAAGGAGGTTTTTAATTTTTTTTTTCATTAATAGAACTCAAGATTGGATAATGCTTTGTAAGATCTATGTTAGCCAAGCACAAGCTACTAGCCTTAATAGAGGGAAGTAGCTAGGTGAGATATTTGGACTGTGTTTCAATTAATGGTATCCTTACTGTATTCATCCAGCATTGGTCTTTTATGGGATTGGAAAGGAAAACTAATGGTACAGGCACTGTCTCATAAATCCTTACCCACTGGTTCAGAGAAGAGGCAAGAAGCTTCAGAATGCATAATGTCCCTGATGGAAATAAAAATACCCCAGTTGGTGAAAACCAAAATGCAAGTTTCACGTAGCTGCAAGAGCAATTGCATCCCAAGTTAGTGCCTGATTCTTCATTTCTAGGCAAAAATTTAGGTTTTTCCATTATCACGGAATTGCCTAATGGCATCTCAACAAATAACATTGATCCAGAAAGTTCTGAACACATTTACTGCAGAGCAGGAGCAGTGTGTTCCAAGTAATCTTGTTCCATACTTCTATTTGGAGCAAGAGTCCTTACATATTGTCACTTAGGAGCAACTCCTGTTTAGACAAACCCCCAAGAAAACAATTCTGGCATGCATGGTTGTGAATACAGCTTTTATTTGTTGTGAGCATGAGTAATAAGGGTCATAGATACAAATCTGTAAATTTTAAGGCTTGCATATGCCTGTTAACCTGCACAGACAATTGCTCAAATGCTCTGGATCTTGCTCACAATGTTTTCTTCAGATAGGGCAGACCGTGGCCTCACATGCAAAATCTGGCAGGTTAACTTGAATAATATATGGAATTATATATGAATGAGGTACAGGTACCCATAAAATGGTTTAATGTTAAGCTATTAAGTTGCAGAAAGTGGGTCAATATTTTAAAGGCTTGTTGAATCAAGGTGTCCCCTTATCACCCCTTGTTTCACTCTCTTCTTCCTCTCCTCAAACTGGTCAGGGTTTGTCAGTCAGCTAATTCTCCTGAGCAGCTCTTGAGAAAAACTTCTAGTGAGAAAAATGTGTTTGATGTCAAGTTAGGTCTTTTCCAGTCATCATGCAGACTAACTGACACAAAGAGATTAACATTACTAAAAGGGAAAACATCAAGGACTTTGGGTGAGAAGCCTGCTTCTCAATGCCAAGGGATAAAGAATTTACCAGTTCACTTGAGCATTGTCTATAATTGTATTCATTGGTACATTTTATTCCTTTGTATTCCATTTGATTTGGCTTCTGACAAGTACTTCTGAGCACACACACATTTTTTGAATTCCTGCCTAAACTTTTGTTTGGCACACTGCAATATATACTCAATAACTTTACCTGAAGCTTCTATATTTGTAGGTTACACAAGGTGGAGTGTCAATTTATTGAGCTATTTCTCCTCCATAGAGTTTGATTTTTAGAGGTGAGGGAGCCTTAAGAAAGAGAGCAGCATACACCACCAAAGAGAAAATCCAAATTCCTTTTGTGTTTATTATTCCAAATAAATAAGCCTGGACATAATTCAGTATGGGCATAATTGGTATAGACTGCAGAAGAAATTCCCATGTTCATGTGGAAATTCACATTTGTTCAGGGTTATGAGGTCATGTTTTCTTTGACTTAATGATTTGTATCCTCTTAGAAAATTTGGATCCACTTTAGAAATTGAGTGGAAATAATTCAGGTACAAAATATTTGAGTTTTAATAAATATACCAGTCCTGGTATACTCCTGTGGAGCATGTGGATAAAGAATTCTGTAGTTCATCTTGCATCAGATGAACTCCATCCATTTAAACTTACACTGCTGACTGAAAGCTGGATTGAGCTGTCAACCTTTGTATTATACATTCTTTTTATAGTTTTGTTCTTGCAGGTTATTGTAGGACATAAGACCAGATGAACATTAACAACCTGGAATGTATTTTAATTGTAAAGCTCCATCAGTACTGATAATTGCATGTTCTATAATTAAAATTGTGAATGCTTTCTTTCTAAGCATAGCGACATCTGTTAGAGCACATCTGGAAAATATGCTTTAAGCAAAAGTATTTTAGCTCAGAGAATTTCACAATCTGTGGGATATTTACCAGCATTTCTTTCCAGAATACTGATCTGATTTATCAGTATTTTTAATATAAAAGTCTTACTTTTAAAATTGTTTTTTAATGTTTGTGCATCTGGATTTGAATTCACATCCCAGGTTGGCAATTCCAGAGTACTTCAAGGCTAAATGCTGCAGAACAAAGCATTGCTTTGCTACTCTTTTTAGGCAGAAGCCTGCATAAGTCTTGTCTGATACCCCAATAATATTCCCTTCATTGATTTCAGCCAAATATTTTCCCTTTTATGATTTTAAAGAGAAATTTTTGTTTCATACTGGTATTTCATTGAGAGGAAAATTCCTCTTACTCCTGCTCTGTGTTTCTTGAGGCTCGTGTTAACATCCTTCTGTGCTATTACTCTTGTAGCACCTACAATTACTGTAGCATTACTTAGGACTCTGCAGTCAGTCAGAGTGTTTACAAGGCAGGACCCTGGATTCTTGGAAATGAGCAGCAATGTTTCTGTTTGTGATAGGAGTCCAAGCATTGTCATTTCTGTGCTTTCCTCAGAACTGTAGCATAGACATAATAAAACCAGATTTTCTGATATAATTCATTAAAATGAAACAAAAAAGCATAAAACTTCGAACAACTTTAAAACCTTCTATCTGCTAATTTATTGCTATTGTTGCTTATTTTGTTTATTTGGATAAAAAAGATTAAACATAAAGATGCAGAACCTCAGAACCTCAAGGTATTACTGTAATCAGGATCTTGCATTCTGACCCAGTCATCTCAATTAACTTGCTTTCAGGATGATGGGGGAGATTTTGCAAACAGAGAGCATTTGTCAACAGATGCCTAAGCAAGAAATCTGTTTCCTTTATTTAGAGTGGGAGGCAACTTCTTAATTATAGATTACACTGTGTTGGGGCAGCTTCACACCTGAATTTTAAATCATAAATTCTATCCCTGTGCAATTGGAGGCAAAATGCAGTTACTCAACCAAGGGAGAAGCTACAGCTGCAAAAACTAATGGGATTTAAAAAAATATCTACAGCAGCGATACTATACTATAAAATAATATGGAACACATTAGTGGTAGTGTGGGAAAATTAATTCCAAATTATTGACAGTTTAATTGACTTACAGGAAGTATTTTAATGGACTTAATATGCTGTGCTGTTCTCCAGTTTTTTAAACTTTTCCACTGAGCAGTTTTTTCAATTATGGGGTTTAAAGTTGTGACAAATGGTTGCTGTGGGTCCCCTCGTTGTGAGATGCCAGCACTGGGTGTGTGCATTTTCTGAACAACACCTGCAAAGCCCATCCTGGTGGTGGGTGCCACTGCTCTGCTCCCATCCCAGCCTTGCTGCCACAGAGGGAGGCTCTTTGCAGGTGATGCTTACAAGGTGTTTGTGCCCCAGGCTCCGGCTGCATGAGGAAAAGGTCATTAAGGATCGGCGGCACCACCTCAAAACGTACCCGAACTGCTTCGTTGCCAAAGAGCTGATTGACTGGCTGATCGACCACAAAGAGGCCTCTGACAGGGAGACAGCCATTAAACTGGTGCAGAAATTACTGGATCACAGCATTATCCACCATGGTAAGTGCAGCATCGCCTGCTAAAAAGTTCTAAGCTAAATTTATTGACTGCTGTGAGACAAAGGGAAATCCCACTCCTGCTCTTCAGCCAAGTATAGGACAGGTAGGATCCTTTCCCTGCCAGAAATGGAGCATCTCTCTTGAACTGTGCTGCTGTGCAAGGTCACCTGTGTCCTGGAGGAGAGGAGAGCCTGAGGAGGTGTGATGTTCCCCATGGCAGGGGGGAGCTTACTGGAGGCTGTGGTGCTGCTTCTCTGTCTCCAGAGCAGCCCCAGCTGGATCGTGTCCTCCCTCTCCCTGCTGCCCTCATTTCCCTGCTCCCTAAGAGTGCAGTTCTCCAGCTGAAAAACCCATCTGAAAAATCAGCCAGCAAAAAAAAAAAAAAGATCATTTTTCTCACGTGGATTAGTTCCCTGGCCCTGGCCCTCACAGCAGCTGCACAAACATTAGTGCTGGTACAGCTGCAAGAAAGTTAGTGGTCTGGCTGTGCCCTGATTAATTTTCTCCTAAACTTGTTGTCTATTTGAGATCTGTTCCTTTCAGCTTCTTGAATAACAATTCATGCTGATGAAAAGGCTTCCAATTCACTGGTAGCATTTAGTTGCCTTTTGGGGCACAAAGAGGCTGAGAAGCACATGAGCAAAGAAAATCCAAGGCCACGATTTCAAGCCTATAGTATTACCCATTTTAGAAAGGCAAATGTACCATTTGTTTCTTTTTCAAGAGAAAACTGAGTGACTACAAACAGATGAATGTTGACTTTATGCAGAGGTCATTGTATGTGCAGCAATGCTGCTGCTGTCTGCAGTACATTAACAACACCTTAATTAAAGTCAGAAATGCACATATTGAATGAGTGCCACTTCTACAGGTTCTGCTTGGCTATTAAATGAAAATTCTGGGTTGTTATGGAAACTGGGACTCACGGTAGATAGTTAAAGAATAAAGTAATTACAGGGTATTCAAATCTGTCTACTTAATCCTCTATTGAGAAAATGTCAGTGAAGAGTTGCGTGGATGCCTGAGTGACTTAATTTAATTGAGCAATAGATGTTTTATTGCTGAATGCTTGTTGAAAGCTCTAACGACCTTCAAGCATTTTCTACCCTAGCATCCAGTTGCAAATTGTTGAAGAAATTTTCTATATATCTGTGTGTACATATTAGAAATGAAACAGGTGTTTTTCGAAAATGTTCTTGTTTTGCACTCTAATGAAATACGTTGTGAAGTGAGCTTGGGCAGGCAGATTCAGAGAGGTTCTGCAGGATGTTTAGAACATTCTTTCAAGTCCCATGTCAAGTGAAAAGGATGCCAGTTCCTGCTGCTGTGGTGCAGAAGGTCCCCCATGTATATGGGTTGACAACTCTGTTAGGAGCAGCTTTCTTGGGATAGCTTTCCCATCAGTTTGTGCCCTTGATGAGGCTCTGTTCTGCATTGTCGAGAGCCCGTGAGCTGCTGTTTTACAAACCTAATTTGGCATTTCTCAGTGTGCTCATGTTGTGCCTACCATTTGCTAGCTGGCATGGCAGAGCAATTGAGACAGTTTTAAGAAGGCAGAAGGCTTTGGTTTTAGCTGTTTCTTTAGGAAGTTTCAGCTTCCTACAGCACTGCTAACTGATACAGATAACTTTAAGAAGTTTGGCAAACCTTAAATTGTTGGGCATTCTATGCTGGTGGCCTTTTAAACAAACAAGCCAACAGACTGTTTTCATCAAAAGGTTTTCTGGGTATGTAGCAGATGGATGCTTTTTTGCTCTTTGTTTGCAGTAGTGCTCACAAAACTGATGGACACTTCTTCCCCTCACCAAGAAATTTGGTTGCTTCTCTGAAAGTTTTCTCCAGCTTTTCATTAAAGTTATGTGCTGAGAAATACAGGGGGTTAGATTCTACATGTGCTTGCTTTGAAGCTCAGCAGTGGTATCTGCTAAATGGGTCCTCAGCTACTTAACATGTATGTGAAGACTTTTTAAAATGTATTTTATGTTTCAGTTTGTGATGAGCATAAAGAATTCAAGGATGTCAAACTGTTCTACCGCTTCAGGAAAGATGATGGGACATTTCCCCTGGACAATGAGGTGAAGGTGTTCATGAGAGGACAAAGACTCTATGAAAAGTATGTTGCATTCAGTATTCATAATATGTTAATAATAGTGCCATGTGAGGCAAGTGATACTTGTTAATCTGTTTTTGAATCTTCACAGGTTTTCAGTTAATGCAGGAATGGGTTTGGGCAATTCCATTACTTCGGCTGGGAGTCCTTCCATCTCCTATTTTTATTTGGCTTTTTTGCCATGTTCATTTGAGGCATTTAGTTTAAAATCTGATGCCTTAGATTGTAAATACATCCTATATGAGAATTCAGTGTGAATTGAAGCCCGTGAAATACATTCTGTAAAAATACAGAATTATTTGTCAAAATAATTCAAATAATTACTTAATTATTTGATAATGTAAAAGCATGATTATATTCCTGAAACATTAGTACACCAAAATACATTCAACAAGCAGCTACATGTCTGTGGAGACTCCATACCCACAGCTTCACAGGGAGGTACAATTTTAAATCATAGGTGAGATGAATCTTCAGTGTTCCAGTCTGCAAAGTTTCAACATCAGAAAAGTCATGTTAAAAGCAATTTAAAAAAAAAACTTTTTAAAATTATGACTTTAAACAGATTATTATGCTGGGATAATAATAACTGGATTACTTCCATGAAGTAACTAGGTATCTTAACCATACTTCCTAATAAAAAATTAAAGATATTTTTTATTCAGGATGTAGAGAGTTTGACATGGTACTTTTGAACAGAGGGAAGAAAATGCATGTTGATGTATGCTGCAAAATAATGGAAAATTTGTGATGACTTTTTGTTTACCAAAAAGCTTGAAGTATTGCTCTAGACTGGATTCCACCCACTCTTCAGCTTGCTTGGAGCAGAAGCAAGCAGGAGAGATGCTGTGTTTTCTCAATGAAGGAAATTTGTTTCCTTCTGAGAAGAATGCACTCAGGAAACTCCCAAGTTATAAAAGCTGGTGATAAATACAATTTTCAAGGTTAGCCAGCTCTGAAGATCAGTTTGGTGAAAGAACAGTGAACCAAAAATATAAACAAATACTTGTAAATCCCATCATATAAAATTACCCAAGAAACAATGACTGTGACTATTTAAAGTAAAAATATAATAAATTGTATAAGACATAAGAAAATGCATCACTTGAGAAAATCCTTCATTCTCTGCACTGGGACAGGTGGAATGAATCAGCCACCCTCAAACTCTTCTGTGTCTTCATAAGCACAGCATTGCCTCTTTAAACTCAGTAGACATGCAGTCTCTACAAGCCTGACCCATACTCTGAAAAGCAGATTAGACTGTCTACAGTAGTTTTTTACTCTATATTTCTATTTCATTTATCCATAAGAAAAATAGTATTTTGTTGGCAAGGCTGATGTCAGTGTTCTGCTTGAAAGGAGCCACAATATGAGGAACTCTGTTCTACCAGTGTCTGCTTCCATCTCCATTTCTCTGAATGGAGAATATCCCCAGACCAATGTCTGTGATCCAGTTTGTCTAACACTGTACTAGCAAAAAATGTTCGTAACTGTAGAGAGTGTTGCCATTTTGGCAAAGAAGTTAATGCCAAAAGCAGCACCTGTATCTAAATATAACTGCATCCTAGTGAGGTGCTTGCTCCTAGGCAATGTATCTGAAGGGTTCAGAAACTTTTAAAACCAGCCCTGAGTGCTAAATATAGTATAAATTAAAAATACCTGTCATTTCAAAACCAGTATGTGGCAGTCAAAGCCAGTCAAGATTCTCCATGGATCATGGGAAGCATTTTATATTCATGGGAGATAAGAAGGCATACCTGGGCTATCTGGGCTTCACTTTGTTTATTTTAGCAAATCCCCTGTGCAGAGATTTCAGATTTTGTTAGTTCCCTGGCCCATGCACCTTTATTAGCAGCACCTTCACAGTTTCATTGGATGCACTTTAAACTCAAAATCTAATGCTGAAAGTCAGCAAGAGTTCTGCAATGAAATATTTGATTGTGTAATGTATCTCTTATATCAGTTTGCTGATAATTCTGAGAAAGAAAATATTAATTCAGTGCTATTAAAATATTTACTAAATGGCAGCAACCAGAGAAAAGTATTAATGCACAAACATGAAGTAATTTAGCAGCATATTCAACTTGTTTATCAAAATGCCTATGGGCCTGATTGCAAGAGAAATGCAGCTATGCCAATGAAAATCTATCCAAATCCAACACATTGTGAAAATCTGTGTGCAATTTTGTAGTTTGCTGATCTTCTCTAGGGTTTGCTAATTGAAGATAGAC
This sequence comes from Erithacus rubecula, assembly GCF_903797595.1. Taxonomy (NCBI): domain Eukaryota; kingdom Metazoa; phylum Chordata; class Aves; order Passeriformes; family Muscicapidae; genus Erithacus; species Erithacus rubecula. The sequence continues at coordinate 135,450,824 of NC_136689.1, forward strand.
ACCATGATTATTTCCTGTCTTTTCCACCCTCTGCATTAGGGCTGGAGTACCACTAGGTTCAGAAGCCAGCATGGTTTGTGCTTGCTAAAATTGCAGACATTACCCAACACCAGTCCATGCAGATTTGTACCCTCAGTGGGTAAAATGAACAAAATGCTTCAGGAGGATCAGCAGGTTGCTGCATGGGAAGAGGCATGGATGTTTTAGACAGGCTCCTTACACTCAGACAGCTGTTTTGGGCAAACGCCTTGTTCTCTGCCCTGGGACATGGGAACATCAGGACTGTCCCTCTGCTGAGGAGCTGCCTTTCCTGTCTCTCTTCTGCATGACCATAGTGCTCCTCATAACCTGAACTCACCTTTCCTGTGCATTGCCCCTTTCAGTCCCCATGGGCATCTTCAGTGGCTGTACCTGTGGGATGAGAAGATCTAAAATCAGTCTCTGATTGTATTCTCCCTTCATTTGCACTGAAATTCATGGATCAGTTCAGATTCCCTGCACATCATTGCAAACTTTGGTAATCCTTTCTGTGAACATGCTTTGAGGTTCAGCTGTATAACTAGAGATGAAAACTACTGAATTTCCTAAAGTCTTGTGTAAAATCATTGAATGGTTTATGAGATCTAAGGTTGGGATCAGCTTTTGAGATCTACAGGACTGACCACACAGATTGAATGAGAGAAGCATGTTTCCTGTTCAGCAAAATTCTCCCTGCAAATCTTGTATAATCCAGAAGAGACCTTTTTAGCTTAAAAAAAAAAAAAATCAAGTTGTGCAGGCATCCTGTTTTTATGATGTTTGCAATTCTCAGTAGTGTTTGGTCAGGCACACAAGATTTTTGTTTCTGGTGCAGTCATGTATGGGAGCTATAAGTCATTTCATGATGCTGACATCAACTGAGATTTTTGAACCAGATTTCACAGTGAATGAAGTGCAGATTTATGGTTTTAATTTCAGGAAATCTTTCAGATAATTTTGAGACTGCATTCTTGGAATCACTTTCAGTTTAACTCATCAGTGGTTGAGTTGCTTTTATCCTCTGATGCAGTTATTTTGATAAAAACAAGGTTAAAGATTTCTTTTGAAAAGGAGCTTGAATTTCAGTGCTTAGCTAAATACATTCCTTTAATGCAGGACAATGCCAGTTTTAGCAAATAATACATTTCAACATCAATAGCCTCATTTTTTTTGCATCAAGGAGAAAATGGAAGGGTAAGAGGAGGTTTTCAGTTCTGCCTAATGAAAGGCCAGTTTTTTGATTGATGTAAATTGGTACAGTTTTGTTGACAGCCATGGAGTTACAGTGAGTTAATTCAGTGAGTGATGTAAGTCCATGGATTGCTGTGTCTGGACTTCTTAAAATGGCAATTTGTCGTGTCTGTTTGTTCACAAGTCCAAATCCTTTGCAGTGCTATTCTGGGCTTATGCAGAAGGGTGTGAAATGTCAAACTGAGTGTTTTTCCACTTGATATTTTTCCAGATTTCTTTGTGTCTCTGTAAAAATCTAACTATTAGCACTGCCTTTTCAAGGACCTTTCTATCTGTGATTTCAGTGAGGCAGTCAACTAATTATAGACTCATCAAAGAACAATTAACGTAATCCTAAGGATGTTTTTATTTGGTGCCTGCAGAGCCTGGGTAACCAATTCTGGGTAACCATGCAGCAGATGGTACGAAAAGACACAAGCTTTGGGTTTGCTTTTTTTTTTCCTGGAGTGGAAAAAACCTGGTAAATGAGACACATTTAAAGATGTGCTCCTTGGAGCATAGGAGGTCTCTATTAGATGTGCTGAGTGTGGGACAAGATCCTTGTAAATTAAAATATAAAAAAATAATAAAGCCTGCAAGAGTTCTGAAGTCAATACATTGTCTTCAGCTAATTTTAACTTTCTCAGTTCTTATTCAGCCCAGAGTTGCTGGCAATGACACACCATCCAAATGAGCAGTTCACTGTGCTGCCACTGGCACACAGCTGGGGCTGAGCAGCCTTTGCCTGGTTTGATGATCTGGTACCTGGTGGTCAGATCCAGTAGGTTCAGGCTTCAGGTTAGTGCTCATTAAATTCAAGAGAAGAGTCTTTTAGGTGAAATATCAGAGGTGGACCTGTAACACCTCTTCACTGTAATTTCAAATGAAACTTCCCTCTGTGTTCCTATGATGCGGATTTCTTTGATGCTTCCCAAAGGAGGTAAAGTTATATTCCATAATCTCTGGACATGCTGTCAGTTTAAGAAGCAGATGGCTCATATATGGATTTACTAGAATTTCAATTCCTTTATCAGAAGGGCAAAGATTAAGCACTTCCAGAATATGCCTGTTGTAGTTCAGATGTGCCCTTATTTCAAAACGGTTGGTGAAGGGAAGGGAACCTGTTAGTCTTGCATAGGAAAAATAACTTTTCCATTCTTGAAATGTTGCTCTGAAAGTCTTAACACTAGTCCTATTATTAGCTTGTTATAAATAATTATGGGAAAAAATAGGTTAATAAGGATGCTGTGGTGCTCAGTCTCCTTTCCCTAAAAGTGGAATTCTGTATTACACAGAAACAATTCTCATTTCTTCTTTAAAACTGTCTTCTCTTTTAGACTTTCAAACTGACTTTTGCAATAACAAAATACTGAGGTGTTTTTTTTGAAGACTGTGTCATTTGCATAGGTATCTTGAATAGAGAAGAGTTTTATTTGTATCCTTCAGCTACTCACATGCCACTTGCTAGGAGATTTAAAGACATCTCCTGATGTTCTTTGACTGGTGCCACACAGAGCCAGCTGAGGCACAGAGAACTGTGAGCCTCAGATGTAAAATGTGTTCAGGTTCATGTGCGACTCACTGACTGCAGCTGCATCACCAAATGTTTGATGCACAGTATTTATCTGCCCCCAAATCACAGAACTACCTTTTTTCCTCCCCTTGAATTTTTCTGCAGCTGTTTTAGAGCTTATGGAGAGAATTTTCTAAGTCATCTAAATGACTTAGGGGCATAGTCCTGCTATCTGTAAATATTAATTAGGAAGCTTTGAGCACATTAGTCACATTCTGGTGGTTTCCGGATAGCTTTTTTTCAAAGCCGATTATACAGTAACTTTTAGAGAATGTTAAACACTAAATAGGGGAAATGCAAAACCTAAGAATCTAATTTTCTTTTAGAGGAAAAAACAAGAAAGCATTGATTTCACACAGGGATCTAAAGCCTAAATTTCTTGACTAAGCAGTTTTAATTCACTTCCTAAGTAGATTGATAGCTCGAGGAAAGATTTAGTGAGTCAGTGAAAGCTTCATGTAATTTGCCGGAATAGATCTGGAGCTGCTTTTCTGAAGAACCATTTTCCCTACCAATTCTTCCCCCCGCCTCACCAGGCTGATGAGCTCTGAGAATTCCCTTCTGCAAGCCAGGGAGGAGGAGGGAGTGAAGTACGAGCGGAGCTTCGTGGCGGCGGAGTTCGTGGAGTGGCTGCTGCAGGAGGGCGAGGCGGCGACGCGCGGCGAGGCGGAGCAGCTGGGCCGGCGGCTGCTGGAGCACGGCATCATCCAGCACGGTGAGCGCCCGGCCTGCGCCCTGCGGCTCTCACACCGGGGCTCTGCTCCCGCTCTGCCCGGGGCCTCGAGGGTCTCACACAGGGGGCTGAGCAACTTAGTGAAGGGTGGCTTTGTCAAAAGCGCATTGTATTAATGCTGAAAATCCTCCATTCTGTGCACTGGGACAGGTGGAATGAATCAGCCACCCTCAAACTCTTCTGTGTCTTCATAAGCACAGCATTGCCTCTTTAAGCTCAGTAGACATGCGGTCTGATGTCAGTGTTCTGCTTGAAAGGAGCCATAGTATGAAGAACTCTGTTCTACCAGTGTCTGCTTCCATCTCCATTTCTCTGAATGGAGAATATCCCCAGACCAATGTCTGTGATCCAGTTTGTCTAACACTGTACTAGCAAAAAATGTTCGTAACTGTAGAGAGTGTTGCCATTTTGGCAAAGAAGTTAATGCCAAAAGCAGCACCTGTATCTAAATATAACTGCATCCTAGTGAGGTGCTTGCTCCTAGGCAACGTATCTGAAGGGTTCAGAAACTTTTAAAACCAGCCCTGAGTGCTAAATATAGTATAAATTAAAAATACCTGTCATTTCAAAACCAGTATGTGGCAATCAAAGCCAGTCAAGATTCTCCATGGATCATGGGAAGTATTTTATATTCATGGGAGATAAGAAGGCATACCTGGTCTATCTGGGCTTCACTTTGTTTATTTTAGCAAATCCCCTGTGCAGAGATTTCAGATTTTGTTAGTTCCCTTGCCCATGCACCTTTATTAGCTGTGAAAGGGTGGCTTTTTCAAAAGTGCATTTTATTACTTCTGAAAATGCTTTCTCAAATGAAGAACATGGTTGGAATTTGAAACTTAAAACAACTACAAATTTGAAACTAATAACAACTTGAGGATGTGGCTGAAAATCAGTATTCCTACACTTGTAGTAATTAACTTGTAGAACTTGCTACCTTCAATGTGTGAAATTGAGGTAAATAGATTTGTAAGGATCAAATAGGGATTAGAGCCATAAATAAGCTAAATTCTGGATTCAGGGTAAAAATTTCAGTGTCTGTGTATCTCCCTACTTGTAGGCAGAACAGAGCATAGTCTGATGGCAGAAAAGCAGCTTTTCCCCTTGGGTATGTAGTAGAGTTGTTCTAGCATGTTTGGGCAAGAAAGAGGATGTCACTTTTGGTTGAAGTGTTATTGCATTTGTCCTGGTGGTATAACTACTTTGAGGCAGGAATCAAATACTTCTTCCTGGTCCAGTGTGATGTGTCTGGCAGATACACCTTCACCAAGAGTCTCTTTCTGTTAAGGGTGGAGGAGACAGAGTTTTCTCTCTCCATTGCCCTAAGGGTGAAGAAATTAACACCCCTGGCAGGAAACCCCATTTTACACGTTGCCATTATCAGTTCTCAGTGCATGTTGCCCTTCTGTAACCAGGCATTTCCCACCATGAAAGTGGCAGTGCCTCTGGGAGCGATGAAGGGGTGCCTGGAGATGGCAACAGAATGGCAGAAGCTGTTACCTACATTACTTAGTGCACAATAGGAAAATAATCAGATCCTGGTGGTTCAAGTGTTGCATCAAACCTAATTCTGACAGAGAACAAACTGATGATATCAGCAGGCTGTTAGTGTACAAGGTGCTAGATTGACTGGATTGCTTGTTATTTCGTGAGCAAACTTAGTTTTAATGAATAAAGAAAAATGGGCATGTAAGTGGCCTGCACAGTTCTGTCATGGTTTTAATCATGTTCATGGTAACTTGCAATTACCAGGAGCTACTTCTGAATGTTTACAGTGATCAGCTTCCAGTTCTATAATTACTTCTGTGCTTCCTATGATTTATAGGGTGCCAACTGCTCAGAGCTTGATGGACAGGAAAGGTATGTCACCCCTGCTCTGTACAGCAGCAATGATTTCATTCCTATTTTTACCTGAACAATTTCTGTGTATTACATATGTGGTAAACTTTCCTTACTGTCCTGGGGTCCCAAACCCAGTACACTTACAAAAAAAGAGAAAAAAAATACAAGAGAGATTTATGCTGACACGGATGTTCTTGCAGAGAAAATAAAGTCAGGACTTAACATTTGGTGCAAAGCTGGGTTTTCTTAGCTACTGGAATCTTTGCAGAGCTAAGAAAGTCAGGATGTGGCTTTTCTTGCACATCAACCATTGTTTCATTAGCTAAGGCAAGTGCTCAGCAGGGCACGTTTGCAGGGAAATAATTTTGCCCCTGTCAAGCCAGGTTTCAGGGGTCATTCCTGAGTGACACTGGCCCTGCTCCTCTATGGATAGCCCTGACCATTCTGCAGGTTTATGCCCTGCTCATCATTTCCTTGTAGTCAAGAGCACGTGCAAGAGAGATTTGCACCTCATGGAGACAGAGTTCTGGGAGTTGGTTGATTGCTGAGGAAGTGGTCTTCTCACTTGTCCATACCAGTCTTTGCTGCAAGGTACTGCATCTTCCTCACCCAGTTTTAAATACAAACATTACTGAGTGGGGATTTCACAAGGGCTTGATGGGGATGCTGGAAGTAAAGTAAAAGTGAATGGTGTCCTTGAGATTTATCTTTTATGAGTCAACCTGCTTTGTGCACATTTTCTGCTTTGTGAAAAAAGATTGCATTCATTTCACTGCAACAATTTGTCTAGTGTTAGGAATATTGATGAAAGAACTGGCTGAATTAGCACAGAGCTGGTTTGGGGTTCATCATAGCAGCTGGATGTGATTTCTGCACATTGAAGGTTCTTGTAATGCTGGTTTCCTCTAAGAAGGGAGCTGGAAATGAGAACTTCCAGTACAGAATTAGGGATATAAACTGTAAAACAGCAGGAGAGGTATTCTCTCCCCAACACCCTCCCACCCATCTTACAGAGTTCTAGATCCAATTAAAAAACAAAGGAAAGCTATTTTTCTGTGTCTTAGTATGATAAATTAATTTCACCATACTGTGCTTCCTTTGTTTTGTCTCTCATCAGCAGTACCAAAATGTTACTTGACACTAATTGGCATCCTTGTTGGCAGAACCAGCAGAAAGACTCTTGACTGAGCAGGAGTGGAGAATAAAACATTTCCTGTCCTAATGACAATCTTTTCTAGCAGTATTGTTTGATATCCAGAATATGGAATAAAATAAAACTTGCTGTATTGTTCTCATGAACTATTTATTACCCCACCTAATGCAATGGAGAGTAATAGAATAATTGCATCAAGTTGCCAAATGCCAAATAGTAATTTTCCAGCCACAATCAATTATGCAATGTCTTTTTGCTAACAGTGACTTTGATTTCAATTGCTCAGAGGAGCTCTATTCTGCAGATGAGGCACTGTATTCAAAATGGCTTCCTGACACGTTTTTCTTCACTTTAATTGGCCAGACACAAACCAAGTTTCACACAGGAAACAAACACTGATGCAAATGTTGAAAAGGAAAACAGTGGTTTAAGAGGAATTGTATAAATGCTGCAAAAGCATCACATTCTCAGTTTTAAAATAATCTCCCTGATCTCTTTAGACATATGTAACTCTACACATTTCCCCTGCCAAGCATGAAAATGATGAAATGTACTTAAGTGCTGAATTGCTTCCTGCCAAAATCTCACTGGCCCACACGAATCACTGAGATTAGCTCCATTGGTTAGAGCATGGTGCTAATAATGCAAAGTTGTGGATTTGATTCCCATATGGGCTGTTCATTTAAGAGTTGGACTCAGTGGTTCTTGTGGGTCCCTTCCAACTCAGAATATTCTGTGATTCTGTGAAATCATAACCCACAAGCCACCATTTTCACAAACAGGACCCAGATTTTCTTTCCTGTGTATTGGCACCCCCCATGTAATATGGAGTAAAGCCCCTGTAGGTAGCAGGGAATTATGCATTGTGCATTTCTTGAAGGTGGGTGTTTGGATTGTAGTTCCTGGTAGTTACTTGGCATTTGTGAGCACTGATGACCTCCATCCAGAGTGCAGGAATAAAGATTGTGGGAAGAATTACAGGTTTGGTGATGTACATACAATAAAGGCAGGGACAGAAGGTGCACAGGACACGTTTCTCAGCTGTAGAAAAGCCCATTTCTAGTATGTGAGGTATGTAGAGCTTGTTAATATTAATAGGTTGAACTTTCTTCCAGCAGAGTGGATCTTTCTTAGTTCTTCTTCATATGGGCATGGTGGAACAGTTTAGCTACTGTGGTTAAAGTCCATATGCAGCAGGAGAATTTGTTCACTGCCAGATAGATCAGGCCAAGGCAAGGATAGACAGTGTGAGCATCCACACATAGTCACAACCCTTTCTCAGTCAGGAAAATAGAGATACTGAGATGTCCAAGGACAAAAGAGGGTATCCACAGTGCTCTTTATGGAGTCATTTTTGGCTCATAATTCCTTATAGCCCTTGCTGAAGAACTTACCCTGTTTCAGCCACAGCAGCAGAGCACTGCTGACATGACAGGCAGAGTCTTCTTGTCCTCCAAGGAGTCATGGGGTATGAAAGCTTGAGGGATGGAGAAACATCTGCCTGTCTTGCAGAAATTTTTGAAGTCTGGAATCTCCAGTGATAAATAGCTAAATACTGTTAAGAGAAACCAGTGCTGTGTGATGATAGCACCTGCAACTTGCACGATGAATATTTGCATTTCTTCCATGTCAGCAACCAAACCATCACTCATCTCTGGACACTTTTCAATATGTTGTGGAATTTAAACATGCAGGAATTGCCTTGTACAATCCATGCATGGTGCCATGTGTGCTGCCAGTTGAGCCTGTGAGAAATAGGAGCCTGAGCAGCAGGACTCATCTTGCCATGCCAGGTCACATTCTGTCTCTTGTTGTGGTTTCCCAAGCTGCTGCTGACCTTCAGGTCCATGTGCTTGGTGTATCTTCCCTGGCATGCCCCCAGCACCTTCCCTGTGCACTGACCACAGCACAGTTCAGCATGAAGCATTTTGCATGGCTGCCCACAGTGGATTGGGATGCTACCAGAGGGGATTGGGATGCAGATTCCCAGACTCAGACCAGCAGCAGAATAGGTGTGGTGAGGCTTTGCTGTCCCAAATGATTGAGGGGTGTAAGACTCTCTGTTAGAGATGACAGCAGCTGTCTTCTTTGGAACACATGGTCTACCTTGACTTTAGCCAAGCCTTTGATGCTGTTTCCCCTGGCATTCTGCAGAAACTGTATTCCCATAGTGTGGATTGGTACACTCTTCACAGGGCAAAAAATTGGCTGGATGGCCAGGCCTAGAGTATTCCCCAGGGCTCAGTACTGTGGCCAGGGCTCATTATTATATCCTCTTAATTATCTTTATTAAGGAGGTCTTTATCAAGGGATCAAGAGTAGCAAAGGTGACTTTGTGGATGACACCAAGTTGCTTGGGAGATTGATCTTGAAGGTAGGAGAGCTCTACAGAGGGGTCTGGGCAGTCTGGAGTGATGGTCCAAGGTGGATGGGATGAGGTTCAGCAAGACCAAGTGCTGGGTCCTGCACTCAGGTCAAAACAACCCCATGCAAGGAACCCAATCCAATGCTCCAGGCTTGGAGATGAGTGGCTGGAAAGGTGCCCACTGGAAAAGGAGCTGAAGGTGCTGGTTGACAGCAGATGAACATGAACCAGCTGTGCCCAGGTGGCCAAGAAGGTCAGTGGCATCCTGGCCTGGATCAGAAGTAGTGTAACCAGCAGGACCAGGGCAGGGATTGTCCCCTGTGCTCAGCAGTGGTGAGGCTGCACCACGAATCCTGTGTCCAGGTCTGGGTCTGTCACTATAAGAAGGACATTGAGGGGCTGGAGCACATCCAGAGAAGGGCAACAGAGCTGGGAAAGGGTCTGGAGCACAGATGAAGAGCAGCTGGCAGAGGTGGGAGTGTTTAGCCTGGAAAAAAATGAGACTCAGGGGAACCTTATCACTCTCTACAGCTCCCTGAAAGGAGGCTGCAGCCAGGTGGGGTTGGGCTCTTCTGACAGGTCACAAGTGACAGGGGAAGAGAAAAGGCCTCAGGTTGCACCAGGGCAAGATTAGGTTGGGTGTTAGGAAAAATTTCTTCACTGGAAGGGTTCTCTAGAATTGGAACCATCTTCCCAGGGAAGTGGTAGAGTCACCATTCCTAGAAGGATTTAGAAGTTGTGTAGATGTGACACTTAAAGACATGGGTTAGTGGTGAACTTGGCAGTGTCAGGTTAATGGTTGTGCTTCATGATCTTAGAGGTATTTTCTGACCTAAATGGTTATATGATTTTGTCAGTGCTATGATTTTTTTATGACAATAAATTTGTAGTAAGGTGTCTTAGAGATGATATCTATATCTTCAGCTTCCATCCTCCTTTAAAATACCTTTCAACTTTAGAAAGCCTTATTGAGATAATTGCACTTGAGCAGATGTGGTGTGTTCAAGGTAGAGGTGTTCTGCTGGCTTAGCACATTAGCAGGTGCTTATCTCTTTTCAAGAGTTAATCTTTTATCTGTGAACTCTACAAATTACTTTCTGAGATGAAAACAAACACTTTGTGGTGACTTAGTGAGAACAGTAAATGTTGACATGTGTTATGTCCCTGTCTCTGCAGGAAAGACTTATATCTGTATTTAAATTTCCCTATTCTTTGCAAGAATACAGAAGAATTTCCTTTGTGAAGATAATCAGTGCATTTAGTTTTAAGCATCAAAGACACATGATGCAATTGAAAGTTTGTTATAATTGTGGAAGTGGATTAAATATCTAAAAAAGTATTACTTCTCTTGCTTTTGTGAAAAGCTTTCCTCCTCTTCCAAAATTGCTGTGAATAATGAAGTATGTGCTTTTATATTTACTTTAGGTGTCCAGCTGCTTATGTTTAGCTGATTATGATTCACTTACAAAGTGAAAACTTGCCATGTATGTGAAATGTACTCTTCCTTCATTTAAGATTTCTCTCTGGAACCCATTTCTTGGAAATACTAACTGCAGATAGCAGTTCACAAGAATCATTGAAGCATACCATAAATCCTTGACTTAATTGATCATAGGCTTTCTTCTCCAAATCAGCACATACTTTTAAAACAATTTTCCACATCAGCCCTTGGATCTATCCAAGCTTTCATTATGCTAAAAATTATAAAGTATCAAATTTTTACAGATGATGCCTTGATTTATCTCAGTAAAACACAAACCTTCAGTTAGTGTATGAAGTCCTGCAGCACAACTTTATTATAAATCCAGTTGCCCCTGTGCTGGTGCAGACAGAAGCACTCAGTTGTTTGTGTGGCAGCTCTTCCCTGGCAGTGTCCCTATGCATAGGGACAGGAACCTCACCCCCGGTAATTCAGCTGCTTATGCTAAATCTGGAGAGCCCTTTGCATATTTTTTCATGATTTTGCCCTTGCAAGAAGTCAAAGAATAGTAACTTTGTATGTAATTATATAAACCTCCAGCTCCTTAGTCTGTCAGCTTCTCATTGTGCTCTTCTTTCAGTTGTCTTTATCTACAGCAGGAATTGATTTGGTTTTTGAAAGAGCCACATGCTCTATGCTTTATGTAAATAACATATGAAAAATTCTTTTCATATTAACTATTGAATTTTATTTTTCTGAGAGAGAATGGATTTCAGTTTTTAACGGCTGCAACAACAACAAAAAAGAGATACCCAGATGGGCCTTTTCATCTTCTGCTTCCCTTGCCACAGACTGTACTTTCCATACTTTATTTGGAAGCAAAGAAAAGCAGTTGGCTATGTTCTGTAAACTTACTAAATTAAAGATGATAAATCCTCATATACAAACCAAAAAGACTGCTGAAATGTGTGTGATTCAACACTGGCTTTTCATGTGAAAGTAAGTAATATGTATTTGAAAATATACTGCAAATAGATGGCAAACTGGCTAGAAAGATAAATGTATATAGAAACACATATCTGCATACCTATGTTAAGGCAGCAGAAATAACATATTAATGCACTGATCAGGACATACCACCTTAATAAGAACAAAATACTCTGAATTTCAGTTCCCAAGGAACTTTTGACAGTTTTCTATTGTAATCCTGATGCATTAAAGACAGTATAAAAATTGTCTAGATGTTTTTGGACTACATGGATATACTACAGTTTGCTGAAACAACTCAGAAAGCCCTCTCTAGTTATGGCTCAGAGAGCTGTAGTAATAGCATAACTTTTTTTTTTTTTTTTTCCTGGACCTACTTACAGTTCCAGGAGCTATTTATTTCTGGACATGCTTACTGACTTCGCCCTTAGTAGGATGAGCTGGAACAGCTCTCTGGATTTTGTATTGCAGAGCCAGAATCTGCCTTGCAGTTTTGTACAAGGGGATCAGTGGAAACAAGAGCAGTTCAAGCTGAGATCCATTGTCTGTTCAAAGTGAATTCCTTGTAATCCAAATAAGAAAATAATACAATTTAGTACAGCTGCAGTGCTGAGAGTTTAATGTGATGGTTGAATATGTGCACAGGTGGGCTTATCTATGTATGGACTGTGCAGCATATAAACATTCATAAAAAGTGGAATTGCAAGTGTTGTGTTTTTGCTTTGCAGGGAATCCAAGACCCAAGATCCAGGGCCCTGTGCTCTCTGAACATCTGTAGTCTCTCTCCCTGGGTTTGTGGGAGATCCAAGCAGGTGGAATTCATCAATGTGTAAAAGGAAACTAATCTGAATAGGTGCCATGATTAAAATGCATTTGCAGTGCCAGAGTAGCAGAAAAACAGGAAGGCTTTGAGAGGAGTGGGAAAAGCATTGTCCAGTGCTGAATAAAGTGCCAGCCACACGTGTGTGGGTGAAGGCAGAGGGAAGAGGGGCAGCACAGGAGTGCTGGGTGGGGTGCAGGGGTGGGCAGTGTGGGGTGGGCAGTGTGGGGTGGGACTGGCTGGACTCTGCACAGCTGCTCTCTGCAGCCTCAGCAGCTGTCGGTGTTTGCTGAGCCCATGGACTCACCCCTGCTCTCTGAGAGCCAAAGTGGACACACAATTCCACTGTTTGTCTGGCAAGGGACCAAAACTGGGCTGGCCAGAGGCCTGAGGCACAGAGGAACCTGGCTCAGCAGGCTGTGTGCTATCCATAGAGAAAGGCATTTTTTAAGGAACTCGTATTTTATGTGTTGATTTGTTTCCTTCCCTTTTAAACACTGGTTCTGCTTTGGAGAGGGGAGCGAGAAAGCAAAATGACATGGAGTGGGAGCCAGACCCTTCCCTGGGCTGTGCTCTCCTTCAGATAACCCCCAGCCCCTGCCAGCCCCTGCAGCCTCTCAGTGTATGTCTCATCATCCTGCATTTGTGTTTGGCATGACATTGGTTTTTTTGGGGTAATATCCTGCCACTCCAGAGGTCAAAACTGTCATGTGTGACTTGCTATATGAAGCACACACTATTGCAGCCAATAATAGTGAAAGTCTAGAATGATGTCCTGCAACTTCAAACCACGTTTCACATCATTTTAATAGAGGAAACGATCTCATTAAAAAGATGAAGTGTACTTTTGAATAGACTGGGACTGCTGCCTTGTGCAGCCAAAGACTTGGAAGTGTGTTTTGCACTGCTGGAAAGAGTTCAGTGCTGCTTTTGTCTTTAAGTGGAGAAAGATATGACATATCCACGCTGAAAAATCCATACACTGCTTGTGTTTTATAGCCTGTTCCTCTTAACCCTAGCACAAGCACACTGTCATACAAACAAGCACACACTTCAGTGTGTCCTCTGCTCTGCTGAGAAAAGCTGCTCATCTGGCTCCTGATTGGAACTTTGATCTCCTTCCCACTGCTCCCTCAGCATGGAGCAGCCATTCCCTGGCTCCAGCCACGAGCTAGCTTGGTGGCAGAGATGTTTCTGGGGACGTGCAGAGCAGCTGGAGTGCCTGGCTGGATGTGTCCTACTGGGGACTGAGTGCAGCTTTCAGCTGGTAGGGAGCATTAATCACTGCGGTGGAGATGTACACAGATTATCAGCGCTAAAAATCATGGGGAATTGAAGTGGTGGGAGGGATTTGGGGGAAAAGCCAGTTATGAAAATGGCCTGATTTTTCAGGCATGAGTCATACCATTTATTAAAATAGGCTTTTGTACTTCCTAAAGCTTCCTCGGTCCTATGAAATCAGTGTAAAGCTGGTATTTCTCTCTCTGCTGTGCATCAGCCTCCTTGGAAAAGGGGAAAAGGCTGTTCGAGCTCCATGCAGATCCTGGATTTTATGTCAGAATCAAAAGCTGAAAGAAGATTTGCATGGATGTTACTATTTATATTTTATGTATCTGAACAGAAACTGTGAAGCAGCCAGGAACAAGAAGCACCAAAGCTGCAACATTAAGTGCTCTCAAACAGAGAAAATCCAAAGTAAATATTGTGATTTTTTCTCATCTTAACAGTAATATAAATGGTGAATGTCCATCTAAAACCTTTGCCAATGAAATTTGCAAACTCTAGGGATAGATGAGGCAGTAAACAAATAATTGAACTCTTTTAATTAAATGGTCATTACCCCAAATGAGATGAGTTTTTTTGTATAGCTAATGGTATAACTACAAGGCAATGCATCTAGGAAATGAGAATGCAGGCCCCACTCATTGCTGTGCAGGGAAAGGAGGATGTGCAGGGCAAGATTTATTCCCATTTTGTGCTATTTGTGCAGTAAGTTCAGTGGTAACAGTGGGCCTGAGATGTACAAAAAGAACAACACTCAGCAAGAAAAGGGGAGTGAGGTTGTAATTGTGGGTGTGCAGTTCAGATAAGTGGATTCTTAGGAAAGATAAAGGAATTCCGAGGAGGACCCCAGGAGGGCTAAAAAAGATCAGAATTTAATGGGTAATATTTATTCAGTTGATAAAAGATATGTTTGAAAGTTAGCTTCTCTCTTAACAGATTTCTTTGCAAAGATTTTTTACCAGATCATATGTAACTTTCTAATGAAAGTGTGACAAAATCCAGGGATTAGCAGATAAAGTTAAGCAAATTCAGCTTTGCGTTGGAATCTTTATTTTCTGGCAGGGCAAGTGACTGAAAGCTTGAATAGCTTCTAAAGGGAAGAGTAAAGTGGTCAATAAATGTTTTAAAGTATGAGTAAGCTAAATTTTTTGTAAGATTAAAATATAATTGTTAAATTCTGTTTCTGGGAGAAATTTTGTGGCCTGTGTATATGAGGGATTAGATTAGACTGGTGGGTTATGACCTTATCTCCAAAGTTTGACATCAGTGATTATATGTGAGTGTTGGTGCCTTTCCTTCCAGGACAATAAATGCTTTTGTGCACTTTTATGGTTTTGGAGATTTCCAGTTGCCATATATTTACTCCCTTCAGTGCATTTCTTCATGTTGTATAAGGTGCACATTGTAACATGAACATGTTACCACCTGAACAGCTGTGAATTAAATTGGAGCAGGATGCATGAAGTCACCCCACCTTGCTCTTTGCATCACCCTCATAATGTACAAATGCAGGTCCTCATCAGCCATGGCTTGACTGTTAAAGACAAAGTGAAATGGGTGCCAGTTTGCTTTTCTGTGCTGCACTATGAAGGGCAGTGAGCTAATTCAGGAGTGGTGATGTTAATCCCTTTCTAAAGCAGCAGCTTCCATGAGAGGTTCCTGGAGCAAGAGCCTTGTCAGCTGCTGCTTCTGAGTCAACACCCAGAGGAAACAACCTCTAAATTACCTTTAAAGAAACTGCTTCTGGGCAAGTCTGTGCAACCCTCTCAGCATTCTGCCATCAGTTTGGAAAAGCTTTTCACTCCCACTTTTCTCTGCTGCTTGCAGCAAAGTGTGGGCTGCTAAAGCATTTGAGAGAGCACCCGTTACTGCACCTGCACCTCTCACCAGCAGCTGCCAGTGCAACAAACCCTGGTACAGCAGTGGAACAAACCCTGGTACAGCAGTGGAACAGACCCTGGTACACCAGTGGAACAATCCCAATCTTCTGTGAGTGCTCTCATCCAACATTACCAGAGTTGTGATTTACCAAGGGCATGTGTAGCTTCCCCTGGCTCTTGCTGAAATCAGCCGCTCTACCCAAGGAGTGCTTCCAGAGACAGCCAGCACCCACATCTGCCTCCCCTTCCTCAAACTCTTAATTCTGATCCATGGTCTGGAAATTCTTTTTTCCACACCTTTCCAGATACACTCATCCATAGGCAGAATCACAGTCTGGACATTTAATCACAAATCATGAATAACTCAGATGATTAAAAAGAGAAGAGTCCCATGATGCACAGTCATAACTTTGGTGAGGGGTTTTATTTGATAATGTATGCACAAGGAGGCAGTCTGAGCTATATTGCTCCTATTCATATTTTTAGCTTCTTTTTAAATATGTAAGAAATTACATGATGTTACAAACATGTAATATGTGAACTATCTTTAGAAACAAGTGGGTTAAAACATGAAAGTCAAGGATCATGCCAAAGTCTATACTGATGCTACATGTCCTGAGCATTTTGGCTGCAAATCCTTTGTTGTGTAAATAATATATAAATATTCTCCAACACACAGTCATTTGGCTTAGCTTTTCCACTTGCACTCATTTATTGTAAAAAAATTACCCTTCTATGGGCTGAAATAGTTACAGCAGAAATTAATGACTTCAGTGGAAAACCTAAGCCTCGCTGTTTTAAGTATAGAAATATTACAATATTTAATTCAAAACAAGTACTGTTATTTTAAAATATGTTCAGTACCATGACATAAAAATGTTTACATTATCTAGTTTCATGGTCAGTAATTCTTGAAGTTCAGAGTGCTTGGCAATGTCTGCAGCACAAGTGTGTGTTTATCTCTGATTATCATAATTTCTGAGTACTGTCAGAATACTTCAGTTAATGATACAAACAACAGAATAATTTTCGTTAAAAATGGTGGCTTCATAATATTTAACTTGACTCAGAAACCCTTCTGATATTTCTTACATTGGGAATGCAGTTCTATTTCCTAGGAAGCATTTGTGGAGCCCTCTTTCATTTAAGATTATGAACCACAATAGTGCTCAATATGTAGAGCTTGCCTTTTTAAGATTGAGTTTGAGATGGCCTCAAATTTTTTTGGTTTTGTCTTTAAATTAGGTTATTCTAATAATGTGGTAAGACATTGATAGATACTGCTACTTTTACTTATTATGTCAGTGATCTTAAAATGAAGCTGGTAGCTGCAAACACCTACGTACCAGCTCTGCCTCTGATAGCAAATCCTTTGGGGGTGTAGGCAGATTGCCAAATCTCTCCTCCTCTACTTCCGTTCTTCAAAAATAGTGATTGTTAGTAAGTGTTTGATAGTGTTGCATATGATATGTATGCAAAATGGGGAGCACAGCAGCAGTGTGTGCCTGCAGTAATTAATGTGTCAGAAGACAGTAACTAGTTACTCGTGATGCTAAATTGGACTTAACAAAGCCATTTTGCATTCCTGAGGACACAACAGATTCAGCATCAAAAGGAAGCAGACAAAAGCCAAATGGCACTGGCTCTTCCAAAGATCTTTGACAGAACCAGGCAATCTAAGGGATGCCTTACAGCCCACACCATGTGGTTCTGGGGCAGGTGGCCTGAGTGGCAGCTTGGGCACCAGCATGTGCAGTTCAGAAAGCTCCTGTGTGCTGATGATTCCTTGTGTCCCAAAGGTAGAAGTCCATTTGTACAGACAGTGATCTCTCTGACAGAGACCCAGGCAAGAGACATGCTTCTTTGCAAGATGGTCAGACCTCATAAGTCAGTTTCTGCATCCACATAGAGGACAGTGCCCTGAGGATTGTATCTGGAAGGAATCTGGCATCTTCCTTGTTGTCTGGGTGACTTGACTCCAGGGATGCCTGGAGAAGGTGACTGGACTGGACTTTTTCTTCAGCTCACAAACATCAGATGACCTACTGGTAGTTTTTGTGTAAATACAGCCTATTTTGCAAGGATGTCCTGTGTGGTATAATTCTGTAGTTCCATGAAGAGTAACCTGAGACATAGGGAGGTGTTCAGAAAGGATGAGAGCAACTAGGACTGTGTTGGGGCTGAAAATGAAAGGAAGCAAGCCAGCAGGGCTCCAGGCTCTGGGTCTTGTGTAGTGCCTTGGACTCTGCTGTGTTTTGGACTCTGTGTGTTGGGCAGACCAAAGAGCAAGGCAGAAGTTCTGTATCTGCAGCAGGAGGCTGAATGGCTTGAGACATGTAATCATAGACTTGACTAATCTCAGTGCATACCTGTGTGGTTGTATACACTTTACACATGAATGTCTATAGCCCACCAGTTCTTAAAATTCAGTATTGCAAGAAATGCAATTTATTAACTAGGGGAAAATCCAGAATCTGGATTCTTTGTTGAAAAAGTCAACTGTGGGAACAGTTCACAGTTCACAGAAGCTGGGTGAAAATTGAGAAAAATGCTGCCAAATACCTAATGCAGCTACTTTAGGTGCTGCATCACTGATGCAGAGAGTACTCTAGAGAGTTTTCCTGCAATCAGGACCTGCAGGAGTCAAAGCACTTTCAAGACCTGGCACAGACCTCCATCCAACTACTGTGTTTATCATCACATGTCAGTGGCAGTAAAGGCATAAATGTTATAGTGATGTTGCTTTCAGGGAGTAGGCTTGATGCTCCTGCTCTGACACCTGCAGCCTGGGGTTTGCTCTCAGTGTCAATACAGGTTGCAATTAAGATTTTTGTTCATTATGTAAGAATTGATTTTTGGCCAGGTGCCTGTTCCCAAACCTTGTGTATCCGTGCGAAGGGGGGAAGTGGCCTGCAGGAAATGTCTGGGACACGGTGTCTGTGGTGAGCAAGACAGAGGAAATACACAGGTCTTGATTCTTTGCTGCCTTGCAGCTCTGAAGGTAGTTGGGCAGAGCTCCCAAGGGCTGCCCTAGACTGATGAATTTACATCAAACTTGACCTAAGGAGCAAGGTCTGGTCTGCAGCGACCAGCAGCAGCAAGAGGTGTGGGGAGGAATCGTGCACGGAGCTGGACCACTGTGCAACCTGTCACAGAGAGGTGAAGCACTTCTATTTCCACTGGGCAGCAATCAAAGTAATGTAAAAGGCTCTTCTCAGCATTTGCCACCACAATTCCTAGTTTGTTATTGCTGCTGTAAAGAGTGTGTATTGAAGCCACCTGTGTGAAGCTCAATACCTTCCTGCTCTTTCTGAGGCTGCACAAGGTGAGCTCTGAGCACTGCATCCTCACAGCGAGGTCTGTAGTGCAAAAGCTGCACCTGGGTAGGCTTGGATTTCTTTCTATGCCTACCAGGCATAAACTTTACATCCATTTCTTTTCCTAGTGTCCAACAAGCACCATTTTATGGACAGCAACTTGCTGTACCAGTGCAGGATGAATTTCCGGCGGCGGCGGCGATTGATGGAGCTCCTGACTGAGAAATCTCGCCTGATGCCAGAAAGCCACGACAGCCCCTTCTGCCTGCGCAAGCAGAACCATGACAACAGGAAACACACCAGCTTTCTCTCAGGTGACTCATTAATTACACTGCTGCTTGTAGAGTGACTCCACAAGTATTAAAATATTGGTTTTGGACAAGGGGTTTCGGTGTTAGGAAAAAATGCAGGGCTGAGTATTATATGTCCCTGTTCCTAGGGGTTGTCCATTCACTCATTTTATAACCTATAGATCCCTGGGGTGTATCTGTATCAACAGCATTTCAGATGCTGATCAAAATTTGGGGTCCATGTTCAAACTGAAATGATTGAAGTCCCCCAAACTCAAAGTAAATTGTCATACGTTCTGTGGGGAATTTTCAAGGAGATTAAAAGTGTGGGGAAGGGGCCCTGCAGCATTTGTGTACAGTAATACATTAAGATCTATATTAAGATATAATACAGTAATATAGTAAGAACTGAAAAAAGGGAAAGAAAAACTGTGAAAACATAGTTCCTTATATTGAAATGTCTCTTAGAAGACACTACAATGGGAGCAGTTCAGCCATCCTGTTAGTTACAGCATTACTCTCATGCAGTGACTCTTCTAAGAACAGTGTAGGACACGCTAACCCTTTCCCAGTGTTGTCAGTGAAAGCATGGCTTGTTGCTGGATTTTTTTAAAAAAGAAACAGGGAAAAGGCTTAATAACTGGTACCAGCTCCCTTTCTCTCTGTGTTTTCTCTGTGCTTGCAGTGAGTCCCACCAAGGAGATAAAGATCGTGTCAGCAGTGAGGAGGAGCAGCATGAGCAGCTGTGGCAGCAGTGGCTACTTCAGCAGCAGCCCAACGCTCAGCAGCAGTCCCCCTGTGCTCTGCAACCCCAAATCTGGTGAGCACCACCTCGGGATGCACAGCAGCCAGGGTGCAGACATCTCTGTGGGGAGAAGGCCACGTGAAGAATTCCTATCATCACGCCTAAGCCTCTGTTTCCAAGAATACATTAAAAATTCACAGTGTCACAGGTTTTCTAGGCCAGAGGGAACTATTATCATCGTTTAGCCTGAAGTCCTGCTGAACACAAGCCAGACGTCTGCCTACAGTAATCTCAGTGTCAAGTCCATAATTGTGGTTTGAGCTGCAGTTTATCTCTTAGGACGACGTGCAGTTAGAGGCCTAGATTTGCCTCTTCACTGCCAAGCTCTGAACCAATTCAAATCTCCTCCTAGAAACATTCCTTTGGTGCAAGTCAGAGGAGGGTTTAACTATCCAGCGACTGTTTGAGCTGCTATGGAATAACACCTCTCAAAAAAACTGAGGCAGCATTGTTTCAGCCTGTCAGAGACCATTTGAACATTTTAATTTGTTTTAAGTCTTACACTGGTCTGTTTCAGGAGGTAAAGTAGTGTTGAAGCTTATTTTCCTTTTGAAAGGATTTCCTATCCCACGCCGGAAGGTTAAACACACCCATTCTTCAGTTCACTTAAAATTGTTTCTTACTGTACATCTGGGAAGGGAAAAACAGACCAAGATAGATATTGTTTCAGCCTCTCTGTTTCCCTCAGAAATAGCCCTGAATATCAAACAGAGCCCCTGCTACCCTTTGAGTTCCTTATTATTTCAAATCACCAAGTCTCTGCCAGTGGTGTGGGTACTGTACAATGGGGTAAGGCTTCAGTGGATATGTGTAATCTTTGATTTCAGAGGGATGCTGGCATTTGAAGTGATTACAAGGGAGTGCCTCAGGCACTAGGTGAATGCTGTTCAAAACATTGACCATTTACTCTGGAGATGAGTGAACTAAAGTGTGTTTCATTCCTGCTGAGGAGAGTGGCCATCAGAAAGGGAAGGATATTTTCCCTCTCTCTCCTTATAGCACATTTCCTTCCCTCTGCTTAAGCTCTGCTGGGAATTCAGTATGGAGCTCTGAACTGAAATAATTGGAAGGGCTCAGTAGGATCATATGCTCACAGCCCCCTCCAGCAGACCTGCTGCCCAGCAGAGGAAATGCTGTCAGTTCTCGTGGCCATTGCACCTCAGAGTGTGTTGCTGTTGGGTGTTCAGCACCCCCTTTCAGTGTGTTCACCCCTTCATGCAAGGGCTTGTCCCTGTATAAAGGGTGCTGCAGTATCATGTTTTAGCAGAATATCTCTCAGGTATACTTTCCAGAAATGCTCTGGTGGCTTTTGTACGGGGAGCTCTTTGTCCCCAGTGCATTAATTACATCCTGGAAAATTTTCTGGGACAGATAAAACTGCATTCATATGCTATCCATAAATGTGTATGTTATCTGAAGTATGCCAACTATTCAGTTCATTTATGGCTCTGATTTTATATGAAGTGTCAGCCCATGAGTAGTGAGAACAAATTTATTTTAATGCAGCTGATTACACAACACTGGAAGAAAAAGAATAGGCTGACGTTGCTCTTGCATAAATTTTTTAGAAGAAATTTTCCCTTAGGACTAGTTTTCAAACTGTGAATAGCTTTAACAGACTCATATTTGAAAGAAGACAGCAGTGGGCTTATAAACAGGCTGATTTTTACGAATTATACAATTACTGGCAATGCAGGGTTATTTCTCCCAGAGCACAAGTACAGATCCACACGTATAGGTTAACATAAGGCTGTCAGATGTAAATGTTACAAGGAATTCTTAATCCTCTGCTGACTATAAGGAGACTTTGTTCACAAATAGCTTCCTGCTATCCAGACCCAGAGCATGTTGCTGAGCTACGTGTTAATAAACACAAGGCAGAGGTATTTGTCAGATGAGCTCTCTTGCAGGCAAGCACTTAAAAAACACCCAGGTCATGACTTGACCAATCATGTAGAAAAACAATAATCAAACAAAAAAAAAATTCCTGGAGGTATAATGTAGGGAGGCACATAAGAGAGCCCTGCATGGATGATTTACCTGATGCTGACTTGTCAAATGAGCACAATCGTTCAGTTTTTTCACATTGAACCAGACATGCTCTGCCAAGTGCAGAGCACTGGCTAAATGACAGTTCATCAAAATGCGTGGGAAAGTAAAAAAAAAAAAAAAAAAGTATTGGTTTGTCTGCTAGAATTCTCTCTACTCCCATGAATGTTATTAAGAAACTCAAGAATGTCTTCAAATACCATCTGTGAGAAATTTTGTGTCCCACCTGTGACTGAAAAGACAGATACCATCAAAATTATTTATCTCTAAAGAAAAATATTAATGGTGAAGCAGGTAAATGGGGTAAACAGCATATATCTTTATGTTGTCCTTTGTCTTTGAAGCATTTATGAACAGATAAAAATTGGTACATAGGATGGTATTGATTTGATCCCGCAGAACTTCAAACTTAATTTGTTTGGAGGAAAATGATGCTGTTACATAGGAAGGCAATGGGGACCTGCAGAAGCTTACTGGTATTTCCTTTCATTAAAATTCCCAGACACCTGTAGCTTACCTCATCTGTCCCTGGATAAGACAGGAATTATAGATCTGTGCCTACAGTTGCAGAAATCTCTTGAGATAATTCCTCACCCAAGCAGGATTTTCTTGCTGTTCAATTCTGTGATTCAAACCCAACTCAGATGAAATAGCAGAGAGCACCCAACAAGCACTCAGTGAGCTGTGAAGGAAAGCTGCTCTGTGCCAGGAATGCTGGTCACTTGTTTCAACACTGAACATAGGAAAAGCCAGTTGTGATTTTTGTGATAGTGTTTAGGGGATTTTGATTGCAGACAACAAAGTCTGTTGGATAAATGCTACAGTTTTTCAAAGATCTCATAATTTATACTCAGAGTTATTCTGCAGGCTTTTCCTTGGTTCTCTTACTGCTTTCAAACAAGTCTGCAAATTGAAATTATGTATGGGAAGTGGGGCCAAAAAGATGTAGCCCATCACTGTGTCTAATTTATTAGAGAAACTTCAGAGGAATGTTGTTATTGAATATTCATTTCTGTATCTCCACAGTATTAAAGAGACCTGTGACTGCTGATGAGCTCTTGATGCCTGGAGCCCCATATGTTAGAAAAACTTTTACGGTATGTTTCCAGTATTTTTCTTTATTTTCCGCATGTTATATGCATAGAGCAATCCAAACAGACATTTTCTGATGGGATAATTAGAGCTTATTTGCATTTGCTGAGGTTTATACTTTAAGATCCCAAACTCCATTATCAGTATTTCCACAAATTTAAAGTGTGATTCAGCACTTGCTTATTCTGTCTTTATGCCAGTGTGATAATTAAAAGGGGTGAAAAATTACATTAAGCCAGTAATATTAATATTATGCAAACTCATCCAGACTTGGTGCTCTTGCTCTGCAGGAGTGGATCACTTACCCAAACTGAAGTTTTCTAGCTGGGTCTTTCTGTATGATGGGACAGAAAATCTAACTCACATACATTATTAGAGACATTCTTTAAAGATACTCTTGAACCTAGTAATTGCTTTTACAGCCTCTTAGTTCAACAAAAAAACATTAAAATCAACATAGCAGCCTGTACTCTACTATGTGTTGGAAGTCAAGAAATGTTGAAATTACATGTTGGACCATTTAGAAGCTGCCCCTTGAATTTCATGGAGGTGCTTGAAGGTGATGATGTCCTTTCCTCTTTGCAGATCGTTGGTGATGCTGTGGGCTGGGGCTTTGTGGTGAGGGGGAGCAAACCCTGCCACATCCAGGCTGTGGACCCCAGTGGGCCAGCAGCTGCAGCTGGGATGAAGGTGGGTTCTCAAAATGGGATGGATGATTTCCCAGGGAAATTTGTGCTGCTCAGTGAAGGTCTTGGGCTGCCTGTGTTTGAGGAGGGAGAGGTGCTTTTGTTTCCCGTGTTGAGTGCCCCTGTCTCAGTTTCTGGCATTTGTGCACAGTGAGCTCTGTTGTCTTTAAACCCCCTCCTATTTATTTTCTTCTGTCCTTGAGATTCTTGAAGTCTCTTTTTCCAGTGAGACTATTATCCTTTTCAAGTTGTTTTTTTGACCTTTTCCCTTTTTGAGGTGGGTTTTTCTTCACATGGTTGGCTGGTTTTGGTGGTGGTGGTGGTGTTCTTATTTTTTGATGGATTTTTTTTTTCTTTTCTTAATTTTCATGTCTTTTTTCAACTCTGCACAATTTTAGCTTCCCCTTTACTTTCCAGTTTATGTGACTACTGGTATGCACCTTCTGGACTTTGCCTGTATAGAACAGGCAAAGTCAGACATACCTAGTGAAAGTGAAGCATAGCCCATTGTTCAGTGTAAAGCAGTTAAGATTCAAGACAATTTGGAAAGAACAATAGATGATACTGTCATAAAGAGCTGAAATAGCTTTATAAGTGATTTAATAATCAATAAATACACATTCCACTTTCAGCTTTTGCACTGCAATGCAGAACCCATTGGCTTACCTGTGGGCTTGGATCCCATCCTGTGTATATCTGTGAATTAATCTCTGCTTTGTACAAAGAGAAAAATAAAGACAAAGTATTATGTTAAGTACAGATAAAAGCAGGAAAATTAAGTTAGCTGCAACACCTGCAGTGGCCATAAGATTAAACTACCTATTTATGTCATGCTTTATTGTGTGGCAGCAACACACATGAGGGTTTCAAGTATATTCCACATGTATACTCCAGTTTGCCATGAATTTTGTCCAGCCTTCTAATTCATCTCTCTTTCCCATCACTCTCATCTCAGTTGTCTCTCACCTGTCTATTCACACCCACCCAGCTGGAGGCCACAGCTCCAGGGATGCAGATCCTGCTTGCTGCACAGTGCCAGACCTGCCAGGGGACCCTCCTCAGCAACCCCTCCCTAGGGGTTTCTGCTCTCTGGCTGCTGATTTTTTTTTTAAGGGAACTTTCAAGAACATACTGTCTTTAAAACTTTTTTTTTTTTAGTGCAGGTAGGCAAAACCCTGGGACAAGGAATGGCAGCTGCAGAGCTTGTTGGTGCATGCAGCACCCAGACACAACCTGCTGGCAAAGAAGCTTGAGTTCAGAGGGAGCTGGAATTTTTTTAATATGTTTTGTACAACACTGAAGTTGTAAAATAATAATAATTTTTATATAAAGAGTATAATTTTCAAATAATGATAATGCTTAAAATTTAATTTAAATTTTAAAATAATTTACTAATTCATGTGTATATTCTAGATCCTGAACTTGAGAGTTTAGTATTTTACAGCACCTTTTATTCTCTGAATGTAGAAGCTAGCAGTATAGTGGAGCAATTCTGAAACCTGACATGTAAAAACAACACTGTGGTGTCATATGTGTAATCCCATGGGGTTGCAAAGGTCTACCTGAACCATGAAAGAATGCAAAATAGTTCACTGTCTTGAGATGAACAAACAGTGCTGCAAAACTGAAATATATTGCCTTGATTTTACAGAAGGACAGATCTGATTCTTTTCAAAGCTGTTATTTTTATATTAAATTATTTTTCAGAGCAGAATTGCACATAAAAATTTGTGTATGAGATGAGCCCCTCTTTAGACACAAAAATTGTTGCCCCATTTTTGGAAACACTGAATACCTTTAGCCAAGTGAAGAGATGGTGTTTTTCTTTGAAAATAAGAGCTTTTGTTAGATGTTCCCATGGCAATAAGTATGTAAATCATAGTGCAGTATTTGAAATTTTAAAAAAATCTATGTCACTTAATCCATCTGTTTACAGAGCTCCTCAATCTGGAAAATTTAAAGAAATCAAATGACAGGCTTTAGATGACAGCTCCTCGAAATTAAACATTCCCCTGTGTGGAAGCTGCAGGAAGGGCTCTTTGAAAACAGACTGTTGGGCACGGTAACTTCTGGTGGGCTGGTGCAAGAGGCTTTTGTCTGCAAAAAAAGTGCTGCACCAAAGAAACACTAACAAGGAAAGTTGGCTATGATGAAAAGGGCAAGAATTTGAAGAAGAGCCAAGCCTTGGCGTTGCAGTTTGTACAAAAGTTCTTGGCAGTAGCAGCAGGGATTTTCCTCCTAAGAAGATGCATCCACTATAATTGTTTTTGGAATGTCTTTATTTGCAAAGCTTGGGATTTTGCACTTGCCTGTTTTGGAGAAAACTATTTTCCCGTCTTTGCACTTGCCATCTCCTTATGTGTGGCATCCTCTTCTGGGGGAATTTTCAGACAATTTATTTGTCATAAAAACCCTTCTATCATGACCTGCTGAAGATGTGTGAGTGACTATAAGCTTTAGGACTTGCTACCTCTTCTGGGGCTGGTAAATAGGATTACCACTCACAGTCTGAAGTTTCAGATGTGAAGCTGAGAAAATAATTCAATAAATATCTAGTCAATTAACTTTATTTAATATTTTTGGACCTTGTTTGCTGAAGTGTGTTTGCCTGTGGCAGGGTTGTGAGGAGAGTGGTTGCTGTAAGGGCATTAACAAGTGGGAGCTGGAGGCAATGTGAGGCTATGAAAGGAGTCAGTGTTGTGATGTGCTCTAAGTTATTTGCAGCTCTGTTTAGCTGTCTGCCATCATCAGCAATGCAGACAGGAACAGCAGGATTCTGAAGTTCCCAAGTTGCTTTAATATTTGTTATTGACTGGCTGAAAAATCTGGTTCTCTGCAGATGACACCGCTACATATTGCCAGCTGTTGTCAGTAAAAGGCAATTTCTCTTTTTTCAGTTTTTTATTCTGTAAGTTAATTTCTGTTTTTAAGGTGCAAGTATTTTTTTAAAAGTTATAACTTTTCTTCAATCTAGTGACTTAAGTTATACATCACATTGTTATTTAGTGTGACATAACTGCAGCAGAGTGTGATGGACCAAGCAGAGCTAAAGTATGAGGTTTGTGAGAGACAAATTAATCACTCATTTTGCTGATCATCTGTTCTTCCTACTGGCTGGAGAAATCAGTGCCCTACTCAAACTGTTGAAAGAAAGCTATCTGAATCCTTAAACTGATTGTTAGCAAATTAGTCTTTATAGCTGTTACACCTAAGGTCCTCAAATCATACAAATTACCAGTGGCTGTTTAAGTGTTTCAAGCCTAGTTCTTCTTCATTTCAGCAGCAGGGAGTTTGAAGGACCATGTGCTGACACTGGTACCAGTGCCTTCTGTTTGGAGCTCAGCTTGGGAAATGTAAAATGCAGCCAGGACCCTTTCAGCATGGTTCTGCTCTCCTGATCTCTAAAAAGCTGGCACAGGGAGGAGATCAGTTTTATAAATTTTCTGCCTGTGCATTTGTCTTCTGCATTCACAAATTATTATTTCAGTTCCAGTTTCTCAAATTATTTCACTAGCAGAATAAGAACCAACTCTTAAGTGTAGCTGAGTTGCCACTGTGTCAAGAAGCCAATGGTCACTTTATCAAGACCACCAATCCCATTTCATGCAATCAAAGGTAAATCTGTACTGTCTGATTAGTCCAAAGAATTCAAGTACTGCCACAATAACAAGATATGACAGACTTGTAACAAGGAAGACTAAAAGGCACACATTATAAGTGTCCAGCAGAGTGAAAACCACCCCCAAACTATGTGATGTCAGAGGAATTGCCAATGCCTTATATTCCTGCAACTGGAAGAAATTTGAACAGTGAGATTCTTGTGAAGTTGAACGTACCTCAAGCTGCAGAGAAACACAAAACCCATTTGATGGCTCTTGCCAACCTGACCTCAAACACAAGGATTGCATAACTGTTTGGCAAGCAAGATAAATCAATCTAAAAATCCTTTTAAAAAACGCTTTCTCCAGGAAAAAGTATCCCAAGTCCAATTTCCAGTCTTTTACGGGATAGTGGGAAAGGGATAGTGGGAAAGGTAGAGAAGCATGGATATTGTAGGTGAGAAGCTTCTTTGTAACTC
The DNA here is from genome assembly GCF_903797595.1 of Erithacus rubecula. NCBI lineage: Eukaryota > Metazoa > Chordata > Aves > Passeriformes > Muscicapidae > Erithacus > Erithacus rubecula. The sequence goes on from NC_136689.1 coordinate 135,478,443, forward strand.
CTAAAGGCACTCTAGTGGGAGCTTGAAAACTGGGATTTATATTGTATCAATAAGGCACAAGGTACATGCCTCCATTTACCCCTCTCCAAGGAAAACCAAGATATCTCAGTGTTTGATCCTGTGTCTCTAGCCCTTCAAAGCACTCTGAGGATGCTTCAGTGCTAATTGAAGGTGTCTAAAGGGTACTTTCATCTTTTCATGGAATTGAGCTTTAAATGAGAAGATGGAGTAGGCTTGGATAAATATTTATGCTGTGCACTAGCATATGGTGTTGTTCAAGCAGATGCAAATCAGTCTTAGAATTCGTATCTTATACCAACATGTTACTAATTGTAGAAAAGCATAAATTACACAAGTTGCCATCTGTTTTCAATTACAGCATGAAAACACTGAGGCAGGTTGGGATTTTCCTTTAGCTCTGTTATCAGCTTGCTGCTGAATTTGATAATTATGTTAAAGTGAGTTGAGAATGGATGTATTTGGTAATGTGAGCACTCAGAAAAAGTTGCTGACAAACTGCTTTCATAGCTTGTCCATAAATAGAGAAGCAGCAGAGCTAAACATGCATAGTACTACCCACAATGAATGCCGCTGCTGTAGGGCTTGAATATAAATGTATATATAAGTTTCAAACACATCTCTGTAAGTGCTTCATTTTCTGATAGTATTTAATTATAAACTATAATAAAAAGTTCCACAGAAATGTGGAAGCTGTATTCAAGCACCTGTGACTTTAGAAAAATCTGATTTTAAGAACATCTAATTTTTTACCATAAAATCACACTGGTTTTGCAAAACTAAAGACAATTCAAAGATTTTTTTCATTCTGTCTTTCACTTTATGCACCAGTAACCAGGACCTCAGGTTTTATCTGCAATTGTCCATCACGAAGATTGGAGAATGAACCAAATAGGGTAGCATTAGCCCCAAACATCATTGAGATCATGCTTGAGAAGAGTGGTTGTTACATTGCAGAATTGAAGAATGGGTCATGTTGGAAGGCACCACAGGAGGTCATCTGGTCCAGCCTCCCAGCTCGAGCAGGGTCATCCTAGAGCTCACAGCACAGGACCAGGCTCATCCTGTAAGGGGGATTCCACAGCCTCCCTGCTCAATCTGTTCCAGTGCACGGTCACTGTGCAGTAAAGGAGTCCTTCCTTGTGTTCAAGTGGAGTTCCTGTGCTTCAGATTTTGCACATTGCCTCTTGTCCTATTGCTTGGAACCACTGACAAGAGCCTGGCCTATCCTCTTTGGTACCCTCTGTTCAGTTAGACATTAATGAGGATTTCTTTCAGTCATCTCTTCTTGAGGGTTAACAGGCCCAGCTCCCTCAGCCTTTCATTGTAAGAGAGATTCTTCAGACCCTTGACTGACTTTTAGCCCTCCACTAGACCCACTGCATTTTTTCCATGTCTCTTGTACTGAGTAGCCCAGAACTGGGCACAGCACTCCAGATGTGCCTCACTAGGGCAGGATCACTTCCCCTGACCTACTGGCAATGCTTTTCCTAATGCACCCCAGGATGCCATTAGCCTTCTTGGCCACAAGGGCACTGCTGGCTCATGAATAGTTTGCTGTCCACCAGGACCCCCAGGTCCTTCCCTGCAGAGCTGCTTTCCAGCAGGTTGGTCCCACCCTTTACTGGTCCATGGGTCTGTTCCTCCCCAGGTGCAGGACCAGGACATTAGGACATGTTAAGAGCATAGCAATGGTGAACATAATGTTGAACAGTTTGGTGAACATTTTGGATAACTTTTTCATTATTATTTATTTAATCCTTAGTGGAAATCTTTCTAAAATACTCAGAAGAAATAATTAGTAAGGCTGTGCTAATCAGTAGCATAATGATTCAACAGAAGCTGGAAGAGATAAATACTTGTGAATGTGCAAATAGTCAGGTCTGCCATCTTGGCCGGTTGTGCTTGACAACTTTTTAATATATATAGTACTCACCATGCTTTCCTGATCAGTGTATGAATCTGTGCCTGGGTGTTCCTGCTCTGTGTCTGCCCTTTCTTTGACTGTGGTCATCATTTCCTCAAGTAGTTTGCTGGTGACCTGTGGTGATGTCTCCCTAACTGTCCCAAGGTTGCTGCTTTCCCTGTGTGTATTTAATTAAACACATTGAGTAGTTCCGAAATTTTTGGAGTGAATATTTTAACCACTTCTATATAGGTTGGACCAACCCTAAAACCATGTCACTCTTACTATGCTGGGATTAATGCATTAAAATTATCACAGAAAACTGTCTTGCACTCATCTCCTCTTGCCTGGGAGTTTTGTGAATTCAGCCCTCTCACCAAAGTAGAGGCTTCTCTAATCAGAGAAAAACTTGATTTTGAGAGCTGCATTGGGTGTCACTGCCAGAACTTTGTTTAGTTGCCAGAAGGAGACAAGGTTTGGCAAATTTCTCCTTTGCCTTCATTATAGGCTACTGCAACTACAACAGTCTTTATGACTTTGACCATCCTTTGCATTAGCACAGTGTCTTTAGGTTGACTGAAATAATGAAAGGTTTTTCCTCAGTATTGGGAATCCCAGTGCAGGATTGGATATCTCTCTTCTGCCCCTTTAGTGCACAAAGCTACACTGTCCATTTTGTTTCTCCTCTGTGTTAAGCCCTGTTACTGTTGAACCTCTGTGCCAGGAGACTCTTAGGGACACTGTTCCACTGGGCTGCTGGTGCACCTGTCCCATGGTGGCCACGAGGAAGTCACAGTTTGGATTTAGATTCTCCTCTTTTTCCTGTCACAAACCCTCTGTGCAACACTGAGCATTTCCCACCAGAATTTTTGTTGAGTGGTTTGAGATGGAAAATGCCAGAAAATCTGACATATTCTCAAACATAACCAAAACTTTTGATGACTAGATACATTTTGGCCCCTGTACAGATAAGCTTGCTTAAGTTTCTTTGTTTCCTTGTGGTAGCTGTGGTTCACAGCATAAGGTCCAGGTTTTCCAGTCTCGGAGCAGAGAATTTGCAGACTGAGCTCCCCAGGTGTCAAACATCAGTTTGTACAGTTCTCCTCTTTCTAAGCCATCCTTCTCCCCCTCCTGAAATTTGTGTTTGTACTAACTCCAGATATTTTCTTTGTGACATCCACCCCTGTAACAACTCTGCAGACAGGCACTTTCTATTTCCAATGCTACCATATGCCAGTCTCTGCGGTTCTTTATAAAAATTATGTTGTTTTTCTCCATTTTTCACTAATAAATCATTAGACTCATAATTGTGAAAATTTAGTTCTTTTAAGGCCATGATAAAGCTCCTTTTTATCTTCTAACATGCCAGAATTTCATCCAACATTCCTACTTTTTTTGGTGGATCTCCATTTTTTTCTGCTCGTGTCCTTGGTTTGCCTTGCTTCTTTGTCCACAGAGCTGTATAAGTTTGTTTTGAAGAAATCTTTTCTGAGGCTGCAGAATTTCTGAAGCTGTTTTGGAAGGCTAAGTGGACTCCAGCCTTGTGCACAAGGCTCAGAGTGCACAGCCACCACTAGGGTACTTGGGTCTGGGACTGTGCTTGCTTCAGTGGATCATGAGCCTCTGTTCTTCTGAGCCAGTGGACATAAAATTGACTTAAAAAAATCAGCCACCTTTATCTTGTACTAGAGACCAGGTGTGTGCTGTGACTATGCAGAACTGTTCTATGATAAAGAAATCAAAACTTGGCATGTGAAAAGTCACATGCTGAGGCATGAAGGGAAGGACCCCCTCCCATGCAGTTGGGAACAGTGACACAAACATCACGCCAGCAGGATGTGAACTGCAAACTGCACACACAAAAGAAAACAGAAAAATACATTTTTCTGATTGTCAGACCTGGTTTTGAGCAGCAAGATCTGTGTTACTCACTATAGAGAAAGGAATTAAGACAGTGGGAATTCCCAGGTGAAATATAAAAATAATTAGTTCAACTTCTTGAGTCTAAATTTTGCCTTTAACATCTTTCCCCCCCACCCCCTGCCAAACTTACAGGACACAGGTTTAACAAGGTTTTACTTGCTTATCCCAGACCCAAATTTTGGCCTGCAGAACAGTATTAAGTTTCCAATACCTCTATGTGATTTTTCCTAAAGATTTTTAACAGAGAGAGTTTTACTGGGCAATAAAATAACTTTTTTTTCTCTTTACAACAACTGAAACCTTATGTGAGTACAGCAAGTTTCATAATATCTCAGAGCTCTTTTTTCTGCATTCACAGCAGTGTAGGTGACATTAGAATTGAACTTGTTTGTAGGCCAGTCACCTAAAATGCTGTTGTGAGACAAGTGGCCCACTGTACTTAGGTCTATACGTTGGCTCCCTCTCATCAATAGGAAATACAAATGCAAAAAAAAAAAAAATCTGCAGCTTAATTGTTGGAGATCAGTAGATTTTCTAAATTTAGTCACAATATTGTAATAAATTATAGTTCTAAAAATTCTTTTCAAGTAAGTGGTGTTTTATGACAGAATAACCTATATAACTGAACACCCTATATATTTATGAAAGTGTTTTCTTGATTTTTTTCTGGAGTCTGGCAGCTGCAACCATTCAGAAAGACAGACAGCAGCACTGTAAAGCAGGGCTGTGCTTGTGTTTTGCTACAACTTCCAAGTTCCTGTGTGGTCTATAGGCCATTGAATGGCAAGATCTGGTGCCTGACAGAACAGCTGGGATCTCACCCATGCTCGAGCTGTCACAGACTATTGCAGGTCACTCACAGGTAGTCCAGGCTCTCTAAAGAGAGTGCTGTCATCTGCAGAATGCCTGAAATCTTGAAAAGGTCTGTAAAAAACACACAGAATTAGAGACCACTACAGCAAAAAGCTGTCATTGTGAACTACTTTTACTCTCAACTGTGGATGAAAAGCATTTTGTATTACTTGGTTTAATTGCAGTACTCACTTTACATGATGCCTTGGAGAGTTCCTCAGGTGCTGTTGGTTTTACAAAGTCCATGGCTATCTCAGCTCTCTGCCCTGAGCACTCCAAGGATGCTGCTGCTCCCCAGCTGCTGCTCTGCAGACTCTTGCCTGCACTTCTCCGTCTCTTCTCTTCGTCTCTGCTCTTGTAGCTGCTCAAGACACAAAGTGTCTTCCTTTCATGGTATAAGCCAATGATTTGGGAAGCATGTTGCATTAAAGCCAAAGCTCTGTTTAGCTAGCCAAACACATGGAAAAACAATTGCACTTTTGTCTGTGCAAACAGAGAGCAGCTGTTTGTCTCAAACAGCGCAGACTGTTCTGCTCATGACACGCTGGATTTGGAGGGTGCTGAGGGTGCCTTGCCTGAGTCTGTCTACCCTTATAATTCCCTTGCTTGCATTTGGTGACTGTTTTTAGCCAATATGGGACTTAAATGAACTGCAGTTCAGCATAATTATATTTAACCATGTAGGTAAACCGATATGTAGTTTTAAAGTTCTTTTTTCATTATGTGTAGTTTGGTTTTAGCAAATATAGTTTAGTTACAGATACACCAGAAAAAAAGTCACCAAAAGGTCAACCCAATCATTAAATGGCATTATTTCTGAGCTCAGATTCTGTGTTCTTCTGACACTGATGCAGTATTTTACCCAGAGCCATCTTTAGCCATTCGAGTTGTTTAACATTTTCAGAACTGTTTTGTGGTAGGTATCAAATTGCACTATATGATAAAAATGCTTACAAAGTTAGACATGCAGTCCCTATTTTGCTTTCCTGATGTGGCCCAGCCTGGCTCAGATTTACCTGTGGGTATTTCTCACTGGGACTCATATTAAGTCAGTGATTTTACACACCAATTCCCAATTAGGGCCATGGAAAGCAGTGACCTATATTCCCTTATTCTGTATTTGTGGATGGTTTTTGTTTCAGGGTGTTAGGTTCTTATGTAATTACTCTGCAGATATGTACAGATAGCATTAATTTACATTTGTGAATAATTCCTGTTCTCTGTGTTGATGTTTACCTAACCACTCAGTCAATCTGTCAGTGAAACTCCACTGCTTGCAGAGCTGAAACTTGTGTAGCCCAAAAGAGTCGCCCTCCAAAGCAAGGGCTCTTAGGTCAGTTCTTCCTCCTCTAATTTGTCCACTCTGTTTGTGGAGTTTGCTCAGCAGTGGTTTAATTCTCTTCCTGGTGAATAAAAAAGGACTTGAATTCCCACAGATTCCCATCATTTGAGAGGGAGGAAGGGAGGGAGAGACTATCTGAACCAATGATGAAGCCCTAGAGAATCTATGACTTTTTATATTATGTGACCTACTGTATTGTGTTGTAAAGTAGATATTATTTTATTATTTTTCTTTATACAGTTTATAGATTATGTCATTTAAGTCCCATTGGGGCTTTTTTTTTCTGTTGGAGACCAATTTATTTGGAATACTATAAAATATTCAGCCTCTTTTTTAAAAATGAAAGAAGTATATAATATGTGCATAATGAAAGTGTGTAATGAAGCCTTGCCCACGCAAATGATCCACACCATTCTGCAGTCACAGACCAAGATGGAGCATAAGAATTACAAACTTATATTTTAATTCTGTAAATGGAGTTAATTGTACTGTGCTCTGCTGGTGCCCAGTTTCTAGCCCCCTGATGGAACAGTGGGCCAGTTTCAGACTAGTGTCAAGAATGAACAAGAAACACATCTCTCGAGAGACAAAATCTTTTTTATGCAAAGCCTGGATACTTGCCTACTCCCACACCACCCACTCAACATCCAATTACACTTTCACTAGAGATATTTACAGAACAGAACACACATCTGCAATTTATTCTGTTCCATCCAGTAACCTCAGTTATGGAGGAAAGGCCATTGTATGATTTTTTAACCTTCCGGCAACATGCAGTTGGTTGTGAATTGTGAGGTTCCAGTTTTACTTTACTAATCCTATCAAGATTGCATGAACTCTTTAAAAAAAAAACAAACCCAAAGATAAAAATCTAACTAGAAACATAACTTTTAAGCTCTCTGATTTTCATCTCTTTTCCTCATTGATTTGTGACAGTGTAAAGCTTAGCAGAATGCGAGCAAAAAATTCAGTGATGCCTGTGTTTGCTTTTATATAGAAGTTAGTCTTAGGTCTTAGACTCTCATTCAGCATCTCTGTAGCCTTGGCTCTCTGCTGAGCATGGGGATTCCTTTGCTTTGTGGCTATAGGTGACCTATTAAAATAGAGAAATCTTGTCTCAGCATAAATGCAGACTGGATGTATAAGTGTGTAAAAGAAACTGAGCTCTGCCTTCTCTCTCCTCCACTTTTGTTCTCCTGCCTTGAATTTCTCTGCACTTTTTCTTGGTACCATAACATCCATCTTGCTATTGATTTCACTGGGACTTTAAGTTATCTAAAAACTTAAGGTTCAGTTTACTGGTCTAAGTGTAAGCCCTGTCAGGAAGGTTGATCCTATCTTCACCTCCTTTTCATGTCCCTCTTTCCCTTTGCCTCCAAGCAGATATGTATCTGTTGCCTCCTTCCTTCATCCATGTCAGGCACATCAAGGAACTTATTTTGCCTGGAGACAAGTCCTTTCATTTATTTATTTTTGCTGGCACGGGATGAAAAGGATGAAAAGGGAGCGGTGCCTGGCTTTGGTGTGCTGCTCCCAGAGCTAGCACAAAGGGACAGGAGCACCTCTTGGGACTGCAGGCACCAAGTCCTGCTATGAACCTTCCTCCCCTTTGAAAGGGGTTTCATATCTGGATGCACAGACTCCTTGGCAATTCAGGTTTGAGTGTATCCCTTTCTGTGAGCAGAAGAGTTGTGAGGTCCCAGATTACTGATCCAGCTTTTAATAAGCAAACACTTTTTTCCAGATTTCTTTTAAAAGTAAAATTATCTTTTTACACCCTAAAGAGAAACCTCATTGTCACTCACTATGGGTGTTGTCACGAAGGGTCTTGTATACAAACCCATGATGTGGTATGTGAGGTAGAAGGCGATGTGGCAATTGAGAAGATTTATTCAAGAGATCTAACACCTGGCAAAGCAAACCTTTGTGGTTATCCACTTGTAAATAGCTCCTTTCTAGTTGGTAACAGCAGTGAAAGTAGAAAAGGTGGAGGTTTTTTGTTCCTTTGTGACAAAGTAACAACCTTAAATGGAAGTGTTTACTTTCACTCATTTCTCAGCTCCTTCAAATTTCATATTTAAATTAGATTTTTTAAAAATGACACCTTGATTTCCATCTGTTTGCTTGGAGGGCAGTGGTGCTTGAGAGGCAGGAGTGGGAGGAATAGTTCCCAGCATCTGCAGATGAGCAAGAGGTGTGCAAGGGGGAAAGAATCCCATTGGAAAGATAACTCTTCTTTTGAAATGTTGGAAGTTTGGATGTCCCTTCTTCCCTGCAGAAAGCTGGAAAGCTATGTTTCAGATGTGATGTTCTTGTAGCACCTAAGCCTTGCCCAAATTTTGCTGAAATCTGTCAGCAAAACAAGAAAAGCCAAAGCAGCTGTATTGACTCTTGAAACAAGCACTGGTAAAGGCTGTATTTTCTTCTCTTTTTTTTGCTTTGCTTTTTCCTTCTCAGTTTTAGGAGTTTAGTAACCTTCCCAGGTGAGAGCTGTGGCCATACCATGGGAATCAACCAGTAAGTTCTCAATTTTGGAACTGGCCCACAGCTTTCAAAAGTATCCAAAGTGTGAAAAGTTTGTTTTCTTGGGTATCCTGCTAATGACATCTGCAGGGCACTGGCAATTGCAAATATTAACCCTTCAGCCCAGATTTCATGGGTGCCTGTAAGGAAGGGTTCTTACTGACAGCATGGCCTGATTTTTAATAGAAATCAGGATCTTGTGGGTCTTTCATGCACATAGAAAACAGATGAGTTTGCTAACCACATGTGGAGGACTTTCCTCTGGAAGATCACAGTGAATTTCGGAGTACTGTAAGGAAACAATTATAAGTTTGAGCTACTCAAACCTCTTCCTCAAGCTGATCCTTGTCCCTGCTGGATTAGTACAACATGAAAAAAGCATTTATTTATAATTATTGAGGGTATCTGTATAACAGAAATGTAAGCAAGCTGTCTCTGTAATGGATTTAATTTTAATTCTCATTACCAAGAAGAAAAGCAAAAATATTACCATTGGGATATACTTTTCTTTTTGAAATAATTATATTGTCAATTCTGGTATTAATTCTACCCTATAAAATAGTCAAAATACATTTTGTTCGAACACTGTCTCCAGCATTTTTTACTATTTTCCTTCATACAGTTGCCATCTGTGCAGTAATATCCACACCTTCAGTGGAAATTAATTGCTGATTAATTGCTAATTGCTGATGCCAGAGCTGCTATCAGTACTAAACAGCCCATGAAACCTTCTTGTTTCAGACCTTGTTGCTGTTGAAGGAGAAAACTTGTACTGGCATAGACTTTGTGCTTTGCAGTTTTAGACTCTGAATATTCTCATTGCTGCCTAGATAATGGGGTAAAGTATCAGCACTGCTGAAAAACAGTATTTTTGCCATTATCTTTACTGTGTCATTGCATAATCTAGCTTTGAATTAGAGAATTTCAAGCCTACATTATATTTGGTAACATTGATTGCTTTGATACCTATTTGATCTGCAATTTTAGTAGCATTTGTACTTTCTTTAAGAGTAGCTAGCAAACAAACAAAACCACCAAAGAACCACAAAAATCTCACAGTCAATCAAACAAACAAAAAAAGCAGAGTGGATTCCAGACACTGATGTTGGCACTGAAATGTAAATGATAAATCTTTTGAGAATTAGCACCTCAGGCCCCCATCTGCTGGAGTGGGGCACACATTTACTGCTGTGGAAAGGGCAGTGCCCCCACCATCCCCAGCCACACTGCCTCTTCATCCCCAGCCACTTGTATTCCTCTTCATCTGGATGGGTTTTTTTAAAAAAAGTTATCTCAAATTAAGGTAGCCATCTAATCATGGACTTATCCTAGTGTTTTGAGATATATAATCTGTTGACTGTGCATGGCTGTTACTTGCTATGTATCAGAGATGAACCTTTGGATTCACTGTGTCTATAAATTTAAATGTCATTTTAGGGTTGTCCCAAACAGTAATGATCACTTAAGTCCAAGTCTGCAGTAGGAATTTCCAGCTCTTCATAAACTTTCATAACACCCTTCTAAAAAGTGTGCCTAGAAAAAAAAAAGAACAATATTAAAGGATTTTTCAATATATTACGTTCAAAAAAGTCCAGCAAGCAAGGCTTGGCTCCTCATGGAGAGCTAACTAAAGCCTACAGTGCAAACAGCATCTGAATATCCAAGGATCTAGGCTAGCTGCCTGTCCTCTAAGAACATTCCTGTAGCATTTATATATATATTAAGGTCATCCTGAGGCAGAACTAACAAAGAATTTGTGACAGGTATGCAATGTTTTTATTTAATGATTGGCTTTAAGGGAGTTGTGCAATTCCACACCCATGCCTGCAGCCAGTCCCTGACATTCCTCAGAAGGATCCCACAGTCATCCTCATCTCAGCTCCTGATCAACACCAGCTCAGCTGTCCAGCCCTGGTGCAGGCAGCCCCCTGGAGGGAAGGGGCTTTGGTTTGGCCAGCAGGCAGTTGTCCCAGCAGGAAAATCAAGGGGTGTGGATGTGCATCTGCAGGGCAGCTTGGCAAGACTGAGGAGGGGCAGGCAGCCAAAGATTGCTGTGGAGGAAAGAGCAATTACCAGTGAGGGGGAGGAAAGATTGTGCATTCCAAGTACAGCACAATCCTGATTGTGACCCGTAAATGTTACGGTAAAACAAATTGTTCTTGCCTCTTCTTGCCATCTTCAGTCCAATGATAAATGGCATGATGAATCTTCACTAGCTTCTTCAAACCACAGGTTCCCAGATCCTTTTTGTTCAAATGTATGTCCAAACTTGAAGTTACCTTTTTATGGGGACACCTGAATTTGGTTAAACCTTCTGTATGCACCATGGAAAACCCACAGAAAGACAGAGGTGCCTTTCCTGCTTCCATGAGCTGCTGTTTCCAATGGCGGGGAATTGAAAGACTCAACAATAAATGTTTATTGCTGTAATACTTAAATATTTGAAATCAGTTAAGTGAGGGGTTTTTTTGGGCTTTTTTTTTGTTTGTTTGTTTGGTTTTTTGGTTTTTTTTTTTTTTTTTCATTTGAGTGTTGCTTTATTTAACTATTATTAGTTCTGTGGTTTTTAGATCACCACATCCTGACCAACAAAATGGTCGGAATTTATTCTGGGCTGTGTCATTTCTTGAAGTCTAAGGGATGAAAAGGGATGGTTATCTCTGGTGAAGCTCCTTGGAGAGCAATGAGGAAATGAGCAATAAAAGGTTCTTTGAGGCTCTTTTAACTGTAGTTTATCATCTATTATAGTTACTGATGTGTGGAAACCGACAAATATTTTGCATGTTTGTAGTTACAAAGCCCTTAACAGCTACAGCTATGAGCTGAGCACTCACAGCTTTTTGAAATGTGTTTTTATGAATGTAACATTAAATCATTGTGTTTTTGTAAACCACTCTCCTTAAGAGAATTCCTGAGATAATAATATATGGGTTGACATATTCAGTCAGGGCTGCCGAGTGGGTACTCTTTTGCCTTTGCTTATTTTCTAATTTCAGTAGAGCAGTGCACAATATGAGCATTTTTGGGGCAGGATTAATGATGACTAAAATGCACAAAGCAGCATTTCATTTTTCCTTGATGGATGCAGTGCTGAATGGCAAATCAGGGTGGAGAGAAGAAAACTGAGTGAGTTGACAGCAGTCAGTGTAGCAAAGGGATCAGAACTGTGCAAACCTCTTTCACCAGGATTGGAGGACACAGCAAATGGCTCCACATTTCTTCATCCCTGAGGGAGCCAGGTCTGAAATTTCCAGAGATTCAGCCCTCAGGAGCACTGGTCAGGCAATTATTATGGAGAGAGCTTTCTACCCCCAGGGCAGTTGGTTCTTTATTACCATCTCCTGTTCCTCATGGGTCTTCTCCTGCAGTTTTAGGATGGGACTGTGCTCTTCTGTGTATTGCCCATCCCTCTGCATTTTTCTTCTCATCTGGCCTGGGTGGACTTCTTGCATCTAATCCTCTCCACTGAGAATGATGAAACTAATAAGCCATGTGGATGCCCTGGGAAGGAGGGCACAAAGGGAGCTGTTCTCAGCCCGTACGCTTTGCTGGTTAATCGTACTGCCAAGGGCGTGTGGTAAAACAAACACATTGAGAATGCTGACTTGTCAGCTCTTGTCTTCCACAAGAAATTCACTCTTTAGCATCCAGATTGCTTTCACATTGTGCCTGTACCATCTGATTTACACCATTGCAGCCCTGGTGTGGGTGACTGGCTGCTCTGAAAGTCTGTTCCTCTGAACACAGGGATGTTCCCCACAGGGCCCTGAATGCCCACACCCTGATGCAGCTTGCATATTTATCCATTGCATGTGTGAACCTGGCCAAATCCCATGCATTGGGATTCCAGGAACTCAAGAAGTCTGAGAATATGCAACAGTAAAACAAAGATCAGCCATTTAACTTCCAAAAATTGCTTTAAGCCAGAAGAGACGATGTTGTTTCTGCAGGTCTGTTTTAAATCAGCCCAAATATTATAGAGCCAGAACTATCATTCAGTAAAACTTGATACAATCTTGGAAAGCCATAGAAAGTATTGGGAAATAGCACTGGAAGTTGAGACCTACAATAATCTCATTTTAAAATAAATAGACATGCCAGTTAAATATTAGTTGGACACACTGCAGAGGATGACAGGTTACCTTTACAAAAATCCTCAACATTTAGAAGGCTTTGTCTGCATGCAAAAACGGAACCATTTTCCCAATGCAACTTGCAGCTGAAATATTAATATATAGGAAAGATTACTGCCATGGGAGTTTACTCAGTTGTATCACTAAATACTTCAGTGATCACTTAGGCTACCACTAAGGCTACTTCCAGGATCTTCAGCTCTGCAAAGGAGTTCTGAGGGTAAAGAGTAAGGTCCAAAAGTCTACCATGCCTTCAGGGGCTGCTGCTGCCACTCTTCCTTTGCAGAGGCTCTAAGTAGCAGAGATTAAAGTAATCAGTGACATTTTTTAGGAAACATTACATTTTTGGATTGGGTTTGCTTCCTCTATCATTTTTCTTAAATCGATAGCTACATTCTGTCCATTTTGCAGAAATACAAATTTACTTTCACCACACATTTTACTTGAGAGAGAATTGTTAGTAGGCACTTAACAAAAGTTAAGTGACTTGACATGCAAGAAAATCTGCTTTGGAGCTAGCATTGGAGGATACCAGAGCTGCTTCCCACCTCTCCCACATCCATTTCTGTCTTGTGCTTCTGCCTAAATAGGAAAAGTGAAAAATCATGGACTGATAGAATTGTTACTGCTGTACAGTTGCTCCTCATCAGACTTGTGCTCCAGACCCTTCCCCAGCTCTGTTGTCTTTCTCTGGACACACTCCAGCCCTTCAGTGTCCTTCTTGTAGTGGGAGGCCCAGAACTGGACACAGGATTTGAGGTGCAGCCTCACCAGTGCTGAGTGCAGGGCACAGTCACTGCCCTGGTCCTGCTGGCCACACTGTTTCCGATCCAGGCCAGGTGCCATTGTCCTTCTTGGCCACTTGGCCACACACTGGCTCATGTTCAGTCACTGTCACCAGCACCCCCAGGTCCTTTGCCAAAGGCAGCTTTCCAGCCACTGTTCCCCAGCCTGCAGGACTGCATGGGACTGTCGTGACCCAGCTGCAGGACCCAGGACCTGGTCTGGTTGAACCTTATAAAACTGACCCCAACCCATTGATCCAGTGTGTACATATGAAATAAAGCATGAAAATTTCTGGTGATGCTTGTTTCATAGCTTTTGTCTTACAGATTCATGATGACATACAGGTAAAATAGTCTTCTAGTAAATGTATGGTTTCCATTGAAACATCAGGACTATATTATTATTCCCTTAGGCTCCATATTTTTATCAACAAAAAATACAAATCTAGACACTACACTCATTTTTTTACTTTTTTACCAATTATACCGAAAAGTCTTAATGTCTTTGAGGAATCCATTTTATTTTCTTTGCCTGAATATTTTTAAAATGTTGATGTGACTTTTTATCTGCTTAAGTGTTCAAAGATGTACAGTGATGTTGGTCAGTATATTTCTATCAAGACTATTTTGCTTGAAAATGGCCTATGATCATACAAAACCTCCAATGTTTGTATTTGTTACAGCTTTTACAAACAAAATACTAGCATATTTGAAATTAATTAATTAGCCATAATTGGTTAAAGGAAATTAAAACCAGTCATAAGGCAGTGACATTTTAGTCTGTCCTAGTATTGAATTAATCTTCCATAATATTATTTCTTAAAATTTGGATCCATTTGGTTCCTGTTATAACATTGGAAGTTTTGGCACTGAATCTAGTGAAGTCATCATCCAGACCTTGACCTGAGTCTGGAAATATGGTGCATATTTTTACTGTGAATACCAAGAGCTAAATAAAATTATTTCTAAGAAAGCATTTAAGACAAACTAAGGATAACAGACTGCAGTAGTCAGAGCTGTCTTCATAGAGTCATAGAATGGATTGCATTGGAAAGGACCTTAAAGATCATCTTGTTTCCACCCCCCTGCTGTCAACAGGGACACCTTGCACTAGGCCAGATTGCTCAAAGCTCCATCCAGCCTGGCCATAAACAGTTCCAGGGATGGGGCATCCACTGCTTGTCAGAGCAGCCTGTGCCAGTGCCTCACCACACTCATAGTAAAGCATTTCTTCCTAATACCTATTCCAAACCAACTCTATTCCAGCTTAAAGCCCTTCCTCCTTGATCTGTCTCTCCAGGCCCTTGTGAAAATAGTCCCTCTCCATCTTGCTTGTAGGCTCCTTTTAGGTACTGGAAGGCCACAATAAGGTCACCCAGAAATCTTCTCTTTTTCAGGCTGAACAAACCTAATTCCCTTGGCCTTAGTTCCTTATAGAAGAAGTGCTCCATCCTTCTAATCATCTTTTTTGGCCTCCTTTGGACTTGCTCCAACAATTGTTGTCCTTCGTGTGCTGGGGCCCCCTTATCTGGATGTCCCGTATTGTTTGCAATGCACCATTGATACCGTAAAATATCATTGAAGAAAAAGTAACATTGTTAAAAGAAAAAATTATTGATATAAGACCTCAAACCTTAAGGATTGGAAAGTTGAATTCCAGCAATTTGAAAGTTGGTGTTTCAAAAAATTCTAATTCTAAGCAATGTGGGGACTTTTAAGAGGAGCAAATGAGATGATGTAAAGAGTTCTGGAGGTTTTGTCTGCACAGGAGTTGATGTAAATCTGTGTAATTAACCTAACACAATAAAGTCTAATGCGTAACTCATTTTGCTGCTTGCTTTCTCCTCAGGTTTGCCAATTTGTCGTGTCTGTCAATGGCCTCAATGTTCTCCATGTGGATTACAGGACAGTAAGCAACCTCATCCTGACTGGCCCTCGAACAATTGTGATGGAAGTGATGGAAGAAATGGAGGCCTGAGAAGGCAAAACCCCTATTACTGGACATTTTTGTGACAAATAGCAACAGCCATGGAGTGGCATGACACAAGGCAGAATGTTGCTGTGTCTACACAGATGATTTTGCTTTTAGGGGAGGGGTCTCTCTTTCATTTAACAATAATAGCACTGGTGATTATGCTAAGATGTGAACAATAGAAACCAGCATATTTTCACTGTGGACTTCTCTGTGCCCAGCAGAGACACGATCAGGCCTTTAGGTGGTCTCTCCAGCCATGGCTGCATTGCCAGAATGGGTTCCAGACTAAGAGGCTGGGGACCTCCAGTCCAGTCCACTACTGGATCAGAGCACTTCAGGAGGTGAAAGAGCCAAGCTCTGTGGGGTCGGGATGTCACAGATGGTTTCATGAGATACTGACAGTGATAAACATTGTCCTGGTGTCCAGCTTTGTCCCTGGAGCATGTGCAGTTACTCTCAGTTACTGTCTCCTTGGGCCGAGGGACAGCTGACTAAATACTGGCTTGATTATAGTCAAACACAAACGAACTGCAAATGCATGAGAAAAGTGTCTGTGCTCTGTAGAGGATAGTCTAGAAAGAAAAAGGAAAAACATATGGTAATTTACAGAAACTGCCATTGAAAATTGGTCTTTTGGTTTCAATGCCTGTGTGCTGGATTAGGTGCTTGAGTATAAAATATTGATTTTGAGGTTTTTTTCCATACCTGTAAAGGAAAGGTGCCTCAGTCTTACTATTCATCACTTTTGAGAAATTTTGGACACCTTAATTCCCAGAAGAATATTTGTGAGGTTGTAGTGGGAAATTCACGTTGTTAGTATAAGGAATGATGCATTCAGATTCTCCAGTAGCAAAAGTACACTTCAAATTGAAGCAATGTACTTGAATGTACATTAAGCTTATCAGCACTTTCCAATCATCTGATGTTTTGCAAAGAATGAACTTCCCTCACGACCTGCGTTTGACACTATTACAGATAAAACATTGCATTTAACTGACTCTTACTGTTTGTCAAACAGTAGGACTTTTTCATTGATGAATTCATGAAAGAAGTATTTTTTAAAAACATAAAATTTCTGTATTCTGCAGAGTTAGGTGACGCTTCAACTTGATGTTAAGGAGACTGCATGGATTTTCTTTGATCTTTGAACTGAATGAATACATTCTGCATCACAAAATTATAAATACATTTTGCAGACTTTCTCTGCTGTCTAAATTTTACAATTAAAGCTTGACTTTCTATATGCACAAATCATTCAATTATGGGGTGGGGAAAGTATTTTTCCTCAAATAATATTGAAACATGTTTTGTATTAAAAATTGTTCTCACTAAATAAATTGCTCTTTCAGTATGTTTTTCACTCACTGAAACACTTTTTCTTCAGAGATACAGCTCATCTTCAAACTCATATATTCCTGCAGCTTTGCAGGAAGAAGACCTTGTGTTCTTTGTTTCTGGTTTTGTATATCTGTGGTTATATTTTCACCAAAAAAACTCTCGTATTCCACTAATATGCAGCAGTGCAGGGAGATGTGAAACTGCAGCTGCTTACTCAATACTAACCAGGCACAAGAGTGTTTGGAGGATTTGTTTAAAATTGTCATTTGCTATGACAGTTCTTAATCCTGATTGTACTCCTCAGAATTTTGGCCCACATATAAAAGCCACAGGTCGTCTAAAATAAATAACTGGGCACATAAAATGCTATATTAGATTGCAATAACCGTCCATGGTATCCACTCAGATCAGTTGGAAACAATCTTCTTGTTCCAGAAATGTTTCAGTATTCTATAAGTATTTTGAGTTTGTGAATCCAGGAATGCTTCTCCAAATATTTCTATTTAATTTATATATTTTTAAAATGTTCTCTTTTTTTTTCTTTTCTTTTTTTCCCCTGGGTTATTTTGGTGGCTTAACCCCTTTATGATATAAATTCTGCATGTTAGACTAAGTTAAATATTACAATTGAAGGATTTTCTTAGCAAAATGCTAATGATTCTTTCTAATGCCATCATGGGTTTATCTATTACATCTTTTGCCTTAGTTAATATTCTGCTAGAAGTTCTCTGTAGCTTACAGATAATTAAGAAACTGGGTCAGAATTTGGCTTAATAATGCATTACAGAGTGCACTTCAGACTGGAGCAAAAAGAGTGGCAATGGGGGCAGGGAGAAATCTGTGTGTTTCATTATGTTACAGATTGGAGATGGCATCTTGATTCACAAGATACATTAGTCTCTATCACAATTTGAGCACAGCTACTTGCCTTCTGTTTTAACAGGGATTTCCATATTGTGTTCTCAACTTGACTGACAATCTGGGATTTAATTAATTCTTTCCCTCTTCAACGTGACAAAGATATTCAAATCGTGTCTGCAATTAAATGTTGTATATTGGAAAAAAAGGATGGAAAGTAAACAAGCTATGAAATGTATACTTTCAATTAAACTGCAGCTTGTCTGCATACAGTGCTGCATATGCTCCAAGACATCCCACAGGAGTCAGTGTCAAACTCTCATGCGCTTCAGAGGGCACAGAATTGCAAATGTAACAGAGCACCTTGCTTCCTGCAAAGTGCCAGGGGAAATTTAAGATTATTCACAGAAGTGAGGCATTTCAAGAGATGCATGAATATCACAGTGTAGAATGAAGCAAGATACCAGAAATTTAAAAAAAACCCCAAAACCCTGGCATTGGCAGTAATAGCTTCATTAAAAAGACAGGCATTTTTTGTAAGACTTACTCTCTTCTATGATCTTGTTTTTGATTACTGTCAATCTTGCAAGATCCTCTAATAAATCTTTAAGCCTTAATCACTCAAATTAGTGCCAATCCTCTGTAGATGTACATTTGCAAATAATTTATGGCCATCTTCAAGCAATGTAACATTTAATTAAATTCAAGTAGCAGTTAAGCTAATTGAAGCATTAAATCAGTGCAATATTTATCATAGTTTTTCCTGTTATATTTCCTACAAGATTCATTATTTTCATTTCTTTTTCAAGATCAAATACCATATGTATGGTATTGAACACAACTGCTTCCCCAGCTAGTGCCATGGAAGGCATTTCATTCCCACAATGATGCAATAATCCACGTCAGGTTTATCAGAATTTAACTGTCAGCGTTTTTGGTCTGTGTAGAAGCTGAAAATAAAACTTTCAGAATTAAAAACGTGTCATAACAGCTTCTGAAATATGAGTGGGTGTGGCCTGCTGTACCTTCTGTGAGATCACACTCAAGAGGTTTGGAATTAAAAGGTCTTTCAGTAGGACTGTTTTTCAAAGTGTTTTTAAAAATTTTTTCTTAATTTTCTGCTCATACCCTCCCTAATGACTGGAGTGCTAGAGATGTGTCAATGCTGTCCCAGAATTACTGGTTTAATAGTCAGCTTGTTCCCTCATCATGGTCTTGATCTCTGTGAAATTTGCCCTAGTGCAGTTCAAAGAATAACATGAGATTTGAATTTGGTGCCTCTTGGCCTTCAGACCAGAGACAGTCTCTGTATATAAACATAAACAAATGAGAATAGTCTGAGGATTAGGAATAAGCAGCAACTGACTCTTTCTTCTTCTGTACTGACAGCTATAATGCATGGAGGTTTCCTTTTTTTGTCAAATTATAGGGTAATGCTTTAATAATTTCAGACAATTCTGGGAATTAAATAGTAATTTTTAATGTTAATTTTTTAGGAAAGTATTATTCTAATTTTTGAGACAGGAGAAACTGAAACAATATGTTTTTGTCTAAAAAGTGTTTGTCTAATGAAAGACAGACTGAGAAATCAATTATTGCAATTATGAGTATTTTCTTCCCAGTGTGTAATTGGAACTAGACCACTTGTGTAAGTGAAAAAGCACATGCAAGTCACATACATAAGTACAGTTAGACCACACCACTCTTCAAATGAAGTGAGAGAACTTCTAACCTTTTAAAATAAAACTGTCATTAAAGGTTTTCATAGATCATCTTTTTAAAATGTCTTTATCTAGTGAGTGATGTGGCTTATATTTTTCACTTATATTTGTTACTTACATAAACAAAAATAGTACCTGCCAATTCAGTAATTCCCTTTGTATACTCACAGTGCAGATAAAAATACCATTAATATTCCAGAGAAGCTGAATGATTTTAAACCATTAGATTTCTCTACAAACTTGTACATAAAAAAATATTTATAGTTTAATTTTTAAAAGGAGCCACTAATGCAAGAGACAATTTAAGAATGTCAAAGGATATCATAGGAATCAATGATACAATTAATTTATACTATAAAGACAGTGTTTTATGTATAGCTGCCTAATCTTTGTACTTGCAATTCCTCAGGAAAATTCTGAAATATTCAGAAGGGGGTGGCTATATCTGTCAAACTGAATGCCCTCTAGGAAAATGGCTGTTGTTTTGGATTTAGGGATCCCCTCTCATATTGGCCATGGGAGCTATGGATTTCCAGTATTGTTGAAACTCAAGTTTTATAAGCACACACTTAAAATGCAATGCTTAGATTTAACAGCAGGGGTTTGAAGCAGACACTGAAATTTAGGTAGTACAAACTGTTCTAATGTCTCCTTTACAAAGATGCTGCCATATATCCATAGGTTTCCCATCCTGTGTCACCATAACTCTCCTTGAAATTAGAGTACAACAGTCTCTTGCTGGCTTTTGTATGGCCTTGTCAAATAGTAATCATAATTTTTTTTTCCCCAGAATTTGCAGGCAATTTACAGAGGAAAACTCTCTTTTTATGTGCAACCTCTTGCTTTTGTTCCTAAGGGGCTTCTACATAGAGACATCTACAAACTGCTCCCCAGATTACAGTACACAGACAGCTATAGGTATTCTGACCACTTCAAATATCATTTCCATCATGCCTGAGCAGCTGAACTCCTCCTCTCCAGGGAAATGCTCCCATTGCTCCTGCTACTCCTGCTGCATGCACCCAAGCAGACCAGGCTGGGAAACACTGGTCAAAAGGACAGCACACACCTACCAGACCAGTGATTTATGGATATATTTGATTTTCTTTCCTATTCTTCTTACTTTGTTGCATAGCTGACATTGGTCTTACACAATTCTTCCAGCTCAAAAACAATTTCTGGAAGATCTTGGTGGTCCTGCTTTCTTTGTATTTTTACTAGTATGTTTTTGAGTGCCTCTTTACTGTGATCATCATCACTAGCTTTTCATAAATTAGCAGTGCTTATTTAGCAAGCCTAATATTTAA
The DNA here is from genome assembly GCF_903797595.1 of Erithacus rubecula. Classification (NCBI taxonomy): domain Eukaryota; kingdom Metazoa; phylum Chordata; class Aves; order Passeriformes; family Muscicapidae; genus Erithacus; species Erithacus rubecula. Next base: position 135,499,124 of record NC_136689.1, read on the forward strand.
GGAAAACAGGTGAATGAGCCACTGCTTTACAATCAAATATTAGCACATGTATAAACAAAGCCTTGAGGCAAGAGACCAAAGTAAGAAAAAGCTACTATAAATGATGGAATGAAATTAATTTTAGGTATAAAATTACACCACATCTACTCTTAAAAGAACTGTGTATGGTTCATAACAAAGATGGGCCACAGCTTTCATGGATTTTCTCAGGTTATGGAGACAAAAGGTGAGACCTCCACAGAGTGGTGTTTCCTTTATGCCTCTGGGTGAATCCATGACTTCCTCCATCCTGAACCAGCTGGAGCACAGCTTCCAGCCATAGCTGGGCTTGGAACCATGTAAACTCCTATCTTCACTGCTTGCTGTAAATGACTGCAGATTTTAGAAAATTTGTTTTCCACTTCAGGTTTTAGAGTTTCACTTATTAAACAGAAAAAAAAAAAGGATTAATTTCTCTGTCTGTCTGATAAAGAAATGCTGCATTTTCCCCCTTTATGTTTGCAGTGGGATGTGTGATGAACACTTGAGCACTGCCAGGGGTGAGACAGACTCACAATGTCCTATTAAGTTTCTTAATAACATCACAGAGGGAAAAAGTGTTATACATTTATGGCTAAATTTACAATTTATGTTCTTAAGCCTGCCTCTTCAATAAGAACAAAGTTGTAATTAATACTTTTACATTTATGAATACACAATCCTAAAATGCATTACACAAGAATATAGTAAAGATATGTTTGTTTGGGAAATATCTCCCTTTCAAATATAACGAACTACCCAAACAAAACATGTCCTTTAACAAAATAAGTTTCATTTACATTATGAAGTAATTTAAATTTTTTTTTTTCATATCTTCTATTTATAAAATAGAATGCAAACACTGCATGTATCAACTAACAAAAAGTACACATGCAGGCTTGACTGAAAAACTATTTTGTCAATGGAGTCCAGAAATGCAAAAAAAATTTATTAGCAAAAGTTTCATTTAAGTATAATGTTGAGCAAAGCTTGGGAAATATTAACTGATTACACTCAGAAGTGATTAGTAGTGTGCAGGATCAGGAACCCATTTCATTTCCCAAAATGCCCTAACATCCTTGCTTTGCCTGCAAAATATTTCTAGAACTATGATAAGATTTTCTTAAAACTCATTAAAAATCTTAGATGGAATGCACTAACTTTTATGGCTTAACTTGGAAAAGCAGAAACATGAAAATATTTAAGATCTTAATGTTGCATTTTCCCAATGTCTGTTTTGTTTTATAAGCACTTTCAGCTCCACTGCTTTCTGAAGATAATGTTACAAACCCTTTGTTTGTAACTGCAGCTGGGAAGTGTGTGTCTTTCATTTGTTTTGCCAGAATAAACAAGATCCTGCTGAATATTAAAATATTCAGTATTTCATTTTCTATTACACTCCATCAGGCAAATCGTCTATTAAATGCTTAAAAGATGCATTTACAAAAGAGTGCTGAGTTTGATGTTAATGTTTGATTTTCATGATAAAATGTGTGTTATTGTGTGTTACATTTTTGTTTCATTTCCCACTGTATATGATTTTATGATTATTATTCTCCTAAGAAGTTATTTCCTGGGTGTTATTGATTCACATTCCTTATAGTATTCAGCATTCCATTTAAATATAAATTCCCTTGGACCTTATCTTCTATATTTAGAGAAAGAAAAAATCTTCTGGTTCAGAAATTTTAATTTGGAAGATGAAGGCACAAAAAACATTTACCTTAACTCTTGCTGATTACTGCTTCTTTCTCAAAAAACAGACAATGCTGTCTTAATGTGCAGAGCTCCAGGAAGTCATGTAATACAGGAATAAAAACTTCACAATTAGGATCAAATTGTCCACATTTTAAAGGCTCTTTGATGATACCCTTTTCCAGTAGTTATCATGATTAACTCCTAACAATGGGCTTGTGATTGCAAAGATGACCTTTGGCACACAGGTTAATGCAGTGCTCTTTTCCCAGCACTGCAGATAGTCTGAAAAAACATCACAGCAGGGTGATGGCATCTTCTTGTACTTACCTAATTGGAATTGGAGCTCAGAAATGAAGGGCTTGGTTCTGTTGCATACACATAAATGTCAAGTGCCATCGAAGATGCTTTTAGGGTATTAGAGACATTTTTTCTGTAGCGGAGAGCAGCTTCAGGGAAGTTTGTGACCCCTCAAAATCACATCTAGAGATTAAGTCTCAGAGGACATCTTAAATATTGTAGGATACTTCAAAATGTATTAGACACCTATATGTGAACAACTGAATGACATCCCTAATAATCACCACTTAACATCTGCTAATCCAATTGTCACTGCTGGTTAATTTTTTTGGAGTTACCCAGCTGTATATTCAATTAGCACTGTTGATGGAAAAGAACATCCTGGCTATCTAGCCAATTCTGAGAAGCTGCTGCACACTTGTATCGTGCAGAACTGACTGTGAAGATGTGCTGTTATTAAATGTCTCAAGAAATGTGTATCCTTTTCCTCATGCTTTTAGTCAAGATACAAAGTGGCCTCTCACCCAAAGATTGCTTTGCTTCTGAACTGTGTATTGTCAGTTAAGGGGACCAGAGCCATTTGCCAGCTGAGCTGGAATCTGTGTATATAAATTATAATGTATAATTACTTCCTGTGTGTTTCAACAGATTCTCCTGCTTTTTGGGTGTTACTGTTTTTATGTTGTCCTGGAAAGTACTAATTCCATCCAAGGAGTCACAGCAAGGCAGCAACTGCTCCCCTTAGAGAAATAGGATCATAAGAAGGAGTGGCAGCTACTGCAGACCCAGCAGATGAGAACAGATGCAGCAGCAGCTGAGTGTTTCCACATAAATCCGGGTTTTATTTCACTGCTTACAATATGACAGGTATTGTAGCTCTTGGGAGCCTTGAGATATTTATATCAGTGACGGTTCTCTCTGCTATGTCCCTTGCACACCAGTCAGTCACATCTCAGTGTTTGACATCTCAGCCTTTGCTACAAGGGGAGTTTCTGCAGAAGGGGTCAGTGTCCAGACACAAGTGAGGAAATTAAAGTAAAATTTATAGAGGGCTTACGTGCCCTCAATTAAAAACCCCTGTTAACTCACACAGTGTTTAGAAGGCTATTGGAACTGAAGATTTCACCACTAGTTACCTAACATGTATTACTAACTGGCTAATACCTCTTCATCTTGTTCATGTTCTTCATCGTTTTACAGGAATCCTCAGAATTCCCCACTCCCATATCCACTACTTCCAGGTATTACCACATGAGCTCCTAGATCCAATGTACACAATGTAAAATCCATGTCCTGGATATCTAAGCCCATCAAGGAAGCCTGCAGAGGACCAGATCTGAAACTCAGTCTCTTAAACCCTTGCCCAGTGTGCAGCCTGCAGGACAGCTATTCAGTGAACAATAACACACCCCCTAATGCAAAGACAACAGTGCCCCACATTGACTGCACCCCACAGGCCCCATGGCTGTGGAAAAATATTTCCCTTTGCGCATTTGGAATCTTCTGCAGCTATAAGTGCATTATTTGCAACTTGGTGTTTCGGTTTTGGCAGAGTCTTGTCACCAGCGTGCCAGGTACCCGTCACGTACACCATACTTACGGCCTCCTCAACTCCACAGTCGTCTTCCAGTTCCCCCCCAGCTCCTCTCCCAGCCGGGCTCTCCTGGCTCTGAGAAGCCGAGTCTGCAACCAGCCCTGGTGCCAGGCCCTGCTGGCTGAGCTGGCTGAGGGCTGGCCTAGGCCCAGGCTCAGGCTCAGGCTCAGGCTCAGGCTCAGGCTCAGGCTCAGGCTCAGGCTCAGGCTCAGGCCCAGCCCAGCCCCGCTCACAGCCTCAGTGCAGCGTGAGGGAGGCTGTGCAGGCCGAGTGTCCCTCATGCACCCAGAGCCGCCTGTGTTCACCTGGGCAAGGCCATATTATAAATTACGCACCAAAATCGGGTAGGTTAACCAATAAGGCAATTTATTAGTTTGTTGATAAGGAACAGGCAAGCAGCGCTGGGGACGTGGGGGGTCTGTGCTCCATTGACACCTTTGGTCACTGTCCCTTTTACGGGCGGTTTCTCGGGGGCTGTGACCTGCCCTGTGCTGGGTACAGCGTGAGGCTCTCCACCTCCACTGCTCTAAGGCCCCAACTCCAGAGCTCTTGGCTCCTACTTAGTCGGGTTATCTTAAATAAGCAAAGCAGCTAATAGTTATAAAGGTTATTTACTACAAAACAACTCTTATTACAAAGCACATCAGTTTCAAAAGGCAGGCAGACAAGCAATGGCAAAGCAGTAGCAAAGCAATGGCAAATGCAGTGGCAATAAGTGAATGGCTAAAAGCCCTGGCAAAAGCCAAAGGCTAAAAGCAACAACTCTCTCCAATATAAACTCTTATATGGGATTTTTCCAACAAGCTAAGACACAAACTCTGACCACCACTTCTTAACCTATTAGAATTCTGGTTTCTTAGCACACCAGGTTACGTATAGAACTAGGCATACATACAGCCTATCTTGTTCTATGTGAAAAATGTAAGCAATATTCTTACTATAGCTCTATTATGTCTATGTCCTGTCTACAGCTGTGGGCCTGGAGCCTCTTGCTAAAGATATCAGTATGTTTTCAACCTTCACTAGAACTCGTCCTGCTGCTGTAATCTAAACCCTTTCACTTACTAAAAGCATTAGAGCTCCTACTAAAAATTACTAACTTCTACTTAAAACGTCTACTTAATGTGTGAATGGTTTAATATACTTCAATCCATCCAAAGGCTTTAATTCAGTCCCTGCACCTTGATTCCTCCCTGAAGGATTCAGAGAATCCCCTAACTCGCTGACTCCAACAGTACAGGGTCTGAGCAAGCCTGAGCATGCTGGCCAGCACTCCACAGCAGTGGCTACAAGCCTCCACCAGGTCTGAAAAGGCTTGAAGATGTTGTTAGGCTGCACTCCTGGCAAGCAGGCAACAGCAGGGACAAGCCTGCTCATGTCCAAACAAGCTCACATTTTCCTTATATGTAAAAGTGGATACAATTAATGATTGTAGTGACAAAATAATAAAAAAATACATAAAAACTAAAAGTATCAACAATTTACAACAAATATAATGACATTTGTAGATTTTATGTTCCGTGTTCATGCTTTGCTTTGGATTCAGTATTCTTGTTTATATTGATTCCATGGTGTATTTTCATAATGACACGAATCACTATGTAACATCACACACCCACAAAACATCTGCAGTCTGCAAGAGGCTGGGCCAAGCACCCAGCACCCAACATAGCATGTGCTGTGCAAGATTTGTCCCAAACATTCCTGCCTGTCACCCAAAGCAAGCATTGGGAAGCCCACAGGCTTCTCAGAGAAATAACTTCGTAGCCAAATAATGAGTATTGCTATGGTTCACACTGTTTTCAGTACAGTAACATAAGTGGGAATTTGTAAGTAAATATGACAAGTTAACATCTTTTGAACTATGAGAGCTGTAAAATGTGGGTTTCATTCTTGCAAAAAGACAGAGAATTATGAAGGGTTTGCATGTTTAATTTTACCTCCATTAATAATTCTGATTTTGTTACTGACACTAATCACACACTGAAAGCCCTATAAATCTTACACACTCACTAGGCAAGTGAAGAAAATTAATGCTAGTCTAAGAAATAGTGTTGAAATTCTTCAAGAATGCAGTTAGGCAAATGACAATAGTGATTAGAAAAATTTATGGTGACCTGTTTTATTTACCTACTGGAAAATCAGATATAATTCCATTAAGTGTACAAAAATGCTGCCTGACTGTAAGATTAGCAGAAAAATCACAGTCTGACTCCTTACTGATTTTGACAGAAGAAAGGTAAGACATCTCATATTTAGGAAGTTATTTTAAAATTGCTCTGGACTTGACCACCAAATGCAGCCTTGGTTTAAAAATAAATGCTACTCAGCACGAGAAGCAGATTTGACTATGATGAATCTGTAAATGAACATCTAAAAAATAAAAAGGCCATCAAAAAGTAGACTGGATGATCCTTGTGCCAGTAAAGAATTAAATAATTAACCTGTTGCACTGGTATTCAGGGTAGTGATTCAGTGTCACTAAAACACTGGGTGTCATTGAGGCTGTCATTTCAATAGGCCACTTTCAGTGTGGCATACTAAGCTCTCACCTAATCCTGTGAACCCAGAAACAAGCCACAGCACTGCATTCTTACTGTGCTCCTCTGCTGAGGAGTTTTATGACAAAAAGTTTTAAATATGAACAGAATATACATAGCAATTTGAACTTGTCATATGATTGTACTTTTTGGACTTGGCAAATGGCCATAGGTGGATTTTTTAACAAAAAGATAATGTAGTAAGAATGTACTACACTTGAGAAACAAAGCTGTTCTTCACTTCTTTCCAGTAATTTCTTTTTTCATTAGTGTGCAGGCAATAAATACCCAAGTTTTTAAAAAACAGAACAGCAGATATAATGCAAAGAAAATGAAGCTCACACTGTAAAGAAGTGCAGAAACACAACTTTAGGAAACCTTTATGCACTCACAGTTGATGTAAGTAAAAAAAGCCTCATTACTGCCTATTATTTTCTTTGATATAGTACAGAAGCAACTAATGGACAGATATCTGGATGGTTCTGCAGCACCTGATGGAGACCTGCTCAAGGAGAGCTTCTGGGTGTGAGCTGAGCCTGAAGATTACAGAATTTCAAAAGTGCTTATAGATCACTTTGAAATAAGCTGTTCCTATTCTCCCTCTTCCCTTTCCAGTGAGTTTTGCTCTTCATTGTAATGGAACACAGTGAAATCCTAAAGCTGCTTTTATCAGTTCACAAATTCAAATCACTATTGTAGGCTCCTACAGTTTGCATTTAAGATCCAGTGCAGAATTATTTTACTGAGGAAATCTCATTGTCCAAACCCATATTCTCCTGTTCAGCTTCCCAGACCTTCCAGGCTGGCAGCCTAAACCATGACAGGGCACAGGGAAGACAAATGGGGGAGTTCTCCAAAGATTAATATCAATCAAATAACAGTCTGATTCCCCATTGGACAGTGATCTCTGCTACATGGGAGACAGGAAGGCAAGTTATTCCTTCAGATGGGTTTAGGAAAAAATAACTGATCTGGATGAAATAGGATTGTGGTGAATGTTGCTGTAGTTGAAGTGCTATCTGATTGTCTGTGTACTCAGTCTGTTACACAGGCTAATACTAGCTGCAACAAGGCAGCATATGCAAAAGCAATGTGAACATAGAGTCTGTTATTAAAAACTCACTTCCCAGTGCAAAAGCATTCAGAGTTTTCAGACTTTAAGGACCAATTTGTCGGGTTAAACCTTGTTATGTGAAGGGACAGATTGGCTGATGGGTCAAACAGCAGTAACTCCTTTCCATGTGCTGGACAATAATAATAACAGATTTATGATTAACTACTATTTTTATTATTACAAAACACAACATTGTGAAATGCCCAGTGGTCTAAAGTAGGTGTTTTGACTGTTCTTCCAAGACTGCAAACCTCAAGACAGAGATTTTGATTGCATAAGACAGTGAAGAATATCTACTAACCCAGCATTATCTCTGAAGATTATGTTGTAAGAAACACTGTATAAGAAACAAGACATTATTTTTATTATGTTTTTTGTAACCTGTCTGACCTCAAATACTGTGTTAAACAGGCCAAAGATAAACTTTTTTCTGTGCACTGTAAAACAAAGAAAATTACTGTGACTAGTGCCAATATTACAAGAACATATAAACTATAATTTATGAAAGATGCCACCAATAAATTAAAAATTACAATACGGTCCAAAAAGTGATAATGAAAAGGAAACAGCAAAAGAGTGATGGCATGGGGATTATGGTACTTGATCAAGAAGCCTGAGATGACAAGTCAGTCACTACAGTTTAACAAACAAATACTAGAAAATTATGTAGAGACATGGACAAAGTGTTGTCAAATATTTTAACCGATTTTTGTGGAGGACATGAATTGAGGTGATGTTCAGAGCAAGAAGCAGATATTGCAAAAAGTTTTTACAACAGCATAAAATACAGTCTATAAGTGTTGAGAGTGAGTGGAGGGAAAAATAGAAAAAATGCTAACCCAAAGAGATGTTTGAGATGTTATCTGTTTTTTGTGGTTGTAGACTATTGCCTCTCCTTTTTTTCTGCTTTCTCATTTTTGTCACAATACCCTGTAATTCTTTAAATAGTTAGATCACTTTGGAGCACAATTTCTGCTGGGTCTTTGTTTAAGGCTGGAGTACACACTTGCTTTCCTCCTGTGTAATTTCCTGTTATTTTTTACTTTATATTTTAGGTACTTAATCACATTCAGTGGGAAGTGCATGCACTTCCTGGGTGCATACACAACACAGAGCTAATTCTGAAACAGATGCAGAGCAGAAACAAAACAGCCTCTCCTTTATCACAGCAATTCTTGGCAAACCAAATGACCATCTCAGTCTCAAGGGGAGCTCAGACTACAGGCAGAGGAGCTCTTGCAGTGCAGGTACCACTATCTGACCTCAGTAATCATCCCGAGCAGCACTGCAGTCCATCCCAGGGCAGCAGCTTTTCCTGCACAGAGGAGCTTCAATGGGTTGGCTTTGGCTAGCTGAGTGGAACCTTTCTGCACAGAAGGGGAGTAATCCAGGTCTGTACAGCTGATAATTTCTTGACTCTTATAATATAGATCAGATAGTTGTGCTTTAACAGACCCAGTACCTGAATTTGGATCTGCGGAAGCACAAAAGACAGAGGTTTGTGAATATACAGAAGAGATATTTATCCAAGACTGCCCCCCTCTGTTATTGCTTCACAGCTAAAAAAGGAAAAATATTTCAAACTGCTGTAAATTCTTCTCATACCTCATAAAGTGAGATTTCCAGTATACTGATTTTTAGTATCAGTATTTATTGGAAAAATAAAATGCAAATAAAATAAAACATAAATAAAGTTAAGTACTTCTGAAATATAAACATGGAAAGCATGCTGAATTTCTTCAGTGAGTATTTGAGTAGGGGTGATTTTATTGAGCTGTTTGCAGCAAATAAAAGTACTAGTATTTCTCTTGGTTTTTCTTATATGGAACTACTCTAAAATACAGTCGACAATATTTTACAAAAAAAATTACAAATTTTTTTTTGCATTTTCTTTGGTACAGGCAAATCTCAGGACCATTTCTGTTTCATAAAGTTTCTGCTAAGGTCAATTCAGTATTTTATTCATGGAAACATAACTTTGTATGTTTAACATATGCTTAAATATATATTGGAAAACTAAGTCTATTCCTGAAAACTCCAACTGTAATGCTTATAAATAAGTAGGGGAACAAAGTACCCACATCTGAATCTCATCATCCACTTCAAACCCTTTACAACAAAAGAAGCAAAGAGAACCAGGCTGTTTAAAACTGAAGAAATTAAACAGTTTAGTGAATAAAAATTTTGAGAAATATTAGGTACTATCTTAAAGGCGAATGGTCTGTATGTTTATTCAGTGGCATAAAAAATGCTATGTGATATTATTCTAGGAGACAATTATAATTATTTTTTGAGTCTACTGAACAGATGCTTTTCTTAAAATTGCAAATTAGAAAAATTGAAAATTCAGTTTTTCAGTAATCTACAAGATGCAAAAACAAATCATGATGTAGGCAACATTTAATAAATCTTGTTCCTCATTCAAATGTGTACTAGGAAAGCACTTGAGTAGAGTGAGGCAGACCAAAGATCCATAATTACACTGTTCAAGGGTGTTCAATGTAGGAACTCAGTGCAGAAGCTCAGTAGGAGAAAGAAAAAAAGCTCTGCTTCTTTTAGGAAATAGATTAAAATATGTGCTATTTGGAAAAGAATTCTTTCTTTTCCATATATCCCTTGCATTCATTACTTATGGTATTTATTACAGAGACCACCACAGTATTGCTTTCAGCTCCTACTGTTTAAATATTCATTTCAGCCAGGACTTAGTTCCAAAGAAAATTATTTCGTGCACAGAGAGGCAGAATCTGTAACTCTTATGCTTATTCAGTAAAATATGGGGGAATCCTTCCCTCACTGTGTTAAGTTGTACCATTAGTGGGCTGCAAATTATCCACACTGCAGCTAAATCCAGTGAAACCTTTCGCCAGGCTAATGTGTTTGTATTTTCCCATTTCAAGCTGCTGGTGGATCCAACTTCATAAAGTCTGGTTGCTGTTTTTTACTCAGAGCACCCTTCCTCCATGCTGGCAGTGCCCCAGGACTACCCACCAGATGCAGTGCTCTCTCAGGAGGGTTGATGAAGTCCCAGCATGTAGCCTGGGACCAAATGGGACCAGCACCCACATTAGGACTGCAATGTATTTATCTTAACTTTAGTAATGCTTTCCCCCATGACTTCCTCATAGACACATTGCTGAGGCATGGACTAGATAAATGGTCAGCAAGATAAATTAAAAATTGGCTGGATTTCTGGGCTCAAGGCGTTCTGATTAGGAGCATTAACTCCAGCTGGAGCTCAGTCACCAGAGATGTACCTCAGGGGTTGATACCAGAGCCAAAACTGCTTTGAGTCTTCATTATTGCACTGGTCAACGGTGGAAAGTGTACCTTGAACAAGTTTGCAGATAGCAAAAGAGCTGGGAGGAGTGACTGAACCATAAGATGGTTCTGCTACCATTTATAGCACCCTCACCAGGCTGGAGAAATGCAAAATAGGAACATTTTGAAGCTCAGCAAGAAGATGTACAAGCCCCTGCCCTTCAGAAGGAGTAACCTCAGACACCAGTACATGCCGGTGGTTCACTTTTCAGAACAAGCCCTAGAGCCGCAGGCACTAAGCTGATTCCATCTGAACACAAGAAAACATTTGTGTTGGGGCCAGTTTCTTCCCTTCATTGTGAAGGTGGTCAAACACTGGAGTGGGTCACCTGGGAAGGATGTGGAGTCTCTATTCTTGGAGATACTCATAACTCAACTTGACACGGCCCTGGGAATCCAGTGTAGGAAACCCTCCTTTAACAGGGTGGAGTTGGACTTGATGTTCTCCAGAGATACCTTCCAAAGACTCTGTGGTACTGCTGAGTCCAGAACATTGCAGCAGATGAGGAAACCCCTCCTTCTTGTCACAGTCTGAGGGAGAAGGAGCACACATGAGCCCACCCTGTCCAGTGAGGTAAGATGGGCTCCTGTCCTGTGAGCTTGTCAGAGAGGATAACATCACTTCTCTGGTGCTCTGCCCTTTCACTGCAGCTATGAGGAAGCTGTGGGTGCAGGAATTTTCCCCTTCAGTATCTCAGCAAACTGAACTCAATCTGCTTGCTGCTCATGGACTTTAATAAGTGGCTGAGCTCCCTCTCTAAATGGATCTGGACAAGTTGCACTTGTCAAAGACTCAGAAGAATGAAAGCAGCTCCTGACAATGTTGCCAGGCTCATATTGCTATATTTATTCCTCAGACCTGGCCAGAGAAAGTCTCAGAAACTAGCTCAGATGTGGAAGTGTAAACACGTGGTAGATAACCTCACCTCTGAAATCTAAAGAGTTCCAATTTGACTATAGGATGAAAAGCCAGCTTTACAAAACACTAACCTTCTTGCCATAACCTTCTTCATACTCAGAAGAGAACAGAAAAATACATGATTGAATAGTATTTGGGTTTTTTTTTTTCCATTTCCTTATGGTCCTTTTGCCCAGTTTTGCTCTCTTTCCTGCATGTTTGGAGGAGCGGGACCAACTCTAAACATGAACTTTTGCACTTTGATGGCCATGGCATCAATCTGGTTTCTTCTGCATCCCTTTCACTTACCTCATTACATGTAATAAGCTTCAGATGAATAGACCTAGCAGTTCACTAAAGTGCTGACAGCTCTGAAACCATCAAGGAAATGAAAATTACTCATCAGACATGTCAACAAATAATGAAGCAAAACTGGACTACTTTGACAATTCCTGCCTAAAAACAGAGATGCAAAAAGTCACATTTGTGGGCTTGCTATCAGACAAATAGTTGTAGCACGAAGAAAGCCACTAGAAAAATAATACTTCACAAAAGATAGCTACCCTTTTCAAAAGTTATTTCACTGCATATTCATACCACAAAATATTTGTCTAGATGAATAAAAAGTTAGAAAGTAAGCCTGCATGGCTAATATGTTATAGAAGGTACATCACAATTAAAATACTTTTTCTCTGTTTTAATTTGGGCAGAATACAGTCCTAAGTCCTTCACTACTCTCTCAGTGCATGACTTGCTTCATAGATCACTTAATTACTGCAAGTGTTGACAGACTGATCTTGGCAAACCACTTTTCAGAGTGTTGTATGTTCCATTATATTTAACAAAATGTAAAGCAAAAGTCAGTTATACTTCACTTCAAGTATTATTTCTGTCTCTGTGTTATGAAGTTCCTTGACTAGCAAAAAAAGAAAAATCTACAAACACTTGTTAGGCTTAGTTTGAGTCATTCAAATAGATGTGTCATAGTCAAGATCTTTGAGTGTGACTGGAACTTTTGGGTGCTGGATATCTCTTGTATATCTCTTTATAAGAAAAGGAAACCAAATTTTAGTTAAGAAGTTAAAATGCTAGTTAGCGTTAAAAACCTCATTTTAATAAAAGAATAATTGTAATAAAAGATACAAGACATGATTAGTTTTGTTAATTTCCCATTTGAAAAAATCCCCCAAAATTGATATTCTTGTTTCTAAAATCTTGTGAAAAATGGTATACACAGCATTCTTAGCATATTAAAAAGGCAGAGAAATATTCTAAGTATACCCTAAAAAACAGGAATATGAAAAAAAAAAAAAAAAGGATTTATAATTACAGTGCAATTCTGCCCCACAATGACCAAAACCATCTATTTTTTGGTTTCTCTTCAGTTTGCACAAGACTGCTGCTGGTGTTCCATTGCTTGCTTTAACCATACCATTAGATATTCAGCCAGCTCACTCTGAGGTCATGAGCCTACACTAATTCTGTTCTTGTGAAGGATTAATGGAATTGTTTCCAGCTGTATTTCCAACATCATTGCCATGTAATCCTATTTATAGAAATTTTGTGGAATCTACACTAGCCAAGCAAAAGATAGTCCATATCTTGCTGATGCAATTACTTTAAAAATGTGGTAGCTGTAAATAGTTGTTCTTTTGAGATCACTGAGTCTTGGTAAATTCAAAATAGTGGGAAGTAAATTTATGGGGCACATTCACAATCAGTAAATTCATTCTTAAAATTCAAAGATTTTTTTTGTTTGCTTACTTGCTTCTAATGGAAGACAAAAAGGAAACATTGGTAAATCATTTCTACATTATTTGTGCTCTTGCTCTATTTCCAGATGTCCACACTATACAAACTCTTTCAAGGAACCTTATCTATTAATTTGTATCTTGAACTTGTGAAAAATAGTTCTTCCTTAGAATAATACACAGATCTATTGTGCCTTCCAGAGAAAGCTGAGTAAACTCAATGGTAATAAGCATCAGCTCTAAAAGTGGTCAAATTATGTTAAAAAATAATTATAAATGAGGAAAAGAAAATTATAATAAATTCAACCAAGTTACACTTGAAAGCACAGACTTTGTGTGATCTTAAAATATTAACTTCGATTCTAATGCAAATAGACAAAAACTCAAGTATAAAGACATATGAAAGCTACAAAGAGTTATAGAATCTATTTATACATCAGTGGGATCCTCAAGAGCTTTTTTGTTTGAATCACAATATTCGAACTAGATGCAGCCACAGGATGGTGCTCATGGGCTTTGTATACTACATTACAAATCTGGGAGGAGGGGAAAAAAAAAGTGAAAGAGAGGGAGGCAGACACTGTGCTTGGTAGGCTGTTCCATGTTCTACCCCGAAATACATGAGCCAGCAAGCAATCATGGATTGTGTTGATTTACCTCTCTACATTTACCGAGTCTTCAGGGCCACTGCAAATAGACTGATCCATCAAGGGAAGTCACCAAATGTAACCTTTTTGGACTTCATTGAAGCTTTGATACTGTACCTCACAGAATCCTTCTCTATTGTCCAGCACACATCTGAATAACTCAGTTATGTGTTAGGTAAGCAACTGGCTCACAGGTCAGGCAAAAAGAGTTATAGTGAATGGGGTCACATCAGACTGGTGACCTGACACTAGTGGGGTTCCACAGAGCTCCATCCTTGGCCCTGTGCTCTTCAACATTTTCTTTAATGGTCAAATTAATGTCCTGAATGCAGGACTCAAAGGAATACTAAGTAAGTTTGCTGAAGACACTGAACTGGTAGGAGCTGTCAACTCTCTCAAGGGCAGAGAGGCCCTGCAGAGAGACCTCAACAAATTAAAGGACTGTAAAGCCAGCAACTGTGAAGTTTAACAAGGGCAGGTGCTGGATTCTGCATCTGGGATGGGGCAATTCTGGCTGTTTGCATAGACTGGGGAATGAGAGTCTGGAGAGCTGTGCCATGGAAAGGGACCTGGGGGTCCTGGTAAATGGCAACTGGAACATGAGCCAGCAGTGCCCTGGCCCTGGAGGGCCAGCACTGCATTGCCAGCTGAGCAAGGGAGGGGATTGTCCTGCTCTCCTCTGCTCTGGGGCGGCCTCACCTCGAGTCCTGGGTGCAGTTTTGGTCACCACAATATAAAAAATATTAAGCTATTAGAGAGTGTAAAAAAGGAGGGCCATGAGAATAGTGAGGGGTCTGGAGGGGAAGCCATATGAGGAGCAGCTGATGTAACTTGGTTTGTTTTGTCTGAAGAAAAGGAGACTGAAGGGAAACCTTGTTGCAGTTACAACTTCCTTGTGAGGATAAGTGGAAGGTCAAGTAAAGATGTTTTCACTCTTGTAACAGGACCCAAAGGAATGGCCTGGAGTGGAGTCAGGAGAGGTTTAAGGTGGATGTCAGGAAAAGGTTTTTTACCTGGAGGGTGGCTGGGCACTGGAACAGGCTGCCCAAGGAAGTCATCACAGCACCAAGTCTGACAAAGCTGAAGAAGCGTTTGGACAATGCTCTTGGGCACATGGTGTGGGACTTGAGAAGACTTGCATAGGGCCAGGAGATGGACTTGATGATCCTCATGTGCCCCTTCCAACACAGCATATTCTATAATTCTATGATTCTATGTGCTATTTCTTGTTTTTCTGGGTATTACTGTTTAGCTAAATACATAAATTAGGGACTGAAAGAGGTACAAACTGTATCATATTTAAAATCAATGAGCTGAACATCTTTTTGCTTCAGAGGAATTGTTATCTTGCAAGCTACTCTTCTTGCCTGGTCTGTGTATTGGCTGTTGCACACAGCTGGCAGTGCAGTAGAATAACTGCAGGTGACAAGATCTAGGTATCTGGTAGATGCTTTTTAGATCTAGGAATGCTTTTGAACTTTTGCTGTTGAAAACAACTGGACTTAAAGAATTCCTTTAAAGCTCAAACACTTCTGCAGTTTAACTGGAAAGATACCCCATGTACTATGAATTTGGACAGGAATCTGCAGGACTGGGAATCCTACTCAGCAACAGAAAGTCCTGCTTTACACTTAGTCACAGTCATCTCCCTGTGACACACTGCCTTCTCCTTCTCTAGAAGGGGCTCCTACTTACATTAAGAAAGTATGTACATATCTGTATCTCCTATGAGTGATTCTTAATTTCAATACTTCAGTGATTTCATTTGTAATTTTATACAGACGACCAGGCATGTTGTAATGAATATTTCCATTCACCTCTTAAATTCTCAGGACTTACAGACTTTGTGAATAGAAACCGTAACTGTAAATTCAGTAGGATATACCACAGGGCAACTCATATTTCCATGCAAAATATAGAATATAATTCTGCAATTCCATGTACCATTGCAGTGTCTATCCATATGGCAAAAATACGCAGTTATGTACTACAACACTTTTAATCAAGGTTTATACTAAGCCTGAAAAGTGTTGGAACACTTTTATATAAATATTTCCCCAATGAGTCACTAATCCACACATCTCAAGAGCTGGCGTGGGGAATACTTGCATTCCAAGCCGTACTGCGGAGTAGGCAGCTTCTAAATCATTTAAAAACGAAGTGAATAAGGAACTTTGGAGGGAGGAAAATGAGTTAACAGATAGCAAACCCAGAAGACCGAGGACGCTAGCAGCCCAGCACCTGCCCGTGGAACGCTGCCCGCGCCCCCAGCGCTGCCGCCCGCGCACCTGGGCGCGCCCCCGCCGCGGGGGTCGGGCTCGGGGGCGGAGGGTGGGATCTCAGGCATCGTTTATGCCTCTTCCCTCCCCCCTCCCCTTCTTTCCACCTTCTGCTCTATAATTGCCCGCCTCCTTTCTCTTCCCGTTCTCCTTATCAGATGCGGAGCGGCCAGCGGGGAGGGAAGCGGCTCTCCTGCAGCAGGCTCAGCAGCAGCAGCCCCCCGTGAAAAGGAGCGGCCGCTGCCCGCCGGCCGCTACCCGGCTGATGCCCGCACAGGTCGGTGTGCGCTTCGCTTCGTCCCCATCCAGGGCAGGGGCGAGGCGGGCGGGGTCGAGGCAGGACCGGAGCGCTTCCCATCCACCTGCCCGGCCACTTAAGCGGCGGCGGGACCGGAGCCCCGGAGAGAATGGGACGAGGGAGGAGGAGATGGAGGAGTGGAAGGTGGCGAGCTCAGGCTAGGACGGGGAAACCCCTTTAGAAAGCCCCCTGCAAAGGGGGTTTATAGCTGAGAGTGATTAAACCCCGACCAGTGCCGCTGTTGGTGTGGCGGAGGCGCTGGCTGCTGCCCGCGGTGCCTCCTCCCTCGCTCGCTCCGTGCCGCGCTCTATCGGGGCAGTCGCTCCGCCCCGGCCCCGCACGGCGCTTTCCTGGCGGGGCTGCCCGGGCTGGCGAGCGCGTCCCCGCTCCCGGCCGGCATTCCCTGCCTCTCACGGGGCCATTCCCCGCCTCAGCTCGGAGTCGGAGAGCTCCGCGCTGTGCCTGCCTTAACCCGGGGCGGGGGGCACTCGCTTCCACATTAGTGGATGCTGGCAGTCCCCCGAGGAGGAGTCGGGGGTCAGGAGCGGAGCCCGTGAGCCAGGCTGGGGCCGCGCTGCGGGGCTGTGCAGAGGCGAGCGGGTCCCGGTCCCCTCCACCGCCTCCCTCTGCGGGTCCGGGGCACGGCCGCTCCGGCTTTGCCCAGGAGGAACCGTGAGCCTGTTCCCGGGCAGCGCGGCCGCTCGCAACGAGACACCGAGATAGGGAACAATCCCGAAGGACCCGCCCGTCCCGGGACCGCGCCGGGGCTGCGGAGGCGGCTCAGCCTCCTGGGCTGGGTGCGCGGAGCCGGGGCGCTGCGGAGCACGAAGGCGTGTGCAGCGTTGGTCCTGCTGGGAGCTCCTTCCCTCAGGAGCAGGTGCCCTGTCGCCAGGCCCGTGCCACGAGTCCTGGAGCCCGGCTGCGAGAGATGCTGCGGGGAGCGCGGCTCATCTCATGGCAGGGTTCTTGGCTTGCTTGGTGTCCACTCGTAGCGCTAGTCCGGCAGATAACTCATCTACCACATACTTACTAAAAGGTTAAATATATAAAAAGCAGAAGGAATAGGATATAATTTTTTAGTCCCAAACGATGTCAGCCACAAGGTGGCTGCAGACAGGGTTTGCTTGCCCGGTTAAGTGAACCCTGACCCAGAGGTGAACTTGTGTGTAGCTGATCCAGCACCAGTTGTGTCCATTCCAATAAATCTCATTTCTCTGGCTTTTCTCTAAAAGCAGCAGTAGAGAATGTTTTTAATGCTGGATTACCGATCAGTTAGTATTTAGAACTCTTGCTTTGAATGAGGGTTTATATCAAATGTAGCAGATTCAGCCACCACTGAGTGGATATTTTAATGTCTGGGTAATTATGGGAGGTAATCCACACATCGTCAGTGGTAGCTGCCAGGAAGAATGAGTTGTTTGCTGTTCTTTGAAGAATCTTACTTTATTTGATCCCAGTATTTACTTGATCCCAGTATTCCTGAGTTAGGGGAGCAGCATCAGTATCCAACATGAGATACAGAAGAGGTGGATTTCAGTCTATTTTGAGATACTTTCAATTCCTCCTATTGCCTGTCACCGGCAGCTGTCTGCTGAGTGTGATCCTTCGGTGTTTGAGGTTTTGAGGTGTTGAAGTTTTGTTTTGTAGTAGGAAAGCTGGGAACTCTGCACAGGTTTCTGAATTATGTGTGGAGGATGGGTCTAAGAACTCTGCATAGCAGTATTTAAGTTCCTGGTGCACATCTTTGATTTGGGATCTAGGTGTTTCCCTCTGTTTTGAGAGATTTATACTATGAGATGGTCTCAAAATATGTTTTTAAGTGATGTGAAATTTGTTGATAATTTGGTTAAAACTTTGATAACCTCCTTTGGAGATGGAATTTGCAAAGTATAATCCCCCTATGTATTTCTAGGAGTTGTATCAAACATTCAGGACTGGGATTTGTGACAGCAGACCTACCAAGTCCTGACTGCAACTATAACAGCTTGCAAATACTCCGAGAAGGAGATGTAGGTCTTATCCTCCTCTGTTTAATAATGACTGAGGCACTTCAGTCTGCTTTCTATATCAGTGAATAAGCCACTTGCTGTGTGCCTTCAGGGGAAGGGAAACATGGAAGGCAAAGACAGTGATGGTATCTCAGGAATATTGGAGAAAATGACAGAGGAGGTAAATGGAAGAAACCTGTAAAACAGAAATACATAAACCAAAATGTACCCAAGTAAGCCTTCAAATACTCTACTGACAGCAAGAAATCTACTATGAACTGTCATGATTTGTTAGTGTTGTAGAATTTTAACAGGAGAGGACAGAAAAACATCTTCTTGGCCCAGAAAATTGGCTAAAACTACTGCAGTAAAGTTGAGTGAAAGAGAAATATTTCTGAGTATGGTGCTAGGCACATGTTGATATATCTTGAGACTGGTATATTGAGAAGGTAGCTTCTGTGGTCGGGTAAATTAACCACTCTGAAACTTCCTCTTTGGCACCAGAATTGTTTCCTGTAACAGCTAGTTCACCTAGGACTACCTTTAGTATTCATATACTGCTGCATTCTGAAGTGTTGATTTCTCCTACCTGGTTAAGTTAGCCTAAATGGTTTTGGCCATGATGTAAACTACTGTAGGTGCAGATAATACAATAGAGAGCACAGGATAAGCTGAATAAATAGGAAAAGGAAATTGGACAATGGGAAGAGGATGTGAGTTCCTTCAGTTCTACCTTTTTAAAAAAGCTTTAGAGTTCTTTGCTCTTACTAAGGTTCTTACAAAATTGAATTGTATAGGAATACATATTGAACTTAATTATCTATAACATACTCTATCTCCAATGCTTGTGAATGGTTGGCAAAGAATATACAGTTTATTTTTATGTGGGCCAAGTTTTCAAAACTGTTGAGTAGCCCAAGTGGGGTTCTTTGTCCATTTCAGGTAAAATGTGCTTTGGTCATAAACCTGTTGCCAGGAAAATTTGTCTCCACTGATGTCTGTGGTAAATTCCTTGTTTGTTTTTTTTGCTTGGGTTTTTTTGTTTGTTTTAATCAAAATCCATATTTCCCCCACAATTTTCATTAAAGTGGATGCCTTCTCTTTGCCTGTTTAATAAGTCTTTTTGTTCCATGTGTTTTCAGACCTGCTGATACTGTGTATACTGAGGGGAAGAAGATGCTTTGTCGACACGAGATACAGAGCTGTTTTCTCTTGGCTTTTCTATCTGTCACAGCTTTTTTCATCAGTGATGTCCAGGGCCAAGGTAAGGCATAAATAAGAAGATGGAGCTGTTCACTCTGATGTGCAGAAATAGGCCTTTTATTCAATATGCCAGTGTTACTTCCCCCTTAGTAGGATGTGAATCCAATAATACTGAAAAGAAGCAGGAATTTTACTGCTGGGCTTGGGGAGCAGGTGGGAGTAGAATTACATTTTCATGTGTGCTCTTTGAACCCAGTATCTCAAATACACAAATTTGCTCAAATATTTGTGCCATCTCAAAATTAGTTATAAACAACATGTTTTTACTCCTATTTGCATGGAAGTACTTTTCAGAAATTGCTCTTATTGTTCTCTATGTAACCAAGTAATTTTGAAGGATCAGCTATGATATGAAGCTTTTATGGAATATGTATTTTTTTCTGTTTTGGAACACTGTTGTAGTGCTTGTATCATTCCATATTGCACAGATCTGTTAAATGTCACAGACTACTTCTGCAGCTTTTAAAATTAAAATCTCCTTTGTGACTATTAAAGGATACTGCTGGGGTTGTTAGGCTTACATATTTGTTGGATTGCATTGATAGTAGCTTGACTGCTAGAGAAAATTTATCCTATCCCTTGGGGAAAGAGGGAGGAAGAATACCAATGAGTTTTTATGATTTCTAAAGAAAGGCATTTCTCTCAACTTTAGATTTATGTAATCCCTTTGATATGAGATTGCATGGGCATAAATGGGAGTACAATTGGATCCTGGGGTCTTTGAAAGCATTTTGTATAATGTGTTATTCATGAGCACATTTGGAGACTATTGGCAATGTGAGGCTTTCAAAATCCTGATAATGCAAGTAGCAGTGTTGTCCAGTCTGCGTGGCACTCGAGTGCTGGGGGAACATACCATCGTGGATGTCTGGAAACCTGTGAACAATTTACAATCTTCTCCCAGAAAACATTTAGGGACACGTGTAAGTGGTCATACTCAATGTCGTTGATGTGAGGTGAATCAAGAAATGTATGTTCCCAATGTTCTGTGCATCATTCTGGTCAGAAATTAGGTCCAGAATGTTTGTGACTTAATGAACCAATAAAGCAAAGCATATGGTTAGTCTTTCCTCTGTATTTCAGTCCTAATACATATGGTTAAGATTTGCAAAACAGGACTGGGGATTTAGATCTATCTCCAGAAAGTTTTGTGAAATTCCTTGATCTTGGAAAACCATATTCTTCTCTGCCTTTTTTAAACTTTGAATCAATCAGTTACAGTTGGAAAGATTTCTCCCTTTAATACCAATACAATGAAATGAAGGTCAGAGAGGGTTTTTTTTCCACAGTAATCACACTAGCAGAAGCTGGAGTTGGTGTACTTGATGAATAAAGAACAATGCTTCCCTTGTTCTTAGACTCTTTCAGCAAGTATCAGCTATGGAATGCTGTCAGCAGTGTGATATTAAGCTAGTGCATCATTGCCTTAGCCCAACATGATTGTTATTCTATTGAATTAGGTGATTTGAAGTCTCTGCTCCATGTTCACAGAAAAAATGTCTCTTGGCACATTAAAAGTAATAAGTTGTTTCTCAAATTTTTTCTTTTCTCAAGGTTGTCACCTCTTGAGTTAAGCTCTTCATGCAGTTGGCTAACTATTTGCAATTTAATACTATTTGTTTGTCTTTTTTACTCAACTGTCTACACTCTGCCAAGGTGTAGGAAGAGCTGGCATTAGTTCCAGCTTGTGTTTCCTTCCTTTGGCAAAGGTGCTCAGGTAAAGGTATGCAATGTGACTTCTTGGAAAGGAGAATATGTTTGTGAGACTGAAGCCAACATGCCTGAAGCTACAAATTATCCCTTCAGAGGAGCTATGTGGTTTCATCTCATTTTTTGCCCTATTGCCTTATAAACCACATAATGCTGTACAGTTTTTACTCAACAACAATTATTTTTTCAGCACTGCTGTTTCTTCCCCATTCAATATAATGTATAAATAACAGCTTTTGTCTACTTATGTTCTTATATAGTACATGAAAATAATGCTGGGCAAGAAAAACACTTGAGAATTTTTCATGTATTCATAAAGTAACTTGCTTTGGGAGTTTTTCTGTATTTAAAGATGGAAACTTTTCTTTGTGTAGCAATAATTTCCATGTGTTACTACTGTAATTGCTAAGTAATTGCAGTGCATATTAACTTGTTCAATTCTTATGACAACACTAAATTGAAACCCACAATATTTAGTTACTATCCAAACTTAGACTATTGAATGTCTTAAAAAATTGTCCATAAGCAATTTATTGTATTTTTCCTTTCCAGTAAGAGTTGAGAGTAAGAGTTGTGTTTGTAGTGCTAATTTACCTGGTGGCATAAACCAAAGCCTTGAACTTGTCAGTTTTCTCTTGGGTGACTGCTCTAATGTTGCTGACAGCCATTCTCTTTTGCATTCCTGTAAAACAACTTAAAGAGATCTAGCTACTGATTTTTATCAGTTAACTGACTCAGCTTGGATTAATTTTTTTCCCTTTCTGCAAGAAGTGAGATTTTGTTCCACAGGCAATAAAGGTCCAAAGAAATAAAGATATCCTCTTCAGGTTGGTGAATGCGTAGTAGTTCCCATCAATATTTTGTTGTCTGTTCAAGTGCTAGATTTTTAACTTCCTTAGCTATATGTACTTTTCTATGCCAGAACGTTAGTCTTTGCACAACTAAGACACAGTTGATTATCTGCCTAGGGAATAATTATTTTCTTTCTTATCGTTTATTGTTGTGTGGGAATGTCCCTTCCACTGCACTGCTGCCTTTGATACAAAAAGTACCCAGTGAAAATTGACCAGTTATGTAAAGACTAATCTGGCACAACTTTTCTAGTCCTTCACATTGTAACTCTGTAGTATACAAAAAACCTTCTGGTGATCGTGTCCTTCTTTGCTTGTAAGATCTGTGATTGTTTTTAGGGGCTCGTATAATTTTCCTGTTTTGGTGATGGCTAATAGTGATTAGACCAGAACTATGCTTCTTTGTTAGAAGGTGATTTCATAAACTGTCAAGTTGACAGTAGGATGGAAAAAAATGACAAGAAGGGAAGAAGATAGCAGAGAAAGTGAACTCTGAAATTCTAAGACCTGATTGGGGTTTTTTTTGTCAGTCCTTGATGTTACTTTCTTGCTCGCTGCTCTGCTTCTTAATCCTCATACAAATTTACCATTTCATCCCAGTAAAATCTGCCACTTTTTCACACTTGCATACAGCCATTGTTTAAAAACTTTTCAATTCCTAAGGCAAAATAACAAAAGGAATTGTATTTTTGTGAACTTCTAGGTATGATTTGTTACTCTTGTTCATTCAGCCCAAATTTATTGTGATTTATGTATAGCTCAAAGACCCAATGAATCTTGAGAATGAATTAAAAGCTGTAATCCATAATTACAGTCTGCTTGGCTTTAAAAACTTTTTGCCATAGTCTGTCATGTTTTTACAATTATAGCATGCTGAATGTTCTTGCAGAAACCTGCCTAGCAAAACATTTTGCAGTACCAGGGCCAAATTTTCAAAGAACTGATGTTGTATTCGCAGTGATTCCTGCACACAACCTTGCTTGCAGCCTCTTTCTTTCTAAACTTTGGGGAGGTGACAGGCAGACTGAAGATGAGGTCTGACAAGATTGTGCCCAGCAACTAAGGAAATGCATGGGTTGGGTTGTGAGCCCAGTGCTGTGAATCAGAACAGCTTTGAATGTGTGGAGTTCATGTGCTGCTTGCTGTTTCTGTCCCTTTGCCTCTCTTCTTGAGCTTATTCTCTGAGGTCTTTGAGAATGCACAGGTGTTGTGAAGCGATTCTGGTACTTATGTGCTCTTTTCTGTGTTCTGATGTTAAGTCCTTCAAGGAAGAGAACTGCAGAACCTGCCCTGGTCTAACAAGACTGCCTCTTAGGGAATGAGAGGCTGGTTGCAAGGGAATGTATCTCTTGTATTAAACCTTCAGATTCTTACTTCTAAGACCCAAAATATATTTAATAGTAGATGACATGAAAAATCACACACTTCTCAATCTCAAAAAACTACAGCCCGCCTTTTTCCTTCTTTCTTCCCCCAGGCTGCTGGAAAAAGTAGCACATAGGAAAAAGTTGTTGGTTCAGGACAGGTCTTTGGCTGCTGCTGGTGCTAGAGCTGCATTGGCTGTAGCAGGTCAAATGGAGAGGTCAGAGATTGTTGGCCAGCACATTCTGCCTGGCTCAGATGCTCCATGTGCTGTAATCCTTAAATCTCAGAAATATCATGAGACTGTTGGTTTATTATATCTGAAGGACCAACAGACTGTGGGTATGAGCCTAGTCAATTAAGAGCAATCTTAGCCTTGAGGAAAAGAAATTGCCACTAGCCTGCTTCAGATTCATTTTCCTGAGTTCTTAGACTTACTAACAGAAACCTTAAGGATGTAGTGGCAAAGGCACCAAGGTTGGAAAATGGAGACTATTCAGGGGGTTGTGGAGACAGTGGGAAGAGGAGGAGTTATGTTGGAGGTGTTAAAGCCTCTAGCTTGTATCTCTTCTGTTGTTCAGTCTCTGAGTATCTTCCCTGGCTGGCTTTCCCTGTAGGTCAGTTTGTTCTCTGTGAGCCAAATTCTTTTCAAATGTATGAAGACTTCCCCTTGTTGCCAGACTTGGATACCCCAGGCTGCACTGCCAGCTGCTCTGCTGCAGTTCTGCAGTGAAGAAGGGATGTGCCCCCACAAAGCAAAGTGGAAAGGTTTTGTAGAGTGTGGTACAGTATCAGTGGAGTTTGAGCAGTAGGATGCAAAACTGTGAAAAACTAGTTTATGTGCAGAGACACACAGTTGCTGATATTATGGCAACAACATGGGTTTTCCCATTTGTTCTTGTGTGGGTCGCTTCACTGATATTTGGCCTCTTGTTCAATCATTTCATGCTTTTGTTCTTTTCACCTGCTGCTTCAATTTGAAACCTAGGTGATGGCACAATATAAACAGAAGCCAAATTTTACTTACCATCCCCATTGCCTCTAAGTCTTGACTTGCCTATGCATGCCTGCTAGTGTTGATGAGACTGAAGCAATGTTTGCAGCTGCAAAGCTTTGTGCTGCTTAAGCCAGGTTTGCAAATTGGGCAGCTGCTGTTCCCTTTGCCTTGTGCATGCCTGTCTTTTCTCTTGGTTATTCTCTCCTCACAAGGATTTGAAAATTTGGCCCTGGATGACATTAATTGTGGGGAAATGCCCACAGTTATGAGAGGTAAAGGAGTGTAGGTCATGCATATTTTCAGTGTAACTAAGAGAGCAATTTTAATTCCCATATATTAACAAAGAGCATTTTTATTACCAGCTTTGCCTGCTAAACTAGTGTCTTAACATCTAACATTGTTTGTCTTTCTATCATCTGCTGTTAGGTTGTTTAGTTTGTTTTGTAAAGAGATAAATAAAAGGTCTGTCTGAGGGAAGTAGTGCACTTGGGGATGTAATTTTACAAACTAATAAACTGATGTATGTGACATTTTAAATAACTTGCATCCTTTACCATTAAAATTTTGTGTTGTCTTCCTATATGTGTTTATTTTTGTTTGTTTAGAATTGATTAGTCTTTATTTGAATTTAAAATGTTATTTTCTTTCCAAACTTGCAGTGTCCCCACCAACAAGACTAAGATATAATGTAGTGAGTCCTGACAGTGTACAGATTTCTTGGAAAGCCCCCAAAGGGCAGTTCACTGGATATAAACTTCTTGTCACACCAAGTTCAGGTAAAAGTCTGTATGTTCTCTTCTAAGGTGAAAAAACTGTCTTCCTAAGGCATAAAAGCTTTCCAGAGTTTAGTGTCATCCTCCACAATGAATAAATTGTGATCAAGCTTTGAATAATGAAGTACAGAAGAGAGATTGATTTCACTAGAGGGTGGTCAGGCACAGAAAATGCTTAAGGAAGTGGGTCAATGCTAGTTTTGCTTTGTGTGTAGTCTTTTGGAATTGTCATTGACCATCTGTCTTTACCTTTCTTCCAGTGGGGTGTAAGGAAGTCTAGTAAGCATTCAAGGGAAAGCACTGGAATCCTAATTCAGTCAACCTTTAAGGTGGATCTCCTTGTCCCTTAGCCCTTAGTGAGCACTCCTGAAAAGATCAGAAAAAATAAAAAACAATCAATCATTCTTTAAAAGTTTTTTTGTATGAAAACTTGAAAAGATAGACAATAAAGTGGCTGTATAGAGCTATAAAAGTTATACTTCTGTACATTTAAAATTAAATTTAGATACAGAAGCAGTTTTAACATACAGCTAAAATACATCTTTCTACATATTGGCATGCAATCTTTATATATGTAAATGGACATAGAAATGCTTAGTATTTATTTTTATACCTGAGAATTTCTTTGCCCAAAGAAAGTTGGCAAAGCAGTAATTCAGAGGTGATGTGGGTACAGTAGAGTCAGGACTGACAGCCAATCACAGAGTGAAAGTCTGTAGGTATGATGTTACCACTTGACAGATTTTTGTAAAAAAAGTGATTTGGCTGGACACCGTGGCTGTTTCACGAGGCCCAGATACAAATGCTGATCTTAAGAATGTTTCTGTTTAATAAAACTGGTTGGACTGCCTATCCTGTTGCTTTTCTGGGGTGTTCTCTGGCCTGGCTGTATGGGTAGTCCCAAAATGCTTAGGTCATAGTAGAGCTTGAGGTATTTTTGAGTTCTTATGTTTACTGTGCTATAAGAAAAGCAAACAAAGTCATGCATTTGTTGGATTTTCTTTGTCTTTTCTCCTATAGGTGGAAAAACAAATCAATTAATTCTTCAAAATACTGCAACCAAAGCAATTATTCAAGGTCTTATTCCAGATCAAACTTATGCCCTTCAGATCATTGCATTCAATGAAGACAAGGAGAGCAAGCCAGCACAAGGCCAGTTCAGAAGTACGTGTCTCTTTATGGGTGACTTACAGAATGTGTCAGTTATTTAATGTAACTTCTGGAACTGTAACAATGCTTACACAAAAGGGAATGATGGAAAAACAGTTTTCTGTAGTGGAAGGAAAATCAAAGCCATGTAATTTACCAGGTGTAAGTACAGGTGGAGCCTGAATTGATTTCATAGTCTATTCTTGCATTAGGCATCTTTGTTTCCGTTGGGTTGGCATCCCTTTGTTCCTCCTTTCATTAGGAAATTAGCTGGTATTTCATGGCAAGATCTTCAGTGAATAGAAAGTGTTGTATTCTGATAATTTTAAAATCTCATTTTTATTAAAAGAATGTTATAGCTGTGACAACTGGCAACTAGATTCCAATTCGGTAGTATGACAGGCTGATTTCTTAATGGTCTTCAGTGGTCAAATATGTTTTAAAAATTAAATTTGTATATGATCAAGACATGCTCTTAATGTATAGATCATAGTGATATATACACATTTTGTCTGATTTATCTTGATATTCATGTTAAACACGTTAAGTATGGTTGGTGGAGGTTTGGCTGATAATGTGGCAGTGTAGTGCAGTAGAAAGCCTAATGAATTCTGACACTAAATTTTTCTCACTATCTTTGCTAAACTACCTTTCTCTTAAAACCAGCACAAGACAAAATATGCTGAGTACTTGATGTAATGTGTATCCAAGTCCTTTTAGCTTTTCATCATTACAACTGTGTGTTTACTACCTTAAGTTCTGTCCTGGTTAGGAAATCCACAAAACCACAGATCACTTTAGCAATAAAGAAAAGGCCACAGAAGGCTACAGTAAATGTAGCTGTTTTTGAAATGGCATTTAGGAAAAATAGAGCTGGCAACTTAAGAATATGGGGATTGTGTTCTATTTAATATGCTCTGTTTGCTGCACTTAAGGCTGGAATTTCATTTAAAAACACGATGCCTTTCATGAGTAAAACCAGATACAGCATATATACAAATTCTTTTTTTGCTTTCCTGTATTATAGGTTTTTTTTCTCTTGTTCTCTGACATGTGGCCACTAATTCTTGAGATGAGAAAAGGTCAAATATATAAAGAGCTTTGAGAATATCATGTGGTTTAGTGCATTGGAAATATGGTTTTAATGCTGTGGAGCTGTAACTGATGTACGAAGAATTCTCAAGCTTACAATAAAATTTTATTGTCAAAAGAGTATTTCTATTTATATAGCAAGGTGTACATTCTTACTCTAATACATAGTGTTTAATGAACTAAGATCAATGGGGATTTTTCTTTCCTTTGAAAATGCAGATGTAAAAACACGTGCTAGATAAAATCTTTGTATATGTAAATACTGGAGTAAAACTGCTGCCTTGGTTCTTCCTATGTGGTTAGAATTTTGACAGTTCCCAAATCCAGAAATCTCTGTTAGGATGTGACCAGTTTGTCTCCTTTGAACATTTTCAGACTTTTGTACTGTTTTCTCTGCAGACTTGCCCCTCAATAGCACTAGCATTAGAGGCCAGCTAATTGGCCTTGCTTTTGGCCTTTTCTCAGAGGAGTGCTCCTACAAGAATAAGCAGCAGCATTCTTTTTGGCTGATATTATTCTGATACTTCACCTCTCATGTTAGTCAGAGCCTTGTTCAGTCAAGGATTAAACCCAGACTTCTAAGACCTGATGTTGTTGTGGCATTATCTGTAACTCATCTAATAACCAAGATCTGCCTTGGTAAAAGCTGGTTCCTCAGCAAACTTGTGGACTTGGATTGTCTCCCAAATCAGTTTCACAATTGTTTGCTAAAGACAGAGGTGACACACAGTCACACTTACTGTCCTAGTAAGGAGTCAGAATTTCAGGTTTTTTGTTCTTACCTCTGTACCTGGAGTGTGAGCACTGTGGGTTCAGTGAAAGGTTGTCATACTGAGAAAATTGTATTCAGATGTATGACAGTGGCTCGTTTTCTTCCTTAGTGTTGTGATTGTATTTTGGATTGGAGCTGGTTGATTCAGGTATTCCACATACTATTGGGTAAATTAGTGAAATCCATTTGACTTTGGCTCCACTAATGTACAACAGCATATTTGGACTGTCTTACATAGTCAGGAGACAGATAACGTCCCTTCATGCCCTCACAGTAGTTTTTTGAATCACGTAGCACAGAGAGAGACTTTGTGCTGGTTGAGGATCTCTGCCTGCCTGGGTGAATGTCAGTCATAACCCAATTTTACATAAACTAAGAAGTGTAATTGGAGTAGAATTTTATTTTCTGTGGAAGATATTCTCAGCTTCATTGTTTTAAGCTTTTCTGGCTGCTGCAGACAGCTGGAGTGTGGATACCCATTAGCATTCCAAGAAAATTCTGGAAGGGCTTTTTCTTCCCAATACGTGACTTTAGTAATGACTTTGTCAGAACCTTTCAGACTGTTACTAGAGCAATACTGGCTACTAATATAGTATTAGGAATTGATAACCAAATTGGGTTCTGCTTGGCTGTTGTGAGAGTTTTGGGACATAGTAAGGGAGGTATCCCACCCACTTGTGGAATAGGAAACTGTCCAAGTGTCAGTTCTGGAGCAGCCTTGCACTCCTGGGAGTATTTGGTGCCCTGAATACAGATTTGGGCATGGTATGAGCTGATTCTGTGAAGAGGACAGTGTAACAGCTGGCTTATGTGCTTTTGTGTTGACTGACTTGGAGTGGAACTTTGCAATGCTGGACTCTCCCCAGCTACCTTTGCCAATTCTCTGGCCTGTATTTCCAGTGTGGGATCTTGTCTGCATGGGCTTAGGTGCTGATGTCACTATTTGGACTCTCCTGTGTGAAAAGAGTCAGTTTTGAGAGCTTTAATGATGATAGAATGGGGAGAGATCCATAAAAATAATAAAAGCAAAAGGAGGGAGGGAAAACACGGAAACAATAACTCATCACTGAAGCATATCTTCAGATGCTCTGTGCAACTGCCTTATCAGGAAGAACATTACATGCTTCTAACTGCATTGTTATTAGATTAATTGATTTTTTTCCCTCTTACTTTACAGTTAAAGACATAGAGAGAAGAAAAGACACAAATAAATCCAAGGTGAAGGATCCAGAAAAAACAAATGCGAGTAAACCAGCTCCAGAAGGTCAGATCATAACGACTTATGTGATATTCTGAAAATAATCAGCTTCTTTATTTAACTTGGCCATTGTAGAGATTTTCTGTAAGTCAGTACTTGTCATCTGGTTCCCAGGGTTAAATTAAATAGAAGGGAGAAACCAGTATTTTCAGAAATATTGAAGGGTTGCTACAGAGGTGTTGCTTTTAGTTCTGTGTTTTACTTTACTTTTTTGTTAAGTCCTAAATGCCATTATGAATAGATGAAAGGAATTAAAAATAATTTAAGGTAATACTAAAATTATTAAAAGCTGCTTGTACTTCCCCACTGGGTGCACTTTGCATAGTGGAAGAATCATGCAGGTGTGTGTCTATGCAATAACTTCTTATCTTGGCTGTAAGACAGACTGGCAGTATTAATTTCCACCTTAAGTCAAATTAATACTAGTGTATAATTAGCCATGTAATAACTTGGTAAGTCTATCCTAGTGTAGGTTGTATATATGAAAACACTTGAAACATTTTGAGGGAGGGGAATAAAGGAGTTAATTTTGTCCTGTTGCAAGGAGCCAATCTTCTGGTGAAATGTGACACTGCTTGCCATGAGACATTTGCCTAGTACAGATGAAAATCTATTTCAAGCTTAATATACAGCTCTATTTCCTGTTTTTTGTTAATTCAAATAGCATCTTCTTTATGAAGTAACCCCAACAGTAATTATTCCATTCAGTGGTTATTTATGGTATGCAGAACAAGAAGAGCTTGGCATGACCTTAAATAGTCTCTCTGTGAATGAACTGGACAGTTTCAAGGATCCTATTTTCCCCTTCTATATAAATCTGTCTCCAGCAATGCAAATATCAAAGACCTCACCCAAAGCTCCTTGAAGCCCATGCAAATTTTTCTTTGGTGGGTTTTTATTCTTACCACACATTTTGTGTCATGTTGTCTTTGTTAACACTGTGCAAGTTTGTTTCCATACAGCATTTCTCAAACCAAAGCACCCTTGAATTCCATGGGGTGCATTGGAAGAATGTTAGCTGGTGTTTGCAGCACTAAAGAGACAAGTTGTACCTGCTAGTGCAGGCAGGGTAGTGGATAGGTGATCCTTCCTACATCATGTCTCAAGGAAGGCTGCACTGGAAGAAATGACAGAACTGAGAAGGAAAATGTGATTTGCTTTCTTAATGAAGGACAAGTGATAAAAGTTGAAGGAGGGATAACTGGGTTTGTACTTGGAAAATGTTGATTAAATACAGACAGAGGAAAGTGTCTGCCAGACTGCAGGAGAGAATTTCTGCTTTTTTCATGCTGTAAGGGCAAAAATACAATTGGCAAGAGGAGCTTGGATCTGCTGTCTCTCCCTTTTTAGGATTCATGTTTACTTTTGAAGCCTTTAGTTTAGGCACTTTCCTCATCCCTGCACCACTTTTTGCTCATCTGAACTTCTTCAGTTGTATCAGGGCTGTGTATAAGAGAACAAAATACATCTTCATCCAGCACTTGTGAAAAGATATTGCCTTATAGTTACTGTAGATGATTTTAGTAGAAAGCTGCAGTATTCATTTAAAACTAAGGCAAAAAAAAGTTCTCCATCAGCAAACCTGATCATAAAAAGAAAAAAATATTATGCTAATTTTTATGAATTCTTGTTTATCCCTATTTCCAATTCATCTATGTATTACTATAAAGTAACAGACTTTTTTCCTCTAGTATAGCTATTGCAATTTTCTCTGCTTTGTGCCGTATAATGATTATTCAAAGTGATGGAGATTGCAACTGAATTACTATAGTGGGAGTAGGGTTAGATTTCAAGTGAAAATGTTGGGCAAAAATAACAGCATCAGCAAAAAATATATAGCTGGGGTAGAAGTGAATTCGGAACTGATACACAGATAGTAATGGTATCAAAACTTTCTTGATTTAATATATAAACACTGTTCCAACTCCAATTGAAATTGGATCAAAGAAATAAAGAAAAGTCTGAAAGAAATGGATTAAAGAAATAACTGCAAAATTTTACAGCAAAACCATGAATAGTAACTTGATTCTCTGCAGATGTTTGATAGGAAATTATTTGAGTACAACCTAATGAATTCAGGCCAGCATTTAATTGGTTTCATAATCATTTAGTGTATGGCTAAATTTGATAGATTTAAAAGCAACCCTGATAAATTCTGTGTCTGTTTATTTTTGGTCAAGTTGGTTAGACCTTGGGAGTTTACACTACAGAAGAAATTATTACAATCATAAAATCAATAAGGTTGGAAAAAAACCTGCAAGATCCTCAAGTCCAGTCTTTGACCTAATACCACCATGTCCACAAAAACATCTCATGAATGCCACATCCATTCAGTTATTGAATCCTTCTGTGGATGGTGACATTTTTACCCATAAGAAGAGTTGAAAATAACCATTGTCCAGACCGTTACTGTTATGGTTATGGCTTCTGCTCTTGTCTTGAGTAAAGGAGCATAATCCCCCAGTTATTAACATCAAGCTTTGTTGTAAACAGGTGTCTTCTATGAGCATGTGCACACCACTTGTTACAGAATGCTTACTGTAATGATACTGATGCTTCTGTAAACCAGAAAATCCCAAAATCATTGTTTTGGGACTAGTAAAGCACATCAATGTACTTGTCAGTGAGTATGAAAAAAGAATGTGAACTCTAAGTATTACAAGCTCCAGGTTGTGCATTATGGTAAGTCATGTATCCTGCTGATTGTCCTGAAGGGCAGTACAGGCACATAATCATGTAAACTTGTTTGTAAATACTTAGTTAATATCTCTTCATTGGAGTATACAATAGGCCCCAGAAATTTCTCTTTCAGTTTCAATGGGACAAAGGTTTCACCATAACCCTTCTGCTCCTAGAAACCAGCTCTTTGCAAAGAAATGAAACATGTAAATACATGTACTCATGATTCTAGGTAATTCCAGAGCATTTCACTCTTATTTTCATCTGTGGTTTGGAGGGTTGTTTATGTAGTAGTGTCTGCTAATTACCAACTAAGGCTGTGAGCAGTGCTGGGAGATGTAAATGCCTTCTCTTGAAGTCCCAAATCTACCTTCTTCTGTCCTTAAATTAAATTATGAGGGTTTTCCTCTGTCTTTATGGAACTCTGTCAACATCTTGCATGGCTTGCTAGAAAGCAGGTTCAACAAACTAGATTAAAATGTCACATCTATTCTGTCCTACTCATTCAAGTAGTTGAAAAAGATTTACTCCTTTTCTGCTGCAAGTCTATGCTCTTATTGCAATCCAGCCTCCAGTGTGTATCCAGTAATGTCATGGTGCCAGATTAATTCAGGCTTAATGTCTAGCACTCATCCATCAAATACTCACTTTATATTTGATTTCCAGAAACTTTCTGTAATTCTTCTGCATGACTGTTTTCAAGTCTTGAATCTCCTTTCCATGTTTTTGAGAACTTGTCATTTTTCAACTTAGTGATTTATCATTGCTGTGCACACTCATAACAATGTCAGAAGCCTTTTCTCTTTCTGTCTGTTGAGAAAAAGCTCACAGATGCAGCTTCTTTCAGCATGCACTGATATTTGAGTGCTTGTACCCTGGCTTCTATCCAACTCCCTCATGTACAAAGCTCTTTTCTGTACAGTGACAGGGGTTAATACATTCTGTGCCTTCTCAGATGTTTTACAGTTTCTCAGAGAGCTTTTATGACTGATTCTCTAATCAAATCCCTTTGGGGAGGGGAGAATCAGTGCTTTGACTATATCCTCTGGCAAATATATGGCTATATCTTTCTCTGCAGAGTATTTCTCCACGTATCTGAACTGGGTTTAGTTACCTTTTTCAATACAAACAACAGAACACTGAGGCCAGTTTTATCTGTTGACACGGTTGGGGGGAAAGTTTAGTTGAGAGGTGTGGTGGTTTAGTGTAGGCTAGCAGCCAAACTCCCACCTAGCTGCTTGCTCATTCCTCTCCCCCACAGGATGGGAGTGAAAAGAGGAAGAATAGGAATGAAAGAGTTCATAGGTTGAGATAAAGACAAGGAGACTGCTTACCAGTTACCATGGTAGGCAAACAGAGTCAAGTGGGGGAAGATCTACTTAATTTGTTGCCACTTAAAAAATTTGCTAGTGTGGGTAGTGAGAAACAAGAGGCAAACATTAAAACAACAGCTTTCCTTTCCATTTTCCCAGGCTCAGCTTGACCTCCTCCCAGACTCCTCTCCTCCTCCCTTGTTATCACTGCAAGTTACACTCAGTCCAAGTCCCTTCAGAGAGGAAGCAAGTGGTGCAAAAGGGCTGTTGAGAGGTGGTGATCTGGCCATAGTGGTCTCTGTATTCCATTCTTTTCTTCTCCATGTTCATCGTCCACAGGCTGCAGAGAATATCTGCTCTGCTGTGGAGCACACTCTCCTCTGACCTTGGGGTTCTCTCTACTATTTCTCACTCTTTCTAACTCTCCTTCAATCTTTGCTGGGCATTTCTTTTTCCCTTTTTTAGATATCTTTTCCCAGAAGTGCAACCACCTGTCCATGGGCACTTGGCCCCTTTTCAAAAAGGCCACCCCTGCTGCCTCCATCCTGTCAAACCTGGCCACAAACACCCAATACCAAAGGTGCTTCATTAGTTCTTTACTAGAGTAAAGAATTTGACCTGTCCTGTTTCAATATTCCCTTATGCAAATCTCAAATCAAGATGATTTGGGACAGCCTAGGGCATGTGTGGGTCAGGTTTCTCTTCTGAATCAAGTATCACAGGTTAAGCCTTACATAGTCTGTAGACATAAAAACAATGAGAAATAAGCTCCCATAAAGGACTGTGATTTATGTATCACAATGTTAGTTACTTTCTCATTGTAACGTGCTTGTAAGAATCATGCAGTGAGTATGACTGGTTAGGGAGGTCAGGAATCTTCACTGCACAGCCCAGAACACCATGGTTTGTTCAACTTCCCTAAATCAAAATTGTTTCACCCCAGAGCAAGCCCATTAGGGGCAGGTGTGGTTTTTTCACCAGTTTCTATGAAAATACAGTGCTGTGGTGCAGAGTTAAAATACCTGGGGGAATTGCAGCTTTTTCAATCCCTTGAGTGCCTCTCTCTGATGGGAATCACCTTTACCATATGCTTGGAGCCAAACTGGTAGAACATTAGCTGAGCTCTCTGGGCTGGTCAGGAGCCAACTGGAAGCTCTAAGAAAATGGGTGTTGCTGCCCAGTTCCCTGCCCAAATGGAATGCAGAGGAAACTTTAGGAGAAATTCATTGCCAATAAAACCTAGATCTGAGTTCCACAGTGTAGAAGAGTGGGACAAGCAGGTAGAAACTTAGGACAGAGAATTTATAACTAATCTATTGTCCGTGAGTATAGAATGGACGACTTGGCAATGGAAAATTTAGGTAGTGGGTGAGTGAAAAACAGCATAGAAATCATACTGGGCTTTAGAGAAAGAAAAGCAGAAGCTCAATATATTGTGCTGTGTCATGCCATACCTTGGTATTATGTGCAGATGTCAGGCTACATTATCTGTATATATGTAATATAACCTGAAATAATGTTAAAAACAGCAAATAGTGACTTCATGTATCCTTGACCAATAGTCCTGCACTGTATATTAATTTAAATAAAAAAGTTGTTGAGGAAGAGGTAAAAATTACCTGTAAGGTTTCCTTTGAAAGTATTTAATATTAGTGACCTTTAATTTAACCTTGTTACTCATATTATTATTGTGTTTGTGGTTATACAGATATATACATATACAAGTTATAAATACGATGGAGAATAGCTGCTCATTTGGTCACAGCTACCTCTGATACATGCTACTCCTACTCTCCTTTTCTTCAATACTCAGTGATATGCAGAGAAAAGATTTTGATTATTTTGTACTGAATTGGGTTTTTAGCATTTTCAGGGTTTAGTATCATAAAATGTTCTGAAAAGAGGCCTGAAGCCATCTGTCATGTGATACCCACCTGCTAAGTAGTAATAAGTATGCCTGCAGTTTCTTTCAGGTGAGTGTGATCTGACAGTGCTCAGTTGCCTGTATAAACTGTGTAGACATATCCAAAATTATTAGTTTTGTGGTAGCATAGTTTTTGATATTTTTTTTTAACTTCTTAATGTGTTGTACATTATTTGTGATGTTATTATTTACTTAACTTCTGCAATCTTTCAGTGTAAATGTTTCTGAACTTTTTTTAATATAATGTATTTTTGATTCAGTGCTATGCATCTATCAGACAATGCAAAAGGCATATCCTTCCTCAAAATGCTATAGAATGCATGTCTGAGGTTTCTGTTAGCTCTTGGAGTGAGGTGGAATCAGTCTTCTGATGGTGATAGAAATGAGAGGTGTGGTAAGCTTAAAAAATATACTGCTTTCCATTCTTCTTTCAAGATTCCTACTACATTTGATGCAAATGAGCTTTGACATTCATAATTTTATAGCTGTTGAATGGCACTATTTAAGCAGGGTAGGAAAAATCCACAGAGAGGTATATTAAGGTACTATTCAGTTGAAGAGACTAATTATCTAATTCATTAACTTGTCTGTTTAGTTAATGTCAGATGCTTCAGTAAGTATTACTAGACAGTGTGAAATGAGTGCTGTGAGGTATTTGACTAAGCCACAGGAATGAATACCTTCTGAACTTCTGCTTCATTGGCAGTGTTTCATAGTTTTACTCACTTCATCCTGGCTAATGTAACTGCAAATGTTGGTTTTAGTCATGATTTTTTTTATTACTCGCTGAACTCCTGGGCTATGGAACTCATTAACTATGACTTTGCACGACCTATAATTTGATTTACTAGCAGGGTTTCCTTGAGCTTTTTGGAGGACACTTTAAGTCTTGATTATGAGCAGCAGAAGAAAGAAATGGCAACTATGCTGTGTGGGTATTTTCCCCCATTGCCATTATGTTCTTCCTAAGCAGTCTTTGTCTTTTCTCAGCTGTTGCACATTTTTCTGCTTCTGCAATCTAAGGGTAAAAGCAAAGTTTGTTGTAAAGTACTTAGTCTTCTATTTTAAATGCTTTTTTTTTTTTTTTGGTCTTGCTTTGGGGACCATTGAACCCTTTATCCCAGGGCCTCAGCACCAACCAGTAGCAAGACTGAGCACACAGTCCCAATAGGTCTGGGGTGATCAAGCACAGGACCTGGCCAAGCAAGTACTAACTAGCCATTTGTGCAGATGGAACTGGTCCTCTTGATGTCTTTATTGTTCTCTTTTTCCATGTGTTCTTCCCCAAACTACCTTCCAATGCTTTTGGTTCCTCTCCTAAATGCATCCTGTTACATCTTGCACAATCCCCAGGTACTTGTTCCTGTGTCTCCTGTTTCATTCCCCCCTCAGCTGTGACCCACCAGTCTCAACCGTACAGACCAAGTTAAGAAGTAACAACAAGTTATCCAAATGTGTTTCTGATTTCAGAAGATGCAAGCAGGATGAAACCTGTGTACTAATTGTTTAGTTTCCGGGTCTATGCTGGAATTGCACAAGAGGAAAACACAAAGTTTCTGCATACATTTTGTTTTCCTTTAGTGCAGTATAATATTGAAGGGTTGCTTGAATCAGATACAAGCAAGTTGACTCCAAAACTAATAGCAGTGCAGTGATCCTTTCAGTACAGCACTCTCCCTGGTGAATGGAATTTCCTGCTCAGAACTAGCTCACTCAACATCTTCTACCTTATTCTCCATTCCAAAGTGTAGAGATAACCCTGGCCATTAGTCCTTTAGCATCAGTTTCTTGATGCTGCAAAATGGGAACATTGCCTACTTCAGAGATAGAAGTCCTCCACAGTATTTAAATAACCTATGTGATAGTTTTCATTTTTGGATATTTGTAAATGAAAGTCTGCATCAGAAAATATATTGAAGTTTAGAACTATTGATTGCATTTGTTTAAATTCTAGGCTACTGCCTACATTTCCCTAAAATATGTCTATGCATAACGCTGAGGCTAATATTTCACCTTTGCAGTGTCTGTAGGGACTATGGGGATGCATTACCTTGTCATGGATGCACATCTGCTGTCATTAGCTTCCTCATGCCTGAGGCCATGAGCTCTGTGTAGGCTGTTACTTCAGGCTTTTTTGTTTTTTGTTTGTTTGGTTGGTTTTTTTTTTTGTTTACTTTTCAGTTCTGTGCTTACCATCTTGACAAATATGTTTGTAGTCTTTAGCAAAAGCTGCCTTTAGGCTCTGAGTGGCATGCAGTGAAATTTTCAGTGACATTTGCAGTGACATGCAGTCCTTTGACCTGATTGTCAATAGCTTTTTTGTGTGTGGTGTATACCTGCTTGTTCTAGCATTTACTAATCAACTAAAACTTATATGAACATAGAAATGGATCTGTTTTCTATGCTTCTTCAAGGGGAGTGGCCCCAGATCCCTATGCCTCCCTTGAGAAGACTGGGTAATGCTTGGATCATGCTCCAGCATTACTAGAAATTTTTGGACCACCGGAAAGCTTTGGCAAACATTATTTTTTATTATGTTCCCCTCACCACCGTGTTCTTCTGATCACTCTGAGGTTACTTAGTTCAGACATTATTTTCTAGACCTGATTTTGGTTTCAGACTCCGTCTCTTTGGCTTTGGACTCAGATGTGTTGCTCTGCCCAACCTTAGCCCAAACAGAGAGAATCCATGATATCTACTATCTCAGCTTCCTCTGGTGAAAGCAGCACCTGACCATCTGAACTTTGCCAATAGGGCTCTCATTTAAATGCCTACAGCCAGTGGTCTCAGTGGTTTCAGTGTGGTTAGATCACCATCCTGATGTGTGCTGAAGATGTGTGCACTGGACCCCACGTAGAACCTGCTCAGCAATCCTGTCCCCATCCATGTTAGGTTATCAGAGCATGGGTTTTTTTGACAGTGATTGTTTTTTAATTTGTGCCAAATGTCATGGCTTTCCATTCTTCCCTGGAACTCCTCATTTTCTCTCTCAGCTTTAGGTGATGAAAATATCTATTATATTAAGGAGATGAAGTCGACTTGTCAGAATATGCCATTGCTCTCTTTGATATGTGAGCTTTGGATGCTGTACCCAGGCCACGTTGGCTTCTGCACTTTTCAGAAGGTAGAATTTGATGAGAGGCATCTTTTAGGTTTCCAAGCTAGACTAAACCTGTGAGCTGCCATGCAGAGCTCTGTATATTAGAAATTCCTTGTTTAATACTGGAGGACTTACAGGAGAACTTTGACACAAGAAAACTCTTGGATAAATGCCTCTTTACTGTCCAAAAAGTTTAGCTCATTTTGCTGTGGATGAGCAATGCTTATTCCAGGAATTCATCATAAGGATTTCTCTGGAGGAAATAGCTTTTGGGTCCTTTGAGTATTACTTGTAACTTGGATTTCATTCTGCAATGGCAGTGTTTCTATGGACCTGGCCAGGGTAATTTGGAAGACTCTTTTTGGTCTCTCATGACTGAAAAACGTGGTGGGAAGTATCAGCACTGACATGGACGGAATTCTTAAGTGCTTTGCCTTTGCCATCATTTGGTAGCTGCTTTGGAGAAAACTAAGCAAGATACATTTAGAGATTGCAGCATTTATATCTACCATCTGGCCAAATTAACTAACACACAAGTGTCTTCATAAAATCTGAATAAGAGAAAAATATACTTTTGAGAGACAGCTAGCTTGAAACCAAAGACCTGGAAATTACAGTGAAGCCTGGAACTGGGAAATGGTTCACGTTGAGTTGTACATTTTGATCCTGACAGAAGAAATTCCAGGGAAGAGTGAGACAGAGAGAGATTGGGAGCAAGGGGTTGACTTTAACATAAAGAAGTCTCTCTTAGTGTTTGTAAGAGACAAACATGTCTGTTCTGGATAGGTGTAAAATGTTATTTATTTGCATTAGTCTAGGTTGTGAGTGCTAATTTGGAGGTAACTGGATGATTTCTTCAATTTGTATGTTCCAGATGACAAACCTTTGCTTTATTCTGAAAATAGAAAGCTTGGTGTTAGAAATGATGACCAATCTCCATTCTTACCAAGGCGTTCCACTGGCTTTATCTCCTGGCTCTGCTTTTCTGTAGGAGGGAATGCATTTCTTCCTGAAAGTACATTAATATCTGGTTAAGGTTGTGTATTACCTCTAATAAGTGTTCCTGGCCAGGTAGAAGCTGGAGATTGGAGAGATTGCCTTTCTGTGATCCAAAATGTCCCTTCCTACGAACTCTCCTTGAATGCATCTGCTTCTCTGAAGTGTAGACAGTGCTGACATTGATATCTAGAGAATCTGTAGTTTGGAAAATGAACAACTGTCTGAGTAGAGCGGCTTACTCTGTCTTGGACCTAAATGGTAGTTTCATTTTTTTTTTCATAAAGTGATCCAGCTCCTGATATCAGATTGACAACTTGATTTAAAAGATGCTTATCCTCATATTTATAACCCTTGAATTATGTTTCTCCTCATATCTGCACAGTAAATGTGGATAATACTTCATAAATCTGAACTATTACTAACTGAAAACTTGTCTGGCCTCTTTTTTTCATTTAGTAGCTTTCCCTAAGGCATTGACCTTTTTTTGTGCAATTTATTCTTAGTTGAAGTAGGAGGCTGCTATTCACATTCTTGAATGATGGATTAATAGAAGCTCAGCTGAATGAATGGCCTTTCATTATCTTCAGGCTGATTTTCATCTCTTCAAGTCATTAGCTCTTGAGTATCCATCCAATCAACAGTGCACTGGCATGGCTGAATTCTGCTGGCAGCAAGGCATGTTCTCAAAAGTCAGATTCAGGGTCTGTGTTGACATGCTTCATTATTGAAACACTTTCATTACTACCCTGCTGAGACATTCCTTAACAGTTCTTCATCATCTGGAAGCATGAATTCAGTCTGAAGTCTGTAGGCTTGCTCAGGACTATGTGTATTCTAGGTGAACATCTTGGTATGTCATGAGTGGTGCTTGTCTTTGATATAACATGGAAGCCACATGGCAACAAGTTGAAACTCCAGGCCACTTTTTTAAACTTTGAAGAAGAAGCAAAAAGAGCTCTGGGGAGGTGATAGCAGACAGATATATTATAAAAGGCTGAAGTGCAAGACCAATAACCTCTTGTAGGAATGTGTAATCATAAAGGATTGATGCATTCCTCAGCAAACTCGTGGATTTGCATATCCTGATGAAGAATCTTCTTTGGTTTGTACTATGATCAGCAAAATGGGAGAGAAAGGTTAAAGTTCTACTATCTGTTTTCAGGGACTCTGAGATGGCCTTGTTGAATACAGCTATAACATACCCAATTTTTGGGTTTTAGTTGCCTGCTGTATAAGTTCCCTTGCAAGGCTGGTCTTTACAGTTCCCCCTTTGAGAGGAGGAGAGTCTTATTTCTTAATCAGTCTCCTTCATTTGTTAAACAGCAAGCCTGAGCTTGTACTGAGGAGAGATTATTTCAGGGTAATTTCCACCCTTACTGCATGATCTGAGGTCTTCATGTCCATTCTGGGTCTGTTGAGGCAGGACTCTGTTCCTGGGCTGTCAGCCCCTTTTCCTGGTATCCTGTGTGCTGGGTAAGCCTTGGTGTTACAGCTGAGATATGTCCCTTGGTTAAAAGGTGCCAGGTGGTAGCTAAAATGGAATTTGCCTGGCTGTGGGGGTCACATTTTCCACCTCAGAGGTATTCTCACCTATCTGTTGGCTGTACTGATCACACTACTCTGCGTGTAAGGAGGGAGTAGTTTCCTTATCTGGCTGCTGAGTTTGGTGTGTGTGTCTTTGGCTCATTATTCTCCAGAGCTGTGGATTCTTGTATTCTGTCCTTCTGGAATACCCAAAGGAGCTTCTGTGGAACACCAGCACCAGCTTGGTGCCTGAGTATATTTAATTTCCATTTATGAAGGAAAGTTAGCAGATTAGGGCTGCATAGAGGTGCAGACATCTATCTCAGAATGAAAACTTGTGTCAGCAGGTCTTTGCTTGAGTTTGATTTGTTTATGTGGTTAAAAATGTGGACTAAAATTTCTGGTCTTTTGCATTGATCTTTCCAGTATGATAAAGGAAGGGAAAACTGTAAATTGTGAGCACAGATGGTGGCTCCTGTGGCCTGTGAAATACCACTCTTCTCTCCATACCCTCAAGACCTTTCAAACTCAACATGCAAGTTTAGCTCAGTGCACAGGCAGGGCAGTGGAGTCAAACACTGCCAGATCAGCAAGGGGAAGCACAGAGTCCTGCCCCAGGCAGGGATGACCCCCGGCACCAGCACATGCTGGTGGCCCACTGGCTGGTGTGGAGCTTGGCAGAAAAAGCCCTGGGTGGCAGGTGACAGGAATGTCACCAAGGAGGCAAACAGCCTCCTGGGCTACACTGGGAAGGAAGCTGTTAGCAGATTGATGGAGGTGATTTTTCCCCTCAGCCCAGCCCTGGTAAAGCCACATGTGGAATTCTGTGTCCAGTACTGGGCTGGCTCCCCGGTAGAAGAAAGACATGGACTTGTTGAAAAGCATCCATGGAAAGGCCATGGAGATGATTGAAGGTTTGGAGCATCTTTCATAAGTGGAGAGGCTGAGGTGGTTGGAATGCTCAATTTGGAAGACAGCAGGTTTGAGAGATATCTTTCCACTGTGTAAAAATACACTCTGGGATGAATAAAGGAGACAGAGATTCTTCTCAGTGGTGTCCAGTCTAAGGACAAGAGGCAGTGGACACAAAGTAACTGTAAGTTATATTTAATCAAAGAAAACACTTATTTTACAGTGAGGATGGTAAAGCAGTGGAACAAGTTACTCAGATTGTAGAGTCTTTCTTTCTCTTGAAGACTCTTTAGCCTGACTGGACATGACCCAGAACAATCTGCAGCTGTTGCCCCTCCTTTGATTAGAGCAGTTTGACTAAACTCCCTTCCCATCTCCACTACCCTGTGATTCTGGGAGTTGAGATTTCTCAGTTAGATATTCACTCAGACACCTCTGGTAGTTAGAGAATGAAAGAATTGCTACTTTCAAGAGGACATGAATTCCATCCTGAATTTTTGTCAACATGTGGCATCCTAAATTAGCAATACTTTTAAAGATCACTGCATATTTGTATTAATACAAGCATGTACTTTGGTTGCATTATGAAAATATTATTTCAAGAACTGCATTAAGTTAATATAAAACCTCAAATCTGGGAGCCTTTTGCACTGTAATTGTATTGCAGCAACCTCTTTTGTATCTAGAAACATTGTCCATAATATCATATATACTTAGATCCATAATGCTGAGCTATAATTTAACTGTGCTGTAGCAGTTTGTTTCAACTGGTTTTTAATGATTTGTGTTAAAACTACTTTCATAAGTGCACAGACTGTTCTCTCAGAAGGCTCTTTTCTGTTACTTTATCTGCTGTGTTACAAGCTCAGGCACAGACCAGTTCCCTATCATGTTTTAGAGGGATTTAGATGTACACCTTAATTAATTTTGAGTATTCCTGAGTACCATTTTTGTCTGAAGTGCTCTGATTAATTGTCTTCTAGACAGCCAAAGAAAACTTTCAGGGATTTCATATATTATTAAAGAAAAAGGAGAAAAATGCCTTTTAAATTCTGGCATATTTGTTACATAGGAATGGTGGATAAATATGACTGCATTAATAAAAGAAATGCAGCTTTCAGTCTTGGAAAATAATTTAGATCTTGAGACAGCTGTTTCATTAAAGAAAATTCAAGAACTGAGAGGAAAGAGAAGTAGAGAGCTATCACTAAAATCTGTAGAAGAGTTTCTTAGGTTTTGTGTGCTTTACAGGAGGATTGCAGATCATCTTCAGTGTGAATTGTGGCTAATTGGATGCAGTATATTGTCATGCTGGGCTTCAGGTTAGGAAAAACTTGCATGTTTGTTCTGTGTTGACATGTTGCCTGTTGGAAGAGAAATTATAACAAATGTTTTAAACTCTCAACTTAAATTCAGGGGAATTATAAAACATATTTTTCTGTGTAGGTACTCAGACCAGGAGTGTTTAGTGTTGCTGTTTGGTAAGCTGCTGCAGATATTGTGTTCTTCAGTTCTGTGAATTAATAATGGTCTGTGAAGAGACATCAGCACTTTCTTTCACAGTTACTTATTTTGTCTCTCAAATTAAGAAGTTCAGATTCAGAAAGAAAGTTCTAGAAGTTTTTCTTGACTAGTGACTACTTTCTGCAGAAGTGAAACTGTCATTGAGTGTGTATGGAAAAGTGCATAGAAAATGGCTCTATGTTTCCTTCTCTCACACTTGAGAATTATCACCAGTATATATAGGCAATTAATGTGTTATCCACTAGTGCTTGGATTTGTTTTGTAGCCTTAAATTCAGAAGGTA
The DNA here is from genome assembly GCF_903797595.1 of Erithacus rubecula. NCBI lineage: Eukaryota > Metazoa > Chordata > Aves > Passeriformes > Muscicapidae > Erithacus > Erithacus rubecula. Next base: position 135,543,052 of record NC_136689.1, read on the forward strand.
TTCTATAAATAATATTTAGTAACTGCTGTGTACCTTTTGGAAGCATAAAATTTTTTAACTACAGTATTCACTGTCAAATATGATGTGATTAGACACAACACATTCAGTAATTCTTAATATTCTAACTCCACCAAATAGCAAATTTGTAGGCTTGCCAGTTGGGCTATATCAGTTTCCTGGAGAGGAATAAGGCACATGGAAAAGGGCTGGCTGATTTTTCTTTTTTCCTAGGGGCCAGGGACAAACTTCTAACCTTGTTGGGCAGCTGTTTAAACCTAATGTTCCAACATTTGAGTCCTTCAAATTCAAGCTATGGTTGGATCTAGTTTAAAGAACAGCAGTTATGTTATATGCATTTGTCTAGTCCATGGGCCTGACATATGGGATGTGTTAAAGTGAGGTCCAAGTGCAAGGATGATATCACCAGCACAGAACAGTAATATCAATGTCAGAAGTGTGGACTAGTGAGTTGCTGAATTTTTGGAGCTAGACACTGCCTCACGTTCCTTAGTTTTTTTAACCCTTTATAAAAAAAGTTGTGACATTTTGCTGATGTAGATTTGCATTGCCCTTGTCCTCAGTGGTGCTTCTGCTCAGTGTGGTGCTGTCAATCACTGTGGAGGACTGGCTGTTCTCTGTCATTCATGCTTTATTCACAAGGTATTTTTCACTCACTGCTGTCATCAAGCTTCTTGCCTTTTGTGCTTTGTTATCTCATGAACGAGTCTTCTATTCATACTGTGTTATTATTATTGACCTCTACTTGAACCTTCTTCCTCTTCTTCCACATATATTATTTGAGTTTCCACTGTGACAGAGAGTAAGAAAGGAAACGACATTGCAGACTCAGAAAGAATTATAGTCTTAACTTCTACCAGAAGAAGTGTGTGTTTTGGCTCTTGGAAATGAGAACAGAGTTTCATACCGAGGGGAGGCAAAATATCAAATGTGTTTCTGTAAAATGTATCATAACTGCATGCAAATTGAACTGTTTGTCTAAAGTCTTGAGTCCTCCCATGTGCCTGTATTTGCTGCTTTTCCCTTTGCCTTTCAAGGAACTTTCAGAGAGTAGTGGTATTAACTCCAATAGTCAAAGAACCCTACTCTAGATTAAAAACCATAGTTTTGCACTTCTGTGTGAGTAAGGCTTGCAGGATTTTTGGTTGAATTTCTGTTTTTGCCATCACTCACTTGCTCACAAGTCATGTGTGGAAGAAAAGCTGCAGGTAGGGAATGCAGCAGTGGAGGGGTGGTCAGTGTTTCCAGGAGCTTGTCAAGCCTGCTGTGTTCTTGTGTTCTGTGCAGCCCCCACGCTGCCAGAGCTTCTCTCAGGTCTCTCTGTACATTCCCTTCCCTTCAGTGGGATGATTCAAGGGTCCTGTTTTGCAGGCTCCAATAACACACCCTCTATCCCAGAAAATTCTATTTGGCTTTTTCTTTTAGCATTGCCATCATTGGCTTCACTCTCAGCCAGTTTTGACATGGTCTTGAGAGTGGTGTAACACTTGCATATTGGAAGTGCCAGCAAATCACCTTTGGTGTCTGGGGGCTTGAGGAATCAAAAAGAAAACTTTGGCAGGCACGAAGCTCTTTCAATGCTGTCTCTTTGAAAAATTTCCCTGAAACAAAGAAACCAAAATCCTTCATAGTGATTTAATTTTTGGTGGTACTGAAGCAGGTTTCTGCAAATAACTCAGCCCAAAACGTTGTTGGTAGTCTTCTGCTGTATGTTGGTGTCTTTGAAGCTGAATTTTTGAGCCTGTGCCTTCTTCTGTGAAAAGCAGAAATGAGCAGAGTCCCTTCCTCCTCAGCTTTCTGGCAGAGTGGCACATTCCTACTGCCAAGTAGTGCTAGGAAGATTGTAAATTTGTTACAGAAAGTGCATTAATATTTTACTTTCTTCCCATTAAAAATTCTCTACCAATGGTAAGTGAAACAACTGAAGACAGTTGCTAGTGTAAACTGTATAGGTTGTTATTCTGACTTTACAATTTCTGCAGTTCTGTTATTTTTGCTTACCTAAAGATCACAGGCTCTGTTATTGTTGTGGAATGCAGCACTTGAATCAGAATTATGGTTTCTATATAACATTAGGAAACATGATACAAAATTTGGTAACTGGTCTCTTCCCTACTATTCTGCTTTTGAAATTGGTAAGTATTGTATAATTCAGGGTGAGGTGGGACCTTCTCTGTCACTAATCTTTTCTTGATGACCAAGTAAAAAGGAAATAAGAACACTATTGAACCTGATCACACTATTGAACCTTGTAGTAGACTAAAGCACTGAGTGTTGAAAGCTTTATTATATGGAATTATATGCTGTCATCCTCCTTTAAGAAAAGTTGTTGGGAAAATTGCCTATTGAAGTTGTTTAGATACTTGAAGTGTTCAAAATTGCCCTCAAACCCTACAGGAATTAATGACAATTTATGATTGTATGGAAAGATTATTGAAAAAGACATTTGCAAATACTGCCAATGGAAACTGGCTAAGCACAGTGGAGTGCAGAAATTATTTGCTTCACACTGTGTCTTTTAGACTAACTTTATTAACATGGTATTTGTGTTCCTATCAGGTTTTAAAGATTCTATCACTGTGTTATTCTGTTTAATATCTCACTGTTGTTTATTCCCTTTTAGGGAACTTTCTACAATTCTATTAAGTACAACAAGGAGAAAACATAAGCAAAATAGTGGGTGTACAGAAGTAACAAAACCTAAATGTTTTATGCAGAAAAGATGCAACAAGTATCTCCTACCTACGAAGAATGAAACAAATTTTCACATTGTGACCTTGCAGTACAATCTTGGATCAAACCACACGTTTCTTTAACAAAAAATAATTGAATTATACTATTTGCATTGATCTGATGATGTGGAAATAAAACATTGAAAGGAATGTTGTTATTGTTTTCTTTATTCCTTGGATTTTGCTTCACTAAAACGGATAAAAGCTTTCATTACAAAGCCATCACTACAGGATTAAAGAAGCCTTATAGGCAAAACTTGTTGATATGAAAGGATATGAAATGTTACTAAGGGTAATAACTGGGTTTCATACTCAGCACAAGATTTTAGAAATAGAGAAGAAAAATACAAGCACACAAATCCTGTTATCTTCCTTGGGCTCTTTGATTAAACTGCTGGGATAACACTGAAAAGGTACATCTGTGCTATTGTACAGCTGCTTGGATGTGAATCAGGGGTCCTGGGCTTTCATTCTTACTGGTGTTGAGTAGCATTTTACTTTGCCAGTAGTTCTTTTGAAGCTTGAAATGCTAGTCATGACCAGTGTGAAAATGGCACAGTGTTAATGGAAGACAGATACTGGAAACAATGCAGACTGATGAACAGGAAGTTTATTTGGCAAAGATATTTAAAACATTAATTTTTGCCATGACTAGTAGATTCCTATTAAATCACAAAACATATTCCAGTTCCACTGAAATCAAGGGAAGTTTTTCTGTTGATTTCAGTGACATAAAGATTTGGACCTCTTTTGGATTTATGTTCCAATTTAAGATCATTTTTCTGATGCTTACTAAATGTTCCCCAGTGTCAATACATTAAAATGTGTTGCCAATTCAAATAGTGTTGTCTTGTACTGTAAAAGCTAAAATAAAATATTTGCTTTGGCATCTTTGTAACTGGAATTTTTGTCATGTGTTTAGAACTTATTTTTCACTGCTAGCTGCACGTAGGAATGTTCCCTGTTCTTCTAAAAACACTTGTAGTACACGTTTAAGACATTAACTATAACTTTATGGATTGGGTTTAATGCTCAGTGGATTTACACTACAGTATGAATCTAACCCTTAATTATTACCAATTGAACTCCTTCTGCACATCAGATTGCTTTTGCCTGTGAGATTATAATTTTATATTTAATGGAAAGATTGTCATTAATAATATGTTGTGAAAGGTTAAAGTTGCTAACTATATGTTTTATTTTATGTATCAGGAGAATTTCTTGGGAGCTAATGCAAACACCTTTTAGATAATTTCTCCCAACTTCTTTTATTTGCTTCTTTTATTTTAAACATCTCTGCTCAAATCAGTTTATTTCTGGCAGTGTACTTGGTGATTGCTGTTACCACCATGTTGAACTGTTAGTATTCTTTGTGAACTAATGTATGTAGTGGGTCCTGACAAAAATTGTGATGTAAACTGGCCTGCAGCTTAATCCACTAATCTGTATTTTTTTTACTGTATTGAGAGACATGGTTTTCATCCCTAAGTGGTTTGTGATGCATCATATCAATTCTACTAAACCTGCTTTGCTTTGTCTTTCCTATTTCACTCCTTATTCTATAGCCAATCAATATTTTTGCACTTCAAACATAAGCTCTCGTTTCTTACATCTGTGTAACATCATCCCTTTTTTTTTTTCCTCCCTACAATATTAGTCTACTGTTTCGGCAAACTTAATTTTGCAGTCACACATCCACTTCTGCGGAATATGACAGTTGTGTCAGAGATTCTGAAAAACTTTTCCATTCCCTTCTCTTCCTGGCATTTTCTCAAACTGAATGGGACACTTCAGTTTAGGCCACTCTGTTGGTTTATAGTGCAATTTGTGTCTAATCTCTGCTTCCCTTCCTTTGATTTTCCTGCTGGTTAGTTAAACCTTAGAGACCACTAGTATGTACTTCTGCTAATTCTCATCAGATATTTTCTGTTGTTTGGTTTGGTTGGTTTTTTTTAATGATCTCATATTCTTCTGTTTTCTGTATACCTGTAAGACTAAACTTCATTCTCATGCCTGTTCTCATAGAAACTGTGAATTTGAATCTGAGGCCTTTGCATTTTACCTCTGCTGTATTGAGCACCTCCTACTTAGGTTTAATACAGCACATTCAATTGGCCTTCAGTTTTGCTCAACTCCCAGGAGTGAGATTAACTTCTGGATTTACAAGTCTACAGTGGTGCCTAGTGGTTTTCTGTAAGGCTTTTCAGATGTATAGAAACACCTGTTTTTCTCTGACTGTGAAAGGAGCCTTAATAACTGTTTTATGTGTCTGCATCTCTAGGTAGCTCTGTCTGCATTGTCTGTGCCTAAGGCTGTGTGTCATGCCCTCTGTATGGGGACTGAAATTGTATATGTGCATTGGGAATGAAAACGAACTCTTGTTTGGTTGTTCTGTATGACAGTTAATTTTTTCTTTCTCAATTATTTTTAGAAGAAGGGTTTCTTTTCATAGGTCTCCCAAAACTAATTCTGAATGCTTTAATGAAAGAACTGAAGTAGATAATGGCCAGACTATTCTATAACTGAAGTTAGGCACATCTAGTCATTTTGCTTTTTTCTCACTGACTATGGAAGAAGGCTTTAATTGCAAAGCTTGGTGGGAGAAGGAAGGAATATATTTATTATTGCAATTTTATTGTTGAATTAATAATATTGGTTTAATTTTAATGATTCACAGGAAGCCTGTTTACCTGTAAAACTCCAGCAATTGCAGATATTGTGATACTAGTAGATGGTTCTTGGAGTATTGGCAGATTCAATTTCAGGCTCGTTCGACTGTTCCTGGAAAACTTGGTTTCTGCTTTTAATGTGGGATCTGAGAAAACAAGAGTAGGTGAGGTGCCACACTTTTTTCCTAATATTTCTGTAGCAATATAAAGGTGTTATCATTTCAGGATAGTTAACAGCTTAAAGCTACCATTTTTGTGCAAGATTCATCCCCATCTATCACTGTCACTTCTCTCATCAGAATAATGCTGCTGGGATGTTTGTAGTATTAATTCCTCACAGTTTACTGTGATCCTCAACTTAGTTAACTCTAATGCAATGTCTGTGAAAAAATAAAAACAGTGGAAACAGTAACTTCAGTCAGCATTAACCTCAAACACTTGCAGTTTAATTTTTGCAGGCAGAATGTGCTAGTGAATGGATTTTCTTCTGCTTTAAACTGGCTGAAATGTTATATTTCTGATCTGCTACTGTTCAAAAGTACATTCAATAAAATTGTTCTTAAAAAAAATTCTTGCAATCTTAATAACTGTGAAAAAGTTTTGTATTTGTATTTTTTTATTATTATTATTATTATTATTATTATTATTATTTTCTTTAGGTCTTGCACAGTACAGTGGTGATCCCCGAATTGAGTGGCACTTGAATGCCTATGGCACCAAGGATGCTGTTCTGGATGCAGTCCGTAACCTGCCTTATAAGGGAGGGAACACTTTAACAGGTACTGTGTGTGTTTGGGCTTCTGCCTTTTATTAAAAACATATTCTGCTGCACAGCCCAAGAAGTGTCAGTGCTTGTTATGAAGTGTAAAAAGGATAGGGGTTTTGCAGCTTGCCAATGGCTTTATCCAGTGTCATTTAAGTCTTTTCTGAAGTGCTTGTCCATTGACTTCACTGGGAATCAGGACAGGGTCTCATGAAACAAAGTTACCTAATGCTCTGTGCTGGAAGTAAAATCTTTTACCTGCTGGGAAGAAAATGCAAAATCCATTTATAATGTCCATGCACAGAGCTTTATTCTGGAGAAGGAAAGAATGTTGTTTCAGTATTTGACAACTGGTAATACTAACGTTACAAATGACCACCCAGGGCTGTTAGATTTCCATTGGCTTTTTAGCAGTTAAAGCACTGACACCCCAGAGACACTTGGTGATGGGTAAAGGGGGGATGCCTGACAGTCTGGGAAAAATACAGTCTCTGAATACAATTCCAGTGTCATCAAAGCTGCAGTTAGTAATGTTGGAGTAATATATCCAAAAACCCGGACATGGCTTTAAGTAAATTGCCTTTTTTTATTTTTTTTTTCCCCTGGCGGGTAAGCAAAGGGAGAAACAATGAGCAACAGTCTTTATTTTGGTAGAAAGAGTGATTGCAGTGGGACAAAGGGCAGAAGACTCTAGTATAATTCTAGGAATGAGATTACTGGGTGGTAATTTTATATGGTGATTGTTTTTTATGGATGTTAGAAGAAAATGAGTTAGAAATGTTTGGGAGACTTAAAATGAGTTTTGAGATAAGATCACATTGTGATGTGTAAGTTTGTTCTGGAGCTGTTGTTCTTATTTCCTTTTAAATACTTAGTATTTATTAAAATCAGATTCTCCCTGAGCATAAATAAAGCTTTTTTTTTTTTTTTTTTTTTTCTCAGTTTGAAAATTAGAAAAAATACAAAAAACCAAACAAAAATAAGATTATCTGTAAAATGAGGATTTATTAAGCTGTCCAGACCATGTGCTTTCATATAAGCCATTCAGGTAGGAGGAGAAGGAACCTCCTATTCTAACTCAGTAGAACTTGGTAGAGTAAGAAAAAAAAAGATTATACATTTGCAGGAATATCTATTTAGGTTTTCATAGTCAGTTTAAAATACATTGATCAAAAGACGGCTAAAAATAAATTTCAGCTTCCCTGTAGTTTATGTTGCTTGTTGGAATTTAGTTTTTCAGTAAATGAATTCTTCTTTTATGCTTATCCTTAATGAGAATTTTAACTTGAGTAGAAAAACAAACACCGATATTGGCAAAACTATTGGACATATTCATCTGTAAAAGTCTTTTAAAATGTTTTCTTTTTTAGGTCTTGCCTTAACTTACATATTGGAAAACAGCTTTAAGCCTGAAGCAGGTGCAAGACCTGGAGTATCTAAAATTGGGATACTGATCACTGATGGGAAGTCCCAAGATGATGTCATCCCTCCTGCTAAAAACCTGCGGGATGCTGGCATTGAGCTGTTTGCTATTGGTGTGTATTCTGCATACCATGTACATGCCCCATGGTACTCTGCTGTATTTTTATCTCCTGCTGGATGTACTAAGGAAGTGTTCTTTTCTGCCTGTATCCAATATCTGTCATCATTAATTCGTGTTTCTTATAACATTGGTGTTGCGACTGGAATTAAGCAGTATACATGGGTGCTACATTTTCATGAGACAGCTGAAATGATGTCACACTGGCAGAAATTAACATCTTGAATTGAGATCCTAAAAACTGCAATTTGTATTTGGTCATTAAAACAAATAGAATTTTATATTTGCAATTTTTGATCAATCCGTGTGTACAAGATTATTTTTCTTTTTCATTGCAAAATTCTCTTTATTTTCCTTTCCAATAAAAGGTGTAAAGAATGCAGATATAAATGAACTCAAAGAGATTGCCTCTGAGCCTGACAGCACACACGTCTACAACGTGGCTGACTTCAACTTCATGCATACCATTGTTGAAGGTCTTACCAGAACAGTGTGCTCACGAGTAGAGGAGCAGGAAAAAGAAATCAAAGGTGAACAGAAACAAAATTTAATGTAACTTGTGATTAATTTAGAGCTACAAATCAAAAACCTGCAGTAGACTCATGCTATATATTCCTTTGTTTGCAATAAAAGTTCACTGTCAGGGAAGTTATATTCCTAGTTATTGTTTAGATATCTCTGATCTTATGCTCTCTGTTTTTAGTAGAGGTAAATATTATGGTATTTGGTAGTGCAAAAAATAAGTACCTTCTTTCTGCTGTAACTATTTCCAAGTGCTGGGTTAGGAAATCTTTTTGTAATACAGAGTTTTGGGGATGAATTAGTTTAACAGCTGCACATGGAATTGTTATGTTCATGCTGTGTTTTCCATCTCCTAACTTAATAGTTTTATTGTCTCATAAGTACTCAAGAGTTTCAACTATTTAGATTGCTTTGTCCTTTCTCATGATGGACTTTCTTCTCTTTTTTCTTATTTAATGCAAAAAAAATAATTTGCTTCTCAGGAAAAGATGGCAGCGAAGAAAATTGTTCTTGTATGAAAAAACCTCCTCTGTCTCCAAGTATTTTGGTTTTTCTGAAGAGAAGAAATGGCTATGAAAAATATGCCATTTGCTAGAAACACAATTCTACCTGAGGCTTTTCTTTCTGAAAGGTTTCAGTGGATTTTGTTTCTATTTATCTGTTAGAGATTCCTTAATATCACAGAAATGCTGAGTTATTCTCTCTCTCATAATATATATGGATATATGAAATATATATGCATTGAATATATATATTTAATATAATATACAGATATATGTAATATATATCAATAAGGAAGACTCTCTTGAACAGAAGAAAATGGAAAAACCATGGATAGATTAGACATCTTTGTGGAAAAGGATGATTGCCAGAGAAGATGATTGTTCACTGTGTCTCTTCAGCAGGCTGTATCAGTTTCCAACCTGCTGGGGTGCACATATCACAGCTGTATATGTATTTGTATGCTTTTCATGACTGGGAGAAAAGCAACCAGAAAAAGAAAATGAAAAACCCCCAAAAAACAGCAGAAAGGTCTGGAAATAGTGATGGGAAGAAGGTCAGGAAGAGACTTGGTGTTGTATTTTTGTAATTTTCATATAAAGGTTTCAGAAAGACCAGGGGGCTTTAGTCCCATATTCAGTACTCATTATTACTTCTTTGTTTACATTGAAAAGAACCTAAACAAGTGTGCAATAGCCAATTACTTGATTTTCTGATGAGGAACAGTATTTAGAGCTTCAGCAAATATAACAAAACAAGCAACTATTATGCAGAGGGACTAAAAATTTGTGTTGTCTCCAACCTAGGAGCAATTGCTTCTCTTGGGACTCCTTCAGATTTGGTCACTTCAGAGGTAACAGCCAGAGGCTTCCGAGTTAGCTGGACCCATGCACCAGGCAAAGTGGAAAAATACAGGGTTGTGTACTACCCCACCCGAGGAGGACAGCCAGAAGAGGTAATAGGAGGAAAAGCTGCCCAAAAGTTTTTAATGCAGCAGGGGCAACTAACCAGACAGGAAATCCATGGTCCTCTTGTAAATACACCCTGAAATTCTCTATGAGGGCTCCAGTAAGGAGATTGGTCACTCTAGATGGTGACAAAGATTAGGTAGTTGCCATGCTATATGTCTGTCATACAATTTAAAGTAAATAAAGTTCTTTTAATAATCATCACTTTCAGGGGGTGGGTGAAGTTCCTGCATTTTTCCTTACACAAATAGTTACTTGAAACAATTCTACCAACACCCCCTGCACCATTCTGTTTACAAGAACAGAAGAGGTAGGAGGTGATGGTAAGCCACATTTTCAGTTTTAAGAAAAAATTATTAATAAAAGGAAGATGGTACATTTTGGGAAATCTACAATTGGTCATTGAAAATTTGGCTAGAATTGTTCATTCGGATGGGACTTCAACATTTTGTAGATGGAAAAAATGCAGTGGACTCCAGATGACAACTCATCAAATTGAATTGAAATGTAGAAGAGCAAAAGGATTTAACTAAGATTATGTTTTCTTTCCTTTTGACCTAGAAACTAGTTTAGGATGGATATATGTTGATGGAATGTTGAAGTACTCTCTGTGTGTATGTATGTGTGTATGTAGTACTAAAGGAATATTTATGATGATATTATATAAAAAAGTGCCACATACGCACACTTAAACTGTATTCCATACACTTTATTCAGTTAAGCTCTTCCTTTGTTCTACATGGTTATTTATACCACATTAACATTTTCACGATGTATTTAGTTGCTGTTCATTTCAGACACTTTACTGTATACAAATGCAGCATGAACTGAACTTTATTACAGTGTAAAAAGTGCCTAAAAGAGGGATTGATTGATTTGATGGTAATATAGTTTGTTTGCTTTATGCCTATTTAGCTATATTTTCTTTTAAACAGGTTGTGGTAGATGGAAGTGTGTCAACAGCAGTTCTGAAAAATCTGATGTCTTTAACTGAGTACCAGATAGCTGTGTTTGCTATCTACTCCAACGCTGCGAGTGAAGGGCTCCGTGGAACAGAAACCACACGTGAGTATCCTTAGTGTGCTTGCTGCAGATTTGGCTTTTAATCACACTGTGTAGGCATTAGCCTTTGTCAAAATTAAACACAGAAGGGAGTCTCTTCCAGTTTACCTTCTTTTAGTGCAGTTGTATTGAATTAGATTTTGTTTTAATAATTCTGGGCTAAGCTTCTAAGTCCAAATGCTCTGTGGGTATTTAAACACTGAGAAAGGTTTTATCTTTGGGCTGAACTTTGAAGTCGGTTGCCTTGAACCCTAAATTAGAACATTCCTATATTTTGGGTGTGGAGCCAAGTTTTACAAACTGGATTTGTAGCTGGAGATGATCTGATGAGTGGGGATTTAGGTGGGACCGGAAATACCTACATGTGATTCCAACCTGTGCCAAAGATTTCAAGGTAACTCTGTAAATTTCTTTCTCAATGATTTAATTATTTTCTTAATGCAAAAATAAGAATTTATTTGTAAAATGTGAATAATGTAAATATAAAATTTGACATTAATTTGTAAAATGATGGCTTGGGATATTGTAAGACTTAATAAATTTACAGTTTTATGTATTTGTATACAAAGTGCAGGGTTCTTTTAGTAAATATGATAGATATTAGGAACAGAAGTAAAGAGTGATTTTATAATCCAGACTAGGAGACAAGAAGTCCATATGCATCAGTATCTGATGAGTACCTGCTGAAAGAACAGAATAGCAGGGCTCAAGAAATCTATAGCATTTCTACAGTACTTTACCGACTTCCTGACCAAGGAAGGAGCCAGCCAGCAGGAGAAGGTGCTCTGCTGTAGCTCATACACAGAAACAAGGAAGAACTGATGGTGGAGGAGGAGATCACATCCTACAAGCCCAGGGAGGGTCTCCACTGACCAGTTGGTAACCAGCTGACTGGAAGCTCACATGGATGATCAAGAAGCTTGTAACAGAACTCAGACATCAAAAAGAAATGTATAAGACATATTTAAGAAGAGGCAAATGATGCAGGAGAAGTATAAATCTGCTTCCTGATCTTGCAGGGGTAAGTTTAGAAAAGCCAAGGCCAACCTGGAGTTGAATCTGATGAGTGATGTGAAGAGGAAAACAAGTTTAACCTTAGAGATTTCAAAAAAGAGAAGTGCGAAGTCCTGACCCTCGTGAGTGACAGCCCGTAGCACTGCACACTGAGGGGTGACCAGCTGGAAGGCAGCTTTGCAGAGAAGGACCTGGGGGTCATGGTAAACAGCAAACTGGCTGTGAAGCAGCAGAGCTCCCTTCTGTCTCAAGGAAGGCCAAGAGCCTTCTGGGTTGCAGTAGAAAATGATTGCGAGCAGATTTTGGGTGCTGATGATTCTTGCCCTCTCCTCAGCACCAATGAGGCCACATCTGGATGCCTGGTTCTTATGCTGGGCTCCCCCCACACAAGAGAGATGTGCACTTATTGCAGTGACTTCCATGAAGGGTTGTAGAGATGATTAAGGGCTTGACACATCTTTCATAGGAGTCTGAGACAGCTGGACCCTTCAGCCTGGAGAAGAGAAGGCTCTGGTGATCTTGTCAGTGTGTCAAATTCTTGGATGTAAGGAAATGAGAGGAGTGAGCCAGGCTTTTCTCAGTGGTGCTTATTAACAGGACAAAAGCCAATGGGCACAAATTAAAAGCCCATGAAATTAAATTTGAGGAGAAGAAGAGATGATTTTATTGTAATCGTGGTCAAACACTGGAATAAGTTGTCCAGAGAGGTTGTGAAGTCTGCATCTCTGGAAATATTTCAAGCCAAACTGGACAAGGTTCTGAGCAACTGCTTTATCTGAACCTGACTGAATGGGGAAGTTAATTAGACCAGATGACCTCAAGAAGTGCCTTTCATCCTCAGTGGTTCTTTGATTCTGTGTCAGTGCAAGTCTTCTCAATCTGAAAACAAAATAGAATAATATAAAATTATTTTTGACTTTTCTTTTAGTCTCAGTCCCCCAAAATGTCATCTCCAGCCATGGTATACCCTATGAGACAATGTTAGGACCTGTTTAATTTATTGAGGCTGAGAAAACAGTCACATACTGAGCCAACAGGATTGTTTTGTATTGCACCTGGTATTCCTTTGAAGTCACCCAGTCAAGTTCTGACGGAGCCCAGCCCTGCTGCCTTCCAGAGATTTGATCAGATCACACCCCAAGGTCGTGCAGCATCAAGCATTTTATACAGCTGTCTTTGACAGTGTGTTGGAAGTAACAGTCTGATATGTGCAACTGTTAATCACTCCACATGCTAAAGATACCTACAATGTTAAAGTTGTTTTGTTTGGTTTTTTTTACTATTCTAATGGAGAATTATGAAAAATTGTAGTTTGCATTCTTGCCTGTGTGTGAGACACTGACACATTAAAATAATCACCAATTGCATTTATTTATATAGAACATTTTAAATAGTTTACAGGTATGTGAAAACTAGACAGATATATGCATAATGTACAGATAGGAAGAAAGTTTTGTGATTTCATAGTAACTTCTAAAGTGAAATAAATATGAAATTTATTCACATATTAATTTGCTAAAAATATGTTTTTACCTAGTTTATTCCAGCTGCTGTAGTTTATTCCAGCTTTTTTAAATTGGTTTGATTTATCCCTATGTTACCTGAATATTAGGATAGTCTGGTAACTGTCCAAGATGCAAACCAGCATTATATACTACATATTTATATTTTAGATTCTGAGCTCTTTGGCTGAAAATTCCAGTAGAAAACACCAGTTTTATTTCCAGTCCCCTCTTTATCAGTTTTTTTATATATTGCCATAGTATCTAACCAGTTCCTGTGGAGAGTTAAAATGCAAGTCATAAAATACAGTTAGAGGACACTTTGCCTATAGATGTTTTAGAATCAAAATAAGGGGAAGAACAGGTGATAGATCCTCTCACTGTGACCCTGGGACAGTTTGAATAGGAATGGGACAAGGTGGTACAAAGTGGCTTCAGGATATGTCAATATGTAATTTCTTGCTGTAGGTATAAGAAATGTGAGTGGAGCTCTGAGCAAGGAGGCTGAAGTACATTTGAAAATGTTCATGGGTAGTTTCTCCCTGTAATTACAGAAATTGTGAGAATTCATGGGAATATAAATCAATGCAAGGGTTTAAATAGGATGGAGGTAGGTTGTAAAAGGTCCGGAGGAGTAAGTGGTAACCTGGAAGTCAAAACCTCAAGAGAAGCCTAGGTTGGAGTTGTGCCACCATTTACAGACATGAATGAGACTGAGTGAACAGCCTCAATGAACAAGAAAGGATGAGGCTGGCATGGTTCTGTTAGAGCTTGTTGAACATAATGTAAGTGATATCTTTGGAGATACCAACTTGACAGGGTGCAGCATTTGCTTGGACAAGGAGTTCAGAGAAACTCTATGACTGAAATTAGAATTTGTTCCTGAATATCTTCAGATTCTTCAGTTTCAAATAGGGAAGGTTTTGTATCAGTTAGCAATTGCCTTCTGTTTTTTCAGACCATTCCAGTAATTTTGGGGACTACTCTCAGTGTGTAAATTCCAAAGGAGAAGTCAAAGCTCCTTCATATGTCTCCATATTCGTGGCTGAATATTTCTCCATATTCATGCCTGAATATTTTGGTGGGATTCATAAGTGATGTACCAGCAGTGGAGAGGCCATGGGATATTATTCTGCGAGAGGAATTAAGTGAGGACGACTAGGAAAGTGCAAAATACTACTTTAAAGAGGTACAGAAATGCAAAGAAACAATTTGAAACCCAGATTGGTGCTATGTTCTGGTATCAGTGCCTCAAATTCACAAGTAAATCTCCTAATATTGTTTGAATTTCACTCAACATGCTCTCCCTTGCCAGGATAGCATTTGCCATGATTTGCAATTGACCTTACCCATATTTGCATAATCCCAATTACACAGGCCTAGGTGCCAGTTCAGATGGTCCAAACTTTAAACAGGAAACATTTACAGCCAAAATATTTTACTGTGTTCAATGTACTCATCCAAGGTTTTTCTAGGGTGTTGTACCTCATGCCTGTCACATCCATACTCTGGTTGGGAATTACTCCCTGGAAGACAAAAAACTGCTACTGGTTCCTAATAGCAACTGTGCTGAAATGCTTTTATCTGCCCCGGCACCAGGATTAGCTTGGGTCACCATTTTTTTGTTTCTTTGATTCCGAGTCCTTTTATGCACCGATTATTTGTAGGATACAGACAGCATTTTTATGGCTGGAGACAGCTATATCCCTTTGTGTTTGCTGGGGTAAACCAAGCTGAGCACTAGCTGGCTGTTGAAGTGAGAGAACTGAGGTGTGTCTCTCGTTCCCCGGCAGTTGCCTTGCCCATGGCGTCGGACCTGCAGCTCTACGACGTGTCCCAGAGCAGCATCAGGGTGAGCTGGAACGGGGTCCCAGGTGCCACAGGCTACATGATCCTCTATGCTCCCCTCACTGAAGGATTGGCAGCAGATGAGAAGGAGGTGATGTATTGTGCTTTCATTTGAATAGCAGTTACTAAAAAAAAAAAAAAAATCGGTCTTTTAAAGAACAGACTACTACATGTCCTTTAACCTCCAAAGTGATCAGCAAATACTTGGGTTTTTTTCCATGACTTAAGTTCTGCATGTGTCACAGGTTATGAATAAAGTGCAAGTGCCATTTGGTTATTTCTATGTCATTGCCATTAAAATGCAACACATTTAACCGAATGTGACTCTTTTCAAATTTTATATGAAGTGATATTGTATCATCATATAGAGGTAACATTCAAAGAAAAAATAAACTAAAATGAAGATATCTCCTAAGTGTGCTATCAAAAGAAGATGAAGTTTAGACTTTTGAATGTAAGTAAAATTTGTAGGTCTGAAAAAACCATAGTTGGTTTTCTTTTAAGTCTGTTCAACCTTTATTTTTAAATTTAAAAATAACATCTTTCATCAAAAGTGAATTTAGAAGATTTTTTTTCGAAGGAAAAGAAGGGGGAACAAGATAAAGTCTAGTCTTTGGTTACTAACGTAGTAAAATGAATGGTACATCTAGGATTTTAAAATTTCTACACTCAAGTTTATATAAATGTATGGTTAAGATTATGAACAATATCTGTGTTCAAGCAGGAACATTGTAAAGCATGCAGGGGCATGTGAACTTGTGAAGGGGGCATGAGGCAGCTGGAAGCCAGCACAGACTTGTGCTCACTGCTGAAGCAGTGGCTGTGAGCACATAATTCTGTAAAAAGTGGGGCCTCCCCAGAACTGCCTGCTTCAGGAGGACTGAGCTTTGCCCCAAAGAAATAAGTATCATAAGGCCATGTTAATGTGGGTCTCCACCAATAGGTGAAAGAGGAAAATTATACAAACACCAACAAATCTACACCTCAGTGTGCACAGAAATCAACTCCTCTAATGAGTTCATGGGGTTTTCAGGTCTGTGACTGAAGATGAACCACTGTAGATGGCAGTGTGAATAACAAAATGTAGACAGGAAAAGGCCTTAGTAGCTGCTCATTCTGGAGAATCATATTTTGTCATTGCTGATGTGATTAGTTCACTTTTAAAGTCATTTTACCTGTGTGTTGACTTTTGGCTTTTTTTAAAGTTTTAATCATTTAATTACTGTGCAAAATCCCAAGATCTTGGGATCTGCAGGCACAGTGACAGACAAATTCTCAGCAGAGCATTTGATCATATATCTAATTTCAAGTGTTTGACTGGTATTATTCCTCATTATAAGCTAATTCAGAAATAATATATGTTTTTTGATTTGTGGTATTTTTAGATAAAAATTGGTGAGACCTCAACAGATCTTGAACTGGATGGACTATTGCCAAATACAGAATATACAGTCACAGTTTATGCCATGTTTGGAGAAGAAGCTAGTGATCCCCTTACAGGACAAGAAACTACATGTAGGTAGCTCAAATCTATATTCCCTTCAGTGTTATTAAAACTTCAGAATGGTCTTTGCACATATTAGAACAGGCACCTGATTATCTGATTTGAACAACTGGGCAAGCTCTTTATATAAGTTTTTCACTGTGGATATTTAATTTACAGAGACTGAGGATTTCCACAAAACATCTTGTTTTTGCAACAGGTTTGTGAACTTGTCTCTCTCATTGGCAGTGGTACTATGGCTGCCCCTATTGATCTTGTGAAATTCCTGGCAGTTTTTTGAACTTGCTGAAGGTGAATGACGGTCACCACGTAGACCTTTGTGAAAACAGAAACATGCTCTGTTTAGCCTCCTTTAGCTAGAAAACCAGGTATGTGTGTGTGTGTGTGTGAGTGAGAGAGAGACTGCTCAGATGGAGAAAGTAAATTCCTCTGGCTCAGTAGTAGTCCAGACAGAAAAGAAGCAAAGAGAAGATTTCTGTCCAACCCCTGCTGCCTAACATCTGGTAAATGGAGGGTAGGAAAGTGCCTGTGCACGCATGATAGATGGTGTGTTTTTAATAAGCAGCAAGAATTTTGCCAGCTAAATTCTGTCCTCTGCTAATTGTACACAGACTGTATGTCAGCTCTCTAAATAGCTCCAGCATTTGGAAGACAAAGGAGTTGAAATTAGCAATTGTGCTTCTGGGACATTTTTGGGACTGCATTCAGTGACATCTCTATTGGTCCCAGCAGGGGAGTGAGTGAATCCTCTTTTTTTGTGCTCCTGGCATGAGTAACCCGGTCAGGGTGAAAGTGACTTAGATTTAATAAGTGAGAGAAGTTCAGGCATGTGAATGCTAGGAGAAATAAACCCCAGAGCAATTCCTTGTAGAGGTCAGCAAGCAATAGTGAAAGAAGCTGTAGGAATGGTGGTTGTTGGGTCTTCTCATGGAGGACAGCTATGGTTCCAATAGCAAACAAGTTCCAATAGCAAACTACTGCAATCTAGGCATGATCATTGACTTCAAATGAGTGTAGAAGATTGCCAGCAAAGAAAATCAAATATTTGGCTCCTTATCTCTCCCTACCTTTCTCTGTCTCTTTATGCCTCACTCCTCATCTTGCAGAGCCCCTCCCTGCCCATATCCCCCACTCTAGCCTTTGGTCAATATCTACTCATTATCAGATTTTAATTTTTCCTAAACAGTAGTTTATGCAGTTTTTGACTGCCTGCTTCAATTCACTTCATACCATATGATCTTGGAGAATGCAGAGCTCTAAACTTGGCTAACACATTGGATGGAAGATCACATACAAATTCCAGATACATTGGCACAAGCTGAGCTTTCATGGCCACTGCCTGATCACAGAAGCTTGTAATGTGTTAGTCAGCCCATCATCACTACTGCTGCTACTAGAACAGAATGGAAAAGGAACCCTGCTTCTCTGCAGCCTTCATTTCTTTTTAGGATGACACAATGTACCATCCCTGCTCTATAGGACTCAAAGAAGATGGATTCTGTCATATGCAGCTATTCAAACAAGCCCTTTGCTAGCAGGCTTTGATGAATCAGGCAGTGGGGCAGTCTGGAAGGGAGAAAGCTCCTGGTGATAATGCCTGTCCCACACTGTTGGTGTTTAACAGTAATGTCTTACTTCACCAGAATCTGATTTAAGCTTCCTTTTCTTTCTTTTTTTTTTTTCCAATGTGATTATTTCTGGCTTGCAATTAATGAATGGGCTACCTGGTGTTTTCTTCCTGGAGCATATATCTGCCTGAAAGGTGATCTGCCAAATTTGCTGTACTATTAAGTGCAATATCTGATAATCTGTGTTTAGTAAATAATATTTACTCATTGTATCACCTTGGTTACTGTAGCAAAACCTTCCCTATGCCAAACAGAGTCATGCTCAGCAAGCTCATTCTGGGGTGTAGTTTCATGTTGGGGCTGGGATTCATCCAAGACTCACTGCAAATATGTGAGTCTGGCACCAGGACTGCCTGTCTGGTTGAGAGCAATGCTGTTGGTTCCAAGAGGAAAGAGCTGAGACTGAGGCAGTTTCTTGTATGACCTGAATGGTGCAATGAAGTGCCTTTCACAACTGACAGAAAGTAGAAAGGAGAGCCAGCACGTGATCCTCCCTTCACCAGACCCAGAGGAATATGCTGAATGCCAGAATGTGTGGCAAACCCATCTACTGCAGTTCCAGTGTGTTCTTGTCTTCTCTTTTCTCAGAGCCAAGTTGACTTCACTGTTCCTAAGCTGGTTGCAGATTCTGGATTGAAAAATGACCTGGCTAAAGATCCCACATAATGTATGGGGCCTTTAAAATCCTTGCATTTTCCCAGCTGCTATTGTGTGAGAGAAGCAGCTTCTGAAGTGCTGCTATTTATCTGTCCAAGTAGACTGGTGAGGAGTGTGTGTGTGAGGGAAGGATGGATAGAGAAAGGTTTCATAATTCAGAGGAAAGTAGCAGATGTTACAGAACTTACAGCTGAGAGTAACAGCACAAAATGCTTTCTGTGGTGTGACAGAGAAGTGGATGTAATCTGAGAGTGTCTCTTGCATGACCTCATTTTCCTTCAGCTTGTGACAGTCAAGGAATATATAGTATAAAAGTATACAGCTTTAACAGATTGTTGTTGGGAAGCAGCTAAGGTTTCCTAACAGAAAGGGTAGGCAGAGGTAAAAAATAGCATCTTTGGAGTTCCTCTCAGCTGGTTATGCTTTTTGGACAAACTTACTCTTATGTCAGGGTCTTTCAGGATTCAGAAAAGTTTTTGCCCAAACTGTCATGAAGTATTTTTGCTGGGATACACATGAAAACCAAATGTGTATAGGATAAAAATCTAGTTGGCTTAAATTAATTCACAAATACAACCCCAAATCTATTGCTAGTATTCTGTAGGCTAAATCTTGCTGTGGTATCTGCAGTGAACAACATCATAACTTATTTCTTTTTCAGTATCAGTTAAGATGCATTTAGCAAATCTGGAAGTTCTGTTTCAGTAAAGATCTAAGCCCTTTTACCTGCCTTTAAGTACTTTTGCAGCTCCATTGATAAAATAGAAATTTCTTTAAATAGAAATACTGGTGATATACATTTTTGAATGGAAAACACACTATTTATCATTAAGACACGAAAAATACCACAGCTAAAACCTGGGATCACTTTCATGGTTTTATCTTTTTTCTTTTCAAGTGCCTCTAAGTCCACCAGCAAACTTGAAATTTTCTGATGTTGGACACAATAGTGCTAAGCTATCATGGGATCCTGCTTCCAAAAATGTAAATGGCTATCGCATCATGTACGTTAAAACAGACGGAACAGAAACCAACGAGGTAAATTATTAACACCACTTTTCCCTTAACCAATCTCAAACCTCCCCAGACTTCTGTAATTATTAGGGGTAATGTTTATAAACAAAAGCTACTGTGCAAGCTCTAGCAAAAGATTTGTGAATATTCTGAAACCTGGTGTAAATAAGTTTGGTTAATATTGGATGTACGTATGACTGGGATAGGGTGCTGAACAGCCTGGGGCACAGAAACTGAGGGAGAAACTCAAGGGAACAGTGGTTTGCAAGGAGCAGTATCTTGACTAATTGTATAGTATGGAAATATTTATTCTTGATTCAGTTCAGAAAATAATATTTTCAATATATCATGTAACATGAACTCAAGCTCATTAAAAAAATCCTGTCTGGAGGCTTTGCCACATTTTCTCAACATTTATTGCTTTAATTATATATTGAGAACTCTCTAGAAATAGGATTTTCCTTGAACACAATGCTAAGGCAATACTTAGATGTTCTAATTTAGACTCTTATGCTTAACAATTTGCAATATTTAGTTCTGCCCTGTTGCCGAGGGTGCTTTGTAATACCTTTTAGCAGCATGAATTCTGTAAGAGAATGCAAAATGGGTTGAAGTGATTAATACTGAAATATTAATAAAGAAATTTTAAAAAATATAGATTAAAAGAATAATTGCAGTAAGTGGGTTTGATTATTAAAACAGTCCAGATCCCTTAGGAAATAAGTTGTTGTTGATAACCTGGCCCTCAAGAAAAAAAAATCTTTAATGGCAGTTGTCTGTAATAGTGTCTTCTGGGACATATCTGGCCTTTCATCTGTATAAAGTGGAATATTTTTATTGAACCTGAAGAAACTGCTCCCAGCTTTAGAAGGGAGCATACTGGTTCGATGTTTTATTTCTTTTCTTTCTGCTAGGTCCCTTAAAATTTAAATTAGAATTCATTTGACCTCTTCCTATTGATTACCTTAAATGTAGATAATATGCCTGCCTGTGCTGGTCACAGTGGTATTTGAACATCTCAGGCTTGTCACAGTACACTTTGTAAAGAGAGTGAATGTTCAGTTCAGGATTCCTTTGTCTGTTCAAAGAACAGGTGGAATGTTTTTGATTGCTCTGCAGTGGTAGCATTTTCCCTGGGGTGCTGAGCTAACGTGGCACTGAATAGTTGGACTGATAAACTGTTTATACAGCTTTGAGTTTTATGTCCCTGGCAAAGTCACTTAGCTGCAGCCTGGAGAGAGACCAGACAAAACCCTCATTTGTCTCTTGACAAATGTTAAACATAAGGGTTTTCTGCTGTGATTGCCCATGATAAGGGGTTAAATTTAATGCCCAAAACACTCCTTCCCCTTCTGGGTTCCTGAACATGCAGCGATGATGTTAGATGGACAGATGGGCTTACCAAGGCGGAATTCTTTTTTCCCATGGTTTGCCATAAGTGCAAAATTCTCATTTTTGGTAATTTATGTATTATAATTGGTTTTATCAGCTTTGATTTTGTCAGAACCTGAGTTTATACTTATTCATCATTTCACTGGGTTTCTGTACCAATTGCATTACATTCTCCTTCTGTATCATTATTACCCAGAAGAATTTCACACAGTGATAATGTTTGTTGTTGGTATTGTATGGTCAATATCTACTGCAAATTATGCTCTCTCTAGGTTGAAGTTGGTCGTATTTCAACCCATACTCTGAAAAGTTTGGCACCCCTGACAGAATATACTGTTGCTATTTTCTCCCTGTATGATGAGGGACAATCTGAGCCACTCACTGGCAGCTTTACCACGAGTGAGTATTGCTGAACTTCTGAAGGTTTTCCAAGAAGAAATTTTATACTCTCCTGCGTTACTGAAAAGTAAGATCAGTTACAGCAAATGTCTCTGGCTGTGAATTCAGATATATGGAATGCTTTCTGTTATTTTCATTGGTGTTTTTGGCTTCTTTGCTCTCTTACTCTTTACTCACATGAGTAATCTCTTGACATCATGAAAACATCTCCACAGCTTTCTGAAGCATTATTCAGTGTGATGGTATTTGTATCTCCAGATGAAGTGTGATGAGTTTTGAATCATACATTTAACCACTGAATTATCCAGATGCTAGGGGGTAGAACCTTATATATGTACAGAGGAACTGCATCAAAAGGAGAAAATATAAGCCATTCAAAGTTGCTATAGTTTGTTTAAATAGTTATAGTTTCTTTAACTGTAGTTCTGCTTTAAATGAATGGCTGATGACACATATTAATCCTTTCCAACAACAATGGGAAGAGAAAGGAGGAAGGGGAAGAAAGATGAGATGGAGGAGGAAAGGAGAACATACACATATGGAGCAATTTGTTGATGCATGCAAAGTGCAAAAGGAAATGCACACAGAGTCTGGAAAGGGCAGAGACTGAGACAAGAAAAGAGCCTTCAGTGGAGAGAGAAAAAGGAGGCTTGTCCAGTGAGAATAAAGAGTTTATTCCCTTCCTTGAACTACAAAACTACTTCCCTAAGAACAAATAAGTGTGCAAAAAATTCTGTAGTGCCTTTGTTGTCTAATTCCCATGTTATACTCTTTTAAGAAACTGCAAGTAAAATGGTATGTGCCTAATGTTGCCATCAGTGGAAGTATCCCAGCATAATTCACTCTCACTTTCTGTGTGTGTAATATTTTCCAGAAAGAGTTCCAGCTCCCCAGCATTTGGAAATTGATGAAGCATCAACAGACAGTTTCAGGGTCAGCTGGAAGCCTACCTCATCAGATATTGCTTTTTACAGACTGGCATGGATTCCTTTGGATGGGGGGGAATCTGAGGAGGTAAGTTGCCTTGGCATTTTGGGAGGTGGAAAGGAGGAAGAATTCCATTTTGAGGACAACTGTGCAGCAATGTTTGCGGATTAAATATGGCCAATTGACTTACAGAAAAATCTGCCCCACTGCAAAACTCTGTAAACAAAAATCAAACCAATATTGCTGTTTTGTTTTAAAGAGGAAGTAGGGAAAGAAGAGATATTTTGTGAATAGTCAATCAAATTTCTAATGTGCCAACAGCCATAGAACTAGCATTGTTGTTTGGGGCCACTTCAGTTTTTAGAGGTTCATGTTCTTCACTTGGATGTGAAGATGGTGATGGTAGCTGAGCAGAGTAGTGACATTTTCCCATAAAGCTCCAATTTTGTCTAATGTGCTGGCCACAGTAAAATTGCCTCTGAAGCCTTATTAGTTAACATTAAAAAGGGAAAAATGTACACATTTATTGTAATTTTTTTAGATTATATATATATTCCTCTTTATATTTTTCTTTTTTCTCTCTCATACAGTATTTTTTGCATTAAGCCCTTGTACATCTTGTCCACAGTACCCTTTCCATCAGTTTGATTTTTTTAATTTTCATCACTTTAGCTATTCCTTTTTAAGTTTCTTTTTTGAAGACAGACACTTTCTCTCCTTTCCCAAATTTTCATAGTCTGTCTCATTTCCTTTTTTTCTTTATTTATTATTTCATTATTTTTTCTTCTTTTGTATTCTCAGTCTTTAGTAACTCCCAAACATCTTGCTTTCTTGGCATCTGCAGTGTGTGGGGAAGCCACATCTGCAAACTGTTTATCTGGGTACAGAACTGATGGGGCAAGATGACATTTCCCACCTGGCCCAGGGTGTCATGCACTATTTGCCATCCATTAGGTCAGAAACAAGTAATTTTCGCTTAGGTAATGTCATTTTTTTGGGTAAATTTAGCTTAGCCTGATTAATTTTCTCCCCTACACCTAGTGAGAGGTAATCATGCAAGAAAGAGAGAAGTTAGAGGAGTGAGCAGGGAAAAGGAGTTGGCAGAGGAGTGAGTGGACAGAGGTCATCCACAAGCAGTTCCTTCTGCACTCGATGAACTGACTTGTTTCTATTTCAGTTCCAGTGAGTAGCTGCCAGTGAAAGCCCTTAAGTCACATTTTTAAGTGACATGTGAGGTATCTGTATTCTTTCAGTGTGAGAATAAATTATCAATAAATATTTGAACTGCTAAGGTTCTACATGTTCACTGTATTCAAAAAGAACTGCTGGAGGCTCTGATATTTCAGAATGTCAAAATATTAAAAATGCCTGAGCTGCTTTCTTGTTCTCCTTGCATGACCTCTCTAATGGGGTCAGGTCTAGGATAGCACAATACCTCGGGGCTGTTGCCTCTTTAAGCTTCTTTCCCAGCTTAGTGATCATTCATGCAGACCAAGGACGTGCACTCCCTCATTCCTTCTCCCAAGACCCAACTTGCCAATTAGCTGAGAGGGGTCAGGGGATGGTGGTTAATCACACACCTCCCATCTCACTTCACCCTCTCTGCTGATGGGTGAGGAGCATGCAGTTGGGTGTCAGCACTGAAAATCCAGAATAAATTCGAGAGGGACCTTCTATTTAGGTTACAGTAGAGAATGCTGTTGTACTCGTGTGCTGCTATTTGTCCTGGCCACCTGGAAGTTCAGCACCTTGTGTTGTTTTTTGTAGGCTACATTACCAGGGAGGGAAAGGTGAAGGAAGTGATGCCAAAAGTATGCCAAAGTTACTTGTGAGAAAGCAATTGTGCATAGATATTTTGTGATGATTTGCCTCAGAGGCACTGGGGATTTGAGAAGAAAGGCATTACATGTATCTACTTAGTATACAGCTAGATTCACTCAAAGCTTGTTTCTGATTTTTTCCCAAGAAAAAATATGTGCCAGAAAGTGTACAACAGGGGATGCTGATTGATTGCCTTATAGTTGCAGAAAACATGGCCCCAAATCATTTCTATCAGCTTTTGGTTTTTGTATTTGAGTTCTGTGTATTTTGTATTCGAGGTCTGTGACTGTGTTATGGGTTCTTTTTCCCCAGGACCAACTCAGAAAATCTCCTGTGGAGTTTAAAAGAATGAAGTGTGACTCACTGTTTCTGCAAACTTCTATGGCAGACTTTACATAGGATAGATCTATTGTTTGATTTCCATTATAAGTCCAACTTTGATGCTGAGTATAAAGTGACCACCTTTAGAAACTTGATAGTGTTAATACAGAGAAAGGTTGTTTTATTGTAGTGTCTCTTTATGTAACCTGAAAATTATTCCCAAAATTGGCCAGCCTATTTCACCAGAATTACTGCTCAGGGTCCTGTACCTTCTGCTTTATAGTCCCTTTTGTTCCAGCTCCTCCCTATCTGGTGATCCATTCCAATAAAATAAATGAAACACACAGAAATCTGAAGTGAAACTTGCTTACAGTTTACATTGCATGTCAATCTTTTGCCATAACTGAGACTACAGTTCTGGCATTGAAACAGCATTTTTAAGACTGGGGAATATGTTTGTCATAACAATGTTTGACAAAACATAGAAATATGAATGGAAGTTCATCTCTTCTGTTATGTTGTTTTTATTGACAAATGTTTTGAATTGTACTTATTTTTCACTAGGAAAAACAAAGCATATGGTCAGCTTTAGCAATAGATTAGCTGTGGGTAAAAGCATGATATTATACATTTTAAACATTCTTAAGTGTTTTTTCCAGATATACTCTTTTGGGCAGATCTGAGTGTAGATTTCATTTATTTTAAAGTAGAATCCATCTTCTTTCTTTAATTTCAGTCATTTAATGTATGCAGATGCAGAACTGATATTCTTGAATCTTGCTGTGTAACTTAGGTTGTCATAAATGGAGATGCAGACAGTCATGTTATAGAGGGTCTGTTGCCTGACACAGAATATGAAGTTTCTCTGCTGGCAGTTTTTGATGATGAAAGTGAAAGCGAAGTTGTTGCTATTCTTGGAGCTACAAGTAAGGCAAACTCTTGATTGTGATTTACAAAAATGTTTAAGTGATTTAAATTTGATGCATATATCTTATATATAAAGCACAGCTCATCTTGGGTAGCTGTAATATTGAAACAGGTGGTGGTTTAGCATCAGGGCTTTTTCTGGCTAGTTTTTGCTTTTTCTATTTAATATTATGTGATTGCATTGAATCAAAATAGTGGTTTGGCTCCCTATCTGAGTTGTGGTATTAATAAACTTTGGATCTGGGTAGATATTCTTTCATTCCTACACTTTAATATTTAGCCTTTGAACAGGGTTCCTTATGAGAAGATACATCAGATTTTGGAAGGGATGTGTGTTAAATGTTTTAAAGTAAATAATTTACAGGAATTTCATTTAAGATGTTTGGCATTTTGAATATACCCTTTTCTTAGGTGAATTCACTCTTGGCTGAAATAATAGTCCAAAAAGCTTACATAGGCCTCCTGTGACATTGACATGAAAATAACAAAGACAAAACTTTATATTCGTGTCTAACTTATTTTATAGTTTATTATCAAAACAATGGCCTGTATTTCAGGAAGATTGCTCCATTCTCTTTTTATGGATAATTACTTGGATAAAGTAAATATGACTTACACGTAAATTCTAAAATTTATTTCTTAGTATAATTTAACTGCAGGCTTAATTCTAAATCTTCTGTTAAGATAAAAAGCCCACACCCCTCCAAATGATGCTGGTACTTCCTGGTGTTGCTGAGCATACTTTAGGTCTTTTACTTGGACAGAAGTAAAACAACCTTTAAGAACTTTCAATTTAATTATCTGGCAACCTTAGCAAATGGTCAAAATGGAAGTCTATTGTGCATAGCTCAGCCAGAAATCTGTGAAAATGTATGCATTCTTATTTGATTATACAGTTTATAATTATGTCTTATCTGCAGATCTAAGTGCTAATCCTGCAAATATATGTGCCTAAAGTAAACTAAATGAATAATTCTCTTGTAGTCTCTGAAGTGTGTGGGATACTTGTAGGTGTGAGCACATAGTTTCACTGTCATAGTAAGACATTCAAGAAAGCTACTGTGACTTCCATGTTTTGTTGAGCTGTTAATGAGCCAAATCCTGTTTTCCAGCTGCAAGTGCTACCACAGTGCCTTCCACAGTGAGCACCACCAGTGCCACAACCTCTGAGCCCACCACAGCAGGTAAGCAGAGCCAATGCCAAGAGTTTAAATGTGAATGCAGAGCACTGAGGCTCCCCAGAGGCTCCTCCAGGGCTGGGGCAGAGCTGTGGCTTTTTAGCTTTAACTATACTTTTTAAGACTACTGTTTAGGCAATTACACAATTTTGTTTGGTGTTTTTATGTTGTTTAGGTGCTTTGGACGAGTTTTTTAGGTGCGATGATTGGTTGTTGTTTAGAACGTTGCTGCTTACTTTTATTTTTGGTTTTTTAATTTTGATATTTTGGTTTGTAGCTTTTTTTCATTTAGTACAATTTATGTTTTACTGAAGGGTTTTAACAACTTGTAGAAAAACACTTAAAATAGTTTATTTTGTGCACTTGTTATAAACATTGGTTTAAAGTAAGAAATATACAGAAAAAATAAGTGTGTGAAGAAATAGCAAAATATGCAGAAAAACAACTAGTCAGTAAAATATGGAGAAAAGCAGCTAAATATAGTTTGGCTGGTGCAGACATGTCACTGTAGCTTAGGCTTGTTCAGTGTTACTGCAGGGACTCTGAATGATACCAGTGGTATTACTTAGAAGCGACAAACATTCAAAATTCACCTAAAATTTCTCTTTCTCCTTATAAATGTGAGCTTGCAAGCTCTTCAGAATCCTGTTTAGTTTTGAGTGTTCTCTTCTTTTCCCTGTAATTAGACAATTGACTTTTAAGGAACAACATTTCTGGGTTATTTCTCTTCTGTAGCATTTTAGCTTGGATTATTTTAAAGCTCCATAAACAGAGTAAGATAAACAAAGCAGATGGGATCATATATGTTAATATATGTATAAGATAACTATACATGTATATGATATATGTATAAGATAACTATTACTTTAATGTGCTTACAGTTTTTGTTATCAAGCCCAGATATGACTGAGTAATATTGTTTTGCACCACTGTGGATCTTCAGAGCCACCATGATTTCAGTAGAACTTGCAGCTACTTGCTGATAATCAGCACGATATAAAAATTGCATTAAATCTAAAAACATAATTGAGAAAATATTAATTAAATATTTCTGGATTTAGTTCTTCGAACAGGAGTCAGAAACCTTGTTATAGATGATGAAACAACCTCAAGTCTGAGGGTGACATGGGACATTTCTGACTACAGTGCCCAGCAGTTCAGAGTGACCTATCTCTCTGCAGAAGGTGACCGTGCTGAGGAAGCAGTAAGAATGGTCTGTATGGCTTTTGCTTTTGCCTTCATAAGCTTGTTTGATATATGCTAAGACATGGTATCTCCTTATATGACAATTTTTTTTGCAATCAGTAAAGGATGTGTGTTTGATATTACTGTGAGCTTGAGCTTTAAAGTTTTAATTGCAAAGCACCTGCTGCACTGCAGGCAACAGCAGTTGAATGTAAGATCAAGGCCCAGTCACACAGATGTTTAATGAGCTCACAGTTAAAAGGAGCTGGCTGTCTTTTTTTCCCTGTATTTTTAAATTCATCCAAGTTGAGTTTTTTATTTTTAGTTTTATTTTTTACTCCTAGGCATTTTTCTATCCCGAGACAGTGTTTTAATGACACTTAAATGTTTTGCATTAAGCAATTTCTGTTTTCCTTCAGCAATTTTACCTTTTCCCTCTTCCCTCATGTTATACCAAAGTTCAAATTTAAAGTTCAAATTAATTAAAATTCAAATGCAGAGTTTTCATACTTCTCATTAACCCAAACATGTCACAGTAAAACAGCACTTTTAAATCTAAGTGCCTCAGAAAATTTGTTATTTTTCCAATGACATGTGATGATCAAGATTAAAGTTTTCCTACACAGAAAAAGTTCTGGTCATTAAGATTTTGAAAAATATTTGAAAGAATGAAGAGTATTGCATGTAATCTTTCAAGGATATAGCAAACAAACCAAAACACACACCCTCCTCCACAAAAAAAAAAAAAAAGCTTGAATTCCATTACTTAAACATTTCACAATTTTTGAGAAACTTTCAGAATTCGGTTAGGCTAAGTGCCTTTTTAAAAATTATTTTTAAATTGAGGAGAACTTAGTAGTATTGTAGTGCTTGGTTTCCACAAAATACGTTATAAAATTTTGAGATAGCTACATGTAGCTACATTTAAAAGATTAAATTGTATATTTCAAGGTTATTTCCTTAGTAAATAGCTCAGAATGCAAAAATATTCCCTATCATTCTCCCTCTGTGTCTGCCACTTGAGTCACTGCTTTTCATAGGGCAGTTATATCAAAAATATGGGTTATTCTTTTTGATGCTTAGCAGCTGACATTTTTAGCCCTACATCAGGATATTTCAATAAAAATATTAAAAGAAGTTAAATATATTTTTTGCTAGGAAAATATGAATCTGTCTTTTTCCATTTCAGTTTTATTCATCTTTTATGAGACCCTGCTGGAAATGTACTTTTTAACCACCTATTTCAACTATGACCTGAAAATAAATTTTCAATGTAGTGGTGTCTTTTTGGGCTAGGAAATGTGCTCTATGGACTTATCTCAACTATATGTTAGTATACTATATAATAAAGTGAAAAACTTGCACAGTATAATGGCACAAATTTTACTGTTCTTCTGAGAATAGATTTTTCAGATTTTCTGAAATTCGGATCCCAGATTTACTTTTCAGCTCTCTAGTTCAGTTGGATTGCATGAATGTCATTCTGCTTTAGTATTCAATTACTATTATGTTAAAATTAAATTTAAACTGTTGGAAAGGTATTAAAATTGGCTATCAGAAGGATATCAGAGCTGACTCAAAAGTTCATTAAATAAAATTATAAACTGTATGATTAGGTGGGTATCTTGGCTCTATTCTGATAAATTAAGTACATTCCCAAGCCTTATTATCTTTGGTCACAATTCAGCAAACAGATTAACCACATTTCATCTTTGAAGTTAATTGTGTGCATTAACACTTTACTGGAAAAGGAATTATGTAAGATTATACTTAGAATTAGGCACATTTTAATCAAAGGAATGTATTTTATCATATAGTTTCAAGCACCTGAGAGGTGCACAACAGATGTCAATAAAACAACACAGATGTTCAGTTTTAGGGGAGTGTTTATATGCTGGAGTACATTTTTTAGGCAGAGCCCAAAAGTTCTGTGGAATTTGGGCTTACATGTACTATAGCGTGACAGTTCTGTGGTGAGTGCTTAAGATTTTTGGCTCTGATTTCAGTGATATAAGATTCAGTTACTCCTCCCTTTCCATAAAAATTTTAATAAGCTTTATAGTTCTTAATGCAATTGGCTGAAAATCAGGAACTAGAAAATGTAACAGAATACAGAAGGGTCAAGCTCTACATTGCATCTATGTTCTTGGGTGTGCTGTACATACTAGAAAAATCAAATTTTTTCTCCTCTTTAAACCAAAAAATGTTTCTCATTGCTGAAAGCTGTATTGATCTGTGGAATATTATGCACATGTGGAGAGGAAACAATTCTCAATACTTGCATCCACTGTTCTAAAAAACTAAAAAAAATTGCAAATTTTCAGAAACTTTGTCTGTTTTTGAATGCATGTGTATGGAAGAGGACTGTGAAAATCTTTCAAGAACATTTATCAATGGTTTAAATTCTGTTTTGATCAAAGAAAGAAGCACTTTGACAAGTCTCAACACCTGAGTGCACTAGATAAATTTCCTCCTTTGTATCACTTGCCAAAACTAGAAGTATTTTGAATGTGTCCTGGAGTGTTAAACTGGTGAGACCTTTCTTGAGCACATGCTTCAGAACTTTGCCATCATCACATACATTAGTCTTTGAAACAAGAAAATGCTTTTGTAAACTTAGTTTCTGCTTTCCCCCTGTGAGTTTAAGGGGCTTGTGCTTCTCTCAACTTCTTGCCAAATATGTGTAGTTGTGGCTCAAGTGATAGATTCACACAGTGACATGGGCCAGGGGATGTCCAAAATGTGACACTGGACCTTGGGACTTGCTTCCAACAGCATCACTTCAGAGCACAGCAAAGACAGGACTTGTTTCTCTTTTTTTACCATGCCCATCTGATATGAGAGGCTCCCATACAAGATTTGGAAGCTCTCTGAGATTAAATTTACTGGAAAGTTAAGCAGTTGCAAGGCTTTGCTTGTCACTCCTGGCATCTCTATTGTGGTACTGGTTTTTGAGGCTCTGGCTAAAATTCAGTAATCTATTAAAGAGTTTTAGAATTAGCTGCTTATGGGGAAACCTTTCACTGTGCTTAATTCAGCAGGCTGAAATGTACTCTAGAACCAAAATCTGCCTGAGGGAATTACTACAGCTGCTCTACCACCAGGTTGCTTGGTTGGATTTTGCTTGCAGATCTTCCATGTTTCATGGCAGTTTGGGTTCCTGTGGTATTTTTGGGATGTCATCCTACTTTCCCTCCTAAACAGCTACCTTCATTTGCTTGTCTCCAGACTAGATGCAGACAAGACAAACATGTTTTATTCCTGCTTGCTCAGTTCAATGATTCCAGAGCTCATAACCTGATATTCCTTCTTCCCAGGAATAGAGGATTTTTTGTCTCCAAAGAGCAGAACAATCAGCCTTTATTACTGAGCTTCAGAAAATCTAAATGTGTCCAGAATGAGTACATCAAGAGGATGTATTGTGTCTGTACAGTAAAATTGTTTTAAGTATTTTAAGTATTTATGATCCAAAGTGTACCAGTGGTTTATGGACCTATAGTGGCTCATTGGTTTAATATAAAACTGTGTTATCCCATAGGAACATTTCCTTTATTTTGTTTTGGTATAACAGTAGATCTGTTAAAAAGGTGAATAATGTAGTGATTTTATTTTACTGGTGAACATCAATAATATATGCAAATTCAAGCTATACAGCAATGGTAGTGGAAAGTGTTATCAGAGACTATGCAAGATAAAGTGTTTGGCTCTAGTCATTAAGCTTGATTGTTTCTGCATTTTCTGACCCCCCAGGTTATGGTGCCAGGCAGACAAAACACTCTTCTACTTCACCCTCTGGTGTCTGATACAGAGTACAAAGTTACCATAACCCCCATCTATTCTGATGGGGAAGGAGTCAGTGTCTCAGCTCCTGGCAAAACTTGTAAGTACAAACTTCCTGCCTGTCTTTGGCCAGGATGTACATTAATTACAGACTTACTGTTTGTGCCCTTTTTTCCTTGTCTGTAGGAATGTATTTTAGTACAAATGTGGGCTTATTTTGCATGAATTATATGACTTGAACTCTAAATTAATCTCAGTTGATTGATTTATAAACAATGGGTTTCTTCTAACAGACAAGTTGTAATTTATATTCAAATACTCTGAGTTTGCAGAAACTTGTTCAGTAATAAAGCTGGTAAATGCTTGATAACTAGCCCACCAAGAGCAAGCCAACTAATACAGAAAAAAGTAAACAAAGCCTGCTGAGATGGTATCAAACCAACCATTGTACTGTTAGATTTTCTTTTGTGTGAGATCATTACTTTCTAAGGGTCATTAGAAATGCTGCTGAACTTTTCATAAAAAGTGATTGCATTATCTCCAGAGTTCTGACCAAGTACCAAAAGATTACTCAGCTGTACCTTAAGCTTCCTCTCTACTGTTTGTTGTAAAAAATCCTTTCATTGTGCACTTGTAGTAATGATAGTATAATTTCATTGAGGTGTTCTCCTAATTTACATAATTTGTCTTAATTGAAGTGCTGTTTATGGAGAAACTTAAATCACTTGTAAATAATTGCTTTGATTCCATTCTGTAGGATTAAGTGTTCAAAAGAGCATGATTTATACATTAAAAACTTTAGTGCGCTTGGATTGGAAGAAACTATACAATGTATAATTACCTCTAAATTACCTTACATTTTTAGGAAACAGAAGTAAGTTGGTTTTCTAAATAAGTTTAGGGAAAAATTTTGAAATTAATTAAAAAATTCATCATTTGTTGATCAAAGTTTGTGGTTAATCCACTGAGTAATGCAAAGGATGAATGTGATTATGCGTTTCATCCTGATTATTTTACCCGTAAAACCGAGAGTACTGGGTATCATGCACTTTTTATTTGCATATCTTAATTATTCTGCATAAGTTTGTATGAGATAAACTTGTAAAAGCCCATTTTGGTTTCTTTTCAGTGCCCCTGTCTGCTCCTAGGAATTTACGTGTCTCAGATGAGTGGTACAACAGATTACGGATCAGCTGGGATGCCCCACCCTCAGCAACAATGGGTTACAGGGTTGTTTACAAACCTGTCAACAGTGAGTTCTTAAACTGATGTTTTGTGGTCATTTCTGACTAAACGTCATCTTTGGCTCAATTTTGTTCTTAAATCTATCAGTTGCAGTCACAGCCTTGAAAGTGTTAACTTTGGTGTCTCATTTTTGAATATGAAAGTTTCATAGTCACAGACTGATGCAGGTTGGAGGGGATCTCTGGACATTATCTGTTCTACCTCTCAGAACAAAACAGGGCCAGCTTGGAACAGGTTTCAGTGGGCCCTGGCCAGCTGAATTTATAGTATCTCCAACCATGGAGATTTTAAAACTGCTCTAAGCATCTCTCCCAGTTTTTGACTACTGTCACTGGAAGTGTCTTTGCTAATATGTAATAAAAATTTCCCATGTTGCAAAATTTGTCTTTTTTCACCTACATTTTGTTGTTTGCCTCTGAAGACATTCTGTCTATATCTTCTGTACCACCTTGCATAAGGTAGGTGTAGGCAGCAGTAGATTTTCCCTTAGACTTTCCATACTAAGACTGATTATTATTTTTAAACTCTTTCAGTCTATATTTTTAAATTTTATCGTGACTCTATTTTGGAGACTATGTTTGCTCTTTTCCTATTCCTCTCTTCTATTCTTCAACTTCCTTCCCCTCACAATAAAAGGTTTTCATTTCTTCTCAGACATTTGACATTTTATTCATTGTCCATTTTGTGTGTGCTGCATCCTTTGCCCACCTGTACATTGCAGACAGACGAGACACCCAGAATCCTTCAAATTTCTTTAGAAAAGCAGGGCCCTCTATTGACAGCAAATCACAGATGTGTGGCCATTAAGGGACTAAAATACTGTTCAAAGACAATACTGCTGCCTGGTTTCTGGAGTGTATCCAGAACAACCAGGGGAGGTGATGAAGGAGCTGTCTGCTATTCTGATTTGGGAAAGTTTCATTCTTTTTTATTTTCATTATCATTTTTGTACTGTATTAAATGATGCTGTTGTTTAAGTAGCTCTGAGGGACTATAGTGCTGGCTGGCATCTGCTGTCTCCCCTGTTGGTCCTGGCACACAATCAAACTGGGGAGATATTTGGCTGCCTCTTTAGAGCACTAGTAAGTCACTGAAGCAGAACAAAAGGGTCTTAACAGATGCCAGTGTCAAGCTCTGCCTTAATGAATCCCACTATGAATTTCCCAAGTGTGTAAGTTATGTCTTTTATCCATGCAAGGATTGAGAAGAATGTCTTTGTATATGGTTAAAAAAAAAAAAGGCAAAAAATTGCAATAACTTTAGGAACATGTGTAATTTTTGCTAATTTTGCAGAACAAATGATTTTCTAATTTATTTCATTTTTTGCAGCTCCTGGTCCTGCATTGGAGACCTTTGTAGGGGATGATATTAATACCATTCTCATTCTAAATCTCTTCAGTGGAACAGAGTACAGTGTTAAAGTATTTGCTTCATACTCAACAGGCTTCAGTGATGCCCTAACAGGCGTGGCCAAAACCTGTAAGAATCATTTCATGCTCTTCAGATCTCTACAAGCTGGATTTCCTTGCAACTGTGCCTTTCTACAGATCCCTGGATAAATTTTCATGTGGGAAGCTTGCACAGTCATGTGCAAACTTTTTTCTCAAATGAAAGTCTCTCTTTCTATGAGACTATACCAGGCTTTAATGTGATCTGCTAGACATTAGCAAGACAGGAATCATAAAGCACATACTATTTATTAGTCAAAAATATATTTGCTTAGTAGTAGATGTAAATTTCCTTAATGAAAAGTCTATTTAGTGTAATTTTTTCTGGCTCCATATGTAGGATTATTTGCTCTTTATATAGCTAAAGCTCAAATTTAAATTAGATGTTGACATAAATGCTGCTGTTATGATACTTTTATACTTATTTGTAATAACTGAACCTTTTAGCAGTATTCATTATATAGTTTTAAGTAAATTGTATAAACTTTTGTTTTGAAGGTTCACTTCTTTTGTAAATTCTTCTTTTAGATTTTCTTGATGTTTTTAAGTAGCTATGGACATTATTTGTTAAAAATGAATTTGCACTGGTTTCACTGTAATTATATTTTCTTTTTTTTTTTTTTTTTTATATCTTATTAGAGGTATATAACTATTGTTTTTATATGTAATTTTCAGTGTATCTGGGTGTGACGAATTTGGATTCCTACCAAGTCCGCATGACAAGTCTGTGTGCTCAGTGGCAGCTTCACAGGCATGCTACTGCCTACAGGGTAGTTATAGAGTCACTTGAGGGTAAGTTATTACATAATTTGATGTGTAGCTGCAGCCCAACCCAGAGAATTGAATTGCACAGAAATTGTATGTATGCAGCTAGACCTGGAGACTGGCTCCTGAAACACTGGAAGTGATGGACAGATGGACAGTGTACACACTGACAGTTTCAGAATGGAAGTAACATCCCTGTCCTTTTATGTCAAACACATTGATAACTTGTGCATTTTATATCAGGGTCTTTCATCTATCAGTAGAGGAAGGATGATTACCTGAGTTTTTCTGCTTTTTTTTTTTTTTTTTTTTTTCTGTTTTTTCTGCTGTGTGGAACAGAAGATGGATAAGGATGAACTGGAGATATCAAAGTTTGTAAATATAGCAGTAAATAGAGCAGTAGCTCTGTAGGATTAGGCTAGACAGCAGAAGAGGGTAGAAGGGTAGAAAAGCTCTGAATGAATCCAGACCATGCCCACAGAATCAGAACAATGTCCAGATTTGTTTGTTCTCATTCTACTGATGCTTTATGGTAGCTTATAGTAGTAATGTTACTCATATGGATAAACATGACATAGTTTTATACAGCCACACAAGGTATCTTGATGCTTTTAACACTATGCACAGAGGGTGAATTACAACCTCTTCAGCCTCACTGATTCTCAGGTGTAGCCAGAAGGTTTCTCCTATGGAGAAGTCACTATTTGTGCAGACCAGCTCTCTTATCCCAAGTAGACATCAGCATTAAATTAAAACTTGGATAGCTTGAGAGAAGTGCAGTTAGTAACACTTAATGGGCTGTGTTAAAGGTACCATGAACAATAACACCAACCTTGTGGCAACAAAAGTAATGACCTTTCTGTGGAATGGTGATAAGGTTTATTTGAAGCCCTGAAATACAGACAAGCTATTCAGATAGCAGAGATCTTGGCTTACACAAGACAGCACAGACATCCCTCTTGTCTGGGAGCTAGCCAACATTCTACTTTCTTCATATGGAACTGCCAGAATTGTTTTAGCCAAGCTGAAAGCACCTAAATGTGAGCAGAATAACCTAGAGTGTGAACAAATGTTTCTTATTAATAAATCTAAAGGGATTTGATTGTCAAGTCAGATATATGTCTGGTCAGGCACCGATCAAATATTTTTATGCTAGTGTAATACCTGATAAGCACTGAATAACTGTATTTTTATATATACTCTGTAAAATGTGAGATCTGTTGCTTGTATTTAATTTCTTCCTGCTGCAGATTTTAAATGGTGATAAAGCTTTTCTTCTTAAAATATGCCTTATGCTATTTCCAGTACCCAGCCTTTTTCTATTGTCAATGTATTTTCCAATTCAGAATTTAGCAGAATCAGTTTGGGAAGCCTGTAAATGCTATTCCTTAACCATTGCAAAGTGGTTACTAGTGAAAGCTGGAATATGATATCTAGTTCATCTCTTCTGTTGTGACATTAGAGATGCTGAGAACCAGAGGCATAGACAAAGGATGCCATAGAATTACATGATGCAACAACTCCTAGTTAGACTATGATAATTTAGGACTAGATCCAAAACCCATTCGTGACAGTGATTTTTATTGCCTTTGGTTCATGGGGAAAAACTAATCTTTTTTTTCCTGAAAATGTTTGGCACATTCCTCAGCTCCTACTTAGTATGAAGAATGAAATATTGCAGAGATCTCTGCACAGAGGTCAATTTCCAGAAGTAAGGTAGCATGTAGTTTATTAACTTATGTCACCTTTTACCCTTCATATGCTGTCATGTACCCTTTTTATTTATGATTTCAACTACATTATTCAATAAAAAAAATTGTTTCTTTTGTAATTCCAGATGGAAAAAAGCAAGAAGTAAATCTTGGTGGAGGGACGCCTAGACATTGTTTCTTTGAGCTGATGCCTGGAACCAAATATAAAATCAGTGTTCATACACAGCTTCAGGAGCTGGAGGGCCCTGCTGTGAGCATCATGGAGACAACGTGTGAGTAAAACAGAGGAGACAGAGTTCAGCCAGCAACAATAATGCTCAGTTGCTTCTCATGTTCTGCCCTTTGCCCACACATATGTTATTCCTACACAGTTTACTTTAGCTGAGTTATTAATTTTTCAAGTCCACTGTGACTCCTCCAGAGACGTGTGGGATTCCTGCACCACTGCTGTGAATTAATTGTTGTCATATTCAACAACTCTATTGGACTTCTTACTGAGAATGACACAGGGAGGATGGTTCAGTTTTCTTCATAAAAAGTTCCACCTATAAAAAAGGATACTCTGGGATGAGGTACTCTGAATATCTTTGACTTCAGGGGAAAATAAACCTGGAAACACTTCAGGTGCTTTAAAGGTGGTTTAACAGGGTGTCAGTATTCAATAGTAGCCAGATGATTGGTTCTGCCAGGCCTGAAGGAAGCTGCCTGAAGGAAGGTCCCCACAGGGAAGTCATGGACTCTCTCCCCAACTAAAAACCAGACTATGTTAAACCACAACACTTCCAGGGTGAATAAGACATATTTTGTTACTGAGGACTTTTGGTGAGAAAGGAAAAGGACACAGACCTTTTTCAAAATGAATTATGGATTCTAGGTCAAGAGTAGTGCTGGTACATGATTTTCTACACTGGGGAGTCTCAAAAGGGGGCAGTTCCAGTAGCAGTTCAGTTCTATCATTGTGTCATTCACACTGAATATACAGCCATTAATTGTTTTGTATTAGTAATATTCTCTTTCAGGTGACGTTTCTTGTGGACACTCACCTGCTTTTATCTCCAATTGCACAACTAGTTGATAAGAGATAATGAGTTTGTAATGTGGAGATGAGTAGAAAATGGTGTTTATTAAAGATATAGGGCTTTAAGCATGTTTGACTATTCCTTCTTTTATTCTCCAGTACCATTTCCTACTCAACCACCAACAACACCTTCAACACCACCTCCACCACCTACAATCCCACCTGCAAAAGAGGGTAAGTGCTACATGTGTGAGTTTCTAGTAAATTTAAAGTGTTGATGGAATGTTTTTCTGCTTCTGATGCTATTTTAGACTTGTGGGGAGCAAATCTCACAAGACATTTGCTGTAGAAACACTGTTAAGGCAACTGACTCAAATTCAATGAGCCAAAAATCTGACCTCCTTATTGTACTGTTAAAATTTGCTGAAAGGGTGGTTAATATATGTGACACTTCCTTTTTCCAAAACTCCTAAACCATACATATTTTGCAACTGAAGCAGACATCCTAAGATAATTAAACTTCAAAAGCAGCATTATTTAAAAATATGTATACTTTAGGTAATGTAAAAAGTAGGGGCCAAGTTCAGACTCTCCTCTTTAAATGCAGACTTTATTTTATTATGATTTGAATGCACAGTGTTTTGTACAGAGGCTGATAATATTTCTGTGACAGGAGCATTATTGGTGGGGACAGGATCAAGTTACATCAACTTGAAGTTGGTGGACCAAACTGACATGTAGAAATAGAGAATTTAACCCACAAGCACAGGGAAAAAAGACCTTGTATGTGTGAAAAAATAATGAGGGGTTTTTGTTATCCAAGAGACTTGGATTATGTGGAGTGCTGAAGGTTCCCAGTTCCCATGGAAGAGTGAGAAACTTGTGTGAGCAAATTTACAGCTCTTGCAGGCCATTTTGCCTAAAAGTGCTGGAATAAGATGAGATGGGTGAAACCTGCATTGCTCCTGCACAGGGCAGTTAAAGTGCATTGGACACTGCAGACCTCAGGGTAACTTTTTGAATGGAATAGTTTCTCAGTGGGAACATTCACAGCTGAAATTCTGTCATCTTGCTTACTGTGTCATTCTAGGAGTCTGGCATTGTATGAGTTCATGTGTGACTTTACTTAAAAACCTAAATAAAAATAGAAATTATAAATAAATTATTATTATTTAAAGAACAACTGAAGTGTATTCTGTGATAGAATCTACTGGTGCAGACAATTCTCCTTTGCAGAGCTCAGCTGGTTCTACACCTGCACTGAAGTCAATGCCAGCAGGTCTGTTGGCTGAAACATGACTAGTCAACATTAAACAAGAGCTTTTCATGGTGGTTGCATTTTCTTAAGTGATTTATGAGATTTCAGGAGGAGTTGAGGCATTGGTGTAATTCCAAAAATCTTGCTTTTCGTCCTCAGTGTGCAAAGCAGCCAAAGCTGACCTGGCATTCCTGGTGGATGGGTCATGGAGTATTGGAGATGACAATTTCAATAAGATAATTAACTTTCTCTATAGCACTGTTGGAGCTTTGGATAAGATTGGTCCTGATGGAACACAGGTAATCAATATTTGTAGAAATGGAGGGTGCATGGACTTGACAGGATATTTTAGACTGGACCAAAAGTTAAATGAATCAAGGAGTAACTGACATAATTTCACAGTTCTGTGGAAATACAAACTGCTTTAGGTCAGTATCTTTTTTCAATCCCTTTTTATGCACACTATATGTTAAAATTCACAATATAAATTTTGGTAGCACGAGGCCTAAGTATCATTTTGGTCTCCTCTAGTTCTAATGACATTTAATTTTTTTAATACTTTTGGTACTCGCTGTAGTGTTTAGTTATAAATAAGTTTGAAATGGCATTGAAAAGGAAAATTAAAGATTCTGTTATTTTAAATCACACACTCTGCAGGATCTACAGGGCTTGAAATAAAATTTACAATGATTGTTCCATTTGTGTGTTTGTTTAGAGAGGTACTCCAGTACAAATCATTGGCAAATATATTACTGTTTTAAGTGTTAGCTGTATAATATATGGTTTGGGATCTCACTGGAAATGAATTTTAACTTGTCCAAACTCTGAAGAATACTTTTTTTACTATTTCTTGCTATACAGCTATTTTTCCAGAATGTGGTTAATGGTACTTCATAAGCTTTGTCACAAGTTTAAACACAATAGCTGCTTTTAAACCAGGGGCATCACTTATGGAATATGAAAATCAATATATGCTTTGTGCATTCTAGGGGTTTAGTGTACAGTATTGTAATACAGGGTCTTAACTCTTGTAGTGTCATATTTGACAGAGGCAATATTTCCAAATATATTCCTGAATCCTTCTATTACTTGCTGCAGTCTTGCTTCCTAGCTTAAGTTACTTATGTGCAATTATTAATTTGTGGAGACTGAATTAAGTCCCAGCAGTTCTCAGTGTGAATGACTGTACACATGTGAGCAGCCATAGCCAGGATTTTGCTTTGGGGCTCAATTATTCTTTGGCTTCTGCCAAAGTGGGTATTACTGTTCTCATCCTGTTTGCTGCAAAATGAAACCAGAAAGTATTAGATGGTTGCCAAAGTTGCAGAAAGTGAAATTGAACTTTGTTTAGTGAAAGCTTTCTTAAAGAGGAAAAAAAGTCTGGCTTCAATTTAAGGGATGAAGCAAAGTTACAAGATAAATCCTTGTTTTAACTGGTCAGATTCACTTACTTTTTGCTTACACCGTGGGTGGTGCTTTTGTAATGAACATCTTCTATGTGCACAGGTGGCAATAATTCAGTTTAGTGATGATCCCAGGACAGAATTTAAATTGAATGCATACAGAACAAAAGAGACTCTTCTTGAAGCTATTCAGCAAATAGCCTACAAAGGAGGAAACACAAAAACAGGTGAGAAAGGCCATGATTGTAATGCAGTTTTTTCCCTGCTTCTCTAAGCAGTATTTCTTTTCCATTTGCTAAGTGGTTTAATTAATCATTGCAAAACCAGTGATAACATGCTATCTTCACACTGGAGATGGAAGGTTGGGCTCTGAAATTAGAAAGCCTTTGTAATCTGCAGTTCACACACTTCAGCTGCATGTTCACCCTACTGACCAACAGTGATAACAAGGATTGGGGGGCAGGGAGAGGGGCAGGAGGGCAAAATTATTTTGGGGTAGTGGAAGTTGGAATGGGGAGTAATATGAAATCAGCTTCACAAGAGAGCAGAAAAGTGGGAAAGGAGAGAGGGTGGGAGGGAGCTTGCAGAGCATGTAGAAATCTGGAGAGTGGAGGGTCTATTTGGTTATAAGCCAGGACAGTCAAGCCTCTGTGGGATGTTTAAGATTGGGAGGGAAAAGATGACTGTTAAGGTTGCCTTTTAATTAATCCCTTAAGATAACTTTCTGATATAAAGAAATTATAGATGAGGGTATAAAGGGTTAAAATCTGTTTTAGTTGGAAACCATATGTTTTATTATTTTCAGACTGCACAGACATTTCTTGCAGCTGTTGCATTGCACCCATTTTCAGCATTATCAAAACAATTTTCCATTTACTACAATGACATTCTCAGTTGTTAATGTAGATGGTGCCCTACAATCCACAAAAGAATGGATTTGTTATCTCTTACCCAGCCAGCAGCTAAATACCTCACAGTGCTCACTCACTGCCCACCCCTAGCCCTGGTGAGATGGGAAGGAGAATCAGAAAAGGGTAAAGACTGTGGGCTGAGACAACAGTTTCATGTTTGAAATAAAGTTAAATACTATGATAATAGCAGTAATTAAAAGGGGTATAACAAATAGAGGGAGAAAAACCCCAAGAAGAACAGATGATGCTCAGTACAGTTGCTCACCACTGATGCCCAGCCCATTCCAGAGCAGGGACTGGCCTCTCCTGGCCAACTCCCCCAGTTATACACTGGGCAGGATGTTCCATGGTACAGAGTATCCCTTTGGCCAGCTTGGGTCAGCTGTCCTGTGCACACTCCTCCAGTTCTCTTGTGCAGCTGCTCAAGGGCAGAGAGTGAGACCCTGAAAAGTCCTTGGTTCAGGGTAAGCACAGCTTAGCAACAACCAAAACATCATTATCAACATTAGCCTCATATGGAGTCCAAAGCTCAGCATTGTACCAGCAATAAAGAAGAAAATGAAGTCTATCCCAGCTGAATCCAGGACACCCACACAAATCATGTTTGCAAGCTTCACCTTCTGGATTGAAAAATGGATGGCCAGAGCCATCCAAACTTGAAACTTTACAGTCCAAATCAAACTTTTCTAAATCTTGATTTTAATAACTACAGAATGAACTAACTGACAGACTACTCAGATTTCTAATTATTTATATGTCTAACATGTGATATGAGAGCCAAAAGAAATTGAATTTATCTCACAGTCAATGTCAATTCTTGTGTTGCAGGCAAAGCCATTAAACATGCACGAGAAAACTTATTTACAGGAGGGGCAGGCATGAGAAGGGGCATTCCAAAGGTTTTGGTTGTCATTACTGATGGGCGATCACAGGATGATGTGAACAAAGTCTCCAGAGAAATGCAACTAGATGGTAAAATGGTTTTAAAAACAATTCACACGCTGTTGTTTTTCTCATTAATTGCATCTTCATTAAATGTGGACATGAAGTAAGGTTAGCTTTTGCTCCAGATTTTCATTTTCAAAGAAAACAGCAATTGCTAAGAAACAGAGAATATCACTAGGGCATGATTATATTCTGGATATTTTTGATGATTAATGGAATTATTTTTCATTTTGGCAGCAGTGCTAAAATCATGCAGTAGTCAATGGAATTGTTCCCAGAATGAAGAAGTTGGGGAATATGATCCTGAGAATCTGGATTGTCATCTATAGAATGTAGTCTTGTGCTTATGAACAAATTGAACTATTTTGTTTTCTACACAAGAGGTCCATTGAAAATTCTTATACTGTTTCTGACCTGCTCTCATGTTACACTAATTACCTCTAGGAATTTTTTAAACTTCAATTTTAGAGCTTTAACCAGCCACACCATGTTCTGAGTTTAAGTGTTAGAACTGGATTAATTGTTGTAGAAGTTTGTATCAAAACCCAAAGGTCACACACCTGGAACAAAACTAAAGGATGGAAGAAAAAAGTTATCTTCCTTTTAATGTGAGGTGACCTAAGGAAAAAGCGCATCAGTGCCTTTTATTTACTTTTAGCTTTGAGAGCTATGAAGTTCCCAGTGTATTTTGCTGATTTCTGAAACCAAATGTAATTGTCCATCTTGGCTCCCTCCTTGTTTTGTTGCTAGTTGCTGAGTGTTGGGGCTTCATAAATAAAGCATATAACAAAATAGTGGGCTTGCATAACCTGTTTTAAGTAGGAGTCAAGACAACCATATATTTGTGAATAAATTGGAGTTTGTGTGTAAGCTGAACAAAAAATGTTCATCTCTCAGGTAAGTGTTGCAGTTGCATTATTAGCTCCTGGAGTGGGAATGTCCTCCAGAGCAGATGGCACTTAGTGAGGGTTCAGCTGCTGATGTGGGACATGATTTCCCCTCTCCCATTTTTCCTGGACTGTGCTGGGCAGAGGCTGCAGATGGGTTGGGGCAGGTACAGATGGGCATCTCTGATGGAGGCTGGCACAAAAGTGCTGATCTTGGATGAGACATGAACTATAATGTATTAAGTCAAAGTTTTGGTATGCTAAAACCTCTGGAGAAGGTGATTAATGCCCCTGGTCCCATTTAAATTTAAAACCAACGTTGCTTGACTGGTATAAATTGTGACTGAGCCATGCTAGAACAGTGTATCCATTAATTATATTCAGCCTGATATAGAGAAGTTTTTCCTTCATCTCTTATGGAAAGGAAAATGTTGGAAAATTTAGTGGCTCTTTTGTTGTTCCTGAAACATGTAGAATACAGTTACCATTTTATTTAAATCTTCTAAGTCAGGTTCAGATTTTGAAAAGTATTCATGCTAAATATATAGAACAGATTCAACCAGTGCAGTTAAATTGCTGATGAAATGCAATGCATTTATTTCAGTGTTCACTCATATGAAGCAGCTTGGGCTTGAAATCATATATATACTAATATGTAGAACAGAAAAAATCTGCAAAGGACCCACAGGAAATTAACTTTTCTACTTTTTCTTTATTCTGTACTTGATGCATGGATATTTTTGTGTAATACAGTATAGCATTACATTAGAAAAGCATTAAAACATATTCTAAAACTTTAAACTACTGAGTAGTCATATATCTTTAAAAAATGCTTAAGGTTAACTTTAAATAACTAATTAAGCATAAATAGCCAGAATAAATATTTCACAGAGAATTTTTTATTTTACTTTAGGTTACACAAGTGGATTTTCTCATGCTATAGGATAATAATAAAATGTCCATGTTTAATCAGGAAAGGAGTCAGTGCAAATACAATTGTGTTCATACTGTATTTCCACTCTCAAAATCAATGACTCACAGAACTTTTCCTTTTTGTTCTACAGGTTTTACCTTTTTTGCTATTGGAGTGGCTGATGCTGACTACTCAGAGTTAGTTAATATTGGCAGCAAGCCCAGTGAAAGACATGTTTTCTTCGTGGATGACTTTGATGCCTTTACAAAGATTGAAGATGAACTGATCACTTTTGTTTGTGAAACTGCATCAGCAAGTTAGCCATTTTGATTTATGTTTATTTCTAAAGTAGCTGCTAAATACTGGGGAGATTGTAACTATTAATTTTCTATTAAGACATATTCTTGATCTTTTTAATATAATTTACTGTTGACATTATAATTCTAATTTTACTTCCACAGAAGATAAGGAAATGAAGGTGTTGTGACTTCAAAATAATTAATGGTTGTTTCTATAAAGCCAGAATACAGCCATTGATTGACAAAAACTCATTTCAGATATTTCTGATTTTCAGAATCATGGAAATTAGTTATATTTTCTTTTCTAGGCTACTTTAACCCT
This sequence comes from Erithacus rubecula, assembly GCF_903797595.1. Taxonomy (NCBI): domain Eukaryota; kingdom Metazoa; phylum Chordata; class Aves; order Passeriformes; family Muscicapidae; genus Erithacus; species Erithacus rubecula. Next base: position 135,588,050 of record NC_136689.1, read on the forward strand.
CTGTAAGGCTACTGCTAACTACATTTGTTCTTAGTCAGGTCACATGGTAATTTATTCATAGAGATCTAATCATTAATGTTTGTATTGTGAGAGAAAGTAGAGAGAAAGTAGCCTAACCAAAAGCATGAAACACACTCAAATTCTGAAATCTGTGAGAAAGCCACACTTCCATCTCTTTATGAAATGGAATGGACATTCCAGACCAACACTTAATGATTACTGGTCAGGAATTTGCATGGGTTTGGGTGTGTGCCCACAATATATTTCCTTGTGTATAAGCCAGGAAGCAGGCACTGTGTCTTAAATACATCTTCTTTTCTTTTCCAGCCTGCCCACTGGTAGTTAAAGATGGCAATAATTTTGCAGGTACAGTATTTTTGTGTTAATTTTTGTTTCTGCTTTATAGAATAATTTTCATTAGATTATTTTCACAATATTAGACAACACATTTTCCTTTGTGCTAACAGGCAATGAAACTCTTTGATATAATTAGTGTTGTCTTTTTTTTTGTATCCATAATGCAGTACTAATTTAAATTAATAAAATATCCCTTTTGATATCTTCCAGGATTTAAAATGATGGAGATGTTTGGTTTGGTTGAAAAGGAGTTTTCAGCTGTGGAAGGGGTTTCCATGGAACCTGGTACATTTAATGTTTTCCCATGTTACAGACTGCACAAGGATGCTCTTGTCTCCCATCCTACCAAGTATGTATTCACATATAAATTCTCAAAAACCACATGAAAGTAATTTTCTAGGGCAGGCAATTATTCATTTCAGGGACTAGTATTTTTAATTCAGAAGAGCAGAGGTGCTAGTGTATATCTGTGATATACTGATGAATAGGAAAGCTGTTTGGTGCTCTGACCCTTCAATCAGTTTAATTCAAAAATAACAGTTGTAGGTAAAAGTGGGTAAGCCCACTGGCTGTTTTGGTTTTCCCACGAGCCTGTTTCAGGCTTGTGTCTGTGTAACACCTGGCAATTTCATGCAGCCTATGTCAGGGCAGTTTCCAGTCTGCAGCACTTTGGAAGGGTGCCTCTGGAATGCAGGTTGAAGTCTCAGAGTTCAGTCTGTCCTTGAAGCAAGGGTCAGCATGAGAAGCTGCTTCAGCTGTCCTCAGTCACTTTTACTGCAGTCTATGTCCAGCCATTGGTTACAAAGGAGGATGAACCCACTTATGTTGAAGTGAGTCTGTGTGAACCCCATCTAGAACCCTACAGGGAGGCAGGACATTGTCACAAGGACTGTGTCTAGGGAGGGTTATGGAAGAGCCATGAAGAACCCCCTGTCTGAATGTTCACAGTCACTCCTCAGAGAGGAAGTGATGGAAACCCCATTTCTTGTATGAAGTGTCTGTGTTGTGCTGGGTTCCTCTCAGTCCAGCCCCCACTTCATATTGAATGACACCAGAGAGAAGCAGTGGCTCTGATGGATTACATGTGGGAAGGTGTAATGAAAAATATTCTTTAGCTAAGACAAACAAAAAAGAAAAACAGTGGGAAATGTGAAATTTATATTAGATATCATCAGAGTGTGTGATTTTCCTGTTGTGTCCCAGTTGGATCTGTACTTCTTGGTGCTGTTTCACATTCTCATTGTTTTCTCCTGGGCCTTGATAGACTGAGATGTCGAGGAATAACTTGTCTTACTTCTCTTTCCCTTTCTGCTTCTTTCTAATTTGATCTTGTGCCTTTATATGCTATTCTCTAGCTTCTACCCCAGCCCAGTCTTACTGCTTCATTAGCCTTTCACTCCTTTTTATGGTTCAGAGAACACCTTTCTCTGCATGATCCACAGGTATGTCTGGAAAAGATCATTTGGCTTTGTCACCTCATATGTGCACTGAATGCCATTGGTTTATTCTCCTTTTTGAGCTCTGTATCCCCAAACCTTGTGTTTAACCCACCCTGCTTATTGAATTTGCTTTCATTCTTGTACAGTGGACAGTCTGTAAAGGCTTTTTCCTTTTGCTTATTGACTTCTCTCTCTTTCTCTGTGGGAAATGGGCAGTGTAACATCACATTTGATCATCTACTCACACTGTGCAGAATATATTGATGATATAACATGTTAACGCTCTTTTCAGCATGATTCATATCTATACTTCTTTTATGTGCCAGAAACACTTAAGAAGGAATGGGTTGTATTCAGGGAAAATGAATTGTTTGAATAACTCTTGAGACTTCTTTCAGATCCCCTTACTATGGTTTGAAGGAATCAGACTAATTGACATTTAACATGCAGTCAGTTGTCTCAGACACTTGTCCAAGTGTTTCACTTTGGGATTCAACATCAAAAGGTTAAATTAAATTTTAAGTAAGAAATAATGAATTTTTGGAAATGACATAAAATAAAATACTTCTTTTATATCATAAACTTCCTGTCTCTACTGCATAAATTCTAGGAAACCAGATTGTATTTCAGTGTGTGATCTGTTCTGACCTCACTTTCTTTTGTTTTGGCTTTGAAATGTATAGACTATTCTCTATTCTGTGTTTTATAAAGCTGCCTATAACAGTCTGTCACTCCTAATTTTAATCTATTTATAATGGTTTAATGACAAAGGACATGTGTATTGAGACTGGTCTTCCAAGCAATTTCCATTTCCATTGTCTCCTAAATAAGACAATTTCATAGGTCCTGAGTGTGGCTATTGTTTCTTAAAGGTTTAAATTTAATTAATTTCAGCTTTATTTCCAACTGACTTCTGATGTGATCTTGAAAAAAAAAAAAAAAGTTAAATTTTAAAGTCAATTTTATAAATTTCAAGGGAAACAATAACCTCTAGTTTCTTCATGAGCATTCTTTTAGACTTATCAAATTGAGTAGATTTTATACACACATATCGCTTCTCAGTCTTGATTGATAAGGAAATATATAAAGTAATAAAAAGCATGTCAAGTGAAATTCTGACGAGTAAATCACCAGATTTCATGTTGTTCCAGTTTCAAATACATGATTTCTCTTACAGGTATTTGCATCCTGAAGGTCTCCCTTCTGATTACACCATCACGTTTCTCTTTCGGATTCTCCCGGACACACCCCAGGAGCCCTTTGCCCTGTGGGAGATTCTAAATGAAGCATATGAACCACTGGTTGGAGTTATTTTAGATAGTATGTGTTTTGTGTTTTATCAGTGATTTTAACTGTACAAATGGTTAATTCTGTGTCTAGTTTTATTGTTGCCAGTGTTTCAATCTGCTACAAGAACAACCACCTGAATCTGGCAGGGGGTAATTTCTAATGCATGGTTTTTAGATTCAGTTTTCCTTAATTTCATTTGGAGTTATTGTCAAATTTTGAGTGAACTGCTTTAAACTGCATTCCAAGGATCTATGCTAGATGCAATTTGATGTAAGGTACTCATTTGCTTTTAAAATTTCCAGTGTTTTGAATATGATTTTGAAAATTATCAAATGTGTCTTGATATAAGCCAGTGGTCCTGGGAGCATATGTAGAGGAAAAGCAGTCTGGTGAAGAGCAGAGTTAGAACCACAGAAACCAATTCCTGATGACTCTTCATTTCTGTTTGGTTTTACTTTCACAATTCTGAAACAGGGTTTATAACAAGGTTTTAGTGTTGAGAAGATGAAACTATTGTGATACCTGTTCTTCATAGCTGTCAGTTTGTCACCTTGAAATATGGGGAGAATTTAGATGCCTAATTTAATGTGGCATTTAGATGGCTTGAGGAAGAGCTTTTCTTGTCCAGCTCCCACAGAGAGCTAAGGGGAGAGTAGAACCAGGTAGGCATGGCTGAGGTAGACTCAGAACTACTGGTCCATCCTTCCTGTCAAACCAGGAAAGAGCATTTCTCTGATATAAGCTGTTAATTCCAGGTCAGTATGTTGTTTAGGAATGTGTTTTACTAACATTTGAGTTCTTGTCTTTGGTCTGCTTTGTTAAATGCAAATTGACTCTTTCTAATGTTGTATCAGGACTTTCCTTTAACACAGAGCCCTTCATTTTGATCTCATACAGATGGTGGAAAAACTCTGACTTTCTTTAACTATGACTACAAAGGAGATTTTCAAACTGTAACTTTTGAAGGTCCTGAAATAAGGAAGATATTTTATGGGAGTTTTCATAAGGTTAGTAATGGGAAATAAAGCACTCTGAATAAAAGTTTGTAAGTTTTTTGTCATTCAAAACCATGTTTCATGAGGTCAATTACTGCCAAAAAAGTGTATTTTGCATCACCTACCTTACTGTCATAAGTCTCTGCAGTATTAGATTAACATTAAACAAATCATAGTTTTTATCATGAAGCTGATGTGTTCAGTTTTCATCTCATACTTTTTGCCCATTTTAGAGTTCATTTAAAAATGCATATCTTGAAAAGTAATTTAGAAACAAATCAGCTTTTCCTTTTAAGATTTGAGTTGGCAGTGTCACTCAAAATAAAATGTCTAGACAAAAATTGGCTTTTTCATCAGCTGTAATTTTAAAATATATTTTAAGAGCTATGCCACATTGCACTTCCTTTTGTTATTTGAGAATTTTAAACATTCTTTCTGAAAGAAGGTGCAGCAGTCCTGGGATAGTAGCACCTATTTGTTGTAGAGGGTAATTTTATCATTGAGTTTTTTTCCTGGATCTTTCCTAAACAAAACAAACAAAAACTTTGAGTGTTTGTTCATGACTGGACAGTTGTAGCTAGTCCTCCCCATAGGAGTGTCTGCTGCATCAGTGAGGGACAACAGAGTATGATCAAGGCAGAAGAAAAGAATTTGGTTGTTGTGCTCTGCTTTCTGTACTGCATTTGATGTGATTGGATTCTTTCAGCGTGAAAATTTCACTGCGACAGCTTTTGCTGTCAATGTAGAATTTACAAACTAAATTTTGCTACTTAGTTTTGGCTTTTGCAAGTGGCTGGCTATAATGGTGAAAATCCAATGCTCTGTGCAAGAAATGACCACAAAAATCCAGGGATCTGAGTGGTATAGGAACATCATGTACCTCTTCTGTTGGGACAAAATATTTACTTATTGAATAAATTATGTAAGTTGCAAATTTCTTTGCAGATGTTCCAGAAGTAGAAAAACAAACTAAATTCATTAAACAGATTACAATCATAGAGTAATTCAGGTTGGAAAGGACTCTAGAGGTCATCTAGGTTATTTGCTTTGGAGTGTTTGAGTTTCATTAGCAAACATGGAGTTAGGAGCCCATTTCAAAAAATGCCCCCCTTTTCCCAAGGAAAAAACACATATATCCCATATCTCCTTTGTGTTAAAGCACCTTCTCTTTTGCTTAGTTGCATGTTGTCATCAGCAAGACCACTGCCAAGATAATTATTGACTGCAAGGAAGTGGGTGAGAAGACCATTAATGCAGCAGGGAATATTAGTTCTGATGGCATAGAAGTGCTGGGGAGGATGGTGAGATCCAGGGGACCAAGAGACAACTCTGCACCGGTGAGTGGAACAGCAACAACTCTTTCTGACATCATAAATATCCTAAACAACAACTGTTTGGGAACTTTGCAGTTACTTTTATCTTGAAGCCGAGTGAATTCATGTTTGAAAAGGTAAATCTCAGTATTTCAGGAATTCTGCAAAAGCCTGCAGTAGCTGTCAACTTGGCAAAATCGATTTTTTATTATTTTAATAAATAGAATCATAAGATCATCATTGTTGAAATTTTTTTCTCAAAAACATATGTAAACACAATTGATACATTCAGATATGGCTTGTGTTCCAAATTTAATTACATAGAGTAATACAATGTATAACTCCTTTGCCTGGAATTATTTAAACTTTGGGTTTTAAAATTTTTTATAATTATTCCCTGTGTCTGTTATTCCTTCTGATTCTCTGTTTTCCCCTTAATTAATTGTCTGTTCACTAAAAAATTGAACTGGTTTGGCATACACTGTCTCCAAAAGCTCCCATCTTAGTATACCTAAGCCTTTCATAATATAAGAAATTTTCAGTGTGAAAGGTCTCTCCTCCAGTTTAAGTGCTCAGTCATTTTTCTGAAATTACTCTCTGAAAGTAGTAAATGATTATTCTTTTTACATGACAACCAATGAGAGCCTTTCAATTTTGTTTTGTTTTGGGGGTTTTGACTTTTTTATGCACAATAGTGTTTGCTAATTTTCCTTGAACTTTGTTGACCCAAAAATGAGGTTAGCAGAGAATCTGAACCTTGAACCAAGGATTGATTTGAATAGGAATGAGGTTTCAAATATGTTTTTTCTTGTTAATATATGAAAATACTCTTGTTTAGTAATAAATAAGCCTTCAGACTGTCTCTCTACCAAAAAATAAGAGCTTTTAGAACTCAAACAGATGGATAATAATTATATGAAGCCTGTGAAGACAATTACACAGAGAAACCTTTGTAGTCACATTCCAAGAGAAACAGAAAAAGGCAGACTTAGGAAATCTTGGAATTAGAAAAGCCTTTGTGGAAAGAAATGGAAAGAAATGTGTCTTTTGTTAGGACATAGTAATCTATACAAAAAAATTCAGACTGCCCACTCACTGAAAAATTTGATTTTGTTCAAATGAAGTGTAAATCTTATGCAAGATTAGAAATGTCTAGATGAAGATGAAAATTCTTTAGTAGTGTAAAGCCATCTTCTAGTATTACCATATATACCAAATTAGAAATAAATCAAGAAAGCACCCAAATATCATCCTCTGAAGTCTTCATTCTGCACAATTTATTTGTATTGAGTAGTTTGAATAGTCACATTTAAGACATGAATGAGCTGGTTTCCTACTCCAGAATTTGGAGGACATCAAAGGAATCTAGTAGGAGGCAGGATAGAGGTTCTCAGCTACTAGATTAGTAGATCTCCTGATTTTAGAGATGCTTATTACACAAAAGTAAGCAGGCAGTTACCTTTGGAACCAAATTGTAGTATTTTTGTTCTAATTGTAGTCACATGGAACAGTTTAACATTCTCCCGCAAAATGTTTTTAGTGTATTTTTAAAATAAATCCACTACAGAGCAGCCATAAGTTTTGCCAGACATCTCAGTTTTGAGGAAATACAATTGTACCATCAATATATACAGTTTGCAGTGGTAAAATGACCAGACATAGATCAAAAGGGGATTAGACTCAAGGTGCCTAACCTTTTTAACCACTCCTGAATGAGTCAACTCAGGATTAGATTGTACGCCCTGAGCAAGAAATGTGATTGGAGACAGCAGCAAGTAATGTTTCTGTTCCTTCAGTGGGACTTAATTAAAGTCCAGCTTTTAAAAACATTATCTACAATTCACAGACCTTCTTTTTATTGATGTTTCCCTCCTCTTTAACTTTAATTTGTTTGCTTGCATATGATGTGACTGTTAATAGTATTGTGGCTAATGATATCTGTTGAGAAACATTTGCAGAGCTGCAGACGTTTAGATGAGGACTTTCCACCTTACTGATATCTGCTTGCAGGGCTGGATATTTAGAAAGCAAAATCACATGAATGCAGGAGACTTCTGAATACATGTTAGCTCGCAAAGAAAGCTTGTTTTAGGTTTTAGCTTTGAGTCGATCAACCCACACAGTGTTTTTGAAAAAGAATACTGAGTCAATTCTACATTTGGGTTGGTGAATAACAGCATTTCAGAAAATGTCTGTTTGCTCTTTAATTTACACTAATACACACTGTATTGCTATAGATGTCAGATTACCTAGTCAGACAAATGAGAGCATGTACACTATGACATAAATTTGGCTAGTGCTGTCATCCTACCATTGCTCAGGATAACAGAATAGCTTGGGATGGACTGGGTTATGGAAAATAAGGGCAATATGACTTCTGAACCTAAGGCCCTCTGCAGAACCAACTCTGGGTGATGCTGCACCCCTTTCTGGGATGTCTGGTTTCCTTCAGGGCAGTATCATGCAAATGCCCAGGTATTCTGTGTCCCAGAGCAGGGTGTGCCTGCACTTTCATCTGCTGCTCCACTCAAGCTAGTGAGGCCTCCTGGAGTTAGGAACTCAGGGGTGTGTGGCAAGGAGAGAGGGATCTAAGTGGAGCCAGCTTCCATTTGACACAGACTTGCTGGGCTTGGGGGGTCTCCATGGAGCCAAACTGAGAGTCCAAGTGATGCCTTCATGCTGCACTTGAGCTGTCTGAGGTGTTTTGCCGTGCCAGCCCTGTGCCCCATCTGCAGTACAGCAGATCTACAGACCAGCTAATATGCTGGAAGGTGAGGAGAACATCTATTTAGGTGAAAGTATGCCTTTAGTTAAATATAATTATTTGAACTTTTGTAAGAAAAAAAAAGAGGCAAAACCAGAGGTGGCACATGTGTATTCATTTTAACAGCTTTAGAAGCAAATTGCAGTTATAAGAAATTTTAAAATTCATTCCTCTGTTCTGATCTTAAAATAATGCCACTGAAAATAATGGGAACAAACCCAGAGTTCTATCTCTAGCACTTTCCTCGAATTTTTTAACATGTGGGGTTAATTTAGTGGGATGTTATGTCCTATACCACTCTCTGTCAGTATGCACATAAACAAGGCATGGAAAAAGAATAGAAATAGTAACAGAAGAAAGCTTCATCTCTCTAGATCCCTTTGTTCTGTCAGGGCTGTAAAGGAGATAATGGTTTTACCACTGAGTCCTATTTAGTATATTGTTCTGAGTATATAGAAACCACTATTTTTAGCAAATATGTGGGTTCTTGCAGATTAAATTCTTGTCTAAAACCATGTTCCCCGACCTGTGATGGGAATTTTCTTTTCTGCCCCAGTGGTTGTCATGTGGTGAGGAAGCTGTTCCCCATTCTTAAGCTATCATTGCCTGGGGATAATGGATAAGAGAGGGCATATATTCTAAAGTAAAATTTAAACTGGAAAAAATGAGAAATATTATTTGTGGCTCAGCTCCAGTATAAGTAATAGGCTACAGAAGACCTTGTCCTAGATAAAATCTGAACAGCAGACCAGAGGTTTAGGAGGAATTATTCAGAGAAGCTAAGCTTTCTTTCTCCTGACTCTTGATGTCTATTTTGCTATAGAAAGATACTGGAGTCACACAACTGGGCAAAATAAAGAATTTAAGCAAGGAGTGGGGCAAAAATCAACAGATGTATACAGCATTTAACCTTGAACAGATTTTCTCAATATCTGATAGTTCAGATGAGTTGGTTAGACACACATTTGGTAAAAGCAGTGGATGAACCATTTTGGTGCTATTGTGGCTTGCTCAAAGTCAAAAGCCTTTGCCTAATCTGAGTGCTTGAATCAAGTTATTTGCTTGCTGATGTCTTCATTTGCACTGATCTTATATCTAACCCTTGATACTGTAACATCACCTTGTTTTGAAACAGCTGCAGTTACAGATGTTTGACATTATTGTGCTACCTCATGGGCCATCGAGACAATGCTGTGAACTTCCTGGCTTGGTAAGTATTACCTCTTTCAATAGTTGTAGAGTTTACCTTTTATTTCTCTACTTTGCTGAGACAATATTTTATTGGAAATGGATGCTTAAGTGTTTTTGAAAAAGCCATTTCTCTTCTTGGACTACTTGTCCTACTGAAAGTCAATAAGATGTATTTTTTTTCTAAATCAAGTAGGTGCCTTGAGTACTGTGTCTCAGACTGTACTTAATATTATGTCTTAGATTGATAAAATACCTAACATTGAAATTCTGGACATCATTCTTCTCCTGTCTTAACCTTTTCATAGAGAGATGAGGAAAATTGTCCTGCCCTTCCTCATGCTTGTTCCTGTTCAGAAGCCAATAAGGGTCCCCTTGGACCTCCTGGACCACCGGTAAGGTTTTATTCAGCTCTGTAGTGAACTGTACCAAATAGTCCACTGGCCACCTTTGTTTCCAAGCATGTGAATATACTGCCATTGTATAACTAATAAGGTTAAATTACACTTTCAAGTGTTGGCAAAGAGATAAAATTATATTCAGTTTATATTGAAGATGCTATAAATAATGTAAAGAAGTATTATGCTGAAGCAGTTGTCTGTTCTTTAGACCTGGAACCCTTTTACCTGTCTGCAGCAGTAGATATGTCATAGGTAGTGCCATTTATTTTCAAATTTTTTAATCACCTCTCTGCTATCTGTCTACTCTAGCAGATGTGTATTAAATGTAGCTTGGAGTTTAGAGTTCTGAAATGCTCAGTTTACAGATTTCTTATCAATTAAAGATATGGAATATGACAATGCCACTTGTGTAGTATGTGATGAAAGAAGACTTTTCTCTCTTAAAAGCTCTATCTAAGTACAATATTTATTGGAAAGTAGAACTGGGAAGTACGGGTTCTTCTGAGGAGTTCTTAGAGGACAGAGAGATATCCAAAAACCATGAAGGAAAGAAATAATGAAATAATCTGCCTTGTGGAAAATTGAATTTAATTTTTTTTTTTAATTTTCCAATGAATTATGAAATGTGCACTGTTACAACTTTTAGATATGCTTAGTGGTGTCATTTTGATGGCATTCATTAAGAGTTTGCTGTTGTAGATGTTAAGTGGCTAAATTCCTCATGTTACTGGTGGGACTAGATAATCTCTTGAGAGACAGTTATTGGCCTTTCCCTCTATGTCAGTGCTAGTATCATAGCATGGAATAAATCTCTCTTCTCATTACTGTCTTGTGGAAACTGAGACAATGAATCTTATTGACAATGAACCCTATTGTCTTGTGGAAACAGAGGCAATGGGGATACAGGCACACTAAATTTTGAGAACACAATCTCTCATTCCAAGGCTAATTTTTATCAATTTAGAAAGGCTGTGCAATGGTCCATCATGATTTGGTTTAACAAAATCCTGACTGAGATATTTGTGCATGGATCATGATTTTCTGTTACAACTATATAAATATGATTGGTAACTTAGGGCTGCTCACTGAGTGAGTTTGATGTGAGGCTCTCTGGTGAAAAGTTGTGAACTGCATATTTCTCTGCTCATGCTGTGTCTTAGAGCTCCAAGTGCACATTTTAAATGAAAGAGCCAGGGAAGAAGGTAAAGGAAATGGTTTAGGTGTTAAAGTACCACAAATGACATGAGATGCATGTTTAAGAACAAAATTGACTTGCATGCAAGGCCTTCACATAGTATGGTCCTAGCAGACATTAATCCTCCTGACTACTCAGAGGTTACTCTTTCTGCAAGAACTGTTCTTCAAGCTCTGGTACAAAACCTGGAAAGAAATTCAAGAGGAAATTCACTTAAGACCTGCTTCTTGAACAAAGAGAAATTATTCTGTTCTCCTATTTGAATATTATTAAACAAGTATGGATTAAAGTTTTAATTTCCACATTTTAGCACCCAGTTTGTGTTCTGTAAAAAAGGCAATGGGATAATTCACATAAAAATGTAACTTAAATTGAGTAGTTTAACCACATTTCACAGTAAAATGAAAATGTTTGAAAATTATTTGTCTGGAAGGATGTGCATTCCTATAACTCCAAAGATGTGTGGATCAAGAATTGCTAAGGCTTAACCCTCAATAATATACTTCTATATATTACATTTAGGACTAACCATGTTTTGAATAGCATAGTGCCAGGCAAGAAAAGCTTAAAATCAAGTAAATCAAGCAGAAAAATCACTGCCAAGACAGGGAAATACATGATTCTGAAACTTGTCCTATTATAAGTGATCCCTTTTTTGCCAGACAGTTAGATGGCAGAGCTCTGAAAAAAAAGAAGGAATAAAAAGTTCAAGATCTATGAAAAAGCAGAGCAAAAGAATAAAGTCAGTGTTCATCTCTGTGCCAACCAAAAGTCAGAAAAGTCACATGTGCTATGTCTGGTCAGGAGTGTTCCAAGTCATTAAAATGTCATGTGATTTTTTATCCAAGCCAAGGATCTTCTGTTTAAGAGATTAGGATCCTACCATGTAGCCAGTTTTAGACATTAGGCTGAAAACACTCCAAATAAATGCTTCCATTTGTTTGGGACAGTAACTCTAGAAAGAATTTTTAACCTTTTGAAAACATGTCACTTCGGGTAAGACAAAATTTTGTTTAGAGTTAAGAATATCTGGCAATTTTTATCATGGGATTCTGTTTTCATGGCTTCATTTTTGGCAGAATTTTATCCTGCTGTCTGAAGTTCCCCACACAAAGTAAAATGAGATATCCCAGAAAACTAATGCCTGCATTTTGAAGGAACACTGCAGAATTGAAGAAGGTGAATGAGACAAAAATATTGAAGGATTGGAGAAATTTAATTGGAAAAAAAAAAAAAAAATATATATATATATATTTCAGTGCATCATAGGCTTTGACTACTAAAAAGAAATGAGGAGGTGTCTTGATAATAGTAGACTAAGACCCATTTTTGGGGGAAAGCACTGGCTGCTAAGAAGAAATTCAAAATAAGGGAAGAAGGCATAACATGAATTTTTGGCTAGAAAAAGAAGCAGCACCAAAAAAAATTTAAATTAATTACACAGGCTTAGGGCCATTTTCTGATATTTTCATGTTAAATAAATGCTCCTCTGGAAATTCTGCTTTTACCAAGCAAGAATTACTGGTTTACTGGGTTCAAAACATGGATGAGTGTATTGACTTCAGCATGAATCTGAAAGCATATGATTTATTGGCTCAGCATCAGGCTATTTCAAAGTATATATTCTTAGTAAAAATGCAGTCCATTTATGGGAACAAAATGGGAGAAAACTGTGACTTTGTTTATGTTAAAAAGTTGTAGTTATTGTGCTGAGGAATTTTTAATCTCAGAGTTAGGAGTAAGGCAGAGGGAGGAGAATGGACAGCAGATTAGAATGCAGAAATAAGAGTATCTGGAATTTTGCAACTGGCAATGGGAACTTGGTTCCATGGAGAATATGGGATGAGATTTTAGGGTCAGAGCTGGCCATGATGGAATGTATTATGGCCATGGAGATGTGGGATGGAAGAGAGAAGCCTGAGGGAGCTGGGAGAAGTAGTGGAAAATCTTGTAATCACACGTGTGAAGACCATGCCATGATACCTTCATTGCAGAGCAACAGTATCTGGGATTCCAGACATTCCTGTTATTTCTCTCATTAAAGTCCCATAGATACTGCACATAAGCACATTTTCTATTCTTGTAGCTTTAATTTAACTGCTGTTATTTTTGTACTAAATAGTTCTATTCAGTTATGATGTCTAGTTGTACAAAGTCCTTTCTGAATACAGTGATAGGCAGAATACCTGTAAAGCTCATATTACAAGTGATTAGGCAATATACTCAGGTGGGGGAAGAATGAAATTGATATGTACAAAAAAATAAGCTGTCCTAGAACAGAAAGCACATGTAGATGTTGTTGCAAAACACATTCATGGCAGCCATCCATAGATATATGGTACTCCAGTGTCTCAGATGTTACTAGTAAAGAAGGCCAAAGTTGGTTAATAAATGATGAGCAGATGTAGGTATTGCTGAAGAAAGCAAAAAAAGTGAAAAATGTCCAGAAGAGCCTTTTACCTAAGAATAGCTCCAAATGAAACCATGGTATAGGTCTAGTACACTCTGAAGTTGTGCTTGCTGAAAACTATTCCAAAGTCATTAGAATCACAGAATTATAGAACTGTTTATGTTGGAAAAGACCTTTAAGATGATTGAGTCCAGACATTGTCCCATCACTGCCAAGTCTGTCACTAAACCGTGTCCCCAAGTGCCACATCTACATGTTTTTCCAACACCTCCAGGGATGGTGACTCCACCATGGCCCTGGGAAGCCTCTTCTAAAGCTTGACAACATTTTTCATAATATCCAATTGACACCTCCTGCAGTTCAACTTAAGGCCATTTCCTGTCATCCAGTCCCTTGTTACCTGGGAGAAGAGCCCAACCCCACCTGGCTCCAGCCTCCTCTCAGGGAGCTGTAGAGTCACAAGGTGTCCCCTGAGCCTCCTTTTCTCCAGGCTGAACACCTCCAGCTCCCTCAGCTGCTCCTCATCAGACTTGTGCTCCAGACCCTTCCCCAGCTCCACTGCCCTCCTCTGGACACACTCCAGCCCCTCAATGTCCATTTTGTAGTGAGTGGCCCAGAACTGGACACAGAATTGAGATGTGGCCTCATTGATGCTGAGTACAGGGGAGTGGTCACTGCCACGGTCCTACTGAACACACTGGTTTTGATCCAGGCCAGAATACTCTTGGCCTTGCTGGAAATTCATCCTTTAACAATGTGATTTTGGTGAGAACAGACAGATGTGCAGGAGGTTTCAGCAGCTGGAAGGGAACCCTTGACCACATTTCCATCCATTTTGTAGCTTTCAGTATTATTTTGATTCTTAAGTAGTGTGCATTCTTGGCTCTAAAAAAGTCACATCTGTGTTTAAATCTGTCTGTGTATGGCCACACTTAAGTATGTTCCCAGTTTAATTGCTCCAGTGGAAGGATATTGACAGGATATTTACTGTTTTTGAATGCTGATTCAGGAACAGGAAGAATCTGTTTGGGCTTCTCTGGATTTCTGTTCTGTTTGAGAGTTTTGGTTTTCAGTGAGTCCCGTGCTTGTGCTTTACAGGGTGGTCCAGGTGTCAGAGGTGCCAAAGGTCATCGTGGTGATCCAGGTCCAAAGGTACTTTTTTATAGCACTCTACATTTGACAGATGTATGGGTTCTTGGTTTATCTCTACTGCATGGCAACCTTGAAATGAACTCCAGATTGTCTCCAGTGTTTTTGGGGAAAAAAAGCATAGTGAAATGTCATTGGCTTTTGCTATGGCTCTTTTTAAAACAATTACATGTCCTATTTGTTCCTTGATAAAAGATGTAAAATTCAAATACTGCTTTCACATAAATAATTCTCTGTTTTTAGTACTTATAAAGAAACCAGACAGTTTTAAATTGAACCCTAACTGCTCCATCATATTAACTCATATTTCAGATGTTTTTGAATGTATTGGTATTTAATTCTTCAAACAGAAGCTGCCTTTGTCCATATGATAAGAGTTTATTAACTTATGTCCTGTGCTACTTTAGGGACCAGATGGACCTCGAGGTGAAATTGGTGTTCCTGGACCACAAGGACCTCCCGGCCCACAAGGACCCAGTGGACTTTCTATCCAAGGGCTTCCAGTGAGTCTTAAAGAATCAATAGTCTTTTTTTCTGTGATCTTTTAAACAGCAAATAGCTTAGACTAGACTGAAATAGCTTTTGGTGTTGTGATCAGAATCCGAATTTCAGTATTTGAGGTGAAATCACAGATGTGGGTTTGACCTCTAGTGAACACGGGTTCAATGCCAACATTTCTGGTTTTTAATTTTGATCTGAATTTTTAGTCAGCTGAAAGTATTTGACTGCAGGTTGAATATGACCTGGGTATTAATATCCAAGCCTGGACTCCAGTGAAAGTAAATTCCAGTGGGGGTTGTGACATGGCACCAGACCAATATGTTAATATTTACTCTTCCTCTGTCTGTACTGCTCATCACAGATCAGTTCTGACTTGAAAGGTATACCCATGCAAGAATACCATATTCTCTGCCAAAAATTAAGCAATAATATTAATTGCATAATAAAATCTGTCATCAGAGGAAGTGATTAGGCCTGGAGTTTGCAAGGCTGTTGTGAAATAAGTCTCAGAATTTCATCATAAATAAACATTTCTACAATAATGAGCCAGTAGCACATATCTTGTTTCATATACCTGTCCAGTAGATAGGTACAGACAAGCCTAGAAAAGCAGTAATATATATATTTTATTCTGTTAGTTTTTGTTTCAAAATTCACTACATTACAATAAAATTTCATCTTTTTTCCAGCCTGTATGATACTAATGTAAAATATAATGGTATACCAAAGCTGTATACTCTTGATAGTGTTGTCACAGAGAATAATTATAAGAGGAGTTATTTCACAGAGTAATTGTTTTTATATAAAGTTAAAGTTTGTTTATTATCTAGAAAAGTATTTTTTTTTTGTGCATATGTACCACAGAAACATGCTTAGTTTCCACATTATTGGAGATACTGCTGAGGCCTGAAGTGAAACAAATCCTTTAAAGAGGAAAATAAATTAGCTACCTTATTTTTTTGGTAACAAAATGTCTATAGTTTTATCATGTTACTTATGCAACATTTAAAAATAAGTTTTATTTTCTATGTTATAACATTTATATTTGCATTTTTGCAAATAGACTTTGTTTGCTTTCAGAAAGAAACATAGTCTGTTTTCTTACTGGTTGCATTGTTGTTCTTTTTTTAAAGAAGCTGAAAGAAACTATTAAAAATAGAAAAGTAACCATGTATTTGCTTTACTATTTGTGATTCTTTGTTTACAGGGGCCACCAGGTGAAAAGGGAGAGAAGGGAGATCTTGGTTTTCCTGGCCTGCAGGTATTCCCACTTGTATACCCTGTCACTTGCCAACTTTGAATGTTGAATTGACATCATTGTGAGTTTAGGGCATAAATTCTAAACCACTGAGAAATGTGTTGTTGGGGTGAATTAGAACAGGGGTTTAGAAAGAGGGGGAATCCAGGGTATGCTGGTGTGCAGTGACCAATTCACTTGGGCCTGAAGAGCTGGTGACTTTCTTGTTTAATGATGAAATTGTGCCTCTGTAGACTCAACATCTCTGCATTTTAGCCATATGTGTTTGCTCATCTCTCATTTCACAGAAATACCTTTTTTACTGAATCCCTTCTATGGCACCACCCATTATTGAGCTTCCTAATTCCATTTGTCCAAAACATGTCATGCAGTTTCACTTGAAAATTATTTCCTTGGATTCTGTTAATTTGATTCCATCATTTGCTCTCCTTTTTAATGCTTAGGGTGTCCCAGGGGCATCAGGTTCACCAGGAAGAGATGGAGCTCAAGGTCAAAGGGTAAGGCAAAATGAGTATGTTTTACATGTGGTTTTTTTTCCCACTCTGTAATGGAAATATTTTCCAGCGTGGTTGATTTATTATAATTTATGTCACCTCTGTGCTTTCTGGAGCTCATCTCTCTCTGGGGCAATAGGCACAGGAGGGTTGACATCCTTCTGTGTGCTGATGAGGGGTGAATGTGTGATGGGAAGGAACCCTGCACAATGCCTGTGCTTTATGATAGGAGCAGATGTCACTTGTGTTCAGCATTGCCAATTAATCTCTTGGCTTATATGTTTAAAGTTAAATGGTTGGTAAATGGTATATAATTAGAATGCAATCCAAGGCAATGATCTACATTTACTTTCTAGCTAATTAATGAATAGAGAGAGACATCTACAAGGGAATCTAACATTGAATGTAAAACAATGAGGAAAAGGTGAAAAACAATACCAAAATTTAGTCAACCTTATTCTGCTCCTGGTAAAACAAGTGAAGATACTTACAGTCTAGGAGCCAGTAAAAGAAAATTTATATTCATTTGTGCAGTTAAGCCTATAAGTTCTCCTCTTTGACTCCTTGGGGAGACTTCTGTTTCATTATTAGTCAGACACTGGAAAGTTATTGTTAGCATAGTAATAGATTTCTGTCTACAGCAGAAGTTCATTATGAAATACAACTTTTCAGTTTCATTTGGGCAAGATTCACATATCCATGATTCTTTTTTTTTTTTTTTTTTTTTTGTTATGTTAATGTAACTTGAACTTCAGAGAAATCTGGAACTTCTTTGGTTTTCTGACCCTGTTACAAAAAACCCCTCACCCTATAGCAAAACACATATTTGAACTCACTGTTATGAATTCAAACATTGACATATCTTTATGTCTAGAAGTAATTCCACTGAAGTTACTGTAGAATTTGGGCGATAGATAAATGTTTTGTGTTTTTTTCCTCTAAAAAACAAGAAAACAAATTCATTTTATTAAGATAAAGTTTTATAATCAGATAATTATTATAATCAGATAAATAACCTAATTGAAGGAATAGCCTTCTAATTTTCAATTAAATTGTCTTAAAATATGTAAGTAAATGGGCTTTTTTCCCTACTTTGTAATACTGTGATGTATTATGGTTTTGCATGTTTTTATGCCTTCTTTTCGGCTGCATTGGAATATTTCCCCCTAAATTGCCCAACTTTCATACCCCCTGTCCATCTCCAGGTTAATAAAGACCTGGACCCTGATGACCATTTGGGTTTTTGCCATGTTCTGTCTAGTCTTGGTCCTGGACAAGTCGAGATGTCTTGGTGCTGAATGTGGTACAAGGGAATGCTGTGTGCCTCCTCCCTCCACATTCCTGATCACCAGGGACATTGAGGGGCCTGTAGCTCCAGGAGAAAAGAACTCTGTGTTCTAGTTCTCCCACTCTCTTCCAGGTCATTGCAGAGAGGTGATATTCCAGAGAAAAGCCAAGGCTTTTGATACAGCCTGGAGAAGTCACGTGGTGTTTATTCCATAGAATACCCCACTGTTGTCTATAAAAAGATAGAGCAATTACATAAATTGCCTGTTGCTACAGATATGGTAATGCTTTGTTCTTGTGTTCCCTCTCTTCTGTTGTTAATCATGGGAGCTGGATACACAGCCTAGAGCTCATGAAATTAGTTCTGTTAGTCTGGTATTGTCTCTGTGTGACCCTTATGCAATGTTGTCCAGCTGTAATTATTTCTATGGCAACAAATAATTATGCTATACTGATTTTATGGTGTTGTAACTCATTTAATTCCTGTGAAGTTATGACAACATAAAATTGCTTTTAATGGGCGAAGATCCAAACCAATTATTTTACCACAGTCCCTGTGAAGACCCAGCACTTGAAAAAGGGACAATTCTGAAGGGCATAACTGCAGCAGCAAAAGGGAACTGGAAAATTCCTGAGAAGTAAATTGCCTTTTTGTATAATGTTCCCTTTGCTGGGTTTCCTCCTGTTAGCCAAGATGCCAAACAGTTTTGCAAGTATTATACTACTAGAACCGAGATTTTCTGTGTTTTTCTTAGCTTAGTTATCCCTTCCTCTCTAGTATTTATTGATCTTTAAATATTTTAATTCTAGTGGTACTAGTGCTGTAGAGTTCTTAGGCATGTTGGTAAATCACACTGATTTTAATGGGTGGTAAGCATAGGGCTGATATTTGTTGGGAGGTCTCTGAGAACTTTGAACTGGTTATAATGTGATATTAGACTCATGAAGTGCTGGAATGGAGATTTTTTTTCCTTCAGTTCCTGATAATTGGAATCACTTCACTTTTACAGTTAGTTTTCCCTTCTTTTTGTTTTGATTTCTAGTATTCATAGTTTCTGACTATCCTTTTGAAATCAGTTGAGGAAAGGCTTTGATTTTCCTTTGTTAACGCTGCAATTAAACACTTAATTTGTAAAATTTCTTTTTTTTGGTATTTCTGAACTTGGTTTTTAGTCCCTGACTTATTTGCTTTTACTTGGGTTTTAGATAGAAAGAGAACATCTTCCCTGTCAGTTATGTGAATCCATGAAAAGGTCTTTTTCATAATGACATACCTTCCCTATGAAGAAGAATGGGATGTAATAAAAATACTTAGTGAAGGTTGAATCAGAGTAAAAAAAAAAGTTATTTTCTGCTAATACAGCAAATATTCTGAATATGTATGATAATATTTTATACCTATCTAGTAACCTGGTTAAATCTACATCTCAGACTCCACACGAGGACTCCCCTCCTCTCTCATCACCTTCCAGAGTGCCAGGAAAGATTTTGTAAATGTAAAATGATTTATTTTTACTGCATGGCTGTAGCTGTGGTAGTTCTTTCTTGCTGCCCCATATTTGCAGCTTGCAGTATAGGGGAGTTTTACTAAAGAGAACAGATCATGTTTCTCCACCAACAGTGCCAAGCATTTTGTGTTGAAAGGCAGATCATGAATTGGCAGTCATGCCCCTGGCTGCAGGGTTTTTTAAAAAGGTTCTATGTGAAAGTCTGTCAAGCCTGGCTCAGTAGCTTCAGTTCAGTTTTTGCTGGTACCTAGTCCTACTAGAAAAGTCACCTCTCCACAGTTCTCCCAAAGAAATTCCAGGCTACAGAAAGCTCAAGAGTTTATAATGAGGTCAGCAGCAGTACTGATTTCAGCAGACTTGAGATTTTACTGGTGATGCCATTTGTATTTTGGCAAATAAAATTCCTTATAAAATTTCTGTCAGAGCTACACTCTTTCTCTGGAACCTTTCTGCCATGCCATTAGCAAAATGTCTTCATTTAAGTTAACTTTCTGACATGATATAAACCTTGGTTCTAAGACCTACATCCTAGGTCACATATCTAAATCTGTCCTGTCCTGCTCTTGGACATGCAGTTTCATGGGAGAGGATCTGTGGCTTTGTTCAAAGTCATTTCAGTCCTGGAAGTGACAGAAAGAGCTGTTGTGCAGTGTAATTCCTCCAGTCCTTCCCCTTGCATTAGAGATGGTTAAGCAAAAAGGAGAATTCAATAAATGGGAGATTAAATAGCATCTACAAGGCTTCAGTACTCAAAATACAACTTTGTGAATTCTTACTGTGCTCTATTTTCTTCTACATTACACACACCAAAAATTATGTGAGAAAGAGCCAGAAGAAATAAATTCCCAGTCTTCCTGCCAATTTCCTGGTACTTACTTATCTCTGCTCTCAGTTGAGAAGTTCAGAATGAGTGTCAGATCCATTCTGGCCATCAGGTGGTCTTAGTAACATCATCTTTAAATGCTGCTGGCAGCACAAACAAATACCTGTAGTCTTTTACCAGCATGAGAGAATAGGTATTGCCATATTCTTTCTTGAAACAGGCTCCTCTTTGATTTGATTTATACAGAGTAACTTTCACATCTAGCAAATACAGTAGGAGGTGATCTTTTGTGGGTGATACAGACACAATGCCAAGAGAAATAATCCCTAGAAGACTAGACAGGAGGTGATTACTGAGCAGCCAGGAGTAAAAGCACTGCTCAGAAGAAAGAAATTATGAAATATATTCCAAGGAAATGTATTTCTGACCATACTGTTAATTCTACTCTTTGACTGGAGTGGGAGAAGAGAAAGACATACAGTTCTATTTTTCTTTAGAGGGCTATATGAACCCACACTAGATCCTAGAAGTCAGTGTAAAGTACTAGACTTCCCTCATCCTTGTAAATTAAGCCCTTATAAGGGTCAAACCAGTTTTCATTCTGCTTTGGAACTGAGCAAAAATAAGAAGAGTTTTTACATCCTTACTTTAAATAAAGAAAAATATGAAAATACTAGCTTCATCTGGCTACATTGTGGAATAGGAAGTTTAAGTGTACATAGATAACATAATGTGAGTTGACTATCTGGCTTATTTTTTCACTGAAACACCAGTAAAATTTTAAAAAAATCTTTCCAGTTATATGGCAGATAATATTATTCCCCAACCATTTTTTATGCCATATGATTGTCGATATCAATAATAGTTTCCAAATTATGCAAAGCATAAAAGTAGTAGAATAATTTATATTCATTACTAAAACAAACAAATATTTCGAAAAAAATTACAAACCAAAAGAGTAGTAAATTTTTCTTCTGAAGCTCCCTGAGATACAGAGGCCTGGAACATTCTTTATTCTGTGTGTAACCATAAACATCTTCAAACTTTTCAGCAATAAACCAAACACGTTCCAGTATAAACCACCTTTCAAACTGGTCTTGAGCCAGAGGTAAAACCATATTTCTCCTGTTCAGGCTGTGTAGTAATTAAGGAATTGCCCAATCACCAGGCTGGTCAGAAACCCAAGCTTCATAGCATGTGGATCCAAAATGCACATATTGGTTAATTTGTAAGAAAACTTTATTAACAGTGTATTTTCTTCTACATCTGGACAGTTTTTTTTCTGTGATGTACTCATTTTCCAGTTTCCAAGTTATCTTTAGTTTTTGGCTCTCATTTCTGGAAGCTCTGAGGCACGTTCATAATGTAAACCACATGAGCATTCCCAGTGCTTCCTGCACCAGGACCTCAGTGGCAGCTGGAGCTGATGTGCAGCACTGCTGGGCAGAGAGATCCACTCTCCATTGCCACCTTTCAGCACCTCATCAGTGGGACTGGGAGTGCTTGCAGCCAGTGAGAACAGATGTAGAAATGTGACCTGCTGGTACAGAGGTTTGACAGCAAACCCTCTCATTTATTTCCCTGCAGAAATGTTCTAAGTGAAATTCACTCAGAGGTGAAAATTGCCAGTATGAAGAATTTTGCTTTGTTTTTTCTTCAAAAATATTGTAAGACTAGCTGGATTAGATTTTTTTAAATCTTGGTGACACTGTAGCTCCTTTTCAGAAATCAACCCTCCCCAGGGCAAACAAGGAAATTTTTTTTTCCTAAGAGACCACTACCAACAGGTATTAATTAAGGAAAACAAAAACAAAAAAGCACAAGTAAACAAAACGAAAACAAAGGTAAAAAATTTATTCTGGCTGAAACACAACAGATTCGCAAAGTGCATATAAAAATCTGATGAAATTGCATTTATTTATCTTTCATAGGGCTTTCCTGGCAAGGATGGACCCACAGGCCCACAAGGACCTCCTGGCCCAATGGTGAGTATTGTCCATGGAATTTCTTACTGCAAAAATCAGCAGGATTTGGGGGGATTGTAGGTCACACTTATCAATGCTAGAGTGATAGAGCAAGGCCAGGCATTTCTCATGATGCATGGAGTTGGCTGAGAGCTGCTTGTCCAGTGTAATTTCCTTCCACTCCTACTTAGCCCAGGAAGAAAATGTCTCCCATGGGAAGGGGAGAGAGTTGTTCTGTCAATAGATTGATAGCTTGTTCTTAGTCAAGTAACTGCATTATAAAGAGAGAATTACTGCTTTGAACACTTGGAAAAAGACATTTTTTGTCAAAAATTCCAATTAGGAGTGCTAGCTGAAGTGAACCACCCAGCTTTACTTGGTCTAGAGGCTGGAGGTGAGCACAGGTGACAGCAGAGGCCACATCCAGCCTCTAATGCAGGATATCAGAACCAGTCTCAGCCTTCTCAGTTAGGGCAGCTGGGCAAACAATGCCTTCTTAATAGATTTAAAGGACTAGATGAAGCTGCTGGTTGTACTGAGTATTTTCCAAGCCATCTTGTTTATTACAAAGAACATTCTGAGTCATCCCCCTGAACACAGTATTGACATCACAGGATTTAGTCCAGTGGTTCAGCAATTTCTGCCTGTTCCAGAAAGCAGCCCAAGTTATTTTTCTCAGAGCTCTGCTTTTGGTGCTCTTTTTCTCAAATTGTATTTTTTTCAAATTGTATTTCTTTGTCCTCCCTCTGGGAATCTCCAGTTTTTGACTGATAGAACTATCCTGTCTCATCAGGACTCATGGATGTTGATTGTCATCACCACTATTTCCTTCCTCTTTTTCCACATAGGGCATACCTGGTGCTCCAGGTGTTCCAGGTGTTACTGGAAGTCAGGGGCCACAAGGTGATGTTGGAGCTCCTGTAAGTAAAACTAATTAATATTTCTGTGTCTGCTGTTGAGCATTAATTGGTTTCTGAGCCTGGCTTCACTTTGACAGAACTCCTCAATATTTATTGCCTGTGATCTGTTTACAGTTAGTGGCTAAGTTAAACATCATATTGAACTTTCTTTGTTCATTCTTTGTAATTAAATATATTTATTGATCTTACACACAGTGTTTGGAATATAGGGATTAGAGTCAAAACACAAGATTAAAACACGGAAGTTAAAAACACAACTATGTGAATTTGTAGTCTTTGTGTAATTACTTTCTTCTTTTTTTCCCTTTGCCCTTCCAGCAACTCTCTGGAAATTCAAATATTTATTAACCTGAATGTTTCCAATATATTATTCTGATTTCCAAACAGTGAAAATAATGTATTAATAAAAAACTTGATTTTTGGGGTTACTCTGTGTTTACATCAGAACAAATGACAAATGACTAAATGACTAATGACTAGTACTTTTTCGAGACTGATATTATAAATTTGACTATCATTTTCATTGAGTGGAAAATTATGTCCTCTATACTAAAATTAATATTAGGAACTTCCAACATTACATTTGTCTCTCAGATGTTATTTTTATTATTCTTTTAAAAAGTCCAGAACAAAACATTTTGACTGGAAGAAAGAAATACAGCTATGAAATGAGTGTGTAAATTATGTAAAAGAGAATATTTATAGTGGACTTCTTTGTCTCTGTAAGAGTTCAGACAATATTATGTTTTCATACTTTAACATTTGACTACTTGTTTAATTATAAAGCCTGCTCAGCTTTTTCCATCTATTACACTAAACATTCTATCTAATTTTTAAAGATGTCAGAATGAGACAGTGTGCATTTCTGACTCTATTTGTAGAATAGAAATTTTCTTCTAAAATCCAGTTTGGTTTGGAGATTTAGGCCAATACAAGCATTTTCATGTGGTTAAGGGGAAATTAAATTAAATTCACTGCTAATACAAAAGCAAAGATAATAACCTAATTCCCAGTTCTGCATAGTTTCTAAGTATAATCATGGAATCTACAAAGGAGATTTGATGAGCTATGGACCTTTTACTATCAATACATAACATGTTGACTATGCAGTTCCTGTCCAAACACATGTTCCAGATACTGAACTAAATTTTCTAGAATGTGAATATTCCTGAGAGTCATGGAAGAGCTCTGCTGTGCATGGTTAGACTCTAATAGTGCAGAAAAAAACAGGTGGCTGAAAAATTACTGAGCTTCAGTAACTTTCTATTCCAAAACATTGAGTTACAGAATATTATTAGAATATTATTAGAATATTATTAGAAATAATATTTTAGTCTTTGTAGGAGTTTCTTCTCTTCAAGGATAGAATAAGCTGTGCTTAACTGTGTGTCTGTCAGCTGGTTACCTACACAGAAGCACAGAACAGTCTGAGTTGGAAGGGAATCACAAGAACCATCGTGTCCACCTCTCCAGTGAATGGGATACAGGGATCAAACCCATGACCTTGGTGTTATCAGCACCAGGCTCTGGCCAGCAGACCTTTCCTCACTTCAGTTCCTGAGAAATGTGTAGCCTACCTAAAAATATTACATTGGTAAAGTTTTAATTGCCCTAGACAATTTGTTCCAATCCATAATTGCCCTCACCATCATTACAGTATTACATTATCCTTCATGTCAAACATCATCTTCTGTGCAGTTTAATCCCATTGCTTGCTCTGCTCATAGTGGATGCAGAGTCTCAGTACAGCAGATTTCAGACTGCTATTTTGCAAAAATTAGACCTGTTTCGGCCATGTGAAATGCACTATGTGGTAGCCTGTCCTTGCAATAGTTTTGAATAAGGAATTCAGTGTGTGGCAAACCCTTGTGAAAGTCATTGTTCTCATGTAATTGCCAAAGGTGAACATTTTGTTGAGTACTGAAACAATAGAATGGTATTTGTCACTGCCAAACAACCTCCTGAAAGCTTGTTTATTGTTTAATTTTTCTCTCTTTAGTATGTATCCACAAGGCAGACAAAGTTTAGGTGTTAAAAATTTTGAGCAGAAGAAAATGAGGATTAATTTTGCATTGAATCTTTTCACAGGGTCCTCCTGGAGCTAAGGGGGAAAGAGGTGAACGGGTAAGTCTATGTTCATGTTAGCCATGGATTTTTTTCCTGCCTGGCCTTCTGTCTCATAAAGAGCTTTTCCCAAAAATTTATGTTTCTCTGTTTACAGGCACTGTAGTTGTCTCTTTGCAATTAAGCAAACTTTCCCTCTTTTTCAGACATGGTCTTTTATATAGCCACATGAATGTTGGAAGGTGGGAAGTATGTGGCAGCACACGTCTCCAAATCTCTCATTAGGGTTATCTTCTCAGACCTCTGATTGCTGGCCAAAAAGAGAAATGAGAACTAGTGAAATAACAAAATTTCTCTGGCTTGCTTTCTCATCTGTGAGGATGTAATGTGTTAGCAATAATAAATATCTTTCTTTGCTCAAAGTGCTTTCAGCACAGAACTGATTCAGATTCAAGAAAGTGTTTCATGACACTGTTGTTATCCAGGGTGATCTCCAGTCCCAAGCAATGGTCCGGGCTGTTGCTCGTCAAGTGTGTGAGCAGCTCATCCAAGGCAAGTACACAGACTGTCCATATGCTTCTCTCCCTAGAATGGATCTTTTCCTGCCACAGTTACTTATAAATATGACACTTTTCAAAACATCTGAGGGGATCTGTTTGTTTTAGACTAGACAGCTGAGATTTATGCTCCAGCTATACTTATGTTCAACCAGATTTATGTCCAACTAGAACTGATTAACATCAGCCTTCTGGAAAAAAAATCTGGAATTGTCTCCCAGCCGTTACAGAATGCAGAAGCTTCTGCTGCAACAATTTCAAATTTTTATAGACATAAAACACAAAACCCCCCTAAACCATTACCAAAGTAAGAAAAAAAATCCTGCTCAATAATTCTTCTATTTTCATTCAGTGTGTTCCCTACACTATGTCTCCCCCACCAAGTGCACAACTTCACAATACCAAAGTATGACAGACCACAGCCTTGAGAACCTGCCAGTACTCTATTCAAACTTTGCTGAACCAGATTTTCTACTGCTAGTTGAAATGTATGGCTTTTTCTCCCTGACAGGTCATATGGCAAGATATAACTCGATTCTGAACCAGATTCCAAGCCAGTCTGTCTCCACTCGAACCATCGCGGGCCCTCCTGGTGAGCCAGGCCGGCCAGGGGCTCCAGGGCCACAGGGTGAGCAAGGATCTCCAGGCATGCAAGGCTTTCCAGGAAGCCCAGGGCAACCAGGAAGACCAGGAGAAAGAGGTAGGCTTTGTGCATCACACCCTGATACATTCTAAGTGCTTTTGTCTCCTGTCTAAATGTGAAAGCAACATTAATCTCACAAATTAATTGGTGAGCTTAACACAGACCATAATGAAGGCTTTGGGGACTCTGTCATGAAGGTCATGCAGGCTTTGCCAAGTGTGATTTGGCAGGATCAGACAGAGGTTGAATATTTAAACTGCTGAAGTTTGGTGGAATCTAATTGTGCACATCCCATCACATCATGTTTCATCTTAGTAAGACTCCAACGTGAGCAGAATCTCTAAATGTATAAGCAAAAGAGCAATTGAAAATAATCAGATGCAAAACTGATGTCTATGCTGGGGGAATGTTGAGCTTTTCTGATAACTTGAAATGTGTCAGTCTAGGAATTTCAGAGTCACAATCAAGAGAAAGAAACAAAATTGATAAGAAGAGAGAAAAATTTCTAGTTTGAGGGGTTGACAAAATCAAGAAGGGGAAATGATGAGGTCAGAGAGAAATAATACACTTAACATTTACAATAATTCTCTTCTGTATTCTCACATGTAGGCTAGATCCCACTCTCCTCCATGGGCTTTGTCTAATAATGAAACAAACTCCATGTTTAATTTATTCTCTTTCTCTGCAACCCTGGGTGTCTTTTGTGCCCCAGAGTAGCACTAACCTCAGAAGGTAACACTTAGTAGATCTATAACTGTGAGAGTGCTTTGAAGAACGTCACATGAGGAGGTGAACAGAAACCCAACAGATAAATGTGATATTCAGAAGCAGTGAAATGGTGTTGCTGTTACAAAATCTGCTAACTGGGATTTTAAAAATCAATTGCTGTGCAGGCTGTTCATTAACTTAATAGTTCCAGTTCACAGTAGCCATTATGACTGTAGTTAAAACATTGTTTTTAACAGAAAGTCTTTGAGTAAACCTGTGAGTCTTGCCCTCAAGACTGTAATTCCCATTACCATTTTGAATAAAGAGGCAAGGTTTCAGGTACTGACCCCTCAGTCCTGCTGTTGCCTGCTCCAGCTGAGCTAAAACTAGTCCAGAAAGAAGGAATGAGGGAGTGCGAGACAAATAGAAAAAGATTGGAAGAGACAGCAATTGAGAAACTGATTTTAAAAAGGGTAATCTGGAGACACTGAATGCAGATTTCAGGATACTTGATTCCACACTCATACCAGCACATTTTAAATCTTTCCATTCTTTTTGGGATGAGGTTTTTTCAAGCTAAGACTTCAGGAAAGGGACAACCAGAATGCCAGGATGCTGAAAAGGAACATGCCCAACATTTAGCCTTTACTTTCCATTGTCATTGCTGTGCTGATGTCCAGGTACTCATGCTGGGGAATCAGAGTGATTAAATACATTTAAATGAAACATGATGTGAGTCAGCTCGCTACAGACAGTATTAGTGTTTGGGAAGCAGCACTGGCAATAGAGTACAGAAAGGGTAAAAAGAATATTGCCCCTTCCCCCTCTATTCCCCTTTTCCTCTCTATATGGATAATTGATGTTAGAAGGGGCTGATTTTAGCAGGGAGTGCTTATGGGGAGTTTTATACTTGGTAGAGAGAAAGCTCTAATCAAGCATCCTTCAGACCTGCATTCAGCCAGACCACCGTGCAGATTTTCATAAAATGGGATACCAAATATTGGGAGTGTTTTACAATATTTTCATCTTAAAATGAGGCTATTTCAAGAATCTGTGTGTAAACTTTAAGACAAAATAATTGGCTGGTTTATTTGGAGGGAAGGAGCTCCTTAAGAAACTAGGCAAAAATATATAATAATTTGTTGCTCCTTGAGGATTTAATTTCTTCAGGAGCAACTGAATTTTTAGACTGATGTGTGTTTGATGTAGTAGCACTTTGCTGAGCAGGAAGATACCTTTTGCTACAGACTCTTGGGATATTTCTGAATCCATTTCTAAGGAATTGCTCTAAGTTAACCCCAAAATGCAAAAATGAAAATAAAAATTCTTTAACCAACTTCATGCTTGTGGAGAATGATTGGAAGTTTTTCAGGCATTCCTGATTCTCACTTGATTCCTAACAACACATCATACACAGAAGCAACAGACTAAAATTGCTCAGCTTCTGGATGGTTTTTAAGTTTCCAGTGACTGTAGAGAGGAGGGTAAATGGAGTCAGACTTCTTCCCCTGCCGAGTTCTGAAGCATTGTTTGCATTTAACTTGTTTGGCAAACACAGTGTACAGTCCTGTCCTGAAGATCTCCAGCCAGTCACCTGGAAGTGTTTATGAAAAATATGTTTATTTTCACTAGTGTCATCAGCATTTTGGTTGTATATGAAGCCAACTTAATGTTCAAGCCCAGTGCCAGATTAGGAACTCTGAAAGGCAGGCTCCATCTCTAAGTTCAGAAAATGCCCTGCAACAGAGTGTGCTAAGAAGTAATAATTATTAGAAGCAAGAAACACCAGTTTGCTTATCCAGCAGTGTTGCTTTTTCTCTCTCAAACTGTTGGATTGCTGCAAGAGCCTGTTGCTGGCTCTGAGCTGAGTGCAAAGTGCTGGTAGAGTGGGGGAGGCCAGATTTTTCTTTCAGCTCACCTCTCTTGCCTACCACCCATTCAATCCCAGCCTGCAAGAAGGGGACACTTCAGAACCCAGTGTGTGGAACTGAAATGGTTAGAAATGGTGCACCAAGGGGAGCTTTACTGGGAAATGTCAGCAGAGAGAGACATCAGTGAACTTCCTGATAACTTGCCTGGCCAACAGCTTCTTCTCCACTGTTTACCTTGTCACTCTGCCAAGTGTTAATCAGAGGCTTTGGAAAGAGGCATGGATTGAGAGAGTGTATGGAGCTCTGTAAGAAGTTCAAGTGGAGGTTTCTGGGTCCATGATGTCCCATTCCTGATAGGATTCCTCTCAGTACTAACACACTGAGCTGGTCCTTCCAAGAAAGACCACCTAAGTGAGAAAGAACAACTCATTCTCTTGACAGATTCAGTTCCCAGTGTCTGTTGCCAGCTGAGAGGCCACGTTGTATCACCACACCCCCACAATACATAATCCCAGATAAATTACTCGCATTTTGCTCTTTGCTTATTTGCATAAATATAGAAGTTTGGAGAAAAACCAAACACTGATTATTCACAGCCCTCACATCTATTTTAATTTTAACTAGTTCACAGCATTGGTTTCTAGTTTTCTTTCAGTTAGTTTGAATATGTTTTATTTTGGTTTTGTTTATGAGCTGGGACTTAAACAAATAGTGTCTGGCTTCTGAGACCCCAGAAAGTAGTTGCACCTCTGCAAAATGGTATAGAAACCAAAAGAGTCAACATGGTTTTTTCTTCTTTTTGGTTTCCAATTATTTTTATAATATATGGGCATTTTTCTCAACTCTGTGGAAAAATGGAAAAAGACATATTAAAAATTATTCTGAGACACTGCTAGCTTTCAGATGCTGTGAGAGAGCAGTTTTCCTACTGCTGAGTGGACTTCAGCTCTTCCGTGGTCTGAAGTGGTGAATAAAACTTACAGCTACTCAGTCCATCCCACTGTGATTAAAGAACAATAAATACCTAAGCTGTCACTGGGAAAGTTACTGTTCTCAAGCACAGCTTCCTCCTTATTTGCTTCCTGGCTTCATATGAAAGAGCCAGTTAAACATGTGTTATCAAAAGCCACGTTTACAGCTGCGATGGCAAAATTTCAGTGCAATTAAATTGAACTTTTGCCAGTTGAGTCAATTAAACATTTTTATTTACAGTTTTAGCTTCATCTGGGTTTAAAAAAAATCACAACCCTGTGTTATTATATGTCGTGCTCACAGCTGAGCATCTTGAAAAGAGAACATTTTTGGTAGTAGTTTAATTTTTCTTGAGTGCAATACATAGTTCTCCTCACAGGAGAACTAAAACACAAAATTAGGTAAAGAGCACCTGAGAGTTCCATTTGTGCATAAACCATGGACATTTTTTATTTTTTTTTTGCTAGAGAATGTGTTCATGACCTTCATTTTGTTTTCAATAACTGATGCTAGCAAAGTTATCTTTAGTGATGGGTTGGAAATAATTGATTTCAGTCGCATTTTGATACTCACACTTTCTTTCTGAGGGCAATTAACCATTGCAGTAACCAACACTGCAGTGACTGCAAGAGTGATGGTTGTCTGGTTGGCTTTCTGTAAGCCTTGCTCTGCTGGCACCAAA
Source organism: Erithacus rubecula (assembly GCF_903797595.1). Taxonomy (NCBI): domain Eukaryota; kingdom Metazoa; phylum Chordata; class Aves; order Passeriformes; family Muscicapidae; genus Erithacus; species Erithacus rubecula. The sequence continues at coordinate 135,618,803 of NC_136689.1, forward strand.
GGTGATTTGGGTGAATTTTGAATATTCTGCCATTTATTAGGAGCAAGCCAAGAGGTCTGTGATTCTCCTAAATCCCTTAGGGAAGCCCATGGCTTTAGCTCATGAGTATTTTGCCTTTTGAATCAGTGTTTATGTTCTCTTTAACTGGGATAAACTTTACTCAAAATCAGACTAAAAGAAACCTGATGCAGGCTTTTATCTTGGCCTTCAGTGTTTGCTTTCAAAGAAGGTTTGCCCTGTACAAGAAATTAATAATTTATTCTTGAATGAATGTTTTCTTCTTAGCCTGAGTAGATTTGTTCCATGTTTAGCATTTCTTACTGACATTTTATCCTGTGAACATCACATATGGGTGTGTAGTTTTGTGTGTGTTAATAATTATAATAGAGTGCATGCAAGGCTGTGATTTTGAAACATTGTGGCTGTTGCCTTTGAAGTCACCAAGTAATGTTACCATGCAGTAGGATAAGCAATGGTCCTTGTACCAAACATCTGTGCAGATTGCAGATGGTTGTAATGGGTCAGTCTTTCTAGGGAAAAAGCAATTAATATGAATAGACTTTTCCTTTTGCAAAGGGCAAGCCTCTCCTCGCAGGTCCTGTGTGTAAGAGATAATTTGGATACATTTACCTTGTTACAAGGCCTGAAGCACAAGTAGGAAATTACAATAGATAAGTTTTATCATATGTTTGAAGCAAGCCAGGACTAAGCAAATTTCAGGCATCTGGACAGTAACACCACCACCCTTCCTCAGAATCATGCAATGAACAAAATAAAAGGCAATAAAGAGAAAGGGGTAATGCCTTAACCATGCCAGGACAGGGCAAAGAACCTTGCAGAGGTAAAATAAAGAGATGATGCTTTGGTTAAAAGTTATTTGCTTACTATGGATTTACTGGTAGCAGTGGTGTGGCCTGTGTTTTCCATGTGATTAGGTAAGACAATATATTGTCCTGGAAGACTCTTGTTCCTGCAGAAGACCCAGAACTCCTCCACAGATGTTGAATCCACTTCAATTTTCAGTGGACTCATATTTCATAAACTTGATGAGAGCAATTCTTTGCCATGGATGGGTTTTAATTACAGGTTTTTCCACACTTAGACTTTTTGTTTACTTATTTGCTTCCAATTGCAAATTAGCTTAAGAAGGTAAAAAGGATCTTCTGTGACTCCCTGAGGGGAAACCTGATGAGGAGGGGCTGAGGTCACTTGTTTTTTTCAGCCAGGAGGCTGAGGAGAAACCCCATTGCAGTTACAATTTCCTGCTGAGAAGAGGAGGGGCAGGCACTGATCTCTGTGGTCAGCAGAGACAGGACCTGAGGGAGTGGCCTGAAGTTGGTCAGAGGATGTGTAGGGTGGACATTAGGAAAAGATGCCTTACCCAGAGGGTGTTTGGGCACTGGAACAGCTCCCCAGGGAATTAGTCACAGCATCAGCCTGGCAGAGCTCAAGAAGCCTTTGGACAATGCTCAGAAAGCATTTGGACAAGTGTTTGGTCCATGGCGTGGCTCTTGGGGATGGTCCTGTGCAGGGCTGGAATCAGACTCCATGATCTCTCTGGTGTCTTCCAACTCAGCATACTCTGTGATTCTATGATTCCTTACAAAAATGAGATGTTCTCCAGCTGTTTTTCCCTAAGAGGTAGCAGTTACCTGAGCAGAGAGGAAGGAAGGAGCCCAGGCAGTTGGAACTGTAGATATTGCCCCATCCAGGGCAGCAGCTGTTTTCCTTCTGCTCTGTGTTGATGAAGGTATAGACTTTGCTCTCCTGGCTTCACAGCTTCCCCACTTTCAGAGTCAATTACCACTGCTGGGAGGGAGGTCTGGAAAATGGGAGGGAAGTCCCACAAACCAGCCTGGATTTGGTTGTCTTTGAACCATCCAAATCAAACACAGACTTTATGAGAATTTCCAAATCACCAGTGGAAACTCAGGGTCTGGAATTTATAGTTTTGACACCTACTATAGTTCAACACTGCCTATTGTGATGGCTGCATATAGAAAGTGTTTTTATAGGATGCCACAGAGGTAGTGCAGAAGGAGGTGGAAAGCTGGAAGTAAATAGTGCTTTCTCTGAATTACTAGATTTGAGATCTCCATGGATCAGACACAAGCAGAGAAATTTAGTCCCACTAAGGACAAGTGCAGGAACACAACTCACTGGCTCTGCCTGTTGGAATACCAGTTTCAAGACTGAGAAACACTCAGATTGGGCTTTATTTGGGGGTCAGGTTTTGATTATGAAACTCCTTTCTCATGTTTTAGCAAGAATCTGCCATAACCAGAAATAACTCCTTCCATGAACAATCTTGTGCTGAACCACTCTTTGGTGGATGAATGTTTAAATCAAAATTTGCTGTAACACTAAAAATTTGACTTTTCTGGGCCACACAGTAATTTATAGCTATGAGGCTTGGAAGACTCCTGTGACTTACAATAGTGGCACCTTGGTGTAGTCTAGAGGCAGCTTTCCACAGGAAGTGCAGCCTGGAAACTGGCTGATGCCTCTGCATACCATCCTGATGAAACCACCATGGCAGCAGGAATGTTTAAAGACCCCAAGAATGACACTGCCCTTCAGAGGCTGTCGGGAAAGGATGGAAAAAGAACCAAATAATTTTTAACTTTCACCTCCTTCCTCCTCTGCCATCTGTTTTTAGATGAGAAGTAACATATGGAACTATAATCCTGGTTAAGTAATAAGCAGTACTCACACTTTTGATCAAAATGTGACTGAATACTATTTCCTTAGGTTTACCAGGTGAGAAGGGAGAAAAAGGCAATCCAGGTGTTGGAACACAAGGACCCCGAGGCCCACCAGGATCCACAGGTAAACTTACATTTGAAGCATTTGAGTTAGACCACTCTGACCCACATGTGAAGAAGCTTACAGCAGCTCTGCCCTTCTCCTAGGAGAAGCAGAGGAGTAGCAGTTCAGGCACCTTAACTGTCACAATGTTCCTATTATGTGATATCATGTTGGGATGTGCCATGTGATGGTGTCACCCATCACACAAGTATTTTCACTTTCCCAATGATAAACTGCTTCTTCAAGCCCACCTTTTTAAAATGTTGCAAATTTTTGTGGTTTTGTTGGGTTGTTTTTTGCTTTTTTTTTTCAGACAGGGGTTCTAGAAGGGGAAAAAGTTAATCTGGACTAATTGCACTTATTTTCTCATTGACTTAATGTCATACCTAAACACGACAGAGAAACTTAGAGTAATTAAGCACATTGTATCATTTATATTTAGGTCCTGAAAAAGCAGAAAGTGTGATAACTACATCCTGTTGAAACAGGAGTAAAATTGCATTGACCTCATGAGGATATCCTGGCCATTAGACACTGGTATCAGGTCACAGCATTAGCCAGAAACTGAATTGGAAGGGACTGGGAGGAATCAAGAGCTGTGCAGGCGTCCAGGGCTGTCCTGTGTCCATGCAAATCCCTTTCCAGGAGTCTGATGTTGGTGAAACATTTGCTCCAGCTCTGGCTGGGAGCTGTGAAGCAGCAGCCAGAGGGGAAGCTCACTGGGTCGGGTCTCCTCTCGGCTGCTGCTCTCCCTCCCTTGCCAGAGTCTCTCCCTCAGCTTGCCAGGGCAGTCAGAGCCAGGGTGCCTTGTTCCTCCACACGAGCTGTCTCCTGCAAGTGTTTGTAACACACTCACAGCCACGTTCTCCAGGCCAGGAAAGATGGCCTCATACCCCTGCTTTCCTGAGACGCTGCTCAGGTGTTTGATCTCCCTGTTCTGTGCAGGCCCCCCAGGAGAGAGCCGGACGGGCAGCGCGGGGCCCCCCGGCTCCCCGGGCGCGCGGGGCGCTGCTGGGCCCGCGGGGCCGCCGGGCTCGCCGGGCCCCGCCGGGCCCCCCGGCTACTGCGACCCCGCCTCCTGCGCTGCCTACGGCCTGGGAGGTGAGTAGAGAGCCGGCACTGCGGCTGCTTGCACGGGGGGGCAACTTGGAACAGCCCAAGGGAGATGGAGGCTACCCGTGAACCTTGCACTGAAATGTGGTGGCTCCCTAAAAACCCCCGTGTCCAGTGTGGCTCCACTTGGTGGGACTGCAGCACGAAGAGACCCAGCGTAGTGACCACCGTCTGATCCCAGCCTGTAAAACTGATCCTGCCTAGTGGGTTTTGTCCTGTACATGTTTGTGTAGTTGTATGAGCCTGCTCCATCTCAGTGGTCTCGGTTGAAGCCCTCCCAACTCATGTTTGTGACAGCAGAGTTTTTACACTTGTAATTTTTCAAACGTGTTGCTCAATCTCCCCTTCTATGTGCCTCTGAGTGGCATGAGAGCATGACCCCTACTAAACCTAGTAGTGTAGTGTAACCTGGCACAGGGATGCACGTGTCCATCATTAACCAGTGAAGCCATCTGGACAAAATTTTTCTTTCTGTATCTGCTCTGTATCCTACTTTCCCATCTTGTTATAGCACGGAGAGGCCATGGGAAGAAGTTAACAAACATTACCAAAAATTGTATCACCCAACCTAAAATCGAAATTTATTAGTGAAGCACTAAACTACAAATATTATGCATATTTGTTTGATGTTTACAGTTTAATCTGCCCCGAGCTGATTTGTATGTTTTACTTACCTGAATGTTTTTGTTGTCGTCTCTTCCTATCCTTTTCTCCTCACTTCCCCTCCCCGTTGTTCATTTCCTGTTTTAAGGCCCAATCCCTTACAATGGCTACCAATCCAGAAGGTGAAAGGCTCATTCTGGTTCAGGTCTCATTGGGCTGAAGGTCAGAGATGGATGCTGAACTGCTCTGTGCTTTCCAGCAACGATAATGACTACCACTAATGAACTTACAGCTGCTGTACATGCACTTGGCTTCCTGGCACTGCTAAAAATTATTGCCTGACCCATTTTTGCCTGCTAATCATGTATTCTAGCCTGTAATTGGAATAAGCTATAGCAGGCAGAGTGTGCAGTGTATAATGAGCACCGTATTACAACTGGACATTTGACAAAATGGGTGGTGGTTTCCAACTAACTCGGCTGTCTGTTGGTGGGTTTCCAATTGCTCCGGCTTATTAATTTTGTTAAATGTTTTCATTGTTCATTTATGTGAATAAAAGATGTGTATTTAAAGATTATATATATATATACTCACACACACGATATAGAAATGTATCTATCTATAAAATGTCAATTTCCTAATGAATGCTTTAATTTTCTACTCCCCTTCTCCTGTGTTAACCGTATGAATGCTCTTGGTGGTGGTGGGTTAAGGTGGATACGGTGAGCCAACCGATCAAGACATCCCAGTAGTGCAGTTGCCACATAACTCCTACCAAATCTATGACCCTGAGGACCTTTACGATGGTGAGCAACAGCCGTACGTAGTTCCCGGGTCCTACCCCTTTCCATCCCCGTACTCCCAGTCCTATCCATCACCTCATCTTGCTCAACCAGAGTTTGCTCCTGCTCAAGAAGAGATGGAAGCCGTTGAGCTGAGGTCGCCGGGAATCAGTCGCTTCGCGCGGATAGCCAAAAGGAGCGCCAGGACCCGCCAGCGCGCACCGGCCAGCGGGAAGCGCCCCTCCCAGTGAACCCTGTGAAAAGGGAAACCTTCATGCACACCTGTCCTGGTGCCTCACCTGCCACTGAAGACGTTTACGGGCTCTTATGTTAAAGGAGAAAAAAGTGTACATGGCCAGTTGACACAACAAATAATGGTAATTATCTTGCATGCCAGAAGTTTAGTATGTTAGTGGGTTGGTGCTAGCTGATGATGAAAGGTCACTTTCATCACTTTCATCATCACTTGTAGATCTTTCTCTGGAGTACTGTTCCATTCACTTTTCTAACTGTATCTGAAAAAAATGTGTCTGGCTAGGTTGTGTATGTAGAATCATTCACAAAGTTGATGTTTTGTTATCCATTTTTTCCCTGATTATTTTCTGTTTATTTTGGATGAATTGCTTTACTAGCAGAGTAACCTGACTAAATCCACTGGAGAACAATGCATCAAGTGTCCTTGCACCTGGCTTATTACCCTTTTGCAAAGATTTCTTACATTAACTGACCATTGTTTTCTTAACTCACCTAAAATAAATACACAAGAATGTTCCGTGAGAGCACACTGATAATTTATTGTGAACCTCTTTCATTTCTGTTTTGTATGCAAATAAAAGTGGTAAGCTTTTGTATGGTAATTCTGTATTCATTTGATTTTTAACTCAAAACAATTGCATTAGATTTTCAGGGGATAGAATGTAATGAGAAGGAAAAACATTTCCTGTTTTCAACACTTTGGGGCAATGGTTTTATTTTAAAGGTTGTAGTATAAACATTATTTAGCCTTATTTTTTAAACTCTTTATGGACAAAGGCAGATGTAGCTATGAGCTGAGATAGTTGTACCAGCTGCAGATGTGAGATTCCACATGTTGACATGCCCAAGTGAAAAGCCTGGCAGGTGTAGCTGGGATGGCAACTTGGATGAGCTAATGAGGTGAGGAAGGCAAAATGTCAACCCAACCACTTGAGCACAGAGCAATTCATCATCAACAAACATGGTAAGTTATAAAGAAACAATAAACAGATTTGAACAGCACTGGGACTGAGCAAGATTTAGCTCAAAATTGGTCATGTAAGTTGAAAGCATAGGTTTAAAACACTTTTTCTTCAGCCCGATACAGACATGGAGAGGCTGTACTGTACATCCCAGGACATCTTCCTGACTGGGAGGGAGTCCAGCCACATTCTACTGCAAAGAAAAGCCTGTCAGTTTGGCCTCTGGCCACTACCAGCAGCTCCCTTAGCTCACTAGGAAGATGAATGGGTACTGTGTAGACTCCAATTATCTCACCTAGAACTCACCCTCTAGCAGCCCACACAATTTGCACACGTGACTAGCAGGTTCTGGCTGGGGCTGGATACCTTCCTAGGTTCTTTCTGTTTTCCCATTACTTCTTTCACCTTTTATTGCAATCATTTTCTTGGGGCAAGGTGATAAAAGTTGATGGAATGTGAGTTGAATGTCATTTCGTTACCTGCACTTGCATTTAAAATAGAAGGTAGAAAAGTATAATGTAGTTTATGGACTTTTTTAGCAGCTTAACCCCACTTGGCAAATATTGAGGCCCCATGTGAGCATGGCTCTCTTGGCCACAAGAAGGTACCACAGCCTGGCAAGTGCAACTGATACTCAGAGGTATTATCAAAACTAAATGTAGTAATGCCTGGGCTCACAGGGTTAATGCCCCTGCTGGCACTGGCTGTGAACACCTGTGTTAATTCATCCTGCTGCAAACTCCCTCTGCCCCTCCCTGGCTAGCTCACTCCCATCCAGGTTCTACTGATACAGCTCAGAGTTCTGTCTGAGATATGCTGACCTGCAGGTCCTCTGGAAGTGGCTGAGAAGGTCACTCATAGAAAAAAATCAGCTTTCAAACAATTCTGCTCATGTTGTCTTTGAAAGATTTTGAGTCTCCTGCTAACAGTGCACAAAATATTAGTCCCAACTGGCTGTCCCTCAACACTATATCCAAATCTCAAGTTCTTGTAGGGCCACAGAGAGTGATAGGGCAACACCAGGGATGTGGTTGAACAGCCCCATCTGGTTGTTCTGTTGGTAACAAGCAGAGTTACCAACACTCTGAAGTCCAGAGAGTGCCATCTTCAAAAGCCATGCCCAGCTGGAGCAATGCTCTGCCTGGCTGCTTTCCAAGGCAAACAGAATCACAGAGATTCAAATCTCTCACAGAAAACCATGCAATATCTCAACATCAAGTATAAAATATCATTCAGAACACATTTAATGACATTCAGCACCTAGAAAGTAGTGACCCTTGCTGTTGTCACTCAGGACATCCCAGATTCAGATGCAGATAAATAGTAGTCTGAAAAAGTAAGATTATTAAAAATACAGTAGTTGTCATTTTGTTCCTTAGAGCACAATGTATCAAAAGATGGCCAAAGCTCAAGGATGAAAAATTATGGCTGGTGATCATAATTATTCTCTGCTCCTCCTGCATGGAATTAAAGTTTTGCAACTTCTAGAGTGAGCTACTTCATAGCAATAGTCAATGTACTGTTTGTATGAGACACAAATACTCATTACAAAGGTATTAATTCTTTAATAACAGTATCAAATACCACATCGTACAATGCAGAGTATAGATGGTATTAACAAGATAATACCTATTCTTAGCTATTTCAAATACAGTAATTTCTGTAATCTTGCCAAGTCAAGTTTGCTAACAGCTGTCAGAAACATTCAACATGGAAGGGTTGATTGAGCTGCACAGATGCTTCCATATTAGAAGAATTTTCTTTGAAGGAGGAGAGACACTTCTGATGGCACTTCTTCTTTTCTTGTCATTACTTCCTTCGAAAATCTTTAGGTCTGTTGGGGGAAAAAATGTTTTAAGAAATGTGCATGTGCACTACAGTGGCTTTGCTTTAAGGCTGCAGTAGCAGCCTTGTCTACTTTTATTTCCTTATTCTGGTGAAGTTTTTTTGACAAGGATGAGTATTTCCTGGATTATACAAACAAGACAGAACAAATTAAGAAATTTACTAAGACCTCTAGGAATTTACATATATCAGGACTAGCTGTTCACTCCTACTTTCCAAAGCAAAACAAAAAAACATCTAGAACTGAATGCAGTCTTAGAGGGCTTTAAACACAGGCACTAATTTGTCTTCACTTTTAGAAACAGAATAATCCATGCATAAGGTGGTAAGTTTAGTTAACAGCACAGTCTACCAAAATACTACTCAAAACTCATGATTTAAAAATCCTCCTAATTTCAATCTTAAAAGTTCTACAGTCCCCCTCTGTCTGAATCTACAATTCAGATAGAAGCAGGCTGCTGTTTGCAATCCCCTGTGATTTCCTATTCGGGCACATATCTCTCCCTGCCTGCCACACAGCCACATGTGGAACCACGTTGTCCCTGAAACTACACAGCTCAGATCAGCTCGTAGCTTTTAGAAGGCTGGGTTTGCAGCCCAGATGCATGTCTACATCCCTAAGATGTCCTGCAGAGAAGTTGCACATGCTGGACTCTGCCCAGTCCCTCCCCAGTGGTCTCCTCACAGCCCCCATCCCACACACACCTGCAGCTGTGGGAACACAATTCTCACTGCTTCTCTCATCTGTGAACTCACCACAACTCAGCAAGAGAGATATTAACAAAGGTTTTAGAGACATCTGAATAAATGCAGGGCCAGATCTTCCATGAAGTTGAATGAAAAATTCTGGTTTACAGGAAAACTTGCAAGCCACTACTCTAACCAAGTTAAATTCCCAAAGGTGGTAAATTTTATCTGTAATTTAGCTCAATAATGGAAATGAAAAGCAGACAGTAACAGAAACAGACAGCTTACTTTAAAGACTGAGAGCTTAGATGGCTGCAGAGATGCCACACAAAAATCCAACACTTGATGAGTCCTATGTTGCAGTTCTAGAATTTGCCAAGCACTAGCACTGCAAAGTGAAGTCATTCACACAACCTTGTATAAGCCCACACGATCTCACATGAAAAACTCTGGTATTCAATTTGTGCTATTTCAAGAGTAGCATATAAAACTGTGTGAATTTTCCAGAACAACTATAAAGAAGAGCTAGTGTTTGTAATATGATTAACCACAAAGCTGCTTTGTTTTCCATTTAAAAAGCATATTTTGTATTAGCATTTGGACTTGTATCTTTTGTGCATGACAGAACTGCTGCAAACACCATATAGGTTGTTTACATACTTGCTTAATGTTGAACTTGAACGTACTCAATGTTTGGTGTGTGCTGGGAAGTCAAGTCACATTTCCTAGAATCCCAGACTTCAGTACTTGGAAAAATTCATAGAATCACAGAATGGTTTGGGTCAGAAGGGACCTTAAACATCCTGTGCTTCCAGCCCCTCTGCCATTCCACATTTTGTTACTCAGATCTCACCCTGCATGCCAGAATAGGTATTTCATTATATCAAACTGTTTGTGGAGTAGTAAGAGTAAAGGATTTTGAAAAATTATCATCAGTGACTTAGAAGTTTTATCACTACATACATCCTAGACAGGTGGACAGTGCTGGAAGATTTTAGGAAACGTAGCATGGCAAAGACATCCTTGTCTTACATCTTATAGTAATTACTTTTTCTTTTTATAGGCCGATCTATCCTCTTGTACATTGCTCAAAGGATTTTGCATTTTTCTATGAATTGCTCACTTAAAACTTCATAGGGTTATGCTGGGGTGCTGCAGAGCTACAGGTCTCACAGCACTTTGTTCTGGGGTGAAAATCCTTTTTTTTTCCTTGCTTGCTTGTAATCTGCATTTCAACTTTAATGCTCTTTGTCTTAAAATTTAAATGCATAAAAATGCACAAAACACTGGACTCTTAGTTTGCAGTCTTATGAAGTTAATGAAGCTTAAAAACAGGATTTTCCACACTGAAACACTTGTGTGAACAAACACAAAAGTTTTTAAAGCCTTTTCTATTGCCACAGTAGGCTTTTTATGCCCACCAGTACTTGGCTTTTGGTCTGCTTTTGAAGAGTCCTTGGCACCAGGAAAGCTAAGCCTTGAAAAACACTCCCTTTGGCAAAAGTGTTATAGGCATTTTGTCACATGAAGAATATGAGCCCACAAAAAACACTGTCAACTCAGAGAGAATTATGAACTACTAGTGAGCATCAATGGGTAACTGCTCATTGATAAGTGACATAAATCTATGTGAGAGTCTTCTTTGATGGCAGTGCTTTTGCCCTTCCTCACCAAAGGCCTGAGTTTATGCACTTGGAACAAAGGAAATGCTATCTCCTAGAAAGGTCAGTTCAGAAATTCACACACAGGAAAGACTTCACATAGACGCTTCTCTTCTTTTTATTTTTAAAGTAACACTCTTGGAGGAAAAAAGAGTTTTGCTGCATATTCACAAGAGACTCCAAGACAAGGAGAAATAGGAGAATGTGGGAACCAATGTCTCTGCAATCTATGCTGAAATGCAAACTATTATGGGTTCACTGAAAATACGCAACATTAGTCTGTGCAGCAGATGTCTGTCATCAAAATATGTAAAAAACATTTTTATACTCCACATAAAAAGTGTTAAGACAGTTCTGTGAGTTCTAGGCAAAATACTCAGCAAATTAAATCAGCAACCCATTGATTATAGGAGGTCTCTCAGTGCTTCTCTCTTAACAAATACTTTACCACTGAGTAAAAGGCACTGAAGAGCTGGTCTTAAGCTCTGATTAAATCCCTTAAAGCTGCCCAGGGAGGTCATGGATTGTCCCTCTCTAAAGACAGTCAAAGCCCACCTGGATGCATTCCTGTGTAACCTGCTCTAGGGGATCCTGCCTTGGACTGGATGATCTCCATAGGTCCCTTCCAAACCCTCACAATTCTCTGATTCTGTAAATTCTCCCAATTTTTATCCATACTCACAGCTAACAGAAAAGAAATATAGCTGATGAAAAATGCTGACAGTTCACAGCCACTGAAACCTAAAACCAGATAAAGTTGCACATATATCCAGCTCCTAGGATCAGCTTTTGCAATGGAAAACAAAAGGTCTTAGTGGTCCCCATTGTAACTGGTACAGAGCTTCCAAAAACTCTGCAGAATTAAAGTATTTTATATAAGTATTGCTTTTTGATACAGATGCCAGCCCTACACTGCAGTGCTGAAAAAAATACAATGGATTGTGAGAGTTTTCCCATTTACAGGTAAACAGTAACTTCTCTGCCCTGTACCACACTTCATGAAATAAGACTGAGGTAAATATAAACCCTAGAACATGGAGAAGTCCTGCTATTCTTCATGGCCTTTAGAGATGACTCAAAGAGGCATGTGTCCTTGGGCTACAGCTTGCCATTGTCAATTTTTGCTTCAGTGTCTCTGCAGATTTCACAGTTACAGTTATGTTTGAAAAGCACTGCAGAGTATAGAGCTGGCACCTGTATCATTAATTAATACTGAAATTTGGTGAACATACATGTGCTTCCCTAGCAACTCAAACCAACTCAAGCATACACCCCTTTGTGCAGCTGCAAAAAACAAGGTTGTCTTTAATCTAGGCCAGTTCTCTGATTCTCCATTCTGTTGCCTCACAAGCAGAATGGAGAGGCAGGATAAGTGATGGATGATTCTTAAAACTGAGCCTTATTGCCAGAAAAAATGCTCACAAAGCTATGACCTCAGCCTCTGAACATGTCAGATGGCAAACAGAAACTAACAGCACAAAAAGAACTACTTGCATATTTGTAACTATGATGGGACCCCCCACTTCACACTTTTTTTTCAGTGTGATGTGAAATATCCTCTTCCAAGGGTATTTTTCCTGTGAGGAAGGACAGGACAGAGAACCTCTGCAATAGTTAAATGTGTTCAACTCTCAACTCCTGGAGTGAGTATTTATTTCAATCAACTCTGAAGAGATTTGCTGCACAGCTCCATCTTTATTAAATTCTTGTCAGCACATTCCAGCAATGATGTTTCCCTTTGCCTAGCAATGTTTTGTGGAACCTCAGAAAAAATAAAAACAGCCTCAGAAAAAATAAAATAAGGGAGATGTGTGTGTTATTCTATGGAGGCCAAATCTAAGTAATCACTAGTCAGTGTTAGACTGCAACTAAAACTTGATTCCAAAAATATACAGAACAACTTCACCATCTTATTTCTAGCAAACAAGCTAAAACCTTGTAGCATCTTAGAGCAGACAGGTTAGCATTACTAACCTCAAAGAAACAATGAAGGTAAGGCTGTAGAGTATTATATAACACTGTCTATTCTATACGTATTTTATTCTATATGTTATTTTACAATCCAGGCAGTATTTTAAAATGTATTTTCTCTTCATTTTTAATGACTCAGAATATCTCTTCAAATAATTTAATCCAAATGACTGTTTCTTAGAACTTTCAAATGCACTGGGATTAGCTATAACAATAGAACTTGTAGTCAACATTCCCCTTTCTTCTTCTAAAAGAAGTGACACACCTCCCTAGTTTCTTCTACCCCACAGTGCTGATAAACAGCATTTGATAACATGACCTTATCTTCCTCCAAGCTCAAAAAACCTGGAGAGCCATCTCTCCACAAACAATCCCTACTCACACTGCTTTGCTGTTACACTGCATTGTCTGAGACTTTTCTAAACAAGTTTTATGAAGTCAAATCCCATGGAATTGTTACAGTCATTTCCAAGCCTGTGTTAATGACTGCTGATGGTTCCAAACCTTCCTCTGCTGAGGAGTAAGAGTCAATGCTGCACAAGAAGTGACCTGTCACTACCTGCTCTTGACTCAGCAGTGCACACCTGGTGTGGAAGCTCTGTCTCAAATTGCAATTTTCTTTTCACCTGTGGGCAATCACCTCACCATTGAAGCACATGACCCAGAGAGTTGGAGTTCCCTGGAATTTCTGCACTCTCAGCTCCACTGACAAGGAGTGTTCAGGAAGGATTTACATCAGCTCTGCACAAGGTTGGTGCCTTAAGGCATTAGGCTTAATGTTCACAGGCTAATATAGTGACTGAGATGAGAGCAGTGGTACAAGAGCCAAATTTGAAGAGTATAGGCTTAGAATCCTGTTAAGATTTTACTGCTTCCATGATTGAAAGCACTCCAGATGCATGAAAACCCCCTTAAAATTAATAACCAACCTGTAGGAAAGGCACATCCATCTCTTCCATTCACAGTCTATACAACACTTTCAATTACCTGAAAAATTTAATGTCTGATAGGTTTTCCATTTGCATAGGTTATTCATCAAAAACAAAACCAAGAAAGTATTTGTCTTAACTCAGTTATCAAAACTTTTTAGAGTAACTCACCCCAGAGGGTTTTAGGTCTGTGGCTGCTATGTTAGCTTTTTATCCAGCAGCTATTTTCCCCCCATCCTCTTTCCTGAACACTGCAGCATTCCCCAAAAGGCTGAAGGAGTCTTCAGCATGAGTATGTAGTTTTACAGAAGCTCTCCTTGACTTTTTCTGACAAGTTTCGAAAATTTTAAGAAACAAGGACAAAATCTCTCCAAACTTGGCTGAAAAACTAGAACACACAAAGAAATAATTGGTACTGAAGTACTTCTAACATACCCCTAATTTTTTCAGTACTGAACAAGTGATATCCACTAGCTCATAAAGGTCTCATTTAGAGGAATTTATAAACAACACTGTTTAGAACAGATGACAGACTGGGGAAAACCAATCAGTGGAAAGATTTTGTGGACTGATCATGCCACTTAGTCACTAGTCCTCAGCCACTCTGATCTCATTTCTCTATGCTGGCAGGCACACTCAATCTGTATCACTGTGATGCTCTTCTCCATAATCTGGAAATCACCATCACAGGAATGTGGAATTATTGCTAACTGATGATAGTTGTCTGCTTACACAGAATGGTTCTATGGCTCCTCTTTCTGATCTGCTTATTAAGGGCAATATGTGGCTTTTAGCCTTTTCTTATAACAAAAGGCTCCAAATAATTTGGTTTTGTCTAAAACTAGCACACAATACACGCAACATGAAATTTGTTGCTTATCTGGCACACATTTTAAGGTAATTTTCTGAATAAACTATGAAACTTTGAGTATTGAAGATTTGTTTTTATAGAAAAACTTCAACACAGAGACAAAATTTACTGTAAAATCTGAAACAAGAGGAATATATGTAATTTTCAGGAACATTTTGCAAGTTGTGCCAAAGTCAATAGCTATTAGGCAAGAGGACTATAGCTAAAGGGGATTTCTGAACACATTTCATCTTTTTCACTGACCACACTAGTAAATCCAAACCCAAGAATGAGATACTACTCTAATTCCCTGTAAAACCAAATTATGTGGTTACACTCAAACATCAACACTTTGGTGCTGAGGGGAGAAGAATCATTCTTCTGCTCAAGGTGTACTTATTATCCCATGGTAGCTCTGTGCCTCTGATAAAACAATCAGTGAAATAGCTAATGATATTTCAACTATCATTAAATTTCCAATTCACACTATGGTCTATCCTAAGCCCTCAATTCCTCTGCTTGGGGCACAGAACTGTTTCCATGTTGGTGGTGTGGTCAGGAAGACTTGTCTTGCCTAAAAAGCACTTCTACAAGTATAACTCATTTTACTTGGAGAACCAACTGCAGCAACAGAAGCTGCATTTTGGAACAAGAGTAAGCAAGTTGATACTGCTGTGTAAGTACAGCTATAATCCTCTTCTGCAGAAACAAAACTCAAGATGTGTATTTTGTGGTGCTCAGCTGCACCATGTTTGCTTTTTTTCTATATAAAACTAGCACTTGCTGTAGTTTTTAAAAAGTGTCCTTAAATCAAATTATCTGATGTGCATTGAGGTACTCTTAGTGATATGAAGAATGGCTTATTAAAATTTAAAATAAAGTGGTTAAAACCTTGTTCTGTAAATCAAATTAAGCAAATATATCTAAGCTTTTTTAAAACTTACTGAAATTCCTTGATTTTGAACTTGCTTATATGAATTCTGCCTGGAAAAATATTTAAGTTAAATCAAAGGATTATATATGTAAGCTTCATCTTATTAAGATGCTGCTTTTTGAATACAGGTTTCTCTTTTGGTGATATATTCTGCTAAAAACTGTAGGTCTGTCTACAGAGCAGCACTGTACACTTGGCTTTGGACAAAGAATTACATTATTCTTCAAATAAACAGAGAACTGGGTGAAGGAGTGGTAAAATATTTTCCAGACTTACTGTCAGCCACAGGAGTGAAAAAAGGAAATCTAGTAATTTATAAAGAGTGATTAAAAATTAATCTAACTCTAATTTCATCTGGGCAAGTAGTTCAACAGTATCATATACAATCATTCTCTTATTCCTTGTCAAATTTCCATTCATTTAGTTTCTATTCTCACACATGAGATAAACATGTTTCAAGGGAAGAGGAAAGTAGCACTGGAGCTTTTTTTTTTTCAGAAAGTTCAAGTAAAAGGGCCCAGTTACCATTTATTATCTCTCACCTTCAACTCTCATTTTAAAAGCAACCTAAGCTTCCCCCAGGTAATGGGTACAAGAACCAGTAGCACTGATCTGTTTTAAGCATGCCAGAGAAAAGCCAGTAATTGAAGTCAATAGGTTAAACAATCTGAACATGAATGTGTTGGATTTTTAAGATGACTGAGTTACTGAGCCTTCTTGATTAGTGTCCAGTTGCTCCCTGTGGCTAAAACCTAATGGAGAGGAGAGCAATTTTCTTCTTAAGTATCTATGTGGCTTTTTGTCCACAGGAATTTAGTCCCAGCTCTAGTAGTTTGAAATGTGAGACTTGGTTACCTCCAAATCTGCTGTTAAATGAAATGCTACACAAAATCCTGAGACGTTTTATGCCCTTACTAAGAAAAAAAAGTTACCAGTAATAGTTCCTAGATATGATTGGGGATTAATGATCTCCAGTTAGTTCATGTAACTTCTACCAAGAGGCAAAAAAGCTACAGAAAATGAACTGCCAGAGGGATTCCTCAAAGAGTACATTGGAACAGAAATGGGCTGTATTGGCAGGATAGCTTATTCCTGGTTTATACAGTTTGTTTTTTAGGGAAAAGTAAGACTGGCTTCAATCTTTTAGAGAAGTTTGTGTTGGCCAAGCCTTCTCTCAACACTGCTACATGCTAGCCCTGCTTTGTGAGAGAAGATGAGCACTCAAGTTGGAGGGGAAGTACTAAACCCAATATAAAAACCAAATATTATCAAGTGAGGGATAATATAAAACACAATACAAACCCCAAGAGGCTGCAGACATTCTCTACAACTGAACAGAAACTAAGAAAAACACTGGAGAAATTTAATTTAGAACCAAAATTTTAAAGGTTAATGAATAGATTTGAGATGGTCCTTATAAAAATAGCTCCAGACCTCACTGTGGTTGGAGACAGCTTTGTGGTTTTCCCTCTGCTCTTCTCAAGGTAACTAGGGTGATCAGTACAAAAATTTTTCCTTTCTTTTACCTCGTATTTCATTGCAGAAAGAAAAAAATACACTTTGTAAACTTAGTAAAACTGGAGGCTATAATTTGTAACACAGCACATCACTGGAAATAGTCCAAATTTCTCTATGCAATATAATGTGAAGTGTCTTTTGGTGCTGTGACCTCATGAAGTTATCTGAAGAACTTACGAGACAAAAAGCCTAATAAACCCTCTTAGCCTCTTGCATGTGTAAAAGTACTGTTTATAACATAATTTCAGTCACATAACCAGAATATCTCTGGCTACTCTTTCTGCTCAGTTACTACATTCCAGAAATAATTTGTGTTACTAAAAATAGAAACTTGTACTAGAAAATGTAGAATTGTGCAAGATAAGTACTGCTGCTGATCTAAGAAAACAAACAGAAAAGGAAGTGAAGGCTGAGAGGATTTCTTAACCCAAAAGTTTTTCTGTTTACCAGTGCCCACAAATTTGTTTGCTGAGAATATCACAGGTGGCTTCTGGGTGCCTCAGTCTGGCAAGGCTGGCTTTAAGGACACAGAACTGGAGAGGAACTGGAGTGGCACAGAGTATGTAAGAGGATTATCAGAGCCATCTGCAGTGCACAGGCATCCAATATGCTTGTGTTTCATCACCTACAAACTTTTCTGTCTGAGAACATTGTGATTTGCTGCTTTCAAAGCCACACAGTGTTGCTGACAAACTTCCAGGAGTCTGTGTGCCATGGCATGGGGATGACACACAGTGTCAGTACTGGGACCCTGCCAAACCCACTGCTTGGCTGGAACAAAATCACAGCTTCAGACCAGGCTCTGCAACCCCCTGCCTCAAAACAGGATGTAAGATGGGGGCAGAAATCAGGAAGGTTACTCAGAAATATAAACATTAAGAAGGTGTTTGGCTTTCCAAATTTCAGAGTTTACAATATATCAGTTTTAAAAACTCTGAAAGTGTAGAAGAACTTGTTCCCCCAAGGACATGCAAGCAGCTGTCTGGCCCAAGGGGAGCTCCTAGGAGTGCTGGCAGAGGACCAGGCATTCAGTCTGCACACCAGCACCAGCCTGAGCACACTGTGCAATCACACAGCTCTGCTTTAAGGGAAACTCCCAGGAATGCATCCATCTCTCTGGAACAACACAGGGCTGCTGTTCCATATATCTGGTAACATTTTTATTCAAATACTTCTTGAAATACAATTTCCTGCCTTTAAAACTGTCTCAAATCATATATATACCCAGACAGTTAAACAACTTTCAAATGGTATATAACAGGAAAATTTGCCCATGAATCTGATGTATCCTTGCATTTTATGGAACAGAATTGTTTGCTTAGTCATATGTGGCTGGTGAATTCTGTGATGACTTCTGTTTAAAACTCATTTAAAAGACATACAATCTGAAATTTCAAACACAAGTGAAATAAAGGTTTCATTCATAGTACAAAATCAAACTCTGTCAAAGGAACTAGTTTTTGATCTTTTTCATCTTGAAATATGTCTGGAACAGACATCATTTACTTTCCTGTATCTACAAGGTTTTCCATCCCACTTACTTCAGACCTCTCCATGGAGATTCTAAGTAAAAACCTCTGCACAAGTTGGGAAGTCAGTTGGTTCTGATTAGGAATAAAAGGAAAGAATGGTTGAATAAAGCTTCTCTGACTAGGAATATTCTGACTTTTAATTCTCCATTTTCATGGAGCAGGATTCCTCTTGATGTTCTGTCATGGTGAAAGGAAGGGTGATGGGAAGGCTTGCCACTCTAGAAACCAAACAATTTGCTGGGTTTCCACACCTGTGCTTTCCTTAAAAACTATTTCTCTGTTTTAGCTTCCCACCTGCATACTGTGTCTTTCTCTGTGGTGGGACAGTCTCCAGCTACCAGCAGAATGTTCTTTGAAGAACCCTCCATAGCAAGACATTTTAACACAAAATATAGCCAAAATCTCCAATAACAGCAGCACTGAGCAAGTTCTTCACATTCCAAATGAAAATTTGCATTACTATTTCCAGCTAAAGAAAAAAGGGCTATTTTCCTCCTGATATAATAAATTCAGCTATTTACATTCATTCCTTATTATCCATCTTATGTCTGGTTTATATACAGTAAGGTGTACATTTCTTGAGTATAAGTTTTAGTGTAAAACCTCAAAGATTAATTTTCTACTTATAATGGTGTTTATTGTATTTATAGCCTTACATACCTTTAATAAAGCTCTATTTTCATTTGATCTTTTCCCTTAAAACATACAGGTATCTTAAAGGGCTAATATCAACTATTTCTTTTTCTCTAGAAAGAAGATAAACCACTAAAATTGTGTCCCTCTAACTCCTCTCTTTTCTAATCACTCTCAAGAGATATTTAATTCTCTTTTGAACATCTACCCTTTGGTAAACAGGTTGGTTATCAGGCTCAAAACTTCATGGAAGATAAATAACAGTCACATAAATCAGGAAGCATTATTAAAACCATGTGAAGAAAAAAAAGGAGTTTAAAGCTTTTCTGTGTCCTTCATTATCTGATTTATTGTAAGGACTGCTCATACTGCATGGAAGCAGTCTATGGGTTCTGCAGAAGCTCACAGATCCAGGTCCACTATAAGGCTTTTTACATCCCAAATGCAGAATGCAGGGACAAGAACAGGCTACTCATTTTAGCACTGTGTCCTCACCTAGATTTAAGATCCCAGTTCAGAGTAGCAAACAACAGCACAAGGAAAAGCCAAACAGGACTAGTAAGATTAGAAACCTATGGGTTTTTTAAACACAGTTTATTAAATATTAATCTATTTTACTATCTGTTTACTTTCCCTATATATAAAGAACCATCTGAAAAGGACTACACTCAAAAAGGAACCAACTTCAACATTATATCAGGTTGCTCAGGAACTGTGCAGTGAGCTCTGAGCATCTCCAGGGCTGGAGATTCCACAGCCTCCCTGGGCAGCCTGTCAGCTGAAAGAATGAAATGAAAGGGAACCTAAACAGAAAGTCAGTTTGGCCTTCTGAGATAAATGTATATTTCTGCAATATTTGGATTTCTACAAAACAACTCATGTTCCTTTTACGTTTTCTCTTCTGAAATACTTTTCATGTCAGGTAGTTGTTTTTTCAGTACATCTCAAATTATCAGATTTACACAACAATACTTTAACTTAACCTCTTTCTGGTTTTTTGAACAAAGCTGTCCATTTCTGGACTTCTTTTCAAAAGCATATTTGTGCTATATGCCTCTAAGAAGAAGAAGAAGTAAATACTTAATTTTGTTCCTTCTCCAGTCTTTTACAGCAATACTGTAATATTGCAAACACTACTTCTTCCATGGGTTCACACACTGAAAAAACTCAGAACACAGATTCTATTGCCTGTGCATATTCATACATCATTTTTTTAAATGTATTTGGTGCAAAGCTCTCTATTCTCACACATTCCTGCTGGCATTTTAATCAGAACACTGACCACTGTGGTTCATTTTAAGGTCCCTCTTACAGACCTCTGTATTTTACTTATCACATGAGAAAGTTATTTTACCAAATTTTGTTCAATTCTTTATGGTTTATTTTCCAATTAAGCCCTTCTCCTCCCCTCGCCCCAAAACTGGAATGCTACAGAATCAAAATACACTTTCTCCTTCAGACAGGAAAAACATCATTATTACTTTTCCAACTACTTCATATTGGAAACCCTTCCCAAGATCAAAATTGCTAAAAAAGTGACCTGAAGGTTAAACTAAATCTTATCTGACACCAGAAATGGTCTGGTTGCAGGCCAGGACAAGAAGCCCTGCAATTAGCAATGAGCCTGCAGTTAGCAGAAAGATGGAAGATAACCATCTTCATTCTTATCTCTCTGCTAGATCTTACCAGTTCCTAGAGCAGAAAAACAGGTGGGACAAAAGTCCAACACAGCAAGGGCTACTTATGTCTCCAGGCCTTTAAATGTGGCTCTAGATGGAGTAGTTGGCTGAAGGGAAACTTGTGTCCCAGTCTACACTCAGAGCACTAAAATTCTCTCAAATTCCCATTTATTTTTCTCTACCCCATAGCCCACTATCTCAACTTCTCTCTAGCATTCTCTGACACATTTTAGACCCAGTATTCTGCTCCTCTCAGGCCCACCTGTTCCCTGATTTTTCTCATCACAATACCCACTTGAGCTCCCCACCTCTCCCACAGGAGAAACACTATGATCCTCTGAGTTTAAAGCCTCCAAATCTGTTACAGGATTTCTAAGGCAGTTGCACTCCCTAGCCCCCCTAATTGACAAGGAGTAAAAAGATTGTGTACAGAGAGCAGTTACCAGCAACCAGATGAGACTGCAGAAGAGAGAAATATATAAAAAAAAAGGGGATACTTATTTTCTCTGTGCTCCAGAAGGAACGGTTCCAAGAAATTATGGGAGGGGATTTCTAACTGCAGCAGTGTTCTTACCTGCAGATTTCCCCCAAGGTTAATATGCTGACATGAAGATACTACCAATCTTAGTTTGACAGCAATGACTAAATTAGATAGCATCAGGGTTTTGTTTTTTTTGTTTTGTTTTTTTTTTTCCTGACACACACACCTGCGAGTCAATGCAATTAAGGTGGCCCAGTCCTATGGAGATAGACTCAGCCAAGACTATGGCAATGTGTGGGGGCAAAGAAATGCATTTTAAAAACTGCCAGCACAATACTATTTCCTTTGACAATACAGATACTCACAATTAGTTAGCTAAAACTAAGTGCCAGCTCCTCATTCAAGCTAAATTTCTGTGGAGAACCTTTATCAATTTTAATACTAATCACAGTTACAGAAGACTGCAGCATACCATGCCATAGGACAGGCTTATCAGCTTTACTGTAATGTACTGCACAATTCTGGTCAATGGTGCAGAATCTAAACTTCAGGACTAACCCCATGAAATCCCATAGAAACCCAGAGGTCTCAGCAATTGCAGCTTCATTCAGTAGTGAGGAAAAAAGCAAATAAAACAATTTTTATCACTGACATAGGTTAGAAGCCACCAAAACCAATCTCTCTGTTTCAGCTCAGATGAGACCATAAATGTATTTGCTGGATTCTGTTTCCTTTAACAGAGACTGTAACACAGAGGTGCCCCTATTACATAGAACAGATGTACAGACTTATTTTAGTATTATCTAAGGTGAGGAGCCTAAATACAAGTGATTTTTAATAAGCTTTTGAAAGTTTACAGGCCTGAGTAGCATTTCCTTTGGCTATACCTAACAGTTATGCATTATAGAGCACATACAACTCAAACTAGGAAATGAAAGATTTTACTCTATTCATTTTGATGAAACAGAGAGTTGAAAATATGATTTTAAGTAAAGCTTTTCTTATTAAAAAATCCAAAACAGAAATAGAAAATTTTAGCAACCATTGTTCTTTGTTTTAATGACCACCTCTCACCAAAAAAAAGACATAAAGAGAAGAATGGTTACTTTTTTCTTACTAATAGTGTGGGAGCCTATATAAGACATATTTAGTCAATGCCTCTTAACAAAATCTAAGATACTTACGGAGTCCAAACCCTCGGAAAGGCAGCAATTTCTTCTGGTGTGTACTCATCTAACCTCCTGGGGACTGCACGTGGCTGAGGAATCTCCTGTAGAAGGTTCTTCTCTATATCTTCTGGAATAACCTGAGACAGGTGAGAATAGTCTTAACCATCTCACTGTTTAGCAAACAACACCCTGGCCCACAAAGCCAGACCAAAATTTTTCAATAGCACTGCATTCTTAATGCTAAGTGTTTGACCTAAATACACCAATCTTTTATGTCTTGAATCTCACAGTTCTATGAAATAATATGGAAAACACCCAACTACATACAGATATATATTTACATATATAAAACAAAGCAGTTTAATTTTCATTTTGATTTACTTGCTTATGACATGAGTGCTATTGCTAAGACTCCCTCTTCACCCCCATATAGCACAAGGATGAAAATGTAACTGCATGACTACTCACATCTTCAGGGAACAGGTGTAGCCTCTGCATCAGAGTTCTTCTCTGAAGGTTTTTTGGAAGCATTCTATAAACAGCCAGTTTAACAATCTGAGGAAAGGTAACATTGTAACAAATAATCAGAGAGGTTACCCATAACCTGACAGGTTAACTGTGTTTCCCTGCGTCCACTTCATTAATCATTGAAGCTCTAGTCACTTTTCAGGCTGAAGAATTCTGGCACCACATTCAGAAGGTGCTCTAGACTTAAATTTTTTAAAAAGGAACACTTACTCCTCATCATATAAACATTTATTTTAATACCATGAGGATAGTTTCAGCTTAGAAAGATAAGAGCCATATTTAGCATTGTGGATGACTGCATATGATCATTCAATTTCAAAGAACTGTGAAGGTTGTGATAACTCTATATTGTATTGCACATTTATATACACACATTGTTTAGGGAAGAAAAATGCTCTAATAAATTTCCCAAGGGCTCCCAGCAACTAGTTTAACAGTGTAATTTGCTGTGTTTAAAATAGTTTTATAGTTAAAGCTTTGTACCTTAAGCAAAGCTGATATACCAAAACAGTGCATTATGAACTTACTATTTATATTTATAATATATTCCCTTGCTATTAGTTCCAGATGAACAACCTCACTTTTAAACATCAGGAACAAATAGAATTTGTACATCTAGATGATGCTCACTGTAAAGTAAATATTTCAACAGGATTTTCTCTTGGACTCTAGTAAAGATGCCTTTTATTTAAATACAAAACACATTGTTATGGACTTCATCCAAAAGGGGAACATTTGTAAATGTAAAACAATGCAACCAACTGCAGGAGGCAAAAAAGGTTTCATAAAGGACAGCAAAGCACTTAGAGCTAGACCTACGTGCAATAAATAAAATGTTTGCTCCAGGACACTGGGATATAAACTAGCCCCAAATCAGAAACTGCCCAGCCATGCTGAGTACAACACCAAGCTCCAGCCAATAAACCACATGAAATGCAGGGCACTAAGCACAAACAAATCTTGCAGGCATCTGTTTATTTCCCAAATTGTATTGAGCAAAATGGCTTCTTTTTATAAAACTAACTAAAGGAATTCAATTGAAATTTTAGAGACAATCACCAAGTTCCCTGGTGGAACCCACTAAGTTAATATTTTCAGGTGTTATGCAGCCAGTACCATAAATCTGTGGACAAATGCAATAAATCAAGATGACAGGAGAAATATAGCAGGTCATGCAGATTAATATACAGTTTTGATACTTTCTCTAATAAAAATTGATAAGCATGTATTAAGAACAAAAGATGAAAATGAATGCTTTTTGGGGATAAAAACTATTCATGCTTGTAGAGCAAGCTATAATTTATTTAGGTCAGTATACTACAAGCTTAGACAAGGGCAAGGAAGAGACAGATAATGAACCTTCACTGATTTGCTTCACTGAATACTAAAAATCAAGTGATACCATATGAAATGAAAGAAAATATACAGATAGTAATAGCAGTTCATCTGAACAGTCCTTTCATCATTAACAATTTTAATTTCATAAGCTTATTTTCCTTTCCATCCAGCATTTTTCCTTATTGCAAATGAAAGATCAAAATGCATCAGATCTAAATGAACAAATCCTGAGACTTCACAATACATTGACTGTGGAGATTTTTTTCTTACCTGAAAATTACTTTAAACTTCAGATTGTGTTAGAACACAGTGTTGATTTCTTAGACTAATAAACTGTACATACACATGATCCAACATATGACCTCTGACCTACAGATACACAGAGCTAGTCTTTTAAATATTTCAGTACTATGAAAAGAGACTTTAAAATATTTCAATGAACATTATGTTGAATATTTGATTTCTTCAAGCAACCAATGTTCATGGTTGATTTTTGATCTTCCTCTGCAGCATGTGGCAGAGACATCTGCTGAAACAAACCAGTGAGGTGGAGCAGCTGGCCTATTTTGGTTGTAGATACTTCTGATTAGTGAATCTGTTCTGAATTTTTTATCTACATTACAAAAAGAACAGTTCAGTAGTAAAAATGTGCCAGTTAAATCACTCTGTAAAGAATGACAAGTTAACAATGAAGAAATATTTTCAATGTTGTGTACAGTCACTGCAGTACTGACAACCTCAGGTGCCAACAAAGTACCATGAAAACAGGACTTGAAGAATGCTAATGGATAAAGAATGATCACAGACAATTGTATATTCAATAATAGTTTCTGCAGGTAACTATCCTAAGGGCAGTAAGCATAATCCAAGGCATGCTGTGGTACATCTACTATTCATTTAAGAACTCATTTGCCTTTCCATGCCCCCTCAGACATGCAGGAAGTTCATAACCACAAAATCTGGAAGAGAAAAATCAGTCTACATGAAGCACAAACCATTTTTTACTGCCACAAACCAGAGGTACCACAGAATGGTTTTGTTGGAAGGGACCTTTTAGGGTTATCCCATCCAACCCCCTGCAATAAGCAGGGAAAATATTCCCTAGACCAGACTGGTCAAAGCCTCACCCAAACTGGCCTTAAACACTTTCAGGAATGGGGCATCTGCAATTTCTCTGGGATGTCTGTTTCAGTCTCACCACCTTCACATAAAAAAAAAAAAAATCTCTTATTTCCAATCTAAATCTCTTCAGTTTACAAACATCACAACTTTTCCTGTCACTACAGACAAAAGATCTGTCCCCATCTTTCTTGTAAGCCCCCTTTATATACTTGAAAGGCCACAATAAGCTCTCCCCTTAGTCCTTTCCTCTCTAGGCTGAACAACTCCAACTTTTTCAACCTCTCCTCCTAGGAGGGGTGTCCCATCCCTCTGATCATTTTTGTGGTCGTTGCCTGGACCTGCTCCAACACATCCATGCCTTTCCTGTGCTGGGGCCCCAGAGCTGGATTGTGCTTCAGAGGAGTAGAGGGGGAGAACCATCTCCCTCACCCTGCTGGCCATGCTGCTCCAAAAGCAGCCCAGGATTCTGATTCACTGCAAGGTCATTAGTGCAACTACAGAACAGAAGGCTAAACAGGGAGCCAGGACACAGAAGGCAGTGCTGGAAAAATCCCTTCATTATAACTTCTGCCTCAAAGACTCTTCTACAAGCCAAAATAAATCCAAACCCAGCTATTGGAAAGACCAACTTTACATCCATTTTCTTGCCCAAAATTCTGCCTACAGCCACAACTCTACCTTCACTGGTGTGAAGTCAAAGAAATTAGTAAAGCAGAGGTTTAAGTGAAGTTGTACAGACTGCTTTTGTACCTTGAGCAAGACTGTGTAACAGAAAAGGCAGATCCAACCAGCCATACTTGCAAGGTGGTAAGTAAGTAAGGGCTCTTCTGTTACCTGAACATGCTCAAGTTTTACTAAAAGTAGACCAAAACTGAATAAAAAAGTATGGATTTGCCAATCTGCTACTGAACTCATGAGAAACCCAAACAAATGCAATACTCCCTGAAAACACACATCAGAACATGTTGTTTCTTCCAGGAATTAACAATAAAACCCCTATTTTATATGCTTGTCATACACTTCTAAGAAAAGGCAAACCTTATTGCTTTCTATGCCATTGAGTGATTAAAAATAGCAAGAGTTTAATTTTACATTAAAGTTAGAAAAGCTAGTGATTTCTGTGGTATTACAGACTGATAGAGAGATCAACTCACCCACAGCTCTCACTGCAACCTTGATCTCATTTTGAAATTAATTAGCACAGCTTAACAGTTTATTCAGTTATTCAAGGACTCTCACTGCCTCCTCCCCCAGTCCTTTACCTTTAGTTCTAGCAATGTGTAAAATTCCATATCCTCATAAATACTTACTCCTAAAGACCATGACACTTTCTCCATCAGATGTACACAGCCACCCCAGCATTAGTATTTGGGGATTTTTACACTACTGGAATGCTGTTTGCCTATTTTTTTTTTTTAATTACTAAGTTCACATTGGCTCTAATTGCAATTGTCATCTTGAATATAGCAATACCTTTTTTTCAGCTTGGCTAATTTATGCATCGCAGCACAGACATGCTCTTAATACCACAGTTATATGACATTATTCTTTTAGTCTCCAATTTAAAGGGCTAATTAGAAGAAATCTGAAGTCAACTTTATTAAAAGTCTTGTACTTCCAGTCCCTTACAACATGTTAATACATTTTATGAGTACAAATAAATTAAATTTATTTGAAACACTGTGAAGCTTAAACATTTCAATTTTTGTGACAGGCCTTGGCTTATGTGCAATTTGTAGACTATGCTTGATGGAGACAGATTCTGAGAAAGATTCTTTGCCAGATAAAACATACTTTAAAGATGGAAATCAACAGAGCAATACCACTCCTAGTACTGAGAAGCACAAAATAATTGGCTGAATTTCCAGAAGACAGTCTACCCTAACAGCTGAATTGAGTCCAATCATCAACAGGAAGCAACTCTAGAACATGGGAAGGCCACAGTGCTCCAGAGAAAACAAAATTACAAGGCATACCAAAATAACCCTAGGAGAATTTCAAGAGATACAGCAGTTACTTGGAGGTACAGTATACCACATCTTCCTTCTACCAGTCCATGGTTTTCTGTTCTCTATACAATACTGCTCTTTTCACCACACATTATAAAATACAACACGAAGAACTTTCTACCTCTGACAGTTGTACAAGCAGTATAGCAAGAGTGAATGTACAAAATACTGCCAGAAGAATCATTTGGTCACAGATAAATTAAACCTGCATGCACATGCCTGTCATTTGGCTTTCCACTGCTGCTTTCCACTTAACAAAAATGTGAAAGTTTAATGTTTTCTTTAATTTATTAACTTGACTCAAAAATAAGGAATAGATTAAGACTTTTAATACAAGCATTTATTATTGTGCACTGTGAAGAAAATGACCAAGTCAGCTCTAAGACTTACTCAGATCACCTGGAGGTTTCCAGATAACATTTCAAGATAGCATGTTCTCCTCCCTATGCAAAACTAATTTGTGTCCCTATTAAATCAGTATTTGAAGTTTTGTTCTACTTCCATAAAAAACATTACTCCCCAGTAATAGAAGAAAATGCTACTACATCTAGTGTTTCAGTAATTGACTTCTAG
The DNA here is from genome assembly GCF_903797595.1 of Erithacus rubecula. Lineage (NCBI taxonomy): Eukaryota > Metazoa > Chordata > Aves > Passeriformes > Muscicapidae > Erithacus > Erithacus rubecula. The sequence goes on from NC_136689.1 coordinate 135,646,785, forward strand.
CTTGTAAATATTATTCTATCAACTATCTTTTACTGATGCAAAAAAAAAAAAAAAAAGGTTCTCAAATACAAATAGCAAGATTTAACTATGCTTTCTGTCTGTGCTTTTCTTCAAAAGACCATTATTAGGCAGATATAATAGCAAGTCTGTATGTGCAAGCAGTTGCTAAAGGGCATTCAAAAGGAGAATCAGAATATTTCAAACCCCTTCATATCAGTGCCAGCAAATGAACAAAGCCAAACCCTGACACCCCTGGAGGCTCCCTCCCAGCTCCACAGAGCTACCCTGCTTCATTTAATAATCCTCCCTAGCAGGTAACAATCATCCTGAACAATTATTGCCCATCATTTCTCTGTCATAGGCAATACAGCCTCTGAATACTGCAAAGGTCAATCCTCTCACTGCGCATTTGGTCTCAGCCAAATGTAATTTCTCCTTTTTCTTTTCTGGGGTCAAGTTTCAGATGCAGCCAGAAAAAAAAAATTAAGCCGAGTTTTGCCTACCTTTCAAATCACAAATCAAACTTTGTCCTCCCAGGATTACTATCCACTTCTACAGATTAGATCTGACAACATTATTTTGCAAGCATTTAAATGAAAAGTTATAAGATTTTTCCAGCAGGTTTTTTCAAGTAATCTTTGCTTCCTCTCAAATCCAAGATTTAAAAAACTACATCTTTTAGTCTTTCTTTACCAAGTACCTAGAAGTCTAAGTTTTAAAGTGCTAGTTTCATGACCATCAGTAGTTTTCCAGCAAAATAAAACTCCTGCAAGTTTTATTTTAAAAAGCCATAAAATCCCAAACCTCTATGCATTCCAAACACCTACATGGCAAATCTAAAGGTTTACCCATTTCCTTTATTTTCAAGTTTGTCCTGGCTAAGAAAACACACAAAATCTTTCAATCAGATTTTTTTAGCAGCCTCCAATGGAAATTAATGCTGTCTGCCCACTTATATCCTAAGAGATTACTGCTACAATACAGAATATTAGTGTTCTATTAACCTGTGAACAGAGTGGCTGTTTTGAACTACAGCAACAAAGTTTCATGGTGCACCCAAAGAACATATTTAATACCTTTGCTTATGGGTGGTCCAAGAATTTACATTCAAAGTCAGAGAAATGTGAACAAGCTGTTTTTTTTTTATTCAATAAGCACTTCTTAAGTAGCCCAGCCAACTTCAATAGATGAGTTCTATTCTTGGCTATTTTGCAGAAGAGCAGACAACTGAAAACACTAGAAATTTTAAACAGATTCAGAGACACTCCCCTCCTCATGCCTCTCAAATGAACTCACAAGTATTTAAGGTAAAAATGTGCAGGACTATATATTTTTGGTAACTTTTTATTAAAAAGTAAATTTCACCCTTGCATAAACCCAAATTTTTCTGAATTGCTGAAAAACTTGGCAAAATGAACAGGGAACTTTAAGCTCTATATGAAACATCAAATATGCAGACTTCTTTTTGCATTCACTGCCCCATATTAACATGAAAGATACTTAGTAATGGAAAAAAAAGAAAGCAGTCTTTTTCTAATCTCAGGGACAAAATTATACATCAGAGATCAGACACTTATGACTGGACAGGTAAGGTTTTTTATTCCTTTCAACAAAGAAGAGAAGTCATGGATTACAAATAGTTACCACAGGAAGCTTTCAAGACCTGTCTGGATAAATCCCTAGCAGCCTTATCTGACCCAATAGTTGACACTGCTTTGAGTAGGAAGCTGGACTAGAGATTTCCTCAGGTTCTCTTCAATCTGAATCATCCTATGGCCCTCTGAAAAAAGGCACATGCAAATTCAAATTCAGCACAATCCGTCTGACATACAACTACCACCTGCACGGAACATAAAGCTACAGAATTAGCAAAACAGATACAATGAGGTCAGCCCCCATTAAGTGAGAATATCACTTAATCTTCCTAGGGTGGCAGTCTAGGAAGGAGCTAGAAATGATCAGAGGTGGTAACTCAGAAACTTTGTCTAAATTCTGACAACTACACTTAGGGCTTTCAGCCTCCCATGTAAGCATAAACAATGGCATTTTGCATCAATTACTCATCAATATTACACATTGTAATCTTTTTAACTAGCCATTAGCTGTGAACCAGGTTTTCCTAAAACACACTGTATACTAGAAACAAATCTAACAGAAAAATATTTATTTTGGGAATTTGCATGTTTGAATTTAGATATAAGTAAATAGACAGTGCTAAGCATTCCTGCTATATACTATATACACACACACTCAAGAAAGTCTTATATAAACTGAGAATAGTCAAACCCATTGCAAAATTTCTATGTAGCACCATGCAAGTTTACAACATCCTTTTCCTTGGAAGTAGTCTCTTCCATTAATTTGCTGCCTTAATTTCTGTAACAGCACTATTTCCAAAAGCAAAGATGACTCATCCAATGAAGCACCCCCAGGATGAATTAGCAGGAGGCACTAAGTCCAAGTGCAGAGAAAGAGCAGTAGCCTCCAGGGTGGAAGCAACACTTTACAAAATGAAGATCTGGATGCCACAGGAATATACAGCCTGCTTCCTACAACCTTCCTAACTCCACTGGCTTCACAGGAACTGAAATTAATGTGATTAAAAGAGAAAGGAAGTGAAATAAAGTGATTTATAAAAGTCTCCATAATAATTACGTGTCATTCAGATTATGATTTGAAGATCTGTATGTTACTTAGGCTGACACTGCTCTCTTTACAGTACTACTTCTTCAGGTTTTAAAAGCTAGTTCTAAAAATAAAACCTGTTAATAAAGCATGATCCCATAATTTCCATTTTTGTCATATCCCAATGCATTTCACACCAACACAATTCAACTAGCAATTCTAGCAATAAAAACTCATTACAGCTACACATACAGAATGTATCTTGCCAAACTACCACCCACTACTACTAATTATGATAAAAACATGTCTGAAATATCTTTATGAGAGAGGCAACTGAATGCTCCATCTTCAATAGAATGACAGAGTTAATTGCTGAAGACTCACCACTATTGTGTTAATAAAATAGTGTCTGCTGCTAAATTAGACCAAGACTTGAGCCACATCATCATTTGCTGAGCCTTTGTCCAACATGCTTTAGTTCTTGGCAATGCATTTAATCCTCTTCTGTTTGCATAGAAATTCATCTATGAGTCTGGCAATAAAAGAGGTATTTCAGAACAAATGCCAGAAGGTAATTTAGAGAACATCCAATTCTCATGCCCTAACAAGTTGTGTTATACTGCCTCCCAGTGCTCAGCATCTGCCTGAAGCTCAAATGAAATAGGCTGAAGAATCAATTTTAGACATAGAACTATCAGTAATTTCCAAAGGAAATACAACTATCTCAGAGACTGTTTGCAAAAGCATTTGTTTTGAAAATTTCTAGACAGAATATTATATGGAAATGTAGGATTTAGTTTCATTTCATTTAAAGAAGTTGTGACAGTAAAAACAGAAACCAGGCAAATTCATATGGCAGACCACTTTCTCACTGAGTACTAGCACTTGTATAAGGCAGACTTGGGACAAACCAGGATTTCCAAATCAGGGATAAAACTCATTAATTTTATAGCAGATAAAATTTCTCTAGGTAAAGGAAGAAAAACTTTTATATTTTATATATAAAGTGACCTGATTGAAAGCATTAATAAATATCTATTAATATCTGTGTATCTCTTGTATCATGCTCTGAAACATTAGTACTTAGAAAATTCAGTCCTCCCATGCTGTCAATTCAAACCCCTAGAAAAAATATTTCATAACTGTCAAAATGTTTGTATCTGGCTCCCTATCTTTTTAATCAGTACAAACACATGAACACTTTTCAGTGTTCAGCATTTCAGAATATACAATAGTCTAACACAGTCAGTAAAGAGACTTAGGTTCAAATTATCACCATTTCCATTTCTTTCACTGACCATGAATACACAACATTGCAGAAAAGATTTTTAAAAATATCATCATTTAAAACCTACTGTTGAATTGCACTGGGAAGAAGAAGCAGATGCACTTTCTAACTTTTTAAAGATAAGCATTACTCTTGATGGTTCTCATAAAAGCAATAGGGTCATTAAGCTCAAGTACAGCTTAGCTCACTCAAACTGGAGACAGTTCACTTATGAGAAAGGTCAGACCCCTGAAACTAAAAGGAAGTAAATAAGTGAAAAATTAGTGAAGCAAACAAGCTTTATTTGGTCCTTTGGACAGCATGGAAGAATGACAAAAATACACAATTTATAATCTAATCCTGAAAACAATGTTTATAAAAATGGTGTCACAAGCCAAGCTTCTACAACCCTCTAGTAGAATGTTTGTAAATTAAGTTTAGATATGCAGGTAACTGATCCCATTTGTTTAGGAGAACTAATTAACAGGAAACCAACCAGTTTCACAAATTAAAAAGAAGGGAAAAATACTTACAGCTGTTGGGTCCTTCAAATGGAGCTGAGTTGCTGTCACTTGTTTGAAACCACCCGGATAACTAGAGAAACAAAACAAACATACAAGCTTAATTCTACACACTCAAGCATGATGGTAACAAAAGTATCACTACATCTTGAACAATGGTGTAATGGCATTACAGGCCCTCAAAAAACAAAGTTGTTCTCATGAGCCCAAAACCTGTATTTTATTTATCCTGCCAACTATCTAATTTCAACACCATTTGTGGTTTCTTATTCACTCACTTGAATATGAAAAACCTTGTGCTTCACAAGGAGAGGAATATGTTTTTAAAACTGCTTATTAAATACACTGTAACAGCTACACAATACAACAGGAATAAGATACACAGAACTCTGAAATATTTCCAGATGATCAAGACTCACCATCAGTCTGTGGCTGACATAAGAGCCATTCATTTTGAACCGTATTTATTATCTTCTTGCTTTTCTAAATAAATCTTAGGAAGACTTCACATATCTACAGTAATAAAATTCTATTTTTATTGCAATGGATCCATCTTTCTGAAGCTTATATGACACATTGAAGCTGCATTAATTTAGATCTGTGCATAAGCTTTAAATGAATGATAGCACAGAGTAAGAAAATACATGGAAGTCAGGTAAAGCTGGTATTAATTTTGATTGAATTACATTATTAGGAATCAGCCTAAGCAAAATGAAAATAGACCTAGCATCATGAAGACATGTCCACTGGACTTAAGTATTGGTTTTAAGGTTTTAATTCTTTTTACTTACTTTACTTACTCAAAATCAACTTAGGTACTGAAGCAAGTGCTTTAATGTTAAGTTTTTAGAGAAAGTTTTAGGTTATAGGAGAGATGGACAAAAAAATAGCACACAATAATTTCCATCACCTCTGAACAATAATTTCTCAGCAATTCAGGAATTTTAGGATTGCACCATTAGTTCTAGCAAAACTAGTTTTCTCAGTGTGATTTATTAATCTCTCAATTGGATATATTGTGACACAGAAATTATGTATTAGTATCATTGTATAAAACAGAAGCACTGAATTGATCATCCACACCCATCTGTAATTGATTATTGCACTCTCTACTGTAAACAAGCTATGTCTGCCAGAATAATATATTTTACACTAGTACACTAGCTGTACTGTACATCAGTACAGCTTGAAAGCATTTCATTTTCCAATTTTTTTTCATCCTCTGATTCAGTATTTTCTGTTAGGTAAAAAAAGTCATGGTAGGATAAAGTAATTAAAGTTTGTGATTGTATGTATATATATATATATATATATATAATGTGTAGTGCCAATAGAAATACCTTCTACTACACAGTAGACAGAATAGTCCAGATCACTGGGTTCAGAGGCTAACATAAGACACAACCTCATTCACCAAATGTATTAACTTATTCAATTGTTCAGACTACTTTTGAGTTAGATTATTTCCCTAGCAACATCCACTGAGCATTAAAAAAACCACAAAAAGAACAACAAAAAGGAAAGTAAAAAGGAAGAAAAAGGTTTACACCATTTTAAACATCGTAACACATGCAAACAAACAAAAAAAAAAAAAGTTAAAGCAAGAATTCCCTTCTAAAGCATTATGCTAAAAAAACTTCAACTACTAAGAAAATATGGCTTGAAATTCACCACAAGCTCATTACCATAGGCTTTATTTACTATAAAGCTTACCCAGTATGTGAAGAATATACTTTCTGTTCCCATTTGTTACCAGAGAAGGCAATATGTCTTGTATTTATTATGACAACATGATCTCCACAGTCATCTACAAGGTAGAATTAAGTGGAAAATATTAAAGAAAACCACAGAGGAAATCAATCAAATTAACAATTATTATGTGTGCAATACATCAACAGTAGCATATAAATACAACTTTCATAAAATAGGGTTAGAAGGCAGGTAAGCAGATAAAACAGCATCAGGCCAGATGACTAAACTGTTGCAATTATTCAGCTAAGGTCTGGAAATCTGGCTTACAGGAAAATATCTATGCTATCCAACACCTTATGCTGCATATGCACCTATATTAAGGAAAAAAAAAAGTTATTTTACTTTATCATAAAAACAGTGTCTGTGTTTTTTGAAGGGCTGAACATTTTGGCTAAGTAAAATACTTCTATTAAATAGTAACACTCTCAGGCTAAATATATAAAACAAACAAAAATATAGCAATAAGGGAAATGGCAGGGGAGAAATGCCCTAAAAACACTACCCCCAACAGCCCTGTTGGGAAAAACACCAAATTTTCATCTATCAAACAGGAGTGAATGTTACAGCACATACACCTATGTTTAGAGTTATATCAGCAACGTTAACATCAGAAGTTCTTTAATTGCAAAATTTATAGTCTATCAGTAACACCCTGCCAGAAACTGTCAGTTTAATAGGGCTTCTAGAGTAATAAAATGCTAACAAAACCTCTATTATCACATAAATATGAGAAAAGATGTAGTTTTTAATTTCAGAAGTAATGATCTTGATCATCTGTATAATCTACAACCACCCATTCAACTAAAGTGAAAATTTGTCTGAAGTTCAGCCTCATTTGCATCACCACATTAGAACACAGGTATTTGAAGAGGCCCACTTGATTAAACATTTCTGAGTAGGGAACAAAGCAGCTATACAAAGCAGGGCTTAAATAGACCATGTATTTTTTATAGGACCATGTAATTAATCAAGGTTTCACAACTAGAGTTTTTTATTATTTTTTAATCTTGTATTCTTTTAACATTCCACTTTCAATTACAGCTGTATTGCAAATGCAATTTACACTTTGTTGTAAATCTTTGTTGCTGCAGCCTTTCACTTCTGACAGTTCAGTACTAAAAACACTGTATGTCTTCATAAATATCAGGGAACTGACACTGGACTTTGTGATTTTTTTGGGTTTTGGTTGGGAAGATGACACAATAAGCTCATCTTAAGGAAATTTCTGCCAACAGCCTTCCAATTATATGAACACTGAATTAACAAATATTAATACCAAATTAAAAACAAAGCAACAAAAAAATCTCCCTGATGTTACTTTGTCCGATGAATTGTTAGCTCACAGACACTAAAATATTTGTTAGTTCAAAAAAAGAATCAAAAGAAACATCAAGTACTTAAACCACAAGCTCCTACATACTCTGCTCTCCTAAATGTCTCAGTAGTAGCAACCAACCAATTGGTGTCAACCTCTGTAAAGCAATTAGTACTGATTTACAGAATATTCTAAACAAAATGAAGTTATCCTTGAAATACTTTCCAAGACTTTGTAACTTCACAGACATAAAAGTATCAGGGGTCGTTGGCACATGGTAATAACAAAAACATTTTCCTCTCAGCATCTGCTTTACTTCTCAAGACAGCCTTAAGTCTCCAGTGACATCTTGTGGATACAACAAAATTTGCAACAGCAGAACTCTGAAATTTTTAAGTCTTTACAACACTACAAATCCTTCAACATATATGGTCCAACTTCAAGGCTTCCTTTATGTTTCAGTAATGTCTCAGGAAAAATTTGCATGGGTCTAACAGGAAACACTGTACCACTGGTGTGAAAGACCAACTTTTTATTATTTATAAAATGCTTATCCCCATGAGACAGGCACGACAGTACCACAGGTAATGAATAGGATTACAGATGCATCTTTATAGCTGAATCTCTAATTTTCAGAAAAACAAAATGATGGTTTTATTTAAACAAGGTACCTTTCAACAATGACTGCTGCCCATTTAAGAATCCAACAAGTCCAACCTCCTCTCAACACAATGTGTGAGGCAGAAAGGGCCTTTGAAGGTCGTGTCATCTAAACCCTGTGTTCAAAGTAGGACCAGCTCCTGAAAATCACAGATGGAGACTTCACAACCTCTTGGGCAACGACTTCCCACTACTCTCACAGTAAAAAATATCAGATTTTCAGAGTATCCTGTGTCTCAGCTTGTGCCCACTGCCTCATGAGAACAGAACTTCTTTGCACCTTAGTGAGAATGAAGCACTCAAAGAGTGTGGTCCTGGCACCTACCGAAAGGAAACATTCAGATGTTTCTTTATGTGCACTGTGAACTAATTCTTAACATTTAAGATCAAGAAAACATGTTCTGAGGTTTTAAAAAAAAAAATGAAAGAACAACACACTGTAATTCAGTTACTCAAAATAAATTACAAACTCATAACATCCTTTATACGTATTGGTAAGGAAACAACATTAGGTTGTGGGGGGGGGGGGGTATGATGAAAAAAGATGAGAAAGAAAACCAATAAATTTATAATTTATAATCAATTGAAAAATGTAATCTTTTACACCAGGCTTGAATTTAAAACTGAAATTGGAAGAGACATGCATGTGAAGAAAAGCAAACTTGCTTTCATCCACTGCAATACTCACTTAGTGCATGGTAAATAGGTTTATGTCTGCCTTCCAGTCTGAGGACAGTGGCAGCTGCTATCTTTCCTGGGGGCTGCATCTTCGCATCGAGGAGGTACCAGGCTCTGGCAAAGGTGGCCCATTGCTGAAAAGAAAGAGGGTCAGTACTCACCACGGGAAAAGCTCACACTACTGCAATCTGTCTTCCTTAATTAAATCGACACTTCTTTTACATACAAAAATACTAGAAGAAATATTGCAATGCAGCACCACCCCCTCCAAATAACCTTTAAAAGGACGGAGCACCGCGATACCCCCAGCGCAGTGCGATGGACACGCCTGACACCACTGACAGGTCACTGGCCCTGAGGGCTTTGTTTCAGAAATGCAGATTTACTGCAGGCTTCCATTATCGCTCCTTGAACCGCAGCATCCTGCAGGATATTTAATGCGCAAGGCCTGTTCCCTCCCGGCGAAGGGCGCAGCTCCCCCACACGCCGCGCTCGGGCCGCGCACAGCGGCAGCGGCGGAGTCCCCGTGCCCAGCCATGGCTCACAGCGATCCCGCCAGCGGCACCTCGGGGCGGGCACCGGGGCGGGCACAGGGCAGCCGCGGGGCGCTCACGGTGCCCGCCGCCGGCTCAGGGCCCCGGGCCCGTGGCCGCTCACCTGGGCCGCCCGGCTGTAGCTCGCCATCGGCGGGGCGCAGGGGGCGCGGCCGGCGCCGCTGGGCTGCGGGAAGCGGAAGCGCCCGGCGGGGGCGGGCCCGGCGGCAGCGCGGGAGCTTCGGAGCGGCGCCGGCCCGGCCCGGCCGCCATGGAGCGCTACGTGCTGCTCCTGAGCTGGGCCGAGCGCCGGGCCCAGGGCGGGCCCGCGGCTGCGACCGCCGCAGGTACCGCGGGGCCGGGACCGGGCTGGGCTGGTACCGCGGGGCAGGGGCCGGTACCGCGGGGCCGGGCTGGGCTGGGCTGGGGCCGGTACCGCGGGGCCGGGCTGGGCTGGGCTGGGGCCGCGGTCCCGGCGGGCGGGCGGGCGGGCGCTGCTCCGGTGTCCGTGGCGCTCTCCCGGCTCTTCCCTCCCTAAACGCCCCTCTGCTTTCACGCTGAAAGTGTTTGTGCCTTTAACCTGTGGGAACTTCCCGGGGTTCCTGCTTTGTTGCGATGATGCCGTGTAACTCCGTAATGCGTTCCTAAGCTGGACTCAAAGGAGAGTTTAGGAAAATTTACCTTTCTTAAACTGCAAATCTGCAGGTGATAGTTCTTTTAAAAACCCCAACCAATCCCACTAATCCCCTAAATTCACTTTCTAATATGACAACTTCATACTGTATTTGCAAGAAAGTAAGATTTAATAATGCATCATTCCATAATTTGTAGCTTTAAGCTTGTTTTTTTTTTTTTTTTCATAGCTGGGTCTGCTGCAGACATATATCAGTTCCTGAAAGAAAGTTGCAATGCATCTGTAAATGCAGATGTGAGCACATTCCCAGGTAAACATGGCAATTCATGTATTTGTTGTGATGTAGGTAGGTGTGAGGCAGGGCAAGTGTTATCAAGGAATTGGCCTGTGCTTGTTCTGCTAGGGGAAACAAGTCAGAAATTTAAGTAAACCCATTTGCTGTGGTGTGGGCCTGTTCCTGCTGCTCCTGTTTCTGTGGAGAATTTACAACATTTTAACAGCTAAGGTATTAGGAGATGATTAGATTGATTGTGAGAAATGAAGGAGAAAAGTTTTGGAGAGTTGACAAATTTCAGTCCACCTGAGTAAGGAAGAGTAGGAAAGGGCTTGTTTCTCAAATCAGTGGGAAGCGTGATATTTTAATTTCTTCTATAATATCTTACAATTTTTTTCAGTGGACCCAGTACTTGTCTGTTGGGTAATAATTCAGAACCTTAATCCACGAATATGAAATCAGTTTTTCACCTTTGAATAGATTTCTTAAGATTTGGTTTAGTACTTTTAAGGGCTGCGTGTTTGTGTTTTGTTGTTTTGTGCTTCTTTTAAAATTAAAAATGCCCTTTCTTAGTTCTTGAATTGGTTTGGATATCTACTTTTATAAGCTCATCTTGTCACATATGTCATATAATTGGGATTCACGTGGGAAAACCACTATAAGATCTTAAAATTCCTGGAGATGGGAACGTTAGGCTGTTTTCAGCTTCTCTGCTTTTTATTGCATAGAACTATTGATAGAACATCTCATTTTGTGAACTCTAAATCATATTTATGAAAGGTGTTACTTAGTTCAGATCTGATACAGATCATGCAAAAACAAAGCAATGTTACCCAGAACAGAGAAAAGATGAAATGTTTTCTTACTTACTACCAGTCAGAGGGTCAGTAATAGACAATTCCCAAAACACTTACCTACACCTTAATATGTTTAGAACTTAATTACTATGCCAAGGGAAAGTAGAACTCAAGTAATTGTTGCACATTAAATAACTACAGAGTCTTTTAACATAGATGTTTGTTATAATAGGAATAACAGATTGTAGTGAATTAATTTAAACATTTGTTTTATCTCTTTGCAGCATGCTCAGTAGCTGGTACTCCAGGTGCAAAGAAATGGTATTTTGCAAGTCATGTCATTTGTGGTTATTATCAGGTAAGACTTAACTTTTTTAGAGTAAAAGTTCCTCAACCATCTGCCTGACTGTAGAACAAGATAAAACTGTGTTGTTCAAAACTCTTTTTGCTAATTTAAGTCTTTTTGTTTGATTAGTTCTGCAGTTCTGACTGGGAGGAAATAAGTGTTGACACACAGAAAAGTGAAGACTCTCACCAAGCAAGCATTGAAGAGAACCTGGGAACCACACAAAATTTTGAGGAAGATGACAGTAACAGTCAGGAATCACTGTCTCTGACTGAGTATGTACATTGCTGTTTTTATTTGAAGAACAGGGATCTGACATCTAACAGTGATGACCCAAGGGGATCAAAAAAGTTTAGCAAGTGAGAGTTACTACCAAAGCAAGAGTTAACTATGAACAATCCCCTACTAATACTGAAAATACTTTTATTTTGTTTAGCATAGCTTTAATTTTTTTTTCAGATGATTTTTATTGGATAACTGAACAGTTTCCTAGCAGCCAACAGTATATATACAAACATTTCTTGCTAATTGCTCTTGAATCCTACTTCCAGTTTTACTGCAGATTATTTTGATGCCACTAGGCCTGCTTCTGTCTTAGTAAAAGAGGAGATGATTTCTCATATCCTAGGTATGTTTGTGCAGAGTTTTAAAGATGTAATATACTTACATCAGGTACCATTCATTAGTTGTAACTTTTTGTTTCTCAGTGACTTTGTTCATTTTTTGGTACCAAACATGTTGTTCTTAATTTTTAGTATCTATGATGAAGCTGCTGAAAGTCTGCATCAATTAGCTGATAAATTGCCTGCCCCAGGTAATCTGTCTTTAAAAACTAATCTCATTGGAGTTTATCTTGTTAGTTACTGATCTAAAAACTCACCTAGTAAAAGCATAGTGAATGGAAAAGTTCAGAGAATGTTAGATTGGTAGCTGAATTACCTTAATGCAGCTCTTGAAGACAGTTTAGGAAGTTGAGCATGGTTGCCATTACAGATCATCCTGAGGACTAGTTTGCTGCTTGTTCCTTTGGCAGGCTGTAGTTCAGTAGAGTTTAAAAAAATCTATCTATATAATAAATTTATCCATATGAAATGGCACCAAAGTAATCATAGACAGTAAGCAATAAAAAACTCAACAAAGGAAGTTTCTTATAAAAAAAAAGGAAGATGTTGTTATCAGACTTAATCTGATTTGACAGCTGCTTGCTTGTGGGTGGGAGCCAAGAAAATAAGAGGGAAAATGCATCAGAACTGTTGGATTCAGATTTTGTGAACTGGACATACATATCACCTTGCATGTTATGCTTATATAATGTTGTAGAAGTTGATTTGGGATAACAAGGAAACTCAAGAAGAATGAAAAAGAACAGTTTAAATGTTAAAAGTAGGAAAATGAGGTAGCCTAGTTACAGAAGACATCTCATCTATCATTGCTGAGTGAGAGAGGAGAAAGGTACAGAACCACTGTCACTGAGGGAATAGTGAAATACTTTGTGTTCATCTAAGAGGAGCAGCAAGAGATGGGTCAAATGTGTGAAAAGCATTTTAAAATCTTGAAGTTACTTGATATTTTTGCTGATTTTAGTGCAATCAGTGATAACCAATACTATTTTATCTTTAAATTTCTGAATAATTTACTGAATTATGATACTTTGAGTCATTCACAACTCTTTTATAGGCAGAGCAATGGTTGATGTAATCCTGCATGCTGTTGAATGTGATGGACCCAAGCTAAAGGACTGCTTACCTGCTATAGGTGCCCTGAAGCACTTGAGAGAGTGGCACTCTGCACAGATCACTATTGCAGCAAGTGATGCTAAAGGGTATGGCATTTGTTTCAGGGCTAAAACAAGGTCACTTCTGTTTTGTGTTAGCATAGATCAGTGGGTTGAAATAAAAGCAGCATGTTGAATACTTTACATGTGTGCTTTGAAAATACATAAATTAGTCATCTCTTATTGTATGGGGGGACAAATGACTCATCCTGATTTATGGTAAATGCATGCCCTAACCAGAGAAGCAGGCAAAAAAGCCATTCCTCTGCACTTCTTGTTTTCTGTGAAAGCAAAGAGTAAAATATTTTCCCTTTCCATGGGTTCAGTGTGCATACAATGTTTTCACATTGTATTATGTTGTGGGCTAACTTGTATATTGATTATAGCTTTCCAGACTTTTTTTTTTTAATGAATCCATATTACTATTGGTTTTACTTTAAATTTTATATTACCTTTGGTATTATATTTCAGGGAGGAAAAGTAGAGTGCCTCATTTGTCCCTTTTGAAAATGGAGTATAAATACTCTATTACTTCCTGTATGCTTTCCAAGATTTTGTTAGTATGAAGAGTTACTGAGACTATTAATTCAAGTTGAAATTAAGTCCAGTAATTTACTTATTGTCCTCCTCTAATTGACATATAAAGGCCATGATATATCTCACCATATAAACCACAGTGATTTGAGGTTTTTATCCCATGAAGTAAATGATTGTGTGGATACTGAACAACTTGGCAAAGGTCTCCACTTTCCTGCCCCTCCATGCCCAAAAGATTTGAAATTTGTTTTATAGAATATGTGGTTAAGATTAATCCCAAATTAATAAAACTGTTTAAAAAGGTGAATGTTCAATCCTTGGATAGAATAAGCAATATACCTACTATATAGTATTTCCTGAGATATGTGGAGGACAAGAAAGTTACTCAGTGTCTTCCACAAACACTTGATCTCATTGATATCCCAGCTTTTGACTGTATAAATTTTTCTGCTGCTTTTTAGGTAAAGTGAGATTATTTGGGTATAGAAGATCTCTGATGGAAGCTATTTCACTTACTCTTCCTGTTCTGTTGATGGTGCTGATTCCCCTTAGAAGACAGACTGCCAGCAGAACCCACAGACACTGGCTGTCCTCTCTCTTGTTGAATTTGGATAATGCTTGTGCTGCAGTAATATCTCCATTTAGAAGGTTAACTACAAACCAGGCAGGCAGACCATTGACAGCCCTGCTGGTGGCTGCCAGGCTTTGCTGCAGCTTCCAGCACCCAACATTACTGTTGTGTTTGCAGCTGCCATTGCCAGTCCTACTTGATGTTAAAGTTCTTTGCTGTCACTTTCATGGAGCATATGAACAAACTTCCTTTACTGAGCCTGAACGAGCAATTCTATAATATTTTTTTACTTTGTGGAATATAAAGCTTTTATAAAGCTTTATTGTCTGTCTTGACATACACAAGAATGTTCAGTACTAAGAGATCATAGGTAAATTCAGTCAGACTGCACTGCATTTTTTTTTTTTGTTATACTAAATTCAATAAGAATAATTCTTTGATATTTTTACAGTAGCTGGCAAAAGATTGCAGACTATCTGTCAGCAGACTTTGTATCTTCAGATGATATAATGAATACCATTGATTTCAATGAACTCTGGAGAGGAAAGATTCAGATATGGGAAAGAAAGGTAAAATAACTTATATTATTGCAGTGATTATTTTTTAAAGCATCTGTGTAACTCATTTGAAACATTTATTGTGCAGTGCATTTTATTCCTTGGGCCAAGTTTGGTTTCAGCCATGTAATTCAAAGGTAATGTGCAATGTGTCTGCATAGGTGGCAGGATGAAATGATAAATAAGATGAATGCATCAAGATCTGAACTTGAGAAATCCAGATGCTCCCCTCTAAAATATTTTTCTTAAAATTTACTGTTCAAAATTGTGTTGTTTTGTATCTATCACAAATCATTGTCATGTAAGTGTAAGTCATTGTTGCCAGCATATATCTAATATTTCTGCAAAACCCAAGAGATTTGTGACATTGTTTTCATTTTCAGTATTACTATTTTGGATTTAATAGTTGTTTATCTAAGTTTTGTATTTTTTCATAGTTTTACAGTTCTGATAAAATAATATTAATTGTTAAAAATAATAACACATCTAACTGGCTAAAGAGAAATAATTTTTACCTCTTTTTGACACATTTATTGTCTTCTTTTTTTTCCAGTTTGGATCGGGAGTGGATTTTCCAGGATTTTGTATAAAGAGCACTTCAGCCAAGACATTCAGGACTGCAAATTTAAGTTCTTGCTTTGCTGCTAAGAAAGAATGGCAATCAAGGAATACTGATACTTTGCCAGAAGCAAGTATTATTCTTCCTCTGAGTTTTAGAATTAATCTATTTTACTTTCCAGAGAAAATTAGTAATTGGGGAAACCCTAGTCAGCACTGAAAGTTCAGTGTAGAAGGCTGGATAAAATTGAGGAATATTTCTTTTGTACATCTGTGTTGTCAAAGCAGATCCTTAAAACTTCATCTGTTTGTTCTTAGAAATGCAATAGCAAATTTTTTTCAAGTAGAAATACTTTGTTCAGTTTAATACTCAAAATAGTTGAATTATGAGTTCTGTGTTTATTTAACCCTAACTTAATTTTCAAAGTTTGAGTTTGGTTTTTTATTACACTCTTGCTGTTTCATGTTTTCTACTGGAAGTAGATAATTGATGAGATCTACAGAATTGTATGTGTTGATGTAAACAAAAATAAGCATTATTGGTAAATGAGCAAAAATTTGTATCAGTTTGGAGTTCATTTTCACTGTTAAAACATGTGCATTTTGTATTGCATTTGTCTGTTCCTGGTAGATCTTATTTTATTTTGGATAAGAGTTAGAATTCATTTGATGCACATTGTTGACAGTCTGTAAAGTCAGATTTATTTAAAAAAATTAAATACCTTCCTTTTTTTTCATATAATTTGTTATGATGTTGTGAAATGTTTCTATATTCCTTTCTCCTTGTTTCTATTCCTTTCAGATGCTATTCCAAGGCTAATGACTCTAGCCAAGCACTTGAGGAATTTCTGCTGATATAAATTATATATAGTGTTACATATATGTTTGATCTCTTTTTCAGGTTTTTCATTACTATGGTCCTGCATTGGAATTTTTACAGATGGTGGTGCTCTCTGATCTACCTTCCATTTTTGTATCAGACCTGGAGTTTGAGCTGTATCCTTTTTTTAAGGATATAAACTACTACTGGTAATTGTCTGTAGCAGAAGGAAAAAGATCAGCATCTACACATGCAAGCAACAGCCAAATGAGGATAGCTGAGGGCTCATTCCATTCTAGCCTGCCAAAATAGTCATAGTGATCCTTCACAACTGCATTTTTTGTTGCTAATTACATTAGCAATAACCATGTGTTGTTGATATTATTGCATATATAATTTCTCTGTTGATGTGCATGATCTTTGTGGGAAATGAATAGAGAAATGTTTATTCTGTTAAAGTTTAAAAAAGGCCTCAAGCCTTTCTAATGAATGAATATAGCATGCTTCACCATATAGGAACATTTGTCTACAAACTGTGTTTTTATTGTGCAATGGCAAAATTTGTGGCAAGGTTTAGCAGAGGAGTTCTCTGAGTGAGTGTGCTGCAGAGATCTTGAGATATGTTGCCATTAGTTTTTAAAAGTATGTGCTTTTGGTACTAGTCTTGGTGTACCAATAATGCCTTAGGATGTGTAAGCCTGCTATGATTTTGAATACTTATATATCTGTTTCTGTCTGCCTATAATAGAGATGTCAGAGGACTATTTTGTCATATAACATTTTCAAATGTATCACTTTACCTAGGAAGGTGAATTTTAATGTTTTGTAATACTGTAGTATCCAAAATTAGATGCTTGCAATGCTTCTTTCAAATATGATGGTCACCTGATTTGTAAAAAAGAGGTGCATAGTTCTTTGTGAAGATGATGTTCCTTAACTGTTCTGTTCAGGAGCCTGTCAAGAAAGAGTACCAAGGAGGCATCTACACTGCTTTTGGACCAGATTTCTTCTCTCTCTGGCAAGGTAAAAACTTTTTATGTATACCAGAAAAATAAAGAAATGTATATTGCCTATAAAAGACACAGAATGTTTTTTTTTTTAAACCTAGTGTCTGTCTAAGCTTCTTCAATATTTAATTCTAAAGCAAACATGGATTTCAATGATCCGTGCTATACATATCCACTGAACAGTTTTTTCTTTGTCTAAGCTGTTTCAATCTCCTAAAGCATTTTCTATTTTTGAATCCTATCCTGACAGATAATTCCTGTACTGTCATTGTTGAGGTATTGTTTTTTTTTAGCAAAAGACAGGCATCTATGTGGCCTACAAAAATCTAGCTACTGTGAAATGGTAAGCTTTTTTATTTTATATGTGCATATTCTGATTTTGGATAAAAAGATTTCATGAAACATTTACAGTCCTATTTTTCCTTCCCTCCTCTGCCCTGGAATGATAGTGAGATTATTCATAGCCACAGTATTAGTTTGAAGTTGTTTTTCCTGAACATTCTATCTGCTTTACATGCAAGGTAATACATCTTGTTTAGGAAAGTTTTTTAGTGTTTATAAAATACATCTGTGCCATTCAAAACAAAACCTGCACTTTGAAAATGGTGATACAGTTATTATGAATAACATATGTTTTTTGTTTACTGTGAAGATTGTATCCCATTATCAGGATGTATGTTTCATTTTCAGTTTGTTATTTGGGTTTTTAATAACTCTCTTTCTGCCCTGCTACTCTGTTCTCCATTAACTTAGCCAGAAAAGGAAAAGGTCCTTTTTCAAATGCTGTACTCAAAGTATTTTTTAAAATGATTTTATATTGGTAAATATCCCAGGTAATCTTCATTTTACTTAAGAACACTGGACACTTGGTTATACATCTTTTACAACCAAAAGGCTTGCATTTCTACTAGTTTTTTTAAAGAAGAGCCCAAACAGTGAAAACATGTTTTCAGGTTGCTTTTTAGAGTCTGCTCATATTGAATTGAATATATATAAAAGAACAGTTTCTCATAGGAATTTTTACACTCTGCTACTGGAAATATTGCTTGTTCATAGGCTTTTCTAATACCTGTAATAGCATTGCTTTATTGATTGAGAATTCAAATATGTCTGCAATTTTTCTGTTAGTGCTTTTTGATCTGAAGTCTATGTAGAAACATAAACATAATCCAGTATCTTGTTGAGGGACTAGGATAATATGTAGGAAGGAAAAAAATTTTTTTTCTTAGGAATGCAGAATCACTGATGGCAACTATTATCTTTGAATTCACTTTTCATTCTGGATACTGCACTACAAAAACGTTTGTAGCCTGGTTATGTAGACACTTGCAATACATAATAAATAAGTTTTATGTATGAAATGAAAATTCAGCAGTTAATGATCTCTCAATTAAATCAAAAAGTAAACAATTTTTACAGCTTTTGTGTCAAATGGAGTTCCATTTTGATTGATATGAATGACAGATATGTTAAGTGGAGATGTTTTTCTTCAATTCCAATAGATTTGAAATAGTGCCAAATCAGTAGCTCAAGAATGAAATGTAAAACAGGTTTCACTAATATTGCATGTCTTATATTTGGTCTCCTTATTTAGGTGGGTGCTTTGTTTACATTGCCATGTAATGTAAGCAGTGTATTGATCCCATCTCCTGCTCAGCTGAGCACCAAGAAATGGAAGGAATATATGGCTAAGAAACCCAAGGTCATTTCTGGTATGTGTATTTTGTTGTGGTTATATGTATATATATGTGTGTGTATGGTGAGTTTTTTCTGTGCATTTGGGATTCTCTTTTTAACTTCAGTGAAATGAATCAGTGATTGAAATAGTCATTGACATGAAAAGATTTGGTGAAAGCAAGTTCAGCTATGCAAATCTGTAGAAAGAAAAATGGTAACATCATGGCAAGCTTTGGGGAAACAAGGCATCTCCTTTAAACCATTTTTATGTCCTGTCTGTCAGTTAAGATTCAATTTCCACACATCTTTGTAAGGTGATTGTAAAATCCATGGCACAGAGATTTACTTCTGCAGATGCAATTCTAGTCTGCTTCACTGAGGTGCTTCCCTTCTCATTTAAGCATTTCCAGAGGTTCTGCAGTGCACTTGCATTTCATTTTAGTCTCTCCTGGGAAAGTACAGACTATTAAGAAATGCTGAATGCCTCCATTCTCCTGGGAGCCAGTGTTCTAAACCTGTGATTGAAAATGTGCTCCCTGTATGGCTCCACTGATGGCAGCTGACTCTCATACCCCGTGCCAGTGCTTAGAAATCTAATTCGGAAAGTGGGAGAAGAGAATCAGTTTTTCTGTCTGCCAGTAAATGTGTCCTGCAAGTGGAGGCACTGTACAAGAAGTGACTGTGAGGTTTGTAGGCACTTGAAAAAATCAGGCTAAAAGGAACTTGGTGGTAACCCAATGCTTAAAGTACTTGCCTAGGACACAGTGAAGTGCTGGATTCTGCCTTCTTTTATAATCTCGTTGTTTATACATCATCTAATATGTAATTAATGTAGATTCCAAGGAACAGTGACTATTTCTGTTGCCAGCTCAAGACAAGTATGCAGATGAGGATGACTGATATTGGTGACTGATGTTTTTTCAGGTTTAGGGACAGGAAAAAATTGAGAGGAATTAGGAAGAGTTGTATAACAGGACAAGAAGCTTAATTATGGAATGAATGCTGGCAGTGTTGCTATTTTCCCAACCTGGAAATGAAACTCAAGATCATTTTAGCAAGAAGGTAATATAAAAGAGTATCTTTAATGAAACCTTCAGAGGCAGTTATGAAAAGATGTACACAAAAGCCCACACCCCCAGGGGTGAGTACATTTATAGGTTTTAAAAAATGAGTATAATTGATAAAAAGCACCAATTAGAAGAACAAGTGGTGATGCAATTCCCCCCAGGTCAAGCCCCTCCTCTGGAGCCCCCCCTCCAGCACTAGTTATACTCTGTCCAGGAGAATGTATCTCCAAGAATTGTTCTCAGCCTTGGTACCCAGGAAGAACTAAGACAGTACAGAGCCTAGTACCTTCTGGGCCTTGCAGCTCTGGAATTAGTTTTGTAATTCTGCTTAGGGAAAGGCCATTGAAGTGTACTGGGGAAATTAGCTACTAATACAACAGGTTACAGAGTTACAAATATATGTGTGAAAAATACAGAGAACATAAAAATAAAGGCAAAACACAGATAGCATCAGCACTGATTTAAAGTTCTCTCTGCTTGTTTGGAAGGGGTAGAGTACACAAGGTGTCTAGCTGGTCACAGCAGCAGCATTTCTATTTATTGGAGAGATGCTACTGATGCAGTCAAATGAGCACAAGATCTGCAGTGTCTACAGGTTATTTATCCTGTGCTCCAGTGGAAAGGTTTTGTGCAAGTATTAACTATTACACAATAGTTAATACTATTAATTATTGTAGTAATGTGATCAGTAATACACAATATGTTCTTATTAAACCCCTTGAAATAGGAGGAGAAACGTTGCTTTTGAAATTAATTTCCTTGTTTAGTTGAAAACTTGATTTTTTTAGTGGCTACCACTAATCTGACTGTACCTAAGGTTTTATGAATCCTTACTCTCTTCCGTCTCTGGAAAGGTATAATTCTTGGTGTTGGTAGTTCTTAAATGCTAACATTGAAATGTGAAATAAAAGCTTACCAATTAGGAATCAGCTTTGAGATGCCAAGATAATCTGGAAAGGAATATATTTCAAATGACATGGGAAACAGGACAAGATGACAACATTTATGTAATTTTTTTTTTATTGTTCTTTTTTCTTTCTCTTAATTTATGTATTGAGATAATGGGATTTCTCCTATTTTCTGTGTCCAACTATAAATTTTCAACAAACACAGGAATGCATATTATTTGTTGCTAACAAAAAATTATGGTACTAATAAATGTTAAGTTCCCATAGACTTAATTATTGAGTCAGTACTGCTAATATCTTATGAGATTAAAATATTTTGCTTTTGAAACTTAGTACATCAAGAAGTATTAATTATTTTGATTGCTATGTCTGCCAAGGTGGTATAAAATGTTTCCCGTGTGCAAAGATAGCAAACCCATCCTTTCACTGTTACTGTCAGATCCCACATTCATTTACTTTCAAAACTGCATACTATATGGCAGTCTTTATAAATAGAATGTCTTTATCTTTCATCCAGGCACAAGGGTAAAGCAGGGAATGAAGCTTTTATTAATAAATAATGCAGTGTCCTTGGGAAGAGTGGGTACAATATTTCCTTTTCTTCTACACTTGTATGTTCATCCATTGAACACTTACATTTATTTCAATGCACATATGCAAAAAGGCCTGTTTTTACCTGGCAGAACAGAAACTTTATTGTTAAATGGTAAAAATGTAAAGTTGCCAGTTAAAGGTTTGCCTGCTACTTAGCCCAGTTAAAGAACTTCTCCTGGTTGATGGTTAGTAAGATCCCTCACTGAACAGAAGAAAGAAATTGGAGTTTGTTTTAATGATGTTTTCCTGAGGGTGTTTCACAGTTATGTCCTGATGTTTGTTCAGTTCCAGAAATTGAACTGAAAGGAGAATCTTGCAGATATTATTTCTTGCTACAAGGCAATGGCTCTGGGGGATGTAAAGCAACCTTGATTCATTCAGCTGGCCAGATCAATGGGATGGCCACTCTTGCTGCAGTGAATGGAAAGCTAAAGGCAAAAGGAGAAGGAACAGAGTCAGGTAAGAGTAATCACATATTTATTAATGAGTATCTGAATGAAGGCAAATGCTGCTAAATTTCATAAGTTCCTTTTATTCACTCCAGACAGTATTAAAAGGGTGAAAACAAGAAGAAATATTACATTTTTTATGAATGTATCTTTTAACAATATTTTTCCAAATCCATAAGAAAATATAATAAGAGCTTATTTATTCACAGAATTTACTGCTACCATATTTTTAAAATTGGCTATGCAAAGTTATTGTAAGTCATTTCTCATAATTGAGATTAGTTGAAAATTGCTTATCAGCAAGACCAGTAGACAAATTGAGTTTTGTTATCACCTTCAGTTCTTTTGCTGATGTCCATGTTACTGCAGAGTGTTTAGGGTATGAGCTGGCACTCCTGTCCTAACTGCTCCACTAGGGAAGAGCAGGCATGCAGCCATTTATCATGGAGTAGTTGTCATGTTTCAACTACACCTACCAGATAACTCTACTAATTCCTGTATTTGTTTCAATAACACTGGCAAAGAAAAGGAGCAAAGTGACCTGCATCTTATCTGATTAATTTCTTATATTGAAATAAATCTGTGTGTGATATGACTGACTACTCTGCCATTTGTCCTAATTAAAATCCCATTAGTACAATGTCAGAAGACTGAAAGTCCTTGACCATATGTTGGGAGAAAACTTTTCTTTCCTGGTATCAAACTTAGGATCTTTTTTACCTTCTTTAAATTTTAATCATGTTATTTGTGTTGTCATTATACTGGTTTTGTACAGAAATTAAAAAATGCTAGTGAGGCATCTCTTTGAAATTATCCTCCTGGTGTTCAACTGGAATGAATTTGTTTGGTTTTTCAGTGATGAGCCATATTTGAAAATCTGGTTGTTTCCTTTGAATATGAGATTTTTATGTTTCTATGTTTATATCTTCTATTAAGTAATGACTCCAAAGAGAGATTTGTAATACAAATTTCTCCTAATTTGTACAGACTGTCATATTTCTGCCTTTATCAAGTCTCTGCCATGCTATTGTGGAGAGGAGATTGTGCAGAGAGAAACAAAACTGTCTCGTCTCCAAGTGTTTGCCTTGAAGGAGTATCTCAGTAAGTAATGGGAAAGGTCTGATAATTCTCAAACTAGTATTTAAAAGGTCTTTATTTCAAATTGGATGGGATGGCTCACCTTACAAAACTGAAGCTGTTTGACAACCAAAGTGTGTTGATCACTTTGTGAAGAAATGGCAGAAGTTTAAAAAGAAACTTTGAAGTACAGCCATGATGATCTGTCAGATAATGGAAAAGACAACACTGAATTAGTGTTAATGGTTGTTACATGAATACTCTGAATTTTTGAGCATAGCATTGAAACAATTCTATGCAATTCTGTGATGATTTCCCCAAAATCCTTTACTGCTGGATATGCCTTCTATAAAAATAAAAATTCTGGTTTAGGTTTTTCAGCTGTTTAAAATTTTATTCTTTCTTTGAAAAGTCTTAAGCAGCAGAGGAAAACCATGCATTAGAGATTTGTTAGATAGATCATGATGTATCATTAATAATAAAAACTTGAAGGGTCATCCTTCTTAGATTTTTATGACTTTGCAAAGAAGTACATTTGAGTGTCCTGATTTTTTTCATCTTAAGTTCATTGCTTAAAGAGACTCAATTAAAAGAAAAAATGCCTCAGAGAGATTGGCTGGCTTATTGAAAATGGCATGCTGTGGAGGTAATTTAAGTGTATTATTATTTACAGAATAGCAGCTTAAAGAAAATAAGATTTCTGTAAGTAATCTTGTCTCCTACCCCACACCCCCTGCTGACTTGCAGTCATTCTCAGATTCCTCTCTGCTTCAACCCTGGGGCTGGGCCTGCTTTAGAGCTTGTGTTTTACTTTCTTTTTAGTGGGTCACCAATTTCCATTCAGAGACTGAGTAGGAACAGTTGGGATTCACTGATTGTGCTAAATCATACCAGAATTACCTGGCCTGGGATATTATGGCCAAAGAGCCCAGAACAGGCCATCAGTTATACTGGAGCCACACTCCTGCAACAGCAGTAGAAACAGTGAGTGGAAGGCTCTGCAGGCTGGAACCCTTCACTTTTAGTCTCAGCAAGTCCAGGTGTTTGTCTCTGGGGGATTCAAACCTGGATATACTCAGAAATGCACATATCCAGAAGTTAAAGGACCGTGGAAACGTGAATCACATGTGACTTCAGCTATTCACTGCTGTTTTCACTTGTCTTTGGAATAAATCCATGTCTTACTGTACAATTGTAAGTGTCAAGTTAACTTATTTGTGTTCCTGGTTTTGGGTGGGGATTTTCTTGTTTAATTGCTTTTTAGCAGGTTCCCATTGTTCTTTGTTACTTAGTAGATGCAGTACCTTTTATTTTTTCCTTTATAGAGAGAAAGGAATTGACCAAGCAGCCTGCAGTTATTTCTACCAATGAGTTCAAAAGCTTATTAAAACTTACAAGAGAATGTTTTATGGACCTGTGCAGCACTTGTCTTCCTAAGCCAGTTCTACAGAAGGTCTGCAATAAAACCAGGTTATGTACTGTGACATGTGGTAAGTATTTTTATTTACAAAATACACTGTTTACTTTGGAAGTTTCTGCATACTTGTCATCAGTCTTTTGCTATAAGGAGTAAAGTCTTTTTACCAAAAGAAGAAAACATAGAAGGAAAAGTAAAGTAGCTCTCTAGGCTTATTTTGCAAACTGAAATTATCCTTGCATTACCTATTTCCTCTTTCTTCCTTGTTAAAAAAATTGTCCAGAAAACATTTCTGATTGCATCACCAAACAGATTTTTATTTACATACTTTTAGAGATAGGCATGGAGGAATATCTGTATACAAATGGCTGTATGTCTGTTTCTTTAAGAAATAATATTCTTTATTTAGGGTTATTCTACATTTCTTGCAGAGACTGATTTAATAGAGCCAAATCCATTGGAGTGGCCAGAAAGACATGTTCTTCAGAATTTGGAAAACTTTGAAAAAAACAAACAAAAAATGAGGTAATAATGAAATGCTAGGGATTTTCTTTGGAGTAGCCATTCAGCTTTACTATAGAGGGACTTTATATGTTGATAAACATTGTGTAGCTGTTTTCATGTATATTGATAATCTTTCAAAGAAAATATTGCTTAAGGCTAAAACTATTTTTCTGTAAATTTCCAAAGATGTAATTTCTTGGTATTTTAAGAAGTATTGTTTTGATTTGACTAAATGCAACTGGAAGCTAACTAAAATTAGAATAGTCCTTAAACTAAATGTCCAAAATAGCATTTCTAGAAAATAGTAGCCATGGTAGAAAAACATACAAAAGCTTTTCTTTCACCCTACATAACCTAAGTAAGAGATAATGCAGGTGTTTTTGTCAACATGTGCAATGTGTTCTAATCTCCTCATATTTCCTAAATAGTCAGTACTTAATATCATATATCAAGTAATTTTGAAGTCAAAGAGCCTATTGGTTTTATGTTTGAAATTATATTTAGTTACATTTTGCCTTCAGTGCTGTTCAAATGAAACCCCATAGGTCTTTGGGTCACTTAAGAAGTCCTGTTGATTTAAATTTAGCTCTCACTCTATATAAGACTTGTCAAAGAATGTTTAGGATGGATATTAGGAAAAGGTTCTTCACCCAGAACGTGGCTGGGCACTGGAACAGCTTCCCAGGGAAATGGTCACAGCACCAGCCTGACAGAGCTCAGGAAGGGTTTGGACTTGGACTCCAATGATCCTTGTGATCCCTTGCAACTCAGCTTATTTTGTGATCCTGTGACTTAATGGTTTTTGGTGGTGTTAATGTTCTGGCTGACAGACCTGTAGAGCCAAGTGTCCAGCTGTCCTTTTCTGAGTCACTTCCATCCCATTTCTCTCTTTCAAGTACCATAGTTGGCCATGGCTTAGATTGGAGTTCTGCATGTGGTAAATTCTCACATTAGTTTTCTCATGGTGATATTATTATCATCATTATTATTATTATTGACTTTTATTTCTGAAATAGGCAAAGTTCTTCCTTTTAATTAGCTGAATTAAAATTAATTAGAATTTTTTAATTCTAATTAATTTTTAATTTTTAATTAATTTAATTAGAAGCTTCCTGAAGGACCTTTCTGTTACATAGTCAGTGTTTATTGCTCACAGTCTGAACTGATAATCTTTCTTATCCTGCATCAGGATACAACATGTTGCTTAACAGTAGAGGGAGAACTTTGATACACTTGATATAAGACACTAAGAAAAGAATAGAGGGTTGTATGCAGTAGTGGCTTTATGGTTCCTTTCCTGTGTATTGTATTTTTTTTTTAATGGGAACCAATTTTGGTCCTAAAATAGAAAAAAAAAACAGGTGAATAATCTTTTTTCCATTTTGTATTTCATAACCAAGCTCTAAATTCTTGAAGAAATTACTTCAGTCGAATGCTAGAGAATCTGCACCAATTATCATGTTCTTTATCATGAACATTTGTGTGAATGTTCTTAAGGAGCAACTTTCTTCATTTTACTTTGTTGCTAGTTTAATTGCTCCAGACTAGCAATGATTTAGTATCTTTTTAAATTATGTTGATTAAAAAAAAAAAGGAAAAAAAAAATCTTAGATTGGTCTTTGCTTGCTTCCTTTTTCCCAGAGTTCCTCTGTTTGCACACTCATCTGAGCAATTGCTGGGACATAAAGACAGCCAGAGGGAGTCCCTGACGTTGCTGGATGCCAAAGAGCTGCTGAAGTATTTCACCCCAGAAGGGCTGCCCGTGGGGGATCTCCAGCCTCTCCAGGTTCCCAAGCGGTATGATCAGCATCTTAAAGCCACTGAACTCAGAGCTGATGTAGGGGCATGTAAATAAGGGTGCAATGGGAGCCACAGTGTGGCCTGATTGGAGTTTATAACTTGCAACATCCTTACATCACATGCCTGCCAGGGAAATCAACTGGTTTGGTCTCCAGTCAGTATTGCTATTTAGTTCTTTCAGAATCTGAAATGGCTGGAGATGATGGTCTTGGTCCTAGGCATTTAGATAACAAAATAATCACCTGAGGCACAAATATGTTCCTGATGGAGCCCTGCCAAGCTGCTGCTGCCCTATGTCTGTTTAAAAAAGAGTATTTCTAGTAAAGCAGAAGCTACTGTGGCAGAGCTTTATTTTTTTTTTTTTTTTGGTGTGATTTCTCTCAGTGAAGGGGAGTCTAGATGGGAAGACAAAACAAGAAAAGGAAATAGCTGAGCCTATTTAACTGTGTCTCCTGTCATGCTTTTTATGTGGTAAAGTGCTTCTTGAAGAAAACTTGTGGTGACTTTGCAATTATTCATTCTTAGAGTGTTTGCTGGTAAGTATTAGTATATTAACCACTGCTTTTTCAGCAGGAATATAGATACATGGAGTTACTGGAGTAATTTTCAGGATCTGAACATCTGTTAGATTTAAGGCCACACTCTGTAAGAGTCATAATGTTTGTAGAAGCAGAGCCTGTTCTATTTGTGCAGTGTGTCACAGACTGCTAGGTGAGCAAGATATTCTTTGCAATCACTGCAATGTAGTTGTTGACCTTTTTAATACTGAATAATAGAAACTATGATACAATTATTTGATACAGCCCTTGATTCTTTTTCAGACATCATTATATGTAGTAAAAGTGCTTGTGAGGGGGAAAGGTTCTTTAGTATTTTGGATCTTCTGTAGGATTTTTGAGACCTGTAGCATAGTTACTGAAGTTTTGAAACTAAAATTAATATGTTCTTAGCAGAGAATTCAAGTAAATTAGAAAAAAATGCAGTAAAGCTTTAGAATCTTCTACTAGGTTGTTAATGGGTGCAGAATATTTCGAATTTTGGCTAAAATATTTTCCTTCCAACTAGTTTTGTGGGAAAGAAGTGAATAATTTTTCACTACAAAGATCTATTTTTTTAGTCTTTGATTTTTTTTCAAAGCCTCCAGAGAAGCACTGTAGCATAGAATACCTTGAGTGTCTTGAATGATTTGCTTTGAGCTACAGATGAGTGAGATCTGAAATTGAATCGAGTCCAGCGGAACACTGTACTCTGAGCTGCTCACTCCCCTAGCAGATGCTCTGAATAAATTCTCTGGAATAATGAGGAGCTTTGCACAGTAGGTGATCAAGAACAGTGAATACAGACCCAAGGATCTTCCTGACCAACAGAAGAATTGAAGAGATTTTGAGGGAGACTGATGAATTAAAGGCATGTTCACTTGTTTTCCATGTTTGAGCTTAGATAGAAGCTTGTTAGATTACAGTTTTGGCTGACAATCTTTCCAAATTATCATCTTGCTAGATTCAGCATCACATCTTTCCTGGATGTTTTTCTCAGATTATTCCAGTGGAAATGGTGCAGAGGCAGTCTATATGAATAAAATTTGAAGCAGTATGTAAGTTTCAGATTCTGTTACATCCTTGCCTTTGTCTCTCCCCTTCTTTAGAGATAAATGTCAAGGTATGTTGAAATCTGGCAGCAAAATCTTTCTAGCTGCCTTGCTATGGCTTATTCTGTTGAAATACCTTTAAACAAACACACTTACATGATTTAGCTGCAGAGAGTTACTAGCTGGAATTGAAATATCCCAGAAAACAAGCCATTAGTTCTGAAGTCTGGGAAAGATGAGTCTTGGGTGAGACAACAACTTGAAGCTAAAGGGAAAGAATTCACTACTTAAAGTGCATGTTTGAAAAATGGGAGGTCACTTCCCAGTTCCTCTCAGTTCATTCTACTCCTCAGGTGTGATATTCTGATATTTGCCTAGTTTTAGTGGTAAATTGTTTGGAGCAGTGATCTTAACTGTCTACGAAATGTTTAAGAGCTTCTGCAACAATAACAGCTCAGTAGGAATCAGTTGAACATAAATTCTCACTTCAATAGAGACTTGATTTTTCTATTGATGCTTTATCCTGGGGGCTTAGCTGCAAGACATGCTGTTTTGGTCTTCCTATGTCAAGGCACTTGTTTCTGATTTTTGGGAGTATAATTTATCCTGATGGCAACTAGTTAAAATAGATCTGTATTTTTCTCCTTTCAGTGAAAATGCATTTCTTTTGACACCAGAGCTTACTCCTCGAAAACTCAGAGGTTTGCCTTTTGAAAAAGCAGCTGGATGCCATTATCATGGACTTGAGTAAGTTTCCTGACTTCTTTTCAAAGGTTTATTTTTTAGTCTCAAGTCTAGATATAATTAGAAATATTTCAAGCAACATGTTAAGGGTATGTTAATTATGGTTTAAATGTCACTGGTTTAAATTGCAACATTCCTGCCTTGATGGTAATGTGGAAACATTGAAGGTCTTTTTTTCTTAGTTGTACTGCTGTATCTATTCTCAGTGTCTCTGAAAATTTTAATTCAGAACTAAAAATGGCAAGGGAATTAGTACATACCAAGTTCCTAGAGTAGCACATGTTTTAAGTACATACATAGTTTCTGCTTTTATATTTAATTTTAGACTTATAGTCAAAAGGTTTAATGAGACCTTCTGTGATGCTGTTATATGTATGTTCAGGGAACCTGAAAACACCAGCAGGCAAGTGTTAATGGTAATGATGTTCAAAAGGATCCATATGGTTAGGACTGTTAGTTAATCTCAGCCAGCCAGCAATAGTTATTTGTCAAAGCAAGCAAATGGGCAAACTGTCACATAATGTAGCTGCATAAAAATAGTCTAGAAAATTACAAATATTGACATTGAGGAGAGAAGTAAAAAGACTGTAGAAATGCTGGAGTAGATAATCAGCATAACTCTTCCATACAGACAGTCTTAGTGCAGTATATATTAAGAAATGCAGTGGATACCAGGTATAATTAGTTCAGTTTTTGTGCTGCCTCCTAAAATCACATTTTCAGATTATCAGGTTATCTGAATGTGACTAACAATGCTGCTGGTATTTTTCTCCTATCAATTTTACAAATAGTTTGGTTAAGCCTGTGTTTAATGTCTGGTAATTTTAGCCAGGTTCTCTAAGGCAATGAAGCACTCCTATCTCTTTAGTTGTCTCTTTTTCTAAATGGTAACTCATGAGCCTGTTAGCCTTTTTAGATTTGTAATAAGTGGCACAGAGAGACAGCTGGATAGAAAACAGAAATGCATATGGTAGGTGTGGGAAGAAACCACTTGTCTGTCTGTCTTGCTGTGTGGTATCTTGCTGCCCTACCTGACCTCAGCAAGGAGTGTGCCTGAGATTTCAAATTAGGCACAGCAGAGCTTGTGCTGCCTCTTCTCCTAGCAAAATAGGAGAAGAATAGACCACAAGTATTGTGGAGAGCAGGAAGATCCTGGCATATTAATATTGCAGGGGCAATGTGCTGAGCAGTATGGGAGGGAAGCAGTAGAGTGAGATGTAGTGTATGCCCAGAACATACTTTAACAGGAGTATAGTGGTTTTGAGGCAGATGTGTTTGGTGCTGTGCAGTTTTCATCTGCCCAGTTGCTGTATGTATATATGGAACTAAAGTCTTGTCAAACAAAACATGGAGTAGCAGTTATCATAGAATGGTTTGAGTTGGAAGGGACCTTAAAAATCATTTAGTTGCAGTCTCCATGCCACGGGCAGGGACACCAGTATCCCACATCTATTTCCCCAGAGCTGCTCTCAATTAATTTTTCACTCAGCCTGTATTTGTGCTAGCATTGCTCTTACCCAGGTGCAGGACCTTGCACTTGGCCTTGTTGAACCTCAGGGTTTGTACAGGGCCACCTCTCAAGCCTCTGGATGGGATTCCTTCCCTCTAGTGTTGGCCATGCCACAGAGCTTGGTGTCCATGACAAACTGCTTTCCTGAGGTCCAGGGATGAGCTTGCTGTGTGCTCTCCTTGCTGCCCTGTGGATCTCAAACTCCACTCTTTAATGGTCCCTGCAGCCAAGGCTGCCCTTGAGCTTCACATTCCCCACCACCCCCTCCTTGTTGGTGGGCACAAGATCCAACACAGCACCTCCCCTCACTCAGAGAAGGATGTTACAGCACATTCCAGGAACCTCCTGGATTGCCTCTGACCTATGTATTGCTCCTCCAACAGATTACTGGGGTGGCTCAAGTCCCCCATGAAGAGCAGGATTTGTGAATGTGAGGCTCTTCCTATTTATGATTAAATTAAACTTTTGGTGTAATAAGCATGTGCCAGACCCTTGAATGCTGTTTTGCAAAGAGAAAGCACTTGCCATTAAAGCAGTGAGTAAAATGGCAATTTAACTTTCAAAGTTAAATGGATTTTTATCTTTGTAGGGTATGTGACTACTCAGGGGACTGAGAATATAAATAAGAAAAATGAAATACCTTGAAATTTTTAAGTTAAGACAACTTACTTTCTTATCAGATAATGAGTTTGTGTAGTGGAAAGTCTTCCTCAACTGTAGAAATGGATTAATCAGCCAGTTATTAGAAAAATTAATTTCTTCCTGAATATGAAAATACTCTGAAGAGTGTGGAAACATCAGAACTACCAATTTAACATGACTCCATGTTAAGAAATGAAAGTAAAGAATATGTCTTGCATTCCTAAGAGTAGGAAGCATTGCTGAGCAGTTTGAAGGATGGGCTGAGCAAGAGCTCACACTGCTCAAAACAATTTGTAACAAAGGGGCTGAAATAATGAAGGATTTACTGAGAAAAGTTAGTCAAGATGCATTTTGTGTTCTCTCATGTGTATGTTTCATTGAGTTAGCACTGTTCATTTGTTATTTTTCAGCCCCACTGTAGTTAATACAGTTTGTTAATTTGTTTGATTAAACCACTTGTTCATTGTAATCAATAGGAAACTTGTGCTTGTTCTGTGATACTTTTTTTGTATTTTTAGTACTTGAAAAATGTGAATTTGTCATACAGCAGTGTTTATCTCAGACAAAGCTAAAAGTTGCATTTCAAAGAGTTTGTTCAAGGAAAAAATTCTGCTAATGTCCATGGAAATCTTACAAGAACAGGGTAAAGAATTACAAATAGTGTATAATTCAGCTTCTTTGTTGGAGTTGGATTAAAGTATAGCAAAATCCATCAGGCAAGTATTAATGTACTGTGTTATCAAAAGTTGCCTTTCAGAACAGTACACCAGTTCAAACAAAAAAAAGTTTTGGAGTTGACAGACTGTCAAAACTAAGTTTTTCTGATTGTAATAAAGCAGAGATTTCTCTCACAGGTTTCCTACCCAATTTCAATTTTAGGTATTGTCTAGATAACAGAAGAGCCTTGGAGAGAGATGTGGGATATGCTGAACTTCAAACTCGTCTTATCCGCTGTGAAACTCAGACTACCTGCACCAAGGAGTGCTGCCCTGTGCCACTTGCCCTGAGTCCTCTCCCATCTCCTGCAGTCCTCTCAGAGCCTGGAAGTGTCCCTGATGAGGAGCCTTTACAAAGTGAACTCAAAACAGAGACATCAAGGCTAAAACGCAGATCAAAAGACCTGGATTACTTTTATCCCAAGAAAAGGTAATACACTGAATAAAATGAATCTTTAGCATGAAATGTTTCTGTAGTCTCTTGTGAACTGCATCTTTTCTTTCATCTCAAAATGTTTTAGTGAAGCTATCTAGACAAATGTTCTAGTTGTTTAATCCTCTTCTGTAGGTTCTGGTTTTTTTCTTTTTTTTTGAGTGTGATCTCTCATGGATGGTGTTAGATTAATCAAAACCATGCAGCACAGGCACACTTTATTTAACATATTTGGGGTTATATCTGGCAGTCTCAAGTGCCTTTCAAAAGATGACAGCCTCATCTAGGACTGAAACAGTCAGTGCTCTTGCACTATGAATAAACAACTAAAGGTTTAGAAAGCCAAGGATTGTACAAACAGAATAATTGAATTTCTAATCCAAAGGACTGCTGGCGTAAGATGACCTACCAAATTTCATTCTTATTGTCAGCCCTGTTTATTAAAGTCTTTTCTGGAAGTTTAGTTTTTAAAATTTCCCTTTGTACCTTGTCCTCACTCTGAAGATGCAAACTCTGTCAGTGAAAAATAACTGCTAGGTAACACTATTTCCAAATTCACTTTTTTCTGTAATACTTCATTTCTTCCTTATTTCCAGTTTGATACCCTTTGCATTCTAATCAAAATAAGCCTTTAACAGAGGTCTGGTTTTAGAAATATGTAGATATTTTGCAGCTTACTGAATAGTTAGAAAATATATGATTATATTTGACATTTTGTAAATTGGAGTTTGGAATTACTAATGCTCTTACAGCTGAAGGATCAAGGATTACAATGTTCCCATAGAATTATAATGCCTAACTTCCTGTAGTTAAAGATGAGTTCTGACATTCCTATAGGGCCAAAAGAAATTAGGTAGTTTCAAGAAATTTTGTCTCGTCCTAAGACTGGAGGTCAATTCTCTTCCCAAGAGTTTTATCTTCTGAGTTACCTGATTTCTTCAATTTGTTTCTAGACCTTTTTTAATCAGAAGTGCAATGGGTCTACATGTCAGAGCCCAATCCAGTCAGCAGAGTGTTCTTATACAAAAAAATTTACAGAATAGAATCCTGTCTGTGTTTTCAGATGTTTGCAGGAATGCTCAGCACTTACTGCTCTAAAGCAGCAGCCTCTATAGCAGAAGCAATGGCACTAAAAGAGTCAGTACAAAACCTGAAAGTTATTTTTATTGGGATGTTTTATTATTCTTTCTAGGCTAACCAAATCTGAGAGTACAGACTCCCTCCTGTCTCAGGCGAGTGGAGGCAGCAGGAGTCACTGTGCAGTTGCTGTGATGAGGAAAAGCTCTGAGAGATCCATTTCTGTGGCTGCAGTGCCATCAAAAGTGTCCAGCCAAGGCCACAGGGCAAGCACCAAGGCTGGCTCAGCTGCAGAGCCTGAGGCCTCCAGGCAAGACAAGGAATCAAGATCCCAGAAACACACAAGGGTAAAAATCTACCTTGTTCTCTTAGTGAAGAAGTAGATGTTTAACTTCTTTCCACAAGACTTGATTTGTAAATTTTTTTTTAACTCAAGGTGAACTGTTATTTGTTATTGAATTTCATTCTGTTTCACTTGTGTAAAAGAATCCTGAAGGCACTGAGGAGGGTGCTGCAGAAGCAAAGAATGAAAAAGCATGTAAGGAAATTTTATCATGCCCAGAGAATTAAGGCTGAGAGAGATAACAATGAGGAATAAAAAAGGTTGAAATTAATATCAATTAATAGAAGTTATGAAATATAGATGATTAATATAAAACCTAAAGGCACCACAGAGGTTTATGTGCTGGAAGGGTCAAAGGCATTGTGGAGGAACAGACTATTCTGAGAATAAAAGGATTCCAATAGTTCTATAAATCCATTAATTATCATAGCAGTTAAAATAATTTGATGGAATAATGTTTAATTAATAGCTGTGTATATTAGGAATGCCTCTTTAAAATACAATACACAAGACAGTATGGTCAAGCCAGAAACAAATTTTAAATTTATCCCAGGGTACAAGGAGAATATTGCAAGAGCATTAATGTACTATCAAAGGCAAGTTGGAGTGGTCCAGAGAAGCATAAATTGGTGTGACTCATTCAGACCTACAGCAGAGTTTAAACATCTGTGATGTAAAGAATATCAGAAAATTTTCTAATAAGACTTCAATGTTAGATTTTTAAGTGGTTTTTTTTTTTAATATTTATGCCTCAAACAAGGGAATATCAGTATGGCAAAAAGTGATCTTTACATATATATATATATATATATATATATATATATATATATATATATATATATATATTATATATATATATATATATATATGTTATATATATATATATATATGTTATTTTGGAGAAGAAAAAACCCAAGATAATATTGACTTCTTTTTTTATCTTCCAAGCTCTATGTGAATATTCACTGATCCTTGACATGTAAGCATTTTCTTAATTTTTCTAAATGAAGGAAATGGAAATAGATTGTTAAATGACTCTGCTCAAATTCAGGCAGTGAGCTGATCATGTTTGGCAATAGATTAAAGACAGGCAAGATCACAAAATTCAGGTTTTCTGTCTTGGGCTTTTTTGTTTCCCCTTAGACAATTTTTTGTGTAGTACTTGGGATGAGCATCTGATTGTGTTTCTTCTGTTTCTAAGATGCTGAAGGAGGTGGTTGCTAAGACTCTTCAAAAACATGGAATTGCAGAGGATCATAAGTGCTTTGCATCGTGCAGCCAGCGTCTATTTGAGATATCAAAATTCTACTTAAAGGTAACTAGAAGGCACACTATTACTTTATTCTTAGTTAAGTGAAGCCACTCCTGAATAAAACTTGAGATAGCTTAATCAACTCTGAATATCTCACATGCTAATATTTCCCAGTGGTGTGTTAGTAATGTGTTGATTGTGTGGAGAAACCTTTGGACTTGTCAAATGCAGAAGGTAGTTTTACAATATATTTTGGTGGGCTTTTGCTTGTTTTGAAACCTTCTAAAGCAGTAGCCTTTTATACTTAGTGAAATGATATACTAAAGCATGGGTCACTTTTAGAGCTGCAACAGCTGGGGAAGCAATAGAGTATCTCCCAGATGTAGCTGTGGCAGCTCAGCTTCTCCCTTGTTCTAAGGTTGTTGGCTAAATAAGTAGCTTACAGAACTGACTCAGAAATTGCAGTTCCCTGACATGATGTGTTCTATTATCTAACATCCTGGCTCAACAGCATCCTGTAGAATTGCATTAACATCATGTTTAGGGGGAGATGAGAATTTTTTCCATAATACCTGGGAGACTGTGAGTCAGTGCTAAAGCCCATGTTACTTGGTCTGAGCATAAAATCAAGTTAATTACAGTTTGGAGTGATTAAAAGCTATTGCTCACAAGCTGAGCTGCTGTGCTGTTCATTTGCATGTGTTTAACCTACCCCTATGGGTGAACCAGCCCAGTTTAGTCAACTTCAGTAATGGTGCTTTAAGCTAAATGAAAGCTGATCAGGACTGGATGCTTACACAATCAGAACATCTTGCTGATAAGCACCAACTTCTAAAATTATTTCAACACAGTTTTACAGTCATTCTGTAAGTGCTCCCAAAATCTCCCTGAAATATGCCCTGAAGGAAGATCTCCCAATCCAGAATCAGAAAGGGCTGCATGTAGGGATGTGTGAGTAGAGCAAATCAGGATTTGTGGTTCCATTCCCAATGGAAAAGGAAAGGGAAGAATATGGCAGTGATCCTGTCCTTTCCAGAGAGAGGTGTCACGGGATTTTCTTCTCCTGAACTGTCTTGCAGCTCCAAGTTTGTGGGAGTCCTTTGAATTCTTTTGTGTGCTACATAATCCAAAAGCATGGTAACATAGGTATCATTTTCCTCTGGAGAGAAGTAGTACATGAATTTTCTTTCTCTTCAGGCAAAATTTTGTTCTTGCTTTGTTTAAGAGTAGATTAGGTTGGTCTCATTAAATGGACTGCAAAATAGAAAAGTCATTCTAGGTTTTCCCCTTTTCTGCACTGATTTTATTTTCTGATGTCTGGTTCTCTGTTTTTTGCCAGAACTCTGTATTACAGGGTAAGCTTGCAGCTGATTTCCATGTTTATATAGAAACAGGATTTCAATCAAGACTGTAAGAACTTTGAACATCATTGAAGAAAAACTGTTCTGGAAATTATGCAGAAATGTGCATACAGAAGGTTAGGAAGACTCACTCATAATTGAGTACTAGGTTTGGACTGCTGTAAGGAAATCTGCAACCCTGCAAACCTGGAATAGATTCAAATTATTTTCCTTTTTTGTAATTAAAAAAGCAAAGTCAAATAATTCTTCCGTTGTTCTGAGCAAGGTGATAAAAGTATAACACTACACTGCTTATTAGGGCTCTTATAACCCAAATTAGAGTGACCATATGAGTTTGCTGACTTCTGTGGCTTTTTTTTTTTCATATTTAGGACCTTAAAACTTCTAGAGGACTTCTTGATGAAATGAAGAAAACAGCAAATAGCAATGCTAAACAGGTCAGACCATGTGTTTGTTTGTTCCTGTACATGGCCACAGGATGGTTTAGTCCACAGCTTTAAGAGATGAAGAGGTGCATACCCTCAGCTATGGGTCTCATTTCACTCTCATCTCACACCAACTATGACTCAGTAGTCCCAAAATTTCCAGGTTTTGGAAATTTGTTTTGGTATTTTAGTTACAGCTCCCGAGATGACGTGCCACAGTGAGAAATGGAAATGAAGACAATAAATCACTGAAACAAACAAACAAGAAAAAAGAGAGATGAGATTTTTCTTTAATTAGAATCATTAGGGAATTCTTCCTTTCTTGTGTTGAAGGAAATAACATTTCAAAGGTTAGGGAGTAATAAGCAGGTTTATAAAAGGAAATAAATTATTTAAAAGAAGCAATGAAAATCAGTAATTTTAGGCTTGTGAGTAACTGTAAGCACAAGGGATATCAGGTCAGGTTATTTGTGCAACATGGGACTTACATGAACAACAGCACAGAGCAAATGATAGAAGTAAATATTCCTCCAGAAATTAACTAATTTAAGTTCTGAGACATACACTAAAGTGACTCCATGATTTGGGGGGGGGGGGGGGGGGGAAGAAGGGAAAAAGTGTCATGCATAATTACAGTACAGTTTTCATAATTATAAATTAAATGGAAGAATTTGAACTGAGGTAGGTAAGTAATAGAATACACTCTCAAGAAAGCTGGTAGATCTCCTGAGAACTTACTCTATGAGAGCAGTGTTTGCTGTGTTCTGTGCTGTATTCCTCTGTGGATTGCTTTGTGTGGATGATAAGGTTTCAAAAACTATATGAGTTGTGATGTTTGGTGTTGAACTGGGCTGTTGTGCTGCTACACTGCTTCTCACCTCCATCTTTGGGCAGAAAATTTGTAGTTTTTTATATGTTTTCTGTTGGCAAAAGGCAGTAAAATTGGCGTTCTCCTAAACTGCTTATATCTCCATGTATTAGGAAGTCTTTTGAAATTACTTTACAAAAATATAATTGCCAAGGACTAGTCAGTGGTCTGAACAATTGTCCAGTTTGGAAAGCAGCAGTGATAATAGTGGTAGATACTGCAGTGCACAAATTATCCTTTATTCTTTCTTCTCTGGCATTAGGAACTTTTCCTGCTGGAAGCATGTTTGGCATTTGTTTGGCATTACGTGCACTTTCTTGCTTGGTAAATGGAGAGAATGGTGAAGTATTTCAATTCAGGGGTTCTAAAAATGCCTTTCCTAAAGACAAAGCATTCTGTAAGATTAAATACAATTCTAGGGTAATGCTGTTTCCTCTCAGATTACTCACAACACTTTCTGCTCTTAAGTATTTGCTTTTAAATCCTGTTTAGTAAATACCACAGAGATGGTGACAAAGGACTAAAGAAAGAATTGATAAAAGTCTGTGAGATGTTCTTAATTTGCTTTCAAAACCAGGAGTCATGTAAATTGCTTTCTCATTTCTTTGCCCAGGTGATTGAATGGGTTTTGGAGAAGACTGACAAGTAGAGGCACTGTGTGGATTCTATTCACACCTTCCCAGGAGCTGTGGAGACAGAGCACTTCTGACTAGAGAAGCATTATACTGCCCAATGCACACACAGATCTGCACACTGGGAGGACTTTGGTCAGTGTAATTCTATAGACTCATTCTTCAAGCATATGAAAGTTTTAATTTTTTTTTTAATTGAAATGCAAAGAGGTATTTTATATGTGTATTTATGTTTGTTAAATGGAATATAGCTTGACTTGTTTTATAAAGCTTTGTATATTTTTCAACCAGTGTATTGGTTTTATATTAATAAAAAACCCCACGTATTTAATTTTGATAACTACTACTTTGTTTTACCTTTTTGTGTGAAGATCTCCATTCTTGAGCATCCACACTTGCAGATCTCTATTCTACTTAGTACAGGTTCCTCTTGTGTAAACAGCTGTTTACATCATCGAACCATTAACATTTTATACACTGATTAAGAACAGTTCCTATTCTGCAGGTGAAAACAAACAATCAGAATTTGAATCATAATTATCTTTGTGTTGTAATATAAAGAAGAAAAAAAGCAGGGCTTGAAACTTGATACAAGGTCCCATTAAACAAAGTTTCTTTGTTTTACAAGCTGAATTTTCATTATAATTTCCTGTATGCTCTTTGGAACACTCCTGAGAAAAATATCTAAGGACAGATCTGAGATTCCTCTTCCTGGAAGAGGAGAAAATGAAAGCAGTAGTGGCAATGAGGATGGTGAGAGCTGGAAAAGAGCTGGTGTGCTATGCTGAAATGCAAGGGCTAAAAGGAATTTCTAGCTGTTTTGTAAACACAGTAAAATACTAAATTTAGCCTCAGTTTGTTTAAGTATCTGGCATGTACCTGACTGGGACTAATGTCATTATTCAAGTTAGTATTTTGTTGAGATGAGGAGTTCCTTTCTGTATTAAAGATTTCCTATTTATCATATAAACTAATGAGATTAAAACTGATAGATGCAGGGCTGTTTTTTGCTATATTATCCTGGTAGGAAAATAGATTAAGCAGTACAAACATAAGTGAAACATAATGTTGTGAAAAAGCAATCGAACTAAACCATGTGAAGGTTAGACTTAATACTGTAAAATCTATGTAAAATCTATGCATTCTCTAAAGAGCCTTCCTGATCTTGTGACATTATTCTTTGCTTAATTCTATTTGGTGTAAAGCTGGGCCCTGTGGAGATTTTTTCATGTCTTACAGGATCTTGAGTTTAACTGTTCTGTTGCTTTGTTCCCAAGTTTACCATTATCCTGACCTCTACAGGACCTTTTCTGGGTGGGTGTGTGCTTGGTTTAACTGAGCTGCAGCAGCAGAGCTCTGGAGTTGCTCTGCTGTGACAGTGGGCTCTAGTGAGTACTGTGTGTGTCTAAGCCCAGGAAAAACATAACTGTTTGTAAGATGGATTACATTTGTCTGCAGAATGCCACACATCCACAGCATCCAGTTTTAGTGATGTGGTGAAATAGAAATGCAATGAAGAGAGTTATTTAAATAATCATTTAATGAGTGCATGCACAAAATTTTTCCAATGTAATGATTACTGTGTATGGCTCATATTTCTTTGCATTCAGTATAGAAAACAAGGAAGTAATCAAGACATTAACCTTTCTTAACATCTTATAGTGAATCAAGAAAGTCTCTACTTCCAGTGAGAGCAAAAAAAGCTGTAAGCTGTAGCCTTATCTGTTCAACCTGGATGCTGATACTTTTGTCTCAATACTAAAGCAAGCCACTGAAAGCTGTATTTTCTACTTGATTTTGGGAAGTTTATGTATTTGTAATTAGAAAAGCTTTGTAGTTAATAATTATACGTAAGTTGATAAGTAAAAGTACAGAAGCTCTACATAATCCTGGAGGCTAGCTGCCATGAGCAAAGAAAATACCTTCAGGAAAGTAATTAATACTTTGAACTGGTTTTCTTGTGCTTCAAGTAAAACCCAGTGGTTATTGGTTTAATTAATTACATAGACTCAAAGGCTGGCCTGAAATAATCAGCAGGAAAGCAGTTAGGGAAACATAAGTATTTTGATGTGTTGGTTTTCTACAAAACAATTCCCAGTGCAGAACTAATACACTGCTATCCATGTTTCATTTGCCTTTTGTGTTGTTGACTTTTTAGGACAAATAGTAGATGGGTTATTATTGTGGCTTAATAGCTCTGAGCCCCATTTAAGCTGTGATAACTGTCCCTGTCCATGCTCTTAACCTACAAAAGAGCAGGCACAATAATTTGACCTGGTCCACCGTAACAGCACTAAACCAAATTATTTTACATCTGTTGTAGTTCCAAGACCTCACACTGAGAATTCCTGCAGCTCAGCTCATGTGCTGTAACTTAAGTGATGCAGAATGTAACATCACCTCTGAAATTCAAATTATTTTCTTGTTTGTGGCTGCTGAACCCCCAAATCCATATTTTGGGCTCTTGCTTTCATGTTTTTGCAGATCAGGATGGAAGTTATATTCACCAGTACACATTTCTGGTTTACCTGCAATTCATCCATCCTATACAATAAACATGTACCATAACATAGCATAATGTAATAATATTGTGTGTTATATGTAGAAGCACATCATCCATCCATGTTATGTGCTTATATTCCCACAGGATTGGGGTAAGACAGCACTGATGTGGCTGCAATTACTTGGTGATTGCTTGTAATATTACAGCAATTACATGATGAATACACTGGGCTACCACAGAACTTAGCTTGGGTAC
The DNA here is from genome assembly GCF_903797595.1 of Erithacus rubecula. Classification (NCBI taxonomy): domain Eukaryota; kingdom Metazoa; phylum Chordata; class Aves; order Passeriformes; family Muscicapidae; genus Erithacus; species Erithacus rubecula. The sequence continues at coordinate 135,687,853 of NC_136689.1, forward strand.
TAATGCTTGTCCAAATTCACAAACTTCTTTGTCCCAATACACAGTTCTCCCTTGGAATTTGTTTTCTAAATTTGTTTCTTAATGCCTCTAATTGTTTACACAAGCATAGAAATTCTGATGAAGGAAAAAAGATGAAAAGCCAATCCCATGTGGGAAAAGCAGGTGATTATATTCAACAGGAGGTTATTGTGTTTGTTAAGTATTTAAAATGTTTTTCCCCTCATTCTTTTAAATTAATTTTTGCCCTAATGAGTCTGGGGGTTCACTCTGGGTTATAGAAAGCAGGCTGAGTTTGTGAAAATTTTGTGAGCTTATTATTAAAGTCACCACTGAATTAAAAAGTATCCTTAACATACACAGTGTGTGTATATATAAAAAAATATGTAATATATACTGTATTAATGGTCTCTCTGTGTAGTAAATAGACTCAGTAAATATCTAGTTATCAATCTGCCAATTTGACTTCTATGGAAAAAACCATAAATTTATAAATCAATGGCAGTGTAATGATCTGGAGCACATAGTTTATTTAAGCTCTGATTCTGCTTCCACTGAAAGCAAAGAAGCTCCAATTAACTTTTAAGCATGGGCAAGAGGACAGTGAGAATGCTCTCAGGTGGAAATCAGATCAATCTCCCATTCAAATCAGCTGAGCTTATCAATGTAAAGAGCAGGATGGACTGTGCTGCCATGTCCTGTGGAGGAAGAAATTCTAACATTCTGCAGAAAGAAAACATTTGTTTTGTTATTTGCAGAGGATCAATTCTAATGGTGTCTGTGGTGGTGATTTGCTTGGTAGCATGTCAAGAGTCTTGTTCTGATTTCTAAAATACCTTAAGGGAGGTGCTGGTTCCATTTCAAGGGCAGGACTATTAGAAACACCAGTATAATTCCCTGAACACAATCAGATCAGCTTTATTTTTTTTTTTTTTAACAAATACATTAGATCACATTTTTCCAATAACAGTTTTGCTCCAATATGTATCCCAATTTTTCTCATGGTGAAGCTGTTGTACAAACTTCCTGATAAGACCATTCCATTTATAGTCATTATTTTGTGAAAAGAGTGAAACTGGAATAGCTGGAATATCTCTTTTTAGGCTTTCCATGAGGCTTTTCTGTCATAACTTGGGTCAGACTGAAAGAAAAGGCTTAAATTCCCACAGTTAGCTTTTCTATTTGGGCCACTAAATTAAGAATTAAATCAAAGGAGAAAATAAATCTTTTCCCATAACCATTCATAAGAGAAAAAAAGGCACATGTTGGCCTCAGTCCTTGAATGCAGAAGCTTGAGCAGAAATTTCTCCTTTTTCTTAATTTATTTATAAGTCTTCTGTTACCACCTAGTCCAGTATAAGTGACAGAGAAAGCATTGCAACTTCAGCAGAGATACCTGAATGACCTGCCTTGAAACATCCCTGTGGGATTTCAGGTTTTTTTAAATTTTAAGTTTTTAAGTCATTCCACCAATGCAATTAACAGTTCTCTCAATTTAAGAATTCTTAACAGAAGCACTGAAGTTTAAATTATTTCTCCCAGCCCAGAACCAAAGGACAGCCTTCCAGATAGTTTGTCTGGATACAAAGTAAGCTCACCTCACAAAAATCCAATAAATGATTTTATTAAATATATTCTTTTCCTCTAAAATATAAATATTCACTATACTCTTATAAATGTGGAGTAGGTTCATATTTCATTTATCTATCCCATCCAAATATGAATCAGTCCAAAATCTGAAAATGAAGAAATAGCATCTGTAATTATAATTATTTTTTTCTATAAATATATATAATATGAATTTTCTTTGCAAACTGCTTAGTTATTCACTTAGACTTCATATAGTACTGAGCACCTTAGATTACATTTTGTGTCATTTCATTGTTGGCACTAATACAGGAATTTGTAATATTTACAATGCACATACATGTTAGGTGTAACATTCCAGTGATTTGTAAGTGTTAAAAGGAATAAGGAAATAGTGCAGTATAGTTTACATATGACTGTAACCTACCTGCCCAGAATGCAAGTTTTCACTGCAACCTCTGGAACTTTTATAGAAGCCTGTCTCCAAATTTTTAAGTTATACTTTGGAACAGCAATAAGAAATGTCCTGAACTGATTTTTGAAGACTTCCCACAAGAGTTTCCTTGGTAAGGTGACATGAGCTCCTCCTCAGAGCCTGTCCCCCTGTGTACCGACTGCTCTCAGCTTCTCAGAATCTCTCCCAGAAGCTTCCAAGCCCAAGGAGTCCCAGGTAACTGCCACAGAAAGTGTGAATGGCAGTGGGCACTAAATGAGAAATGTCCATCTGGAAATTACTGGTAAGTTATGCAACATGTTACCTCTTACCTTGTTAATTTACATGAGGAATTAATTTTTAAGTGCAAGTACCATGACAATAAAATGAAAGTGCAGAGCTGGGTGGATCCCTCCCTGGTGTGCCTTTGACTGGTGAGAGGTGCTGGGAATGGGACTGCTCTTCCAGTGGGGCATTGAGCTATTATTCAGTGATTATTTTAATTGGTATTGATGATTAAGATACCTGTGGAAATCACCCTGTTCTTATGCTGTGGATGGACAGCATGACTTATGGTTAACTCTCAAACTTAGCTTAAAAACAACATGGAACAAAATGTGTTTTTAAGTTTCCACCAAATGATGCCAAGTTGAAATCTATGTGCTGTTTCAGGAATAAAAAAAAAAAAATGTTGTAATATGAAAACAGAACATCCACAAACACTGAATATATTACTACCTGTACATTACTGTGTATTACTTCCTGTTCTTCAAAGTGGGAATTTAGGGCAAAACTCTAAAAGCAGACAGAACCTCACCTCTGTGTGAAGCTGTTCTTTTTACAAAAGAACAACAACATAAGTGGCATCCCTGTTTTGCTTCTTCCTATTCCCACCAGGTCACATGATGCCAGTTTTTTACTTCCAGGGCAAGCTGTGTGTATCATCTGTGGTGCTGGAGGTCAGTGTTCCTGCCTGCTTTTGGCTGCTCAAGTGGCTGTGAATAAGGCTGAAACTCAGTGAATCATGTTTTGAGTCAACAGTAAGCTGTCCCCCCTGAGAGCTGGCTCTCAGTACCATCCCTGTGGCTGGTCCTGCTTTGGCTCCATCACTGGGAATGTGGGTGATGTGGTTACTGCTGAATGTGAAACGTGAAACTGCCCCTGGCAGGGGCCCTCCAGCTGTTACCCAACCACAGCTGGATTGCTTCAGTGTCCAATTTAAAGGTGTTTATTTGCAGGCTCTGGGTATTCATGCCACGTTCTGGCAGTGCTCCAAAAGAAAAATCTCCTGTAAGAGGTGCACAGATTATAACTGTAAGAACCTTTCACTTTCAGGTAATGGGACAATCTTTAGAGAATTTCTGCCCAACCTTGGCTTGCATCACAACCAACATATCTGCATAGCCCTTTACTTTATATAGACAAGTACATTGAAATAGGCACAATTTATGATTCTGAAACATTTACATGTATGGCACTACACGCATTTATGGTCTCACTTGGGACTTTAAAATCCCATTATTTACAAGGAAATCCCCCCTCTCCTTGTCATTCCATCTCTTTAGCTGGTCAAAATGAAAGCCAGGCCTTGGAGGACTGCAGAAATGACCAATGCCCAGTCCTGAGTCCCAGGCTGGTGTTTGCTGCCAGCTGGGACAGGTTGCTGCTGCTGACTGTACTTCATATTAGTGTGGTTGCCCCGTCTCTCTTTGAAGAAACAGATGGATCCCACTTATGCCACCAAGCCCAGTCTTGTGATCTTTGCTGACAGGAAGGAATGAATGATGAAAACAATTGGTTTTGGACAGGAATGAAGGTCCAGTTGCTGAAAGTACAGGAAAAAAAAAAGTCAACCTGAGAATTATAGCTCAAACAAGAAATCATTTACTGAGTACTGAAGCTGCTGTCTGGTATTTTGGACAGGCTTCCATTAATAACAACCCTTCTCTACACCATATTGTTTTTCCTTTACATTCAGCTGCAAATATTTAAACTAATAAGCATCTTGGAAGCAGGTGAGATCTTGGTGCCTCTGGTCTTGTATCCACCTAGCTGAGCAGCAGAACACGTAGTCAGATTCTGCAAGCACTTTTCCAAGAGGCTCAACCCCTCAACTGCCTGGGATGGTGGGACTGCTCTGTCTGATGCCCAGTGCATCTGCTGTTGGTGCAGCTGAAGTACTTCAGGCAGTGCTGCACAGCTGCTTCTCTATTCTCACAGCCAGCAGTGAGACTCCACTCAGACTTTATTTTCCACAGCCATGGTTCAGATAATCTCACCACACGTTAGGCATGACAGGCTTGTCAGTGTGCAGACGCCCAACAACAGGGTCACATCAAAACAAACCACATTTGCCTTTCATAGTGGTGCATTCTGCCCTGCTTCCTCTTTCTTCCAGGCTGCACTGCAATCTGAGAAATGCTCATCAGGCCTTGGCCTTGAAAAGCAGCACCTGGGCTCATCCTTTCTTGAGCTTATCAGAAACACCCACCTGCTCCCAGGAACTACTGCTGTCTAAGGAGTTCATGTTTTCCTTATGAACAACCTTGGAAACTGCTTTCCTTGCCTGAACAGCACAACATTCCTGTTCTGACACTTTCAAAGAAAGTGCCGACCCAAACTGTGGCCAGGATGAAACACTCATGACTAAAGCCCACTCTCTTGTGGCCCTATAAACTGCTGTCCAAAATGAGACCCTTTGAGCTCTCCTGGACTGCAGCAGGCTGTGACCAGCACCTCCCTCTCAGAGCCAGCCAACTCTCAGGTCTGAGGATGACCAAACAATGAGTCCTGGGCTGGTACCCTCCCTCTTCAAGGCCTGACCCCTTGCCTGTTGGGAGATGCAGAAGCATCCAAAGTGAGTGTACTGTAAAGTTTGAGTGCTGTTAGTGTGTTCCTTCTTTTTATCCTTGCCTTCACTATTCTTTTGATATACACACCTTAACACACATATACAAGCCCCATGGATAGTTCTCAGTTCATTTCTGGTTTGATTGCCTGGATTTTGATTGTCTGGTTTTGTTGTTGCTTTGTTTCCTTGGTGTGCCTTAACTGTCCTGTAGGCAGTAGAGTGAATCTTGCCAATGAACTCTGTCATGCTGCTGCTAAATATTAAATCTTAATAATTAACTATTCTAATAATAAATATAATAAATATTTAAAATAATAAATAAATCTAAATAATTAAATACTAAAATTACCTTTGTTGGTAATTTTTTAAGCAATCTCACTCATTTGTAACACCTTTCCAGCAGTCATGAATCCACTTTATTGACAGCTAGTAAGAAATTATCTTCAAAAGTATGATAATAGGCAGTTTGCAAAGTATATATTAACAAAGGTATGTTTAGAATTAAGCACCCACCATGTTTAGGAACTGCTGAAAAAATCCAGGAGGAAAGACCATGTTTACAGTCATAATTAATGGATTTAAACTGCTCATTGGAATATGTGCCTTATTTTTAGGCATTGTGACAGCTTAGAGGCCTATGCAGACAGTTTGCACAACTTCTGTAGCTTTTTTTTCCCAGCAACTGCATGTTCAAAACTACCTAAAACATAGCTTGTCATAACATGAAGTCTCTATGTGTACATTGGAATTAATAAGGTCTCATTCTTAAGTTCTTTCCCTCAATCATTTTAAGTAATGTATACATACAACAATTTTAACATCTGGCTATTTAGTGGTACAGTTTGTTCTTAAATATGACAAATCTTTCATCTCCCTTTGTACGGTTTTACAGTTTTAACTGTCTTTTTAGTTTATCTCCTTCTAAAGTCTGACCATCATGCTGTGCTAGAAAGCACAATGTCTGAATACTGGTACTGGAACCTGGCCAAATGTTAGAATGAAACAGAATGGAATACAGAATTTCAGTTGGAATGGGCCTACAGTGCCTATCCAGTCCAACTTCCATTAGTGCTTCTCCACCCCCACAGGGATAGGGAAGGTTGGACAATCAAAGAGATGGTAACAACCCTTTGCTAAACACAGTACTTACAATTTCTCCATCTTTTTCTCCAAAGTCTAAATAAAGCATCCTTATGCCATCATCTGAGGACATTTTCAGTTTTTCGTAGGGGTATTGTGCAATTGTCTTGGGGAAGGCACCATCCTGCGGTTGGGCTGTAAGGGAGAATCCGTGTTCATAGTGGATGGTCAGGCGGCACTCCTGGCTCCTGTACGTGCAAGCTGGAGAAGAAATCTAAATTCAGTCTCTCACTTTCTTAAAAGCAGTCCTTCATGTTGCATCATACATCTACATGCTGACAAAAAACAATGTACTGAAGTTTAAGAAGGCTCAGACTGGTGTTTCCTCCTTACAAACCTTGACAAAGTCACAGCTACTCTTCCTGCATCTGATAGACACAACCAGAATCAATAAACGTGGCACACAACGCATGAGAAAATTAGGAACTGTAAAGAATTTCCCTACAGTATTTTGACAAAGATGAAGACACTCCTGAGTCCTCAATAGTGTTGTGGTAATTGAAAAAGGGCCCAGATAATTGTATGTAATAGCTACTGCAGGAGAAAGTCTGCATCTTCCCCTCAGCTCTGAAAGAAAGGCCATGATCCAAATTAAAGAATGAAGAGTTTTGGAGTTCACATCCCAAATTCACTGTTCCATCACTTTCTTGGAACAATTCTACCAAGAAGGATCCTTGGCAGTAGGATAAAAGTGCTGTGATAAAATAAGGGGCTGATTTCCCTCCTCTTTTGTAAAGAATGGCATTGATGTCATGGTGCTGAGGAGGTGCCCCTGTTCTGGAGCTGGTTCTGAGCTGGTGTGCACATCAGAGGCCCTCACAGAGCATCCTGAGCTCCCTGTGGGCAGCTGACAAGCAGCCACATGGCTCTACCTGAGCTTTGAGAAACCAGAACTGCCCTTTGGCACGGCTGGATTTGTGCTTTGGCTCCTGCTCTCAAATTTTTAGGAAATGAGTGGAGATAAAATTCAACATTAACAGCCCTGCCAATTGTAGGACTAGCAGGAGAAGCACTGCAAAGCCTGGGGGCACTCAAGAGAAAGGCCCAGCCTCAAACACCAGAGACAGTCCAGGCTTGCAGCTACCTGGCCAAACAGGACATCACTCCAGAGCATCTGCAGCCAAGTTCTTTTATTCCAATCAATTTTCAATCAATGTACAGAAGCACTGAGAAGTGACACCCTGATATTCAAGGGAGGAAATTACTACCCATCAAAATGTGGCTATTAGACTGGTTTGTGCTTTTTTTACTCTCCTCTAGTGTTTAGAGCTGGGTGAATAAATGATCACTTCATACTTGTGAATGTGCCACTCCTCTTCTGCCTTCTCCCTCTGCAGGACAAACTCCTGCTAGGCTCACAGGAATTTCCTGAATCTCAGAAAATTTCTCTTTTCTGTGGGTTTCTGGACAAACCTCTGGCAGTCACTCCTCTGTGACATGCAGGCCTACATGGCTGACTACAGACTTGTTTCTGAAACAACATGCTGAAAACAAACCCGAAAGTGAGCATGACAATGAGTGTGCCACAGGTGCCACAGCATCTGGGACAGGCTCAGAACCTGACAGTATTTTAAACAAGCAGAATCCTAAACATGCACATTTCTTAAATAAATCACCTCTAGCAGAAGGAACTTGAACTGCCACGAGTGTCACAGGGAGGGTGTGGAGGTGGCAGAGCTGCAGGTGCTACTCACAGGTGGTGATTTCTGTGATGAGCTCTGCAGAGTTGTGGCAGCCCTGCACCACACTCCTCGTCCACAGTGAGAGGTCCCGGCTGGTCTCAGTCCTGAACAGATGGGTTTCAATCCCCTGCCTTGTACCCGTACGCGTTGCAAACGACAAATCCACCCCTGACTTCGGTGAGCCTTTTCCTGGGCCAGAATGAACCAGCCTGAAATTGCATTTGAAAACACTTTAGGAAATTGTAACAACAGTGCACTGCAACAAAATTCCAACCTGAGCACAGCGTTGCTCTGCACATTCCTCATACAGTGGTTGGGAGCATGAGAACTCACAGCTGCTCTGCATTTTCTCAGAAGAGTGAAGGTCCAAGGCAGTGAGCACAGAAGCAGCTGGACACACAGGTGATGACATGGATGTCCCAAAATTACTTAATGAATTGTACAAAACATCCCTTTGGTTGAGGAACTGAGAGAACTCCCTGAATGGTCTGTGGTGATGGAATCTGGTCCACAGATACAAGTGCTGGCTCAAATGAGGCAGCTGAATCCATCTTCCACGGTGAAGCAGCATTTGCTCTAGAGCTTAAACATCTGCTGTCAAATTCAATGATATATACTGTTGAATAAAGTATGAAGCTCTGTAAAATATGTAGATGCCAAAGTACTGTCTTGTACTTACTTTTCCCACAAGGAACCTGTAAAATGCAAAATGCTGCAGCTACTTGTAATCTGAAATTCTCTCACATTTGTCTGCAATTAACATTTTTTGCCCAACAGCTGATCTCCTGTGGCCAGGAAAGGTTTGTTCATCTGGGCAAACAAAAATCACCAGGAATATTTCTTAGTGAGAAAAATCAATAAAAATTAATTCTTCCTTAAATCTGCCCTTTTGTGTTGGTGGTTTTTTGGGGATTTTTTTTCCCTCTTAAAGTATGGACAGTCAACACAGAATTCACTCAGGGACACAACACTGATTCATCTGAAAAGAATAATCCAGGGGAGCTCATCACTCTTGGAGATTCAGAGACCAACCCTCAGAGGCAATCACAAAATGAAATTTGTCTGAAAAGCTTATTTCTATCTTGTGCCTTCTGTTTTTCTTTCTATAGGCAAACAATATACTTCATAGGAGTCTATAAAGCATGTGGCATGGTAGTAGAACAGTTGTGCTAAGGGATAAAACATTAGATTAAACTAGTCTACTGAATACTAATTTACCCTCAAATTATATTTTTGCATGAACAAGAATAGTTGCCTGTTAGCTGACACTGTGTGGGTATGCCACCAAACAGGGATGTTTTAGTAGAAAAGAAAAAAAGCAAAAAGGAAAGAAAAAGCACAACATTAGCTTTTCAATTATTGATGCACCAGCCAAGAGCATCTGAAATTTTCCCCATGCTGACATATGGGATGCACACTGTGGCAAACAGATGCACTCCTCTTTCAGACCCCACTAGAAGGTTTGCAAGATTTGTTTACACCCAAGTTCATGAAACTTTCTCTTGGTTTTATGGTCCCAAGGACTCCTGGGAAGCGAGACACAGTATCCTGGGCAGAGATGCCCTGCTGTGTCTGGGCAGGACAAGAAGGGCTTTTTTCCCTCTAGAGGCTGAGTTAATGCCCCACTCAGCTTTGATACTCAAGGCCTCCTGCCTGTACTATAGACAGATTTTGCAGATGGGGACTGAGTGGCAAACAAACAGCCCAAAAATTTTAATTCTCTTCCATTTGGTGTGACAGGGTGCAAACTGTGAGGGGAAGCTACATCTTGATAACTAAGGCAAGAATCAGGGAACTGAAATCTCCAGTGACATCTGCTGCTGCCTGTCCCTGGGCAGTCACCCAGGCACAGGTATGGCCACTGCTCTCATGCTGGCTTCAGCCACTGGGCTGTGGAAAACCAGCCTGGAAAATCACACCAAGTTTGTAATCAGAAATAAAACTACTCTACCTTTTTCCTGGGTCATCCCCTTTCTGCAGTGCTCATCAGCTGTACTAAAAATCATTTTCTATTACTTATGTTACTGAATATATAACAAACAGATGGTTCCAATGTTTGATTTCCTTCCAAAACACACAGCACCACCACCCACTCCCCACACCTTCATGCTGTATCCATAGTACTGTATTGTAGGTTTTCTGTATATGGATAGAATGAAGATGTACTTTACAAATTAAAGTATGTGAACACATCCAGCATGAACATTGATTCTTGCCTGCCTTTTCTTATTATCTCTTCATTATTAAAAGTCTAGTCTCACCATGTAAAAATGTATTTCCATCAAGCAAGTCCAGATCATGCTTTGGAAAGTCATGCACTCAAACATGAACTAGACAAACATGCAGGGGGACATTTGATAGTATTTATGCACCAGCTGCCAGTTCTCATGCATTGGGTACAGGTCAAAGGATTCCCATCCCATAAAGTTGCATTAATGTGGGCCATTTCATTCACATGAAATGTGAATGAAGGTGTTTTATAGAAGGTGTTTTATCCTAAAGATACCTTAGAAGGCAAAAGACACCCTTAGAAACCTCACAGAAGGCTTCCACTGGCTCCTGCCTCCCATTAGCTGACTGCAGGTCAGGGTGTGTGGTGTGTGCTGTGCCCCAGAGCTGAAGCAGCACCCCAGGCCTGGCTCTGGTAATATTCACCAGGCTCTTGAGGGTTCCTCTGCTCCATGGAGGCTTCTGGGGGAATCTGTGAGCCTGAGAATGACCCCCGAGCATATAAGGCTCCTGGGGCCCAGCAGAGCTGTGAGAGGCAGGAGAAGGCTGGGCAGGAGAAGGCAGGGCAGAAGGCAGGGCTGGAGAAGGCTGGGCAGGAGAAGGCAGGGAAGGAGAAGGCAGAGCAGGAGAAGGCAGGGAAGGAGAAGACAGGGCAGGAGAAGGCAGGGTTGGAGAAGGCAGGGCTGGAGAAGGCAGGGAAGGAGAAGCAAGGGCAGGCTGGGAGTGTCCACACAGTGCTTGGGGCACAGCACCTGGAAAACACAACCTTGGCAGGTCCCACCAACAGTGTGACACTACTAATCTCTCTGTACTTCGGGGACCTTCTTAACCTTATTCTTTGAAAGCATTTGATAGCAAGATGGGCATGGTCTAACAGGAAGGGCTGGTGCGGGGTGTGATGCACTGGGATCTGCTTCTGATTGTAATGCTATGCGAAGAGTTTCAACAATTTACTGCAACAGCCAGATCTAATGGTCTCTTCAGGAAGGACAGTGAAACCAGCACTGACATTCAAAGGATGCTTTCAGCTGCTCACATGAGATTTAGCTCAGAAGAAACCACGTACAAGTGCATCAACACCCGTGCAGCTCTGCTGGTCAGAACACCACAGCCATCTGACCTTTTCTTAGCATTTGAGACCTGCCCTGGAATGGCTGTGCCCAGGAATGGCTGTGCTCCTTGGAAACCATCCACATTCTCTCAATTCATCTGCACGGAGGCACCCACAGCCCCCCTCATGGCCTTGGGAAGACAAGAAGAAAACTTGTATAGCACCTCATACACCTTCTTGAGGCTCTCAGTGTTCTCTGCCTGTCCCTCTGCCCACTTGCTCAAATGATTAATCAGTGCCCCAACTCCTTCCCCATTTTTTCCATGTCACTATCTATCAAACTGCTTTAATACTTTCTGGTTACAGACCTTGGCTGTACACAAAAGCTTCTTACCTGATCTTTAATCAGAGCCCAACATGGGCTGCTTTTTTTTTTTTTTTTTTCCTTTCATATCTGGCTATGATAGATAATGGAATTTGATTGCAAACATATAAGATGTAATTACTTAAGCCCCATTCCCATGCTAGAGGGAGGCACTGTTATTCAGGCATAAGGAAACATTGAAACAGAGATTATGACAAAAAGGTCCTTGGAGTCAGGGCTGTGTGCCAGCTGCTGTGCCTCTCCGTGCAGAGATTTAAAGCAACAACTTAGACTTGATCTCAGTTTTATTTGAGCTATTATTTATATTCCACGCAAAGCTGAGAAAGACTGACTGGAAAATACTTTTAGGTCTTCATAGCATCTATAGGTTGTAGGCAAACTTATCAACAAACAAGAAGGGCATGTTGAAATGTGGCTGTTAAAGGACTGTGAGAAGATTGTAATCCTTCTACCACTTTCCAATTTTCTCTGCTCATTATGTCTTGGGTAGATTAAGCATGACTGTACAGTATCTGGCACTAGAGATTTCCAGTTTCAGCAGCTTTTCAAATATGCATTAGCTAAGCAAAAATGTTTTCCCAAGGACTCATAAAAATCTGAAAGATGGGAGCAACTAAGATTACAACATGTGCTCTGCAAACTTTCCAGGTGAAAAGTTCTAAATTGCACTGATCAATGCACAGAGGGGATTGAAAATCCCGTCACGAGGAGGGGAATCACTGACCGAGAATGAACACAGCAGTCAGTACCAACAGAGAAATTGCTGCATTTTTTGCTATAACTGTACTCAGTGTGGCAGATCATAAAAGGAGGATTCTGCAGGGTTTTAATCAAAATCATCCAAAACAGGAAGTGTAATGATTTAGGGAATCTGTCCATTTATGGGATCTGCTGTATATGTGCATTTATCACATTGTGACTCCATTCTGAACACCAAATTCTGTATAGCTGCTGTCTTTTTATCTGAATGTTACATTCATTGATAGTAGTAAAAAAAAAAATCCCAGAAATAGGGCTGGGATGGTTGTCAGGAGGTCACCTAGCACGTCTCCCTTCACAGAGCAGGGCTAACTGTGCTGTGTGTCACCCATCCTTCAATGTCCCCAGTGATGAGGACTGCACACCTTTCCCAGAGAATTTAAACCAGTACCTCACCAATTCCCTGCCACAAGTGCAGTCAGCTATATTCTGTTGTGTTCAGGAGGGATCTAGAAAAGATGCTCCCCTGTCCTCCTTGTGTCTTTTCATATCTGAAAATATTGACATGTTTTCCATGGACTTCTCTAGATTATTCTCCACCTGATAGTGTTTCTATGTTATATATTTGCATTGTTTTCTTCTAGACCTTCCATGGTTAACTGGCATCTTTTTGGAAGTGCAATGCCTGTCATGAACATGAAGTATCACCTGAGGCTTTACTCATTCTCTGTAGTTAGGTATGATTACTACATCTGCCCAAAATGCAACACTTCTGCTATAAGCCAAGATGATTGTCTTCATTTTCCCCTCTCAAAAACATAACACCTTAGATAAAAGCAATTTTATCACAGTGCTTAGGTGCTTCCTGGCAGAGCAACTACTTTGTTGCTCATATTGCACCCCAAAACCCTTTTTCCCCAGCACTGAACTTTGCACTTTTCCTTTCTGAGCTGCACCCTGGCTTTCTTACAGACCATCCTGGCTTTCTTCCCAGTCTGTAAAGACCCTTCTGCAGCCTGACACATGTGCTTTGTATTCTCCTCCAGCATGAAGACCAATGTTTTCCCACTCAGGAAAGTATCCCATCAGACAAGGAGATGACTATCCCCACCCAAGGCAAGTCTGTCTGCTTGTGACATCCTGAGAAAAAAATATTTAACACATCTCAAGATGTGGACTTAGATTGTTTAATGCAGTATAAATTGGTCTCACTGATGATGGGAGCTGAAGATACTCAGCAAGGAGTTCCCTTTACACATGATGAAGTGCCAGGAAGGGGCAGGGTGCACTACAAGATACAAGTCACTTCAAGGATGATTTGAGCTCATGTGAAAATGAAACCCCTCCAAAAAGGGGAGGAAATGCATCACCTTCTGCTGGGGTACTATTGCTACTCAAACTCTAAGGTGTAGAGACAAAGCTGGATACAGGCTGCAATACTTTACCCAGCTTTCACTGGGACCTGTCACCCAGAATTGTCAACATCCAGCACCATGCCCTGCAGCAGGCTGCAAGTCTCTCACCCCATGTTAGGGTAACAAAGGAGGAGTCAGAAGCTGGCTTCCCAGGAAGTCTGAAAGCCCTCTCATGGGTAGGTAGACTGGAAAAATCAACCATCTGTGTAAATCAGTGAGTTCAAATTTTTTTGTTAAATATAATGGCTTGGCATCAAAGCGTCAGTTCATTTGGGGAGACAGAGAGAACAGAAATTAATGAGAGTGCAGTAAGAGACCCACTGCTTCTGGCTGGGGCAACCAGCCCTTCTGAATAGGAACTCATTGAAAATGGTATAATAGAGGCCTGTAGCAAGGCTGAAACAAGGAACAACAGCTCTTTCTCAAGCCTTTTGACCATGCTGGCAGAGAAACATGATTAAGATTCACATCAAGAAGCACAGACAGTTTCCACTGCATAAAGACAATCATGGGAAAGCTCTCTCTGAATCAGTGTTAATGGATACCTTCAAAATAATGCAAATGCTTATTTCCAACCTAGATTCAGGAATGTATCTTCCAAGCTTACCATTTTAAGCTAAAAAAAGGGCAGGAATTAATTTGCTAGAGCAGGAACAGAAGCTGTGCTGAAAGTGTTTCCATCAACATGTGGAACCCTCCCAAAGGGCCAAACTGCTGGTGTAGAACTGCCACACCAGAATGTTCAACTCAGGGCAACAGGTTCACTTTTTTGCAGCCAGGAGGAGCAGCTGGAAGTTGGAGTGTTTCTGCCAAGCTCACAGGTTTCCACACTGAGACAGGAATCTTAGGAGATTGAGCTCTTGGCTTTTTTAGCTCTCCTGCCTCTGTAACCAGGCCAAGTGGCCACATCCAAAATCTCAGTGAGTTTCTGGTCATCAGCCTCAGCCAGAACTTGAAATGGAGGAGAAAAGAGAAGTTAAGCTCAGCACATCAGCCCACTGAAGAAGAACCTTTTCAACCATAACATTTCAAATGTGACTACAGCTGTGTTCCAGCTGTACCCATTCCTGGCTGACTCAGCTGTTCCCAGTGCTCCTGAAAGCTGCCATGATAAAAAGCAAAGGTACCTGGTGGCGAGCAGGGGGTAGGTGTGCACAGGGCTGAACCAGGCTTCCTTCATCCGTGGCATGCTCTCATATATTAGGAGGTCTTTCTCTGTCAAAACCACTAACACTGGCTTCCAGTGCTTCTCGTTGTCTCCTGGCACCTGGAAAAGAGCAAAGTCTCAGTGAAACAAGAGACAAAGTTACCACCAGGACATGCCAGATGAGACAAACACCTTGAGTTCTGGGTGAGAAAATGAACAAGAGAGTTTTACTTCTGTGGCTTTTTGACATCTCCCACCTGAATTTATAATCAGAAGCAGCAGAAATTGAATAATGTGCAAGTCCTCTGCTGCTACCATTAGCACTGCTATTTCCAGCCTTCCTTTGCTACTGGCTACTCCATAAATGCAGTACTGGAAAAACACTGAGGTGGAGCTGGCTGTAGTTAGCTGTGGTATGCATGAAAGGACCTTAAATGTATATTTATAATGTGCACCATTCATGTGTAGCTGGCACATTAACCTGAGTCCTGGACACTGCTGCTGCTGTTTCTGTTTAAAAAGCTGCAACACCATCACTCTTAAAGAAGAGTGACAGGTAGCAAAAACTAGTGTTTGGGAGTAGATGCTTTTTTCCTCAACAGTTCACTTTTTTTTGCTTCTTCCTTCATACCATTCTTCCAGTTTTAGAAGTGCCTTTATAAAGGCACTTTATAAACCCCACTAAATGTGGGGTTGATCTCAAGCACTGACTCAGTGAGGGCTCTCCCTTCACATTTCAAACCCTTCTGTCAAAGGTGTCTAAAGACCAGAGCATCAGAGCCCTTTACTGGCTGCAGAATGCAGATGTGGAACTATATTTCACAGGTTAGATGTGTGATGTCCACATGGCAACACAATTATTGTTACGGGGACTAAGTATAGATTCTGGTTTTTACTTCTATTCTGGCAGCATAGAAATGTCTTAAAATAGTTAGGAATATGAAAGGACCTTTGTTTCAAGTAGGAATGAAGCTCTTTCACTGACAAACTAATAATTTTCCTTTTGGAGCACCTAAAGAAAAAGAAACACTGGTCCACAGTAACACTCACAGCCATGCATTCAAACACAAACATCTTGGCTGGGTACTAAAAGGAATGAAACAAATTCTGAAATTCACCAGAGAATCTGCTTGTCTCCATGACTCCTCCACTGAAACCTCTTCTGGGATGGAGAAGCAGCTGCCTGTGCTGTTCTGTGGTTGATGCCATGGACACATACCATGGGCATGTGTCACTGGGCATAGTTGGGTGGAGAAATGTATAAAAGGGATCAAAGTTTGGCCAGGCTGGGAGTGGCACACCCAGGTATGATAATTCAGAACCACATTTCAAACACTTGTATTTTATACAAAGGTAGGCTCCCACACATTTCTGAACTTTTAAGGGCTTTTAAGACCATTGTAATACACCCTTACATCAGAACACCAATGCCCAAAAGTAGATCGTAAACCAAGATTATTGACTTGTGCAATTTTTAAGATTTATTTCTCCCTCAGAACTAAGCTTTTCTAATAATCATATTCCTGTTTACAGCATTACTTGCTCATAGGTTATTCATGTCTCTTGAAGTCATAAACAGTTCATCCTTTCAATTTCTACAGAAGCATTAATACTTATTTATAATTTTCTTGTGGTGACAGTTTCTTGACACACAATCTTTCATTTTCGAATAGGGTCGAATAGAGAAGCCACATAATTAACACACCTATTACAACACTGACAAAAGAATGCAAAATTCAGAGCTCTCACAGTCTACATACCATGAAAATATTCACATGAGAAAAAACATCTTCAGCTTCTTAATACCACAGCTATTAATTGCAGTTAACACCCCAGTTCCTAGCATGGGAATACAGAAATGAGTGTCACAGTTAATGCTAACATTCAGTAAATGTTAATGTTTAATTTTGGACCACTTCACTGGTGTTCTTTAACTAGAAAGACTTTAGTACATGCTTTTGAAGATTTCCAGAAAAAAAAAAAAGGAAGATAAATATAAAATCTCTGTGACCACAAGCAATCTAAAGTCTAGGGGAAGCTGTTCACAGCTTTTCTGCAGAACCATCTTGCCTGTGTAGCATTTTCAATCACATATTTTGCTATCAGGTGGCTGGTCAGTCAATAGTGACTTCAGAAACTTTGGGGAACACTGTTCCCTGTAAAGCAATTACAGGAAAGAGAATAAAACTAATTTTACCAGCTGGTCCCACAACTCTTTGCCAGACAGCTGTAAATACTATGAGACAGGATTTCCAGCATGAATCCTGGAGTTCATGACCTGCACTGTGAAACCCACAGCTTTGCCCCCAGCAGCAGGGAGACTGTGGAGAAGATGTGGCTTGGTCATAAGGTATTGAGGATTGTTCTCAAGAATAAGTGACCTTACACACTATCTCTCCTTGTAGGATGCATCCCTTGTTTGTAGGGTGTGTAGTGGGAGAGGTGAGGAGGTGAATGATGTTTGCCTGTGTTCTGCTCTGAAACTCTCCCCAGTGAGAAGGGCCATGCAATACACACACTTTAAAGCACAGTTTTTAAACCTTACTGGGACCATAGCTGCCTCACTGATAAGGAATGCTGGTGTAAGCAACACTGCTGCTATTTCAGACCTGAAGAAGGATTTGGGTGCCTGAAAGCCTGTCTGTTTTTTCCCAACTCTAACAGCTGATCTAATAAAAGATACTGCCTTTCCTTAAAAACCTTGAATTGCATCACTCTTCCCTTATTTTGCAGGGTTTGGATCAGGCTGTAACAGCTGATGCCATGCTGTTCAACAGGCAGTTGGCATTTCTGGAAGATGTCAAAGAGAACAGGCTGTCCTGTAAATCTCAATAGCAAATTTTAAAAAGGAAGAAGAGAGGCTGCAAATATACCATTGGCCTACAGGATACATTTATCACAAATCAGCATGAGAAATTAATCCAGATCAACAAGTGTCATACCAAGCATGGGTATAATAGCAAATTACAAAACAAAAGAAAAAAACCCACGCTGCTTATGGGCAACTAAGTGAAGGATTTGTTCACGTTTAATATCTGATATACCCAAAAGATGAAATGCCTGTGTAAGAATAAATTTAAATATAGTTTAAGATACATTTTAAAGGCATGGTTTTAGACAATGATTAGGTCCAGCTCCTTAGCCAGAATCTTGCAGAATTTTGGCACTTGCACTACAGTTTCTTCGCTCCAGTTCCCACTTGCACATGTACAATTCAAAGTGCATTGATCTGTGCTGCAGACAAATAAAATCACCATCCACTCTAAAAAACTTTTCAAACTCAACCCTTTTTCAAAGTCAAAACTGTTAAATCAACTCTAGATGAACTACAGAAAAGTCAGCATTCCACAACAAAATGAATCAGCAAATATTTTGCTGGCATTCTGGACAGTGCTCAAGCACCTCCAAACAGGTACCAGTGCTCCTTCTGTGTGTCACAGAGGTCACTGCTTATATTCCAGGTGAAATTCCACTTCAAGTCAATGAAGCTGTAAATGTTTATACCAGAAGTAAAGTTGATTTCTTTTTTTTTGTTTAATAGACATACTCTGCCCCTAGATCAAAGTCACAAACTTGAAAAGGGAGAACCTTTTCTAAGAAAATAACCCAAGTGCAGTGAAGAATTGTTTTTGCTACTCCAAACCTCTTTGTTCCTCATTTACTCACCCCATTAAGTGGAAATGCCACTTTTTCCTGTATGCACTTCTTTCGTTTACCTTTCCAAATTCAGAAAATATTTCTGTGCTGCAGGGAAGAAATCTAATTTTTTTGTGTATAATAACATGATGGCTGGGCTTGGGATGACACCAGAGGAGACCAGTGTTCATGACTAGCTCAGACCCAGACTCCCCCTGCAGAGCCAGGTCAAGAGTTCTGTGTTTGCACTGCAGTCCCTGCTGGGCTGGGAGTGCTCCTGTGACACACACGGTGGGAATAGATGGGAATGTGGGGGCAGACAAAATGTGTGGAACAGCAGATGTTGGATTCCACAGCTACATGGAGACCTGGCCATCAATCCCTGGCTGACACAACCAGGGTGTTCAGTGCAGGGCATGGGCTGGAGACACAGGGATGGAGACACAGGGATGGAGACACAGGGATGGACACAAGGGATGGACAGACAGGGATGGACAGACAGGGATGGACACACAGGGCTGGACATGGCAGACCCATGGCACCCAGGATGGGCCTGAGCTCTGGCTGCCTCTGGAGGCCTCTGCAGTGCCAGGCTCTGCTTTGGGACCAGACCTGTGTTGCCAAGGACTGACTGCAAGCAGTGACACAAGCTCATCAATACCTGCATGGCTGCTCTGCTCCTGCTGCTTTCTGCCCACTGCTCACAATGCACCCTCAAGGAGTAACTCCCCTGGGACACAGCAGTGCTTCCAAGGAGCCAGCTGGCTGTGCCTGAAGTGATGGGCATCCCTGTCCCCTCCAAAGGGCATCACAGCTTACAAAACTTTGACAGTTTTCACATATAACTAGTTGCTATAAAACAATGGGCATCTCAATGGACATAAATCCTTTTACAAAATGTTGGACCTTTGCTCTTTCACCTGTTGGGTTTTTCTTTGGATTTCAGTTATTCATCTACTTCAGGGTGTCAGGAATGGATGAAAAAATACTTTTAATCTGTGAAGTTTACAGATAATTAAATTAGAGACCTTGGTCTACTCTGAAAAGCTGATTTATATTTTTGTTACCTCAAAAGGGACATTCCAATTACATTCCCTGTTTAGTAAACAAATTATAAACTGCCAGCAGACCCCACTGCAGCAAGTATCCAGAATGTGTCTTTTAAGAGACCACTGTGAAGTTTATGTTTACAGTAAGTGTTTTATTTAACCCCCTTTTCCAACACCTCCTCCCAAATCCCAGACCTACACTATCCTCTTACACTGAGCACAGAAGGAGCAACCAAGAATGAACTTTCTTGCTATTTTACCTCTCCCTTAAAATCTCTCTGTGCTGACAAGCAAGATTTGACACAGGCTGGGATGGGTTCTCTACGTATTTCTTGCCTTTTCATTGTGTTTTGATGAAGGGTTACATCTATGTTCAGAATAAATTTGATTCATTTACAGAAACCCACTTGTCAGTTCCTGAAAATAACAGCTGGGACTGAAAAGGGTTTTTGCAAGATGAACAGCAGGGATGCAGAAATACATCCTGCAAACCCCAGCATATGCAACAACGCTGGTATTTGCTCGAGCTCATTTGATGGGAGGCAATTTGCCTGCAGGAGTGGGTGTAAGTGACAGCCGTAGGCAGGGGATATCAACACCTCCCATACCACATTCGGGTGTGTTTTGCTGCTAAACTTTGTAGTTTTAAACAGGAAATAATGTGCATGTTTTTTTAGGATTTCAAAAAAAGTAATGAAAACGTGTCTGGTTTTGTTTTTCTCTTTTTTTGACCCCAGCGATGGCTCAAAGGTGGCTTTTGTCATTATCAGATCTGGATTGAAGTCAATGCACACGTGAAAATCCCCCAAAGGGCACAATATTGCTCCTGGAAGGAGTGAGCAATACTTGGCCAAGGTACCAGAGCTGTGCAAGCAGCCAGAGCCAAGAGGGCAAGGTGGAACCACAGCAGGGACCACACTGAGCCACCCTGCAGCTCATACAGGGACCACACTGACCCACCCTGCAGCTCACACAGGGACCACACTGACCCACCCTGCAGCTCACACAGGGACCACACTGACCCAGCCTGCAGCTCATACAGGGACCACACTGAGCCACCCTGCAGCTCACACAGGGACCACACTGAGCCACCCTGCAGCTCACACAGGGACCACACTGACCCACCCTGCAGCTCATACAGGGACCACACTGACCCACCCTGCAGCTCACACAGGGACCACACTGACCCACCCTGCAGCTCACACAGGGGCCACACTGACCCACCCTGCAGCTCACACAGGGACCACACTGAGCCACCCTGCAGCTCACACAGGGACCACACTGAGCCACCCTGCAGCTCCTGAGCAGAGCCCAGGAATCACTGATAACTCAGCTACAGGCACTGCTGGGCATGGACAAGACAATCATTCTCAAGACAGCTCTCTTCAATTCTGAACTCCTCATTATCCTTTAAAACAACAGGGCACAAGCCAACTTTTGCCAAAATGAACACAGTCAAACGCATCAACACTGCAATATTTTCAAACAATGTCCTTACTCTCTAGACTAACGGGATTTTCAAACAGCTCTGGCTCACATCCAAAGACCTCTAAATGCAAGAAAAGTACCTAAGTGCTGTGAACTCACCCATGCATGAATGGCAAGTGATCTGAGACCTTTCCTGCAGCCAAACAGGAATGCCCGATTCCAATTTTGCAATAGAGGTTTGTTCCCAAGTTTGGTGAAGTCAGCTGGAATTTTCCTAATAACTCTTTAACTATGCTCATGAGAAACAAGCCAATAACTCTTTAACTATGCTCTTGAGAAACAAGCCTAAAGGTTCAGTGTCTTCCACACCACAGAGAAGAAGTAGCCAAATTTTTCTTGGAGGTGAGATGGAAGAGGATGACATTCAATATACACAAATAGAAGCAAGGGGAATTTTGATTTGGTACTCAGAGAAACCTTTTCTATGTATCATGGTGGTCAAATACTGAAACAGACTGTGAATAGCCACCCCTCAAGTTACTCACAACATGACTAATAAGGGCCTGAGCAAGCTGTTTTAGTTGGGTCAGTTTAGTGCAGGAGGCTTGTATTCCTTCCAACTTGTCTTACTTTGTGAGTCTATGAAATACCAGATAAAACTGAAGAAGTCCAGATTTGGATAAGAGAGTCATATAGATTGTCCCTAAGTTAAAGATGGTTGTATAATTATTCTGTTGACATACAGATTTTCATGTGTTCCATGAATGCTGCATCAGTATGAATGCATTAGTAACACAGAATAGTTATCACTGCTAAAGGGTTTGCAGGATGATTTGCCTTGAGCCTTAAATCCTCTAGAGCTGTATAAGAAGTGTATCCTTGATGCTCCTATCTTGATGAAGTCTAACACTCTGCATTTCCATTGCAGCAGATTAAAGATCAGAAACATAAGGGAGTGAAAAATCCCAGCATCACACAAATTTTATTCACTTTACCTTAAGTAAAAATGTATTACACAACATGAGAAAAGTTTAAAATTCTGATGTCTTGTCTTGAGATCCACAGAAACTTATTAACTAAATACACAGAAATCCAAGTCCAGGGGACTCAAAAATGGACAAAATGGTAATTCATCTATATTTGAAATCTCAACCATGACCCACAATTCTTCTGCTGTGCATGAAGCTGGGATTTGAAGGTCCATATTCTCCAGTGAGACAGGAGATTTTACCTTCCTGATACTGTCAGGAATCATTCCAGGGAAAATCAAACAGGCAGTGTGCACAGGAGATGGCAAAAGCCATAACACACCATTTGTTAGGACACTGATTGCTTTTCATTTTAGTTAAGCTGACCATTGTGATTTAAGAAGTATGCTGGTGCTTCCTGGGTAAAACACATTTTCTTCTACTAGCAGTAACTTCAGACCATGACAACACTGTGTGAAATTGGAGTAGTAGTAATTTATGATAGCAAAGCTTTGCAAATAGCAAAGGTCCACTCCTGAAATGATAGTGTTGAACCAAATTACTTTTTAGAAAAAGCTGCACTTTGCTATCTTTTCTTGTTTTCATTTTTATTGCTTCTCAGAAATTTCCAGGGGAGAATGGGGAAGGTAAGAGGACATTTCATCACTCAAGGGCAGTGGCCAACCTGTAAGTCACAAGATGACACAAGATAACATAAGTCACAAGAGACAGATGCAGGTCAGACACACAGGAAGGTCAGCACAGCTCCACTGGCCACTGAGGCTCATCAGGAGACAGTGGACAGCTGAAGCTCAACTGACCTTCAAACACAACTCCACTGGGAACAAACCTGGACTGGATGAGCTCACATTGTTAATACTGCTTGTAGAAGAGGCACAGGGAGGGAGGACTAAAAGGAGGGAAAGACCATTAACCCCAGGCTTTTCTAAACAGTTATACTGATTGAACAAATTAATGGAAAGCCTGAAGAGTGGGTTGAGCACTAACCTGCTATTTATAAGCAAAAAACTGTAAAGTGGAGGCAATCACAAGTAGTTACCTCCATGACCTGCCAGCAACTGTTTTGATCTGCCAGAGGCAGATTCTTTCACACAGCAATCTCTCTCTTCCAGCATGCTCACACAACCACACATTCAGGACAGAAGTGAAGATGCTATTAGCAGACACCTCTGAATCTGTTGTGTGTGCATGCATAACTTATTTGTGAAGTGTCTGGGCTCTTCAGACTGCACCTGAGAGTGGCTGTAAACTTAGTATCTGAAACAAGTCTCATGAACATATCACCAAAAAGCTGCTGGCAGCAGCTACCTGAAGTTTAATAAATATTTAAATAAAAATCAAAAAGTTAAAATGTGGTAGGAACTGTACTTCCAAGATGCAGCTTAGTTTTGGGAGAGGTCAGCAGCTGTGTTGTCTCCAAAATAATCACTGGACCCCAAAGCACAAAAAATCTAATGCTAGGGGAAAAACCTGTACTTCCCTTTAAAATGGAGCAGTCTCCTTCCTCCTTAAGCCAGGCTTGGCCTGTGGAAAACCAAGGAGCACAGCACAGTCATGTGCTTTCTGCTTCAGTCCATGGAGCTGTTTTGCACATCAGGATCAGGTACAGAAGGAAAGGGATTCTACTTTGTGCTGGAGATTTTGGAAGCTCTACCACATCTCCTGTGCAACTGCCCAAGAGCAGATATTGCTACTCAGTGGTGGGGAAAGCAGGTGTGCTCCAGGATACCAGAACAGCCACTGATCCCTGCTGTGCCCTGCAGGTTACTGTGCTGGAGTTGTGCTGTGAGCAGAGCTCTGCTCAAGCCAAGGGAGTACAACATCATCAGTGGGGCATAATGGAATTGCACAAGAGCAGAATCCATGTGCAGACACCATAGTTTCAACTCACTGTCCCTGAAGGGTCTGTAATTTGCAATTGAATTTGACCTCTGCTGATCAAAAGGGTTCCACATTAAGATAGATGGGTAATAATATCCATTGCCTCAAAAGATACAAGTATGTCATCTTTCAATTCAGTAAAAATGTGTGGATTTCTAAATAGCAGCTAAGAACACTTTTCAACAGCATCCAATCAAATGTGAATGCTGGAGGTGGACTTCGATTTGAAAGCAGCTTGCAGTTTTTAATGATGGCTGAAACATGAAAAATGCAATTTGAAATTGTTACAGTGCCTATTTGGTGAAGGACAGGTAATCATCAATGTCTACATTAAAACTAGAGTGACTGAAATCTGTCCCAGGAGATGTTCTGTGCCTTTGTCTACCACATCATCATCCCAATATTCAGTCTCAGAAATAATGGCCCATCATGACTGGTATCTTTTGAAGACTGACAGATTTGACTAGTTTACTCAAGGGTCATAATAAATCATAAGTGCTGGAAGTAAAAATAGTAGGGGAGCAATACAGAGAGAATAAGATGTTTCATTTTCATTGTTATTATGTTGTCTGAAGGACAATCCAGAGTACTGTGTCATTTCAGTCTGTGTGTCACTGATCAATATTCAGCAATACTGATAGACTTCAATGCAACTAATGACCTCAAGCAAATGAGTGAATTCACTACATGCTTCACACAAAAATGTTACCTTCAAAACACAATTAAAATCTGTATGCTATGCTTCATCAACTGGAATTTTGAGCATGCTGAGAAATATTTGGTAGCCTTATCAAAAAAACAAAAATTCAATTAGAATTCTTAATAATTTCACTTAATTTTGACAGAATGTGGAGCAGCCACAGATGTCTGAAAAATTTGGTGAAAATTAGTCACAATTTGGAATCCATATCTACTTATTAAGATTTATCACAAAAAAAAAAACCGTACATGTCTTTTTTCTGATTTATTTATTTACCTAGTTGTCAGCTTAAAAGCCATTTGATTATTTGAAACCTTTTTTTAAACTATTACAAAGTCTGTATCTCCATTACCACAACAACAGACCTCCACCAGCTATCTAAGAAATTCATTTTGTTTTTGGGGGGAGGAGAGAGAGAAAGGGGGAGAAATTTGAACATGCACTTTTCATTTTAATTTATCATATTTAACATTTTCTGATGGGCAGGATTTTTATTTCTTTTCCCCCAGAAATCCAGTGGAGCTCCAGCAGACCTCTGGATCCCTCACCAGCTGTGTCACTCCAGGAACCTCCTGGATGACTTGAAAGATGAACACTGCTCAGGCTCAAACAGCCTTTGTTCCCAAGATTTGTCCAGCCTGTTCTTTAAAGCCTTTCCTGACAGAAACCCTCAGCTACTCTATTGTAGTCCCAGACCAGTTTCACCATTAGGAAACCATTGCCCATTCTGGAGCACCTGCCACTGGGGTTACTGTGAGTTCAGGGACCATTACCTGCTTGGGAGACTAGCAGAAAATTTGAATGATGTGCATTTTTAACTGAAAGTAGTTTTAAGATGGTCTTTACAGTAACCCTGCAGAAGTGATTTCAGGAGAGCAATGGTCACAGAGGAAATGGGTAAGTGGAAGAATGCAGCAGAGGAAGTTCAGAGCTGAGGATAACTGCAGGTTGTCACTGTGATTTGTTGGACAGCTGTCACCACTAACTGTGTGGCACATGAAGAAACACACACATCCCTAATGATGCAAATATAACTGGCAAGGCAGCTTTAATAGGAAACCACTGTTACCAACTGTAGTCAGCCAAATTTCCCTTGGGGATGTCAACCGAGGTTCGAAAATCAGTCCGAGGTTTGCCTGGTATTTAAAATACATTTTTAATTCTTGCTGATACATCAAGCCTTTTTGCTTTGCTGACATTCCATAGTTTCAAGCTCTTCTCTGTGGCTAGGAACATACAATAAAAATGAGAGCTCAGCTTTCATAAAGTCTATTTATTTCAGAAGTTGCAGCCAAAGAAATATCCTTAAAGTAGAAGTATTCAAGCTATGAGTTTGCCACCTGTAGTCAGGAGCTGCCACTTCCCAAGAGCCATGACTTTCCCAGATCTATACTGTTTATCTTACAAGACCAGACAAGATCACAGCCCAGGGGTTTACAGCAACAACTGTTTTTTAATTAATCTATTAATCTAATTATTAATCTATTAATCTAAATGACCAAAAAAGCCCACAAAAAACTAGCAAATATTGAAGGCCATGTGTTAATATATCTTATGAATATTCAACAGAGCTACACAGGGAAGACAAATAAACAATGTTCTTTCTACTGGGCACTTATCTATGCTGAGCTTTCAATTAGCCACACAGGACAAATGGATATAGTGCTGTGCCATGTTATTTCATCTAGATTACTTTAAAATACACAATTAGGGCCATCAATCTACAGACCCAAATCCTACAAATATCAGCAAATTACATACTGTCAGCTATGTAATTTTTAAAGCTAATGCTCTCTATCTGTTCTAATTCTCAGTGGTTTATATTTTTTAAAAGTAATTACAGCATTTAACTACTTTCAGAAAATTCTACTGAGAACTGAACATCTTTCTAGAAGAAAAACTTGGGAGGAATAAAGTTAAACTCCAAAGTTAGTATAACCAGATTGCATGCTACAGGTTACCTGCCTGTGGAGCCAGGATGAGAAACTAAGGTTTCAGACTTAAGCAACATCCCTGCGATACATAATTTAATAAAATAAAGAACTTCCTGGTAACAGCATTAGACTTTCAGGTCTCTTAATAAACATATCACCTACTCAAAGATAAATTATTTTTGGCACAAGAGACATACAATCTTACCAACCAACTGACTTGATCAATGGTAACTTCTTTCCTGCTGTGGGCTAATAAATCACTCCAGCCAGCAAGTGCCAACTATTTACAGTATGAGCTGGCTCAGGATAACTTGAACATCACAGAGCTGCTACAAATTCTGCACCTATAAGAAAGTGGAAACTCCAAGAAGACATGTGTGAATATTATCAAGTGACTACACCTAATTCCACTCTTGGTGTTAGAAATATACTTGCCCTGAAGGAAATTTCACTAGGAAATGTTATTAATTATTTCTCTTGCTTTTATTACTACAATAGAGATAGATTTGTCTATTCATTGAGATTTCTTTTGTAGTTTGTACTGGCCTAAGCATCTTATATATTGGTAGAAAAAAATCTTAAATAATTTACTTGAGTAACATTGCAAAAAGAAAATTGGGAACTATGTATTTCATTACATAGTTATATGCTAATATTCACATAACCTATTTTAGAAGTAGAGCAAATGGGATTGCACTGGCTATCATATCAGCAGTTTCATACCAAAATTTCTGGATTTTTAAATACCCTGTCCTCATTGGCTTTTTAATTTCCTTAGCCATATGGAAAACATTCAGGCACAATTAACTATTTGTCAGAAAACAATCTATTAATTAATGCCATTCTGTGTGAATGGGCTGAAAATCACATTCTTTGCTTGCCAAAAGCTTCCACTTCTGCCTCATGTTTGTGCTCTGAACTAAACATAGCTACAGATACACAGCTTGACACAACTGACCAAGGCAGAAAAGAACAACTGCTGCCATGGTTTTTCAGAACCAGCAGCCACTGAGATTTTCTAAAGATAAGAAGGGGGTCAAGAGAGCTCCACCTCTGCATCTCCTAAAATTCTTTACTGACAGATCCTTGATTAAACTAGGCAGAAACAGATGAAATCACAATTAAGACATTTAAATTTGTGACAGAGCTTGAAAGAGGAAAAATTTGAAGGGGGAGGAGGGAGAGTAAGTTACAGTGTTTTTTAGGCTTAACCTTAAAATTATAGAGTCTGACTTCAATTATATTTATATATCCTTTTGGTTCTATTGACGTCAGTGGATTCACTCCTGAGTTATGCCAGATGGAAATCAGGCTAGATATTACAACATTTTCATGCATATAACTAGCACCCCTTTAAACACACCATTTATTCAAAAGTACATCTCAGCCAGCTCAGAGAGCCCAGCCAGCATCAGAGGCAGGGGCAGTCAGTGATGGGGAATGCTGAGGCTGAGCTGCACAGACAGAAGGGGAAGAGAAAGAGATGTGGAGCAAACTTCATCTGCTGTTATCTGCACATGCATGTAACCCTTGCTGCTGCTGAATCCTGGGCACTGAGCTGATAATGTCTGGGGCTGACAAAAGGCAGCATGGTGTCTATTTGCTTCCCTTGAAGAAAAGCAGTCTGAGATCTCTGTTACCTCTAAGACTGGTATTCTTAAAATTAATTTTTTAGCAGAACAGCCTGTAAATGCTATTGTTTCCAAAAGTGTGAACCACTTTGCAGTGGCTCCTACACAGGGCTACAGGTGTGTAACCATTATCAGTTAGTGGTTGCCTCCTTGTCACTGTTTTTCAGAATTGTTCACTCTCTTGAATGTGATCTTGTAACCACAACCCATTCCTTCTGTTTGCACTTGCAAATATCCAAGCAGCTGTTTCAAGTTATTTGAAGAGGGCAGAGACTGAAGTTTTACTTGATGTATCGGGGCTAACAGAAACTGATGATGTACATGACCTTTGATGAATGCAAACTCTGAGTCCAATCTGAAGGAAAACAAGAGAAGGGAGCTAAAATTCCTCTTTGAAGTCTTCTTGCAGCTGTGAAGAGATAATCTTACATGGTTATGAAAGGTTCAGAGAAGGCTGGTCTTATTCTTGCCATTAGAGAAGATTTCAATACCTTCCAACCCACTCAACATTCTGTACACTTGTCTGCACCCTGAGCTCTCTGCAGTTCATCAGTGACTTGCTCCTTCCACTATCACCTTCCTCCAGGCTCTCCTAGCTCAGAATCTTCCAATCTCTTCCAGTGCTGTCTCACTCTTCCCTTTCCCCCAGCTCTAATTGTCTTTCAGAACTCATCCATTTGGCTTATGTCCCAGAGGAACAAAAATCACAGCAGAGAGTTATCAGATGTTTGGTCCCATGTTTCCTTCTTCCTCTTCTTGCCTACTCACATGGTTAGTTTGGAGCAGGGTCTGTTTCCGCTGCAATCTCACACCATGGCATTCCAGCTTTGGCTATACCCCAGGCACTTTCATACCAACATCATTATTAGTATTATGCTATTAGCCACAACAACCTCCCCCAAATCCGTGCTGCTCTTTCTCATTTCAAACTCTTGCAACAGCAATGGAAGGATCCAACAGAAGGCAGCTCATCCTCGATAGCCAGCCTTCCCAAAACTCACAAAACCAGACAAAACCATCACATAAAAGGTTCTCACACTGCCCCATTTAACCTGTGAAACCCCTTTCCAATCCACTCCTCTTTGCAACACTTCCAGCTTCTTCCATTTCTTCCAGTTGCCTTTGCCATTGTTACACATGCCTGCAGTTTTGGGCAAGCAGAATTAAACCTCTGTTTTGAAATTTTATGTGGGAGAATATTAATGTATTCTTTAGCCCTGTGATTCAGGGATCCAAAGAACATAGAAATAATAAGCATTTTTTGTGGAATGAATACATGTGTATGTTTAAACATGAAGATTTAATGTATTCCCCAACCTGAAGAGCCCTGCACTAAACTTCCCAGGGTGACAGAAGCCAGAGACAACACCACAAACTATTTATTATAATAATAATGTTCAAGCTTTTCATTCCACAAACAAATAGGTAAGCTTCTATTCCTGTAGCAGGCTTCTCCTCAAAGTGAACTTTTTAGAGCCATTTCCATAAACATCACTGGCATTTCCAGCATGAAGTACAAAAAAGCAGCTATAGCCACACTGCACATGAGCAGCTACTCTGGCCAATGCCTGCAACTATTTTCAGCACAAGATCAACAAATTAATGTTTACACAGCAGCATTTGCTCAGCAGAAATGCATAAACAAAAAAAGCTCCAAGAATAACAAGATATGTTCACGCAGTTTCAGGAATCTTCACTGCAGCTATCAGTCATTAGTAATTAAAATCCAGGTGCTTCCTTTCAGCAGGGTTACTGGTACTGCAGGAACACCTGAATCTCCGGGAATCCAGAAACATCTGAGAAAACCTTTGGCAAATCCATCTGTCTTCAATAGCAAAGTCAGTACATTGAGAGCAGAAGGTCCAAACCCCCAGACATGTCCTTCAGACACAGACAGACATTTGGCTCCAGACCCCTTTTTGTCCCCTGACTATTGAACAGGCTCACTGTACAAGCCAAAATGCCCTTCCAGCAATGCCACAACAATGCCACAACGATGCCACAACGATGCCACAACGATGCCACAACAATGCCACAACAATGCCACAACTATGCAGGATGGGGCAGCTTCTCATACCAAAGAGAACTTTGCTCTTCTAGCAGATCCTGTTTTAGATACTTCCCTTCTCACCCGTCCCTTTCAGCTGTTTCCTATCTTGCATCCAAAGTCTAACATGAACACCAAGGACTGGATCTCTATGTACTTTGGGTTTTTCCATTTGATTTCACTCAATTTTCTATTTGAAGCAGTAATGGTCTTCCAGCCTTATTGATCAGTTTTCATTGTACACAGAACTGTGTGTGATTTGCAGAAATCAAAATTATTCTCTCTATTTCTCTGTCCCTTACATGTAGTTGTTTAGAGGTTACATTAAAAGCTTTACATTGAAATTAAAATTAAAGTTAAAATTTAAAATGTTGCTTTTGTACTAGTCATTGAGTAACCCTTCCTATCTTTTCTAATCCTTCAAATGAGGAAAACAGTCAGTACAAGGATATTGTTCATGTTGGGATTCTTGTCTATCTCTCCATAAGGATGATTAGCAAAGTACTGTCTCTCCCTAGATTTACAATTGCAAAATGGAGTGAAAATCTTTGTCCTTTGAGGACGTTTTTGGAAATGATCAGAAACACCTTCTTTCAAAACCAGAGATGCTGGCTGTTTGTGGTAATTCAACAATTGGTCTTAATAATTTTACTTACGAATAAAGGAGAATTTTGGTAAAGTATTGCTAAATAAGGTACCTACTAATAAAAAAAAAAAAATCAAAAATGAAACTTCAATGCTCCCAAATTCCTTGCAGTGCCATTACAGTCATTAGATTGTAAGCTCTGACAAGGTTAAAGCTAATGTTATTCAAAGGCTGTTCCCTGAAGCAGATTCCCTTTAGGTAGTAGATTCATTGTCTTACTGTTTAAACATTCAGGCTTTCCTCTCTATTTCACAGTTCATAAAGCACCTTTATGGTACTGAGGTGTTTGTTTTTCTTCCCCCAAACAGCACAGAAGGCAGTTTGTTTTTCCAGCTTTGATTAAACCCTACATCCCAGAGGCAGTGAGGCCGTGGCACTGCCCTGCTGTTTCCAGCTGTCTCCTCCTGTGAAGATTCCAGCACCATGTCCCTCCTGCAGCCCCAGCGTGTTCTGCTGGCTCTGAGGTTAATGTGTACACAGCACAGCTCATTAGCCCTGCTTCACTATCTGAGCCAAAAATCAACGTGATTGATCCAACAATATCTTTGGGCTTGGGACTAACACTCAAATGAGGTCTCACCAAAAGCAAAGGTCAGCAATTTGGCACAGATTTCGCTGTGCACGGAGAAAGCTTTTCTTCCAAACTATTCATCAGGGAAGGTACAAATGACAACTAATATGGGCCTCATTAAAAATGAGTAGAGGAAACCCCCTGTGGAATTCAGCAAGGCTCCCTTGCTATCAAAGTTATTTTCAGTCCTTTTCTGAAGCTTTTATTTACATTACAGTAAAGACAACGTGGAGCTTAAAGACGGCTGTGAGGCTTGGGGTTTAGGAGACTCCTTAGACTAATTATCATGATGTGCACTATCAATTACTGTCCACTTAAGAAGAGAGGGTAATTCTGCAGGCAGAAATAAATCTTTGGATCTGAAGAATCTGGAGTAAAGGGAATAAAAGGGAATAATTTTTTTAATCGGCAGTTTTTTTTTAATGTTAAAACTCCGTTGTCAAAACATTTCCCATCTTAAAATAACTAAAATAAAACAATCATTAATTTAAGACTGGGAGAGAGAAGAGGAATGATACATGAAACCTTTTCAATTGTAGATTTGTTTCAAGTACAGTTCTTACAAGGATTTCACTCATATTCAAGCACTTTTGCCACAGTCAAGCCCTGAAATCAGAATTTATCAGAACTTTATCAGAAAATACGTTATTTTACATATGGTATCAGCATGTTCTTCCTTCCTCAGTAATGAAGGGTGTTGAAAATACTATTGATGCAACAATTAGACTGTATGAGAAATACTTCCTTGCATTCTACAGAGTTGCTGTGTTGCAATATAATTGTCTAATGGCACATTTTTGTCAGGGTTCTCATGATATTATGCAGGATAATTTTATTTTTACAAGATTCAATAATAAGGTAAAAGGCTGGTATTAATAGCCTTAGGAATTTATTACATAAACAGAGGTTGAGCACTAAAATTGAACTGGATTTGCAGAGTAGGCACTGAGTGAATGTCTTGCACACTGAAAATTGTAACCCATATAACTTTTCTCTCTTCACTGCTCTTTTAAAACACTCTTATTCTTCTAAAGGTCAATTCCTCTTTCCAACAGGGAACACAACATCTCCTCAAGATATATTTAGAAAATCTGTTTATTTATCTCTGTTAACAGTTGTTTGGTAAAACAGCTTTCAAGGCATATATTCTCCTGCTTGTAGCAGCAGTGACACTCTGCTCTCTTCCACAACAGTCTCCAACATGAACCAGCTCATCTGTCCTAAAAGCACTGCTGGGTAGAGAGAGCACTCCTCTGACTGCAAGCTGAGTGGGTGAGCATGATGAGCCAATAATATGCAAAAAGAGAGGAAATAATCTAAATGTTTCCCTCCAAATTAGGGTATTTTTACCAAGAATAGCTCTGCTTTTGCCAGAAGTTTTCTCTGGGGATCAGCTGAGGGACCTGAGGGGAGAAGAAGGGCTGCAGAGCAAGGAGGCTTTTTTATGGCCAGTTCTGCTGCTTTCTGATTTATTTATTCATGCCATTAATCAGAAAGCTGAAATAGGAGTATTGTTATGCCAGTAAATAAACCAAAGAAATGATGACTGGGGTGAGAGGAATTCATACTGGGCAAAGCCTGAAGGTCAACACTCCCCTAATGAGCCCCTCCATTCCCCTGAAGGTGATTTTTAACTTCAGGAGCCAACACCAGCAAATGAGAACCAGGTAACTTTGAAGACAGAAAATGCTGCTTGATGGGAACTTACTGCCCAAAAAAATCCAGGATTCTCTAAGACAGACAATCCATTTCTTTTCAAGCTTCTAGCACACAGCCTGTAAGCAGAAAAATGCAGACAAATGAGCGAACAGGCAGAGTGCAAGGGCATAGCCTTTGTTTGCCAGCACCCCACACTGCACAGCTGTGTACCCAGGGTGGATCAGCCCTGGGCATGTAAAGATAAGTCTGCTTGGCCCAGAGAAGTGAAGTGAGATCAGGGGCTGAAGGGTGTCCCCAGCTCTGCTTGGGTCCTTGCTCACAGCTTTCCTATTGCTCAAACTGCATTTGCCTCACTCTGTTTCAGCTGAGTTTGCCCCAAACTATTGCCTTAATGGCAGCTTCCTCACCCTGAATAACCACTCCACAGCATCTCCAAACGTCCAAGGTGAGCTCCACACTTCCTCATCCATTGTGCTGCTTTGTTTTCTCCCACCTTGCATCCCACAGCTGGGCAAGAACAGGCACTTCCCTTTCCTATCCCACCCCTGCTGGCACCCTACTTACACCAGTGAGAGGAGGCACAAACACACTGGGGCACGAGCAGATCAGTTGCTTTGGTGGCACTTGAGTGTTCAAAATGATTAGGAAGGCCACCCTCCACTCCCCACTGACAGGATATGGGTTCAGCAGAGGTCTCTGCTCCCTATGTACGTGTTTTATAAAGGAGGTTCATGTTGCATTTAAATCAATTTGAATAGCAAAGAGCATCACTGCCTCAAATTCCTTCACTTCCTATCTTTCTTGCAGCATTTTCTATCAGAGGCTGGGAGAAAAAAGGAAGCCTTTGCCCAGCTTCTGAAGGGGGATCAAAGCCTTCCTTCATATCACACCTGTATCTTCATGAACTGTACTGCAAATATGTTTAAACAGAGACTTCCAAATCTGTGCATCCCCAAAAGCTGAGATGTCCAGCACATGCATGAGGGGAGCTGGGTGTCTTTGGACAGATCAACTGCAACTGCCAAGGCAAAAGACAGAAAGGCCCAACATCCTGAAAATTTAGCAAAATCTAGGAAGTAAACAAAAAAGTAAGGAAGTAAACCAAAGTTTAGAAAGCTCCTTGTCCAGCAAAATCCAACCCAGCCAAACAGCAGTTCCAGTTTGGGTTATCTAGAACAATGAGTTTAGTATTTGTGCCATGGCAGACACACTGTACAAAGCAGCCAGTGCTCAGAACCACATCAGGATGTGCTCCACACCACAATAGGATGTGGTCCCACAGCTGCCACGCAGTTCTGTTAGAGAAACCAAGACAAACATCTCCCACACCTCAGGAAGGCACTGAACTCCCTGTTTCCTTTCAGCATCCTCTCCCCCCTCTCAAGCTACAGCCCAGCATTTCTCCTTTCAAACCCTACCCTGGGTTTGCTGACCTGACATCTGCAGAGCCCCCTGTCACTGCAGAGCCATGTGGATCCTGCCTGTGGCTGGTGTCCCCTCCCTGTGGCTGGTGTCCCCTGCCTGTGGCCGGTGTCCCCTCCCTGTGGCTGGTGTCCCCTGCCTGTGCAGGCACAGCTGACAGAGCAGCAGCCACACCTCAGGCTCAGAATTCCTCCTGACACAGGGAGGGAGGAGTTAAATCAAACTCTATGGAGAGGAATGATTATAAAAAGGAACTTTCTCATAATTCCTGGGGTTCATAGGAACAGGAATAGATACATGCTGTATTTTATGGAGAAAGCTAAGTCATCTGCAAGGACAGCTGAGGCAGAGGGAGAGTGGGAAGGATGTGATTACCTCTGCTGGGATCTGACCAGAACTAAAGCAGCCCTCATGGGAAGGGCAAGGGGATATGCAGGGCCCAGTTCACACTGCAAGCTGAGTTGCAGCTCAACTTCTGCAAGAATAATTTAATACCTGAAGGCTACCACAGGCACAACAATGCTCACTCATTATTTAACTTTGCTCCATAATTATCTGATAGAGGGGTTTTCCTTCACTACAACAACCAACTGTACTGCAGAAATACAGACTTTTGATTTCAGGTCCTTCATACATTTACCACCATATCCCTATAATTTTCCATTATTTATTTGTACCTGTTATCCCTTCCAGTCCCCTTGCAATGAGCACTTCACTTCATTTTATTGTTTGCTGGTCTCTCATTGGCATGGGGAGAAATAGCATGTGTGTTACAGATAAAGGCTGGCAAAGCCTTTAAAACAGCACAGTGAATGAAAAGGCTCTTTTCAGCCTGAGTTACAGCCTTTTACTGAAGCCACCAAAAGCAAGGAAAGAACGATGTCACTGCTGGTAAAAATGGCCTGTGGAGGAACCTCACTGAAGCTTGGAGAGGAAATTACTCTTCATGCTATTTCAGGTCTTTCCTAAGAACAGGCTGATCGTTATCCCAGATAATGAAGACTGTTAATGTAATTAAGAACTCTGTTCTGGTGTTTTACAAAGCAAACAAATAAGTTCTGGAATTAATAAGATGCAAGGTTAAGTGACACAGGGCAAAACCAGGATTCTTCATTTGGATCTAAGTGCTCCACAGCAAGTCATTAGCTGGCATTTAAAAGTGCAATTTCTAATTTAGGATACAGAGAAAGTTTTCCATTTGAGGTATGTATAATCTCTAAAAGGTCAGATCAATTTTAAGATTATTACCTGATATATATTATCAAGCATTTTTCTCTAATCACAAAAATCAGGAGGACAGGACCAAATTGCCTTGCTCTTCTTCCTGGACAGTATATATGGGTAATATTTCCAAACTTGTCTGTAAATCCCTGGCAAGTAAGTTAGGCAGTTCAGAAATTGTTATTTTAGCAAACACCCATTTTTATATCAGTTTACTTATCTTGTTAGATCATATATTGATTTGTACTGGGTTAACACACAGTACAACCCAAAGCTTGCTGTAGCTCAGCCTAAACAAGCACAGGTACTTTCCAGGCACACAAGTGAGACTGGGGATTAGTATAACCTGGATTTTATCCTGAAGATGCTGCTGGTTCAGACTGAGCAGCCTGATGAGGCAGCTGCCCCAGAGAAACAGTGACACACTGCCCAGGGAAGCAGCAGCTTCCCAATGCCCTCCTCCTTGCCACAGGTTCTCACTACTTGTCTTACACTGGGATTTGCCTCTGTCACAAAACCTGCAGAAAATTAATGGTGTCCCTCCAAAAGTAATGACTTTTCTACCAGAACTGCCACCACCATGATGGAAGAGCAGGGAGGGCTAAGGGGAACAGTGGCTGCTGCAACCACAGACACAGCCCTGCCACAGTTTGTAAAATGCTGCCTAGTAGATGCTGTGCTTTATTTAAAGTCAGATATAAATAAATAAGATCAGATAACATCAGACATATAATGTTAAAAAATGGCAAAATGTTTTAACTACATGGTGGGCTATGGTTTTCTCATGCAAAGACATTTGAAGCTCACTTTTACAATTTGGAAATTATATAAATTTTTTAACTAAAGATCTCCATTTCTTTGAAAACTCATTTGTCTATGATGAGAATAACAACATGGCTCTGTTGCTGTCTACTTATTTTGCTAACCTGTGAACATGCTTCCTAAGAAAATGGTAACATTTTCATTTCATACTGGGGAAGAAAAATAACCTCAAATACACTCTCATGTCATTTGCCTAAATCTTGTTTGGACAGCTTGGTCATCTCACAATTTTCCTGTTATCACCAGCTCCTCTGAATTAGAGTGAGAGCAGGGAGATAAATGTAATACTGCAATATACAGTTCGATACTGAAGATCACTCTGCTGTGACATGCCTTGCACTTCAGCACTAACACAATGATATGGTTATCTGAGGTTTCAGGAGACTGAACAGCCTGTAATATATTAACACACTTTTCATTTCAGAGATAGTGTCAGGAGCTGAAAAACAACTCTGGTTCACCACGCTGCTTTGGTTATTTCCCCTCAGGTCCTTCCTTCCCTCTGAAACCCACACCAGACTGGTGGGAGCAGCAACACCCTGCCCTGCACAGGCAGAGCAACAGCAACCAAGTGCTGGGCTTAACATCTATGAGAAAACCCCACAAGGTCACTTTTTCTGCTCCAAGAATTAACATTCTAAAAGACAACTTGCAGCAATTCCTATTTTTAAGTTTCTCAAAGGAGCTTTGAGATAATTTTAAGGAGTCCTGCCTGTAAGACATTTGACATCCGGAAAGCAGAACAGTCTCTGGCTGCAGCAGTGCTTTTTCTTTCTTCTAAGCCTACAAGAAAAGTATCACTGGCACAGAGAGGACAGAGAGAGATGCAACAGCTCAGCATTTCATTTGGTTTTGTTTTTATTTCTGAACTGACCCAGCTTGATGCTGGCGCCTGGCTACAGTTTCAGCTGTCCCTGAAGCCAGCCATGCTTTTGCTTGTGTGGCTGAATTGGCAAAAGCCACCTTCACAAAACCCCTTTTGCCAGAGCACCTTTTTGTGTTTGCAAAAAAGAAGAAAAAATTTAGATAAAGCTTTTGCCAACAGTATTTTGGTCTATTGGAGCAGACGTTACAGAGTGATAAAATAAACTACCATTTCCTCAGTGTTTTAGCTCTTAGTCCAGAGCAGAATTTGCTCCTCATGATGGAACTCAGTGGTAGATGGGTAAGTGTATGAAGAGCAGCCAAGGCTGTTTCAGCTCCTCTTTAAGTTATGAGATGTGCAGAAGTATGAAAAAGGGTGGGGGGAAAGCTGGAGAAAACATTTCTACAAGGATTGAAAGTGTTTCTGGAAGAGCAGAAACAATACATATTTGGAAAAGCTCCTCAATTTAGATGACATTACTAACTACTTCTTCTTTTTTTAATTGGTTGCTAAAAGTATCTTTACAGGGAACATTATAAAAGGACAAGATGAAAAGATTAACTATTCCCTCATGCTTTTCATGTTAAATGTTCAGATCTTGCTGAAGTGAAAAGACATACAGGAAACACAAAGTGATGAGGTGTGTGCACACTTCATTACAAACCAGCACTTGGTATTTCTCTTAGTTACAGAGAAGTTTTGGGATGCTGGTGACTAATACAACTCCCTAAATACAACTCCCAGTCCTTGGTCAGCTTTAGAAACCTTCCTCATAAGGCCAAGGTCAGGACAAGGCTATTTCCTTAATAACAGAGGGAAGAGGGCATCTCTAATGATTGCTTCTGGCTGTTTTTCTCCTTGCCTGTAAGAAGGCCACAAAGAACATTTGCTTTCTTAAAGTGATGCAGAGCTCCCTATTTACCAGCTGACACCCTCATTGCCCACCAGGAACTGAAGGTAGACTTACAAGAGGGAAATTTCAGGTTGGAGACCACAAGTTTAGAGCTTTCTTCACAGGGAAGTTCAGTTAAGGTGGTAGAATCCTGTTAACATGCAATGACTTAGTATCTTAGATAACCTACTATTTATTTTAATGCTACCCACCTGAGGGAGGCTCCCCTAATGAATCTATTTTTGTAGTGTCATGTAGGTTGAAGTTTAGAGCTAAGTTTAGAGCAGAGTCATATAAAAAAATCAAACCAGGAAATAGCTTAATTGAAGCAGAGAGTAATCACAGCAAATTACAGTGAAATTTCCATGGGATTACATTTTGCATTCCCCAAACAAGCAGAGGAATTCAGCTCACAGTCTTCCCATTTTACTGAGAATTGACTTTAAGGATATGCAATGTAAGGAACATAATATGCTGCCATAAAAGCTGTCTCAGAAGTTACAGTCCAGGATGGCTCTGTGAGCCTGTGGGCAGCCCATGCTGGAGCTGGCTCCTGGCAGGGCTGGGGCCCTGGGCAGAGGTGCCCACCCTGGAGCAGGCAGGACCTGTGCTGCTGCTGGGGATCCACACTGGAGCAGTTTGTGAGGAACTGCTGCCCTTGGGAAGCACTGATGCTGGAGAAGCTCCTGCAGGATTGGTCCTGGGACAGGGGAGCAGAGTCAGGATCCTCCCCTGAGGAGGAAGGAGCAGCAAAGGTGTGATGAACTGACCACAACCCCATTCCTGAGCACTTGTGCCACAGGGAGGGGAGAAAGGTAGAGAATACCACCAGGAAGGGAAGAAGGGAGGGGCAGGGGAAAGGGTTTTTTTTAAGATTTGGTTCTATTTTCTCATTACCCTACTCTGGTTTGTTTGGTGATAAATTCAATTATTTTTTCCCCAAGTCGAGTCTGTTTAGCCCATTGTGAATTGTATTTCTTTGCCCTTATCTCAACTCACAAGCCTTTTGTTTTCTCTCTCCTGCCCAGCTGAAGAGGGGGAGTGATACAGTGACCTTGATGGGCACCAACCAGACTGGTATTCCACAAATCCCTGCAGAATTTAATCTCTTCCCACTAACAGACCCAGGTTTTTCACAAGGAACATCTGTGGTGAGCACCTCCCTCAGCTGCCTTGAACACTTCCTCTGAAACAGGACATAAACAGCTGGCATATCCACAGTATATGCAGGTTAACTCTCATCCAAGTTTTACATCCCACAGTCCAGTAAGAAAATAAAAATATTTTCACATCACATTTTGCCACAGTTCTTTACTTTTCAACAGGTCTCTAACATGAGAGAAACGTGGCAACTTTTGACATCACTCTGTTATTACTGCACAGTTCTGAATGGTTTTTAGGGAAAAAAACAAGTTGCCTTTTCAGTAACAATGTCTCTCTCTCAAGGCAAATCTCTCAAGGCTAATTCTTGACAGCCACCATAAATACACTGGAACATGCACAGAACCACAGCCTGACCCTAACAAAGGCAAAACAAGTTTCACCACTAAATTTAGAAAGACCTCAAAATGGTCCATATTGAGTAATACAAAGTAAGATTTCAGACCATAAGGGGGAAAAGAAAAAGAAAAAGGAGAAAGAGAGAAGCATGTCAATGAGATATTGTGTATTAACTGTAAGAACAGGAAATTCATAAACTAGAAGTCATGTGCCCACTTAAGATGATGTGTGAATATTATATTTACAAGATCTCTATGATCTACTGCAGAGCAGCCACCCCTTCAGAGGAAAGCATTTTGCAATAGGAAAAGCCCCTTAATGTTCAGCTTCTTGCAAGTTTATAGAAATACAAAAAGGAAAACAAGATTAAAGATCTCATGGCTGTATAGTTTAATACTGCTAAAATTTACTTACCAATCCTTTGGTGTTTTAATCCCAAATTATTCCCCAAATCTTCTACATTTTCTACAGCACTAAGCTGAAGAGTTGTGCTGTTGTCCCCACTCTATGAGCTTGGAGGGAGGGATGGGAGAAGATAAAAAATCTGCCTGAAAGGCAATCTTTGTGTCACTGCAAGTAGGGTAGAGAGACCTGTGTTTTGCTAAAAATTAATGGTGTGCATTCTTAATGGAGACTAGATAGAAATATGGCACCTGTGCCTTCCATAGTTTCATCTACAAAATCCCAAAATGAGATAAAACATGTAGTGTTGTTTTTTCAGGGCAGTTTCAGTCAGTTTTCCACACCTGTGCTGGATGCACAGGTTGAAAGGGCAGTGTGTACACAGTGGCCATTTCTCACACACCCCAGCTGGAGGGACAGAGATGCTCTGAATGACTGCCCAGGCAGTAGATGGATGGGAATTACTTCTAGGCACAATTCTAACACTGCTACCATAGCAAATCCACACTTATCAGTTGGTACACTGCCTAAAATGAATTCTGAGGCTCCTGATTTAAAATCAGATCCTCTAATACTGATATCACC
This sequence comes from Erithacus rubecula, assembly GCF_903797595.1. Classification (NCBI taxonomy): domain Eukaryota; kingdom Metazoa; phylum Chordata; class Aves; order Passeriformes; family Muscicapidae; genus Erithacus; species Erithacus rubecula. Next base: position 135,728,349 of record NC_136689.1, read on the forward strand.
CCTGTGTAGTCATGGATTGTCTTTCCAGAGGTCAACAGATCCCAAACTACCATCAAACTGAACACCAGGTTTTCTCTGCATAAAACATTTTAAGACTCAACCTTTGGAAGGCATGCAAGATCTGAAATTGCAAGCTCAGCAAATGCAGGTTACAATTAAAGAAGCTCCCAGTCTTTATGGAAGCTCCAGATCATGCCCAGCTCCAAAGGCCAGGAACATGGACCAAGTACAGGAAGGTGACAACTCTGATACATGGTGGGAGCTGTAACAGCAGGTGAACTCAAGGACTGGTGTCAGATTTTGTGACTCATGTCCCATCCCTGAACTTGACATGAGACTTTTTGATCTCCCAGGCAGGTTTTTGTTAATTGGCATGTAGAAGCAAAGACTATGGGGGTGTTGTAGTTTTTTGCTTGTTTTTTTAAAGCACAAAAGGTGACATGTTAAGAAAAGAAAGGTCTTCAAGGAAAGGTAAACCAAACCCCAGAATCTCATTTAGTCTCTACTTCAGGTACAGAGAATAAGAGACAGAGAGTTTAGAAATAAAAATAAGAATGTTTTCATTACCTTTTCTGCAAGCCAGCCTAGATGCCTAATCTCTCGACTTCCAGCAATCCCTGTTTTACCCAGCTGGTCTCTGACCTCTGCAATCACCCTGGGGATGAGCTCATTGACACTGGAGTGGATGGCATTGAACCAGGCCTGGGCTGTAGCTGAATCCTTACTCCTGAGCACCACGGTGTGCTTGGCATCAGGTGAATGAACTTCAATAATTCTAGAAAAATGGGGGGAAAAACATTATGTTCATTCATATACTAACAGGCAACTAAATTTATTACCTTGTTTTATAAATGCAATGAGTTAGAAAGAATAGTAATATTGAGACCTATCACTAAAAACTTACCTTTACAACACCTGAATAGAGTAGGATCATCTTAACTAAAGCCAGAACTCTACTGGCATTGTGATAAAATCCTTGAGAAGGGGATTTGCCTGTGCTGATGCAATCCCACATACAGCATGTCACAGGAGTTCCAAATATAAAGGCAAGAGGAGCCTTCACTGATATGGGCACTGCCCAGAACTGCAAACTGCATGGAAGATGGCTGTGGAGAAGCCAGGGATAAGCTGCTGCCTTCCTTAGCTGGTTATCATGGCACAACCAGAGTTTTCAGCATGTTTAATTTATACATGCAGAGACAAATAAAAATCATCCTCATCCCAAACAGTGGAACTTTCCCAGGATTGTTCTTTGGTTTCAGTGATACCACTACACATGAACACATGTCTAGCACAACTGGCCTTCTCTGGGAGTTGCCAGCATCCTCAATGCTCCATTTACATCCTGCTAGTGGCCAGATGAAAGTGCTAACAACCATATGATTGCTGCTGGCAGGCACCTTTTACAGATTTTCAAACTCCTGTAGAAGGAAATGAGTTTTGTTTCAAAGAAAACATTCCTACTGGACCAGTGGGTTTCCACTGTGGTTTGAAAAGTACAACTGAACAGTTCTCAGGAAAATGAATCCTGCTCATTGTGGTAATGGGACCTGTGCCAACACCTTTGCTAACAACAACAAAAGTGCTTTGACAGGCAGCTGCAGCTATTTCAGCTCTGTTCTTAGTGAAGTTATTAGTTATTAGTGAGGCTTTGTATGCTCTTTATAGCTTTGTGGGCAATTCTACTTGAACATCTGTTAAATAACCCACAAAGTAACAGCCTGTTTTATCTTTATGTGGCAATTATGAAGCAAAGCCCTGGTCATTGCCCATCTCTCAATTCTGTATCCCATTTGTAATTTTTATTATAAAACTACAGTGACAGCCCTGAATGTTACCCTCCCAAATTTGACCTGGAATCTGAGCCTAATCATGTACTTCTGTCCTGTGTATGGCTGCCCAGTCTCTGGGACACACAATGACTCCTTTCTGTAGCAGAAAATTAATTAGTTCAGTGGAACTTATTCAGGTTGAAGTTCATAACAGTACTGTAATGCAAATATTTGTTGTGCAATTACAAAATCCAGCAATTTGGAACATAACTAACAAGTAAGAGGTTTTAATTATTTGGTTAAACCAGAGCAGAATCCAGAACAGAGGGTGACTGTATCTGCACAGCTCAGAGAGGAAGGATCCCTGGTCTCGTGTTTGTCCATTTTGAGAAGGGGAGGTTTCCACGTAGACACTGTTCTAAATATAGAAAAGGTCATGATTTTCCAAACTCAGCAGCTGAACTGTTCAGGGTCTTAAATCACTGGGTAGCTTAAGAAGTGGCTTGATTTTTCAGGAAGCACTGAGCCAACACAGTAATGCATATTTCCTCAGTAAAGCTGCTGCAGTTCAGCACTATCTGAAAATTAATGTTCTTATTTAGCTGCTCCAGAATGCACCAAATTTTCTGTTTCAGGTATCAAAGCAAAATTCCTTGATACATGATGGCAGTCTTGTGAACTAGAAAACTATATTTATAGATAGGCACATTTCAAATCACACTCTCATTTTTTCTGTACTGCTAGAAACAGCCATCTACTTCATGGTTAGGATTTAGCCATTTGTGTCCACTGGTCATTATGATCATGCACAGCTCCCATACTGTGCTGTGCTGTGTCTGTCTTTCCATCACAAACACAGCTCTCCCACTGATGAGTCCCACTGTGACTCTGAACTGGAGCTGGAGCATGCTCTTGTAGGCAGTCACCACTAAAATCAAACTAGACAGGCTTGGATTTTCAAAATTCATTGGGGTAATCAGTGAAATATTGCTTATTACTTACAGAACAGTTTTTGGCAGATCTTACAGCATTTCACAAATGAGGTCAGTGACAGCATCCTCATTTCACCAACAAAAAAGTGGAAAAAGAACCCAGACAAGACAGGGAACAGGCCAGGAGAAGCCATCAGGATTTTCAGTCCTCTATCTCCCATTTTAACACTTTTTAAAAGAAAAATTATTTGGACAACATGGCAGTACTGTGCTGCATTTGAAAAATGTTAACACACCATATAGATTGTGTGAAACAATGCTCTTTACAAAGCCTGTGGTTTCTACATGGGGACTTCCACCTACAAACTCACTGCACGTCATGCAGTAAACAAAGTGCTGAACACAGACTCTAAGGAGTCAGAAGAAAGTGCTGATTTTTCAGCTGCAAAGGATCAGCAGCAAACTTGTGTGATTTCTTTATGTTAGTTGCAGCAGGTTTTGACTTAAAAATAAATTACAAAGAGTCAAAAGAGTTTCCAAAACTCTCCAATTGGCAACTTGTTTACCTCCAATTTTTAAATTCTTCCTTTAAAAAAGTGGATCAACATACAAATACGTATTTTAGTAGTTGGGCCTTCATCCAAGTGCATTTTTCTTGATGATGACTATTTAAGTACTTGTACAAGAGTTCTGACCCTTAAAATAATGAACATTTAGACAGTTATTAAGAGATCTGTTTAAGGGGTTCTAAATAATGCATATTCTTTCTAATATCTACATATTCAAATGTGATATCAAAGGCTAAATTCTAGTATACATACATATACACACATACTGAGCCATGCTTGCAAAAATACTCATCCTTCAGTGACTTCCAACAGAGCTAGTTTGGGAAAGCTTGTCAGTCACCAAAGTTTGATGGTGATGCACTAACAACTGCAGAAAGCCTTCCTTGTTCCATGAGCTGAGTAACAAGATGACTGGACAATACTACTACACTTCTCAAAACTTAGTTCAGAACAGGAATACATGCTGTTTTGACTGAGTTGAAATTTATTCTTTCTATCCACAGCACTTGTCCACTCCCAGAAATACATCTGCAGGCATCATTCCTTAGCAAGCTGCTATGTAGCCAACTATATTTACACACCCTAAAGTCTAAATCCTCAACTGTCTGAATTGTGCTACTGGCAATTGCTGTACGATCTAGACAAGAAAACCTCAGGAAATGGAGCTCATGGATTTCCACCAAAACCCCAGGACTCCTGTCTCCACAGTCAACTGGGATGGAGATACTAAAAGAAACTTTAAATCCTCTTGGAAGCCCATGGGCTCTGACTGCAGTCAGATGCTGAAAGTACTGCATCCCTATAAACTCTTTCCTTTTCTGCCTTTCAGCCCACGCTGCTTTGATTCACCAGTCCAATTGGATGATGCTTTCTGTATAGCAGCTGACTGATGGCATTTCCATACTTTCTGAAAAGAAAAAAATATCAGTGACCTTAGTAAACTCCAAGACTAAGGCACTTAAATGTTTTCAGCAGTCTAGCCATTATAGTTTTGATTTGTTCCTTGGCTAAACTGACCACCTCTTACTGACTTCTGTTTATCTGCAGTTCAGTGATAAAGTTCCCTTAATTCCCCACTGAACTGAAATATTTAGGGCAATGCCACAGCTGTGTTTATTCTCACACTCCACCACAGTTATGTAAATACTGCATATGGAGCTGTTTCTGATAAAGCCCATACCAACCCAAAGGAATTATATGTTAGCTCTAGATGACTGCCAAGATGCGCGGCATCTCTCCAGCTTGGCAATGCATATGAATGATATCACATTTTCTCAGAGATCATTTGGCAAACCTTACAATAAAAGAGTAATTTTCTCTCTCCTTCTCAAAGACCTCAGTGAGTTGAGGAGTGTTTCCAGCATCCCCTTCTCCATGGCAGAACATGGGGGTGACACAAAACTCAGTGCTTCCAAATGCTGTAACCTGGCACGTAAGAGGAAACTCCCTCCCTCTCTTCATTAGACTTTTTACTTCACAGAGGATCAAAAGAAATTTAGAGCAAATGTTTGGTAGACCATACACATTCCACGTTTGATAAAGCTTCTTTCTGTAAGTGTTCATCATCTAAGAAATACCTTTTATCAAAACTCTTGAAAGTAATTCTGCCACCAGCATTGGCTCAGGACCAAATCAGGCACTGAGTTACACTTCATGACTCTTCCTGGGTCAGATTATGTATTCAGTGACTGATTAAAGTGTGGAGTAAATCCCTTGAAGTTAATGATAAGCTGGAGCCAGAGTTATTGAAGTCCATCTCACTACTTTGATTTTGCACTGGCACAGAGGAACAAAATAGTCTGTCACAGACTTTACAATCTTAAAGATGAATTGAAGGTCAAACTGTTCACTCTGTCTTCTCCATCACCATCTGCACATGAAACCACAGTAAGTAATTCTGGTTTTTTTCTGAGTGTACAAACATAGGAGCCTTTCCAGGAAAAGGAGGGATTTAGAAGAACACAACCTGATTTATATTTATATAGTTGTAGGTTTTGTTATATAAAATAAAATTTTAAAAACTATTAAGGTTCTTTTAAATTGTACATTCAGCATCAGGAGATGAACCAGGAACAGAACACATTAAAATTAAGCAATGGAAACTTTGAGCTTAGCCTGCAAGGAAAATATTCCAGAGATACTGTTAGGCTCGCAATGAATTCCCCAGAACACTCTCTGAAGAAGCATCTTCATTTGATGAACCTAAATGGAGGTGAAAGCAATTTTACCAAGCAAGCGCTACTTGGTAATCAAGTGGAATTTTTCTGTGTGAAAGGCTCTTGGTCCCCTTGCTGCCAGAAGGATACTTGCTGCATTAACAGTTACTTGGTGACTTTCAACTTACACTGCTAAAACTGATGTAGATACTTTCCTGGGAGCTGGACTAGACTGATGTCCAACCAGAGGGTGTATATATCACTAATGAGCTGTCACAGTTGATTTCATTTCTATTTGCCACCAGCCGGGCTTTGATAAAAGGAATGTCAGTGGAGTTGTGCCACATGCAAGTAAAGAAAGGATTTGGTTCTGCACTGGACTTGCTCACACCATTGCATGCAGATGCTGACCAATCTGCAGACATCACACACTGCCTTCTCCACCCAGAGCAACCACAAAAGTAATTAAATAGTTTATAATGTATATGGATATTAACGAGCAGGACTCTTACATCACAGTGCCAAAAAGATCTCTTATAATTTACTCTATTGATTTTTTTTCTTTTATATTCTGGTTGTAATTGTACTGAATATTGGTAATCCAGGAATATAGAATTCAGCCTTCTTCACAGTGGACTCAGCACAAAACAATGGCAAAAGAGCTGTTTCAAGGAGCAGTTGGGGTGAATTACTTACCACAAACAGCATTATTTCATAGAGATGTCAGGAATTTGATTTAACTTTTAAAAGATGCTGAAATTTTAAGAAGATGTGATTGGTATATTCAATACACTGACCACAGCTCCCTAAACAGCTGTTTTCCCTGAAGGAAAGCCACAGCCAAATTCAAAGCAGCAGCAGCAAAGCAAACCTTCTGCTGCTGGAACTGCATCTGGGCTTGGCAAAGAGCATATGAGTGCAGCTGCTAATAGTTGTAAAGGACCCCTTCAAATTGAGAAGAGGTTGGAGGGTCTCCTGCTGCTGCATAAGTAAGAGATCAAGGGTTTAGAGATTAATTAGATATCTTCTGAGAAGGAATGCCACTGCTGCTGTTAGGAAGCACTGAAGTAGGACCAAGGGGAAAGAAGAGGATGTGATCCACAAGCATGAGTGAAAACTGATATGGAAACAGGAAAAATCAGTAGGGCTGCTAACAGATCAGCTCTGTCTCGTGGATGAGTTTGTCACAGAAGAAAGTCTTGCTGGAAGAGAGAAGCAGCAGGTGCACCTTATCTAGTAGGGTATGTCTCAATGTCTCATTATGTTAAGATCTACTTTTTGGCTTCCATGATCAAGAAGCCCAGGGATCACTGCTTACTTGCCAAGTGAAGCAAAACCAAAGCCAGAGAACCATGGCTACAACGCCACAAATTCCTTCTGGATCAACTGCTGGGCTCTGAGTGCTGTGGGGAGAGGCAGCACTGGGAGCCAGTCCCCCAGAGACACTGCCAGCTGCTCTGGGGACAGCACACATGGGTCACCTCCTGACACTTTCACAACTGGCAGCAGACCTATCTTCTCACTGAACAGACACAGAGACTGCTGGAAAAACTATATGTAAATGATGAGAAGAAGTAGCAAATTCAGCAAAACTCTTACTACAGTAAAACAGGAATTTCCATCAGCAGAAACACAGGAGAAATCAAGCTCGAAGTGACTGGAGGGTGTTAAAATAGCAAAGTATTCACACACAGCCTAAGCACTGAGGATCAGCCTCAGCATGTACCAACACTGAGCTGGGGCACCTCTGACAGCAGCCAGGGCTCACACTGTGGATGTCACTTGGTGCCACACCTGTGACTACAGGAGGTGCAAGAAGGAGCAGCTTTAAATACACCCGCTGAAAATCCTGCTCCTTAATTAATGGCACATCAGGCCAGATCAGAGCTGTGAGACTAAATCCAATTTGCAGAAGGGCTGGTAGGTGAGGGAAAGCCCAGCACTGAGCACAGGACAGCAGCCAGGCAGGAAAAAGCCTTGAGACTGTCACTCTCTCCAAGCCATTGCACAAAGACTCTGGGGACTGGGAGCATAGCAGGAAACTGAAAACCCTGCACATCAACTTTCTTTCTTAGGGGATCTGAGCGGTCTTTAAAATGGTCTTCAGCATTATTTAGCAGCAGCTTGAATGTCAGCACTTACATAACTTTACATACAGATGCACATAAAAACATGATTAACTATTTGTTCTCCTTTTTCCTGCAGAAGTCCCTCACTGCTTTTTGTTTCCCTTTATTTTTTGACACATTTTTTCTTTTTTACAAAAGTGTTTGTTAAGTAAAGTCTGCTGCAGTTTTTCACTCTCTGGGTTTTTTTGCTCTGCCTTGCTGTTTGGCTTCTTCTTTAATCACTTTTTCTTCATTTGTGTTCCTCTCTTCCCTCCATGCATTTCTCAGAGCAGTTCCTTTCCCCTTATTTCCATTTCTCAGCTCAACCCTCTACAGCTGAAGCTAACTGGAAAAATCAAAATTCTTTGACTTTTTCTAAACTCCTCTAATCTGAAGTAACAGCTGAAAAAACCCCAAAATGCAACACGAAACCCCACCAGAATATAGGGTTTTTTTATTATTTAAACATTTGCACAGGAAAGAAAGACTTTGGTTAAAAGTTTGTTAATCAAAAAATCCAGCTGAAAATATTCTTCCAGTCTCAGTTACTGCCACCTCCTCGTCACCCACATCCTTCCTCACCACCCAGCTCACAGTGACACATTTTATTCTTGTCAGGTCACGTTCAGCCCACACAGACACACACACACACACATAGACATAAAGTTTTATTTACAGTCACATATATGCATGCATGGACATTGCTTTTGAGTTACACATGCAGGAGGTTTACCCATTCCTATTTGATTGATGCTGGAGATGGGAAGGACATCAGGAGCTCACCTGTATGGCCCCAAAGGATGGGGAAGGGAGAAAGCCCCACGGCATTATGCCAGGAGAAAAGAGTCATCTTTTTTTTTTTTTTTTTCAAGAAAATGAGACATGCCTAGTCCCAAATTCACCAGGACCTGCAGAGATTCAAGGTCAGTCCTGACATGCTGTAACTAACCAGTTATCTACAGTTATCTATCTACACTGGTATCTCAAACACCCTGCAGGAAAACTCAGGGATTTCCACTGTGTCCCAGATCCTAGCACATCTCCCAGTAATTCAGTTTTCAAACCATTGCTCAGAGACTACAGCAATCTTTAGGACATTAGAAACATATTCTAACATGATTTAACAGAATAAGAATTAAATCATGAAGGGAAAAAAAACCAACGTAATGATGTTCACTCTAGTTTGGCCATCTGTCTCAAAAAGGACAAAAATGCTCATCTTTATGGCAGGGATAGTCTTGCAGAAATGCCTGATCTCAGTGGCCTTTCAAGAAAAAAGAAGAAACTGAGGCTAAGAGAAAAATTGGTATGATCCAGACTAAAGTTGTGGGAACATTCACAAACGACAGAAAACAACTATTCGGCATAATGAAAAACAAATTTAAAAATCACTATCAAATCTCAAGACATCACTGCCTTGAGGCTTCAGAGCTCCAGCTCCTACAGGTTTGGAAAACTGCCCTTCATCAAGACAGATGACTGCAGCTTAAAACTGCACCAGCAATTGCAGAGCTGCCCAAAAACCAGATGATGTAGATGACAGAGAACCGTCAGACAACAAATTATAGAACCATCAATTACTAAATCTATCAGTCAATGAATTATTAATTGTAGCAGTTAATGACTTGCCCCAAAAATATTGTTATGAGAGAAAAAAAATGCAGTGTTAGAGGTCTCTGATCTGAGAACCCTAGCCCTGCATGCACTGACCTGGCCACTGAGAAGGGTCCCACGGCCATGCAGTGAATAGAGGAGGAAGAGGAGTCCTTCCCATGACCCATCCCACAACTCCACTCCTGCTGCCCATACCCCAGCTTCTTCTACCCTCAGAGTACTGAAGAGGGTGTAGTCAATGCCTTTTTAGCTGAATTACCTAACTTCTCTCAGCTTGAAAGAGGCAGCAGTAGATAAACCTCAAGTGCTGTCTACTTATTCATCCCTTCCAATAAAGAGCAGATTTTGTAAGCAGATTAGCACTTACAGGAACACAACAAGAGACATCAGCTTTCACACAAAAGCTGGATTTGGCTCCATTATAGTAAAATAGTAGCAAAGTTTAAAAACACATTTTCACCATGACTTTGAATTCACAGCTTTTTGTGGGCAAGGCTGTAACAGACCAAAGACACTCTGACAGCACAACAGGGTGATTTAAGGTTGAGGGGAGAGTCAACCAGAGTTTCACCCTGATTATCCTCACTTTTTTTCTTTTCTGGATTTGAATTACATTCTTTCAAGTTGCTTTACTTTAATGTTGGATTGTTGATACAGTAATCTAAGGAGATAATAAACACAGCCCACCAAACCAAATGCTAACAAAAATTCTTGATATAAATCAGACTCACTTGAGCAGGCTCAATGACTTCTTCAAAGGACTTATTGATATTCATATAGTAAAACATGTCTGTACCAATAATGATAATTAACTGCTATGTGCCTTTCATCCAAGGATCTCAAGCTGTAGCTCATAACAACACTATGAATTAAGTATGGTCTCTGCATTTCACAGAAGTTCTTCAGGCAGACAGCAGCTCAATAACAACACAAGGAGCAAAGCACAAATTGCTTGAGGAGATATGGAGGGTGACTTTTAATACTGGTAATGTGCCCATTATATATTTTTATCTATGCTCTGTCCCCCATTCAGATGTTCTTTGTCTTTCCTCTGCCTACCTACAACATACAGTAACAGAAAAAAGGCCCAAGTTTCCTAAATCAGAGCCCACTTCAGATAAATCTGTACTGTGCACTAAGAAAAAAAAATAATTTTCCACCTCCCCAGGAAACCCCACAGAGCTGTGGATTTCCATCCTGGGTGGAAATGGATGGAAACAGTGCTGGAAATGTGCCATCACCTCCTTATCCTTGCTGCAGGGCTGAGCCTTTGCCAGCACCTAACCCTATCTGTGCCTGCTGCTGCCAGTGTCATGGACTGTGCTCAGTGCTATCCAACTACCTCCTAAGGCAGAAAACAAGACAAGTGTGACCTGTGCTCTCCAGGAGTGGCTGTAACTCATTCTGGTTCTCTGGTCACTCTGTGGCAGAGCCCTGCCCTCTGTGAGCCCCAAAGATGGGGCTGACTTGGGGAAACCCTTCCCCCAACAGCAGAGAAAACCCCAGGCTGCAAAGGGGCACCCCTAAGCCACCCTGCTCTGGGAGGAGAACTGGCATCTGCTCTGCACACCAGGGCCTGCTCAGACCTGGCAGAACCAAGCTAAGGTCCTGTTCTGAACAGGGCTAAACAGGAGAGAGGCAGGGTGGGGGCATGAGCCAGACCATGTTTTCCTCAAGAAAATACCCAGAACATTCTTCACTGCCCAATACTTGCTTCCCTGTCCTCACAGTTCTCCTTAAGTTATATAAGCAGGAACTTGAAGAAGTGCAGGAGCTCCTTGGTCTTTCATTCCCTCACCTGCTTCAAGATGTTTGTCTTTTTATTGCATTTTTACAATCTTCTGCTTACATCTTATATTTGTTGTGAGCATTCGTGACTCAAGTTGTTTGATGCAAGGACTTGTTTCTACTATGTCATATTAAATCTGTTTGAAGCTCAGTTTTCTTCTTAAAGAAGCTTGAACTTTCATTTTCATGTCTGATTGTAACAAAAGTACATGCAAATTCACTAGAATCTGTTTTCTATTTAAGATTTTGAAATGCCATTTTAGAATCACACTATGCTACTTCATGCTGCATAAGTAACATACTTGTATACCAATTACAGTTCAAAATGTTGCATTTCACTGACACTGTTACTGTGCATTGCTGAAATTACTGTTATTAAATAATGTAAAAAGAAATTATTATTTAAAAATGTGTGCAAAAAGAAGTTTGGGGAGCAATGGCTTTGCAACAGATCTTGTGAATACTTTGTTCAGTGAATCAACATTTCCCAATGCAAAAAAAAAAAAAAAATCAACAAAAAAACCACCTCAAAGTAATGAAGCTGCTTGAATCTATTGCTGCCCTTGGAATAAACAGGTCTCAGTCTGTCCTGTTCTGCACCTCCTTGATGTGTTGGGAAGCCCAGGCAATTCCCAGATGCAGCTCACTCTGTTGAGACCAGAATGAATGGATACCAGCCAGTTCTTCTGCACCCTGTAGTGGGTTGACCCAATTCCAGGCACACACCAAAGTTTCTCTGTCACTCCCCTCCACTAGTGGACAGGGGACAGAAAATATAACAGTTTCCTAAGTTGAGATAAGGACCAGGAGCCATCACTCACCAAATACCATGACAGACAAAACAGGCTCCAACTTTGGGAAATTAATTGAATTTATTACTTACAAAATCAGAGCAAGATACTGAGAAGTAAAATAAATCTTAAGAACACCTTCTCCCCTCACCCCTTCCTTCCCAGGCTCTACCTAATCCCCTCCAGGAAGACAAGGAATGAGGGTTGCACAGGTTGTTTCTGCTGCTGCTCAGGGAGAGGAGTCCTTCCCTTGCTCCAGTGTGGGGCTCCTCTCATGCAGTTCTTCATGAACTTCTCCAGTGTGAGTCCATCCCATGGGCTGCAGATCTTCATGAACTGTTACAGTGTGGCTCCCTTTCCACAGGGTGCAGTCCTTCAGGAGCAGGCTGCTCCTGCATGAATCCCCCATGGGGTCACAAGTCCTGCCCCCAAATTTGCTCCACCTGGGCTCCTCTCTCCACAGGCCCCTGCCAGGAACCTGCTTCACACAGATTTCCCACACCATCACAGACTCTTTTGGGCATCCACCTGCTTCAGCATGGGTTCCTCCATGATCTGCAGGTGGATCTCTGCATCCCTGTGATCCTCCATGGGCTGTGGGTGGATCTCTGTATCCCTGTGATCCTCCATGGGCTGTGGGTGGATCTCTGCATCCCTGTGATCCTCCATGGGCTGTGGGTGGATCTCTGTATCCCTGTGATCCTCCATGGGCTGAGGGTGGATCTCTGCATCCCTGTGATCCTCCATGAGCTGTGGGTGGGTCTCTGCATCCCTGTGATCCTCCATGGGCTGTGGGTGGATCTCTGCATCCCTGTGATCCTCCATGAGCTGTGGGTGGGTCTCTGCATCCCTGTGATCCTCCATGGGCTGTGGGTGGATCTCTGCATCCCTGTGATCCTCCATGGGCTGAGGGTGGATCTCTGCATCCCTGTGATCCTCCATGGGCTGTGGGTGGGTCTCTGCATCCCTGTGATCCTCCATGGGCTCTGGGGCACAGCAGCTGCCTCACCATGTTCTGCACCAGGGGCTGCAGGGGAATCTCTGCTACAGCACCTGGAGCACCTCCTGCCCCTCCTTGCTCACTGACCTGGGTGTCTGCAGGGCTGTTTCTCTCACACGTTCTCACTCCAACCTTATCTAGGCACAATTATATCTTGAAAGTAACTTTCTTATTTTCCTTTTTAAATGTGTTATCACTGAGGTGTTACTGTGATTCCTGAATAGCCCAGCTTTGACCAGAGGTGGGTCCATCTTGGTGCTGGCTGGCATTGGCACTGTAGGACATGCAGGAATTTTCTGACAGCTTCTCACAGAAGCCACCTCTGTAGCTCCCCTGCTACCAGACCTGGCCATGCAAACCCAATACCTATAGAATTTACCTCGTGAATTTTATCTTCTGATTGTAATTCTCAGTCCAATCCTGAAATGGGCAATGATAGGAAAAGTTCACTGCTGGGAATTTATCTTGGGACATTTTTCCTAGCTTACAGACCAAAGTAAATCTTTCCCATCAGAGGGCCAAATCCTGCCAATGAGTAACCTTATCATTAAGGCTGGACTCTGCTGAAGTTCCCTCTGGGGATCACACTGCTCTGGACTCCTGACACTGGAAGAACATGATCAGTGCACACCAAGGGCTGACAGGATCAGGCCTGGGTTTAGCTGAAAGATGTGCAAGCAGAATTTCAGGGTGACTTCAAAAGCAGATGAGAAAACCTTTTCCATCCACATAGCACTGTCACATTTCTCCAGGGAATGTCATGTCTCCTGTGTTATGTAAAAAAGGACCTTTGTATTATGTCCCAAGATTTTAAAAGCACCAACAGAAAAAAATTCACTGGAGAGACATTTTTTTTCTCCTGTTCCTTAATATCATCACCAGAAATTGATGAAAAGCTTTTTACACTGCAGAAAGATATTCTGCTTATTGGCATTACTAGCCATGATCATTTCCACAAGTCTCTTCACTGGGAGGAGATGCTTCTCAGTAAGGCCTGATATTAACCTTTGCTGCTGCCACCAAAAAGGTCACTAATGTGAAAACACAGGCAAACAACTGATTCAAGTATCAATTATTTTAACCAGTTTCTTCTAGCCTAAAATACAAACCCTGCACCTACAGAAGAATGGCATAAATGCTCTGCAATCTCCTGTTGCCTGCCACGTTATTATTATTATTAAAAATTCCTACATATTAATTTTGGTATTGCTTTGTATTAAGGATTTTCTCCTTGCCATCTTACAGCTCTTTTTATCAGGTAACAGAAAAGATAATTCCAAATCTCCTCCAGAGTGAACCCAAAGGTAGACTAGGTGAAGAAGACATCTGAGAACTGCTGGCTCTAAAAGCACCAGACTTCACTTCTGCTCCAAAATAAAAAGATCATCAAACCATCTGAGAGTAGACATGGACTTGAGAATCTCTGAACTGGGGTCAGTCTTCCATGAGAGAAAAAAAATCCTACGCAGGGCTACCAGCTCTAATGGGGGAAAAAATACTCCTCCATGTCCATTAAATCTACATTTTCCTGCAGCTTTCTAAGAACTGGAGATAATTCAGTGCCAAGTATTTCTTTTTGGGTCTCTTAACATAGGTATCTTCTCATGCTGAACATCAAATCAGTTCATCCTGGTCCCAGAAGACCTGCACTGAAGAAATGACTGCACTGGAAAACCCAGGCTTTCCATGCCTACACTTGCTAATAAATGAAAATTAGCTCAGTTATAGTCCAAAGGAGCCCTTTAATGGCCAACATATGCTGTGGCATCCTGCCAGCAGAGCTCTCTTAAAGCCATCCAGCAGAGTGACACCATCAGTTACAAAATCTATGTGTCAGGTCACCAGGTTATGAAACAGAAGTGTTGTAAGCATGCAAGGACATGGATTAGGCTCTGCTGTGAGCAAGGATAAAATTATTTTTTTGGAATCAGATTACTATCTTGGAAGGCATTCCAGTGGGAAAGGGTCACTGCATTGTTATTGCATTTGTACTGGGAAATACGAGTTCCAGTGCTCAGAATTGTTAAACACTGAAACCAGTAAAGATACTAATCCATGGGGTGCTACTACAACACAGCAGCTAGCACAATGGTGAGGTACTGCATGCTGGGATGGAAAAATCCATCTTAGACTGCACTGTGCTGGACTACAGTAAAAATCAGAAGTCACTCTTTCCACAGGAAATGACAGCAACACAAAATGAAAACTATGATAACAAGCAATATGACTCTCCCACACATTACTTCCTAGTAGCACTGTAGAACACATACATTTATAGCATACATCAAAAAAGTCAGCTCCATTGGAGAGGTATCATGAGCCATGAGTGTCCCTCTGAGTCAGTCCTGGCTCTCAAACCAACTTGGGGCCAGGAAAGTGACAGAAGGTAAAAACCACAATGAAGTCAAAAAAGAAAGGGGAAAAATATGAGAAAATAAAGTCAACACAGGCAAAATATCATTAAAAAATGCGACCTGTATGAGTATTATTAAAATACACTCCATGGCAGAGAGAAAGACAAACTCTCAGACAAGTGATACGGCTGTCAAACCTTAAACTACGCAGATGTACGTGGAAAACCAAAGTGGCCAATATCAACAAACATCTTGATCTAAACTGAGAAGGCTGCTAGGGTTATTTCTGGTTTACAATTGCACTTTTGCAGCAGTCAGTTACCACTGACTATGGTGGCAACCACCACGTGAAATGAAGAGCCGAGGCAAAGTAAAGCCATACTAAACAACAAAGCATGGAGGGAGAAAATTCAAAGGTCAGACAAATATAAAAAGGAAAGATAGAAAACTACACAGATACTAACTAATAAAGTTTCTGAATTGCAGCGCAAGAGATTACAGAGAAACTCATCCTTCCCAAGCCACTTTTTACTCTCCTCACTTCTCCTTATCCTTCTCTGAAAATGAAAATGTAACTCTTTTTCATGCCTATATGCAAATGCTGAGAATCAAAGGCATTACACCCAGCTTCTGAGCACTGCAGAAAAACAAAAAGGCCATTATTTGGATGGAGAATCAGTCTGTATCACTGACTTGACTGTTCTCTTTTTTATTAGCAGCTGTTAGAGAAGGGATCAGGGAGTGTGCTGGTGTAGTGCAGCTGTTCCACATATGTTATAAATAAAGGCTGGTAAAACCTCATCCTATTTTTAACATTAAGGAAAAAAAACCAAGTCACAAAAACTCCCCATTAATGCCTTGTAAGTGGAACTCTTCTCCCCTTCATGACTTTAATGTCCAAAATTGAATACTCAAACCAGACCATTCTTAAAACAATATTCATTAAAAAAAAAGGAAAGAAAAGGCAATTTAGTGGAATCAGATGTAGCCAGCCTGGAGGATGTAACCAATTAGTGTGTACAGTGTCTTTTCCTTCAAAAGAAGACACTTAATCAGGATGAAAACAACTCCCTGAGATTCTATTTCCAACAAAAGTGCTGGATTGCTGCATAGAAGTTTCTCTGGCATAACCCAAAGCTGAGCCACACTCACGTGGCTCAGACACCAGCACCCCCCCTTCCCAAAGCAGCGCTCCCTCCCCTTGCTGGGCTGCCACGTGTGGCCAGAGGGGAAAAGCTCAACAGCCACTCAAAGTGGAAGTGAAATCCCAGCCCCAGGCAAAGCCCCACTGACCTGTTTTCGGGGTCTGCCACTGTCATGTTGCGTGTCACGTAGCACATCTTGAGGGGAATGGTCTTCCTGTCCCTGTGTATGGAGAGCTGGAGCTGCGCCGTGGGCTCGGCAGAGGCACAGCCCAGGCGCGGGGACTCGGGCGGAGGCGTCTCCCACCCGATCTCCGACACCGGGGAGCCCTTCTTCACATAGGGGGTGGCTTCTCTCATGTATTTCACTGTGGAAGAGACAAAAGAGATGGAAAACAATAAATGAATGAATACTCAGGAGTTGCATGTCCGTGTGAGTTCTCTGGACTGGTGTGAACCCTCAATGCTGTCCATTATTTCTGCTCACTGAGCATCCCAGCATGGGAAGCTGTGCAAATACAGAAGATGGAGATGTGCCTGCTGCCAGTGTCAGTGAGGTGCTAGCAGTAAAATGAGGGAAAAGAACAGAACTGGCAAAGGAAGATCATACAACCTTAGAGGGTAAAGCCAGGAGAGCCATCCCACCTTTCTGTGACAGTGGGTAAGCAGTCATGCAACAATTGCTTCATACAGAAGCCGTGAGTTGTCTGAGCTACAGGATGTTTTAAAGAAAGATATTCAACCAAGTGACAGTGAACCTATTATTCCCCTATCTAAAATGTTCCAGCAATACTTCCAGTGATTCCAACTCACATCTTGCTTCTATTTCACACTTGTCAGTGTCCTATCACTAATCTCAACAACTATTTCTGCTTGCTGGGAAGGAGCTTTACCTAATCTAGTTGTACATATATATATATATATAGAGTAAACAAAACCCAATTCACTTCTTAGTTTTCTCTTGGGGAAATAAAATTGACTTTGAGCCTTTTGTGAGAGTGAAGGTGTCAGATTAGATCTCAGCCTCTTCCGGCCTTTTTTCCAGAATGGATAAGAAGACTGAATGCAGGATTCTGAAAATATCTTACTGCATTAAAACTCAGTACCTCTTTTATATGTATATTTCATATTCCCCACTTTATGCAGGCAAATACTGCAACATTTTTCTCTTGTTTTTTAATTCTTTTGGTAGTTTAAGCTCTCTTTTGCTTTTACTATTGATGTGCTTGGCAAATGTGCCAGCCACAGCCTCCTTCCTTTTCACAAACCTGATGGAGCTCAGACAAGATGTCCCATTTAAGTGCCCTGGTTAAGCCAGTACTCCTCCTGTACACAGCTGTGGCTGCATCACTGGCTGCTGCCACTCGATTGTACCCACAACTCCATCAGCAGTGACATGACCTGGAAGGGCCTGGGCATTGTGAACTTCTTTGGGGAAGTTATTAAAATGCTGTGAGAGAACATTTCAAGGAAATGGTGTAGATCATCATGCCAGCTCAGCTGAAGAAGCTGGGAACGACTGAATAACAAAAAGGTGGGTAAATTAAAAAAGGGCATTGTGGTGAAGGATGTTAAATTAGGGAAAGCTAACTGAAGTTTCTGAGTTCAAAATGAAAGCAAGAGAAGCATTCAGAAGAGTGGAGAAGAACAACAGTGTTCCTGTCAAAACCACAGATCAGGTGATTAGCTTCAACAGCACTATTTTCAAAAAATATACTTCATAAAAATTTTACCAAGAGAGAAACCAATACAAATCTAGAGTCCAGGCTCTGTGAGCACCTATTGCTATTTTTACTCTAAAACACCTCAGTGAGCATTTTACCATTGTTCCTTTTATCCTTTTTCAAAAAATCTGTTAACTTCAATCACAAGGACTTCTGTATTTAGGTATGCTATGGGATATGTCTTTTTGAGAAGAACCAATTTTATTGAAAATTATCAGAAAGGCTGTTCACTCAACACTGATGTTTCTATTTCCTTGTCTGATCCTATTCTGAGTATTTTCTTAAATTAATTCGTTCCCTTCTCAGGAAAGACATGGCACAGAATTCCACCAGGCTTCCAGAAACTATTTCAGGCAAAAGAGATGAGATTGATTTTTTTAAACTTTTTAAATATCTACCTAAAGTCCACCATCTAAAAACCTGTGTCACCTAACTCCCCAAACCAGTGCTCATCCTTGGGTACTTCAAAAATTACATGATTTTCAAAGGTGCTGAAGATAAACAGTTGTTGCCAGTGTCATAGGTTTAGCAGTCACTATTTCAGGCTGCATGTACTCACAGCCTTAGGGAATCCAAGAAACAGAACAGACACAGATGTGGTGAATCCATTCCTGTTAACACTGAACGAACAGGACTCTGTCATTAATTTACACGAGCAGAACATTTGAAGCTGTGAAAATCACGTTCAACTTCAAACAAAATTTTGTTCCCTTTAAAACTAGAGATTAATGATTGATCTGTTGAAAAAAACATTTGCCAGCAAATGTGATTCCAAACAAAGGTCCAGGTCTCAATAGTGTTTCTATTTCATCCATGCTATTTTTGTCCTTTTTCAGTTGCAGCTATATCCATTCAACCTTAGCATATTTTAATTAAGAATAGGAGAGAGGGGCAGGGGAAGGAAGGAAGCTGAAGTAAAAAATTGGCTGAAAACCTAAGCAGGAACACAAAATGTGAATTTAATTCCCTTGAGATGGGACAGAAGAAAAGAGGCAGCCCCTCCATGTGCCAAAAGCCAAGTTTCCTTGCAATGTACTGGTGAATTCATGGCAGCTGCAGTGTTTCACAAAATCCCATGAAAAAGGAAGCAGGAGTAGGGGGAGAGCAGAAACACAATCCTCTTTGCAGAAACTGAGTCTCAAAAACAGCAAAAGCCAAGAAAACTACCTTGAGGAAGTACATCCTATGAAAATTCCTTCCAGCTTCTGAACTCACAGACATCTAGTTTCTACATCTCAACAGAAGATGGTTGCTCAGCCCCAGGGATATGAATAAAGAGCTATCAATGCACTGATAAACTGCTAACATCATCTTCATATGAAATTTCACAGTAGAATGAAAAAGTGAAGTAAACAAAGGCTTTCTGTTAAAATAAAAAAATAAAAAAATTCTAGCTTCTATTAATAACATCCCACTTCCTACTAAACACAAGCTCAGTTCTCTGGATTCATGGCTGAATTCTGCTGGGTTTTGCAGCCCAGACTTTATGGATGTTGCATATTCAGGTGTGTTTCACATTTTAAAAGCCTCCAAATGGATACATATAAAAGCACAAATAAAAGATGTGAGTGGAACAGGTGGCAGAACTTGATCCATTTTTTTTTGTTATTATCTAAACTTGAGGGCCACTGATTTCCATTTACTTCATCAACATCTGTAATTAAATGTCCATGACCAAAGCTCAGTTTATGAATTTAGCTGAAATCAGGCACACACTGTTCAGATGACTCATAAGTTTTATCAGCAATTATTGCCTATTTACCTCTAAATTCTGGGTGCAAATACTGCAGAACATGCTGTTTTATAACAATACACCAGCAACCCTGCTACATACAGAGCAATTTAGGATGACCCCACACATTTACATTTTGCAGCCCGTTCACAAACCAGTTCTTAATCCACATAGCAAAAAACAAGTTGATCCCAGTATCTATTATAGGCATATTCCTGTTCCACACTGCACTATCTGAGAATCATGGATAGAGCAAACTTAAACTGTTTTTAAAGTTTTAAAACCAGAAAAAAGATTATAGAGTCTGTTGGACATTAAAGCAATAATGTGGATAATACTCTGTTTTCAGAGCATTATACTCAAGAGCTGAATTTCCTTTTCAAGATGGTAGCACAAATTCAGTACTGAAACATTTAATAAAAATAAATAAAGCATGCCATTGTATAACAGCTCTGAATTATAAATAGCTATTTTATAGGCATGTATACACATATATATACCTTTGGAGTATATACATATGTCTAACACATATACAAATATAAAATCTGTATTTATATAAAAATGCCACAATCTTTAAGACCATCAGAACACTGCAAACACAGAAAACAACATGGAGGGACTTAGAAAAAGATTCTAACAGTTTTATTATTATAACTCAATTTACTTATAAGCAGTAAGTTTAGTCAGAAGTTGTCTAAACTCATTTGTTTGATGCTATAGCTCAGCTTCAGAGATCCTTATATTCAGTACTAATTAATGATCCATACCCTTTTGCTGCCCCACTAATAAGAAACTGCGGTCAGGCAATTAAAATTCCAATCTCCGGAGTGCCCCTCCCCACAAAGAGAAGAGGAAGAAGGGAAGTGGCAATCAAATGAATTAATCCACTGATACACATTGAAATATTTTGGATTTATTTTTTGATCTGCAAGACAGGCAGTGCAGCTTCCAAAAAAGCACTTCATTTATTCACACTTCTGCCAAGTCCCAAGACTCCACAATTAATCCTTTGTTACTGTTTACAGATGACTTTTTTGGGGGGAAGAAGCAGGCTTTTAATGAGAGAAATACTACAGAGCAGCTTGGTCAGGTTCTTGGCCAGATGCCTTTCTGAGGAGCTGGGACTCTTCTGACACATTCAGACTGTTTCCTAGGAGGGAATACAAAGAGCACGAGGGGAAGCCAGCAAGCTAGAGGAAAGCTCTTTTGTTACTACAGGAATGAGGACAGGATGTGTAGGTTTACAATACCAAAGTAATAGGAACAACATAGCCGAATCTGCTTGAAGACACTTGATCAAGGAATTCCCCTTTGCAGGAGAAAAGCACAGAGAGTCCTCTACCATAATACCAGAATTTGCCTGCTAGGCTTTATGTGAGAGATCAAATTTCCTCTAAACTCAAGCCAAGTGCATGCCTTGTAGTGAAGCACTGGATAAAAATGAGATGAGCTGCTGGTGCCACTATCAAAACTAAGTCCCAAAGAAAAGAATTTATCAATCAGACCATCTATAAAGATGTGTCACATGATCCTTTCAGCAGCTTCAATATAGGCATAAACCAAAAAACAGTCAACAATCCTGCTTGTCAGTGTTCCCACTGTATTTCCTACAGAAAAACTGTTACTATGTTTGGACAAGTATTATCCATTAACATCATCTGCTTTCCCCCATGCTGAAATGGATTTGAAATAGTAAACCTCTTGATCTGCCAAAAGCATCAGATCTCCACCTCTGGAAATGATAGAAATTAGTTAAAATAAACACCTTGTGAGAATAAAAATCTCCTTTATGCTCTGGCCATTTCTCACACTGTAGTGAGAATGTTCAGTTTCCCATTTTCTGCTGTTTTTAAATTCCACTGAATTCAGTGTATTCAGTCTATTCATCTGCATAAGAGGCTTGGATTTAAATCATAAGGGGCTGTTTCTAAATCCTTTAAAAATACATTGCACTTATTATGCTTTTTATATGGAATACAAGAATGAATGTTTCAAAATAATAACTTCAGAAAGATCCAGGAGACAAACACATCTTTAAGATAAAGTTTACCTGAGAGAACCACCTTAGCAATTGGTTCCAAAAGGTAGCTAGTAAGCAATCAGGCTTCAAGGTTGAGTTTTCAGTAGGGTACAAATAGGCTGAATTAAAAATATCAACAACTGCATTTTAAAAATATAAAGAATACTTCACAGTGTCCTTTTAAATTTGCAGCTGCTTTTATAGGGAAGGTGAAGCTATGTTAAGGAGTGCTATAAGCACCATCACACACTTTGACTCAACAAATGAAGGCAGTACCTTCAAAGTACCTTGTAATAAGCAATTTTATGTTGTTGAGAGAATTTCTTTGTCAACAAAGTAAGAAGATTTGCAGTTCTGGCCCTATCAAACAGGAGAAAATGGGACTAAATAGCTATTCTCAGGAAGACATGCAAGGGTGCATTTTGTGAAACCTCATGGTTTTGATACCTTGAATAGGTCACAGTGATTAGTCACACTGTGTTATCTACAACAGGCTTCAAAAAAACATAACTCACCACCAAAAATGTCTTAGAAGTTAAGAAATGGCAGGGGAAAAACCAGCACAGGTCTTGGCTGGAGCAATGGGCAGCCCCTGTGGATGCTTCCTCCTTCCCATCTGCACCAGGGACCTCCAGTCTGATTTCAGCACTTGTGAAACTCACACATAAATGGAGATTACATTCCCAGGCCACCCCACGCTTCTGTGTAACATCAAAAATTCTTCCATTACTTATCCTAAGTTTCTTTGCTGTGATGTGGGTCTGATTCAGCCACTGATTCCCTACACCTGACGCTTCCCTTTAGCAAATTTCTTCAAGAGTTTCTGAGTTTCCTTAGCATAAATGTTTTCTAGGGAGGGAAAGCTTTGTGTGTCATCTTATGCAGCATATCAAATTTGTCACCTGTAAAGCCTCCAAATATTAATTCATTTTCATTCCTCCACAAAGCCATGGTTTTGGACTGCCCATAGAGCAGGATGAGCAAAGCACACAGCCCATGCCCCAGCAGCCTGTACCACCAGCCTGAAAGCTTCCCCTGCACTCAGCACTCCCCACTCCTCTCTGAGCTCACCTGCAGCTGGACACTGTTAACCATCCCCCTTCAGCTCCTCTGTGGGCTGTATGTCCATGGTCTAATAATCAAGTTCATGTCTGAAGTTAACAGCATGCATGCTTGAGGAAGCAGGACGAATTTCAGGGCTGGAGTGAGATTTTCTGTATTTCAGTTCAAAACAGATTAACAGAAACTAATCAGACACAAACTTGCATCACACAGAATCACAATGGAACTGGAGGCTGGAATATGTGACACGAGCACTTAAGCTCATGAAGAGATTAAAAGCATTCACAGGTTGTCAGTAACCTGGTACACAAAAATTTCAAACTGAAAGTAATAATAATGATAATAAACTAAAGGCAGAATGTTCCCATTGGGTGTTTCTCAATACTTTCCATTATAATGTCCATTACTCATACCTGCTACGCTGAATGTGCTACAGTTTCCTTCAAGTAATTTAGTTTATTTTAAATTTCAAAGTTTCTGTTTCAGTCAATTGGATGTATTTAGTTTTGATATGTCATTAATAATAATTGCATGAATTTTAGAGTCAAGGTCCCATAAGCTATTCATTTATCTTTCAAAAAATGTACGTACTGCAGCAAAATAAATGCATATACATCTCTCTCTTCAGAATCTGAAAAACAAATCTTAGCCTGTAAATCCTAGGTACAATGTTTGGTTAAACAGAAGATGCTTATAGCTTGATCTAGGAGACACTGCTGCCATCTTGAAGAGCTTCTACTCAAAAGAATCAGGACTCAGTGGAGAACAGGGAACAGCTACATTGCACAAGTGTCTCTTACCAAATAAACTACAAATTGAAAAACTACTGCCAAAACCTGAAGGCTGTAGCTATCTAACCTACTACATTTTTAAGTAAAATGTGACACAGCTCATTTGCCACATTGTTATGTGACACTGAACTCTGCAATTAGAACTGTGCAGCTCTTTCATAATGGAAATGGAAAACATCTGAAACTGGCAATTTGGGAACTGAACATGAAAATTACCAGTAGCATTTTGAGAAAAAAGCATTGTGGGACCTGTGAGTCACTCACTGATAACCAAACTGGAGCTTCTGCTTGTCCCCAAGGCAGAATGTTTCCTAAGTTTAGAAAAAAAAAAAAAAAAAAAAAAAAAAAAAAAAGAGCTGTTTAGTCAGATGATATTAGGAGTAGGTAATCTTACTCCAAAGTACAATAGAAAAATGTAACTTAATGTAAAGCAGTGAAATGGACTGAAATACATGTCTTCAATGGAACTGTAGCACTCCTATTTCTAAGGGCCTTCTCCTACCCAAAACTGACACTGTCTTTTAAAATCCTTTCACTAAATCTCAGGAATAAGTTGAGTCAGAATTTTTTGTGTGCTGCTCATGCTTATTTCCTTGCCTATGCCAGTATTTATAGATCCCTCTCCCATCACCCACACACTCAGATGGAATTCAAGGTGTCTGGCATTGCCAGCATGCTATAATTTTTCTATTTACATGAGTAATCTCAAGTGTCAGAACAAATATTTCAACTGCTAGTGATTATGTGAAAAATACATAAGGGCATTATGGTTTTAGAGGATGCTGTTATTTCAGCAGGCTCACAAATCATTAAGTAGGTACAGGGTAGACTGAAAATGGCACTCACTGAGAGGGAAATTATTATGCTGTGTATGATTGTACCTGTTTTACAGATGGCTAAACTGACACAGGCAAGTTAAACTGCCTTCCTCAAAGTCATGCAGTAAGTCACTGAGAGAGTTCTCAGCATTACACTCAATTTCTACCTATATTGCTTTCCCTGTTTAAACAACTCAAAGAGATCCTAGTGCCAGTGAAAACTGGATTTGCAATGTCTATGTCTTCTCCCTGTGAGAAGATCTTTGAAGACCTTCTGAGATCTACAGGATTTATTTTGAAGAGCAGAGCTGTGATCACTTGCAAGGTTTCAGTTCATCCTTTGCATTTTTCACTGGACAATACCAAGAGCTTTGAAAATGAACAAACTCAGGGCATGCATTCAGCTAAAGACCTGCTGTAACTCCTGTGGCTGGACTGTGCACCAAAAGGCAACAGATCAACATAAAAGTCCTTGTTTTGGGGAATCCTTTAGTTTGCAACCTTACCAACAGGACAAGCCAATGGCCATATCCAGAATCCTCAAGTACCAGAGATTATGAATCCCCATATGGGGAAGGGAGGAAGGAATATGAACACTATTTAAGTTCAATGGCAAACACAAATCCTAAACTGATTAGGGGAAACTGGGATGAATGTTTCTGACATATTTCTCTGTTTTTACATAAATCAAGAGCACCTTTGCCTGGTTCTGAAGTCCAAGCAGAGTCTCACACTGCCTCCACTCTCCCTAAAGTAATTTGCAAGATTACCCAGCAGGAGAGTGGCAGACCTGAAAAGAGGTTTGGCTGAACACCTATTTCCTGGCTCATCTAAGGCTAGAAGAAAACGACATGAAGCAGACAGATTGCTTGCTGAGGCACTGGAAGGGAGAGAAGAGCTCTCATGACACCACCCCTTGTATTTGAAGGGGTAAAGGAAACAGGACTGTATATACAGGAAGGGTGATGAAAAGAGTCAGACAATGAAATATTAAACCACATCCTTGTGCCTCAGCTCTTTGGCTCCCAACTGAATGGTGCTCTTTTCTACCAGGGATTATGGTTTTCTCTAGGAATAATCCACTGAAATCCTATCAACAAACTACAACAATCAACAACTAAAGAATAAGCACACTAGTCATTAGAATCGGCTAAAAGGTTTTCAGAAACCACCACACTTTGAGCAAGCATGGGAAATTCTCAGAACTGATGCACAAAGAGAGTCTGAGACTGAAACCCAGCTGTGCTGCCACAGGACCATGGATGGCTCTTTGCATCTCAAAGTCTCTTACCAAGATGACAGCTCCTCTATTCTCATCCCTGAGGAGCTATAGTTACTGCATCTTAAAAAATTCCAATGATCCCTGATGGAATATGGCCCTCCTGGAACTTTGGTGCATAATGCAATCTGGGGTGAGAAATACTTGGGAGGAGGGGCAGGTTTATTACTTTTAAATAGGTTTATCTAGAACTGTTCTACAGACAGGTTCTCAAAAACTAATTAGTGAAGACAGTGAACAAGGGAAGCAATGAAAATCCTCACAAAAATACTGGTATCAGAAACTGTTTTTTTCCGTGAAATGGTTCTGTGAACTACTTTTAAAAAATACATCTTCATTCAAATTCTTTTCTTTCTCTACAAACAAAGCAGAACTGTGAATTGACATTTTGATTTAAAATGTCTTTTTAAGATCAAACTCCTTTTCTAATAAATATTGCATAGAGTTTCTCAGCATCCATTTTGTCAGCTGGAAAATTTATACAGTTATGATTCTATTAGGTTTCTTGCAGTGGACTGGGCATTTAATCAATGAGAGCAAAGAGCATCTAAATAGGGTTAGGCTGCAAATTCCTTTCAGTGAGAAGTTAAATCCCCATTAGCTTTGAGCCATAAGCCCCCCTGGGTTTAGCATGAAGCTTAAAAGATAACTCTGTGAGGGGTCATGGCTCTTTACTGAGGCACAGAAAGCCTATTTCACAGATTGCCCTGCAATAATAATGTAAATATAATCCTGTTTCAGTGGGCACTTTATCCTTACAGGAAACAAGCAATGTTTTCCGTCCCAGAAAAAAAAAAAAAAATCACATTAATCTTCAATTTAAGGGTAAAGTAATTCCCTGCTTTATTCAAGCCCTATTATAGAGAACTACTGAGTCTGTCGTGGCCCTGTGCTGGTGCTGGGGCAGCAAAGTGCCCCCACCTCTCTGTAGGGCAAGACTGGCACAGGCTGCTCCCAGCAGCTGCTTTCAGCAAGTGAAGTTGACTCGGCACATCAAAACACGTTTGCTAAACGCCGGTTCTGACTGTTTCAGGTTAGGTCAAAGCCAGGTTAAAATAGTACAACCTATTGTTTTTCAAAGCCTTCAAACTGCCTGCCAAGTACTTTGTGGTCAACTAGCACAAGAGGCTGATAACAGGGGCTGGAAAAGAAACTGGCAATTTCAAGCTGAGCTTCAAAGGGCTGTAATGAAATGCAACCCCCGTTCAAATCATCAGAGAGAAAACCATTTGTTTAATCAGTGAGAAGAATGCTAATTTGTTTGTATCTCAAATTTATTTGCCATTTGTACTACTGGACCACTTACCAGGATTAGTGAGGAACTAGGGCATGACAGCCTCAGATGCTGTGCAAACACAGAACAAAAAGCTGGTCCCCTCCCAAAGATCTTAGACATCAAATACAAGTTAAAGGACAATAGGGACATGACAAGGAAATAAGCAGGCAGAACAACCCACAGTAAAAACTATGCATGTATCTCCCCGTGTTGTTACAGCTGTATTGCATTCCCTGTACGGGAGACAGCAGTAGCAGGTGCTGTTTGTAAAAACACTGAAAAAACAGGAGTGGGGTGATACAGTTGCTAGGATGCTTTTACAATTAATAGTGGCAAGAATTTTCCATTGTTATCACTGCTACTTCCGAAGCAGGGATTCAATCGAGACAAACTTTCAGCACCACCTCAGGCATAAAAGGTTTTCACACTGGAGCTGTAGCCTGAATTCTGCTGATATAAATATAAATATAAAAGCATTTGTCTGAAGCAAGGACAGCTCGAGTGACTGGGAGCAGTTGGAGCAGTTAGCCAGATGAGGATGCCCAGCAGAGCCTGTTGGGGCAGGCAGACTAGCCTTGAGGCAAATACAATGAAAAGTCTTCAATCCATGTGCAGATTAACAGCAGCTCAGCTGAACTTCACAATCTCTGTCTTGGCCTCGTGTGTTCAGGCCAATTCGCACAAAATGGAAAAAAATACCCTGTTTGTATGACTGTCCTGTGAGACCTGGGAATAATCCTGTTGCAAAAGGAAATAAACTTGCAAGTTTTGCAGACTGAAAGCAAAGGATGTACAAAATACATGTGTATGCTTCATTAGTGTAACTGGTTTTCTTTATGCTCTGGTGTGGGAGTACCTTTGAAATGAGTAGCTGAAAGCTTTCTCAGCCACATCATCTGTGCTTTTACAGAGGCCTGGGGATACACAACAGGGATAACTATCTGTTTGAGGCTTGTTTGCTTTATTTAGCTCAAGGGCAGGTCTCTCTTGCTACTTGCAGAGAGCACAATCAGATTATATCAGTGCTGCTGCTTTCTTTGCCTTTTTAAAAATTATTTTTTAACAGCAGCAGCACTGATGGGCACAGACAGGGAAAGAATGTATCAAGAATAATTTCTGCCTCAAAGAGCTTCTGATCTCAAGGTCACTTACAATTTCTGCCAAAGTCACTGGGTTCATCATCAGTGGGAATTAGCTCAGGTCAAATGGTCAAAGCTGAAGATATGAATAGTCTATAAAGAGGAAAAGAATGGGAAGTGGGAGGAAAACTAATCCTGGCAGGTTATAGAGCAGCAGAGTAGCTGTTGAACTCCAGTTCAACAAGAGATATCCCAAATGGAACCACTGGAAAAGAGCTTTGTCAGCTTTAGTGCTGACACCATACCTCAGTGCAGATTGTCAACATCAGCCTGCCTGTGTCCCTGCAGGGTGACTCTTCTCTCATCATGCACACCAAAGGTCATCAGAATATTACCAACATATACTTCTATATTCACCTAAATAAGCTGACTTTTGGGCTTATCACTATTGTAGATTTGTGCTCCAACTTTTAAAGGAGAAGTTTGAAACTCTAGATTTCAGCAAATACCAGAAACTGATAATTCAATATCTATACCATACTCATCTACAACTCTTTTTTAAAGACCAATTACCCCCATTTTAGAGGCCATAAGAGGCTGAAGTAAAGTTGGTGGCAGATTGAGACCCTAAAGCAAAACCTTTGAGTAATCTGCCTTATTTAATTTAAGAAAAAAAGATGGGGATCTGGGAGAGGATTTTATGCTAGCTGGTGGCAGAGGTATGTCTGTGACATTTACATCTCTTCCATCACAAAGAAGTGTTAGAAGCTTATTCTGGTGGGTAAATAATGGCCCACTAGTTACCCCTAGGCTAGGAGCTGAGAGTATTGGAGTGCTGTATACATTCTTTGTTTAACCAAGGGTTATTCTGTAGCTCTTTCATTAAATGCATGATAGATTACAGAATGTACAAGCCTATCAATTGCAAAGAGGGCAGACCAGTTCTGAAGTATGTGCCAGTAAACAGAGTCACTTCAGCTTCCTAGATCACTTCAGCTTCCTCCACACTGTTTTTCACACTATTTATATTGCACTGCCTTGTCTTAGCCCACTGAAGGGACAAATCATCATCACTTTCAAAGACAGGACTAGGAGACTAGTAGGGCACTTTCAGATTGACAGCACAATCCCTGGATCTCAGTTTAGCTTACAAACACTAGACCTGGCTCACACTCTGAGGTTTATAGGATTTGTGCTTAGCACGCAGTGACACTAATGATCAATGACCAGAAAGCCCTCTTCAACAGAAGTGTTAATGAAATAATTCAGTAGCAACAGATATACAACAGAGCAACTATATAGACACAAGCCAGTACAGTAACACATAGACATTTATAAATGTACACAGATTTACATGCATCTTTTTAACACGTGCCATGTCCTAGGGTACTGTTAGAGATTTCTGGCTCTCCATTCCTCCAGCAGCTGTTACCTGATCACAATGGTCCTACCCCTCAATCCCTGGGACCAATTCCACATTGGTTCCTCTGTCAGGAACTGAGCAGCAGCAGCAGCAGTATCCCCTTCAGCCAGCATGTGCCCAGCCCCTTTGCTGCCTCCCTCCCACGGGCACACACTGCACATCCCTCACCCACCACAGTGAGTCCAATCTCTTCCCTCCCTCCCCATACATTTCACCTTCCTTTTTACCCTTTCCTTCCCAGAGCAGCAGCATCTAAACTCCTCTGCTAATGAGGGGGAGGAGGAAACAGAGCAGGCACAGAGATGACCTGTGCTGCTGAGCCAGGCTGCCCTTGCCTGCTCCCCATTTGCTCCGTGCAGAGGCTGCACACAGGGAGCAGCAGCTGATGCCAGACCCAGCACCTCTCCCACCCTGGCAGTGCCCTGTGCTGGGACAGGTGCTGCAGGAAGCTCCCAGGCTGTGCTGTGCAGCTTGCAGAGCTGTCCCTGTGGGAAAGCACAGCAGCAAGGGCAGAAGCATCCCATGAGCCACGTGTGGTACTCTGGTGAATGATGCCAACGTATTCAGGTCAGGAATTCTATCTATTATTGCACAGAAGTATTGTCTCCCTGACAAAATATCTTTATAACATTCATAGCACTCTCTAACCAGTATTTTCAGGTCACTTCACAGCAGCTCAACACCCACCACAGCCAGATCAAGTTGTGGCAGTAGGGTTTTAGTGCTCTCTGCAAATAGAAACCTTGGATAAAACAGAAACGAGGTGCCCATGCTGGACCATGGCATGGCCACCACAACCTTCTGGCAGGCATGGGAAGTTAGAAGAAAGTTAAAGATAGAAATATATTTAATAATATAGAGTCAAATTGAGTTTTGAGAAAAGTATTGTGATCTTAATGGAAAACTTTATCAAATCAATCACACTGTATGCTAAAAACAAAACAAAACAAACCCCAAGAAAACTAAACAAAAAACACCCAAACACAAACAGAATGTTTATTGGGGCTGTTACTGAGATGTTACCTAACAGGATGAGCAAAGTCATTAAAGCCTATCTCCTTGAAATTCTTCACTTTCTTATAGTCTAGCCTGCATTTCCAGAGCATTAGCTGCAATGGTGAATTCCAGCTACTTTCAATACAGGCAGTAATTAAATGGTTATAAAAATGTGGAGCTGGAATGCTGACAAGCTCTATGAGCAGCATTATCAGCAGTGACGGCCAGGGAGTCAATCTGCTGCACTTCTCCAATGGTTTAAATAATGTTTGTCAGGATCCCACAGTCAACACTTTCTCCCCCCTCCTCTTTGCATCATGCCGCAGTAATTGTGCAGATGCCTGCTGTGCTCAGGAGATGGAAAGCTCAAAAATTCTTCAGGAGAAGTGAAACACCAACAGAAACCCTCAGTCAATTAAGTCACGTTCCACCTTCCAGCAAGGCTAAGCCAATGTGCACCGACAGCTCCTCTCTCTCCCAGACATGCATCCCCCCAGTTATGACACCCCAGATCCTCCTTTATTTTAAATACACACTCAGCAGTGTGTGGCTGACATGTACCCATGAGGCTCAAGAAGGAGTCTCATATTTTTACCTCAGAATTTGTGATCAGGGTTTTCATAGTAGATGAGAATCTCTTGAACAGCATTGCTACAGAAAAGATGATGGACTATGCTATGGCCTTGGTCCCACACTTGTTACCAAAAACCATTTCCCAAATCTCATACATTGTTCTTGTAGCAGCAGGGCCTCTTTGTCCCGCAGGGGAGAGGTGAGGAAAGCAAATCCAAGCACAGGGGGACCAGTGGCCCCTTCTGCTGTGTCCATTGCCCCTCACCCCTGTGCTGGAGCAGAGCTCTGCTGCCTGAAGCCAAGCCTCTGACTTGGGCTGTGATGAAAAGCAGGCTCCTTTGCAAGAGTATCACTTTTAGAAGAACCACTGTTTTTCTTTAAATTCAACAGTTGCTCCTCCAGTGGGAGGAAAGGAAGTGTGCACAGGCAGTCCTGCTGCCAGCCAGACCATCCTGCATGGAGCAAAGCCCCAGCTGCTCACACAGCCCTGCCTGTTCCTGGCATCCAGCAGAAGCAAAGGCACACACACTGATGCTTTCCCTACATATTCCCTTACACAAAGGACTGTTTACTACTCTGTAGTCCTTCTGCAGCTTCAAAAAGGTATTCAATTTAAATTACCTTTTCCTACCATCCTCTGTTTTTGATATCCTCACTACGTTCCTTTTTCTGGACACCCCTTTGTGCTTGTGCTCTGTTTCTGACAAAAAACCTACAGGGTTTTCCCAACTGGTAACGACTAAGGAGAAGAAAAGAGATCAGCTCTATTTTACCATCTGATTTGTTTCATACAATCAATCAATCAATTAGGTGGGTCAGAGCTGAGTAATTCCCGAAAACAAAGTCTATGTAAAAGCTAATCATCCTTCACTGTTATTCTCACCTTTCATCCCTATTCTATTCTTGTCAGCAGCTACACACACTTGTCACACCTTATCCTCAAATGCTGATCTCTTCAATCAATGCACTGTCTCTGCCTTCCTTCTGCACTGCCCAGCACTGCAGTGATATGATCCTGACGTGCACTAGAATGAAAAAAGGTCTGTCTTGCTTTTGGGTTGCTACCACTACAGACATCCAAGCAGTCCCGCCAAAAGCTGGAGAGGCAGGAGGAAGGAAAACACACCTCAAACCTTAGACAATATACTGTACCTCCTTGGAAACACTGATCAAAGAGCAGGGTAGAGAGACTTTATCAGCAATCTGCTAAAGGAAATAACCAGAGGCAAACCCTCCTTGGACACCAGAAGATCTACAGAAGAAAAGGGGTATTAAATATTTTCTTCTCTTGCAGATTCTTTGGTAAAGAGATGTAAAAGCTCAGCAAAATGTTTCCTGCACTAGGACATTACAGCTCTCACTCTTGACACTGGACTCTGATGTTTACAAGACATCAGTTCCCACCACAGTCTTATAATATTTCTAGTTGATTAATTAGATTAAGAGATAAATCAACCATGAAACAGGATTCACCAAAAACCAGACTCTAATAATTCTGGGGCTGTCAGACTTCATGTTTTTGCAAATAACCAGGAAGTCCAATTACATGCACAGCAAAACACCCAGAACATTAGATTCCTCAAAGAATTTACAGAGAGAGCCCAAGCCCAAAATAACAGTCTGTCTGAGGAGCAGCACAAGACACGCAGCTGCCTTCAGCCCTTGCCAAAAGTACCCATAAAAAAAAGAGTCATCCCCACTTAGCAATGCTCCATAGTGGGCCACATGGAACCCTTGATGGAAGCTGAGTGGAGAATTGAGGCCTGAAGAGCCATAAACCCTCTTCTTCCCACACATGCTCTCCATGTGAGAAGCATGGCACTAGCTGGACACCACCAGCATCCAGTGAAGCAGCTTATTGAGGATTTGAGTCACCAAAGCCATCAATCCCCTTGCTCAACCAAGCATGGTGACATTGGTCTTTTAAGATGAAAAAGACCAGGAAATCTTCTTGTAGAACAGAAGTCCAGCCTGGCTGAGCTCCCGAGATTTCAGGAGATGATTTAATTGTCTCTGCTGCTTTGGCAGTTAGCTTTTGGTAGACACATGCTGCTATTCCCTTGGTGATCAAGTTAGCAAAATCAAATCACTAAAATGAGAAGTCTGTGGAGAGAAGGAGGCCATTAATGTGACCTAACATAACTTAAAATCTAAAATGAAGACAGCCAACAATGTGGCATAACGGGAGACATTCACTGAGTTAAAATTACTGTGTTGGAAACTGGCACTCTCTATAGTTCACATAGATAAATAGTCCTCTCCAGAGGGCAATTCATGAAGCAGTTATTATAAAGTGGGAAGAAATCAGCTTTTGGAGCTGCCAGGTTTACTCCTTTTTTTCGTTAACAAGTGTGAAGAGTCAGTATTTCATTGTAGCTAGCTGTCAAGCACTTAGCTAAAGTTCAGAGGGACCAACTTCACCCAGAAGACCAAGAGACTCCACTTGATCAACCTGTATTTGATTTTGCATCAAATTCAGTGTTTCAAATCCAAGGTCATATCATACAATTATAATTTGTGAATGCTCAAGTGGTACTGCAAAGACTTGTGAGACAAGAAAATAAGAGTAAATTAAATGCTCTGGAGTTTCCATAAGGTTTTTTTGATTACATTACCATACCCAAATCACATACATATACATTATTCTTTTAACTACACACCATAATCAGAGATGGCAAGGCAATTCATTAAGTTTTGCAAGCCCCAGCTAATGGATCTTGAAAAAAAGGAAGCTCAAATTCATCCATCCCTCCTTTTCCCTTCCCTTTCAAACCTATTCTAAATCAAAGGTACGGATTATCCTGTTTCCAATACAAAGCCTGGATAGGCAGAGATAGAACAGACATTCAGGAATTCCTCTGGGCAGGTTTATTTGAAAGGCATCTTGCACAGACAGTGAGGAATGGATGGTAAAAAAAGACTTTTCTCAGCAGGTGTGAAATTGAATAATCTTTTAAAGTAACTATCTGTGTGAGGCAAAACTAAATAGAAATATAAATGTAAAAGATCGTGACAATCAAAGAATAAACTATGTATTGTTCTTTTTCATATAGAGTTACACAACTACACATCCACATGGCAATACATTACACAGCTCAATATTCATCCTGACAGCTCAGGAACCACCTGTCACATCCAGACCCTGCAGAGCTGCCTGCTTCTCCTCAGAAATCTCTCATGGAAGCCTGAGGGTCTTGAAATCTCCTGCTTTTTGTCTTCATAAATCCAGGATCATAAGTGAGGCACCAGAAATGTACTATTTACACCTAATTATGTATGAGCAGAACAGGCAAAATGCAGCTGCTGAGCATTCACCCCAGCCCCTGGGGTGATGTCAGATTTTCAGCCTCTGCCTTCACTCCACTGCTCTGCTCAGTGATGGTCCCCAGTGACATTAACAAGAGTTAAAACTAAAGGCCAAGCTGTCAAAACACAATATTGTTACACACAGTCCTGCAAATCTGACTGTTAACTTCTCTTAACTACTGCCACCAGTATTTATTGTGAAAATTTTTACTTTGAGATCAATGAATTCATGCATTTGAACAGTGAGGATTGTCTGTAGGGAAGAATTAAACTCAGAACTTAGTACTACTGAAAAACAAGAAAAGGGAAAAAAGGTTGCAGGAATTAGACAATGTATTGCCTATGTTTTAATTGATGTTTTCTTCTTTTAAAAGAATAAATATATTTTTGATACAACTAAAATCTGAACTGCACTTTAAACCCTCTTCCATCACTGAATCAGCAACTACCTTATTCCTTTTTTTATGGTAAAATTACAACAATTAGTTTTAACTGGACAGGAGAAAACAAACCACTTTATTGCATATTCAAAAATATTTCAGCAACCATAAATTAATTTTCTCTAATGCAAACACTAATATGGAACACGATTATTTAGGAACTTAGACTGAAATTATATTCAAGCATAATGACTAGTACCCTCAAATCATGATCAACTCACCCTCTGAAAAACTAGTGTCCACAAGGGAACCTTGTTCTGAACAACCACTTTAAACAACTGGCCCCTGTGCCCAAGGTTTTCATCACATAAATTCTCCAGGTTCACATTACTGCATGTTTTCCAATCACATATCACAATTTCAAGGTACAAGTCAAAAGTAAAAGCTGTATATGAAGGTCTTTCAGGACTAGTTTTCTGCATGGAAGGCACATTAATATATATTTATTGACCAACAGTGATTCTGGGGGTTTTCATTTCCAAATGCTAAAAAGTATATGTAGAAGGGGAGAGTACAGGACTTGACTTTTCAAATGTCAGAATTACATGGGTGTATAACAAGTAAGAAATTCAAAGCTATGGGGAAAAATATACTTCAAATCAGGCAAGGTAGAAATAAAACCAAGATAAAAACAAAGTTTTCCAAGTCCATACCCAAAAACATATAGAGGTCTAAGCTGACTACAGCATGTAGAAACATATTTTAGTTTGCATAGAAAATCTTTGTTATTTCCTGGCAATAAAAACAGGACAATGATCTCTCTGCCACAATCTCAGTCAAGGATGGGTGGTAAAAATAGTGGTCAGAAACAGAGCTCCAAGGAATTTATTTGGTAGCTGTAGAAGAGACTTTCAGAGGCCAAAAGTTATTTCAACAATGAAGCAAATCCCTTCTGTGCCCAGACAGTCCTTCTATTGGGACAGTCTATGGCTACAATAGAAACAAGGCACAGTTAATCTCCAGCAGAGAGTGCATGCCTTGGCTGAACCACAGCGTGCTCCCTTCCTGTGCCCCCTCCACATCCCTGCTGACAACACCAGAGCTGCCCAGGCATCAGCCAGGAGCACACAGCACGGCTGCTGAGCTGCAGGCAGAACTCATCCCTCCTCTCTAGGCTTTTCAGCCTTTTTGCTCATGGAGGCAAATCAGAATAATTAAGGTTGGAAAAGACCTTTGAAGACTATCGAGTCCAAGCTTTGACCAAACCCAGTGCTGTTACCTGAACCATGGCAGTAAGAGCCAGTCATTCCTTGAACATGTCCAGGGATGGTGACTCCATCACCTCCCTGGGCAATCCATTCTAGTGCTTTATCAACCTTTCAGTGAGGAAATTTCTCCTGGCACAGCCTGAGGCCATTTTCTCTTGTCCTACTGCTTATTGCATGGGACTAAGGACCAATACCCATCTGGCTACACACTCCTTTCTGGTAGCTGTACAGAGTGATAAGGTCTCCCTTGAGTCTCCCTCAGCTGCTCCTCATATGACAGAGACTCTCTAGAACCTTCCCCATCCCTCTCTGGGCTGGGCTATTTGGTCAGTTTTCAACCCAGCAAAGCACACACCTGTCCAAGCCATGGGCTGCCAGCCTCTCCAGGAAAATGCTGTGGGAGGCAGTACTGAAGGCTTTACTAAATCCCAGGTAGACAACATCCACATCCTTTCCCTCATCCAGCAGGAGAGTCACCTGGCCAGAGAGGACCAGGACCCTCCTTTCCCAAATCCATGCTGGATGTGCCTGATCCCCTGGTTGTCCTGTATGGCAATGTGATTGCACTCAAGATGATCTGTTCCTTCCCTGGCTGACAGGCCTGTGGTTCCCTGGATCCTCTTGTAAAACGGGCATCAGAGGCCAACCTTTAGTCATCCAAACCCTTCTCAGTTAACCAAGACTAAAGATAAATGATGGAGAGTTGCTTGGCAAGCTTTTTCACCAGCTCTCTCAGCACCCTCAGGTGAATCCAACCCAGCCCCAGATTTAAGAGTATCTAAGTGGCACAGAAGGTCACAACCTCCTCCTGGATTGCAGGGAGTCTGTTCTGCTCCCCATCCCTGTAAATCATCTCAGGGGACTGGTTTCCTGAGCATAACTGAGACAAATAAAGCATTAGGTAGGTCAGTTTTTTCTCATCCTTGGTGACAATGTTTACCACCCCATTCTCAGTAAAGAATGGGGCTTTCTCTGGCCCTCCTTTTCTTGTTCATGTATTTATAAAAACATTATTTGTTATCTTCTACAGCAGTGACAAGACTGAGTTCTACATGAGTTTTACCTTCCTTATTTTCTCTTCACATGACCTAACAACATCCTTGTACACTTCCTGAACTGACTTACCCTTCTTCTAAAGGTTATAAACTCTCTTTTCCCTGAGTTCTAGAGAAAGCTCGCTGTTCAGCCAGGCTGGTCTTTTTCCCTTCCAGCCCATCCTTTGGCACATAGGGACAGCCAGCTTCTGCACCTTTAGGATTATCCTCTTGAAGGATGTCCAGCTTTCCTGGACCCCTTTGTTATTTAGCACTGTTTCCCAAGAGACTCTGAAGTGTCCTGCACAGGCCAAAGTCCACCCTCTGGAAGTCCAAGGCAGAGGTTTTGTTGATCCCCTTCCATACTTCACCAAGAATCAAAATCTCTGTCATTTAATAAGCAGGCTGTAGAGAGATGGGAGTCAGTCAGAAATGGCCTTAAATTGAGCGTGGAAAGGTTCAGATTAGATTAGATTTTCTTTTTCATTGAAATGAAGTTCAGGCATTGGAATGTTGCCCTGGGAGGTGGGAGTCACCATCTCTGGAGCTGTTCAAGAGGAATTTGGATGTGGCACTTGGAGAGGCAGGTTTAAGGGTGATTATGGTTGATGGTTGGAGTAGACAACCCTTGAAAGTCTCTCCCAGCCCTGGTGATTCTGTAATTCTGAATGGCAATAACATGAAACTGGTGTACACAGAGGAAAAAAAACCACACAAACACTAATACCAGAGAAGGTCCCTTACAAAATGCCCATATATGTTTCTAATACAAAGAACTTTGTCACAGCCAGAGCTGAAAGGAGAACTCAGCTTAGCAACCACCAACAAACAGGCCTGCAGGGAAATGCTGTTGTTGCATGCAGGAATTCTTTGGCATACATTTGTAAGCTGCTTCTTTACAAGATTAAAAACTTTGAATATCCTCTTGATAGTCTTTGCTAACATATACTGTGGTCAGGCTGCTGCCAGGCATGGGTTTGGTTACCAAAATCAGACATAAAGAACAGTCTGAACACACACAATCTATTTACAGAAATACTTCTAATTTC
Source organism: Erithacus rubecula (assembly GCF_903797595.1). Taxonomy (NCBI): domain Eukaryota; kingdom Metazoa; phylum Chordata; class Aves; order Passeriformes; family Muscicapidae; genus Erithacus; species Erithacus rubecula. The sequence goes on from NC_136689.1 coordinate 135,766,385, forward strand.
AAGGAAAGGCTGAATAAAGCCAGCAAATACAATTTCTTCTAGGAAGACAAAGTAGTCTTTTCCCCTTTAAAATATTTGCACTAATATTCTGTGGTTACCAGCTGACTGCCAAAAGAAAAGCTTTGCCTTCTACCAATTTCCACCCTTTGCATGTTTCATGTATATTTCTCTGAAAACATCTTCTCTGACTGGCAGTCAGATGCTCAATTTTCGATGAAAGTAATGACAAATGAATCCAAAGAATCTACACTTACCTTCCTTACCTTGGACTCATTTTGAAAGCCTCCAGAAGAATTTAATTAACCACTGAACAAAAGCTAGGAAGCTGTAGAGGTTGGAAGGGACCTCTGGAGGTTGCCTGGTCCAGCCCCTGCTCAGAGCAGGACCAGCCTCTAGCCAAGAACCAGCTGCTCAGGGCCTTGCCCAGGCAAGTTTTGAATTCCTTCAGGGATGGTGATTACACAGACTTTCAGGGCAACTTGTCCCACTGTTTGACCTCACATTCTGAAGAATTTCTGCCTTATATTGAACTGGAATTTCCCTTGTTTCAACCTGCAAGATTAAAAAAATATCAACTATGGCTATTTGAAGCCTTTAGAACTGCAAGTGTTGGCAAATCCCAATTCCTCAGGACAGAGATGGGAAAAGTGGAAGGACAAAAGTCTACATCAACTAAGTTTAGTAGAGACACACACACATGGTCAATTCCCTCTTTTCCCAGTGCTGATCCAGGTATTTTGGCCAAGGGCCCAAGGTGATTTTGATCACAGCTCCAAACTGGAGCCTGGGTCAGTGCCATGAGGAGCATCTGTTTTGTTTGTATTTGTATCCAATTCTACCACTAATCAACTCTTTAGGAAATTTTTAAGTTTCACACACTGTGGATTTTGAAGATTAAAAGCTCAAAATACATCACCTGGATACAATTGGTTAGATAAGATTTCTGAAGAGATTATACAATTAGATAAGATTTCTGAAGAGATTATACAATGAATAACCAGACACAGTGAAATAGCTCAGGAAATGCTTTTGAGTTGCTCCCTGATGTTTCTCTTTCCATCTGCAGAATTATTTCTTTTTTTAAAAAGTCAGACTTAAAAATAAAGCAACTAAACTCAGGTCAAGAGTACAACAGATGGAACAAATGTTTGACTTGGTTTGAATATGTTCAAAAGTTTTGTTGAATTCTTATGCAGGCTGCAAACTTTACCATCACACTGTACCTTCTGATATAAATTTCTGATTTAATACTGACCCAAGTAAAATATGCCAGTATATTTTCATCTCAAGATAGTGCCACTTGACAATACTATTTCTTAAAAAAACCAAGATTTTGTCTTTATTGCAATAAGCACAAAAAAAAACCCCAAAAAAACAAAAACAAAAAAAGCAATAAAACAACATTAAAAGCCAATATTAGAAGCTATATCCCAAAGCAGGGAGATGTCAGATTGTCAGATATACAAACTGTATACACCAATTTGTATAAATCCCATGTAGACAATTGGTCCCTTTCCTTATTTTCATGAGGAAGTTCTAGCACCAAGTTGTGTATTACATGTTTAGGTGCACATGATAGGAACTTATTTTTTTCTTTCAATTGTCTCTGTTAGAGAACAGTCAGACCAGAGAGTCATTTTTAGAATAACCTTTAAATAGATCACTCAGCTCTGTCATCCTATTTGCCTACTGAAGCGAAAACAACAGCTTCATTCACCTACAAAACAAAACAATAAAAGCCAAAAGCTGCCTACCAAGCTTTTACTCAGTTCACTGGTGGCCACAGTCTCCTTTCCATAACAGCATGGGGATATTTCCTCTTCCTCAGGAAAATCACTTGCTGGTTTATGCACATCCTGATATTTGTCCATCAGGAGACTCCCAACTATTCTAGCACAACACTGTCAAGCTGGTTTTGGCCTGCAAAGGCATCACTCTCTTAGTGTAGATTCCCCTTCTGGTTAAGATGTATCTGTAAAAAAAAAGTGATTTTAAGTGCCAACAAGTCAGTAAGTTCACTCCAAGGTGAAACTGAAGTATGGAACAATGTGCAGAATAAACTGACACACTGAAGACCCTTCTCAAAACTTTTACTACCAAGACATGAAAGTGACATGAAAGTCCTCCAGAAGACATCTTGGGTTTTTGATATAAGGCAAGTATGAACAGTAAAACACATCCTTTAGCAGCAAAAGCATGCAAAAGTTTGGCTTTTGGTGGTCTAATTCTTTACATCTCCTGAATTATTTTTCATTATATCAACTTAATTACATCTTGATGAATTTAGCTCAAGACAAATTTACAAGCTTAGATTACAAGGAGGACAACTAAATATTTTGGGGTCAAGACTGTTAGGGGACAGGAACCATGGATTTGGGACTTGTTCTAATCCTCATGAATAATAAATCTTGGGATATCAGATTATTGAGGTACTCAAGGTACAAAAAAGTTATGGTAGATCTAGAACAACCATTAGGTGGTAGTATGACAAAAGTACTAAATTGAATAAGGATTCAGCTGTCTGAACATGTGGGCATCTATTCAGATAAGGTTCTTCTGTGAACCTACATTTCATTAGCATGAATGGAAAAACAGGAAAGTGGGAGAAATAAGCATGCCCAAGTGATACAGGCAAAACACAACCTCCATGTGACATCTCTTTGTTTCTCAGTCACATTAACAACTGCATTTGTCATCTACGGAGTTCTATAAATCTACAGGGCGCAGCTGTGATTTTGAAAACCTGTGGCCACCACAGACAATTTGTGATTACTGTTCATCCTGCCCTTCTGGCCTCACACTGCTTATAAAACAATACCTGTAATGCAGCTTGCAGGAACTGGACCAGATAGCCTGATACTCTCTTAATATTAATTGCTCATGAAAAACCCTGATTAAGGCCCCAAAATCCAACACAGTTTTGTCTGCAGACAAGGCATGAGTAGAATTGTCTGGCACTTGAGACAGGAAGACTGTGCATAAAAAATGAATAAAAAATTAATACCCAGCAGGTAATCAAATGACTAAAGCAGTTTTGAAGGGCTTTATTATTATTATTATTATCACTATTTTTGGCAGGTGGTACCAAAGTAGTCTCTTTGCTCCTAAACTTGTGTCTCTCAGTTGGAAATACAATGTGCAGTTCTTGTGCCGCAAGGCTGAATTAAATTACATTTTAAATTCTATACTCTAAATTCTATCCAGTAAAAACTTCCTAAAAAACTTTACAGGCAAAAGGAAAGAACACTTAGTTCTTATTAATTTTCATATTTCCAGTTCTGCCTTCAAAAATGAAATGGTAAAAAGCCTATGATCTGTCAACCCACTCCAATTCTAAGTGGTTCACCTGATCTCAGTTTTTTTATATATAAAGTCACTGATGAATGCAGCATTAAGTGCATGGCACTTACCTTTTGGGAGGGCAGAACATAATGTTACCAAGGTTCCTACCTTTCCATGTACAAAAGGCCAGGGCAGAAAATGCAGTAAGCTTGTAATTTTTTTTTTTTTTTTTCCTAAAACACTTGAAAGATTTTAAGTGCTAGAGGGTGTACTTTCCAAATGCTTATGTAACCTGTTACACTTTGACTACAAGGATTTTCTCTGCTCTATATAATCCAGCAAGCAGACTAGGAGCTGGTACAAGCAGCAGACAGGCTGCAAACAGGACTGGAAGAAAAACTCAACAGCTGTCTGTCTCCTGGATTCAAAAGGCAGGAAAAAAGCTGCACATCTGCAACTGGCAGGGAAAAGGGCACCAGATTCAAACCCACAATGCAAAAAGCCCAAGAAACAAAAAGTCCCAATGTGTGACACAGTTCATAACTGCCTCTAAGGCAGCACAGCATATTTGACCATAACTTTATGCACTGCTTAGTCTGAGACTTGAGTTTTGGTACTGTCCCACATCCCTTCTGTGATCAGCAGGAAGATATTTTTGCATTAGCTTTCATATCCTTAATAAATACCTGCATCTCCCTACTAATGTAACCAGCAGCTCAGCAAACCCTCACCGTGGCTCAGCACACACAGGAGCCATTCCTAAAGCTGGATTCAATCATCATTTCTCTCTAGAAGTGCAAAAGAGGAGAAATCCTTCAGGGAGAAGAAAGAAAACCCCAAACCCCAAGATAAATCAGAAAAGTCTCATCAATGAGCATGTCCTGTAACATAAGTATTTATCTACTGAGAAGTACAAGGAAAGCAAACAAGCTATTAATTTGCAAAGGTCACTGAACAACCATCAGATAACAAAATTCAATCACTACTGACATGAACTGAATTTCAAACACCAGTGGAAGGCCTTAGCTTTGTGCTCTCAATTTCAAGAACAAACCACCAAATGCTGTCAAGGCTGCTGGTGCAGGAACTGAACAGGGACACACATCTCCGGTTAGGGAACAAGAAAGCTGCAGTACACACTAAAAGGAAAATCTAAAGCCTGTACTGTATCAGTGCAGGGTGAATGTTTTAGGGGTGAAAGTCTTCATTTTCTTGGACAATCAAATCAGCACTGTTTGCCAGCACAGACACTCAAGAACCTTTTAGTCCAAGTTCTCTGCTCAACTAGGCACTGCATGCATCCTCATAAGTCTGCTGGGAATGAGGCTGAGGAAATGCACCATCCTCTGAACAACCCAATACCTTTATTTTGACCCTCCCAAAACAGCCATCATCATTGGCACAGTAGAACTCCCATGAAGAAAAAACTGATTGCCAGTTGTGAGTAAAAAGAAGATTAGATGGATTAGTGCAGACAGAACTGTAAATGGAATGGAGCTGTGAGTTTGACCTTACACAGTGCCTAAGATGCATCTAAAGAGTGTATTTACCTGCTGCAACTGCAGAAAGTCTGGGAGCAAGGATTTGAGTGCTTATTTTCAAGTATTTCTCAATAGCACTGCTACCAGGAAAAGGGCTGCTTTAAGGAGATGCAATTTTCAAACCATTACTTTGAAAATACTAGAAAGCAAAAAGGGAGGGAGAAAAAAAATAAACCAGAGATAATTCCATCACTGGCATTCAGTCTGCCCAGTAATAAACTCATGTGCCTTGAATAGAGAAGGAAGGAATCTGGTTCTTCTGCAAAGTCCCAGGCACTGCAAGCAGAGATCAGCCTAAAGAGAAGGGGAAGGGTGACTGCCTCCCAGTTTGCAGGCACTGTGGCCTTACCTGCTCCAGTAAAGCTGCAGCTGGAGCACTGGCTGCTATGTGGGCTCCCCATGTCTGTTACTCCAAGGGCACAGCCATAAAATGAGATTTAAAAATAAAAAATAAAAAATGTGGAGCTGACACACAGTATGTTAGCACATATTGTTTCAGTTTCCCTTCTCTCTTTGCCTCACTGCTATTGTTTATTTAGACCATAGGCACTGTGAAGAAAGGACACTTCTCCCCATATTTGGATAATGACACCCCAAATTTCACACTGCACTATAATCCAACCAGGGCAGGCTGTGCTGTTAAACAGGGTCAGACATTTGTCAATGGATAAGCTAGTGGGACTCTCCAAAGGGTTTACTCATTAATTAAGAGATGTTACAAGACAAACCAGTACAGGCCAGTGAGGGCTTGCAAATAAATAAGTACAGTTTGTTCACAAGCTTAAAGATTATTACACTCAACTGGCTGAAAAGATGGGAAGAGGTTGGCTGGTGCAATGAAAGAAGTGGGAAGCTTTGATTTAAATAAACATAAAAAATTTCATCCTGGTTTGCATTTTTTTCTAAAGTTAAATCTTAGATAACTTTTTCTTAAAGAAAGTTATAAATATAACTGAGCATTGAATTATCAAATTATATTGACATGCAGCTATATACTGAGACATTTGGTACATTTCTCTTTGTCAGCAGATAAACAGATACAGCATAAATATTCTAATTACTAAAATTAATTATTTGTATCACTCCTGGCTTGAATGACATTGAGGATCTAGAGACAAGAAAAAAATTCTGTTCCAATTAAACGGCACTTTTACATGGACCTCTGCAGAGGCTGCTTCTCCTGATCCTCCCCTTCAACTCCCTCCAGTGAGATTAACTGATTAATTTAAAAACTTAAGTTATTGGAGATTTGAAGCAAACGCTCTAAAGCCACTGGACTTGGGGTTGAAGCTGGAAATCAGCTGCAAGGTTAAAGCAGACAGCAGCCCTCAAACCTGGCCTCCAGCTCAGAGGGTTTTCACTAGTCTGCTGAAGGACTTCACCTCATCTCAGATCTAACTCCATCCTTGTCCCTCAAGAAATTCAGACATGGAAGGTGAAACTGTGCCATTCAGCTCACTGAATTCAAGAGCAGTTCCTTCTCAGTGTAATTTAGGTGTTCAAATACAGCTCAAGGAGAAATGCTCTGCCACATCACCAGGGAGAGGGTCTATGCCACGGTTTAAGGGTCTGGTCAGAGGCAAAAGGGCTGAATTATGGAATGACTATTGAAGTACATCAGGGAGTCACAGAGAACTGATAAAAACTCCCCATGTGCCTTGTGCCATGGCCACTGAAGTTATTCCAAGGTTGAAGTCAAAAAATGTACTATTTGTAGCCTGTCTATCAAACAGAGCTGGCAGCAATTCTTCACAAGACATTTAAGTTCACTCACCAACCTTAATCCCTCTGCTTTCACTCTGCTGGGGACTCCAGGGTTTCAGTTTTTTGTGGAGATTCTATCTGGCTCCCAGTCCTATGCCAGAAGTGTTCCAAGGTTACTTTAAACCAATCTGGACAGACATCAGATACTCCCATAAGGCGTTACTGATGAGATTAACATTAGCTATTACAAGGCAGTGAAGAAATCTAAAGGTGACAGTGGAAAAGGCTCAGGGAACATCAGAACAGGGAACTGCAAGAAAGAGAAATACATTGACAATACACTCACATCAACAAAGCCTTCTCTGCTGGTCACCCTGTCTCAAGAAGGATTTTAAAAAGTAAGAAAAAGCAGTGAGGATTAAAAGGATGGCTGTAAGTGCTGGCTTCCAGATATAGCAGTAGAGTGAGGATATCAGAACATGTTCAAAAATGTGCTTGATGATAGAAATGACAGAGAAAACAACAACTATCCATCATTTTTTCCTGCCAGAGAACTAATGATCATGCTGTGAAATTATCAGCTAGACAGCTTAAAAGAAAAGTATTTCTTCTTTTACATTTGCTTGCTGCAAGATACTGCAGGCATAGCTTTGGGTATTCCAGAGCTTAAAAAAAGCCTCAAACAAATTCATGGGGGTTGGGCCAGTGGTGGCTATGATGTGGAGTGGCTGGAGCACAATGCCTGGATTCACAGCCCAGAGCAGAAGAGGATACAAAGGGAAGGAACAGCATCTCACACTCAGGCAGATTTTTATACATTCCTACCATGGTGGCTTTGGCTGGGATGGAGCTTATGTTCACCAGAGGAGCTGTGAGGGCTGTGTTTTAGGTTTTTGCTGAAAGCAGTGTTGATGACACAGGGATGTTTTTGTCATTGCTGAGCAGGGCTTACAGTGTCAAGGCCTCTTCTGCCCCTCACACCTCCCCACCAGCGAGGAGGCTGGGGGTGCACAAGGAGCTGGGAGGGGACACAGCCAGGACAGCTGACCCCAACCAACCCAAGGGACATCCTGCACCATGTAGCATCACACCAGTATATACAGCTGGGGGGAAAAGGAGGAAAGGGAGACACTCATAGTGATGGCATTTGTCTTCCCAAGTCACCACTATGTGTGATGGAGACCTGCTTTACTTGGGATGGAGGAGCACCTGTCTGCCCATGAGGAGTGGTGATCAAACCTACATATCTAAGGGTGGTCCCAGCCCAGAGGGGGCTGTGGGGTGAGGATGTCTTCACCACAGCTTTGGAAAGTTGCTGGTGAGCAGCAGCCCTATGTGCTTCCCACACACTGCCAATACAAATCCTTCAGAGAGCATTCCAGCAGCTGGAGGTGTGCTCACCACCCCAGCCCAGCCCAGGGGTGAAGCCTTCACTCACTGAGGCACCCCAGGGATGCTCAGCAGCTCTGTCCCTACAAAGATGTGATTCCAACAGCCACCAAAATTGCAAATCTCTTCTTCCAACAACCCACACATTGGCAGTGGCCTGACCCAGCCACCATTTTCTGGATTCATACCAGGCAAGTTCCTCAATCTCCAACATCCAGCTCCACAAGGAGCAGCAGCAAAAAAACCCCTGCACACAGCAGTCAGGTCCTCCTCCTTCTCAGCCAATGCAGGAAGAAAAAGAGTTAAAGATGGGAGGACATGGTGAGAGGAGGGACTCGTGAAGCCTGGCTGGAAAAAGAGTAAAGACTTGCTGTGATAACTTGGGGAAACAGGATGTTGCAAGGAGCCAAATGCCCACGCTGTTCCCACACACTGATGAGATGCTGTCCAGACTCCCCACCCCCTTGAGGTTTGTCTTTATTTTTAAAAAGTGCAAAAAAATCCCCAAGGCAACACTGTAGTGACAAATATAAATGACTCTGAGTAAGCCCCAAGACTAATTTTCTCTCTAGTTCCCCTCCTCTCAGAGGTAATCTCATACCTTCACAATAACAAGATCAAGAGAAAACACATCTGTGGTCTGTCTGCTGGGGGGTCAACAAAACACTTTGCATCTCCCAGAAGCACTGAAAACTATTGCAAGGCAGAACATTTTTCTGTTAGTTCCCCTACGGCTCTAAATCAGCCTTTGTTACTTCAAGTAGTAAAAAAGTACCAACAAAATCAATCAAATTGGCCCTGCTATTAGTATTCTCCATGCCACCATAATAGTGATTGAAATACCAATACCCTTAGTCCCACATAAAGCAACCTTCTCTTGAGTAAACAGAGGAAGTTTGCAACTGTTCAAAACTTGCCCCAGTTTAAGAGCTGCATAAATGAGGGAACAGTCTCACCAGGTCTTTCAGTCAAAGTTCAGAGCTCTGAACCTGCCAAGGAAATGGGGTGTCCCATTCCAACAGTCTATTAGGTGGCCATAAAAAAAAGGTACCAAATCCTATTCACCAGTAAAAGATACCTACCTGAAGAACATACATGTTTTACACATGTAAAATCTTATTCATCTCCTTATTCAGACAACAACCAAAATGTTTAGAAATGTGTAGGCAGAAATCTGATTCCATACAGTACTTATGTTTGCATATCTGGAACAAGAATGAAATAGTCCAAGTGAATTTTTTTTCTGAAGACCTGTCCAAAGAAACCTGAAGTTAATGAAAAGATTCCTTTCTACTTAGCAACTTAAGAAGGTTTTGGATTAGGTTCCAGTATGTGACTGAGATTCAAGAAAACACATATGGTCTCTTTCGTTTTTAATCTCCTACAGACACAGCATTCAAAGGAATCTAATTGATCTTCTGCTAATGATGCAATAAAAAAATCATTCTTACAGCAAATAAAGTACATTAATGCTGACCATATTTAAATATCCCACTGAAATAAACCATAATATTTGTTCCCTTGCCATTTAAGAATAGTTCCATTATTAAAAATACAGCGGAAGTTTTGCCAGAACAACTTCTGCAGTCTTTATTTCTTGCTTTCATTTTTCATTATTTGTTTTCCCCAATGCACTTCAGTTCCATTAAAATTGGACATTTTGGAAAGTCCAATTTTTTGCTGATTTTAAAAGTAGGAAAATTTCTGTTGCTCAGCTTTGAAGACATTAAACTATACATAGGAATGCACAAACACCTGTATTCACAACCTCAGCCTTCAATTAATACTGACTTTGCCTTCATTAAAGCAGCATATGATATTCTCCCCATTTTTTGCAGCAGCTGAGACACTTGTGGGAAGAAAAATACCATTGCTCTGACAAGAGGACAGTTTTCTTAGCCCATCTGTAAAAGACCCAATCTTTAAACACAGACTGGGTCCATAAATTGCACTTTATGTAGGTTTGTGAAGGGTAGAGATAACTACGCATTTACTGTGAAGCAAACACAGGACAGAAATAGCAAGAAGATTCCTAACTTAAAACTTTAGGGCCAAAATAACAGGTGTTTGAAGCAGTTCACCTTCTGAGTAAAAGACCCAAAGGCAGGAGCTGCAGTGCCTTTGTGCAGGCAGCTCCCCATGCTCGGGCTGTGCAATCCCAGCTGAGTGCGGAGAGCTGACCAGGGCTCACAGCAGAGAGGATGCTGCAGCAGAGACACAGGAGGGCAAACAGAAAAAAAACATACTCAGGGAATGCTGACCCAGAAGACACAAATGTAGAGAGAAAAGGCACAGAATTGCTGGGCTCCTGTCGATGTGGATGAAGGTTCACCTCATAGAAAACTTCTGTGCATTCTATACTTGAGACAGACCACATGAAAACAAGAGTGTGCTAAACTGACCACAGGCCCTCACCACCAAATTCTCCAGGCATCAGCCTTGAACATTTTGCAAAAGATTTGCAAATGCTTTGGTTCTTCTTTGTTTTTTACACTATTTCCTCTTCACTCTCTCTACTGCTTTGGCTTGTGAAGCCAAAACCTCTGATCAAGCACCAGATTAAAAAAAAAGGCACATTACAAAAGCATTCTTTATTCCTGCATTTGAACAAAGCTGACATTTCACATACATTCATGATGCCCATCAGCTAAAAGGGTTTACAGGACAGACACACTCCCCCTGGGCTATCATTTCTGTAATGGATTCATTACTAAAACTACATGACACTAAAGGATGGATTGTAGATATTCAAATAGCAAAGCTAATTAACTAAACATAACTACTGCCTTTGAAACTTTAATAGATGGTAATAGATGGTAAAATAGATGGTAAAAATTTCCATTTATCTATTTTTATGTGTGAATTGGAAACATATGTGAAACTCAGTGCTCTGTCATGGAAATTAAGAATGGTGTTTTCAAGCTACATCATCAGAAATCCTGAAGTGAAGTGAGGACTGTTACCTTCACTGCTGTGGCAGGTCCTTGGGATTAGATGACAGATGACTTTTCATCTCTAATTTTTATTGGATTTGGAGATGTGCTTTTTACTATCACAGAAATGCTTCTTTGTATAAAGGATACATTTGCCACCTCTCCACTTGCACCTCCATTTCAGGAGATTTGTAGCCTTATTGAATACATTTATTAGCATTTCTTAGTTAACTTCGCTCACCCCAAATTTAAAATGTTCAAACTGCTACGGCACATGAAATCATAATTTCTGATGTCCATCCTGCTCCTCAAAAACCATTACTGGTGTAAAGAGGGCTCACACTTTGCCAGAATACCCTAAGGCAGACTAGTATTTTAGCTCCTTTCCAGATTCAGCATGCTTAATTTCAATATAAAGTTAAAAAAATTCGGGCCAACCTCACATTTTGTATCTCCTGCTGTCTTTGTTGTTGCAAGAAAGATACCAAATCCTTATCCAAATCATTCCAACTCCTCCGTCCTGTGCAAAACTGACGGGCTCTGTACCACTGAACTTTCAATAGCTTCATTCTCTCCAAGGAAGTGAGAAATGTGCAGCAAGACCTGGGTTTACCTTCACTAAAGCTGAGACCTGTGTTTACCCTCTCCAGAAAAAGGCAGAGACCTCCATCAGCCCAAGTCACAGGAAGGGTGCAACTTCAGGAAAACAAAGATAGAAATATTTTCATTGAAAATCGCTGCTTAGGCACCTTGGTGGAACTGTGAAGGAAAAAATGAAATAAAGAAAAAGGCAAAGGGAGAAGGAGAGATGAGAGAAAGACCTTGTGAGGTCTAAAAAAATTAACCTGCAGAGCCACTTACATGAGCTTGAAAGAGCAAGAACGACTCCAGGAACACATGCAGAGATGTAGTGTGTAAGATGTGATGTTCAAATACAGAAGAAAGGAAAAGGAAAGAAAAAACATAATGGGTGCATCAAGCAGAGCTGTCAAGTCTGGTCCTCTACCTTCACCCTGTGCCACGGGTCACTGCCACCACCCCACAGCATCTCTGAACAAAAGGGACACTGGCAGCTCAACAGGGACCTGGGAGAGGAGAAGGCAAGGAAAGGAGGGGAAAACCAGGTGATTTTATCATACCAATTGTTAAGATAAACTGACATAGTGCCACTATTCATCTGCTCTACAGCCAAAACTCCCTGAAGGGTTTCTGACTGCCTCCACTCAACTTCCTTTTGGGCACTGGACCCAACACTGGTTAGGGATATTTGAAAGGTAATCTGAACCCAGGAACTAATGTTGATCTCCAGCCTTCACTGTTGACCATGTCTTCACACAAAACCTCAGTAAAAGGCTGGTGTAGTTGAGTCCCCTTCCAAAGGATAAGCTTTTGTGCATGTTTCTCAAAACCCAAAAAGGGTTTTGTGAAAAGGGACATGTGAGGTATTGCAGTCTGTATGCCCAAACTGTGAGTTTGGAGAGATGTCATCTGATATATTCACAGCAAGGATTTCCATGGCCTCCCCACTCTAATGCTTTTTAGTCATGTTGATTAATTCAAATAACCCTCCAAAAAGGAGATAATCTCTGATTCAGACGCAATGGTTCTTATTCTCATACTTTCACAGAATGTGAAACTTTCAGATAAACTGATATGCTAAAATGCATTAGTTAAAGGAAATAAAACCCCTACCAAATAAGAACAACACATAAGGATGTGAAAAAGGTTGCTGTCTCCAAAAGCACTGCATTTGGCAACTGCTCAAAAAACTGCTCTCCTGAAAATGATACCAGCCAGCATGTAATAATGATTTCTCCAGCAGGTTCAAGAAGTGCCATGCCAAATTCTTGGTCCTATCCACGAGCTGCTGTTTGTCACCCTCTCTGCTGGGCTCCTGACAATACACTGGGTGAAAAACTATAGCAGGGCCAAAGACAGTGAAGGAGTCAGAAAGTATATTGAGACAGGGAAGCACTTCACTCTGTTGATGAAGCAACAGAAACACTCCTCATGTTCAGCTGTGTGAACCAACTCCCTGCCTGATTGCAAAAACACTGTATAAGGGACAGTTCAGGTCTGCATGGCCAGTGCAACAGCCCCTAACTATTGCTGACTTAATTCTCTGAGCCAGGCCCCTAGAAACCCAGATAAGGGCCTGAACCATGTGAAGAAGGGTCAGGAACAGGCAGCTGAGGGAGGAAGGAGATCAGTGCCACAGTGACATGGATTTGAGAAGTGCAATGCAACCAACACCCCAAGTTCTCACACGTGCATTAACTCACACCAGATCAATACACTAAAGTTGTTGGATCATGCAAAATTACATTTCCACATTGCAGCACTCAATCTTGTGGAAGAGCCATGCCAAGGACCTGGAAAGCAGCCTCGTGCTAAGAAATGAGTTGTAACTCCAGAATAAGAAGATGCAAAGCCATCCTGCAGGCATGAGGCAGTCAGCCTTGCAACCAGGCCTAAGGGTCACCACCCTTTTGCACAATCCAAGAAGTGAGTCAAATTCTCAAGATCATTTCAGAATTTTCCAAACCTACTAATCCCGTTTTTTTTTTTCTTTTTCTTTTTTGTTTGTTTTAGGGTTTTTTTGTTTTGTTTTGTTTTGGGGATTTTTTTGTGTTTTGTGGGGTTTTTTTCCACAGATCTTTGGAACCTTCACAATTTTCTAATTAAGCTACTAAAGATAAGCTTCTTACAAATCTGGGGATGCTTCCTGATTATTTTTGTTAAAAAAAAAAAAATTCAAGACAGGAAGTCTTTAAATGTTCAAACACCTGGTATTCTGGATAGTGTTGCCAGATTAATTTAGTATGTTGAAGAACATGCAGTGGAACAAGCTAGTGGTCAAGGTGCAAAGAACCAGAATATTCAGGCTGGAGCCACAAAAACTCAGAAATAAGAAGGGAGAAACAATAGAAGTGACAAGCAAAAAGTTTTAAAAATCAAATTTGTTACTAATACAACAGGGACTGAATACAGAAGGGCATAGTGTTGCAAAAAAAACTTACATAAATAAACTAGAGCATTTAGAAAAGCTACAGACCTCAAAAACCAACTCAAACAGCTATGAAATGGGTAGAAAAGTCAATGCATTTAAATGGCCTCCAGGCACAGCAAATACAGCTTGGCTAGGTACAGCACAGGACAAGTCATCCAGAACTGAGATCCATGAAAACACTAAAATAATCACAGGATTCCCACACTTAAAGTGTGGCCAGCTGCACAGTGTGGACCAAATTTAGCATGCCCAGGAACACAGTGAGTTTGAAGTTTTCAAGACATGTCTATGTATGAGAATATGAAATTGGGGGATTGCTGGCACAGAAACCTGTTCATCAGTAAGATGAATTTTGTCTCTAAGCAGGGTGCATACAAGTGAAGCTGCTGCACTGCAGTCTCCCTTCCTGTGTTGATGCAAATCAACACGTCACCATGCCCAGCTCCAGAGGCTTGGTTGAGTCTGTGCTTTGCTCCCTGGCACAAGGCTCAGCTCTCTCTCTTCTTGCCTACTGAAGGTCCTGGAGGGTGTCTAATTTTCTAGATCTTGCTCCTCACTTCAGCTGTAAGGTCATTGCTCTTGCTGTCAAATCAACCCAGCCTTTGCTCAGGACAGGTACTTTTAACTTCTGCAGAATTTCCCACTCCCCCACACAATCCAGGAGACATTCTGTATAAAAGATTTATATCCATCCTTTGTACAGCAACACAAGGTTATATAAAAGCTGTGATATGCAGAATACAAAGCAGGTGAGAAGCACACTTTAACTTGTAGGTGACACAATTAACACTGAAAATTCAAAATTATCACTTAGAAGTCTGGCACTTCAAAAATAAAAAAGAGAAAAGGTGGCTTTTTTCTCAACTGTGGCACAACTTGCAACACTAAGAGAGATCCCAGCCCTGCTCCATCAAGGAGTATTTGAAGTTGGTTTCACCAGGGCCAGATTTTATCCACTGCATGTTGACGGTAACAAGACAAGCCTCAGCACGATGGGTGCAGTTTCACAATGGATTTACATGGATTTTAAATATGAACTGTCCCTCCAATGGCTCATGCTTCCCATGGCCTTGCTGCCACTCAGAGCCCACCTGGGGACCTGGAGCACACAGCACACAGCATGGGCACAGGGAAGCAGCTGGCAGAGCTCAGCTGGAGGAGCTGCCAAGGCCAGGGGGATGGCAGGAAAGTTCTGATCAGTCAGCTGCAGTTTCACAACACACTGGCTTCAGTGACAAAACCATCTTGCTGGGCTCTTCCTCCAGCCTCAGCACTTCTGCCTTGTGCTGGAGCCCACAACTCCCTCCTGCAGACACAACTGCTTCCCAGCCTGCTCTGTAAGCTCCATCATAGACACAGGAAGCATTTGGGATGACAACTTTTCCCATCATACATTTAACCCATGCAAGTTTAAATAATCTGCTTCTGGCACGGCATCACACAATTCAGTGCAACCACAAAGATGCACTGCAAGGATGGGCTCTGCTCATGCAACTCTCTTGCCAAGGCCACACACAACACTGTTACAGGGTAACATTCTCAAACAGTATATATGTTTCTTCACATTATTATTGTAACAAAGATATACAGCTCTTTCTGCTCTTTGGACTATATCCTGCCTTACACAAAATTCCAGCTCTGGAGAACCATGTAACTGATTGAGACCTGAGAAATACAGGACTGTCCTTGGGTTGCAAAGGAAAAACTTGAAAAACACTATAAGGGAGGGAATATATGTCACATGGCTTTAGTCCCCTAAGATGTGTAACTGGAAGTCAAGCCAGTATCCCTGTGGTAAGTGAATCACTCAGTGTTTCTCTCTGCTGCTGACCCTGAGAGGAGAGACGCTCAGCATAGCCTAAATGTCTCAAGTAAGCAGAATTCTCTCTAAAGGTATGAACATACCTGAGAAAGAGGAAAAACCCCCAAAATCACACACACCTTTCTCTGCCTATTACCTCTAATGCTCAGAACTAGAAATTAAGATTTTGGGGATGGCAATGAGTAAAAATTCAACTAAACAATGAGTAAAAAATTACAGTATAAAGGCAACACTCACAGATAACAAACAATTTATTTATAAAATATTTAGTTTATAAATAAAAGGAATAATAAAAAAGACAAAAAGGGAGAATGATTTATTCTTTCAACCAAAAGGCTAAAGCAATTACTTAACATACCTTTAAGGCTGTACCCCAGACATTGGAATACATTCCCCTCAAGTTAAAGTCTACCCAGAAGCCTGGGCTGCACTCTGGCTGCCCAACAAGGACTGAAACTACCAGGAGAGAGATTTCTTAGGCAGTTGTGGTACAGGGACAGTAGCAGTGGGGCATTTTCCCTCCTGCCCCACAGGATGTAAAAACATCAGTCCATGGGGATAGCATCCCAGCCACAATCCAGCCTCACACACTGCTGGCTCAGTGATCCTCTGCCCCAGAGGGAAGATCAGTGCCAGCACCCCACACACCAAGGCATCAAGATCTGCTGTTACCTGTGCAGCAAATGCCATGACCCAAAAGCAAACGTGCCACACCAGGCTTAAAAAGACAGGTTTCACTTGGCTTTATTTGCTGAAGCCCTGCCCAACCCAAAACCACAGGGAAGCAGAGAAGGATCAGCATAAGGGAGCTAGAGGAACAAAGAATGGACTTTGGCTCCAGCACAAAGCTGTTTCAGCACTCAGTTTTTAATTAGTGTTACTGGACATTAATAATACTGCCTACCCTGGGAGCTTGGGCCCACCTCTCACAGTCCATCACCACTGCTGCAAATAGAGACAGGCACTTGGAGGTGATGTACACATTCTTGTCAGGATCTAGCTTCATGGCTGCCCACAATCCAGGCCTGGCTCCACATCATTAACCAAGCTAGAAGGAACTGGAGCACAACTAGTGTGCACAGATATCATCCCACATCCCTCCATGACAGTGTGAGAAGCACTTGTGCTGGTGATGGGAGCACTCCACACCTGGCTACAGAGGCTCAGCCCCATTAACCTCAGCAGCTTACAGTGCCAGGCTGAGGCAAGGACAGGCAGCAGGGACCCCAACCTGTGCAGCATTTGAGCAGTGCTTGGGACAGCAATGGCTTTCAAGCATCTTCCTCTTCCTACTCTTCCTCTGATGCATTATTGAGATAAAGCCAAAGGAGCCATGCAAAGGACACTGGCACAGCTGGAACTCCAACCCCAGACACCCCCACCTCTCTGCTGCTCAAGGTTAAAGGTGCTGCAAGCTACACCACACTCAGGAAGAACTAAGTCTTGAGCCAGGGGAAGTAAATCAAGTCCGAGTTTACTTAAGGATAGTAAAAATACCAAGCTTGAACAGCATCAGTGTAAGGCATCATATATAAACAAAAAGGGCAGAATTAGACTCTTTACATCATTCCAGATCTCCTCCGAAATTTCACAAGGTCACACCTTCAGAAGTAACAATGGCAGACGTTGTTATTGGATTTTGTAAGTTTTAAATTGTTTCCACTAAACACTTGAAGATTTAAGGAAAGAAAATGTTTCTTTTTGCCAAGGAAAGAAACAACCAGCAGCAGCTTTGCTGGGCACTAATGCACTACTCAGAGCACTAGGGCAGCAAGCAGCTCCAAGCCTCCAACCAGAGCAGAAAACTCCTGCAGAGCAAGCTGGGCAGTCTTGTGACACAGCTGAAGTACCTCACAGCCAATATTAAACTTTGGATTGTAAAGACTTAAGCTGCTTCACTGCCTGCTCCACAGTTCTCTCTGTAGCACCATTTTAACAGGGACACAGAGAAGCCACTTGTCTCTCTTCTGCTGCCCAACAAGCTGCAAACAGCTGGCTGTGCTGGTCAGAACCCATTTTGCCCATTTCTCAGAAAGAAGAGGAATGTTTGTGCTGGGGACACAAAGGCAGATCTGTTCAGAGCTGGCTGCAGCACTGGCTGACACAGGCTGGCGTCAAAGGGGGAAGGGTGCAAACACAAATCCCATTTCCCCCCAAGACTGTTCCTAGCAAGGGTCTTTATTGCAAAACATTGCACTTTGAGAATATTCCTGTGAAGTGTTCATGGAAATCTCAACTGTGTAAATTGGAGTTTAATTTGTATATTCAACATTGCCACTCTTTAGAAAGAAATTAAACAGGGCTACATGTTTCCAAGAAAAAAAAAAAAAAAAAAAAAAAAGAAAAAAAAAAGAAAAAAAGCTATGATCTGCAAAAGGCTGCTTCTCTCCTTGGCAATTGCTACAATTTGCAGCATAGGGAGGGAGGGAGGGAACATAATAAAACATGAACATTTTTTTCCTCACCTTGAACTGGGACAGGCTCAACAGCAAGCAGCTTTATATAGTACAATCAGCATTTGCATGCCCACAGCAGAAAGAAAACAATAGTCATGGCTCTTGTTCTTGCATAGCCTTACCCAAACTCAGCCTTAATGAAAACAACATGACAGACATTTTATATGCAAAGGTCATCCTCATCTACAGTTGCAGAATCAGGATGTGGACAGAGGAACCTGCACACACTAAACCTCAGCCTAGAGAGACACTGCAGAGCAGGTCAGGGCACTCAGGGCACTGTGCCTGCCCACCCTGCTCCAGCCCACAAATGGATTTGTTTGCAGGGCCTCCCTCACCTTCAGCAAGTGCCTGTGCAGAGAAACAACAGATGCAGCCACAGTAGAGGCAGCTGGAAGGAAAGCTGGTCTGGGGGGATGACAGTGCCTGCCAGGCTCCATCCCCTTCTGCACTAAAGAGGGACAGGGTGGAAGGTGGTGCTGGGACAGAAACAAGGGCAAAGGAGCTGGGAAGGGGTCTGGAGCAGGAGTCCCATGATGAGAGACTGAGGGAGCTGGGGGTATTTAGCCTGGAGAAAAGGAGGCTCAAGGCAGACCTTCTCTCTACAACTCCCCAGAAGGAGTTTGTAACAAGATGGGGGCCAATCTCTCGTCCCAAGCAACAGAACAAGAAGAGATGGCTTGAGGTTGTGCCAGGAGAGGTTCAGATTGGATAGTATGAAAAATTACTTCACAGAAAGGGGGTAATCAAGCACTGGAACAGGGTGCCCAGGCAAGTGGTGGAGTCAGACCATCCCTGAACATATTTAAAGATGTGTGGATGTGTAATGTAGGGATGGTTTAGTGGTGAACTTGGCATTGCTGGATTAACAGGTGGACTCAATGATCTATAGAGTCTTTTCTCACCTGAACAGTTCTGGGACTCTGTAAACCACTCCCATCCCCAGAGCAAGCAGACTAACAGGCCCTCTTTTCTCCAGCCTCCTTGGCCACTGGCTCACACACACGTGTCCTTCAGCAGGGCTATTCAGAGGGCTCAAGCTGTACCTCAGGGGTCCTTCCACCAGAACAGAACCCAAAGGAGTCAATACCAGGGGCACTGCAGTTAAAGTGCTGTTGAATCAGATTTACTTTTTGTTTTTCTATTGCTTATAAAAGAAATAACATTCAAAATACATGGCATTATTATTGCAGAGCTGTGTTTCACATGATTTTTCAGAATCAGTTATTATATTTTAACTGGGTACTCTTCATGTAATACTGTAGGATATTTCTTAGCAGCACCCTCCAAAGCTATGATTACAGGTTTAACATTATTGCTTAGCTTCAACTCTCCATGTTTTCTAATGATGCCTGTATTTAAAAGAAAAAAAATCTCACAAGGTAATCGTGTTTCATTCCAGGTCTGGAAACCTCAGGGCTTCTGAGCTAACCCAAGTTCCCTTGAGACCTCAGGCACAAAATGCAGACTTGCAGCTTCAACCTTCTTGTGAGGATACCAATTCTTTCACTTTTCAATCACTCAAACTGTGGTCACAAATTTGCACCTCTTTAGAGACAAGGAAAGCCTGGCTGCTGTCCAGGTGGCCATCAGCAGCTGATGGAGCCTGCCTGAAGCACTGCTCATCCCCAGCAGGATCTGCCAGCGCTCAGACACACGAAGCAGCCAGCCAGGATGAAGCCAGCAAGCCAAGGTTTTCATCATGCAATTAATTGTTCAGCTACAACTGCAGGTTTTCCTGCATAATCAGGCTGATAAACATCAACATTTTTTTCTGGTGTTGCCTCAAATCCTAATTTATGCAGTCAGAAGTCAGAAAGAAGGCAAATGATATCCAGAAAACCCAGTGGGGAGAGGAGCATTGTGTTGTTGGATCAGGGGCAAGCCATGCAGAGACTTTGGGCTTGGTGTACTCTGCAAACCCAGAATACTTCTGATGACTGTCACAGTCTGGCACTATATACTATATAATATATGCTAGCATATACTATATACTGCAATGGCACTAAGGCAGTTACAAACTCAGATTTCTCCTGGAAAATCACCTGTCCATGAACAGTTCTATAGAGAGGGTATGAGGGCACTTAGAGATCTCCTGTTCAAATAGAAAGGGGTCAAATTTCTGCTAGGTGCAGCTTTTTGGGAAACAAACAAAAAAAATTTATTCATAAACCAGCCCCCATCTTAAACTACAATTTCATTGTCTCCACAGTGACCACTTTCTGCTCCAGTGAAATGTGTTTCTGTTCTTTAAGAGGTCAAGGCTTAGCTCTGAACAAGGAAGAAGACCTGAAACATTCTTTGAAAAGCTGTTGATACAGAATCTGTCACCATGGAATTTAAGAGAAAGCAGAGGTTTGTAGAAGAAAAATTTTGATACTTTCTAATTTGACAATTTAATAACAAGTACCCACAACTTAAGCACATACGTGACTGTGCAGAGCTACCCAACCTTTGTGATTAGCACAGAACTGTAAATAAAGAAACAACAATTATTTAATCAATTATTATTGCACAAAATGACTGAACTTGGAGACTGAACTGCTGCCACATGTATTTTAGGAGCAGAAAGGGAGGAAAGGACAACCTGACAGGACAGAGCATGGAGCCAGGTTTGCTAAGCACAGTAAAGCACCAGGGTAACAGAGATGCCATGGACAGCTTGGAGCAGAAAGGCAGCCAAGTGTGCCACCTACTCAGGACCAAAGGGCTGCCCACACTATTTTAAAGAGGAATCAATACAGTAGGTATTGGGGAAAAGATAAAGCTCTATCAGCATCTTATTTTTCCCCATCAGTGATTTATGTCATTATTGCTTACTAAAAATATCCTAATCCCATGGAAATTAATGGGAAACTTTGTGCCAGCTAAAAGACAAGGTGGCTTTCACTCTTCCATGTCCTGCTCCATGCTCACTCCCCTTCCTGGCACCCTCTAGCACAGGGCAGGTTGTCCCCACCAGCCTGGCCATCACCACCACAGGCTTGGCCACAGACAGCTGACAGGGACAGCAGGGTCTGGGTGAGAAACACAGACCCTGAGAAAAAACCAAAATTGCAGGTACAATCTCCTGAAAAGCATTTCAGCAAATGAATCAACCCCAAGACTCCCTTGGTGCAGGTATAATCAAGCCTCTACTTATTTCTGTTTCCAAAGAACAATTATCTTAATCCACACTGCACTGAACACAAATTCTGTCATGGATATGAGGAAATGCATGTACAACATGCACCCAAGCTGTGTGTCCACCTGCACCCTGTGCCTTTGTAACACTGCTGGTGGACATTTACAGCTGTGCCCACACCAGGGCTAGATCAGCTCTGGAATTTAATATCTACACTTTAGGGCATTCCTAAACCAACACCAGCCAATGCAAGAGTGAACAGAAAGAAAGCAAAATGAAAATAAAGAAACAAAATAATATATTGCATATTCCCCACAGAAATATTCCCAGCCTTTAAGGTTTCATGGACTTGATTCCTTCACTCACAAATTTCTACATGAAGTCTTTAATACAGCAAAAGCTAAAATGGTAGTGAGGCCAACTTAATTTACAGCTGCATTGAGAATATATTAAAATGACACCTAAAAGAGCTATTTTACGCAAGTTTTAGAGACTTGAGAAGTCTCTTCCTCATTTCCTCCTGTATTCAAGGTTTCCATTGTGAGTTTCAGAGAAACAAGGAAGCATTCCCCCAGATGTATGACTAACTGAAAAGATCAAATGTAAATGACTTATGGGAATTCATATAATGTATCACTTGTGACTTCTCTACTGGAAGTGTGTCTGTCTTGGCTCATACCAATTATGCATCCTTATCCACTTCATGCAGTGTGCATATTGACAGAAAAGCAACAGCACAAAGTGACTAAGAGAACAGCATATCTAAATTTTCCAAAGAACAAATAAATACCTGCACTTATTGAAACTAACTGTATTTTAACAAAATGGGAACAAAGTACTACACTAAGTTGGTCAAAACTTTTGGGCTATCAGAATTTCCTGTGATAAACATGGTGTGACTGCAAAGGTTTACTATAAGGAGATGGTACATTGGGTAATTCTCTGCTCTTCCACACAGAAAATTCTCTTTATAAAAGGTTTTAAATGTAAGTTCAAATAAGCCTTTTGAAAAAAAATTGATTAACTTTTAGATATAAAATGCCATCTCAGATTGAAACATCATAAAAATTCCCACCTGCATGCTTTCAAGTTAGTCTTTCCTCCCTCAAAAAACAACAAAAGGTTCCCCAGCCTTTTGTAAAGAGAGTGAACCCTGAAACCTCTCTAAGGTCTTAATACTCTTTATGCACATAGACAAAAAGCTCTGGCAGTACTTGAACAAAACCTCAAGCATTAAATACTAACGTTTCATGGTATGCCTAGCAGAAAAGTTCAATACATATATAAAACAAGATCAACACAGAATGATCTAGCAATGCAGTCTGAACACAGACGAAACCCAGAATCAATTTCAGTTTATTTTTATTGGGTGTAATTTATAATATGCTCAGACTCACTATTTATTTCCTCAAGACTTCATAAAAAAAAAGTGCTGCTCTTTCGATAATCTATCCCACATGTTTATTAAAAGAGATATAACAGAGTGAAAGGGAAACATAAAACTGTCAGATGATCATTTTTAGTTTCAGGGATATGTTATATGCCATCTCTTAGAACTTCAATTTATGTCTCTCCTTAATGGAAACTTTCAGGTTTGTTTTTAATGTGTTAAGTGGAAATTCCTCTGGTTTGTTACTGCAGTGCTTCCTTTATGACCTGTCCTCACACATTATTTAGGTCTGGCTTATTTATACAGACAGTCATTTGCTGAACAACAGGGAGCTTCTTAATACAGGAAGAATGCAACTAGTTTTGAAATGTTATTTGCTTGTATGGCTCTTTTTGGCATGACACTTCTCCAGCATTTCACAAACATAAAGAAGACTGAAGTTACCATGAGGTTTTTTACCTCTTTTAAGACAGGAATAGATATTTCCTCCCCAGAGCTAGATGAGAGCTGTCTCTTACAAACATCCCAAGAGCATCAGCCTGCAACCCAACCACTGTTCCTGCAAATAAAAGGGCAACAAAATCCAGGAGAGCAACAGTGGCTTCAAGCTTATTAGCTGAGACATCTGCAGCATCTTTAAGTCTTTCATCAGGTTTAAGTGTTGCTTGTGTCACACCTCACCATTATGCTCAGGACTTCAAAAATCTGAGCTGTGTTAACTGTTTGACTGGCCATTTACCTAAGTTTCTAAAAATCTAGAGGAGTTTAATTTGGGCAAAAACAGTAATAACACCTAGAGCTCTTAATGAAGAGCCTGCTGCCATCAAAGTCATTCCTGCTTGAAGCTTGCTTCCCTTCTCTTGCATAAGCTCACCTTCCTGACTTTAATATGACAGAGCTCACAAACAGCCACATCCCCAGCTCTGGAAAAGTCTTTCCAGCAGTGAGATACAGAGTAAGAATCACAGAACCACAGAACAGTTAAGGCTGGAAAGAACCACTGGTGGGGTATCTGATCCAACCTTTCTCCTTAGGCAGGATCCCCTAGAGCACAGGGTCACACCTGGACTGTTCCTGAATATCTCCAATGAGGGAGACCCCACAATTTTCTCCAGTGTTGAACTAGAACAGCCCAGCACAACATGCTAAAAGCAGAGAGACCCAATGAAATACAAGCATCAGCTCAACCTCTCCAGACCTGGCAAAGCCCCAGCAGCCTAAAGTTGCCATGCTGGCCCCAAGCACACATGAAGGTCAAGCACCAAACAAGGAATACCTGTTGATGGGACTATTCACTACAGAAGTATGTATATAAATACAGCTCATGGTCTGTGTCTCTCTGCCCAAGTATGTATTTATGTGGTAGGAATCCTGCTGGGTCTCTGCAGACACTTCTCCATTCCAGCCACCCATCACTGATGGAGGAGGAGACTGGGCACCAGGGAAATCTATCACTGTATGGGATAGGACATGTAGCTTAAAAGGGACCAGTATTTACCAAGAATAATGTATTCTTTGGAAAACAATTGTAATATGGAAACCTTTTTTGCTGTTCACAGCATCCTCCACAAAAGAACCCCAACCAAATAAACCCACACAAACAACACAAAAAAACAATAAGAATCCCCCAAACCAGACAAAATAAATAAAACAAAAAACCTCAAAGAAATCAAGCCACAAGTATTAAAGGCAAATCCTGCTCACCTCATTCCTGGAAAATACTTCTGAATACCCAATACTTAAATACTTCCTTTGCCTTCACATCAGCAAGAGAATAATCCTTCTGGCTTCTACCTGGGAAGAGTAAGACCAAAGGGAAGCTGCCTGCTATAAGGGAAATCATATCTGCCATGACAATCCTGACAGTCCCCCTGCTAGCTTTGTCCTTCCAGGCTGTTTCATGGGGACTAAAGCCCAGAGCCCAGGATAAACAGATTAAACTTACACCAAGTTTTATCTTAAAGCAGCCTCATAAGATACATGCTGGATAACTCTAAACCTCTCCAGCATCTTCATACAGCTGTCTCTTGCTCCCTTTGCAGAATCAGAGCCAATGGCAGTTTAAACACATGTCAGTACAGTAAATCATCCTGGAAATAGCTATTCTTGAAATAATTCAGACTGAAGTGGAGATACATTATTTCCATGGTGTAGCTTTTCCATGCTCTCTCATAACTTCTTGATTATGCTAAAAGCCAAAATAGGTACGGTACCAGCTGTATATGGAAAATGGAACATAAAGTTTAACTAATGGTCCCATTTACCTGAAAGGGCACACTTTAGGCTGATAAATATTCCCAAGAGGTCATGTTACTTGTTGAAGCAAATCAGGTAAATTGTGTCCCAGTATCAGAAAAGAATTTATATTCTGATACTGGCTTTTTATATTTTATTTTTACGTTATGATATATTTAAAACTTTCCGATACTTGGGAAAAGCAATTTGTTTCTCAGGTACTTACACTATACCAGGAATTTACCAATTTTCAGTGTGCCAATAAAGTGAACAGAAGTTGTTCATATAGATGCACACACCTGCTACTGACCTGTGTGCTGCCTTGAAGCTGTCTCTATGCTCAAATACATGTCATCTTGAAAAGGAAATATCCCAGAGCAGAGAGGAATGAACAGCCACAGCTTTAGCCCTGATGACTTCTAGAGCTGTGCCAACAAGCACAACTTCCAACAGTTCAGCAAAAACCTGCATATCATTTTCAGAAGGAGTGTGCTGTATGTTAGTCATTTCTAATCAGAGACAGTTTTTCCACATCTACTTTTCTGGCTCATTTCCTTACAATTAAAAACTCCATTTCACCCAACAGTACAATACAGATGTGCTGCTTTGGCAGCGACCTACTTTGTTGTGCCCTTAGCATATGTGCAACAAAACCATAACCAGTTCAGTAGTTCAAGTTCTAGACAGGCAAAATTAAAGTCAGACTGTAACAGAAGTGTACAGTAGCAGCAGTCAGAAATCTGTATCTGCCAGAGAGTTATGTGGAAATTATGTCCCTTAATTGAATTTAACCTTACAGCAAGGCAATATCTAGTGTTGAAGCAATCTGATGAACTAGTCACAGCTGATTAAACCTTTTTTAAGAAAATTTATTAACTTATGTTCTGGGAAAAAATATGTTTTGATTGCTAATTGGATGATGAAAAAACCCATTCTGTCTTTTCCCAACTTCCCCCACAAGCAAACTTTGGTGTCCTAGTTCATTACTCAGTGTTGCTGGACTCTAAGATGTTGCAAGATGCTGGATGTCATAATTTCAATTAATCCTCTCTCCCAGAAGTGCAAGATAAAGAAGGCTGAGCTATTACCCATCTTTTAAAGCACAGAGATATGGTCCCATAAAGCAGCTTTCCTGGTCCTGCAAAATAGCAGCTGACACACTTACCTAAGAGCAGAAAGGAGGCTCACAACACCTTCCAACATGTAGCATGAATGACAAGTAGCACTCCATGCTTTCTTCATACTTTGTAGCTTCTCCCAGACTTCTCTAGCCAAAATCAGCCACGTCTCACCTTGAACATCTTCAAACTGCCTCCTTGCTTGCAGTGACACTCCTCAAGGATGTACCAAACACTGCCACTCCTCTGATGTTCCTTCCAATCTTTACAACAAACTGTGCCTCTGCCACAGCAAGTCAATTTATTCCTCCTATTCTGAGTTTTAACTATCTCCCAATCTGCCATAACAGTACAGTGCTCTCCCTGACTGCTCCAAGAACAGATGTCCTGGTAAAGACCCCAAGCACAGGCACACCTTATGCTGCCAGAAGTATTTCTCCCTGCTCAACAGTTTAAGGTTTGGAGAGGTGACAAAGTTGAGCCAACTTCACACCAGCTACAGCTGCTGCAGTGGCACCAGTGTGGGGTTGGGAGGGGCTAAAAAGAACCTGGCTCACCTCCATCCACCAGGCCAGTAAAGCTGCATCCCATGGGCATATGATAAACAGTTAAAGGATTTTCTGCACATTCTAGAAATACTGCTACCATCCCTTCTTCACCAGCTATTTTTCTGAGATGCTTCAGGAACTGCTTCAGACTTGGAAAGCCAGAGTATTCCATGCTGTACTGGGACAGCTTGGTTCCCATCACATTTTGTTCACTTATGCTATTGCTCTCTTGAACTACTGTTTCCTCTAATTTCCCTTCTACTGAAGTAGCTGTACCAATTCTAACAAGTAGCCATGGCAACATAATCTTGCAGAATAAAGGACAAAATAATCCTATGATCAGAAATCTAAATCAGAAAAATTGAATGAAAATAATGTGTTCTTAAAGCCTGGCAGCAGACTGACTAATGTACAGGCTACAAACAGAGCAAACTCTCCAATACTTATAAACTCTGAATGAACACAAACAGATACTGTACTTACAGCCAAATTTTACAGATACATTACTAGCAGAGCAAGTTCTACACCATGTACTATGAAAAGGGTGAGATTAAGAGAATAAAAGAAAGTTAAAACTCATTCCCAACTTACACCTGAAACCATCAATCTTCTGGGATTAGCACCTGAGCTGGCTGTCCCAAATCCAAACTGATCTGATTTCTGGACAGTCCTCACCAGCTCCCTCAGGACAGACATGCAGTGAGTGTTTCTGAGCCCAACCCAGTGGGCAGCAGGGGTGGGAAGAGGCCAGTGCCCTCGGCATCACCTGTGTGAAAAAGCTGTCCTGAGAGGGTGGGCATCACCTTCAGTGAAAAGGCACCTGCCCTAGCAAAAATTAAGATACAAACAATTTTTATTAACCATAGCAGAAGCCTTCAGCTTTCAATTTTACTCCCTTGGCTTAAAGATTCTTTAAAGAGTTATACCAAGTTTTAAATTAAATTTTTATTAAAAATGACTACTGGGATTTTAAAACATGTTTTTTTCTTTTTAATGATACTTAATGTCCATAATCTGTATATACAATTGAACCCCAGGTCTCTAGACATATTTAATCTTCCAAGCAGCCTTAAGGAGATGGTAGTAAGTTGCTTCTATAAGGCTTAATACATGATTTCCTGGGTGGGTGGGTGGACAGGGCATCCTGCACTTGGTCCAAATAAATCCAGGAATGTGTTGCCCACTACTGCCTTATTTTCTTTAGAGTATCAGAGACAGAGGACTCATACAAGAATTATTGCAAAGAGGATGTACTGATTTTTATCTGTGAAAGGTGATACAGGCTGTCTGGACTGCTAAATTAGCCTGTAATCTAATCCAATCAATGAAAAACACATCAGGTGTTGCCACTCAACCTTCCCCATCAGCTGCAGGCAGCTGAAACAATTAAAACTGAGATTCTCAGGAACTGCTTAGACCTGGAACTCTTAGAATAAGATTACCTGCTCCATTCCCTTTCAATTTCACTTTCAAATTGATGTGTGCCAAGGGTAGCTAGTAGTTCATGACATGAGTCATGAAATGTACACCTTTTAAATAGAAGGCATTTCCCTAACTGCATTATTTGCTGGTACAAACCACCCCTCCCCCCTGAAAACAAACAAAAAAGAAAGTGTTTTGTCCATACATATACTGGAAGTATGAAGAATAACTATGCACACAATTTGCAATCACTGAGATTTACTGCTGCAACTAGTTATGTCACATAAGCACTTATTAAGTGCCTTATGCCTCATTTTTCCTCTATACTTGTAGGAGAAAAACACTTTTTGGATAAATACTGTATTTTGTTATCCCTCAGAAATCTCACTACTTTAGTGAAACACAAAAACATAGATAAGATCAAAAACTGCTGCAAACAAGAAGCCTATACCTATTTTACACTATCTCAACATGTAATTCACACAGATAGGATTGCTTTGCTTCACTCAGAGAAAATTTTAAAAAAGGTAGGGAGGGAAGAATCCTTTCAATTCTTACAGAATTTGTTTGGAAAACAACACATGCTGCTACAGTACAAATTGCATCATGCTTATTCTTATGTTGCTTCAAAGCTGTGTATTAGTCCCAAGAAAGCCACAGAAGATGACTACAGGCTACTATCCATATGCTAAAATTCACTATGCAGGGGGCTGCCTCTCTGTGGGAAATTTATGCAAACACGGGGAGGCTGCCAAAACCACTTCTCCACGGACCTTGCAATTGTGTTAACTGGGAATCATTCAAAACCAACAAAACTCTAACAACACTCAGAAGATGCTCCTTTTCCCACGACATATTTTCCAGCACCATCATTACTAGCTCACCTATACACATTAAACAAGTTTGGAAAAAATACCTGCAGAAAGATAGCAAAATTCACTAATGTAGTTTTTTTTTCTTCACATCCCAACAGAGCACCGTGCAGGGGGTTGCTGTTTGACATTAGCATAGGCTACTTCAAGATTTAATTTTTTCACTGAACACGGACAGAGTACAAGCAAAGCACAACCAGCTTGGTTACAGAGCACACCAAGGGACTGCTCTTATCCAGGATGCTTTGATAAAAACAAACACCTTTGGTGTCTTGAGAGTCACTTGAATGTAATGTGCTTCACACAGCACGAGAAGGGCTGCTTGATTTTCCAAAGTGCTTATTTAAGAAGCCCCAATTTAACAGAACCACTAGGAAATTGTATGTACAAACAATAGCTGTCAGGATAATTTTAGCTTCCTTCCACACCTGCAAATATGTGTTGTGCAAGGAGGCTGCCTTGTCTCACATAGGGAAATTCTCTCTGCTCCTGAATGCTGGTGAGAAGCTCCATCCTGCTGTTCTGAACATCTGAGAAGCCACTCAGGGCTGACAAACCCAATATCAGGGCTACCCCCATCCCTGCTCCCTCTGCCTGCTTCACTCCCCACAGCCAGGCTGTGATGAAAAGCTCACAGGAAATTAAACCCTGCAGGCAGAAGCGGTCCATCCCCGAAGATGAGGAGACAGAATGATTTCTAAGGGCTCAAAGTCCTTCCTCCTCATCACCTCCCTCTCTTCTGGAACCTTCTGCCTTACAGCTCCTCTTAAGGCAGTATCACCTGTTGCCTTTTTTCCTTCTGTTTATCAAATTCTCCTGGATTTAAGGCACTCTGGCCAACTACACAGACTACATCTACAGGATGGAACTTTAGCTTAGTAGGTGAATTAGGCAAGTGTCAGGGATGGAAAAATGAGAAGACAGAACAACCCAGCACAGCTATTAAATCTGTCAGAGTAGCACCTCTCCTCCCAGGCTTTACAGCCGTGCCCCCCACACCAGCACAGCTGCTGCAGCTACACCACCCCTGACCCTTGAGCAAATCTCTCTTTGCACCAGCCCAGAGACAGTGATCATGCAGGAAAAGGGCAAGTGTTAAAAGGAAGCATTGCCTGATCCCTGCTCTTCACAGACCCTCCTCCTGCCACCCACCCGGCTGCCAGCCCTGCCTCCCACACAGGGTGCAGAGGCCTGGGGAGGGATTTTCCACTCCCTTCCTCCCTGCACAGGAATGCAGGAGAGACTACAGTGTAGTGCTGAGCTGGTAAATGCCTCATTTCACTGAGCAAGCAGTTTTAGGCAGGACACTATATAACAGGCAGGCTCCAGCACTCTGATACTGGGTGTATTGAGCCACATCTTCTCTGACATAATCTCTAGGAAATAGTCAATGATAAGACCCTTTCCAGGAAGGCACAATATATTGGGCAATTCTCAGAGCCCTGCTGCACCACGAAATGTGTTTCTTGGGCTTTACACCTTACCATGCCTTTGCAAATTTGGCTTTCCTGGGATAGAAGTCACAAACAAACCTCAGGATCTCCCTAAAAATGTAAATCTTACATTTTGACCCTGGAAACACATGCTGCCTTTTCTCTGGAATTGGAGAAAGAGTCTAAAGAGGAGCTGCACAAGGGTCTTGCCCTACCCCGTCACAGACTGATTTTTGTCATATATAACTCTCTAAGAAGTCAGGAAATGGCAAAATCCTATTGTCTGTAAGAAAAAGAAAATGAAGTGTTGCCCTTCTATACTCTAAAAAGAACTTTTGGATTTTCCTCCCTTTCATCATAAAAGTACCATTTTAGACACTTTTGCTGAGGAATGAGCTTCAAAGTGGGCAACAGAATTGCAGAGAATTGTTCTAAGCTGCCTGATTTCACAAGCCATTCACGCTCCCAGGCAATGCTGGAGCCAGCGTTTGGTTTGGTTACTCTGCTGAAATAGCAGGAGAAAGGCAGGACAAAATACTGAGTGCAATGTCAGAATATTTTAAACTCTACGTACACATCACTACTGAAATATACTCCTGCCTTGCAAATTACAAAGTCAGTTGCAGAAACAACTACTGAGTCACCTCTGTACAGAGCAAAGAAAGGCAAGGCAGTTGTGATGTCAAAAGGAGTGAAGGAGGGTGCTTAGAGACCCCACTGAAACGGCTCCATCTTCACCCCTCACCCAGGAGAAAACCAAGGGGTTTTTAAGGCTCTCGAAGCGGCAGCACCACACAGAGGGAGGGAGGGAGGGAAGGAAGGAAGGAGGCTCTTGCAAGCACTACACACATATAGTACTCATTAGGTCACAGCAAAGCTCAGCCACTACCTGGCCTGCACCCCAGAAATCCCTCAAACTGCATAAATAAATCAGTGATAAAATTTCCATGCAACAGCCTCACTTCAGACTGCCCAGAGAAGTTCATATTAATACTTCAGAGGTATATCTGGAATGAATTCAACTGCAGTGAGGGAAGACAAGATGCACTTTGGTCCTGCAGGAATTGCAGGGCACAGAAGGAGAGGACACACAATTGTCCTCAGCTTCTTCAATCCTCATGGAGCACTAACTATTCCAGTTTTCACTGTCCCAGGGAGAAAAAGAGTTTCTCATCACACACTGCTGTGGAATACATTTCTCACCTTCTCTTCCTTTCAAACTTTTTCTGTAACTTTATGCCACAGTTGGCTGCTCACTGCTGATGCTCAGCTGCCCCTCCCAGCCACCAGCAGCACCTCCTTTGCTCAAAATAACCACCAAAAAAGCCACACGTGGAGAAATCTACGGTACCGAAAGGGTGCAGGTACAGCGAGGAGGGAACGAATGCCCGCGGCTGGCAGGAAAGCCGTGGCACAGGGAAGGCAGCGCTGCCTCTGTGCCATTGACCTCCGGTTAAACGAACTTGCGGGCAAATATGTAATCACGTTATCGCACACACTCCAAGGGCAGCTCTGAAGCTGTTCCTTCTCTCAGGTGGAGCGAGTGAATTAGTCCTTGTGACAAGACAGGGATTTGTGCACGCCTCTCCTCGTGGACTCCTGGTCTGGGGGAACGTGGGTCTGCTTTTCCACCTGCTGCCCCCAACACCCGTCCCGTTCTGGGGGGACGCCCCCTCCCCACGCACACCGGCTGCGGCTCCTTTCTCGTGTCAATTTCTAAAGCTGCTTTTGACAAAACTGTTCCAGCCACCGGGGTCTGCCCCCACCCCATCCCCGACCAGGAGCAGGGTGGTGCAAGGAGGAACTGGAAACAGGGCGTTTCGAGATGACACGGGCAAAGTCACCCGAGCCATTCCCTGACTGCCAGGGGAGGAGGGGGGTTCTTTACTTCTTTAACCCCTGCTCTCACTGTACCCAACCCTCCCCACCTCTCTTGGGATGAAAGATGTGAAAACGTCCTGACGGCAGATCCAGAAGATCGCTCGCCCTGCAGAAGGGTCGGTCGGGCTCGCAGCGGAGCCTCAGCCCAGGAGCAGACGGGGCTGCGGAGCCTCCGGCGACCGCGCACGGACGGGGCTGTGGGAGCGGTACCGAGGGCGGAAAGTTCAGCCCGGCTCCCCCTCGTCCCTTCCCGCGGGGCTGTGTCCACACACACACACACACACACACACACACACAAACGCCGTCGAGGGTCCCGGCGCGGGCACAGGGCGCTGTTAACGCGCCCGAGGAGCAGCAGGAGATGCGCGGGGTCACCCCTCGGCCCCGCTCCCTCCCTACCTTCCAGCAGCACCTCCTTGCCGGCCCGTTTGAGCGCCTGCACCGCCTCGTCGTGAGTGGCATCCCGCAGGTCGGTGCCGTTCACGGCCAGGATGGCATCGCCCACGTAGAGAGCCTGGGTCTGGTCGGCCGCCAGCCCCTTAAAGATCTTGCTGATGAGGATGGGCATCTTGTTCTCCTTGCCCCCCTTGATGCTGATGCCCAGTCCGCCCAGCTCCTGCTTCAGCACCTTCACGCAGCGCTTCTTGTTGGACACGGCCTCGGGCACCTGCTCGGGGGGGTCGGTGAAGGCGGTGCGCGCCGCCGCCGGGCCCCCGCCGCCCTCGGCCCCGCGGCACGCCGTCCCATCGCCGCCCAGCCCGTTGTGGGCCGCGCCGTCGGGGCGCTCCTCGCCGCTCAGCACCAGCGCCTCGCCGCCCAAGTTGGCCAGCACTTTGTGCCAGCGCTCCCGCACCAAAACTTCCAGCCAGCCGCTGCGCTGCGCCCGGCCGCCCCCGCCGCCCGCCGCCGCTACCGCCATCTTAGGAGCATGCTGGAAGCGCCGAGTGACGGCACCCCCGGCTCGGCTCGGCTCGGCTCCGCGCGGCGCCCCGGACTCCAGCCGGGGGGCGGCAGCTGCCGCGGGGTGGGGCCAGGAGCCGCCGCCGCCCCCGGGGCCGCGCCGGGGCGGGCGCACCTGGGGCACCGCCCGCGGGCGGGGTGCGGCCGGCTGTCCCTGCCCGCTGTGGGGACACGGCCGGGACAGAGCGGGACCGGGGTGTCCCTGCCCGCTGTGGGGACACGGCGGGACAGAGCGGGACCGGGCTGTCCCTGCCCGCTGTGGGGACACGGCCGGGACAGAGTGGGACCGGGCTGTCCCTGCCTGCTGTGGGGACACGGCGGGACAGAGCGGGACCGGGCTGTCCCTGCCTTCCCCTCCGCGGGGACACGGCGGGACAGCCCGCGCCGCGCCGCCGCTCCCTCCGAGCCCGGGCTGCGGTGGCACCTGCCCGTGCCAGCCCCGGCTGCTGCCGTCTGCAGCGGGCTGTAGTGGGGACCTGAAGGAAACCAACGGCAGGGAAGAGATAAGAAAAACACAACTCTGTTTTTTGTTTCTTTTTGTTTGTTTTTTTTTTTTCCCCAGGGATTTTTTTCTATAAAGTGAATTGCAACTAACGGGTGGCCCCAAGTTACTTAAATTTCAACAATATGGAAGTAGAATACGAGTTATTTCACGGTTTTGTAGGATGGAAGTGTTGAGTGCTTGTGACGGATACTTTTGCATGTTTTGTAATTGTATTCTATGCCCGTGTATTACAAATGTTAAAGACTCGTGGGGGCAACACGTCCCATTTTGTTGCAGTTTTTCCCATATTCCTTCCCTCCTAGGAAACAATAGGTGCCTGACAAGAGGCTGGAAGCTCCAGCTCGGGCATCAGAGAAGGCGACACTTTGACATTGCCTTTCGGAAATGTCCCTAGCAGGCGTGGAGGTGCTCCCCCTCAACATGTACAGACGGAAGCACCTCTAGAACTCCTTTGTTTCTGCTTCTTGCAGAGCAGCTCTGCCTCATTTCTAAGCTGGAATGAAAACTCCAGCGGTTCTGGACAGTTTGGTGTGTGTATGTATGAACAACACTTTGTGGAGGCTGGCATAGCCAGAGAAGTTATTAGTCCCAATCATTTCGGCCATGTGAATCCTGTGGTTCCCCGGGTGCCACATCTTGCCCTTTTTTAAAGTGATGCCATTCATTTATGCCACTGGGGGTTTGCTTCCAGATACACACACCTGCCCCAGGTTAATGCGGGCTGGGCAACTTGGGACTCACCTCCTCAGTATGAGGTGGGACCTATATGAGGGGTCATCCTCAGACAAGCTTGTCTTGGTTTACTAGGTTCTCTCAGACTATGCTGCTTGCACTAAGCTACACAAAACACTTTCCTTTCCCTCCAAAAGGCAGCCAAAGGAGGTCTCTACCCTAGTTCATCTGCAGCCTCATCCAGACTACGTTCAGCTCCCTTCTCCCCAGCAGGAATGCAACCCTGCACCTATGGAGAACGAGAATCCACAGGTGATGGGTTATTCAAGGATAATGAGTGGGTGGAGAAAAAGCAGACGAAGAGAGGTCTCTTCATTTCTCATGTTAATCAATGCAAGGAAAAGCTATAATTAAGTTTTCAGGGCTGTGAATCCAGAGTGAAAAGAAGCATGTCCCGCTAAACCTGAACAAGACATCCAATCCCTATATAGGAGGAAGCTGCAGCACATCCTTTTCTCCAGCTGATTTCTCCCTTTCTGGTTTAGATAGCTCATGTACAATACCCTGAATGTTTGGGTTGGTGGGTTTTCGTAGATCCCGTTCTCAGGTGAAAAGTATATTTAATGAATATGCTCCTATAGTTCCAGAAGCTTCAGATAGGTGAGGGAAGGATGGGAGGGAAAGGACAGGCTTGCAAAAATCAGGTGTTACAGTGTCAGTCATCATAGCACTCACATTCCTGTGCAGCTTCAAGCCCAAGTGTCCAGGCCAAATTATAAAATCAGACATCTGCTTCCCAAGCAATCAGCTCCTACCAATTATTTCATATTTCTTCTTAATGAATTAATAAAGAATCATTGCTGCTTCTATTGCAAATGTACCTTTTTAAAGTAGTTTCAGAAAATTTACAAGGAAGAGATATTCGGGTGATTTCTGTCCATCAGGTGATAGGGAAAGGAAAGTAACTGTTTAATGCCTCACACTTCTTTGGCACTCTGTGTGTTTGGGCTGTTTGCTGATTGTGTCTGGTGCTCCAGTGGGATTCCCATGGCTCTCACTCATATAGACAATTGCACTGCACATATCTGAGAGCTCTGCTTGTTCCAGCTATTTTCCTTTCCCATTCCAACACACTTAAATAATAAAGTTTCCCAGGGCCAGCATCTGAGATATGGATCCCTGGTACAAAAAGAAAACTTTATAGCAGCCTTCACTGCTTCCTCTTCCCCCTTTCTGCCCACCATGGATCTGTAAAGAAAACAGAGGTGATGTTTTAGTCTTGAAAATAAAACTAAAGATAGTGTAAGAGATGCTAAGACACAGGCTTGAGGCAAACAGTGTCCCAGATTGTCTTTCCTCCTGAAGACATTGTAATTGATACCTGATGTCTGTGTTCCCTGTCCTGGGAGTGCAGGCTCTTAATTGTGTTTGTGTACCCTGAGTCTCTGTGTACCCCAAGAGCAACTGCAGGCTGCTGAACTGAGGGTGAAAAGGAAAAGGTGCCTTGAGACTTCTCTGCTGGTACCCCTGCCAATATTACTGTCCTGAGTCCTGCCTTAGGTCTGCCAGTCACACCTGCAGTGTGATTTCTGAAATTCAAGTTTAT
Source organism: Erithacus rubecula (assembly GCF_903797595.1). Taxonomy (NCBI): domain Eukaryota; kingdom Metazoa; phylum Chordata; class Aves; order Passeriformes; family Muscicapidae; genus Erithacus; species Erithacus rubecula. The sequence continues at coordinate 135,802,288 of NC_136689.1, forward strand.
GCAGCAGGAGCAGAAACAGAAGATAAAAGCAGGTGTTTATTTGGGTGTCCAACTATTGCATGCCCAGGTTTGCCACAGGTAAAATTGTTATTCCAAAGTCAGCTGCTAGTCCCTAATGGTTTCCAGGACATAGCCGAAAGCAAAATCCTAATTTCAACTCCAAACTTTTCCTGACAGTGTTGTTTCTGGCAACATCTGTAACTACTCACACTGCAATTGCAGTGCTCAGTGTGACTCTGCAGGGAAGCTGGGATGTGTGGTGGGATGGGCAAAGCACTCAATACTTCCAAACTTCCATCTCTAATCACTAGAAAGCCTTCAGCACAGACAAAGCTTAGCAAAACTCTCTCCATCAGTTGTCCTTCTGAAAGGCTTTGCTGTGAAGATGGAGTATTTCAAACAAGCCAAATAATAACTTTTTTGATTTTTGTATTTTAGCAGTGCTTAAAGGCTTGAACTAGATTAGTGTCCCTTTCACTCCTGCTGTATAAATAAATTGTTAGGCAAGATAATGCTAATAGCTGCTGTTGACCTGCAGGGGCCTATGGGCTCAGCTAAAGTCAAGGGCCTAAATGGAAGAAGCAGTTCAGTGAACTGGAAAGAGTCAGGGCACTGAAAAGCACAGAAGCTGCTTCCCAGGACAAGGAGCACTGAAGCATGTCCAGGTCATAAAGAGCAGCAGTGATGTCTGAGGAACCTGCCTGGGTGTCCAAGCAAGATCAAGGGATTTGGGTCTGTGTGTGCATGCAAGAAAAAAAAATACAAAAAAAACTATGCAGAAAGGCTTGTGGGTATGGCACTGAGGATGTTCTTGAGGCTCAGCTTTACTATGGAGGCTACTGGAGACAGAATGAGGACACTGCCTGTTACTGGTGTTTTCTCCCTCTCTTTTCAAGCAAAGACATCAGTGTTCTGTATATCTGTAAATAAACTCTCTTCCTGATAGCAAAATCATTGCAAGGTCACATATACAAGATCACTAGTCAGTGGTGCAAGGAACATAGCTCCTCTTCCCCTCACAGGCAGAGAAGGTAAGGACACAAGAGAGCCTTTCTACAGCTGTGGCTTTTTTATGACTGTCTGTGCTTTTCTATAGCAGAGGTGTAATTTTTGAAGGACTTCTGGGACATGCTCAAACCCTTCTCATATCTTATTTTTCTTCCTTTTTGCATTATCAGTGTTACAACAGCTCAAAGCCAGCTCAGCCAAAACTGCTTTAAATTGGAAACAACAGGGCTGTGATGCTTGAACATGTTTCAGATGATGGAGGTTGGGCAAAATGAGGTCTGGATAATGACGTTCCCATCTTGTTACCCTGACACCGAGCAGCTCAGCAGACGGATCTGGGTAGGAAGGAAGTCCAGAGTCAGAAGGCCAGGGCTGGAAACACGACAAGTAATGACAAAGCTGGAAGGGATTTCAGCTCCTTCAGTGATCCCAAACACTGCAGCAGCCAAGGTTAAGTTCCTTTCTGAGGAACATGCCTGAACTACCCAGTCCCCCATGGCAGCCTCTCCTGTGTCTGTGCCTGATGGGATGCAGCAGGGCAAGCTCCAGCACTGATGCAGATGTCTCTGTTGCATTTTGGGGGACATCAGCATGGGCTGTGCCATGCCTTCCAACAGGTTGGTGCAGGGCAGGCAACCCACCCAATCCCCAGGAGGAATCCTCCCTTCCTCAGTGCTGAGGGAGCCTGTTGGCTTTAAAGTCAGCATTCAGTAATCATTGCTCATTGGTGCTGGTGAGGTTTATGAAGATGTCAAGAACACCTGAAAGTCTTCATAACCTGAAGGTTGCATTATGATTTATTCTCCAAATTACAAAAGCATTTGTTTTTTCTTTTCCTAGTTTGAAGCTATCCAGGTTTTTCCACACATCATGGCATTTGAAAATAAAATGAAAGCATAACTGCTTGCCAGTAAATGCTTTATGCATTCAGTTTTTCAGAGCAGGAACCCACTTGTGTGTACATGAAAGAGGTATTTGTGTGAAATCCGTATGTGAACCTACCTGAGTCACGTGTTAACTAGGCAAACTGAACAAATATTCCCACAGCCACGGAGTTATGGGCCAGGATGTAAATGAACATCTCCCTACTGCAAACACGACTCTGGCACAAGTTAATGCAGAATCGAGTGCCAGAAGTGTTCAGGTTTCTTGTGCATACAGATCAGAGTCTAGTTCTTTCTACCATTAAAATTACTTTAAATCAGGCAGGATCAAGCTCAGAACTCTAGAAATGTTTGCCTTGACTTTGAAAGAACTAAATTCAAAAGACTCTGAAAATAAAGTTCCATAGCTACACTGTTTATACTATAGCAGATTTTTTCCTGGTTCTGTGTCCTTCACTTGCTTTGCAGATCTCTCTCAGTGCATTAGTTCTTAACTTTTTCATTCCAAGTTACTTTGATCCTGCAGTTTCTTGAATTAGTTTTTTATCTCTTGCATACCGATCTCCCTCCACTCCGTAAGCTAAGCCCAGCATGTTTTAAATGCCAAGATCAGAGGTTTGCATTGCAGTAATTCTTGAACATATAATAAATAATGAAAAAGGTAGTGGAACTCCAGATATCATCCAAGATGTTTCAGCTCAGGTTTTCATTTTCATCAGAAACACATTAATCTGTTTGGGTGTCAAAACAACAAAAGCATTTTTTTACCATCTTTTTTCTTTCCTCTTTGTCTTAACCTTTGTCTAAACCTTTTTTTAATGTTGTAGATGTGAGGTGTGTTGTGTGTTATGACCATATGACTGTCACCTGACAACCCAGTGGCTTCATTCCCATGTCATCAACCTGTCAAAACCTTTACACTCCTGCAAGTCTCACTCAGAGATGCCTCCTCTTCCACTCCTCTCCTGCCATGGTGCCTGTGAAACACACTGTCCACAAGATCTTTGGACTTTTCCTGCCCTGGGATCCCCTTTGGTATTCACTTCTCCTGGGGTGTTCACCAGACATCTGTGCCTGCAGCCCGCCGCCCACAGGAGGAGAGAAGCTGGCTGCTGTGCAGGTGCCAGAAGTGTTTGTTTCCTTTGTGCAAAGTAGTTCAGCTAGAAAAGCTAGTTTTCTCCAGCTGTACCCTCTCACAGGTGAAATAAGGTCATTGTCCTTTTTTCCATGCAACTTCCAAGGCTGTAAATAAACCTGTTACTGTGGTGAGAAACAGAGATGGGTTGTACGGACAGAAGGGAGATGACGAGAGGAGCTTGCAATCTGGAAACAGGCTGTTCTCCAAGATTGGTCCTGCAGAGATGCTGCTGAGCTCATACTGTGACTTCAGCACAAGTTTGTCTCCCAAGAGCATCCCCAAGCCCAAGAGAGGAAGGTGCCATGGCCCTCCTGGTTTCCAAAGAAGAGCTCTCCAGGAACCCTCCAGGACCTGAGCAAGGCAAGTAGGAGAGATTCTGTGTGCTTCAGAAGCACTTTACTTTCTCCCTGCTATTCCCAGAGAGGGCAAGGAGCTCAGGCAGCCCCTGGGGCTCTGCACCCTGGCAGTGAATGAGAGCTGCAAACCAGAAACTGGGGTCTTGCTCCTCCCTTGGCAGGGCAGGACCTGTTCAGGAGGAAGTAGATGATTTCCCAAGAAACACCTTGTGCTGCACAGAAATCCTGGTCCACCAAGGGATGAGAGAGTATGGAACTGTAATGCTCACCTCCAGGTTTTCTGTCACACTATTATATTATGTTGCACATGTGTGTGGCATTGCCTTTTTTTGTTTGCTTGTTTCACTTTTGAATTCTGCAACAGCTAAGTTGCATCTCTTGCTTCAGGTGATATCTGTGCTGGTTGTCTTTTCACAGCTTTGTACATCAGGTGTAAGTCTAGGGAGGGCAAGGGAACACTCATTTCTGAGGAATGAGAATCAGCCTCACTATATTTTTTATTCTTGGATGGTTCTCTTGTGTTCTAAAAATAAAACATAAAGGGTCTACAGTTAATTCAGATGGGAATCACCACATTTGGGGGATTAATGACAGACCAAATTATGAGGCAGGTCTGGGAGGGAAATGTTGAAAGTGTGTTCTTATTTTAGTGTAACCTCTCTGAGTTAGCTTTCCATTGTCAGTAATCACCTGAAAGAAATGTAGGGGCAGACTCAAGCAAGGCAGGACAGGAGCAGATCCTTTACACACAATAGATCTATTCCCTGCTATGATGTCAAATGGACCACAGTTCTTTGTTAAGTCAGATACTTCAGCTGGAGGTAAACCCACCACATTTACAAATCATAGGCAAAGTTGCTTCAAAATCCATGTTAAGAAATTGTGAAGGTGTTTGACACTGAAATTTAAGTGGCACCCGTAATGTGACATTTAAGCATCTTTGTTAGTCTGACCTGTTGCACAATGCATTCTAGGACAGATGTCTGAGCCCTTTTCCCATCTGCCTGACAGATTCATCAAGCAAAGTTTTTGATTGTTTGGTTGTGGATTGCCTTTTCTGTGTATGAGCCCTGGCCTGCAAGCTCTGACAGCCACTGTTGATAGACAAACCCTTCTTTTGTGTCCTAGTTCTCTGTCCATTAATGGATACAATAATACTGCCTTTCTTTTTAAAGTACCTTAACTTTTTTTTATTGGAAATTATCATGTGAGCTACACAATGACATTTCTCAATGTGCAGGATGATATTAAAAGGTGAAAAAGTCACAGAGGGTGCAGGAACCTCTAGATGTTGTCTCTTTTTCACCACCCAGTACTGCCAAACCACATCCTCTTTAGCTTTTCCACACTGCATGCTTCTTGGTTGTATGATAAGGGAACAGGCTGCCCTACCCTGCCCTACCCTACCTTATCCATTCTATGTTCCAGTCACTGTGACCACTGCCTCTACTTCTGCCCAGTCTACCTAGATGGGAAGTTCTTGGTGGTTGGAACTCTTTGGTACATGACTAATAGATGTGACATACTAACCAGATTTATTTTTTGTATATTTAACCCAGAACTAATATCTACTCCAGAATTAAAAAACATGTTTAGTTTGAAACATGTTGACTATTAGTTGGAATGTGGTGAAACACACTTAATGGAAGACATAATTTCAAAGATTGGGTGGTTTCTGAAACATTGGGGGTTTATTTAGCATTTATCTAGTATAGATTAAAAATAGGTTGTTAAAATGAAGGTAGTAATAGAAATTGAATAACGTGTTTAACAATTGGTGGGATAGTCAGCACAGTTATTTAGCCAAGTATATTTCCTCTGGGAATCTGGTTCTACCACATATAATTGGACAAAAAACAGTGGGGAGAAGGAGGTGATTTTAGCAAAATATGCTTTGTTATGCTAATGCAAATATGGAAGAACTTTCTCACTAGATTTGAACTGAGACAAATAAGCATGAGCCTCTGAAATCCAGCACCAAGAACACACAGGAGGGTAACTCTGGACTGCTTCCCAGTTGCCTACAGCAACTCTGATTTTTCTGGGTGGCATTCCATTATTAAAACATAACAATAAAAGCAAGATTGCTGTACATTTACTATAAAAGTAAAAATGCATTAATGATAACAGGGATAAGTGTGTATAATTGTAGTATATACTTGGCCGGAGAATATAAAATTCCTAATGATAGTGCTGTTTTGAGCCTATGGGAATGAATTTATTTTTTTAATCCAAGCTCTTTAATGCTGTTTCAAGGCTGGGTTAGAATAAATGTAGGGAAGTACAACCAGCAGAGCTGGGAGCAGTGTGGAAAAACAACTCCAGCCTCATGGAAGAGCCCATGCAGTGATCAGTACCACCAGTCCAAGACAGTGGAGGTGAGTCCTGAAGCACAGTGTAAATGCCTGGAGAAGGGCTTGGATGGGGACATGCACCATGCTGCAGACTGAAAATCCACTTGCTGGTCAGCAGTCAAATTTCTGACCCCTGCTAGTCTTTCACAGCTCCCCCTGCCTATCTGAGGGTAGCAGCTGCAGCTTACTGAAAACCAACATTATTTGGAGGCAGAATATTTTCTTTTTCTTTTCTTTTTTTAACATTTTGTTCATACAATTCTGCATTCCAGTCCCATTCACTGCCAGGAAACTGGGCCCACTGTTGTAGCAGCATTTGTGAAATCAGTGTGAGCATTTATAGATCTAAACAGCTGTCAATGTTCTTTTACAAACTGGGCACCCCCAGCCCCAAAAGACCTGAGACTTACAGAATTTTGTGTGTCCTTCTGCAGACATCCAGCAGCTCTGAGCACTCACGCCTCACTGGCATTTTCAGGGGTCCCACGATCTCTGGGGCAGTGATGGACCAGAAGGTCTAGATGGGGATAACTGTGGAGCTCTAAGGCTTCAAGCCTTGCACATCTGCACAACAAATGTGAAACATCTGTTGTCTCATGGAGTGCTTGTTTCCTTAAGAAAATCCCTAACTTATTGGGGTCCTGGTCAGGGAATGCTCTTGTGGGAAATCACGTCTCTTGGATGGGATGTTTGGCTCGCTACCCACATGACAAATGAAGTGGCTCTTGTGAGGGTCCCTGCAACAGAATCTTCTGCTGGATCAAGTGACACTTCCTGAACCACCATCCTGCTCAGCTCCTGTAGTCCAGCTGTGTTGCAGTACTACGTGATCTACTGTAGATTTTCTTAAACTGTGAGCAAAACATCCACTATTTATCTTTACTCTGAGCAGAAGGCTGTTCTGCATGACCATTTCTGCTACTGCAGGAACAATTTCTACTGAGCAGTTAGAAGTAGCACATCAATGTGTAAGTCTGTCAGTTCTGCAGCAGGTATGGCTTGGGGATGTCCCCAGCACAGCCAGATTTGCCATCCCATATTGACACATTGACACATTCAGTATGACACATTCAGTACTGTCTATGAAATGATATAGGTACAGCAGGAACTGCCTGGGAGAATCTCTGGGTCTGTTCAGAATTCCCACATGTAATCCCACCTAATTCCTCCTGAAGGAATTAGACAAAGACTTTTTGTGAGCTCATGCAATCACCTTGTCTGAGATCAGTCCCTTGTGTCACCCCAGCTCTGGGAGCAATGAAACCAATGTCTAAATGTGCAGGGTGTGCACCCAGGGGCAGCCCTGACACCAGCAGCACCATAGATGAAACTATAGGACACACCACAATGTCTGTAACTTAAATTCCATTGCTCACAAGCACATAAGGCTTCTGGCTCCACAGCAGGAGCCAGGAAATCTTGGCATTTTAAACTGCTTCCAAGTCCCAAATGAAACCTTGGGACAAGAACCAAAGATTCTGGAAGTGGGACTCTTCCTTTGCACTCTCTTTTAGGTCAGTGTTAGTGGCAAACTAAAAAAACATCTGTTTCCATCATGTTGGTGCAAGAGTTTCTTGGGAATTGTTTTTAAGACAACTCATTTACTGTGTTTAAGAATGAACTAGGAAAAGCAGGGAGACTACAAATGCATCTGTTGTGGTCACTGTAACATTTTTGAGTTTTGTTTGAAATCCAGCTTAGGTTGTGGTGAACTGCCATTGCCTCTGGGCCCAGTGCATTGACTTGTTTGGAAAAGAAATGTATCAGCTTCTGTTGAAACTCACTTACTGAGAAACATGGAGGATTTATGCTTCTCTTCTGATCCTTGGAATTATTCTCTGAAGGTTTTCCCCAGTAAAATAAGAAAATTCAAGGTTCATACTAATTTTCTTGAAACACTACTTTAACTTCTGAGGGGCTTTGAAGGGAACACCACTGTTCAATAGATGAGTGCTGCAGAAGGGAGTATAAAACAATTTTTAAAAAAGCAAATTCCCTTTCTGTGCTTTCTTGGCCTAAAATATTCATAGTTTTTTCTCCCATACATCTTTGCATACAGCAGGTTTCCCTGTGTTACCCATGATCACCTTATCACTAAAATTGCCCAAGTGCTGAGATACAGACTGGATGAGCAGATGAAAGAGGGTTGGAAAATTAGATTGTTAGTGATCCATGACCTGGAATAACTGTCAGCCAGTTAGTTACTAGTGGTGTATCTCAGGGACTGATGTTGGAGCCAATGCTGTTTAATGTCTTTATTAATGGCACATGGGGATAAAGTGCTCTCTCAGTGAGTTTATGGACCAGCAAACAATAACCTGGAGGGCAGGGCTGCTGTTCAGAGGGCTCTGGGCAGGCTGGAGGGGTGAGCTGACAGGTACTTGTGAAGCTCAGCAAATGTCAATGCACTTTCCTGCACCTGGGCCAGAATAACCCACTGCAGCAGCACGGGCTGGGGGCTGACTGACATGGGAGCAGCTGTGCAGAAAGGACCTGGGAGTTTATCTGGAGTGTGGAATGTGTCCTTGTAACAATGTCATCATGGGCTGTGTTACCAAAACAGCAGCTAGCAGGAGGGAAGTGGTTTTCCCCCCTTTAATTAGCATCTTTAAGACTGCATCTGGAGCAGTGTGACCAGTCTGGGGCTCCCTGGAGCAAGCATGACATTGACAAACCAGAGTAGGAGATTCACTAAGATGTCAGGGGCAGAAGCCTATGGTACAAGAGGAGAAATGAGAGAGTTGGGCTTGTTCAGCCTGCAGGAGGCTCAGGGGGTTCTTAGCCCCCTGGTAGGAGGGTGTAGATAGTCACACACAGACCCTTCTTGGGGTGCCAGGGAAGTGATGGGCTCAACTTGAAAAATAGGGAAATTGATATAAGGATTCCTAGGGGGCAGGGTGGAAACTCAGCAAGGGTGGTCAAATATTTAAACAGTGACCCAGAAAGATTGTGAATCTCTGTCCTTGTAGACATTGTAGATACCAACTGGACAGAGCCCTGAGCGAGCTGACTGGCCCTGACCCTGCTCTGAACAGAGGGCTGGACTAGACTCCTCCAGTAGTTCTGTGATTTTTGGACTAAGCTGAAGGGAAGATAGAGCCAGGAAAGACCTGAGCTTTCCTAGCCATGTCAGCTTGCTCTCTGCAGGAACAAGAGCAGGACAGCAGAGCACACCCCACTGCACATCAGCTGTGTTTCCTATTTTTAGCAAATACTGGGAAATGACAGATACAACCACACTGACTATCCATCAACACTGCTTAGTGACATGAATCTAATTGACCTCCCACTGAGTTGCATTGTCAGGGTCCCAACCATATAATGGGATTTGATAAGGGTCCCATAAAACCAGCAGAATTTTAAAAAGCTGCAGCATTAGAGGCTGAAGCTATAGTAGCTCATATAGAACTTTCCCCTGCCCTTTCCCAGTGCCCCATCAGATACAAACACACTCATTCCCACACACATACAGCCTCCTCTGTGGTATCTGCAATTCTGTACTCTAAGTCCTACAGCACTAAAATTAATTAAAAGGGAGATGCTTATCTACTCTCAAAAAAGAGAATGAGACTGTTCATTACACATAAAAATGTTTTAAATCTTCAAGAACACCATGGGAAAACTGGAAGGTTGAGGCTATAAAAAATATAAAGTGATTAAGGAATATTGGTTTCATCATCCTGTGTTTTTTCATGTTAGTCTTAATTCAGAACAGAGTGTAGTTCGTCAGGTGTGATTAACTTCTTCTGGGATCTGACATGTTACCTTATTCTGTAGAAAGAGCCAAGTGACCAATCAGCAGAAAGTGCCATTACCTGAAAGAATATGATTTTTTGATTCTCCTCTGCTGTGGCTGAATAAGTGTCTTTTGTTCCTTGAGTAGAAGAGTAATATAAAGGGCTTTGCACATAATAATACAAAGAAGAATTAGGCCTTATATAACATTCTCAGCAGGAAAAGGACAATTTGGGGAGGGGTTTTATTAATGCCCTGATCTCTGCAGGAAACCCGGCGGGGAGGAAGGGACGAGCAGCGAATACAATCAGAGGTTTGTTAGGTGAAATGGGACCTGGGAGTGTATGGGAGGCTGCAGATTCATTCAGACAATGCAGTAAAATAAACAGAGTGTGACAGCCAGAGATGAATGGGAAGTTAATTCTATTCACATTTACAAGATTTCAATGGCAATATTTTCTGAACAATGGTCCCTATTGATGCTACAAGTGCTTACACATTGTGCCTGCTACTTGCTGAACAGACATTACACTATTTGAGCAGCTGTATTCTCTAATTGGGAAGGGAAGCTTCCAAAAATGATGAAAGGCTATATCTCATCCATGATGGAACTGTTTGGAATCTAACTCATTTTGGGTGCCTGATTTATTTTTCCTCCTAATTGGCATCTCTTAGATTTGTTCTCTCAAGTGGCAGTGCAACTACAGGCCAAACTTTATTAACTTCAAGTTTAATATTTCAGTATTTTATCACTAGTGCTTATCAGAATAACAAAATAAACAGTAGTTTTGTGTACATTAGAAGGGCTTGCTGTTTTGAGCAGGCCATTTAGATATACATCTCCTTTGCCTTTATAAACTGTGTCTCCACTAAGAGGATTTGCATGTCTGTGTAATTCAACTGTTTGGCAAACATCCCCTGGTGCATACAAGGTCCCTGTACACTTTCTTATTCTAAGAAAGTAATTGGCCGTAATGAAATATTTGGGAAATAAGAGAGGGGAGTGAGGAGAAAAAAAAAAAAGTCCAATCTCCTGTGAAATAACTTTTTACTTGTGTTATTAAAGGACTTTTATACAAGTACGTGCTGTTTAGGGGTATGAATTATGCATGCTTTTAAACAACATAGTTCTTTCCAGCAAAAACTTTAGCCATAAGCAAAACAAACCTCCGTCTTGAACTTTGAGCCAAATTTAATACCACCTGTCTGTCTTAAATTTTTACACAATTTTTACACCTTTTGGCTAGAAAAGCAAATTCCCATTACTTCTGTGGATCCTGTGTGTTTGCTTGCATGCTGTCTGTACACTGAGCTGCCTGATTTTCTCCACATTTTGTGCTAAAATCAGCCCCTCCCTGGCCATGGGGACAGCTGCTGTGAGCAGGTCCAGGTGCTGGCTGACATCTGGAGAAACTCAGAGTCATGTCTAGTCTGGGATTTAAAACACCAACCAGACCTCCAGTCTCTTCTCTCATCCTTTCAGTTTGGTACAGCCCAGCCTTCCCTGGTTTGAAACCATTGCCTGTAATATTCTGAGTCCCCAGGGTTTTACATAAGCTCCCTGGAATTTGGTCCTATTGGCAGAGCTGTGCTAGTGGTTTAACCTTTGAAGGACTCAGCAGAGGACAAGAAAGTTTAGAATGGATGTTCTTGACCATGGAAACACTATTCTGGAATTACTTCAATGGAAACTTACCACCATCCCTTCCAGTTGATAACATGTATTTCTTCTGCCTGTATCTTAAAAATTTTCCTCACTGTGATGGTCCATTCATGTTCTGAATAACACTTTGTCTTTCAATGTCCTCTTCCTGAGCAGTGTCCCCCTGTGCAGTTCCTCTGGAAAAGCATTATAGCAATAACAAAATGGAGAACAAGACTCCAGGAGGCCTTGTTGCTGCAGATGAAAAACTAGAAATTAAGAGGAATAACTCTCATTTTCCACCTTCACTGTGACTTTAATCAGTAATTTATCTTTAATCAGTAATATATTTTATACAGCTTTACGTTTTCAACACAATGAACAAAAGGATTCTCAAAACAGCCATAGGGATTAGTTACAGAGATATTATTATCTCTGAACTAGATGGAAAGAAATGATCTTGTAGGGAGAGGACACCTCTACAAACCAATAAGATATTGCTTTGATTCAGAGAGGTCTGAGACAGTGGAGTAGTAATTTAATTTCCATGCTTCAATTTCTCCATCTTATTGAAACAGGAACAATGATATTCATCTGCCATGGAGGGGCATTCTGATGAGGATGAGCAGGGTAGTGCAGGGCTTTTATATTGGGAAGCATGAGCACAAAATAAAATTAAAATTTAAGACATGAAGAAAAATAACAGGTGTAGAAAGGCTGAGCAGCTTGCTAAGGTCTGTGCAGTGAAGCATCTGTGGAGGCAGGATCAAGAAGTAGGAGCTGCCAGCTGCTGTTTCTATAGCAAGGAGCTTCTGGCTGGAACCATGGGCTCCAGGAAAAAAAAAAAAAAAAAAAAAAAAAAAAAAGTGGGTGTTTTTTTCCCCCCCTGGTTTATTATTTTCTGGTTATTATTACAGATTGTGCTGTACCTGGCAGCTCAGCCCTGGGCAGTGGCTGGTGACATTTTGCAGTGGTGGATGCCATGGTTAGTGAAATGCCTTTTAGTGAAGTGAAAGGAATATCACTCCTTGACCTTTTGCTGAGACATCTGTCCCAGACTACTGTGTATGTTAGTGAAAGGACAGTCTCGTGCTTCTTTTCCACTTTTTCATACTTTTATAGGCCAGAAAATCCTGCAACTTCCAAGTGATTAAAAGCATTTAATTAAATGCTTTGGTGGGGTGGTTTCCTCCATTATTAAACCAGGAAAGGCTCTTTCACAAGAAGTTGAAGAGAAAAGAAAAACAAAGATGGGACAGGGGAGGTTACTGGTGGTCCTCCACAAGCAGATGTCCTGAGGGAATGTGGAGGTACTGGGTGCCAGTGCTGAGCCTCCCCAGACTCACCCACAGCCCCAGCTCTGAGCCTTGGTTTGCAGCTGGTGCTCTGTGCTCAGTGCTGAGTCTGGCCAAGCCAACCCCATCCCCTGATGCTGGGGACCATAGGCTCTGCTTCTGCTGCTTGCAACAGATGAAACTTTTTGGTGAAACTTTCCCTTGTTTTGTTCTAAATTTCTTTTATTTAAAACTTCCCCCCCCCCCCCCCCCCCTTCCATTTCAGATCAGCATCCACTACTCAGTTCTTTCTCTTTAGTAAAAAAATGAATTGGGCATATGTGTTTTCTGTAATGGTTTCAGGAGGGTTAAGGATATTGGCTCAGCTGGACTTTTGCACAGCAGAGTTTTGTATTACAGTTTATGCTGCAGCAGCCTTAAACTGCTCCAGTGTCTGTGCTGAATATACTCTGTATTTTCTCAGAAATTCCACTGAGTTGAACTGCTCTGTGTAAATGCCATCCTGATCTCCCATATGAGGGATACAAGTTTAGTCACTGGCATTTTTGTGATTTCTCAGTAGGCTTTTGGAAGCCTGTCTTTGGCCAGGGTTAATGGGAGGCTCCAGGTGGCTGCTATCACTCAGACCATGGCTTTTCATGGCCATTTCTGTGAAGAGACTTTAGTGTGTGGATGGGTGCATGAGAAAGCCTGCAGCCTGAGCTCACAGACTTGTTTAATCCTGGCACTTACTCACTCTGGTGACAAAAATCAAATGTTTTGAGTAGACAAAGTAAGAGTTTGTGAATTTTAAGTTTTCCAGTCAGGAAAGGAGTCAATATCATGTATCTTAGGTGACCAAGGACAGAGCCTGAATACCAGAAATAAATGTTCAGTCTGCAAGCAGCTCACAGGCTTGAATGTGTTCAAACAAATTTCCATAGACAAGCTATTTAAATAGCCTTTGTTAGACAACAAATACAAGCACTGATGCCTGTTTGCAGAAAAGAAATGTATCTAAACTTTCCTGCTTAGTTTTTTATTGTGAGGTGCTCACCAGGAGACATTTTTCCTTCATTTTGAGATTTTCTTTATGAAAAATGTATGCTTTATTGGTTACTTCAAATGCACATCAGACCAGAGATCATTCAAATGACCTTTTAAGGCTTCTAGAAGATATTGTGAAGATATGACAGCTAAGGAAGCTGATGTGTTCTGGGAAAAAATTAAAAAAAATATTTTTCTCCCAAAGGCTTATACACAACTGATACCGATTTTTCAAAGGTTTATTCTGAATTTGCTTGAACCATGGTTTTTCAGACTGAAGAGTAAAAAGACAGTAATAGGAATGAAACAACACTAGTAATTTAATACCAGTAACTTTCTTTTTTTTTCTCCTTCATCTCATTATGCAAAGTCTGATAATTGCAGAAATATATTCAATACTCAATGGGTAGCTGTGCAAGACCTAGGGTGCAGAGTGGCTGCATGGGAATATTGACAGTGGTTGTGAATTTTCCAAACTCTTTAATGTCTCAGAGTTTTCACTTCCAAATGGAAGGCAAGTTATTCACTGCTCCACAAGTGTTTCAATAAATCACTTCATTGATGAGAGGATTTGCAATTAAGCTCATGCTAAAGCACTCATTAACCATATCACCTTTATCTCCTTAATTACAGGAATGGGAGATGACTATCAACTGTATTAATTGTATGAGTTAATCACTGAAAAGTGCCTGTCATTAGCTCTTCTGTTTGTGAGCTAAAACTTGCAGGGAGTCTGTGCTCAGCTCAGCGAGAACAGCACGAACTTTGCCAGATAGGGTCAAGTGGAACTGGGTAAGTGTTTTGCTTGAGTTAAGAAATAAGTACATTTTGTCATGGTTCAGAGTTTTCACTTCCCCTCAACCCTGTACAAAATCCCATCAGTCAGACCTTGCTGCTGCTGGGAGATTTTGCAGCATGGCCATTGAAATTGTCCCAGTGAGTATAGGATTATAACCACAGAGGGCAATTTCCATGGGCAAAACATCCCTTCTCTCATGCAGTCAGAACAGACCTTGCTGTCTTTGCACTCTGCCCAGTGAAGATCCCCTCTGCACAGCAGAGTCCTGCTTGGAAAAGGGTTTGACCTCAGCTCCCCTGTTCTGTTTATTACCCACTACTGGTTGTCCAGGTTGACAGTGATGAGGCTGATGAGAGAAGCACCAGGACAGCCAAAAGGAACATGCAGGCACTGTATTGCCTGCTTGGACAGATGGGAGCACTGGTGGTGTTCTTAATTCCTTTGGTAAGCAGGGATGAATGCCAAAAGGAATGGTAAAACCCAGGAGTGGTGCTATTGTGGAGTTTTGGGGTTTTCAGCCATGGGGTGAATATATGGCATCAGGCATGCTGGAGGCAGATGGGCTTCACCTGTCTAAAACAATTCTAGCCCCATGGCTTGACAGGGCTTGTTGAGAGGCTTTAAATGAGGTTTGAAGAGGGAGGGGGATGAGACAGGCTCACTAGAAATGATCCTAGAGCAGAGTACAGGAACAAAAGCAAGGCTAGGGGTGCTCTATCTCAAAGAGAGGGATAAATCCTGAACAGGCACCTTGCTATGGTCAGGACTGTGCCCAGAAAGCCTTCATGCAACCTGGCTCTTGATCCTGCCTGACCTTGGTGGCTTTGGTGACAATGTGATTGTCACCAGCTGAGGGGGTGAAGAGTGGTGGAGAGATGTGGTAGGGCTGCTTCCACAGTTCAACTCCTTGGAGGACACTACGCTGAAGAAAGCACTAATAGTAGAGGGTTTATAACTTTTGCAAACTCAGATTATTCATTGTGAACTCCTTAGAAGTCATAGAAACTGCTGAGAAACATTGCATGGGGACACAGGGCAGCACTGTTGCAGGACAAGGATAGTGTGATTGTTCATTCCTTTCTCATTAACACAAGACAAGGGCACAATTTTCTATTTTTAGGCAAATGGCAGATGCTGTATTATCAACAGATCATTCAGTTATTAGTGCTTGCACTGCAGAAGCGTCCTGAGGCCCAAACTGTGACAAAACTCTGATTTGCTACGTGCAGAACATACTTTTAGGGAGACCATCCCTGCCTGGAAGAGCTTCTGAACAGAAAAAGCTGTTCACTTCACTGCAATAATGACAAAAAGCATGATTTACCCAAAGTTGTAACTCAGGAAGTCCTTGATGGAGCTGTCAATTCTTTTTTTAGGACAGACTCATTACTCAAGCAAGGTGGAGACACTTAGATCTAATCAGATGTTTTGATTTTGAGTCTAGGAAGAAAATGTGGCACATGCTCAAAACAATCTACATTAAATGGGGCAGTTGAAGCATCAATTCCACTTATTAAGAAAGCAGACTGCTCATGAGAGGCTTAAGGATTTTTGTACACTTCTTGCTAATGATCCCTTTAATTACTTGCTATAAGTCATCTGGAATGAAAACACCATGATACTCTTATAAAGAAGAAGGGCTTTGTAATGCTGTGTAATATGTATGGATTTAGGGCCCCGTGGATTAAATTTGGCAATTTCAAGCATGCAAAGTTACTAATCCACACTTTGTCTATAAAAACTGAAAAGAAGCAGTGAGGCAGGCTGATGCCCTGGGAATTCCATACATGCCTGTCTTCTGCAACTCCCTTCCAGGGAGCAAACATAATTTTCATGTTGCAATAGGTGCAGGAAGACCAAAGAGACATCCTTGCAGAAAAGCACAAGCATTTTTATCAGGTCCTTCTCTCTGATTTCATCTCATGGTTATTTTTCTTGACATTTCTGTTCTTCCCATTTCCTAGTGTTTTAAAGTATATATTTGTCACATTTAATTTTATTTTCCTATAATAGCTTCATCCACAGTGAATTCTCTTGGAAAACAGCCCAGAGATTTTTCTGTTTCTTCTTCTGCTTTTATTTTCCCTGCATCTGTTATTATATCATTTATATGGATTACATCCACATAATTTTAGCTTTTATGTCAAACTTAAAATGCCGTAGTCAGACTGTCAAAAGGGCTAAATCCTGAGGATTTTATTCTGGTAGAATTTGCACTAAATTTTCTGTGATGGCATCAGTAAGTTGAGTGTTGTAGTATTTCTAGTAGTGGGGACAAAATAATATAGGTATAGGAAAGAGGTATGAGTAAATAATTATTTTGGAAGTTGGTAAATTGAATAATATTGTGCAATTTTCTCAGGGTTAATGATGAACTGTTAGAAATAAAAGAATCTTAAATTTGGCTTCATTTATAGACCCTTGACCACACTGTTTGTTCCATAATCCTAATGGTTATTATTAAATTATTTTTTAGTACTGAATTTGATAAATTCTGTGTTTTTACCCTGCATCTCAATGATGGATCCTGGAATCTTGTATGAAATATTTAGTTGACTAAAGTTACCTGTTTGTACTTCACTTGCCTTTTAAACATCACTGGGCTCTACCTTCTGTGCTTATTTTGTCTTTCTCTCTGCCTCCCCCACATCCATCACTGGGGCCTGCTTAGCCTTAAATCCTACCCAGCACCCAGTGCTTAGGGTTTGGTAAATTTGGGTACCAAAACACAAGAGAGAGAGAGGAGGATTAATACTAGATTTACAGAACCCTTGTAAGATTTTGAAAACTGACTTTTTTTTCTCCTCCCTTCCCCTGTCTTTCTCTTTCTGCTTCATCGTGCACAGTACCTCTCTGAGTGGGTATTCATTGTTTAATTCATCAAATTGAGACCAAATTAAGAATATTCACAGCCCTACACCCCAAAAGTAATTAAAGGGAATAAAGGTAATTACAGATTTAATTTTTCTTGCTCAGTATCCACCTATCTCCTTGTTTTCATGTGTGATTAACCTATCAAACATTTCAATTTCTTTCTCAGACCTCTCCCCTCAGACCTAGCTAGAATTATTGGTTGCAAAGGGTGATGTTTTTCAGAGGATGAATTACCCCAGTGCTGGTGCCAGACTCTTCACAGTTCCTTTGCAAAAGTCATGAAAACTCTTAAACTAGTTGAGGTCTCATGTTGGGGTTTATCTGAAAGCCAAGATGCAGACAGGTTTCATGGGCAGTGTGACTGTTGTGTGACATCCTGTTTTTCTGGTGAGCCCTCTGCCCACTGGCTGCTGTGAGTTACAGGGGACAAACTTGGTCCTAGCAGGTTCCTGTGAAGATGGATAATTAAAAAATAGTGTGAGAAATGAGGCCTCTGGATATTGAAGCTTGGTTATAACCCATTTGAAGCTCTCCAGGCTGATAATTCAGCTTGGCTGCTCACTGGGGTAGACTCCTCTTGTACTAAAGGAAATGACCACCCTTGGTGTTGCCAAGTCACACAGTGGATGCAGACACAGCAGAAGAAATATGATCAGAGTGACAGCAAACATGGCATGTGGTGGGAAATAGCTCTATCCAGTGACCCCCACCAACAAATGAGTGCACAGAGATCAGTGGGTAGAGTGTACTTGTGCAAACAGCCCCAGATTACACAGCTCATTGCAGTGCCAGACAGGAGAGCTCTTGGAAGCACCTGGTCCTGTTCTGCAACTTGTCCCCTGCCAGTAGGGAAGTGGTATCCAGCTGCAAGGGATCACACACCTGTGTCCCAATGAGCTGTGGGCAAGTCTTCTCTTCAAATCTTACCTATCATCTCACCAACCCTCTCCAAAAAGAGAAGAAAGGGTGTAACTCTCCCTGTTCAGGGTGACATCTCTGACCACTTGAATGAGAACAAGACTGTTACGTCCGCTTTATACCAATAAATCAAATCTTTCATCAGTAGGTGAGCGAGTTAAAGAAGCAGATTATTAAAAGCACATAATTCCTACCCATATGGAAAATCTAGACTTTGGTGCTTAAAATTATGACCCATTTAGTAATTTGCAGTCTAAACTTCTGTAAAAATGTGGGCCAGGGTACTGTAAGCAGAGATTAATCCCATCAAGGTCTCAGGTTCAAATGCTGTTCCATATTAACATACACAAACTCCCTTTTTCTATCTCTTAAAGCTTTGTGTTTATGATTCCTGCCATGTTTGTTGGTGATAAGTTATAACAAAAATAGCCCGGGAGTTTATATTTAGGTGCTTCTGCAAGGGTCTGTTAACCTAAATTTGTCTCTGGCAGGTTACTTTATTTGGCCATTTGGCCCTGAGATGCACATCCCTCATGCTTTCCCAGCAACTCTATGCTTTAGTTCTTACAGGAAAGGAAAGAGTTAAAATATCCTCCATATGGAAGAGGATATAAGAAATAATTGCATATTTGACTCACTTTTCTTGGAAAGGAACAGGAAAGAGTAGTAAGTTCTTGGTAGCAGTCAAGAAATTTTAGGATATCATGTAACCAGGAACAGAATATACCACCAGTGGATGCTCAAGGTTTTTGCTCCCAGTTAATAACCAGGCAAACTGATTCAGAGCTGGGGTGAAACACAACCTGTATCCAAGTTTTCCAGTCCTTGTGGGCTGTCACTATATTAGTGATTTTGCTCTGAGAAATTAATATATTCTCCATTTGCAGCATTTTGTGCAACAGAATATAAAAAAAATCTATAGTTATAAAGGGTCATTTAGGTGAAAAATGAAAGGACATTTAAATATGTAGACTGATATTAAGTAATACCAGGAAAAAAAATCTATAGAAATTCTTTCTTGTTTTGAAGAATTGGTATCCTTGGGCATATTACTGCAATGTTCACAAAAAACAAGTTTGAAATTAGTGGGCACAAGCTTCTTGAAAAATTGTCCTACTCCTAACGTTTAGGAGAAAAGCCATTCAGCAATGGAGTGTAAAGGGTTGCCAGCTGCATATCTTAGGAAAGATTGCTGCTGACAGCACAGAATGTACAGCACATAGGTACCTGCTCCAGAGGCTCTTCTTTCATTGTTCAACACCCTGAGCCTTTGTACATGGTCACGTTCACTGGAGTGGTCCTAAACTGCAGCAAACAACTGACATAACCACCTGGATAAACCCAGTAAAGACAATGGTGGGCTCCAAGTTAAATTAGCAATATTTAACCTGAATATCAGCCTTGGGCATGTGTGTTTCAACTAGGTTGGGCTGCTCTTTCTCCTGCTGAGGTTTGTCTTGGAGTGGCATTTGAAGGGCTGGGTGAATATATGGCATGGAGCCTTCCCAAGGTGCTTAGGCATGGTCAGTTCTCAGGGCCTGCATATGCTGGGCTAATTTTTTATCACCATAAATGATTAGCTTGGCACTACTGTGGTTATAAAGAAGGAGCTTTGGATCCTGATTTGGTTTCTTATGCTGAAAGAGCATTTTCTGGCTGCCTCAGCAAGTGCCTATGATACAGACAACAAGGGTGCTGCTTCCCTGTCTCTGGGATCACCAAGTTCCAAATGGCTGATTGCCCCTAGCACTATAGTTTTCATCCAGATCATTTGTTACTGAAAGAGGTTTAATTTATTGGAATTAATTTCATACAGCTGCTGGAATACATCAAAGTGCATCAGAGGGAGTTGAGCAAACTCAGCCCCCACGGTGCCTGTCGGGAGGGAAGCTGCCATCTGTCTCCCTGATGAGCTGCGTTAAGGTTTTTTTTTCCCTCTGAGAAATCTGTGCTTTTTGTTTCAGTCTCAGACACTGTTCCTCAAAGATGCTCTCTTTAGCAGCCAATTTCTGGTGACAGTGGCTCCTGGTATAATCACCACTGGTAAAAATACTGTAAAGCTTTAGCTTGGATTTAAAGTTCACCTCTGTAGTAAGTGGGGAGGAAACCTGCTGCTGGCAGATAACAGGTGGGATTAAGTGGCTTTATAAAGGCTTCAGGCACACTCTGCTAGGCCACAGCATTGTGGGTTCAGATCTCCACTCATGCAGTCCTTTTCTCCAGGGCAAAGTTCTGTACATAACAGAGCCCAATGGGAAATGTCTTCATCTGAGACACTCAGCAAGATACAAGGTGACAGAGAATCTCACTTCCAGCAGTACCTTTATACTGCTCTCTCAGCATCTGTGCATTGGTTCACTCTGTCTTTTCTGATCTAACCAGAAGTTAAAGTTGTGCTAGTTCAGCTCTAATCAATGCAAACACAAGAATGCAGAGGTGGGAGCCCTGTGCATGCACTGAGCTCTCAGGTACGTGGTGCCTTAGCTCAGGAAGGCTCCAGTTCCAGTGGAGAGGTCAGATGAACAGTTTGGAAACTTGTGATGGTCCTGCCTGTGAGCTGTGCTCTGCTGAGACACAACATGATTCTGCTAAGCCACTGCAGAATAAAGTGTCTTTACTGGAGTCCTTGCTAGGACCAGCAGCTCCAAAGATGGGAGACCCAAGAGTTGCTCAGCACTGACCTGTCTGAGCAGAAGTGACTGCTTGGCCATACCACAAAGAAATACATTAGATTAAGGTCCCTTCCAACCCAAGCCATTCTATAGTTCTTTGAAATAGAAGTAGATCCATTTCTGTTTTCACAGATGCAGAGCTGTTTGCAAGGGTTGAGTTTTAACTGGTACAATGCTAAGGATGGGAAATCCCAGAGGCTTTAGACATTTGTGGGGAGAGGGAAAATTTTTGTTCATGTTTATATAGAGTTCAGCACAGGGGATTCTGGCATAAATTTAGATACCACTGCAATATAAATGGTAAGTAATATAAATGCAATGTCCTACGAAGATTAACAGTAATAAAGGAGAGTGACTACTTCAATGATGTGATAATAGCCCCTTGTGAAATACAGGCATTGTAGCTCATCAAATAGGTGTTCACTCATACAACAGAGTGGTCAGGAATCAGAGTGCACATTCTGTTGTGATTTTACAGTGCTCTTGGACCACTACAAAGTGCATTTGGGATGCAACCAGCAAGAGGAGAAGGTTCAGCACATACTTAGACTGTGACAGCACTCTTCTGGGTTTCTCTGCTTTCCTTGTTAAAATGTCCTGTCTGTGCATTTCACAGCATATCCATAGCACTGAGGTTAGAAAGTTAGAAGTGGATGTTTTTTCCCTGCAAAATGGAATCAAGAGCACAATAGCACAGGAAAGGGAGGAACCTTGTGTGCTTCTGGGTTAAGCCCTTTTTGGGATTTCATTTTAGGTAATCCCTTCATTAATGGATCAAGTACTGTCTTGGGATTTTCCTCTTGGTCTTCCCTTTTTGGGGTTGTTTTGGATCCCTATTTCCTAATGACTAGAATCCATCTAATTTCCAGCCTAAATCTATTAATGGGTACATAGTTCATAACCATTTCCTCTCCTACCAACATATTATTTCTATTAAATAGGTTTTTCCCTCCACTGGCAATTAAATTGGTGATGTATTTTTAAAGCATATCTGTCTCTATTTGGCCAAGCTTATTTAGGTCCCTTGGTATGGTTAAATTTTGGTTACATAAAAGAGTTGAAGGTACTATAGGGGAAGATGTCCCTCAGGGCCCTTACAGCCATTCAGTGGGAACATCTGATGAGCTGGGACATGGAAAGGAGGATTCAGCTCACACACCCATCTACTGAGCCTCCACAGGCAAAAATATGCCACAACCTTAGGATAGGGTTTTGGAGACAAAAATCCTATGACAGTGACTGGAAAGAAACTTCCACCACTGGAGAAATGAGGACTTTTGCAGAGCTCTGCCAGAGAGGATAGATTTCCTATACTATGTTCCCTTCCTGAGAATGTGTTGACCTCATGTCTGCAGATTTGTATTTGTCACCATGGAGCCTGTCTGAAGGGAGATACTCTTGTGCAGCATCCTGCCTTCCCAGGTCTGCATGCAAGATGCCAAGGCTTATTAAATGGGTATTTCTTGGATGGTGGTTTTTCTGTATTGTGTGGCTGGCTGGTATGTGCAGATAAGGTAATCACCACTGCCACTGCAAGGAAAAACAAAACTGCTGCAAAGCAGGAGGGCTGGAAATCTACTTTCTATTCTTGGTCATTTTTGTTGGTATAGTGGCTGATTCACTTGCTGTTGGCTGCCTTTGGGAGAAAGGTCAGAATTTCTCACTCCAAATCCCTCAGTTACCAGAGGGCCCTGCTGATTGGCTCAAATGCTGGAGCTAAAGTAAACTCTGTCAAAAAAAAAAAAAAAAGCAAAAAAAAAAAAAAAAAAAAAAAAAAAAGCAAAAATAATACCCATCTGAGCAGATTTTGTACAAGTAAATCCATCTACCTTTCATTTTTCATAATCCTTTCACTAGGTGTAATCCATTATTTTTCAGAAATGAAACTTGTTGTTTGCTTGCTGAGGACAATGCCTTGCTGAGGAAGGTCAACTGAGCTGAAAAGGTGATGCTGTGTACTGTATTTTGCACTCAGAAGTGTGCAGAATATGTCCCACTCTCCTGAAACACAGGCACAAAATCTTTCTGATGTCACAGAGACTTCAAGTTCCCAGTAGCACAGATGGGAATGAGCATTGTGGGACAGTGAAGCAACAAGAAGGTGCCTTTATTCTGAAGTTTCCTTTATCATTAGGGCTGTAGCTTTAAACAGATCAGCATATTTTCACCATGCTGTTTGTCTTTATTGAGAGCTGAGCCACACCAACCCTTCAGCTTCCCTCCCAAAGTCTCTCATATATGAAGTTTTTCTGTACCTCACCCACAAGGCATGACTTTTTCTGGCTAGGATGAGCTGTTGCTTTCCTACACCAAATGCTCTGTGCAGCCATCCGTGAGAAGAAATGCTGAAAACTGTGACCCTCAGGAGTTTCCATCTGTGTCTGGCTCATCTTTTAAACATTCCTCTTCTGCTTCACCACAGCAGATGTTCATCAGCTTTGGTACCAGTATCCAGCACTTCTGGCTGTGGAGGAGGAGGAGGCAGGTGGTGTTTACATCATTCTTTCAGGGATGCATCCACTGCCACTCCAGAGGATGTGTTTTGGGGTGCTCTGCAAGGCAGCAAGGCATGGCACTGAATAATCAAAATTCAGGCCATAACTCCATATGAGCAGCTATTCCCACGTTGGGCTGAATTACACTTTGAAATGCTTTGGTTCCTACAGGGGTTGCACCCAGGACCAGTTCAGTCTCCAGCACAGCAAGCCTGGGAGGGAAATGGTGGCAGGCATGAGAAGAGGAATGTGGGGGCACAGCTGTCCCACCACCACCCCTACACAGCAGGCAAAGGGAGGACCCATGTGGGGCTGGATCAGGGAGAGCTTAAAGGGGAGCAGGGAAGGATGGAAACCCTAAACCACCCCAGCTCTGCAGTACCCAGCAGAGCTACCTTCTCCATAGTCTCCCTTTCCCGTCACAGCCTGGGAATTAGAGGGCTTTCTTGAGGATACAGACTGTATATATTTATTTTTATGGCTGGAAAAAAACTATTGTAACATGACTGGAAAGCCTTTAGACAGCTCTCATTGTCCCTGTGCTGCCAGAATAAGGATTTATTATGGTATCTTCTTCGAGAAAGGGTGGGACACTTAGAAGACAAAATTACATCTTTGCAACAAGAATGATGTGCTTTTTCTGTTCTTATGCTTTTGTCAGCCCAATCATCCAAATATTAGCATTTGAACAGCCAGATTGCCCCAAGACCAGCAGAACTAATGGCAAAACATTTTCTAAGGGTTTGTCTTCTGAGGCTGAACTTCTTTGAGAATTACCCAGTTTCTGGAAGTAGCTGAAGTCACAGTATTGTCTTTGTCTTGGTGGGGGTATTAATGAGGTCTCTGCCCTCTATCTAATTACTTAGTACTTTTACAGAACTCATCAGAAATTTAATAATGTTGAGACCTTTATCCCTCTACTAAATTTGTTGTGAGCCAAAAGATTTAAAAATTATTTGGGAGGAGCTGACTTTTCAACAGACACAAATTGATGACATAATTCAGCTGGATATTGGCCCAAAAATGCACTGAGGAATCCTGAAACATTTAGCTCACTAATGATGCTCCAAATCATGATTGGTCTTTGATGGGAAAACAAAGGTGGGATCTTCTGCATGAAAATTTCTTCAGAAAGGCAGAAAATACTTGAAAATCCTTTGCCTGAATGTAAAAATAATGTTTACTGTTCAGTGAGCATTCCTGGCTTTACTGCAAAACAAACTTCTTTCCATCCCTGTGTCAATTTGCCTTTCCCAGCACATGCCAGTTTTTTCTGGTCAGATCAGGAACTCTCTGAGCAGGAGCTGTCTGTTGCTGTGTGCTTGTACAACACCTCTTATAATGAGAATTCCTTCTTGATTCAAGCTGTTAAGCCTTCCTACATCCCAGTAATATATACTAATAAATAATGAAAGTGGAGCAGACAAACCATCAAGAGAGCTGTAGCTTGTTTAGCAGGATAAATGGCATTTGACTTCACTTCTAAGCACATCTTGAAAGCAAACTAAAATTTTTGTTAGTAGCCAAGATCTGTATCATGTCCATCACTAACACTTAGAGCAGTGCTGCACTCTCTTCCAGAGCTGTGGAGCTACTTCAGACACTAACAAAGATATTATGTTCTATGATAGATAGCCTTAGGTCCATTCTCTGATCATGACAGATAAGCAAAAGGAAAAGTGATCTGAAATAAGTTGTTTTTAAAATGTATTTATTTCTTCTGGGGTTTCCTAGTCTCTGCATGCCATGGATCAGAGAAGTTAGACTGACTTCTCCTTCCTGGCAAAGATGACTTCCCCAGTTTTGCTTCACATTTTTTAACTACTTTATTTTCCCAGGTTTGAAATGGTGTCACCACTCCTTTGTAGAAAATATTTTTCCATGTCTGCTTATCCCTTTTTTGTGCATACATGTATGCTATTGTAATTTTTTGTGGGTGTTTGTTTCTTTGTTTGTTTTTTGTTTTCTGTTTTGGGGGGTTGGGGGATTTTGATTTTGTTTTTGTTTTTGTTTTTGTTTTTGTTTTGGTTTTTGTTTTGGTTTTGGTTTTTATTTGTTTCTTTTGGAGGCTCCTGCTGTTAATGGAAGTTTTGCAGTGCAGGAGGAATGAGAACTCTGTGTGTGTCTGGGGGCTTGTATGGTGTGGGAGGCACATGGCAGGGGCAGGGCAGGTTCCTTGGGGTCAAGGGCAGAAATGCCAAAGGAAGGACAGGGAGTGTTTGTGCTCCACTGAGCTTTAGATCCCAGATCAGAGCAATAGAAGCTTGAACTGCTTCACATCTAAGCTGGTTTGAGCCACAAACATTCTCAGCTGGTTTGTGCCACCTTACATGGGCTGTCTCTGGGAAATGGGGTTTAGAATATAGGTGTTGCAGAGAAGAATTAGAAAAAATTTTGGACAAAAACTGTCTGATCTAAGGAGGGGTTCATCCTCCAAAGATGGGGAACACTGGATCAGCAGCTCTCTCGAGCTGGGAGAGGCTGGAACAATTACAACAGAATCAGGAAGCTTTAAGATGTCTTTTACCTCTCCACAGACTGTCTGTACCTGATAACATCTGATATCCTCTGATTTTGCATGGCTAGTTAAAATAACTGTTTAATAATAAACCTTCAATATACCATATAAAGAAATAAAATATCTGTATTTTATTTTTCCTTAGTAGATTGAAGCATTTTCATGCAGCTATAAAAGTGCCTATTTTTAAATAGCTGTAACTTCACAAACCTTTTTCTCATGCAAAGATTCAATTTTATTATATGCATTTTAGTAGGGTTCTCTACTTTCATTTAATATCCCGTTGATCTATTTTAAAACATTTCCTAAGCCTGAACACAAAGGCTAATACTCTACAATGCTTTTTCACTGTTCCTAGAGAATGAACACTTTGCTAGGCAAGGCAATGCTCAGTATGATCAGACCCTCTGCCTCTGTGGAGGGGCTACTGCAACCTGTGTGTGTCTGCTGGACTCTCAGATGCCAGGCTGGCACTTCCCTCCCACCCTTCTGGGGGTGGCCTTCACCCTCAGGTTAGTCTCATCCTGTAGCATTTTGAGCAGGAACAGCTGAGCTCATGGCAGGGGAGGATCAGCACCAGGAAATACTGCTTTGTTATCAGTTCATGTTCCTCCCATGAGTGACTCTGTACTGGGCTGTTCTCAACAGGACCCCAGGACACTTCATATTAAGTGGAGATATTAATACATTTAATTTGCATCTGAATATCCAAGTAAATATTAGTTCTTCTCCATAGTTTTAGACCAGTGTTCTCAAATGGATTATGTTGTTTAACAACACTGCCTTAATATGGGGATAGTAAATTCTGCTCCCTCCACACTCTCTATGCATGCAACTACAGCTACATCATGGCTGATTTTACAAGGAAAAGGATCCTGGAAGGTTTATTCACACAGTTTACTAAAGAATTTTGAAGCTTGCCTGTTGATTTCAAAAATCCCTTTGCAGCATTCATTCAAACTGTGAAAGTGTGAAAGCTCAGGACAAGGAGATCCCACCAGGGCTTGTCAGCACCGGGCACCTCCATCCTGTGGGGTTTGTCACACAAAGAGGGACACACTGAGCAGGTGTGAGTCTTTGTTCCCATGGGAAATGCTGCCTTTTCTGTTTCTTGGTTGTGTTCCTCTGACTGTGCTTGCCCATTGTACAATGGCAATGTGGCACCTGTTTGTATCTCTCAGCAATTCCAGGACACTGGATAAATGTTTGTGCAAAGGCTTTTTGGATCCCTAGTTCATGTGTTCTTTCTAAGGCCTGAAGCCTTTGGTGGCTGTGAGGGCAGGGCATGGATCTAGTGGGGCTCCAGAAGGGCAGGGAGGTCCATATCATCCTCCTTGAGCACCAAGCTCCATGCCAGAACAGAGCTGCTTTGTCTTCTCTTTCCCAGCTTCTCCTATGAACGTTGATTTTACTTGTTTTATTATATCTATATTCCTATATATCTATATAAATCTATGTATATCTATTTATCTTTCAAATGTTCATCACATAGGCTTGTCTTCAGAAGTTAGTTTCTCTTGGTACAACATATTCCAGTGAGTTGTCTGATAATCAGGACAAGAATGTAATTGGCACATTTCTGCTACGGTGGGGCAATTAAGAAAATTTGGTGTTGAGAGCAGCCACTGTTTTGACAAAAAAGAGTTGCTAAGACTCTGCCAGTCTGGAGGAAACAAAAAAGAGACAGTATTGCTAAATTATGTAACTTCTGAAGAAGAAAGAGAAGTCTTTTGTTTGCCTAGTTGGTGCTCTAGTCTTACAGTCAAAAGAGCTGAAGCCCAGTAATGAAAAAGATCATGTTGAAAATACCTTGTCTCATTCAATTCTCTTGACTTGTCTTTCCAACCTGTGCTGAATAAAAATGTTCTTTGCTTCTGGACAGATTATCAAATTTAAAGTGTATTAGCAGGCACCAGCTGTGTGGTGTAATTATTTGGCTGAATCTTCTGACGTTGGAAGAGAAAATCTGAGTTAATGGCTCAGATGCTCTGCTGCTGGTTCTCTAATATCCCCCACCTTGCACCTGGTGCATCTGCACAGAGCAGGGATAAAGCAGCAGGAGGGCAGGGTGGGACTTTGGGGATGTACAGCACAGAGGGACAGCTGACTCCTCGTGCTGTAAGAGCTTCGAAGCAAAATATTAACTGCTCTTTTAATAGTCCCAAGTGAGGAAGAAAGAACTCAGCTGTATTTCTTTCCAGATGGCTGTAATGTCACAGTAGTCAGGTAGGGCTGGACTCAGCTATGTAAAGACAGGTGTCTAAAGTAGCTGGAAGTTCCCAAGTGATGAATTTGTGTTTCTTGGATAATCTTCTGAGAGTGCCCCAGTGCTGTCCTTGCCAGACTGCTGACCCCAGGGCAGGAGCAGGTGGGCAAGGGAGCAAGCTTGATTGGGATCAGCATGGTTGTGTGGGTTTATTGGTTAGCTCATTTGCCTTCCTTGAGCTAAATGGTCAATGGAATAAGATGTTGGATTTTTTAATCAGTAATTCTTAGTGGTGGAGGATAATTGAGAGCAGTGAGAGAGGCTCAATGTATAAAGCAGTGGATGCTGAGGCTTTTCATCTGCACTTTGTGTAGTTCTGGGCTTTTGTTTGGGACTAGGTTTGGTCTTGTGGTCTGGACTGACTGGTGCCCTGTGTGTAGGAATTTATTCTGTCTGCAGGGCTGGTCACACTTCCCACCTCCATGAGGGGCTGGAGAACTCTGGTGTGTGTGTGGTTTAATCTGTCCTGGAAGGAGTCTAAGTCATGTGCACCAAAACAACTGAGCCAACAGGCAGTAAATAGGAGTGATTGAAAAGATTTCTTTCCAACTAGATGATAGACATGAACCAAAATCCTAAAGTGAGATGAGGCATTTGAAGGTAGCTCCTTATCCATCTCCAGTAACTTGAATGCTCTGCAAAATTTGACTGAAGTTATATGTTTTAGATAACCTCTTTATCTCCCCATAAGTTTAGAGATAAATTTCCTTGGTGAAAAGGGGAGTATGGACGCTCCTAGGCTGTTCACATTTTGTGGCACACCCTGCCAGGTGCCAAGTGGGCTCTGCAGATGTGCATGAGCAAACCCAGCCTGGCAAAATCACACAAATATTTTATAATAGCATATTCTGATTTCTGTTAATTGCCAATCTCTTCCCATTCTTTGGTGGCACTTCTTTCTCCACTTAAAGGTTTTCTCTCAAATCATGGGGGATGGAAATTTACCTTAGAAATGAAACTGAAGCTTTGGGGAAGATCTCTGT
This sequence comes from Erithacus rubecula, assembly GCF_903797595.1. Taxonomy (NCBI): domain Eukaryota; kingdom Metazoa; phylum Chordata; class Aves; order Passeriformes; family Muscicapidae; genus Erithacus; species Erithacus rubecula. The sequence goes on from NC_136689.1 coordinate 135,831,251, forward strand.
TCTACCACTGGGGCCTTTGGGCAAGAAATTACAAAATAGGATGAGACTGGATATAGAATTGCAAAAGTTGGCAACCTTTCCTTGTATATATTACAGAGATACCAGAGCAGTGTTTACAAGTATTGAAAAAGCCAAAAGGTTTTGACATACCAGCTCTTGACCTTCAAATACAAGCCTTTAGGAGCAAAGTACAGCATGTACACAGACAGACCTATTTAGTAATAATTTCCTTTTTTGTGCTCTATCTCACCTTTGCCTCACTTCTCTTGGTGAGAAAGTCTTTCTGGAGCAATAATTAGAAAAGCAATAACTCCTCTGGTACTCTGAACAGTAGGAAAATACCCTATGAAGAAAAATAACCCATACAGAATTACTGTGCAGATCAAGTTATTGCAAGTGAAATCTTGCACAAGTGCTACTTGAGTTTGTTATTCCTGGCAAAAATACTTTGACAGTTAATAATGTAAAGAGTGTGCAAACCCTAAATCTGATATGAAATGTATTTGTTCTGCTGCACCATTTGTAAAAGGGTCAGCATGTTAAATTGGGAATGCTGGTATGAAGTTACCATGATACACCCATTGTGATTGTGTGCTGTAAATACCTACTGCTAGGTTAAAAGAACTGAGCACCCAGCAGAGCACCTGTAGCTTTCTGTCACAAAAGAGAGGGCATCTGGAAATCCCAGGGTAAATTACAATTGAAGAAAGACAAAGGGAATTTTGTAAATTGCTTATTGGCATCAAATTGAGAAGAATCCAATTAAAAATGCACAGTCTGATTTATTTCTTGTTCCATGTGTTCTGCATCATTACCAGGAGAATGCCAAATATCCTTGTTCAGCAAATAGAGAATTCTTGTTATAAGCTTTCTACAACATGTAAGAACACATTTCTGACCAGGTTAAGAGAGAGATTAATCAGAACCCTTCTTGCACTGAGATTAGAATCAGAGCTGCTATTCCATTTATTAATTCTCAGGGAGTCTCACATTTTGTTCCAGACTTTTCAGGTTAGGTACATATCTCCTTTTGTCTGGGACAAAAGAAGCTCCTACCCTGTTTCAGTCAAAAAACAACTTTGCTGGAAGGATTAACCATATGCCAGGATATTACTGGAAATAAACTTTGGTCAGCCTAACTAAAAAATATTAAGTATTAGGAAATAAAGCAATTCCTAGATGGGGGTTTATTTAATTAAGACTATCTTGTGCACAAGAAATTAAAATAGTTGGTGGTTTGGTTTTTTGTGTGTAGTTTGAATGACCACAGACACAAATAGAAGGAAGGGTTCATAAGACATTGTGTTGTAAAAGAGGGATGCATTTAAAGGCTTTCCAGTTTTTTTCAATCTTGAAGTGTAATAAAGTGGGAAAGTAAATGCAGCCTAATGTCTAGTGCAAGGTCCTGAGTGATGGGATGTCTATATTTATTCCTGGCTCTGACACTGACTCTTGTGCTCTTGCATGAGTCACTGCTTTACCTTTGAATGAGATGGCAATGAGAAAAAACCAATTTTATCTACATAAAAAAAATGCAGTGATTTCACAGGGTTTAATTCTGCTTTTAGAATAGATTCTGAAATATTGTGGTAAAATATTGAGAGGAGATATTGTTGTGCTTCAAAAATGCCCCAATCTTACAAGAGTCGTACTCTACTACACAAAATAACTTATACACAAAATACTAATACTAAATATGTAGTAATACACAAAATAACTTATATCTTGTGAAAAATCAACATTTCAGCCTTTTTAATGTAACTTTCTATAGTATTTTATGTACATTTTACTGTGTTTTGAAAATCATTACTTTAGGTCAAATGTTTGTGTAAGCTGAAGATGGGTAAAGACAAATGTAAGGAGGATTTAACACAGTTATTAAACATCAGTCAGCAGTTACTAAAAATAATGGTTTTGCTATCACCCTTTTGAATGCTTTAGGCTGTAATGCAGAGCAGGCAATAACCACTTTATATTCATCCTGTTTTCTAAAGTGCTTTCTGCTCGTGATCACTGCTGGCTGCTGAGCCAGGTGGGTCTGAGCACAGGGGGTGTCTCTGTCTCTCCCTGTGTGCTGGACAAACCCCACTTGAATGCAGTTCATCTGCTCTTTTTGTACTGTATGTTCTTTATAGACAAGGTAACAGCTTGGTTACAAGAAGTCAGATAATTGAAAAGCCATGTTTGTAGTGTGCCCTTTCAGAGAGACAATGTGCTAGAATACACACATCCCAGTATTCTCACTGCCACCTCAGGGGTTCCATTTTTGGACATTTCTGTCCATTTTCTCTAACTGGGAGTCAGTGATGAAACCAAGGAATAGTTTCTAACTTTTTCTCCCTCTCCTTCTTCCTGGTTAATGTTCAAGAGCTGGGTTAGAAAACATCCAGATACAAAGATAAAATTAAATTTTAAAAAATACACAAGAAAAAATACTATGGTACTGTTATGGTGGTTTTTTTTAGAAGCTATTACTTTGGAATACCCTTCTGGAGACAGCCAGGGAGAGACTTCCTCAAAGGTCTCCATTGTACAATACTTTCCATATGATGTATATGACTCTGGAATGGGAAGGACTCATAAATCTTTAACAAATTGAATCCTGCACAGAATTCACAGGATGCTTAAGAGAAGCACGAAATGAGACTAGCTCATAAACTTGACCTAAATAAGCAACAGTGAACCTTAAAGTAGGCAGAAAGTGTCTAGGGGTAACAAAGTAGGCAGAAGTGCTTGCAAATTTATTCTAAATACCAATAAATTCTGCTTCTTCTAAAAACCTTCTGAATCTATCAGCACGGGCCAGGGAAATCTCTCTTTGCTGGCTAGAGGTAGTTCAAATGTGGCTTCCTAAATTTGGACTACAATGCAAAGAGGAAACTGCAACTTTTTTTTTTCCATTTGCCTTTGGCAAAGATTTGTGAAGGTAGCTAATGTAAAAGGAACTACATAGAAACAGGAACCTGAGTCTGAAGCAAATGGTGCATTAAAATAAATTCATTTTGAGCTGTTGTTAGCCTACTTCTTTCCAGAGTGTGTCTCCACAATAACATTCCAATGATTGATAAACAGAAAATATTTAGAATTAAAATAAATACTTGATATGCAGCAATGCAGCAGAAAGTGGTTGGCAAATGCACCCCACAAATAGTCTGGCAACAATATTACTGCTGTAAGCTTTGAACAAGCAGATAATTGGGACCATTTTCAACCATGCCTAGGTGAGCCCTTGGTTGTTTTTGAGGTAAGTTAATGCTCATCCTTGCACCTGGAAGTGAACCCCTGAAAAATATGTTTGGAATTAGTCAATAATCAAAACACTTGATGAAAAAACACCTCTCACTGACCATGCTGGTTGTGCAGCTTTGTACAAACATTTGTTTTTCCAGTGAGTGCTGTGTATTGAACATGGCTGACTGTTCTGCTCTCTGCTTGTTTTACTCCTCAAGAGTCTCTTGTTCATCTGTTGTGCAAACACTCTTAAGTATCTCTTTTGATCTGTGCTCCTGAGAGTGGCTGCAACTCCCCAAAGCTCTCCATGGCACAGTTGTTGCTCCCTTTTATCATCTTACTGACTGTTAGGCAACAAGAGAAATTTGATAGTGTGATTGAGGCTGTGCCATCCCACTGGTTTTCTGAAAAGGAGTTACTGAGGTTCAAGAGGGCTCAGGGAGCTTGTGGTGTGACTGTGTTTGGTGGTTTATGTCAGGTGATTTCATATGACTCCAATTGTGGTAGTCATCCTTAAAATTATTTTTAATGATTTACTGAAGTTAAGGGGAAAAAAAAGAATCTAGCTGAAAAAAATCTGACGTATAAAATACAATTTTCTGTAAAAAATAATTTCCTTCCAGCAGAGAAAAAAGTAATTGTAGGAGAATCACTTGGTATCAAAAGTAGTAAAAATAGTGCACTTGGGGAGGAAAAAAATAAGTTTAGTGACATGGTTTGGAGCTTATTTTTGAAGTCTGATCCTGCTTCCTTTTAGATAAACCAAGACCAGAACACACCAATGAGATGAAGTGTCAGGGTGAAAATATGTCATGCTGGTTTTCTCTTACAGCTCATTGGGGAAGGCCTGGACTCAGCTCTTGGTTTCCAGAAACACTTGGGGAAATGGAAAGCTTTTACCAGCATTAGACATTGCTCCTGTGTGGTGCCTCCAGGATCTGCAGCAGTAGCCAAGCTCTGTGTCTGTGATTTGCAGAGACCCAGGACTGAGGTTTCCTGGGGGGCTCTTCTGGGTGTCTCATCCTGCCTGGCTGCCCTTCTCAGCAAACCTTGTCAGGAATCCTCCAGCCCTGGGAGGCTGACAGGGACCAGGCAGAGTCTGTGCTTCTTGCAGTTGTTTTTCACTCAGTGACAGCATCAGCACTGCCAGCTGAGGAAACCTGCCCGTGAGCTGGCTGCTGCCATCTGTTCACATGGCTGACATTTCTGGTTTCCATCCCACCAGTGGGATGAATGTTGCATTTCTGCAACACACCTTGCTGAAATCAATCCTGCTTGCACTGCCTGTTTGATCTCCAGCTTGTGGCTGCTTGTGTTTGTAACTCTACAAAACAAGCTGGGACAGATCCCTTTCACATCATGGCACATAGGGAATGGGTGCTGTGCAGTTGCAGTCTTCACCTCTAATGAGGGTCCTTGAAAATAATTCTGTATCTTTACTCAAGGCTTACTTTCCTGCTGTGGCTTACAAACTATCCCTATGACTTAGAGGGAGTCACAGAGGTGCCTTACACATCCACAGCAGGCAGGACTCTTAGTGCTGGGTGTGTGACAATCCACAGCCCAGGGTGGCCTCTTACAGGCAGAGTGGTACTGGTTATGCACCAGCCCTGAGCATCCCAGATTCCATAGGCTGGAAAGTAAAGCTGCAGTGCCCTCTTGTGGGAAGAGAGCAGCAGTCTCCTGCTTGCTGTGAAATTCTGTGTTCTGCAGCTGCCGTCACCTTTTGGAGAGCTGGGATGTGCTGAGTGACAGCACGAGCACCTTCAGTGCTCACACCTGACTCCCACCTGCAAGCCTGGGAACGAGATAAGGTTATATTTATAAACTTCAGCCCGTGGCTGCTGACTTCTTCAGCTCTGTCCCTGATTTTTCAGAGTGCTTTTTTCTTTAATTAGACAAGGATGCCAACTCCTAAACCCAGCCTCTCTTCTCCATCCAGCTAGGTCTTGCAGGGTGGCACTTTACCCAGATGGGGTGAGTTGAGTCTATGACTGGGGACCTGCCACATCCTCTTCTCTCTCCCATCTTCTGCTCACAGTTCCTCAGCCCCTGGCCCAGCTGTGCTCTCACCCAGGATGAGTGTGACTCTAAGCCTACTTGCAATGCCCTCTCCTCTCTGCCACTTAGGTCACAGCTCGGAAAGACTCTGATGTGAGTCCCTGGAGGCTTTAAACACTTCTTGGGTCTTTGTGCTTGCTTGGAGGAAAGGCAGTCTCAGCATGGCATGGAGTGTCATGCCTGTGTTTGGAGGAGTTGTGAGCTGGCTGTGAGCAGTGCAGGATGCTGGAGCTGGAGCCCACAGGGAGGCAGAATTAGGCAGGCACCTGCTTTCTGTCAGATCTGGGCACAGGAGGTGTCAGGGTTTAGCTCCTGAGCGTGTCTGAAGAGTCAGTGAGAGGAGCTGGCTCTGGTTTCACTCTGGACAGGCAGTGGCAGGAGCTGATGTTGGATCCTTTGTGCAGAACCACATGAATGCAGCTGATGGAGCGGTGACAGGGTGGTGTGACAGCAGTTCCAACATCTTTGACCCAAGCCTTGCACAGCTCCCCAACACAAAACTTTCATGCTGATCATGCCAAGAGTATTTGAATATTTCACTCTTTCTCTCCTAGTCACATCCAGGAGCTCTGGACTTTTCCTGTAGACCAAGATCCATTTCTGACACCACTCTTTGAGGAAGGATGATGCTTGTTTGGTGTTCAGCACTCTGACAGCTGAATGGCATGAGAGCAAAGCAAAACAGCAACCAACCCATCTAAAGCTCAAGTTAAGAGAAAGATAATTGTCATTTTTATGTCACTTTTATTGCTAAATTAGTAGGTATTTGCACATTTCCAGCTTCTCATCTCAGTCTGTATTTACATCTCCTGTCACAGCTTTATGACCTTAGGCATCCCATCTATTTAGCACTAGCAAACTCCTAAATTACATTCCAATAACTCACTTTTTGTAATACATACAATTAAAACTTTATGCTACAGTTATCTCAAATAGGTAACTTAATAATACATAAACCAATGAAGAAAATTCTTGGAATTCGTTACATTACTGCAAAATCGAAGAAACAAAAACATCAAAAGTGAGATACTGTGAGTATACTCGGGAAAATACAGCATGAAATTAAACTCCTGTTTCAGAATAATTGATACAGTATGAATTTTTATCCTTCTAAGATTACTTTCTGGACTTCCATTTTAATATTTTTTCTGATGTCAAAATGACTGATTTGGATTAATTTTTCATGAAGAAATAGTCAAACTCATAAGTGAGTGTGGGCCAGTGTTGTAGTTAAATCTTTAATTAGTTGATTAAAAATGTTATTAATGTGTTCTAAAGTCTACTTCACCCTAACACAGACAGTTTGCTGCTTTTTCTAGATAAAGGATTATCTGAACATTCCCTTCTTGCCACTCTTTTGGGAGGATGTAGAAGCTAAAGAGATGTCTCTCACAAGAATTGATGAAAATTGGCAAGCCACTGATAATTTGGAGAGCAATGGTTCAAGAGAGGAGGTTATTTATTCTAAGAAAAATTGGCAGCTTTCTATGGATTTACAAGGCTTTTAGGAGAAAACCCTGTGTTTTGACAGAACATGTTATCCTTGCCATGGAAGCCATGAAAACAGAAACTTCAAACACAAGGTTTTATAGTTTAAAGTAATGCTGGATAGGAGTATGCTGGGAGTTTTGAAGGGAATATTCTGCTTTTGGAACAGAAGGTATTGATGATCTATTGATGAAACCTATTGAACCCAGAGCAATGAACTGCACTGTGTGCTGCTGATGTGAACTTCACAAACTGGAATAAGAGGCCAAAAGACAGCAAAAGCTTCATCACCTCCAGCAACCAAGAAATACAGATCACAAGATCTGGAGCTAGCACAGGACCTCTGTAAAAGCCTAATAATGTTATAACAAAACCTGTTACTGCCTGGCTGCCTCTCTGAATTGTCTGGTTTGTGAGATTATCAGTAACTAAATTAAAAAAACAAAAAAACAAAAAAAACAACAGCAACAAAAAAAACCACCTTAGTTTCTTATGTGGTCTGCTAAGCATAAAATCTTGAATTCTAAAAAAAGTAACATGATTTAGGAGACTAGTGCCATTTGAATTAGCAGAAAACTGTAGAAAGAAGGATCAGGCAGCCCATTGTCCTGGGGGCAATAAACACTGAAAAATCCCAAATCTGCATGTTTTCAGAGAGTCTTACATTTATTTTGTGTGATGTGTAAGACATTAGAAGAAGAAACTCAATTCACCTTAATTCCATTCTCTCCCTTAAGGACAAAGGCTATTTTGAATTCACATAATTTTGGTCAAAGCACACTGTGGAAATCAAACAGAATTTAATTTTTGAAGCATCCTTTGAACTGCTCATTGAGGTTTTGTCCTGGTTCTCCTTCCTGTGATCTGTATCTCTTTGTGGCTGAAGAAAGTGCATTTATAGAGCTGACAAAATATTTTGTTATTTCTTTCTGCAATTAGTTCTTTGCTAGGCCTGCTTTACACCTAAAAGGCAATGGCAAAGCTTTAAGAGCCCTGTTGTTCTAGAGTCCTGGCAAAATCCCAGTTTTCCAGGCAGTTGGTGGTGATTCACTTTGTGTGACCTTTTCAGCCATCCCAAGTGTTTAGAGTTGCATTCCAAATCTGTGGTAGTAATGAAGATCCAAGTGATGGAGCTGTTCCATATAGCTGTATATTTTTAGAGCCAGGACAGCAAAGGTCTAAAAGTGTCTGTAAATCAAATCTGGCAAGGCAGCACCACCCAGAGGTTCTGGAGCTGTCTTAGAACAGGCGAAAGTGCTGGGAGCAGGATAGTTGTGGTAGTGCAGTGTCTCATGGGGACACCTTAGCTCTGCTGAGGACATGTATGTTACCCTTCTTACAAGGTTTTTGGAGTCTGGCACATTCCCAGGTCATTCCCACCAATTTGTTCAGAGCTAGTCTAGGTAGTGGTATATATCCTTGTAGGTATGATTTCTGTGGATGTATTCTCCTTCCTACACCCCAGACCTAAACTATGTAATATTGGGCTAAGGTGGGATATTTCTGTCTGATTTTCAACATTTCATCTTAGAACATGCAATCCTTCACTGTTGAAATTAGCTTGTGTTCCGGGTGTTGATTTCACTGAGGAAAAACCAAGGATCCCAGCAGTGTCACTGCAATATTACTTCAGATAATGGTAGGTAGCTGCAGGCAGTGTGATTTGGAAGAACAAATTTGAGCAGACAGGGGTTAGATCAATATCTGAAGGATGATTATCTTGGTCAGCACAGTATTTTCCATAGCCTAATGCAATCTAAACAATCTCTAAATATATCACAGACTGTGAAATTTCAATTCCTCTCCTGTCAGCCTGTTCATGTGAAGATGGATGATGTGCCTGATAAAGACAAGGGCCTGATCCTGCTGCTGTTGAAGTAACTACAAATCACCCATTAACTTCAGAGAATCTCCCAAAGAATCAAATTGCTCATTTAAACAGAAGAAACAAAGGCTTTACAGGTATAATGGATTCACAGCAGCTGCATGTGCACAGGCCTCCTCTCCAAAGGACAGGAACATCTCTACAAGCTTTTGGAAATTAAAATCCAAGCCAAAAAGAAATTAAGATGATTCTCAGAATGGGAGACTGAAATGGGAGACTCAGAATGGGACAGGCAGTGCAGGAGCTCTGTGAGAGCTGCTTATTGCAGCACATTTTTGTGGGGATGTGTGCTCTCAGATGTGTGCACTGCACCCTCGTGCCTATGGCGAGGTGTGCTCAGAGGAGGGAGGCACTGCTGGCCAGCAAAATACTCATCTGGGATGACATAAAGTTAAAGAATTAGAATAATGGGCAAAATTTGGCTTTCACATGGGGAAGCAGTTTCCCTGAGTCTCAGTTGTGTTTTTGCAGGACAGGTGACCATCAGGACTGAGGACTCAGACACAGGTGTCCAAGTAGGGTGCAAACAGGGATCAGTTTTGGAATGCTGTTCCCAGGTTATCTCTACCTCTGGGAAGAAATGTTTGTCTTGATACAGGTGCAATCCCCAGCTTCCACCACAAACTCACTGCAGATCTGCCCAGCAGGTTATAGGCTGTAATTCCAGCTCCAGGCACCTTTGCTTTCCCTCAATGAAACCACATACATACACATGTGAGCCTCCAACTGTTTATTGCAATGAATAAATGTTTTTACAAAGTGAAAAAAAATATACTTTCAAGTATAAATGAATCTTTTAAAATGCATCTTTTAAATAAAAGCTTTAAATCTCTTTAGCATTGCTCAGAATTTATTGGGGGAATTTATTCTCACTGTTACTAAATCCTTGATGCCTTAATTATATTAATAATTTAAATCTCTACTTCTATTGCAGCCTGTTATTTAAACTTAAAAGAGCTACAGACAACTTTGGATGCCTATAAGGCTTCAACAGATATTTTCCTTATCACAGTGATACAGTATTTTTTATTTCTCAATTCCAAAATGCTATGAAATATTACCAAATTATGCAAAATTTAAGAAGAAAGTTGAGCTGAAATCTCATCTGGGAAATACCACTCACTACTCACCTTTTTGGCATATAATCAAGTGACTAAATAATGGATATAAGAAAAGTGCACCAGATGGTTTGGTCAACTCGTTAATTAAAACAGAAAAAAAGAAGCATCTGAAAAAAAAATGCCAGTTAATAGGACATTGTTCTGTTGTAATTCACAGCTCAGAGTTTCCTCAGGCCAGGTCCTGCACTCACAAATTCAGTGGCAACTTTGCCATTTGTTCAGTGCAAATAGGATGAAACCTGCTCAGGCTCCTCTGAAATCCTAAGATAAGGCTAATGTCAAATAAAAATATTTTAATTCCAATTAGGATTCAGAAACAGAAGAAGCATTTTCCAGTACTGTTTGTTCAGAGAGATTGACTTGCAGCATGGCTAACTCTGACATCCAGGGCTCAGCCCCTGTGCTGGGCTCTGCTTGATCCTCAGGAAAAGCTGGTGCTTCCAGTGATCACTGGATGGGGAAAATTATAAAGAGGAACTTGAGGCTGGTTGTAGAGGGGTTCAAGGTGGCCCCATGACTTCTAAACAAGAACATTTTTCTCTGCTCCTAGTCAGGAAGGTGAAGTGGTGCTGTCTGGGGGCAATTGGCTGCTGGTTCACTGAAGCATGTGTGACCTGCTTTGGATGAGATCAGCATCCTGGTTTGAGATAAACTGGTTTTGTTTGGAAAACTGAAACTCACTTTTAAGAGAAGAAATTTTGATTTTAGACAATCTGCCACTATTTAAGAGTGGAGTTGGTGCACTGGCTAATGAGTTATCTAGTTAGCTACAGTTTGCATTCATTTTACTTTGATTTTGCAAAAATGTTAAATCAAATTGTCTATATCTCCCACATTTTGGATTATGTTCTATGCATGCTGTTATTTCTACAATGACAATTAGGTGATGTCATGTCTGCTTTGTTCTTTGGGCATTCTCCCTCACATCTGGTATTTTGGGAAGAACTGAACATTCACTGAACCAGCAATAGATTACTCTAACATCTAATTCTTCTTGTACAACTTAAGGCTCTGATCTTATGAAGATTTATTCATATGCCTGCTTTCATGTACAATGGATTATCCCACAGAACTTCAAATGAATAAAGTTATGCTTATGCATAAGTGCTAGAAGGATTTGTGCCTAAATAATGAAACTAAATGCTGGCAGTATATAATTATCCATAAGATTCAGCTATAAACACAGCACAATTCATCTCCAAAATAAATGCAGGAAATGGAATAAAATGGAAAAGTCTGTGAGAGTATTTTTACTTTGCCTCATTTACAGCAATTTTGCACTGTTAGTAATAACCAAACTGGTAATCTAAATTGCCTGCTGCTTGTGTTATAGATGAACTCTGGCACATAATTTGGTCTCTGCTTCCATTTAGACACTTAATATTGTGAATAGTTGTTCAAAGTGAAAGAGGGGTAGAAAAAAAAAAGGCATCTAAATTATTTCAGTGCCCTTTGAAGACCCCAATTTATTGTTACCAGCCATCCATTGCTTTATGGAAATTAGTAGGCATGATTGTCACCATACACATGGTCCATTGCCTTAACAATGACTCCAGCATTGCCTAGATATATTTTGTCACTTACATATCCTCAGTCATCAGGTATTGCATCAATTTGGGTTTATTCAGAGTTGGACAAATTACAGAATTTCAAATTGGCAGACAAGAAGAACTATTTCTCAAAAATATCAAATGACCTGTAACTTGGAAACCAAAAATTGCTCACAGAGGTCCTGTGGTGTGAAAGAAAGTGGAGTTTCTGCTTCCTTTCCAGCAGCCAGGGGAGGGGTGTTGGTTGAATGCACAGGCTCCAGAGTCTCCAGATTGACTATCCCCCAAATTCCCTGGGCAGGATAAAAGCCTCCTTGGTTCCTGGAACACCATCTTCTGATTTTAAAGCTGTGAAACTTTAATAATCAAGAAATTTATTTTCTTTCCTGGAATGGACCAGCAGAGTTTGAGCAGCTGCCTCCATCTTCATTACCCTGGTTCTGCAATTGGAGTGGGAACGTGGAGCCCTGTGGCTGGAGCCAGGAATTCCTGGTTCTCAGGAGCCACATTCCCAGCTCTGCCCTCTCTCATCCCTCCAAGGGCTCCCACCTGCCCTGGTGTCCCCTGGGTCTCCAGGGCAGGGAGCTGTGCCCTGGCTGGAGGGCAGGGCTGGGAGAGGGATGTGCCCCAGCCTCTCCAGTTCCCTGCAGTCCTTGCCACTCCTTTCTGCAGCCATGCAAGTTTCTGTGGGACAATGCCTGAGCCTGCCAACAACATAAGAAACTTGAGGTGTTTAATTGAAGGATTGCAGTCAAACCTGAGACTTTAAAATTAATTCCATCAAATTTTTTCTGACTTGCTCTAGCAAGGGTATGTGATAGAAGGATAATGCAGACTCAGAAAATACATTCTAGAAAAAAGAAATTAATATGATTTTTAAAAACCCCTGTATCAAGTTAGCAAATGTGAAGTGTCGGGTTTTTTAAACAGGGCCTAGTTACAGTCAATAAAGTGCTTCCTGTTTAAAGACAACATGCACAAAGACCAAGCATTTCTTAACAATAAATAATATTGTAATTGATAGTTAACACAAATGTCTTGAAGACAGCTTTTCTAGAAAGTATGTGATGGTATAAATAGCTTATTGGCTTTCTAGAAATTAAATATATTTAGTGATATTTTGTATTTTTAAGCACTGCTTGACTTTGAATTTTTGAACCAAGGTAAAAGTAATGAGAAGAGAGGTATTCATACTTTTCCTCTTGGGTGTTTGATGAGAGGAGGCAGGAGGGTCTGTGTGTCTCTCAGGTCAGGTCTCTGAAGTCTGGGGCTCACAGGCTGAGCTGATCCACCCATGGAGTCTCTGAGGCTGCAGGTTCTGGGTCAGCTCAGAGCACAGCTGAGACACGTGTGTTCCTCCCTGATCACTCAGAACATCATCCATCTGGGTGATCTTCAGTTACCTGGGCTCTGATTTGCTCTTTCTTCAATCTGTCACCAGGCTGGGTGCAGGGGTTTGCCATAGGTTTGCTGTGCTGAGAGCCAACTCTGCATGTCAATATACAGATATTATTTCTTGATTATTATTTCCTTTTTCACTGAGGGACCATTTCCACAGCCTTCCTTGTACTATCTAATAGATACAGATTTCTTCTTACCCTAACTACTAATTGCATCTGTGTTGCTTTTTGTGTCTTTGTGTGCTTCTGCTTTTTCTTGTCTTTAGCTGTTGGAGCTATGCTTTGCTGTTTGGTTCCTCTTTAAACTTCAAGTTATTGAAACTTGATTCAGCTGAGAGTCCCTTTTGTTTCCTTTGCTTCTTCTGCTTTTGTCTTTGCTTCAGGATACTTTATTCCAATGCTTCTAATTTTCTCTTTCCTTTACAGGTATTCCTATAGAATGGTAACTGCCAGCTTCCTGAATTTATCCTGCTGATTTTTCCTGAAGGATTTCATTCTGTGTATCTTCTACATGAGACCCCCTAACCCTTCCAAGTCACTCTAACCCTCTGCCTACAACTTTCATGTCTTCCCTGCTGGTGAAAAGCAGATCTGAAAGAGCCTGTTTTCCACGTGTATTTTCTAAAATTTACCCACAACACCAGCTTGGAAATCTGGGGGAGATTCTTCAAACCCAACAGAGATGTATGTGAGTAAATGAATGTAAGTACAGATCATGGACTGATTTTCTTTGTGTATTTATGTATTACAGGCAGTATTAAATAGGAATTTCTAGTAAGCAGCATTTGTAAATAGTAATTTTTTTTGCATCCCATCCTAAACTGGCATCTGAATCAATGAATGATGCCCTAAAAGAGCTCATTTCTTACCAGAAAGTACAAGGCAAGCCATGGGCTGCTAGTTCATGGTATTATTTCCTTATTTTAGGAGATAAGGGACTAGCACACCAATTTCCATGCCAAGTATATAATTTAGTAATAAAATTTGAAAGCTTTTGTTGATCCTCTGACTTTTGTCATCCTTTTTGACCAGAAGCATCTAGGAATCTTAGGAATTCCCACCTGAAGAGTGGGAATTACACACATATTCCTGGGGAAGGAGTCACATTAGCACCAAGCCTTGTGTTTTGCTTGTCTCCGTTTGCTGTAGAGAAAGAAAAAAAAAACTTCACCCATTGCCAGGTTTGACAAAGAGATCCACTGATCTCCCTGTGGTCCAGTGGTTGCAGTCCATTTCTCATGGGGCAGGTCTCAAAGTTCTCCTTCATCTTTTCATGGTTGTGTTTCTGTGTAAAATGATGTAGAAAACCAACCATGGTGGTTGCCTGCAGCTACCACCTTCTCAGCATTTGCTGTTCTTCTGGAAGAGGAGGTCAAGGCTACACCAGATTAGTTGTTTTACATTACTCTGATTTCTTCATTTACATCTGACTGATTTCCATGGCTGCTGAAGGCTCTGACTGTCTAGTGCTCAGCAGGTCCTTTGTGCTCACACAAGCCACGTTCATGGGAAGGGAGAGCCAAAAGTCAGGGCAGTGTTGATCCCACTGCTGTTGTCAGTGTTGGAACAAGCCCCATCTGAATATAATTTTTTCTTAGCACAAGGACTCACATCTTGGGAACAAACCCAAGTCCTGTCAGACTGTAAGACAATTGACTTTTCTGCTTACACTGTAATTAATGCTATTGAAATCTCAGAAAAGAAAGAGAAAGCAAAAAACATTCAGGTTTAGGACTAGCCACCTTTCTTTCACTGCTTATCTCAAGGGATGTGATTCCATTAGAAGCAAGGTTCCAGATGCCAAAACCAATAAAAATGCAGACTTTAAGGTCTAGCCAAATTGTGGTTAAAGTTATTTCTCTGTGGATCACACTCAGTCATTAATTTTAAGGCTGGACATTCTCCAAACTCTGTGGTTTCTTTGCAACAAGGGGTAAGATCCCAGTGATTAGATGGCTTACATTTCACTATTTTTTCTAACATATCCAGTTTAATGAAAATTAGAATTTCATAATTCTGTTTCTTTCTGATGGAAAAACAAAAGAGAACTTCAAACCTGTTGAAAATGGACACAATTCAAAATAGAGCCAAGCAGTTTATATTATCTGAATCAATATAGCTTAACGGTTTGCATCATGTATATGTAATGTGGTTTTCTAGGATTTTCATCATTATAGGTAGAAAAGTTTTGTGGTTAATTGCTTTCAGCATAATTAAATTCACAGGAAATAATTTTTTTTCAGTATGGATTGCCAGGAAAAGATGGGTGTCTTTTGGAGGGCATAAGTCAACCAGCACATTTAAAGCCTGTACTTTTATATAAAACATCCTGTGAAGTGCTATATTCTTCAGAGACATTTACATAAAGAACTCATTTAAAAAAATTACAAAACCCCAGCAGAACTCATTTTAAAGAAGAGAGACAAAAACCCAGCAGAACTGTGTCTACAGCACAAGTAGTCCTATCTGAAAGATTCTACACAAAATTAAAGTCATGTTAGATGCTACTGAAAAGCATAAGGAAGGCTTATAGTTACTGCAATTTTATTTTTTTTATACACTGAGCCAGTAGGAGCAATTTATACTGTAAACTTCAAAAGAATATAGGGAAGAGAAATACTAGTCTTTCTGTTGGGAAGCGTAGCAGTTTAATGACAAAATTAGTTTAGAGATTATTTTAGTATAGGCTTTTTTTTGAAAGGCTGAAGTTATGCTACACTTATGTTTAAAAACCTGAGATACCTTGCTCAGAAGTTTTTCAAAAACATTCCTTGATTTCTTCTTTGAATCATTATATTGTATGAGAAAATGGCTTTTAAGGTAAAGATATTCAGTCACATCAAATATTACAACTGTAAGCTAAAATGTCTTCAAGAATACTCAGAAAATTGATCACTGCAATGTAGGGAGTATCTTTATGAGTACCCTTCTTATACTCCTATACTCTTATATCCATAAACATTTCTTAATATTTGCTGATGGCCACTATTGTAGAAAGGGCATTACATGAAATAGGTCTTGATCTGACCACTGTGGGTTTCTGCACACAAAACCTCCTGGTCCTGCTGAGGTCAGTGTTTCAATCCCCACCCAATTGAGATGAACCCTCAGAAATCCCTGGGATGGATTTTGGGACACACTGAATGCCACAGGCACCATGAGCAAGAGCAGCACACCCTGTGTTACTCTGGACAAAGGATTGCAGTGTCCTCTCCCACTTTAAATTAAATTCAGGGGTGTTTCCTTTCCTTGCAGAATCCTGCCTGAGCTCACACACAGCGTGCTCAAATTCCACTGGCCAGAACTGGAATGATCCCACTACCAACCTCTCCTGACCTGGATCAGCCCAGGCTGTCCTCACCTTCCCTTGGGCTGGTGCCTGCTCAGCAGCTCCACAACCTCTCCATATATTGGAAATTACAGATTGAAGATATTCCATAGCTGTGCCACTCCCCCAGAGCCTTTCCCACTGCCCACATCCCTTCTGTTTCTGAAAAATGACCTTAACTCTTACACATCTCATAATATGCAAAGTATCCTCTACAAAGCAGTTCAAATACTTCTGTGTATATAAAAAGTGCTTGACTGTTCTTAAGGAACTCTTACAGCCTGGAAAATAATGGCTGGGTATTTTTAAAAATTTATTCACTTGATAATCTAGGAAACAGTTTTTATGTAAAATAACTGTATAAAGTTATTTTACTATCAATATAGACTATAAAATACATTGAAATTAAATTGGACTAAATTATTTTGGGCACAAAAATAGGAAGTAGATTTTTATTTTCAAGGGGGACCATTACAGACCCCAGCTTGATCCTGTCAGTGCACTGATTTTGAACTTACAGGACCATATGGAACTCCCTATAAGGTGAGGCTACAGGTCATTTGACTAATGTTTTATTTTCATTTTTCCAGGTGGATAAACCACAGAGCTTTTATGAAATAAGAAAGTCTTGAACAGCTAATTAGACCAAGGCTTTCTAAAGGAACTAATAATTTAGCTAAGCAAGTTGGGGAATATTTGCTCACCTAGGCTTCAAGAACTGCAGGTTTTGAGTTCCCCTCTTGCAGGAGCTCCCTTGCAGATACACATGAATACCATAAAACTGGTATCAGCCTTTTTGGTTTTGCTTTTAAGTTTGTAAATCTCTATTACTGAGCAGATTGTAATGCCCAGTTGATGCTGAGCCTTTTTTTCCAGCACTTATTTTGTGAGTTGGAGCAATTTGACTGAGGATGGAAAGCTGAATAACTCTGTAATACAGACTCACACTGGATGATTTATGAGCAATGTGTGGGGTAAGATTTTAGAGAAATATAAATTATACCTGTTCATCGTGTTAACTTCTTTTAATGTTTCCCACATGTTGCTATGACAACATTCATGGGATATATATTTTAATTTCTGTGGCACAGAGGAAGTGTGTCAGGTCTGCACATTTCTCTTGGTTTTATGGCTGAGTGCTGTGTCTAATGCAGGTTGTAAATCTTCTTGGAAAAACATATAAGAGGGTTTTCATCACAGTGGCTCTCCTGGCAATTCTGAAGCTTTTAATAAGCATAATTTAAATGTAAAAAGAACATTTACACCCCCTGTGATGTGGAGACTTCCAAAGTGGGGGTAGCAAAGGCTGTGCAGAAAAGCAGGAGCTTCATGCTAACAATTGCTGAATGTGTTACATAGTTAAACACATTGTTAAAACTCTTACTTCAATAAAACTGTAAAAAATGTCTTGTGGCCAATATTTAATTTCCTGCTTTCCATATAGTGGGTACAGGATACTTTTAAAGCTTCTTCTATTTCTTGTGCAAAAAATGGGTTTAGAAGTTCTTTATAGTTCTCTAAACACATTTTCCATAGAGTTTTCTGTGAGATTTTCCTTTAAAAGTTAGATGTAAAGACTAGATGGAAATTTCTGAATTGGTTTAGACAGTTTCAGTTTCTGCACCACAGGCTGTTGTTCTATATGGCAATTAGTTTGCATATGCATCTGAAACCAGTGTGAGAAAAGTGACAGTGAATTGTGCTGATAAGTGGTTTAATGGAATTATTCAGCAGGCCAAAACTCATTAATCACAGGGAACAGTCTCCCTGTGATACTTCAGTGTAAGTTAAACAAGACTCCACTTATTTATTTACTTTCCAAAGTAATTTTTTTTTTTTAATCAGAGTGGGAACTTTGACTGCAAAGATTCCAGCGAAAAGTAAAATCTACTCCAAATCACGAAGTTAGAACTAAAACATAATTACACATAAAGAATGAAAACTTTCAGTAATTTCCTGTAATTTCCCCACCAACCAAATTGAATTTTTGCCTTGCAGTACTGCTATAAGAAAACCCCACTCCCACCTCACATATATTAAAAGGGACTCCCTATATGAAGGTATCATTCTCACTTTTCCTATTCTAACACACCCATGTTTATAAAGGAAAGGGTAAAATCCATATCCCTATAGTCTTCTTCTTCCAGACTATTTTTTATATCACTGTCATCTTGTCCTTGTAGCTGCTGTAGCTTTTCCACTTGAACAGCTTTCTAAGGCACAGTATAAGAATTTTTGTTCAGAACATGCTTAAATTCTGCTTATAATTCAGTGGAATATCAATTTATTTAGGACAAATGGCTGCAGCTGTTAATTTATATTCATTTATACTGTTGACTATACTGCTATAATGGTACACAGGTCCAAGTGTTTTCTTGTGTTTGGTGCCTGCAGCCCATGCTGTGCTGCACCTCTGGGCATACATTGCAGCTGGGTCCTGTTTGATGATAACTTTATCACTTCTTCTAAAGTTGTGGCATTTTTAAAAAGCAAGTATAGGGGGAAATTTGCACTCTAGAAATTCCTGACAAATGTAGTTAGCAAATGGCTTTCTGAATCCCCCAAAACAGTGCCCAGCTGATTTTCCACCAGTGGGAAGTGCCATAGCTTGAAGATTACCTGATGCTTCACCACAAAGAGCTCAGAGGGCCACCAGGGGAGCATGACTGAGCCCCCACACTCCACACACTGCTGCTTGGAGAAGGGCAGCAGGAAGAACAAATCCTGGTCCAGCTAATTCACTGCCAAGCTGGGGCAGAGCTTTATAAAAGTCTCTGCTTTTATTGTGATTCCTGAAAGTGCAGGCATGCTGCTAATCTTCCATTTCAGGCTCTGTGACCTGCCTGGGATCTTTTGGTTGACATGGACTGTTAGGAAAGTTCCTTCCTACCAGCAGAAATCGGTGACCTCCTGTCTTCACAATTCCAGCTGCTGGGACACGCTTTCTTTGCCCTCTGCAGCAGCAATGTGACAGTAGAAACCATTCCATGGCCTTCCTTTCAGCTTATGCCTGGCCTGTTTGGATTGTTGTAGATATTCCAAATTCATCCTGGACTTTGACTATTTTCCCCCTCATTTGTAAATTATACAAGCTTCTTTATGCAGTTCTTCATTTGATTATACCAGAAAAACTGACAGGACTGGATGGGAGAAAAACTTTTCCCAGGATTTCACAATTTATTCAAAAGAATATAGACATTAATTTCCCACGTGATTTCCAGTCCAGGCATACCAGGCTCACATAAAGGACCAGAATATGTACAGCCCCTCTGTCTGACAAATCCAGACCCAAATTGCAAGTGTATGCCAAAACACGAAGGGCAGATTTAAGTGGGAGAACTTGAGTCAGTTCTGTTAATCCTGCCTGTAGGGAACTTTTATAGACATAGCTGGAAAGGGAACAAAATTCTGTTAGGGCTGTTTCACCACTTGTGTTGTGGGGAAACATGGGGATAAGTTGCACATATATCCTGATAGGGTTGCTGCAAAAAACAGTGGTGCTTTTAACTGTGTTAAATGGTGTAGGAATAAAAACAGTGAAATGAATGAATATACTGATGTGTACTTTCCTGAAGAATATGCTGAAATCATAAAGGACTACATTATAACATATATTTCTGTTTTTTCTGAGGGATCATGCAAACATATGATATTACTGCTGAGCTTTTTTCAGATGTCCTTAGTGCATATCACAGAGCTTACATTTGGCAGAGAAATAGGAACAGGGAGAAGTAAAGTTCAGTTTGTCATATTGTCCAGTGTGGAAAGAGAATTTCTAAAGCATGTGAGAGATTTTGGTAAAACAATTCACAAGAAATCTGTTGTGATAATTGCCTGTCTCTCATTTACCATGGGGGTGCAAGGAGAGACCTAGAAACTTTCATTTCTGTATTTCAGAAGGCTCATGTTCTTTTGCAGCACGGTGGTAGTGAAACAAAGGCACAGTTTTAGCAAAGGCAACCTTCATGAATTCCATGTGTTAGTGTCAAGTGTAGTGGCAGCTCTCTTAAACAGCTTCTTTAGCTCTCCTGCTCAGCCCTGCAGCCACAGCAGGATAAATGCAGCTGCCCTTTCCTGGTTCTGCAGCCCCAGCAGCCCCAGGTCCCACTGCAGTTTGTAGAGGAAGCCAGCTGTAAATGCCAGGTACAAAAGTTTCTAAGGCACAGTGTATTTTTGCTCAGAACATTCTTCAATTCAAAGAAACAGAAAAAGTACTGTATGCATTTGTTTCTGACACTAAAACTTGGGTAGAATGTGGGAAAATGAGAAGGACCTAGTCTACAATCAAGAGCAAATTTAGGCACTGTGAAGAAATACAAAGTAGTAAAACCAAAAAGGATGATCCCAAAGCAGAGAGTTCCTTTCTTTTGTAGACAGGGTATGGACTACAGTGGGAAATGATATATTAGAACCTCACAGAGACTGAAGGAAAATAGAAAAGAATGAATTTACTACAGTGACATTCTCTGCCACAGCCCCACTGCTGGTGGACTGTGGCCATGTTTGCAGATGTGAACAAAACATGGCACAAAAGTCTGAAGACAGAGCTTGTGACAAATAATGAGCATCTTACTGAAGTGCCATGCAAGATGCAAAATGTACTTACCATTGTTTGAAATAATTTTGTGGCTGAGGACACTGTAAAAGTGTATAGGAAATTTACATTCCTCTCAAGGATGAGTTTGACAGTAGTGTTTTATACTTGGTGCTATAATTTTTCAACTCCATGAGTGAAGCAAATTGATTTGTAATGTGATACACTCACCAGAACCATCAACACATTTACACCACAGGACTTTTACCCAGCTGATAACTCTGTAACTTACAGTGGATTCTGGCTGAACTCAATGCAGAAAAGACAAAAGCTGGAAAGCAAATGGAAAGGAATCCAGAATAACGAAAACACATCTGCATCCAAGTTTGGATGCTGAGCAGAAGTATAGGGAGAATTAAAAAACCCACATATATCTCGACAGTAAGTTTGAGATGTGTTCCAGGGGCCTAAGTGTGACTTTTGGTTGAAGTAACCTTAGCATCAAGATCTGCATAGGAGTAGCCAAGCAGCTTTCTTTTTTTTTCTGCTAATGTTTGTTGGCTTAACTAAAATCTCTCTGAATTGTATCTGTCCTGCTTTCACAGCAGAATTGTCCAGTGCCAAGCATCCATGTTGATGTCACAGCTGGGAAATTAATTTAAATTAATTGTCTAAAACAGACTCAGTAGATTCAGTTGGTGGGCAGATATTTTAACTGACCAACAGACAGGAAAGAGGTTGTGCCCTGGATTATGGATTAGGTGTCTCCGTGAGACTGTCACTGATAAGTCCAATGAATTTCCTGCACTTTGAGGTCTAAATCAGGGGTTTGGATTTAGATGAATGACTCACTGTTTTTAAAATGCTGGGCTGTGCCTGACACTGATACATTGACCTAGTGGTGCACACCTCAGAGGAGGAAGACTTGCCTTCTCTTCTTTGTTCAGTCTTTAGAAGTTTAAATATGCAGATATCATCTAAATTCAAATGAGCATCTTAGATATTCAGTCTTGCTTTAGTCATGCTGCTGACAGCATCAGGTTCATGCCTGACACCTTAATTCCAGTCCTTTCTCCTGACTGTTTTGTTCTCTTAGCATTAAAAAAATATAGAAGCTACTGAATGTCCAAGTAGAGATAGTGGCAAGTGCTGCTCTCAGCTGTTGGTGTTGGAACTGGCACTGTTCAACATCTTTGTGGTGGTGTGGACAGAGGGATCCAGTGCACCCACAGTGCATTTATTGACACCAAGGCACTCTCACTGAGAGGTGAGCCTGTGCAAACTTCATGAAGTTCAAAAATGCCAAGTGCAAGGTCCTGTTCCAGGCCAGAGGCAACCCCGAGTACAGGCAGGGTGGAGCATGGATTGAAAGCAACCCTGAGGAGAAGGACTTGGAGTGCTGGTGGATTAGGAGCACAACAGGAGCTGGCAGTGTGCTCCTGCAGTGCTGACAGCCAAACCTGTCCTGGCTGCACTCAAAGCAGCGTGAGCAGCAGGGCAAGGGAGGGGACTCTGCACTGTGCACCCACCTGCAGTGCTGTGCCCAGCCCTGGGGTCCCAGGAGGACATGGACCTGCTGGGGTGAGTCCAGAGGAAGCCCTGGAGATGATCAGAGAGCTGAAGCACCTCTCCTATGAGGACAGGCTGAGAAACTTGGGACTGCTCAGCCTGGAGAGGAGAAGGCTCCAGGGACACCTTTAAGCACCTTCCAGTACCCAAAGAAACCCTACAAGGAGAGGGACTCCCTTAAGGCACATATAGCATTAAAGAATAATATCTTCACACTGAAAGAAAGTAGGTCTACATTAGATATTAGGAAGAAATTCTTTACCTTGAGGGTGATGAGTCACTGGAACAAGTCACCCAGAGAAGCTGTGGATGCTCCATCCCTGTCAGTGCTCAAGACCAGGCTGGATGGGGCTTTGAGCAACCTGGTCTAGTGGAAGGTGTCCCTGTTTATGGCAGGGAAATTGGAGCTAGGTGCTCCTTAAGGCCCTTTCCAATTCAAACCATTCTATGATAAGCAAAATTTTAAACCAAGTGCTCTGAGACATCCTGAGACCTGAGTATTCCTGTGCTCTCAGATTTGTGTTCTACTGAAAAAGAATTTCAAAGTCTTTGCTAACTTCTTTAACATTTTGTGAACAGGATTATTTAACTGGTTTCTGTAGTGGTCAGAGTTCCTGTGGACATCATTCTTTCTACAAGGGATAGAGGGAGCAAACCTTTCATGGGGTGGACATTAATACCAGTGCCTCCTTTAAAGAAAACTGCTAAAATACACCCAGATTTGACTCATAATGAGATGCAAATTCACCCTATTCAATTATTGCAAGCTCAGGTCTTTTTGTTTAATTTGAGAAACTCCAGATGGCAGGATGGAGAGTTTGTAATGTTTCTAGTAAACTTGGTTGAGACTGTTCTGGTGATAATATTAAATGTCTGACATGTCTCATAGTGTTGGTATTGGCAATGTGAAGGCATTTGCAAGATGATTTTAGTTTAGTTCATTCCTATGTCATAATTCCTCAATTATACTGACACACCATGGTGAGAAATACCTTAGAAACTCTCATGAAAGATTCATTTCATGTAGTTCAAACACTGAGAAAACAAGAAATTACTTTTTCTGTCCTGTATGCTACAGAATTTTGTTGACACTGTGTATTAAAATTGCCAAATAACTGCAAAGATGTATTACTATAAGTCATAATTTCTATTCAAAGGTATCCTGTTTCCTGTCCAAAGCATTGAAGCAGAAACGTGACTGTGAATGTCAACTAAATCAGATATGACACGTATTATTGTCTAGGCAAGTGAGTCAGGCAGCTGTGATACTGTGAACTGATAGGTCCTGCCCCAGGCAGAGGGGAAATGTTGACACACCTGGATAGTCACATTTTATCAAGGACTCAAACCTGCAGCTTCATGCTCAGTTAGAAATTGGCATTTCTCATCTCAAAACTATTTGATTCTTTGGAAGATTAGGACCTGGGCTAGAGCTACATTACCTCTGAGATTCACTATGTGCTTCTTTATATTCAATATCCTTGAAAAAGACAGGCTACCAGGAGTTCAAGGTTATTTTTTGACTTTTGTGTTTACAGAGGCAAGCATGGGAAAGCAAGCAATAAAATTGTTATTAGCAAGTACCAACATTTTGAAACCCAAACCTTCCAAATAGCTCCATCTCTGCCTTTGGTGGCTATCAATAGAGAAGATGTAATTGCATTTTCTCACACAGTTCTGATATGATTACTAACATACAGTTTAGCCAGTCTTCAGCTCAATTTTCTGCAGATGAGAAAACATGAATTGGCTTTGTGCAGGGTCAGGTGTGGTCTGCAGGAGGTCTGTACTCAGGTGCCATGCCATAAAGTGCAGGTGATCTGCTCAGTAAT
This sequence comes from Erithacus rubecula, assembly GCF_903797595.1. NCBI lineage: Eukaryota > Metazoa > Chordata > Aves > Passeriformes > Muscicapidae > Erithacus > Erithacus rubecula. The sequence goes on from NC_136689.1 coordinate 135,855,250, forward strand.
CCTTCATATCCTGGCACACAGCCAGAGCAGAAAAGGACCACAAGGGAACACCTTCAAGAGACTTCCAGATGGTTCTGTACAGGCAGCTTGGGCTCAGCTTGATTTATTTGCTTTGGCTGTGTGTGGATATAGCATTCCACTGAACTAGAACACAGTCAAAAGCCTGGAGCACTGGGGAGCACAGTGCAGAAACAAATACAGCTCTGCAATATGATTCTCTGTGTGTGTTTTTATAACTGCTATATGTTTGGTTATTCCATGAATTGGACATCTTGGATCCTTTTATGTATAACATAGAGATAAACATATATGGAAACATGTCAAATACATAAAGAAATATCTTCTTATTTCCTACTCCTGGTGGTGTACTAAGTATTGTCTGGCAATTTTTTCTGTGTATCAAATTTGAAGTTGCAATAATTTCTCTTTTTCTTTCTATCACATTTGTTCCTCTATATTTCATCACATGATTTTATTTAGGTTTTTCAAGGGTATTCAGGAACTTCTGCTCCAAGGTGATGCAAAGTTATAAAAAATAACCCAGAGTTTTCAACTCCAGAAATAAGCTCTTGATACATTGTGCCTGAAATTCAAGATTGCCTTGGCACAGTAGCTGGGGAAATGTGAGCCCAGATCTGGGCTGTTGCATGAGCCTGGTTCTGCAGCTCTGAAATAGCCCATTGATTCTGCTATTGGAGAAGCACTACAGAGAGCCACTGACTGGCACACAGATATGGACACTGTTCTTCACTGCCCCCTGGGAGCATTTTAAAAGTAGAAGACTGTTATTTCAGTTTCTCTGAGTTTGCAATGAATAGGAGTAGTTAACATCTACCAGAAAACCTGTCAAATTCCCAGCTCATGCTTGGCCAGAGCAGGATTTGGGCAGTATTCCTTGTTCTTTATCCCTTGTATCTAACACCAAGCAAAAAAGAACCATTAGAAATGTTCTCTGGAAAGCAGATTTCACTCCAATGAGGCAGGATTAAAGAAGATGGTGCAGAGATCTACTCAGTGCTAGGAATGCCTCAGTGATGGGTCTGTAACCACATGACTGAACATGCACTTTATCAATTCAGAGTGACATCAGCTCTGATGGGATTTTGCTGGGCCTAGAGGGAATGTACTAGGTCTCAAGAAATACTTTCCCACAAAATATTTCCTTAGCTAAGCAGTAGGTTCAAAAGTAGATTTGAAAGCTATTTTCTCTTTTTATGATATGTGATATGCCATTTTTTCCCATGGAATTAAATTAATGAGCCAAGCCTTGAGAACAACAACCTCTTCCCAAGAATCAGTTTGGTTAGAGCAAACACCATTCCAAAATTACTGGGTGGACCACTTCAAAAAACTGCATTCAGTGTGACTGGTAAAATATTTCAGGCTACTTCTCATGGCAACCCTATAGCTCTTAGAGTGGTTTCCATTATACATAATGAGTCATTCTTGCCTATGGGGAGAATGAAGCTGGCTTCAGACTCCTGAGTTTAACAAGGATGAGGGGCTGGGGCCAGCACTGCTGCTCCTGCTGCTGCTGGGTGGGTGACAAACTCCAGCAGTGCCTCTGGAGTGGCACCTGCCTGAATGTGCAGGAACAGCCACCACCCTGTACAGACCATATCTCTTAGTGAACTTCTCTTGTCCTGGTCTGCCAGACCTAGTGACAGATGGCTCCAAGTGAGGTACAGTGAGAGAGCTAGTGGGAACTCAAAACTCTGAGTTTAAAGGTAGTTAGCAGTCTACCTGTGTGGATGCTGTGAGAGCTAGGGAAAAAGAAGCTTGAGTTTTCTCAAGTTACTGAAAGGAAAACAGGAGAGAAAGAATTAATAACAAAGCTAGCACCTACTGTTGTGCTCAGAAGAGTACATGGGAAACCTGATGCTTTGGTAAAAGCATGTTTACAAGAGGTGTTACCTTCCTTGGACCAATGAAATTACTTCTATCCTCAGCTCTATGATCTAGTCTATAAAAGTGTAGTTGTTTCTTTAATAAAGGGCTTTTGCTTCTTTTCTGCCTCTGAAGGAAGTCATGTTACTGTATTTTTTTGCTGCATCCTAGCCCCATTGCAACATAGCTGCTCTCCAAGCAGACACTTGCATGGGAAATGGATTAGAATAAGAAAGCACTGAGATTGTCTAACCCTGGTACTGGGTGCTGTATCAGGTGAGCTGAGCTGTGCACAGGAACCCAGTCAGTCCAGTGTACAGACCTGAGTGAAAGACTGGGGTCACAGCCACACAGTGAGATTAATGTTTTTCCTTGCAGAAAAATGCTATGAGGCCATTATGGTTCACAGGTGGTAAGGACTGTGGCTTTCAGGAAACTGAACTTCTACCACATCTGGATGAGATTTGACAGCACTTTGAGGAAAGAGTTCTGCTTGCTTCCCTCCATTCTGTGCAATACTGAATATTCTCCTTGATCACTGAAAGGAACAGTTCCTCAGCTATTGAAGACTGACTGAAATCTTCAGAACACAAGTTTTTATTGTATGTTCCCAGAGAAAAGAAAAGGAATTGACTAGTCAGAATCAGGATCATAGAATTATAGTATATGCTGAGTTGGAAAGGACCCATCAGGAAAATTTTGCAGTCCAGTGTAATGGCTTTATTAAAATCACAAATGCACTATCTCAGAGACTACATGATATTTAAAAATATCCTGTCACTCTTAAAGTCCTGAAACCCAAGATTGTTTCATTTACAGGCCTGTTAAGAATTACAAGCCAATATGGCCAATGCATTAATTCACTCTGAGGCTTTGCTACAGTAATCCATCATTATCAGGCAGAGAAATAGAAAGCCAGCGTGACATTTAATGGCATATAGAGAATGAAATCTGGAAACTGCTGCAACTTTTTACAAGCCAAATAGAATAAATCATTAATCAAAAAGATCATAAAATTCAAATGATAAATGGTTATGCAAGAAAGCAAACCACAGACATCACTATAATATCCTTCACACTTCTATTCTTCTAGCAAAGGAGCCCCAAACTGACAATTACTGCAGTTAGCAGAACTGCTGTTAGGACTTTTACTATTATACAGATCTAAAAGGACTGAAGTCCTAAGGAGAGGATAAGGAATGAAACCTTTATCTTTCTTTGTTGACTGAGAAGTAACAGCAACAGGAAAGGTTCAGGAAGGTTTGTGCAACAAGCATTAGGAATGGGAACCTCTATAGCAGGAGGAAAATGAGCAATGCAGAGCTTTGAATCTTGGCTTTGGAAAAGATTGGAGGTATGCTACAGTGGAAGGCAAGAAGTTGTGGTAGTAGGTGGTGCCCTCTCTGTCATGTAGAATATATATGTATATACATATATATATACATATATATATATATATATATATAATTTTGTTTGTTGGTGCTCACAAAGAACTGTCCCTCACTGTCTGTCACAGAATCAAAGAACGTGCTGAGTTGGAAAGGACCCACGAGGTTCATCAAATCCTACTCTTGCCTTTGTACAGGATCACCCCCAAGAGACACACCACGTGTCAAAGAATATTGTCCAAACACTTCTTGAACTTTGTCAAGCTTGGTGCTGTGGCCACTACCCTGGGGAAACTGTTCCAGTGTTCCATACTGTGACTAGTTCTTAAAAATATTGTCTCATTTGTGTTCCCCAGTATAGCCTGATAGTGCATATAAGGAGGTAAGAAATGGGATTTTCATGAGTCTGGGTCCCAACCAGGCAGCAGGGTCTGGCCAGAGTCTCTTGCTTGAATGTACCAACTTAGGTGCATCCAGGAGAGGAATTTTCAAGGATGCTGGTGGAGGCAAGGTAGGAATTGCTCTGTCAACACACAGATACAATTTTCAGAGGCTGCAGCACACCATCTTGAGATCAATCCCTCACAAATTGCCTCGGTTCTGTCATGCTGTTTTGTGGCAAGAGATGCTAGAAAGGCATCTTCTGCAGCTAATACATTTGTGAGTTTTTAAGTAGTCTTTTGACCAATGTCAGTGTGTGCCAAGATCAAAGCATAGTGGGTGACTCAACTGGGGAGATTTGAGCCACAAGGAGACAACAGATATCCAATGCACTGAGCCCATAATGTATCTTGGAAACTCGTTGAAAAATATTGTGATAAATCAAGGCTGTGAAGCCTGTTTGGAAGTTTGAGGAGAGACAGAGAATTTCAAAGCAATCTTGAGACTATGCATGAATTTGAGAGCGCTTGGAAAAATAAGGTGTTACTTAATAAATTATTCCTACTCTGATGTTCTGAACTCACTGCAAACAATTTCATTTACACTCCAGATTCTCCTGGGTCAGATGAATCGTGTGAATACCACTGCATTAGTCTTACTGTGTTTTTACCTAAAAATTTGATTTCATTAATATAAACATTATTATAAACCTAAACATCAAAGAAAAGTGCAATAACTTGCTGTCTGCAGCTGTTTTGTGTGCTTTTTTTCTGGACTGACAGCAAAAGCTGTGATTTTTCATACTATTATTTAGAGGCTTGACCAAATATCTTAATGCAGAGGGAGGATTCCCATAGCTGTAGTGAAGATGAGGTGGTGTCAGTGGAGGTGGTTGAGCATGTTGGTTTCCTCAGAGAAACAAGCTGGCACACAGGCAAGCTGATGTGCCTCTCTGTCTCCCTTGATAGCTTGAATTTTGAGGGTCCTCAAAGTGCAGTAACTTAATTCTGTTAAACCCTGATGGGAGGGATTTGGGTGCAAATCCTTGATATCCACAGTCAGTCTGCAATGACTCTGAATTTATTGTTCATGTGTCTTTGCCTGTTCATTTTTTAAAATTGTAAATTTCTGGAAACTCTGCAGGAGTTGCCATGCACAGCAGAATCACTTCTCATGGTTTCTCCTTGGTTTGTTCCAGAGCCAATATTAATTTTTGCCTCCTGTTCTGCAGTAATGCTGGCCATGAGACAAGGTAATTCAGACATGGACCTGGTCTTTCTTTCCAAGGATCCATAAGATGTTCTAAAACCCATTTACCTTTCTTTGTGGACATCCCCTTGATATCAAATACACAATCCTTTGAAATCAAAAAATGTGGAACCAGGAGAACTCCTCTTATCTGATATATATCGCACATAGCTGTGACTTTTTTCCAGGGATGAAGAGTGAGTAGCATATTCACCGTTCTTCCAGGAGATGTCTCCCTCCTCCTGAATAAGCACGGCCATGGGTGTTTCCAGGGATCGCCTGCCCGCGGATGCGGCTCCCCAGCCTCTGCTCTCTCTCCCGGGCTTTGGCTGCTGCTCCCAGCGCAAACGCCTCGTTTTTAGGTCAATGTTTTTGAAAACCATGGGAGCTGAACAAACATTTGTGCTGCAGCCTTTTTTTTTTTTTTTTTCTCAGGCACTTCAGACATACACGAAAGGCTAACTTGTTTAATTTCTACAAGCAAGCAGTTTATTGTCTAGTTCTGTCACCACAGATCTCACAGGGATATCAGTGAGTTTGGGGACATGTAGCCCATGGGAGCCTGAATGTGTGCCACTATTCTGCCAACGACATAAAGAATATAGTACAAACAACAAATATTTCAATATTCTCACTGAAATACTTTACGACTAAGATAATCTAGATACATTTTTAACAATTTTTGGTTCTATTGCACAGAATATGCAGAATAGCAGATATTCCTATGACAGTCATTAAATATTAGTTTTGATAATGGCACAATAAAAGCACTAACACTTTCAGATTTTTTTTTTTTTTTTTTTTTTTTTTTTTAGCAATATACAGGGCAGTCAAAATATTTGCAGTCATGAGTCCTTTGATCTATTGGTTTTTATTCTCATCACTGTAGTGGCTTTACCTAGTGCTTTATGATAGCAGATGAACCAAATTTCTTTTGTGAGAAGACAGACACAGAAATGTCTTTTTATCTAAGAAGAAAGAGCTGACAGCCTGGTCAGAAAAATTAGTTTATTAACAGGTTCATAAGTTTCACTGACTTACTGATGATCTTCACTGGGAATTAAAGGAATTAGGGCAGCAATTTTTATTTCTCATGGTGGAAATAATGAAATATGCATGAAATTTTAGTCTGATAAATAAGTCATGGGACTTTCAGATGCTTTAGAGGAAAAATTATTGCATTTATATGGGTATTTACTGACTTTTGTCATTAGAGAATGAAATACTTGCTGGCACGGTGGTCCCAGGTGGATCTGTGTACTTGGAGACTGGCTGCCTTGGTGGATTTGTGAAGAGCAAGAAAGAGGGAGGAAATGGGGATGTTTTAGTGGAGTTACTCTGTTTCTAGAAGGAAACAAGCAGTTGAGCACACACATTTCCCCCAAAATTCCAGAAAATAAATGGGGCAGCAGATGACAAGGACAAAGCAAGGTTGGCCTTTGGCAAGAAAAATCAGTCTGTTCACACTTCAGCATGGATTTAGTTTGGAGGAACTTCTAGGTGTCATTTGATGTCTCTGGAGGCAGGACTGTCCTGTGGCAAAGCTGGAAGCAATATTTCTTCTGGCAAGAGTGGCAGGGCTCAGGGGGAAGAAAGAAGTTTTACACAGGCTTCCTAAGCTCAAGGCATCAGGCTCAAATGATGTTCAATAATGTTTGTTCTTTATCACATTATTCCCCTCAGGGACTGAGAAGTTCCTTAAAGACTTATCAAGGTATCTGAGTTAACTAAAAAAGGAGCTGCCTGTAACTTACAGAGCTTGGCTTTCAGGGTCTTTACATGCTAAAGAAAAACATAGGATTTCCCCCACACTTTTAAGGAACTCTTTTTAATCCTAAGAGCAGAAACATTCTACTTTGTCTTTAAAATGTCACCAAGCAGCAAAAATACTGCATGGTAATTACAGAGACCTGTTGAATATTGTGTTTCTTGGACACCATGAATAAGAGCAGAGTGTCCTGTGTGCTGTGGAAATGTTCCTATTACTCAGCTGGCTGACATGGAAGCTCTCATTTGTTGGTGTTTTTGTTTTTGTGTTCTGCTTTGCAGCTGCATTCCCCCCAGGAAGACATGTGGGTGCTTCTGCTGACTCAGTCCTAGCCAGAGTCCCCTGGATGCTCTGGGGCCACCTGATTCTTGGAGAGCCTGGAAGTAATTTTCAGCCTACTATGTTTCATTTTGAAGTGTAGTCAAAAGGCAGAGCCAGATGGAGCAGTCCATTGTACTGGAGAAAAGAAAATCTCAAAATGGAGCTTCTAATTAAAAAAAAAAAAAAAAAAAAAAAAAAAAAAAAAAAAAGAGAGAGGGAAAGCTAGGAAAGGAGTGGAGAAGGTTCACTAGAAAAGCAAAAACTGTATCTCAAATTCCAGAGTGATGTCAGTTGCTGGAAGGACTGGATTAAAGGCTTGAACTTTTGTATGGAACTTTGAGGGACAAAGAAATACTTCTGCATGCCACTCCTCCTGTCAGCCTGAACCCACCTGCCTTTCTACAGGGAGTGCCTTGAAAACTCTGCATTGTCCTTTCCTAAAATGATCTCCCTCTCCTCTGGCACCACTCTCAAGCCACAATCTTGGAGCTTCTGCCCTTAATATATTAATCAATATCTTGGATTTGATGGCTGGGACACCCCTCAAGGAGCAGGATCAGGAGGATCCAGGCTGTTCTGAATGAATCCTTCTTTGAATTCTTGTCTGCCTTCACCAAACCTAGGTTTAAAACCATTACACATGTGGTGTATTACACATTGGACCAACAGCCTTGTTATGTTGTAGCAGGTGTTAGTTCTTGCTGTTAAAATATATCCATTCTATTTGAAAACTTCTCTGTAAATTTCCAACCTGCCACAAATAGGTGTTTTTATTTTTGGTTCAGAGCTGAAGAAAAGAGTAAACTGAAAAGTTAGTCCCTTTTCCTACAGCCATGTCAACTCTTCTGCTTGGACATCACCAGTTTCATTTAGCCTTGTTCAGGAAAAGCTCTTTAGAGACGGGGATGAACTTGCACTGGAGGAATGCTGTGACCCCTGAGTGACATGGCCCCGTGCAATGTCACACATAAACAGCCCAGACAGCTCTGAATTCCCTACCAGCCCATTTACCAGGAGCAATATCATCCTATTAACACTGTGCTGCTCCTCCTCAGCCCCCTGCCCGTCGAGTTTCCTCTGGTGGGCTGATCTTACAGCCCACTGCCCCTGGCTGGGTGATCAGGGGTACCTGGGGTGCTGCACACAAGGCAGAGTGCAGAGGGTGGGCTTTGCCTTGGGGCTTGCCAGAAGAGGCAGATGGGGAAACATCTGGAAAGCAGGAGGAGCTGAGGAGCAGTAGGATCTGTTCTAGGACACAGACACTGCTTACACTCAGATAGACTCCAAAATGGATCTTCTCAGCACTGCAGACCTGCCTGAGTGAATAGTGTATGGGGAAGGGGGGGCTTAATTTGTTTTTTTCTCTTGTGTAACTGAATTTTGAACTCATTGTAAATACATATTTGCTAAACCTAAATAATTTATCTGTATTAAACTTCCTCTAGTGCTTAGCCATCAGGTCTAATTTTGCTACGTATATTTGTAGACACCCTTAAAGTTTATTTTACAGAGCTATATGTTTGCAGATCTTATTTTCCTGTCTAATAGCATTGGATCTTGTTCATCTCTCTCGTCACCTCATTTTTACCCTGAAAAGCTTACTGTATGAATTCCAAATTCCTAATTTCATCCTGATATAGTCATTGCAATGCTTCTGCTTGGAGAACAATGGGAGAGTGAGTAAAATTTCAGTATGACTCCTGAATGTTTGTATTAGTGACTTCTGTAGTTTTTCCTTACATTTTTATCAAGCCTCTGCATACTTCTTATGCTGTGTAGACACATGATCAAGTTACCAGGTTTAAAAAGTTACTACAGGTCAGCTGAGAAGTCATAATTCTTGAATATGTAGCACAAATTACTATGAAGTGATTTAGGTAAAAACTTTTTAAAAATTATTTTGTACACAACAAGCCTGGACATGCACACCTAAGGGGTTTCCACTGGTGTCATTTGCAATGTTCTCTAAATCACTGCAAATGGGCAACATACCTGAGCTTCATCTTTGTGTAAAATGTAGGATTATCTCAGTTTCTGCACTGGGCCCAGCAAAGTAGGTCACTGAAATATTTGGCCGTAGTCTTTAAATAACACAAAGGAGCCATTAGACAAAAGGTTTTCTGTAGCAGTTTTATGTGTTGTTTTGCAGCCTGCTGTGCAGGTACCCTGTTCTGGATGCTCTAATAAAGATGCATTGCTGGGGTTTTCTTTTACCTGTTTGTTTAGTCTGCCTAGAGCAGTGGAAACCCTTCAGAAAAAGGGACCAGAAACTTCTGAGACAAATGGATTGTGAGGAGGAAATTTTCTTAGGGACACAGAGAGGATTGTGTGACTCTTATCCAGGCTAAAATAACATCAAAAATGATGGGGTGCAGAGCAAAGATGAGTAAAGGTTTTACCATGCAGGGACACAATGAGCAAGAAAGATTGTCTTTCACGTTCTCTATTTAACAAATTATCTAGAACTTCTGAGCCTTGCCAATTTAAATTTTCTTTGTAGTGGCAATGTCTCATACTGGAGACTGGAAATGTTTGAATCTTCAATGAATTGATCCAACAGCTTTTCTTCAGCAACATACATTCCTGCAGATATCCCTCTGTGTTCCCTCTTTCTTAAGTGAAATTGTACTGCAAACAAAGGCACCTTTTGGCACTGGACCTGTATTGGAAAGAAGGTTAGAGTTGGTGGAGTGGCTGATGAGCTCCTTAGAGTTTATTGTTTGGCTCCTGAGAGCAGTTTGTTTTGTACTTCCCATGCAGTGCAGGAATGGGATAGCTGAGCAATGTACTCCAAGGATACACACTCAGGCACGTCTGACTGAGCCCTTCCCAGGCTGACACCTCTGAACCTTCACTGGCAAAAGCAGTGGTGGAGCATGAGGTGTGGAAAGCACCTTTAAAGAGGAGATGCACACCTCTGGCCTGGAGAAACTGAAGATGAGGACTGTGCCTTGGAACTGCACCACAAGCAGGGCTGCCTGTGCTTCCAGCTCATTGCTGTGCTCCATCCTCTGTTCCAATGGCCAGAGTGACAGCACCAACACTCCAGCCTGGAAGGGACCATCAGTGACAAGAACACATTGTGCACTGGTGCACAAAGTGCACCCTCCTTCTCCCTCTGTATCCATAATAAAATCTGACTGTAATAAATAATCATATCATTTCTGGCTGGAAACTAGTAACGGGGTGAAGGTAGAGCCCACATCAGCTTCTTTACCCACCCCTGTTTGTCTTGCTGATTTATATCATCAGAAATATAATTTCTCCCTTATTTAGTGTTGACCTTTCCATCAAGCCATTCCTTGTTGGAGCACACCAGTTTTATACACTGTCAGCTAGCTGACATCAACAATTAGGCCAATATGAAACTGTTGTAAAGTCATAGAGGATCACACCATGTGTTTTAAATGTAGAAAAAAAATCAATTTTCCTTGTTTCTTTAGTAAGACAAATTTACTATTTCTTCAGAGCTAGTTTCTATGACCAGCTGTAAACAATTACTAAGCTGCCTGCCTTGATGATTTATAGCTTAGTTATAAAAGGGTGTACTTCTGCCAGACTGCTTGCTAAGCCCAGAGGAAGACCCTGAGTTAATGATGATGACGCTATTTTATCACCTGCTGTGAACTAATTCTAGGAACTAGTCAGATTTTTCTGAGGAAATTGCTTTCCAATGTGAAATCAATAAAGTCAATACTCTTTTCCTTTTTTCTCCTCTGTGTGTGGGAACAGACCAATATGTAGATGTGATTTTGGGAGAAAAGGTGGTTGGTTTCAGGATGAAATTTCTGGTCCAAACCAGAGATGACTGTAACATAAGGACAATAGGACAAAGAGTGGTCCAGTGAAGATGGGACCCTTGGGGAAAATATGAGAAATTGAAGAAAGTTCATGTTTTGAATTTGTTGCTAATTTAAATCCAGAGTGAATTCCTTTGTAACCTGCTGTTTGGGCAGATATTTATGTTCTCATTAATTACTGTGGAAGATCCTGGTTTTATCACATTGCAGAATGCATTCATTTTTTATTAAAAATTTCACTAGTTTTTCAAAGTAGCTAAATTACTTCCTACAGAAATGTAAGAAGAAAAAACAGATGACCCCTAGATTTTATTTTGGCTTGGTGTCTCTTAAGGGTTAAAAATCCAATGGCAAAAAAAATGCGACATTGGTAGTTATTCTAAAGCTTCTTCTTAAAGCTACATGTAACAAGCACACTGGAGCTTTTGTTTGTTTGTGATAGCTGTTTTGTGTGATCATCTGTTATTAATTACAGTATTGTTGGTCAACTGGCTGTTCCAGAGATTAGCGGTATTGTTACAAAAGCATGAACACTCCCTTAGTACGTGGGTGGTGGTGGCAGTTGTGCTGATATCAATCCTGTCTCTTTCACAGGACACAGCTTAAGGTCTTCTTTGGTTCCTGCTTTCTACCTGCTTTTTTACTTTCCTTTTGGAATAGATTGAAACTTTACACTGGCATAGGAATGGATCTTCTGGAGACATATGGATTTTCACCTCCTATCATAAATGCACAGTGCTCAGAATGCTAAGGTACATACAGAGATGTGTGTACAGGGAAATCAGGAAAAGTTCATGTTACATCTTATTAATTGACCTTTTTTTGCATTAATACCCTCTAAAATGTAAAATGGCAGAGTAGCAAATTAGATGGCTTCCAAAACAACAATTAAGTCTGTAATTTTTATATTAGATAAAGGTCTTGTGAACCTCATTTTGGAAGGAATTCAGCCATTGGTGTGGAATTTCTGTGCATCTTGTATCATGTTAGTGTACTGTATTTTCAAATACTTGTGCTTAAAGACAACATTAGTGAAACTAGTGAGTTGTTTGTTTTTTTTGTTTTTTTGGTTGTTTGTTTTGTTTTGTTTTGTTTTTGTTTTGTTTTAATGATGCTGGCATTTAAAATTGGTGGTTTCTCATGCTGGACAGTGTAACATGAAACCAGGATCACTTCTACTGATGAGATCTGCCAGGACAATAGACATAGAGCTATTAACTGTGAAACTGCTGCTATGATATTACTGCTGTAATTAACAAGGGTGATGGCAAAATGACATTTCTGGGAAAGCTTTATGTTCATCAGACTCTGAGGGCTGGTAGGAGTTCTGGGCAGGGATAGATTTTTGTACAGGGAGCCTTTACTTTGTGGCAGAGGTGGGTGCAGTGAACATAATCCTCCCATGCACTGACAACTTCACAAAAGAATGACTTTTACCCTATTGCTTTGCAGCAAATTCCACAGGCAAACTGGCTCTTACTGCACCAGCTTAGGTAAAATACTGCTTTGGACAATCATATCCTATAAAATAGAGTCAATGAGTTAATCTGGATCTAACCTGAGTAACAATCCTTAGTGATTCTAATGTTTACAACAAACACCTTTGGTATGTTCCTGCTAAAGATACCAAAGAAAATCAGGATTACTCATTAATTTTAAAACTTGTTCCACTATTCTTTGTCAATTATAATAATGCACTGATGCAAACCAGCATAATGTTAATTAGACTTTGGCCAAGAAATTCTCAACTGGATTTTTCATTGAACTTGTGTGATGGAACTGGGTGAAACTTGCTTAATAATCCTGTACCTTTTCATTCAGCATGTCAACATAAAGTAGATAAACACCTTCATCAGATATCAGCAAGAGCAATAATTATCTTTGTCCAAAACACAGAACTAGAGCTAAAAGTTCAGTTGCAGACCATGTATGTCTTTCTGTGGTTATCAATGTGAATTTAGGGTCAGTGAGTTGATAGAGTGACACACTTTGTGTACAAACAAAGGAATTTATAGTTCATATGGGTGTACCAAAATAAAGATACCTGGTATTTTTTTCCATGTTCCAGGGATGTCTCGTAGAGCCTGTCTGTGTGAAGTTGAAGGCCAGGGAAAGCAGTCCATCCTGTGAGACACTGGAGCTGCCAGGAGAAGAGGGGGCACAGCCTGAGAGACTAAGTTGCTACAGAGACACCCAGGGTCAGAACATTTGCTAAACGGCTTTACTGGGACCTTTGCACAGGGTAACATTCACCCAAAAAGTCAAATCTGTTGAACAGGAAGGCCAGTCTGTGCCTGGGTGATGACTAAAGTCTCTGCTGGGAGGGGATCTTAGCTAGACAGAGTGAGATTCTCAGCCCCCCTTTTTTGTGACTGTGCTGGGCTGCAGAGAAACACAGAATATCCTGAGTTGGAAGGTCACACAAGGATAATTGAAGCCCAAATCCTAACCCTGCACAGGACAGCCCCAAGGATCACACCACGTGTCTCAGAGCAATGCCCAAACTTTTCTTGAACTCTTTCAGGCTGTGGTGCTGTGACCACTTCCCTGGAAAACCTTTCTGCACCTACAGGAATGGTTTCTATTGACTATTTATAAATATCTGTGTACACTTTTCTTAATTCTACAGCAGGAATTGCCTGGAGGAGTCCCTCAGCCTCAGATTCTCCATCCTGGATGCTAACACATTGCAGCACATGAGCAATGCATTTCAAATGGTCTAAACACAGCAGGGAGTGAAATCTCTGTGGCTGTCCAAAATTTCCACCTGGACACCTCCTGCAAAAATCAGGCAAAGGCTTTGCTTTGAGACTGGCAGAAAGATTGATTCTGTTTCAGTTCAGTCCCTTATGTCACCTCTAAAGAAACCAGTCCTGGGGCCATCCATGGAGCTAATGCCTGAGTGTGCATCCTGACACCAGCTGCAGCACTGCTTTCACTACAGGACAAACTTGAATTTCATCCTGAACTCATAAATTAAATTCAATAGTTCTTGCCACAATGTGCTGATCAAAAACCAAAGCAATAAACACAATTTGATAAAGCTGATGATCTTCTTCTGCAGATGTAAAAGATAGACCATGTATATTGTCTGGATTCCAAGTGGGGAATGATGTGACTTCCTTTTGGCAGCTGTCTGGCCAGCTGAAAAATGTTTCCTGTGCTGAATATGTATAATATGGTTCTTCATTGATGTACACTGAAAATAAGGAATGCTCTACCAAGTAAAGTGCTTTGCACTGATTCTTGTTTGTACTAAAGCTCTTTTGTGTGAGTCTGGAAGCACAGTGAGCACTTGAAGCAAGTGCTCATTTTGCTCAAGATCTCCTTAGCTGAATAGCTCTGAGTTTAAAGGAGGCTCAGTCACCACAAGAAGCCCAGGCTAGTTCAGTGTCTTCAGAGTTCTTGTTTTCCCTTGCTCTTAGATGAGGACATGTTCCTGCTCTGGGCAGGAGAAGACAGCTCCCCAGTGTCCTCACTAATGTGTGCTGTGCTGAAAGCAGGAAAAGTAAATGGAACAGCTGGTACTTTAAATTCATGCCTTCTAAATCACTTCACTGTGGTGATAACAGCACTATCAATATCCTCTTTCACTTGTCTGCTACATAGTCTTTTTTGTTTTAGTACTCACAGGTCCCTTTTTGTCACAAGATTTCTCCAGCTGAAAGCACCACTGTCCAAGTATTTCAAGTGAAAAGGGAAATTCCTATTTTTATTTTAAGATTATGTTTCCGCTGTTGACATGGAATAAACGCGGTAATGGAAGTGTTAAAGGGGATGTTTCCATCTCTGAAGTGATTCTGGATAGAAGAAATAATCGTTATCACGTGCTGAAGGTTGGTGCCTTAGTTCAGGTCATGCAGAACTTGGATAGCATTTAGGGTACAGTGTTGGGGTTTTTTTAGCTTTGGACCATTTATGTGCACTAGTTCTGTAAAACACATTTTTCTAAAGCATAGCTTTGACCCTTCTTTCTGTCCTCTCTGCTGCAACTTTTCTGTCACACCAAATTCAATTTTTTCTTTTTTCTCAGAGTTTTTCTTGGCCTAATCTCCATCACTTATCTGATTTTCAGTGCTGAGAAGGTGTCTTCTTTCTCTGATCAGCCCAGTTTGACTCATGTTCTTGCACTGTCACTTCACAGTCACTGGTCTATCCATCTCCATCTAATCCCATGTCCTCTTTTTAGCTCATTAGAAGCTCTCCAAGTAGAAGCTCTTGTTTCTCTGCTGGCAGTTAATGCAGTTATACACTGTATTCCACTAGGGATCCCAGGCTCTTAAAAAATATAAATTAATAAAATATGAATTAGTAAATACAGTTTTATGCAGGAGGATGGGGAAGTGAGAGTAATTAAAGCAATGCCCCTGGGCTTTCCACATTTACTGTAGGGATGCCCAGCAGGAGCTGATACCAGAGACCTGCTGCTGTGGATCTGCTGCATGATGTTGTACCAGCTGGGGGCAGTTCCAGACAGCTCTGGTCTGGTCCCACTGTCTGGAAGCTCATTAGCAGCTGGAGCTCACCTCCTGCTTTTGTTTCACTTGGGTTTTGATTCAGTGTGTGCTCTGAGACTGCTCTGTGAGGTGACACACAAGGGGTGGTGGGGGGACATTGGTATGTTAACATCAAAAATGTCCCCCTGAGCTAAACCAAAGTGCTTGTATAGGCACACCCTCATTGTCAGAGTATCTTCAACACAGTTTTTTCATCACGACATCAAATTATCAAAATGTATTTGTATTACTCCAAGGTACTATTTTTCTGATTGAGATGTGAATTATAAATTCATGTTTATCAGCCTAGAGAGATTTGTCAGGAGAGAAAAATGATTTCCTTCTGCATACCCCACTGTCAGGGGTAGATTTGTGGAGTCCAGTGAATGGAGCATTATGGAAAAATGGATAGAACACTGGAGTCAGAGGTTTAGTTTAAATCTACAGTGGAAGACATTAACATGTGCCAACCAAGAATACCTTGAATGCAATAAATGTCTAATATTTGCCCAGTCTTCTTGAACCATAGGGTGTTTTGTAGAGATCTGGAATTACAATGTTTAATTCTCTCAAAATTTCACCATATTTTTCACCTAGATAAATTCTGACACTTACATAGCCAGGCATGAATGGTAATGAAACTGGGGAGAAGACAAAAGAAAAAAAAAAAGATGTATCTGTATAGATGTCATCAAGAGCTGTTATATAGATCTTATTTTGTTATCTGATTTGTGCTGACATTATGGATTAATAGCTATTCACATTGCAATTTACCTTTTTATTATGACATAGTAACTAAAGGAAAATGATACATTTGCCTTAGTACTACCAAACTAGTAAATTGATGGAACAAAATGGAGTGATGAAAGAAGATACTGAAACATTACTTTCCAAAGCCTGTAATGCTGTAGTGAGTTGCAGATTTAGTTTGGTACCTAAGCAGACTTAAACTTCATTTAAAATGAAAACTTTCAAAATCCTTAACTTTTCAGTTTATTGTTTTCATTCCTTTTGTTGCTTTTTTCCCAAAGAAACATGATTTCTTTGTTCTATTAAGTTTAATAAGATCTGCAAAGTAACTTAAGCTTTAAATATCTGCTTTGTGTCTTTCTTCTTCTAGCTAAAACATCAATTTCCATTTCTTACAAATACTAATTGCACAGAAGGTTGTGGGGCTACACATGTGCATGTGTGTGTGTATGTAATATCTCACTTCCTCTTTTCAAAGCATTGTCCAAACACCAGCTAATTGATTTGACATGCTAAAAGAGAAACCCAGTGCAACCAAGACATTTTGGAATGAAAGACATTTCCAGTCATCTCCGTTCAATAATTGCAACCACAACTTCAAAGATGATACAGATGCAAATTGAAATGTGTGATCTTGTTCTATCTGGATTTGATTTCTTTCCCCTTTTGCTCTGGAATACTCATCCTCCCCTTCCTGCTGGGATCAATGATGGCTGGGACTGCTATGTACAATGTAGCCATACAAGCCCAGAGTGACTGAATTTTACTCCAGGGATATAAATCCAATTCCCTCTTCCTCTCCTTCAATGAGACTGCCCCTAATTTCATGCTTATTCTGTGAGTTATATACAAAATCCAGCTCTGAATGAAATCTCTCAAGAGGACAATGGCAAATCATGATCCTTATCTTCTAATAGGCTCCATGCTGAGATCATCCTCTCTTTTCTCTTTCCAAATTTTATTTTTCCATATGGGAACACAATAAATTGTTGCTGACTAGTGAATAGCCCTGTGACTTTTGCAGAGTATAAATCACACCTTGAAATTCCAAAGTGTATCCCACCAGTGAAAGATAGTGAGCATCAAGTTTGTACAGATGGAAGTTCTTTACTACCTTAGATAATCTAAACACTTTTACAGCCATCGGAAGTCCACTAGGAACATGAGATTACTGCCAATTTAACCCCAAAGGCTCCCAGATCCCATTGAAAAGTCAGAAGATGCTTGTGACCCTGTCTCCTCATACATGTGTAAGCATGTATCATGCTAGGAGTCTCACCAGTATTGTTTCCTGTGCTTGTGGAACACAGTGTTTTGGCAGTCACCCATCACCTGCACGGATGTTGACCCTGGAGCAGCTGTGAGCATCATTTTGTCTGCTTGCCTCATCCATTTTCTGTGCATGAAGCAGGCTCAGGGGCAGGGAGCAGGCTGCTCTGAGCCTGGCAGAGAGACACCACTGACCCCAGGGCAGAAGGTGCTCAACAGCAGTGGATGCTGCAGGAGGGTAAGAGCACTGTGTGGGGGATAGAGCAAGTCTAGCCTCTGCATGCAGAGGTGAGATGTAGCCAAATTATGCAGGAAAAGAACTCATAAATGTGCTCACAATTTCTGATGTTCACCCAGAGCTCTCAGGACTAGAGACCATAAGATTCCTCAGTGCAGATTTTAGTCAATTTTTTTAAAATGCCCTTAAAATGTAACTTTTATGCATATTTTTATGATGCTCATAAATCCCAGCACATCAAATTTTAGCATTTCATGCTGAAATTTGAAATCTGTTTGAACCTCTCCAAGCAAAGGTGCAGAGGCTCTATGGAAGAAAAAGCACTGATGCTCCTGAGGGGAACTGCCCAGCTTGGCTGACTTGGCTGCCTCAGCTATTTTGGGAGGCTGGAGTGTGTCCAGAGAAGGGCAACAGAGCTGGGGAAGGGTCTGCAGCACAATGAGGAGCAGCTGAGGGAGCTGGGGGTGTTTATCCTGGAGAAAAGGAGGCTCAGGGGACACCTTGTCACTCTACAGGTCCTGAAAGGAGCCAGGTGGGGTTGGGCTCTTCTGCCCAGTAACAAGGAACAGGATCAGAGGAAATGTCCTCAGGTGGCACCAGAGGAGGTTTAGATTGGATATTAGGAAAATTTCTTCACTGAAAGATTTGTCAAGCACTGGAACAGGCTGTTCAGGCAAGTAGTGGAGTCACATCCCTGGAGGTGTAAAGAGAGTGCAGGTGTGGCACTTGTGGATGTGGTTTGGTGGTGGATTTGGCAGTGCTCGGTTAACACTTATACTTGATGAGATTCAGGGTCTTCTCCAACTTAAATGATTTTATGTTCTGTAAGAGCACTGAGGTCATAGTCATATTTTTCCAGTTAGACATCTTTGTACCATTGCTTTTCAGGGGCCACAACCAGACAAGAGCAAAAAACTCACGAATTTCATGATTCTGCCATTTTTCCATAAATGCATGTTATTTTTTATTGCTTCACTTTTTCAATCAGATTAAAGTTCTCATTAGGAAACAGCCATTGAATAACCTTCAAAAGTTTCCTAAATGCAGAGATTTTGTTTCTGTAGACCCTAAATCCTACCCCCCCCAAAAAAAACCCCAAACAAACAAACAACAAACAACAAACTAACAGAAACTATAAATTTGCTTATAATTCCAAGGCATAGTTAATTTTTTCATAATCTTTGATGGTCAGAGTAATCTTGGATTCTCCTGGAGCAGTTGGAGATCTCACAACCACACCTACCCCAAGCCTCACTGAACTCTGCAGATTTTTGGGTGTGAGCATATGGACTGAAAGAAATCAGTGTTGCTCTGTGGTCCAGGAGTTATGAAGTGATCTGAGTACTACCATGCAAAGTTTATTTTGTTTGATTTTATTTATATTTTGTTCATTTTTTTTTTACATTATATTTTAAAAACAAAAAGATACCTCATGTTTTGGCCACTTAAAAGCACTAAAAGGCTAAAGGAAAGAGGACCTCACTTCTGTCTGCTCAGACAGGTATAAAGTTTCAAGAGGGTGAAATGAATCCCCCTGATAAAACAAACATCTGAATTGCATTAGAGGGTGGAAGGGCTGTGAGTTCATAACCACCATCTCACCCACTCACAATTGCACTAATGATAGTCATGGCATTTGAAATTTTGACAAACTGTGCCACAGAGCCTGTTTAAAAGGCAGCTCCACACTGTCAGGCAACTTGATGAAAATAGAGTAACAATAACTTCAGTGAGGCTACACCAAACAAAAGCTTTCAGGCATTGGTGGCAAATTCCAATTTTTCTTCTTCCCTTTTCTATTTTAAATTGAGTTAGTCTACATTTAATTTTGTTTAAATGTTTAAAAACATTAAAAAGCCCTGCAGCTGACTGACCAGTTAGTACTGTGAGAAAAATTGTTTTCCAAAAAAAACTGGGTTAATGTATGAATATATAATGGAATAGTATCCTCCACTGCATATGGCAGGCTATTTCACATTAAGTAAGTTCATCACTTTTAACAGGTGTTTGGAGTACACTTAGCAATGGAATATATTTCTGATATTTCCATGTCTTCCAAAACTATTTTGAAATCAGTAGAGTTGGGAGAAACTTTGTGAGAGTCAAAATGAAATTCCTTAATCTGGCATTGCTGTTGATTCCATTCACCAATAAAACCTTGTCAGGAATCTTCTTTTTAAATTATTCTGAGGATTCACTGAAGATGTCAAGCTATAGGTATCAGACATGAACTTTCAATTTGTTTTGAACATCACTGATGAGTGTCATCTGTTTCATTTGCATTCAGTATTTTGGGATAAATATTATGCATTTGTTCTCACCAAGGTGGGGGAACCCTTCTAGCAATAAAAGCCCTGAAAGGTGAAAATCATAGCACAAAAATAAATAAGAAAAAGAGAAGCAGCAGACTTCTCTTTGCTTCTCTCTGCTTGTGGCAGAAGTGTCTTTGCCATAGCTAAAAGTGCTATTCAGTTGTAATAGGCCTAGGGAAACAAACCCATTTTTTCTCCCTGGAGGTTTTTGGATTTGTCAAACCCAAAACATGGTATGTGAAGAACTACATTTCCAAACCAAGGTTCCCCTAAGGGTCTGATTTCCACCAGCTGCTTTTCTGGTCTCATCAGTGCCTGAATTTCTGGCCCTGCCTCCATCACTTGGGGCTTGGGGCTTTCAGGGATTCCTGGACCTCCTGCCAGGTTGCAGCAATGGGCCAGAGAGGTGTCAGACCCTGAGCAATTACAGATTAAAATTGGTGTTTCTCAGCTTAGTTTCACCACTGCCTATCTCTGGTCAGCTCTAAATGGCCTGTATAGGACCTTGCAAAGAGATTAATAACTTTTCTCTGCTAAAATCTAAGAGAAATTAAGTACCTGAAAAGAAAATAATGTTTAATTCAAAGAATGTATTTTCCTTCCCCTTTGCATGCAATATTTTAAATTAGTTTTTGTTTAAAAATCACACCTGTGTTGAGACACAGAAGAAGACCTTGCTAACTGCTAAAGTCTTATTTCACAGTCTTTTCCTGTGTTAAAAAAAAAAAAAAAATTGCTAAGGAAAAGGAAAACACCCTTAATTTTGCTGTTAGAAATATTATAAAGGAGGGAGTGAGGAAAGGTTTCCCCTTATCACTGTTTTCATTGATTTGCAACAGATAGCTTTCCTAAATTCTTTGCAAATGCTTCCACTGGAAATGAGAGTGTTTGTGTGTCATATCCCACGGCAGTGTGTGTGTTCCAGTTTGGGTCAGGAGCAGTGAATTTAAATCTGAAATGCTGATAACCAGCTTTATATTGCTGTTCCCTGGCTAGCTGGAAATACAATAAATGCAGGGATACATCACATTGTTTGTGTTATTTGTGTCTCTTTTTTTCCACCCTTCCCGAGGTAAATATTACATTGGAAGGGAATTGCTCTTGTTTCAACAAGTAGAGCCAGCTGGCAGCCAGGTTGGTGTTTATATTGCAGCTATTTTTTCTCCAGAGCATAGATTTTAGCACTGCACAAAATGGTATTGTTGGTCCAGATCC
Source organism: Erithacus rubecula (assembly GCF_903797595.1). NCBI lineage: Eukaryota > Metazoa > Chordata > Aves > Passeriformes > Muscicapidae > Erithacus > Erithacus rubecula. Next base: position 135,876,323 of record NC_136689.1, read on the forward strand.
CTCCCCTGCATTCTGGATGTGAAAGTGGCAGCCTGTGGGACCAGAGATCTGTATCAGGTATGTGTTGCTGTAGGAAACACCTGGATGCTGTAGACATCCTTTAATGTTGCTGACGGTTTAAATATGGAAAAAAATATGTTGACAGCAGAATAATTTTTCCATGTGTGGCATATGAGCAGCATTGCCAATCACGTTGCAAAGGAAGTGGACAAAATAAAAACCGAAAAAGAAAACCTCAACTTCACAAGTGATCAACTTCACTGTGTCTTAAAAAGCTGATTTGGGAGTCTTGTACCCAGTTTCAAATAATTTGTTCCATGAATGGCTCCATAGAATAAGACTTTAGAATACCTGCAGCATAATGCATATCCTAAGACTTATTCTGCAACCCTGGATCAGCTCCTGAGAAATGTCCATTCCTGGATGGATAATCTTACTGCATATCAAAAAATATGGTGTGAGGACATTGGTTATGATCTAGAACATGGCCCCATGAACCACACTGCCAAAATTTCCAAAGTACTGAGGAAGCAACTTATGGGCAACCTTGATAAACACTAGGCTGAGATGATTCTAAGGAAAGACAGCATAGAGAGAAGAATATATGTTAGTGTAGTTTTGTGTAGCTTGTCTGTAGTTAGTGTCTGTCTTTGATTGTCTGATACTGATGTAGCAGCTTGAAATATTCTGGTTTAGTTATATTTTTAAGAATTTTAAGCTTCAATACCAAACGTTCACAGTAATTAATAGTTCTAATAAGATAATCAGAATTAAGCTGTTTTGAAACAGCAGAATAAAATTTTACACGCTTGTGAACTTAGAGGGGTCAGAATGCATTGGCTGTGGCCTGGCCTGGGTCCATGCAGCCTCACCCAGCTTTGCTGTAGTGTTACAAGGAGCTGAATGATGCTTTCAGTTTGCTAACTGACTGGAGGAGGTCGTGCATCCATCCAAGGAACATGATGTGCAGAAGTTGCAGCTTGGCTCTGGATGAATATCAGTGCTCTGAATCACTGCTGAATCCCATGTACTTGTAAGCCAAGTGGGCCTGGGAAAAGCCAGGTCAGTTTTGCTTAGTCCAGGTTTCTAAGGTGTTTTTGGAATGTGACTCTGATACCATAAGGCCAGGGATTTGTTCATTATCTCCTGGTTCTTGATCAGCAGTGGTTGTGTGCCAGATATGTCAGGCAGACAATACTACCAGAATTGTTACTGAAACACATTCACTTTCAATAATAATTTTTTTAAAAGTGCTAGAAAAGTTGTAGACCCCTTTCCCAGACTCTGCACACCCTGCTCCAATTCTGACCTCATGCTTCCTGTGAGTCTTTCCTTGGAGATTGTCCTAGACTTGGCAGGTTTACTTCTTTTTCCGTCCTCCAGGTTGGTCCTCTGGCATGTGGCCTGGTTGCTCTCTTTTATCAGGCTGATTACCTTATTGAATTTAACTCTGTTTTGATGATCTTTTCCCAGAATTTTCAAACAGCTGAATTTCAGCCACCAGATGGACCCATCCCAACAAATCACTGTCCTCAGGACTGGTTTCAAGGTGGCCCTGATAGGACCCCTGTTGTGAATCTACTGTCAGGTGTGCCCCTCTCTTCTTTTCCCTTGTGGGGAAACAGGAAAAATTGTTATTACTGAGATCAAGCAAATGCCACAGAAAATGGGGCTCACAATGGAAGTGGGCAGGTACAATTTTATGCTGTGTTGCTGCACTCTACCTCATAATCTGTTTAATGGTAAATGAGTAATAGGTAAGTATTTCATGCATAGAATACCAAAGCCCTGTTGTTTTAATCTTGGACAACTTGTCAAAGCATATGAGCTTAAGTGTAGAGAATATTGAAGTGAAAAAGTCAAGTCATAGTGCTGTCCCTACTGCATGAAGTTTTTCACAACTAAAAAAAAAAAAAATATTTTCAGGAAAAGATAAAGGAATGTCTAAATGATATCCTCATAGCAAAATTTTATCACTTCAAGCAAAATATACTAGTTCATATTTATCTATACATATGAAGAATCAAAATGAACTTGCTATAAAAATAAAGTAGTATGGCTTTGAATATGATGGCATTAACTGTTACTTTATTAATTTATGATGTGATCACGCTCTCTCTTTTAACTGAGTAGAAAAAAACTCTTACAGATGTTGCTGATTGTAGCTTCATCTGGTAATGAACAAAATGTAATCTTAGAGTGTTCCACACTTCAGTCAGGAATAGCAAAGCTCTAGTGTAATATTCACTCTATCACCTTCCATAATAGGTGGAGATGTGTTTTGGCACAAGGTGCCTCTAGTGGCTAAATACCTGGCCCTTAGCCCAGAGAAGTAAAATTTCTGGCCCAACATGTTATACAGTGTTGTCTGTGGCTCAGTCATGAGAATAATTGCTTGAAACTGCTTCTGCCTGTGCTCAGGAAGCTTGGAACTACAAGACAAAGCTTAATTATATCTGGGGATCACAAATGCTGGACAACTGGCAGAACCACTGAAAATATTCCCTTTTGCTTTGCAGGGCTTTGATTCTTTCATAGGATTACCATGGTGAAGTCTCCCAGTTTATCCTGTGGTGTCAGAAAGAGGAGAGATGCCAGGGGTGCAGGCTGGACAGTGAGCACAGCCACAGCAAAGCTGGGCTGGGGCTTGGCTGGGGGGCTGGTGGACACAGCCCCCTGGCCCAGCATCTCAGCAAAGCTGGCTGCAGCAGCAAAGCCCCTGTGAGGCTCAGCACAGAGGAATAAGCCCTGCTCAGCTGCACTTCTGGCTCAATGACACATTGAGGAGGCAGGTGCCAGGTTGAACACGAGCCACAGCTGCACACTGCAAACAGAGCAAGCTTCACATTGAGAACATGATGAGCATCTTGGTAGGCAGATCAAGGGAAGCTGCTGTCCTCTTCTGCTGTGTGGGGAGAGCAGAGGTGGAACAGATACCCAGGGAGGTTGTGAAATCTGTTCTAGGAGGACTTCAATGCTGTGTTAGGCAAAACTACAGCTGACCTCATCAGATTGGTGATACTCTGGCTGCAAGGGGAAAGTTGGACCATGAACTTCAGACATTTCTTCCAAACAACACTCCTATGATTATGTGATGACTACAGATATTATAGCACTGAATAATAAGACCAAACTAAAAACACGTTAAAGCCCAGAAACAATCAACCAAATACACAGCAGTACAGAGATGGATAAATCTAACACTACAATTTCATTCATAATGCAAACAAATACACCCTCTGGCTGCTGGTGAGAAATCTTGAGAAATACAGATAAAATAAGATAAAACACAAGGCAAAGGAAGAATTTACATGAAATGGGGAAGAACTCCAATAAATCAGTTAAGAGACCAGTATCATTGCAGGAAACACTTTTTTCATAATGCCCACATGTTAGCTTGCACAGCAGCCCTGGAAATGAAAGTTGAACACCTCCATTCATTTTCATGCCTTTGTGTATAAAACTCACTGTGTTAATTTGGCATTTAATGCATTTGTCTTCACGTAAGTCTGCATAACAGAGCAGAAGACTTATTGCTTTTGAAGCTTAATGTCTCAACCTCAGTTAACAGTCAGGAAACTGCACTGATGGCCAAGATGCCTGTGGGGTGTCTGCCTTGGTAAGATAATGGTGTCAGAAAGCAGAGGTTTCTTGCTGAAGCCAGCCAGGTATGGCAATCTTCATGCACTTTAATCATCATTTTACCGGCACACCATGCTTGGGAATTGGTCTACAGGGTGACAAGTTGCATGGATAATATATTCATAGCCAGATCCTGAAAGAATCTGGGTGAAAATGCAAAGCAAAAAGTCCAAATGCCTAGCCAGGCTTCCAAAACGAGCTAAGGAGATTAGGCCCCATTTGCCAATTCTAAACTGCACCTGTGAAGACAGAAACATCCTTTTCAAAATGCACTAACGCACTGAAATGGAGGCCTAGACCCATGAAAGGGGACAGAATTTGGAGAACCTTGCTCCCAGGCACTCCTTGCCCTGCTAAAGTCAGAGCACTGTCTTATAACTGCACAGTTGTAATTTTAGGGAAAGCCATGGAATATGCATTGGGACAGAAGAGAAGCACAAGTGTGACAAGTGCTCCAGAGCCTTGTGGCTGCCAGGCATAAGGACAGAGAGCTGTGCCAGTGTCTTGGCAAGAGAGGCTGAGGGCAGGCAGTGGGAGAATTTCCTGTGCAGTTATTTGGAAGGTTTGTGCCCTGTGTGGGGTTAAGGGCTCACACTGCACAGAGTCAGACACAGCCTGTGTGCATCCCGGGTCACAGGAGCTGCTCTGCTGGGCTGGGTGGTGCTGCAGCTCTGGGGATTTCTGTGCACAGCAGGAGAGTCTGCAGCTCCTGCATTTTGCTGAGAAACAATCCCATGCTTAGCTGAGTGACCTGACTGCTGGGGTCAAGCAGAAGAGATGCAGAACCTTCCTGCCTCACTGCATTGTGTTAGGTCCTGCCTGGCAGTGCACCCAGAAAATGCAGTGTTGTGCTGCCAGACATGGGGATAAGCTTAGACTATAAATTCTGACAAAATTCAGGCATGAATTCAGTGCCTGGCTTCTCAGCACTGTCAAGAATTAAGCAATTCTGGGTGTGACTGGCAAGAGACAGTTTAGTATCTGGGGAATTTTACCGGGAGAATCATCTGAAATTTAGGCAATTCCAGAATTGAGGAGCTGTTGAGGAAGGAAAGTGAGAGGCTGAAGATCTAAACATTGCACAACTGTGTCTTAAATAAATAATAGAACACAGAGGTGCTTTTGTCAATACACTTCTTCAGAGACTTGAAAAGTCATGGGGAGGTCGTGAGTTCCTCAGTTAGAAAATGTTCCTTTTCTGATGTCAGATGTGTCCTGCCAGAAGACCAAGGAGGGGCCAGGAGTGGAAGGTGCACAGTGTGGGGACAAGGCACTGGGGGGCTCCACAGTGACCTGACCCAGGCAAGCAAGGAGAGCAAGGCAGGGGCAGGTGAGGAAGTGTGCAAGGAGCTTTCCTTGAGCTGAGCCCAGCAGTGCAGCTCCTTGCAGAGATGCAGACAGCTCCAGACCACCACCCTGATTTTCTACAACTGGTTCAGCAATGGCGTTGCCCTCAGCAAAGTTTTTCATAAGCTTCTCTTCCTCATAGTTGTCCAAAATACTGAGATGGCATAGCTGAGGTTTTGAGTCCACCAGCTCGTGGGTTCTGAACGTTAAAAAAAAATTAAAATCAGTAATGTTTTGTAAATGCTGAATGATTTGGACATGTATATCTTTTTTTCCCCTCAAATGAATGTTTTCAAATGTGCTTTTTCTGGCAACATTTCTATATGCTGAACCATTGTGCACAAATGATAGTCTTTTGCTTAGAAGTGAATTAGTCTTCCAGCCAGCATTATATACAGAGAATTAAACTTATATATTTTCCCTGTCAACTTGCTGTACCTGATTCGGTTATTTTTTTAAAAAGGAAGTTTGATTAAAGCCCATTTGTTCACCACAAATCATCTAAAACTGCCAGCCTTAAATAGGTGGTAACTGAGAAATATCACCAAAACAAATTACATCACCTCCTCTGAGTTGTTAACTGAGCTTTGAAATTCTTTCTTTCTCCAAGTGGGGTTCAAGGAAAGTGCATGCCAGTCCATGCTCATTGTGAAGCAAAGTTTGTGTGCTGGATACTCCTCACCCTGATCCTATAGGGATACAATTTCTGTGCAGATCTGCACAGAAAAAAAAAAAAAAATCAAACTATTCTGAATTCTTCAGAACTGAAGGGAGTGATTGCTCAGTGAACAAGTAAAGAAAAAGTTGGCAGTCTGGGACAAGTCTTCAATCTTGCAGAAATTAGGCACAGCAGATTATGCTATGTTCTCCAATTGACCCTGAACCTGCAGATCTCAGAAATTTGTTATCACTGGACTAAATTGAAGTTGCAATGCTGGAGAGACAAAGATCACCTTCATCAGTCATGGATAGAAGATGCCCATATCTTGCCCATTACATCTGTTTCATAGCAGGAAAAATGTGCAAATAGACAAATTTCAAGACAATCTCTGATGCTTTATGACAGACAGGGATGGTTTGTACTGTTACAGCCATTGTTTTTCTGAGCTTCTCAGGAGGAGAAATTCTGAGTGTATCTGATCACCAAATTATGGTGACAATATTCTATATACTGTACTTATCTGTGTGCAGTTTGGCAGTGGATATCCACTGAACTGTGTTTACATGAAAATGCTCTCAGGATAATATAATGCTCCATGTGCATAAACATCATCTGGCTGAAACATTAGGCTATATGGGTACAGTTATGATCTGCTACATAAAAGGAGAATATAACAATTTTGTTTTGTTTTCCTAAATGTCAACTTCCTTACCATTGTTTGCATACATTATTATTCCTGAAGAACAGTTACAATTAAATCTTTAATAGAAAATTACATTCATAATAATGCAACACCTGTTAAGCATTTAGTATGACAAAAAGCAATCAAAAGTAATTACTTGAAAGAGAAAGGAAGAACAACTATATAAAATAAACAAATTAAGAAACATCAGGTATAGCAAAATAGATTTAAATAATAGCTATTAGGTAGCAATTTAAGCTGATGGTTTAGCTTTTAGGTGACATCTATGTCTCAGTTGTTCTCACTGTCTGTGAATACAGAGACCTTCTTATCTCAAGCAGCACAGCAGGTCTTTCCACTAATTTTCAGTTTTATGGTTATACAAACACTTTAGGAAGTGAGTTTGGACAGGCAAACCAAAAGCAAAGTGCCAAACGATGCAGAATAATCTTACAATTATAAGTGTCTGCAAGCAGAGGAAATGTCAAAACAAAGTAAGCCACATTTAGAAAAATACCACTGACATTCAAACATGAGATCATCAAATATTGCTTGGCAAAGAAGTTAAGATGGGTTTGTCAATCATTTTCTGAAAGCATAAACAATGATAAAGACAAATAGACTTCCAAAGCCTTTAAGACTGGATGGCAAAAAAACCTGAAATTGTTTTCAGTCTAAAATAGATCAGAATTTAGGATTCAAAGAATTATCCTGTCCCCAGGAAAGACATAGATGTTGAAGAGATGCTCAGAAAAGTAACAACAGACATTCAGATGCAGAGATAGTTTTCCAGACTGGGAGAATTGAAATAGGAAGAAGTAGAAATCTTCAGCTTAGAAAAGTGATAATGGCTTAGTGGTTTTCAGAAAAGTCTTTAAAAATTCTGAATTTTAGTGAGAAATTGAGTAAGGCAAAATATTCACTGCCTTTGTATTATAATAACTTATTCACTAACTTGGTGATGAACACTTAAATGGTTTCTCATTGAAACTATCACAGTATTTATTACATGAGAAAAAAAGTGAAAAGCCTATACAATTAGTTAAAATGGTTTAGAGTTGCATCTCTCTTCAATATCTAAGAAAAACTATTCCAGGTAAATAAAAGGAAGATGCCAATAAAATTATATATAAAGCACATTCAAAAACAACAAACCCAAAACCCCAAAAAGCTTAGGTTTGAAAAGGTGTAGAAGAAGTGAGACTTTCTGGTAACTTGGAGGATTCACTCTAGAATCAGGGGTAGGACAGAAAGAGAAAATCAAGTGAGTCTTGAACTGATCTCCTGAAATTCAAACACAGTGAAAAACAACAGTTTCCCAGGGACTCTCTCTGTCTGGCTGCTGAAAAGTGGAAAGCAGTACCAGAGTAAGTGCTGATGATTCAACTGATGTACCTGAACAACCTCTGAAACTGAACAATGTATAAAATCCCAGAATGTGGTGGAGAAAAATGCCTGAAAAATTGAGATCAACATTTTAGAAAGCATCCAGGTAAAACTGTAATGCAATTCTGAGTAAATTCTTCATTGTGTTCTTCCTTCAGAGATCTAAAAGACAGATTGTGTTTCTATTAGTGAAGGAAGCTGATCTGTGAAAAGACAGAGATGCTGCAGAAGATACTCTGCAGCTGTGATCAAGTCTCAGAAGTTGAGAAAAATCTTTACAGTTTGTTGTCAGCTTCTGAGAGGGATTAATTTACTACTGAAACATTTGCTGTTTTATTGTAGGAAGCTGAAACCTCCATGCAAATATTTTAAATATAAATTTATTTTTGCTGATAAAATTAGCTGTCTCCGGTTATTTGATATCAGTAGGAATTTCCTTATTAAGGCAAGCACTGAACAAGAACAGTACACATCTAAATATCCATATCTACTTTTTTTGAGTACTCTGAAGTCCCTTATCTCCTGAGTGCTTGAGAATTATTCACTTCCTTCTCTGGAGCTGACCTTGCAAGTCCTCCCTCAAGATCAAGATCTCTGCCAGTGTTTGCAGCCCTCTGTTTAATCAGTCAAGTGGGATGTCCTTCACTGAAGTGTTCCCAGGAGGGATTTCTCTCCCAGACACATTCCTTGTGCTGCACAGCAGACAGGAGAGCTCTTGTGGGACTGTCCCACATCCTCTGCAGAGGTGCCAGAGCTGCTCTGCCCTGGGGCTTTCTTGGGGCTGCACTTTCAAAGGTAACCAGCATGGCTTTGTTCCTGCTCTGTTCTCAGCAGGAGCTGTAGCTATTTGTAACTATCTGTGGCACTTCCACTTGTACTTAATTGATTTCGTTCCATGTGGCATCCATCCTGCTCTACCACTTTGGGATGAACAACAAAAGTTTATTGTTCTTGGGACTGGGCAAGGGGGTAACTAATGACAGTAAAGACAGCAGGCCTAATTGTATTATCTTTGATGAGGAAGGACTTTTTATTCCAACTGACTTCTTTTCCTAAAATAATTTAATATAATTTGAGGTGACAGGCCTTATAGTCCTATTCTAAACAAAGAAAACTCCACTCAAGACAATCCCAGCTTGTGTTTTATCTCAGTGAGGTCTTCTGCCTGGAATTCAGGACAAAGGTTGTTTGCCTGAACATATGAATGTTACATTACTTACCCAAAAGGATTTTGTTTAAATAAATACAAGATTTGAATTTAAAATGGACCACTCCTTTGCTCACTGGCATGTGTCAGAGTCGAAATATTATTTCCTTTCAGACTCTAAATTCTCCTTGTATGTTTGTGGTCATGTGTGGTTTATTTTTTTAAAAATCAAGAACAATTACATAGTGTATTCTTTTATGATTTAGGATATTGTCAAGTCAAATCTTAATTTCAATCTGGTTCCTTTAGTGTCTGTGTCAAGAAAAATCATCGAAAAGACTGTCTTACTCTCCTATTTGAATTTCTAAAAATATGTTAACATTTATCTATTTAAGTGATATTTTTGACTAACAGCAGCCCTTGTTTGATAAGCATGACTTATCAGTCCTTTCAAAGTTGCTTTGGAGAAGAGACTGTCCTGAGCTGAAAGATGTTCCCAAAAGGAGCACATGAGACTGGCTATGTACGATGCTGACCATTGTTTCTTTTCTTTACTTTTCTCCTTTCTTTCATCAATAATCCTGTAACAACCATGGAAACCTGGAATTAGGGTGGCCCCTGGGCTGTCACATCCCGTCCAATGTGTTCCATACAAATAGTGAGAGAAACATACTCTGTATCACAGATGAGGGATGAAATTTGAAACACCTTTTACTGGCAGCTGGCCTGGTTCTGGCTTGTCCTGGTACAATTCAGTAATCATTTCATGGAGTCAGGTGGCATTACTCCAGTATGACACCAGTTAAAGTCAGAAAAGCAAATTCTGAAACGGGTGTTTGTTTCCCTCTTCCTCCACAGACTCACATGTTTCAACCATCAATGCTGATGACAAAGGAGAGAAAAGTGCCTCTGTCATGATCAGCGAGCTCTCCAAACTGAAAAAAACCTCTCAGAGCCAGATACATGAAACAAGAGAGCCAGGAGCCCCCAGGACACTTCCCTCCTGCTCCCAGCACCTGCCTCCACCTGAGCTGCTCACTCACACTTGGTGGCTTTTGTGTTCATCTGAGTTGTTGTTTTTCACTTTTTCACAAACTCCCTAAAAAGGGCTGGATGGGGATCTGCTGAAGAGGAGGGGAGCTCTCCTGCTGCTCTAAGTACCCACTGGAGAATACCCAAGGGTGATGTATAAGGTATCTAGAGAGTGCTTTCCACATGTGTTCTCATCTTTGCTGGTTCCTAGACTGCCTGTGTATAAATAGCAGCTCTCCCCTTTTATATCCTTCTGCCTGATTCACTCCATGATGCAGTGTCAGTGACGTTTGACTCACTGCCATGGTGATGTTTCATAAACATTGGATTGTGACATCTGAATGAATCAGGCTGGAGGAGGAGGAAGGGCAAGCCCTGTGAGAGAGCTGCACCTGAGCCAGCCTTGGCCCCACTCCACACATGAAAGAAATGAGCACAGGGATGTTGTGACATTCATAAGGAGCAAGAAAAGAGCAAAACCACCAGGAATAATAAAACAGCACTATGTGTGCAGGGCAAGGCTGCTAGGAAAAGCTTTTGTATCAGGGATGTGAGTCAAAGACAGCACTGGGAGGTCTGCTAATAAACACTGAGAGAACACTGAGCATGATTTTACTTTCTGTTATGGAGAAAAAAAATGAGATGGATGTCACAGCAGAACTGAGAGCCAGGTTAACCGTAACTAAAAGCTTATTTCAAGACACATGCAGAGGGAAACAGAGAAGTCAAAATGAAAAGGAAATGTGAAAGGCTGACCTCCAGGCTGAAAACATTTTTTTTTGGGGTTGTGCATGCTTCTGCTCTGAGTCTGATTACACCAATCTTTAACCATCTAGTTGTAATGGGAAATTCTGGAACTATGTCTGGATACTGTGTGTGTGTGGGGCTCTGAGTGTGACCCACAAAACATGGTGCAGCTCATATAGACCTGCTGGAAGACAAAGGGCAAGGAGGAAGATCCAATTCCTCCTTCTTGCTGGATTTGGAGACCCTGGAGCTCATGCCACTCCCTAGCATCCTACCCCACATTATTTTGTTCAAAACTGCTTATGGATAGATGGGAACTCCTCACTTTTAATAAAGGACAAAAAAATTGTGTGGTGATAGTGCTGACATTCAGTGGTTGGATATCCAGCTGTGAGAAGTGGGATCTTTCTTCAGTGAGAGCACACTTACTGATCTTTCCAGAATCACATAACCAGCTAAATTGATGACCTGTGAGGTCATTAAGTCCAGCCTATGACCCAGCACCACCTTGTCCACCAGAGCATGGCACTGAGTACATCTGGTCTTTTCTTGAACAGAATTTCCAGGGACAATGACTGCACCACCTCTGTGGGCAGCCCAATCCAACACCCAATCATCCTTTCTGTGAAGAACTTCCTAATGTCCAACCTAAACCTCCCTGGTGCAGCTTAAGGCTGAGTCCTCCTGTTCTGTCACTCTGGCCTGGCAGAAGAGCCCAACCCCACCTGGCTGAAGCCTCCTTCCAGGGAGCTGCAGAGAGAGACAAGGTCTCCCCTGGGTCTCCTTTTCTTCAGGATAAACATCCCCAGCTCCCTCAGCCACTCCTCATAGGACTTGTGTTCCAGACCCTTCCCCAGCCTTTTTTCCCTTCTCTGGACATGCCCCAGAGCTCAACATACTTCCTGAATGGAGGGGCCCAGGACTGGACACAGCTCTCCAGGTGTCCCAGCTCCTGTCAAGGCTAAGCTGTGACTCTTGTTGGGAGTATGGATCTTACCTTAGAGCAAAAAGAAATCCTGCTTTTTTTCCCCTCTGACCATGAGATCAGAGTCCAGCTCTCTATATGTGACAGCACCATGTAAATAACACTTGGGCTGTAGCCAAAATCCAAGATCTGAACTTCTCTTTCATTTATGAATGTTTGAATTTTGCAAAGGGTCCCTGACTCCTAAAATTATGAATGTACACTCACTTGTCTTCTACCCCAAAGATATTCAATCAATTCATCATGATTTATAAGGGATAGTTGGTCAAATCAGAAATCCATGCAAAAACAATCCCCAAAATAAAATTTATTAGAGTAAACACAGCAGTCAGTCAGGAGGTTGCCACAGACTAAAGAAGGCTTTCATTCAGATCCTCAGGATTTTCAAAAAAGGAAGTTCTGTTTCATATATTCCATGCTCCATAATTTCATCTGTTTCCATATGAAGAATATTTTTATTGTAAATGAATAATTAGTTTTCAAAAATACCATCTATGCATATTTACCTTATTAATGCTTGTTTAGTTGTACAAGAAACTAATGAACTATCTATACAATTGTCATCTGCTTTCTCCCTATAGATTTTTGAGAGGAGAAGTGCAGAAAGAACAGAATGTGTTTCTTCTCCTCTGGAGCTGGTATTGCATGGCCTCTGGGATCCCCTGCAGATTCCCCACTGAAGTGTAGCACTCTTGAAATCACAGCCATCCTACTGCAGGGCATGGGAAAGCATTTGGCATTACATGCCATGCCCTATCAGCAATCACAAAATATTACCCAAGATACCTTCTCCTGATGAACTATAAGGGGATTTTTTTCCTGGTTTTCCATTATGTTAGGTCTGCTGAGTGTCAGGCTAATTTTCTAAAAATATGGCAGCATTTCCTTCAGGCAGCTTTTTCAGTGTAGCCCATGGAAAGTGTCTCAGAAAGTCATCACTTTAAGGGATAACATCTGCCTTTTGCTGATCAAAAGCTATGACTTAGTTTTTCTAAACATTAGGAGGCACTACCATTAGCACTGGGAATTCCTATCAATTTCTTATTTTGTCTCAAAAACACATATTAATTTTTTCCTTGAGCTTAAACAAAGATGGGAATTGTTGCCACCATATGATCTCCTTCCACATGAGATTAAAGAATTTTATCATCACTGACACTGCATGAAAGTTCTGACACTTTTTTTTTTCACTCAATTAAGATTGATACAGTCCATAGACATTTATATGCTTGCTTCCCAATGGGAACTGCTGAGATTAATTAATCATTAGTAAGGTCATCTGGGCCCAAAGTTGAGAAATGAGTAAATAGACAAATTGGAAACACAGTTCTCAGCAAAAAGTGCTTCACATTATAGCATGTGTCACCATGGCAAATGATAACAGAAGTAAACACTCGCAGGAGTGGATGAAAGAAGAGCAAACAAATGCTTTATCAGCTAGAGCTTCTTTCCCTGAAAAATCCCTATGGTCACTGTTTTTCTTACTTCTTGTTAACTAAGAGATAAATCAGTTTTGAATGAGATGTGGTGTGCATATAGCCTGATGTTTGGTGTCATTGGTCCCATATACAGCATCCCAGGAGGGCTGGAACTGGGCCCAGACAGATCAGGGCATCTAGACAGGGTTCAGCTCTTGGAAGGTCACTCCCTGTCTCTGTCCTGTGCCACTGCATGGGGAAAGAGAATTGTGTCATCCTGTAGTCTCTGAATGTGATGAAGGCAGCAGAAAGTGATCCTTCAGCATTGTGTAACAGGAAATAGCTGACTTGAAGTGCTTCAGCTAGTCTAGCAGACATGGAGCAGCTTGTTTTGAAAGACTTGGAGCACTCCTTCCTGGTAAAGCAGAGACTGAACACGAATAAGCATCTTGCTTTCCTAGATTCATCAAGGTTGGAGAAGACCTTTAAGATCATCCAGTCCAACCCTGTGCCCAACACCCCCACTGTAACCCCTAAACTACCAAACCACATCACCCAGAACCAGATCCTGATCCAGACCCAGATTCCTCTTAAACATCTCCAGGGATGGTCACTCCACCATGCCCGTGGGCAGCCTGTTCAGTGTCTGACCACCCTAAAGGGTAAATATTTTTTTTCTTCTAATATCTAATCTGCACATCCCCTGTCTTAGTTTAAGGCCATCTTTTCTCATCCTCTCACTGCAGGCATGGCAGAACAGACTGGCCTCCACCTCAATACACCCTCCTTACAAATGGTTGTAAAGAGTGATCAGAGTGCAGAGAGTGATGAGTTTCTAGACACTCTTCCCCCAGCCTGTAGGACTTCATGGGGTTGTTGAAAACTGAGTGCAGGACCCATCACTTGCCCTTGCTGACCCTCTCACCACTGTCCTTGAGCCACTGATCCAGCCTGCCCAGATCCCTCTGCAGAGCTCTCCCACTCTCCAGCAGGTCAGCACCCAGCCCAGCTTGGTGATGTCTGCAAGTTTACTGAGGGTGCCCTCAATCCCCACCTTGCTGTGGTGATCTAAGGATTCAAATCAAAGTTTGTAAAAAGAGCAAGGATCTTTTATCACCACATTGGATGTAACTCAAAAATGGGGTTTTTTTCTATAAGTAGGACCTTCTTCATGTTGCATTTGGGCTATAGAAAAGCAGCAAAAAGGATAATGCAGCAAAGTTCTTTGTGTAATGGAGATGCAAAAGACAGCCTTTATTTAAAGAACCACTACACTTATATAAGGTAGCTCTTGGTAGCAAGCATAGACATGATCTAATTGGTGCAAGGGAGGTGACACCCCTACAAGAGAGGTGACACCCCTGGTCAAGGAGCTCCCACACCCTGCAGGTGCATAATCATTGTTACAATTCCTTTCTCTTACCTTTCTCTTGAGCAGCGTGAGAAATCCAAGGCTGCTTCCCTGGTTCCCAGCAGTATCCAACGACATCTTCAGATATAAAATACAAGCCAGGTAGAGCATATTAATCTTCTGAATTTGTCTGGTCATGCAGAAGAGTAAAGTGAACCTTATCATGTAGAGCTACGAGCTCAGAGTTGGTGTTAATTCATAAAACTTTACCATAAAGAAAATATTTTGCTTTCCTGAGATAAGTAGTCAGGACGATGTATATGCAGCTACTATTTGAGATTGGAAGATTCAATTTTTTAATTCATCAGGACAAATGAGGAAAAAAAGTGGCTTTTGAACAGGCAGTTATTGTAAAGACTGTTGCATTGGACAATATGGAGAAAGTTTTTGTTATGTGATACAGCTTGATTCCAGTGCTTTCAGAAGGCCAGTCTCCCTGGGGGAAAATGGGGTGATCAGCTTTTCAAATCACCTGTGATTTCCTGTAAGGGAGATGGAGACCCACCCCAGGCCCACAGCAGCATGCTGTTTGTGGTCACCCCATGCCTGCTGCTAACCCCCATCTCTCTGCCCCACCAGCTGAGCACCAGCATAATCAATACATTCCTGCCAGGTTTGTCACCCCTTTGGACACTGTCCTTCCCCCAGCTGGAGGCTTGTGCCCTTCTTTGAACACATCTGGGTTATAACAACTGGATAACAACCAAGAAGATTCAGTCTCCAGATTATTTCTGGGTGCCAGCCAAAGCTTCAAAAGATATAGGTATTTGGCCAGATTCTCACTTCTGTTCACATCCTTTTAATCAGTTGTTATTTCACTTTATGCTGTTGGGTGATGTGAATGGGAATCAGGCCCTTGGCCATTATAAATCTACAGAATACATCAAAACATGGGGAATGGTAACAGGAGGCCTTGGCAATTAGTGTTGTGAGCCTGTAATCTGTTCCTTTGTTCATACATCACAGTCTGTGATTCTTCAGATCCTGTCCAAACAACACCTCAGACAAGCATTTCTCTCGACAAGTTTGTATTTCTGATCTAAAATTTATAAGGAGGCTGCTGAGTTTCAATGTGACTCTTCTGCATATACTCTTTAATCTCAATTCTCTTTATGCTTCCAGAATATCTAAACCTGGAGTACATCCACATAAGGGATTCCATTTATATATGTTGTGCTTAACTCCCTATTGCTCTCTCTCTAAGTCCTGAATACACAGATGTGACTGAACACCTGGCATAATTCAAAATTCTTGCTTTAATTACCCTAACCTTGTGAATATTCAATGTGGCATCTTTCCACTCATTTTTTAATATGATGTCTGTCTTCTCAATACTTTCAAAGACACTAGACTCCATGCAATAGTACCATAAATCCTCTTACCTCTGTTGGAAAATGCCGTGCTTTTCCCAAGTCAGAGAAAAATGTATTTGGGACACAATGGTAAAGAATCCAAAGGGATTAAAACACACAATCACAGAATGGGTAAAGTTGGAAGGGACCACAGTGGGTAATCATAGAATGGTTTGTGTTGGAAGGGACCTTAAAGACCACCCAGTTCCAACCCCTGTGCCGTAGGCAATGACATCTTCCACTAGACCAGGTTGCTCAGAGCCCCATCCAACCTGGCCTTGAGCACTGCCAGGGAAGGAACATCCACAACCTCTCTGGGCAGCCTGTGCCAGTGCCTCACCATCCTCACAGCAAAGGTTTTTTCCTAATATATAATTAAACTCACTCTTCTTCAGTTTAAATCCATCCCTTCTTGTCCTGTCACTACAAAATCTTGTAAAAAGTATCTTTCCATTTTTTTGCAAGCTCCCTTCAGCTAATGGAAAGCCACAATTAGGTCATACTAGTGCCTTCTTTTTCCAGATGGAGCAATTCCAATTCTCTCAGCCTTTCCTCACAGGGGAGGTGCTCTGTCCCTCTGAACATCTTTGTGGCCTCTTCTGGATTCCCTCCAGGCCATGTCCTTGTGTGCTGGGGACCCCAGAGCTGGGTGCAGCACTGCAGATGTGATCTCATCAGAGTGAAGCAGAGGGCAGAATCACCTCCCTCTACCTTCTGGCCACTGGGCTGGTCAGGCAGGACTTTTCCTTGGTGGAGCTGCTCTGGCTGTCCTGAGTCACCTCCCTGTTCTCCATGTGCTTTAGCACAGCTTCTAGAAAGATCTGCTCCATGACCTTCCCTGGTACAGAGGTGAGGTAGCTCCCAGGGTCCTCCTTTCCACCATTTCTGAAGATGGATGGTTACAATGTTCCTTCTTTTCCAGTCATATGGAGTTTCACCTGACTGCCATGATTTTTTGGATATCATGGAGACTGGCTTGGCAGCTGTATGAGCTAATTCCCTCAGGACTCTGGCAGGCATCTTGTTGGGTCCCATAGACTTCTGTATGTTCAGGTTCCTCAGGTGGTCACCAAACCTATCTTTCCTTACAGTGGGAAGCACTTTTCTCCCCTAGTCTCCATCCTGTTGTCCATCCACTCAAGAGGTGGGAAGAGAGGTCTCCATTGGAGACTGAGGCAAAAAGGTTGTTGAGTGCCTCAGCCTTCTCCTCATGGGTTGTCACCAATTTCCCAGCATCTTTTTGTCAGAGGGGATGCACCTTCTTTGACCTGCCTTTTGTGGTTAACATACCTGTAGAAGACCTTCTTTGGCATCCCTTGCCAAATTCAGTTCCAGCTTTGCCTTCTCCTTCCTGACTGAGTCCTTACACAACAGAATTTCATCCCTGTACACTTCCCAGGTTACCTGCCCATGTTGTTATTCTCTGTGTATTTGCTTCTTTCCCTTTAGTTTGACCAGCATTCCCCTGTTCATATATTCCATCTTTTGCCTTTCTTGCTCTATTTCTTACTCCAGGGATTGCCAGCTCTTGTGATGGGAGATTTTCTTAGAGATCTTCCAGCTCTGTTCCACTGCCTTGTCCTGAGGGCAGTTCTCAGAGGATCCCAGTGACTATATCCTTGAAGAGCTGAAGTTTCCTTTCCTAAGGTTCAGTGGCTTAACTTCACTCCTTACCTGACCCATATTCCTTGGGATGCAAACTCCAAAATCATGATCACTGCAGCCCTGTAGATGGAGCAAGAAGGATTTGTCAGCTGGCTCCCCTTGATCAGGTGGCCTGCAGCAGACACCAAACACTTGATTCCCTTTGCTGCTTTGGATTCTGATTCTTACCCACAGTCTTTCGACTTTTGGCTGTTCTTCAGAGACAACTCTTCACATTCAATCCACCTCTTGATGTAGGTGTTCACTCCTCCCACTTCTTCTGTCTTTCCTGAGCAGCCCAAAGCCATCAATAGCCACACTTCAGTTATGGTCACAACTCTTTAATTTCTCCAGTGAGAGTGAGACTGCAACTTCCCTGGGCAATCTGTTCCAGTGCATGGTGACTCACACAGTGGAGGAGTTCTTCCACATCTTCAGGTGGAATTTTCCGTGTCCAGTTTCTGCCTGTTCCTCTTGTCCTGTTCCTCCACACCACCAAGCAGAGCTTGGCTCTGTCCTCTTCCCACCCTCCCTTCAGACATTGATAAAGTCCTCTTTTGGTTGTCTCTTCTTGAGGTTGAGCAGGCCCACCTCCCTCAGCCTATCCTTGTGAAAGAGATGCTCCTGTCCCTTAATAATCTCCATGGCCTCCACTGGCCTGCTCCAGGAGCTCCAGTCACTCTGTCCTGAAGAGCCACATGTGGATGCTGCACTCTACTCTTTTTTCCCCTCTTTCTGTAACTGGCACTTGTAGAGTCATAAATTGTGAATTCATCCCTACCCAAACAGGAGGACTGCGTGGTGCTGATCATGTTCTGGACACTGCCTTCTGATGCTGACATCCCCTAATTCTTTTTAGGACACTGTCCAGACCAGCTGAGAGCAGTTTCACTTCATGCCCATTCCAGCTGTGAGTATAATGCTGCTCTTGAGCAGGTCAAAGCACAATCTAGTGATATGGGATGGCATGCATCCTTCTGTACCTCTCTAACATGTTTCCCAGAATGCAGATCTCCCTACATCAGTTGGAGTTTAGGTCTTGAAAGGCTTCATAGCTGGTGCTGGGGAATATTCCTGATTACAAATTAACCTGCTACAGCTCCTGGAGGCAGGCTGGTATGCTCCCAGGAGGCAGGAACACATCACAGATAGAAGAGAGCAGTGATAGGAATTCACACAGCATTCACAGAGCATGTGAATGGAACCCTTGCTGGGGCTTGGCAGGAGCTCCAAACCCCAGGTGAGCAGATTTCAACAGCATTAGGATCCTGAGCTAAACCCCATTGGGATAAATGGTAATCTTAGCTGTATTTTGAGGTTTTTAAAGCATTTTATTCACTTCTCTGTGTCAACACTTATTCAAGAGCAACTTTCCTATCTCCTCACAGAAGAAAGGATATCTCTTATGCAGCTCCTCTTTGTTGTCAGATGAAAATAAATTGGATTCGTGTCTCTTACTAAGGGCCACAGAAAAGCCAAGTCATTTGAAAGGGAAAAGCAAAATAACTTTCACCGAAAAAAAGTTTTTTAATTAAAAAAATGTTTTGAAGTACTGAATAAAGAATCATTAATTGCTCCAGCAATTATGTGATATTACATCCATATGGAGGTTATTTGCTGTCATTTCAAGTCTATGGCAGGCTATTTGCTCTGGGGTCTTTTCTTTTTTGTTCCCCCTCTTCTTTTAGAAGAAGTAAATTAAACTACCTCAAGAAGAGGAATTTTTCTATTTCCTGTTAATTTTCTTCTTCCTTTTTAGTTTCCTTTTTTTTTTCTTTTGGGACAGAGAATTCTAATGATCACATTTGACCCTGTACATCCTCCCACCTGCTCCCTCACAACGCTCCTGCCCAAAAATCTGTTTTGTAACCTGAAGTAGTAACTCATCATGAATTAAATCAGAACAGAAGTTATGGTGTCTCTGCCTCCCCTGATATGGGCTGTATTTCTCTATGTATAACACTTTTTCCTCCAGGGAATGCAGCAGAAGCAGCCACTGCCCAAGGAAGAGGGGCTGCTCCAGACTGCAGCTGCAAGGAAGCACAAAGTGGTGAGACATGGCAAAATAATGACATATAGCAAAATCTTATAGATTCTGATGTATTCTCTCTGCCCAGGCACAGATAAATGTCACATCTTCTATATTCCCTGCTTGTCTCAGGAGCAAAATTCCTGAGATCATTTTTAGATTGTACAATGTTCTCTATTGTATGTGCAGGGCTAATGGCATGGGGGTTTCATCCCAGAGAGCCAAGAAATGCAACTTTCAAAGGTCAGAATCACAGGGACAGTATCGCCCAATGGAAGAAATAGATGGATTTTCTAGATAGATCATTAAATTTTGAAATGCTCTCTAAACCACTTGCATTTATTTTTGACCTGCAGGTGTATTCACATTGTCATAAAGGGATATTTGAGAAAAATGTCAAGTTGAATTTAAACACTTTTAAAATTGAAAAATTGACCAAATGGTCTCAAAGCATTTAAAAAATCAGCCAACTAGGCACTTTTCTCTTTCTTTCTCCACTATGGGTTCAATGCAAGTGGTACTGGTTTAATTTTTCACTGTGAACTTCTACTCCCTGTAGGGTACACATGCCTGCACACGATAGTCAGGGCCATAAACTGACTGATGCCTCCAGTTACTTATTTATATTTGCTCCTGTCTAAGGGGCTGAATAACTCCCAAGGTTTCTTCTGTGTAGCCTCAGAGTGAAGATGCCAAAAGTGGCCCTGGCAGAGCCCTTTTAAAGGTGGCAATCTTATGAGACCATTTCCTCTTTTGATATGTCACAATAAATACTCCAAAGAAGAAGGAATAATTATTTTGTTAGTTTTATCAAATTCAAATTTTCCAGCACTTCTGCACTGAAGCTCTCTGGGCTCTAATTTACTGGGAAATTTGTAATCTGTTTTATTCAATGTCTAGGTTACAAATATATCTCAAGTGCAAAGGTGATTTTTTATTCCCAAAAGCCCTCCTTTGAAGGTGAGCCTAAAGAACTGAGCCATTGTCAAAATGAGGTGAGTGTAAGGTACTCATCACAAAACAGCCCCACCAGTGACTAAACCAGAGCATTTTCAACAGTTGTTGATAGCACAAATAATTCTGAGTACCATGTACACATCTGTTCCAAGCTGTCTGAAACACAGTGCTTATCTGCAAGAAGGGAAGGGATACTTTCTTTCTGTATGGATTTGCCAAATTCTACCACATGAATTAAGATTGGTTTAATATCAGACTTGATGGGAAAAAACAATAAATTAATATTAAGCATTTTGCTTTTTAAAGACAGCTCCCCTGTATTTTATACTGCCAGTCCAACTGCAGAAATTTAATCTGGGCAAAATCATAGCATATCTTTAGATAAAAATCTGTGCTCAGAAAATTTTTGGCAACAGCTTGCTGTCAATGTGCATCAGTGAGGCTCCAGATTTTTGTCTGTTATGGATCTGGGACTATTCAGCATTTTAATAGAGTATTGTACTCTGCTTGGAAGCCATCTACTGAATTTGTAGTTAATTAACAATAATAACCATATTGTTGCACAGACAGCTGTTAACCAGCCAACAGCTGCAGTGCTGGCTGGGAGGCAATTGTGCTCTGGGGATTCTGCTGTGTCCCCACTTGTGCTGCCACTCCAGGAGAGTGTGCAGTAACAAACTTCATGAAAATGGGTTAAAAATTCACTGATAATGGAACCTTCTTGATCCTGCAATCTCTTAGTGCTCCCATTTTATTTTTCTCTTCCAAGGATGCTCCATGCTGTTGGCAGGAATGACAGTGGTTGCCCAGTAATCCAGTGCTATTCAACTTCATTCAACTTTGCATCCTGGAAACTTCTGCCCTCCCAAAGACATTCTCCTTTGTCCCTTTGGTCCTATCATGCATTATTCTCTTCCCTCATCATATCTGTTTTTGTCTACTTTGTCACTCCTTGTCTTAAATAATATCTAACTTACATAGTGTTATGGGTTGATGTTTTGACTGGCTCCTCTCCTTGCCAATAGTTATTTTGGCTTTTGTTTTTTTTAAGATTTAACTATTATGTGTTGTTTTTTGTTGAGGCTTCTGAAATAGTTGACAAAAAACCTTCTCCCTGTGGGCTTTTCATGCTGGCATAAGACCAACAAATCAATGGAGAACCAATCTGCCTCAGGAGGTGCAGTTTTGTGCCTTCATTATTTGGTAGCAGAAGTTTCAAAGAGATAGGGCTAGACTCTAAAGAGGATTTAGGCATTGCAATTCAATGGCATTTTATTTTAGGTACCCCAATACATTTAAGGTGAGAAAGCAGTTCCAGGGATTTCCCCACATATGCATGGGAAAATTTCCAAGACCAAAATTGAGAGTACAGAAGCCTAATTGATCTTGGAAGAATGTTAGAATGGCTAGCATGCAACATGTTGAGCTGATTGACATAATTCAACCTTCCTTGCTCCCCACTGCCTTCTCATTCCAGCACTGGAACCTCTTACTTACAGAAGATAAAATATGAGCAGCCAAGTCCTGCCATAAACCATCAGCTCAAACAATCCTTTCTTCTGGGAAGGAAAACACTGATATCCCTTCATGTCTGAAAGAAGACCACCTGACTTATTAAGGTTTTCTCCACTTCTGTCAGCATGCAGACAACTGGGAAGAGGATCAGGTTTCTTAAATGATTATTAGATGTAGAAACATCTGATTCCCCCTTCTTTTGTCCAACTGACTCATTTTAGGAAAGTTACTCCCGTCTTTCTGAAGTACTCCATAAATTTTAGATTATATACACTCATGTAATCCTGGTAAAGTTGTTCCAGCCTTGTATGGATTGCTTAGCTGTTTTAGAAACCAGAAGGTGAAGCTTTGTGATTCTGTATTTTTTTCTAAAAATTCTGCTTATTTTTTCCTGAATAGTCATCAGGAAGGTGACCATTCATGTACAAATCTTGCAATATTATACCAAGTCACTGGAGCAGGGAGTAGACTATTTCCACAGCACCTGGTAAATGGGGCAAGTACAACACTACATGAACTTACACTCAAGTGCATATTTAGCCCTCAGCAAATGAATGTTCAAGTGGAATAGCCTGAGCAGATCAAAGTCCTACATCAAGTTCCTACAGCCATTTACATCAAGGTATATCAAATTTATTTTTTCATCATTTTGCCTTCCTGACTCCCATATTCTGGATAAAGGCATGAACTGCTGAACACATGGATCCTGGATCTGATTTGTCTCCACTCTGAGGCTGGTGAAAGAATTATTATTCTTCTGATGCTCTTCAGGCTTACATGTGAAATAAATGCCAAGTAGGTTGTAGGTGTCAACAAAGCCCAACTTCATGCATCTCTGGTGGATCAGCAAGCACTGAGAATACAGACCTCAACAGGGCTCTGCTGGGATGTCTCACATATCAGTAACCTCCAGGTTCTGGCAGTCACTTATGAGCCCTCCATGCATCATTTATGCTCTTTATTGAATAAATTATTTTTTAAAAATTCTGAGTTATTCCCCACTATTTTCCCCAAATTAACTCCTTGGAGTATATTGAAATGAGAAATGAGACATTTGTCATACTTAAATGGGGACAAATGAGGAAAGAGGTCTGAAAACTGCAACATTTGCTTTGGTGGGGGAGTGGAGTCACTGGCCATTAGTCTACTTCAGGGAGATCAGGTTTTTGGTCCTGTTGCAAACAAAGAAAGTGTGTGAAATGTTCATTAAAGAATTCTATTTTCAGTCATAGGAGAGGGTGGAGGTGGAAAAGATCCTTTTTCCATCATTGCTTTGTATGATGACAAATATTTTACAATAAAACTCCACAAAGCCAACCATTCTAAGTGATGCACTCTCAGAGGGGTTATCTCTCTGTCATGTTCTCGATTGCTTTGTGTTCAATCAATGTTTCATTTCTCTAGGATGAAAGCTGGATGTGTCACCCAGGGAGGTTTCCCTTCCACGCTGGAAAATGAGGCACAAGCCAAGAGGGACAACTCTCATCCCATCTCCCTGCCTGGATGCCTTTTCCTTTCTCCTCATGACCCAAGGAGAAAGAGCTGCCCTTGACACTTCAACTTCTTGCCACTCCTCTGAGCCCAGGTTTGCAGCTTTCCTCACTTTTCTCAATTGAATGAAAAGTGGGATTCAGGATAGTGGTAAAGCTCATCACAATTTTTATATACATTTCATTGTTTCTCTCACTGTAGTCTTCAGTTCAACCTCTCCCTTTCTATTAAATTTATTTGAAATTGGCAATGGGTTCAAAATTTAGGGGAGAGGAGTATTATAATATCAGCCTTTTTCTCTCAGGAAACTGCACTTAAAAAAACAAAATTAGTGAAACTACAAGAAAGTAATCTAATTTGTTTTTTCCTAATACTTGTTATGTTACAAACAGATGGCAATTGTTGCACATTGTTTGAAAATATCTTATTTTATGAAGTCTATATAATTTATATGGTAAACAAAATTATATGCTAACATATTTCTGTGACATTTACAGTCCTCTTTCCTAAAATTAAAAAAAATTCATGAATTTAAAATTCTTCAGTTAAAAAATTGAGAGCACAGATAAAAAACCTCAAAGAACCCTTGAAGAATTTTTTTTTTATAATTGATTTTTTAAAATTTTTTTATAATATGATTTTATAATAACTAGGAAGGCAGGAAATTACTCAAGATAGAGCTTTCTCCTTCTGTGCCTGACTCCTCCCAGGGTTTGAATCCCTCATAACATCTCTGGAGCTCACCCATATGAGAAACAGCTGCAGTTTAGCTGTGCAAATTCTGCACTCTCTCTAGCTAGGAAGTGTCTTTTGGTTAACTGCTTGGAGAAAAGGAAAGAGAAAATTCACCATTTTAGCTATTGTTTTTAAAAGGCAGTATGGGAGTAGTTTAATTCATCAAAATACAAGAAAGAAAGTCAAATTTCATATTGTACTCAATATGGACATGGTAAGAGTTTTTAAAATGTTCAGTATACAGAGAATTAATGGGCAAATATGAGCAGGCTATGCCTTGATTGAGACACAAATGCAGAAGATGGCAATGAAAACCTTACTCACAAATCCTATGGTTTTACAACTTTCTGTGCAAGTAACATTAAATAAAGTAAGAGGCACTCTAAAAATGCCTGACCAGAAAAGGCTCTTTTATTCCAGGAAAGAGTTCTATGACATTGCTGGTAATGAAGCTTAGCAACACAGAGGTAGAGGTTTTAAGGACTAGATGTTTAGAAATGATTACTAGAGCTCCCTCAACAGTTTTAAAAGCATATTCCTATAATAATTCATTTTATGGAAGTTGTCTGAAAGAAGATATTGAAATACTAAAAGATTCCCCTGAAGTATAACTTATATCAATGAGCTCATTTGTTATGACTTTATCAAGAATGATTTTTGTGGGAGAGCCCTGAAACAGGCAGTTGGAGAATATGGGAATTGGCCACTCTATAAAAGCTGTGGAATCAAAGAAAGGAGAAGATGGTTGGACATTTTATGTGTTTGGTCCCTTTCTAGGGGCATAAGGGTCCAGTATTGTTCTTGAATCCAAATGTCAATTCCACTGCTTCTATCCTCAATACAAAAATACAAAAAGATTGTTGTATTTATTTCTATGCTTACATTTGTAGCAAAAGCTGTTTATAATCTACAGCTAGAAATACACCTACAAATTCATGAGCCCTGTAAGTTTTCTCTTTTGTAAATATTTTGTTATAAATAGTGTGTTTGTGACTCACAGATTTTTCTGATTTTATGTCTTCATCTCTTTTAGATGGTTTCTTTCCATACTTTCTAGGTTCTTGATCTTGCACCCAGATCTGTGCCCATTTCAGGACTCAGCTTGTCACAGGAAGGAGGCTCCTTAAGAAAGCAGGACAACATTCTCTTCCTGAGAAGTTCAGAAGACCCCTGTGGAAAAGGGTGGCACTAATTTTGGGTGGTTTCAGCCATCTGATTGCTGTGGTGTGGTTCTTCCACTGTGTGTGTCACAAAAAGGTTCTGGAGCTGTGTGCAGCCTGCCAGGATGGGGTGACTGCACTTTGCTGGTGCCTTTGGATCATGAGAAACCAAATTATTAGCAAGTCTGCCTCAGTGAACCAGAGTCAGACCCTGTAAACACCTGAAAATATTACTGTGGTTTGTGCCTGCCTTGTTGAGGGCTCAAAGATAATACCAGATACCAGCAGGATGCATTTCTGTGACTTGAAACCAACTTTTCAGAGGGGGGAGGGACACTGGGTATTTAACTGCTCGACTAAAAAAGAGATTATTGAAATGTTTCCTCAAGAAATTAAAGGAGAAATGGGAAAGAGGAAATCAACAGGCTGACAGTTCCCTAGTTAACCAATCCTTGCACAAATATGTGTATGGAAAAGGAGACATTAGGAGAATTAACTAACTGGATCTGCCATAATGAGGGCTCAGGAGGAGAGGCTGCATTGTAAGAGAAACTAGATCAAAAAGAAACAAAGAGACTGTTAATCTTTACTCATTATTGGCAGTAATCCCCCAGGTGAAGGACGTAAACAGAAATAATCCCAAATTGAAGGGAGGACCAAAAGCATCATATGTGATTTTTGCTAACTCATGAGTGCTTTGTTGACCTCAGCATATAAAACCTAAAAACTTCATAATAAAAAGATGCAAAATAAAAGGGAAAAAGAGGGACAAAGCAGAAAGGCACAAAACTGAGATATCACTAGCAAGTGCCATAAGAAATTATTCTATATATCCATTGGGAGCAGAGGAAAGAAAAGTAAGGGTAATTCCATTACCCTGCAGTGGGAGGTACAGACATGGTCACCACTGAGAGGAGAGCTGAAATAGAGAGCAGCAAATAAAAGCAAATGTTGGAGCCTGCAGCAAAGCAGGAGGAGGAAAGAGAATTCTAGGTCTGGAGATGATTGGAAATTATATCACAATGGGTAGGAAAGCACAGAAAAAAATCCCAAACCCAAACCATGTAGCGAAATACAGAACTTACTTTAAAACAGAGAATAGAACAAGAAATGTTCAACCATTCAACTGAAGTTGGTGTCCTAGAAAAATTCTGGGGAAAAATGATCCAATAATTTGTAAATACCTAGAAATATGAAGTAATAATGATGACAATTACACGAATTCATTTGGAACTGGAAATTTTAAACACAGTATTTCACTTTTGTTTCCTCAACAAACAGGATTGGTTGGTTGGCTTCAGTAAAGTTTTGAAAATTTGAAAAGCCATGTAAAAATATGTTCTTTGTGAAACAGCTACAGAGTGGGTGGCAAATTGGTTATAAAATGGCACCATAGAAAATATTGCAAATTGTTCACTATTAGGATGCAAGGCTGCTATGAAATGGTACCTGCAGGAGTCTCTATTTCTATTTGATATTTTCATTAATGACACAGATGACAAAACAAAGATTAAACCTAATAAATCTGCAGAGGACATGATGCTTCAACGACCCAAAACCTCCAAATAATGAAAACCTGAGGGCAATTTCCACATGGTATATTTTCATTGAAATGGTCTATTGCAATAAAAAGCTGGTGGGAACAATCCATTAGCTGGTGGCTCTTAAGAAAAGGATCTGAAAAGCTATAGAAGGTCACATACCTTCAGCAATCAAAAAATTTCATGCTATTGTAAAGCACATTAAGCACTACCCTGGGATGTACAAAAACAGCCAGTTGACTCATGAAGTAATCCTTCTGCTGTACTCAGCACTGGTAAGATCTCAGCTGGAATGTTGTGCTCAGTTTGAAGCTCCTCACTATAATAATTTGAGTAGTTTAGAGACATTAAAGTCCTAAAAAATATAAATTATGAGAGAAATGGGGGAAAAATACTATTAAGCATGAAGAAAAAAGGATTGAGGAGGAGCAAGGGAAGCAAAGTTCCAACTTCTGAGACAGACACTGAGATTACTTGCCAAAAGTGATAGAGGAGTTTTCATCATGGAAGGATTTTAAGTATTCTTAGACAGATGTGTCAGGAAAGCCAAAGAGATAACTCATGCATTTATTCCAGTGAGGAATTCAAGAGGAATGAACAAAATGGCCTGTTGGGATCGCTTCCACAATCAAGCTGCTGGTAACCTTGGAAATTCACTGATGATGTCCTTTTATTTTATAGATCTGGAAACTGGCTGAGCACTGAGAACAAGGGAAAAATCATAACCAATTTAGTCATGAGGAAAAATTATCTGGATTTTTTTTTTATGCATTTATGGCTCACAATTGACTGTTGTGTCAAATGGAACTTGTTCAGTAAGCTGGAAAATCACCATTTTGCAACCAGTCTCTACTGCATTGGTGACTGCCAGCAAATCAGAAGTGAGCTTTGTTACTCTTAATATTTTAGTCTTTATTGTTCTCCAATTCCTTAGGACTATGACTTCTCTTTTTTTTTCCCCCAAAAAAATTTTGAGCAACTTTTTAAAATCTCAAATGGAAAACATTGGGTTGCAAAAGTTATCCAGATAGGTAACTTTTACTTTTTATCTTGATGGCTAAGGAATGAGAATAAAATAATTTCTTCTCTTTTATAATTTTAATATCCTTTTAATTGTTTTTTTTTTCTCTAATGAGGGAATAGGGTTTTTAAATTTAATTTGGTGGGATTATTCAGTACATTACTCTAAAATAGCCCAGGGTTTTTCAGTCAAAATGTGGAAGATGGCTTCTGTCCCAAAGGCTTTTCAGTCAAAATGACAGAAAAACACAAGTGGGAAAAGAAAGTGTGCAGCAAAAAAGAGTCACTCACAAGGAAAAGAACCAGAGTAGAGTCAGGTGAATATCTGGCTGACTGTATCCTCATAATTGCTGATAATTAGTATAGTAATTAATTTTTATTTAATTCTCTAATTGCATTTAACATTCCTGATATTCTTATTCCATTTTGCCTAATTGACTTCTAGAATAAAATTCAATGAATTTTTCTATTTAATTCCAGAAATCCTAATTCTCCCTTAGATTTTATCAGACCCACCTTGCCATTTCTATTTCATGTTGTGCCCCTTTCTTTTTAACAGCTTTTTTTTTCCCTTACACACTGCTTAAGGGAATTTTTTTCCTGACTAGCTGTGAGGAATTTCCATTATCCCAACTTCCCCATTACCATAAAAGCACCCTGAACCCAGGGCAACTTGGAGTAAAATAAAATAGGAAATAGAAACGAAATAGAAACGACATTGTTGTGAACGTCTTGGGAGGAGTGAAAGTGAATGAAGAGAAAACTATGTGTCCTACACACCCTAACACTTTGAGTACCTTGGAAATCTCTTTGCAGCTGAAAAGCATTAAGATATTATTTAGCTTTCTATACATGGATCTACCTCACAACTAACTCCTTCATCTTTGCTTTCTTAGAAGATGATGTCACCTTGGAATCATGTTTTCCTTTAAGTATCATGTTTGGGGATCTTTTCAGAATCAGAATTGATTTCCTCCTCCTTATTCAGCATTTATTTATTACCAATTCATATTAACAATGCCCTGAAGCACTCCCACCTTCAGTGTTGGAAATGCAATGTCCTTTTGGCTAAGGATTGCTTCTTTGGCTGCAATCTGAATTGCTGGTAGATTAGTTGTGAGGTCAACCTCTCTTAGGTGGGGCAATTCAAAAACCCCAAGGTAGTGTCTTTTTCAGTCAGAACAAAGTGTAGATTGCATATAAAAGCAGAGTTTGCTAATCATGCTTTGTGAAATGGTATAATTGTGATGACAGTATGCAGAATTTTATTCCCTCTTGTTTCAGACCAGCTTTCATGTCAAGACCAGTTTGATTTAATGATAATTTAGGTATAATTGCTCTTTAGCCCTGTCTGGGACAGGTTTGTTCTCTGTCCTGTTTCTTCAACTATTACATTTGGTGGCAGAACCTCCTCAAAGAATCCTCCCCCTCCCTTTTCCTACACTGCTCCACCAACAGGTGCCTGTGGCCCTGAGAAGTTTTCCTCTGTGCCTGGCATGGCTTTGCAGGTCAATGTACCTGGCAGCCCCTCAGGCAGACAGGAAAACATATCAAAGATTCATTGATTAATGGAGCTATCTAGGTAAAATCCCTTCTGACAAGAGCCACAAACATCAGTGTGTGTCATGGGGAGTTTTTCCAAAATATTTGCACCAAGCACTGGGAGAAGATACAGGAAACCAAGTGTAATATTCATAGTTCACCTCAATACCCACTGTCATTACTTCAAAGAGTGTTGAACAATGTTTAATGTCTGTGGCTTTTTCAGGCTTTATCAGGAAGATATCACCTACATTTTCCATCTGTCATTAAAGTGCAATTTTTAAAACAATTAATTAAAAAAATAATTCTATTCCTCCTTTTTGGACCAGCACAGCTTCAAGGGAGGAGATGGGATTCAATTTCTCCAGGCTTGCATTCAGCCCTTGAGTTAGTGCACCTTTTTTTGAAGACAGAAGCAGTGAATTCTGAAACCCAAAACAATATGTTGCTGAGATACCTGAGTGAGATTCCTGATGCCTGAGTGAGATTCCTACCTAGAAATGTCAGCAAAATCTGTCCTCATGTCAGAAAGGGCTGTCTGTGGCTGTGCTGAATATGTGCTGTGGGCAGAGTGGGAGCTCCATACAGAATTTATTAGAGAAACTCTCCTCCTGAGTCACAAGGTGCAGAAATGACACCCTTGCTTTCTGAACTCCTTCTCAGAGAGGAGCCTGGGTGCAGCTGGATCCAATCTTAGCCCCAGACTTTGTCAATGGTTTATGTCTAAAGGATTACACAGGTGTAATTGAACCTTTACATTGTTTTGTCCACAGGACTAAGGCTGGCAAGCAAAATCTATTAATATTATTATATTAAATTATTTATTTTTATTGATCACTATAATTATAAAAATTAGGGGGAAAATAGCTTCATCAGAATTATTTGCTATACATTATGCATAACTATATCTACTAGTAAAATGCACTATTTTTGAAGCAACATGAAAGCAATTGTACTAAAGCTAACAATAAAATTATTAAGGGGAGCTTGATGTTAGCCACCCCCATACCCACACCATGGGCAAACACCTTTTATTTAGCCTTGAGAAGCAACCTTGTGGATGTTTCCATTCAGGGGGGAACCTTCACACACCTTCACATACATTAGAAATCTTCCCTGTGCAAAAGTGGGACTGAACTTTTGGAGTATAATATGCATTTTTTAGATTATGTGATATCAGACTTAATAAGAAAAACATGCTTTCTGCTTAAAAAGGTGTTAGGAGCTCTTTAGCTTATTTTGCATTCATCATTCCTCAACACTAAGAAGAGCAGACCCACCTTGCTCAGGCCATCACTGATAAATTTCCAAGGCAAATTTCGAGCTGCTGCATCCATGGTCAGGCACAGAGTTTTCTTACGATATGCTAAATTGCTAAGTGCAATTTTTGGGACAAAATTTCAGATGCATTTTCCTTTTTGAATGACCTATAAGTGAGGCCTTTGTGCATTATGTTTGTAGGTGTAGGAGCCCAAATCCTCCTTACAGCACTTCATGCTCTTCAGGAGGCAGATTTTCCTTTGGCTGTGATAATATCCCAAAGTGCCCCATGATAACTCAGCATGCTGCAACCATTTGGTTTGTGTGTTCATTACTTACTTGCCTCCTCAATTTTCCAGACAAAAATTGTTTTAATAAGGTAAAAGCAGGGATTTTGATGTGTTTGTTTCAAAGTTTTGAGAGGAAAAGATTTCAGCTGTTATGGCTAACCAAAATTATGACTAGCACTAAATTACATTTAATGAACTGGCCCATGATTAATAATTTCAGAAGTAAAAAAACTAACAACATGTTTAGACTACTGTATATACACATTCATTTCTATTACACTTTATTCTTTCATTATTTGGGTGTTGGCTGGTTGACAAAAGTTTCTCAGAAAGTGCACAAATTTTAACATTTGCTTACATATTATATGTGTGAGTTTGACCACACACATTACATGCTTTTGAGATAGCTCTTTAACAGAACAGCATGGAAGTGAGGGTCCAAGTTACCTGAGCCAAATTAATCTTCATAATGTGGCTCCAAACCCACCAAAGGTGCTCAGGGGAGCTACACAACATCAGCTGGGGAAGTTCAGTGCAGCAGCTGAACCATCAGCTGTTTGCAGTGCTACTAATGATCTCTACTGACCTTCAGAAAGAAAAGTAAAACAAGCAGGAAGAGAGTCCCTGAACTGGAAATTACAGGCTTTTAAGCACATATATCTATGTAATGTATTTATGTTTTTGTTATTTATTAGCCCTGTAACCGTGACACAGACATGCTCTATCATGCTATGTGACAAAAGTTGCTTTTCTTAAAGACAAAACATTAAAAAAAAATTACTCTAGTTTAATAACAGATGCTTTCTAAAGATGTATCATAAATTATGAGTTCTGTAATAAGGAGTTATTGATACCTTTCAATCTGCTTCATAGGGAGAAATAATATGGCAAGTTGTATTTAGCTGCCTGTTTCTGGGAGCATTGGCTAGGCATAAAACCTTAGAAAAACAGGAATAATAATAGAATGATTTGCAAACAGCAGAAAATATAATTGTTTGGGAAGTGGCAAATATGACATAATTTTCTGTATATGTTGCTAAATAATGGGAAAAGTACTAACTGTTATCTTTTCTTCAGGCTAGATATGTATAAATAGTTATTAAGTATTTCTGCTTGATGGAGAGAACTATGTTTTGAAGGACAAAAGATATCCAAGTTTGTAAGACTGATTTAAAATGCTTAATTTTTTAACTGATTTTTTTTTTTTTTTTTTTTTTTTGCCTTTAATAGTGGAAGAATAAGCATCAGGAACAACAATATGAAAAAGGTAAGAGTGTTTTTTCCCAAAGTTCTCCTTAAGTGTGGAGTTTTTACATTGAAAGAAGAAAAATCAAGGGAAGAGGAGAAAAGTGATCTGGTCATGATTAAAGGTTGTGTTCTTGGTGCTCCTCCAGGCCTGCTTGGTCCTGACCAAGAGAGATTGATGCTCTCAAAGTTCTGACACAGCTGTGGTTCTGTGGTTGCACATTCATGGATTGTGTCTGTTGACTCTTTTGTGAAAAGGCCTCTGGGGAATTAGCTTGGGATATAAAGAAACTTGAGTGACCACTATTGTTTGCATCCCTTTTTCAAATGAGTATTTATTGTGTTGGGTTTGTTTGTTTTTTTTTTTTTTTCAGAAAAGCATTTGCAAGGTTATATTTCATTTGAAAACACAACATGGAGTGCAATTATCCCTGACATGTTTCATAGGCACGGTGCAATTCACTGCTTCAGTCTATGTCAAGACTAGTTAATTGCACAGGATTCCAGAAAAAAAATTCTAAAGAACCTGCAGTTAGAACTGCAGATACAGAACCTCTAAATACAGGAAAAATATCTATCAATGAATACTTGATAAATCCCCCCCTGCCCCCATTGGAGTGGAGAGAGAATAGGTGAAAGAATAGGTGATCATTTAGAAAATTTCCTGTTTTGTAGTTTAGCTTTAAGTCTGAATAAGAGATTTTATACTCTTTAATTGTAGTAATTATATCATGGGCCACTAAACCTACAGGAAGTCTTTATTAGTGTTAATGGGCTTTTCCAAAGTGATTTCATGCTGATAGAAGTAATCATCACTGAGCTGTTTAGTCAAATACAGAGCAGAACACCAGTGTTAGCAATGCTAGGTTATTTCTGCACCAGCACTCCTGCTGGGATAGAAAATCTTCCAAGAGAAAATGTAGAGGTCAAACTCAGAAAGTACAGAATCTTTTACAGACAAGGGGTGGGGAAAAGGGTGGTGACATTCAGTTCAGGCAGTAGCTGAAAATAATACCTACAACTTTTAAATTTGAGAACAGAGGCAGGCAGGGAGTTGAGTGAGTCCAGGCCAAAAGTTAAGGAGCCTGGAGGATGGGAAGTCTGAGCAGGTTGTAGGGGAAAAAAATTTAAAGGGTAAAGGAAATTCCCTTTTCTTTGGTGGGTATTCTGAAGACTGATTTGTGAACGTAGTCCAATTAGGATCTCAGCTGTATTTGGGGCATGTGAGACCCCCTGTGCACAAATGAATCCTGCAGTAATGAACCTCATTATTATGACCCACTAAAACTTTACTTAGGAAATGAGGACAAATGTATCCTTATGGCCCTGTTCAAATAGTAGCCAAAAATAACTCCCAGTATGTCTTTATTTTCTCATTAGTAATTTTATTCAAAATTGCCCCCTGCATATGATACAATGAACATCAAGAAGAACAAGGAAAATTATGGAGTTTAAAATACCACTTGTAAAGTGCTGTGCATATATATTCTATTATGTGAATCTTTTACTATAGTCATGTTTCATTATTGCATATTAAAATAATTATAAAAATATGTCCTCTGTGAAAGAGATACTCCCATGTGGTAACTTAGACATACTTCACTTTCCATTATAAATTGATAATTGTAGTTTAAAATTATAAGTGGTAAGCTCTGAATTGATTTAATGCAGTAAAAGACTATTTTTACTTAATTATGACCCACTTATGGTTTTCTTGTTTGGATGATGAAACATTTTGGTCAGGGACACCAGTTTGCCTCAAAGAGTTGCCCTTTTTTGTGAGGAATAGAGCATAATTTGCATAGAGTAAGGTGAAACTTCATGCTTCTCTACTTTTTACAGAGGAATATTCTGTTCTATATTTGATTTGTTTATGGAGAAATCTTAGGCACAAAAGTCCAGATTCATAGAGGGATTTGCACATAACAGCCTTAGCACTGCTACATCACTGTTGCTTTGGCCATGGACTTTACAGTCCTGCACCAAAGGCATAAGTTTTCTTTCCAGATTTTGAAAGTGTTACCCTCTTTTGGCCCATGTATCTTCATACAATTTTCCCCACATCTGCATGTTTAAATTAAAAAACAGCTCAGGTCAAGCATAATTTCTGGAAGACCTTGGTTCCTCTGGGGTAGCTGAGGGCAAAACTCAGCTACAATGACTAACTCTTAATGTAAATTTTGATGACACCCCCAGCCCCAGCTGAGCTGAAGCTGGCAGCTAAAGCTAATTAGCCATTCCTTGGCAGCATGAGCACTTGCAGACAGTAATGACTGTTGATTTTTGCACTCTTGTGATGAAAGAACTGCTGCTGTCTCATGAGAATAGGAACACAGATCTGTGTGGTAAAACATTGCATAGGATTTCCTGACACCTCTTGTGTGCAAAGCTCCTTGGTGAGCAGGATCCAAAGTCTGAAAAATATAGGGATTTGGGAGTCTGGTGGGTTTGTGTGACCTCTTCACCAAGATAATGGCATCTCTGGGGATGTGCCACAGCTTAACTTGTAGCACAATAAAACTTTCCAAGGAAGGTTTAAGGTCCTGGCTGTTGGGCAGGAATTCTGTGAACTGGTCCTTGCAGTTCAGTTGTGCCTCAGCTCCACCGTGGGCAGCAAAGCACCTTGGATCTTCTACAGATTTGCTGAACTTATGGAAGAAACTGATATTTGAGCACTAAGCATGCTGTTTTCCTGAGCAATTTTCCCCATTGCTTAAAGCACCAACTTCAGCAGAGCAGTGCAGGCTCTGCTTCCAATATGTTATCAAGTCCTCAAACATATTCCAGGAATCCCTGCTGTTGGAAGGAAAATCTGTCTTTGCCCTCTCTTCCATCGTTTGTGGTCACTTACCCATCCAAGGAGAGGTTTCTAAGGGAATCACCAGCAGCTCTTGCCAGAGATTCCAGGCAATCAACTGATGATTCAGATGACATTTGTGTGATCACACTGAAGAGAGCCAAATCTGAATGGCAAGTGACAACTTTCAGTTCTGGAAGGGAGAATTTTATAGCAGAATGAGTGAGCCAATCCATGGGGATGTGCTGCATGCAGTGACTCAGGATTTTGCACTTTGGAAATATTGCACTACCCACATATGCTACATTGCACTACATGTAGCTTTAGAAGGATGAAAACATTTATCCTGTCTACACTAAAATATTTTGTCATTTAAAGGGTACCACTGACATATTTTCCACAGTAAGAAATCTCTCTACCATTTGAAATCTGTTTGGAGCTATCTTGTGATCACTTAGTGCCCAACTGGCCTCATTATTAGGATGCTAGAGTATCAATATATTGGATTATTGAAGAAATGGTTCAGTGCTAGATTTGTTAATGTGGGAAACTGCAAATCATCTCAGAAATCCCAGAGAGCATCAAGATTTGTGAATACATATTAAAAATCTGTTTGTGTGGGGGTTTTTTTTTGTTTGTTTGTTTGTTTGTTTGGTTAGTTTGGTTTTTTGTTTTGAGTTTAGGTTCTTGTTTGTTTTTTTGTTTGTTTTGGATTTTCACTGGTGGCTTTGTCTGGGCTTTGTTCATTTGTTATTTGTTTGTTTTTAATTAAGAAAAACTAAAAAAGTAAAACAGGTTTAGAGGCCAACTGAGGTTGGGAAGCCAGTGTGAACTTTCAGAGTTCTACAGGATAGTTGGAGGTGCTAGAATTGCTCTGGTCATGAAAAGTGATATCACACAGGTAAGTCAGGTGTGTGCATTGACTGCACAGAATTATTGATATCTTCCATGGGGCCTTATATTTGACAATAATTTACATGAGCTATATAGTTGAGACTATGTCTGGTAAAGTGCTTGAATGATACAATCCTGAAATTTCAATCCTGCAAGGGTTGGAACCCACTCTGCACAAGAGGGATTTATCAGCAGAGATTTATCATTTTGTGTATCTTCCAGCAATGAAAAATGGCAGGCACTCTAGAAACACTTATGCTAGGTGGGACAGATGGTTTGTTTATCTCTCCTTCACCTGCATAATCCATTTGTCTCTAGCAAAGCTGTCAT
Organism: Erithacus rubecula; assembly: GCF_903797595.1. Classification (NCBI taxonomy): domain Eukaryota; kingdom Metazoa; phylum Chordata; class Aves; order Passeriformes; family Muscicapidae; genus Erithacus; species Erithacus rubecula. The sequence continues at coordinate 135,912,583 of NC_136689.1, forward strand.
ACTTGCTAAAGGCTTCACTGATTCCCCTCCCTCCTCATCCCCCTTTTCATCCTACTCCCTTGAGGGGAAGATTAATTTTCTCCTTAAAACAGCAAGTCTAGGCCTTATAATACCTGTTACATAAGCAAGAGATAAAGTCCTTTGTGTCCCATATTTTACAGAATTGTATAAGGATGGTTGATTTAACATTGGTTGTACCAATAAAATATGATAATTTTTCTTTAGTTTTTACAACTGTACATCATAATCTCTCATACAACTTTTTTTCTTTAATGGGTCATGAAAATGTAGTTTCATTATGAGTAACATTATGTTTGTTTTCAGGCCTAGAATCACTAAACTCCAGAGATATGAGGTGGCTTTCTCAAAGTTCCAGCTTGCATGGGATGACACAAAGGGTCCCTGTGCCATGCCTGACCTCCTGGTGTGAACCTGATGCTTTTATCTTGTTCTTTCTTTTCCATCCTTTCTCTTACTCCACAGAAAAATTAGCGTTTCACTCAGTAAGGCACATGCTTTTCACTAAAACAGAAAGTTTAAAAACTCCACAGAAAAATTAACGTTTCACTCAGTGAGGCACATGCTTTTCACTAAAACAGAAAGTTTCAAAACAGCACAGAGAAGTAACAGCACTATATGAAATCACAACTCTGGTGACCCAAGTGAAATGAAAAGGCAGCAGCACTAATAGAATTGGGAGGTTTTAAGGAAATAGGGTTTGGAGAAATTGGCTGGAAACATTGATTCTGAGACCAAACCAGTCTTTGTGAAGACAGCAATTTTTTTCATATCATAAAATATCTGCCTAGAGGGCTGAGCTGTGCAAAGAGATGCTGAAGACTTCTGACAAATATCTGTAAAATTGCACATACAGTACAGAGCATGAGAATCCAGGATCTGTGCAAACTCTCCCTCACTGCTGGATCTGCAGACAGTCCTTGGACAGTCTGATTATTTCTCAAGGCAGGAGACTGCAGAACCTTGCTCTTCCTCAGATTTTTTCCACCATAATTTTGATCTTTTCCCCTGTCTTTTCTTATTTTTTGCCTGGAATCTCAAAATACCCACCATGTAGTTTTTGGGGATCACTTGGTTCAGAATAATCTCAGAACTCTTGTAGCACTGTACATATCTTTGTGCCTGTATAAAAGAAACTCCCTAAACTTACAGTCTGTGTTACCCTAGAAAACAGAACTCCAGTTACTACAAATAACTGATCTTAGTCAAAATAATTACAATCCAAACTCTAAGTACAACCATATCACTCTTTGGAGCAGGATTTACACTTAGAATCTGCCAAAAGTTTATCAAGAGATGAGGAATAAAATATTTTTTTGTAATTCTGTATTAAATACACCTTAAATTTTCATTTTCAGAGGCTGAAACAAAAAAAAAAAAAAAGTTCAATAACCATTAAATCACAATGAGCTGGTTAATGTGCTATAAAAAGATACTGATTCTCTGAAGTTAGTGGAGGTGTCTGACACCAATGATTCCCATCCCCTGTGTTTGGAAGGATGCATGAAAACCCAAAACTGCTTATTTTGGGAGTGTCTTTGAAGAAAGAAATTCCGCTCTTGGGAAAGAAGAATTTATTTCTAAAGAAAAGATGAGTTTTAGAAGTAAAAGGAACCTTCAAGGGAAATCTGAGTTTAGTCTGAGAGCTGCTGAGAGGGGAAAAACCCCCCAGCCAGGATCCAGGTCTCAGGGGAGGGGCTGGGAGGCTCCTTCTCTTTGATGATGAAGAGGTTAAAGGGTGGTGAGGCTGAAGCTGGAAATCTTCAGCCAGGGTAGGAGGAATATGAGGATCTCAAAGTGGAGAAATTGGAATAATAATTGTGTAGCTTGAGGACTATAAAAATACTGAAAGAAGGCCAATGATAATTTAAGAGTTGGATATGATTTGAAGATAAAAAGATAGTGGAACATTTCCTGGAAGACAAAAGAAGCTGTGGTGGGAAGCTGAAAGATAGTCTGGGGTGGGATCCCCTGAGTTCTCTTCTCCAGGCCCTGTCATCCTAATTCCATTTGATAAATGAAATTAATTCTATCTTAAAAGAAGATGATGTATATATCATAAATTTTAATTTTTATTTTTACTATGACCTATATAATTGCTTGCTAGAAATTCCTTTTTCTAACAGTTGGGAACCTTCTAACTTTTATTTCTTCTGATTTCTAATTTCTGTCTGCCAGTTCTCCACTAGTCTTTATGTAATTTTTCTTAAAATGACACTGCTTTTAACAAGTGTATCTTTTGATTCAGTGTGTGTGGTGTGTGTTAATTGGGTTATTTGGTTAATTGGGATTTGCATTTACAAGAGCAAACTTCTTAAGCTCTTTAGGCTGCCATTTGGCATGCAAGCTGTATATTCCTTATACCCACAAATTTCCTGTTTCCTTTTGCTGTCCACTAAATCTCTCTCTGAATAGGTGGATGATAGTTTAGGACACTGAAGGGCTGGAGCATGTCCAGTGAAGGGTAACAAGGCTCATGAGAGGTTTAGAAAATGTGTTTTATGGCCAAGGGAGCAGGGTTTGAGAAGTCTGGAGAAGAGGAGGCTCAAGGGGAGCCTCATCACCCTCCACAACCACCTCAGAAAGGAGATTGTGGTGAGGTGGGAGCCAGTCCCTCCAGCTGTGCCTGCAGTGAGAGGAACAGAGGAAATGGCCTTGAACTGACACAGGGGAGATGCAGATTAGAGATTACAAGAGAAATGTTCCCTAATGGGTGGTCAGGCACTGGGACAGGCTGCCCAGGGACAGGGTGGAGTGACCATCCCTGAAGGGCTTAGGAGCAGTCTGGGTCTGGTTGTGGGTGGTGTGGTTTAGGGGTTTAGGGGTTTTAGTGGTGGTACAAGTTAGACTGGATGATCTTAAAGGTCTCTTCTAACCTTAATGATTTTATACCTCTAGTCTCCTAAAGGTGATGTCTTCAGCAGTTTAGTTTTGTTAATACTCCCTTATGTGTGACTAAAATCCTCTATTCATCCTAGGGTTCCATCTCTTTTCCACAGCAGTGACCCACCACGTCACTGTAATCCACTGATAAAAAACTACATATTTCCTCATCTTCAACTCTCCCTAAATGATGTATTTTTACTACTTAAGTTGATTTCTGTACATATCTGTGATTCTTACTCTCAACCAGCTTTTGGTGTGATGTTTGTCATGACTGTATTTGTACAAAATTCCGAGGTCTCATTGGCAGATTTTATAAAAAATCCTAATTGGCATTTCCTAAAATATTGATTCATTCTGTGATTAAGCAAATTTGTAGTTGAATTAAAATATGCTCATTTAAGATTATATTTCCCAGCTTTCAAAACTCTCTTACTCTCCCTCAACTCTTTCCTCTACAATCCTCTGTTACTATGGCCACTAGTAATTTCTCATTAAAAGCAGCTTACTGACATCCATGCAGATGAAGAATGTCCAGTTTTGTGCCACTAGGTGTCTGCATCTTGACTGAAAAACTTTGAAATTTCTATTTTTTTTTCTGAATAGAACTGTTTAGCCATGCTTCTGAAAACATTTCTCATCAGCAATGAGAATAGCTGCAAACATGACAGCACTCAGTCTCTTTCCAGGAGAGCTCACACAAAGAGGGGGGATCAGGACTTGATGTGCACACAGAAAATGTTAATAACGAAGCCAAGAGCTGAACTCTCAAATCCCTGTTGAGGGGTCTTTCTTCTCAAGCTTGCTGTGCATCAGGGGAAATATGAGTCACACCTGTGCAGAGGCACTGAGACATCTGGCCCAAACAAGGCATCTCTGACTCCAAGTTCTTTCACCATTCTACCCCTAAACTGATTTCTTCAATAGGACTTGGGGGTTTTTTGACATTTGAGCCTCCCTTCTTCTTTCTCTTGGCATTGCTTCAGTCACAGTCCCTTGTAAATTAGTTCAGTGCTGGATTTACCAAGCTTTTAAGCTGAGCGGGAAACATTCCCTCTAGACTTCTTATTCTTCAGCTACACTCTTTCCCATTATTTTATATCTCTTCTTCCATCAAAATCTCAGCAAAAACATTTTTTGTAAAAGGTCTTTGTTTTGTCTGTTAAATCCCATCATATAAATTTAACTCTACAATGCAACTAATTCAAAACCAACAGACATCTTGTGAAAGTAAAGAGAAAGAAAAAAATCCAGCACTGACTGCACTGAGCATTGCTGAGCCAAGAAGCATATGTTTCTTCTCCAATCAATAATATTTTATGCCTAAACTTTTTTCAAAGGAATTAGAGCAATAAGACACATGAACTTAAACTCATAAGCAGTCTCCTTTCCTGACTGTGTTTTAAGAAAAAGTAGGATGTGTTTCTGTTGTTGTTAAAAAATTCTGATTAAAAAAAAAAAAAAAAAGAAAGGAAAATGTGCACTGAACATCTGGCTTTCAGTGAGGTCTTGCTCTCTCCTATTTTTTCCAGCTGTGTTGGCTCTCTACTTTGATGGGTCCTCACTCAAGCATCCCTGAAGATCATTTTCCTACTGATTGGATGTCCCTTGGCTGTCTTCCCATTTTGAGAAGAGAAAGTAGGAGCGGATACCACCCATGAACTTGGCTTAAATGGGACTAAGCTGTCCCCTCCACTTTGAGGCACAGCTGGAATGAAGAACTTGAAAGTATAAATAAAACCCACAAAAAGCAAAGAAGAATACCCAATCAGGCAGCTATGTCTGCTTATTCTGGAGAAGCAGAGCTGAGTATCCTCACCTATTCTTTAGAGCTCTGCACTCTCCTGAACAAGCCAGCCAGGAGGAAATGGAACCAGGTTAAAGATTCATCAGTAAGCAGACTAAGAGAAATGCAGTCTGCTGAGCAAGGGTCTGGAAAGGAAGGTGGTTCCATTTAGGTTTTTTTTTAAGCTATTGAGTGCTGTCTTACTTCTCTGGTTTATGCCTATATAAATGACATCATGCTGTCCCCAAAATTTCTACTCTGTTCACAGAGTACTTCCTTTTAGTCCATCACCTATGGCTGACAGCCCTTTCTGAAGTCTCAGGAAAGTTTTTCTGGAAAGGACTCAATTAAAAAAGGTCAGTTACCCAAGGGTGGAAATAGCTGTTATGGTAAGTGTTCCTGTAACTTTAGCTGGGATTTTCTAGGCAGAAATATGGATTCTACAGAACCTGTGAATGTGACACATCTGGGAAGGGCTGTGTAAAAAGGAATTGCTGACCTGGGGCTGTGTAGTCAGACTTCAATGGGGTCTTTTGGGTTTATGTTACATGCTCAAGTTATCAGTCTTCTACATGTGCAGCAGGGTAGAAAAAAGGCACAGAATCTTTCATTACAAATACCATTTTACTTAAATTACAGGTGGAAAATAGCTCATATTTGGAAAATGTAAATACATGGCAATTGTATTTAGTCTCCTTTAATCTGACTTCTGCAACAAAGATTTTAAAAAATCAATTTCCTACATTAGAATTTTGGTTTGACCTACAGTGTGTTTTCTATGAATAGCAGCTCATCTTGATATGAACAGATGGATGATGCACAACCAGTTCACAACAGTGTAAACTGTTCCAATGGTTATTCTTGTTAGAAATATTCCCATACTTCTAAAACGGCATCTGTTGCATTGAATCTCATGGTAGCTGTGTTTTGTTCCTGCTAGCTGAGCTTATGCTGGAGACCAGTGACAGAAAATGCTTTCTGACTGTTTCAGAGGATGACAGCAATGTTTTTAGCCTGAGCAGTGCCCTGGGAGAGCATGTGTAATACAATATACTCCTCCTGAATTTCAGGATAACTGGCTGTCAAGGGAAGTGCTTGTAGGTGTGACAGGAATGGGACACTCACAGCTGTCCAGGCTGACAGGGTGGGTTGACCTGGCTGAATGCTCAGTGCCCATTGAAGCTGCTCTACCTCCCCTCTCCTCCACTGCACAGGGAAGAGGAAATGTAACAAAGGGCTCATGAATTGGAATAAGGGCAAGGACAGCAATTACCATTGTGGGCAAAACAGACTCGATTTTATTTAACTGAATTTTTCCAAGCTATTCAGGGTAGGGTATTGAGAAAATAAAATCAAGTCTTGAAAACCCCTTTTCCCCCCACCCTTCCCTTCTTCCTAGGCTCTACTTTGCTCATTATTTTCTCTGTCTTCTCTCCAGTGGTGCAAGGGGACAGGCAATGGGGACAATGGTCAATTTATCACACATTGTCTCTGCAGCTCCTTGCTCCTCAATGGAAGCACTTGTAATTTCTTTCTTTGTTCCAGTCTGGAGCCTCCCCCATGGGAGACAGCTCTCCACAAGCTTCCCCACTGTGAGCCCTTGCCACGGGCAGTAGCTCTCCACAAACTGCTCTGGTGTGGGTCACAAGTCCTGCCAGCAAAGCTGCTCCACCTGCTCCTCTCCACAGCAGCACAGCTCCTGCCAGCAGCCTGATCCAGCTCAGGTTCCCAGGGCATCAGAGCCTCCTCTGGGCATCACCTGCAGCGTGGGCTCTCCATGGGCTGCATGTGGGTCTCTGCTCCCATATTGACCCTTGTGAGGTGCAGGAACACAGCTGCCTCACCATGTTCTGCACCAGGGGCTGCAGGGGAATCTCTGCTACAGCACCTGGAGCATCTCCTGCCCCTCCTTCCTCACTGACCTGAGTGTCTGCAGAATTGCTCCTCTCACATGTTTCCACCCTTTGGCTGCAATTGTGCAGGGATTTTTCCCCCTTCTTCAACATCTTATTCCAGAGTGGCTACCACTGCTGCTGATGGACTTGGCCTTGGACAGTGGCAGATCCATCTTGCAGCCAGCAGGAATGTGCTCCATGGGACCTGTGAGAAGCTTCTAGCAGCTCCTCATGTAAGTCTCCTCTGTAGCCTCCTCTCATCAAAACCTTAACTTGCAAACCCAATAGTGATTAAGAGGAAATGGATTATCTGGTGTACAAATATTAACCAGAAAAGTACAAAGGTTTTTAGGTTTTTGGGTTTTTTATAAACAAAGGAGAAGTCAATCTCAGAAAGAGAAATAAGGATGATTTTTTTTCTTTTTTTTTTTTTTTGTATGGAGAGTGTCCTGTACCAGCAGCAGTTGTTTTGATGCTGCCATGGGTGCCAGTGTCACAGTGCTGCCCTGCCCAGACACAGTCCCTCCAGTGAGACACTGCCAGGACTGTGTGCCCAGCTGCTGGGAACATGGGATGGGGCTGCACATGGGGACCCCCGTGCAGGAGCTCCTGGGGCTCTCCTGCCAGGCTGTGGGCACAAGAGCAGGAGCACCCACACCTCCTGTTGCTCCATGGCCAGAGGGGTGTGCAGAGCTGGTGTGTGCCTGTGCCATCAATTGCTGCTCCCTACACGAGTGGTTAGCAGAGTGCAGGCTGTTAGCCAGGGTTAACCTTGCACTGCTGTGATTTCTCTCTTGGGTCTGAATCCATATTTCCCTCAAATGATTGCTGCTTTCTGCCATTAATATATCAATATATAAATTTATTTTGATATTGGGCTGGTTTTAAAACCCTTCCTCCAAGTAACAAGTGACAAAACCAGAGGAAATTGCCTCAAGTTGTACCAGGGGAAGTTTAGGTTGGATATTAGGAAAAAATTCTTTGCTGAATGGGTGATCAGGGATTACAATAGATTGCCTAGGGAGATGGAGTCATCAGCCCTGGAAGCATTTTAAAGATATATAGATGTGGCACTTAGGGACATGGTTTAGTGGAGCAGTGCTAGGTTTATGGTTGGACTTGGTGATCTTAGAGGACTTTTCCAATATAAATTATTCTGTGATTCTGTGATTCTATGAATTAAAAAACAAGATTGAAAAGTAGGTCCTACTTGAACAAAAAGTGGGTATCACACAGATGATGGCCATCAGATGACTCTAAATAAATTTGGAGACTCTTAAGTGTTCAGTGAAGCAATAATGGTAATAAACTTGTCATTCCCCTCTAATGTCTGCTATTTGAGATGACCACATCATGTAGGAAGGAAAGTATTCACCCAGCACTGTTGCTTTATTTTCTGCAATTTTACATTTTAATAATTTGATTGAACCAATGTGAATAAAGAAACAGAACAAAGAAAAAAATGTAAGGTAAGCAGAGGTGTGATCAAGCAAGGACTCCTTCCTTCTGTGGCAGCCTGTATGAATAAAGTGCATACTCAGTGAGAGCAATCCTTTGATGCTATCAGCTCAATCCACCTCCCTTCCCCTGCCAGACTGTGAATGAGTCTGTGACACAGAGAGAGGGTGTGGGTTGTGTTTTCAAACCTCACAAGTGTTTCCTGGGTGGATGATGCAGTGGAAGCTGAAGCCAGGGCAGGTTCCTTGGCAGGCAGGGACTCTGAACAACTCTTGCCTTTTTACTATAGGAAAGGACAAGGTTAGAAATTACAGAGGAAGTAAAGATGTTTCAAAACCCATGCACAGCATGTCTAAAGCAGGCCAGTGAATGCTGTTGTCTAGTAGATAGATTTTGGAGAGCTGATGAACACTTGTAGTCTGCCTAGGGAAGGTCTGCTCAGAATTTTGCCATCAGAGAGTCTGTGATGGCTGTTACATACAGCAATAGAGCTGAGAAATGAACTCTAAAGTGTCAATGTCCAATTAACATAACAAATTTTAAAAACCAAATCTGCTGAACTCATGAGTTCAACCTCATTATGGACCAAGAACAAAGCAGAATTATTTCAAACCTGATAAAACAAAAATGAGGGGTAAATGCTGTTTCTTTATTACACATGAATCAGCTGTATATTTTATTTTCATGTTGCATGATGCAAATTAGTGATGGCAAAACTTCATCATATTTGACATTTACTTGTCATAATCATCACAAAGTTTGGATGCAATTCCACATCCCATTATCTTGGCTTTGCACCGGGTAACAGTTTTCTGGTTTTGCAATTTTGGCTTTAGATGAGCTGGAAAAATTGAAAATGTGGTCAAGGAAATCTGATTTCTTACTTGTTTCTTACATGAAGAAACTGCTTTAAGTCAACATTTCTTTTTCCAAGGGAAATTTTTTCTTGGCAATTGTCCTAACATTATTCTAATGTTACCTATTTGTCTTCAAAATCTGCCAGTCTATTAAAGATGACTGTTACAAAGTCAATTCTAAAATTCACAATTTAAACTATAGAAAGCAACCCAATAACTCAACAAGCTTAGTTGTACCATTACCTGCTTTCCATCCTCCCCATAGATATAAGTAGTTATGAATTTTGCCTGAAACTTGCCTAGATGTTTTTCTACCTGACTTGGCTTCATGAGTCTATAGTATCTCTGGAAGAGGATTGTAGCTGCCTGCCCTACCAGCTGCACATCAAAGGATTTGGATATCAGCCTGGAAAAGTGAAAAGCTTTCACATGGAGATGCTGATATTACCTGGGTGCAAATGTTGAAAAATGTCACAGGCTCCTATTGAGGACATCTCCCCTTTGCAGTTAAAAGGGGATGAAATGAAGGAAAAAGGTGGCAGATCCCTGCTTTACAGGCACTGCACAGTTTTTGCACCACCTCCTCCTGCTGTTTTGGTTTTGGTTTCCTGTCTGTAGGTGACTCTGTGCATCAAACTGTGTCCTGCTCTCCCTAACAGATGGTCAGGTCCCAGAGAGGGATTTGGGCTTGTGACCAATAATGACATTTCAGAGCAGCAGCAGCAGTGTGTGTGGTGTATTGTTAGGTGCAGTGTAATACAGAGGAGTTGTTTATTATAAACTGAGGCCCCTGGTGCCTCCTTGTCCAGGAGGGAAGGTTAAAGATCTCACATGTCCCCTGTCTACCCTGTGTCTCTGCAGTGTAAGAAAAGATTCATCTCATCAATGCTTCTTTTCTCATGAGAGGAGCCTTGTTGGCCAGTGCTCTCTATTGTTCTATGAAATTACCAGTTTGGTTGAGCTATTGTTTGTAAAATACACAGTGCAAGCTAGTTAGCAAATAAAACTCTTGATTTTTCCTTCTGAAAATCCAAGAGGAAATTACCTGAATCAGCTGTGTGTGATGTGTGTTTAATTACACTGTTTTTTCACTTGGCTTCCAGACTTTTGGGTGAGGGAATATGCCCTGAGGAGCCAAATCTGACCAGAGGGTGGGTGGCAGAAGTTTATGTACTCATATTATGCTTTAGTTCACCAGCCAGTGTCCTGGGGGCAGTGAAAAGGCTTTTGGATAATTCTCTGAGGTCATGGATGCATGGACTGGAGATGACCTCAAATGTTTATGTGCTACCAGCTGGTTAGTGAGCTGCACACACATTATTACAGTTTGGATGTTTCCTTGCAGAGGATGCTCCACTCTCTCTCTAGCTCTGCTAGAACAAAAACTTGGTAATAACATGGGAAAGTATGATGTACAAAAGGGAAGGAAAAGAGGAGCTAGTGAAAAGGAAAGTCACTAATTGATATCTTGGCATGTAACAAAGATTTTTATAGATTTCCCATCTGTACAGAACAATAACTTCATTAATCCCTCTGAACTGTGTCCTCTATTGTTCTCATCTCTAACTAAAACCTTTGCCTTTAGGAATTAGTCCAAAAGATCACAAGATTATTGCTCCATTATGGACTTCAGATTGTATGTGTAGATTTATATGTTAAAATTGCCAAATTAATTGACGTGTTATTATTTTTTAAATCTCAAATTGGGTGTTTGGTCTGTGGCTTGGGATATCATGAGGTCTCTAAACACAAAAGGGAGTGCTTTGGAATGCAAAGTGCCTGAGTACTGACGTCAGACCATCATGTTTCAGGTTGCAAATCAATGTATCTTTCTGAAGTGACCTGCATTTGAAAAAGGTGTTATAAACTTTAATTTGGTTTAAATAAGTAACTGTAACTGAAAGAGAATGGCAATTTCATGACTGAATTTTCACCAAGTCCATGATGTTGGAACTGAAATGGGATATTTCAGCAAAAATAAACTTTTTAATGTCTATGTAACATTAGAGAGATTAATGTACTGAAAGCAAACAATGACATTGTTATTTCTTATCGTGTCTTTTTAGGGTACTTGGGAGAGAGATCTCAATCGTTTTGTTCTTCTCCTTGTAAGCATAGTGACTGCTTAGATAACAGTTCTGTTCTGACATTCCTTAGCAACATGGTGTGAAAACACAAACATGCTGCTTTTCACCTCAGCTGTGCTGCAAGTGCTCTTGGAGGATGTGTGCTCAGATAAACATGAGAAAGGGGACAGGCAGAAATCCACATCTGGCTTGAGGCACATACAGCTGGAATCTGCCCTATCTGCATCTTAATCTCAAATTTTGACAGAGTTTGGGCAGCATGGGGGCTGCTCACCCAAAGAGTGGGCTCACTGTGGGGAATGTGATAAGAAGTGATATTTTTGATAGAAAGGTGGGCAAAATTCAGTTTTAGTTTTATGGATAGCTCCATTCAATTTTTCACAAGAGGGAATCCTGATGGTGATGAAAAGTTGTTTTGCTGTAAGTTGAAGGGGAATGACTGTCCTGTGAATTTAAGTAGCTAAAATTGAGGTATTAGAGACATGGTACTCGTTACACCTGATCCTTTATGGAGCAGAAGTCAAGAAATGAGAAGTCTGCTGGTGTTCAGACATTTACATTTACATTTACATCTTTACATATTCCAATGATGGCCTACTTTCCTCTAATTCTTTTAAGGGAAAAATGACACCCCCTCAAGGCAATATGCAACTGTTTTTTTCCTCTAGAAAAGAAGATATTACATAATTCACACCAAGTAGGCATGCTCAAAATACTTTTTAGAATACAAATCTTAACTAGTACACAGTTTACACATGTTTAAAATACATTAATTTAGGCATAATTTCATTGCAAAAACAGAGTAGATACTTGTCACGCACTGAGATCTATAGTGTTTCAGCTATATTGCTAGCACCATTTATTACTGTGGCATATTGGCAAAAACCCCAATCATTAATCTACTATTCAAAATCATATTAATTTCTTTCAGCTTCTGATATGTAAAGAGTCTATGGCTACAATAATAAAACCACTAAGATGCATTTCTTTGTTTAATTTGTCTTTAGTTGACACGTTGTAATAGGGTATTATTTTGACTTTTGATAATTCAGCTTTTGTTATTTTAAAAAATGTTTTCCTCTTATCTAGTGTCAGCATTGATTAGTCTTTGTTGTGTTTAAGAATATTTTTTCTTATTACCTCCTTCAGGTCTAAATGATGATATGCAAAATTATGAACTTAAGTATCATCTAATGCACGATCTTGGGAACCAGGACAATATTTCTCTCTCTCTTATTGACTAATTCATGACTTTGGACTAGGATTATTGCCCATGTAAGGCTGAAAGGCATAACCAGAGTTTGCAAGGTAACTCATGATACTTCAATAAAGGGCACTATGTACAGTAACTGTGAAGTGCTTTAAACTGAAGGAACATGAGCTGGCAAGTTCAGTGGGGCAGGACAAAATCACAGAGCACCAAAATGCAGTAAAATTATGAAGTCTGACAGGTTTTTAAGCTCATTTTGTTTTAAATCTGAACTCTGGGAGGGGACATCTCCATGAAGTAGTAGTAGTTGTCTTCACCCTCAAGAGGCAACTCCCCTTGTGACTCCCATATGGCATGGTCCTTGGGGCAGGGGCAGCCACCCCTGGGCTCTCTGCCTTGAGAGAACATGAATTCATATTGCCTGTGCTCAGGTCAGTGTTTCAGTACCCAAGGGCCAACCCCTGCCCACTGACATGAGTGAGAAATGGATAATGCAGAGCACAGTTGTGGAAACTCCTTTTCATTGCTAAGACCAATGGTCTCTGGTCTTTGACCTCTCTGCCCCAGGAAAATACTATCACTGCCACAATTGCTGATTTTCCTCTTCACTCAGAACTGTAAACTGCAAAAGATATACTGCCAAATAAGTATTTTTCTTATTTTGGAATCTCAACCATATTCACACAGTTTCCAGTTCTGTCTCAGTCCTGCATGCTGACCTTTACCAGCACATCAGTCTGGTGTCACAGTAAATTTCTGCACATGGATACTGCTAGGGAACAGGTAATGGTTGTGCTGCCACATTTTGAGTTGTCCTCTGGATCACTTCCTGAACGACCTTGAGCAAACAGAATGACCAGGTTTAATAGAGGTTATTGCCTTTTTTTTCCCTTTTTTTTGTGCTCAAAAGATAAAGAATTTATTGTAGGGTTTATAAAAAGAACTGACTGTATTAAACCCTTGATAAGTTAAAGAGTGTCTAGCAATACTGGCTGGATTTCTCAGGAAGACAGAGACCGGATTTTCTAGAAGCTATACTTGTCCAAAATTTTAACTTTACTGTTCTGTTAATGCAAATCTTGACTTGAGATTCACTGTTTTCAGCAGTACAGGATCAATCTCACTTTATTTTTTTTTTCTTTGAATTTTTATTTTTTGTGGAAAGTACCTTTCCACATCTGGCTTGTCTCTGGTGTGATCTATCCCATCCATACACGGACAAACACTCTCTTAGGAAAGATTTCTTCTGACCTATTGCAATGTCTGCTTTAGAATTATAAACTAAATTAAGAGTTTGGGTTGAAAAGAACCTTTAAAGTTCCTCTAGTCCAATGCTCTGCAATGAGCAGGGAAACCTTCAACACGATTAGATTGCTCAGAGCCCTGTCCTGCCTGACCATGAATGTTTTCAGGGGTGGGACATCTACCACCTCTCTGGGAAACCTGCTGCAGTGTTTCACCATTCTCACGGGAAAAAACCCTTCTTCCTTATGTCTAGTTTTAATTGACTTTGAGTTTAAAACCACTATCCCTTACTTAGGATTGCATATTATTGGTATTAAATAAAATCAATCTGGCAGAGTAATGCAAATGTAACCATCAATTTTTGATCAGACAAAGCCCACTGTTAATGTTTAACAATTGTTCTTTTACTTGATAGCAATTGTTCATATTGTAGGGAAAGCTGCATAGCACGGAAATGTACTCATCTATCCAGCTTCTATAAATGCACACTTTATGGGTATTTCCTGTACACACAAAAGATTGCAAATGTCAAAGTGAACATGAACATGTTGCAGGACTAATAAGAAAATCAATTGCTGTATACAAATACTCAGATAAAGGATGGTGATACTCATCTAATCCAAGATTTGCAGAGGTTGTTTTAGCTGCTTGTGTAGCTTGGTAGTGTTTCATTGTTTACTATAGCATTTTCCTGGAGAAACTGGCTGCTCACAGCTTGGATGGGTGCACTATTTTCTGGGTAGAAACCTGTCTGGATGGCCCAACCCAGAGAACTGTGGTGAATGGAGTTAAATCCAGTTGGCAACTGGTCACAAGTGGTGTTCCCCAGGGCTCAGAATTGGGGACAGTCTTAAATAATATCTTTATCAGCAATCTGCATGAGGAGATGAAGGGCAGTGAATTTGCAGCCAGCACCAAGCTGATCAGCTGGAGGATAGAAAGGCTCCATGGAGGAATCTGCACTGCCTGGATTTATGGGCTGAGGTCAATTTAATGGGGATAATTCCAGGGTCACAATTCAGTCACAATAACCCCATGGAATTACAGAATGGTCTGGGTTGAAAAGATAATCTATTTCCAACACCCCTGTCATGGGCAGGGCACTTTCTGCTAGACCAGGTTGCTCACAGCCCCATCCAACCTGGCCTTGAACACTTCCAGGGATGGGACATTCACAGCCTCCCTGGGGAGCTTGTTCCAGTGCTTCATCACCCTTGGAATAAAGAATTTCTTTCTAACACTAAATCTAAACCTGCTCTGTTTCACTTTAAAACCATTGCCCTTGTCCTGTGGCTATTTGCCTATATAGCATGCAAATGTACTCACCTATGCAGCATCTACAAATGCACAGTTTCCCATGGCTGGGAAGATTCCTGGCAGAAAAGGACCTGGACACAGGCTGGCTGTGTGCCCAGGTGGCCAAGAAGGCCAATGGCATCCTGGCCTGGACCAGCAATAGAGTGTTCAGCAGGACCAGGGCAGAGATCACCCCCTTACTCTGCACTGGTGAGGCCACACTTCAAATCCTGTGCCCAGTTCTGGCCCCTCACCAAAAGAAAGGGGCTGGAGTGAGTCCAGAGGAGGGCAGTGGAGCTGGGGAAGGGTCTGGAGCACAGGTCTGATGAGGAGCAGCTGAGGGAGCTGGGGTGTTTATTCTGGAGAAAAGGGGGCTCACAGGGATCCTTTCACTCTCCACAGCTCCCCAAAATGAGGCTGGAACCAGGTGGGGTTGGGGTCTTCTCCTGGGTAACAAATGAGGGGACAGGAGGAAATGGCCTCCAGTTGTGCCAGGGGTGGTTTAGTTCCAATATTAGGAAAAATGGCGTCACTGTTAGGCTGGTCAGGCACTGGAAGAGGCCACCCTAGGAAGTGGTGGAGTGCCATTCCTTCAAATGTTCAAAAGACAGGGAGATGTGGCACTTAGGGACATGGTTTAGTGGTGGATTTGGCAGTGATGGGCTAAGGATTGGACTGGATGGTCCAACAGGTGTTTTCCAGCATAAATGATTTTGTGTACCCTGTGTCCTAGCCATGATGACTGAGCACACAATTATTAACATAAAACTATAAAAACCCTTCCTTTAAGATGTGCTGCAAAGTAATTTTTTGCAGGGCTACTCCTTGCTTTAATTTTAATACAGGTTTTTTTTTTTTTTCTTGTTTTGTTTGGGTTTTTTTTGTTTTTTTTAGTACAAAGGTGAGTAGAGCTTGTACCTACTTGTAAGGTAAGAAAAAGAAAATCTGAATGTAACAAAGCTCACAGCCTAAGTTTCCTGATCATGTGGTTTTTTACTCACTATTTAACAATGATCTTATTTACAAATCAGATATTTATTTCACACTAGTCTCAAATTTGGCTGTGGTAGACAAGGACAGTGTCTATCTGATAAACTTTTAATTGGTTTTTGTCTTCTTTTCCCTAAAAAAATACCTTCAAACTCATGCAGCTGAAAATAACCTATGGAGATATGATTTCAACTTCATGCATGCCAATTGGAAAATGGAAAACAGACTACTTGGAATGTAAAAATTAGTTTTGATCCTTATAAAGAAGAAACTGTATTCTAGGGAGATTGTTTTTTATTGACTTCAAACATGCTCATTTAGTAGGGCCTCTGGAGGGGAGAAATAGCTGATGCTGATGAATTATCTGCAATGTGTTAAGTAATAAATGTGAAAACCCCAAATTCCAGAAGACGTGCCAAGAAAACCAACCACAGTTGAGGCCCTTACACTTGGTGTCATTGTCACCTCAAATGGGTCTATATATGACTGTTTTATGTTATTTTCTAATACCCTTTACTCATCATTGCATGGTCCATGAAGTCACTTTGGAACAACCTTTATGCTTTCTTTAGACTATTCTGTATTATTTTCTGGAGATGTTTCAGGTAATGTGTTAGCAAATGCCATCACTGCCATTTCCTGGACAAGGTGCATGCTTTGCCTCAAGGATCCTGCCCCACCTGGGTCAAAAAGTGCCACAATGCTTCAGCAAGGGCTACAGTCTGCATTATCAGTAGTCACAAAACAGAAGCTGGGAGACGTTTTCCAGGCTAATGCTTTACCTGAAAACCTATTTCTGTAGCCAGACCAAAGTTTCAGGATCTCCATAAATCCACTCACAATATCCAGGAGCTCTAGACCTAAGTGCAGGTACTGGATTATTGTCTGCATGTGGGAATTGGCAAATGCAGGGTGCAATGAGTGTCATCACGTGCATAATAAATAAATCAATCAAAGCACGCCCTGTATCCTCCATGTCTTCTCCGGGCAACTAAACTCTTCTCCCAGGCAATTAGCAACAGCTCAAGAGGAAATGGCCTCAAAACTGTGACAGGGGATGTCACAGGTTGGACTTCAGGAAGAATTTCTTCTCTGAAAGGGTTATGAAGCATTCAAACTGCTGCCCAGTGGTGGAGTCACCATCCCTGGAAGTGCTCTAGAAATGACTGGGCAAGGAACTCTGGTTTAGTTGGGATGGTGATGTTCAAAGGTTGGACTTGATCATCTTGGAGGTCTTTTTCAAATACAGAGATTCTATGATTCTACAATTAATACATTAGAATGCAAGTTATGTGCTGTGATTTGTACCTTCCTTGCCAAAGATTGGAGCTTTGCTTTTTCCCACAACAATGGAAAATTACAGAATAGCTATTTCACCACATACCTGCTGCTTTTATACCTCTATTATCTGATTTTATCCTTCACTTTGCACAAATGGGAAAGGAAAATTAGCAACAAAGCAGTTGTAGATTGCCCCAAAAGTCTCCAAATAAATTATTGCTTCAGAAACTACAGGAAAGCACTTCTTTCTGGTCACTGATGTGTATCTGTAACTATGGAATATTGGTTTGGCTTATTTTGTGAATCTACATGTTTATAAAATCCCTGCAACAACTTCCATCTAAATTTCAACAACCTCCAAGCATTTTAGGTGTTACCTGCAAACATTTTAACAAATCCTTCAATAATTGCTCAAACCAGTGACTATATCATGTAAACGCACATTCCTGTGTTTAACTCCGTGCTTACTCTGAGCAAAGAATCATCAAAACAGTTCTTGAAATTCTTTAATATCAGCTTCAGTTCTTCACCTGTCACCCCTAATATATGTATTTTAAAAGGATTATAATAAATTTCTGATATTTTAAAAACTTCTGTATAATAGTTCAATGTTGTAAATAATTATTTTGACCCTCAGTTTCACAAAAACCTAGGGAAAAGCAGAATTTATTTTTCATTCTGGATTTTGAATTGAAAATTCCTATGGAAATAAACTTTAGGCATAAAAGTTTCAAAGCCTAACAAATATGAAATTAATAAAACTGTATTAACCTAACTAACTTATTTCAATTAAAAGACTGTACAGAATTTTTACTTCCCAATCAAAATAAATGTTACCTCTAATTTGAGATTTTTGACTATAAATGATGATGTGAAGAATATGTCCTAAGAGTCATAAACTGAGATGATAACCTTAATTTTCAGCAAATAAGGTTAAAAAAAATTAATGTTTTCCTTTTCTCAAAATTTATCCTCCCAAATCTGCAATTCATGTTGGGCTTATCTTCATGCCCTTTCAGAGCAAATCTAGAAAAGACTAAATACCATGAAGGACATTTATGTACAGCAGATTAATTTCCTTTTGTATCTTTGTTCCACTGATCAGAGAAACCGATTTAGAAGGGAAAAAGGAGGCAGATACGTAACATATGTGGTTTGTGTCAACATAAAATATTCAACAAGGACAGATAGGTCTGAGCTCAAATGTTCAATGTGACTCCAGAATGACTGCATGGTTTGGAGAGTGTTCAGATCCCATGCAGTCTTTCCTGTAAGGAAATGGAAATTTCATGTGAGCTTAATGTTTTGGTGACTGTGTTTTCTCTCTGTTTGAATGAAAGTCCATGGGATCTACATAACAGGGTAGTGAAAGAGATCTCAGATATGTCATGGATTGAAGAGATCACAGTAGACTGACTGTGGGTGGGTGCAGGCATTTTCTCAAATGCTTCCCTAACTTTAACACAGTTTTGGGGGAAAGCTGAGATTGTGTCCTGAGGCAATAACAGACTTTTTTGCTGCTTTGGCTTGCCAGCTGGTTAAGATGAGACCTGCCTTTCCATATTGAATGTTACACATTTGTTGAGTTTACTGACAAGTAAAGAGAGAATTGTGCAAGTTCAGCTGTCTCAGCATGTTTGGAAAGGTTTTTTAGATACTCTTAGCTGTTCAATACCAATACTTCTGTAAAACAAGCAAGACTTAACATGTTCTGCTATATTATTATTGTGCCAGTTGCATACTTTCTGTGGAAAAAAGCTACTTTCTCTGCAATTCTCAAAACCAGGATGGTTTTAAGGCACCTGGTTTTGGCTTTTTGTTAAAATGGCTCAAAAATAACACTTTTAATGCTTCTATGACTGAGGACCCAGGAGAAGATTAAACACTGAACTGATCCACTGAAAGAAGAGTAAAATGTTTTAAGTCTAATGTAGTTCACTAGTTGAACCTGTGGAAAAAAATGACTGAATAGTGGGAGGGATGATTGAAGCTGGAAAAAACTGGAGCAGAGAAGTTGTGTCTTGCTTGAAAAAGAAAATATGCAGTGGTGACTATTGTTGGAGTGCTCAAAACCTTCACCAAGCAGTGAAAATGGTTTCCCTGAACTGCAGGATAGACCCCCCAGTGCAGCTGGGTGAAGGCACTTCTTTTCTGAGTGCTTTCAAACATGGAAATGTCTTGGGCCTTGTAAAGACTCCATAAGTTACAGCTACCAGAAGGAGCAATAGCCAGTGCCTACAGAGCAGCTCACTAATGCCTAAAATTAGTCAGTGTCTATTTCCTCAAGTCCAGCACCAATTTTGGACAAATTCATGTAGCAGGTTTACTGTGAATCATTAAATTAAAACTTACCTTTAGTTTGGTCCTGGTTCAAAATCTATCTCCAAGCCTTTTTCTGGTTTTATCGACACAGCACAATGCAAATTGTAACACAGAAACACCTGAGCTCAAACTGATCTACCTTAGCTATGCCTGCTAGAGGAAACTGTGGTACTTAAGCAGTTAAAGCAGTTAAAACCAAGTTTTAATACTTGTATTTGGTATCTCTGAATCACTGCACTTTCTCCACACACTTTGGATTGTCAAGATTTCTCTTCAATGACTTGAGGAACTCCCCACTGCTTCCATTTTCTCATCTCCATCATTTCCATTTCTCTAAAGTGATGTTCCAAGATCTCCTCAGCACCTCAAACAGGTAGGAATAAATCCTAGTGGTTAAAGGAGATGAAAACACACTGTAATTACTCCAAACTATGGAGTTATAAAAGGCAACTTGGAAGAAGGAGGGAGAGAAGAGGACAACTGAGACACATTGTCTATAGTAAGAAATTACTATCTAGTTATTTTAAGGTGATGAAGAGAGTTCACATTATATTAAATAAGAGAAATATCACTCCCACATGGTCTAACAAAATATGTCATTTGCCTTCCCCATGGCATCAACCACAGGCTGCAACACCACTGCTTGGAAACTGGAATAGCATAGGTATTAAAGGAAAAAATTCTCTCCAACAGTTTTCAGGGTGTGAGCTTTAGAATGTGTGGGCAGTTCTCTCAGTGAATAATTATTATAAACCAAAATCACCAGGTTTACTACTCATGTAGGAAACTGATGAGGGTTTACACCATGGTGTAATATTGAAAAGGAATTAGAATTTTAACACAGGCAAGTGCAACAGAAGCAGAACAATAGAGAAGATTTCTGCCCTGAAAACTCTTACCAGGTGAGACACTTCCTTAGGAAAAATATATTCGTAAACTCTATCCAGGTAAACCTCACAGATCAATTAAAAGTGAAAAAAAAAACCTAAAAACCACATAATTGTTCTGCTGTGGTGCAGTTTATTGCCTTTTTGAGATCAGGGACAAGGGAAACCCCCTTGACTCTTTTTTCTCTGAACATAAAATCAGATATTAGCAAGCACAGACTATAAGTGTGTTTCTATTCATACCACAAAGATTTGAGGGTGATTCATAGTCACTATTGGATGACTGATTTTCCAAATGGTTAAATTGACAGTAACCAGGCTGACTGTTGACTCTGTTGAAGTGGCTGCTACTGTGGCTGTGGTAGGCAGGTTTTGTATTAAAAGATTTCTAAAACCTATACTAATTTTGCAAAGTACTATAGAAGAGATAATGAAAACCAATAATTTCCTTAGCTTTTCATTGAAATTATCATTAAAATGCAGAGGAAGAATAACCCCCTACCTTGAGGCTAAAGAGTCTGGATTTTTGTCTGCCTACATTTTCTTTAAATCTGAAAGTAATTCATCTCCTTGAATTTCTTTTTGATTTGATTAGTTACAGGGTTGAGGGTTGTGGTTTTCTGTTTGGGTTTTTTAATTATTTGTTTGGTTTTTGTTTTGAGGTTTTTTGTTTTTTTGGATTTTTTTGTTGTTGATTCTACTTTAGAAAACTGCTGTACAATTTTTTTAAGTGTGCTTGAGAGTCTAGAGACCAAATTCAGGCTCTGTAAATGAGACTTTGTGTCTGACCCTTGAGTGTACAGCAGCACCATGAATCTCTGTCAGGCACTGAAATATGTTCGTATTGTACACAACTGTTTGGAAATATTTCTTCTCAAAGTCTCTAGGACATTCAAATGCAGAGACCAACGGCCCCAGTGCACTGGCATCCTTGACTAGAACTTCAATTTTGATATTAAAGATTTCCTTTAAATTCTTAATATTTAAGATATCAGTAATTTCTATAGTACATAAATTCTTAATAATTTTCTATTCTTTATATTTAGTATCTCAGAATTCATTGTAAGTATCCTGACTGGAGGGAGAGGAATCCATTCTGGAGGCAGAAGGGTCTGTGTTGGTGGAGGTTTTTCTGTAATAGCAATTCCTGAAAACATGCCTGGATCCTGTCATCTTGTTCAGGCATGAACTTCTTAAGGTGTAAATGCTGATGGAAATCTTATTTGTTTTGGCTGGAAATACCATCATGTAATGGATAATTTTATAATTTCAAAATATCTTGTTGAATCTGTAACTTCGTGTAACAGATGGTTAAGAGATGCTGGTACAGCATGGTTTAGACTCACCTCATAATAATTTCTAGGGAAAGGGTCAAGAATTAAAATATATGGCTCCTGGTCCATGTCATAGACTGTATTCTTGGAAATATTCAGGGGACTGCCCTAAGATTTTATAAATTTTAAATGGGGGTATCAGCTTGGTGAATTTTTCAGAAAGTAGCTGCTTGTTCTGCATTTCCCACACAGGGAATGAAGATTGCCTTTTACCACCTCTCTGGATGAAGAGGAGGTGCTCACATACCATTGTAGTAGAAACTGTAGGATTACAAAAACTGTAATTTCAGAAGGCATCCTGGTTTATCAGTTGCATATGTGCCCAGATTATTTTGGCTTCTGATGTGCCTGCAAACACTGTCATGGTAAATCCTGAATTTCTTTTGCTACTCTGTCTTAAGTTATGGAGAAAAAATATTTTAAACATAAATTGCTTCCTGTAGTTCATGCTGCTCATTTCACCTCACTTTCTGCTTAAAATAATCCAGAGAAAAAAGTTGGTCTAACATCAATGACAAACCCTGTTCTATCAGGAGGACTTTACAGCCTCTGCAGTATTCTGTCATTCTATGGATCATATAACATGATCAGGCATTAGAATATGTCCAGGGAGGTGGCTGAGCTACCATCCCTGCAGGTGGTTAAAAGGTGTCTGGATCTGGTGCTGGGTGATGGTTCAGTGCCTTAGGGCTTACAGAGGTAGTGCTGAGTGAATGTCTGGATTGGATGGTCTTGTAGGTCTCTTCCAACTTTGTTGAATTTATGATTCCATGATGATTAAGTTATTTTTACAGGGCAATTGAACATGAATCTCAATTTATGTGAAAAGTTTTATCTGCAGCTTTCATTTTCTATTTCCTTTGGATTATTATTTTTTTTTTTTTTTTAATAACATACTGTGTGCTATATGGAAATTAAATGTCTATTTAAGATGATCAAGAATTCAGATCCTAATCTGTAAAAGACAAAAAATTGCTATATTGAATGTAGAAGAAAAACCAGGAACACAGCCCTTTTTAATGTCTTCCAAAGGTTAGTTTCAGTATTGCAGGGCTATGTAGAAGTAGATAAGAAGCATGAGCTGCCTGGGGCTGTCTCTTGTGTTCTGGTAAGGTCTGGTCTTTTGACACTGAGCAGACAAGCAGCATTTTCCTATTTTGGCAGGAAACACATCAACAGTGCTTGGATTATTAACATGTGTTACAATCACTGAAATTTTACATCAGCTTGGAGCAGAGATAAGCCAGACACTGACACTGCCAGAAACCTACTTGGTGTTGAAGATCTTTTATTTCTTCTGTAACCTCACAGTTTATCCACATCAACTCCTGGATTCCCATGAACAACACCCTCAGCATCTTTGTATGGTCCATTGCCATTAACAGAGCTCAGAGTATAGGTGGAAAAAATACAGAGCATAAATGAAATTAGTTGTTCTTGTTTGACTAGTAAATACTGTTATTTGTTATTCCAATGATATTGTCTAAACACTGTGAAAAAAAAGTAATTTTTTTTTACAAGGTTACAATTTTGGATTATCCTAGAAATTATTCACAGCTCAAAATTTGTTGCAGTTTTCTTGTTTATTCATTATTCTTAATATATGGGAAACAAATATTTTACCAAAAAGTTAAACCATGAAATAGAAAATGGATTTATTTCATGATACATTTTCATAGCTTACCTTAGATAAAATCTTTTTATTCTGATTTAGAAAACGTATTATTGAATAAGGCCATTGTTTCATCCTATGACACTTACCAAGTAATCAGTAGTGGTAATTGTAAATGAAGAAGCATTATCTTGTGGTAAAGCTGCTCTACAGCCCAGCAATAATATGGTTTGGGGAGAAAAGTCTTTGCCAAGCTTGGAGCTTAAACAACTCCATCTGAAGCTACTGGAAATATTTTTAATGAATTAAAAGATGGTTTTACTGAGCCATTTAATTTAAGCCCTAAAGCAGAAGCTTTGTTAAGCCTTGTAATGATCATTATGATCATAAAACTATAGGTACTGCATTATGATCATAAAACTATAGGTACTGGTCCCAATAAGTAAATGCTTTATCTTTGCTTAGATCTCAACAAATTATCTCTCACACAAAAAACATGTCAGAACATTTGTAGATTTTCATTAGCCTGGGGGAAAAAAGTAATCTCCTCAAGGAAGTTCATGTGTGGATAATCTCTTGGTTCTTCTAAAGAAGTATAAAACTTTAACAAATGAACACATGCCTAGTACTTGCCATGCTCCCAGGGCTTACACATGTAACCAAATTACTTTCTGAAAAGATCTATCTAAAATAATGAAACTCATCAAGAGAACCTTTATGATCCTTATAAGTGACTGGGTAAAGAGAACCACTTTTTAAATATTAACACTTACATGAAAGCCCAACCAATCCAGTTGGAAATTTGCTTTCTGTATTCATGCATATGCAAAACTGAATCCTCCTCTGAATCTGTGATAAAAGAAATTGTGTCAGCACTTCTCTGATAACAGGCTGTGCATGGAAACTGCATTTGGAAAGGAGAAATTGCACAACGTGACTGTTTAGTCAAAGCAAGTAAATGTGTCCAAGAGTAATTCTATTCCTAATAAAAATCTTTTCAGGTACAAAGGCCTGGCTTGGCTGCAGCTCCCAGTGCACAGAGGTGTCTCCAACTCAGTTGCTGGCACAGGACTTACTAATGATGGTTGGAGACTTTTGTATTTGGAAGATGAATAGTATCTCAGAAGCTGAGTCTCAGCTCTGACAAGCACCAGAACTTTACAGACATCGATTTTAATTCATGCACTCACCAAGGATTTGAAGTGCTTTGCCTGCACTACATTGCAGATGAGAGTATTCCCACTTTTCCTGGCTAAATGCAAAGCACTACCTTGATTTCAGAAATGCCTACTGTAATGGTTTTGAAATCAAAACCAGTGAGAGACTTCAAGTCAGAAGTACAACTTAATAGGAAAAAAGCAAAAAACTAAAACACATGCAATAGTACAAAAGAAAAAACACTGACAAGAGTCAGAATACTACCTGACACCCTGTTGGTTAGGGAGGTGGTAGCAGTCCAGATGAAGTGGTCTTCTCAAAGCAGTGGTCCTGGTAGCTCTTGTCCTCTGAAAACCAGTGGGTAAGGGCCACTTTAGTGTTCCAAATCTCAGATTTTATTTAAGTAGGAAAGGCTTGGCTCCTCTCCCTGGTGAAACATCTCTCAGTGGGATAATATTTTTTATCAGTCATGCAGTGAGACTCAATGGGCCATTAAGAATGGGTCATGGGAAAGATAAAGAACATTGGCCCACTTGGTTTTTAACAGATGGCCCATTAGCAGAGGATATCTCCACAGAGATAAGAATCATTGCCCCACTTGGTTTCAGCAGATGGTGAGAGAATATATCCCTTTGGATATATCTCTACATTGTAACCTAGGACACATGTTTACTGCGTTTTCTGCCTCTCTGCAGTCTTCACTTGGAGAGGGACTAAAACTCCATGGTGGTTGTTTTGGAAGAACCTGATTTTCAGATGCTTTTCCCTCTGTCTCCCCAAGCCTGGGGACAGCTCTCAGAGAGAGGGATCAGAGAATGAGGAGGTGCAGGGCAGCACAGACCTGATAGCACAGAAACAACTGGGAAGGGAATTTCTAAACAGTTTGGCTTTTTGCACCTAAAAAAATCTACCTGCTTTAGACACCCTAGTCTCACTTGAGACCTTCTCCTAAATTTCTTTTATTTTTAGAAGCAAAATGCAATGGCAAAGTAAAACTCATGTTGCTGGCTCAGGTATCAGTTTCCTTAAACATCAGGTTACATCGTGTCTGCTCCTAAAAAAATCTGATTTGTACTCTGGTATTTTTCGGTCTGCCGTAGCCGTTAGAAGTAAAAGGCAGCCTAAACCTCAGAATGTAACCTGGAACCTTTTGGAAAAGGAAATTTGGATTTATTCCACTGGAATTAAGACAAAACCAGATACTGAGATCAGTTGGACTGCAAAATCAGCCAAAGCCAGGGTGTGTTGAAAACAGTAGTTTGTGTTCAGACAAATTTCTTATTATGAATTATTCATGGAACTGGACTATTAAGAAGATTCTGATTCTTTTCTCGAAGATATGTTGTTTTAGGGATGAAGTTTCAGAAGCTTTCAGTCCTTACAATTTCTAACTGTCCCTCAGACAAGTTTTTTCCTTTTCATTTAAAGCTTAAGTTCATTAAGTTTTTTGAGAATCTGGTGGCTTTTTAATGCTGTATAAATGGAAGCTGAGGCTTTTGTTAATGGTCTTTTACACCAAGGTAAAATACATGGATCATGAAGCAAAAAATGGGTAAGTTCTAATTTTAATTGTATCCTAAAATAGTTTGAACTCTCTGGGCTGGGCAAAAATCAAACTGGAAATCTAGGGTGGGATCTGGCCTTAATCTGTAAGTTTGGCACAGGTCCTCCCTCTGGATACTGGCAGGCCATTCCTCTTCTGCTGGCTGTAGGGGCACACAGGCACTAACTTCAGACTTAACTGCCAAACATCTCAGAGAAGCCGATTTGGGGTCAATTTACAGCAATAGACCTTGAAACCTTTCTGGCAGTGTCTTTATGACTTCCCAATTAAGTTTTGTTTGCAAACAAAGGAAAGCATATAGAAATATACATGGAAGAAAACATGTTCTGTCTAAAGGCACATTTCCTGTAACAGGCAATGCCAACTCTGCAAAAGAGCCTTTGCAGATTAATGTGTCAATGGTAAAAACCTTAACTGGGGATTTGTATTCCTGGCCTCACAGGTAGGAAGCCTCATGTAACTGGTAACCAGGAATTGAAAACTTCATGGTGAAGGAGGGGAAGAAGAAGAAGAAAATTGTGGTTTTGGTTTTTTTTTAGCTTTTTGTTTGGTTGTTTCAGTTTTAGTTTCAATGGTTGATTTTGGTTTTTTTTAATAAAAGTACTACTAATAAGTAAGAACTGAACATACATTAAAGAATACAATGTCTTGTATTGATTCCGAGTGCTTAGAAAATTTTGTCCTGTATTTGGGAGAGATCTGTGCTGAAGGTAATGCTTGATGCTCACACATGTAAATTCTATTTCCAGTCTTGTCCTAAGTGAATGGCCTGCTTTGTGAAAAGCAGTTCATCGGTGGTTAACTTTCTTATTTTATTTGAAAAAGAGCAGATCTGCCAAATTAAACTGAGACCTGCTGAGATAATCACATTGAGCTGGAAGGGGCTGTACCCTTAAAACCCCTCCTGGAGCTAAAGGAACTGCTCTGGAGCGAGGTGGTGGCTGGCAATCAAAGTGGGGGAGCCCTTAGGGGACCAGGAGGGCCATTAATTTTAGAGCAATCATGTGATGCTTACATGGCCTGTAACTCTCTCCTGCAGCACAAAACACACGTGCACAACGTTCCCTCATTACCAGCTGTGCTCTGGGCTGCTCACACGAGCACAGCATCACATCAAATTGTGGCTCTCCACAGTCAATGAGCACATCCAGTCACTCATTTTGAGACTGCTCATCCACCCTGTTTTATCACCAAGCATTAGCTCTGCATTGCCTCCTGGGGGAAGTTTTCTTTCTGTTTTAGACCTCCAGCTCTAGTACCTGCATTTAAGGATCATTTAAGGATCAGAGGAAAGTGTTTCTTTATAAGGATTCTTTATAAGCTATTAGGATTTTATTTGAAGCTGTGAGAGGAATATGGAAAGTACAGGCTGTGGATGTTGTCTGCAATGATTCCCTTGTGGAGATGAAGATATCTGATAAGAACAGATAAAAGTGGTCCAGAAACAATGAGCAATAAACTGGGAGATGCCTTCAGAACTGGAGAGTAAACACCTGCTCGTTTGATTCCCTGCACTTGTATTTTTGTATCTTTTTCCTATGCAGAAGAAAAAACAAGTTAGAAGTGTAGGTCTCCTGAAATTATGGAAAGGATGTGGAATAGACTTTTCTGCAAGTTCCAGGTGAATTGACTTCCGTGGGGACCAAATGGCCTCCTTTTCTCTCCCTGTAGCTGTGAAGAGTCAAGGAACAATTGTAACAGCTGAAACATGCTCCCTCAGTTGACAGAAATAGGGCAGGAGATGTGATAATAGGAAACATGGAACCAAACTCAAAACCAACCAGAATGTGCATACTCATCAGGTATTCCTCTGGAATAATCATGCAAGACTCCTTCAAATCCAACAGGCTTGACAGATGAGATCCAAGTTCTCTCCTGACATTCCTGAGTGCCCAGGGAGGAGGGGATCTGTCCTGGCTGCTTTCTGGCTCATCAGGCATTGCCTGGCAGGATCTCCCCACCATGTGCAGGACATGAGGGCACTGGAGCCCCCCTGCCTTCCCAGGGCAGCCCCTGGCCAGAAACCACCAGTGCACCCCACTGAACCTCTGCAAGGTGCACATTCTCTGCAAGGTTTGTGCCTGGCAGGATGTCTCTCACCACCACAGTTTCAGCACATGGTTCTGCTGCTGTTTCCTTACAGCACAATGCCAACATTCAGATCTTTGCTGTTTTCTCTACTTTCCCTTTGCATCATGCTGGTCATTACTTTGTACTTGAGATTTTCAACTTTTGTCACTAATTGCAGTGGTATCATGATATAATTGTTTGCCAGATCTCTTTTTTTTTAAAATTCAAATTTATATTCATTTAACCACAGCTTCTCTCAATTTCTTTTCAGCAAAATCCCTTTGTTTAGACTTGGGCCCAAACTATTTTTTTCTGGAAAGCATTGAAACAAATGGTCCTGGCTGCCTCCTTTTGATTAAGGATAATTGGAAAAGATAAGATTTCTTATTCTACTGAAAGGTGTCCAACGCTTTGTAAGAACTCCATTTGATTTTGATGAACATTGAAGAATTTTTACTCAACTTCATTCATACCCAGTCATTGCTATTGCTTGTATTAGACACCCATTTGCAGAGCTCCAAAAGTGGTCATTGCGAGGAATAGCATTTTTGAAATATAAATTAACTTAATTATTTTAGTTACAAGAGAATGCATAAAACATATGGGAGTTTTCAGGTTTTTTTCCTTCCTTTTTCTTCTCCCAGTTTTTCCTTTGTGGGAGAAATAAAAATACTTTTAATTTTTTCAGTTTTTTCAATTTCACTATACCAGAAGAAAGCTTAAGGAGGGTTTGGAATTTTTACTTAATACAGAAAGATTTTTCTTGATAAATCAAATTTTAATTTAGCTTCAGCACCTGCAGAAACCTTGGCCAAACTCCCATATAAAGTGTTTGGATCAGATTTTAAAATTTCCCCCAAGAATATATCTTTAATACATCAATACTAAATTTTCAAGAAATATAACATCACTTTGCCTATTTTGCTTCAAACCAGAAATATTTTAAAATATTGGAAACATGGAAAATAATATTTCCAAAGTGACACTGAACTGGAAAACTTATCATTGTTTACTCAAATAATTTTTTTTTTGGTCTTTAGTGGACAACAAATTTTGTTCCCATTACCATTAATTTATACCTGTGTGAGGAAGAAACATAAATGTTCCAAACCAAATAAGCAGAATAAAATGGAGATTAGAACTATAGCTGAAAAGACAGCTGAAACCATATAAAACAAATATCTCCTGTAAATCTCTCATTCCTGCCATACATCATTGCCTGTGACCATCCCTTACCACCCTGTGTCCTTTTTGGATTATGAGATGTGCAGAATTGGAGCCTGTCTTAACATTTTGCAGGCTGACACAGACATCAGTAATTCTGTATAAATAAGGCCGTTTGATTATGGCTGCCTCTATTTTCAGAGGTGTTATGGGTGGAAGTCTCTGGCTTCTGTGTGTACCACTGACTTCAGAAACAGCATCCAACAAACACCAACTGAGGAAAACATTTCTCATTCACCTGTCAGGACTGACCTTGCAACCTGGACAAATCCAGTTCCACCCAGCAGAGATACTTGTACACTGAGAAGAGTTATAAAAATACACAATAAGAAAGTAACCTTATTAATTGTAGTTCATGAGTATGAATAATAATAATAATAATAATAATAATAATAATAATAATAATAGCAAGTCCTTAGAGTGAAAATGTAAAATGGGCAATTTCAGGTCATGAAGGAGTAACTCAGTGGTGCTAAATACATGAAACTGGACTGCAAGGCCTGGGAATGTGACCTAAAAAAGGAATAATAAAGCAGACAGACAGATAAGAAATGCTTTTTTCTCAGAGCTCTGCAACTCACACAACTTAATCTTTGTAAGGGAAGGAAGGGTTGCAAATGCTGCCTAATATTTTTTTGAAGCTCATGTCCTCTGCAAAAAAACCTAGTAACCATGCTGAAATGATTAGAGTGATTGTACCATGAAATGGCTTGGATTTGCTCATCTGGCTTCAAGTTCAGAGGAATGACCAACAAGCTGACTTATGTTCTTAGCAGTGTAGACCCAGAAGGGTTCAAGCAGATGTTGCAGGCTTACTCCAGGCAAATACATGAAGTTTTGTGGTTTCTCTTAAGTGTTTGCTAATATCTACCACATTGCAAAGTCAAATGTCCTTTCTCAACAGAGCTGACTATTCATAATACAATACAGATGATTTAATCTGTGGTTAGGACTTTCCATTTCTACTAGAGCTCTGTAAAGTCTGAACTGCTCAAGCTTACATTATACTGACATACAAACCAAAAAAAAAGGTGAAAAATCCCTGTCAGTCCCAAACTCTGAACCCATATAGCTGCAGCTGGGTTCTGTAGTGATGCCATGGCCCTGTGCATGTCCATCTGCTACTGTGACATTGCTCCTTCAAGTCCATAACTGAATGAAATGGGAGATTTCTATGGCACAATTAGCAGCAAGTATATTTTCAGAACTAGAAGCACCAGGATCTCAAATTATTCTGTTGTTTGCACCAAATGTTCATCTACTTTCCTCTATTATTTGGGAGTCATGCGAAAAATAAAAGCTAATTTTAATATCAAAAATATTGTTTGCAATTAATTATTGGGTAAGTAATTTTAATATGATCATTCTTTCAAAGCTGATTTAAATTCTCTCTGCAGTTCTGACCATGTTGTAATCCTGAAGAGATTTTTGTTGTTTTGTTTTGGTTTGGTTTGTTCCTAGAAAAGGGGTTTATTCAAAAAATGTGATGTTCTTGAAGAACACAAGGGAATCTCTTTTGATATTAGTAAGTGGTTTTGGACAAAAGTTTTGGGTGATAAAAGATTCATAAAATCCTAAACAACTTGTTTTGACATCTTTGAACAAAGATATTTATTTGGTTTTGCTTGAAAAACTGGTTCTGATAATAAAAGAAGATAGAAGACAGAGATTTGAGTTGCACAAACAATACATTTTGTGCTTGAAAAAATACCTCTGCTGACAAAAATGTATTCTGAGTTTCTGTTGGTTTAGCAAAATAAACAATGGGTTTTGGTTGACTGAAGATTATTTTCTTTTAATTTTTTCAATTTGGGCAGCACATTAAAAAAAAGTCATTAATTTCCTATACAGCACTGCTCCTGAATAATTCCCAGAATGAGGCAGAACAAAACAAAGTTTATATCTGGGTTGAAACACTGGCCACTTTGAATTCAATGGCAGAATTCCTATTAATTTCATTGGGGTCAGGCTTTTACCTTCATCTTTAACTCACAGCTCAGTTTTCCTTCATTATAGATTGCAGAAGTGAAGGAGATTTCTTTTGGTTCAAATCACTGCTGGTGAATCTGTCCCAAGAGAAACATGCAATATGCACTTCTTATTTCTGTCCTAAAAGAGCACTGGAAAAAGCACATTTCACCAGCTTTTATAATGTATATGGGCATTTGCAAATGTATCTTAATGTCTTTGTCTATAGTAAACCCTGTTTGAGATGTTAATAATTTTTGACAAGCACTTCCCTTGTGTCTGGATTTTGAAAGGAAAACCTAGAGCATAAAATAGCCTTGTTCTAGTCATGCAGTGGATTGAAACCAGCAGAAGCTGATAGCAAACAGTTTTTCTCAAATGTAATTTTGGTTTGCTTTCCCATGGATCTCTACTTTGCCTTCTGCTGCAAGCTGGCAGCACTATTTAAAAAGTCAAGAAAACAATCAAACTCAGAAATCTACTTTAAATACTAATTTCTTATTGTAAGCTGTACTTTCTCTCTGATATTCAAAAGCATGGGGAAAAAAGTTATCATTAAAAAAGCCTTCAGAGATCTTTCTGTAGAGCATGGAGCAAAACAGAGGGTGCTCAAAGTGGGAATCTGCACCCTGGAAGGTCAGAGCAGCTATTCCTGCTCCAGGGCAGCCCAGCATCCTGCACCTCTAGTTCCTTCTGCTTATTGAGTGAGTGGTGAGTCATGGGAAAAATGCACTTTTTTCTCCTGGATGAGAATAAAGCAGCATTACTTGGATCACAGTTTTATTTTTGTGCAGCTCTATGGCTACAGCCTATCTGAAAGTTTTTGAAAATTCAGCTATTTTTATGACAGAGTTGGGGATGCAATGACTTCCAAGTCTAGCAACCATACACATCAAGCCACAGTAGCTGAGTGTGTGCTCTTTGTTATTGAAACTTGACTGTGTACTGAGACCTTGGGTGCCTAAAAATGTCAGTGTTGGGTGTCTTCCTGTCTTACAAAATAGAGTTTTGTGAGAAAGCAACAGTGTATGTGGTGAGGGGGATGTAGTGGGATTAATTTCATCCTAAGCATGGCATCCCACCCCAGGCTGCAGTGACAGTGCTGATGAGATCTTCACTGATGGGTGTGAAGGCTGAGACTCCTTGCACTCATCTGGACACATCTGGGTACCCTCTGAACTTGGGGAGGGTGTTTTCACCTTCATTTTGTCTGCTGGCATTCTCAAGGTTAAAATTTAAATTAGGTGTAGATATTTATTTAGTTTTCAATGTGTTGCCTATATAACTGTGATTTTCACCAATTTTCTACTGCAGTCATAGGTATATTATTCAGGTCTTGCCTGTACTTAACTTGGTTTTCCTTTGCTCATGGTAATATGTGTTTATGTTTTTAAACAAAATCTCTTGCTGCTTGTGATTGGAGATTCCTCAGGGAGGCAAAATTGATAACAGCTTTCACCTTAAACCAAATTAGGAACACAAGTGCTAAAATAAATCAAGGAAGCAAATTAAAAAATGGGAAGAGGAAGTGAAATTCTAACTTGACATTGAATGATAAAGATCCTGAATTTATGAAAACACAAGGATCAAGTTCAGGCATCAATATATAAATGCTAAGGCATAACACATCACATAATTAGAGAGAAAACAGTTACAGGACTGAGCAGAGCATTTCTTTAATGTGGCAAATTAAAGTAAGAATTTTAGCTTTGTGGGGAGTCATTTGTAAATATATCTGTACATCCTCTAGCACATGTTCTCTCCTCCCTTCCTCCTGGACCAGCCTATCCCTCCTTCCCATTCTGTGCTGTTCTGCAGCCAGGCTTTTCCTTTCACTTGCTCTGGCAGCTGCAGTCCCACCCTCCTCCCAGCAGTGAAAGCACTGATTACACACTCTAGATTGCAAATGATCATTTTCCCTTCTGCCTCCCAGCTACAAATTCCCATCATGGTATACCCCTTTTTAAATCTCTTCTTTATTGAGTTTCATCAGCATAAGGCCATTGTTAATACATCTGTTTGAAATAAAAAATCATTTCCCTGTGTCTGCCACCCTCTCTCCACTCCAGAGTCTCACCCCATCCCAGGTCCCAGCCATGATTAAGCAGCACACACACGTGTTTCAAATAAAAGCTATCTTCTCTTCACACACCCCCTCCCTCTCACAGCTGTAGATTCCCCTACTGCATTTTCCCCATTTGTACCTTTTCTGCCTTGTTTTCAGCCATGATCTTCCACCAGTGTTTTCCCTGCTATTTAGGTTTTCTTATGCATGTGTATAGCACATTTCTTTCAAAGAAGAGGCTCAAAAAATTATATCACTATTGCAGTCTTCACTTTCGACCAGGGAACTCAGGTCTGCAGAGTTGAAGAAATTTGCTGCTTGCTCCAGAAGGGGTAGAGAAGGCTTGGGAATGGTATCTTGGATTCTCTGCTGGTGTAAATAGGGCTGGAAGTCCAGATCTTTGGGCATGTGACCTTGTGCAAGATTGCTCTCTCCCTCTTTTACACTTCTTGGAGACAGGTGTGGTTGGCATTGCGTACCTGTGCTTTATAAATTAGATTTATTGTGGGTTATGGAAGCAGTGCTTTCAGACCTACAGGCACATCCTTTCATCTGTTATTCAATGACCAGAGACACTCTTAAATTGTGGAAGGTGAGGGCATGGGCCCATCCTTGCTCCCATCTGCACAGCAGATGCTTGTGCATGTCCCTGGTTTAACCCTGGGTTATTACCCTGGCTGCTCCTGCCTCCAGCTGCAGCTACTCACACCCAAACTGTGTCTCAGCCTACGATGCAAAAGCTCTCAACACTGAAATGCTTTCCCCTTCCTTTGCCTGTTCTCTGTGCACACAACCAGAACATGGTGGTGCAGGCAGTCCTTACACTTGCTGGATTTATATTGTATCCCCAAACTGGCATTGTCAGCCCCAGCTACTTAAAATTATGAGTTTGCTCTCCAAAGCATTGCCAACACAAAAGAACTAATTAGCAAGTAGTTCTGCTTGTCTGGCTTCTTGCCTTCAGCCAAGATTTTCAGCTTTTCTCTGTGACTGTAGTATCTAGATATATAAATAGTTTTTTATTCCTTTTGCAGATGAATGCTGGAATTCCAGCATAATCTCCTGTCTTGGGAAGGTGATGTTTTAGGAAGGAATCACAGGTTGGTCTCACTAAATACTTGGAAATGCTGGGAACATGTTGCAAAACTTGCCCCTAAGGGAAAATTTGTGTACATACTAGATAATGTTGCACCAAAGGTAAAAGCTTCTGGTCATCTGTGTCACCTGTTGAATGTCAGTCTTAAATAACAGCAAAAACAGTGAAGGAAACCATTCAGAGCATTGTGCAATTTTGTTTCTAAAACAATAATTTGAATAAAAAATGTCTACAAGATTGATAAGTAGTTCATGTCTTAAATAATCTCTCTATTGTGAAATAAATCTATTTAATTTTAGAACAATTTTCCACAAAAGAAAGAGGGCTGAGGAGAGAACAGTTATCTCCAAGTAGACAACTAGAACCACAGTATCAGAGACAATTTTTCTGACTATATTGGTAGAAATGCTTGTGGTTTTCCTGGTTTTGCTTTTAATTTATGACCTTCATGGCTGAAAAACTCACTAGAACTGAAATATTCAAATATTAAAGGGTTGAATCTAGAGATAATTCATCTGATGTAATGAAAAAAAATCTCAGAGCAACTCAGGAAACCTGTCCAAAAAAGTTGCAATTGTATTTCTGTATTGTCTTAGTCCTTTGCAAAAATAACGTTGATGAAGTAATAGAAAAAAACTGAGGAAATGCTTGAATGAAAATATATCATTTTCTGGTTAAGACTCCAAACCAAAAGGGCACCAAAGGAGTTACATTGAATGTTGAAAGCTGTGTGTGTTTTCATAGAGAGTTTCTATATCTATTTAATTGCTGTAAACATGGTAGGCCACACAGTGAAAAAAATATAAAAGGACATGTTGGATACAACAAAATCCCTTATTAGAGAAGTTAAAACTAGATAATTAGGTCAACTTTCATATAAAGCAGCAATCTCTAGTCTGTGACATCCTGGCCGTTTGTTCCTGTGAGACCATTTTGACATTGTGTGTTCACCAAAGGAGTAGAAAAGCCAGAGCAAGGTTGTAGGGAGGGTATGGTGAGCTACATCTCAGCCCAGTCCTCTCCAAGCCATTGGGCAGAAAAACAGAAAGTCTGACTCAGCCAGACCCAGGCAGCTGTGACAAATGCCTTTGTTAGCACACAGGGCTGGGGTTGACTGGTGGCCTGGAGAAACTGGAGCAGATGATGTGCTTGTGGCTTTGCCTTGTAAAACAGCAACAATGAACAACACCCCAGACAGACCAACCAAGTAACACACAGAGCAACAGTAGGTGCCATCCCTCTTTAAAAGAAAAAAAGAAAAAGAAGGGAGAAGGTTTTGTGGGGAAAGTGGAATTTGATTTCCGCACATTATCATCGTCATCATTATCATCATCATCATTATAATTATTATTATTATTAGTAGTAGTAGTAGTAGAAAAAAGGAGTATCATAAATGTTGGACCTAATCTAAACATTCTTTGGCTGGATTTGTCCCCATGGCTTCAGTCAAACTAAATACTGATAAACTGAATTTATCTGAAGCAACAGACCTTGATTTACCTCCCTCATTTCTTCACACTCTGTTCAATTGACCTAAAATGCTAAAGGTGTCTCTGAGGGAATGTTATGATGTAAGAGACAACAAACTAACACCTGACATTTTTATGTTATTGTTGCTCTTACTTCTATAAAAAGTTGTTAGACAAAAAAAAAATTTTTTTTTTACACTGAGGATTTACAACAGAAAATCCACTTCTGCATAATTTGTAATTTTCTGAGTGTTGGCCAAGATGGACAATTATTCTTAGGTGTAAAATAAGAAGTAAGGCAAAGTTAATAATGACTTTTCCCTTTGCTGCTGTAAAGTAGGGAAAGGTGTAGTTTTCCTGTTCAGCCTTGCTTTCTGTAGATTCTTGAAGTTCTTTGTGAACACAACAGAGTTTAAAGGAAAATGTGGCTTGAAATGTTACCTTTCCATGTAAAATGTGCATTCCCTCAGCTCTGGTTATGAAATCAGCACTCATGACTGAACTCCTCAGAGTTTTCTTTATAACACTGTAGAAAAGAAAATTGTGGATATGGCTCATGTTAGGTGAGTCGTAGATGCAAGGCCAAATACTTCTCTCCTTGGCCCTCTGCTAGGACAGAAAGTTTCTCAAAGCAGATCAAAAAGACAAGAAAGCAAAGCAAGACTTGCAGAAGTTAGAATTTGTCTCTAGCCATCTTTTATTTTTCACTGCTGGGAGCAGTAGATGAGCTGGGATAATTCCAGTGTACAGTCTGACTTCCAAACCCCAGTGGCATTTTCAGGCCTGGTGGTAGAAGTGCTTTATCTCAAATAACCACTCCTCAAAGCACTCAAATAGCCATAACTGCTGGCTCTGCAGTGGAGCTGTGAGAAGCCACTGTGCAAGCAAGCAGGGTGTGCATCATGCAGGAGATGTGCTGCAGGCTCTGCATGATCACAAGCATTTGGCAGCTGTCAACCTCAACATCTTCCTCTTCACAAGTCCAATGAAAGCCTCTTCTTTTGTACTCCCATCATTACTGTCAATGTATTAAAGAGCTCTCTGTGCCTCCAAGGAGTGAATATTTTCATACTGAGTTCTATATTCCTATCCAGTTAGTCCACATACATGCAACTGGTTTCATGGCTGGAATATTTCATTGCTCCAGTGAAGAAGAAATATTTTACATATTTTTTCTCACAGCTGTTCATGTGTATTCTACAAAATGTGTCCTCGCTGTCTGGATCTACTGATAAATAACAAGGGCTGAAGTGCTGCTGAAGCCTTTCTGCACCTAGAATTACCCTACCAACTCTATTTTCTTTGAGCTAGTACTCTGCTGCCATGTTTTCTTAAAATTGGCCAGTCATTCAAAAATTAGCTATGGGGAACTGATCAAACAAGACTTATTCCCTTGGAAGACTGGACTAAAATGACATCTCAGTATGCTGCACACTCATCCTTCTTCCTGCATGGGATCAGCTATCCTACACTCTGAGCCTGGACCATTTAGGATATGTGCACACAGCCATTAGCAACACAACCATGTGGAGGGAACATTTTATGCAATATAAAGTGGAATTTCCCACCACTGTCAGTGCAATAGATCCATTCTGCCAGTTTCAAATCTCTGTGGCCAAAAGCTAGGCAAACCTCACTCAAGCTTATTACAAGATGTCTCCAGGCCATTTCACACCCAGAAGATTTAATGAGTCTTGAAAATCACATCACCTTTTTCAATCTGTTTAAATGTTAGGCTTCTAATCAAAGGTAACCATTGTTCATTCTTATATTCAGTAAATAAATACTTCCAGGAGAGCCACTCATCCTGAGGAAAAGAATAAGTGCTAAGAGCAGGCAGTGGGACATTTTCAGACCAGTCAGACTCATCTGTGTCTCTCCAGTGGCTGGAGAAAAGTAGATGGGCAGATAGGGGTTGAGATGAAATCTGGACCCACTGGGAATTGCTCACAGCCTCAGGAGGTGAAGGGCTGTCCTCAGGTAACAAAGTCCACATGTTGAACTCCTTGCTGGTTGTGTAATGCAGGTACATGGCCAGCAGGTACCATGTTATGGCCAGAAAAATGGGGGTTTAAAAGAGGCAAACTGAGAATGTTTTTTCATGTGGTCTAGTCATTTTTCTCCTAGTAGGAAAATCAGGGGGTTTATAGTATTGTCTTGTTGCTGCTTTGTTGCTTCTCTCCAAACCAGCACCAGAGGTAGGCCAATAGCATCCTCTTAAAAGCAGGAATTAGTGTCAAAGCTGATCTTGCCTTAACCCTCCATATGTTGCTGCGCAGTAACGAGTGACAAACTGCACAGAAGATACAGTCTCCACGTTCTCTGAAATATTTGACAAGCTTCAGTCAAACCAAGCTGTTTTCTTCATCTTGAAGCCAACTTGCCAAACAATCTTTTGACACTTTGTGGTATTTTATGTTGGATTCTTCAGTATAAGAAGGTGTTAAAAAAGGTCATTGTTAAGTTACACCAGTCCTCTCTGCTATGTTGCTGTAACAGCACCCCATGTTGAAGTTCTCAGTTTTTCAGCTGCTCATCAGAGCAATTTTCTGTCATAGCTGTGTAATGACTTAAAGATATGCCAGATATTACATACATTTGATACAAAGCAGCACCAACAACATAGTGATTTTTAAATGCATTTACCATGCACATTTTAATACTTCAACTCTGGTCCAATGGTTCATTTGTTCCAAATGCTTTCAAACTACTCTAATGGTTTAGATTATTTTCTTATTTTTCTGATGAGTCTGTTTCTTTTCCCTGGATCTGTGATCTGATATCTGATATCTGTTTTATTCTGAAACATTGTGAGAAATTTCCAAACACTCCCAGAGCACAAACTAGAGGTCCCATCTCCTGTCAGTGGGATGAATTATTACTGTGTTCAGTTTATCAAAATTAGGGTTCATGTCTCTCCCACTTTTGTTGTGAAATTTGCAAGCTTCCCAGACCTCTGCTAAGCCTCTCTGTGTTCCCCACACTCTCTCATTTCCCTTCCCTTCACTATCTACGTTCTTTTGTTCCATGTAGTACCCCAATAGTCCTCTCTGCCACAACCCAGAGGTCTCCTGATGTCACTTGCCTGCATTTTCCAGAGGACATAATTAATAACATTTTATAGGGAACAGCTGTTCTTCAAGAGTAAACCAGCTGTCTATCTAGACAGCTAGAATAAACACAGAATAAAACAATTGTCTAGAATAAACCAATGGTTTGTACCTTTGGAAATCACTTTCCAACCACCCAGGACTAGACAAAAGAGAGCCTGGGCTTTCTAGCACATCATTTCATCACTCCTCTCACAGAACAGTTTTACTTCTATCTATTCATTGCATAAGTGAAAATAAGCAACTTTCACTGCCCACCTCTAAGGTTGCAATTTTTTCTCATAATTTTGTGGGTTTTCTCCAAAATAAGGTGAAAAGAATTGCCAGCAAAGCTGTTGAAATCTAAGTTTCTAAAATTACTTAATATTGGTCCTGCTTCCAAAAAAACCCTGATACTTTGTTTGATTAGCTTGAATTTAAAAACTGCAGACAGCTTGGTCTTAATCTCATCTCTTGCAAATCAGACAGCCCTTCTGCAAACCCAAACCAGCAAACTCCCCAAATCTTGAATGTAGTTGTACAGATAGGAGAAGGTGGCCATGCCACATTCAGCAGAGTGATGTGAAGCTCTTGCTGTCATTGCAATTTGCCTGTACCCAGGTGTTCTCTCTTGCCCTTTATTCAGTCTTATTTTTGGAAGGGTGGTGGTGGTGCTGGTTAGGGATTGTCCTTTCCAATCCATTTGTGCAGCATCTGTCATCACTTGGCCCATAGCTGCAACTGAAGGGCAGGCTCATTGTGTGGCTTAACAGAAATGGCATTAGAAATGCAGAAATCCAAGTCCCTCTGACCTATTTTCTGTACAGTAAGTTCTCACCAGACAGTTATTTTTGGTTCTTTTTTTGGCATGAATTCGGGAGGAGCAGGACAAAGAGATGGGTGGATGCTGACACAAATCCCATAAATGCTTAGCAATAGGGAAAATAAGGACCTTCTTTTTGTGACCCCAGGTGTTACAGCTACTTTTGGCTTCCTGGAGCTCAATGGAGATGTCTGGTTTTTAAATAAGAAAAGTTGTGTTGACTTTCATTGATAGTATAGGAAGTGTCCTCCAAAGTGTCCCAAAGATCTCTTTGCTGTAGAAACAGGAACATTGCTTTTGTCCAGCCTTGGCTGCTACCTCATGGTATAAACACCTTATCTCTGCTCTGTCAGACTTCCCAACAAATGCAAAGTGAATTTCCACTCCAGGCAAGATTTTCTATGAAGATGTTGACAAGATCTGACAAGAACTGTAATTTCTGGGGGAGCTGAAGGGCTTCTCTGAGCTGTCTGTGTCTACCTGGCCTGGATGCCAGCTAAACTCAGTACAGCTTGAGGCTTCACATGGTAATTCCTCATTCCAGCTTCTGCTCCTCTGTTTTCTCCTCCTGTGCTCTTGGACTCTCACCACAGATTTTGCTCATATTCATTCAAAGTCTGTCTCCTTCTCCTCTAGTGCAGAAGACCAGCAGGAAGAAAAACTGAACCAAGTAGATAAATGTTTATCTAGTGTATGATACAGCGGCCACACTTCAATGTATTGAAAAAAATATCCTTTTGGTTTGCACGGGGATTAAAGAGAAGCTGCAAATACAGAAAATAATCCTGAACTTGCATTGCCACTAGTGTGAGCACTTTCTCCATCACCATTCATCACTCTGCTAGTAGTTCATAAATGAATGGCCATAAAGTTCAACTTTATATGTTATTTCAAGGGTACTTGTCATAGGAGTCTCTAATGTGAGGGTGAGGATTGGAGGAGGATCAGTTTTAGGAGATCTTAACTCCAAGAGCTTCAAAGGTGATTAAACACATTCTCCTATTTGTATGACTGACTTCTGTCAGAGTTTCCACAAATATTTGAAAACCTATACAGGAGCATCTTGGATTCAGCCATGCCTTCTTCTAATTAAGGAATAATCTGAGCTCTGTTCTATCTTCCCTTCAATTCTTTTTGTTATATAAATCACCTTCTAATAGCCCAGAACTCTCCTAAACCCTCTGCTTTAGTTTTTGTCATTGAACATTTGAGGTAGGGATGTGATCAACTCTCCACAAAAATCATGACTATGTCCATTGAATCAAGTTCTCCACAACTTCTTCCAAAATTAATCCATGGATAAGTTAGTGCACTTATTATGCTACATGACAGAATACATAGGGTGTGAACAGTGAGATTTTGGTCTAACTTTTGTTAACTCTACTGATATATTTCTGATATTTTGATCTTCAGTTTTAAAAACATGCCCTGAATTTGCAGGAATGACCATGAGCCTAAAGACACAGGAGTTTTTCAGAAGTGTGTGTGTGTATATATATATATACACATATATATATATATATATATATATATATATATATATATATATATATTTGATACACAAAGGAGAAAGAACCCCATATGAAATAAAACTATAGTGAATTTACTGCAACTTCCCTCCAACTTCCTAACCAGCTGTGGACTTTTGTATGATCCTTGGGATTTTTCAAGAAACATCTTGCTATTTAATGAGTCATTTGTAAAGAAATACAGTCAGACAAGTTTTCATGTCCCTTCCATTCTAATATTGTGTCAAAGTCTGAGAAATAAGCAGAAAGGAAAAAGTAAAGAAGGAAAAACTTGCCAGTGAGTAATTAATATGTCTATTGCATGTTGCCAGTGAATGGGGAGTGTCATAATTTTTTTTTTATTTGAACACCAGCACTTTCTTTTTGCAGAAAGCAGAACTGGAAAGGAAACCCCTGTGAACCTTGTCAACATCCTAGGGCTCCTCCAGACTCTGGATGAGGATCTGAAGGGCTCTGTGCACTTCTGCCAAGCTGCTGAAGTGCAAAGGTCACTCTGCTCTCCCTTGGGACTCATCTGTTTCCATCACATATACAGAAAGGCAGAGGAGTCTTTCAGCCTCAGACAAATGGCAGGAGGCCTAAGGAACAAAAATGTCAAAAAAATGAAAAAAACTTGAGGCTCTCTTCAGACACTGGTGCTCTGGTCTGGAGGCACCCAGACAGGCAGGTCACATATCAAAGTGCATGCCTGGCAGGCTGTTTATAAGGGCCACACTGCTGGGTGTGCTGTCTGGCTTGTCTTGGTGTCTTTCTGCTTTGTTCATTGAGGAAACCTTTTCTCTGGGGAATTCTGTCCTTGGATGCTCCTGGCAGCCTGCTCTCACAGTGCCCTGCCCTGTGAGTGCCAGCAGGTCTGAACAGAGCTAGGTTAGCCCCAGTCATGGGCAGTGCAGTCTTGCATGGATCAGAAATAGCTTGGCTAGGAATCTCCTGACTGGAAAAGCAGCAGAAAATGCTGAGGTTCTTCTCCCTTCTCCTGAACATGAAAACCAAAAGACTTTTTGGACTACCCTGGTGTGTCTCAGTATATCTGTCATTTTTTCTCAACATAAATTTTCACAGAGTACACATGACAATTTTGGGGCTTATCCAAAACTGAGACATACTGACCATCTTCAAAACATAAAATCGTAGAATTGTTTGGGGTTCAAAAGACCTTTAAGATCATTCATTCCAACTCCTAACCAGCACTGCCAAGTCCACACTAAACCATGTCCACTAGTGCCACATCTGTGTGTCTTTTAAACAGCTGCCACTGCCCTGGGCAGCCTGTCCCAGTGCCTGGCCATCATAACAGTGAAGACATAATTCCCAATATCTAATCTAAACCTCCCCTAGCACAACCATTTTCTCATCCTGTCCCCTGTTACCTGTCAGAAGAGACCAGCCCCACCTGGCTCCTCCTCTCAGGGAGCTGTAGGGAGTGACAAGGTGTCCCTCGAGCATCCTTTTCTCCAGGATAAACACCCCCAGCTCCCTCAGCCACTCCTTGAAGGACTTGTGCTCTAGACCATTCAGCAGTATTTTTTCCATTATCTGGACTTGTCCCAGCCCCTCAGTGTCCTTCTTCTAGTGAGGGACCCAGAACTGGACACAGCACTCAAGATGTGGCCTCACCAGTGCCAAGTACAGGAAGACAATCACTGCCCTGGTCCTGCATTGTTTTTTCTGAAATTGTATTGCTTTTTCCATCAATTTATCTTCAAGCTCTGAATGTTGAGTTCATGTTTAATGAAATTCAAGAGTTTTCCCTCATCCCTGACTAGAAGACCTAAATATCAAGCTGTAATGCTCTCACCAGAACAAATTTTCTGAGAGCACATGTACATGCACATGCACAATAAGCTTGATGTGAGGTACCAGAACATGTATCAGATATGTCTACAGAAGCAAAAATGGGATCATGATTTGGCAAAAAATTTGTGTGGTCCTCAGGATGTCTACATTCATGTGTGACCACATAAATCACAGAGCTATGAATGCCACGTGCTTTTTTTTTTTTTCCCCCAATCCTTAGAAAAAGACACTGGATCAACCAATAAAACTTATTTTTAGTTTCAATAAACTTTATTCCCTTCTTTATCATGTCCTGCAGCAAAATTTCTTGCTGTTTGAGAAAAAAGGAAACAAATCCTGGTTTATTCAAAGAAAGGTCAAAAGCTTTCTATGCAATTTGAATCTCTTATTACTGTTTAAATATAGACAAAATAAATGACTGCTGGCACTTCTAAGTTGTGAATACTTCTGGCTTATAAAGGGCTCTGGATGTATTCACAACTATCAAATATACTTCTGTTAAATCCCCACTTGAAAAATAATAGTGAATACACCCTGTTCCTCATACCCTTTTATATCCATCCACTAAAATAAGTGCTGACAGGATGTTTGTTTGAAATGCATCTGAAACCAGAGAACAATGTTCTTGAAGAGTACATTTATGTTTGTAGCAAAAAGCATCTTCTAAAAAAATTTCTC
Source organism: Erithacus rubecula (assembly GCF_903797595.1). Lineage (NCBI taxonomy): Eukaryota > Metazoa > Chordata > Aves > Passeriformes > Muscicapidae > Erithacus > Erithacus rubecula. The sequence goes on from NC_136689.1 coordinate 135,956,274, forward strand.
AAACATGCTCCAAACCTACATTACTCTCTACCCACTTCAAACAATGAATTATTTATAATTTCTGTCTCTATAAGTCTTTTCTATTAGATACAAAGCTTGTTTCTTCCCACCAATGCACTTGGTTTATTGAATGTTTCATAAATTGGATACTGCAAGTTGTGAGCTATAAAGATCCCCATATTAGCCTTGAAGAAGCCAGCTGTGGAACCAGCTGCACTCTAGCTCTGACAGCACAGGGCTCACTGCAGGCTGAATTTATGCTCCAAGAAACAAGAAAAAATATTTTATAACTGCAGATGCATTGTTGTTGTGGTTTAACCCAGCAAGCAGCTAAACACCCCAGAGCTGTTTACTCTCTCCCTCCAGGAGGATGGGATAGACAGTCAGATAAAAGTCAAAACTTATGGGTTGAGATAAAGACTAGTACGACAGAAAAGGAAGGGAAAATAATAATAGTCATGATAGAGAAACAGGCAAAACAAGTGAGCACAGTGCAGTTTGCTCTCCACTCACTGGCTGATGCCCAGCCCATCCCTGAGCATGTCACTGCACCCCAGGCAGCTCCCCACAGTTCTACTGTTCAGCCTGACACTGTATGCCATGGAACACCCATGGAATATCAGATGGGTCAACTGTGTCCCCTCCCAGTTGCCTGTGCACCCCCAGACTCCCTGCTGTTGAGGTGGGTGAGGAGCAGAAAAGTCCTTGACACTAAGTGATAATTAAACATCAGTGTGTTAACATTATTCTCACCCCAAATCCAAAATACAGCACTGTACCAGTTACTAGGAAAAAAAAAACTCTATCCCAGCCAAAATCAGAGCAGTTGTCTATCAATGTTGGTACCCAAACAAACTTAAAAGTGAGCAGAGGCAACTATATTGCTGTCCACCCTGTGACTATGTTTAAGGCAAAAGACAATTCTGGGTTAGGAAAGTTTCTTTTCTCATTCTTTTGCTTGAGAAAAACTTTGTTTCCATTCTTTTCTACAAAACACTCAGCTCCTTTTCAATGACCATTAACATAAAGAGCATTTTTATTTAGGAAAAGTCATTATTTCTTTATTATTTTGAATGCTAAAGTTTTGAAAAAGCTGATCTGAGATACACCTGCAATTGGTTTTTCTCCTTCCCTACATCCATCTAATATCTGGTCTAAAGGCATGGACTGAGGCAGTGGGAAGACAGCCCATGCTAGTTGCTGCTCTGCATGCCAGGAGCTCCTTTTCCCAGCATAAAGGGGATTTGCAAAGATGGGGCAATAATAAAAGGAGGAGGGACAACAGTCACAAAATGCAAGAGGAAATTTCAAACTGGATATAATGGGAAAGTTTTTCAACAAGAGCCTGGCTCATCACTGGAGCAGGTGCCCTGGGAGTCTCACCACTGGAGTTGGCAGATGTGTCCTGGGTATCAGGTCCTGGACAATGTGACAGTCTGGAAGTTAGCTCTGCTTTGGAGAGGGTACTGGCCTAGGTGATCTCCTGAGGCCTCTTCCAACTAAATTTTGCTATGAATTTTTAACAACAAAGCTGTAAAATTAGCTTATTTAGTAATTTGAAAATGACTAATGACAAAAAGTTCTGGAAATTGTAATTTCTATTTTGAGGGGAGGTTTTTCTTTGTCTCACAGTCCTTTCTGTAACAGCTCTATTAAGCTTAACTTTTAAGTAATAGGAACCACATATTATACTTTATGATGGTACAATAAAATACCTGATGGGATGTAGACAGATAATGGGAGAGCTGCCATGCTCTCTTGGTCTTGGCTAACTGCAGCCTTTGTTCTCAGACAGGTAGAAATTCCCTGGAATTCATCAAATATTCAGAGCAAAGGCTGATAACAGAACTAAGAAACAGACAAAAGCTTTTCTTTTATTTGGCCCGCTGGAATATCTTTGTTTAAGACAATTTAGGAGGTAGACACTATGGAATGAGCTGCCTTATCTTATAGTTTTAACCAATTCCTTTCCACCAAAAAGGAGAAATTAACACAGGTAGATGTAAGTGGAAAAAAACAAAACAAAACAAAACAAAAAAACCCCCTGTTTCTAACAAGCAAAACAGTCACAGATTAAAAATAACAGTAAATAATCACTAGGTCCAAAATTGCTAAATCCACAGAAGCCCCCTGGGAAAAAGAGAAACCCTTGAGAGGTGAGCCTGTGGGAACCCCGTGAAGTTCAAAAAGGCCAAGTGCAAAGTAATTCACCTGGGTCAGGGCAATCCCAAGTACAAATACAGGCTGGAGAGAGAATGGGTTGAGGGCAGCCCTGAGGAAAAGGACTTGAGGGTGCTGGTGGAAGAAGTTCAACATGACCTGGCAATGTGCTCCTGGAAGCCCAGATATCCAACTGCGTCCTGCTGCATCAAAAGCATCATGGCCAGTGGGTGAGAGAGGAGATTTTTACCCCTCTGCTCGTCTCTTGTGAGACCTGCTGGGGTCCCACATCCAGCCCTGGGGCTCCCAGCATAAGGAATATGAGGACCTGTTAGAGTGAGTGCAGAGCAGGGCTACAAAGATGGTCAGAGGGGGGCGGGGTGCGGGGTGCGGGGTGCGGTGTGCAGGGTGCAGTGTGCGGTGTGTGCGGGGTGCGGTTTCGGGGTGTGGTGTGCAGGGTGCAGGGTGCAGTTTGCAGTGTGTAGGGTGCAGTGTGCGGGGTGCTGGGTGCGGTGTGTGCGGAGTGCGGTGTGCGGGGTGCAGTGTGTGGGATGCGGTGTGCGGTGTGCGGGATGCGGTGTGCAGTGTGCGGTGTGTGCGGTGTGTGCGGGGTGCCGGGTGCGGTGTGTGCGGGGTGCGGTGTGCGGTTTCGGGGTGTGGTGTGCAGGGTGCAGGGTGCAGTTTGCAGTGTGTAGGGTGCAGTGTGCGGGGTGCCGGGTGCGGTGTGTGCGGTGCTCGGGCCGCGCTCCGAGCGGAGCCACGGCGGGGCGCGGTTGTCCGCAGAACCGCGGCTCGTCCCTTCCCCGCCCGCCCCCTCCGAGAGGGATGCATGTGATTCTTTTTATTTTCATTGCTATGGAAACAGCGCAAAGCAAAGGGTAAATACACGGACAATGGCTAAAGACAATTTTAATTTTCATCCCCGCTTAAATGTCACAGGTTTGTAACGCGCCGCCGCTGTAACCGGAGCCGGCATCTGCAGCCCGGCGGGCGAGCCGGTCCCCGCAGCCCGAGAAACAAGTCCTTCATTATTGCCAAGTGGGATCACAGCACGTAGGTCTGTTTAGACACTGCGGAGCATTGTGAGAGGGCTCTCTTCAGGGACAGCCATAAAAGCCTCCTTCTTCCTCCCGTTAGAAAAGAGCAGCTGTATTCTTCTTACGTGGACCCTCCGAAGGTTGCCTGTCTCTACACTGCAGGAGTTTCGGTCAGCGCGGAAAAGCAAACTGCATTTCAGTCTGAGCGGCTTTCCCAGGGCAGGGCTGCTCTGGGTGGGAGCTGCTCATCCTGTGCACGGTGCTCGTGTCAGGGAGAGCTGCTGGGGAAGGTTTCTGAGCTTTCTAGCAATCCTGAGCAGTCTCAAAGATCAGGGTATTCCAGGCTATTAGTTACCTGTTAATGGCCACTCCTAACGCCTTTGACATTAAATTAAAACCGTAACCATTGCTTGTTAAACAGGAGAGATAGGCCACTTTACAGTGCCAGCGCTCCCTAATTTTGTACCTGGGGCTCAGCCTATTTTTCCCTCTTCAAAGCCAGTGACAGTGCTCAATCAGTGATATAAATAAACAGGACCGAGTTGGTTATTTTATAGGTACATAAGTGCCTCATTAATTGCTGAGTGTTGCAGATGTGAACAGGGTGCTCTAAACTGTTTACCAGCTGGTTCTTGGAAATGAGGCTTCCTGGATGACTTTCCTGTTGAGATATGCTGCCCCTCCTTGCAATTCCCGTGGTGGTTCCTGCTTCCCGGCAAGACCAAACTCCCCATTCACACACAGGATGATTGCTGGCTCTGCCACCGGAGCTGCTAGAAGAGCTCTGGTCTGGAAGATATTGATTGCTCTGTGCCTGCCCATGACACACACAGCATCCAGAAACGTGAGCCTCGCAGTCTGTGACAGGCAAACCCCAGGAGCACGTGGACTGCTCGCCTGCATCTGGAGCTGGGTGACCTTTCCTGAAAGGACAGATTGGCTTCGAGTCAGCCTGGGAGTCAGCATTCTGCTGGATTTCTGTTAATTGTATTAATTGCAGCGGTCTCTGCTTGGCACTGATTTACTTGGAAAGCTGCGTGTGCTCACAGACAGAAATCTTGGCGTGTGAAGGCTGAATCTTTTGGTTGGATTTGAGAAGGGGGAGGAAGAGGACAGGAGGGACTGACCAGCTGGGCTCCTTTCAGCTCAGTCAGGAAATTCAGAGTTGCTTCTGCTGCATTCCAGTACCACAGTGCTGTTTCACAGACTGCTTGCTGCTAATTAAATATTTAATATTTATATATGTGAAGTAAGACAAAAAAAGGGAGGGAAAAACCAACGACCCACATGTGACAGTATATCGAAAAGCAATCTTGTATTGGCATGGAGAGGAACTAGAATGTTTAAGAAGTCTTTTTGTCTTCAAAACCTTGTGGTTCTGCATTCATTTGCAAGGGCACATTTTAGATACTCAGAGAGCAAACCTGGTGCTTTGTGTCAACATCCCTCATACACTGTATTCATGTGAATGTGAGGCACATTCTGACTATTACTTATCATAATGCATAACAGTCTGGCCAAGTGCTTTCTTCATTTATGGTTTCCTGGTATGAAAAGCATACACTTACTACCAGATGTTCCCAGAAGGAAAATTCATATGGAAAATTACTGCAAAAATAGTCTCTGGATTAAACGACCTGATCAGTTCCCCAGTTCTATGTCATGAGATGGCATTTTTTCCTACTCAGATTCATGGATTACAAGAAAAAAATAGAAGGATATTATACTATCAAGGCATAAAAATTCCTCTCTGGTTTTGCAATTAATATTGATATCAATTGATTTTAACCTCAGTATAGAACCAGAAATCTTTATTGTAGTCTGTTGTATAAGCTTTTGTTTGTGTTGGATTTGTTTTCCCAGAAAATTGTATAAGAGTATTTACAAGGATTTTTAAAAATAAAGCTAAAAAATTAGCATTGCTCTCCTGATTCTATACAAGTTTGAATGTCTGGTAAAATACCAGATGAGCCCAGCTGTTTTAAAGCACTTTAATTCACTTTTGACCAAGATGCTCACATCTTCATTGCATATACTGAATGAATGCAAAACTTGAATCTAACAGGGTCAGACTGTTGTTCCCTTATCCCTCAGGGAATCTTTGTCTAATTGTGTATGGACCATGACAGCAGGCTCTTTAGATATTTGTTTAGATCTCTCATATGAAATGTCCCTCTCTGTCTCAAACAAATAAATCTCTGATTTTAGGGCATAAAAATATATGTCTGTAGATTAAACCCTGGTTTCCTGGTAAAACAAACCATGCATAAACCTCAGAAGGATTTTGGCAAGTAATTGAAATCTTTCAAATAAGTAAGTGAATTGAACAAATTCCCTTGGTAATGTAAACTGAGCTCTCTGGAGGTCAGCAGAACAGGGGCTTCCTGTAGGAGAGGGCTTGAGCAGTGCTCCCAAGACCTCTGTAAATTCATTCAGGCAAAGGCAAAAAGGTCTCTCCTTGAAAGTGCTCCTCACTCTTCAGCTCCTCACTTTTATCAGGAGCTGTGGCAACATGGAAACTTAAAACTGCTGAAAGCAGAGCACATGTGCCTGAATGGAAAAGGAGAAAAAAAAAAAAAAAAAACATAAAAGGCCTGTTCCTCCATTTGCCTTGGCTTAGGCTTCTGGAAGACATTTGACCATCGTGGGCACATTCACTCTGCAGTATTTCTCTTAGCTCAGTCATTGCCATACCAGCCTTGCATTGTGCCATTTACAAAGCTGTGTTGCAGTGCTTAATTGCTTTCATTTATTTCAAGATGTTTTTCAACACTCTTAATTCTTCTAGGTTCTTCTGAAGCACCCTTTTGAATGATCACTCAAGACAGGCATATGGAGCTACCAGTTCACCCTAGTTCTACTCCATTCCATATTTCTAGGTGGTTTTTCTCACTGAAATGAGATCATCTTAATGAATTACCATACATTTTCAGTATGGCACAGCTATGTTGATCTGGAGTTTGCCCCCTGCATAACTTTAGGAATGCAGGGCTGCAAGGGTGCTGGTTCTGGTACATGCCTTCCTTTCCCATGGCTCTTCCCAAGCAATTTGGTTTATAAACAGCTTTTAAGTTTTTATTTACTCATTTTGTTTGTATCGACATTTATTTTGGACTCTGTTGCCATGGCAAGTTAAAATGGATGATGCCTCCAGTAGCCTGTCAGTTTGTTTCCAAAAATTTGTCTCTGCCTCTACAAAGTAATTATTTTTGCTGGCATCCATGTCCCTTCACTAGTTTTCAGATGGACTTGATGTCTCTTTCTCTCAGCATGAGGACTTTTGAATGCCTGCCATTGCAAGATTGTTGTTGTTTGTTGCTACTTTTGTCTTTCTTCTGGTGCAGCATCCTTACAAATCTTCATAATCTCACACTCCCCAAATCCCAACACTCTGGTGTTTCCTGCTTTTGCAAATCATGGCTCAATAAATGGCAGTTTCCAAGATGTTTTTTGTCACTTTTGATATTTTCTTGTCTGCAAGAATATATCAACTACCAAGGAATGTCTATGACAAATTGAAATCAGCATTCTCTCAGAAATCATTTCAGATAATGGCCCTTGGCATTGGTCCCTTCCACTGCCTGCTCCAAAAGGCTTCAGTCTGAGTGCACCATAACAAATCATCCACCTTTTTGAGGACCAAACTGGTATCAGTTGCCATCAGTTCTAGTTTTTAGTTATTAAAAACACTCTACCAAAAATATATACCTTCATAGATAAAACATATATGGATAAAAAGGCACTATTTCCTCTCTCTCTGACCAATCTTTTCCCACTTATCAAATCTCTCTCATATCATTTGCAAACTTTGCTGAGTGCAGAAGGGTGGGACCCCTCATTTTGGGGTATTTGGAAAGGCTTTTTATGCACAGCCCTGTCAGATTCATTCTTCTGCTCATTGAAATCCTAAGCCTCTCAGTGTCTGTAATTTTGAAGTACCAGCAGATTCAGCCACGTATGATGACACACAGGCTGAATATTAATCAGCATTTTGGTCAGGCTGGAGTGATTTATGGCTGCTCTGCCATGTGCATCTGCTACACTGCACTGGAGGCTGTTTGCTTTTTAGCCCATTGATAAAATGGCTCATGACAGTGACAATGGTCTCCTAAGAGCTACATCTATATAAAAAATCAAGTAAAGCCAGTGAAAACTCCCAGGCACTGAAGGCTGACAGTCTCTACAACAAAATTCAACATTTAATTCACAGAGAGGAATACAGTGGCTCTGACAGCCCACCCCTGGTAGTCCTGCCACCTCTGGCTTAACCTCTCCTCTTCCTCCCTGGCCCCTTTTCAGCCGTGGCTGCTCCTCATCAGTGCCCAGCTGTCAGCTCAGCACAGCTCCAGCATCCTCCCTGCAGCTACCCCAGCTTTTGTTAATCAGACAAGCAAAAATTTAACACCCATCCTGCTGAAAGTAGCCCGCTGATTTCAGAGGGAGCAGGATGTTGCCAAAGCAGTTTGATTATTCACTTCAAGTAATATTTTTATTTTTTAACAAAGGTGTTTACTTTTCAAACAAAGACCATTGGCTAAGCCATGGCAACAAGAGTGTCTGTGTAGCCAGCAAACACTTATTATGTGGGTGGGTGGTTTGGATGGTCTTGAATACATAATTGAATTTGTTTTTCCTTTCAGCTCCCTGTGGTGTGTTATTTTTTTATATTTAAAAGTTATCCCATCTTGAAGACAACTGTTTTTTATTATTAAAAGGACAGTTTAAATGCACTTAGTAAAACCAAGTCTCTTTCCTTTTATGTCTCAATCTTTTTCAACTAAAGAAGTCCTTTGGTGCCTATGATCAGCTTCTGCAGACAAAATGTTCCTCTAAACATTTTCTAAAGGTCTAGAAGCCTTGTACACTTAATGCAATAAGGTCCTCATTTCCTGATCCTTAAAATTTCAGCATCAGCTTGCATGTATTTTATATATATTTATATATACTTATATATATATATATTTACACAGGATCAGCAAATTTGAGGCTATGGAGTGTTTCCCCTGCTGTAGTAAAAAGAAGCTCCTGCAAACTCCTAGTGCAGATAAAAGGGAGCAGCACATAAATAAGTGACCAATACTGCAACAAGCTAAACTTCTGCAGTCCCAGTGAGGTGCACCAGTGACTTTGAACCATGGTTTGTCAGCATGAGTGGACCTCATCAGTTTTGGCAGTGACAGCCCAGTGAGCTTTGTGGGAATACAAAGTCTGTCAAATTGGGCAGGTGACTCAAAAGGGATAGGTGGAAATTCTCCAAGAACAAGTGTGATAAGAGCAATTTGAGGTGAGGATCAAACTCACAAATGTGAGGCTTGAGTAACTGGCAGTGAAAGCAGTACAACAAAGTGAATTTGGAGACTATGATAGAGCTAAAATAAAATACGAATATAAGATGTCATTTGCTTGTGAACCAACACCATCACTTTCTAAATATTTCTTTGTTTGTTGCCTAGCTGTCATTAGAATCACAGGATGTTTTGAGTTGGAAGAGACCTTCAAAGTTCATCTAGTGTACCCACACCTTGCCATGGGCAGGGACACCTTGCACTAGACCAGATTCTCAGAGCCCCATGCAGCCTGGTCTAGAACACTTCCAATGATAGGGCATCCACAACTGCCCTGAACAATCTCTTCCAGTGCCTCACCAACCTCACAGTGAGGAATTTCTTCATGTCCAGCCTAAACCTACCACCTTTCAGTATAAAACCATTACCCTTTGTCCTGTCACGACAGGCCTTGGTAAATGCTTGTCTCTGCCTTTCATACAAGCCTCCTTCACACATTGAAAGTTTGCAGCAAGGTCTCCCCAGAGCCCTCTCTTCTCTAGGCTGAGCAACCCACGTCCCTCAGCTTTTCTTCACCAGGGAGGTGTTTCAGGAGTGTTAGGAGTGTCATAGCAAGGTTCAGATAATGCAGCTAAGCTGGTGAGGGTCAAGCCTTGTGACTCAGTGATAAGGGATGAAAAGCACATATATGGAAAGTCTGAAGGAACTGGGCACCTAAAAAAAGAAGTTTGAGGAAAACATGGCATGTTTCTTTTATAATATTGCTACAGGGAGGCCAGGAAACCATCGTGTCTCATATTCATAGGGGAGAGAATAAGTCTGCTTATAACCAAAGGCTTTATACTGGAATAGAAAAACCTTTACCTATATAAGGGCTCTGAAACACTGGCTGGCAAGTTATGTGTGAAAAACCTTCCACTGAATGTTTTCAAGAACAGATGACCCTCTCCTGAGAAGGATTTAGTGTGCTTGATCCTGCCTCAGTGCAGGTTATTGGGCTACAGTTTTTGGTGTGTGTTTCTTTTTAGCTACAAAGTTCTGTAATGTACACTCTCCTTGGACAATCTGGGAGAAATTAGAGTCGAGTCCAAACAATCAGGCTGGGACTGATACTCATGTCTAGATGAAACAACCCAAATATGAAGGCGGAAATTCAACTAAGTAGCTACTATTAAAAAAGGACTAGAAATAAATTGCGTAGAGTTTGAGACAGTCCCATTACTGTGGGAAACCATGAAAGAAGGGTTATTTTTAACTTTCCTGTTGGCTTTTCTATGGCAGTTGATCTGGTGATTTATTGAAGCACATTTGTAATGATTTCACTAATATACACGACAGGATGAAAAATGCCGTGTTTAATGAGTTTTATGAGATTCATAACAAACTGCAGACAGTAAAAGCCTGATGACATTTTTAAATTCTACAGGACAAGAAAAAATTTAATTTTAAAACCCGGAAACTAAATTCTGAGAAGTGTTCCCTCTTTAATTTGTGATTAAACCCAGGGAGAAGTGATAATTATAAAAGGTTCCCTAATTAAATGCTAGTCTATTGAGACAATACTACAAGGAACTGAAAGTCTGTTGGGATAAAACAAAACCATGCAACTATCTGGAATCTGTTTTTCACTGTCTTTTGGTCTTTGCCAAGCATGCTTTTGCTTAAAATTACTTCTCACATAACAAAATAATATCATAACAGAAAGGAATAAAGTCAGCAGATGTAACATTCTCTTTCTGGAATGTCATATTATGCCATAAGAGGCATTTAATTTGAATTCTAAGAGCTAGTTACAATTTTTTAAAAAGCAGAATTAATTTTTCCTTTGCACTCAGAGTCATTCCCCCTTTTGGTCCAAGCTGTAAGTCTACACAACTAACTCTGCTAATTGCCCAGCCATTTGCTCATCTCCATTAAAATGGCTCAATACTCAGATAAAAATAGATAACAAATGGGCAAGCCTTTTAAGGTTTGGAGGTTTTCTTCTTTACATGCTTAAGAGAGGGCTTTTGAACTTTTCTAAGTAAGAAGAAAAGAAGATTGAATCTCTAGTGTCTAGCTTACTACAGCTTTAATTCAAATCTGAATCTCCCATTAAGGTCATCTCTGCAGTGGTTTGAAGTTTTCCTTTTCGTTAACCTCTGCATTGAACTGAATATTCCTCAGATTCCCTAATTAGTTACAGTTGGAGCTTTAGAGACTTTCAAGACTTTCCTCTTTGAGCAAGGAAGAAAAAGGTTCAAACAATGGTCAGGAAGCTCTAAAACCTCTTATCTCTCAGCAGTTCGATTAGACAAGAAGAGTACTGTCTTGATGGATTGAAAGTGCTCTGTACCAGATAAGAACAGGAAAGATAAGAACATGAGGATTTATTTTTTTTTACAGAAGAAAGGACTGCTTTCCTTTTAAGCACTATCTTTTCTTCATTCATTTGCACATTGCAGGAAAAAACAGAATGTATTTGCAATTAATATTTATACTTACACACTCACTGTGCCTCAATCCTTTAACAGACACAACAGAAGAAAATAAGATTAAATAATGGTCAAAGCTTACTAAGTGCCTTTTTATATGTTGTGCAGCCTTAGTGATGCTGGAAAAGAAGGTAGAAAAGGTGATGGTGTAGAAATAAGCAAAAAATTTCATTTGCTCAGTGTATTCCCATTTAGATAGCAATAAAAGTAAATACAAGTGTGAGAAAGATGCTGGCTGCCCTGGAAGATGGTTGTGTAAATGTTCTATTTATTTTTCTCTATTCAGTAGGCTGGTTGTTGCTTTTCTGCCAGTTGCTTTCCATTAATGACTTTGATTCTTAGAAGGAAATTGTTTACAGATATTTTCCTCTGCTCTGACAGAAATATGAAGCCATTTTCAATCAACTTCCTCCTGTTCTGCATTTGTGGCCCAGTCTTTTCCCCATTTAAGTCAATCAGGACCTAGCCATCCACTTAAACTGGAGCAGATGAAGTTCTTTACCTAGCAGTGGCTAAAGAGCCAGGGAGATGAATGTTTTCTATAAGCAAAAGGATATTTTAATAGCTCAGCCTTTTTTCTAGTTGGTTTAACTATGTCTAGTGCCAGAGAAAGAGACCTTACAGTGCTCCTTTTGGGGACCCTCAGGGCTTCATTTATTCTCAGGTAGACTTTGGACACTTTCCATTAAACAGTTCCACTCACAATTTTCCTAAGACCTCACAGTCATAATCCAATATAAATAATTTAAGAGGCAAAAACAACCTGATACAGCATAGAAAGATTTTAGCTTTATGGGGTGTTGTTTTTTTTCTGGTCATTGTTTAAGAGCTACTCTCTAGAGACCTCTTGTAGCTTTTATGGGAATCTATTTATCATTACATGATGTTCATGCAAATGTTTTCATTGAACCAGCATACTTCTTGCCTCTCCATTTATAATTGCACAGATTTATGATGCTGTGAAGTTCAGAAGCTTGGGCAATCTGGTGCAGATTATGTTTGGGCCAAAGCAGCAGATTGCAGCCATCCTTTCCAGTACCTTTCCTATAACTTCACAAGGACTAACTGAAACAGCTGAGGTGGTCTGGGATCCATAACATCAAACTACTCACACATAAACAAAGTTAACTTGAGAACTCAGAAAGATTTAGAGGAAATGGACTAAACTGTAAGTTTCATTCTATAACCACATCTTAATTACATTTCACTTATCAGCTACTCCTGGCTTTTGATGAATCCTATGAAGGGGCTGGTTTGCACACTTGCCTTTCTTGCTTGCAGAAAACTAAGAAATCATGAGAACCATTCAGGAGAAATCTGTACTGGGAGAGTCAGCAGTCTGTGGTGAGACTCCTGCATGCTTCAGCAGAGTGAAGTCTTTGTACTGTGATGATGTCCACAGGCAGCTGCAACACAAAAACAGAAAAAATGTTTTGGCTATTGAGACATGGGGAGAAAGGAGCTGGAGAAATTTCTGTAAGGTGGTGGAAGATAAGTGATTGCAATGATGAGGAAGAGGCAAAAGAGCAAAAGCAAAAGGGAAGGCAGATCATGGAGCAGAGGCAACAGGACACCTGTGAAAAGAGGCAGGGATGTGGAAAATAGAGAGTGGAACTGAAATAGGTGGAGTTACTTTTCATATCAAAGAAGGGAGTATATTTTAAATTGGTTCCTTCAAGGAAATGTCTGTGGTGTGATGGGTGAACTGAGAGGGTTAAAAGCCTTCAGAAAGACAGCAGGCATAAAAGACCTTACGCTGCATTTAGGTCCAAATCAACCCTGCCATAACAGTTTGTGCCACCTCTGGCTTGTTCCCAAGGAAGGTTTTTCTTCATAACCCTCACAGATGGACTGGGGTTGTACCACAAGGCACTTGAGAAGTACAATCCATAGGAGAGTGTCTGAGGGCCTCTTTCCTTAGGGCCCCACAGCCTGTGACACACAGTCCATCCTGTCCTGTACCAAAATGTTGGCTTCTCATACAAAGAGGTGAGAGAAGAGTGGAACTGAGGGCCCCAATGTGTGTAAGAAAGAGCACTGCATGCAGTGTGTGAAATAGATGGTCTCTGACCATATGAGAGAAGATGTGGTCCTCTGCAGGCTGCTGTGAAGCTTCCTGCAGCAGCAACAAATGCCACAGCACTGCCTGGGCATTGAAGTCACATATTTAGGTTTAGAGTGTCCCACTGAGTGACACATACCTGGAACTGTCCTTGGGCATTGAGGCCAGCTGGTGTGCAGTGAGGTACTGTGCAAGTCAGGTACTTTTCTGTCTTCCAAACCTACAGATGAGCTTACAACAGACAGACAGATTCTCCTGACTCCCAGAGCAAAGACAAATCTGCACTCAGACTTGGTCAGCAGTGTCCCAGTGTTTCTCATCTTGGAAAGAGCTAATTTGTCAGGTTAAAACCTTGCCAGAACTAGTCTACTGGCTGAACAGCACAGATGGGTGAATCACTGGGACTGAGAGCACTGTTTGGTGTATTTAACTCAGTGTTAACATTATTGCTGTTTTTCTAAGAGTTACTCATATTGGATACTCTGAGAAGGATCATTCACAGGTTATTTAGGTATTTATAACCCCAGTAGCAATAGGAGTCTGGGAATCCTTTTGCACCTCAGGATGTAGTGATCCCACACTACAGTGTGAAAAACAAGCACATTTCCAAAGGCCATGGGGGGAACTTGATGAGGCAAGTTCTCCAAACCTGCAGGAGCCAAGGCTGTAGAACTCCCCACAGACAGGCTCTCTACTGAAGGCACCAGGAGCACGTGCTCTTGCAACTGTGTGTGGTAGCCTAGACTGCAAGGTCTAGCTTAGAAGGTGGCCTCAGGAACATAGAGATTCCTCATCATTTCCATCAGGTGCCAGAGAAATCCCTGGTTTAGTGTGTCCCCATTCTCACAGCTGGAGAGTTGGCAATTGCCTTCCTTCCTTGGCTGCTCTCCAGCTCTGAGTCAGAAGGGGGACTAAGAAATACCACTTCACATCACTCCTGTTGCTGCCTTTCCATTCACAAGTGTAAAAACATCCTTGATTTTTTCTGACAAAAATGTAAACAAGGAGACTGGCTGGCCCAGGGGATCTGTAATAGGATATAGAACCTTTCACCTCTGTCTCATGAACAGAACATCATATCCCTCTGATGCACATCTTGTGGCTTGTGAGAGGAGAGCTGGTGGTCTGAGTCTCAGTGTCATGTGTCTGCTCCAGGAAGCCACAGGATTTGGGACTGATTAGCCTCCTTGTCAGCAGCCCCCACAGAGGGGCTGGTGATGAACTGGTACCTCCTGTGCAGAGATAAAACACACTGATTGTACAAGGGAAACTGCTCTCAGTGATGCTGATCTTGCTTTTTGTCCCCTGACTAGTAGCCAGTCTTTAACTATCTGTAGGAAAGCTAATCATGACCACAAACTTACTTACAAGGCTGTAATGAATGCACTGTAAATCATACATATGCATTTTTTTGTGACTCAGATATGCAATGCTGTGTCTGGCCAATGTTGTTTTGATGAGTAAAGAAGGAGTTTTAATTAAATGGGTGCCAGAATCTGACATTGCATCAGCTGCCTCTGAAGTCCTTCAGTGCCCCTTTCTGCAGGCTTGCAGACCTGCTGAGTGTCTCTGCCCCCAGGTGAGGGAATCCACCCTGCCTGGTGCTCTCTCTGCAGCAGGAGGGGTGTGTGTCTAAGCTTTGCAAACAGCAGGGCCAGCCCCTTCCACACTGCCCAGAAGGAACATCTCCAGCCCAGCATTTCTGCTGTAGGGCTCTGAGGCTTAATCTATCAGCAAAGGCTGTATCCATCAGCTGTGAAGGGAAATTCCCACTCTCAGCAATATTAGTAGGTTTCATGGGAGCTCTTGTCTTACAGCTTAAGTACATGAATAATATCTGCAAACACTTCTCTTTATGTCATTTTCTTAAAGTACAGTCCTCACATTCCTGTTGATGCACCAGTGTCTGGGAATATTCCTGAGCTCTGCTCTGCCTTCAGAATGTTTCCAACTTGGGTGCAACTGAGCTGATTTTGGTTGGATTCTGGGATGTTGTACATATCTAATAATAATATCTGAGTTTAAACTGGATATATGACTGGCTGTTTATAGCTGGGCTTATCTACACTGGGCTCTTAGTACCTCTTGACATAGGCAAATGTATTAAATTAGGGCCAGGTGTACTTCTGCAGGAGTTTTCACTGATAATAGGAGTCTCCAAGCAATCAAGCAGAAAAGAATTGTAAGAGAAAATAGTTGGACACAAATTTTCCATTAGCTGCCATTAGCTGTGGTGGTGGGTCAGGTTCTTGTAGCTCCTTTGCTGCTCAGCTCTGCTCTCCTGTCAGATGCTGCTGCCTTGAGGAGAGTCCTCAGCTACTCCAGCAGAGCATCTGATGGCTCTGCTCCAAACTCCTCCTGCAGAAGTTCAAACTGAGCTCTCAGGGTTGAACGAGCTCTGGGGGAGAGTGGAATAATATCTTGAGCTATATCATCTGTTCAGTAAATGAATTTATCTAGACACTGAATTCAGAAGAAACCCAAAGAAAAACATTGTGCTAAGAAGGAAGCAAAAATAAACTGACTATTCTAAGTCAGTTCCAACATCCTCCCATTATTCCCCTCTCTTTTTCCCTGTTCACAGAACTAATCTGCCCTCATTTATCCAGAAGTCAGGTCTTCTGCTGTGTTAAATGCAAGAAAACAGCAAAGATGACACAGAATTGGGCACAATAACATGCAGAAGTAGGTAAGACTTTTCACCAAGCCTAGAAAGAAGTGGGCAATAAAAATGTCTGACATATTCAGACTGTGGGTCTTCAGACACAGCATACTGCTGTTTTCTGATTTTACTAGTGGGAGTGAGCACATGTTTACATGATTACTGGGAGTCCAAATGCACTGATAAAGTAGAAGTCAGCCAACCATCCCCTCACATAGTCTGATTGAACCAAATTCTTCTGAAACCTTGAAATAGTGCAGCCAAAGGATCTGCAAAAACATCAACATGCTCTCTGTAGGATCCACAAGTACTGGTTTTCCTGGTCAGATGGAAGAGGACAACCCCAAATACTGTGAGAAAAGCATTCACTGGGCTGCCTGACTGGGAACATAGGATGTCAAAACTCCCTAAAAATACCTGTCCTCTAGAGATTTCTATTTCTTTTATTTTTATTTTTTTTAATATAAGTCATTCAAGTCAATTCAATTCCTAATCATCTCCTTCTCTTAATAACCCAAATATTCATTGCCCTCATATTGATTTAGTATAAGCTCTTTCTTGCTTATATTCTGCCCACATTGTAGATTGCAGGAACTTTGTTTAAGCAAATCAAAGAAATATTTGTTGATAAT
The DNA here is from genome assembly GCF_903797595.1 of Erithacus rubecula. NCBI lineage: Eukaryota > Metazoa > Chordata > Aves > Passeriformes > Muscicapidae > Erithacus > Erithacus rubecula. Next base: position 135,972,586 of record NC_136689.1, read on the forward strand.
ATAATTACAGTAAGAAAACCCAGGGTTGTTGATAATTTTGGGGAAAGCAAAAAGGCCAGAAAGATTTGATCTGAGAAAGTCCTTAAGAAGCCAAGCACAAGAATGCACACTTCAGTGGTCACTTAATGCATGGCAATGCTTAAGGCTCACCTAGGACTTCCCTGTTCAGTTTGAATGTGGAGTATTCCATCCCAAACATTTGGGGAAGAACTTCTCTTTGTAGTGCTCCAAGTTCTGTGGGTTTGTTTGCACCAGGGCACAGATCCCACTGAAAGGCACAGGACCTGACCTAGCCAGATGGTTTGGGTACATTCTTATAGGCAAAGCCTTGAATCTGAGTCCCTTCAACCTAAACTAGTGGCCCATTGACACAACTGTGGTACAAAGAATAGATTAATGCCAAGGTTGGAAATTTCCTTGTCACAGCAATTCAGACTTGGGGAGAGAACCACCTGAGCTGGATCAGAGGCCAAGCCTTGATTTCTAGAAGGGCTTGAGGATGCAATCCTGATTTTTGCATTGTGTTTCATACTCAGTTCATATAGATGCTGGTTGAACCTCACTCTGCTGAAGTTCTCTGTGCTGAAGGGCACATTTCCCTGCTCAAGGGAAATGTTTAAGATGTTATAGCTCTGTCGCTACTGCTCCTCCTCTAAGGCACTGCTTCATGAACAAAGAAAAGCTGGAAAAACTGTCTTCTCAGGCCTCAACCATGTCAGTGAGAATTGTTTTATTTATTTGAACATACCTTTCTGTCACAGGAATGGGTTGTTAATTCCAGAAATGGGGTAGAGTGAAGGACTCACTTAAATTGCAGTAGAGAGATTTGCTAACCTTCTCCTTATCTCTTCCATGGTCCCTTCAAGTTTAGCCTCTGACAGTCTCATGCCTAAATTTAATATTGTAGTTTCTACTTTGCTACTGCTACAGCAAGATCAGATAATCCCAAATGTACTCCTTAATATTTCATCATCAAAATTTTCCACTAACACAGAAAATAAGATAAGCACCATCTCTAAATTACTTGAAATGCTAGAAGAGGACATAAAAAATATTTATTCTCCTTCCCAAAAAACCCTGCAAATCTGTCTGATCTTAGCTTTTTTTACCTCCAGTTAAAAGTTTTCCCAGTGTCTCTTTACTTGGCTGTTCAGTGGATGCTGTCAATAACTCCAAATCAAGACTTGGAAATCCACTCATTGCAACCAGCAAAGATCAGTGTCTGGTAAACCAGAATCAAATGTCTGATTTATTCAGCCATGAAGGCAGAATATCCTGGAAAACCCAGAGGGATTGGACACACAAATCTATACCCTGCAATACAGATTTTCTCTTGTACAGCTTGGTGTGTCACGATAGTCATGATCTCCTTCTGCTCTTACAGAGATGTGAAAGTTCACTCTATTTAGGCATTCATAAGTTTTGAGGTGCTAATTGATAGCCTGCAGTGCTTTGAGCCCTCTATGGTTTTGCCACCCATCTGTTTTGCCTCCTGTTTGTTAACACAGCTGGTGAAACTCATAGGCAGGAGCCCACTTCATCCCAAGGTTCTTTAAAATGCCAACCTCTGAATGTCCAATTAAACCAATAGAAAACAATTAGGGAATGTGCAGCATAAGCAATCAATGCTGCAAAGCAGCCTTTGGAAAGGCTGGCTGGAGTGTTTTTGTGCACACACTGATTTATTAGGTTATACAGTGATGATAAGATAAAATTGCAATGAGCCTGGTGGGGAACCCAGAGGTCATGATCTCTACATTATCACTGGATTTATCTGATCTATATCATGAGGGCTTAATGGCAACTGTTGTTTTTTAAAACAATACCTTTTGTTCTCTGTTAATGTACTTCTTGTTGTCTTTGGACAGCAATCTAAACAGTCACAGCCACCTGATGATAAGTGTTGGCAAGGTGATAATCAGTTTGCTTGCCTTATAATCCCTACAGGAACAGATGGATTTTAAAAATCTACTGTTATAAATTACAGGAGAGCAATAATGACAGTTCAATTGTTTGTGATGAGAGATAAGGTTAGTAAGGAGAAATGTTTTTTTACCAGATTAACTGGTACACTTGCAAACAACAGTTTTCTGTCTCACACCTTTGTACCATATCCTGTCCCTTTCCCCTCTGCTGGAAGCACAGAATCTTTTCTTTGTTCCCTCTGAAATCTCAGATAGGGAGATGAAATGATCAGGAAAATGACTGAAGTCCTTGCAGGAGCCTGTGTGCATCCTGAGCTGGGTGTGTTACTCTGCCCTGTGTCTGGTTTGGTGGGAAGTGCTGGGACAGGGACCCCGTGAGCCACAGAAGGGCCTGAGGAAATCAGCCATGGACAGTCTGTGTCAAGGGCTGGAAACAGAGGGAACTTTTTTCTGTCTATAGTGAATGCTTTGAGCCTCCTGGAGATCAGTGAATCCCTCCTAGGATGCAAAATCTGTTGTAGGCATCTGTTTGGTTTTCTGCAGGGAGATTTGTAACTCTCGCTATTTCACATGGCCATTTCATAGAAATGTGAAACTCTTTATTGGAAACTTTATAGGTGCAATTCTGTATTTGAACATGATGAGTTTCCTGTGAATACAGTTTGAACAGCTGTACCTCACTGGATCATGCTCAGCCTCAGCACATCCAGTCACTAGAATCAGGAGATGTAGAAAGTTACTTGACACATCCTAAGGAGATGCTTCACTGTGGCCATGAAGTCTGACACCCCCTAAGTCATCTCTTCCCCAGGTCAAGCTTTTTGCTGTACATCTCCTTTCTTCCCACAGGCTCATATCACATCCTGAATCATATTCCTTGCCCTCACTCTATCTTTTCCATTTTTTCCGGATTACTCCTTGATACTGGGTTTCAATAACTTCTATTACTATCTTACTTCAGAAGACATTCAGATGTCTGTCTAGCTCCCCTCTTCTCTTTTTTTTTTTTAGGTCAATACATTGATGCATGGAAGATGTATAATAACTCCTCTCAGTTGTATTTGACAGAAGTGTTTGGAGTGTAAATTCAGCTCCATGAGCTGGAGACTCCTCACATGAAATTTTCTCAAGATCTCTGATGTCCTAACAACATGGGGTGTCACTCACAGTTTAGGGTGTTGCTATGTAAGACCTGCATGTTTTCATAGTCTTGACAGAATATGAGTTGTACAATAAGGTTTGCAGTAACAAAGAAATCCTTCAATAGAAGGAAGAGTATAATTTTAGTGTTTTTAGATAGAAAAATGGCTTTTTAAAGTAAACTAGACCAAAACACTGGAATCCGTTAGCAAAAGGAAATTTAGGTGACTCAGGAAGAAAATAATTCCCTAGGCTGCCTTCCATTATTTCTTATAAATTCTCAGTTCAAATTCAG